>NC_137571.1:10000-2410000 GCF_963082525.1 Nesoenas mayeri
GTCCTAAACCCTAACTGTAATTCTAACTGTAACTGTAACCCTGACCCTTAATCCTAACCCTAATCCTAGACCCTAGAACGTAACCCTAGAGTGTCATGCTAGACTGTAGACTGTAACTCTCAGTGTACCTGTAATTCTAACTCTAACTGTAACTGTAATGAGTCTGACCCTAATTGCAATGGTAAGTGTAAGTGTAACTGTTACCCTCATGCTAATGATAGTAACTGTCATTGTAAAGCTAATTCTCAGCCTAGTCTGTAAAATGTAAGCTGTAATTCCTAATGCATAATCCTTATGCTAAGTGTTGTTGTAAGCGTACATGTAATGCTTTCTTGTCTGTAATCTGTAGTGTAAGATGTACCTTAACGTGTACTGTCATCTGTACTGTAACCCTAAGCTGTACTGTCAGTTGTAGTGTGTTGTGTAGTGTAAGGTGTACACTAATCTGTATATTAACTTTTAGTTTAATATGTATCCTGAATTGTATTGTTTCTGTCCCTGGTACTGTGACAGTAACTGTAACTTGTCATGTAATGTGTACTGTAAAGCTAATGGTCATTGTAATGGTAACTTTTACTGTAAGCTGTACTGTTATGTGTACCCTAGTATGTATGGTACCATGTAGCCTACCTGTAATGTGTATCCTAAAATGTATACCAAGTTGTATTGTAATGTGTGGTGTTAACTGTAGTGTAATGTTAAGTGGAGTGCAATTGTGAATTGTAATTGTAGGTCCTAGCTGTAGTTGTACTTGTATCTGTAACTGTACCTGTAATTGTACGTGTATATGTACTGTAACCTGTTGTGTGACCTGTAGCCTAATATATTGCGTTAGTGTTATTTGTGTTTTGTGTTGTTATGTAAGTTTTATGGTGAGTGTCATTGTCATTGCAATTTGTGTTGTCTTGTGTGTTGCAGTTGTTATTGTTATGTCTAGTGTTATTTTGAGTTCTTTTGTAATTTTTTAGTTGTTTTTAGTATTGTGTTTGTTGTTGTTTTGTTTAATGTATGATGTATTGTGTATTTTGTGGTTATGCTTATGTGTTTTGTAAGCTGTATCTTAATTGTTGTTTTTGTGATGTACTTTGTAGTTGTATATGTGTGTTTTGTAATGTGTTGTATAATGAGTTTTGTATTTGTTATTGTAGGTAGTTTGGGAAGTGATAGTATTAGTTGTTATTGTATTGTTTTTGTTATTTGTATTGTAATTATGAATTGTAATGTAAGGTGTAGTGTTATGTTTCATGTGAGTTTTACTGTAGTGGTTTGGTTTGTTGTATTGTGTTGTGTAAGCAGTTGTGAGTTTGTCAGGTTTCTTTTAAGTTATGTTTGTTTTTGTTGTGTTGTATGTTTTATGTATATGTTTTAATTTTTCTTTTATGTGTGTTTTTGTTTGTGATTGATTGTATATTTGGTAGTGTGCTTTGTGTTGTAGTGTGTGTTTTGGTTTTAGTAATTTTGTGTGTTTGTAGTTTTTTGTTTATTGTAGTATTTTGTGTGTTTGTTTATTTTTTGAGTAGTTTATTTTGTAAGTGTGGTGTGTTCTTTTTATTTCTTTTGTGATATTTTTGTGTTGTTGTATAGTTATGTGTTTATGTAGTTTGTGTTGTAGTTTTTGTATTTTAGTTGTAATTTTTTAATGTGTTTTAGTTGTTTTTTCATGTTTTTTGTTGTTTGTTTTTGGTTTTGTATTAGTGTGTGGAGTTATAGTTTGCAATTTTTATTGTTTTTAGGTTTTGTAATTTTATTGTGTTTATTTTAGTGGTTTTTTGTTTGGTTTGTGTTGTTATATGTTCGTTGCTGTTGTTATTTTGTGTGTTTTGGTCTTTTCTGTTGTTGTGTGGGCTGTTTTATATATTGTGTTTGTAGTGTTTTTGTTTTGCTTTTTTTTTGTATTTGTTGTGGTTTATGTTGTGTTTTGTTGTGTTGTGTTTTGTTTATTGTTTTTGTTATTTAGTTTTCGTTTGTGTAAGTGTGTGGTGCATTTGGTGATTTTTTTTTTTGGGTTCTATTGTGGTTTTTGGTTTTTAGTGTTAAGTGGTTGTGTGTGAATGAAAAAAAAATTTTGCCTAATTTGCATATGTAATTGGTTCGTTTGCATAATTCGTTTATTATTTGCATGAGCAGGGGGAATAGTTCCTTATTAAGTATTGTTGTGGTTGCTTAATTAGGGAGTAGTCCCCCTGGTCATGCAAATGTGGATTGCTTAGGGCAATTGTTTTGTGTTGGGTATATTTGTGTATGAAAAGAATAAAAATAATAAGTTTGGTGCAGCAGTAGGACTTCTGATGCTCAAGGGGAGTACTTGGACTTATTGATTTTTTTTTTTTATTTCTTTTTTAAGACTCCCCTTGAGCATCAGAAGCCCTACTGCTGCACCTCTAAAATCCAATACCTTGTATTCGAACAAACTCTAAAAATTCTACATGCTATCCAAAACAAACACTACCATTCCAGCACACTCAAACACATTCAACCTAAACTATCATTCCACTCAAAGTCCAGCACACACACACAAGACAGAGAGACAAAGGCCTACGCGCACACACACACAAGACAGAGACAAAGTCCAACACCCACATACACTGACAGAGACAAAGTCCAACACTCACATACACTGACAGAGACAAAGTCCAACACTCACATACACTGACAGAGACAAAGTCCAACACTCACATACACTGACAGAGACAAAGACAAAGTCCAGCGCATGCTCACTGTCACGATCCCCATGCTCTCAAACTCAGGTACTTGCACAAAATGTCCAGCCGTCCTCCTCTTGAACCAAAAAAGACACAGGACCACAAAAAGGAACGTCTGCTTTATTACCTTGGTCACAGCCCTTAGGTAGGACCGACCTCTTCAAACCAAATATTACAACATCATAATGAACTCTATTTGATCTGAGCCAACAGATTACAAACTGGTTTTCTTTGCACTGTTGCACTAACATAATTCCCATAACCTGAAAAACTCCTCCATATTACAGCTTTTAGACATAATGTATCACATTGCATAAAGCTACAGAGAACATCATCGCTTCAAGTACAGAGGCATTACAGCATTTGTCACTCTTGTACCTCATTTCATTGCGAGTGATGGCCCAAATATCAAACACACACATTGATTACACATTGGAGGTATTACCATTATGACACCACACAGAAAATCCAACTGATCTTTCTTGCAGCATTTCTCACATCCCGTTACAGAGGATAACGCGCTCCCGCCGCGACCCTGTCCCTGTCCTCGGCGGTTTACCCACGCTACTCCTCAACTGATTGAAACAGCCTTCCTGGGACCTTTCCCTAAACGGGCCTCTTGATGAGGACCGACCGTGGCCACAAACCCGAACGAGTGTCGCTGGAAAGACTGTTCCTGGGAGCCTCGATGATAACCCTGCCTCTAAAACCACCATCCCGGACTGACCATAATCTGAACCGTGGCAATTAACTGGACCTCACCGAGCGCTGTGCACCTGGGATAAAACACACTCCTGAGGGTGCTAGATGGACACAGGGGGAGGGAATCCCCAGAATGGGATTTTTGTAATCTATTTTATTCTTCTTTTCTTTCCTTTTCAGGTAAATTAAAAAAACCCTGCAAAATAAAACCTAGAACCACAAAACACAATCGTACCACATCACACAGCTGCACCGCACCGCTCGCTCAGATACCAAACCCACCGCATGCTCGCCTGGCGGCCGTTCCCCCGGCTCTTTCCCTTGGCCCACGTCTGCATCGCCCCTCGGGAACGCCGTTCCCAGGAGCCTCAAAAATGACCCTGCCTGCCAAAACCCCGGCCCCATGGGCGCCCGCGGCCAAACCTTGGCGATGAACATCGCCTCGTGGAGCGGCCGGGACCGGGGAAAAAAAAAAAACCCAGCCGGGGGAAAAAAAAAAAAATCCCCCGGCTGGGGTTTTTTTTATTCTATTTTAAATTTTATATTTGGCTGAAAGGGAAAAACCATTAACCTGCAAGGACAAAAACCCACAACCCCAAAACACAATCGTATCAGATCACACAGCTAAACCGCACCACTCGCTCAGATAACAAACCCACAGTGCGCTCACCTGACACCCTTTCCCCCGGCTCCTGCCCTCGCCGTGCGTCCGCGTCACCCCTCGGGAACGCCGTTCCCAGGAGTCTCTAAATGCTCCCTGCCTGCCAAAACCCCGGCCCAGTGGGCACCCGCATTCGAACCTTGGCAATGAACGTCACCTCGCAGAGCAGCCGGGACCGGGGAAAAAAAAAACCCAGCCGGGGGGGAAAAAAAAAAAAAAAAAATCCCCTGGCTGGGGTTTTTTTAATTCTATTTAAAATTTTAAATTTAGCTGAAAAGAATAAAACAGTAACCCTGTAAGGACAAAAACCCACAACCCCAAAACACAATCGTACCAGATCGCACAGCTAAACTGCACCACTCACTCAGATAACAAACCCACCGCATGCTCACCCACCGGCCGTTCCACTGGCTCGTGCCCTCGCCCTGCGTCTGCGTTGCCCCTCGGGAACGCCGTTCCCGGGAGCCACTAAAATGACCCTACCTGCCAAAACCTCGGCCCCGTGAGCACCCACGGCTGAACCTTGGCGATGAACGTCGCCTCGCGGACCGGCCGGGACCGAGGAAAAAAAAAAACCCAGCCGGGGGAAAAAAAAAAAAAAAATCCCCCGGCTGGGTTTTTTTTATTCTATTTAAAATTTTAAATTTAGCTGAAAGGGAAAAACCTTTAACCGGCCAGAACAAATAACTACAACCCCAAACCACAATGTTACCACATCACACAACTCTAACGCACCACTCATTCGCCTACCGACACCACCGCACCCGTTCTGTGCCATTCTCTCCCTCTGCCTTCACCTCGTCTCTGCGTCGCCCCTCAGAAACGCCGTTCCCGGCACCCTCTAAACTCGCCCCGCCCGCCTACGCCCCGGTCCCAGCTGAACCTCCGTCCGTACGTTGGGAATTAACGTCGCCTTACGGAGGGGCCGGGACCGGGGGAAAAAAAACCTGGACGGGGCGGGGGGAGGGGTAAAACCCCCCAGCTGGGGCTTTTCTTATTCTTTACCTTTGGAATTTACCTGAAAAGGAAGAAAAAACTTTGAACCTCCAAAGACAAATAACTAAAACCCCAAGCTACATTCGCTCGAGGTTTCACGCTATCCAAATGTGCTGCGTGTCATCTACCGCACGGACCCTTTTAAATACCTATCTCAAGCTAATTATCAGGAAAGAAAAAGAGTTTGCACTTAATTCCCTTGTCATCCTTCACATATAGTTTCTGACCACGGTGACCTATTCTTCCACGGCTTCCCGATTGTGACGTCGTGGAAAGTGATGGCGAGGGACGCTATTACTTGCTAAGTGGACTAAATATGCCTATCAAAATCGGCTAGAACTTGATTCAGAGTGATTTCTACGTGGACGGGAGATGCTGAAGGCTAGAGGGAGGCCTCGCCGTGGAGTCCCGAGGTTCGGAACGGACCCCCTCGCTTTCTAAACTCCTCCGCGGAGGGGAGTCTAGATGCAGCTGGATCCGAACTTAGCCCCACGTCGGATCCGCGGTTTGGCTCTCGGACTAACGGGGGATAAGGGAAACGCCTAAAATATTATATTTACATAATGCCAAAGGATTGTACGTGTACACCTCATTCCTTATATTGCTCAGCCTGAATTTCAGAATTGCATCGCTCTACACCTCGACGTCCCTACCTCCCTTCAGGGGGCGTGGGGACGGGTGGGTTGGGGTCTAAATCCTTGGTCTATTGGGGCAAACTCTCCGGCAAAAACCGTGTAAATCGCTAACCAAACGGAACGGTACGGCGGGAAGGCTGACTGGAGCTGCTGCTTCTGCTAAAGTCCCAGCTGAGCATAGAAATCCCTGGGTATTTATACCCTTACAAACTATTCACCCACCCCTCTACGCTGTGATTCAGGCCAATAGCGATAGCTCAGTCTGTGGTCTTCTTGCTTCTTGGTGGATCCTTTGCACTGATCTCAGACCGGACTTGGCTCCACGCAGCTGTAGATTTTGTTTATGGTCCGTAGGAGCTTCCTTCTGGCCTTGAATGTGGTGTTTTCACTGAAAGGAGGCTATTTCTTCACAAAAGTGTAAAGCGGGCCTTATCTCACAGGTCCTGATCAGAGTCTGTAGCTGCTTTTGTTACCATCAACAAAGGCTACAACTGAGTGTTACATAGCCTAGCAAAATGCCTTTTTATAGGTAAGTGACCCAAATTGACAATGCGATCACCTGCAAAGAAAATAAAGATATCATTAAAACGCTTCATCTCTGAAAAAACAGCACAGAAAACACTAGTCAATGTTCTTAGTAACAACTGCAAACCACCACTGAAAGGACTATCAACTCCCCTGCCCACGGCTACTCCATCCTATGTGACTGCACAACCTCTGCCTATGCAATTTAACGCATCAGCAGATTAACCAGGGACTCCCAGAGCTCTGCTCGCGAACCCCTGACTCCACGTGTCCAGGCAGAGCGGCTCCCAGCCAAATGCGCACCCATGCAGACAGACGCTGCGCGGCATGTTATAGACCACACGATGGCAACGGCACCAACAACACTCAAAGATGAGAACGACTCCAAACCAGACATGCAGCAATCAAAATAACCTGCAGGATGCAGTAATGTAGCAAGAAGCCTCCACTGCGACCCCAGAAAACAAAGGAGCCGAAAGTCAGGGCCCCTTATGAGACGGCGGCGCTGGCGCAAACACGCACAGAGACGGCGGCGCTGGCGCAAACACGCACAGAGACGGCGGCGCTGGCGCAAACACGCACAGAGACGGCGGCGCTGGCGCAAACACGCACAGAGACGGCGGCGCTGCTTAAAAACTTCAAGATGCTGGGAAGAAGTGCCAGTCCCTGAGACTGGATGGGTAGAGAGCAGAGCTGCCAACACAGCCCTCAACGACACCATAAAACACAACTGACTGGAAACATCCAAAACGCAGAGACCTGCCACGCTTTCAACTGCTGATAAGAGAAAACCAGCACCCAATTGACACTACGCCAATCGGCACTGGTGTTCCAGATCTGGGGACAGCACCAGAGGTGCCTTTCATGTCCCTCGAATGCAACGAGACGCCAGGATCATACGACAGGTGCAAGGCAGGCTTCCCGAGCTACACCACAACACAGACACAGGCTGGAGCTGCCCTGCCCGGCACACGCTGGCATCACACTGTGAAATTTCCTGGACCCTTCACCCTCCCAAAGGGGACTGTTCCTGGATGGCCCTTGCCCCGAACAGAACTTGACTGCCTCCCTGCAGTTCTCAGCCCCTTCCCAGACCCCCAGCCTCCACTTAGCTTTGAGAGGGCCAAGAGACTGAATCCATCTTCAACAGAGGAAAATGCCACGTGTGCTGACGAGAATATTCCAGCATCGGCAGGTTCCTCGTCAACATCTACAGCAACACGAGAAAACACACGCTCACTAATCAGAGCACACAGTATAAAGGCACGCAGCACATCTTCCCACTGACACCACACAACAACCCACCTGCTTACGGCGCACAGCTCGCCTCCTCCGTCGCTCTTTCGTGCCAGGTTAGCCCTCTGCATCTGAAATCGAGTTATTGAACAAGTCACCCAGATGCTCATCAATAGCTCGCCCATCCCACAGGTCTGCTTTCTGTTTAAGAATCCCACCAGAAGCTCTAACTGAGTCTCTAAAACACTGGGGAAGGGACAGTCTGCTTCCCTGCCCACAGCTACTCCATCCCAGATGACTGCACAGCCTTTGCCTACGCAGGTTAACATGTCAACAGATTAACTGTACACCTCTAGAGCTCCATCCACCCGCCCCTGACTCCACACCTCTGGGCAGAGCAGCTCCAGCCAAATGTGCACGTGCACAGACAGACGCACCTCAGAACATTATAGACAATACATCAACAGCACCAAAAATGCTCTTAGAAGAAAGACTCTGAACCAGAGACTGCATCGATCAAAAGAACCTGCAGGGAGGCAGCAGTGAGGCGAGGAGCCTCTACTGCAACCCCAGAAAAAAATAATGGCCAATCACAGCCCCTTATGAGACGGCGGCACTGGCGCAAATACACAGATGACGGCACCGGCGCAAACACAGAGACGGCGGCACGACTAAGAACTTCTTCCCAGCATCTTGAAGGGCCAGTCCCTTAGACTGGATGGGTAGAGAGCAGAGCTGCTGATGATGCAGCCCAGAATGACACCATAAATTACAACTGACCAGAAACATCCAAAATGCAAACACCATCCACATATTCTGCTGATGATACAAGAATCCAGGACCCAACTGGCACCAAGCCAATTGGCACTGGCATTCCAGATCCCGGGACGGCACCCGAGATGCACATTGTGCCCCTTGAGCACAACAAGACCCTAGGATCGTCTGACAGGCGCAAGGCAGGCTTCCCGAACTACACAACGCAGACACAGGCTGGAGCTGCCCTGCCCGGCACACACTGGCATCGCACTGTAAAGGTCCCGGGGCCCTTTACCCGCCCAAAGGGGACTGCTCCTGGATGGCCCTTTCCCTTACCAGAACTTTACCCCCGTCCCTGCAATTCCCAGCCCCTTCCCAGCCCCCGTGCCTCCACTTAGCTTTCAGAGGGCCAAGGGACTGAATCCATCTTCAACAGAGGAAAATGCGATGTGCGGTAACGGGGATCTTCCTGCATTGCTGGGTTCCTCTTCAATGTCTGCAGGAACACCTAGGAAACAGAGAAACGACCAACCTCAGCGAGAGCCACACGGCACAGCTTCCCTCTGGTGCCACGCACCCACCCACCTGCTTATGGCGCACAGCTCGTCTCCTCCATCGCTCTTCCGTGCCAAGTTGTCCCTCTGCATCTGAAATCCAGTTATTCAACAAGTCACCCAGCAGCTCATCAACAGCTTGCCCCTCCCACACGTCTGCTTTCTATTCAGGAATCCCACCAGAAGCTCTAATTGAGTCTCTAAAACACTGGGGAAGGGACAGTCTGCTCCCCTGCCCACAGCTATTCCAACTCAGATGACTGCACAACCTCTGCCTACACAGGTTAACACATCCACAGATTAACCATGCACCCCTAGAGCTCCGTCCACCCGCCCCTGACTCCACGCCTCCGGGCAGAGCAGCTCCAGCCAAATGTGCACGTGCACAGACAGACGCACCTCAGAACATTATAGACAACACATCAACAGCACCAAAAACACTCTATAACAAGATCGACTCCAAAACAGAGACTGCATGGATCAAAAGAACCTGCGGGGAGGCAGCGGTGAGGTGAGGAGCCTCTACTGCAACCCCATAAAAAAATAAGAGCCGAACATCACGGCCCCTTACGAGACGGCGGCACTGGCGCAAACACACAGAGACGGCGGCACTGGCGCAAACACACAGAGACGGCGGCACTGGCGCAAACACACAGAGACGGCGGCACTGGCGCAAACACACAGAGACGGCGGCACTGGCGCAAACACACAGAGACGGCGGCACTGGCGCAAACACACAGAGACGGCGGCACTGGCGCAAACACACAGAGACGGCGGCACTGGCGCAAACACACAGAGACGGCGGCACTGGCGCAAACACACAGAGACGGCGGCACGACTAAGAACTTCTTCCCAGCATCCTGAAGGGCCAGTCCCTTAGACTGGATGGGTAGAGAGCAGAGCTGCTGATGATGCAGCCCAGAATGACACCATAAATTACAACTGACCAGAAACATCCAAAATGTAAACATCATCCACGCTTTCGGGTGATGATACAAGAATCCAGGACCCAATAGGCACCAGGCCGATTGGCACTGGCATTCCAGATCCTGGGATGGCACCTGAGATGCACATTGTGCCCCTTGAGCACAAGGAGACCACAGGATCGTCTGACAGGCACAAGGCAGGCTTCCCGAACTACACAACGCAGACACAGGCTGGAGCTGCCCTGCCCGGCACACGGTGGCGACGCACTGTAAAGGTCCCCGGGCCCTTCACTCGCCCAAAGGGGACTACTCCTGGACGGCCCTTTCCCTTACCAGAACTTTACCCCCGTCCCTGCAATTCCCAGCCCCTTCCCAGCCCCCGTGCCTTCACTTAGCTTTCAGAGGGCCAAGGGACCAAATCCATCTTCAACAGAGAAAACGCCACGTGCACTAACGGGGATCTTCCTGCATTGCTGGGTTCCTCTTCAATGTCTGCAGGAACACCTAGGAAACAGAGAAATGACCAATCTCAGCGAGAGCCACATGGCACAGCTTCCCTCTGGCGCCACGCACCGACCCACCTGCTTACGGCGCACGCCTCGCCTCCTCCATCGCTCTTCCGTGCCAAGTCATTCCTCTGCATCTGAAATCAAGTTATTCAACAAGTTACCCAGCAGCTCATCAACAGCTTGACCATCCCACAAGTCAGCTTTCTATTTAGGAATCCCACCAGAAGCTCTAATTGAGTCCCAAAAAACACTGGGGAAGGGACAGTCTGCTCCCCTGCCCACAGCTACTCCATCCCAGATGACTGCACAACCTTTGCCTACGCAGGTTAACATGTCCACAGATTAATCGTGGACTCCTAGAACTCCCGCTCCTGACTCTACACCTCCGGGCAGAGCAGCTCCAGCCAAATGTGCACGTGCACAGATAGATGCTCCACACAACCTTGTAGACGACACAACAGCAACAGCACCAAAAATGCTCCACAACAAAAATGACTCCAAACCAGATACGGCAATGATCAAAATAACCTGCGGGGAGGCAGCGGTGAGGCGAGGAGCCTCTACTGCAATCCCAGAAAAAAATAAGGGCCCAACATCACAGCCCCTTATGAGACGGCGGCGCAGGCGCAAACACACAGAGACGGCGGCGCAGGCGCAAACACACAGAGACGGCGGCGCAGGCGCAAACACACAGAGACGGCGGCGCAGGCGCAAACACACAGAGACGGCGGCGCAGGCGCAAACACACAGAGACGGCGGCGCAGGCGCAAACACACAGAGACGGCGGCGCAACAAAAATGACTCCAAATCAGAGACGGCAACAATCAAAATAACCTGCAGGGAGGCAGCAGTGAGGCAAGGAGCCTCTAATGAAACCTCAGAAAAAAAAAGGAGCCGAACATCACAGCCTCTTATGAGACAGCAGCTCTGGTGCAAACGCACAGAGAAGCTGCTGCAAGACTTAAAACCTTCAAGATGCCAGGAAGAAGTGCCAGTTCCTTAGACTGGATGTGTAGAGAGCAGAGCTGCTGTTGCAGCCCAGAACTACACCATAAAACACAACTGACCAAAAAGGTTCAAGATGCAAGAACCATGCACCCTTTCGGCTGCCGATACAAGAAAAGCAGCAGCCGAATGGCGCTACTCCAATCGGCACCGGCTTTCCAGACCCCGGGACGGCACTTGAAATTACTTTCGTGCCCCTGGAGCGCAATGATACCCCAGGATCGTCTGACAGGCACGAGGCGGGCTTCCCGAACTACATGACAAGAGACGCGGGCTGGAGCTGCCCTGCCCAGCACACACTGGCATGGCACTGTAAAGTTCCCTGACCCCATTTATCTGCCTAAAGGGGACTGCTCCTGTACTGCCCTTTTCTGCCTGAGAACTTTAAAACCTCCCTGCAGTTCCCAGCCCCTTCCCAGCCCTCGTGCCTCCACTTAACTTTTAGAGGGCCAAGGGATCAAATCCATCTTCAACAGAGGAAAACACGACGTGGGCTAACGGGGATCTTCCTGCAGTTGTCACTTTCTCCATCATCACCTACAATAAGGAAAGCAAGGACATGTGTACGATTAGGCACCCGAATAATATTTATCGGTAGTAGCCTACGAGTCATTGCTCGCCTTGTCTGAGCTCCGGGAGGTACATTTGAATGATCTACCGGGGGCCGCTGCACGATGCAAAGGTTCTGGAAACAAAATACTCTTCTAGGACAGGAGATTATATTAATAGCTATTAATACAGCAATACAAACCAAAAACACAACACTCCAGCTTCATCGTGGTCAGGAATTCCTGGAAAATGCAAAGCATCTGGAACTGAATAAGCAAATGAAACATAATGACAAACAACTTTTCTACTACAGCTGCTACTGAACCTTTGCTGCACCCAAAGCTCTTACAGCAAACGGACACCTCTGCTTCTCCTAAGACGTCTGCCCACATAGCTTAAACAGCTCAAAAGCTTCCGACTGCTGAAGGAGCAGCAGAGAACCAGCACTGAAGCTGTCCTGGAGCTGAATGAGCTCCCTACCCGGGGACTGGGGCTCAAATATCCTGAGCCCCGCCCACCCCTTCCCACAATCCCCTGGAAAGGGGAGGGATCAATCACCCCAGGCCCCACCCACCACCCTTATCAAATTACCTGGAATCTCACTTGAAGTGACAGCACCTGCACTTTATTACTGCTATTGCATCTACAACGAGACTCAGTATGGATGTCAACTTAGGTTTTCTAGGGAGCAGATAGAAAAGGAGACACAATAACCAATGCTCCATCTTCATCATGATCAGGAATTACTGGAAAATGCAAAGTACCTGGAACTGAATCAACAAATGAAACATAATGACAAACAACTTTTCTACTACAGCTGCTACTGAACCTTTGCTGCGCCCAAAGCTCTTACCTCAAACAGACACCTCTGCTTCTCCTAAGACGTCTGCCCACGTAGCTTAAACAGCTCAAAAGCTGCCGACTGCTGAAGGAGCAGCAGAGAACCAGCACTGAAGCAGTCCTGGAGCTGAATGGGCTCCCTACCCGGGGACTGGGGCTCAAATACCCTGAGCCCCACCCACCCCTTCCCACAACCCCTGGAAAGGGGAGGGATCAATCACCCCAGGCCCTGCCCACCACCCTTATCAAATCACCTGGACCCTCACTGGAAATGACAGCACCTGCACTCCTGTCGGGCTCTGTCAGACACTGTTGGTTTTTGTGAAGCCCTGTTGAGGCCTCTCGGGGTCTGTCAGGCTCTATCAGGCTTCGATGGGCTCTGTAAAGCTGTGTCAAAACCTCTGTGGGTCTGTCAGGCTCTATATAGGCTTTGATGGGCTCTGTAGGGCTCTGTCAAGACCTCTGTCAAGACCTCTCGGGGTCTGTCAGGCTCTATCAGGCTTCAATGGGCTTTGTAGGGCTCTGTCGAGACCTGTTGGGCTCTGCTGAGCCCTGTCAAGATTTCTTAGGCTCTGTTGAGGCCCCCAGGACTCTGTCATACACATTGAGGCTCTGTCAGGAACTGACAAGATTTGTCAGGCCCTGACGTGTCCTGTTGGGCTCTGTCAAGCTTTATCAGGCTCTGTGAGGATCCGTCAAACTCTCTCGGGCCCTGTCAGGCTTTGTCAGGCGGTGTCGAGACCTGTCGGACTTTCTCAAGCTCTCTCGGGCCCTGCCTGGCTCTGTTGGTCTTTCCTGAGCTTTGTCTGCCCCTGTCATGCTGTCGGGTACATGGCTCAGCAGGGGAGAGGAAGGAGTTGTAGGTCTGTAGGCCACACCCCCTGCAGGGAGCCCACCAATGGGGGTGGAAGTGTGGGTCAAGGGGGAGGAGCCCAGCTGGGAGGGTGCTTGGAAAGGGGGTGGGGCCTGGTTGGGGCACACCCCTCCGGGAAGGCACATTGGGGAGAGCTTGGGAGGAGGCTGGGGTTGGCAGTGGCCCTGCCCACGCTTTCAGCCCCACCCTCAACCCTAAACTCCACCCCCAAATCCCTCACTGGAAATGGAACAAACCACATGCTTAAGGTTTTTTTACATTATTTAATTTTATTGGGTAAGAATTGGCCCCAAAACCAGGTTAAAAATCCCCCAGCATGGCCCTGGGGGAGCAATGTCAGGATGGCAGCGGCATAGTGCTGCCCTTTTCCAAGACGGCCATCAGGGGTAAACAGAGTCACAGGTCCCACCACCCACCTTGGGCCCCACCCCAAAATGGCCGCCCTAGGCAGCCCCCCCCAGCCATCTTGGATTCCAAGCAGGGTGGAGCCCAGCAGCCACGCTGTCCTCATTTTCTGTTGTGCACGGAGCCCCGTGCAGCATCGCAACCCAGGACATCTGGTGGGCTGAGGGGACCCAGGAATGTGGATCTATGGGCAGAATGCAGGAGCTGTGGGGTGCTACATATCAATGGGGCAGAGTGCTGGAACTATATGATGCTGCACAGCAGTGCTGTGGATGTATAGGGCAGCCCGGATGTGTGGGGCGCTGCAGGGCACTGCTGTGCGTCTATGGGGCAGGGTGCAGGAGCTACAGTGTGCGGTGGCGCAGCATTGCTGGCCTATGGGCTAGTGGGAAGACGCTATGGTGTTTTCTGGGACAGTGCTGTTGATCTATAGGGCAGAGGAACTGTGGGGTGCTGTGGGGTTACACTGTGGGTCTATAGGGCAGAGTGAACAAGATATGGGATGCTGTGGGACAGCACTGTGGCTCTATGGGGAAGAATAGAGTCACTATGGGGTGCTGTGGGGTACTGCTGTGGATGTATGGGGCAGAGTACAGGAGCTATATGGGGCTGTGAGGCACTACTGTGGATGTATGGGGCAGAGTACAGGAGCTATACGGTGCTGTGGTGCAGTATTGGGCATTTATGGGACAGAGTGCAGGAGCAATGAGGTGTTGTGGGGCAGTAGTGTGGATCTATGGGGCAGTGGAGGATGTCTGGGGTGCTGTGGGTCAGTGTTGTGGGTCTATGGGGCAGAGTGTAGGAGCTATGGGGCATTGTGGGGCAGTACTGTGGGTGTATAGGTTGTTCAAATGTAGCTACCTGTTGGAACGAGATAAGGACTCAGCAAAACAAGTCGATTCAATGTGTATCACGCTAAAGCCATTTATTACAGAAACAAGTCTCCTTACATATGTAACTGTATTCCAATCACGCGTCCACGCTGCAAGCATGGATTCGGTAAATGAGTATCGTGGGCTGTCCGTGCACTGGAGTCTCGCTGATGATACGTCCGGTGATTCAAGCCACGCCGGGACCCCGGTGATTGAGGAACGCCCCTCTTTCTCACGGCAGGTTCTGTTCTCAGCTCCCCGAAGCGGCCTTGAGGTTCCTTTGAGCCTGACTAATTCAGCAACAGATCTTTATCTATCAAAACCCCTCCACACTTCCGCCTTTCTTTTCCTGAGTTAGTCAGGCCCCCTAAACCTCACGGTGCATCATTTTTGAAATATACTGCAACATAGAACACGTGATTAACAACATAATTACAATTACATATAATGCAGTTAAACCTTACTTAGTAAGATCAAACTACTACCTGCCTATTCTTAGAACCTTAATTCTACTATGACAACCTTATTAACACACTATTTTAATAGATTCAAAATAACCAGACAAGTTAATACAATATATTCTCTTAAATTCCTAAAAGATTTATAACTGCGCAGTTTATAGGGTAACATACTTAATACCATCAGTATATACTAATAATTGAATTAATATCTTAAAAGTTATCTTAACCTATTTAGAAGATCAATGGCTTAACTTTAATATCCCTTTGTCCTGGTTTTGTTAAAAACAAGTTTCTCTTTCAGTGAATTTTGCCTGTCAGCTAAAGTCTTCGTATTAACTGCATTTTCCTGGAGAACCAGACATATGTTTTGGTAAACCTAGCAATGGAATGCAAACTTATTGATAAGCGTGGATGGACATCTCGTGAGAGGGGCGATGAGAAACAAGTGACCAAGAAACTGACCAACTGTGTATAACATTCCATTCACGTGAATACTTCATATAAAAGTGGGAGATCACGAGGATCTCGTCCCTTTTCCCTTTTCCCTATGGCCGACATTAGGAGAGGACCTTGCTAGTCGTCCCTGCGAACTGAGGCCTAGTGAGAGACTGAATCCAGCTCCGGTTGGCTGCAGAGTCCAATCCAAGACTTTGGGTGCCGGCTCTGCAGTTGCTGAGACTTTCAAGATTGGTTTTGTATATTTTGTATTATTTTCGCTATTATTAGTAGAATTAGTAAAACATCATTAATTTTTTTCCAACTCTCTTCTCTCTGTTCTTCTTTCCCTCCCGATCGCCTGTCCTTAGTGGAAGGGGGGAGAGGGAGGGGCAAAAAGAGGAAGTGGGGGGGAAGGGAGAGGAGGTTAACAATACATCTGCCAGGGTTTTATTGTCACCCCGCAATCTTAACCCTCGACAGATAATTGGCGCCCAACGTGGGGCAAGAGAAAGGGGTAAATTTGAAGATTTTTGGTTTTTCTACTGCTCTGACGTACCTTTCAATTTTCTTGGCACGGTGCCAACACATAGAGTTGTGATACTCGCGCGCCTGTTTGCTTTGGACATTATTTAGTGGTATTAAGGCAAAGTGAATTACACTGATTTAAAGATGTTATGGCATAAGTTGTATCAGTTATTTTCTACATTGTGCTCACTGATTCCATATCTGTGTTGGGCCTTCTTTTTAAATCAAAGTATTCATTATATAACAACAAGGAACTGGACAATGGTCATGATGATACTGTGTGGTTTGTCACTGGTTTATTTCGTTATACTGCAGCTGCTAATGAATTTCTACTCGCTTCTGCTTTACCTTGAAAAGCCTCCAGGAGAGATTAAAGAGCGGTATGACTCGCTGTTTGCGAATTGGTCGAGCGAATCTTTAGAAAGGCTGACTAACAATACTTTTGTTTTTTCGCTAGGACAGTTCGCAAATGTTTTAGAGAATTTTGAATGTCCTTGGAGCTTTGATAGAATGGTGATGGTGTTATCTGGTTTACTGAATGTGTGTCAGTTTGTGCTTCTGTTAAGAGAAATGGCATTCGACAGGAGGTTTGCGTCTCTTTGTTGTCCTGAGATTTGCGGCACGTCTTCGGAAGCTTTAGCAAAAAGTGCTCCTGGCCGCTCAAGAAAGAGCAAAACAGCGAAAGCTGCCGCTGCAGCCGCTGCCCCCCCAGCGGCAGCTTCGCGGGCTGAAGCTACAGGTCCTCCACAGAGTTCCTCTGCCAAGGTCGCTGCAGATAACGTTACTTCTCCAGCCTCAAAGGTTAACAAATCAGCCCCCCCTTCTTCACACACTGGGCACTGTTGCTGCTGTAACCATAGCGATCACTGTGACAGTCATTCAGACTCTGGAAATGAATCAAATGATGGTAAACCCATATCGGCATCAGTTGCCAGTTGTAAGAAAGTCACTAGAAAGACTACCCGTGCAGCAGATGATGGCACAGGGCCAACATCAACCCAAGGGGCACCATCAGGACAGGGAGGAGATGAAGTGACCGCCACTTGGTCCTTTTCTCCAGGTGAGCTGAGAGATCTGCGAAAAGACTTTAGTCGTCGTGAAAGCGAGAATATTTTAACCTGGTTGCTCCGATGCTGGGACAATGGGGCAGAAACAATTGAATTGGAAGGTGGTGAAGCCAGGCAGCTGGGATCTCTGTCAAGAGATTCCACCATTGATAGGGCAATTTCAAGAGAGTCTAATGCCACTACTCTCTGGACCCGACTCTTGGCAGCTATGAAAGTAAGATTTCCCTACAAGGAAGATTGTATATCCAAGTTAGGGAAATGGAATACTATGGAGAGAAGTATTCAGTTCCTGAGAGAATTAGCTGTGCGAGAGATCATCTATTTTGGACCAAACAGCCAAGAGGGGACAGACCCAGATAGAATCAATTGTACACGACCTCTGTGGCGCAGATTGGTACAAAGTGCATCGCCTGCATATGCTAAGTCATTGGCAGGAATGGTCTGGTCATCTAGAGGTATACAAGATATTACTGAACTGATTGAGCAGCTCCAGAACTTTGAGGACAGCCTTGCTGGTTCTCTACGGGCTTGTGTCTCTGCTGTGGAGAAACTGTGTGAAAAATCTGATGACCGCTTTGAAAAGCTGTTGCAAGAAATCAAAGAACTCAGAGAAGACACGTACCATTCACGATCTGCACAAACCTATGTTTCAGCTATTAGGAAAAGGCATTTCCAATCTCGAGAGAGAGGACAGAGGCAGCCCACAAAAAGAGGTTCACTGTGGTTCTTCCTACATGAGCAGGGAGAAAACATGAATAAGTGGCATGGGAGACCTACCTCGGAACTTCAAGAACGAGTACGTGAGATCAAAGGAAAAACTCCTAGGAAGGTGGCTGCTCCAGTTTACAGAAGGAGCAGGAGAGATTCTGATGCTCTTGAAGGAACCTCTAATTCACACCCAGAGACTGTGCAAAACAGAAATTAGAGGTGCCCTGCCTCCAACCAGGTGGAGGAAAGGGATAACAGAGTTTATTGGACTGTACAAATACAATGGCCTGTTACAACACACCCCCAGGAGTACAAAGCTTTAGTGGACACTGGTGCTAAGTGCACGATAATTCCTTCTAATTATAAAGGAACGTAATCCATCAATATTGTTGGAGTGACTGTGGGATCCCAGGAACTGACTGTTGTAGAGGCTGAAATGAGCCTAACTGGAAAAAACTGGCAAAAGCATCCCATTGTGACTGGTCCAGATGCTCCGTGCATCCTTGGCATACACTACCTCAAGAGAGGGTATTTTAAGGACCCAAAAGGGTATAAGGTGGGCATTTGGTATAGCAGCTGTGGACACTGAGAAAACTGAACAGCTGTCTGATTTGCCTGGTCTTTCAGATGATCCTTCTGTTGTCGGACTGCTGATGGTTGACGATCAGCAGGTGCCAATTGCTATCGTGACGGGGCATCGCCGGCAATATCGCACCGATCGAGACTCTTTGATTCCTATCCAGAAGTTGATCCGTCAATTGGAAAGCGAGGGTGTGATCAGTAAGACTCGCTCACCTTTCGACAGCCTGATCTGGCCAGTGCGTAAGTCTAGTGACGAGTGGAGACTAACTGTAGACTATCGTGGCCTGAATGAAGTTACGCCACCACTCAGTGCTGCTGTGCCTGACATGCTAGAACTACAATTTGAACTGGAGTCAAAGGCAGCTCAGTGGTATGCTACAATTGACAGTGCCAATGCATTTTTCTCTATTCCTGTAGCAGCAGAGTGCAGCCCGCAGTTTGCTTGCACCTGGAGAGGCATCCAGTACACGTGGAATCGCTTGCCCCAGGGGTGGAAACACAGTCCTACCATCTGCCATGGACTGATCCAGACCACGCTGCAGCAAGGTAAAGCTCCAGAACACTTGCAGTATATTGATGACATCATCGTATGGGGTGACACAAAGAAAGAAGTCTTCGAGAAAGGTGAGAGAATAATTCAGATTCTTTTGGATGCTGGTGTTGCCATAAAATGAAGCAAGGTCAAGAGACCTGCACGAGAGATCCAGTTTTTAGGAATAAAATGGCAAGATGGCCGTCGTCAGATCCCAATGGATGTGATCAACAAAATTGCTGCAATGTCTCCACCTACTAATAAAAAGGAGATACAGACTTTCTTGGGCATTGAAGGTTTTTGGAGGATGTATATTCCTGACTACAGCCAGATTGTGAGCCCTCTCTATCGAGTGACTCGTAAAAAGGACCAATTTGAGTGGGGCCCTGAACAACGACAAGCCTTTGAACAAATTAAGCGTGAGATAACTCATGCGGTGGCCCTCAGACCAGTTCGGACTGGACTAGATGTTAAAAATGTGCTCTACACTGCAGCTGGAGATAATGGACTTACCTGGAGCCTCTGGCAGAAAGCACCAGGAGAAACCCGAAATCGACCCTTAGGTTTTTGGAGCTGAGGATACAAAGGATCTGAGGCCAACTATACTCCAACTGAAAAAGAGATACTAGCAGCATATGAAGGAGTTCGAGCTGCTTCAGAAGTGATCGGTACTGAAGCACAGCTCCTCCTGGCGCCTCGACTGCTGGTGCTGAGCTGGATGTTCAAAGGGACGGTT
Source organism: Nesoenas mayeri (assembly GCF_963082525.1). NCBI lineage: Eukaryota > Metazoa > Chordata > Aves > Columbiformes > Columbidae > Nesoenas > Nesoenas mayeri. The sequence continues at coordinate 29,797 of NC_137571.1, forward strand.
CCCTCTCCACATCATGCGACCGAAGTTACATGGAGTAAATGGATTGCATTGATCACGCAACGAGCTCGAATTGGAAGTCCCAACCGTCCAAGAATCTTAGAAGTGATTACAGACTGGACAGAAAGCAAAGACTTTGGGATGACTCCAGATGAGGAGGAAGTAAAACGTGCTGAAGAAGCACCACAGTATAATACTCTTTCAGAGACTGATAAGCAGTATGCACTGTTCACAGATGGATCCTGTCGTCTTGTAGGAAAACATCAAAGGGGGAAAGCTGCTGTGTGGAGTCCCACATGACAAGTTACAGAAGCCACTGAAGGACAAGGTGAATCTAGTCAATTTGCAGAAATGAGAGCCATTCAGCTGGCTTTGGACATTGCTGAACGAGAGAAGTGGCCAATACTTTATCTCTATACTGACTCATGGATGGTAGCAAATGCCTTGTGGGGGTGGCTACAGCAATGGAAGAAAAGCAACTGGCAGCGCAGAGGTAAACCCATTTGGGCTGCCACACTGTGGCGAGACATTGCTGCTTGGCGAGAGAGCCTGCCTGTGAAAGTTCATCATGTAGATGACACTATTTTAATAGATTCAAAATAACCAGACAAGTTAATACAATATATTCTCTTAAATTCCTAAAAGATTTATAACTGCACAGTTTGTAGGGTAACATACTTAATACCATCAGTATATACTAATAATTGAATTAATATCTTAAAAGTTATCTTAACCTATTTAAAAGATCAATAGCTTACCTTTAATATCCCTTCTAAAACTTTATCAGTTGCTAACCTTAGATGACTACGGTAGGGATATCTCAATTTTCCCTTATCTATGCATTGACTATCTAAACATGATATCACCCTTTTGAATCTCCTGCTGATTGTTCAAATTGCCATTCTCCACAGAAGGTATGCCACCTGCTTGCTAACAGGCTTCTAGACCACCGGGTCTGCGAGCATCTGTAACACTGAATTGGGATCCATGGTTTACATCTGAAACAGTCCTTGCAACTTATCTCCCTCCTGTCCATCTGCATCCACTGAATCTTTGTTGAATCCACTTCAATCCTCGGCCTGTAATGATACAAACATAACCTTTTCCCCAGGTTATCAATTGATGTGGCCTTTTTAATTGACTAGTGATTTGACCATAACTAATGTAGATTCTTTCTGATTTAGCATGGTTTTGGGTCATACTTGCAAAGTATTTCATCACATACAGTGCTTTTGGCAATTGGTGTTTCTGGTGTTTCCCCTACTTCCCCCTCTTTTTTTAAAAACAAACAAACTATCAAAAAAACTTCAGAACTAGATACGTGTGCTGGATCTTAACTACGTACTCAAAATCACAAATCAAATTTGGAGGTTCCTCCTTAAAAAGCTCTAACTAATTTAAAGCTGCGCCAAGTTCGGCTAATTGGGTTGAACCTTCAATAATTTTACAGAATGATGCCAATTGTTATCTTCACACCAAACTACTACAGCTTTATGAGACCTCCCAGAACCATCAACAAAAACTTTGCAAGTATGTAGGATCAGACCAAATACAAGTATGGCCTATGACCTGATGTTAAAGACTTGCAGGTTCTGCAGCAATTCACATTTAGGCATGCTAAAAGATGTGCTGTTAAGAAAACCAGCTAGTGCAATTTATAGAGACATAGATTACAAATAAAAAAAAAAAATCAGAATTAAATTTCAGAAATGGTACATATATGACAAAAGGATCATGGCCTATTAAGACTTAAATTCATTCCCTGCATTTTCTTGATCAGACTGTCAATTGGTATATAACAGTCGGTATATCAGTCTGCTAGCAATCTCATCATACTGTCCCACAATAGCCACAGGTTGTTTCTATGTTGTAGCTATAGACAAATCTGCAAGTCCAATCGAATGCAGTCAGCCTGTAAGGTTGTCATAAATTCATTCCTCAAAGTTTCCGACTCCATTTTGGCTGTCATATTTATTGGATATTGTTTTCCCTTACCGGATCGAAGTCCTGTTTCAGCTCTATCAGTGTAGTGTTTGCTTTATCGAGACATTGGCTGTTAATACTAGTGAAAATACAGCATTTGAAATTTCCTTGGAGATTTCTCACTTGCAGGAAGCAGATCTGTGCCATCCCAGCAGCTTCTTGTAGGCCATGCAACTAAACAGAATTCTCAGAAAACGTTATTGGAGCTTACAATTTACTGAACAAATCTTAACCTAAGAGAGGTATAGGACTTTCTGGCAACTACAAGAATTCATGTATTAAAACTTTGTTCCAAATTTGGCATGCTATTGGTCTCAAAAAATGGCCTTTCTTTTGTTCTCTCCCATGACCTCAACAACTAGCATGCTGAATTTACTAAGAAGTCTCTTACAACTAATTACCACAGAATAAGTCTATCAACAAATTTTTGGTTTAATTTCCCAGTTTCACTAGAACTATGGGTCTGCTAAGGATGCCTTTAAACTTCACCCTCGGACGGCTCCATTCAATATTACAGCGCTGCAGTGGGGGGGAGAGAGAACCCCCCTTTCGCCGCTTTAAAAGCGGGCAGGCAGGTTTTTCCTTTTTTTTTTTTTTTTTTTTCAATTGTCTTTCTTTCTCTTCTCGCTGCAGTTCAGATATAACCAAGGTCACGCAGCTGGCATAATGTCTGGTACGAGGTGGGAGGCTCTGGGAAACTTCTCAATTACAATGAGCTGCACACAGGCCTGGAATGTTTTGGTCTTTTGTTTACCCATTTCATTCCAACCATAATACACTTTATATGCAATTTCAAGTAGCTCAGCAATAACTACATTCCTTAGCTCCATTTACCTTTTACAATCTAGAGATGTCAAAAAACAGTATAAACCAGTATAATAAACATAAATCCATTATTCTATTTTCCTAGATCCGAATCAGTTAATATTCTAGCAACTTTGAAATATAACCTCTTCCAAATTCACATCTATCAGAGCATTTTAACACTTTAAATGCTTTTCTAACAATATAAGCAATTACTCTAATGTGTAAGGATGCATCCTAAGGGGGAGTAAGGTGGAATTTTAGCAGTAGAACTGGTTCCCATTTTGTAATTATCTCCCCAAACAAGATTCTTTTGGTACCAAAAATGAATATGCAAACTAAAATACTGAGCTCAGATGCGAAAACCAAATACCCAGTTCAAATATGCAGACGGAACACACTCACACTAATTTAAGACAATATCTCAATTTTTGTATTGCACCTTTGGGGCACTCACTGCTCAGCCAGGTGGAGGCACCTCTGGGTCTCCCTGACAAAACAGGTCACTGCGGCTGGAGCTCCATCGGCGCTCCCCGCAGCCACAGCGAGCTGCACTGGGCAAAGCCTTTTTTGTTTTTGCTTTTGTTTTTTTTTGTTTTGGCTTTTGTTTTTTTTTGTTTTGTTTCATTTGTTTGTTTGGTTTGGTTTTTTTAGAGTCTCATCTGGTGTGCTACAGCTGTTATTCCCAAACCAGGATTGTTTACATGGTGTGCATACGGAAAAGCCAAATCCAGCACACCGAGATGAGACACAGCCTGTCACAGAGTTGCGCAAGTCTGAATGCTGCAATAAAGGTAGCATGCTGGAAAGAAAGTCTCTATGGGTCTCTATGGTCGTTCTCCCTGTGTGCCCAGCACTCCGTGCTCACCTTACCCGAGGAGCTGCGCTGCCGATACCCAGCTTACCTCTTCGATTCACACCTAGGAAAGAGAGAAACAACCGAACTTAGCAAAAGCCAAATGGCACAGCTTCCCTCTGGCGCCACGCACCGACACACCTGCTTACGGCGCGCAGCTCGCCTCCTCCGTCGCTCTTCCGGGCCAAGTCGTTCCCCTGCACCTGAAATCGAGTTATGCAGCAAGTCACCCAGCAGCTCATCAACAGCTTGCCCATCCCACAGGTCTGCTTTCTATTGCGCAATAACATGGCAAGCTCTCATGGAGTCTCTAAAACGCCTGCGCAGGGACCCTCCACTCCCCTGCCCATGGCTACTCCGTCCCAGGTGAGCGCACAACCTCTGCCTACGCAATTTAACGCGTCAGCAGATTAACCGAGGGCTCCCAGAGCTCCGTCTGCCCACCCCTGACTCCACGCCTCCGGGCAGAGCAGCTCCCAGCCAAACGCGCACCCGCGCAGACAGACGCTCCACACAACGTTATAGACCACACGACGGCCACGGCACCAAAACACTCCACAACATAAACGACACTCCAAGACCAGACAGACATCCATCCAAATAATCTATGGGGAGGCAGCGGTGAGGCGAGGAGCCTCTCCTACAACCCCAAGTGAAAAAGGAGCCCTATGCCACAGCTCCTGACGAGACGGCAGCACCGCCACAAGCGAGCAGAGGCGGCGCAACCAAACGACAAGCTGCTGCAACGCCTACGAACTTCTTCCCAGCATCTTGAAGTTCCAGTCCCTGAGACTGGATGCGTGGAGAGCACAGCTGCCGCCACAGCCCAGGACAATGCCACAAATGCCACTAACCAGAAACGGCCGAAACGCAAGAACCCTCCACGCTTTCGGCTGCTGATGCCAGAAAACCAGCGTCCAATGGGCACTACGCCAGTCGACACCGGCGTTCCAGATGCCGGGACGGCACCCGAGGTGCCTTTCGTGTCCCTCGAATGCAACGAGACCCCAGGATCGTCTGACAGGCGCAAGGCAGGCTTCCCAAACTACACAACAACGCAGACACAGGCTGCAGCTGCCCTGCCCGGCACACGCTGGCGTGGCACTGTAAAGGACCCCGGGCCCTTTACCCACGCCAAGACGACGGTTCCTGGGCGGCCCTTCCCTTTGTCAGAACTAAACCCCCATCCCTGCGAATCCAGCCCCTTCCCAGCCCTCGTGCCTCCACTTAGCTTTCAGAGGGCCATCTTCAATAGAGGAAAACGCCACATGTGCTAACGGGAATCTCCCTGGATGGCCGGGTTCCTCTTCAGCGTCTATAGGAACACGAGAAAACACACGCTCGCTAAGCCGTGCCAGCACACGGCGTCGTGGGGTAAACGCCAACCCCTTCCGCAACACCCACCTCCTGCTAAGTTCCACGGCGTTCCGTTCGGCGCGTCGTGCCGCGGGCGCGGTCACCAATCCTCACCACTCGTGACACCTAAGATGGCGAGAAGCAAAAGAACTGTAGCGCCTGGAACGAGTCCCCGGCCCCACGCTCCTCCTCGCCCCTAGCCCGGCTCACCTCAAATGCTCCTCCGAGTCCAAAGGGCCCACAAAAAGCCTGCGAAGTGAGAAGGAAATGCTGAACCCAGGCACCGGGCAATACCGGGCTCCTCCACACCCTCCGCCGTCTCACCTTCTCGGCTGCCGGCCGGCCTGCGCCTTCGCCCCTCCGAGCTCGTCTGCGGCACCAGCAAAACCAGAGGCACGCGCTCGGACGCCGCCCAAAAACACAGCCTGCCCGCAGACAGTCCCATCTCGCCCTCCCTTACCTGGGCCGCTCACCCACCTGGGCGCCCTTGCTTTTGACCACGAAGACCTTCAGCTACCGCCTGTAAAACGCAACCAAAGGACGCTCAGACCTGCACCGGCAACACGGGACCTGAAACCAGCTGCCGCTTCAGCCTAGCACTCCGTGCTCACCTTGCCCGAGGAGCTGCGCTGCCGATACCCAGCTTTCCTCTTCGCTTCACACCTAGGAAACAGAGAAACGACCGAGCTCAGCGAGAGCCACACAGCACAGCTTCCCTCTGGCGCCACGCACAGACCCACCTGCTTACGGCGCGCAGCTCGCCTCCTCCGTCGCTCTTCCGTGCCAAGTCGTTCCTCTGCATCTGAAATCGAGGTATGCAGCAAGTCACCCAGGAGCTCATCAACAGCTTGACCATTCCACAGGTCTGCTTTCCATTCAGGAATCCCACCAGAAGCTCTAATTGAGTCCCAAAAAACACTGGGGAAGGGACAGTCTGCTCCCCTGCCCACGGCTACTCCATCCCAGATGACCGCACAACCTTTGCCTACGCAGGTTAACGTGTCCACAGATTAATCGCGGACTCCTAGAACTCCCGCTCCTGACTCTACACCTCTGGGCAGAGCAGCTCCAGCCAAATGCGCACGTGCACAGACAGACGCTCCACACAACGTTATAGACAACACCATGGCAACATCACCAAAAATGCTCTATAACAAGAACGACTCCAAACCAGAGACTGCATTGACCAAAAGAACCTGCAGGGAGGCAGCGGTCAGGCGAGGAGCCTCTACTGCAACCCCAGAAAAAAATAAGAGCCGAACATCACAGCCCCATATGAGACGGCGGCGCTGGCGCACCCACACACAGAGACGGCGGTGCTGGCGCACCGACACGAGGCTGCTGCAAGCCTAAGAACTTCTTCCCAGCATCTTGAAGTGCCAGTCCCTGAGACTGGATGGGTAGAGAGCAGAGCTGCTGATGATGCAGCCCAGAATGACACCATAAATCACAACTGACCGGAAACATCCAAAATGCAAACACCACTCACACTGATGATACAAGAATCCGGGACACAATTGGCACCAGCGTTCCAGATCCCGGGATGGCACCCGAGATACACGTTGTGCCCCTTGAGCACAACGAGACCCCAGCATCGTCTGACAGGCGCAAGGCAGGCTTCCCGAACAGCACAACAACGCAGACACAGGCTGGAGCTGCCCTGCCCGGCACACGCTGGTGTCACACTGTAAGGTTCTCGGGGCCCTTTACCCACTCAAAGGGGACTGTTCCTGGACAGTCCTTTCCCTTATCAGAACTATACCCCCGGCCCTGCGATTCCCAGCCCCTCGCCAGGCCTCGTGCCTCCACTTAGCTTTCAGAGGGTCAAGGGACCGAATCCATCTTCAGAGGAAATCGCCACGTGCGCGAACGGCCGTCTTCCTGCATCGCCGGGTTCCTCTTCAGCATCTACAGGAACCCGAGAAAACACACGCTCGCTAAACCATCCCGGCAGACGACGTCGTGGGGTAAACGCCGACCCCTTCCGCAACATCCACCTCCTGCTAAGTTCCACGGCGTTCCGTTCGGCACGTCGTGCCGCAGACGCGGTCACCAACCCTCACCACTCGTGGCGCCTAAGATGGTGAGAAGGAAAAGAACTGTAGCGCCTGGAACAAGTCCCCGGCCCCACATTCCTCCTCGCCCCTAGCCCGGCTCACCTCAAATGCTCCTCTGAGTCCAAAGGGCCCACAAAAAGCCTGCGAAGCGAGAAAGAAATGCTGAACCCAGTCACTGAGCAATACTGGGCTCCTCCACACCCTCCGCCGCCTCACCTTCTCGGCTGCCGGCCGGCCTGCGCCTTCGCCCCTCCGATCGCCTGTCCTGAGTGGGAAGGGGGAGGGAGGGGCAAAAGCGGGAAGTGGGGGGGAGAGGGGATTAACAATACATCTGCCAGGGTTTTACTGTCACCCCGCAATCTAAACCCTCGACAGGGGCCAACAGATGGGGGGTCCTGAGAGGAGACAAGAGGGAAAAACGAGGCCTCTGGGATGTGTCAAGAGCAAATGGGCAAGTTTTGAGGGGAAGAGAGAAAAGAGGGGAATTTAACCGGGCAAAGGTCAAACAGGCACTGTGATGCCACCAAAGAGCCTGCAGGGACCCAAAGGCAGGCAGGGTAATCGCAGAGGAACTGGAAGGAAATGGGTTTCTGAGGGAACCAGGGGGCAAGTAAGCTTGTGAGGGGTCCAGAGGCAAAGGGGTGTGTCCTGAGGGGAACAAATCGAAAGGTTCTTACCCCTGAGAAGTTGTCCTCGACTTTGGTTCCACCAGCAGCCATCCTGTGGTCCCGGCACAGCCTGGGGATCCCTGACCCGCACCACCACAACCATTAACAGGACATTGGGCCGTTCTAGAACCTGAATGACAAACAGCGATTATTTCTCTAGGACAGCTTTGATGTGGGATTGTTCTGTTTTCCCTGCAGCAGACGGGGAGAAATTTCTCCTCCCCACAGTAACACTGAACACCCCGCCCATGACTCTTCAGGCATTTTGGGGCTGTAAGCCCCCATCTCTCACTGGCCTGCTCCTCCAGTAACATCATGGTCACCCCCCGAGCCCCCCATTTATTCACTCCAAAAAAAAAGGGAGAAAAGAAAAACAGCCCCAGCGGGCAGCTCATTACTTCAAAAAGCCATTTACATATGTACATACCAGAGCCCCCAAAAATGGGAGGGCAGCGCCCCGAACAGCTGGGAGGAGCGGCTGACACGCCAGAAGGCTGTGCTGCCATCCAGAGACCTGGACAGGCTGGAGAGTTGGGCAGGGAATAACCTGATGAAATTTAACAAGGGAAAGTGTAGAGTCCTGCATCTGGGCAGGAACAACCCCAGGTTTTAGTATAAGTTGGGAAATTACATATTAGAGAGCAGTGTAGGGGAAAGGGACCTGGGGGTCCTGGGGACAACAGGATGACCATGAGCCAGCACTGGGCCCTTGTGGCCAGGAAGGCCAATGGCATCCTGGGGTGTATTAGAAGGGGGGTGGTTAGTAGATCGAGAGAGGTCCTCCTTCCCCTCTACTCTGCCCTGGTGAGACCACATCTGGAATATTGTGTCCAGTTCTGGGCCCCTCAGTTCCAGAAGGACAGGGAACTGCTGGAGAGGGTCCAGCGTAGGGCAACAAAGATGATTAAGGGAGTGGAGCATCTCCCTTATGAGGAAAGGCTGAGGGAGCTGGGGCTCTTTAGTTTGGAGAAGAGGAGACTAAGGGGTGGCCTTATTAATGTTTATAAATATATAAAGGGTGAGTGCCACGAGGATGGAGCCAGCTCTTCTTGGTGGCAAACAATGATAGGACAAGGGGTAATGGGATCAAGCTGGAACACAAGAGGTTCCACATAAATTTGAGAAAAAACTTCTTCTCAGTGAGGGTGATAGAGCACTGGCCCAGGCTGCCCAGGGAGGTTGTGGAGTCTCCTTCTCTGCAGACATTCCAACCCGCCTGGACACCTTCCTGTATAACCTCATCTGGGTGTTCCTGCTCCATTGGGGGATTGCACTGGATGAGCTTTTGAGGTCCCTTCCAATCCCAAACATACTGTGATACTGTGAAACAATGTGTTACTTAACCTTCTGTCTCCCTCTTGTCATGCAGAAGGATCTAAAAGGCAAAAAATGTCCCCTCACCGTGCAGGTGGTTAGAAAGCATTTCCCTCACGTCAACCGGTTAACGAGGGCGACATCTTCTACAACTTCAGCGCAGCATACGTTACCTTGGCAGCTTCTCTTCAAAAGTGAGAAAACAGGGACAGGCATCTGAAAAAACAAGGCAGAGAACAAAGAGTTTATAAATTCGCTCTTACCTTTTCATCTAATCTCAACAGAGCGCATCAGCTCCTCAGGCCGCAAGGCACCGCTACCCTCCCGTCGCCGGTGACAGCTTCTCTGGACCCTAATTCTAATTTGGCTATAAATCTCCTATTCATTTCTTAGCCTCTTTGTTACAGTTTCCTGATGGTGGTTGGAGGAGACAGCCACCTGGGATCAGAGACGTGGCTCCTGTATCGGTCTCTGTCCTTTTGGTGGTTGGTTTTACAGCGGCGCCTGCCAATTTATTTCCAGTTTCCTGATCAGTGGCGCTCGCAGTTTGGGCATGCGCAGTAGAGAGACGGCGGCACCCGCCCCTTGCCGCGTTCCGGTTGGCTGCCTAGGACACGTCAATCACCTCTCTCGCCGCCTAGCAGCGCTCGCGATTGGGGCATGCGCAGTAGGGAGACCGCAACGCCCGCCTCTTCGGCAACATCATTGGCTGCTGGTGGCACGCCAATCACCATTTTCTCCACCTATCAGCGCTAGCTACTTTGGGCATGCGCAGTACGGAGACCTCAACGCCCGCCCCTCTGGCAACCTGATAGGCGGACAGAGTGGCAACTGACGTGCCTAGGCAGCCAACCAGCGCTCTGCCCCTCCAGCCCTCCAGCCCTCCCGCGCCAGCAGCCGCGTTTCAAAGGAAACAACAAACCGCGCTCCTCTGCTTTACGCTGAAAAGGGGGGCGGCTGGGTCCCCGCAGCAGAAAAAAGCCTTCCGTCTTGCATTGCCCTTCACCAGTACAACTGCACAGCTGTGAACTCATCAACGTCAAGCAGCCGTCTGACAGACGCACACTCAGAACTTGACTAGGCTGGGGTTTTTGGCTGGCTTACACACACGGACTTGCACTTCTCTGAGGAAACAAATTCTTTTTTAAGCACAGCCTCGCCTTGGGGAAGAAAAAACGCCCCCTCTGCGCTCCCAAACACTAGGCAGCCCTGGGGAAATCAGTGAAAGCCAAGACTGACAGCAGCAACATTGAGTGCAATTTGGCTTCAATTCTGATCATGCACTTAAAAGCCTCTCTCAGTCCTACCAATGACTGCTCCTTTTTTGGAAGGACAGCCTTTGTTACCTGAACATCCTAAATCGAAGACTCCACGGAACAGAACGTGGATTGAGCCACAGGACAATGTGCCATCGATTTACACTAATGGGGGAAAAAAAACCCTAGAAGTCAAACCCAAATTTAAAATTGCACGTGTCTTCTCCAAGCAGAATGAGCCTGTGATTCCACAAAAAAAGGAGGGCAAAGAGCAGGTCAGCTTATCAGAGAAATACAGTGACAGGGAGCCAGACAAGGTGACACAGAGAGAGGGAGAGAGAGGCAAAAGGGACAGAGAGGCCAAAATGAGCGCTCCACAGCCTCCCCTCCCTCACCCCGACCCCCGTTTCCCCGTTAACTCCCGCTACCCACCCCGAGACACCACGGACGCGTTTGCCAGGCAGGCAGCTGTTCAAACGGGTGCACGTTGCACCTTTCAAACCTGCACACAGAATCCCTTGGAGGGAGAGGCCAGACTGTATAGCACACTGAAAAATTAAAATTAACTGTTGTTAACCACATCGAGTTTGCTGTCTTTTTATTTTAACTCAGAGGTAATTAATACCGGTCACGTTTTTGCACAACCCCAAAAAAAGCTGTGCTTAAATTCAGACTGTCATAACTCACTGTTTCCTAATTTTATTTTACATCAAAATGTCTTTTACTGTTCTGTTGGGAATCATTACTGCTGGGGAACTTTTTAATACATCTATTTATAAACAGCCACTATTTAGTGGTTCCTTTCTACATCTCTTTAAAAAAAAAAAAAAAAAAAGTAATGTTTTGACTCTGTTTGTTTCTGAGCTTTGTTGCCTCCAATCTCATGGCTCTGTTATAATTTAAATACTAAACACTCCTGATTACTTTCCAATGCTGTTTAAAATCTAAAGCTTCCTTACTTTGTTTCTTATGCAGTCATTCGTGCCTGCAGTTTATTTCATAACGGTTGTTCAAATGTAGCTACCAACGACTCCACATTAGTTTCCTGCCTTTATCATTTAAAAGGAATTCCAAACAATGTGTTTTTTAAACGAGGATTCAGATTGGGAATAACTGCTGCCTAGTTCACCAAGTAATAGCTGAAATTAAATTTAGTTATAGCTCACGCCTAAATAATTTCATTTATTTACACATTAACATTTTTATCATTACATTACTACCAGGCGGATTAACTAGCACACATAATTTTTTAGTATAGATATAAACTAGAGGTTTTCTCTCTAGAGGTATTACTTCCAATTAGCGCTCCAGTATTTACATTCCACTCTTTTAAATTTTACTACATAAATTGGGGATAATTACTGTCTGCAGAGTCTTGAGTAACAGCTAGAGTAGATGAGAGGCATTATTTACTCCCAAAGACTCTTCTGGTTACTCTTATTTAAGTTTTAATTCTAAATGTCTTACAGTAAGTAAGCAGTTACAATAATAAAACACTAGGTCCTTGGAATTTCCAGGAAAACCCACCGCAGCACCTCGACGTGTCCAGAGACTGTCGGTGCCGGCTCCGCCAACAACGCGTCCAACGAACCCCACGGTGCTGCCGAGGCTGCGGCAGCGCGATGGAACCGACCGGAGCGCAGGGAGGAGACTCAGCCCAGCAGGTACCGCACGCAACACGAAACACCGGGCAGCGCAACTTCATTTCAAAGGAGGAACACGCACACGGAGCACAAAGGATGTTATTCTGCACGGGACACGCGCTGTCCTTAGCAGTTGCACAGCAACATTGTCTCTGTGACTTGGAGATCTGGTGGCAAATGAGGGAGCTCTGCACGTTGCACCTTTCAAACCTGCACACGGAATCACACTTCACCCCACAGGTGACACCAGAAACTAGGAAGCCTTCAAAAAGAATTTACAAACCCATACCCAAACCAGTTCCACTCACCTCCACAACCTCACCTCCACAGCCATCTCCTGACGATCATTCGCTGCACTAAACGCAGCAGGGCGGGGGTGGCGGGGGGAGAAAGCTAAAGGAAATTTTTTAAAAACTCCCTGTGTTTTTTTCGGTGGCATTTTTGGCGTTATTTTTGTTGGAGGTTGGGGGACATGTTGGGGAGTTTTTAATTAAGGAAACTGCTGTTTCAGCCTGCAAGTGAAAACAAACCACATGCACAAGGCTGGATACGGTCAAAGGAGTCCCAGCTCGTTCAGCAGTCGCCGACAACGCGTCCATTCAGCCGTCTGCGCACCCTGACGCGCTCACCTGCAGACGTACCTGGCTGGACACACACACGTGTACTGGGGAACTCGCACCAGTGCTACGTTCTGGGGAGGAGCGAAGGACAAGGCAGAAATAAATCCTGCAAGAATCTGTCTCTAAAATACTGTAGATCAACAATGACAGTTGTAAGTCACAGAGACTCCTCATTTTCTCTCTGACTCTCACAACAGTAATAAGTAAGTCCTGAAGGATGGAAAACACCAGGATAGGCTGGGAACAACAACAAAGGTAGGTCAAAGAAGGTAAATGGGGGCTCTCAGGGGCCCCAAAAGACAAGCTCAGCTGTCCTGAGAGGAGCAGATGGGAATCAGAGGAGTTCTGAGGGGATCGCGGTGGGGGGCTGTCCTGGTTTTGTTAAAAAACAAGTTTCTCTTTTAGTGAATTTGCCTGTCAGCTAAAGCTTCATGTTAGCTGCATTTTCCTGGAGAACCAGATACATGTCTTGCTAAACATAGCAATGGAATGCTAACTTGTTGATAAGGACAGATTCACATCTTGCAAGAGGGGCAACAAGAAAGAGGTGACCAAGAAACTGACCAACTGTGTATAACATCCCATTTACATGAATACTTTATATAAAAGTGGGAGATCATGAGGATCTTGTCCTCTTTGCCCTTTTTCGTCCCTTCTGCTTATGGCGACATTAGGAGAGGACCTTGCTAGTCGTCCCTGCGAACTGAGGCCTAGTGACAGACTGAATCCAGATCCAGTTGGCTGCAGAGTCTGTCGTGGTTGAGACGGACAAACGACATAGACGAAGTTCTTTCAAGATGAAAGTAATAGGTGCCATTTATTGCTACAAGTGCATTTTTATACAATTCTACCAATTCATGTGTCTCTTCACTGTTGGTTACAAGTTACAGCACTAACATCTCATTGGTTAATTTTACTATCATCCATGTTATTCTTCTATCCCCTTCTCTCTCATGGGTACATCTCTCCTCTCTCACGGGTACAACTCCATGTCTCCGGATACTCCTTTACTCCCATCCTTCTCAAGGGTAAATCTTAATATCTTCAAGGCTGATCTCTACTCCCATATTTTCTGTCAAGGATTCCACAGACCCGCTGCAGTTTCCCACAATTCCCCCTTTTTGTATTTGTGCTAAAAATGCTGCCCTCATTGTCCACTGCAGGGCCCTTTGCAGCAGAGAAATCATGCATGGCAACATTAGTAACACAACCACAACAATCATCAAAACCATCAGTCCTGTTTTCGCTACTGCTAACAACCATCCTAAAAACCCCCGACCACTAAGCAATTTATTTAACAAATCACATCAAAATCTTCACACCCATGTCCCTGAGCTAATAACAAAAAGTCTATCGTGGCTTTACTCTGCCGTGTAGCATGTCTTACAGAATCTACATCTAACAAAAGTCCACCTAAAACCTTAGAAATTCTGTTAGTTTGCTTAACTAGACAGCATCCTAATTTTTCTAAAATTTTTAAAGCTTTTAGCTGTGCCAACACCAGATACAAGAGATCCTAAAACCCTTAACCCTGATCCCCAAAAATCTACTCTGTCATCACATTTTGACTTATATGCATGCAAAAAACATTTTTCCCATGTCGCTTTTCTGTGATCTACTATCATGGATACATTGGGCATTAAGAGAGTTAATCGTCCAAAACTACATGGTCCTCCAACAGCGTTAGAAGGAATTCCTGGCCAGGCTCTGTCTCCACAGATCAAGAATACACCATACAGGAGGTTTTGGGGTCGCTCTCCCACATTATCAATGACACTCCTTGGATTCTTCTGTGAGGCATTACACCATCAAGTTTCATTTCTATAGTCACCAAGGGTAGCATTAATATTTTACAGTTTATCCATTCACATTCTCGTATATTGTTCTGACGCTTTTCACAAACCAGGTTGATACAAGCGTCCATGGACATAGATGCCAGCAATTCCAGTTCCTGTGGTTTGACATCTGCTTCCAGAAGACAATTAATCCAAAGTGCCATGTTGGTATTATTACAGTTCGTTGCAATGCCTCTGCACCGACCACTATTTTGAAACAGTCATGTGATGCTGCTGTAGTCATCAAGGAAGACACCAATCAAGCATATGTGAAACGGGTTTTCCGGAGGCATCGTAGTTAGGCATATAGAGTCCTGATCAGTCATGTTGGCTAAAGTAATCCACATGTTAGTCTTTGTCTGTGCGGGCATCCAAACCACAGCAGCTGCAGCAATCATTGTCAGGAGGATCACACAGGTTTCGCGTTTCGTGCCAGCAACCATTGCGGCCCTTGATCTGTAAAGACACAAGCAGAGCCTCTCCCCCAGCTTATCAATGGATGTGGCCTTTCCCATTGACCATTAACTAGTGATTTAACCATAACTAATGCAGATTCTTTCTGATTTAGCATGCTTTTGGGTCACACTTGCAAAGTGTTTCATCACAGGGTAAATTTGGGCTGCACCACTTAGATATAAGTGATTCATCACATACAACGCTTTTGACAATTGGTTTTGTGGTGTTTTCCCTACTTTTCCCCCCTTTTTGTTTAAAAAAAAAAAGAGAAAACAAAACCAAAAAAACAGTTCAGAATCAGATACGTGCGTTGGACCTTGACTGTGTACTCAGAATCACAAACCAAATTTAGAGGTTCCTCCTTAAAAAGCTCTAAGTAATGTAAAGCTGCACCAAGTTCTGCTCATTGGGTTGAACCTTCAATAATTTTTACAGAATAATGCCAATTGTTATCTTCATGCCAAACCACTACAGCTTTATGAGACTGCCCAGAACCACCAACAAAAACTGTGCGAGTATGTAGGATCAGACCAGATACAAGTATGGTGTGTGACCTGATGTTAAAGACTTGCACGTTCTGCAGCAATTTACATTTTACATTTATGCATGCCAAAAGCTGTGCTGTTAAGAAAATCAGCTTAGTGCAATTTACAAAGACAGAGATTGCAAATAAAAAAATCAAAATTAAATTTTACAAATGGTACATATACGACAAAAGGATCATGGCCTATTGAGACTTAAATTCATTCCCTGCTTTTCTTGATCAGAGTAACAATCGGTGTATCAGTCTGTTAGCAATCTCATCATACTGTCCCATGATAGGCTCAGGGTTTTTTATGTGGTAGCTATAAACAGACAAATCTGCAAGTCTAATCAAATGCAGTCAGCCTGTAAGGTTGCCATGAATTTATTCCTCAAAATCTCCAAGTCCATTTTGGCTGTCATATTTATTGGATGTTGCTCTCCCTTACCGGATCAAAGTCCTGTTTCAGTTCTATCAGTGTAGTGTTTGCTTTATCGATACATTGGCTGTTAATACTGGTGGAAATACAGCATTCGGAATTTCCCTGGAGATTTCTCACTTGCACAAGCAGATCTGCGCCATCCAAGCAGCTTCTTGTAGGCCATGCAACTAAACAGAATTCTCAGAAAACATTATTAGAGCTTACAATTTACTTAACAAATCCTGACCCGAGAAAGGTAGAGGGCTTTCTGGCAACTGCAAGAATTCTTATGGTAAAACTTTGCTCCAAATTTGGCACTCTATTGGTCTCAAAAAGTGGACTTTCTTTCATTCTCTTCCATGACCTCAAAAACTAGCACGGTGAATTTACTAAGAAGTCTCTTACAACCAGTTACCACAGAATAAGTATTTAAAAAAAAAAAAAAGGTTTAATTTCCCAGCTTCATTAGAACTCTGGTGTATGTGCATGGGGTGTCTGCAGCCTGTGGGGAAACAGCCACAGGCCTGGGACAGTGTCGGATGGACTGTGGTGGAGACAGCCAAGGGTGACACTGGATGTCCCTGCAAGAGCCAAGGTCTTTTTCCCCTTGGCTATGGCTGATGTCCCTGACAGCCAGGCCTAAGAAGAGACACATGGTTGTCATGGCCATGGCTCCCCATTGCCTCCTTGCACCCCCATGCAGGCCAGGAGGTGTCACACCATTGTCCTGCACTGGGCATCGCACTCCCCACAGCCCCAGGAAGAGCCCTGAGCCACACGTGAGGGACAGGATCTCCCTTCCCAGGGGCAGGGGCTCAAGGCTTGGCCATTGTCCTTCATCAGACAAACCAAGGGCTTTCTCAGCATCAGAGCTGCTGCACTTTGCCCTTGCCTGATGCAATCACTGCCTCCAATTATCTACTCTAAGTCCCTGGGGAGGCTTTGTCAGTAACAGCCCTCAGTGGGGCCCATTAATGCTTCAAGGTACTTTGGAGTTTGTTTCTGGCTTTGACTTCTTGAGCAGATTCTTCAGTCTGTGCTTGGTATCTGAGGTTCATGGACTCAGCACCAAATACGCCACGGGGCTCATTAAAACACAGAAAGCCCTAATGAGCCATGTTTCTTTCCCTAATTTGCACTTGTAGAACTAACTGGAGAGGTTTCAATGGGACACTTGCTGATGAAGATTTCAAAGAAGATTTCATAAAGGAGGGTTTTTTCTTTCCACGGTATTTTCTGTCATTTTTCAGTATATGGAAGAAGTGACAGCAGCATTCTACACTGGACATTGATCCCGAGGGTCTCCTGGAGACATCTGGACAGGCAGGAGAACAGGCCCTTGAGGCTGGACACTGTATGGACAACCTGGCTCCTCACCCCCACCCCCAGTCTGCTGGTTCCCTTATTGGCCACCAGAGATTGCATCACTTTTCCTCCATCAGACTTCTCCACTGAGCTCTGCAGGAGATGCTGCAGCTCCTGTGCACCAGCTCCACCTGCTCTCCTGTGTGAACACTGCACAGTTTAATAAACAGTAAAACACTTTCCTCAGCTGTGTATGTAAGCTGGATCTGATGAGGTCCAGCATCCACAAGAGACACCCACACAAGAACTGCTTTAGACAGAGAGACGGGAGAGGATAGAAATAAACACAATGAACGTGTTGACTGCCATGTTAATTAGAGCTCTGAAGAATGGAGCAAGTTTGTAACTCCCTGAAGCTCAAAGCAGAAACCAGACAGTTGAGAGGCCACTGAATGACCAAAGAACAAGTGGAGGAGAAACCTGAGAGCACTGGGAAGGGCAAATGTCCAGACAGTGCTGGAAAGTTGTCCTTGGACAGGGACACTTAATCAGGAGAGGTGGGAACTCCTGAATGATGAGGGAGATGAAATAATAGTGTTGGTAATAGAAGTACAGGGGAAGACCAGTATTTCTTCTCCTACCCTTAGTGCACTTCCACATAATTCACTTTTTGGGTTTTGTCTTTTAAATTTTAATATGTTAAAAAAACAACTAAACAAAGATCTCCAATCACACAAACAAACCAAACAAACAAAAGAAACAAAATCCCCACAAAACGAAAGCAAAAAAAACCTCACACCAATTAAACAATAACAACAACCAAAACCAAAAACAAAACAGCAACAAAAACAACAAAACTAACCACAAACAAAACAATGAAGTGCACGTTTCCAGACAAACATCAGTCATCAATTGTCTCACCTTAAACAGCCAGTGCCATTTTAGTGGCCCCAGTTTACCTGAGGTGCTGGCCTGGGATTGGCATCTATCACACAGGACTTGGGGAGACCAGAGCACCTTGCAGTGCAGGTGGAGCCTGGGCAGAGGTTCCCGGGGCATCTACACTGGCACCAGGTGTTTGTGTCCCTGGAGCTGAAGACATTTGTGTGCTAAATCCATTCCCAGTTCTGGAAAACTCTTTCCTTTCCAAAGAAAAGACACCACACCAAAGAAACAAAAAAAAAGTATGTTGACACCTTCCTCTGCTTTGGATCTTTGTCTTCAGTTCCTCTTATTTTAATTTGCATTGACATTAACTGACATCTGATGGGCCTGCAGGCATGAAGCCAAGACCATTTTGTGTCTTGCACAGTGCCCCATGCCCTCTGAACCTTCCCTGCCCAGAACTCCTCACACTTTGCCCAGAGTGTCACACTGAGGTGTTGGCTGGTTCACTGGCTGAGATGTTGGTTTAGATGGTCACCTACAGCACAGGTGGATCCTGCCCCATCATCGCCTCCTCTACTCCAGTTGGAAACAGAGCCCAACATCACAATGGGATCATAAGAGAACTGAGGTTGAAGGGACCTCAGGAGTCTGCAGTCCAACCTGTCACCAACTGGGTCACTCCAAGGTGTTCAAGCCTTGATTCAATGAGAGTTTTAGCAGGACTAGAGAAGTGATCATCTCTTTGTACTCGGCACTGGTGAGGCTGCACCTTGAATCCTGGGGTCAGTTTTAGGCCCCTCATGGCAAGGAAGACATTGAGGTGCTGGAGAGTGTTCAGAGGAGGGTGACAAGGCTGGTGAAGGGTCTGGAGCACCAGTCTTATGAGGAGCGGTCGAGGGAGCTGGGGCTGTTCACCCTTGAGAACAGGAGGCTGAGGGAAGGCTTTGTCGCTGTCTACAGCTACCTGAAAGGTTTTATCATGGTGGGTGTTGGTCTCTTCTTTCAAGTAACAAGTCATAGGAAAAGATGAAATGGCCTCGAGTTGCACACGAGAAGGTTTAGGTTGGATATGAGGAATAAATTCTTCAGGGAAAGGGTTTTGAAGCAATGGAACAGACTGCCCAGTGAGGTTGTGGAGTCCCCATCACTGAAGGTGTTTAAAAGATATATAGATGAGGCTCTTAGGGACTTGGTTTAGTGCCAGATTTAGGTTATGGTTGGACTCCATGATTTTGAGGGTCTCTTCCAACCACAATTATTCTGTGATTCTATGATAAGTCATTTTTGCTATTTTATTTCTCAGAGGACCATGCAGCCTCCCTGAGAGCCAGGACTTTTCTGAGGTGTTGGAGAGATGTCTCATGGTCACACCAGCCAGTTCCACCAGCCCCTGTCTGTCCCTTCCCAGACCAAACCTTTTCTCCATATCCCAACCTTCCAGGTGAGTTTCAGGGACACAGCAAATGCTGTCCAGGTCCTCTGGGCCTGTTCAGAGAGAACAGCAGGCCAACATGTTGATGGGCTCTCTGTGCACCTCAAAGCTTTCCTGACCATTTTTCTTGATGTCCCCCTTGTACCCAACCTTTCTGGTCCTTGAACTGTGCATGAGGGGATTGAGCAGGGATGTGGAGAAGATGTAGAAAAAAGACTTTGTCAAACTGTCTTGGGAGGGCTGTTCTTGGCATCCCACAGTCAAGGATGAGGGTGCTGGAGAAAACAGTGGCATTGGTGAGAGGTCCAGGTGGAGAAGGCCTTGTGCCTGTCTACACTGGGACAGAGAGCAGTGATGCATTCATGGGATGCCCATGTGAACAGGAAGGGGACAAATGGCTCTAAAATGCCTTCCAGCCAGTTCTTTAACCATCACAGATACACCATCCAGGCCATGAGCTGCAGCTTCTCCAGGAGATGCTGTGGGATACGGTGTCAAAGGCTTTACTGCAGTCTAAGGACACAACACCCACAGCCTGTGTGGCGGATTCACTCCCCACGACAGACTTTCCCTCATCTGCTCAGCCGGTCACCTTGTCACAGAAGGAGATCAGGCTGGTCAAGCAGGACCCGTCTTTCACCAAGCCATGCTGATTGGGCCCGATTGCTTGTCTGGTATGTGTGACCTCACAGTCCTTTCCCAGATGTGTTCCTGCTGTTGGCCAATCCCCTGCAGAGGCAGAAGTGACCTCACAGTGCCCTCCACAGCCATTGGCTCCCTAGTGGACTATGGGTTCCTGAGACAGAACTGACCACATGGCATTGTACCCACCATCCCCCTTCCTGTGGTCCAGTGTGTGAGCAGATCAAACTGAGCTGCTTTCATCAAGTTTATCTAATAGATTTCTATCAAGGGTTTGAGTGAAGAAACGTTCCTCAGAGGAGCTGCTGTATTTACTCTGGGGCATTTTATATCTCTGCCTCTGATTTTTTGTTCTCCTTCCTCTGTCTATTCTGATGTGAAAGAGGTCTCCAAGGAAAAGATTCATGGAATCCTACAATGATGCAGGTTGGAAGAGACCCCCAAACACCATCTCTGTCCCATTGACCTTTATGGCACCCCAAGGAATAGCTGATAGCATTTGTGCTCCCTTGGGTTCATCTCACAACATGTACACAGTGGACATGCACATGCGTATGTTTAAAACTCATCCATACAGTGAAAACATGGGCTTTTGATGTAGTATTTCATAGAATTATAGAATGTCCTGAGTTGGAAGGATCCACAAGGATCATGGAGTCCAACTCCTGTCCCTGCACAGGACACCCCACAGGTCACCCCGTGTGTCTGAGGACGTTGTCCAGTCTCTTCTTGAACACTGTCAGGTTGGGGCCGTGACACCTCCCTGTGGAGCCTGTTCAGTGTCCAGCACCTCTGGGGGAAGAACCTTTTCCTCATGTAAAACTGACCCTACCCTGGCACATCTTCCTGGCATTCCCTCATGTTCTGTCACTGGTCACCAGAGAAAAGACTACAGAACTTTCCCTTCCCTCTCCCCTTGTGAAGAAGCTGTAGCCACCATGAGGTCTCCTTTTGTGGATGGGTTTTGATAGATTAAGACCTGTTGCTGAATTAGTCAGGCTCAAAGGTATCTCAAGGCCACTTGAGAACAGAGTCTGCTGTGAGAAAGAGGGGCATTCCTCAATCACTGGGGTCCTGGCGTGGCATGAATCATCAGACGTATCATCAGTGAGACTCCAGCGCACGGACAGCCCACGATCCTCATTTAACGAATCCATGCTTGGAGCGTGGACGCGTGATTAGAATATAGTTACGTATATAAGGAGACTTGTTTCTGTAATAAATGGCTTAGCGTGATTCACATTGAATCGACTTGTTTTTCTTGGTCCTTATCTCGCTCTACATCTGGTGACCCCGACGTGATAGTCTGATCGGCGTACCACGGAAGATGGGGAAAAGCCTAGAGCGGCCCAGCCGGAGGCGGATCAGCTGGACTGAGAACCGGACGGAGGCGTACGGACGTTCCGCGTTGTTGAAGAAGTCACCGTAAAGGGTGAGCGGCTGGGAGCGGGAGGAGGGAAGAGTGAAGTTATGGGGCAAAATAAATCCTTTGAGGAAGAAGCCGTAGTTAAACTCCTCCTGCCTATTCTCTCTATGAGAGGACTTAAATAAGAAGAAAGTAACATATGTGGACTATTAATTCGGTATAGAATTAAAGGCTAGCCAGGAGAAAACGAGAAGGCTTTTAAATGTTAACTTTGGGACGATAAAAGGCAGAAATTATGGAATAAGGTCAGCAATGGAGATGATAAAGAAACTAAATCACTAGCGACTAAATGGAAGCTTAAAATTTCCACTTTAAAAGACTTTAAGGCTGAGCGGGCTACCGTTGCCAGAATTTTTCCAGCGTTGCAGCCTGATAACAAACCTAAAAATGACTGTGAAGTTTACCTGGATCATGTCTTTTGACCCCCTCTCCACTCCATCCCCTGTTGTGCCGGTGGCACTGGTGCAGCGGTCTGGGGCGGGGGGAGGAAAATTACGGAGTGGATGGCCTCCCATACCATCACACGACCCTAAAGAGACCAAGCAGTCCAAGGAACTGGAGTCAGATAATTTGTCAAAAGAACTGTGTGAAATGTAACAGCTATAGATCATTTAGGACAGAACAATGGGGATTCGTCGAGGGGGGCAGGTGTCCCACAACTCCTGGAAGAGACACTAATTGACACACCGCAACTACAGACATGATAAGTTTCTGAAATCCTGAGGCAGTCAACAGATCTTGCATATCAAGCTATGAGAGAGGTGCCAAATCATTTGCAACTATTAATCAGGGTCCCAATGAGAATTACATGCAATTTATTGACCATCTTCAAGACGCCATCAGTAAGCAGGCCGAAAACTTAGAAGCTAAGGAAGCACTAGTGTTGAGATTAGCAGTAGAGAATGCTAATGTTTGCTATCAATGTGTTATTTGCAAGTTTTCCAGTACATATTATGTGCTCCTGTGTATTGCCTCTCTGAAAATCAAGCAGCTTGTCAGGAATGTGAGTTAATTGTTTTACTAGTTGTTTTTAAGTGTGCTGTAAAACCTTCTCCCACTTTTCCCATTCTCGCTGCAAGCAGCCCTGTGCCTTCCTCCCCTCCCTCCCCCCCTTCTCAAGGTTTTTACTTACAAGATGGGGTCAGGAATAATTGTTTTCAGTTGTGTTCCTAAAAAATCAGTATTGGGAGGTGTTTTAAAACTTAGGAAAGCACTCGGAATTATAAGGAAGGAAGATCTTGTAAAATATTGTAATTAATGGTGGCTGCGGTATAACTTAAATGATTGGGAAAAGTGTCCGGACAATAGAATCTTGTTGCGATTAATGTTGTTTTTAGGGCGAGAAGAGCAGGACAAAATAAATCTCTACAAGAGATCATTAAATCATTTCAGACAGTTTTACAGGCGGGGTGCTTTGAACTTCAACAAGCTGAGAGTTAACTGATAACACACAGGTCACAGAAAACTTGTTAAAGTCTGCAAGATGCTTTCCTTATTAACCTGTTTTCTTTGTGGGTATCTGTTTAAGTATGTTGCAATTTTGGTAGGTCTGTGCTATATGGTACGATAAGTTCACAGTCTGTTAAATCATGAGAATCCGTTGACTCAAAATGTGCATTTTGTGATAATTCAGAAGATCATGAGTAATGTAGTTCTTTACTGCGTGAATGTGATCGTAAAATTTTGCGTGTAGTGGCTGTTGTTTTTCTCTCTAACATGCTAGCTTTATTCCAGCATTCAGACTTGCGCAACTCTGTGACAGGCTGTGTCTCATCTCAGTGTGCTGGATTTGGTTTTTCTGTATGCACATCATGTAAAGAATCCTGGTTTTGGAATAACAGCTGTAGTGCACCAGAAGACATTAAAACAAAAACAAAACAAAACAAAACAAAACAAAAGAAGGCCTTGCTCAGTCTGGGTCGGCGGGTGCGGATGGGTTTCAGCGCGCAACTGACCTTTTTTTGTCAGGGAGACCCAGAGGTACCTCCACCTGGCTGAGCAGTGAGCGGCCCAAAGGTGCAATATAAAAAATTGAGATATTGTCTTAAATTGATGTAACTGTGATCCATCTGCATATTTGAACTTGGTATATGGTTTTCGTATCTGAGCTCAGTATTTTAGTTTGCATATTCATTTTTGGTACCAAAAGAATCTTGTTTGGGGAGATAATTACAAAATGGGAACCGGTTCCACTGCTAAAATTCCACCTTGCTCCCCCTTAGGATGCATCCTTACACTTTAGAGTAATTGCTTATATTGTTAGAAAAGCATTTAAATTGTTAAAATGCTATGATAGCTGTGAATTTGGAAGAGGTTGTATTTAAAAGTTGCTAGAATATTAACTGATTTAGATTTAGGAAAATAGAATAATGGATTTATGTTTATTATACTGGTTTATACTGTTTTTTGACATCTCTAAATTGTAACAGGTAAATGGAGCTAAGGAATGTAACTATTGCTGAGCTACTTGAAATTGCATATAAAGTGTATTATGGTTGGAATGAAATGGGAAAACAAAACAGCAAAATATTCAAGGCCTATGTGCAGCTCATTGTAACTGAGGAGTTTCCCAGAGCCTCCCACCTCGTACCAGCTGCGTGACCTTGACTATATCTGAACTGCAGGAAGAAGAGAAGAAAAAAAAAAAAAAAATTAAAAATGGAGAAACCTGTTTTCCCGCTGCTAAGCAGAGAAAGGGGGGCTTTACTCCCCCCTCTCTGTCCTTTTTTTTTTTCCCTGAAGTATTGTCATCCATTTTTGTTGTGGCACTGTGTTGTTTTTCGGCTTTGAATCAGGGGTTGTTGGTGTTGGTTATTTTTGCTTCTGTCTTGTTTCCTAGGTTTTGGCACATCTGGGGAAAAGAGCTCATAATTTTACCTCCTTGCTGAAGTCAGTCTTTTCACACTGGTCAGCTTTGGGGGGGTCACAGTGTTGAGTGCTTCTCTGGGTCAGACTGGTACTGATTTGAGTGTGGAGTGGAGCCAGATTGGTTTGATGTGGAGTTCAACCTGATGTGTTTTCATGTTGGGCTGGACATCTTGCCATCTCAAATGGGGGCGAGAGGGAAGTTTTATTTCCCCCCCGCGCCTCTCCCCCAAGCAATGTTACTGCTAGAGAGCTGTAATACTGCATGAAGGAGTCCGAGGGTGAAGTTTAAAGGCATCCTTAGCAGACCCATAGTTCTAATGAAACTGGAAAACTAAACCAAAAATTTGTTGATAGACTTATTCTGTGGTAATTAGTTGTAAGAGACTTCTTAGTAAATTCACCATGCTAGTTTTTGAGGTCATGGGAGAGAACGAAAGAAAGGCCATTTTTTGAGACCAATAGCATGCCAAATTTGGAACAAAGTTTTAATACATGAATTCTTATAGTTGTTAGAAACTCCTATACCTCTCTTAGGTTAAGATTTGTTGAGTAAATTGTAAGCTCCAATAACGTTTTCTGAGAATTCTGTTTAGTTGCATGGCCTACAAGAAGCTGCTGGGATGGCGCAGATCTGCTTCCTGCAAGTGAGAAATCTCCAAGGAAATTTCAAATGCTGTATTTCTACTAGTATTAACAGCCAGTGTTTCGATAAAGCAAACACTACACTGATAGATCTGAAACAGGACTTCGATCCGGTAAGGGAAAACAATATCCAATAAATATGACAGCCAAAATGGAGCCAGAAACTTTGAGGAATAAATTCATGGCAACATTACAGGCTGACTGCATTCGATTGGACTTGCAGATTTGTCTATAGCTACAACATAGAAACAACCTGTGGCTATTGTGGGACAGTATGATGAGATTGCTAGCAGACTGATATACCGACTGTTATATACCAATTGTCACTCTGATCAAGAAAATGCAGGGAATGAATTTAAGTCTTAATAGGCCATGATCCTTTTGTCATATATGTACCATTTGTGAAATTTAATTCTGATTTTTTTTTTTTAATTTGTAATCTATGTCTTTATAAATTGCTCTAGCTGGTTTTCTTAAGAGCACAGCTTTTGGCATGCCTAAATGTAAATTGCTGCAGAACCTGCAAGCCTTTAACATCAGGTCATAGGCCATACTTGTATTTGGTCTGATCCTACATACTTGCAAAGTTTTTGTTGATGGTTCTGGGAAGTCTCATAAAGCTGTAGTGGTTTGGTGTGGAGATAACAATTGGCGTCATTCTGTAAAAATTATTGAAGGTTCAACCCAATGAGCAGAACTTGGCACAACTTTAAATTACTTAGAGCTTTTTAAGGAGGAACCTCTAAATTTGATTTGTGATTTTGAGTACGTAGTCAAGATCCAACGCACATATCTGGTTCTGAATTTTTTTGTTTGTTTGTTTGTTTTTTAAAAAAAAAGGGGGGGAGAAGTAGGGGAAGCACCACAAAACCAATTGTAAAAAGCATTGTATGTGATGAAATACTTTGCAAGTATGACCCAAAACCATGCTAAATCAGAAAGAATCTACATTAGTTATGGTCAAATCACTAGTCAATTAAAAAGGCCACATCAATTGATAACCTGGGGAAAAGGTTATGTTTGTGTCATTACAGGCCAATGATTGAAGTGGATTCAACAAAGATTCAAGGGATGCAGATGGACAGGAGGGAGATAAGTTGTGAGGACTGTTTCAGATGTAAACCATGGATCCTAATTCAGTGTTACAGATGTTCGCAGACCTGGTGGTCTAGAAGCCTATTAGCAAGCAGGTGGTGTACCTTCTGTGGAGAACGGCAATTTGAACAATCAGCAGGAGATCCAAAAGGGTGATATTATGATTAGATAGTCAATGCATAGATAAGGTAAAATTATGAGATATCTCTATCATAGTAATCTAAGTTCAGCAACTGATAAAGTTTTAGAAGGGATATTAAGGTTAAGCTATTGATCTTTTAAATAGGTTAAGATAACTTTTAAGATATTAATTCAATTATTAGTATATGCGGATGATATTAAGTATGTTACCCTATAAACTGCGCAGTTATAAATCTTTTAGGAATTTAAGAGAATATATTGTATTAACTTGTCTGGTTATTTTGAAACTATTAAAATAGTGTGTTAATAAGGTTGTCATAGTAGAATTAAGGTTTTAAGAATAGGCAGGTAGTTGTTTGATCTTATTAAGTAAGGTTTAACTGCATTATATGTAATTGTAATTATGTTGTTAATCACGTGTTCTATGTTGCAGTATATTTCAAAAATGATGCACCATGCAGTTTAAGGGGCCTGACTAATTCAGGAAAAGAAAGGGGGAAGTGTGGATGGGTTTTGATAGATTAAGACCTGTTGCTGAATTAGTCAGGCTCAAAGGTATCTCAAGGCCACTTTGAGAACAGAGTCTGCTGTGAGAAAGAGGGGCGTTCCTCAATCACTGGGGTCCTGGCGTGGCATGAATCATCGGACGTATCATCAGTGAGACTCCAGTGCACGGACAGCTCACGATCCTCATTTAACAAATCCATGCTTGGAGCGTGGATGCGTGATTAGAGTATAGTTACGTATATAAGGAGACTTGTTTCTGTAATAAATGGCTTAGCGTGATTCACATTGAATCGACTTGTTTTGCTTGGTCCTTATCTCGCTCTACATCCTTTGAGTCTTTTCTTCAGCTCTGATGCTGAGAAACCCCTTGGTTTGCTTTCTGAAGCAGAAAGGAGGAGCCATGAGCTCCAGGCAATGGGAAGGGGGATCCTGTCCCTCACACACAGCTCAGGGCTCTTCCTGGGACCGTGGGATGTGGGTGTGCAAGGCCCAGGGAAGGACAACACTGGGACAACAACTTCCAGCTTCCCCATGGGGCTGCAAGGAGGCACCGAGGCCCCAGTGCCATGAGGACACCATGTCTTCTCCTGGGCCTCAGTGGCAGAAACAACTGCCCTGGCCAAGGGGACAGAGACCTGGGTTCTGTGGGTGCCTTCCAGCCTTACAGTGCCCTTTGCCATCTCCACCACAGGCTGTTCTACACAGTCCTACACCTGCTTCTCTTTCCCTGCAGGCTGCAGACACCCATCTTGCTTCCTCACCTTGTTCAAATTTGTCAAATATATTTTCTACTAGCAATGTGGGTGAAAAGCACTCCTCACTGGAAATGCTCTATTTATGTTAACACCTTCTATATCTCCTCTTTTGCATTGTTTTTTTACTATTTTTCTATCTATTCTCTCTCCAGAAACCTCTCCAAGGCAAAAATTATTCCAAATCACAGAATAACTCAGGTTTGAAGAGAGCCCTTGTCTCACTCATCTTGTCTCACTCTCCTGCTCAGGGCAGAGTGAACCAGGTGAGGTTGCTCAAGGCCTCCACCCAGGTTTGCATCACCCTCAAAGGTGCTGAAAGTGCACTCTGATACATCATGGAAGGGGAGAATAAGATGTTCAACAACGTTGGCCCAAGTGCTGGTCACTGAGACATGACACCAGTAACTGGCTGCACAGAGGAATTTGTACCACTGGTGATATTTGAGCTTGATGGTTCAGCCAACTTCCCACCCAGCATCCACTTCTTGAGCCCCATCAGCACCACTCTGGCCAGAAGGAGACCATATCTGAGCCTTGCAAATGCCCTGTACACAACGTGCCTTTCTTTCCCCTGTCCATTTGGGTTCAGCAATCCCTTCCTTGTCCTTCACATTCCTGGAAATGGCTGCAGGAACACGTGTCCCATCCCCTTCCCATGGAGGGAGGTAGGGTGGCCAGCCTTTAGTTATCCCAGTTCCTATTCCTGCTCTTCTTGAAGATGATTTTGAGGTCTGCGGTTTCTAAGGACCCCAGAACCATTCTGGTTTATAGTTCACTTTTGAGATCACAATCTGGAATCACAAGAAAGGGTGACAGAGCAGACTGGAACACTTGAAATGACCCTGTCCAAGGCAGCTGAGATGAATCTCACTGATCCAGTGGGGTTTGTTCCTGGAGTCACACACAGAAATATCAGGGTTCTGTCAGGCATCCATATCTGAGTTGGTCTCAGGACTCCTTGTTCACCCAGGGATGCTCAGAGACAGAGTCTGTCCCTTTTACACACAGAGGCAGGAGTCACAGTGTCCCTCTGGCCTCCTGTTGCCACTCCCGAAGTACAGGACACATCTTAGCCCTGTGGTGTGTCACCTGCTCTGCACTCATCTGAGATGTCCCACATCATGAGGAATGGACACGGGGACCTCAGTTCAAGGAAGCACAACCCAGCGCTGTATTCAGGCAGTTTCCCATAGGATGTTTCTGCCAACATGAAGTGACCTCAATACACTGTCTGTCCCACAGGCCATCATGGAACCCACAGGAATAGCTGATGGTGTTTGTGCTCACTTTGGTACATCTCACCTCCCATCCCGGATGTGCGTGCTCACATCTTATCTGTACAACGCAGACATGGACTGCTGACCTAGTCATTCAGTGTCATTCCATGGAGGGAAGAACAACCTCTGTGAGCTGGGGAGAGAAGTCAGGGCTGGAAATGGTGGTTGAGAGGGGCCTGTCCATGACGATGCCCTGGGGCAGATTCTGTGGGGTGTCCAGTGCACAGGGGCACAGCCCAGCCCCTGCTCTGCTGGTTCTGCAGCTCTCTGGCAGGAGGCCTGGCTGTGAGAGGATACTGCTGTGTGACAGCCCTGCACACACACACTGTTTATCTATACAGTGGTGTTTGAATCTGTGGGACACTATCGTAAGCATATGCGTGAAGATATAAACCATCGTGTATTGCCCTGAGGAGATCACCTTTCTCTGTGGAAAGGCTGTTGTGAGACCAGTTCTGTGACACAAGTGCCCATTGCCTGTCCCTGCCTCCGCTCACAGGACTGGCACACAGCAGGATGGTGACCAAGTGCCAGAGCACTCAGGCCTTGCACCAACACAAGGGATGAAAAGGAGAGTGTGGGCGTGGAACCAGAACAGCTCTGGAAGACCAAGCGCTGCTGCTCCCTGGCAGGGCTGACATGCCAGAGCTGTTTTCCCTTCCACCCACGCACAGGAACTGTCCCCGCAGCTCCAGAAAGTTCCCGGAGAAAGAATGCCGGTGAAAAAAAATGGTGAAGGACCCTTTATTTTGCTTAAAGACAGAGAACATGATTCCACATTGACACAGCCACTTGGTGTGAAAAGAAAAGCAGGCAGTGAATTACAAAGGGAATTAAAATATTATCATAATAAAAAAAACCACAAATAGAGACAAAAAATACTGCACACAGGATGAACCTCCAATGAGATAGAACATACTCTTATGTAGAAGAAGGCAGAGACAGTTTATAGGTTCAGAAGAAATCCAGTCATCGGTTTCCAGAGGGCATCCTTGAGATCCTGGTTCCTCATGCTGTAGATGAGGGGGTTCACTGATGGAGGAAACAGTGAGTACAGAACAGACACCAGCAGGTCCAGGAATGAGGAGGAGATGGAGAGGGGCTTCAGGTTGGCAAACATGCCAGTGCTGACAAACAGGGAGACCACGGCCAGGTGAGGGAGGCAGGTGGAAAAGGCTTTGTGCCGTCCCTGCTCAGAGGGGATCATCAGCACGGCCCTGAAGATCTGCACATAGGACACAATGAACACAGAACATCCAAAAGTTAAACAGGCACTGACTAAAAGAAGCCAGACTTCCCTGAGGTAGGAGTGTGAGCAGGAGAGCTTGAGGATCTGGGGGATTTCACAGAAGAACTGGCCCAGGGCATTGCCCTTGCACAGGGGCAGTGAAAATGTATTGGCCGTGTGCAGCAGAGCATTGAGAAACCCAGTGGCCCAGGAAGCTGCTGCCATGTGGACACAAGCTCTGCTGCCCTGGAGGGTCCCGTAGTGCAGGGGTTTGCAGATGGCAACGTAGCAGTCATAGGACATGATGGTGAGCATAGAATACTCTGCTGCTGTCAAGAAGGCAAATGAAAAGAGCTGTGCAGCACATCTCAAAAAGGAGATGGCCCTGGTGTCCCACAGAGAGTTTGCCATGGATTTGGGGAGAGTAGTGGAGATGGAGCCCAGGTCAATGACAGAGAGGTTGAGCAGGAAGAAATACATGGGGGTGTGGAGGTGCTGGTCCCAGGCTATGGTGGTGATGATGAGGCCATTGCCCAGGAGGGCAGCCAGGTAGATGCCCAGGAAGAGCCAGAAGTGCAAGAGCTGCAGCTCCCGTGTGTCTGTGAACGGCAGGAGGAGGAACTGGGTGATGGAGCTGCTGTTGGACATTGGCTGCCTGTGGGCATGAGGACCTGTGCAAGGAGGAAAGACAGTTACATGTTAGGGGTGACTTCTCTGGGGAAAATAAACAGGCTGTTTCTCATGGAAAACACCCTCCCTGATGGAGGGATGTTTCCCCTCATTCTGTTTCTACCAACTGAAAAAAACAGTTCATCACAGTTTAAAATGCAGCTTGGGCATCTAGTTTCCATGAATACACCTCTGGGTCAAGACCCCCTGTGTTGGTGTCAGAACAAAAACTGACCCACACTCCCATCCCAACCCCAGAGAGCAAGAGCACCAGGGACAGGTGGAGAAACAGGGAAGAACACTGCAGTGCTACCAGAAAATAAAGCAGGGACAGAAAGGCAGACAGGCATGCTGTAGAACCTTCTCCTGACCCAGCTGTGCTGCTGCCACTCACATAGTGACACTGTGGAGCAAGTACTTTTAGCACCTTTTTTGTGTACCACGTTCCAGGAACCCTTCACCTGGAGGTCCAGCTGCTGAGGTGGAGACTCATGACCTGGACCCCATGGCTTTGGGGCAGAGGGTCTGCTGGGGAGGAGAGGAGACCAGGGGTTGCACTGGGAAATGTGTCTGCACTGCAGGGGATGGCAGGGGGGCCTGAATCCCCTCCCCAGCATTTCAGGTCCATCTCCCTCTCCCTGCCCATGTCTGTGCTGCCTGCAGCTGTGTCTCTGTCCCTGGGTCTGCTCCCTGTCAGTGTCACAGACCCCGTCCCACCCGCTGTGTGCTCAGCTCTTTCCTGCTCACACCTCCTGGCACTGCCCAGGGGCAGCTCTGTGTGTGCAGGGGCTCAGGAGCAGCTCAGACCAGTCCTAACGAGAACTGGGCTCTCAGTGTCTTCTCCAAAGCAGAGAAATAAATCCCCATCTCCCACTGCACACCCAGACGAGCAAGAGTGGAAAACTGAAAGCACAGACTCCTTCCCTTGTGGCTGTTACTGTATCAATGGTGTTGTTCAGAAGGACCCTCTGCCATGTCTGTGGGGGCATCTGGAGCTCTGAGCAGCCCTGACCCACACAGCACCCTCTACAGCAGAAGCACCTTTCCTGCCGAATAGGGTTTGGTCCTTCCCTCCACAGCTGCTGCCATGGGATCTCCCAGGCAGGCTGAGCGCTGACCCTGGCAGACGGCAGAGTCCCTGCCCCGGCACAGCCCTGGAGTGCAGGGACCCTGCTCTGCAGGACAGCCCTGGGCACCCCTGGGTGCTCACCTGGCTTCACAGCTGTTCAACATGGCCTGACAAGAGCCCCGTCCTTACAGATCCCACAAGCTGTGCCTGTGCCAGTTTCAGGAGATGCCTCCAGGAGCTACAGCTGCACTGCCCTACACCAGAGACTTACCATGGCAAGGGCTGCAAAGGTTTCTCCTCCAGTGAGCTCTCAGCCATCCTCCCAGTCCTGACCACCTTTAATTTCTCCCTGCCTTGCTTGTCTCCTGAGATCCCCAGGCAGAGCCCTCAGCCCTGCTGCGTGTGCAGAGGAGCTGCTCCTGGGCAGAGCTGTCTCTCTGCAGCGGTGACGCTTGCCATGAGCTCCCTGTGTCCCAGGAGCCCAGCCCAGCTCAGCAGCACAGGAGCAGCCCAAGGCGCTTTAATGACCCCTCTGGTGGGTTTGGTGCTGAGTCCATGGACCTCAGACCCTGAGGGGAAGCTAAAGAAAGTTCTCAGGAAGTCAAAGTCAGATGCAAACTCCAAAGTTTCTTGTAGTGTTAATGGGTCCCACTGAGGGAACCTACTGAGAAACAATATCCAGGTTTGGTTAGAGAAGAAAACTGGAGGTCAGGAAAGGCAAAGTAAAGATGTCTCTGATGCTGAGGAAACGTGGTTGTGTTTCTTTAACCAAAAGCCAAGTCCTGACCTTGTACCATGGGAAGTCAGATCCTGTCCCTCCCATGTTGCCCAGGGCCCTTCCTGGGACACTGTGATGTGGGGCTGTGCAGGGCCAAGGGCAGGACTATGGTCCCACACCTCCCAGGTTCCTGGCTGGGGACAAGGAGACCATGAGGCCCCTGTGCTGGAAGGACAAGGTGTCTCCTCACAGGCATCAGAGGTGCAGACAACAGCTATAGCCAAGGGGAGAAGGAGCTCATGTCTGGTTGGGGCTTTCAGACTCTTTACATCCCTTGATCATCCCCACAACAGCCTGTCCTGTGCTGTGGCATCCCCTGCACCTCTTTCCCTGCAGGCTGGAGACATCCCCCCTGCTGCCCCACCTTGCTCTTGTCTGAGCATCTTCCTTCCTTTGCTGAGATCTCTCCATCCTCCCCAGATGTTCCTTGAAGCACAAAGCCTTGGGCTGATGCAGACTCCCTCTGCTGACCTGCTCCACCACAGCACTGCCCTTCCACTCACATTCCTTTCTGCTCATGTCCAGCCTGGACCTCCGCAGCTGCACTTTGGGCCTCTATTTCTTTCTCAAGCTCTTTCCCAACCTCCACCATCTCTGAAACCACCCTTCAAGCACTCTCAGGCTACTCCTGCACTGCTGCAGCCTCCCCAGCACTGCTGGGCCAAAGCAGCCCAGGTCCCTCAGCACCCCACACCATGTGCACAAGGTGCTGAACCTGCCTTGGCACAGCCCTGCACTCTCCAGTTCCTGCCTGCTTCTCCAAACTGGGAAGCCGCACACTGGCACACACCGGTGTGTGAGTCACACTAGTGCTGGACCGAATGGGATCAGAACTCCAGATGTCTGGGTCCCCACGCTCCTCCTCACGCAGCCCCGTGTGCAGCTGTCTTGTTCATGGTGAGCGTGCACCATGGGCTGGTGTGGGGACCTTGTAGTGCCCAGGCCCTTCTCCTCAGAGTCACTGCTCAGCGTGTCAGGTCCTGCTCTGTCCTGATCAATGGGGTTGTTCTCCTGCCCCGATACAGAACTGGTCACTTCATCTTGTCAAAATTCAGAGCTTTCTGATGGGTGTATGCCAGATTTTCTCAAGGTCTGGACTCTCCCTGGCCTGAAGCTCCATTTGCTCACCTGTTAATGTTTGCATGCAGTTGGCTTATCCTGATAAGGATTTCTCTCCCAAGATAACAGCATGAGGAGTTACAGGACACTGCAAATACTACCTCCTGGAGAAACCGTGGGGTCTTGTGCATCTGATGCACTTGTCCCCCCTGATATATCACTGACCATTTCTCCTTCTACAAATTAAGAGTTTTCTGTTGGGTAAATCCCAGATTTTCTCAAGGTCTGCACTCTCCCTGGGCTGAATCTCCATTTGCTCAGATGTTAAAGTTTGCATGCAGATTGTTTATCCTGATGGGGGTGTATCTCCCAACATGACAGCATGAGGAGTTATAGGACACTATAAATACCATCTCCTGGAGAAACTGTGGGGTCTTTTGCGTCTGGTGCTCATAATGCCAGACGTCTGGAGTCAAAGAGAAAGGCTCTGTTCAGGTGGGAGAGCAGCAGGAATGTGTGGAGCTCTGCCTGGGGACAGACAATGTCAGCTGAACATTAAGGAGTCAGCATGAGAGGGCAGAACAACATGGGCAATGTTGTGGTGACTGGACATCAGGTACAGACTCAATGATGAGGAAGAGGAATGAGATGAGGCCTCCTTCAGACAAATGAAAGAAGCCTCATGTTTCCAGGGCCGTGTTCTCGTGCAGACCTGAGATATCCCAATATCTGCAAGGTACCAGCCATCCAGGAGGGTTTGGAACCCATTGACAACATCTTCCTGACACGGGTGACTGAGGAGTCAGTGGGGTGAGGTGCCCTGTAGGACTTCACACTTACAAACCAGAAAGAGTTGGTCAGGATGGAACAGTCAGGGATGGGAAAGTGGAGCTGAGGCTCCTGGAAGATGAGAACAAAGCCAAGAGCAGGATTTCAGGAGAGCAGGACTTGGCCTGCTGAGGGACCTGCTTGGGTCCTATGGGATATGACCTTGATGTCTGCAGAGCTTTCCTCTCCCATTTCCTTCCTCCTCTCTCCCACCTGCTGTTGTGCAGTGTTTTTTACCCTTTCTCAAATAAAATATCCCAGAGGAGCTGCCAGCATCACTGAGTGGCTCAGATTTGGCAAGGACTGGGTCCATCTTGGAGTAGCTGAAATCCTCTCTGTCTGACATTGGTCGAACTCCTGTTGTCTTCTCAGAGAGGTGACAACTGTAGCACAGCCACACTCACCCTCAGTTCCAAGACTTTGCCCTGTAAGCCCAGTACAGGGTGATAATGTTTGGGGTGTTACATAATAGTTGATCATGGAGAAGTACTGGAAAAGATCTTCTGTCATTAACCTGAAGAAGTCTCCAGTCAATGAGCAGGTTCCTATGGGGAACTGTAATTGCCCTGACATTCACTGGTCAGGCAAAGCTGCAGCTGCCAACAGTCCAGAGGATCTTGAGCCAACTGCTTAACATGACTGCCTGGTGGGGCAATAAGGGTGATTCTCACCTGGATTGGGGTCTGGGAAACAAGGAAGAGCTGGTGAGGGATGTGAACATCAGTGTCCACCTTGGCTGTCATGAGCAGGACACAGAGGGGTCCCAGGCACCAGAGGGGAAGGAGGAAGGCCAGCAGCAGAGC
The DNA here is from genome assembly GCF_963082525.1 of Nesoenas mayeri. Lineage (NCBI taxonomy): Eukaryota > Metazoa > Chordata > Aves > Columbiformes > Columbidae > Nesoenas > Nesoenas mayeri. Next base: position 64,998 of record NC_137571.1, read on the forward strand.
ACAGGCTGGTGGGCTCCAGAGGAGAAGACTTTGACATACTGGGAGATGGTGGGCAACATGGTGACATGGAAGTAGGTCTGAAGGGTGAAGGAGCTCAGGAAATCTGATAATCCTTACAGGACAGGCTGCTCCAAGCACAAGAATCATCTCTCCAAGTACCCATGAACAGAAGCATTTATCTCCTGAGGCTGCTCGTCTGAACTGATGGAGCTGCAGGGCAAAAGGCAGCACACAGGAGATGGAAGCAGGGGAAGCTGCAAAGGAGGAATTTAGAAACCTTGTCCATGGATGTAGAGATGATGACAAAGCTCCCCTGGATTGATACCTGCAGGGGAAGCTGAGGACAGCAAGATTAGCTGTCACAGCTTCATTTACAGTAATAGACAGGGTGAACGTGGGCCTGCTGCTGAACTTCATAAGAGTAGAATCAGACGGGACTGAGGTTCTTCATGGCTTCTTTGCCTCCATCTTCACCAGCAAGGTCTCCTGAGACTTTATTCCTGAAGGCAGGAGTCTGGAGAACACCCAGCAGTGGATGGGGCTCAAGTCAGGGGTGACCTGAGCAAACTCAGACACCGTTACAGAACAGGAGATGGGTCACTTGACCAGCTCCCTGAACACAAGTATCACTGTGCTGTGGCACCTGAGATTGCCAGGGACACTCCTCACTCACATGGTGATTTAGGCACCCACTTTTCCAATGAATTCAGTCTTTATCAGGAGACGCTCCAGAACAATATGAACAAGAAACTGTTGAGACCACTTGATCTGGAAAGGGAGGGAAGGGCAAGCAGGGAAGGAAATAGAAGAAATTTGGCTTTATTGCTATTTATTTTGGAAATGGTCTCTGTTTGGCTGTTCCTGAAATTTCTCTCGTCATCCACACCAGACTTGAAGCCTTTAGGAAAATGGTGCACAGAGCCCCCTGGCATTTAAGAGCATTTTAGCTGTCAATGAGAGCCCTCTGCTGCCATGATCCTGAACTGCAGCTACTGAAAGAATGAACAAACCTCCAATGAAGTGAAAGGCAGAAGCAAACCCCAAGTTCTGAGGGTGTTTGGACCCCATGAAGGGCCATCACGGACACAGCTGTGAAGGAAACAACCAGTGCAGGTCCCTGTCCCTGGAGGCTGGTGAAGGAAAGACTTGCAGACACTGGTTCCAGGTGGTGAGGGCCTTGTGGAGGTGGCTCTGATGCCATGTCAGTCCTTGAGGCTTTTTAATCACCAGAATGGCTGAGCCCTGACCCCTGGGACCTGGTAGATTTTTCTCCAATGTTTTTCAAGGCTTTTCCTCTGGTCAGTGTGAGTGTTTTGTGTTTTGGGGGTGGGTTTTATGTAAGCTGCTATTACTTTAACTGCAGGGCTCTGGTTTCTGTAGAGTTGGAAGTGCCTGTGAGCTCCTCACAACTCATCTAGCTTCTTTCATACACCTGGCAATGGTCACCAATCACCTCAATGTCCCAGTCCCACACTTGCTTGAATCCTCTACTTGGATACACAGCCCATCACTCCAGGAGGTTCATGTATCCACCAGGCTCATGGCTGATTCCTGAGGCCCATCCAAGGGTGGGCAGTGTAAGAGAGGAGCAGAGCAGGGTCAGCTCATGGGCCATGACTGAGCACAGCCACCCCAGCAGCAGCCATTCCCCATCTCACAGGCACAGCCATGCCCACAGGATGGAAATGTCACTGCCATACATGATTAGCCCAAGAGAGACCTTTCTTCCTTCCATATTCCCAGGAAAATCTTCCTCCTATTCCTCCTCCACCTGCAGACATCAACCGCTTTCCATTTCTGGGTTCAGACATGGCTGTAGGGGTTCACTAAAGCCATCAGCCATCTCATTGCTTCTCCCTGACATGCCCTGACCCTCTCCCACACCTACACATGGCCAGTCACAGCTACTCAGGGCCTTCTGCTCTTCATAAGAGGCCTCGAGCTTCTTGGTTCTTCCTGGTGCTTATTATAAACTTCCTCTCTCTCTCCAGAGTTCATAGGGAGCTTTCTTGTCCATAACAGCCCCTTTATGTCCATGTTTCACTAAATGGTTGTGTTTGTATGATCATTTGTGCAGAAAGGGCAGTCACAGGACAGCACCCAATATGTCAAAACTGATGCCGAGTGAAATGCTGTAAAGCCCTGATGAGTTCCCCCTGTGTCAGTGTCTCTCCTGGAAGGAGTCTGTCCCGAGAAGGGGATCCAGCTCCTGCCACTCTCTGCAGAGGCACATGAGCAGTGTCCATCACCTGGGGACACAAAGGGTAACGTTTGCCAGACCACTCTTCATCTGAACCACTTAGATGTGTGCTTGTGGATGAGTTATGGAGCCTTATATTGCAAATACCTATTTACTTCTCATTGCCAGAGGGGCGACCAGAGATGCAGAGTGCTATTTTACAGATATTTAAATATAAGCATATAAAACTGACATTTCTAGACAAATTACACAAACATTTGAAGGACTTTTCATGCCTTTTAACATGATTATCCAGAGAAGCCCCACCAGCTTTGCGTCTCAGGAAATGGGATGCAGTGTTCAAGGGTAGGATGATTTGGGCTCTGTGCTGGGATCTGGAAACTGAAACGTGCTCCCATCTCCCAGTCTCCTGCTCCTCCTCAGTGAGGGTGTGAGACATTCTGCCAGCGAGGGCTGAACTCACAGCCATGACCAGTATCTTATGTCCAACTGCAGCCAATGGTGTCCTGCCAGCTCAGGACTGGAGCTTCCATTGCTGGAGGTATTGAAAAGATGTGCAGATGTGGTGCATAGGGATATGGTTTATTGTTGGAGTTCTTATGTTGGAGTTCCATGTTCTTATGTGTCTTTTCCAAACTAAATGATTCTATAATGCTGTGATTCTATGATTGGAGTTTAAATAATTTCAATTCTCACTGACCGTAGCTTCTGTCCAGGGTGGCTCTTGTGTGGCACAACTGTCCTGGCTCTCCAGGCAGGTTAGGCACTGGTTTGGTGCCTGCACTGGAAGTTTTTCCCTTCCTTGGGTAAAAGACTTGGGTCACAGATGTTTGAAGCAGTCCTGTCAAATACAGAGCAGGCTGAGCTTTGCAGCCAAGGAATGACAGCGACGTTTCCAAGGATGTTTTTGAATAGTGGTACTATCACTAATAACCATAACAGAACACTCCGTATTCTTGGTTATGGTGAGGAACTAAAGCTCCCAGCAGTCATTCTCACTTCTCAAAATACATATTGTGTTTCAGTAGCTGGCCTCTTGTATGAAGTTCTTAGAACAGTGCTTTCTCTCACTTCTACCTTTTTTATTATTGAAAGAATACACCTGTTGGTCAGAATTTCTCCCAGTTCATCCCTCTTCCATACAATTTCTCCTTTCCTTTTTTGGTGTGAGGGGCAGGTGGCATAGGGGAGTTGTTTCCTTTGTAGCCATAGAAAGCCAAGGAACAGATCCCAGCTTAGTGAAAAGGCACAAAGGAAGCCAGAATCTTTATGTGATGTGCACTGACACAACATCATTCCCTATATTTCTAATCTCTGAAGTCCCAACTGTGCAGCAGAGATAGGAGTTCTAAGCCCCACTCATCTGCCCTGTTTGGCACCATGTAAAATGGAACTACCCCAGTCAAGAAGTTGGTTTTGATTCTCTTCACAGCCTGAAGCACCACATGGGTCAGGAGATGAACCAGGATGCTCAGAGAGGACTAAAAATTCTCGCTTTCCTAAAGTTCAGGTGTTCCCTGGAATCTCAGCAGACAAGTTGTGCCAATTGCTCGGTGCAAGGAGCTGGTCAAGAGCCTCATCTCCATTTCTGTAATGATGGATTTGATGTCTGGTTGTTGTGCAGACTCTGTACGTGGATGCTGACACCTCTTGAACAACCTGCTCTGAAAGGGTTAACAAGATGAGCAGTTCTTTCTGGAAAGGCATTAGGACAACAAAAAAGAAGATTTTGGGTCAGGGCAGAAGAAAAAGGATGCAAAAGTTGTGGTCAGGGCTGTTTGGGGGGACTTGTGTGCAGCCCTAGACCTTCTCTGAATTATTCGTGTGCTCAGGGAGCACCTGAGAGCTGTCCCTAAATGGAAAACATGAAGGAGAAGGAAGGACAAAGTCATTCAGGCTCAAAGGGAGCTCAGGAGGTGTCTTGACCAACCTCCTGCTCACAGCAGGGTCAGACCAGATTGCTCAGGGCTTTATCCAAACACATCTTGGTCACTTTCTGGGACAGAGTGGGTGCGCACTCCTGGGAAACAGCTTCCACTGCTGGACTGTCCTCATGACTGGAAAGTTTCTCCTTTTACCTACTGTCCTTCTAAGCCCAACCATCCAGCTTGCTTTATAGCCATTTACTTGAACATCAAAGCAGACCATAATGTCCTACCTTGGACACATGAATATTGCAGGGGATGATGATGGATGCCTTGCTGACTTGCAAGTGAAATACCATAACTATTGTCCCCACATCCAGCAACCCTGTCGTTTCCTCATAGAAAGCAAAGAGGATGGACAGGCACAATCCACCCTGCATAAACCTCTTTACATGTTTAGACTGGGTTTTGATCTGGACTGTGGCTCCTGTCCTTGCGGACCAGATGAACTCACTTCTGACACCCTGCCTGGTAGTTCATTCCATCCGTGTCACAGCTCTGTCTGCAGCACTGACAGCCCCAGCTCCCCAGTCAGGTCCCTGGCTGAGGACATGGCCTCACATCTGGGCTGAGCCACCCCAGCTGTGGCACCAGCCCAGCTCTGACCTGCACAAGAAACCTGGTACCAAGTGTCCAAGAGCCCATGTGTGCAAAGGCTTTGCTGCAGAGCACAGACATGACATGGCCAAAAACTAATGAATGTCTCTCTAGACCTAGGAGTGTAAAACCAGAACAAAATGCCTAAAGTCATTCAACTGAAGATATTCCTCCCTTAGCTTGGAGAAATTAGATACTTTGCTGTAATATTCCTGGTGTCCTGTCTAATGATGGGACAAGAAAATATGATTCTCATACCGATTTTTTTTTTAAATGAAAAATACAATGCTGGAAAGAAGTGTCTCTGAAGAGGAGAGAGAATCAACATCACTGATTACTTCAACTTCAAAGCTGTGCCACTGGAGCCCCAGAGACACCTGGAGGGAGCCCAGAGGGGACAGAGAAAGGGACATCATGGGCTGCTCCTGTGCTGCTGAGCTGGGCTGGGCTCCTGGGACACAGGGAGCTCATGGCAGCAGCAGCGCTGCAGAGAGACAGCTCTGCCCAGGAGCAGCTCCTCTGCACAAGCAGCAGGGCTGAGGGCTCTGCCTGCAGCACCAAGAGCACAGGAGCCAGGCACAGAGAGGGGAAAGGCAATGTGGGGTGGTTTATTGCTGAGGATTCAATGAGACAAGTCACAGTTCTAATACGGTAAGTCTCTGGCTGTAGGACAATGCAGCTGCATTTCCTGGAGGGAGACCTTAAGCTGGTACATTCTATGATCTATAGGATCTGTCAGGTCTCTCTCACAGTATCTCTGTTGTTGAGGAGAGGAACACATACCAGAGCAGGGCTTCCCTGCTGCACTGTCAGAGGGACAGGGAATGACGACAACTTCTGCTGAGGGTGACTGCAGTGGGAGCACCCAGGGGTGCCCAGGGCTGTCCTGCAGAGCAGGGTCCCTGTCTGAGGGAGATCCCCATGGTGCTGTGGGGAGAAGCTGTGGGGGGAAGGAGCATCCCCAATAAGGGCAGGAAAGGTGCTTCTACTGTGGAGAGGGTGCTGTGTGGGTCAGGGCTGCTCAAAGCTCCAGATCACCTGCAGGATTTCTCTAAGGTGATGCCCCAATGACAAGATCAATGTAAGGATTAGCAGACAAATAAGGAGCTTTCCTGAGCCTGTCTTTTCAGTTTCCTCTCCCAAGCGGTGGGGGATGCAGGAAAGGATAAAATGAAAATGAGCTCTCATGCTTAAACAAGTCACTGAGACTCCTGAACTGCAACTGTGAGTGATCAGTACATCTTCCAGAAGGCTCATGACACCCCTTCCCCACCCCTCTGCTGTGCACAGCACCTGCATCACCTTGGCTGGACCCATCAGCCTTAGTCTGACCTGTCCTATTTTCCAGCCTGCAGACAGGAAGATGCCCCCAGGCAGGGCCCTGTGAACAGGCAGGATCTGTAGGGCCATGGGGAGGGCACAGAGGGCGGGATGGTCTGTGAGCACTGACAGGGAACAGACATGGACAGGGAAACACCTCCCAGGGTTGAATCTCCAGGCAGCAGGGAAATGATCAGAAATGAGACGAAACCAAAACTGGAATTGTTATGGGAGGGAGAAGAGAGAAAAGTCCCTGTGACCCCCTGCAGGTCAGATCCCTCCTGTGAGCAGCCCCCTGGCCTCCTGTCCCACCCAGCAAAGCCTCTGCCCTCAGGGCCGGGGGCTCCAAGGCATGAAGCAGCTCCTGTGCAGCCAGAGCTCCAGTTCCTCTGCAGAGCACAGGGGCTGAGAGCAGCTGCCCAGCAGTGTTGGTGCCTGGGAGGTGGCTGCACAGCTGAGGAAGGGTGATGCTGTCTGAGTGCCCGGCTGCCTCTGCCCTGGCCTCTCTCACACCCACCCTCACCGCATTTTCCTTCTTGCTCCCCTGCTCTGGGTCACTGCTGTTGGGAACTTGTTCTTGCTGTCAGGCTCTCTGGGGATGGCAGTTTCAGCTGCAGAGTCACAGCCTGATCTTGTGGGTCCTTTCCTGGAGGTGTGTCCATGGGCACACATGTCCCAGCTTTGCTCTGACCTGTGGGCTGTGGGCAATGAAGTCTGTGGGGTTGAATCTCCCTGAATCAAATGCCAGCATTAACACATTTGGCTATCTGCATGAGGTTTCCATCCCAGCTGTGAGCTCCCCTCCAGGATGCAAACCCATCCTATAGCATCTTTGTGTTATCTGAAAGTCTCAAGGAGAAGCACAGAAATGGTGCGACAGTGAAAATGCTGTTTGGTTTGTGAAATGAGCTACTTCTGCCCTGGGCTAAATGTGGGCTGCTGAGACTTTAGAAAACAGTGAGATGTGTAGTGGTCTGAGGTGGATCCCTCTGCTCCCAGCAGTGCCTGGTGGCTCTTCAGGGTAACATGGGAGTGTGATCACCCTCCATCTCAGAAAGGTGCCAGCCCAGGGCAGCTGGAGCAAGACAGAGGGACAGACCAGCTCCCCTCGCTCTGCACTGACCCACAGGCATCCTCTTGCCTTGCAGGACTCGCTCTGTTCTCCCTGAGTGCAGCAGAAATGCTGATGGTTTCTGACATCCAAGAACATCCCCCAGGGTGAGAGGGGAGAAGGAGCTGTAAACAAAACAAACCTCAAAAACTGCCTTCTGCCATCTCATTTCCTTATCCCTGGGAGTGCAGATGCTGACAGGTTTTTCTGGACCAGGAGCAGCTGCATGTGACAAAGCTGAACCCCAGGACTGTCCCCTGCCCCCGTTCCCATGACCCCACTGCTGCAGAGCAGGGCTGACTCCTCAGCATCAGCGGGCACAGGCCTTGCTCCTCACGGCACCTCCAGCCAGCACCACCCAGGGCTCAGACACGGAGCTGAGGGAAGGTTTGGAAAAGGACAAGGGGGTGTGGAGCAGGGGAGAGTGTATGAGAAAGGGCTTAGACTTTGCTCAGAGAAGCCTCCCCTAACATCTCACTGCCTGTGCTTGGAGGCAGCAAATGTCCAACAGCAGCTCCATCACCCAGTTCCTCCTCCTGCCGTTCACAGACACACGGGAGCTGCAGCTCTTGCACTTCTGGCTCTTCCTGGGCATCTACCTGGCTGCCCTCCTGGGCAACGGCCTCATCATCACCACCTGGGACCAGCACCCCTGCACTCCCATGTACTTCTTCCTGCTCAACCTCTCCGTCATTGACCTGGGCTCCATCTCCACTACTCTCCCCAAATCCATGGCCAATTCCCTCTGGCAGACCAGGGCCATCTCCTATGCAGGATGTGCTGCCCAAGTATTTCTGGTTGTCTTTTTAGCTTCAGCACAGTATTGGCTCCTCACCATCATGGCCTATGACCGCTACATTGTCATCTGCAAATCCCTGCACTACGGGACCCTCCTGGGCAGCAGAGCTTGTGTCCACATGGCAGCAGCTGCCTGGGTCACTGGGTTCCTCTATTCTCTGCTGCACACAGCCAATACGTTTGCACTTCCACTCTGCAAGGGCCATGTCCTGGACCAGTTCTTCTGTGAAATCCCCCAGATCCTCAAGCTCTCCTGCTCAGACACCTACCTCAGGGAAGTTTGGTTTCTCCTGGTTTCTTTCTTAGTAGTCTTCAGCTGTTTTGTTTTCATTTTCTTCTCCTATGTACAGATCTTCAGGGCCGTGCTGAGGATCCCCTCTGAGTAGGGACAGCACAAAGCCTTTTCCACCTGCCTCCCTCATCTGGTCGTGGTCTTCCTGTTTGTCAGCACTGTCATATTATCTCACCTGAAGTCCCCCTCTATCTCCTCCCCATCCCTGGATCTGGTGGTGTCTGTTTTGTACTCAGTGGTGCCTCCAGCAGTGAACCCCCTCATCTACAGCATGAGGAACAGGGAGCTCAAGGATTTAGTGTGGCAACTGATGACTGGCTGCTTTCCAAAGCAATAACCTGCTCATATCTTCTGCATAGCATATATAATGTAAATCACTTTCTCACTGAGTGGTTGTGCCCATGTCCACTGGACACCCTAAAGAACCTGCTGCAGGTCAATCATCATGGACTGGCCTCTCACAACCACCATTTCCAGCACTGGCTTCTCACTTCAGCTTGAAGAGGTTCTTTGTCCCTCCCTGGCAGCACAACTAACGAGTAGGTCAGATGTCCATGTTTGCATTGTGTAGACAAGATGTAAACAAAAGCACAAAGTGCTTCTGAGGTGATGAACCCCAGTGAGCAGAAACACCATCAGCTACTCCTTGGGGTTCCATGAAGGTCTGTGGGACAGACAGTGTCTTGATGTGATTTCATGTTGAGAGTATCATCCTTTGGGGAACCACCTGAATGTAGCACTGGGATGTGCTTCCTGGAACAGAAGATCCCATGTCCATTCTTTATGCCATGAGGCATCTCATGTAAGTGCAGAGTAGGGTGACAAATGGCAGGGCTGGGGTGCCTCCCAGCCTCCTGGAGTGGCAGCAGGAGGTCAGAGAGACACAGTGACTCCTGCATCTGTGTGGACAAGGGAAACACTCTGTCTATCAACATCCATGGGTGCATAAGGAGTCCATGGTGAGGTTACTTCTCTCTGGTCAGGCTAAAGACCACAAGAAGTCTGACGGGTTGGGGTCCCTGCCTGCAGAGCAGTTTCTGAGATAGTCGAGCTTTCCATGGTAGTGGGAAGAGGCCGGAGAGGGGAAAAATAACAACTGAAAAGGACAACTTGGGAGGTGCATTCTGGATATCCAGGAGGAAGAAACGTCAGTGGAAGGGCAGTGCTGCAGTGCAGGAGGTCACCCAGAGGCAGTCGGGATCAGCCCATGGCTTTGTGTTTCAGCAAACAGTCAGTGAGGGTGCAGTGAATGAGGCATGGACTTTTGGGAAGGTGCAATGAGAGACATTTATTACAAACTCAGGCTTGCATTTATACTTGCTATGATTCTTGCTCAAGCATTTGCCGATTTTCCAAGTGAGTCATTACATAAACGATATATTTTGTGTTCCCACCAAAGTTACTGCCATAAACACAGGTTTTGTCTGTCATAAGCTATCGCTCTGTCCTTGATGTATCAATCCTGTATCAGTCCCTCTGTCCTTGATGTCTCACATAGCATACAGTACTTGCTTCTTGTATTTTTCCACTAGCGCTTGTTCTCACACTGTCGACTCACAGTTTCTCACAGGCTTAGCACACTGCCACATCTCCCCTTCGTGTTTAATAAGTGCATAGCCATAGCAGTATGTAATTGCATAGCTATTACCTGATTAAACCTTTTTTCAATCATTTGTTGTAACTAGATGTCTCTTTGAGACGGTTTAAAAACCCAGTTGGAGATTCCTTACAATCCTGTTTAATCTCCAAAAGTTTTGGCATATTTATAGCTGTAGGTATAGTGTGCCTAATCCTGTATAAAATCCGCTGTCAATAACAATTCAGCCTGTCGCTAGATTTAAGAATGTTATGATCCCACCCTGGATCGACCAAGGGACAATTTTGATCTAAGTTCCCTGTATATTCCCTGCCAATATCTGCCCTATACAACAGTGTTTCAATCTCTTTCCCTGATTATCCTGTTCAAGGGTCAAAACAAACGGATCTGAAGGGGATAAATATAATGCCTATGTATCCTTATTTGTTGTGTAACATGCATTTTGCAATAGGTAATATATGATTTAAAATACACTTCTTGTGATATATTACATATAAGTCATTAGTATACTACACATCACAAAGTATACCCACCTAGATCTGTGCAGCATATTCATATTATTTACAGTGGCCTCCATTAATTACAAAATCCAGTCAGATTCTCCCTGGCTGCTATTCCCCAGGGAGTCAAACAATCTCTTTCCAACGTCACAAAATACAACCCAGGGCGGGGAGGGGATTCCTTCCGAATCCCTCCTGTCGATTATCCACTACCTATTTCACAATCACAAAAAGAGACAGTTGGTTAACCGTAAGTATTGGACTGGAAAATCACCGAAGACACAAGTAACAACAGCAACAAATCACTATAGATGCAAACAACGATACAATTACTAATGCATGAACAACAAAGTCACTAAAGGTACCTTTATCAAATTACTGTTTTCTTGTTTTTCTCTTTTATTTAGTGTTTTCTCATTTTTCTCTAATTTCCTTATTTTTCTTTTTTCCTTTTAGTTTTTTTTTTTTTCTTTTCTTTTCTTTTTCCCTTTTTTAAAGTTGCCCAAGCTAACAAAGCTTCCAAAATGCAAAGGCCCAATGCACTGGTATCCCTCCGAAAGACAGACAAGTTCCACATGTGTCACTTGGGTCACCAAAGTATCAATAACCAAAATGCAAAGACTCAATGCGCTGGCAATAAAACCACGATAGCCACTCACTCACCGCCTTCCCTCAAAAGGGAAAGGAGAAACTTGGATTGATAAACACAGTTTAATAAAATAACAAAATACTAATACACTGCTAGTAAATATATATATAATATAGCGATAAAAGCTACGCAATGCAGTTCCTCACAAACTCTGTCTGCACACAGCCAGTCCCAGGAAGCAGCACCCTGGTCCCAACAGCTGATGGAAAAAGAAACCACCTGTGGCACTGGCTGTGCCTGTGCCTTCCTTCTGACCTGGAGGTCCAGTCTGTCCTTGGACCTGAAAAGATAAACCCTGAAAGAGCAGTGGAGAGGCCTCTGTGTGGGACTGTTGGTAACTAACACTGTGAAACATAAAGGAATCGATTCCAGGAAACATCACATTAGATTAAAGAAAAGTACAGAGACTGGGTAGAAATCAGAAAAGATCACTCCTTTTACACTAAAACTTAGAAAAACATAATGAACTGCACTTGAACTGAAATAGAATCTTATACATAATATGATCGTATTTAAGGAGGTTTGTTAATATTCATTGTAGCATTAATCTTAGCCTATTTAATTTGTAGATATGTGTTTAAACATGCATCACAGTTACATGAGCCTTTGCCTGTTACACAGTATAGCAAGTTCATTTTTAAATCAGGAGACTCCATGGACCCAAAATGTACATTTTATAATGATCTGGAAAACCATGTAGATAGCTGAAAAGACCAATTGCTGAGTTTGTACGTATTACCTAGCAAATTCAAATAAAGGGGTTCTTACAATAGGAACACCTCTGTTTATTAATGTATCCTGGGAAAACACTTCCTTTGAAGGTTAATCAACCTGAAGATTCATAACTGAATTAGAAGAGATTTAGAAACCTGCAACAGTCTTGCATGAGGCACACTGTCTTTTCCTCTGTGAACAGGTGCACATGTACAGAGGCAGCCAATGCCCAATACCAGCTCCATCATTTAGTTCCTCCACATGGGAGCTGTAGCTCTTGCACTTCTGGCTCTTCCTGGACATCTACCTGGCTGCCCTCCTGGGCAACGGCCTCATCGTCACCACCATAGCCTGGGACCAGCACCTCCACACCCCCATGTACTTCTTCCTGCTCAACCTTGCCCTCCTTGACCTGGGCTGCATCTCCACCACTGTCCCTAAAGCCATGGGCAACTCCCTCTGGGAGACCAGGGCCATTTCATATGAAGGCTGTGCTGCACAGATCTTTCTGTTTATCTCTTTTCTTGCAGCAGAGTTTTAATTTCTCACAGTCATGTCCTGTAACCGCTACGTTGCCATCTGCAAACCTCTGCACTACGGGACCCTCCTGGGCAGCAGAGCTTGTGTCCACATGGCAGCAGCTGCCTGGGGAAGCTGTTTTCTCTATGCTCTTCTGAACACAGCCAATACATTTTCAATACCACTTTGCCAAAGTAATTCCCTGGACCAGTTCTTCAGTGAAATCCCCCAAATACTCAAGCTTTCCTGCACACATTCTTCTCAGGGAACTGGGGATTATTGTGGTCAGTGTCTTAGCAGTATTTGTCTGGTTTGTGTTCATTGTGCTGTCCTGTGTGCAGATCTTCAGGGCCGTGCTGAGGATCTCCTCTGAGCAGGGTCGGCACAAAGCCTTTTCCACCGGCCTCCCTCATCTGGCCGTGGTTTCTCTGTTCATCAGCATTGGTGCATTAGCCTACCTGAAACCTCCTTCCATCTCATCCCCTTCCCTGGACCTGGCAGTGTCATTTCTGTACTCGGTGGTTCCTCCGGCAGTAAATCCCCTCATCTACAGTGTGAGGAACCAGGAGCTCAAGGATGCCCTGAGGAAACTAATGGCTGGATGCTTTTCAAAAGCAATAAACTTCCTGTCTTCTGCACATCACTCATGATATAGGACTCATTACAACCCCAGGCTCTCTTTTGTATATCTTGTAGTTTTTGATGGGTTTTGAAGTTGGGGGAGGCTTATTTGGTTTTGCTTTCTTTTAATTGTGATAATATTGCCCACAAAGTAATGCCGTTTTTCATTCCACTTCTAATTCACTGTCTACACGTATAGTTTGAGTCACAGACTGTGTAAATGAGAAGCCATGCTCTCTGTGTTTTTTTAAAAAATAAAGGACCCTGCACTGAATTGTTTGTCTGAGATCCTTCCTCTGAGACCTTTTCGAAGCTGAATACAAAGTGTCTGTGTGCAGAGCTGAAGGAAAACAGTCTCAGCACAGCAGCTCTGCCAGGGAGCAGCAGCCTTGTCCTTTCCAGAGCTGTTCTCCTTCCACTTCCTCACTCTCCTGTGAGCCCTTGTGTTGGTGTAAGATCTGAGCACTCCTGACCCTTGGTTACAGTCCCGCTGCATGTCAGTCCTGTGACCACAGGCAGGGACAGGCAATGGGCACTTCTGTGACAGAGCTGCCTCCAGAACAGCATCTCCATCAGCAAGGGGATCTCCTTAGCACAGTGCTCGAAGGCTTAGGTCTTCTTCCAAAGTTGCTCTCAAGAATACGCCTAAGGAATAGACTCTCAAAAGGCTTTGTTTTCTGTGTTTTCTGTGGGCTCAGTGGGATGAGATCAGGGTCCCAGTTTGGCTTTCGAGGGATGTAGAGCTGGTGGTTCAGGTTTGGGTTGTTGGTGGCCAGCACCCAGGCAGATGGTGAATAAGGCAGAGCACCCTCCATGGTCACCTCAGAGCTTGTGCGGGAGGCCGTCACAGTGACAGTGACCAACATCAGCTGGGTCTGTCTCTCAACCTGACCAGTATGTCCCTGCAGAGTCACCACAGCCTGGGCATCACAGCTCACTCACTGCACAGAGCAAAAGCCCCAGCTCGGGGGCTGTGTGGAGTGTGGGAACAGGGTGCAGGAACATCTGGCCAGGCCAGTGCAGATGTGCTCTCCTTGGGGAAAGGCTCTGTGGGGAGATGGGATGTCCCAGCAGAAGATCAGGGCACCGTGTGTGTGTAGACACGGAAAGAGAAACCCTTTTCTGCCGTGGGTGCCAGTTTGGGGCAGGCTGCCCTGTCCATGGGGCAGCAGGAGCTGCCTGAAGAGCCCCGGGGCCAGGACTCGGTGCTGTCCTGGGGAGCGGGGCTGGCACAGGGTGCTGAAGGCTGACGGGCATTGGGACATCCTGAGCGTGGCAGCCAGAGAGACACTGTCACTGACCTGTTTCTTCCATCTCACTCTACAGGGCCTGCCCAGACTAGGCTTTCCTGCTGGGCTGGAGTGAGAGCAGGATGTGGGGAGAGCTGGCGAGGAGCTGCACTGGAAAGCGCCCCAGAGAGGAAAGTACCCGTGAAAAGACGAAGTGTGTGGGTGTGCATGGTGGGGGCACACAACAATGTCCTCACACAGCCAGGCCTCCTGGGAGAGACGTGAAAGACCAGCAGAGCAGGGTCTGGTCTGTGCCCACGCTCGTGGACAACATGGGGCACCTACCCCAGGACAATTGTCACAGACCAGCCCCTTGCAACCACCTTGTAGGTCAGTGCCCTCTTACCACAGCTGAGAGAGGTTGTTCTTCCCTCCATGGAAGGAGACCGAGTGACTAGATCAGAAGTCCAGGTTTGCATTGAGGCAAGATATGAGCATGCACATCGTGTGTTGGGAGAGATGAACCTGAATGAGCATAAATGCCATCAGCAATTGCTGAGGAGGCCATGGAGGCTTGTGGGACAGTGTATCGAGGTCACTTCATGTTGAGAGTAACTTCCCCAATAACCACCTGAATGCAAGAGTCATGGACTGGATGGTCTGTCTCCAGAAGGCAGATACGCCTTGGCTATGGGGATTTCTATTCCCTACATTTCATTCTTGCCCCACAGTTCTGTGACCTCAAAGGAGCCAACAACTTCTGTGATTCTGCTTCATTGCTGGAGAACTCCTGCAGTAATACTGTGACACTCATGTTTTCATAATCACCATTTTAGAGCCAGTTTTCCCATCCCATTCACATGGGCATCCTGTGAATGAATCGCTGCTCTTCACCCCGGTGTAGACAGGCAGAAGACCTTCTCCACCTGGCCCTCTCACCTCACCAGTGCCACTGTTTTCTACAGCACTCTCATGCTTGACTGCATGGTGCCAGAACAGCACTCCTGAGACAGTTCGACAAAGCCTTTTTCCTACACCATCCTCACATCCCTGCTCAACCTGCAGCCCAAGAACCAGAAAGGTTGAGCAGAAGTGGAGCACTGAGAAAGAATGTTAGGAAAGCTTTGAGGTTCGCACAGAGACCATCAGAGTTGTTGACCTCCTGTTGTGTTCTGAACAGGCCCAGAGGACATGGACAGCATTTGCTGTGTCCCAGAAACTCACCTGGAAGGACAGGATATAGAGAGAGCCTTTCGTGTGGGAAGGGGCAGAGAGTTGCTGGTGGAGCTGGCTGGTGTCTCTGTCTCTCAAACACCCCAGAAAAGTTGTGGCTATTGGGGAGGTTCCATGGTCCTCTGAGAAAGAAAACACCAAAATTGTCTTCAAGTAGGTTAAAAAGGAAGATGATTTGTAGAATTACAGACTGGGCAGCTTCACCTCAGTCCCTGGGCAGGTGATGGGGAAAATGCTCTTCCAGACATCTCCAGGCACTTGAAAGAAACAAAAAAGAGTGCAGAACCTGCATGGGAGGGGAAAGCAGGGAATGTTGTGTACCTGGACTTTAACAAGGCCTTTGACATGGTCTACCACAGTCATATTGGTGATATCTGGATGGAAAATACAGATGAGAATGTGTGTGGGAGTTTGGCTGGATGGTCAGGCCCAGATGCCATCAGTGGAATGGACTCCTCCTGGAGGGCAGTCACTGTTGGCATCACTCAATGACCTGCACTTGAGCCAACACCTGTGAACATCTTCATTATCTCCCTGTATGATGGGTTAGAGCTCACCTTATGGTCCTTTGTGGATAAAGGCAAACTGCGGGGAGCCCTTGAGCTACCCCATCGAGTTCACCTGCCTCAAGCAGCACAGTCAGACAGGGTGACATTCAGATCTCTTCCAATCTGAGTTAATCTATGATGCAAGGAATCTTTCCCTTGGAGAGCTCTTTGAAAACAGTAAAGGAAGAGGATGGAGAAAAGCCAATGAAACAGAAGTACATAGAGAGAATGTTGCACTCTAAATACAGAACAAAATTTGTTTTCATAAGCCTAAAATTGTTCACATAAATCAAGAGAATGTGATCAACTTGCTAGTACATGGCCTTAGTGCTGTTAATAAAAAACAATAATAATAAAAATCTGAAAATTCATAAAAAACTAAGCATGCTGGAAATGTAGACTAATTCAAGGATTGTGTTGAGTTCTTTTCTGCAAAGGTTTCAGCTTTTTCCTACCCCTAAATGCTCCCCCTCGCCTTGAAATGAATCCAATACTCTAACCCTTAACCTCAAACCTTACCTCTAAACCAAAGCCCAAACCCTTAACCTCTCACACTTACCCTACCTTTGTCCTTACTTACCCCTCACATGAAAATGCTGGCCTTCAGCCTAGCCCTGACCCCAGCCCTGACAAAACCCTAACACTCAAAGCCTGCCTATACCCTAAACACTAACCAGGCACCTTTAGCAGAGCTCCAAACCCTCCTGCTAATCTTTTGTCTAATCCTGAACCCTGGAAGGTGAGCTCTAATCCTGAATCCCTAACCTGAAAGCCTAACACCCAAAGCCCTCCTTCCCATGCTCTCAATCCCTCACCTTCAGTCCCTTTCCTAACCTGGACTTAGGCTGCTTGGCACCTTGGGGGCAGGACATGATGTCCCAGAGCAGTCTCAGGGTGTGGGAAAAGGAATGTGGGGTGACCTGTGTCTGATCAGCTTGTAAACCAAAAGGAGGAGATGGGTGAGAATGCTGTGCTGAGCTCAGCTGTGCCTTAGAAACTGCTACTCCAGCAGCATGGGACTGTGAAGGTGGTTGTGAGGTCAGTTCTGTCTCTGGAGTTGAATGGCATGTGGCTTGGAAGATCCTGGTGAGGTCACTTTTGCCTGGTCAGATGGTGCAGCTCGTCTTGCAGAACTCATCTCTAGAAGGGTTATCCCATTTCGCTCCACTGATCACTTTGTTTTCTTACAAGGAAAGAAATCAAATAATCATTT
Organism: Nesoenas mayeri; assembly: GCF_963082525.1. Lineage (NCBI taxonomy): Eukaryota > Metazoa > Chordata > Aves > Columbiformes > Columbidae > Nesoenas > Nesoenas mayeri. Next base: position 82,064 of record NC_137571.1, read on the forward strand.
CTACTGGCCGTAAAAGAGGGTCTTCACATGTGAATTTGTTGCTGCAGTTTTACATAAAGATAAGGACATGCAGTTGGCCTAATCATTGGCAGCAGGTGTGAGCTTCCTGCAGACTTCTCTGTTGCAACTCAGTCTATCCTGCAACCCACAGATCTGTGTGCTCAGCACAACACAGACTGAAGGCCAAGCTGTACATGGGGCACAGCCCTGGGTGTACTCTAGTTTACTGTTATGTGGACCTCTAACTCACCATGTACAATGGTGTTCTGGTCAGGATCACTGAACCTCCTGATGAAGGTTAGGGAGAGGATGAGTTGTCCCTTAGACAGCTGGAGGAAGCCTTACAGTTTTAGGCCCTGGTAGTCATTGAGGACTTTGAATACCATGGACCCCTACTAGAAGTCTTTGGTTTAATGGAAAGTAGAAGGTATTCCCTGATCCAACACAGTGGGAATGGTCTCCTGGATATGTTTTTCACAAGAAGACAAAGCAGGACTACTGGACAATGTGGAGGGTCTAGAAAACCCTGAGGGAAGTAAGCAAGACAAATTGTAGCAGCGCTGAGTAGAGAAGAAGAATGACCTCCCTCAATCATCTGGCAGTGCTGAGTCAAGGGGGATGACAACTCCCATGTCTGGTTGGCCACACTCCTACTAATGCAGCCCATTGTGAGCCTTTAATTCAAAAGTGAATAGCCAGGAGAGGACGAAGCTTTGGGAAGACATAAAAACAGCCTTCCATAGCTTCTTGGTTACCAGCAAGATATCCTCCCTGGCCTGAGTTTGGCTTCCTTTGTATTCTCATTCTCATTTCTCAGCTTTTGACCATGGGGATTCCTCCCTTGGTCAGCTATTCAATTAAACTAGTACCTCCTTCTATCATCTGGAGTGCCTTGTAATGCCTGATACTCTGATCTTTCAGGCGCACCACAAATCTGATAGGCCATCTATACAGACTCATTAACAGTTGGCAAAGCAGAGCTTCACTCCAGGAGAACCTTGAAAAATTCTGAGACTGGGCAATAAAAACCTCATGAAATTTTAGAAGGAGAAGCTGCCAGACCTTTACTGGGGGCAGAATAACCCCACACATGAGGGCAGGCTGGGACCTGAACAGCTCAGGAGTGACTCTGAGCAGAAGGGGCTGGGCATGACGAGGGATGCCATACGAGCCAGTGGTGCATGCTCACCATGAGTAAGGCCAAGGGCATGTGGGGCTGCGTTAGGCAGAGTATGGCCAAAAAACAACAGAATTATCATCCCCTTTGAATCAGCGCTGTGGTGGCCACATCTGGGCTAGCGTGTCTGGGTGTGGGACTCCCTGTTCTGGAGGAATGGAGAGGAACCAGAGAAACTTCAGAGATCTGTCAGGATGGGGTTTGGAGCCTTTGAGAGAGGCTGAGAAACATGGTTTTCTTGAGCCTGGTGAATGGAGGCTCAGGGCACTGTAGCAGTAGCCTGCAACAGCTTGAAGGGTGGTTTCAGAGATAGCAGAGCTTTTCTTGGTAGTAGGAAGAGAAGGAAACCTCCACAAATTGCAACTTGGAAGGTTCAGATTGGTGGTTCAGAAAAAGACATCTCAGTCCAAGGGCAGTGCTGTGGTACAAGAGGTCACGCAGAGGGAGTCTGGATCAGCCCATGGCTTTGTGCTTCAAGGAAAGACCAGAGAGGGTGGAGAGACATCAGTGAAAGTGTGGAAATGCTGGGATGAGAGCTAGGTAGGAAAGCAAGATGGATGTCAACAGCCTGAAGGGACAAAGGTGCCTGAAGGGGACAGTATCAGCAAACATGAAGTAGACATGGCCAAGGGCTCTGGTGAGGCTGAAAGGCCACACAGGACCGAGGTCTTTGTCCCCCTGGCTATGGCAGTTGTATCTGTCTCTAAGACCTACCAGGATAAACTCTGTTTTGAGGCTCTGGACTTTGATTTCTCGTTGTCCCTTTTTGGGGAAGCCGGGAGGGGTTGTACAGTTTCCTACACTTGGCCTGGCTCAAACTCACACCCCAGTGCTCCAGGAAGAGCCTGAACCAGGCATGAGGGATCTGTCTTCCCAAGGCCTGGGGTCAGGGTTTGGCCTTTAGCTGGTAAAACAAACCAAGGATTTTCTCCATAGCAGAACGACCTGTACAGTGCCTTTTCCTACCTGCAATCACAACCTTCAATTATCTTCTCTAACGAGTCCGTGGAGAGTCTTTGTCAATAATGACCCTCAGTGGGGTCAATCAATGTTTCAAGGTACTTTGAGTTGCGCTTCTGACTTCCACCTCCTGAGCGATTTGTTCAGTCTCCTCTCAGTATCTGTAGTTCATGGACTAAGGGCCAAATACACCATGGGGCTCATTAAAATACAGGAAGTATTAATGAACTATTTCCCTTCCTGTAATTTTCTTCAAGTCTTAAAGACTAATTTGAGCTGTTTCATAATGTAGCTAAGAAGGAAGATTTCAAAATCGCCTAGCAGAAATTATTCTGTATTTTGAAGGGCATATTATGTTCCTTTTCAGTTCAGTGAAGAGGTGATAGTAGCGTTCTGTGGTTGATAATGATCCGGAATGTCTCATCAGTAGGTCTGGACAGGTAGGAAAAGCGGTCCCTTGAGGTCCAACATGGTATGGACAACGCTCCTCCTCACCTGCCCAACCTTACCCTTTCTCTCGTTGCCCCCTGGGACTTGTTCTTACTTTTCGTTACATCAGATTTGTCCACATTTCTCTGCAACTGGATGTTACAACTCCTTTCCATCATCTCCCAAATGCTCTTCCTAGAAAACTGGCTACACAGAGACACCAAATGATTTTTTTCCTAATTACAAACAAAGAAAAGTGAAGAACAATTAAGCTTCAAAAATAATAAAACACACTCCTCCACCATAAGTTAAGTACAAGCTGCCTTTAATGAGGTTGTCTTTCAACAAGGGATAATCTTATGACAAATGTTTTAGGTAAGCAGACAAAAGAATAAAGATACAAACATAATTAAAGAGTTGACTAAGGAGACAATTAGACTACTGCAAAACAGGCAAACATTTAACTACCTGAAGTTCAAAACAGCAGCTGGCAAGTTGAGAGCAATCTAAATGAATAAAGAATAAGAGAAAGAGAAAACTGGAGAATAATGAAAAGGGTCATTGTGTAGAGAGTCTGCAACTGAAAATGGGACTTTAGAAACAGTCATTTTATCAGGACAGGTGAAAATAGGTGAAAGATCACAGAAATTAAATACACCATATAACAGGCACAATAGTGGCAAGGATGTTGCAGGAGATCAACACATCTTTGGAACATCCCTTTTGAAAGGTCACAGGATTGGTAGAGGTCTCTTGTGAGTGAGAAAGACCCAATGTTGCAGCCAAAAGCGCCAGCCAGGGAACCGCAAGCTGCACAAGAACACTTTGGTGAGGAGTGACCTGTCTAATGAGTCCTCTTGGGTGACATTTCTGGGCACCTACTAGAGAAAAATGTGTTCGAAAGCCATCAGCATGGACTTAGCAAGGGTAATTAATGTCTCACAAACTTGATTGGCTTTATGATGAAGTAACTGCATTTCTGCGTGAGGGTAGAACAGTGGATGTCATTTACCTCAGCTTCAGCAAGGCTCTTGGCATGGTGTCCCTCAATGTTCTTGTACCCGAGGTAGGCCATTACAGTTGGATGGGTTGACAAACAGATGAGTGAAAACAGTTGGATATGAGGCTGACAGAGCCGTGGTGAAGGGGTCTCATGCCCAACCTCGAGACCACTGGGACTTACTGGGGGCTTGTGGGGCAGCACAGGGGACTCTGCTGAGACCTGGGCAGTTTAATACTTTAATAATCTGTGACCTTGAGGAGACAACTCTCACCACATTTGTTGATGATGCTAAATTGGGAAACCTCATAGGCAGGAGGGCTGTCCTGTCAGGAACATCACGACAGGGAAGGACAAAGGGCAGGTCCTGCACCTGGCATAGACTAACTCCTGAAGATGTTGATAACTGGGAGAGAGGTCAGTGAAGGGCTGCTAAGATGCTCAGGGACCGGGACACATGCTGGGAGGAGAAATTGAGGGAAAGGGCCTTGTTCAGCCTGGAGAAGAGAAGGCTTTGGGCATCTTGTAACAGCCTCTCTGTCCCTGCGGGGAGGTTTTTCCAGAAGGTGGAGCCAGTCTTGTCATGGCCATGCTCGGCAGGAGGATAATAGACAACAATCAAATGCTGAAATAAGGAAGGTTCAGGCTGCAGATAAGGAAAATATCCTTCTCAGTGAAGGCATCAAAGCATTGGAGCAGCTTCCCCAGCTTTGTTGTGCTGTCTCTGTCCTTGGATGTTTTCCAACCCCCACATGGTAAAGCCTTGAGCAACGTGGTCTCACTCCACAGCTGAATGTGCTGTGAGGAGGAGGTCAGACGTGAGACCTCCTGAACTCCCATTCAGGAGAGTGGAAACCCGAATGGTGTTGTGGTGTCTTCCCCTCTGAGTCTTTCCCTGACGACAGCAGGGAATGTTCTCGGATTCCCCATGACCATGGAAGTCAGTCAGTACAGTCAGACCAGCTGGAGCTTGCTTGTCCTCTTGTGATGCTCAGCAATAAAAGCCATGAGAAGGGCCGAGGTGTGCAGGGGGGATTCATAATTAAGGCATTTGCCTTCTGAAGCAACTGCTACGTGAACTGATGCTCAGTTTCCCGGGAAAGAGTTGGACATCACCTGCTGATGGCAAGCAGAGAAGAAATCCTTTTGCTTTCACAGGCAATCTGTGCTTTTCTTTATTAAACTGCCTTTATCTCAAACAATGAATTTTTCTTCCCCTTGTCCTCTCGAGCAGGGGAGTGATTAAGTGGTTTGGTGGAACTAAACCGTGGCAGCCAGGTTAACCCATTACATTCCTTTTTGTGCCCAACGTGGGGCATGAGACAAGGGCAGTTTTGTATTAATGGTGCTACAGTTATAGTAGCTATTTGGTGGAGAATGTCTGCGCAGGTCACTGAGTTTTCTGTCTGTGCTACTTATCTCCTGATTTTGCTGAGCTTGGGAACATGTTAATACAAACAAAGTCTACGCTCTTTGCCCTGGTATTGATGTCTTTACTGTGTCGGGGTAGGTATTCTATCTTGTGGAGAGGATAATGAAACACATCTCCCTCTTCCCTTAGAATCACAGAATGGTTTGAGTTGGAAGAGACCTTAAAGGTCATCTAGTTCCAGCCCCCCTGACCCACATCTTCCTCTAGAAAAGGTTGCTCAAATCTCATTGTGTTGGTTAAACTGAAACTGAGTTAATTTTCTTCATGCAGTTAGAAACTTTTTTGCAGCTAGCATGGTCATTGTTTGGATTTAGTTTGGGAAAAATCAGATAACACCCCGGGACAGAGATAATGTTTTTCTCCAAGTAACTTTCCAGTGGTTTTGAAGTGGAACAAAGAGAATACAAGAGCCTATTATCTTAGTTGCTGTCTGGGAGCCAAGGTCTTTCTGAGCTCTGTGCCCACAGGTGCGAAGCAGCTGGGAAGGGAAGCATGGAGGTGACAGAGCTTGACTGACAGCCAGACTGACCAATGAGAATATTCCATGACATCAGCATCAGGCTTCATGCTGAAGGAGGGCAGGGTTTTCTGGATGCAGAAATCGAGACCTGTTTCAGTTCTACTGTGTTTCGGTGGAGTTCCATTTGGAAGTTTGTTTTGGTCTGACCTTTTGCCATTTTACCATTTTGCAATGACCTCTGGGCCTTTCTACACTTTTCCCTCTTCCCCTGGGATCAGGTGTTCGTGACCAGGCTGCTCGCTCTCTTTCTTGGACCGGCTGCTTGGTGCAGGTGGAGTTTGTGAGGAACTCCATGATGCATGATTGCATTGAGTATCTTATTTTATATGCCATTTTCCATTTTATATGTGTTACTAGCCATGGTGGTATATTAATATTATTTTGTTATTTTATTAAACTGTGTTTATCTCAATCCAGGAGTTTCTCCCTTCTCTTTCGATTCTCTCCCCTATTTGGGGGTGGAGGGTGGGAGTGAGCGAGCAGCTATCGTGGTTGTGATTGCTAGCTCGGGTTAAACCATGACAAGGGGCTAAACAGAAATGTTTTCACAGTCTGTTTTCACAAGAACATCACCAAAAACCATTTTACCTTTTCTTTCATGTCTTTTGGCAAAGTCTCTCTCCCTTCCCCCAAATCTCCCATCTCTCTTGCACAGGTTCCCCCTGACCTCCCTACATGTGTCATCTTGTTGGGGGAAGCTTTCTGATGACCTTCATGACCTCAGAGTGTCTCTGTCCCCTGTGCTGACCAGTCAGAAGTGACTTCTCAGCCAGCACCCAAAGGGACTCATTGTACTTCTGTGCTGGAGGGGCCTCTTCACAGCCCATCCAGCAGCACTGGAGGAAGGTCAAGCCCTGCACCACCCCAGAGGTACCGTGCCTGCAAACCAGTGCATGAACCAGAAGGGATCCTGGCTTATCTTTCCCTCCTGGGTGCCTCAGTTACCCAGAGTATCTTGGAGACAGTGGAGACCTCTGTGTGGATAACTGAATCAAGCCTAAAATGTAAATTTTATACAAACCTGTGCAGAAAAAACAAACAAACAAACAACAATCTCTATGAAATAGCTGAAAAAGTCTTCATTTCCAGCATTGCTAGGCTCTTAAGCCATTTTTGTGAAATTTTTGTGGTCACTGAGGGATGCTGATAGTATCTGTCCCCATCAGTACTGCTGATGGCATTTGTTCCTGATCAGCCAGCCAACTTCCCTCCCATCGCATCATCCAGATCTTCAGTTCAGACATCAGAAACCTGCTCTAAGACTTTGGGATACCACATCCAAGGACTGGCAAAAGTCCAGGTACACAACATGCCCTTCTTTCTCCTCTCACGCGGTTTCAGCCGTCCCTTTCCTGTCCTTCAATGGCCTCAGCCATCCCTTTCTTGTGCTTCAATGGCCTGGAGATGGTTGTAGGAGCATTTGCCTCATCACCTCCCCAGGGACTGAGGTGAAGCTGATCTACATGCAATAGTCCCAGTCTTCTTTCTTGTCCTTCTGGAAGCTGGGTTTGTTATTTGCCTTTTCCGAGGATCTTGGAATCTCCCTGCTCTCTCCGGATTTTTCCAAGATCTTTGAGAGACATCTCACAATGACTGCAGCCAGCTCTAATAGCACCTCTCTGGCCCTTCCTACACCAAAAGTTTTCTCCATATCTTACAGTTCCAGGGGAGTGCCAGGGGCACAGTAAACACCTGTCTAGCTCATCAGGCACTGTTTAGAAGAGAATCAGAAGTGAATTCTTCCTGTGTGCCCATGACTCCAATGGGGCCTCTGTGCCACTCACAGCTTTCCTGAGCGTTTTTTAAGTGTCTCCCTCTCTGCAAACTTTCTGCTCCTCAGGCTGTAGATGGGGGGATTGAAAAGGAGCATGAGGATGGGGTTTGTTAAACTATTCAAGAGTGTTGTTCTGGGCATCACAGAAACAAGGATGAGGGTGTTGTGGAAAACAGCAGCATTGGTGAGGAGAAAGGAACAGATGGAGAATGTCTTCTGCCTACCCCTGGAGATCTAATACACACAGAGGATAACCATGTGAACAGTAAGAGGAGAATGGGAATGGAGAGAGCCTGAGTGTCACGGTGTCACTGCATGAGAGCTCCAGCAATGTGGTGAATCATAGAAGTGGTCAGCTCTGCTGGGGCCACAGAACTGTACCCAGAACATGACTGAAACAATTCCTGTAGATGACAGAGGAGCCCCTAGTGTGTCTGCCCACTGGAGACAGACGTCCCAGGTCATGAGTCTCGTACAGGGCAGGGAATGACACATAGCCCAGTACTGATCACAGGATATGGTCACCAGTAGTGAGCGCTCTGTACAAGGACAAGGTGCAGGAAGTAGCACTAACACAGTGATGAGCAGGGATGGTGCTGTCCCAAGCCACAAAGCTGCCCATCAGCTGGGATAGGGGAGTGGATATGCAGGAGGTCTCCAGGGAGAACAAATGTCCCAAGAAGAAGTCCATGGGGATGTGCAAATGCTGGTTTGCCACCACCTGCACGATAATGAGGGTTTTCCCAAACAAAAACACCATGCAGGCCATGAGGGAAAGTAGGATTTTCTAAGGGATGGGAACATTCCCCATTCCTGGTAGGAGGGCACCTCCAGGACTGCCCCATTGCATTTTTGCTGTGGAAGGTTTTAGGTCCCTCTTGTCCCCTTGCACTTGGTAGGGAACTTGCAAGGAAGGAGTTTTGGTTCTTTTGTAGATACTTGGGTATCAGTCAGAAAAACAAGTCATTGCAGGTACATTTCTTTTTTTTTTTAACTAAATAGAGTAGAGCCCCATGTTCACATAGTCACAGGGTCACACTAGTGAAGTAGATAATGAAGTTGAAATGGGTTGTCCACATTCCTTTGTGGATAACATTATTAAAGTTTAAAAAAAAAAAAAAAGGCAGAACAAAAGACAACACAAACATAAAACTGACGACAACAATAACAAACTAATGAGAAAGGATGGACCTGTAATGAGTTAAATTATGAGTCGTATATTGAAACAGATGCACAGTCTAGAGCTTCTGGAAGTCATCCAAGCATCAGTTTCCACACTGCATTCTGGAGCTCCTGGTTTCTCATGCTGTAGATGAGGGGGTTCAATGTTGGAGGCACCAATGAATACAGAACTGCCACCACTAGATCCAGGGATGGCAAAGAGATGGAAGGGGACTTCAGGTAGGCAAACATGCCAGTGCTGACAAACAGGGAGACCACGACCAGGTGAGGAAGGCAGGTGGAAAAGGCTTAGTGCCATCCCTGCTCAGAGGGGATCATCAGCACGGCCCTGAAGATCTGCACATAAGACAGCACAATGAACACAAAACATCCTAAAAAGACAAAAGTACTGAAAACAAGAAGTTTAAATTCCCTGAGGTAGGCATCTGAGCAGGAGAGCTTGAGGATCTGGGAAACTTCACAGAAGAACTGTCCAATGGTATTACCTTGGCAAAGTGGCAGTGAAAATGTATTGGCCTTGTGCAGCAGAGAATAGAGGAACCCAGTGGCCCAGGCAGCTGCTGCCATGTGGACACAAGCTCTGCTGCCCAGGAGGGTCCCGTAGTGCAGGGGTTTGCAGATGGCAACATAGCGGTCATAGGCCATGATGGTGAGGAGAAAAAACTCTACTGAAAGGCAAAAGACAAAGAGAAAGACCTGTGCAGCACATCCTGCATAGGAGATGGCCCTGGTCTGCCAGAGGGAATTGCCCATGGCTTTAGGGACAGTGGTTGAGATGTAGCCCAGGTCAATGACGGAGAGGTTGAGCAGGAAGAAGTACATGAGGGTGTGCAGGTGCTGGTCACAGGCTATGGTGGTGATGATGAGGCCGTTGCCCAGGAGGGCAGCCAGGTAGATGCCCAGGAAGAGCCAGAAGTGCAAGAGCTGCAGCTCCTGTGTGTCTGTGAACAGCAGGAGGAGGAACTGGGTGATGGAGCTGCTGTTGGACATTTGCTGTTTCTGGTCATGGGGACCTGTCCAATGAGGAAAAGGCAGTGAGAAATTAGGGCAGAGTTCTCTGAGCAAAATGTGTTCCAGTTCTCATGGAAATCCCCTAGACTGACTTACCCTGTTCAGGTCCCTTTCATGAGCTGTGGTTGGTGCTGGCTGACGGTGTCATTGGGAAGAGGCATCTTTGTTGTGGACTATACTGAATGCAGGTCTGCCCTACAGCAACAGGAAAATAGAGAAACGGGGTGGTCTCAGATTATATCAACTCGTGATATCAAAGTCCATTTGAGCACAGTCTCTCCCATTTCACTTAATGGCAGAGCAGAGCTGTAGAGATCTTGTTCTGTTTATTTTATTCTAACTGCCCCACCACGGCTGAGGAGGTTTTGTTTGTTTGTTTGTCTGTTTGTTAAGGCAAAAATGCCTTAACGATGCTTTCACTGCAAGTGAAACCTTTTGGGTGCTGACAGACAAAGGGACTGTCCCTTAGTGCAGAGTGGGGACAGCTGGTCTGTCCATCAGTCCTGGTCTCAGCTGCCCTGTGCGGGCACCTCTTTGAGCTGGAGGACGATCAGCCCCAGATGTTCCCCTGAGCAGAAACTGGACACCACTGAGAGCAGAGCAATACGGTTTCCAAGGGCTGATCTACAAACCACTGACCGCTCTCATTGTACATGAACAGGATCTCAGTTCTGCCCTCCCAGCCAAGGACACTCCGGGCTCAGTGTTGCTGGGCTCTCCCGGGCAGGCTGAGCGCTGACCCTGGCAGGCGGCAGAGTCCCTGCCCGGCACAGCCCTGGGGTGCAGGGACCCTGCTCTGCAGGACAGCCCTGGGCACCCCTGCCTGCACATTTACATTTACACCCCACAGCCATCCTGAGGAGAATGCAGCATTCACGTCTTGTCACTCTGACAGTGCAGAAGGCAATCCCTGCTCTGCAGCACATCCTCTCCTCTGCATCAGGGAATCACTAAGAGTTGTCCTTACGTCTCTTATAGGCTCTGCAGTGTGACAGCTATCAGAGATTCTGCCAAGATTTGCAGATGAATGTCCTGCAGCCACAGGCTTAATATCTGTGAAGATTTCTCTCCCAGTGATCTCTCAGCCTCCTCCCACCCCATGTTGTCTTTAACCTCTCTCTGCCTGTCTCCTGTGCCCTCGGTGCTGCAGGCAGAGCCCTCAGCCATGCTGCGTGTGCAGAGGAGCTGCTCCTGGGCAGAGCTGTCTCTCTGCAGCGCTGCCGCTGCCATGAGCTCCCTGTGACCCAGGAGCCCAGCCCAGCTCAGCAGCACAGGAGCAGTCCATGATGTCCCTTTCTCTGTCCCCTCTGGGCTCCTTCCAGGTGTCCCTGGTGCTCCAGGGACACATCCTTTCAAACAGCTTCAAGTAATCAGTGATGTTGATTCTCTCTTCTCTGCACAGACACTTCTCACCAGCATTGTATTCTTTCTATTAAAACACAAATTGGGATGAGAATGATCTTTTCCCTTCCTGTCTATAGACAGGACACCATGAATGTTACAGCAAAGGATCTAATTTCTCTAACCTGGGGGAGGAATATCTTCAGTTGAATGACTTCAGGCATTTTGTTCTGGTTTTACACTCCTAGGTCTAGAGAGACATTCATTAGTTTTTGGCCATGTCATGTCTGTGCTCTGCAGCAAAGCCTTTGCACACATGGGCTCTTGGACACTTGGTACCAGGTTTCTTGTGCAGGTCAGAACTGGGCTGGTGCCACAGCTGGGGTGGCTCAGCCCAGATGTGAGGCCATGTCCTGAGCCAGGGACCTGACTGGGGAGCTGGAGCTGTCAGTGCTGCAGACAGAGCTGTGACACGGATGGAATGAACTGCCAGGCAGGGTGGCAGGAGTTAGTTCATCTGGTCTGCAAGGACAGCAGCCGCCAGGCACAGCAACAGTCCAGATCAAAACTCAGCCCAGACCTGTAAGGCAATTCAAGGGCCCCATAATGAGTTGTTACTACTGCAGGAACAGTTAAACGAGAAACAAAGACACTGTGTGGCCACTGATTAATTTAATAAGGGAAAGAAGTGATATTCTCTGTGTCTCTTGTCCTCCTGCAGGTAAATAACGGAAAGTGGCTCAGTGATCCCCTCCGCCAGTTCCCTCAGAACCCTTGGGTGTATCCCATCTGGCCCCACAGACTTGTGGGTTTCCAAGTGGTGTAGCAGGTTGCCAACCATTTCTCTTTGGATCATTGGGGCTTCACTCTGCTCCCCATGTCTGTCTTCTGCTTCAAGGGGCTGGGTACCTGGAGCACAACTGTTCTGACTGTTAAAGACTGAGGCGAAGAAGGCATTTAGTACCTCAGACTTTTCACTTTTTTCACCCCCCACCACCTGGATTCCTCCTTTTGTGCTCTGCCCGCTCCAACAGTTTGTCACTTGGTTATATGGTCAGTTTATCCTCAAGCCACTGAGAGCTTCTGTAAGCGGTGAGAAAGCACACAAAGCCAATCCCCTCTGCTGCCCTCCCTTGGAGTTCCCTAGAAATCTCTACAAACCCACTAAAGGAGCAGCTTCACTGCTGTTCAGATCAACCAGCAGGTGAACATGGGGCTCTGGAACATAGCACAGGGCAACAGGGCAGTCCCGAGGGGACAGGAGGGCAAAGGGGGACCTGGAGACACCTGAGAGCACCCAGGTGCCCAGGGCTGAACTGGCCTGTGCCTCCCAACTGGACATGCTGCCCCTCGCTCCCCAGGCGCAGGGTCACAGTGGGGCCCTTTGTGACCTCACACTGTGACACCCACTGCCCTGCATGTGCTCAGCGCAGCTGCGGGCCCAGCCCACACTGTCCGACAGGACGGTGACGGGACAGGGCGCGAGCACGGAGCTGGCGAGAGCCCCCGAGCGTAGCCCCAGTCTTTCGGAGAATCAGAGAATCTTTTTGGTTGGAAGCGACCCTTAAGATCATCGAGTCCAACCACAACATAACTCTAGCTGCCCCCGGCAGACTTTCTGCTGCCCCTGGCAGACTTGGAGCAAGGAGCTCCTGAGCACAGCTCACGTCTTTCCCCGACGAGGAGCACTCGGGCGCATCCCACACCTTCCATCGCTGCCTCTGGCAGACCTGCAACACCAAGGAGTTTTGCTGAAGCGTCCACCTTCTCCATCCCTAGTCCTTGCCTTTGACTGTAAAATGGCGGAGAGACCCCCCATCCAACCTAGACTGGCCTGGCAGGAGGAGGTTGGGGCTCCCTAGGAAGTCAGACCTCTACCAGAGCCCAACCAGGTGGATGTGGTCCAGCCACTGCAGATTGGTGAGTGAGGGGCCCTGATTGTCTGGGCAGGGTGGGGCCCAGAGATCGCTCCCCACTCGACACCGGGGTCACGGTTCCCCACACGCTGGCAGGGGCTTCCCATGGGTGGTGATTATGCTGCCTGAAGCCCAGGGCTGCTCCGAGCTGGGAGCCGGCCCCAGCACAGCCTCTGCGGGCAGAGGGGACCCAGCTCCTACTGCAGGGCACGGGCAGCGAGAGGCAGCTGGGCAGGCAGGAGGCAGCCGTGCTGCGGGACGGGGACCTTTCCTGCCTGTCTGAAGCGAGTTCCTCACCCGCTGCACTGGGCGCTTTCCCCATCCTTTCCCTGGCTCCAGCACCACAGCCCGTCTGCCGGGCACCCCCAGCCCTGACACGCACGGGGAGACTGTGCTGGGGCAGCGGGCACTGGGATAGACGGAGGTCAGAGCTCCTTCCTCTGCTCTGTCCTGCCTGCAAAGCCTCTCCGCAGCCCTCCCTGCTCTCCTCCTTTATTAGATGCTGGCTGGTTACCTGTGTACCAATTTGAAAAGAGACACCTGGACCTCATCGTGGCCTTCGTCAGTAGCCCAGAAAAGGTAACCGCGGCCATTTGGAAGGCGGCTGTGCTGGCAGCTGCTGACAGGGGCTCTGCTGTGGGGTGCTGTAGGGTGCTGGCTGGGCAGAGCTGCTGCTCCCAGGTCTCTAGTTGTCACTGCACCCCCATGCTGCGGTGCCGCTGACCGTGTGTCCCCGTCTCACGCTCCCTGTTTGTCTCTCTGTCCCCTGGCTGACAGAAGGAGAACCAGAAGATTCCATTTCTCCAGAATATTTGTGACCTGTGCTACAACAGCAGGCGCCACGGCACTCCACAGGGCCTAGATCTCTTCTGCCAGAGATACGATCTGGCAGAAAATATCAAGGTGAGGGGATACCTGGCATCTCTGGGGAAGCGGGCGATGCCCCTGGCACCCTGTGAGGACAGTGTTGGGTAAGGCTGGGGGCTGGTGGCACTGGGTGCTGGCAGCTGCCAGGTCCCATCCCGGCTGCGCTGTGCAGGTGCTGCTAGAAGAGGAGCCCAGAAACAAACTGCGCACAGCAGTGCGGTGGAATGCCATGCTTGCCATTGCTGAACTGAGGTACCTGCCCATCCCTCCTGGGGACCCCTGCACGAGGCCTCAAGGCACTGCTCCAAATACCAGAGTGTGACTGGCTCCTCTCTCTTTGCAGCGCAGTGGAGAGGGCACTGGAGGGCAAGGAGACAAGCCTCCTCCAAGCCTGCTTCTCTAGTGTCCTCTTGCTTCCTCCAGAAGAGAAAATGCAGGATATGGGCCGTTACCTCTTCTTAAAAGTAGGTGCTTGGTGAACTACAGGAGCCCACAATCCCTCTGGCTGCGCCCTGTTCACCCCGTGCTGCTATATAACCAGAGATACAAGGCAGGATTGGTCTCAGCTCTGCTTTCACACCCTCATCTCTTCGTCCGCTGCCTGTGGACCTGGCCACATCCAGTGCCAATTGCTGCTCCGCCCGTAGCAGATTATTTGCCCCTCAGTCTCTCCCAGGCACAGCAAATCAGCGCAGGAGCTGCCACTTGGCACTGAGAGTTCAGATCAGTCCCCTGTGTGTGAAATGGATGGCAGGAAACATGGCCAAAACTCATTGTCTTCTTGCAGACCGTGGAAGCCATGGACAACATGCTACAGGCATTGGTGCTTGGCTCTTCAGCCTCCAGAGTCAGTGAGCTGCTGCAGAATATCTTCCAGGTCTGGGGTGTGCAAAGTCTGGGCTTCGCAAGGGCTGTTCCTCACCCTGGGGGACGGGGTGTCCACTCTGGAGTGGACAGTCCCACCCCGTGCCATGCAGAAAGCGCTGCTGGGACGGTGCCCACCTCCCTGGGGAACCAGGGCCTGCCCTCCAGGCTCTTCCACAGCACAGTGGCCGCAGAGGGTGGCATCTGCCTTCCTGCCTGGCCACAGGGCTGTCCCGGGGCATTTGTCCCAAGCCTGCCAGGGACCCGAGGGCAGGAACTCCACTACAGGCTTTGCTCGACATCAGAGTCCAGCCCAGGAGTTGAGCGGTGCTACTTCTGCTAGAGTACTGGCTGCTCCCAGAGCTCACCAGCAGCTTCTCTCTTCCCAGATGCTCTTGACATACACCAGCTCTGAGAGAGAATGTGTGCGGGACAGGGCTCTGGGGAGGATTGAGAAGATGAGCTCTGCACTATCCAGACACCCCACACTGGCGGTAAGGAGCCAGGCACCCTCTGGCCAGCCTGTCTCCCCATCCCTGCACTCCAGAGCAGCCTGCAGCTCTCCCCACGGGGGGCTGCTTCCCAGCCAGCTGCTTTGGGAACTGTGGCTAGCACGGCCCTGCAAAGCCCTGACTGCCCACAGAGCCAGCCCTGGACACACGCTTGGGTTCAGGGCTTTGGCACTAGTGTCCCAGCAGCAGCCCTAGTCCTCCTGGCCACCAGCAAGCCCTGGCTCATCGCAGGGCCAGCACCCTGTGCCCATAAGCCCAACCCTCCTCCCTCACCCCAGGGCCTCTCTTCTCACCCTCTGTGTGCAGTCACTGCTGCTCCTGCTGCCAGCTTTGCTGCGGGCACTGCCGCAGCACTATTTTGCGTCTCTGCAGGGTTGCTGGCACTGCCCGGCTAAGCAGCGGCATCAGGGCACTCGGTGTGACTTGGCTTCACTTCCTTCCTTTCTTCCCTTCCTCCCACAGTCCTGTGCGAGATA
Source organism: Nesoenas mayeri (assembly GCF_963082525.1). Taxonomy (NCBI): domain Eukaryota; kingdom Metazoa; phylum Chordata; class Aves; order Columbiformes; family Columbidae; genus Nesoenas; species Nesoenas mayeri. The sequence goes on from NC_137571.1 coordinate 97,525, forward strand.
CCTGAGAACTTCTGAGAGGACAGACATCGTCCTTGCGTTCATCGAGGTGACGAGAGACACCAGCACCTTTGACAAGAAGCATGCAACAGACTTGCTGGACATGGTCATGGAATTCCCTGACTTCTGGCTGGTGGATGTAAGTGGCCTGTGGCTGGATTGCCCTGCCTTTCAGCCTTGTCAGGCCTTGTTCCTCCCTCCATCCTTCCCTCCCAATCCCTGGTGTCTCAGGAACCTGAAGCCACATGAAGGCGGCAGAGAGGGATGGAAAGGACAGCTGAGGAAATGGCTGCACTCCAGTGGCAGCACCATCCTCACCTGTGTCCCCTCCAGGTGCCAAAGATCATGAGATGCATCCACAAAACCCTGGACAGCATCAACACAGCACCAGCCCGGCAGGTCATGGAGTCCCTGCTTCTCCTTATGGCTGATAGGAGACCTGGGAAGGTGCTCACAACACTGCTGAAGATTGCTCCACCAGGAGACAGGTACTGACCCCAAAAGCCATGAGGCTTTGTTCCCTGTGGGGAGAGGGGCCTAGAGACAAGGAATCCTGCAGGACACCCCCAAGGAGCAGGACCCTCCATCCCACCACGCTTTCCAGCGCTGGGGGTCAGCCAGGTCCGCAGCAGCCACAGCTGAGCAAGCCAGCCCAGAGCCTCCCACACTCTGCCAGCCCCACGGGAGCACCAGCTCAGCCTCTGCTGCTGCCCAGGGCATCCCAGGCATCCTGCAGCGCGGAGCCCGGACACGCTGCTGTGGCCCAGGCTGCCCTGCTGATAGAGCGCTCTCTTGCAGCACTGCCCTAGACATGTGGAAGGTGATGATCTCCACATCGCGGCCTCTGAAGAAGATCTTAAAAAACTTGCGTAAAAGACTCCTGGTCATAGACTCCATGTTTCCTGAAGGCCTTACCAGTGGGTCAGAAAGACATGAGATGGTGAGCAGGGCAGCTTCAAGGGGAGCCATGCTGGCAGCTGGGGCTGGGGCAGCAGTTGAGGCGGTGGCTGGGCCTTGGCTGGGGGTCAGGCAGTGTGGGAGAGCTCCAAATGCCCTCCCTGCTGTGCTGGGGCCTGATGGCTGCCTGGGGAGCTTTCCAGGCATGGAGGCTCTCCAGGCCATCTGCCCAGGGGGGCCTGTGGGAAAAGGGGATGGCTGAGCAGAGCACAGGGAGTCGCTACTTTTCTTCCCTCCCTGCCCCGACCCTGTTCTCCCACATCTCCATGGGTGTGCCCGTGGCCACCACCTGCCAGGAGGCCGCCACAGAGATTCCTGTGCCACCACCTGCCAGGAAGCCGGACAGGAGGCTGGTGCTCAGTGACTGGCATTTTGCCAGGGTGGTCTTTGACCCTTTCACAAAAAGGAAACTGTTTTTCATACAGGCAAGAAAAATACAGTCCCTCCTGCCACAAGTCGTGGGGTTGCTCGACTACGGCAACACAGAAATCAAGAAGAAGGTCCTGGCATTCTTCCGCAGCACGATGGGTCACCTGAAGAGGGAGGAGGCCAGCCCTATTGTCGAGCAGCTGGAGGAAAAGCTCCTGTCCCTCTTTGCCGATGTAAGGCTGATGACAGAGACTGAGCCCTGCAGGTGGGCAGCTGCAGTGCCAGCTGCCCTTCAGCCCAGCCCTGTGGGCAGCGCTGGGAGCAGGCTCTGCTCCCCTGGGCTCTCGTGGGATGGCTTCTGGGCTTTGCAGCCCAGCACAGCTCCCTGCTGCACAATCTGACCCTGGAGCATCTCCTCTCACGTCAGCCCTGATACTGCCTCTGCTCACCATGGGCAGAGAGCTGCTGGGATTGAAGTCTGACTTTCCTCCTTCCTCCCAGGAGTCCAGCCAGCTGCGAGAGCTCTCCATCTGCCTCTTCAGAGAGCGGGTGCAGTCAGTGATGGGACACGACAAGAAGAGGATGGAAAGCTACGTGCGCCGTGCACTGCTTCCCCTCTTCTTTCATTTGAGCAACAAGAGCAACAATGTGGCCGAGGTACAGATTTCCACGCTGAGCACTGGGGCAGAGGTGTGCTGACAGCACACAGGTGGCCTGGGCACCAGAGGATAGGGCTGCTGGCAGCTGGCAGCCTCCTCCAGCCCATAGTTCCTACAGGACCAGCATGAGTAGCAATAGAGAAGCTGCCACGGCCATTTCCACCACCTGCCATACCTGGTCCCACAGAGCTCAGCAGCAGCTTGTGGCCACCAAGGCCTGAACAGGCGCATCCCTACGGGCTCCTCAGCTGTCCCTTCAGGTGCTGGCGCTTGGGCTTTGTTGAGCCTCAGTCCCTGTCCCTGAGGGCTGTGGCCAAGAGAGCCCCAGATGTTTGGGCCAGGGCATGTCGCTGCCCCCAAAGGGCAGGTGTTCCAGGAACAAAGCCAAGAGCAGGGGGATGCCAGGTCTCCTTTCGCAGACCATGGTGCCATGTCCCATCTTCTGCTGTTCTGCAGGCTGCCAGGGAAGCCCTCCTTGGTGCAGCAGAGCTCCTGAAATGGAAACAACTCAAACACCTGGTGTGGACTCAGCAGACATGGAGGATTGGAGAGAGCTTGGTGAGAAGAACCAAGGCCCAGGCCAGACAAGGGCTGCCCCACATGTCTGTGCTGTGGGCTCTGCAGATGTGCAGATGTGCAGCCCCGAGCTGCATCCTTGTTCCTTGTCCTCAAGGACAGAGCCCCCAAGGGCTCTTCCCTCTGCCCCACACCCAGCGGGAAGGAGGGCGCTCAGCACCCCTGGGACCCCTCGGCCTGTGTCTCTCTCTCTCGGCCTCAGCTCCGCAGGGCTCCTGGCTGGGAGGCAGGAGTGGCCTGTGGGAAAAGGGGAAGCTGGGTTGCTGGGAGGAGGGACTGATCCAGCCAGCTCGGGGTGGGGTCAGACAGTGACATGCTCACACCCTTGTGCTCTCTCCAGGTGGAGCAGGACAGGAGCAGGGCTCAAGAATACTTAAGTCAGAGTCTGCCGTACCTGAGGGATGCTCAGGCCAGCTTGCGAGAGGCGGCCATCAGGTTCATTGGTGAGTCAGAGCCCCCGGGTCCCTCTTTCGGCAGCCTGGCCCCAGTCCCCGCTGCTGCCCTGGCACAAGGAGCAGCCCTGTGGCTGCCAGAGCCCCAGCTGCCCCGTGCAGGGCCTTGGCTTCCCACCCCCAGCCCTGCCCACGCAGGTGGGCTTGGTGGCTGCCTTGCTCAGTCCCGCTATGTCAGCTCTGGGGTATCCCCTGGGGTCAGCCCTGATGAGGGGAGGGAGCAGGGGCTGACAGAACTCTGTGCCCAGGGCTGGCTGCGCGGCCCCTGAGGGACCGGAGGCAGGAGGAGGAGCTGACTGAGATCTGCAGCGGTGAGTAGGGAGCGTGGTCGGGAGGGGATGCCTGGGGGTCTCTGCAGACGTGGGAGCTCATCTGGGCTCTGCTTCTTTCTTTTGCAGCCCTTTGGCCCTTGGAGAAGGACAGTAAACCCTCCATCCGCTCCCTGGCAGCTCAGACCATCCACATCCTGAGCAGTCCAAGGGAGCAGCCACGATCACGATGGGCCCTGCAAGTCCTGTGCTGCTGGCGTTGCTGACCCAGGTGGAGGAGCAGCTCTCCTTGCAGAAAAATGACTGGATTTTAATAAAGAGCCCTTCTTGAATTTGGGTTGGATGTCTGCCTTTTCCAGGGACCCCAGAACCTCTCTGATTGCTGTGGCACTTTTGAGAGCACAGCCCAGCGTCATGGGCAAGGGTGACACAGCAGACAGGAGCACTTGCAATGAGCCTGTCCAGGGCAGCTGAGATGAATATCATTGGGACAGTGGGGTTTGTTCCTGGAGTTACACACAGAAATGTCAGCGTCTGTCAGGCATTCACGTCTGAGCTGGCATCCTGGACTCCTTCTGCACCCAGGGATGTTCAGAGACAGAGTCTGTCCCTCCTACACAGAAGCAGGAGTCACGGTGTCCCTCTGACCTCCTGTTGCCACCCCCAAGGGATGGGAGGCACCTCAGCCCTGTGGTGTGTCACCCTGCTCTGCACTCATCTGACATGTCCCACATCATGAGGAATGGACACGGGGACATTAGTTAAAGGAACCACAACCCAGTGCTGATTTTAGGCAGTTTCCATGCGATGTTATTCCCAACACTAAGCAACAGTCATCTTCCTTGTCCAGCTGGCCGTGCTGGACGGGTCCCTCTCTGCTGCCAGGACACACTGTTGGTTCATATTCAACTTGCCATTGATCAGAACCGTGAGATTTCTATCTGCAGAGCTGCTCTCCAGCATCTCGCCCCCCAGTCTGTCTGTACAGCCAGGGTTGCCATGTTCCGGGTGCAAAATCCGGCGCTTGCTCTTGTTGAACTTCATGTGGTTGGTGATTGCCCAGTTCTTCAGTTTGTCCAGACCCCTCTGCAGGGCCTCTCTGCTCTCCAGAGTGTGAACAGCTCCCTCCAGTTTTGTGTCATCAGCAAACTTACTAAGCAATCCCTCAAGTCCTATGTCCAAGTCATTTGTAAAGACATGGAAGAGCACTGGCCCTAAGATGGATCCCTGCGGAACCCGCTAGTGACTGGTCACCAGCCCAACATGACCCCATTTAGTAGAACCCTTTGAGCCCAGCCCGTCAGCCAATTGCTCGCCCACCGCACTGTGTGTTTACCCAGCTGTGTGCTGGACATCTTGTCCAGGAGGATTCTGTGAGAGACACTATCAAAGCTTTACTGAAATCCAAAAAGATTGCATTGATTCACTTCACTTGGTCAACTAGGCGGGTAACCTTGTCCTGGAACGGAATAAGGTTGATCAGGCAAGACTTTCCCCTTATGAACCCACGCTGGCTGGGACCAATGACTGCGTTGTCCTTCAGATGTTTTTCATCTGAATGAGTTACCCAGAGTTACCCCTGTGTCTGTGTCTTTCTGGCCAGGAGTCTGTCCTGAGAAGGGGATCCAGCCTCTGCCACTCTGGAGAGACAAACCCTGTGTCCATGGCACCGAGGGACACAAAGGCTGACTTGTGCAAGACCACCCATCATCTGAACCACTTAGGTATGTACTTGTGGGTGGGGTATCAAGGCTTATAATGTAAATGACTGTATACTTGGCACTGCCCAGAATGGCTACTGCAGACGCAGACTGCTGTGTTGCAGAGATTTATATTTAGGGAGATTAACCTTTTGCTTCCTTTTGATTTTTATTTTAAAAATTATATTAATAATATTAGAGAAATTACACAAACACTTGGAGGATTATTGATGAATTTTACCATGATTCTCCACAGAAGGCCCACTAGCTTTACATCTCAAGAAACCGGATGCCAAAGCCCAAGGGAAGGATGGGTCAGGCACTGTCCTGGGATGTGGGAAACTGAAGTGTGCGCCCATCTCCCAGTGCCTGCCCTGCTCAGTGAAGAGTGTGAGAAGCTCTGCCAACCAGCCTGCAGCCAATGTTGTCCTGCCAGCTCAGGACTGGAGCTTCCATCCATGGAGGTATTTAAAAGATGTGCAGATGCAGTGCTTTGGTATATGGTTTAGTGTTGGGCTTGGCAGTGTTAGATTTACAGTTGGATTCAATAATCTTCAGGGTCTTTTACAACTTAAATGATTCTCAAGTTCTATTATTTCAATCAAAAGCATTTCAATTCCCACCACCTCCAGCTTCCCTCAAGGGCAGCTGTTGTGTGGCACAACTGTTTTGGCTCTCCAGGCAGGTTGGGCACTGGTTTGGTGCCTGCATTGGGAGTTTTCCCCTTGCTGGGGTAAAAGACCAGCAATGACAGACGGTTGTAGGGATCTGGATGGCAGAGGTTTGAAGTCGTCCTTTCAAAATCTGAGCAGGCTGAGCTTTGGAGCTGAGGGAAAACAGAGATGCTCTCAAGGACGTTTTTCAATAGTGGCCCTATCACTAATAACAGTCACAGGGAACTCCTTATTCTCAATGATGATGGTGAACTAAAGCTTTTTAATTTCATTCCCAACAGTCATTCTTGTTTCTCAAAAGGGAAGCTGTTTATTTTTAGCCAAAGAAAGACAAGGAACACATGCCAGGTTGGTGCAAAGGCACAAAGGAAGGCAGAATTTTTACATGGTGTACACTGGCGCACACCGTCACCTGCATTTCCAGTCTCTGCAGTCCCAAATGTGCAGCAGAGTCTGGAGTTCAGAGCTCCCTTCATCTGCCCTGTGTGAAACATGTAAAATGAAACTACCCCAGTCAAAGAGTTGGTTTTGATTCTCTTCAGAGCCTGAAGCACCACATGGGACATGAGACAAGTCAGGATGCCCAACCAGGACTCACATGCTCTGCACTTCAAGTTCAGGTGTTCCCAGGAATCTCAGGAAACAAGGCGTACTGATTGCTGGGTGCAAGGAGTTGGTCAAGAGCCTCGTCTCCATTTCTGTAATGATGGCTTTGCTGCCTGGCTGATGTGCAGACTCTGTACATGGAGGCTGACACCTCTTGAGCAACCTGCACTGAAAGGGTTAACAAGGTGGACATGAGCAAAAAAGAAGAACCTGGGTGGGGCCAAATGAAAGGAGATGCACAAGATGTGGTCAGGCCTGTTTGAGGGCACTTGTAAAGCAGCCCTGCACTTCATGTGAATTATTCGTGTGCTCAGGGAGAACCTGAAAGCTTACTCTAAATTGAAAACATGAAGGAGATGAAAGGACAGTGTCATTCAGGCTGGATGGGACCTTGGGAGGTGTCTTGACCAACCTCCTGCTCAAAGCAGGGTCAGACCAGATTACTCAGGACTTTATCCAAACACATCTTGGTCACTTTCTGGGACGGAGTGGGTGCGCAGTCCTGGGAAACAGCTTCCAGTACTTGACTGTCCTCATGATTGGCAAGTTTCTCCCTTTCTACAGCACCTTTCCAAGCCCAACCATCCAGGTTGTTTTTTATCTATCTACTTGCACACTGACACAGACCATAATGTCCTACCTTTGACACAAGAATATTGTGGGGGATGATGCTGAATGCCTTGCTGACTTCCAGGTAACAGACCACCACTTTCTCGCCATGTCCAGTAACACTGTGGTCAGGGAGTTCCCCCAGTCTCCATGGGCTTTCCAAGATGGTGGAGAGTGGCCTCACTGTGACATGGTCCTGCTGTCCCAGCTCCTGGGATGCTGCCCCTGCTGTCCCATAGACTGGAAAGGATTGTGTTAGTTCCAGTGACCCCTGACTCGATCCCCATCCACCGCTGGTTGTTCTCCACATTCCTGTCTCCAGTCACAGAGGCCTGGGAGACAGCAATTTCTCAGAAGAAACATTTTCCCTTTGAAAGTGCTGGTAGGAAGTGTATTTTGCTGAGTAACTGGACACAATTATATATTTTACTATATATTTACCAATACATAAATATATTTTTATCCTTATGATCACATAGAAAGACAGATAACACAGGTCTGTTGAGATCACTGTCAACATGGCCATTGAAGAAGAGAACAGTTCAATTAACCTTTTTTTCCTTATTTCCTCCATCAGGCAAGAGTGGCCAACAGCTTCCAGCATGACTCACTGTGTGCCGAGAGTATAAAGTGGCATTGACAGCCCACGGCACTGGATTTTTTGGTGCCTTCGACTCTGTTGGTGTTTTAATTATCTTTTCTTTGTTTTGAACATTTTAAACATCAGTGTTTTCCCATGAGATTTTCAGGATGTGCATTAAGAGCAAGAGAACTACTGATATCCACAAGATTTGCCTTCTCAGCACTCTCTCTGTTATCTGTGCATCTGATCTCCCTCATCCTCCAGGTATTTCCTCCTGCCCTGACTAAACTGACCATGTTTGAAGTCCCATTTCCAGCAGCTGATCTGCACACAAGCACTTGTAGTTGCCATCTGGGTTTCCCTTCCTCTTACTCTCTGATCACTCAGACAATTGTCAAGAATCCAGTTGCTGCTTTCAGCTTCAAGGAGTTAAAAGCTTCCTTCTCTTTCAGTAGTCTGTCTAATTCTGTCTTTACCCAACTCTTTTATTGTGTTTATTTTATAATTGCCTTTCTGTCTAAAACATTTCTTGCATGGTTCTGCCTTGGAGAAGGTGAACCTCAGCAGTGGCCATTAGTCCTTGGGATACAGTTGAGGAGTGTGTTTTCTTTTAATCATGAATCTCATCAGTTTTGCTTTGTTAGTTCAAAAGTAAAGTAAAGTCCCTCTTTGCTGTGTGCACTTTGGTCTCCAAGAAGAGCAGGTGGGAGCTGGTGCAAAGGAGCACATCCTTTGCACATCCAGCTGCAGACTGCAGGGACGTCTGGTGTGAGGAAAAGGGATGCAAGGCCCAGGGGGCCCATGAGAGAAACGATGGGGTTGGGGAGGTGAGGAGCAAGGTTGTCCACACAGTGTCACAGCTCAAGGGACAGCTTCTCCAGCCAGTCCAGACCTCCTTAGGAGAGACCCTGGATCAATATCAGACAATGCTGCAATCACCTCTTCTCCAAACTGAAAAGTAATCAAATAGACCCTTTACAATAAAATACATTTATGTTACAAGGTTTTTGAAATCTTTCTCCATAATTACACCAAGAACACTCTCTAATTCACTGAACAAGACTATAAGAAGATTACAGGAAAAGACATGGTTTCTTATGGCTTTCTTCAGTGTAATGAGCCCTATGGTGGATTTGGTGCTGAGTCCTTGAACATTACTCAGGTGCTGCGAGCAAATTACACAGACCTTTCCAGCAGTCAAAGTCAGGAGAAAAAATTACTAAGTACCTTGAAGTATTAATGAGTTCCACTGAGAGCAAGTGCCAGCAAAGCCTCCCCAGGGACTCGTTAGAGCAGAGAATTGGAGGCCATGATGGCAGATAAACAAAGGGAAACGTGCAGGCAGCTGAGGTGCTGAGAAAACCCTGGTTTAGTTGGATGAAGCAGAGAGGCCAAGACCTGACCCCCAGCCCCTGGGAAGGCAGATCCTGTCCCTCACACATTGCTCAGGGCTCTTCCTGGGGCAGGGGATGTGGGCTGTGTGGTGCTGAGTGAAGGACAACGGTGTGACAGTTCCCAGCCTTCCTGGGGGTGTGCAAGGAGGCCATGAGGTGCCCCAGTGCCTGAGGACAACATGTCTCCTCACAGGCCTTGGTGGCAGAGGCCATTGCCATAGCCAAGGGGACAAAGACTTGGGTTCTCTTGGTGACATCCAGCCTTGCCAGTGCCCTTTGCCATCTCCACCACAGGTTGTCCTACACTGTCCCACAGCTGCTGCTGTTTCCCTGCAGGCTGTAGACACCCATCTCGCTTTCCTCCCTTGCTCTCACCCTGGTATTTCCATACATTGACTGATGTGTCTCCACTCTCATGCTGTTCCTTGAAACACAAGTACATGGACTGATCTCCTGCTCCTTCTGGATGATTTCTCATACCACAGCACTGCCCTTTGAAGAGAAGGCTCCGGAGGGACCTTATTGCCGCCTTTGTGTACTTAAAAGAAGACAATAAGAATGATGGGGACAGACTTCTGAGCAGAACATGTTGTGATAGGACAAGGGGTCATGGTTTTGAACTAGAAGGGGAGAGTTAAAGGCCAGACATGAGGAAGACATTTTTTACGATGGGGAAGTTGAAATAACAGCACCAATTGCCCAGAGAGGTGGTGGATGCCCCATCCCTGGAGACATCCCAGGCCAGGCTGGATGGGACTCTGAGCAACCTGAGCCGGTTGAAGACATCCCTGCTCATAGAAGATGTTGGACTAGACGGCCTTTCAAGCTCCATTGCAACCCTCTCTATGATTCTATGATTCCTTCCTCCAAGGAAAGCTCCACCACCTGGGAAATGACCCTTCAAGCATAGAATCACAGGATCATAGAATCGTAGAATCATTTGAGTTGGAAGAGACCATTAAGATCACGGAGTCCAATCATAACCTAACTCTAGAACTAAACCATGTCCCTAAGAGCTTCATCTATACATCTTTTAGACACCTCCAGCAATGGTGACTCAACCACTTCCCTGGGCAGCCTGTTCCATTGCTTCACAAACTTTTCCATGAAGAAATGTTTCCTAATATCAATTCTGCACATTTTCTGGCACAAGCTGAGGCCGTTTCCTCTCATACTATCCATTGCTACTCAGGAGAAGAGCAACACCCTCCATGCTACAACCTCTTTTCAGACAGTTGTAGAGAGCGAGAAGGTCTCCCCTCAGTCTCCTTTTCTCCAGGCTAAACACCCCCTTGTCCCTCAGCTGCTCCTTAGAAGTCTTGTGCTCCAGACCCTCAACAGCCTTGTCCCCCTCCTCTGCACTCGCTCCAGCACCTCAAGGTCTTTACAATAGTGAGGAGCCCAAAACTGAACCAAGGATTTGAGTTGTGGCCTCACCAGCATCAAGTACAAGGGGACGATAACTGCCCTGTTTCTGTCCACTACTCTATTCTTGATACAAGCCAGGAGGCCATTGGCCTTTTTGGCCAGCTGGGCACACACTGGCTCATGTTCAGCTGCTGTCAATCAACACCCCCAGATTTTACATCTCTGCTTCTGCCTCTTTGTTTTCTTCTTCCTCTGTCTATTCTGACGTTACAGAGCTCTCCATGGAAAAGATTCATGGAATCCTACAATAACACAGGTTGGAAGAGACCCCTGAACACCATTTCTGTCCCACTGATCTTTATGGCACCCCAAGGAATAGCTGACAGTGTTTGTGCTCCCTTGGGTTCATCTCACCACATGCACACAGTGGACATGCACGTGATGTGTATGTTTACAACTCATCTGCACAATGAAAACATGGACTTTTGACCTAGTGTTTCATAGAATCTTAGAATGTCCTGAGTTGGAAGGACCCACGAGGATCATGGAGTCCAACTCCTGTCCCTGCACAGGACACCCCACAGGTCACCCCGTGTGTCTGAGGACATTGTCCAGTCTCTCCTTGATCACTGTCAGGTTGGGGCCGTGACACCTCCCTGGGGAGCCTGTTCAGTGTCCAGCACCTCTGGGGGAAGAGCCTTTTCCTCATGTGCAACAGACACTTCCCTGGCACATTCTTCCGTTTCCTTGGGTTCTCTCATTGGTCACCAGAGAGAAGAGATCAGTACCTGCTGGTCCTGCAGGTGCCTGGCAGGAGCCTGGCTGTGAGAGGCCACTGCTGTGTGCCAGACCTGCATACATGCACTGTTCAGCTGTACAATGGTGTTTCATCTGTGGGCCATTTTCTTGGGTATATTCTTGAGAGAAGGTTTGGAAGAAGACCTAAACCTTCAGGCCCTGCCCATAGGAGATCACCTTTCTATCTGGAAAGGCTGTTGTGAGTCCAGCTCTGTCACAGCAGTGCCCATTGCCTGTCCCTGCCTGCACTCACAGGACTGACACACAGCAGGACGGTGACCAAGTGCCAGAGCACTCAGGCCTTGCACCAACACAAGGGACGAGAAGCAGAGTGTGGAGTGGAACCAGGACAGCTCTGGAAGAACAAGCGCTGCTGCTCCCTGGCAGGGCTGCCATGCCAGAGCTGTTTTCCCCTCCACCCACGCACAGGAACTGTCCCTGCAGCTCCAAAAGCCCTTGCAGGAAAGATATACTGAAAAACAAGTCACTAAAGAGCCCTTTATTCTATTTAGAGACAAGGAGAGCACTGCTGCTCATTTAAGCAGCCTACAGTTATAAAAGAAAAGCCAACAGTGAATTAGAAAGGGGATGACAACATTATCACAATAAGAAAACAACCAACAACACCAGAAAATCCAGTTGACAGGCTGAGCTTGTAATTAGCTACATTAAAACTCCTATATAGAAGAAGATGGGCAGTTTATTGCTTCAGAAATCACTAGGATATGAGTTTCCACAGGGCATCCTTGAGCTGCTGGTTCCTCATGCTGTAGATGAGGGGGTTCACTGATGGAGGAACCACTGAGTACAGAACAGACACCAGCAGGTCCAGGGATGTGGAGGAGATGGAGGGGAGCTTCAGGTAGGCAAACGTGCCAGTGCTGATGAACAGAGAGACCACGGCCAGGTGAGGGAGGCAGGTGGGAAAAGGCTTTGTGCCATCCCTGTTCAGAGGGGATCCTCAGCACGGCCCTGAAGATCTGCACATAGGACACCACAATGAACACAAAACAGCCAAATACTACTAATATACAAACGGCAAGAAGCCCAAGTTCCCTGAGGTAGGAGTGTGAGCAGGAGAGCTTGAGGATCTGGGGGATTTCACAGAAGAACTGGCCCAGGGCATTGCCCTTGCACAGGGGCAGTGAAAATGTATTGGGCGTGTGCAGCAGAGCATTGAGAAACCCAGTGGCCCAGGCAGCTGCTGCCATGTGGACACAAGCTCTGCTGCCCAGGAGGGTTCCGTAGTGCAGGGGTTTGCAGATAGCAACGTAGCAGTCATACAACATGATGGTGAGGAGACAATACTCTGCTGTGATCAAGACGGCAACTGAAAAGAGCTGAGCAGCACAACCCGTGTAGGAGATGGCCCTGGTGTCCCAGAGGGAGTTGGTGATGGATTTGGGGACAATGGTGGAGATGCAGCCCAGGTTGATGAGGGAGAGGTTGAGCAGGAAGAAGTACATGGGGGTGTGGAGGTGCTGGTCACAGGCTATGGTGGTGATGATGAGGCCGTTGTCCAGGAGGGCAGCCAGGTAGATGCCCAGGAAGAGCCAGAAGTGCAAGAGCTGCAGCTCCCGTGTGTCTGTGAACGGCAGGAGGAGGAACTGGGTGATGGAGCTGCTGTTGGACATTTGCTATTCCTGAGCATGGGGTGCTGTCATGAGAAAAAAAGTGTAAAGCCAGGGAAGTGTTCTCTGACAAAAATCAAACCAACTCCCATAGACCCTCCCCTGTCACACACAGACACCCTTTTGATTTTCTAGGAGAACATTCTTCAGCACTGTGGCTGCAGCCCTGCTTGGGGCTGGAAAATGTGCAACCAAGAGCAGGGCCTCTGCCCATGGGCTCTCGATAAGTCAGCCCAGCTTGGCAGAAGTGGGGCCACAGAAACGGTGGGGATTATCTTGGTTCTGCTAATACGGAAGTGCTGCCAGCACTTGCTTTCCCAGTGATAAGGAACAGAGATGGTGAAGGTAGTTTAAGAGTTCAAGGTGTTTTTACATCTCCCCCTATATTCACTGCAGAGTGTTGTTGGGTGTCAGAAACCCTCAGCATTTCTGCTGCACTCAGGGACAACAGAGCGAGTCCTGCAAGACCAGAGGGTGCCTGTGGGTCAGTGCAGAGTGACGGCAGCTGCTCTGTCCCTCTGTCTTGCTCCAGCTCCCATGGGCTGGCACCTTTCTGAGATGGGGGCTGATCACACTCCCATGGTACCCTGAAAAGCCACCAGGCACTGCTGAAAGCAGAGGGATCCACCTCAGACCATGACAGGTCTCACCCTTTCCTAAGGTCTCAGCACCCAACGCTTAGCCCAGGACACACACAGCTCATTCCCCAGCCCCACAGACTGCATTGCCCACAGCCCACAGGTCAGAGCAAAGCTGGGACACATGTGCCCATGGACATACCTGCAGGAAAGGACCCACAAGATCAGGCTGTGACTCTGCAGCTGAAACTGCCATCCCCAGAGAGCCTGACAGCAAGAACAAGATCCCAACAGCAGTGACCCAGAGCAGGGGAGCAAGAAGGAAAATGTGGTGAGGGTGGGTGTGAGAGAGGCCAGGGCAGAGGCAGCCGGGCACTCAGACAGCATCACCCTTCCTCAGCTGTGCAGCCACCTCCCAGGCACCAACACTGCTGGGCAGCTGCTCTCAGCCCCTGTGCTCTGCAGAGGAACTGGAGCTCTGGCTGCACAGGAGCTGCTTCATGCCTTGGAGCCCCCGGCCCTGAGGGCAGAGGCTTTGCTGGGTGGGACAGGAGGCCAGGGGGCTGCTCACAGGAGGGATCTGACCTGCAGGGGGTCACAGGGACTTTTCTCTCTTCTCCCTCCCATAACAATTCCAGGTTTAGTTTCCTCTCATTTCTGATCATTTTCCTGCTCCCTGGAGATTCTCCCCTGGGAGGTGTTTCCCTGTCCATGTCTGTTCCCTGTCAGTGCTCACAGACCATCCCGCCCTCTGTGCCCTCCCCATGGCCCTACAGATCCTGCCTGTTCACAGGGCCCTGCCTGGGGGCATCTTCCTGTTTGCAGGCTGGAAAACAGATTACAGATTAAGTGTAAGCTGTCCAGCAAAGGTGATGCTGGTTCTGCATAGGCAGAGGAGAGGCAAGGCATGCCAGGATTCTCTTGAAGACCTACTGCAGTTCATGTGTCTCAAGTATTTGTTTAAAATTAAGAACGGCCTTAATCACCACCCATTCCGCAGAGTAGGAGACTGAAAACACAAACTCAGGGAGATTCCTTATCTTTGTAGTACTCTTTGTCTTCTTCTCCTTGAAACTTCCTCTTGTCAATATTCTGGAATGAGCTGGAGCTGTGAGCAGCCGTGACCCTTGGAGAACCCAGCAGCAGGACCCTGCCCTGCCAGGGGTCGCTCCTTCCCCCCACAGCTTCTCCCCGCAGTGCTACTGGGCTCTCCGGGGCAGGCTGAGCGCTGACCCTGGCAGGCTGCAGAGTTCCTGCCCGGCACAGCCCTGGGGTGCAGGGATCCTGCTCTGCAGGACAGCCCTGGGCACCCCTGCCTGCACATTTACATTTACACCCCACAGCCACCCTGGGGAGAACGCAGGATTCACGTCTTGTCACTCTGACAGCGCAGAAGGCAATCCCTGCTCTGCAGCACATCCTCTCCCCTGATCAGAGAACCTCTGAGAGCTGTACTTACATCTCTCGCAGGCTCTGCAATGTGACAGCTTTCTGAGATCCTACCGTGATTTGCAGATGCAATGTCCTGCAGCCAAAGGCTTAATATCTGTGAAGATTTCTCCCCCAGTGATCTCTCAGCATCCTCCCAGCCCAGACTGCGTTTCCCTCTCTGTGCCTGGCTCCTGTGCCCTCGGTGCTGCAGGCAGAGCCCTCAGCCCTGCTGCGTGTGCAGAGGAGCTGCTCCTGGGCAGAGCTGTCTCTCTGCAGCGCTGCCGCTGCCATGAGCTCCCTGTGACCCAGGAGCCCAGCCCAGCTCAGCAGCACAGGAGCAGCCCACGATGTCCCTTTCTCTGTCCCCTCTGGGCTCCTCCAGGTGTCCCTGGGGCTCTAGGGGCACATCCTTTGAGACAACCTCAAGCAATCAGTAATGTTAGTTGTGTCTGCTCTGCAGACATACTTTTTCCCAGCGTTGTATTCTTGCTAGTAAAAAATAAATTGGTATGAGAATATTCCAGGTGTGGTCTCCCCAGGGCAGAGCAGAGGAGCAGGAGAACTTCTCTGAGCTACTGACCACCCCCTTCTAACCCACCCCAGGGACCATTGGCCTTCCTGGCCACAAAGGCCCAGTGCTGGCTCATGGTCATCCTGCTGTGCCCAGGACCCCCAGGTCCCTTTCCCCTACACTGCTCTCCAACAGGTCCTTCCCCAACTTACACTGGAACCTGGGGTTCTTCTTGCCCAGATGTAATACTCTACACTTGCCCTCATTCTATTTCATTACATTTTCCCCGCCCAGCGCTCCAGCCTGTCCAGGTCTCTGATGGCAGCACAGCTTCCAGTGTCAGCCACTCCTCCCAGCTTGGTGTCATCAGCAAACTTGCTGACAGTCACCCTGTTTCCTCCTCCAAGTCACTGATGAATTTACTGAATAGTACTGGCCCCAGCACTGACTCCTGAGGCACTGCACTACATACTGGCCTCAAATGGACTCTGCCCCATTGACCACGACTCTCTGGCTACTTCCCTTCAGCCACTTCACAGTCCACCTCACTACCCGCTCATCCAGACCGCACTGCCCCAGTTTAGCTGTGAGGATGCTGTGGGACACTGTGTCAAAGGCTTTACTCAAGTCAAGGTAGACCACATCCACTGTTTTGTCATCATGTATCCACCTCGTTATGCCTTCATAACAGTCAATGAGGTTGGTCAAGCACGACTTCCCCTTGGTGAAGCCATGTTGACTACCCCTAAGGACCCTCTTATCCCTGATATGCCTTGAGACGGCACCAAGGAGAAGTCGTTCCATCAGTTTCCCAGGGATGGAGGTGAGGCTGACCAGTCTAGAGTTCCTCGGGTCCTCCTTCTTGCCCTCTTTGAAGATTGCAGTGACATTTGCTTCCCTCCAGTCCTCCCATTTGCCACAACTTAGCAAAGATGATGGAGAGCGGCCCAGCAATGACCTCAGCCAGCTCCCTCAGCACCCGCGGGTGCATCCCATCCGAACCCATGGATTTATGGATTTACCTTCCAGCAGCCTTGCCCGTGGGATTTCCCCCAGCAATTGCCTGAACAGGCCAAAGTTTGCCCTGCTGAAATCCAGGGTTGCAATTCTGCTTGCTATCCTGCTCCTGCCACACGAGATCCTGAACTCCACCATCTCATGGTCGCTGCAGCCAAGGTAGCCCTCAACCTTTACCGCCTCAACCAGCCCCTCCTTGTTAGTGAGGATGAGGTCCAGCAGCTCCTCTCCTGGTCGGCTCCTCCACCCTTTGCATCAGGAAGTTCCCATGGATGCACTTGGTGAACCTCCTGGACTGTGTCTGGCTGAGTCGTCCTTCCAGAAACATCAGGGGAGTTCAAACCCCCACGACAACCAGGGCCTGTGACTGAGGCCGCTCTCAGCTGCTGGAGAGGCCTCGACAACGTCCTCACCCTGAGCTGGTGGGTTGTGATGGACACCCACAGCAGTATCACCCTAATGCTCCCGGTGCTCCCAGTAACCCTTCCACTGATCCTTCCAGTGCTCCCAGTAACCGTCCCATTAACCCCTCCAGTGCTCCTAGTAACACCTCCAGTGCTCCCAGTAATGCTCCCACTCACCCCTCCAGTGACTCCCCCACTAACCCATCCAGTGCTCCCAGTAATGCTCCCACTCACCCCTCCAGCGCTCCCAGTAACCCCCACTAATCCCTACAGTGCTTCCAGTAACTCTCCCACTGACCCCTCCAGTGCTCCCAGCAACCCCTCCAGTGCTCCCAGTAACCCCCACTAACCCCTCCAGTGCTCCCAGTAACCGTCCCACTGACCCCTCCAGTGCTCCCAGTAACTGTCCCACTGACCCCTCTAGTGCTCCCAGTAAGGCTCCCAGTGACCTCTCCAGTGCTACCAGTAAGCCTCCCACTAACACCTCCAGTGCTCCCACTAACCCCTCCAGTGCTACCAGTAACCCTCCCACTGACTCCTCCAGTGCTCCCAGTAACCCTCCCACTAACCCCTCCTGTGCTCCCAGTAGCCCCCAACTAACCTTTCCAGTGCTCCCAGCAGCCCCCATTGTTCCCAGTAATCCTCCAAGAACTCCCAGTTAACCCCCAGTGCTCCCACTAACTGTCCTTGTGCTCCCAGCAGGCCCCCACAGTGCTCTCAGTAACCATGTTGTGTTCCCATTAACCCCCCACTAATTGTCCTACTGTTTCCAGTAATCCTCCCAGTAAACCTCCAAGAAGTCCCAGTAAACTCCCAGTGCTCCCAGTAAACCTCCCAGTGCTCCCAATACTCCCCCACAAATGTCCATCCTGGGGCCCTGGGCAGCATCCTCTTGGCACTGTGGGGCAGGGGCAGGGTGGGCTGTACACAAGTGGGTCAGCTCTCCACTCGGGTGGGGAGAGCTGCTGGGTGAAGCTGCCGGCCTGGCTCGCACAAGCCAGACAAGACCTTTTCTGGTTCTCAGCATCGATGCATCCAGTCTTTCCTGTCACTGAATCCTGGAATCACAAAGTAGTCTGAGTTGGAAGTGACATTCACAGCCCATCTGGTTCAACTCCCCTCGGTGAGCAGGGACATCTTCAGCAGCTCAGGTAGCTCAGAGCCCCATCCAGCCTGACCTGGGATGTCTCCGGGATGGTTCATCCACCACCTCTCTGGGAAGCCTGTCCCAGTGTTTTACCACCCTCAGTATAAGCAACCTCTTCCTCATTTCATTCCTTGACTCTCCCCTCTTCTAGTTTAAACTATCACCCTTTGTCCTGTCACAACAGCCCCTGCTCAAAAGTCTGTCCCCGTCTTTCTTATCAGCCCCTTTTTGGTCCAGAAAGGCTGCAATAAGGTCTCCCAGGAGCCTCTCTTCTCCAGCTGAACACCCCAACTCTTAAACAGGCAAACTCATGACATTTAAATTTTTCAATACACTAGTGTCACAAAAGCATGAGCACATCTTTTTATATAGCATTTTATATAGCATCTATAGTCCCCCGTAGAGCCCAAATGTCACCAGTGGTACAAAGTGTCCACAGAGCCAGTTACCAGTGGAATCCCTCAGGGATCAGCTCTTGGGCCAACACTGTTGAACGTCTCTATTCTCCCCCTGTATGATGTGACACAGTGAACCTTCAGCTCCTTAGTGGATGGTGCAAAGCTGGGCAGAGGCCTTGGCCAACCTCACCTCGGTCACCCTGCCCTGAGCAGGACAGTGAGACAAGATGATGTTCAAACAGGAGTGATTCTGTGATTCCAGGAATCTTTCCCTTGGAAACGTTTTGGAAGAAGGAAGAGGTGGAGGAACAAGAAAATAAAAATACAGGCAGAGGAGGAGACCTGAAAGGTGTCAAATAAACAGAGAAGTTCTGTGAAGAATGTTTCTCTGCTCAGATTGTTAGCAGGAAATCTATAATAAGCTCCCCAAACTCCCTGTTTTGCTCATTGGCCCCTGGGATTTACAGCACATTTCTTTACATCAGATTCTGCACTGAAGTTTGCACTGATTGTTACAGCTTCTTCGCAGTTGCAAGTTGCAAGGTGCTTGCTTCTTGTTTCCTTAGAGAACTGGATGTAAACAGGCACCGGGGCATTTTTAATTAGAGGAAACAGAAAAAAAAGGAGAAAAGAAAAGAAAACACAATAGAACTTAATGATGTTTCTCAGTTCTGAGGTTAAATTAAGTAGTTTCCAGCGAGGTCAATTGCCATAATTGAAGAGTTGCCTATAGGGAGTACGAGAACCACTGCTGAAAGATTTTACCTGCCTGAAGCTCAAAGCAGAGTGAGAGCTGAGAAGCTCTGAATGAGCCAAGAGTGAGCGGTGAAGAACCTCTGGGGAGCGATGGAAAGTGCAAATGTCCAGATAGGCTTCTGAAGAGATGAGTTCAGACACAGTGAGCTGGGTAAGGACAGGTGGAAACTCCTGGATGTCCAGGGGATTAAATACACGTAGTGATAGACAGAGTTCTGGCACTGCAAGCACAGTGTCAAGGGTTTAGATTGCGGGGTGACAATAAAACCCTGGCAGATGTATTGTTAACCCTCTCTCCCCCCCTACTTCTCCCTTTTGCCCCTCCCTCTCCCCTCTTCCACTAAGGACAGGCGATCGGGAGGGAAAGAAGAACAGAGAGAAGAGAGATGTTTTACTAATGCTAGTAATAAGAATAGAGAAAATAATACAAAATATACAGAACCAATCTTGAAAGTCTCAGCACCTGCAGAGCCGGCACCTGAAGTCCTGGATTAGACTCTGCAGCCAGCCGAAGCTGGATTCAGTCTCTCTCTAGGCCTCAGTTCGCAGGGATGACTAGTAAGGTCCTCTCCTAATGTCGGCCATAAGCAGAAGGGAAAAGGCAAAAGGGAAAAAGGGACGAGATCCTCGTGATCTTGCACTTTTATATGAAGTATTCACATGAATGGAATGTTATACACAGTTGGTCAGTTTCTTGGTCACTTGTTTCTCGTCGCCCCTCTCGCGAGATGTCAATCCATGCTTATGAATAAGTTTGCATTCCATTGCTAGGTTTAACCAAAACATGTGTCTGGTTCTCGAGGAAAATGTAGAAAATATGAAGGCTTTAGCTGAAAGGAAAATTCACAAAAAAATGAAAAATGTTTTTAACAAAATCAGGACGATGACGTATCTAGGATGCTGTATCGGGGATGCTAAATCTAGCATGCTCTTTCTAGGATGCTGTATCTGGGATGCTTTATCTGGAATACGATATCTAGGATAGTGTATCTAGCATGCTGTATCCGGGATGCTGTATCCGGGATGCTGTATCTAGGATGCTATATCAAGGATACTGTATCTGGTATGTTGTATATGGGATGATGTATTTGGATGCTGTATATTGGATGCTGTATCTGGGATGCTCTATCTGAGATGTTTTATCTTGGATACTGTATCTGGGATACTGTATCTGGGATGCTCTGAGATGCTGTATCTAGGATGCTGTATCTGGGATGCTGTATCTGGGATGCTGTATCTAGGATGCTGTATCTGGGATGCTGTATCTGGGATACTGTATCTAGGATGCTCTCTATGGGATGCTGTATCTGGGATACTGTATCTGGGATTATGTATTTGGGATGATGTATTTGGGATGCTGTATCTGGGATGCTGTAATCTCGGATACTGTATCTAGGATACTGTATCTAGGATGCTCTCTCTGAGATGCTGTATCTGGGATGTTCTATCTGAGATGCTGTATCTAGGATGTTGTATCTGGGATTCTTTATCTGGGATGCTGTATCTAGGATACTGTATCTGGGATGCTGTATCTAGGAGACTGTATCTAGGATGCCCTCTCTAGGATGCTGTATCTCGGATTATATATCTGGGATGTTGTATCTAGGATGCTCTATCTGGGATGCTGTACCTGGGTGATGAATCTGGGATACTGTATCTAGCATGCTGTATCTGGGATGCTCTATATAAGATGCTGTGTCTGGGATACTGTATCTGGGATGATATATTTGGGATGCTGTATCTGGGATGATGTATCTATCATGCTGTATCTGGAAAGATGTATCTACGATGCTGTATCTGCGATGCTGCATCTAGGGTTATGTATCTAGGATGCTGTGTCTGAATGCTGTATCTGTGATACTGTACCTAGGATACTGTATCTAGGATGTTGTATCGGAGATGCTGTATCTGGGATGCTGTATCTAGGATTCTGTATCTAGGATGTTGTATCCAGGATGCTGCATCCAGGTTGCTGTATCTAGGATGCTGTATTTGGGATGATGTATGTGGGATACTGTATCTGTGATACTGTATCTAGGATCCTGTATCCGGGATGCTGCATCCGGCATGCTGTATCTAGGATGCTGCATCTTAGATGGTGTATCTGGGATGCTCTATCTGGAATGCTGTATCTAGGATGCCGTATCAGGGATGCTGTATCTGGAATACTGCATCTGGGATGCTGTATCTAGGATGCTTTATCTGGGATGATGTATCTAGGATACTGTATCTCGGATGCTGTGTCTAGGATGCTGTATCTCGGATGCCATATCAAGGATGCTATATCTAGGATGCTGTATATGGGATGCAGTATCTTGGATACTGTATCTGGGATGCTGTGTCTGGGATGCTGTATCTTGGATGCTGTACCTAGTATGCTGAATCGAGGATGCTGTATATAGGATGCTGTATCTGGGATACTGTATATGGGATGATGTACCTAGGTTGCTGTATCCGTGATGCTGTATCTAGGATGCTATATCAAGGATGCTGTATCTGGGATGTTGTGTATAGGAAGCTGTATCTAGGATGCTGTATCAGGGATGCTGTATTTGGGATAGTCTATATGGGATGCTGTATCTAGGATGCTGTATCTAGGATGCTGTATCTGCTATCCTGTATATGGGATGTTATATCTGGGATGCTCTATCTGGGATGCTGTTTCTGGATGCTGTATCCGGGATGCTGTATCCGTGATGCTGTATCAAGGATGCTATATCAAGGATGCTGTATCTCGGATGTTGTATATGGGATGCTGTATGTAGGATGCTGTATCTTGGATGCTGTATCTGGCATACTGTATCTGGGATACTGTATCTTGGATGCTCTCTCTGGGATGCTGTATCTAGGATGATGTATCTAGGATACTGTATCTAGCATGCTGTACCTGAAATAATGTACCTGGGTTGCTGCATTTAGGATGCTGTCTCTAGGATGCTGTATCTGGCATGCTGTATCTGAGATACTGTATCTAGGATGTTGTATCTGGGATGCTGTATCTAGGGTGCTCTATCTCGGAAGCTGTACCTGGGATGCTCTATCTGGGATGCTGTATCTAGGATGCTGTATCTAGGACGCTGTATCTAGGATGCTGTATCTTGGATGCTGTATCTGGGATGCTGTATCTAGGATGCTATATCTGGGATGGCGTATCTTGGATGTTGTATCTGGGATGTTGTATCTGGGATGCTGTATCTAGGATGCCGTTCCTGGCATACTGTACCTGGGATTCTGCATTTGGGATGCTGTATCTGGGATGCTGTATCTAGGGTGCTGTATCTAGGATGCTGTATCTGAGATGCTGTATCTGGCATGCTGTATCAATGGTGCTGTATCTGAGATGCTGTATCCTGGATGCTGTATCTGGGATGCTGTATCTAGGATACAGTATCTAGGATGCTGTATCTAGGACGCTGTACCTGAGATACTGTTTCTAGGATGCTGTAGCTGGGATGCTGTATTTGGGATGCTGTATCTGGCGTGATGTATCTGGCATGCTGTATCTTGGATCCTGTATCTAGGGCTCTGTATCTAGGATGCTGTATCTGGGATGCTCTATCTGGGATGCTGTATTTAGGATACTGTGTCTAGGATGCTATATCTAGGATGCTGTACCTGGGGTACTATATCTAGTATTCTGTCTCTGGGATGCTGTATCTAGGATGCTGTATGTGGGATGCTCTATCTAGGGTGCTGTATCTGGGATGCTGTATCTGGAATGCTGTATCTAGGGTGCTGTATCTGGGATGCTGTACCTTATATGCTGTATCTCGGATGCTGCATTTGGGATGCTGTATCTGCGATATTGTATCTAGGATGCTGTATCTAGGATGCTGTACCTGGGATACTGTATCTAGGATGCTGTATATGGGATGCTATATCTGGGATGCTGTATCTGGCGTGATGTATCTGGGATGCTCTATCTGGGATACTGTATCTAGGATGCTGTACCTGGGGTACTGTGTCTAGGATGCTGTATCTGGGATGCTATATATGGGATGCTGTATCTGGCGTGATGTATCTAGGATGCTGTATCTTGGATGCTGTATCTTGGACGCTGTATCTGGGATGCTGTATTTGGGATGCTGTATCTGGGATACTTTATCTAGGATGCTGTACCTGGGATGCTGTATCTAGGGTGCTGTATCTGGGATTCTGTATCTGGGATAATGTTCTGGGATGGTGAATCTAGGATGCTGTATCTAGGATGCTGTTTCTGGGATGCTGTATCTGGGATGCTGTATCTGGGATGCTGTATCTAGGATGCTGTATCTCGGGATCTGTATCTGGGATGCTGTATTTGGGATGCTGTATCTGGGATGCTGTATCTGAGATGCTGTATCTAGGGTGCTGTATCTCGGATGCTCTACCTGGGGTGCTGTATATGGGATGCTGTATCAAGGTATCACAGTATGTTTGGGATTGGAAGGGACTTGGCAAGCTCAGCCCTTGCAGTCCCCCCATGGAGCAGGAACACCAAGATGAGGTTACACAGGAATTTGTCCAGGTGGGTTGGAATGTCTGCAGAGAAGGGGACTCCACAACCCCCTGGGCAGCCTGTTCCAGGCTCTGCCACCCTCACTGAGAAGAAGTTTTTTCTCAAATTTAAGTGGAACCTCTTGTGTTCCGGCTTGATCCCATTACCCCTTGTCCTATCATTGTTTGCCACCGAGAAGAGCCTGGCTCCATCCTCGTGGCACTCACCCTTTATATATTTATAAACATCAATAAGGTCACCCCTCAGTCTCCTCCAAACTAAAGAGCCCCAGATTCCTCAGCCTTTCTTCATAAGGGAGATGCTCCACTCCCTTAATCATCTTTGTTGCCCTACGCTGGACCCTCTCCAGCAGTTCCCTGTCGTGCTGGAACTGAGGGGCCCAGAACTGGACACAATATTCCAGATGGGGTCCACCAGGCCGGTGGCACCCGAAGTTCGTTTAAGGGACAACAGGGTCCAAAACAACTTGTATTAAACTGGGGAGAAACAGGGTTTTAGCACTGCAAAGTGACTTAAATAAAGATTCGGATATCAGCTGAGGAATATTGTTAAGGGGCAGCAACTAACACAACAGGCGGTCCACAGAGTGCATGCACGTGGTTCATGAAAACAGTGCTGGAGCCGGCCCTGAGTCCTGGAGAAGTACACACTGCATGGACATGGTGTGGGGTTGTTGTAAAGAGATACACGTACTCATAGTGAGTACGGGAAGTGTCGTGATTGTGCGAGGGTAAGTTTATAATACACTCACAATCCTGCGAGGGTTAATTTACTTACACGTGCAAATGCGCACGGAATATTACATACGCTTATGTGGAAGCACGGGAGGAAAATACACCCGTGATTGTGCGAGGAAATAATTTATACACGTGCTCATATTGAGCACGGAAAGTTACACGTGCAAATGTGCATGGAAAGTACACGTGCTTGTATTAAGCACGGAAAGTACGCGTGCAAATGTGCACAGAAAGTTACACGTGCAAATGTGCACGGGAGGAAAATACACCAGCGATTGTGCGAGGATTAGTTTTACATGTGCTCGTATTGAGCACGGAAAGTTACACGCGCAAATGTGCACGGAAAGTATAAATATACTGCATTCTGCCACACTGCCCCTCAATAATTTTCCTCACCTGATATCCGAACCTTTATTTAAGTCACTTTGCAGTGCTAAAACCCTGTTTCTCCCCAGTTTAATACAAGTTGTTTTGGACCCTGTTGTCCCTTAACCGAACCTCGGGTGTCTCCGTGACACGCGCGCTTGCATCTTGAAATAAATAACTTATGCTTTTCCTATGGATAAACAACATTTAATCCAATTCCTTTTATTCCTTAAACACGTGTTCATTAGAGCACAAGCAAAACAGCGCTGGGTGTGCAGGGGATTCGCTCCGCCCAACACGCACACCTTTAAACAACAAGAGGTGTGCTTAAATACAGTAAGGTGTTACATATTCATAATTACCCCAGGAACGCCTGTACATATCCATAACCTTTCCTGCTTTTTATTAACATGAGTCTCAGAGAACCATTTCCATAGACCCTCCCCTGTTGGCCTGCGCAGTGTCACTTGGTGAATTTGAGGAGGGGTCTTTGGGGGTCTTTGGATGAAGCTCCTTCAGCTTTGTCACAGTGGACTTTGTACCTTTGGCCCATTATGTTGAATTGACTGGGACTCAAGCTGCCAAGTCGATTGAAACCAGACTGGTGCCCCCTTTTGCTGTAAATCTTCGTTATCTTGTCTCCTCAAGGTGCAGTAAAACTTCTTATCTTGGCATTCGATGGGGTTCTGTTCTTCTTAACATAAAGCTCTATTGTGTGCCTAAGCCTTAAAGTGTTAGTTTGTTAGTAGGCACCCATTATAAGTTTTAGTTAACCCTTAAAATGTTAGTTCCCTCTGTCAATATAACTTCATATACAAGTTTCATGGAGCTTACCCACCTTTTCCTTTCTTCAGGTTCAGAGCCCGTGCCTCATTTGGTTATACCTGTAAACATTAAACATCTCAGCACGAATCACAACTGCATTTCTCACAATCTCCTAATGAGGGTTTAATTGCGGCAGTTGTTTGTTCACCTCCCGGGCACGGCGCTGGGACAGAGGTGGCGATAGAGCCGATATCTGTCGCCGGGCATTCGGGTCGTGTTCTCGTTCACACGCTGTTCCCTTTAAATAAATCATCATTGCCCAAACCGGCATTCAATTATTAAAGCGAACGCCGGCGCGGCGCCGGCACGGGGTGCTTTGGCAATGGCACGGCCCCAGGCATCCCCGTCCTCATCCGTTCTGCGGGGAGATCACAGTATCACAGTATGTTTGGGATTGGAAGGGGCCTCAAAAGCTCATCCAGTCCAATCCCCTGCTGGAGCAGGAACACCCAGGTGAGGTTGCACAGGAACATGTCCAGGTGGGTTTTGAATGTCTGCAGAGAAGGAGACTCCACAACCCCCTGGGCAGCCTGTTCCAGGCTCTGCCACCCTCATTGAGAAGAAGTTTCTTCTCAAATTTGAGTGGAACCTCTTCTGTTTCAGCTTGATCCCATTATCCCTTGTCCTATCATTGTTTGCCACCGAGAAGAGCCTGTCTCCATCCTCATGGCACTCACCCTTTATATATTTATAAACATTAATAAGGTCACCCCTCAGTCTCCTCTTCTCCAAACTAAAGAGCCCCAGCTCCCTCAGCCTTTCCTCACACGGGAGATGCTCCACTCCCTCCAGCATCTTGGTGGCTGCGCTGGACTCTCTCCAGCAGTTCCCTGTCCTGCTGGAGCTGAGGGGCCACAACTGGACACAAGATTCCAGGTGAGCAGAGGGGCAGGAGAACCTCTCTGGACCCAGCTGGTCTCCCATCCAAGCACTGACCAGGTCCGACCCTGCTTAGCTTCCCAGATCAGGTGTTCTCAGGGTGCTATGGCTGTGTATCTGGACGGTCTCCCATCCAAGTACTGACCGGGCCCGACCCTGCTTAGCTTCCCAGATCAGACGAGATGGGGCATTCTCAGGGTGCTATGACTGCCTATATTACATGTACGTATATACATATGTTTCTCAAATATATCCTGATAGTATCTGAACTAAACCCTTTATTCAAGGGCAGAGCAGAGGGGCAGGAGAACCTCTCTGACCTACTGACTCCCCCTTCTAACCCACCCCAGGTCCCATTGGCTTCCTGGCCACAAGGGCCCAGTGCTGGCTCATGGTCACCCTGCTGTCCCCAGGACCCCCAGCTCCCTTTTCACTGCTCCAACAGCTCATTCCCAACTTACACTGGAACCTGGGCTTGTTCTGCCCACATTCAAGACTCTACACCCTCCAGCCTGTCCAGGTCTCTGATGGCAGCACAGCTTCCAGTGTCACCCACTCCTCCCAGCTCGGTGTCACCAGCAAACTCACTGACAGTCACTCTATTCCCTCATCTAAATCGTTAATGAATATATTGAATAATACTGGCCCCAGTACTGCCCCCTGAGGCACTGCACTGGATACTGGCCTCCAACTGGACTCCGCACCATTGACCACCACTCTCTGGCTTCTCTCCTTAAGCCAGTTTGCAACCCATCTCACTACTCTATTGTCCAGACCACCCCTCCTCAACTCAGCTGTGAGGATGCTGTGGAGACTGTGTCAAAGGCTTTGCTGAAGTCAAGGTGACCACATTCACCGCTCTGCCATCATCCATCCACCCTGTTACATCGTGTTCTCCCACCATCAGTAACACCGTGAGTGTGTTTTCCCCTTTCCTGTGCCCCCCTCCCCAAATTAATCACTGACAGGACTGGTTTAATTGCCTCGTCACGGGGACGGTGCTTCCCCATCGCGTCACCCCGTGAGGTCAAACTGGTGCTGAACGTGTTATTGAATCAGCTCCCTCCCAGAATAAAAGGCAAAGAGGTTTGTTGAAACAGCTGAAAATGGTGGGGAGAGGGACGGAACAACCGGGGTCACCCCCCCGGGCTTGTGGCTTCGTGCTTCACCCCCTTGCTGGGTTGGCACTGTCACAGCCCTCGGGTGACGCTTTAATGGCACCCAGGAGCGGATGGCACTGTGGTTCTCCGTGTGCTCCAGACACTGAGAGCAGCCCCGGGGGGTTCAGGTTGTTGGGGACACGGGGACACGGGTGCCGGGCGGGGATGGTAACGGCGATGGGACACTTGGCCGGGGCGCGGAGCCGGACCCCGCGGGTAATGAAGCGCCGTAAGGAGCCCGGGCTGCCGGGGGGTGCTTGGGGTGGAGGGGGGGCAGGGGGGGGGAAGCTGGCCGGTCTGGGGACCCCTCTGGGTCCCTCCTGCAATGGGGAACAGCAGAGGGGCGGGAGGCAGCCTGGCCCGAATTCCTGCCCAATCCAGGATTGCTGATTGACCCAGGATTGCTGATTGACCCAGGATTGCTGAATGATCGAGGATTGCTGATTGACCCAGGATTGCTGATTGATCCGGGATTGCTGCCTGATCCAGGATTGTGCCCAATCCAGGATTGCTGATTGATCCAGGATTGCCGATTGATCCAGGATTGCTGATTGATCCGGGATTGTTGATTGATCCAGAATTGCTGATTGATCCAGGATTGCTGCCTGACCCAGGATTGCTGATTGATCCAGGATTGCCGATTGATCCAGGATTGCTGATTGATCCAGGATTGCTGCCCGATCCAGGATTGTGCCCGATCCAGGATTGCTGATTGATCCAGGATTGCTGATTGATCCGGGATTGCTGCCCGATCCAGGATTGCTGATTGATTCAGGATTGCTGATTGATCCGGGATTGCTGCCCGATCCAGGATTGTGCCCGATCCAGGATTGCTGCCCGATTCAGGATTGTGCCCAATCCAGGATTGCTGATTGATCCGGGATTGCTGCCCGATCCAGGATTGTGCCCGATCCAGGACTGCTGCCTGACCCAGGATTGCTGATTGATCCAGGATTGTGCCCGATCCAGGATTGCTGATTGACCCAGGATTGCTGATTGATCCGAGATTGCTGCCCGATCCAGGATTGTGCCCGATCCAGCATTGCTGATTGATCCAGGATTGCTGATTGATCCGGGATTGCTGCCCGATCCAGGATTGTGCCCGATCCAGGATTGCTGATTGATCCAGGATTGCCGATTGATCCAGGATTGCTGATTGATCTGGGATTGCTGCCTGATCCAGGATTGTGCCCAATCCAGAATTGCTGATTGATCCAGGATTGCCGATTGATCCAGAATTGCTGATTGATCCAGGATTGCTGCCCGATCCAGGATTGTTGATTGATCCAGCATTGCTGCCTGATCCAGGATTGCTGATTGATCCGGGATTGCTGATTGGTCCAGGATTGCTGATTGATCCAGCATTGCTGCCTGATCCAGGATTGCTGATTGGTCCAGGATTGCTGATTGATCCGGGATTGCTGATTGATCCAGGACTGCTGATTGATCCGGGATTGCTGAATGATCCGGGATTGCTGATTGGTCCAGGATTGCAGGGCTCTCCTTCCTCATCAGCCCGATTTGCTTGTTCCCAATTAATAAATCAGCAGGTGTGAGGGATTTCCTGGGGGAGCGTTTATGCGGGAGGTCGGATAAGTGACCCACTGGGATCCAGGATCACATCGGATCACTTATCAATGGGAACTGTGGGGCGGATTTGCCGCTCAGGAATCGGTGCCGCGCAGCATTCCGTCGGGGTCACTGGGCAATTATTCACTCATTAGAAACTATAGAAGCGCTGAGCTGGGGAAACTGAGGCACGAGAGCCTGGGTGGGTGCAATGGGTGCAGCACCTGGGGGGTCTGGGTGCCACCAGGGCTTGGTGCAATGGGTGCAGCACCTGGGGGGGGTGTCTGGGTGCCACCAGGGCTGGGTGCAATGGGTGCAGCACCTGGGGGGGTCTGGGTGCCACCAGGTCTCAGTGCAATGGATGCAGCACCTGGGGGGGTCTGGGTGCCACCAGGGCTGGGTGCAATGGGTGCAGCATATGTGGGGTCTGGGTGCAATGGATGCAGCACCTGTGGGGGGATTTGGGTGCCACCAAGGCCACCTGGGGGGGTCTGCGTGCCACCAGGGCTGTGTGCAATGGGTGCAGCACCTGGGGGGGTCTGGGTGCCACCAGGGCTGGGTGCAGTGGGTGCAGCACCTGGGGGCGGTCTGGGTGCCACCAGGGCTACCTGGGGGGGTCTGGGTGCCAGCAGGGCTGGGTGCAATGGGTGCAGCACCTGGGGGGGTCTGGGTGCCACCAGGTCTCAGTGCAATGGGTGCAGCACCTGGGGGGGCGTCTGGTTGCCACCAGGGCTGGGTGCAATGGGTGCAGCATCTGTGGGCTCTGGGTGCAATGGATGCAGCACCTGTGGGGGGATTTGGGTGCCACCAGGGCCACCTGGGGGGGGGGTCTGGGTGCCACCAGGGCTGTGTGCAACGGGTGCAGCACCTGGGGGGGTCTGGGTGCCAGCTGGACTGGGTGCAATGGGTGCAGTGGGTGCAGTGCAATGGGTGCAGTGGGTGCAATGCAATGGCTCCAGCTGGGAAGGGGCTGCAGGAGCTGCCCCAGCACCCGGGACTTTCAGCCGGGCTGGATAAGATGCTCTTGGTGGCGCCGCTTTCTCTGGGTGCCGTCCCTGCGCGACCTATTGTCCCCGCACGACCTGTTCCTCACGCTCATCCTGCTCCAAAATGAAGGTTCCCAGTGTTCGTTGCTCCCCGGAGTGATTGGGGTGGGTGCACAGAGCTCCTGTGGGGCGGGTGCGAGGGGACGTTCAGGGACCCAACCTTAGGCCAGGCCTGGACGCGCAGCACCAAGTCCAGCTTGGCTGGCACTGAACATAGTCACACGCTGCCACCTCTCGGCACAGCCGCTCGCCCTCCTGGGCCCTTTCCTTCCTCCGTGTTTCAGAGCGGGATGCAGGATGGATCGGGCAGGAATGGGATGCAGGATGGATCGGGCAGGGACGGGGGCAGGATGGATCCCACAGGCACGGGTGCGGGATGGATTGGGCAGGAATGGGATGCAGGATGGATCGGGCAGGGACGGGGGCAGGATGAATCCCGCAGGGACGGGTGCAGGACCAGTGAATTCACCCACAAAAGCATTCTAGAGCTGCCTAGAGAAGACGGGGGGACACGGGACACTGTGGGGGTCCCCATGGGCTCTGACAGCAGGATGGCCCCTGCTCCGCGCTCCCAGCCTCAGCACCGCCTGCCTCGCACGCCCAGTTGGGCTGCACCGAGCACAACGGGCGCCGGAGCCGCGACAGCAGCCCCGTGTCCCCGAGCCACAGCATCAGCCCCGTGTCCCCCAGCTGCGACATCACCCCGTGTCCCTGAGCCACAACATCAGCCCCGTGTCCCCCAGCTGCGACATCATCCCCGTGTCCCCGAGCCGCGACATCAGCCCCGTGTCCCTGAGCCGCGATATCAGCCCCGTGTCCCCGAGCGGTGACATCACCCCCGTGTCCCCGAGCCGCGACATCAGCCCCGTGTCCCCGAGCCGTGATATCAGCCCCGTGTCCCCGAGCTGTGACATCACCCCTGTGTCCCTGAGCTGTGACATCAGCCCCGTGTCCCCGAGCCGTGACATCAGCCCCGTGTCCCCGAGCGGTGACAGCAGCTCCGTGTCCCCGAGCCGCGACATCAGCCCCGTGTCCCGGGGGACGGGACGGGTGCAGGATGGATCGGGCAGGAGCGGTGACAGCAGCTCCGTGTCCCCGAGCCCCCGCCGTCCCGCCCGCCTGCGCCTCTCGGGGTCCACACGGAGCTGGAGGGGAACGAGACCCGCGGGTGCTGCGCTGAATGCCCCCCCCGCAATGCGGCGCTTCCAGCGTGCGGCGCCTTCCCCCCCCGTCCCCAGCACGGCCCGTGAAACGCGGCGAACGTTTCCCTTTCATCCCCTTCCCTCTCCCCGTCCCCCATCGCTCGGTGGCCCTGACGAGGCTCCTCCGGGCCGGGGAGGGTCCCCTGGGTGCAGATCGTTCCCTCCACGCCCACCGGAGCCGCAGACTGAAGCTCTAATTCACTAGCTCAGCCCCTGCGCTGGAGCGGATGTTTTCAACCTTGCGAAATGCTGCTTTTCCCTTTATAGCCTTCATTAGTTGGTTTTGTGTGTGTGTATTTAATTTTATTGTTAATTTGGGTGTTTGTCGTTGTTTTCCCCTCCGCCTGTGAGGGGCAGGAAGAGCCGGAACGGCCCACCTCACTTCTTGGGGGAGAAGGTGTCGGAGCGTTTCCGGTCCGCTCACCCGTGCTTGCCGTGCCTCAGTTTCCCCCATTGCCGAGGCCGTTTCACCGCTGCCGGGCGATGGAGCGCGGACCCGTGTGCACAGCTGGGCACGTTGAGGGTTCCAGCTCCGGAGGGGCTGAGCTGCTCCCGTCCCTTCCGCTCCCCACGCGCAGCCTTTCCCTCCGCATCTGTCCCTTTGTCACCCGTCCGAGCAGAGCGAAGCAACAACCCCTTCCCGGTGTTAGTAACAGAACCAGTTTTACAAAATGTTCCTGAAAGGATGAATCAGTTTTGTAAACTGTCCCTTGTGAAAAATGCAGCTGTGATTCGTGCTGAGATGTTTAATGTTTACAGGTATAATCAAATGAGGCATGGACTCTGGACTCGGAAAAGGGAAAGGTGGGTAAGTTCTATGTAAAAAGTTATGAAACTTGTTTAGGAAGTTATATTGATAGAGGGAACTAACATTTTAAGGGTTAAGCAACTATATAATAAGGGCCTACTAACAAGCTAACATTTTAAACCACATTATTAATATCTAGTTTAGAGCTGTATGTAACTAATTGTGCTAAAAAAAGCAGGACTTCATTAAATGCCGAGATCAGAAGTTTTACAGCCCCAGCTGCAACCTTGAGGAGACAAGACAGCCAAGAGTTACAGAAAAGAGGGGCCAGTCTGGTTCCAGTCGGTTTGGCAGCTCGGGTTCCAGCCAGTTCCTCCTAATGAGCCAAAGGTACAAAGTCCACTGTGACGAAGCTGAAGGAGCTTCATCCAAAGACCCCCAAAGACCCCTCCTCAAATTCACCAAGTGACACTGCGCAGGCCAACAGAGGCGGGTCAAGGAGAGGAATATGTAAATGGTTATCTGAGACTCATTTTAATAACAAGTGGGAAAGGTCATGAATATGTACAGGCGTTCCTGGGGTCATTATGAATATGTAACACCTCACTGTATTTAAGCACACCTCTTGTTGTTTAAAGGTGTGCGTGTTGGGTGGAGCAAATTCCCCGCACACCCAGCGCTGTTTGGCTTATGCTCTAATGAACACGTGTTTAAGGAATACAATTAAGGAATTGGATTAAACGTTGTTTATCCATAGAAAAAGCCTAAGTTATTTATTTCACCCTGAAAGGATGTTCGAGCATATCATGTTCGAGTATACTCTTATCTTAACAACCTAGCTTTATCTCAGCCTAAATACGCATTGAGTGAGAAGAAGTACATGCAGTATCTCCGGGGGTTGAGCAAGTCAGCAGTTATCGAGCTATAGAAGTAGTACGTGAAAGGGACAGAAGTGATGAAGACTACTTACTTCATCCTGAAGACCCCCTGAAAGACACTGCACATGGTCAAAATAGTTCCAAGATGTTGCAATCAATGTCGAGTAACCGTTACGTATCTTAATGAATATATGAATATGTATGTGAATGGAGTGTAAAAATACTGTGTAACTTAAACTGAGCAGCGAAGCTTTGGGTGCGAACCCCTGGTTTCCCAGCGCTGAAATAAAGCACCGCATAGAACGACGCCTGTGGTTATGTGTCCTGATTGCTAACACCGGGGCAGCTGTTTTGCAGCGGGACGCCCGGTTCCCAGCTCATGCTGCTCGCGACCTCGGGTCCGCAGCCACGGTGCAGCTCAGCGCCGCCGCGGACACAATGAGCTTAGCGTAAGGTGATCAGCGGCGCAGATCAGCAGCAGCAACAGACGGCGGGGAGATGGGATTAGGGGCCGCCGTCCCCGCGTCTCTCTCTCTGTTCTACCAGCACGGTGGCCCCGGATGGTGCTGTTGACGAAGGGGTGGTGCGCGCACGGGGACGCCCTGGCCATGGTGCGGCTGTTGCTCGGCTCGGTTGTCCCTGTGATTGTCTAGTGGAAGGGCAGTGGGATTGTCTCAGGGGACAGTGCTGGGGCTCTATTCTTCAATATATTCACCAATGACTTGGATGAGGGAATAGAGCGACTGTCAGCAAGTTTGCTGGTGACACCAAACTGGGAGGAGTGGGTGACACTGGAAGCTGTGCTGCCATCAGAGACCTGGACAGGCTGGAGAGCTGGGTGGGGAGAAATGTGATGAAATAGAACAAGGGCAAGTGTAGAGTCTTGAATGTGGGCAGAACAAGCCTAGGTTCCAGTGTAAGTTGGGAATGAGCTGCTGGAGCAGTGAAAAGGGAGCTGGGGGTCCTGGGCACAGCAGGGGGACCATGAGCCAGCACTGGGCCCTTGTGGCCAGGAAGCCAATGGGACCTGGGGTGGGTTAGAAGGGGGTGGTCAGTAGGTCAGAGAGGTTCTCCTGCCCCTCTGCTCTGCCCTTGAATAAAGGGTTTAGTTCAGACACTATAAGGATACACTTGAGAAACATATATTTTATATATATGTGTGTATATATATGTATATATGCAGCCATAGCACCCTGAGAATGCCCCATCTCGTCTGATCTGGGAAGCTAAGCAGGGTCGGGCCCGGTCAGTACTTGGATGGGAGACCGTCCAGATACACAGCCACAGCACCCTGAGAACACCTGATCTGGGAAGCTAAGCAGGGTCGGGCCTGGTCAGTGCTTGGATGGGAGACCAGCTGGGTCCAGAGAGGTTCTCCTGCCCCTCTGCTCTGCCTTTGAATAAAGGGAAATCATGTAGGCAGAGGCAAGAAAGCAAAACCAAGGCAGGACTGATGTGTGTTTGAAATACACCGTTTCCCAGCGCAGAATTTTCAGTTACACAGGAAAAAAAGGTTGAGCGGTCGATCCACCGGAGAAACGTTTCCCAAGAGGCCACTGAGCAAAGGAACAGCAGAGCCCGTGTGACGTGGTGCACGGTCGGCCATTCGTGTACCTGCGAACGCACAACCGCCTGCATGGAACCGAGTGGTTGTGCGTTCATACGCGGTGGTGGCGATGCAAAGCGTTGGGCGTCTTCCTGCGCTTGCACACGCGCGTGAGAGCATCCACGCGGGTGTACACGCACATGCGTCCATATGGGATCTTATTGATACAAGAGCTGGAGCGTGTGCACAACCGCGAGTGTTTGGGGAGGAGTTTCTACGTGTATGTCGCTGACCCCTCATGTGGATACGCAAGCAATAGGAAGAGAAGCTGCTAAATGATTTTAGCATGGTGATTAAGTCACAAAGGACATATCCATAATTAACCACTTGACGTGATTAACGCTTTCTAAGAAAGAAACTCATCAGTGACTTCTGTGTGTACTGGTTGCATTCCCACCAAGAGCTTTGAATGAGCAGAGACATGACCCCCCGCCCCCCGACAGAGGCTGCAGTACCTGTGCAGGGCGCTAGATGGGAGCAAAGACTGCGGAATAGCTAAACCCAGCCTAACCTTAGGCTTAAGCAACTCTTCCTTAATGCGGGTGTGACTATGAGGGTTTGATACAGCGTCTATTCACACGTGCCTACAGATACATGTTGTGGTCAACCCTGGGAGGTCCCCAGGTCCTCCCATCGTGACCCTGGGGTTGTGCATCAACCCCCGGTGTGATGCTGTTGTTAACACCTCGATATCAGCGGGAACCCCTGGGTGATGCTGATGTTAACACCCCGATATCAACCGGAACCCCTGGGTGATGCTGGTGTTAACACCCCGATATCAGCTGGAACCCCTGGGTGACGCTGGTGTTAACACCAGGACCACCATGATTTTGAGGCGGAACCCCTGGGTGATGCTGGTGTTAACAACCCGATATTCAGGCGGAACCCCTGGGTGACGTTGTTGTTAACACCCTGATATCAGTCGGAACCCCTGGGTGACGCTGGTGTTAACACCAGGACCACCATGATTTTCAGGTGGAACCGCTGGGTGATGCTGGTGTTAACACCCCGATATTCAGGCGGAACCCCTGGGTGACACTGTTGTTAACACCCCGATATCAGCTGGAACCCCTGGGTGACGCTGGTGTTAACACCTTGATATTCAGGCGGAACCCCCGGGTGATGCCCCAAGGGACCCAGGAGATTGGGAGGGACCCAGGAGTGCCCCAAGGGACCCAGGAGTTTGGGGAGAGACCCAGGAGTTTGGGATGGACCCAGGAGTTCAGGAAGGACCCAGGAGTGCCCCAAGATTTCCAGGATTTCCGGAGGGACCCAGGAGTACCCCAAGGGACCCAGGACTCTGGGAGGGACCCGGGAGTTTGGGAGGGACCCAGGAGTTCGAGAGGGACCCAGCAGTGCCCCAAGGGACCCAGGAGTTCGAGAGGGACCCAGGAGTGCTCCAAGGGACCCAGGAGTGCTTCAAAGGACCCAGGACTCTGGGAGGGAACCAAGAGTTTGGGAAGGGACCCAGAAGTTCAGGATGGATCCAGGAGTTTGGGAGGGACCCAGGAGTTCAGGAGGGACCCAGGAGTGCCCCAAGGGACACAGGAGGTCGGGGAGGGACCCAAGAGTGCCCCAAGGAAGCCAGGAGTTTGGGGACGGACCCAGGATGTCCAAAAAGACCCCGAGTGCACCAAGGGCCCCAGGAGTTTGGGAGGGACCCAGGAGTGCCCCATGGGACCCAGGAGTTCGGGACGGACCCAGGAGTTCGGGAGGGACCAAGGCCTCTGGGGGTGACCTGGGAATGCCCCAAGGGAACGGGAAGTTTGGAATGGACCCAGAAGTGCCCCAAGGGACTCAGCAGCTCATGAGGGACCCAGGAGTGCCCCATGGGACCCAGGAGTTCAGGACAGACCCAGGAGTGCCCCAAGGCACTCGGGAGTTTGGGGGAGACCCAGGAGTTTGGGAAAGGAACCCAGGAGTCTGGGGGGTAGCCGGGAGTTTGGGAGAGACCCACAATTCTGGGAGGGACCCAGGAGTGCCCCAAGGGATCCAGGTGTGCCCCAGGGACCCAGGAGTTGCCGGAAGGCATTATGGGAGGACCCAGGCATTTGGGAGGGACCAAATAGAGGACCCAGGCGTCGGGGGAGGAATGAAATCAGGGACCCGTAGAGGGGACCCAGGAGTTCGGGAGGGACCCAGGAGTGCCCCTAGATACCCAGCAGTTCAATGGTCCCTCCTTGGTCAAATCTATGGGGCCCAGACGCCTGGGTCCCTCCTCAGTGCAATCTATGGGACCCGGACGCCTGGGTCCCTCAACAGTGCAATCTATGGGGACGGATGCCTGGGTCCCTCCTCAGTGCAACCTATGGGGCCCGGATGCCTGGGGCCCTCCTTGGTCAAATCTATGGGGCCCGGACGCCTGGGTCCATCCTCGGTGCAATCTATGGGGCCCGAACGCCTAAGTCCCTCCTCACTTCAATCTATGGGGCCCGGACGCCTGGGTCCCTCCTTGGTCAGTGCTATGGGGCCCAGACGACTAGGTCCCTCCTCGGTCAAATCTATGGGGCCCGGATGCCTGGGTCCATCATCAGTGCAATCTATGGGGCCTGGACGCCTGGGTCCCACCTTGGTCAAATCTGTGGGGCCCGGATGCCTCGGTCCATCATCAGTGCAATCTATGGGGCCCGGACGCCTGGGTCCCACCTTGGTCAAATCTATGGCGCCCGGATGCCTGGGT
The DNA here is from genome assembly GCF_963082525.1 of Nesoenas mayeri. Classification (NCBI taxonomy): domain Eukaryota; kingdom Metazoa; phylum Chordata; class Aves; order Columbiformes; family Columbidae; genus Nesoenas; species Nesoenas mayeri. Next base: position 134,603 of record NC_137571.1, read on the forward strand.
CCCTCCTCAGTGCAATGTATGGGACCTGGACGCCTGGGTCCCTCCTCAGTGCACTGAGGAGGGACCCGGACGCCTGCGTCCCTCCTCAGTGCAATCTATGGGGCCCGGACGCCTGGGTCCCTCCTCAGTGTAATCTGTGGGGCCCGGACGCCTGGGTCCCTCCACGGTCAGATCTATGGGGCCCGGACGCCTGGGTCCCTCCTTGTAGGATCGAGATAAGGACTCAGCAAAAGAATTTGATTCAATGTGAATCACGCTAAGCCATTTATTACAGAAACAAGCCTCCATATATATGTAACTATATTCTAATCACGCGTCCACGCTCCAAGCGTGGATTCGCTAAATGAGGATCGTGGGCTGTCCGTGCGCTGGAGTCTCACTGATGATACGGCCGGTGATTCACGCCACGCCAGGACCCAGTGACCGAGGAGCGCCCCTCTTTCCAACTGCAGACTCTGCCCTCAGCTTCCCGAAGCGGCCTTGAGACTCCTTTGAGCCTGACTGAATCAGCAACAGCTCTTTATCTATCAAAACCCCTCCACACACGCTGTGCAATGGGGTTTGTGACACACACGCTGTCCAATGGGGTTTGTGACACACACCCTGTCCAGGGGTGTTTGTGACACACATGCTGTCCAATGGGGTTTGTGACACACACGCTATCCGTGGGGGTTTGTGACACACACGCTGTCCAATGGGGTTTGTGACACACACACTGTACAATGGTGTTTGTTACACACACGCTGTCCAATGGGGTTTTTGACACACACGCTGTCCAATGGGGTTTGTGACACACACACTTTTTAACAACGTTTGTGACACACACACTGTCCAGGGGCGTTTGTGACACACACGCTGTACAGTGGGGTTTGTGACACACACACAGTCCAATGGGGTTTTTGACACACACGCTGTCCAATGGTGTTTGTGACACACACACTGTCCAATGTGGTTTGTGACAAACACACTGTCCAATGGGGTTTGTGACACAAACATTGTCCAATGGGGTTTGTGACACACACACTGTCCAATGCGGTTTGTGACACACACACTGTCCGATGGGGTTTGTGACACACACACTGTCCTTGGGGGTTTGTGACTCACATACAGTCCAAAAGGGTTTGGACTAGATTGATCTACCTCTCAGCTTTCTTCTTGTTGATGAAAATTTTCCAAAGGAGGATCCCCTATGGGATTATAATACTGGAAACGGTTTAAGTCGCCTCCAGAGGTATCAGGACTGGTTATTAATCGGCGTTCAGACTGCTATACCGAAACAAATGAATTGGTCAAAATTGTGTAGTGTTAAGCAGGAAAAGAACGAATCCCCTTCAGCCTTTTTAGAAAGATTAAAGGAAACTGCAAGGAGATATACAGATTTAGATACTGAAACAGAACAAACAAGGGCTCAGTTAGCTTTGATCTTCTTACGACAGTCTCAAGATGATATTCTAAAGAAATTGCAGAAACTGGAGGGGGCACAATTACAAGATCCGGATGTTATGTTAGAAACAGCCTGGAAAGTTTATAATAATAGAGAAAAGGAACAGTCAAGGCGTTATCGGCAAGACCTGTTGGCCCTTCCAAGGACAAGGCGGGGGAGCAGGAACAGGGGTCCGTGGTAGAGGAATTAGAAACGGTCGAGGGTGTGGGTTTCGGAATGTTCAGGGAATTCCTTTGGCACCTGTTGTAAAGCTCGATTCAAATCAATGTGCTTATTGTAAGCAGCGAGGGCACTGGAAAAACGAATGCCCAAACCGTCCCGGTTCCATGAGTCGGGTACCAAACGCAGTAGGAAATGCAGTACAGACCATGGTGTTGGGGGAGTATAGTAATGACAGCTGACTATATGAAAGCACGAAAACGGATACGCAGAATAAGGAGCCCTTGGTGACGGTACAAGTGAGGGACCAGGGTGTGAGATTTTTAGGGGACACAGGGGCTACCTATTCTGTGCTAAATTCCTTACAGGGAACAGTAGGTCATAAAACGACAATGATTGTTGGTGCCACAGGGAAGGAAGAAGCACGGCCATTCCTACAACCCTTACATTTGTGTTTTGGAGGAAAGGAATTAACCCACGAGTTCTTATATGTTCCAGACTGTCCGGTCTCCCTTTTAGGACGGGATTTATTGACCAAATTGGATGCCGTAATAACATTCGAGGATGGAAACCTGGTAATGAAAATTCCAGAATCTAAGGTAGGACAAATTCTGTTATTAAAAGAAAACCTGGTAGTGAAAATACCGCAAGCAGTGGAGGAGGCTGTGATTCCTATGGTATGGGAGACTGACATACCTGGGAAATCAAAAACAGCCCAGCCCGTAGAAGTGGAACTGAAGGAAGATGCCAAGGCAGTACAGTTGAGGCAGTACCCACGGAAACTACAAGCTAGGTTAGGAATAGTACCTCTAATTGAAAAATTACTGAAATATGGTATTCTAGAGGGATGTGAATCAGAATATAATACTCCAATTTTTCCAGTAAAGAAACCTGATGGTAGTTATCGATTAGTCCAAGATTTGCGGGCTGTAAACCAGATCACTAAGGACATTTATCCGGTAGTTGCAAATACATATACCTTGTTAACATCTGTGAAAGAGAAATATAAATGGTTTACTGTACTTGACCTAAAAGATGCCTTCTTCTGCATACCCCTTGACCATGAAAGCAAAAAGCTATTTGCCTTTGAATGGGAAAATCCACACAATGGGAGGAAAACTCAATGAACCTGGACACGCCTTCCACAAGGGTTCAAGAATAGCCCAACCATCTTTGGAAACCAACTAGCTAAGGAACTCGAGGAATGGACTACAAAAGGTCATATCATGATCAATGTCATCATATCATGATGACAATGGTATTTGTTGCTACAATATGTAGATGATATTCTGATTGCGACCGAGACACGAGAACTCTGCATCCAGGTAACAATTGAAATATTGAACCAATTGGGAATGAACGGGTACAAAGTATCGAAAAATAAAGCTCAGATTGCATCCGAGACTGTGATCTATTTAGGATGCGAGCTCTCTCAAGGACAGCGAAGGCTGAGCCTGAACAGGATACATGCTATTTGTGCTATTCCAGAACCACAAAGCTTACCTGAGTTGAGATCTTTTTTAGGAATGACAGGATGGTGCGGACTCTGGATTATGGACTATGGGTTGATCGCCAAACCTTTGTATGAAGCACAAGGGAGTAAAACGTTCAAGTGGGGAAAGCCACGACGTGAGGCCTTCCAAAAGCTAAACCAGACTTTGATGCAGGCGCCTGCTTTGGGCAAAGACTTCCAGTTGTTCGTACACAAGCGACAAAGACTTGCCGTGGGAGTATGAACCCAACGACCAGGATCCTGGAAAAGACCTGTGGGCTATTTTTCGAAACAGCTGAATCTGGGAGGGACCCACAATTCTGGGAGGGACCCAGGTGTGCCCCAGGGACCCCGGAGTTGCCGGAAGGCATTATGGGAGGACCCAGGCATTTGGGAAGGACCAAATAGAGGACCCAGGCGTCAGGGGGGGAATGAAATCAGGGACCCGTAGAGGGGACCCAGGAGTTCGGGAGGGACCCAGGAGTGCCCCTAGATACCCAGGAGTTCAATGGTCCCCCCTTGGTCAAATCTATGGGGCCCGGACACCTGGGTCCCTCCTCAGTGCAATCTATGGGGCCCGGACGCCTGGGTCCCTCCTTGGTCAAATCTATGGGGCCCGGACGCCTGGGTCCATCATCAGTGCAATCTATGGGGCCCGGACACCTGGGTCCCCCCTCGGTCAAATCTATGGGGCCCGGACGCCTGGGTACCTCCTCAGTGCAATCTTTGGGGCCCGGACGCCTGGGTTCCTCCTCGGTCAAATCTATGGGGCCCGGACGCCTCGATCCCTCCTCAGTGCAATCTATGGGGCCCGGACACCTGGGTTCCTCCTCGGTCAAATCTATGGGGCCCAAAGTGTTTGTATCCCATATGGTGACAACAGTATTGGAACAAAAGGCGGGCCATTGGCTTTCCCAAGCAGAATGATGAAATACCAGGTAATTCTGACAGAACAAGATGATGTTGTTCTAAAAACTACTAACCTAATGAATCCTGCTGAGTTTTTGGGTGCAGGTACTGAAGAAGGAGATCTGGAACATGATTGTGTGGAAGTCATCGAATATGTGCATGGAGCCCTTTGGAAAGAGTGGGGACTGCTCTCGTCACAAGGAACAAACATTAAATACCAGAAGGAAATACTGAACTTGATTAATGCCATTCAGAAACCATCGCGAGTTGCTATAATGCACTGTAAAGCTCATCAAAGTGGAACGTCGAAAATTATTGGGGAAAATCGGCTTGCTGATCAAACAGCTCGGTCTGTGGCACGGCAAGTGAGAACAATGGTGGGTCTTGCCTCCCAGAGCGTAAGAGCAATTGATTTATTACCTTCAGAGCCACCTAAATATTCCATAGAAGACGAAAACTGGCAAGTTTAGTAAGAGCCAGAAAGAATAATTCTGTGTGGTATGTAACCAGCAATGGACAAGTTGTGGTGCCAACCACTATTATGAGAGGAATACTTCAGAAGTGTCACTGGGTGCAGAAGCATTGGTAACTTATCTAAAGAAAACAAATTATCTCAGTCCAGATGTTAACAATGGCAAAGTCCATTACAGCTAAGTGTGAAATTTGCTTGAAAAATAATCCTCTAGTAAAAAGAAAAATAGAAATGGGGAAAATTAAGACAGGCATGCAACCCGTGGATTATTGGCAAATAGATTACACGGAACTCCCCAGAACTCGTGGATATAGATACCTAATCGTTGTGGTGGACACCTTTTCTGGATGGCCAGAAGCCTTCCCTTGTTGCACCAACCAAGCAAAAGAAATTGTGAAATGGTTATTAAAAGAAATAATCCCTAGATTTGGGGTACCAATAGGAATATCATCCGATAGGGGGCCCCATTTTGTGGCACAACTGGTAAAGGAGGTTAGCAGAGGTTTAGGGATTCAGTGGGATCTGCATACTCCCTGGAGGCCCCAGTCCAGTGGACAGGTAGAGAAAATGAACCAAACTTTAAAAAGACAGCTTAGTAAGGTCTGTCAGGAGGCAAAGATTCAATGGCCGCAGGCCTTGCCAATAGCATTGTTGCGTATCAGGATAAAACCTAAGAGCGGAATGTCAGTAAGTCCGTACGAAATTCTGTATGGCAAACCCTATGAAGCACCAAACCCAAATCCAGAGGTCCACATAAAGGGTAATCAGGACTTGTACAATTATGTGTTGTCTCTTGGCAGGACATTGAATCGACCCCGATCTGCATTAGTGTGGAGTCGACCACTGGCACTTGAAAATCCAGTACACAATATAGAACCTGGGGACACTGTATATACGAAAAACTGGAAAGAAGAGCCTTTGAGAGAATGTTAGGACGGACTCTACCAAGTACTCTTGACCACATTTACCGCAGTTAAAGTTCCTGGAGTGGACTCCTGGATACATTACACCCGTGTGAAGAAGGTTCCAAGCGTGTGGTGATCACATATCCTAGGTCCAACCACACTCAAGATTACATCGCAATAATGCCTGGTTTGCATTACCAAGCTTTGGTTTTGGTTATACCCTGAGTTTTTGTGCTTTTGAAAATTGGAAAGGGAAGTGCCACTCTATTCCACAAGGCCCCTGATAGACAGTGGGAAAGCTCGCCCAATGCATGGAAAATTTGTAGATGCAAAAATGAGATTATTTGAATGGAATTGCAAATTAGGCCACTAAGAAAAGTAGATAGTAATGAAAGTACCCAGGTACCACAGGTAGTACAAAGTGTACAAAATCAGGCAGAGAACCTAATGATAGGATTAATCTGAGACTTTGCACAAACACAAAACATCAGTAGCATCACTGCCTGCCTTCCCATACCAAAATCAGCTGAGGACCCAGTACAGTGGGGAATGATCGCTACTACCTTAGCAGAAATAAACAGAACTGGTAAGATAGCATGTGAATCCCACACTAGAATAGAAGAAGTCCCAACTGAACAAAGGATAAGGGAACAATAAAAATGGAAAACGCCAGGACACAGGGCAGATTGTTTAAAATTACCTAAAGTGAGGTATATTACAATAGGACGATTCCACGATGTAGGATGGTGCTTCTATGACAAGTGGACCACTAAAACAGTGAATCAAAAGGTTGAACAGACCTACTGGGAATGCAAAGATCAGGATAACTAAAACATAACTGAATTATGGAACAATATGTGGACATTAAGTATTGTACAACAATACCAATACAGTGAAGCAATTCCATGGTGCATACGGTGGTCCGATGTAACAGAAGGAATAACAGTATCATGGCGGAATTGCTCACGGGTGATAACTTGTCAAACAGACATTAAAGAGATACCTTTGTCCATTGTCAAAGTAGCAGTGATTACAGGCTGCATTTGTCGGAAACAATTACACTCACAGGCAGCCTTTAAAATTGGCATTGATAAAGACAAAATTGACTGTAAAGGAGTTATAGGCAGTATGGGACATTTAGTTTGGGCCCTAAGTGATGGGACCTGGACTACACATTTGCCAATGGGAGGACCAATTAGATAAATTACTTTGGGGTTGTCAACACTATGTCCCATTTGGAAAAAGGTCACCTTTGAAAAATAGTCAAGAACTATTACAGGTCAGACATAAACGAGAAATAAACGAGGACGATGTGTGGCATGAACCATCAAGCAGTGTTAAATGTAGCTGGGCACTAGAATCTTTCTTTGCACCAATTGCAGCCTATAGGAATAGAGAAATGATTGATAAATTGATCAGGCAAATGGATCGATTGGCTAGAATAACTAAAAAAGGTTTTTGAGATCTCAATATACAATTACAAGCTACGACTAAAATGACCTTGCAGAATAGAATGGCACCCGACATAATGTTATTAAAAGAAAACTACGTCTGTGGATATTTGAATGACAGAATCAATCACTGCTGCATCCATATTCCAGATGTAACTTCAGAGGTTGAGAAAGACATTTCCAAGCTGACCCAAACACAAGTGGAGCTGCAAAAGGAAAGACAAGATGCAGAATAGAGCTGGATAGGAGCTCTGTTGAATAAATTCAATTTAAATTTGGGAGGATGGGCACATTCACTACTACAAAGTGTAGTTGTACTTGCAATTGTGATTGTTCTTCTTTGTTTGTTGTATGTGGGTATTAAGCGCATAATTAGTCAAACAAATGCTAGGAATAATCGCATTTTCAGTATCCTGAGTAGGAATTATGCTAATCCTATATTTGATAGCCCTCCAGCTTATGAAGAGGCACGACTGGAACTATCACACCTGAAGGGAATTACCAATCAATAATCGAAGAAATTGAGGTGAAAATGCATTGTCTAAGAATAGAAAAGCATTTTCAAAGGGGGGAAATGTTAGTAACCGAACCAGTTTTACAAAATGTTCCTGAAAGGATGAATCAGTTTTGTAAACTGTCCCTGAGAGGATGTTCAAGCACATCGTGTTCGAGTATACCCTTATCTTAACAACCTAGCTTTTATCTTAGCCTAAATACGCATAGAGTGAGGACACTACACATGATCAAAATAGTTCCAAGATGTTGCAATCAATGTTGTAATCAATACTGAGTAACCGTTAGGTATCTTAATGAATATATGAATATGTATGTGAATGGACTGTATAAATACTGTGTAACTTAAACTGACCTGTGAAGCCAGCTTTGGGTGCGAACCCCTGGTTTCCCAGCGCTGTAATAAAGCACCGCATATAACTACGCCCGTGGTTATGTGTCCTTGATTGCTAACAAATGCACATGTGCGACAAAATCAGCACACATGCTTGTCGAGAGAAAGACATGGACTCACAAGCGTGTGGAGCGACGGATCGATACAGCAGGCGCTAGGAACACAGACTGACTTACAGGCACAGTGTCCCTACACCAACAGGGACTGCTCTGCAGGTATCCTAGACGTTGATTATCGAACCAGTCACACTGACCTGCGCCAAACTCCCAGACACTTACAGGCAAGACACAATCTTTGTGACAAGCACACAAGTGCTCGCTCTCAGCTGTAGATCAGGGACAAGCTTGTGCAGTGACGCCCTGTTGCTCTTTCGCGTTAAGGCATGATCTGTTTCATTTCTCTTGTAGATCAGCTGCTGAGCGCCTTTCCTCGGGCCCCTGTGAAGCATTTGCCAAGGGTGAGAAGTAGCTTGGAGCAGCATTCAGTTCTGCCTACGACTGTCTTTGCTCCTTTACTAGCAGAGCTCCCGTGCATCTGTCCGCGTGAGAAATGCACGACTGGGCAACGTCGTGCAACACGCGGAGCTTTGCCAACAAACGGCGCAGCTGTGCACTCACTCCAGCTTAAGCACGAATGGAGCCTGCATCAAGGCACACGCATGTGGACAGACAATCGTTTGTAGACACACGTGCTTTCACGCACACGGTCGTCCAAGTACAGGGACGTATCTGCAGGTACCCTCCAAAAGAATATTCTCGTGCAGCCACGTATGCGTGATGCAGTACGCCAACCATCAACACACGTGTTTACCCTCAAGCATGTCAGTACGTTTCGCGTACGTCTTTCTGTGCATAGATGGGAGTGGGCGCACTTGCGGATGTGTGCTTGTGTGTGGCCAGGCGTTTGTGGAAAGGTAGGTGCTTTTCTCCAGCTGCGTTAGCGAGCACGAGGTGGTGGGTGCACCTACCTGGGAGCTTGTAGAAAGCTTTCTGCTTGGTTTTCAGTGGGGAATCATGTGTGTTCACGTGGACAAACAGAAGGCGTAGCAACTAGGTTCCAGCGCAGAAAACGCAAGTTTTCCGATGCACTCTCTTTCTCTCCCTATACCGAGTCGTGTATAGAAACCGCTAAGCCTGCGATCGGCAAGTAAGCTACCACGAAGCGTGCCGTACAGAGAAAATACCAACAGATCCTCGGTCCACATATTGTTTCTGATACGTGCTTGAATGCAAATACGTTCGAACTGCTGTGGCATAAAAGACGGCCGTCAGAATATGTGATTGCGCGCACCGGTGCAATTGCTTGGTTCTACATTCAGTCCTGGTGTGCGGGGCTTTTAGAACTGGGCAATCAGTTTCAGAACTGCAGCAATCGGTTTTTATACGACGTGTCAGCAGAGACATTTGAAAAACCCCAAACAAAACTTATTCCAGTCCACGGACCCCCCCGCCCTCTCTGCCCCGCTTCACCCTGAGCCCCACGATCAGCACTTGGTGCGGGAGAGGAGCACAGCTTGACATGTTGGATCTGGGATGCTGTAACTATTATGCTGTACCAGGGATGCTGTACCTAGGATGCTGTATCTGGGATGCTGTATCTGGGATGCTGTATCTGGGATACTGTATCTAGGATGCTGTATCTAGGATGCTGTACCTGGGATGCTGCATCTGGGATGGTGAATCTAGGATGCTGTATCTGGGATGCTGTATCAAAGTATCACAGAATGTTTGGGATTGGAAGGGACCTGGAAAGCTCATCCAGTGCAATCCCCCCATGGAGCAGGAACACACAGATGAGGTGGCACAGGAAGGTGTCCAGGCGGGTTGGAATGTCTGCAGAGAAGGAAACTCCACAACTCCCCTGGGCAGCCTGTTCCAGGCTCTGCCACCCTCACTAAGAAGAAGTTTCTTCTCAAATTTAAGTGGAACCTCTTGTGTTCCAGCTTGATCCCATTACCCCTTGTCCTATCATTGTTTGCCACTGAGAAGAGCCTGGCTCCATCCTCATGGCACTCACCCTTTATATATTTATAAGCATTAATAAGGTCACCCCTCAGTCTCCTCTTCTCCAAACTAAAGAGCCCCAGATCCCTCAGCCTTTCTTCATAAGGGAGATGCTCCACTCCCTTCTTTGTTGCCCTACGCTGGACCCTCTCCAGCAGTTCCCTGTCGTGCTGGAACTGAGGGGCCAAAACTGGACACAATATTCCAGATGGCGTCCACCAGGGCGGATTAGAGGGGCAGGAGAACCTCTCTGACCCACTGACCACCCCCCTTCTAACCCACCCCAGGTCCCATTGGCCTTCCTGGCCACAAGGGCTCAGTGCTGGCTCATGGTCATCCTGTTGTCAACCAGGACCCCCAGGTGCCTTTCCCCTACACTGCTCTCTAATATGTAATTTCCCAACCTATACTGGAACCTGGGGTTGTTCCTGCCCAGATGCAGGACTCTGCACTTGCCCTTGTTAAATTCCATCAGGTTATCCCCCGCCCAACTCTCCAGCCTGTCCAGGTCTCTGATGGCAGCACAGCCTCTGCCGTGTCAGCTGCTCCTCCCAGCTTAGTGTCACCAGCAAACTTGCTGATAGTCACTCTATTCCCTCATCTAAATCGTTAATGAATATATTGAATAATACTGGCCCCAGTACTGCCCCCTGAGGCACTGCACTGGATACTGGCCTCCAACTGGACTCCGCACCATTGACCACCACTCTCTGGCTTCTCTCCTTAAGCCAGTTTGCAACCCACCTCACTACTCTATTGTCCAGACCACCCCTCCTCAACTCAGCTGTGAGGATGCTGTGGAGACTGTGTCAAAGGCTTTGCTGAAGTCAAGATGACCTGTGTCCATCAGTGCCAGCCCCTCTCCTCACACCAGAACAAGAGTCCTGCTCCAGCAACAGAGCAGCCTGACCCCAATGAGTGTCTGCAGAAAGAGGTTTCTCTTGCTCCTGGATTCCTCCCTGCAGGCACAGAAATGCTGCCTTGCTCTTCTCCAGGGACATCCCTTTCCCCAGGTGAGGGTGTCCAGCCTGGCCTGGCCGGCTGGTCCTGGTTCCCTCCCTGTGCTCCCCACAGGGCCCTGAGCTGGCCATGCTGCTCTGCAGAGCGAGGGGCTGTGGTGCCCTGGGGCCATGGGTGACTCTGCTCTGGCCACGCTGGTTGGGCTGGGAAACAGACCCAGCTGGAGGAGGATCACTGCTGCTGAGCCCTTTCCATCTTCCCAGCTGGCTCAGGAGCCCAGGACAAGGCTGGGCAGGACCATGGGGTGTCTCTCATGGCACAAAGGGCAGAGGAGGGCTGAACCAAGATGGTGTCCTGAAACATTCTCCATTCTGACATCTTTTGGCATCCTGGCTCCTCACAGCCTGTCCTGGCATTGAAGGGCCCTTGTTACCCTGTGCCCTCCTCAGGTTCACCTCTTCCTCTGGGACACCTGCATGATCACTCCTTTGACCAGGACTGTTTTGTGTAACCCAGCGGGCAGCTGAACATCACACACAGCCCTTCTCTTCCTCCCTCCAGCCCAGTGGGATGGGAGAGGGAATCAGGAAAGAAAGAAACATCTTGGGTTAAAATGAAGACAGTTTAATGAGACAGAAAGGCAAAACAATAACAACAGCAACAATAGCTACAATAGCAACAATAGCAACAATAGCAACAATAGCTACAATAGCTACAATAGCTACAATAAATATAATATAATAATGATAATAAATAAAATAATTATAGCAATAGTAATTATAATAATAATGATGCAAGTAGTAATAGTAGCAATTGTAAAAATGGTAATAATAATAACAGGAGATATAAACCAAATCACGCACAATGCAATTGCTCACAACTCACTGAGTGACACCCAGCCAGATCCCAAACAGCGCTCCCCCAGATAACTTTTCTCTGGTTTACATACCAAGCGTGACATCATATGGTGTGGAATATCCCTTTAGCCACTTGGGCCAGCTGTCCTGCCTGTGCCCCTCCCAGCTTCTTGTGCATCTCCAGCCTCCTTGCTGAAAAGTCCTTGGTTTGGGATAAACATGGCTAGCAACAACCAAAACATCCCTGTGCTAGCAACATTCTTCTCAGATTAAATCCAACACACCGCACTCTACCAGCTACTAGGAAGAAAATTAACCCTCTCCCAGCTGAAACCAGGACAGTGCCCCCCCCTTCTTCTGTACCATCTGTGTTGTGCCCGGGTCCCACACTCTCCAATACATTCCAGTTAATCAACAGCACTTTCCTATCTCTGGATATACACACAGATCTCATTCCTCAGTCTATAGGCCACGCCTCTAAAATGTCTAATGAGTTCTTGTGGTCCATGGCTTTGGGCTCCCGGGGTCATAAGAGTCTGTCAGGACAGGAGAGATGGTCTTTGCTGTTGGACTGTTGTGTCCTGTGTCCAGAGCTCGTAGCTGGTGTATCTGTCCCAGCCAGGGACAGTGTGTGAGTCTGGGTGGGCAGCCAGTGGCACCTCAGGGAGATCCTCTGACAGCGCCTGGCAGCTCCGCTCCTCTCCAGGATGCATCTGCCACTGCTGGTGGGACAGCGCCAGGCAGATCAGTCACAGACGTGTCCCTGTCTTTTGGGATGTGTGCGACCCAGAAGGGAGCTCTTCATCCAGGCCTTGGTACCTCACAAATCCCCCTAGGACCCTGAGCTAAACCCCAACCACTTCCACTGACACCACTGCCTAAGCCCTAACCTAACACTTATCCATCCCTTACCCTAATCCTAACCCCTGCACTTCAAACTTGCCCTACAACTATCATTCACCTAAAACTAACCTTAACATTAACCCAAACACCACCCTAACCCTACCTTTTGCCCAAAATCTAACCTAAACCAAACCCCCATAATCCTAAAACTAACCCTAACCCTAGCCTTACCCAAACTCTTACCTGAAATATCACCCTAATGTGACCTCTAACCCTAACCCATAACCCTAGCCTAACCCTAAAACTAACCCTAACCCATCATACTAACACCAGCCCTAAACCAAACACTAAACTAAACCAAGCCCTAACCTGAAATCCTAACCTGTAACTCTTATGACTGACTCTAACCCTGAAATATCCCTAATTCAAACCTTAACCCATTAACGTAGCGCTAATGCTATCCCTACCCCTAACTCATAAAACTAACCCCTTACACTAATCCTAACGACTTACACTAACACTACCCCCTAACCATTAACCAGAATTCTGACCCTAAATGCCAAAACCACCCTCAATCTCTAATAGAAATCTAAAACCTAACTCTGACCATTCCACTATCGCTACTGCCTAACACTAACCCTAACCCTAATGCTAACCCCACCCCTAACTCTAACTAAATCTAAAGCTAAAACGTAATCCTAGCTCTAACCCAAAACATAAAACTAACCCCTAACGCTAACTCCAACCCTACATTCTAACCCTCTTCTAAACCTAATCTAACTCTAATACTTACCCATAATCCTAACCATAATCCTACCCTTTACACCTAGTATTAAAACCTAACCCTGACTGCTTACACTAACACTATTCACTAACTCTAAAGCCTAATCCTAACAGTATGCCTAACCCTAACCTGAGAATCTACCTCTAACCCTATCTCAAATGCCTAACCCCAAGCACTAACCATAGGCCTTTACCTCTAAACCTAACCTGTACTCTAATTCTGACCCTGACTCGAACTCTATTCCCTAACCCTAATCTAAACCTAACCCTAAACCTTATCCAACACTAACTCTTATCTAAATGATAACCCTAGTGCTAACCCTAACTCTAAATGCAATCCTAACTCTTAAACCTAACTTAACCCTTAAACTAAGCCCTAACTTGTACCCTAACACTAACCTTAACTGTAATTCCTAAACCTAACTCCAAGTCTAACCCTAAACATCTAACGCTAACTCTACCCCTAACCAAAACCGTAACACCAGACCCTAACCCTTCCCCCAACTAGTAATGCCAACTCTAACCCTAACCATCATCCAACCCTAGCTGAAACCCTAACCCTAAGTCATAACTGCTAACCCTAACCCTATCCTTAACTATAATATTAACTCATTCCCTCATCACTAACCCTTCCCCTAACCCATAAAACTAACCCCTAACCATAACCACATATATGAACATTCATTGCTAAACCTCAACCCTGATCCTAACCTCTAAACCATAACTCTAACCCTAACCTAATCTCTACCCTCATCCCCAAACTCTATCCTATTCACAACCTAATCCTAACTGTAAGCCTACCCCCTAACACCTATCCCTAAAAATAATCTAGCCATAATGCTTAACCTATACCCTCACTCTAATCCTAAATCAAAGCCTGAGTCTAAGCCTAAACTCAAACCCTAACCCTACCTCTAACTTTAATCAAAAACCTAAATCTAAATCTAAACTTAACCCTAACCCTATCCCTTTCCTAACCCATACACCTAACCTCTAAACCTAACCACTTCAACTGACCCTAACACTACACCCTAACCCCCAAACCTAACACTATTCCAACCCTTACCCTAACCTTAATCCTAACCACTACCACTAATTCTAACCATAAATCTAAATCTGAGCCCTAACGCTGACTCTAACAGTAACCCTAAACTCTAACCCCAATACTAAACTCTAACCCTAACCTAACACTAACTCTATCACTAACCTAACCTTAATGGTAAGCTGTAACTAACCTAACCTAACCTAACCTAACCTAACCTAACCTAACCTAACCTAACACTAACACTAACACTAACACAGACCCAACACTAACCCTAATTCTAACCTGAACTCTACACCTAACTCCTAAATTCACCTCTAACCCAAACCTTAAACCTAAACATAACCCTAATCTAATCCTAGCCCCATTCATATCCCTAGCCCATGAACCCAGCCACCAACCGTAAGCACTTAGACTAGAATTAACACTAACCCAACCCCAATATCTAACCCTAACCATTAACTCAACCTCTAAGCCTAACCCTAAAGCCTAACCTAAACCTAGCTCTAATCTGATGCTAAAGCCTAACCCATCATTCTAAGACCAACTATAACCCTAAGCCCCTATCCCAAAAATAACACTAACACTACCTCTAACCCTAACCCAGTGTCCTATCTCTAACCCGTCAATATAAATCTAAAACCTAAAACTGACCATTCAAATAACAAAACTCCCTAAGCCGTAACTCTAACACTTATCCATCCCTTACCCTAACCATAATCCTAACCCCTAAACCTAAAACTTACCCTACACCTAACATTCACCTAACCATAACATTCACCCAAACACCACCCTAACCCTACCTCTTGCACAAAATCTAACCTAAACCAAACCCCCTCAACCCAAACAATAACCCTAGTATAACCCTAAACCTAAACCTAACCCTAAACCTAAGCCTATCCCTACCCCTAACCTTAACCACTTACACTAAAACTAACCCTAACTCGAACCACTGAAATCTTACCCTAATGCGATCTCTAACCCTAACCCATAACCCTAGCCTAACCCTAAAACTAATCCTAACCCATCATACTAACACCAGCCTTAAACCAAGCACTAAACTAAACCAAGCCCTAACCTGAAATCCTAACCTGTAACTCTTACGACTGACTTGAACCCTAAACTAACCCTAATTCAAACCCTAACCCATTATCCTAACCCTAAAGCTATCCCTACCCCTAACCACTAAACCTAACCCCTTACACTAATCCTAACGACTTACACTAACACTACCCCCTAACCACTAACCAGAATTGCAACCCTTAATGCCAACCCCAACCTCCATCTCCAGTATAAACCTAAAACCTCACTCTGACCATTCCGCTATCACTACTGCCTAACACTAACCCTAACCCTAATGCTAACCCCACCCCTAACTCTAACCTAAATCTAAAGCTAAAACGTGATCCTAACTCTAACCCAAAACATAAAGCTAACCTCTAACGCTAACTTCAACCCTACATTCTAACCCTCTTCTAAACCTAATCTAACTCTAATACTTCCCCATAAGCTTAACTCCAACCCTAACCCTAGTCCTACTTTTCAAACCTACTATTAAAACCTAACCCTAACTCCTTACACTAACACTATTCCCTAACTCTGAAACCTAATCATTAGCTCTAACACTAACTATATCCTAACACTAATCTAATCCTAACTGTAAACCTCATCCAAACCCTTAACCATAAGTCTAACTGGAAACACCATCCCCTTACTCTAATCTAACCCTAACCCTAAATCTAATCTGAAACTTAACCTTAATTCAAACCCTAAATCCTAAAACTAACCCCTACCCTAAACCACTTCCACTGACACAACTCCCTGGCCCCTAAACCTAACTCTAACTGTAAATTTAAAACTAACCACTAACCCTAACTCTAACCTGAACACTAACCGAACCCAAAATGTCAATCCAAACCCTAAACATAAATCTAACCCTAGTACCTAAACCTACTCCCAACCACTTCCATTACTTCGTATCCCCAACCCCTAACACTAACGCAACACTTACCAAAAGCCTAATCCTTATCCTAAACCCTAACCCTGAATCTAATCTGAACCCCAAACCCCTGTCCCGAAACCTAACTCTACCCTCAATCCCAAACCCTAACTGCAACCTTAACCCATCATTCTAACCTTAACCCTATCCCCACCCCTAACCCTACCCCCTTACAGTAATCCTAACCACTTATAATAACGCTACTCCCTAACCCCTTACCCTAAATAAGCCCCTACCACCAACCCTAACACTAACCTAAAATTAATCTAACTGTAAGCCCAAGCCCTTACCCCAATTCTAACCCTAACCCTAACTCCTAACCCTAAACCTAACCCTTACTGTAAATTTAAAACTAACCACTAACCACCAACCCTAACTCTAACCTGAACACTAACCAAACTCAAAATGTCAATCCAAACCCTAACCCTAAATATAACCCTAGTATCTAAACCTACTCCCAACCACTTTCACTACTCCGTATCCCCAACGCGCAACACTAACCCAACACTATTCCCTAACCCCTAACCTTAATCCTTACCTCTGACACTAACCCTAATACTAACCTTTACCACTAACCACAGCCCTACCCTTAAACCCTAAACCTAATCCTAATCAAACCCTAATAATAACCCTAACACTACCTCTAACACCTATCCCTAAATCTAAACCTCTAATGTTAGTCCAATCACTTACTGTAATCCTAAAGCAAAGGCTAAATCTAAGACCAACCTCTAACCCTAACTCTAAAACTAATTCAATGCCCTAACCCTGATTCTAAATCTAAACCTTAATCTAACCCTAACCCTAAATCTAACCCCAAAACTTAACTCTACCCCTAAGACGACTCCGGAACCCCTAACGCTAACCCTAATCCAACTATTACCCTAAACCAAATCCTAAAACTTAAGCCTAAATGTAAACCTAAATACTAATCCTAAATCTAATCCTAAAATTTAAGACAAACCCCTAACTTTAACCCTAAGACTAACATCACATAAACAGAAATCCAAACCCTAACCTAACAATATCCCCAAACCAAAATCTAACGCTAACATCAAACCCTAACTCTCACCTTTCTCCCTGACTGGTAATGCTGCCCAATAACTGACTCTAATCTAACCCTAAAAGGAACTATAACCCTAAACCTAAAGTCCTAACCACTTATCCTAGCCATAATCTTATCCTTGCTTATCCTAACTCTTCTCCCTAATACCTAAGCCTAACACCAACCCCCTAAAGCTGACTCTAAAGCTCAGCCCTAAACCTTAACCCTAACCCTAGCCAGTAACCATCATTCTAAACCTCACCCTTACTCGAGCCATAACCCCATAACCCTGAAACTAGCCCTACCTAACCCTAACCAGTTCCACTAACCATAACACTGCTCCCTAACACAAACGCAAAACTTATGATAACTCTAATGCTGACCCCTAACACTAACTATAACCTTAATGGTAAGCCTAAACCCTAATACTAACTCTAACCCTAACTTGAAACCTAGTCCTAACACTAAAACTAAACCCAAACCATAACCTAACCATAACCCTATCACTAACCTAACTTTAATCACAACCCTTAAATCAACCTAATCCAACACTAACCCTAACATGAAATCTAACCCTAACCTGACCTCTAAACAGAATTCTAAGCCTAACTCTAACCCTAACTCTAGCCTCACTCCTAAACCTAATCTCCTATGCTAATCTTAACCATTTACAATAACATTACTCCCTAACCAGGAACCTGAACCCTAGAACTCCAACAGAATTCTAAAACCTGACCCTAACCACCTTTTCTAACACTACTGCCTAACCCCTAAACTTTAATCTAACCCTTACCTTAATCCTAATTATATTTCCTATCCCTAACTCTAACCTCAACCCCTAAATCTTACCCCAAGCCCCAACTCCTACACATAAGCTACTCCTAACTATGTCACTAATGCTACTCCCTCAACCCTAAGCCTAACCCTAAATTCTACCCAATTCTCTTCACCCTAAGGGAACGCTAATGCAAACCCTTACCTCTAACTCCAACTCTAAACCTAATGCTTAGCCTTCTTACTGTAATCACAAATCTAAGCGTCAACCTAAAACCAAACTCCACCCCTAACCCAAACCCAAAAGCCCTAACCTTAATTCTAACCCTAATCCTAATCAAACCCTGACCCTACCCCTAACTCTAACCCTAAACCTGACTCTAAACAGAACCCTAACCCTAGCCCTACCTCCTAAAACTAACCCCTAACCCTAACCACTTCCACTGACACTACTCTCAAACTTCAAAACTCATCAAATCCTACCCCTAATACTTGAACAACTAACCCAAACCCCAATGCAAACACATACCCGAACCTCAAACCCTACCTCTCTGACCAATCCCTAGCTCCTAACTCTAGCACCAACCATAACGCTTAACCCTAAAGCATAACTCTAACACATACCCCTAATCCTAAACCTCATCTAACTCAAACACAGTAATTCTAACCCTAAATCTGACCCCTTGCCCTACGTTTAATCCTATTTCTAACCCTAAATGTAACCCTTCCCCCTAACCCTAGCTCAAACCCCTAACCCCAAAATCTAACCCCACTCCCTAATTCCTAAGCCTAACCCTAACTGTAACTCCTAACACTTACCTTTACCCTAAATCTAACCCTAGACCTTAACCCTACCACGTAACCCTAACCTAAACCTCATATAACCCAAACACAAACTCCTAACTCTTAATGCTATACTCTAACCTCTTGCCCAAAGTTTAACCCCAACTCTAAGACTAACTCTAACCCAAAACCTGACCCATAACCCTCACTCAAAACCTTAACCCCAAACACTAACCCTAACCAATGCTCCCTAAGCCTATCCCAAACTCTAACCCTAACTCTGTCCCCTAACCCAAAACCTTATCTAACACTAACCCTCAACCTTATCTAAAACCTAACCCTTATCTAAATGCTACACCTAAACCTAAACCTAATTCTAACTCTAAATCTAACCCTAACTTAACCCTTAAATTAAGCCCTAATTTTTACCCTAACTCTAACATTTACTGTAAATCCTAACCCTAAGTCTAAACCTGAAACCTAATGCTAACTCTAGCCCTGACCAAAGCCCTGACACCAAACCCTAACAATAACCCTAATCTAACTCTAAGCCTAACTATAACCATAACCCTAAGTCCTAACTGCTTACTATAACCCTGTTCTTAACTCTACTTCTAACTCTAACCACAAAAACAAACCCCTAACACTTATTCTAAACCTAACTCCTAAACCTTAACCCCAACCCTAGCTTGCAAGCCTCACTCTAAACCTCATACCTACTTTAACAATAACCCCTACACCTTAACACTAATTCAAATCCTATCCCCACAACTAAAATTAATTCTTTTCCCTAAGGCTAAGTCTAACCCTACCTCTAATTAGAACTCGAAAACTAACCACTAACCCTAAACACAGACCCTAATCCTAAACCATAAATCCTAAACCCTAATCCTAAAACCTAATCCTAAACCATAACCCTAACCCCTAAACCTACCTGTAATCTAAACCTAACCTGAAACCTTACCTAATGCTAACTCTAACTCTACACCCAAACCCCTAACCCGTATCTAAGCCTCACCATACACTTTATCTCAACCTAACACTAATCCTAATCCCTAACTGGTAACTCTAATCCTGATCCTTTGCTTTACCCAAAGCCCTGTCTATCCCTAAATCTGATGAAACACTAGCCCCCTCTGACGCTAATACAAACCTACTCCTAACCTGTAGCACTAATTCTCAACCTAACATATCCTCTAACCCTAGCCCCTAACCCTAACACTGAAACCTAACTCTAAACACTAATCCTAACT
This sequence comes from Nesoenas mayeri, assembly GCF_963082525.1. NCBI lineage: Eukaryota > Metazoa > Chordata > Aves > Columbiformes > Columbidae > Nesoenas > Nesoenas mayeri. The sequence continues at coordinate 154,684 of NC_137571.1, forward strand.
CTAAACCTAACTAATACACGCTAGCCAAGAAACAATCACCAACAAATTATAACGCTAAGCAAAACTCTGACCCTGGTCCTAACCGCTAACCCCAGCTCTGCCCCAAATTCCAACCCTTACTCTAACACTCTTAACCCTAACCACTATTCCAAGCACTACCAGACCCCTGTTCCTAACCTCAAACCCAAAATCTAACCATTTCCCTTATCCCCAAACCCTATCACTAACTACAATGCCAATTCCTCATCCCTAACCCTACCCTAATCCTAACCACTAACACTAACTCTAAACCTAAACCATAAATCTACCTCTAACCAAAAGCCAACCTTAACTCTGTCCCTACCCCTAACCCTAACTACTTACCATAATACTCTTCACTAACCCCTAACACTCGTCTAACCCTAACTGTAACCCTAGCACCTAACAGCAAACTGTAACTCTAATCCTAATCCTAACCCATCAACCTAACTTTAACCCTATCACTACCTCAAACCCTAAACACTGAAGCTAAACCCAAGCCCTCATTCTAACCCTTGCCCACAGTCTGTAACCCTAATGCTAAACCTCATTCTAACCCTGAGCAGCACTCTTCTGTCTCCTCCATCTCCTCCTTTTCTTCCTCTTGAGGGAGCAGATGGGCTCTGTGTCCAGACAGGTCCTGGGGCTTGACACTTGCACCACGGGCCTGATCTTTCGGTGCTGACAGCTGGGTGCCTCCCTGCCACCGCTGGGACCCTTGCCTGCCACCTCCTTCCCCCAGGGGACACTGAGCCCTCCTGCGAGATTCTTCTTCTTCTTCCCTGGGGGCTGGAGACTTGATCCTTGTCCTTCAGAGCCAGAGCACAGGGGCTGCTGTCTGCTCCACGGGGCTGCTTACACTGCCTCTTTTTGGAGGAACCAGCGGTGACCTGGCTGGGCTCCTTCTCGCTGCTGCAGGGAGGAAGGTGGTGTGAAGGGTGGGCAGTGGAACAGGTGGTCACGGGGAGGCTGGGAGCCAAAGGGCTGAGCTGAGGATGAAGCTGAAGGTCGGCTTTTCAGGATTTGGCCAATGGAGAGCAGACGAGGACAGCCTGCAGAACAGGAAAAGAGGCTGACATAATCTGAAGGCCAGGTCAGGAGCAGGAGCCCCCCTCTTCCTCCACACTCCACAGTGCACAAGCACAGCACCTAACTGCTCCCATCTTAGCCAATCCAAGAGAACAGGACAGGTGACTGCTGAAATCACTGCCGCGGGCCACCTGCCATGTCAGACAGTTGCCTCCTGGACTACTGGCCTTGCTGCCGTGCCGTGCACCTCTACTGAGGCGCAGAAGCTGCTGGTTCCACCCTGGGCCTTCTGGGACGCTCTGGGCAGATCCCCGCTGTGCCGTGCACTGGGCTGGCAGCACCACTGCTGCAGGAGTCCCTCTCCAGGGTCTCAGCATTCTCCCCACTGCCCCTGGGCTCCTGGCTGGGGATGGGCTCCAGCAGCAGCTTGGGTGAGGTGGGTGGCTGCTTGCTCTCCCAGGAGCTCTGCCAGGACAGCTCTGCTTTGGCCCCACTTGTGCTGCTGGTGTTGCAGGAGCTCTGAACTGTCCTGGGCACAGGAGGCAGCTGCAGGAGGGCGAGCAGCTTTTTGGGCCTCCAGGCTGAATCACTGTGCCAAGGACACAGGGTGATACTGCAATCCCATCCCCTCCAAGCTCACACAGCAACCCTTAACTGAGCAGGATCCTTCCTGCAAGTCATTTTCCCTCACCCCTGTCCATTGGGTACAGTGCCTGCCTCCCTGCCAAGCTGCAGCCCACCTGCCCTCGCAGAGCAGGCAGAGGGGCAGCAGCTCCTGCAGCTCTGGCCCAGAACAGCCTTCAGGACTCACCTGGCCTGTCGCTGGTGAAGACCTGCGGCTGTTGGTCTCAGCTTTTTTCACCTGATCAGAGACACTGGCCCCAAGAGATAAAACAGAGCATGAGCACAGGGCCACAGACTGCACTAAACCCCTGAGCCTGCCCCCAGCCAGGCACTGGCCAGCATGCCATGAGGGACGGCTGTACTGTCCCCAGTCCCATGGAGCCTCAATGGAGGAGTCGTGGCTCATGCTCAGGCAACAGGCTCTGCTCTGCCAGACAGAGGCAGCACAACAACAGAAGCTGCTTCCCTCTTGCCTGCACCCTGCCTGACACTGGCAGTTAAGCAGCCTCCAGAGCAGTAACGGTGCAGCTGCAGGAACATCCCCTGTGAGAGCAGAGCTCCCCCACCCACACCCTGCCCCACTACCTGATCTCCAGCACCAGCTCCAGCAAAGGGTCAGAGCTCTCCCAGATGCTCTTGCACGCTGAGAACTTCACTGCAAAAGCAAGAGCAGTAAGCACACCCTGGCACAACACCTGCACCCAACACCAGCCCAGCACAGCACAGGCAGCTGCCGTGTTCCCCCTCTCCAGCTTTGGGCTCTGGGATGTCAGCACCAGGATTCACAGCGTGCAATTCCATTGTGCGCTGGGACAGCAAGTGCTGCTACATAACTGCCAACATGGGTTCCTCAGCTGGTGGCCAAGAGCTGGGGGCCCCCAGCCAACAGCTTTTCTCATCACGACAACACACGTCACAACCCACAGGAACCACAAGACTGACCAGCTGCACCTCTGGATAAGTTACACACACTCAGCAGTTTTCCCAAAAGATTTGTACTGCAAGGCTCTCAGGGAAACCGCTGCCCTGAGAGTCACAGGCCCAGGACCTGGCAGCCAGCGCTCACCACGGAACCACAGGGATCCGCCAAAGATCTGGTGAACCAGCATGGTGGCCTGGGTCTGGTGAGCCAACCTGGAGACAGCAGCACCAGAGCTCACACTGCCCCTCCGCAATGGCCACCCCTGTCACCCACCGCTGCGTCCTCAGCATCCAAACCCACCCCAGTGGCAGCTCCTCTCTCCCTTCCCGGCAGGAGCATCTTGCCAACATTTATCCAGCACTTGCAGTGGCCACTGACCAGGCCTGGAGCTGTCAGGAGAAAGGACTCCCTGGAGCTCACCCAGCTCTAAACTCAGCCCAACCTGCCGCTGGCTCGGCAGCCGGCACTGCGAGCAGCGCAGAGATGGAACAGGTGGCAAAGAGCTTTGCAAGGCAGAGCCCTCTGGGGTACAGCGCTGAGGCGGACCCACTTCCCCTCTGCGTGACCGAGCGTCAGCCAAGAAAGCAGCAAGCTAAATTTCACAGGAGCAGAAAATTAACAAGGAAACGCTCATTTGTTCCAAGGTCGTACCTGTGGGATCGCCCCGAGGCTCACGGACAGACTCAAGTCAAGAAGTCAAGTAGCCGCTGCCTACAGGGACGGCTGGAAACAAGCAGAAAGGAAAAGCGTTTCCATTTCACGTTGTGATCTACCTTGCCCTCAGCGACCTGCAGTGCCTGGACGGGGGTCAGGCAACAACATGGGACCCAGACGCATGGTGAAAGTTCCAAAGCTGCAGAGGGGCTGCAGACCCCTTGGCTGGGACCTGGCAGCTTCCAAACGACTTTGTCCAGGCCACATGCAACACCCCTCAAGGACCAGATGGACAAACATGGGGCCTCTCAGGGCCTTCTGACCAGGACACCTCTCACACACACAAACGAAAACCCACACTAAGGTGGGAGCATGGAGCACCACGGCAAAAAATGATCATTCATGCTTCTTCTAGCAAAGAGCCTGCTGGCTACTGCAAGGCACAACTATTGCAGGAAAATGTTAACAAATAATAAACCAAATATTAGCAAATGCAGAAGGCCAGTGACCAATGAAGACTGAACACTTACCCCTGGGATTGCCCCAGGCTCAGGAACAGGATTACACCAAGAGGCTTGATCACCATGGACTGCAGGAACCAAACAGGGAGTCAACCACGGGTGAGGAGCTTCCATGGCATGTTGTGATCTCCTTCTTCCTCAGTCACCTGCAGTGCTGGGAGGGGGTGAGGTAATGACACAGGACACATACAAAGGTGGACGTTCCCACAGCTAGAAATGGAACACGGGTGACCTTTTTGCTGACACCTAGCAGGTTTGCAGGCAAATGAATATTCATTACTTGTCTGTGTAACACCACCAAGGCACAAAAAGCTTTTGGAAAGCCTCTGAGATGATCCTGGGTACAATCACACATGAATAACCTATTAAAACGTGAGTGTTTATTCCCTCAAGCAGACAGACAGTGACAACTTACCCCTGGGACAGCCCAAGGCTCATAACCAGGATCCAGCTGAGAAGCTCCATCAGCTCTGCCAATGCCATGGCCCGGAGTCATCACAGATCAGAGAGGTTTCCAGGCTCACAGAGCAATGCTCCTGCATTTCAGGTAAAAGAGGACATAAAGAAGACTGAGAACAAAACAAAACACAGCACAACATATTTAGGACAACAATGCCCATATATTGCAGAGAAATAGCCCTATTTAGGGAGAAAACTGGAAAAATGAGTAAATATTCCAGATATTTGGGGGCTAAATTGGCCAATACAGGCAAAAGATTCTGAGTATTTGGGCAAAAAGTGGCCAAAAGAGGCAAAAACATCCACATTTGGGAGCAAAACTGCTGGCAAAGGTGAAAATATCCCATATTTGGGAACACAGCGCCTCCATTAGGGGAAAAATTGGGCAAAAGCACCTGAGTATATTGGGTAAAAAGAGCCAGAAAAACCAAAGCACCACTAGATTTGGATCAAAACTGGCCAAAAAGGGGTATAACATCCCCAGATTTGGGGTGAAATTGGACCAAAAAGTCAAAGTATGCCCAGATTTGGGTAAAAAATGGCCAAAAGTGGCCCAAATACCCCCAGATTTGGGCAGAAACTAGACTGCAAAGCCAAAGAACTCCCAGATCTAGACAGAAACGACCCCAAAGGGCACAACTGTGCCCAGATTGAGCTCAAAACTGGCCCAAAGGGCCAAAGCAACCGCAGCTTTGATTTGAAACGGGCCCAAAGGCTCAAAGCGTGCCCTGGAATGGGGCCGTGTGGCACGGGGCTGGGGGGCAGGGAGGGCCCCGCAGGGACTCAGTGCTGGTTTCTGCCCCTGTGCCACCACTCCCAGCCCCCGCTTGCCCACAACTTGCCCCTGAAGCAGCCGCAGCCCCTCTCCCCTCCCTGCGGGGCGTCTGCCCCCTGCCCACACCCTGGTGCTGCCTGGCTCGCCCTGCCCGGCCCAGCCCGGCTGCTCTCCCGGCCCCAGCCCCAGCCCTGGCCCCACTGCTGCCCTGCTGAGCTGCTCGGGGCTGGGTGCTGCCCCTGCCCGCCCACCTGCTCCCTGCGCTCGGCTGGAGCAGCCTGGGCCTCCCGGGCTGGCAGGGACACCAGCAGGAGGAGGAGGGTGAGGACCATGGCCCCCACGCTCCCACCGTGATGCTGCTGCTGCTGCTGCTGCCGAGACACAGCACAGCACGTCGCCGTGGGGCTGTGACCTCATAGTCACCTTGGAATCACCACATCTGCACACGACTGCATGGCCTTGTTCTACACGAGCATGGGAGGAACAGAAGTGGAGAAGGGGGCACCTATTTGGGAGGCAGCGCTGCCTATGGGAGTGCACAGGCTCTCACTTCTTGCTTCCCAGAAATCAATCAATCAATCCATCAATCAATACCAAAAGCTCCATATTAAGACTAAATTAGAAAAAAAAAGCCAACTTCAAGGGTCTTTCCTTGTAACTGTTTCTGTCAGGCAGCTCTCTAGGAAGAAATGAGCTTTACCTGCTAGTTTTACCACAGCTTCAATGCCTTTAAAGCCACCACTTCTTACCTCTGCTGCTCCCACACAGCCTCACAGCCCAGCAAAATCATAGTGCAGGCAGAAACCTTCACCATACAAAGAGGGACAGTCAGGAATACGTTACTCTCAAAAAACAGACACTGTCAACCACGCTTGCTCTTGCTTGCCAAATTCAGACAGTGTTAGGAAACAACAACAAGGAAGCGAGATTCTTATTTCATGGACCCCATTATATGGACCATTCAACATCAAGTCCAACCAGAGTCTGAATCTCCGAATAAGAAATATCATCTTAAAATTTCTAGGAAAATGAAGGGCTTTGAAGTGGCAACACAATAAAATGTTCATAAAAGCACCGCCATGCAAGTCCACACCCCTGATCACAGACCACCTGCCCTGGTACCTAGGGCAGTGATGTTCTCAGCTGATTCGCAGCCACTGACATCTGGAAAACAGCACAAAGTCTCACGTTCTTCAGTGCCAAACATGTAGTTTGGAACTGAAACAGGCAAGAAAACCATCTACAGTCAGTCTGGTTTCATTCGAGGCCATCAGGACAAGTTGAGTTCACATTCACCAGGAACCACAGCAGGTCCCACCCGTCCCTGCAGACCCCAACACCGCTCCTGCGCAGGGTCCCGAGGAGCAGGAAGCACAGAACAAGAAACCTCCCTTCCAAAGAAGGCCCACAGCCGCTCTTCCAACAAGCTGCATAAGCAGCAGCTGAGAACAAGCTCTGCTGTAGGTGCACCCGGCTCTGCCGTCTGCACAAGGAGACCAGCTCCTAAATGATCCCCAGCCCTACAGACACAGATCTGCCCCAGGGCAGGGATGAGGAAACACCAGAGTGCACGGACACCTGGTCATTCAGTTGAAGCTGCTGGGGAGCAGGACAGAGGACAAGAGAGAGACAAATGAGACGAGAGAGAAGACAGAGGAGCCCAGAGAGAAAGAAACACACAGGGGAAAGGATGGAGAGATGGAGAGATCAAGGCAAAAAGGGACAAGGAGCCATGAAGAAACAGGGAGGAAGAAACAGCAGGGCTGATGAGCAGGACAGGGGGATGGGGAGGGGGGAGGAGGAGAAGCAGGAAGGAGGTAGAGAAAGACAGGGAGGGGGATGTACAGAGGGAGAGACAAAAAGAAAGGCAGGGAACAGAACAAAGGGACTGAGAAACAAAGCAACGTTCAGATCAAAATGAAGAGACTGGAGAGGGAAAACATGCAGCAATGAGCTGGAGGAAGACGAAAAGAGGGCTGAGGAGCAGGAAAGAGGAAGAGAAGACAAAGAAAAGGCAGAGCCAGCTGGACAAGGGAGATACAGCGAGACGGGATGGGGCCGGGAACAGGCAAGGAAGACAGAAAGACAAACAGGACAGACAGACATCAAGAAGGAAAAGGGGCAGTAGTCTAGACAGAGATGGAGAAAGAAGAACAGGGAAAGGGCAGACAGGCAGAAAGACAGAGAGGGAGCAGGAGAAAGAAAGAACAATAAGGGCTGTGGCAGGATAGAGATTGGGAAAAAATCCTGGGGTGGGTAGCAAGATGGAGAGGGAGTGAAAAAGAAGAGGGGCAGGAATAGGCACAGGGAGCAGGACAGAGAGATACAGTGAGAAATGATGGGGCACGGAGCGGGACAGAGCAACAGACAAGAATGACGCCAAAGAGAAACCAGGGATGGTGAGAACACAGAGGGGTGGAGATGGAGAGGGAGATACGAGAAACCCTGCACAGAGATTCAGAAGGGTGGGGGAATAGGTGAGGAAGCAGCAGAGGGCCAGAGGGAGAAGAGATGAAGAGGAAGAAGGGCACAGCAGGAAAGAGGAGGGAGCAGGGAGGGACTGGGACACAAAACAGGGTGAAATGTCCCCAAGGGCCCAGGACTCACTGCACTTCCTGCTCTCTGCACTGCCAGGCAAGCTGTCGAGTTCAGGCACTTCTGTCTGTGAGAAATGCAGTTGTGATTCGTGCTGAGATGTTTCCTGTTTACAGATACAACCAAATCAGGCTCGGGCTCTGAACCTGCAAAAAGGAAAAGGTGGGTAAGTTCTATGTAAAAAGTTCTGAAACTTGTTTATGAGGTTGTATTGATAGAGGAAGCTCACATTTTCAGGGTTAACCAACCACATAATAAGGGTCTACTAACTAACTAACTAACACTTGAAGCCACATCATGAGTATCTAGTTTAGAGCTGTATGTAACCAGTTGTGTTAAGAAAAACCAGAACCTCATCGAGTGCCGAGATCAGAAGTTTTACAGCACCAGCTGTAACCTTGAGGAGACAAGACAGCCAAGAGTTACAGCAAAAGGGGGGCCAGTTTGGTTTCGGTTGACTTGGCAGCTTGGGAGACCCATAGAGACCATAGACCCATAGTGACCTATAGAGACCATAGAGACCACAGAGACCATAGAGCCCATAGTGGCCCATAGAGACCATAGAGACCACAGAGACCATAGGGATCTGTAGGGACCCATAGACACTACAGAGACTCAAAAAGACCCATAGAGACCACAGTGACCATACAGTGCCATAGAGACCACAGAGACCCGTAGAGACCCACAGAGACTCATAAAGACCACAGAGACCATAGAGTCCCTTAGAGAGCAATAGAGACCCATAGAGACCCATAGAGACCACAGAGACCCATAGAGACCCATAAAGACCACAGAGACCATAGAGTCCCATAGAGACCATAGAGACCCCTCCTCAACGCCAACAAGTGACACTGCGCAGGCGCAACAGGGGCAGGTCAAGGAGGAGACTATGGAAATGGTTCTCTGAGACTCATTTGAATGAGAAGCAGGAAAGGTTATGGAGATGTACAGGTGTTCCTGGGGTCATTATGAATATGTAACACCTTACTGTATTTAAGCACACCTCTTGTTGTTTAAAGGTGTGCGTGTTGGGCGGAGCGAATCCCCTGTGCACCCAGCGCTGTTTTGCTTATGCTCTAATGAACACGTTTTTAAGGAATACAATTAAGGAATTGGATTAAACGTTGTTTATCCATAGAAAAAGCCTAAGTTATTTATCTCATTCCTTTACAACAAGTGATCGAATCTGCTATAGAAAAGTTCAACCCCCTCCTGTACAGTAAAGGATAAAAGAAAGTATGGATTTTTGTGGCATCTAATCCATTACGCAAGTACCAACTAAAAATGCATTAGCAGTGGGTTCCTTCAAATATTCACTGTGAAGGCAGTTCCTGGCACGATTATATCAGCGTTCTTAGTATTTTACAGGAGAAACACAGGACATGGCTGATTTTGCCCATGTGCAGCGCAATAATCACACGAGTGCGGTGAACCGGGTGAAAGGCCCTAGAGAAGGAAAATCAGGCTCCGTGTGCAGAGCCAAAACAGAAACCCTTTTCAAACTGCTTAATTTTAAAAAGCTACAATGGGTATAAAGTAGAAAAAAGAGCAGTCAATGCGCATAATGACACAATTAGATGGTTTTTCAGTTCCATGATGTGCTCTTTTACTAAAAAGTGTCTGCTGGAGTGGATATCCTGGACACAAACAGGCGGGTTCCTGGTGCTGTGCCCATGGTGATTCATCTACCGTGGCCGTGGGTGTCAGGCCTTGATACAACAGACACAAAACCTTGGGAGGGAGGTGATCACAGTAAAACGCTTAAAGATAATGAGCTAGCAGACTTGATTTAGTCTTTATTTAAAAATACACAGGGCTGCTGTCTTTTTCCAGTTTAGCTAGGACGGGCTCCAATATCTCTATTAATTCTAACTACAATACGTGACAAAAATTATGAGGGGAAAGCTTTGTTTTTACAACGGTAAATACAGTCTAAATCGTAATTTGGGAAACAGATAAAAGGGTGTAGCAGATGAGGCACAGACTCTCTTTAAGATGCAGAGAGACAGTTAATACAAACTCAGGTTTGCATTTGAAACATCACGTACGTCTGTCTTTGATGTACCGATCCCATATCAATCCCTCTGTCCCTGATGGTTCATGTCCCACACAGTCTTTGCTGCTTGTTGTTCCACCAGTGCTTGTTCTCACACTGTGACTCTTGCAGTTTCTCACGGGCCTGATGTTACAACCCTGCCACATGTCCCCTTCTTTGTTTAACAATTGCAGCCATGGCAGCGTGTAACTGCACAGCCATTGCACCATTAAAGCTTTTTTCAACCATTCGTTGTGCACAAGAGAAGACACATGGTACACAATCAATAATTACAGACTCCACATACAAACATTCTAAGCAGCAGGCTAAAGGGCCGTGTTTCGCAATTTTTGTGGCACCCATAACTGTTGCAGAATCGCTACTTAATATTCCCTGCATAGTGTTTAACACAGAATAATGAGCTCCCAGTCAACTAAGAATTCTATTTCGCTGTTCTCCAAGTCAGGATCTATATTAATATATTTCTGAGCTGTTGGTTTAAGACGGTGTAAAAACTCCGTGGGAGACTCCTCACGATCCTGTTTAATCTCAGAAGGTTTTGGCATATTTACAGCTTTAGGCGCAGCGTGTCTAATCCCGTATAAAATGCACAGTCCATACCAATGCAGCCTGTCCCCCGATATAAGGATATCAGGATCCCACCCTGGACTGACCGAGGGACAATTTTGATCTCATGTTCTCTGTGTATTCTACACCAATAGCTGTTCTTCAACAAACCTTTTACTGGTTTCCATTTCTTTCCCTGATTATCCTTTTTCAAAACAAATGGATCTGAAGGGGATAAAGACAATGCATATGTAACATTACATATTGTGTAATATGCCTTATGTAATAGGCAACATATGATTTAAAATATCTATCTTACTATATATTACATGTAGCACATTACTATACTACAGATCTCAAAGTATACCCACCTAGACCTGTGCAGCATATTAATATTATTTACAGTGGCCGCCATTAATTACAATATTCAATCAGATTCTCCCTGGTTGGCGCCCTGTTGAACAGCAAATGATCCTTTTCCAGTGTCAGAAAACACAGCCCGGGGGGGATTTCTCCCGAATCCTCCTGCCGATTGTCCACTACCTACTTCACAATCACAATGACAGACAATTGGTGAACCCTAAGTACTGGACTATAAAATCCCCCAAGACACAAGTAACAACAAGAACAAACCACTAACGACACAAACAATTATACAATTGCTAAGGCACAAACAGCAAAATCACTAAAGGTACCCTTATCAAATTACTGTTCCCTCATTTTGCTCTTTATTTTTTTCTCCTTTTTCTCTTTAATTTTTTCTTTCTTTCTTTTTTAAAGTTTCCCAGTTTACCAAAATGCGCAGACGCGAATGCGCAGACCCAACGCACTGGTGTCGCCCACGTCTCGCGTCGGCAGCGTGATAACCCAACCAGACAATGGAAGTGCCTTATCTCATTGATGGGGTTTTACCCGCGTCCCGAGCTGGTCCGAGGAGCTGTGGTCCCTTCCAGGAATTCCCCGGTGCCGGCACAAGGTCCCAGAGATCCTGGGATCCACGGGAGGTCAGGCAGATTATCCATCCTCGTCGCCAGAAATGATACCGAAAAGTCATCAAACAGACTCTTTAACACTGTTTTGAAAGTGTTAAACAGCAGGCACTTGTATTAGAGCGCGCTGGGGGATCGCTCCTCTAATCGAGCGTGCGTTCCGCTTTCCTCTGGTTTTACATATTGTGGAACTCCTCAAACAGCAAAACTTGCCAACCAATGTTACAGACGTCTCGTGCTCTTTCACCAGCGCGTGCAGCAGCAACGAGAAATCTGGAATGAGCGTCTACAGAAACACGTACGTATTTACCCAATTCAGAACAATGCGTTACATCCGCTGGCCGTACTTCATTGGCAGTGACCCCTCCTGGATTAACACCCTCTGTGGATGGCACGGGCGCCAACTGTTGGCAATCAGGGCAGGACACAAGAACGCTCCTGGCCTGATCCACTGTCATTTGAAATTGTCGTTTTAAGGCCTTTGCACTCTGGTGAAAGAATTTATGTTATCATTTAGCTTGCTCCAAGGCTTTAGGCACAGTGAGCGGCACAGCTTGTGCATCGGCCCTCCTACTGCCTTCCACAAGAGGTCCTGGAAGGGCCGTGCGAGAGCAGGTGTGCATTGCATAATAACCATGATGTCTATGATTTATTAGAAACCATAGCATTCTCAATTCAGCCATTGAAAGAGGATTATCCTCTTCCTTAAAAAAAGAAGCTTCCAGGCGGTTCAGTATGCCAGCTGCATAATATGAGCCAGTTACAACATTCAAAGGCTCGTTACAGAACACCTCAAAGTGATCCTAACAGCTGGCAGCTCAAGAACTTGTTTGACCCTTGGTCTCTTTTTCTACCTTGTGTTTGCAGCACTGGGTATCTGAGTTTAGCCACATAATCACAACTTTACGTGAGCGACCAGAGGCATCAGTAAATACAGTCTTGTCACTTACTGGTCGTTGCTGACAGCAGCATTTGCTGTACAAGTGTAAATTACCAATTTCAGCCCACAGCTTATGTTGACAGTAATAAACTGATATGTTCCCTGCGTATGTTGCCAATGCAATCTGGAAATTCACATCTTCAGTTAATTACCACTGCGAATTCTCCTTCCTTGCAGGAAGAAATATACCTTCAGGTCTACCCCATACATAGCATACAAACATTCTCTATCTTTAATTATTGGTTTTGCATACATTTCTTTTATTATCCAAACTGTTTTCATTGGTGTGTGAGCTAGAAAAACCCATACGGCCACAGTCACCTTTCTCCCTCCTTGAGCTCTCCTGACCTGCGGTTCCACCACTGGTGTCTTCTTTCTTGATCCCTCTTGACTGGCAGGTGCGCTCCAATCCTCTTTATCCATCACTGTTCCTCGCGGGTTCACCTCCTTCCTTGCTTTTCCTTTGCACGCTGCTCCCCCTGAAGAGAAACACACGGAGGACTGAGCTACACCAGCCCAAGGGCACTACAGTCGGATAGGGGCTGAGTCTGGGGCTGACACCTCCCCACACCCCACAGCGCGCCCACCTTGCCTTGGCACCAGCCCCTGGCACAGCCCTTCCCCTCAGCTCTGCCCTCCCTGCAGCACAGCTTCCGCACGTGCCCTGCTCAGGCTGGACCCCAGTGTCACGGGTTAGAGATGTCACAGCTCAGTACAAATGCCCACAGTCCTCACCTGCTCCTTGGTACTTGCGGGACCCCAGTGTCACGGGTTAGAGATGTCACAGCTCAGTACAAATGCCCACGGTCCTCACCTGCTCTTTGGTACTTGCGGAGGGTCACGTCGCTGTGCCCTAGGGCACTGGCCTGCACGACCTACACCAACTGCTGACAAACACACGCTGTCCTCACCAAAGCCAAACGCTGCAACAACCAGCGACAACTCAAATGTGCATGTGCGGCGCAGAATCGCAGGTGTGAGATAACGCAGAGCTGGGCTTGACAGCTGCACAGTGTGCCCCCTGCGGCTTAACGTGGCCAGTCACTGCCATTCCGCCTTCTCCCTGGGAGAAGCGCATGAGCACAGGCTGCTTCAAGGCACGATGCAAACGGTTTGGATCTCCGGGTCTCTGAGGGCGAGAGTAATAAATGTGACCTGTGTGTGGCGCAGGAACTTCCCGTCCACTTGCTCCTCCATTCATTCAGGTGCTGCAAGAGAGGGACAGAGAAAGAAACAGTTGGACCGGATTAACAACCTCGTCATCCCTGACCCCAAACCTGCAGGCGTCCTAGGAGGCCTGATCTAAGTTTGGCTCTTCTCCCGCTCTTTGCTGGAATACTTCACTGCACAAATTTCTGTCATGAACACTCTCTTAACCATCTGATGTGTTCATAGTTCCCAGCCCAGCGTCCATTCCTCAAGGTACCTCAGCATTTCCCTTTGAAACCAGACCTGAGTGCCATCCCGTCCTGAGCTCCCTCAGCATTGCCCCCTGCAGCCTCCCCGACGCCATCTCCTCCCTGAGCTCCCTCAGTCTTTCCCGCCAAAGCCCCCCCGATGTCACTCCTCCCGAGGTCCCTCAGCCTTTCCCGCCAAAGCCCCCCCGATGTCACCCCCTCCGAGGTCCCTCAGCCTTTCCCACCAAAGCCCCCCCGATGTCACTCCCCCCGAGGTCCCTCAGCCTTTCCCGTCCAAGCTCCTTCCGCACCGTCCCGCCCTCAGGCTCCTCCGCCGCTCCCCCCGTTCCCGGCCCCTCCCGACCCGGCGCTGCCCCCTCCCGCTTCCTTTCCTCCCTCTGCCCTGTGGCACCACGGGCTCCCCCCTCCGCCCCACGGCCCCGCCCGAGCCCCGCGCAGCGCTCAGCCCAGGCCTCCCTTCCCTCACAGCCGCCCGCGTGTTTCCCCCTCGCCCCTTGCTCGGCCCGGCCCGGGGCCGCGCTGTTGCGGCTGCCTGCCCCTCGCCTTCCTCCTGCCCAAACCAGCCCGTCCCTCCCCCTCCAGCCTCCCCCCTCAGCCGGGACCGAGGCGGCCCCGTCCGGTCTCCCCGGTGTCCGCCCGCCCCTCGCTCACCGCCGGCCCCGCCGCCGCACCGCTTGCACACGCTCCTCGGCCCGCGCGCTTCTGCAGCGTGGCCCCGCCCATCCGGCGCAGGAGCCAATCCCGTCCGCGCCCGCCACCGGGCCCCGCCCCCCCTCCCGGCCCGGAGCCGCCGGCGGCCGCAGAGCGGCGCTGTCCGCCCGCAGCGCGGCCCCGGCCCCGGCGGGTCAGCGGCAGCGGGGCCGGGAGCGCTCGGGCTGCGCCTGCCCGGGACAGCCCGGGACCGAGGGCTCCGCCGCTGCAGCCCGTTTCGTGCCGGTTGCACCCCCGGCTTACACGGCTGCAGCCTTCCTGCTGCTTTAGCTCACACAGCTTTCTTCCTTCTGCCTGCACAGCAGTTCACACTCACAAACCTTCAGTGCTCGTTACCATAAGAATATCTGCAGAAGAATCTCCAAACATTACAAAGACAGACCACGGACCACAGCTTCCTGAGCTTTCGGATTAAAGTTCCTGTAGATCCCCATGTTTCAGTAAAACAGACACCACCAGTAGAGCTGCTGCCTCTGCCGTCTTTGGTCAGAAAGAAGTGACAACACCAGAAAACACATTGGCAGCCGGTGCTTTGACCAGTGAAGGTGGGGTCTACAAAAGTCTGATTAAACCAAACAGCCTGAGGGATTTATCAAGCTGCAGATCTGCCAGGCATGCTGAAATGCAACAGTTTACTCCTGCAATATTCCACAATGGAACAGCCCTTCATATCCAATCTCATCTCAAAGTTCCAAACCAGAACATTAAAAAGCTGTCACTAGGTATTAGAAGACCACTGCAAGATCGTATTGCTTTTTGAGTTCAATAACAATTTTTCAATAAACCAAAACCCAAGTAGTTTCTGCAGTCTGTTGCTCATCCTCCTGTTCATTCCTTAGCACTGCAGCAATCGGTTTTTATACAACGTGTCAGCAGAGGCGTTTGAAAAACCCCAAACAAAACTTATTCCAGTTCACGGACCCCCCCGCCCTCCGTGCATCCCATCACCCTGAGCCCCACTTGGTGCGGGAGAGGAGCACAGCTCGACATGTTGTATCTGGGATGCTGTATCTATTATGCTGTACCTAGGATGCTGTATCTGGGATGCTATATCTGGGACGGCGTATCTGGGATGCTGTACCTGGGATGCTGTATCTGGCATGATGTATCTAGGATGCTGTATCTGGTGTGGTGTATCTAGGATGCTGTATCTGGGATGCTGTATCTAGGATGCTGTATCTAGGATGCTGTATCTGGGATGCTGTATCTGGGATGCTGTATTTGGGATGCTGTATCTAGGATGCTGTATTTGGGATACAAGTCAGGGATGCGGACTTGCATGGTGGTGCTTTTATGAACATTTTATTGTGTTGTCACTTCAAAGCCCTTCATTTTCCTAGAAATTTTAAGATGATATTTCTTATTCGGAGGTTCAGACGCTGGTTGGACTTGATGTTGAATGGTCCATATAATGGGATCCATGAAATAAGAATCTTGCTTCCTTGTTGTTGTTTTCTAACACTGTCTGAATTTGGTAAGCAAGAGCAAGTGTGGTTGACAGTGTCTGTTTTTTGAGAGTAACGTATTCCTGACTGTCCCTCTTTGTATGGTGAAGGTTTCTGCCTGCACTATGATTTTGCTGGGCTGTGAGGCTGTGTGGGAGCAGCAGAGGTAAGAAGTGGTGGCTTTAAAGGCATTGAAGCTGTGGTAAAAGTAGCAGGTAAAGCTCGTTTCTTCCTAGAGAGCTGCCTGACAGAAACAGTTACAAGGAAAGACTCTTGAAGTTGGCTTTTTTTTTCTAATTTAGTCTTAATATGGAGCTTTTGGTACTGATTGATTGATTGATTGATTTCTGGGAAGCAAGAAGTGAGAGCCTGTGCACTCCCATAGGCAGCGCTGCCTCCCAAATAGGTGCCCCCTTCTCCACTCCTGTTCCTCCCATGCTCGTGTAGAACAAGGCCATGCAGTCGTGTGCAGATGTGGTGATTCCAAGGTGACTATGAGGTCACAGCCCCACGGTGACGTGCTGTGCTGTGTCTCGGCAGCAGCAGCAGCAGCAGCAGCAGCATCACGGTGCGAGCGTGGGGGCCATGGTCCTCACCCTCCTCCTCCTGCTGGTGTCCCTGCCAGCCCGGGAGGCCCAGGCTGCTCCAGCCGAGCGCAGGGAGCAGGTGGGCGGGCAGGGGCAGCACCCAGCCCCGAGCAGCTCAGCAGGGCAGCAGTGGGGCCAGGGCTGGGGCTGGGGCCGGGAGAGCAGCCGGGCTGGGCCGGGCAGGGCGAGCCAGGCAGCACCAGGGTGTGGGCAGGGGACAGACGCCCCGCAGGGAGGGGAGAGGGGCTGCGGCTGCTTCAGGGGCAAGTTGTGGGCAAGCAGGGGCTGGGAGTGGTGGCACAGGGGCAGAAACCAGCACTGAGTCCCTGCGGTGCCCTCCCTGCCTCCCAGCCCCGTGCCACACCGCCCCATCCCAGGGCACGCTTTGAGCCTTTGGGCCTGTTTCAAATCAAAGCTGGGGTTGGTTTGGCCCTTTGGGCCAGTTTTGAGCTCAATCTGGGCACATTTGTGCCCTTTGGGGTCGTTTCTGCCTAGATTTGGGAGTTCTTTGGCTTTGCAGTCCAGTTTCTCCCCAAATCTGGGGGTGTTTGGGACACTTTTGGCCATTTTTTACCCAAATCTGGGCATACTTTGACTTTTTGGTCCAATTTCACCCCAAATCTGGGGATGTTATACCCCTTTTTGGCCAGTTTTGATCCAAATCTAGTGGTGCTTTGGTTTTTCTGGCTCTTTTTACCCAATATACTCAGGTGCTTTTGCCCATTTTTTCCCCAGTGGAGACGATGTGTTCCCAAATATGGGATGTTTTCACCTTTGCCAGCAGTTTTGCTCTCAAATGTGGATGTTTTTGCCTCTTTTGGCCACTTTTTGCCCAAATACTTAGAATCTTTTGCCTTTATTGGCCAATTTAGCCCCCAAATATTTGGAATATTTAGTCATTTTTCCAGTTTTCTCCCTAAATAGGGCTATTTCTCTGCAATATATGGGCATTGTTGTCCTAAATACGTTGTGCTGTGTTTTGTTTTGTTTTTTCTCTCTTCTTTATGTCCTCTTTTACCCGAAATGCAGGAGTATTGCTCTGTGAGCCTGGAAACCTCTCTGATCTGTGATGACTCCGGGCCATGGCATTGGCAGAGCTGATGGAGCTTCCCAGCTGGATCCTGGTTATGAGCCTTGGGCTGTCCCAGGGGTAAGTTGTCACTGTCTGTCTGCTTGAGGGAATAAACACTCGCATTTTAATAGGTTATTAATGTGTGATTGTACCCAGGATCATCTCAGAGGCTTTCCAAAAGCTTTTTGTGCCTTGGTGGTGTTACACAGACAAGTAATGAATATTCATTTGCCTGCAAACCTGCTAGGTCTCAGCAAAAAGGTCACCCGTGTTCCATTTCTAGCTGTGGGAACGTCCACCTTTGTATGTGTCCTGTGTCATTACCTCACCCCCTCCCATCACTGCAGGTGACTGAGGAAGAAGGAGATCACAACATGCCATGGAAGCTCCTCACCCGTGGTTGACTCCCTGTTTGGTTCCTGCAGTCCATGGTGATCAAGCCTCTTGGTGTAATCCTGTTCCTGAGCCTGGGGCAATCCCAGGGGTAAGTGTTCAGTCTTCATTGGTCACTGGCCTTCTGCATTTGCTAATATTTGGTTTATTATTTGTTAACATTTTCCTGCAATAGTTGTGCCTTGCAGTAGCCAGCAGGCTCTTTGCTAGAAGAAGCATGAATGATCATTTTTTGCCGTGGTGCTCCATGCTCCCACCTTAGTGTGGGTTTTCGTTTGTGTGTGTGAGAGGTGTCCTGGTCAGAAGGCCCTGAGAGGCCCCATGTTTGTCCATCTGGTCCTTGAGGGGTGTTGCATGTGGCCTGGACACAGTGGTTTGGAAGCTGCCAGGTCCCCGTTAATGGGTCTGCATAGAATTAGCGGGTTCTAGGACCCTGGGCTTCCCCAGGAGGGTTTTAGGACCCTGGGGGTTCCTGGAGAAGGTTTTAGGACCCTGGGGGTTCCATAGAGATTCATAGAGCCCTATAGGGAGCCATAGGGACCTGTAGGGGCCCATGGAGCCCCAAGGAGCCCCATGGAGCCCCATAGAGCCCCATAGAGACAATAGAAAGGGAGGATTAAAGCTCTTTGCCACACGCTCCATCTCTGCGCTGCTCGCAGTGCCGGCTGCCGAGCCAGCGGCAGGTTGGGCTGAGTTTAGAGCTGGGTGAGCTCCAGGGAGTCCTTTCTCCTGACAGCTCCAGGCCTGGTCAGTGGCCACTGCAAGTGCTGGATAAATGTTGGCAAGATGCTCCTGCCGGGAAGGGAGAGAGGAGCTGCCACTGGGGTGGGTTTGGATGCTGAGGACGCAGCGGTGGGTGACAGGGGTGGCCATTGCGGAGGGGCAGTGTGAGCTCTGGTGCTGCTGTCTCCAGGTTGGCTCACCAGACCCAGGCCACCATGCTGGTTCACCAGATCTTTGGCGGATCCCTGTGGTTCCATGGTGAGCGCTGGCTGCCAGGTCCTGGGCCTGTGACTCTCAGGGCAGCGGTTTCCCTGAGAGCCTTGCAGTACAAATCTTTTGGGAAAACTGCTGAGTGTGTGTAACTTATCCAGAGGTGCAGCTGGTCAGTCTTGTGGTTCCTGTGGGTTGTGGCGTGTGTTGTAGTGATGAAAAAAGCTGTTGGCTGGGGGCCCCCAGCTCTTTGCCACCAGCTGAGGAACCCATGTTGGCAGTTATGTAGCAGCACTTGCTGTCCCAGCACACAGTGGAATTGCACGCTGTGAATCCTGGTGCCGACATCCCAGAGCCCAAAGCTGGAGAGGGGGAACACGGCAGCTGCCTGTGCTGTGCTGGGCTGGTGTTGGGTGCAGGTGTTGTGCCAGGGTGTGCTTACTGCTCTTGCTTTTGCAGTGAAGTTCTCAGCGTGCAAGAGGATCTGGGAGAGCTCTGACCCTTTGCTGGAGCTGGTGCTGGAGATCAGGTAGTGGGGCAGGGTGTGGGTGGGGGAGCTCTGCTCTCACAGGGGATGTTCCTGCAGCTGCACCGTTACTGCTCTGGAGGCTGCTTAACTGCCAGTGTCAGGCAGGGTGCAGGCAAGAGGGAAGCAGCTTCTGTTGTTGTGCTGCCTCTGTCTGGCAGAGCAGAGCCTGTTGCCTGAGCATGAGCCACGACTCCTCCATTGAGGCTCCATGGGACTGGGGACAGTACAGCCGTCCCTCATGGCATGCTGGCCAGTGCCTGGCTGGGGGCAGGCTCAGGGGTTTGGTGCAGTCTGTGGCCCTGTGCTCATGCTCTGTTTTATCTCTTGGGGCCAGTGTCTCTGATCAGGTGAAAAAAGCTGAGACCAACAGAGCCAGGTCTTCACCAGCGACAGGCCAGGTGAGTCCTGAAGGCTGTTCTGGGCCAGAGCTGCAGGAGCTGCTGCCCCTCTGCCTGCTCTGCGAGGGCAGGTGGGCTGCAGCTTGGCAGGGAGGCAGGCCCTGCACCCAATGGACAGGGGTGAGGGAGGGTGACTTGCAGGAAGGATCCTGCTCAGTTAAAGGTTGCTGTGTGAGCTTGGAGGGGATGGGATTGCAGTATCACCCTGTGTCCTTGGCACAGTGATTCAGCCTGGAGGCCCAAAAAGCTGCTCGCCCTCCTGCAGCTGCCTCCTGTGCCCAGAACACTGTGCACCTCTCAGGAAATGGACTGTAGCATAGACCGCCCTACTGGCTCCAGCACCGAGCTACCTGCCTCCAGAGACTCCAAACCGGCAACATTGAAATCCTCCCTGTTGGCCAGTGCTGCTCTGGAGCTGAACATCACCATGTCTCCACCACCAGCCATGAAGCTGTTACTTTCTGCCAAAAAGTGAGTCTGAGCTTCTGCCTGGAGTCTTCTGCCTCCAGCCTTGTGTTTTCAGAGCTGGAGATTGTGTTGGGGAGAGTGTAGACTGGATGCTGGGTGTCTTGCTAAGCTGGAGGCAGACAGGGAGAGCCCCTCAGCCCCAGGGCTGCAGCAGTTGCTCTGGTTTGGGGTACAGGGCCAGGTCCCCGCTGTTGTTCCCATCCCTGATTAAGGCTGGAGAAACGCCTCCTGTCTTCTTGCTCAGGACAGAGGGGTGGCTGTGCCAGTCCCTGGAGCGGGGTGGCCTCACCAATCTTCTCTGAGTGTCTTGTCCCCTGGGGCGATGGGAGCAAGTGAGTCCCCAGCTGGAGGCTGCAGAGTCTCCTCCTCCCCGCACAGGGGCTGGGACCAGCCCTCTGGGCGCCGCTGTGCAACCCGGGCTCAGGACAGTGCGCTGGGGTTTCTGGTGTTTAAATTTCCCTCCTTCCTTTTTTCGTTTCTGCTTCTAACAGAAAACAGTTCTAATTTGTTGACCAACCCCACTTTCCTGTCCCCTCCTGTGTCTTTACCCTTCCTTTTTCCCTGGGCTCACCTTCTTATTTTCTTCTCTTGGCTCATGGAAACCTCTTTTCTTTAGATCACCAAGTTTGTTGGGTTTTTTTTCATGTCAATAACTGCAGCGCATCATCCTGTGGAAGGCGAGCAGGAGTGACCATTGCACACCACCTCACTCACAATTTGCCAACCACACCTACCCCATGGACACCACCCACCCCAACTCCTTGGCCTTTTGGCAAGTCGAGGTAAGTGGTGCCAGTCGCTCCCAGGCTCCTGCACAGCAGCAAGGCCAGTAGTCCAGGAGGCAACTGTCTGACATGGCAGGTGGCCCGCGGCAGTGATTTCAGCAGCCACCTGTCCTGTTCTCTTGGATTGGCTAAGATGGGAGCAGTTGGGTGCTGTGCTTGTGCACTGTGGAGTGTGGAGGAAGAGGGGGGCTCCTGCTCCTGACCTGGCCTTCAGATCATGTCAGCCTCTTTTCCTGTTCTGCAGGCTGTCCTCGTATGCTCTCCATTGGCCAAATCCTGAAAAGCCGACCTTCAGCTTCATCCTCAGCTCAGCCCTTTGGCTTCCAGCCTCCCCGTGACCACCTGTTCCTGTGCCCACCCTTCGCACCACCTTCCTCCCTGCAGCAGCGAGAAGGAGCCCAGCCAGGTCACCGCTGGTTCCTCCAAAAAGAGGCAGTGTAAGCAGCCCCGTGGAGCAGACAGCAGCCCCTGTGCTCTGGCTCTGAAGGACAAGGATCAAGTCTCCAGCCCTCAGGGAAGAAGAAGAAGAAGAAGAAGAATCTCGCAGGAGGGTTCAGTGTCCCCTGGGGGAAGGAGGTGGCAGGCAAGGGTCCCAGCGGTGGCAGGGAGGCACCCAGCTGTCAGCACCGAAAGATCAGGCCCGTGGTGCAAGTGTCAAGCCCCAGGACCTGTCTGGACACAGAGCCCATCTGCCCCCTCAAGAGGAAGAGAAGGAGGAGATGGAGGAGACAGAAGAGTGCTGCTCAGGGTTAGAATGAGGTTTAGCATTAGGGTTACAGACTGTGGGTAAGGGTTAGAATGAGGGCTTGGGTTTAGCTTCAGTGTTTAGGGTTTGAGGTAGTGATAGGGTTAAAGTTAGGTTGATGGGTTAGGATTAGGATTAGAGTTACAGTTTGCTGTTAGGTGCTAGGGTTACAGTTAGGGTTAGACGAGTGTTAGGGGTTAGTGAAGAGTATTATGGTAAGTAGTTAGGGTTAGGGGTAGGGACAGAGTTAAGGTTGGCTTTTGGTTAGAGGTAGGTTTATGGTTTAGGTTTAGAGTTAGTGTTAGTGGTTAGGATTAGGGTAGGGTTAGGGATGAGGAACTGGCGTGGTAGTTAGTGATAGGGTTTGGGGATAAGGGAAGTGGTTAGATTTTGGGTTTGAGGTTAGGAACAGGGGTCTGGTAGTGCTTGGAATAGTGGTTAGGGTTAAGAGTGTTAGAGTAAGGGTTGGAATTTGGGGCAGAGCTGGGGTTAGCGGTTAGGACCAGGGTCAGAGTTTTGCTTAGGGTTATCATTTGTTGGTGATTGTTTCTTGGCTAGCGTGTATTAGTTAGGTTTAGAGTTAGGATTAGTGTTTAGAGTTAGGTTTCAGTGTTAGGGTTAGGGGCTAGGGTTAGAGAATATGTTAGGTTGAGAATTAGTGCTACAGGTTAGGAGTAGGTTTGTATTAGCGTCAGAGGGGGCTAGTGTTTCATCAGATTTAGGAATAGATAGGGCTTTGTGTAAAGCACAGGGTCAGGATTAGAGTTACCAGTTAGGGCTTAGGGAGCATGGTTAGGGTTAGTGTTTGGGGTTAAGGTTTTGAGTGAAGGTTATGGGTCAGGTTTTGGGTTAGAGTTAGTCTTAGAGTTGGGATTAAACTTTGGGCAAGAGGTTAGAGTACAGTGTTAAGGGTTAGGAGTTTGTGTTTGGGTTATATGAGGTTTAGGTTAGGGTTACGTGGTAGGGTTAAGGTCTAGGGTTAGATTTAGGGTAAAGGTAAGTGTTAGGAGTTACAGTTAGGGTTAGGCTTAGGAATTAGGGAGTGGGGTTAGATTTTGGGGTTAGGGGTTTGAGCTAGGGTTAGGGGGAAGGGTTACATTTAGGGTTAGAAATAGGGTTAAACGTAGGGCAAGGGGTCAGATTTAGGGTTAGAATTACTGTGTTTGAGTTAGGTGAGGTTTAGGATTAGGGACATGTGTTAGAGTTAGGCTTTAGGGTTAAGTGTTATGGTTGGTGCTAGAGTTAGGAGCTAGGGATTGGTCTGAGAGGTAGGGTTTGAGGTTCGGGTATGTGTTTGCATTGGGGTTTGGGTTAGTTGTTCAAGTATTAGGGGTAGGATTTGATGAGTGTTGGAGTTGGAGAGTAGTGTCAGTGGAAGTGGTTAGGGTTAGGGGTTAGTTTTAGGAGGTAGGGCTAGGGTTAGGGTTCTGTTTAGAGTCAGGTTTAGGGTTAGAGTTAGGGGTAGGGTCAGGGTTTGATTAGGATTAGGGTTAGAATTAAGGTTAGGGCTTTTGGGTTTGGGTTAGTGGTGGAGTTTGGTTTTAGATTGAGGCTTAGATTTGTGATTACAGTAAGAAGGCTAAGCATTAGGTTTAGAGTTGGAGTTAGAGGTAGGGGTTTGCATTAGCGTTCCCTTAGGGTGAAGAGAATTGGGTAGACTTTAGGGTTAGGCTTAGGGTTGAGGGAGTAGCATTAGTGACGTACTTAGGAGTAGCTTAGGTGTAGGAGTTGGGGCTTGGGGTAAGATTTAGGGGTTGGGGTTAGAGTTAGGGATAGGAAATATAATTAGGATTAGGGTAAGGGTTAGATTAAAGTTTAGGGGTTAGGCAGTAGTGTTAGAAAAGGTGGTTAGGGTCATGTTAGGGTTAGATTTCATGTTAGGGTTAGTGTTGGGTTAGGTTGGTTTAAGGGTTGTGGTTAAAGTTAGGTTAGTGATAGGGTTATGGTTAGGTTATGGTTAGGGTTTAGTTTTAGTGTTAGGACTAGGTTTCAAGTTAGGGTTAGAGTTAGTATTAGGGTTTAGGTTTACCATGAAGGTTATAGTTAGTGTTAGGCGTCAGCATTAGAGTTATCATAAGTGTTGGGTTTGTGTTAGGGAGCAGTGTTACGGTTAGTGGAACTGGTTAGGGTTAGGTAGGGTTAGTTTCAGGGTTTAGGGGTTATTGCTCGAGTAAGGGTGAGGTTTAGAATGATGGTTACTGGCTAGGGTTAGGGTTAAGGTTTAGGGCTGAGCTTTAGAGTCAGCTTTAGAGGGTTGGTGTTAGGCTTAGGTATTAAGGAGAAGAGTTAGGATAAGGAAGGATAAGATTATGGCTAGGATAAGTGGTTAGGACTTAGGTTTAGGGTTATAGTTCCTTTTAAGGTTAGATTAGAGTCAGTTATTGGGTAGCATTACCAGTCAGGGAGAAAGGTGAGAGTTAGGGTTTGATGTTAGCGTTAGATTTTGGGTTGGGGATATTGTTAGGTTAGGGTTTGGATTTCTGTTTATGTGATGTTAGTCTTAGGGTTAGAGTTAGGGGTTTTTCTTAAATTTTAGGATTAGATTTAGGATTAGTATTTAGGTTTACATTTAGGCTTAAGTTTTAGGATTTGGTTTAGGGTAATGGTTGGATTAGGGTTAACGTTAGGGGTTCCGGAGTTGTCTTAGGGGTAGAGTTAAGTTTTGGGGTTAGATTTAGGGGTAGGGTTAGATTAAGGTTTAGATTTAGAATCAGGGTTAGGGCATTGAATTAGTTTTAGAGTTAGGGTTAGAGGTTGGTCTTAGATTTAGCCTTTGCTTTAGGATTACAGTAAGTGATTGGACTAACATTAGAGGTTTAGATTTAGGGATAGGTGTTAGAGGTAGTGTTAGTGTTATTATTAGGGTTTGATTAGGATTAGGTTTAGGGTTTAAGGGTAGGGCTGTGGTTAGTGGTAAAGGTTAGTATTAGGGTTAGTGTTAGAGGTAAGGATTAAGGTTAGGGGTTAGGGAATAATGTTGGGTTAGTGTTGCGGGTTGGGGATACGGAGTAGTGAAAGTGGTTGGGAGTAGGTTTAGGTACTAGGGTTAGATTTAGGGTTAGGGTTTGGATTGACATTTTGGTTTTAGTTAGTGTTCAGGTTAGAGTTAGGGTTGGTGGTTAGTGGTTAGTTTTAGATTTACAGTTAGGGTTAGGTTTAGGGTTAGGGTTAGAATTGGGGTAAGGGCTTGGGGTTACAGTTAGATTAGTTTTAGGTTAGTGTTAGGGTTGGTGGTAGGGGCTTATTTAGGGTAAGGGGTTAGGGATTAGCATTATTATAAGTGGTTAGGATTACTGTAAGGGGGTAGGGTTAGGGGTGGGGATAGGGTTAAGGTTAGAATGATGGGTTAGGGTTGCAGTTAGGGTTTGGGACTGGGGGTGGAGTTAGGTTTCGGGACAGGGGTTTGGGGTTCAGATTAGATTCAGGGTTAGGGTTTAGGATAAGGATTAAGCTTTTGGTAAGTGTTGCGTTAGTGTTAGGGGTTGGGGATACAGAGTAGTGGGAGTGGTTAGGAGTAGGTTTAGGTACTAGGGTTAGATTTAGGGTTAGGGTTTGGATTGACATTTTGGGTTTGGTTAGTGTTCAGGTTAGAGTTAGGGTTAGTGGTTAGTTTTAGATTTACAGTTAGGGTTAGGTTTAGGGGCCAGGGAGTTGTGTCAGTGGAAGTGGTTTAGAGTAGGGGTTAGTTTTAGGATTTAGGGTTTGAATTAGGGTACAGTTTCAGATTAGATTTAGGGTTAGGGTTAGATTAGAGTTAGGGGATGGTGTTTCCAGTTAGACTTATGGTTAGGGATTTGGATGAGGTTTACAGTTAGGATTAGATTAGTGTTAGGATATAGTTAGTGTTAGAGCTAATGATTAGGTTTCAGAGTTAGGGAATAGTGTTAGTGTAAGCAGTTAGGGTTAGGTTTTAATATTAGAGTTGAAGGGTAGGACTAGGGTTAGGTTTGGAGTTAAGCTTATGGGTAAGTATTAGAGTTAGATTAGGTTTAGAAGAGGGTTAGAATGTAGGGTTGGAGTTAGCGTTAGAGGTTAGCTTTATGTTTTGGGTTAGAGTTAGGATCACGTTTTAGCTTTAGATTTAGGTTAGAGTTAGGGGTGGGGTTAGCATTAGGGTTAGGGTTAGTGTTAGGCAGTAGTGATAGTGGAATTGTCAGAGTTAGGTTTTAGATTTATACTGGAGATGGAGGATGGGGTTGGCATTAAGGGTCAGAATTCTGGTTAGTGGTTAGGGGGTAGTGTTAGTGTAAGTCGTTAGGATTAGTGTAAGGGGTTAGTTTTATGAGTTAGGGGTAGGGATAGCATTAGCGCTACGTTAATGGGTTAAGGTTTGAATTAGGGATATTTCAGGGTTAGAGTCAGTCATAAGAGTTACAGGTTAGGATTTCAGGTTAGGGCTTGGTTTAGTTTAGTGTTTGGTTTAGGGCTGGTGTTAGTATGAT
The DNA here is from genome assembly GCF_963082525.1 of Nesoenas mayeri. Taxonomy (NCBI): domain Eukaryota; kingdom Metazoa; phylum Chordata; class Aves; order Columbiformes; family Columbidae; genus Nesoenas; species Nesoenas mayeri. Next base: position 180,738 of record NC_137571.1, read on the forward strand.
GGGTTAGGGTTAGTTTTAGGGTTAGGCTAGGGTTATGGTTTAGGGTTAGAGGTCACATTAGGGTGATATTTCAGGTAAGAGTTAGGGTAAGGCTAGGGCTAGGATTGATTTTAGGATTATGGGGGTTTGGTTTAGGTTAGATTTTGGGCAAGAGGTAGGGTTAGGGTGATGTTTGGGTTAATGTTAAGGTTAGTTTTAGGTGAATGATAGGTGTAGGGTAAGTTTGAAATGCAGGGGTTAGGATTAGGGTTAGGGTAAGGGATGGATAAGTGTTAGGTTAGGGCTTAGGGAGTGGTGTCAGTGGAAGTGGTTGGGGTTTAGCTCAGGGTCCCAGGGGGATTTGTGAGGTACCAAGGCCTGGATGAAGAGCTCTCTCTTGGTCGCACACATCCGAAAAGACGGGGACACGTCTGTGACTGATCTGCCTGGCGCTGTCCCACCAGCAGTGGCAGATGCATCCTGGAGAGGAGCGGAGCTGCCAGGCGCTGTCAGAGGATCTCCCTGAGGTGCCACTGGCTGCCCACCCAGACTCACACACTGTCCCTGGCTGGGACAGATACACCAGCTACGAGCTCTGGACACAGGACACAACAGTCCAACAGCAAAGACCATCTCTCCTGTCCTGACAGACTCTTATGACCCCGGGAGCCCAAAGCCATGGACCACAAGAACTCATTGGACATTTTAGAGGCGTGGCCTATAGACTGAGGAATGAGATCTGTGTGTATATCCAGAGATAGGAAAGTGCTGTTGATTAACTGGAATGTATTGGAGAGTGTGGGACCCGGGCACAACACAGATGGTACAGAAGAAGGGGGGGGGCACTGTCCTGGTTTCAGCTGGGAGAGAGTTAATTTTCTTCCTAGTAGCTGGTAGAGTGCGGTGTGTTGGATTTAATCTGAGAAGAATGTTGATAGCACAGGGATGTTTTGGTTGTTGCTAAGCCATGTTTATCCCAAACCAAGGACTTTTCAGCAAGGAGGCTGGAGATGCACAAGAAGCTGGGAGGGGCACAGGCAGGACAGCTGGCCCAAGTGGCTAAAGGGATATTCCACACCATATGATGTCATGCTTGGTATGTCAACTAGAGAAAAGTTCTCTGGGGGAGCGCTGTTTGGGATCTGGCTGGGTGTCACTCAATGGGTTGTGAGCAATTGCATTGTGCGTGACTTGGTTTATATCTCCTGTTATTACCATTTTTGCAATTACTACTATTACTACTGCCATCATTATTATTATAGTTACTATTGCTATAATTATTTTATTTATTATCACTATTATATTATATTTATTGTAGCTATTGTTGCTATTGTTGCTATTGTTGCTGTTGTTGCTGTTGTTATTGTTTTGCCTTTCTGTCTCATTAAACTGTCTTCATTTTAACCCAAGATGATTCTTTCTTTCCTGATTCCCTCTCCCATCCCACTGGGCTGGAGGGAGGAAGAGAAGGGCTGTGTGTGATGTTCAGCTGCCCGCTGGGTTACACAAAACATTCCTGGTCAAAGGAGTGATCATGCAGGTGTCCCAGAGGAAGAGGTGAACCTGAGGAGGGCACAGGGTAACAAGGGCCCTTCAATGCCAGGACAGGCTGTGAGGAGCCAGGATGCCAAAAGATGTCAGAATGGAGAATGTTTCAGGACACCGTCTTGGTTCAGCCCTCCCCTGCCCTTTGTGCCATGAGAGACACCCCATGGTCCTGCCCAGCCTTGTCCTGGGCTCCTGAGCCAGCTAGGAAGATGGAAAGGGCTCAGCAGCAGTGATCCTCCTCCAGCTGGGTCTGTTTCCCAGCCCAACCAGCGTGGCCAGAGCAGAGTCACCCATGGCCCCAGGGCACCACAGCCCCTCGCTCTGCAGAGCAGCATGGCCAGCTCAGGGCCCTGTGGGGAGCACAGGGAGGGAACCAGGACCAGCCGGCCAGGCCAGGCTGGACACCCTCACCTGGGGAAAGGGATGTCCCTGGAGAAGAGCAAGGCAGCATTTCTGTGCCTGCAGGGAGGAATCCAGGAGTAAGAGAAACCCCTTTCTGCAGACACTCATTGGGGTCAGGCTGCTCTGTTGCTGGAGCAGGACTCTTGTTCTGGTGTGAGGAGAGGGGCTGGCACTGATGGACACAGGTCATCTGTGGTGGGGATCTGCTGGAGCTGAATCTGCTTTTCCTGTCTGTCCACACCTCCTCAGGAGACACTCTGCGTCGGTATCCATGGGGGAATTCTTCTATCACATGTTCAAAGTGCTCACTGCCCAAACAGTGTCATCCTGACCAACTTCTCTGTCATCCTCACTCACACAAGATAAATCAACCTGTTGCCCATGTCATTGAGCAGCTCCATAGATCTGAGCTGATCCTTCACACAGGGGGATCCCTCTGTCCTCACTCTCCCTGGGACTCTCTCCAGCAGACCCTGTATCCTCCAACTGAAACACCACAGCTCAGCAAGCTGCCCCACCTCACCTCATACAATCCAAAACTGTCACAGTGCTTTGACAAGACATGGGGCTCCTCCTGGCAGCGGATGTTCGGAAGCTTGTTCAGTGCTACACCACCTGGGTTTCCACCATCCAGAGGGACACAGATTGCCTCTGTGATACCCCTCTTGTAGAGCCAGACCTAATGAACAGCATTTTAAGCAATACCTCAGACTCCGAGTGCATTTCCTTCTGGGATCATACCAGACCAGCATCAACTGGGGAAAAACACTCTCCCAGCACTCTTGGATGCAAACCCTCTGGTCCCAAGAGCTGGTAAGGCTGCAGTTTGCTCATGAAACCCCTGCCCTGATCCCCATCCACCACAGTTGTTGCCCTCCAGAGTTCTGCCTGGAAGCACAAAGGCCTGGAAGACTTTGCTGGTGACAACTGATGCAAAGACACGGAGACATCTCAGGTCTACCTACACCTTGTCTTACTAAATTCAGTAGTAGTCTCCCAGTATTTAGGATTCTCCTTTAGCTGTTTCTGAATTAGCAACAGCTTATCTTGATGACCTTCAATTCCTTTTGGAGTTTTAATTGTGTTCTGATCTGAACCATTGCTGTGCCTGGAGGACACTGTCCTTGAAAACTAGATGGATCCAGGCATATTGTGAAAGTATTTGGTCTTTTGGTTGATTGTATCATCAAGAGACTTAGTGAAGATCCCTGTGTGATGTGCTGCTTGTCCATGCAATGCCTGCAGCTGTTGGGTAGAGAAGAGACCAACCTTGCTTTTCTGATGACATGTGATGACTGATGTCCCTGGGAAAGCAATGGAACAGCTTATCCTTGGTAACATCTCAAGGCACATCAAGGATAGGAGGGTTATTAGGGGCAGTCAGCATGGCTTCACCAAGGGTAAGTCATGCTTGACCAACCTCATAGCCTTTTATGAGAATGTAACAGGGTGGATGGATGATGGCAGAGCGGTGAATGTGGTCACCTTGACTTCAGCAAAGCCTTTGACACAGTCTCCACAGCATCCTCACAGCTGAGTTGAGGAGGGGTGGTCTGGACAATAGAGTAGTGAGGTGGGTTGCAAACTGGCTTAAGGAGAGAAGCCAGAGAGTGGTGGTCAATGGTGCGGAGTCCAGTTGGAGGCCAGTATCTAGTGCGGAGCCTCAGGGGGCAGCACTGGGGCCAGTATTATTCAATATATTCATTAACGATTTAGATGAGGGAATAGAGTGACTATCAGCAAGTTTGCTGATGACACTAAGCTGGGAGGAGCGGCTGACACGCCAGAGGCTGTGCTGCCATCAGAGACCTGGACAGGCTGGAGAGCTAGGCGGGGAATAACCTGATGGAATTTAACAAGGGCAAGTGCAGAGTCCTGCATCTGGGCAGGAACAGCCCCAAGTTCCAGTATAGGTTGGGAAATTACATATTAGAGAGCAGTGTAGGGGAAAGGGACCTGGGGGTCCTGGTAGAACACAGGATGACCATGAGCCAGCACTGGGCCCTTGTGGCCAGGAAGCCAATGGGACCTGGGGTGGGTTAGAAGAGGGGTGGTTAGTAGATCGAGAGAGGTCCTCCTTCCCCTCTACTCCAGCCTGGTGGACCCCATCTAGAATATTGTGTCCAGTTCTGGGCCCCTCAGTTCCAGCAGGACAGGGAACTGCTGGAGAGGGTCCAGCGTAGGGCAACAAAGATGATTAAGGGAGTGGAGCACCTCCCTTATGAGGAAAGGCTGAGGGAGCTGGGGCTCTTTAGTTTGGAGAAGAGGAGACTGAGGGGTGACCTTATTAATGTTTATAAATATATAAAGAGTGAGTGCCACGAGGATGGAGCCAGGCTCTTCTCGGTGCAAACAATGATAGGACAAGGGGTAATGGGATCAAGCTGCAATACAAGAGGTTCCACTTAAATTTGAGAAGAAACTTCTTCTCAGTGAGGGTGACAGAGCCTGGAACAGGCTACCCAGGGGGGTTGTGGAGTCTCCTTCTCTGCAGACATTCCAACCCGCCTGGACATGTTCCTGTGTGACCTCACCTGGGCGTTCCTGCTCCATGGGGGGATTGAACTGGATGAGCTTTCCAGGGCCCTTCCAATCCCAAACATACTGTGACACTTTGATACAGCATCCCAGATACAGCATCCTAGATAGAGCATCTCAGATACAGCAGCCCAGATAAAGAATCCCAGATAGAGCATCCAAGATACGGCATCCCAAATACAGCATCCCAGGTACAGCATCCCAGATACAGCATCCTAGATACTGCATCCTAGATACAGCATCCTAGATACAGCATCCTAGATACAGCATAATAGATACAGCATCCCAGATACAGCATCATAGATACAGCAACCTAGGTAGAGCATAATAGATACAGCATCCCAGATACAGCATCCTACATACAGCATCTCAGATACAGCATCCCACATACAATATCCCATATACAGCACCCTAGATACACCATACCAGATACAGCATCCCAGATACAGCATCCCACATACAATATCCCATATACACCACCCTAGATACACCATACCAGATACAGCACCCTAGATACAGCATCCCAGATACAGCATCATAGACACAGCATCCTAGATACGGCATCCCAAATACAGCATCCCAGGTACAGCATCTCAGATACAGCATCCCTGATACAGCATGCCAAATACAGCATCCCAAATACAGCATCCCAGGTACAGCATCCCAGGTACAGCATCATAGAGAGAGCATTCTAGATTCACCATCCCAGATACAGCATCCTAGATACAGCATCCTAGATTCACCATCCCAGGTACAGTATCCCAGATACAGCACCCTAGATACAACATCCCAGATACAGCATCCTAGTTACAGCATCCCAGATACAGTACCCAAGATACAACATCCTAGATACAGCATCCCAAATATAGCATTCAAAATACAGAGTCCCAGGAACAGTATCCCAGATACAGCATCTCAGATACAGCATCCCAGATACAGCATCTCAAATACAGTATCTCAAATACAGCATCCCAGGTACAGCATCCCAGGTACAGCATCCCAGATACAGCATCCCAGATACAGCATCCTAGATACAGCATTCCAGATAGAGCATCCCAGATACAGCATCCGAGATACAGCATCCTAGATTCACCATCCCAGATACAACATCCCAGATACAGCATCCTAGATACCGTATCCCAGATACAGTATCCCACATACAGCATCCTATATACAGCATCCTATATTCACCATCTTAGATAACAGCATCCTAGATACAGCATCCTAGATACACGATCCTACATACAGCATCCCAGATACAGCATCCCAAATACAACATCCCAATACAGCATCCCAAATACAGCATCCCAGATACAGCATCCCAGATAAAGCATCCCAGATACAGCATACTAGATACAGCATCCCACATATAGCATCCCAGATACAGCATCCCAGATACCGTATCTCAGATACAGCACCCTAGATACAGCATTCTAGATACAGCATCCCAAATACAGCATCCCAAATACAGCATTCCAGGTAGAGCATCCCAGACACAGCATTCCAGACACAGCATCCCAGATACAGCATCCTAGATTTACCATTCCAGATACAGCATTCTAGATACAGCATCCTAGATTTAACATCCCAGATACCGTATCCCAGATACAGCACCCTAGATACAGCATTCTAGATACAGCATCCCAAATACAGCATCCCAAATACAGCATCCCAGATAAAGCATCCCAGATACAGCATACTAGATACAGCATCCCACATACAGCATCCCAGATACAGCATCCCAGATACCGTATCCCAGATACAGCACCCTAGATACAGCATTCTAGATACAGAATCCCAAATACAGCATCCCAAATACAGCATTCCAGATACAGCATCCCAGATAAAGCATACCAGATACAGAATACTAGATACAGCATCCCACATACAGCTTCCCAGATACAGCATCCCAGATACAGTATCCCAGATACAGCACCCTAGATACAGCATTCCAGATACAATATCCCAAATACAGCATCCCAAATACAGCATCCCAGTTACAGCATCCCAGATACAGCATCCTAGATACAGCATACCAAATACAGCATCCCAGATACAGCACCCTAGATACAGCATTCTAGATACAGCATCCCAAATACAGCATCCCAAATACAGCATCCCAGATACAGCATCCCAGATAAAGCATCCCAGATACAGCATACTAGATACAGCATCCCACATACAGCATCCCAGATACAGCATCCCAGATACCGTATCCCAGATACAGCACCCTAGATACAGCATTCTAGATACAGAATCCCAAATACAGCATCCCAAATACAGCATTCCAGATACAGCATCCCAGATAAAGCATACCAGATACAGAATACTAGATTCAGCATCCCACATACAGCTTCCCAGATACAGCATCCCAGATACAGTATCCCAGATACAGCACCCTAGATACAGCATTCCAGATACAATATCCCAAATACAGCATCCCAAATACAGCATCCCAGTTACAGCATCCCAGATACAGCATCCTAGATACAGCATACCAAATACAGCATCCCAGTTACAGCATCCCAGATACAGCATCCTAGATACAGCATCCCAAATACAGCATCTCAAATACAGTATCCCAGGTACAGCATCCCAGGTACAGTATCCCACGTACAGCATCCCAGATACAGCATCCCAGATACAGCATCCTAGATACAGCATTCCAGATAGAGCATCCCAGATACAGCATCCGAGATACAGCATCCTAGATTCACCATCCCAGATACAACATCCTAGATACAGCATCCTAGATACCGTATCCCAGATACAGCATCCCAGATACAGCATCCTATACACAGCATCCTATATTCAACATCTTAGATAACAGCATCCTAGATACAGCATACTAGATACACGATCCTAGATACAGCATCCCAGATACAGCATCCCAAATACAACATCCCAATACAGCATCCCAAATACAGCATCCCAGATACAGCATCCCAGGTAGAGCATCCCAGACACAGCATTCCAGACACAGCATCCCAGATACAGTATCCTAGATTTACCATTCCAGATACAGCATCCTAGATACAGCATCCTAGATTTAACATCCCAGATACCGTATCCCAGATACAGCAACCTAGATACAGCATTCTAGATACAGCATCCCAAATACAGCATCCCAAATACAGCATCCCAGATACAGTATCCCAGATAAAGCATCCCAGATACAGCATACTAGATACAGCATCCCACATACAGCATCCCAGATACAGCATCCCAGATACCGTATCCCAGATACAGCACCCTAGATACAGCATTCTAGATACAGCATCCCAGATACAGCATCCTATATACAGCATCCTATATTCACCATCTTAGATAACAGTATCCTAGATACAGCATCCTAGATACACGATCCTACATACAGCATCCCAGATACAGTATCCCCGATACAGCACACTAGATATAGCATCCTAGGTACAGCATAATAGATACAACATCCCAGATACAGCATCGCAGATACAGCATCATAGATACAGCATCTTAGGCAGAGCATAATAGATACAGCATCCCAGATACAGCATCCTAGATAAAGCCTCCTAGATACAGTATCCAAGATACAGCATCCCAGATACGGCATGTTAGATACAGCATTCCAGATACAGCACCCTAGATACAGCACCCGAGATACAGCATCCCAGATACAGCATCCCACATACAGCATCCCACATACAGCACCCTAGATACACCATCCCAGACACAGCATCCTCGATACAGCATCCCAGATACAGCATCCTAGATACAGCATCCCAGATACAGCATCCCAAATACAGCATCCCTAATACAGCATCTCAGGTACAGCATCCCAGGTACAACATCCCAGGTACAGCATCATATATAGAGCATCCTAGATTCACCATCCCAGATACAGCATCCCAGATACAGCATCCCAGGTACAGCATCCCAGGTACAGCATCCCAGATACAGCATCCTAGATAAAGCATTCCAGATATAGCATCCCAGATACAGCATCCGAGATACAGCATCCTAGATTCACCATCCCAGATACATCATCCTAGACACATCATCCTAGATACAGCATCCTAGATACAGCATCCCAGATACAGCATCCCAAATACAGCATACTAGATATAGCCTCCCAAATAAAGCATCCCAAATACAGCATCCCAGATACATTATCCCAGATACAGCATCCTAGTTAGAGCATAATAGATACAGCATCCCAGATACAACATTCGAGATACAGCATGTTAAATACAGCATCCTAGATTCACCATCCCAGATACAGCATACTAGATAGAGCATCCCAGATACAGCATCGCAGATACAGCATCCCAGGTACAGCATCGCAGATACAGCATCCCAGATACAGCATCCCAGATACAGCATCCCAGATACAGTATCCTAGATACAGCATCCTAGATACAGCATCCCAGATACAGCATCCCAGATACAGCATCCCAGATAAAATATCCCAGATACAGCATCCCAGATTTAATATCCAAGACATAGCACCCTAGATACACCATCCCCGATAAAGCATCCTAGATACAGCATCCCAGGTACAGCATCCTAGATACAGCATCCCTAATACAGTATCCCAAATACAGCATCCCAGGTACAGCATCCAAGATACAACATCCGAGATACAGCATCCCAGATACAACATCCCAGATACAACATCCCAGATACAGCATCCTAGATACAGCATCCCAGATACAACATCCCAGATACAACATCCCAGATACAGCATCCTAGATACAGCATCACAGATACAGCATCCCAGATACAGCATAATAGATATAGCATTCCAGCTACAGCATCCCACATACAGCATGCCAGATACAGCATACTAGATACAGCATTCTAGAATCACCATCCCAGATACAGCATACTTGATACAGCATCCCAAATACAGCATCCCAAATACAGCATCCCAGATACAGCATCCCAGATACAGCATCCTAGTTAGAGCATAATAGATACAGCATCCCAGATACAACATCCGAGATACAGCATGCTAGATACAGCATCCTAGATTCACCATCCCAGATAGAGCCTCCTACATACAGCATCCTAGATACCGCATCCCACATACAGCATCCCACATACAGCACCCTAGACACAGCATCCCAGATACAGCATCCCAGATACAGCATCCCAGATATAGCATCCCAGGTACAGCATCCCAGATACAGCATCCCAGATACAGCATCCTAGGTACAGCATCCTAGGTACAGCATCCCAGATACAGCACCCTAGATAGAGCACCATGTATACAGCATCACAGATACAGCATCCCAGATACAGTATCCCAGATACAGCATCCTAGATACAGCATCCCAGATATAATATCCCAGATACAGCATCCCAGATATAATATCCCAGATATAACACCCTAGATACACTATCCCCTATAAAGCATCCTAGATACAGCATCCCAGATACAGCATCCTAGATACAGCATCCCAGATACAGTATCCCAAATACAGCATCCCAGATACAGCATCCTAGATACAGCATCCAAGATACAACATCCTAGATACAGCATACTAGATACCGTATTCCAGACACAGCATCCCAGACACAGCATCCTATATACAGCATCCTAGATTTACCATCCCAGATACATCATCCTAGATACATCATCCTAGATACAGCATCCTAGATACAGCATCCCAAATACAGCATCCCAAATACACCATCCCAGATACAGCATCCCAGATACAGCATCCCAGATACAGCATCCCAGACACAGCATCCTAGTTAGAGCATAATAGATACAGCATCCCAGATACAACATCCGAGATACAGCATGCTAGATACATCATCCTAGATTCACCATCCCAAATACAGCATCCTAGATACAGCCTCCCAAATACAGCATCCCAAATACAGCATCCCAGATACAGCATCCTAGATACAGCATCCCAGATACAGTATCCCAGATACAGCATCCTAGATACAGCATCCCAGATATAATATCCAAGATACAGCATCCCAGATATAATATCCCAGATATAACACCCTAGATACACTATCCCCTATAAAGCATCCTAGATACAGCATCCCAGATACAGCATCCTAGATACAGCATCCTTGATACAGTATCCCAAATACAGCATGCCAGATACAGCATCCTAGATACAGCATCCAAGATACAACATCCTAGATACAGCATCCCAGATACAACATCCCAGATACAACATCCCAGATACAGCATCCTAGATACAGCATCCTAGATTGACCATCCTAGATACAGCATCGCAGATACAGCATACTAGATACAGTATCCCAGATATAGAATCCCAGGTACAGCATCGTAGATACAGCATCCTAGATACAGCATCCAAGATACAACATCCTAGATACAACATACTAGATACAACATCCCAGATACCGCATCCCAGATACAGCATCCTAGATACAGCATCCGAGATACAGCATCCCAGATACAGCATCCCAGATACAGCATAATAGATATAGCATCCCAGCTACAGCATCCCACATACAGCATGCCAGATACAGCATACTAGATACAGCATCCCAGATACAGCGTCCCAGATACAGCATCCTAGATACAGCATCCCAGATAGGACATCCCAAAAACAGGATTCCAGATACAGCATCCAAGATACAGCATCCCAGATACAGCACCCTAGATACAACATCCTAGATACAGCATCCCAAATACAGCTTCCCAAATACAGCATCCCAGGTACAGCATCCTATATTCACCATCCTAGATACAGCATCCTAGATTCACCATCCCAGATAGAGCATCCTACATACAGCATCCTAGATACCGCATCCCACATACAGCATCCAAGATACTGCATCCTAGATACAGCATCCTAGTTACAGCATCCCAGATAAAGCACCCTAGATACAGTATCCTAGATATAGCATCCCAGGTACAGCATCCCAGATACAGCATCCCAGATACAGCATCCTACTTATAGCATCCTAGGTACAGCATAATAGATAAAGCATCCGAGATACAGCATCCCAGATATAGCATCTGTCCTGGTTTTGTTAAAAAACAAGTTTCTCTTTCAGTGAATTTTGCCTGTCAGCTAAAGCCTTCATATTAACTGCATTTTCCTGGAGAACCAGACACATGTTTTGGTAAAACCTAGCAATGGCATGCAAACTTATTCATAAGCATGGATTGACATCTCGCGAGAGGGGCGACGAGAAAAAACTGACCAACTGTGTATAACATTCCATTCACGTGAATACTTCATATAAAATGGGAGATCACGAGGATCTCGTCCCTTCTTTTCCCTTTTTTCTTATAGCTGACATTAGGAGAGGACCTTGCTAGTTATCCCTGCGAACTGAGGCCTAGTGAGAGACTGAATCCAGCTCTGGTTGGCTGTGGAGTCTAATCCAGGACTTTGGGTGCTGGCTCTGCAGTTGCTGAGACTTCCAAGATTGGTTTTGTATATTTTGTATTATTTTCTCTATTCTTATTAGTAGCATTAGTAAAACATCTTTAATTTTTTCAACTATCTTCTCTCTGTCCTTCTTTTTCTCTCCCGATCGCCTGTGCTGAGTGGAAGGGAAGAGAGGGAGGGGCGAAAGGGGGAAGTGGGGCGGGAGGGGGTTAACAATACATCTGCCAGGGTTTTATTGTCACCTCGCAATCTTAACTCTCGACAGCATCTTAGATACATCATCCTAGATACAGCATCCTAGATTCACTATCCAAAATACAGCATCCCAGGTACAGCATCCCAAATACAGCATCCCACATACATCATCTCAGATACAGTATCCTAGATAAAGCATCCCAGATACAACATCCCAGATACATCATCCCAGGTACAGCATCCTAGATACAGCATCCCAGATACAGCATCCCAGATACAACATCCCAGATACAGCATCCCAGCTACAGCATTCCAGCTACAGCATCCTATATAAAGCATCCCAGATACAGCACCCTAGATACAACATCTCAGATACGGCATCTAAGATACAGCATCCCAGATACAACATCCCAGATACAGCATCCCAGCTACAGCATTCCAGCTACAGCATCCTATATAAAGCATCCCAGATACAGCACCCTAGATACAACATCTCAGATACGGCATCTCAGATACAGCATCCTAGATACAGCATCCCAGATATAGCATCCCAGATACAGCATCCCAAATACAGCATCCCAGATACAGCATCCCAGATACAGCATCCCAGATACAGCATAATCGATACAGCATCCCAGATACAGCATCCCAGATAGGCCATCCCAGATATAGCATCGTCGATATAGCATCCTAGATACAGCATCCCAGATACATCACTCCAGATGTTATCCAGCACTTGCAGTGGCCACTAACCAGTCCTGGAACTGTCAGGAGAAAGGACTCCCTGGAGCTCACCCAGCTCTAAACTCAGCCCAACCTGCCGCTGGCTCGGCAGCCGGCACTGCGAGCAGCGCAGAGATAGAGTGAGTGGCAAAGAGCTTTAATCCTCCCTTTCTATTGTCTCTATGGGGCTCTATGGGGCTCCATGGGGCTCCTTGGGGCTCCATGGGCCCCTACAGGTCCCTATGGCTCCCTATAGGGCTCTATGAATCTCTGTGGAACCCCCAGGGTCCTAAAACCTTCTCCAGGAACCCCCAGGGTCCTAAAACCCTCCTGGGGAACACCCAGGGTCCTGAAAACCTCCCGGGAAACGCCCAGGGTCCTAGAACCCGCTCATTCTATGCAGACCCATTGACTGGGACCTGGCAGCTTCCAAACCACTGTGTCCAGGCCACATGCAACACCCCTCAAGGACCAGATGGACAAACATGGGGCCTCTCAGGGCCTTCTGACCAGGACACCTCTCACACACACAAACGAAAACCCACACTAAGGTGGGAGCATGCAGCACCACGGCAAAAAATGATCATCCATGTTTCTTCTAGCAAAGAGCCTGCTGGCTACTGCAAGGCGCAACTATTGCAGGAAAATGTTAACAAATAATAAACCAAATATTAGCAAATGCAGAAGGCCAGTGACCAATGAAGACTGAACACTTACCCCTGGGATTGCCCCAGGCTCAGGAACAGGATTACACCAAGAGGCTTGATCACCATGGACTGCAGGAACCAAACAGGGAGTCAACCACGGGTGAGGAGCTTCCATGGCATGTTGTGATCTCCTTCTTCCTCAGTCACCTGCAGTGATGGGAGGGGGTGAGGTAATGACACAGGACACATACAAAGGTGGACGTTCCCACAGCTAGAAATGGAACACGGGTGACCTTTTTGCTGAGACCTAGCAGGTTTGCAGGCAAATGAATATTCATTACTTGTCTGTGTAACACCACCAAGGCACAAAAAGCTTTTGGAAAGCCTCTGAGATGATCCTGGGTACAATCACACATTAATAACCTATTAAAATGTGAGTGTTTATTCCCTCAAGCAGACAGACAGGGACAACTTACCCCTGGGACAGCCCAAGGCTCATAACCAGGATCCAGCTGAGAAGCTCCATCAGCTCTGCCAATGCCATGGCCCGGAGTCATCACAGACCAGAGAGGTTTCCAGGCTCACAGAGCAATGCTCCTGCATTTCGGGTAAAAGAGGACATAAAGAAGAGAGAAAAAACAAAACAAAACACAGCACAACATATTTAGGACAACAATGCCCATATATTGCAGAGAAATAGCCCTATTTAGGGAGAAAACTGGAAAAATGAGTAAATATTCCAAATATTTGGGGGCTAAATTGGCCAATACAGGCAAAAGATTCTGAGTATTTGGGCAAAAAGTGGCCAAAAGAGGCAAAAACATCCACATTTGGGAGCAAAACTGCTAGCAAAGGTGAAAACATCCCATATTTGGGAACACAGCGCCTCCATTAGGGGAAAAAATGGGCAAAAGCACCTGAGTATATCAGGTAAAAAGAGCCAGAAAAAACAAAGCACCACTAGATTTGGATCAAAACTGGCCAAAAAGGGGTATAACATCCCCAGATTTGGGGTGAAATTGGGCCAAAAAGTCAAAGTATGCCCAGATTTGGGTAAAAAATGGCCAAAAGTGGCCCAAACACCCCCAGATTTGGGCAGAAACTGGACTGCAAAGCCAAAGAACTCCCAGATCTAGGCAGAAACGACCGCAAAGGGCAGAAATGTGCCCAAATTGAGCTCAAAACTGGCCCAAAGGGCCAAACCAACCCCAGCTTTGATTTGAAACAGGCCCAAAGGCTCAAAGCGTGCCCTGGGATGGGGCCGTGTGGCACGGGGCTGGGGGGCAGGGAGGGCCCCGCAGGGACTCAGTGCTGGTTTCTGCCCCTGTGCCACCACTCCCAGCCCCCGCTTGCCCACAACTTGCCCCTGAAGCAGCCGCAGCCCCTCTCTCCTCCCTGCGGGGCGTCTGCCCCCTGCCCACACCCTGGTGCTGCCTGGCTCGCCCTGCCCGGCCCAGCCCGGCTGCTCTCCCGGCCCCAGCCCCAGCCCTGGCCCCACTGCTGCCCTGCTGAGCTGCTCGGGGCTGGGTGCTGCCCCTGCCCGCCCACCTGCTCCCTGCGCTCGGCTGGAGCAGCCTGGGCCTCCCGGGCTGGCAGGGACACCAGCAGGAGGAGGAGGGTGAGGACCATGGCCCCCACGCTCGCACCGTGATGCTGCTGCTGCTGCTGCTGCTGCTGCTGCTGCTGCCGAGACACAGCACAGCACGTCACCGTGGGGCTGTGACCTCATAGTCACCTTGGAATCACCACATCTGCACACGACTGCATGGCCTTGTTCTACACGAGCATGGGAGGAACAGGAGTGGAGAAGGGGGCACCTATTTGGGAGGCAGCGCTGCCTATGGGAGTGCACAGGCTCTCACTTCTTGCTTCCCAGAAATCAATCAACCAATCAATCAATCAATAACAAAAGCTCCATATTAAGACTGAATTAAAAAAAAAAAAAAAAAAAGCCAACTTCAAGGGTCTTTCCTTGTAACTGTTTCAGCATGCCTGGCAGATCTGCAGCTTGATAAAGCCCTCAGGCTGTTTGGTTTAATCAGACTTTTGTCGACCCCACCTTCACTGGTCAAAGCACCGGCTGCCAATGTGTTTTCTGGTGTTGTCACTTCTTTCTGACCAAAGACGGCAGAGGCAGCAGCTCTACTGGTGGTGTCTGTTTTACTGAAACATGGGGATCTACAGGAACTTTAACCCGAAAGCTCAGGAAGCTGTGGTCCGTGGTCTGTCTTTGTAATGTTTGGAGATTCTTCTGCAGATATTCTTATGGTAACGAGCACGGAACGTTTGTGTGTGTGAACTGCTGTGCAGGTAGAAGGAAGAAAGCTGTGTGAGCTAAAGCAGCAGGAAGGCTGCAGCCGTGTAAGCCGGGGGTGCAAGCGGCACGAAACGGGCTGCAGCGGCGGAGCCCTCGGTCCCGGGCCGTCCCGGGCAGGCGCAGCCCGAGCGCTCCCGGCCCCGCTGCCGCTGACCCGCCGGGGCCGGGGCCGCGCTGCGGGCGGACAGCTCCGCTCTGCGGCCGCCGGCGGCTCCGGGCCGGGAGGGGGGGCGGGGCCCGGTGGCGGGCGCGGACGGGATTGGCTCCTGCGCCGGATGGGCGGGGCCACGCTGCAGAAGCGCGCGGGCCGAGGAGCCCGTGCGAGCGGTGCGGCGGCGGGGCCGGCGGTGAGCGAGGGGCGGGCGGACACCGGGGAGACCGGACGGGGCCGCCCCGGTCCCGGCTGAGGGGGGAGGCTGGAGGGGGAGGGACGGGCTGGTTTGGGCAGGAGGAAGGCGAGGGGCAGGCAGCCGCAACAGCGCGGCCCCGGGCCGGGCCGAGCAAGGGGCGAGGGGGAAACACGCGGGCGGCTGTGAGGGAAGGGAGCCCCGGGCTGAGCGCTGCGTGGGGCTCGGGCGGGGCCGTGGGGCGGAGGGGGGAGCCCGTGGTGCCACAGGGCAGAGGGAGGAAAGGGGGGGTGACATCGGGGGGGCTTTGGCAGGAAAGGCTGAGGGAGCTCGGGGGGGGGTGACATCGGGGGGGCTTTGGCGGGAAAGGCTGAGGGAGCTCAGGGAGGAGATGGCGTCGGGGAGGCTGCAGGGGGCAATGCTGAGGGAGCTCAGGACGGGATGGCACTCAGGTCTGGTTTCAAAGGGAAATGCTGAGGTACCTTGAGGAATGGACGCTGGGCTGGGAACTATGAACACATCAGATGGTTAAGAGAGTGTTCATGACAGAAATTTGTGCAGTGAAGTATTCCAGCAAAGAGCAGGAGAACAGCCAAACTTAGATCAGGCCTTCTAGGACACCTGCAGGTTTGGGGACAGGGATGATGAGGTTGTTAATCTGGTCCAACTGTTTCTTTCTCTGTCCCTCTCTTGCAGCACCTGACTGAATGGAGGAGCAAGTGGACGGGAAGTTCCTGCGCCACACACAGATCACATTTATTACTCTCGCCCTCAGAGACCCGGAGATCCAAACCGTTTGCATCGTGGGTGA
This sequence comes from Nesoenas mayeri, assembly GCF_963082525.1. Classification (NCBI taxonomy): domain Eukaryota; kingdom Metazoa; phylum Chordata; class Aves; order Columbiformes; family Columbidae; genus Nesoenas; species Nesoenas mayeri. The sequence goes on from NC_137571.1 coordinate 197,615, forward strand.
GAACCGTGGGCATTTGTACTGAGCTGTGACATCTCTAACTCGTGACATTGGGGTCCAGCAAGTACCAAAGAGCAGATGAGGACTGTGGGCATTTGTACTGAGCTGTGACATCTCTAACCCGTGACATTGGGGTCCAGCCTGAGCAGGGCACGTGCGGAAGCTGTGCTGCAGGGAGGGCAGAGCTGAGGGGAAGGGCTGTGCCAGGGGCTGGTGCCAAGGCAAGGTGGGCGCGCTGTGGGGTGTGGGGAGGTGTCAGCCCCGGACTCAGCCCCTGTCTGGCTGAGTTTATCCTTTACTGTACAGGGGGGGGTTGAATTTTTCTATAGCAGATTCGGTCACTTGTTGTAAAGCAATGAAAGAAATAACTTAGGCTTTTTCTATGGATAAACAACATTTAATCCAGTCCCTTAATTGTATTCCTTAAACACGTGTTCATTAGAGCATAAGCAAAACAGCGCTGGGTGTGCAGGTGATTCGCTCCGCCCAACACGCACACCTTTAAACAACAAGAGGTGTGCTTAAATACAGTAAGGTGTTACATATTCATAATGACCCCAGGAACACCTGTACATATCCATAACCTTTCCTGCTTCTCATTCAAATGAGTCTCAGAGAACCATTTCCATAGTCTCCTCCTTGACCTGCCCCTGTTGCGCCTGCGCAGTGTCACTTGGTGGCTTTGAGGAGGGGTCTCTATGGTCTCTATGGGACTCTATGGTCTCTGTGGTCTTTACGGGTCTCTATGGGACTCTATGGTTTCTGTAGTCTTTATGGGTTTCTATAGTCTCTGTGGTCTCTATGGGTCACTATTGGTCTCTATGGGACTCTGTGGTCTCTGTGGTCTTTATGGGTCTCTATGGGTCTCTACGGGTCTCTGTGGTCTCTATGGTCTCTATGGGACTGTATGGTCTCTGTGCTCTCTATGGGTCTCTATGGGTCTTTATGAGTCTCTGTAGTGTCTGTGGGTCTCTACAGATCCCTATGGTCTCTGTGGTCTCTGTGGTCTCTATGGCCTCTATGGGTCACTCTGGACTTTATGGTCTCTGTGGTCTTTATGGGTCTCCCAAGCTGCCAAGTCGACCGAAACCAGACTGGCCCCCCTTTTGCTGTAACTCTTGGCTGTCTTGTCTCCTCAAGGTTACAGCTGGTGCTGTAAAACTTCTGATCTCGGCACTCGATGAGGTTCTGGTTTTTCTTAACACAACTGGTTACATACAGCTCTAAACTAGATACTCATGATGTGGCTTCAAGTGTTAGTTAGTTAGTAGACCCTTATTATGTGGTTGGTTAACCCTGAAAATGTGAGCTCCCTCTATCAATATAACCTCATAAACAAGTTTCAAAACTTTTTACATAGAACTTACCTACCTTTTCCTTTTTGCAGGTTCAGAGCCCGAGCCTCATTTGGTTGTATCTGTAAACAGGAAACATCTCAGCACGAATCACAACTGCATTTCTCACAGACAGAAGTGCCTGAACTCGACAGCTTGCCTGGCAGTGCAGAGAGCAGGAAGTGCAGTGAGTCCTGGGCCCTTGGGGACATTTCACCCTGTTTTGTGTCCCTGTCCCTCCCTGCTCCCTCCTCTTTCCTATGCCCTAGGTCCCTGTGCCTATTCCTGCCCCTCTTCTTTTTCACTCCCTCTCCCTCTTGCTGCCCACCCCAGGATTTTTTCCCAATCTCTATCCTGCCCCAACCCTTATTGTTCTTTCTCTCTGCTGCTCCCCCTCTGTCTTTCTGCCTGTCTGCCCTTTCCCTGCTGCTTCTTTCTCCATCTCTGTCCAGACTACTGCCCCTCTTCCTTCTTGATGTCTTTCTGTCCTGTTTGTCTTTCTGTCTTCCTTGCCTGTTCCCGGCCCCATCCCCTCTCGCTGTATCTCCCCTGTCCAGCTGGCTCTGCCTTTTCTTTTTCTTCTCTTCCTCTTTCCTGCTCCTCAGCCCTCTTTTCCTCTTCCTCCAGCTCATTGCTGCATGTTTTCCCTTTCCAGTCTCTTCATTTTGATCTGAACTTTGCTTTGTTTCTCAGTCCCTTTGTTCTGTTCCCTGCCTTTCTTTTTGTCTCTCCATCTGTACATCCTCCTCCCTGTCTTTCTCTACCTCCTTCCTGCTTCTCCTCCTCCCCCCTCCCCATCCCTCTGCCCTGCTCCTCAGCGCTGCTGTTTCTTCCTCCCTGTTTCTTCATGGCTCCTTGTCCCTTTTTGCCTTGATCTCTCCATCTCTCCATCCTTTCCCCTATGTGTTTCTCTCTGGGCTCCTCTGTCTTCTCTCTCGTCTCATTTGTCTCTCTCTAGTCCTCTGTCCTTCTCCCCAGCAGCTTCAACTAAATGACCAGGTGTCCGTGCACTCTGGTGTTTCCTCATCCCTGCCCTGGGGCAAATCTGTGTCTGTAGGGCTGGAGATCATTTAGGAGCTGGTCTCCTTGAGCAGAAGGCAGAGCCGGGTGCACCTACAGCAGAGCTTGTTCTCAGCTGCTGCTTATGCAGCTTGTTGGAAGAGCGGCTGTGGGCCTTCTTTGGAAGGGAGGTTTCTTGTTCTGTGCTTCCTGTTCCTCGGGACCCTGCGCAGGAGCGGTGTTGGGGTCTGCAGGGACGGGTGGGACCTGCTGTGGTTCCTGGTGAATGTGAACTCCACTTGTCCTGATGGCCTCGAATGAAACCAGACCGACTGTAGATGGTTTTCTTGCCTGTTTCAGTTCCAAACTACATGTTTGGCACTAAAAAACATGAGACTTTGTGCTGTTTTCCAGATGTCAGTGGCTGCGAATCAGCTGAGAACATCACTGCCCTAGGTACCAGGGCAGGTGGTCTGTGATCAGGGGTGTGGACTTGCATGGCGGTGCTTTTATGAACATTTTATGGTGTTGCCACTTCAAAGCCCTTCATTTTCCTAGAAATTTTAAGATGATATTTCTTATTTGGAGGTTCAGACTCTGGTTGGACTTGATGTTGAATGGTCAATATAATGGGGTCCATGAAATAAGAATCTCGCTTCCTTGTTGTTGTTTTCTAACAGTGTCTGAATTTGGTAAGCAAGAGCAAGCGTGGTTGACAGTGTCTGTTTTTCAGAGTAACGTATTCCTGACTCTCCCTCTTTGTATGGTGAAGGTTTCTGCCTGCACTATGATTTTGCTGGGCTGTGAGGCTGTGTGGGAGCAGCAGAGGTAAGAAGTGGTGGCTTTAAAGGCATTGAAGCTGTGGTAAAAGTAGCAGGTAAAGCTCGTTTCTTCCTAGAGAGCTGCCTGACAGAAACAGTTACAAGGAAAGACCCTTGAAGTTGGCTTTTTTTTTTTCTAATTTAGTCTTAATATGGAGCTTTTGGTATTGATTGATTGATTGATTGATTGATTGATTTCTGGGAAGCAAGAAGTGAGAGCCTGTGCACTCCCATAGGCAGCGCTGCCTCCCAAATAGGTGCCCCCTTCTCCACTCCTGTTCCTCCCATGCTCGTGTAGAACAAGGCCATGCAGTCATGTGCAGATGTGGTGATTCCAAGGTGACTATGAGGTCACAGCCCCACGGTGACATGCTGTGCTGTGTCTCGGCAGCAGCAGCAGCAGCAGCAGCAGCAGCATCACGGTGCGAGCGTGGGGGCCATGGTCCTCACCCTCCTCCTCCTGCTGGTGTCCCTGCCAGCCCGGGAGGCCCAGGCTGCTCCAGCCGAGCGCAGGGAGCAGGTGGGCGGGCAGGGGCAGCACCCAGCCCCGAGCAGCTCAGCAGGGCAGCAGTGGGGCCAGGGCTGGGGCTGGGGCCGGGAGAGCAGCCGGGCTGGGCCGGGCAGGGCGAGCCAGGCAGCACCAAGGTGTGGGCAGGGGGCAGACGCCCCGCAGGGAGGGGAGAGGGGCTGCGGCTGCTTCAGGGGCAAGTTGTGGGCAAGCAGGGGCTGGGAGTGGTGGCACAGGGGCAGAAACCAGCACTGAGTCCCTGCGGGGCCCTCCCTGCCCCCCAGCCTCGTGCCACACGGCCCCATCCCAGGGCACGCTTTGAGCCTTTGGGCCCGTTTCAAATCAAAGCTGGGGTTGGTTTGGCCCTTTGGGCCAGTTTTGAGCTCAATCTGGGCACATTTGTGCCCTTTGGGGTCGTTTCTGCCTAGATCTGGGAGTTCTTTGGCTTTGCAGTCCAGTTTCTGCCCAAATCTGGGGGTGTTTGGGCCACTTTTGGCCATTTTTTACCCAAATCTGGGCATACTTTGACTTTTTGGCCCAATTTCACCCCAAATCTGGGGATGTTATACCCCTTTTTGGCCAGTTTTGATCCAAATCTGGTGGTGCTTTGGTTTTTCTGGCTCTTTTTACCCGATACACTCAGGTGCTTTTGCCCATTTTTTACCCTACTGGAGGCGCTGTGTTCCCAAATATGGGATATTTTCACCTTTGCCAGCAGTTTTGCTCCCAAATGTGGATGTTTTTGCCTCTTTTGGCCACTTTCTGCCCAAATACTCAGAATCTTTTGCCTGTATTGGCCAATTTAGCCCCCAAATATTTGGAATATTTAGTCATTTTTCCAGTTTTCTCCCTAAATAGGGCTATTTCTCTGCAATATACGGGCATTGTTGTCCTAAATATGTTGTACTGTGTTTTGTTTTGTTTTTTCTCTCTTCTTTATGTCCTCTTTTACCCGAAATGCAGGAGTATTGCTCTGTGAGCCTGGAAACCTCTCTGATCTGTGATGACTCCGGGCCATGGCATTGGCAGAGCTGATGGAGCTTCTCAGCTGGATCCTGGTTATGAGCCTTGGGCTGTCCCAGGGGTGAGTTGTCGCTTGCGAGTTCACGGCTGAGGAAAACATGCAGGCCTACTCAATGTGAGTGATAAAGCATGATTCAACTTTATCGCCCGGGATAGCGCGTATTTATACCAAATACCATAATTATGCATACTTGTCTCTATGGAATAGGATTAGCACTAAAAGGTTACATTTACTTACTCCACCTACTTGAGTTTAGCTAACTATGCGCATTCCGCATTCCTTCTTGACTCTTATCTCTTCTCAAAGACATTCCCCAGTCTTCTGGTTCTTATCTCTGCTCATACAGTGGACTCATGGACTCATGTCCATGTTCCTTGAGCCAATCCCTGACAATTCCCCCCTTTTTCTTTTTGTACGAGCAGAGCTTGCCCAAGAGTTCACTCCAAGACTTTCTTAATACATGATATAGCACAGCTCAAGCACATTAATACAACTTATTACTATTATTAAGAAAGTCAGAGCACTTTGCAAGAGCCCTTTTACCCATCCTCCTAATCCAAACCAGTTCGTGAGGCCCTCTAAGCCAAAGAGGCCCACATCCTCTCTGATTTTCTGCGAATGGTCCATAAGTTGTTTAATCTCCTTGTGGATGGATCTCCACTTATCCTCTAAGTCCATACAGCACATTCCGTCAAATTCCTCACATCCATGGCCATGGGCTAATAACAAAAGTCTCCTGCAACTGTATTCTGCAGTGTAGCATGTCTTACAGAATCTACACCCAACAAAAGTCCACTTAAAGCCTTAGAAGTTCTGTTTGTTTGCTTAACTAGCCAGCATCCTAATTTTTCTAAAGTATTTAAAGCTTTAGTTTTGCCAACACCAGATACAAGAGATCCTAAAACCCTTTACCCTGATCCTCAAAAATCTACATTATCATCACATTTTGACTCATATACACGCAAAAAGTGTTTTTCTCGTCTTGTTCTTCTGTGATCTATTATCATAGATACATTGGGCGTTAAGAGAGTTAATAGTCCCAAAATACACAGTCCTCCAACAGCATTAGAAGGAATTCCTGGTCAGGCTCTATCTTCACAGATCAAGAATACACCATAGAGGAGGTTTTGGGGTCGCTGTCCCACATTATCAATGACATCCCTTGGATTCTTCTGTGAAGCATTACACCATCGAGTTTCATTTTTGTAGTCACCAAGGGTAGCATTAACATTTTGCAGTTTTATCCATTCATGTTCTTGTATATTGTTCTGACACTTTTCACAAACCGGCTGGATACAATCCATGGGCATAGATGCCAGCAATTCCAGTTCCTGTGGTTTGATATCTGCTTCCAGGAGGCAATTAATCCAAAGTGCCATGTTGGTATTATTACAGTTTGTTGCAATGCCTTTGCACCGACCACTATTTTGAAACAGTTGTGTGATGCTGCTGTAGTCATCAAGGGAGACACCAACCAAGCATGTGTGGAACGGTTTTTCCGGAGACATCGTAGTTAGGCATATAGAGTCCTGGTCAGTCATGTTGGCTAAAGTAATCCACATGTTAGTCTTTGTGCAGGCATCCAAAACGCAACAGCTGCAGCAATCATTGTCAGGAAGATAGCTCAGGTTTCACATTTCGTGCTGGCAACCATTGCAGCCCTTGATCAGATCGAGGTCCTGTTTCAGATCTATCAGTGTAGTATTTGCTTCATCGAAACATTGGCTGTTGACACTAGTGGAAATACAGCATTCAAAATTTCTTTGGAGATTTCTCACTTGCAGCAAGCAGATCTGCGTCATTCCAGCAGCTTCTTGTAGGCCATGCAACTAAACAGAATTCTCAGAAAACGTTATTTGAGCTTACAACTTACTTAACAAACCTTAACCTAAGAGAGGTATAGGACTTTCTGGCAACTACGAGAATTCATGTATTAAAACTTTGTTCCAGATTTGGCATTCTATTAGTCTCAAAAAAAGGCCTTTCTTTCGTTTTCTCCCATGACCTCAAAAATTAGCATGGTGAATTTACTAAGAAGTCTCTTACAACTAGTTACCATAGAATAAGTCTATTAACAGATATTTGGTTTAATTTTCCAGTTTCATTAGAACTATGGATCCACTGGTAATGCCTTTAAATTTCACCCTCAGACTCCTTCATGCAGTATTACAGCTCTCTAGCAGTAACATTGCTTGTGGGAGGGGCGCAAGGGGGAATAAAACTTCCCTCTCGCCCCCATCTGAGATGGCAAGACGTCCAGCCCAGCATGAAAACACATCAGTTCGAACTCCACATCAAACCAATCTGGCTCCACTCCACACTCAAATCAGTACCAGTCTGACCCAGAGAAGCACTGAACACTGTGACCCCCCAAAGCTGACCAGTGTGAAAAGACTGACTTCAGCAAGGAGGTAAAACTATGAGCTCTTTCCCCAGATGTGCCAAAACCTAGGAAACAAGACAGAAGCAAAAATAACCAACACCAACAACCCCTGATTCAAAGCTGAAAAGCAACACAGTGCCACAACAAGGAAGGATGACAATACTTCAGAAAAAAAAAGAGATAGAGCGGGGGGAGTGAAGCCCCCCTTTCTCTGCTTAGCAGCGGGAAAACAGGTTTTTCCCATTTCATTCCAACTATAATACACTTTGTATGCAATTCCAAGTAACTCAGCCATAGTTACATTCCTTAGCTCCATTTACCTTTTACAATTTACAGATGTCAAAAACCAGTATGATAAACATAAATCCATTATTCTATTGTCCTAGATCCAAATCAGTTCACATTCCAGCAACCTTTAAATGCAACTTCATAACTTCATACAATACCAAGTTCACATCCATTATAGCATTTAGGTGTTTTTTCGTTTGTCTGTCTTTTTGTTGTTTTTTGTTTTTTGTTTTTTCAAAGCAGAGTTTAACAATTTAAATTCTTTTCTGGTCTCAAAATTACTAGATAACAATATAAGCAATTACTCTAATGTGTAAGGATGCATCCTAAGGGGAAGCAAGGTGGAACCCCAGCAATGGAACTGGTTCCCATTTTGTAATTATCTCCCCAAACAAGATTCTTTTGGTACCAAATATGAATATGCAAACTAAAATACTGAGCTCAGATATGAAAACCAGATACCAAGGTCAAATATGCAGATAGATCACAGTTACACTTATTCAAGACAATATCTGAATTTTTGGATTGCACCTTTGAACCACTTACTGCTCGGCCAGGTGGAGTTGCCGCTGGGTCTCCCTGGCAAAACAGGCCAGTGCACGCTGGAGCCTCAAACCGGCATCTGCCCCCCCACCGCCGCAGCAAGCTGAACTGGGCAAAGCTTTTAGTAGCATCTCATCTGGTGCGCTACAACTGCTATTCTAAAACCAGGATTCTTTACTTGATGTGCATACAAAAAGGCCAAATTTAGTGCACCGAGATGAGAGACAGCCTGTCACAGAGTTGCGCAAGTCTGGATATTGGAATAAAGCCAGTACGCTAGAAAAAAAAATATAACAGCTACTACACATAAAATCTTAACATCACGTTCACACAGTAAGGAACTAAATTACTCATGATCTTTTGTACTATCACAAAACGCACCTTTTGAGTCAACCGATTCTCATGATTTAACAGTCTGTGAACTTACTGTACCATATAGCACAGACCTACCAAAATTGCAACATACCTAAACAGATACTCACAAAGAAAACAGGCTGATAAGGAAAACATTGTGCAGACTTCAGCAAGTTTATTGTGAACTGTGTGTTATCAGTTAACTCTCTCTCAGCTTGTTGAGGTTCAAAGCACCCCGCCTGTAAAACTGTCTGAAATGATTTAATGATTTCTTGCAGAGATTTATTTTGTCCTGCTCTTCTCACCTTAAAAACAACATTAATTGCAACAAAATTCTATTCTCCGGACACTTTTCCCAATCATTTAACTTATAACGCAGTCACCATTAATTACAATATTTTACAAGATCTTCCTTCTTCATATTTCCAAGTGCTTTCCTATGTTTTAAAACACCTCCTAATACCGATTTTTTATGAACACGACTGAAAACCATTATTCCTGACCCCATCTTGCAAGTAAAAACCTTGAGAAGATGACTGGGAAAAATGGGGAGAAAGTTTTACAGCGCGCTTATACCACAAAGAAATAATTCTAACAACAACCAGTAAAACAATTCACTCACATTCCTGACAAGCTGCTTGATTTTCAGAGAGGCAATAAACAGGAGCACATAATATGTACTGTAAAACTCGCAAATAACACGTTGATAGCAAACACTAGCATTCTCTGCTGCTAATTTCAACATCAATGCTTGCTTAACTTCTAAGTTTTATACCCTGAGTCCCCAGGAGCACCCCCTTTCCCGTCACGATTATCATGACTGTATTGCCGACTGTCGGATTCACTTGCTGTTAACTGATCTAATCTGTCACACAGTTCTGTTGTCCAGTTTTTATCCAGTGACTTCTTCTGTTCTCTCGTGGAAGTTGGAGGGTTAAAAGGCAGTAAAAGCAGATTGGTAAAATTGGTAAAAGGACTGATAGTACACTTGTTTACGACTTTAGCATTCTCAGCTTTCACAGGTTCTTTGAATAAGTTGTCTGACTCCAAATCCTCTGGACTTGCTGTTCTCACCAGGGTTAGATGATGGTACAGGAGGCTACCCGTTCGGCATTGTTCCTCCCCCCGCCCTGGACTGCTGAGCTATCGGGGGTGCCGAAAGCACAGCAGGGGATGGAGTAGGGAGGGTATCGCAGACACAAACCGGGTGAACTTCACAGCAACTTTCAGGATACTTATCAGGCTGCAACGCTGCAAAAATTCTGGCAGCAGCAGACCGTTCAGCCTTAAGATCTTTTAAGGCAGTGATTATAAGCTTCCATGTAGTTACTAATGATTTAGCTTCTTTATCTCCATTGCTGACTTTATCCCATAATTTCTGCTCTATATTGTCCCAAAGTTCAAGTTTAAGTTTTGAGTCACTAATGCTCGTAACAGTCTTTTCAGGTTTTAATTGCTTCACTGTAGTAATTATCAGTTTCCAGGTGGTTACAAGGCCGAGAATATATTTTTCACGGTGACTAATTGCCTTCCACAACACAGTTCCCATTTTTTCCCAAGTCTCTATTTGAAAAACTCCTAACAGGTCAGCAGGATGCCCATTGCCTCTGCACCAAGTTAATAGTCTTTTGAGGTTCTTCGCTGATTTATCATCATCTATAACCATATCCCATAACACATCCCCTAATTTTCGCCATTCACTAACATCAAAAAGAGAATCCGGATTCTGAAAACAACCCTTAACTTTACCTAACGTTACTAACCCCGTTAAATGCTTGATACAATCTACTCCCCGCTTTTCTAAAAAGCACTGCAATAAATTTAGGGCTACTTCTAAATCCATAGTTCCGTTATCCATATCCTGATACCTGCCCTTAGGCAAAAGAAAGGCGCCTTACCCTATAATCCTTGGTACCTTGTAAACCTGGCACCACCTGCAGCCCTAGCCCTGTAGCCCATGCAGACGGCGAACTCCTGAATTCAGTTCAGGTCCTCAGAGACGACACACCGACGCACGCACGCAGTGTTCGGTCGCTCTTGACCCCCCGGTCACTGTTTCCCGGTGCCCCTCTGCTTCAGCCGCTCCTTCGAGGGTACCTGTTCGGGCGCCACATGCGAGCTCGCAGCTGAGGAAAACATGCAGGCCGACTCAATGTGAGTGATAAAGCATGATTCAACTTTATTGCCCGGGATAGCGCGTATTTATACCAAACACCATAATTATGCATACTTGTCTCTATCTAATAGGATTAGCACTACAAGATTACATTTACTTACTCCACCTACTTGGGTTTAGCTAACTATGCGCATTCTGCATTCCTTCTTCTGACTCTTATCTCTTCTCAAAGACATTCCTCAGTCTTCTGGTTCTTCAAAGACATTCCCCAATCTTCTGGTTCTTATCTCTTCAAAGACATGCAGACCCTGCCTTAGTCAGTAGTTTTCCATTTCCCCCTTCCCCACGGCCGAATATTCAAGCTAACTAAGGCCTACTTACGTCAACTAAAATGGGCTCTGCTCGTACAGTGGACTCATGGACTCATGCCCATGCTCCTTGAGCCAATCCCTGACAGCATCCCAGATACAACATCCTAGGTACAGCATCCCAGATACAGCATCCCAGAAACAGCATCCCAGATACATCATCTTAGATGCAGCATCCCTGATACAGCATCCCAGATGCAGCATCCTAGATATAGCATCTCAGATACAACATCCTAGATACAGCATCCTAGATACAGTATCCCAGATACAGCATCCCAGATACAGCATCCCAGATACAGTATCCCAGATACAGCATCCCAGATACAGCACCCTAGATACAGCATCCCAGAAACAGCATCCCAGATAGAGCATCCTAGATTCACCATCCTAGATACAGCATCCAAAATACAGCATCCCAGATACAGCATTCCAGATGCAGCATCCCAAATACAGCATGCCAGGTATAGCATCCCAGATCCAGTATCCCAGATACAGAATCCCAGATAAAGCATCCTAGATACAGCATTCCAAATAGAGCATCCCAGATACAGCATCCCAAATACAGCATCCCAGATACAGCATACTAGATACAGCATCCCAGATACATCACTCCAGATACAGCATCCCAGGTACAGCATTCTAGATACAGCATCCTAGATACAGCATCAGAGATACAGCATCCTAGATACAGCATCCCAAATGCAGCATCCCAGATACAGCATCCCAGATACAGCACCGTATATACAGCATCCCAGTTACAGCAGCCTAGATACAGCATCCTAGATACAGCATCCCAAATGTAGAATCCCAGATACAGCATCCCAGATACAGCATCCTAGATACAGCATCCTAGATTCACCATCCTAGAGCACTATCCCAGATACAGCATCCAAGATACAGCATTCCAGATACAGCATCTGGAATATAGCATCCTAGATACAGCATCCCAGATACAGAATCCCAAATATAGCATCCCACACAAAGCATCCCATATACAGCATCGTAGATACGGAATCCTAGATTCAACATCAAAGATACAGCATCCCAGATACAGCATCCTAGATACAGCATCCCAGATATAGCATCCTATATACAGCATCCCAGATACAGCATCTCATATACAGCATCCCAGATACAGCATCTCAGGCATAGCATCCTATATACAGCATCCCAGCTACAGCATTCGTAGATACAGCATCCCAGATAGAGCATCCCCGATACAGCATCCCAAATATAGCATCTTAGATACAGCATCACAGATACAGCATCCCAGATACAGGATCCCAAATACAGCATCCCAGACACAGCATCCCAGATACAGCATCGTAGATACGGCATCCTAGATTCAGCATCCCAGATACAGCATCCCAGGTACAGCATCCAAGATATAGCATCTTAGATACAGCATCCCAGATATATCACACCAGATACAGCATCCCAGATATAGCATCCCAGACACATCATGCCAGATACAGCCTACTAGATACAGCATCCCAAATGCAGCATCCCAGATACAGCATCCCAGATACAGCACCCTATATCCAGCATCACAGGTACAGCATCCTAGATACAGCATCCCAGATACAGCAACCCAGATACAGCATCCTAGATACAGCATCCTAGATTTACCATCCCAGAGCACTATCCCAGATACAGCATCCCAGATACAGCATCCCAGATACAGCATCCCAGATACAGCATCCCAGATATAGCATCCTAGATACAGCATCCTAGATAAAGTATCCCAGGTACAGTATCCTAGATACAGCATCCTAGATACAGTATCCTAGATACAGTATCCTAGATACAGCATCCCAGATACAACATTCCAGATACCGCATTCCAGATATAGCATTCCAGATACAGCATCCTAGTTACAGCATCCTAGATACAGTACCCTAGATACAGCATACCAGATACAACATTCCAGATACGCCATTCCAGATATAGCATCTCAGATACAGCATCCTATATACAGTATCCCAGATACAGCATCCTAGATACATTATCCCAGATACAGCATCCCAGATAAAGCACCCTAGATACCGTATCCCAGATACAGCATCGCAGATACAGCATCCTAAATACAGCATCCCAAGTGCAGTATCCCACATACAGGGTCCCAGATACAGCATCCTAGATACAGCATCCCAGATAAAGCATCTTAGATACAGCATCCTACATACAACATCCCAGATACAGCATCCCAGGTACAGCATCCTCGATACAGCATACCAAATACAGCATCCCAGATACAGTATCCCAGATACAGCATCCCAGGTAACAGCATCCTAGATACAGCATCCTAGATGCAGTATCCTAGATACAGCATCCCAGATACGCCATTCCAGATATAGCATCCCAGATACTTCATCCCAGATATAGCATCCCAGATACAGCATCCCAGATACAGTATCCCAGGTACAGCATCCTAGATACATTATCCCAGATACAGCATCCTAGATACAGCACCCTAGATACAGCATCCTATATACAGTATCCCAGATACAGCATCCCTGATAGAGCATCCCAAATGCAGCATCCCAGATACAGCATCCCAGAAACAGCATCCTACATACAGCATCCCAGATAGAGTATCCCAGATGCAGCATCCTAGATAGAGCATGCCAGATACAACAACCTAGATACAGCATCCTAGATACATTATCCCAGGTACAGCGTCCCAGATACAGCACCCTAGATACAGCATCCCAGACACACCATCCTATATACAGCATCGTAGATAGAGCATCCCAGATACAGTATACCAGATACAGCATCCTAGATACAGCATGCCAGAAACAACATCCTAGATATAGCGTCCTAGATATAGCATCCCAGATACAACATCCTACATACAGCATCCCAGATACAACATCCCCTATATAGCATCCTAGATATAGCATACCAAATGCAGTATCCCAGATACAGCAGCCCAGGTACAGCATCCCAACTGCAGCATCCCAGAGCATCCTAGGTACAGGATCCCAGATAAAGCATCTTAGATACAGCATCCTACATACAACATCCCAGATACAGCATCCGAGGTACAGCATCCTCGATACAGCATCCCAAATACAGCATCCCAGATACAGTATTCCAGATACAGCATCCCAGGTACAGCATCCTAGATACAGCATCCTAGATGCAGTATCCTAGATACAGCATCCTAGATACAGCATCCCAAATGCAGCATCCCACATACAGCGTCCTAGTTACAGCATCGTAGATACAACATCCCAGAAACAGCATCCTAGATACAACATCCTAGATTCACCATCCCAGAGCACTATCCCAGACACAGCATCCCAGATACAGCATCCCAGATGTAGCATCCCAGATACAGCATCCCGGATACAGTATCCCAGGTACAGCATCCTAGATACAGCATCCTAGATACAGTATCCTAGATACAGCATCCCTGATACAACATCCCAGATACGCCATTCCAGATATAGCATCCCAGGTATAGCATCCTAGATACAGCATCCTAGATACAGCATCCTAGATAAAGCATCCCAGATACAGCATCCCAGATATAGCATCCCAGATACAGCATCCTAGATAAAGCATCCCAGATACAGCATCCCAGATATAGCATCCCAGATACAGTATCCCACATACAGCATCCTAGATACAGCATCCAAGATACAACATCCTAGATATAGCATCCTAGATATAACATCCCAGATACAACATCCTACATACAGCATCCCAGATACAGCATCCCAGATATAGCATCCTAGATACAGCATACCAAATGCAGCATCCCAGATACAGCAGCCCAGATAGAGCATCCCAAATGCAGCATCCCAGATACAGAATCCCAGATACAGCATCCTAGATACAAGATCCCAGATACAGCATCTTAGATACAGCATCCTAGATACAGCATCCTAAATGCAGCATCCCAGATACAGCATCCTAGATAGAGCATCCTAGATACAGCATCCCAGAAACAGCATCTTAGATACAACATCCTAGATTCACCATCCCAGAGCACTATCCCAGACACAGCATCCCAGATACAGCATCCCAGATATAGCATCCTAGATACAGCATCCCAGAAACAGCATCTTAGATACAACATCCTAGATTCACCATCCCAGAGCACTATCCCAGACACAGCATCCCAGATACAGCATCCCAGATATAGCATCCTAGATACAGTATCCCAGATACAGCATCCCAGATACAGCACCCTAGATACAGCACCCTAGATACAGTATCCTAGATACAGCATCCCAGATAGAGTATCCCAGATACAGCATCCTAGATAGAGCATGCCAGATACAACAACCTAGATACAGCATCCTAGATACATTATCCGAGGTACAGCGTCCCAGATACAGCACCCTAGATACAGCATCCCAGACACACCATCCTATATACAGCATCGTAGATAGAGAATCCCAGATACAGTATCCCAGATACAGCATCCTAGATACAGCATCCCAGAAACAACATCCTAGATATAGCGTCCTAGATATAGCATCCCAGATACAACATCCTACATACAGCATCCCAGATACAACATCCCCTATATAGCATCCTAGATATAGCATACCAAATGCAGTATCCCAGATACAGCAGCCCAGGTACAGCATCCCAACTGCAGCATCCCAGATAGAGCATCCTAGGTACAGGATCCCAGATAAAGCATCTTAGATACAGCATCCTACATACAACATCCCAGATACAGCATCCCAGGTACAGCATCCTCGATACAGCATCTCAAATACAGCATCCCAGATACAGTATTCCAGATACAGCATCCCAGGTACAGCATCCTAGATACAGCATCCTAGATGCAGTATCCTAGATACAGCATCCTAGATACAGCATCCCAAATGCAGCATCCCACATACAGCGTCCTAGTTACAGCATCGTAGATACAACATCCCAGAAACAGCATCCTAGATACAACATCCTAGATTCACCATCCCAGAGCACTATCCCAGACACAGCATCCCAGATACAGCATCCCAGATGTAGCATCCCAGATACAGCATCCCGGATACAGTATCCCAGGTACAGCATCCTAGATACAGCATCCTAGATACAGTATCCTAGATACAGCATCCCTGATACAACATCCCAGATACGCCATTCCAGATATAGCATCCCAGGTATAGCATCCTAGATACAGCATCCTAGATACAGCATCCTAGATAAAGCATCCCAGATACAGCATCCCAGATATAGCATCCCAGATACAGCATCCTAGATAAAGCATCCCAGATACAGCATCCCAGATATAGCATCCCAGATACAGTATCCCACATACAGCATCCTAGATACAGCATCCAAGATACAACATCCTAGATATAGCATCCTAGATATAACATCCCAGATACAACATCCTACATACAGCATCCCAGATACAGCATCCCAGATATAGCATCCTAGATACAGCATACCAAATGCAGCATCCCAGATACAGCAGCCCAGATACAGCATCCCAAATGCAGCATCCCAGATACAGCATCCCAGATACAGCATCCTAGATACAAGATCCCAGATACAGCATCTTAGATACAGCATCCTAGATACAGCATCCTAAATGCAGCATCCCAGATACAGCATCCTAGATAGAGCATCCTAGATACAGCATCCCAGAAACAGCATCTTAGATACAACATCCTAGATTCACCATCCCAGAGCACTATCCCAGACACAGCATCCCAGATACAGCATCCCAGATATAGCATCCTAGATACAGCATCCCAGAAACAGCATCTTAGATACAACATCCTAGATTCACCATCCCAGAGCACTATCCCAGACACAGCATCCCAGATACAGCATCCCAGATATAGCATCCTAGATACAGTATCCCAGATACAGCATCCCAGATACAGCACCCTAGATACAGCACCCTAGATACAGTATCCTAGATACAGCATCCCAGATAGAGTATCCCAGATACAGCATCCTAGATAGAGCATGCCAGATACAACAACCTAGATACAGCATCCTAGATACATTATCCCAGGTACAGCGTCCCAGATACAGCACCCTAGATACAGCATCCCAGACACACCATCCTATATACAGCATCGTAGATAGAGAATCCCAGATACAGTATCCCAGATACAGCATCCTAGATACAGCATCCCAGAAACAACATCCTAGATATAGCGTCCTAGATATAGCATCCCAGATACAACATCCTACATACAGCATCCCAGATACAACATCCCCTATATAGCATCCTAGATATAGCATACCAAATGCAGTATCCCAGATACAGCAGCCCAGGTACAGCATCCCAACTGCAGCATCCCAGATAGAGCATCCTAGGTACAGGATCCCAGATAAAGCATCTTAGATACAGCATCCTACATACAACATCCCAGATACAGCATCCCAGGTACAGCATCCTCGATACAGCATCTCAAATACAGCATCCCAGATACAGTATTCCAGATACAGCATCCCAGGTAGAGCATCCTAGATACAGCATCCTAGATGCAGTATCCTAGATACAGCATCCTAGATACAGCATCCCAAATGCAGCATCCCACATACAGCATCCTAGTTACAGCATCGTAGATACAACATCCCAGAAACAGCATCCTAGATACAACATCCTAGATTCACCATCCCAGAGCACTATCCCAGACACAGCATCCCAGATACAGCATCCCAGATGTAGCATCCCAGATACAGCATCCCGGATACAGTATCCCAGGTACAGCATCCTAGATACAGCATCCTAGATACAGCATCCTAGATACAGTATCCCAAATACAGCATCCCAGATACAACATCCCAGAAACACCATTCCAGATATAGCATCCCAGATACAGCATCCTAGATACATTGTCCCAGACACAGCATCCGAGATAGTGCATTCCCAGATATAGCATCCCAGATACAGCATCCCAGATACAGTATCCCAGGTACAGCGTCCTAGATACAGCATCCCAGATACGACATCCCAGATACGCCATTCCAGATACAGCATCCCAGAAACAGCATCCTAGATACAGCATCCCAGATACAGCATCCCAGATACAGCATCCCAGAAACTGCATCCTAGATACACCATCCCAAATGCAGCATCCCAGATACAGCATCCCAGATACAGGATCCCAAATGCAGCATCCCAGATATATCATCCCAGATAAAGGATCCTAGATACAATATCCTAGATACAACATCCCAGATACAACATCCCAGATACAGCATTCCAGATACATCATCCCAAATGCAGCATCCCAGATATATCATCCCAAATGCAGCATCCCAAATATATCATCCCAGATACAGCATCCTAGATACAGCATCCTAGATACAGCATCCCAGATACAGCATCCCAGAAACAGCATCCTAGATACAGCATCCCAGATACAGTATCACAGATACAGCATCCTAGATAGACCATCCCAGATACAACAACCTAGATACAGCATCCTAGATACATTATCCCAGGTACAGCGTCCCAGATACAACACCCTAGATACAGCATCCCAGACACACCATCCTATATACAGCATCATAGATAGATAATCCCAGATACGGTATCCGAGATACAGCATCCTAGATACAGCATACCAGAAACAACATCCTAGATATAGCGTCCTAGATATAGTGTCCCAGATACAACATCCTACATACAGCATCCCAGATACAGCATCCCAGATACAGCATCCCAGATATAGCATCCTAGATATAGCATACCAAATGCAGCATCCCAGATACAGCAGCCCAGATACAGCATCCCAAATGCAGCATCCCAGATACAGTATCCCAGATACTGCATCCTAGGTACAGGATCCCAGATACAGCATCTTAGATACAGCATCCTTGATACAGCATCCCAAATGCAGCATCCCAGATACAGCATCCCAGATATAGCAACCCAGATACAGCATCCCAGATACAGTATCCCAGGTACAGCATCCTAGATACAGCATCCTAGATACAGTATCCTAGATACAGCATCCCTGATACAGTATCCCAGATACAGCATCCTAGATACAGCATCCCAGATACAACATCCTAGATACAGCATGCCAGATACAGCATCCCAGAAGTAGCATCCTAGATACAGCATCCTAGATATAGCATCCCAGATACAATATCCTAGATACAGCACCCCAGATACAGCATCCTAGATACAGCATCCCAGATGCAGAATCCAAGATAGAGCATACCAAATGCAGCATCCCAGATACAGCATCCCAGATACAGCATCCTAGATTCACCATCCCAAATGCAGCATCCCAGATACAGCATCCTAGATATAGCATCCCAGATACAGCATCCCAGATACAGCATTCCAGATACAGCATACCAGATACAGCATCCCAAATGCAGCATCCTAGATATATCATCCCAGATACAGCTTCCTAGATACAGCATCCTACATACAACATCCCAGATACAGCATCCCAGGTATAGCATCCTCGATACAGCATCCCAAATACAGCATCCCAGATACAGTATCCCAGATACAGCATTCTAGATACAGCATCTCAGATACAGCATCCTAGATACAGCACCCTAGATACAGCATCCCAGATGCAGCATCCCAGATACAACATCCTAGATACAGCATCTCAAATGCAGCATCCCAGATACAGCATCCCAGATACAGCATCCTAGATACAGCATCCTAGATACAGCATCCCAGGTACAGCATCCCTAATACAGCATCCCAGATACAGCATCCCAGATACTGCACCCTAGATACAGCATCACAGGTACAGCATCCCAGAAACAGCATCCTAGATACAGCATCCCAGATACAGTATCCCAGACACCGCATCCTAGATTCAGTATCCTAGATACAGCATGCCAGAAACAGTATCCTAGATACAGCATCCTAGATTCACCATCCTAGAGCACTGTCCCAGATACAGCATCCCAGATACAGCATCCCAGATACAGTATCCAAGATACAACATCCCAGATACAGCATCGCAGGTACAGCATCCTAGATACAGCATCCTAGATACCTCACGCCAGATACAGCATCCCAGGTACAGCATCCTAGATACAGCATCCCAGATACAGCAACCCAGATACAGCACCCTATATACAGCATCCCACATACAGCATCTGAGAAGCTGGTCAGGATGACACTGTTTGGGCAGTGAGCACTTTGAACATGTGATAGAAGAATTCCCCCATGGATACCGACGCAGAGTGTCTCCTGAGGAGGTGTGGACAGACAGGAAAAGCAGATTCAGCTCCAGCAGATCCCCACCACAGATGACCTGTGTCCATCAGTGCCAGCCCCTCTCCTCAGACCAGAACAAGAGTCCTGCTCCAGCAACAGAGCAGCCTGACCCCAATGAGTGTCTGCAGAAAGGGGTTTCTCTTACTCCTGGATTCCTCCCTGCAGGCACAGAAATGCTGCCTTCCTCTTCTCCAGGGACATCCCTTTCCCCAGGTGAGGATGTCCAGCCTGGCCTGGCCGGCTGGTCCTGGTTCCCTCCCTGTGCTCCCCACAGGGCCCTGAGCTGGCCATGCTGCTCTGCAGAGCGAGGGGCTGTGGTGCCCTGGGGCCATGGGTGACTCTGCTCTGGCCACGCTGGTTGGGCTGGGAAACAGACCCAGCTGGAGGAGGATCACTGCTGCTGAGCCCTTTCCATCTTCCCAGCTGGCTCAGGAGCCCAGGACAAGGCTGGGCAGGACCATGGGGTGTCTCTCACGGCACAAAGGACAGGGGAGGGCTGAACCAAGATGGTGTCCTGAAACATTCTCCAGTCTGACATCTTTTGGCATCCTGGCTCCTCACAGCCTGTCCTGGCGCTGAAGGGCCCTTGTTACCCTGTGCCCTCCTCAGGTTCACCTCTTCCTCTGGGACACTTGCATGATCACTCCTTTGACCAGGACTGTTTTGTGTAACCCAGCGGGCAGCTGAACATCACACACTCTTCCTCCCTCCAGCCCAGTGGGATGGGAGAGGGAATCAGGAAAGAAAGAAACATCTTGGGTTAAAATGAAGACAGTTTAATGAGACAGAAAGACAAAACAATAACAACAGCAACAATAGCTACAATAGCAACAACAGCAACAATAGAAACAATAGCTACAATAGCAACAATAGCTACAATAAATATAATAATGATAATAAATAAAATAATTATAGCAATAGTATTAATAATAATGATGGCAGTAGTAATAGCAGTAATTGCAAAAATGGTAATAATAATAACAGGAGATATAAATCAAGTCACGCACAATGCAATTGCTCACAACCCATTGAGTGACACCCAGCCAGATCCCAAACAGCGCTCCCCCAGAGAACTTTTCTCTAGTTGACATACCAAGCATGACATCATATGGTGTGGAATATCCCTTTGGCCACTTGGGCCAGCTGTCCTGCCTGTGCCCCTCCCAGCTTCTTGTGCATCTCCAGCCTCCTTGCTGAAAAGTCCTTGGTTTGGGATAAACATGGCTTAGCAACAACCAAAACATCCCTGTGCTAGCAACATTCTTCTCAGATTAAATCCAACACACTGCACTCTACCAGCTACTAGGAAGAAAATTAACTCTCTCCCAGCTGAAACCAGGACAGTGCCCCCCCCCTTCTTCTGTACCATCTGTGTTGTGCCCGGGTCCCACACTCTCCAATACATTCCAGTTAATCAACAGCACTTTCCTATCTCTGGATATACACACAGATCTCATTCCTCAGTCTATAGGCCACGCCTCTAAAATGTCCAAGGAGTTCATGTGGTCCATGGCTTTGGGCTCCAGGGGTCATAAGAGTCTGTCAGGACAGGAGAGATGGTCTTTGCTGTTGGACTGTTGTGTCCTGTGTCCAGAGATCGTAGCTGGTGCATCTGTCCCAGCCAGGGACAGTGCGTGAGTCTGGGTGGGCAGCCAGTGGCACCTCAGGGAGATCCTCTGACAGCGCCTGGCAGCTCCACTCCTCTCCAGGATGCATCTGCCACTGCTGGTGGGACAGCGCCAGGCAGATCAGTCACAGACGTGTCCCTATCTTTTGGGATGTGTGCGACCCAGAAGGGAGCTCTTCATCCAGGCCTTGGTACCTCACAAATCCCCCTGGGACCCTGAGCTAAACCCCAACCACTTCCACTGACACCACTGCCTAAGCCCTAACCTAACACTTATCCATCCCTTACCATAACCCTAATCCTAACCCCTGCACTTCAAACTTACCCTACACCTATCATTCACCTAAAACTAACCTTAACATTAACCCAACCACCACCCTAACCCTACCTTTTGCCCAAAATCTAACCTAAACCAAACCTCCCATAATCCTAAAACCAACCCTAACCCTAGCCTTACCCAAACTCTTACCTGAAATATCACCCTAATGTGACCTCTAAACCTAAACCATAACCCTAGCCTAACCCTAAAACTAACCCTAACCCATCATACTAACACCAGCCCTAAACCAAACACTAAACTAAACCAAGCCCTAACCTGAAATCCTAACCTGTAACTCTTATGACTGACTCTAACCCTGAAATATCCCTAATTCAAACCTTAACCCATTAACGTAGCGCTAATGCTATCCCTACCCCTAACCCCTAAAGCTAAACCCTTACACTAATCCTAACGACTTACACTAACACTACCCCCTAACCACTAACCAGAATTCTGACCCTAAATGCCAAAACCACCCTCAATCTCTAATAGAAATCTAAAACCTAACTCTGACAATTCCACTATCGCTACTGCCTAACACTAACCCTAACCCTAATGCTAACCCCACCCCTAACTCTAACTAAATCTAAAGCTAAAATGTAATCCTAGCTCTAACCCAAAACATAAAACTAACCCCTAACGCTAACTCCAACCCTACATTCTAACCCTCTTCTAAACCTAATCTAACTCTAATACTTACCCATAATCCTAACCATAATCCTACCCTTTACACCTAGTATTAAAACCTAACCCTGACTGCTTACGCTAACACTATTCACTAACTCTAAAGCCTAATCCTAACAGTATGCCTAACCCTAACCTGAAAATTAACCCCTAACCCTATCTCAAATGCCTAACCCCAAGCACTAACCATAGGCCTTTACCCCTAAACCTAACCTCTACTCTAATCCTGACCCTGACTCAAACTCTATTCCCTAACCCTAATCTAAACCTAACCCTAAATCTTATCCAACACTAACCCTTATCTAAATGATAACCCTAGTGCTAACCCTAACTCTAAATGCAATCCTAACTCTTAAATCTAACTTAGCCCTTAAACTAAGCCCTAACTTGTACCCTAACACTAACCTTAACTAATTCCTAAACCTAACTCCAAGTCTAACCCTAAACATCTAACGCTAACTCTACCCCTAACCAAAACCGTAACACCAGACCCTAACCCTTCCGCCAACTAGTAATGCCAACTCTAACCCTAACCATCATCTAACCCTAGTGGAAACCCTAACCCTAAGTCATAACTGCTAACCCTAACCCTATCCTTAACTATAATACTAACTCATTCCCTAATGACTAACCCTTCCCCTAACCCATAAAACTAACCCCTAACCATAACCACATATATGAACATTCATTGCTAAACCTCAACCCTGATCCTAACCTCTAAACCATAACTCTAACCCTAACCTAATCTCTATCCCCATCCCCAGACTCTAGCCTATTCAAAACCTAATCCTAACTGTAAGCCTACCCCCTAACACCTATCCCTAAAAAAAATCTAACCATAATGCTTAACCCATACCCTCACTCTAATCCTAAATCAAAGCCTGAGTCTAAGCCTAAACTCAAACCCTAACCCTACCTCTAACTTTAATCAAAAACCTAAATCTAAATCTAAACTTAACCCTAACCCTATCCCTGTCCCTAACCCATACACCTAACCTCTAAACCTAACCACTTCAACTGACCCTAACACTACACCCTAACCCCCAAACCTAACACTATTCCAACCCTTACCCTAACCTTAATCCTAACCACTACCACTAATTCTAACCATAAATCTAAAACTGAGCCCTAATGCTGACTCTAACAGTAACCCTAAATTCTAACCCCAATACTAAACTCTAACCCTAACCTAACACTAACTCTATCACTAACCTAACCTTAATGGTAAGCTGTAACTAACCTAACCTAACACTAACACAGACCCAACACTAACCCTAATTCTAACCTGAACCCCTCACCTAACTCCTAAATTCACCTCTAACCCAAACCTTAAACCTAAACATAACCCTAATCTAATCCTAGCCCCATTCATATCCCTAGCCCATGAACCCAGCCACCAACCGTAAGCACTTAGACTAAAATTAACACTAACCCAACCACAATATCTAACCCTAACCATTAACTCAACCTCTAAGTCTAACCCTAAAGCCTAACCTAAACCTAGCTCTAATCTGATGCTAAAGCCTAACCCATCATTCTAAGACCAACTATAACCCTAAGCCCCTATCCCAAAAATAACACTAACACTACCTCTAACCCTAACCCAGTGTCCTATCCCTAACCCATCAATATAAATCTAAAACCTAAAACTGACCATTCAAATAACAAAACTCCCTAAGCCATAACCCTAACACTTATCCATCCCTTACCCTAACCATAACCCTAACCCCTAAACCTAAAACTTACCCTACACCTATCATTCACCTAACCATAACATTCACCCAAACACCACCCTAACCCTACCTCTTGCACAAAATCTAACCTAAACCAAACCCCCTCAACCCAAACAATAACCCTAGTATAACCCTAAACCTAAACCTAACCCTAAACCTAAGCCTATCCCTACCCCTAACCTTAACCACTTACACTAAAACTAACCCTAACTCTACCTTACCCTAACTCGAACCACTGAAATCTTACCCCAATGCAACCTTTAACCCTAACCCATAACCCTAGCCTAACCCTAAAACTAACCCTAACCCATCATACTAACACCAGCCTTAAACCAAACACTAAACTAAACCAAGCCCTAACCCTAAATCCTATCCTGCAACTCATGACTGACTCGAACCCTAAACTCACCCAAATTCAAACCCTAACCCATTATCCTAACCCTAAAGCTATCCCAACCCCTAACCACTAAACCTAACCCCTTACACTAATCCTAACGACTTACACTAACACTACCCCCTAACCACTAACCAGAATTGCAACCCTTAATGCCAACCCCAACCTCCATCTCCAGTATAAATCTAAAATCTCACTCTAACCATTCCACTATCACTACTGCCTAACACTAACCCTAACCCTAATGCTATCCCCATCCCTAACTCTAACCTAAATCTGAAGCTAAAACGTGATCCTAACTCTAACCCAAAACATAAAGCTAACCTCTAACGCTAACTTCAACCCTACATTCTAACCCTCTTCTAAACCTAATCTAACTCTAATACTTACCCATAAGCTTAACTCCAACCCTAACCCTAGTCCTACCCTTCAACCCTAATATTAAAACCTAACCCTAACTGCTTACACTAACACTATTCCCTAACTCTGAAACCTAATAATTAGCTCTAACACTAACTATATCCTAACACTAATCTAACCCTAACTGTAAACCTCATCCAAACCCCTAACCATAATACTAACTGGAAACACCATCCCCTAACTCTAATCTAACCCTAACCATAAATCTAATCTGAAACTTAACCCTAATTCAAACCCTAAATCCTAAAACTAACCCCTGCCCTATACCACTTCCACTGACACAACTCCCTGGCCCCTAAACCTAACCCTAACCGTAAATCTAAAACTAACCACTAACCCTAACTCTAATCTGAACACTAACCAAACCCAAAATGTCAATCCAAACCCTAAACATAAATCTAACCTTAGTACCTAAACCTACTCCTAACCACTCCCACTACTCCGTATCCCCAACCTCTAACACTAACGCAACACTTACCAAAAGCCTAATCCTTATCCTAAACCCTAACCCTGAATCTAATCTGAGCCCCAAACCCCTGTCCCGAAACCTAACTGTACCCCCAATCCCAAACCCTAACTGCAACCCTAACCCATCATTCTAACCTTAACCCTATCCCCACCCCTAACCCTACCCCCTTACAGTAATCCTAACCACTTATAATAACGCTACTCCCTAACCCCTTACCCTAAATAAGCCCCTACCACCAACCCTAACACTAACCTAAAATTAATCTAACTGTAACCCCAAGCCCTTACCCCAATTCTAACCCTAACCCTAACTCCTAACCCTAAACCTAACCCTAACTGTAAATCTAAAACTAACCACTAACCACCAACCCTAACTCTAACCTGAACACTAACCAAACCCAAAATGTCAATCCAAACCCTAACCCTACATCTAACCCTAGTACCTAAACCTACTCCCAACCACTTTCACTACTCCGTATCCCCAACCCGCAACACTAACCCAACATTATTCCCTAACCCCTAACCTTAATCCTTACCTCTAACACTAACCCTAATACTAACCTTTACCACTAACCACAGCCCTACCCTTAAACCCTAAACCTAATCCTAATAAAACCCTAATAATAACCCTAACACTACCTCTAACACCTATCCCTAAATCTAAACCTCTAATGTTAGTCCAATCACTTACTGTAATCCTAAAGCAAAGGCTAAATCTAAGACCAACCTCTAACCCTAACTCTAAAACTAATTCAATGCCCTAACCCTGATTCTAAATCTAAACCTTAATCTAACCCTACCCCTAAATCTAACCCCAAAACTTAACTCTACCCCTAAAACAACTCCGGAATCCTAACGCTAACCCTAATCCAACCATTACCTAAAACCAAATCCTAAAACTTAAGCCTAAATGTAAACCTAAATACTAATCCTAAATCTAATCCTAAAATTTAAGACAAACCCCTGACTCTAACCCTAAGACTAACATCACATAAACAGAAATCCAAACCCTAACCTAACAATATCCCCAACCCAAAATCTAACGCTAACATCAAACCCTAACTCTCACCTTTCTCCCTGACTGGTAATGCTACCCAATAACTGACTCTAATCTAACCCTAAAAGGAACTATAACCCTAAACCTAAGTCCTAACCACTTATCCTAGCCATAATCTTATCCTTCCTTATCCTAACTCTTCTCCCTAATACCTAAGCCTAACACCAACCCCCTAAAGCTGACTCTAAAGCTCAGCTCTAAACCTTAACCCTAACCCTAGCCAGTAACCATCATTCTAAACCTCACCCTTACTCGAGCAATAACCCCTAAACCCTGAAACTAACCCTACCTAACCCTAACCAGTTCCACTAACCGTAACACTGCTCCCTAACAAACCCAACACTTATGATAACTCTAATGCTGACGCCTAACACTAACTATAACCTTCATGGTAAACCTAAACCCTAATACTAACTCTAACCCTAACTTGAAACCTAGTCCTAACACTAAAACTAAACCCTAACCATAACCTAACCATAACCCTATCACTAACCTAACTTTAAACACAACCCTTAAACCAACCTAACCCAACACTAACCCTAACATGAAATCTAACCCTAACCTGACCTCTAAACAGAATCCTAAGCCTAACTCTAACCCTAAATCTAGCCTCACCCCTAAACCTAATCTCCTATGCTAGTCTTAACCATTTACAATAACATTACTCCCTAACCAGAAACCCGAACCCATATCTCCAACAGAATTCTAAAACCTAACCCTAACCACCTTTTCTAACACTACTGCCTAACTCCTAAACTTTAATCTAACCCTTACCCTAATCCTAATTATATTTCCTATCCCTTACTCTAACCCCAACCCCTAAATCTTACCCCAAGCCCCAACTCCTACACCTAAGCTACTCCTAACTATGTCACTAATGCTACTCCCTCAACCCTAAGCCTAAATTCTACCCAATTCTCTTCACCCTAAGGAAACGCTAATGCAAACCCCTACCTCTAACTCCAACTCTAACCCTAATGCTTAGCCTTCTTACTGTAATCACAAATCTAAGCCTCAGCCTAAAACCAAACTCCACCCCTAACCCAAACCCAAAAGCCCTAACCTTAATTCTAACCCTAATCCTAATCAAACCCTGACCCTACCCCTAACTCTAACCCTAAACCTGACTCTAAACAGAACCCTAACCCTAGCCCTACCTCCTAAAACTAACCCCTAACCCTAACCACTTCCACTGACACTACTCTCCAACTCCAACACTCATCAAATCCTACCCCTAATACTTGAACAACTAACCCAAACCCCAATGCAAACACATACCCGAACCTCAAACCCTACCTCTCTGACCAATCCCTAGCTCCTAACTCTAGCACCAACCATAACACTTAACCCTAAAGCCTAACTCTAACACATACACCTAATCCTAAACCTCATCTAACTCAAACACAGTAATTCTAACCCTAACTCTGACCCCTTGCCCTATGTTTAACCCTATTTCTAACCCTAAATGTAACCCTTCCCCCTAACCCTAGCTCAAATCCCTAACCCCAAAATCTAACCCCACTCCCTAATTCCTAAGCCTAACCCTAACTGTAACTCCTAACACTTACCTTTACCCTAAATGTAACCCTAGACCTTAACCCTACCACGTAACCCTAACCTAAACCTCATATAACCCAAACACAAACTCCTAACCCTTAACGCTATACTCTAACCTCTTGCCCAAAGTTTAATCCCAACTCTAAGACTAACTCTAACCCAAAACCTGACCCATAACCCTCACTCAAAACCTTAACCCCAAACACTAACCCTAACCATGCTCCCTAAGCCTATCCCAAACTCTAACCCTAACTCTGTCCCCTAACCCAAAACCTTATCTAACACTAACTCTCAACCTTATCTAAAATCTAACCCTTATCTAAATGCTAAACCTAAACCTAATCCTAACCCTAACTCTCAATCTAACCCTAACTTAACCCTTAAATTAAGCCCTAATTTTTACCCTAACTCTAACCTTTACTGTAAATCCTAACCCTAAGACTAAACCTGAAACCTAATGCTAACTCTAGCCCTGACCAAAGCCCTAACACCAGACCCTAACAATAACCCTAATCTAACCCTAAGCCTAACTATAACCAGAACCCTAAGTCCTAACTGCTTACTATAACCCTGTCCTTAACTCTACTTCTAACTCTAACCACAAAAACAAACCCCTAACACTTATTCTAAACCTAACTCCTAAACCTTAACCCCAACCCTAGCTTGCAAGCCTCATTCTAAACCTCATACCTAATTTAACAATAACCCCTACACCTTAACACTAACCCAAATCCTATCCCTACAACTAAAATTAATTCTTTTCCCTAAGGCTAAGTCTAACCCTACCTCTAATTAAAACTCAAAAACTAACCACTAACCCTAATCGCAAGCCCTAATCCTAACTATAACCCTAACCTCTAAACCTACCTGTAATCTAAACCAAACCTGAAACCTTACCTAATGCTAACTCTAACTCTACACCCAAACCCCTAACCCGTATCTAAGCCTCACCATACACTTTATCTCAACCTAACACTAATCCTAATACCTAACTGGTAACTCTAATCCTGACCCTTATCCCCAAGCCCTATCACTAACTACAATGCCAATTCCTCATCCCTAAC
The DNA here is from genome assembly GCF_963082525.1 of Nesoenas mayeri. Classification (NCBI taxonomy): domain Eukaryota; kingdom Metazoa; phylum Chordata; class Aves; order Columbiformes; family Columbidae; genus Nesoenas; species Nesoenas mayeri. Next base: position 226,863 of record NC_137571.1, read on the forward strand.
CCTACCCTAATCCTAACCACTAACACTAACTCTAAACCTAAACCATAAATCTACCTCTAACCAAAACTCAACCTTAACTCTGTCCCTACCCTTAACCCTAACTACTTACCATAATACTCTTCACTAAGCCCTAACACTCGTCTTACCCGAACTCGAACCCTAGCACCTAACAGCAAACTGTAACTCTAATCCTAACCCTAACCCATCAACCTAACTTTAACCCTATCACTACCTCAAACCCTAAACACTAAACCTAAACCCAAGCCCTCATTCTAACCCTTGCCCACAGTCTGTAACCCTAATGCTAAACCTCATTCTAACCCTGAGCAGCACTCTTCTGTCTCCTCCATCTCCTCCTTTTCTTCCTCTTGAGGGGGCAGATGGGCTCTGTGCCCAGACAGGTCCTGGGGCCTCACACTTGCACCACGGGCCTGATCTTTCGGTGCTGACAGCTGGGTGCCTCCCTGCCACCGCTGGGACCCTTGCCTGCCACCTCCTTCCCCCCAGGGGACACTGAACCCTCCTGCGAGATTCTTCTTCTTCTTCTTCCCTGAGGGCTGGAGACTTGATCCTTGTCCTTCAGAACCAGAGCACAGGGGCTGCTGTCTGCTCCACGGGGCTGCTTACACTGCCTCTTTTTGGAGGAACCAGCGGAGACCTGGCTGGGCTCCTTCTCGCTGCTGCAGGGAGGAAGGTGGTGCGAAGGGTGGGCACTGGAACAGGTGGTCACGGGGAGGCTGGGAGCCAAAGGGCTGAGCTGAGGATGAAGCTGAAGGTCGGCTTTTCAGGATTTGGCCAATGGAGAGCAGACGAGGACAGCCTGCAGGACAGGAAAAGAGGGCGACATGATCTGAAGGCCAGGTCAGGAGCAGGAGCCCCCCTCTTCCTCCACACTCCACAGTGCACAAGCACAGCACCCAACTGCTCCCATCTTAGCCAATCCAAGAGAACAGGACAGGTGGCTGCTGAAATCACTCCCGCGGGCCACCTGCCATGTTAGACAGTTGCCTCCTGGACTACCGGCCTTGCTGCCCTGCAGGAGCCTGGGAGCGACTGGCACCACTTACCTCAACTTGCCAAAAGGCCAAGGAGTTGGGGTGGGTGGTGTCCATGGGGTAGGTGTGGTTGGCAAATTGTGAATGAGGTGGTGTGCAATGGTCACTTCTGCTCGCCTTCCACAGGATGCTGCGCTGCAGTTATTGACATGAAAAACAACACAACAAACTTGGTGATCTAAAGAAAAGAGGTTTCCATGAGCCAAGAGAAGAAAATAAGAAGGTGAGCCCAGGGAAAAAGGAAGGGTAAAGACACAGGAGGGGAGAGGAAAGTGGGGGTGGTCAACAACTCAGAAGTGTTTTCTGTTAGGAGCAGAAACGAAAAAAGGAAGGAAGGAAATTTAAACACCAGAAACCCCAGCGCACTGTCCTGAGCCCGGGTTGCACAGCGGCGCCCAGAGGGCCGGTCCCAGCCCCTGTGTGGGGAGGAGGAGACTCTGCAGCCTCCAGCTGGGGACTCACCTGCTCCCATCGCCCCAGGGGACAAGACACTCAGAGAAGATTGGTGAGGCCACCCCGCTCCAGGGACTGGCACAGCCGCCCCTCTGTCCTGAGCAAGAAGACAGGAGGCGTTTCTCCAGCCTTAATCAGGGATGGGAACAACAGCGGGGACCTGGCCCTGTACCCCAAACCAGAGCAACTGCTGCAGCCCTGGGGCTGAGGGGCTCTCTCTGTCTGCCTCCAGCTTAGCAAGACACCCAGCATCCAGTCTACACTCTCCCCAACACAATCTCCAGCTCTGAAGACACAAGGCACCTATTGAAGACTCCAGGCAGAAGCTCAGACTCACTTTTTGGCAGAAAGCACCAGCTTCATGGCTGGTGGTGGAGACATGGTGATGTTCAGCTCCAGAGCAGCACTGGCCAAGAGGGAGGATTTCAATGTTGCCGGTTTGGAGTCTCTGGGGGCAGGTAGCTTGGTGCTGGAGCCAGTAGGGCGGTCTATGCTACAGACCATTTCCTGAGAGGTGCAGAAGCTGCTGGTTCCACCCTGGGCCTTCTCGGACGCTTTGAGCAGATCCCCGCTGTGCCGTGCACTGGGCTGGCAGCACCGCTGCTGCAGGAGTCCCTCTCCAGGGTCTCAGCATTCTCCCCACTGCCCCTGGGCTCCTGGCTGGGGATGGGCTCCAGCAGCAGCTTGGCTGAGGTAGGTGGCTGCTTGCTCTCCCAGGAGCTCTGCCAGGACAGCTCTGCTTTGGCCCCACTTGTGCTGCTGGTGTTGCAGGAGCTCTGAACTGTCCTGGGCACAGGAGGCAGCTGCAGGAGGGCGAGCAGCTTTTTGGGCCTCCAGGCTGAATCACTGTGCCAAGGACACAGGGTGATACTGCAATCCCATCCCCTCCAAGCTCACACAGCAACCCTTAACTGAGCAGGATCCTTCCTGCAAGTCATCCTCCCTCACCCCTGTCCATCGGGTGCAGTGCCTGCCTCCCTGCCAAGCTGCAGCCCACCTGCCCTCGCAGAGCAGGCAGTGGAGCAGCAGCTCCTGCAGCTCTGGCCCAGAACAGCCTTCAGGACTCACCTTGCCTGTCGTTGGTGAAGACCTGGCTCTGTTGGTCTCAGCTTTTTTCACCTGATCAGAGACACTGGCCTCAAGAGATAAAACAGAGCATGAGCACAGGGCCACGGACTGCACCAAACCCCTGAGCCTGCCCCCAGCCAGGCACTGGCCAGCATGCCATGAGGGACGGCTGTACTGTCCCCAGTCCCATGGAGCCTCAATGGAGGAGTCGTGGCTCATGCTCAGGCAACAGGCTCTGCTCTGCCAGATAGAGGCAGCACAACAACAGAAGCTGCTTCCCTCTTGCCTGCACCCTGCCTGACACTGGCAGTTAAGCAGCCTCCAGAGCAGTAACGGTGCAGCTGCAGGAACATCCCCTGTGAGAGCAGAGCTCCCCCACCCACACCCTGCCCCACTACCTGATCTCCAGCACCAGCTCCAGCAAAGGGTCAGAGCTCTCCCAGATCCTCTTGCACGCTGAGAACTTCACTGCAAAAGCAAGAGCAGTAAGCACACCCTGGCACAACACCTGCACCCAACACCAGCCCAGCACAGCACAGGCAGCTGCCGTGTTCCCCCTCTCCAGCTTTGGGCTCTGGGATGTCGGCACCAGGATTCACAGCGTGCAATTCCACTGTGCGCTGGGACAGCAAGTGCTGCTACATAACTGCCAACATGGGTTCCTCAGCTGGTGGCAAAGAGCTGGGGGCCCCCAGCCAACAGCTTTTTTCATCACGACAACACACACCACAACACACAGGAACCACAAGACTGACCAGCTGCACCTCTGGATAAGTTACACACACTCAGCAGTTTTCCCAAAAGATTTGTACTGCAAGGCTCTCAGGGAAACCGCTGCCCTGAGAGTCACAGGCCCAGGACCTGGCAGCCAGCGCTCACCACGGAACCACAGGGATCCGCCAAAGATCTGGTGAACCAGCATGGTGGCCTGGGTCTGGTGAGCCAACCTGGAGACAGCAGCACCAGAGCTCACACTGCCCCTCCGCAATGGCCACCCCTGTCACCCACCGCTGCGTCCTCAGCATCCAAACCCATCCCAGTGGCAGCTCCTCTCTCCCTTCCCGGCAGGAGCATCCTGCCAACATTTATCCAGCACTTGCAGTGGCCACTGACCAGGCCTGGAGCTGTCAGGAGAAAGGACTCCCTGGAGCTCACCCAGCTCTAAACTCAGCCCAACCTGCCGCTGGCTCGGCAGCCGGCACTGCGAGCAGCGCAGAGATGGAGCGGTTGGCAAAGAGCTTTAATCCTCCCTTTCTATTGTCTCTATGGGGCTCTATGGGGCTCCATGGGGCTCCTTGGGGCTCCATGGGCCCCTACAGGTCCCTATGGCTCCCTATAGGGCTCTATGAATCTCTGTGGAACCCCCAGGGTCCTAAAACCTTCTCCAGGAACTCCTAGGGTCCTAAAACCCTCCCGGGGAACGCCCAGGGTCCTGAAAACCTCCCGGGGAAGCCCCAGGGTCCTAGAACCCGCTCATTCTATGCAGACCCATTGACTGGGACCTGGCAGCTTCCAAACCACTGTGTCCAGGCCACATGCAACACCCCTCAAGGACCAGATGGACAAACATGGGGCCTCTCAGGGCCTTCTGACCAGGACACCTCTCACACACACAAACGAAAACCCACACTAAGGTGGGAGCATGCAGCACCACGGCAAAAAATGATCATCCATGTTTCTTCTAGCAAAGAGCCTGCTGGCTACTGCAAGGCGCAACTATTGCAGGAAAATGTTAACAAATAATAAACCAAATATTAGCAAATGCAGAAGGCCAGTGACCAATGAAGACTGAACACTTACCCCTGGGATTGCCCCAGGCTCAGGAACAGGATTACACCAAGAGGCTTGATCACCATGGACTGCAGGAACCAAACAGGGAGTCAACCACGGGTGAGGAGCTTCCATGGCATGTTGTGATCTCCTTCTTCCTCAGTCACCTGCAGTGATGGGAGGGGGTGAGGTAATGACACAGGACACATACAAAGGTGGACATTCCCACAGCTAGAAATGGAACACGGGTGACCTTTTTGCTGACACCTAGCAGGTTTGCAGGCAAATGAATATTCATTACTTGCCTGTGTAACACCACCAAGGCACAAAAAGCTTTTGGAAAGCCTCTGAGATGATCCTGGGTACAATCACACATTAATAACCTATTAAAACGCGAGTGTTTATTCCCTCAAGCAGACAGACGGTGACAACTTACCCCTGGGACAGCCCAAGGCTCATAACCAGGATCCAGCTGAGAAGCTTCATCAGCTCTGCCAATGCCATGGCCCGGAGTCATCACAGATCAGAGAGGTTTCCAGGCTCACAGAGCAATGCTCCTGCATTTCGGGTATAAGAGGACATAAAGAAGAGAGAAAAAACAAAACAAAACACAGCACAACATATTTAGGACAACAATGCCTTTATATTGCAGAGAAATAGCCCTATTTAGGGAGAAAACTGGAAAAATGACTAAATATTCCAAATATTTGGGGGCTAAATTGGCCAATACAGGCAAAAGATTCTGAGTATTTGGGCAAAAAGTGGCCAAAAGAGGCAAAAATGTCCACATTTGGGAGCAAAACTGCTGGCAAAGGTGAAAATATCCCATATTTGGGAACACAGCACCTCCAGTAGGGGAAAAAATGGGCAAAAGCACCTGAGTATATCAGGTAAAAAGAGCCAGAAAAAACAAAGCACCACTAGATTTGGATTAAAACTGGCCAAAAAGGGGTATAACATCCCCAGATTTGGGGTGAAATGGGGCCAAAAAGTCAAAGTATGCCCAGATTTGGGTAAAAAATGGCCAAAAGTGGCCCAAACACCCCCAGATTTGGGCAGAAACTGGACTGCAAAGCCAAAGAACTCCCAGATCTAGGCAGAAACGACCCCAAAGGGCACAAATGTGCCCAAATTGAGCTCAAAACTGGCCGAAAGGGCCAAACCAACCCCAGCTTTGATTTGAAACAGGCCCAAAGGCTCAAAGCGTGCCCTGGGATGGGGCCGTGTGGCACGGGGCTGGGGGGCAGGGAGGGCCCCGCAGGGACTCAGTGCTGGTTTCTGCCCCTGTGCCACCACTCCCAGCCCCTGCTTGCCCACAACTTGCCCCTGAAGCAGCCGCAGCCCCTCTCCCCTCCCTGCGGGGCGTCTGCCCCCTGCCCACACCCTGGTGCTGCCTGGCTTGCCCTGCCCGGCCCAGCCCGGCTGCTCTCCCGGCCCCAGCCCCAGCCCTGGCCCCACTGCTGCCCTGCTGAGCTGCTCGGGGCTGGGTGCTGCCCCTGCCCGCCCACCTGCTCCCTGCGCTCGGCTGGAGCAGCCTGGGCCTCCCGGGCTGGCAGGGACACCAGCAGGAGGAGGAGGGTGAGGACCATGGCCCCCACGCTCGCACCGTGATGCTGCTGCTGCTGCTGCTGCTGCTGCTGCTGCTGCTGCTGCTGCTGCCGAGACACAGCACAGCACGTCACCGTGGGGCTGTGACCTCATAGTCACATTGGAATCACCACATCTGCACACGACTGCATGGCCTTGTTCTACACGAGCATGGGAGGAACAGGAGTGGAGAAGAGGGCACCTATTTGGGAGGCAGCGCTGCCTATGGGAGTGCACAGGCTCTCACTTCTTGCTTCCCAGAAATCAATCAATCAATATATCAATCGTTATCAAAAGCTCCATATTAAGACTAAATTAGAAAAAAAAAGCCAACTTCAAGGGTCTTTCCTTGTAACTGTTTCTGTCAGGCAGCTCTCTAGGAAGAAACGAGCTTTACCTGCTACTTTTACCACAGCTTCAATGCCTTTAAAGCCACCACTTCTTACCTCTGCTGCTCCCACACAGCCTCACAGCCCAGCAAAATCATAGTGCAGGCAGAAACCTTCACCATACAAAGAGGGAGAGTCAGGAATACGTTACTCTCAAAAAACAGACACTGTCAACCACGCTTGCTCTCGCTTACCAAATTCAGACACTGTTAGAAAACAACAATAAGGAAGCGAGATTCTTATTTCATGGACCCCATTATACTGACCATTCAACATCAAGTCCAACCAGAGTCTGAACCTCCAAATAAGAAATATCATCTTAAAATTTCTAGGAAAATGAAGGGCTTTGAAGTGACAACACCATAAAATGTTCATAAAAGCACCGCCATGCAAGTCCACACCCCTGATCACAGACCACCTGCCCTGGTACCTAGGGCAGTGATGTTCTCAGCTGATTCGCAGCCACTGACATCTGGAAAACAGCACAAAGTCTCACGTTCTTCAGTGCCAAACATGTAGTTTGGAACTGAAACAGGCAAGAAAACCATCTACAGTCAGTCTGGTTTCATTCGAGGCCATCAGGACAAGTTGAGTTCACATTCACCAGGAACCACAGCAGGTCCCACCCGTCCCTGCAGACCCCAACACCGCTCCTGCGCAGGGTCCCGAGGAGCAGGAAGCACAGAACAAGAAACCTCCCTTCCAAAGAAGGCCCACAGCCGCTCTTCCAACAAGCTGCATAAGCAGCAGCTGAGAACAAGCTCTGCTGTAGGTGCACCCGGCTCTGCCGTCTGCTCAAGGAGACCAGCTCCTAAATGATCCCCAGCCCTACAGACACAGATCTGCCCCAGGGCAGGGATGAGGAAACACCAGAGTGCACGGACACCTGGTCATTCAGTTGAAGCTGCTGGGGAGAAGGACAGAGGACTAGAGAGAGACAAATGAGACGAGAGAGAAGACAGAGGAGCCCAGAGAGAAAGAAACACACAGGGAAAAGGAAGGAGAGATGGAGAGATCAAGGCAAAAAGGGACAAGGAGCCATGAAGAAACAGGGAGGAAGAAACAGCAGGGCTGATGGACAGGACAGAGGGATGGGGAGGGGGGAGGAGGAGAAGCAGGAAGGGGGTAGAGAAAGACAGGGAGGGGGATGTACGGATGGAGAGACAAAAAGAAAGGCAGGGAACAGAACAAAGGGACTGAGAAACAAAGCAAAGTTCAGATCAAAATGAGAGGATGGAAAAGAACGGAGGACTGTACGAATGATGGTTGCAGCAGTCAGAGAAGGTACAGCTTAGAAATCCAAAGACCGAAGGGCAGAGTATAAGGGGCCTAGTCCTAAGACAAGACCCCTTAATAGCGAGACTACAATGGGATGGGGTGAGCCGATAGAATGTTTTTACTGTGGAAAGAAAGGGCACATTAAGCGGAACTGTAGGAAGAAAATGGGGGATGAGAAAATGTTTAAAGCGGAATAGGGGTGTCAGGGGCTCTTTTTGCTGGGGACCCAAAAAGGAACAGAGCCCTTGATCAAATGGAAAGTGGGTCCCCAGCAGCAAGAAATTGAATTTCTTGTCGATGCCGGGGCAGAGCGATCTACCATACAAGCCTTGCCCAGGGGATGCAAAATATCCTCCGACACCATGCAAGTAATTGGGGCAAAAGGGGAGCCATTTCGTGTTCCCGTTATAAAGGGGGTAATTATCAAAACCAACTCCAAAATAGGAGTGGGAAATTTGCTTTTAGTTCCAGAAGCTGAATATAATCTCTTGGGACGGGATTTAATAATTGAATTGGGTATCAATTTAGAAGTAAGAGGGAAGGAAATAGAGAGAAATAGAGAGATTGTTAGAAAAAGGCTTGCTTGAACCTTGCATGTCTCCTTTTAACACCCCCATTTGACCAGTAAGAAAAAAAGATGGGAAATGGAGGCTGGTACATGACCTGAGGGAGATAAACAAGAGGACTGTGAGTCGTCAGAAAGAAGTGACAACACCAGAAAACACATTGGCAGCCGGTGCTTTGACCAGTGAAGGTGGGGTCTACAAAAGTCTGATTAAACCAAACAGCCTGAGGGCTTTATCAAGCTGCAGATCTGCCAGGCATGCTGAAATGCAAGAGTTTACTCCTGCAATATTCCACAATGGAACAGCCCTTCATATCCAATCTCATCTCAAAGTTCCAAACCAGTACATTAAAAAGCTGTCACTAGGTATTAGAAGACCACTGCAAGTTCGTATTGCTTTTTGAGTTCAATAAGAATTTTTCAATAAACCAAAACGCAAGCAATTTCTGCAGTCTGTTGCTCATCCTCCTGTTCATTCCTTAGCACTGCAGTAATCGGTTTTTATACGACGTGTCAGCAGAGGCGTTTGAAAAACCCCAAACAAAACTTATTCCAGTCCATGGACCCCCCGTCCTCCCTGCCCCCCCTCACCCTGAGCCCCACGATCAGAACTTGGTGCGGGAGAGGAGCACAGCTCAACATGTTGGATCTGGGATGCTGTATCTATTATGCTGCACCTAGGATGCTGTATCTGGGATGCTATATCTGGGATGCTGTATCTGGGATGCTGTATCTAGGATGCTGTATCTAGGATGCTGTATCTGGGATACAAGTCAGGGATGCGGACTTGCATGGTGGTGCTTTTATGAACATTTTATTGTGTTGCCACTTCAAAGCCCTTCATTTTCCTAGAAATTTTAAGATGATATTTCTTATTCGGACGTTCAGACTCTGGTTGGACTTGATGTTGAATGGTCGTTATAATGGGGTCCATGAAATAAGAATCTCGCTTCCTTGTTGTTGTTTTCTAACACTGTCTGAATTTGGTAAGCAAGAACAAGCGTGGTTGACAGTGTCTGTTTTTTGAGAGTAACGTATTCCTGACTCTCCCTCTTTGTATGGTGAAGGTTTCTGCCTGCACTATGATTTTGCTGGGCTGTGAGGCTGTGTGGGAGCAGCAGAGGTAAGAAGTGGTGGCTTTAAAGGCATTGAAGCTGTGGTAAAAGTAGCAGGTAAAGCTCGTTTCTTCCTAGAGAGCTGCCTGACAGAAACAGTTACAAGGAAAGACCCTTGAAGTTGGCTTTTTTTTTCTAATTTAGTCTTAATATGGAGCTTTTGGTACTGATTGATTGATTGATTGATTTCTGGGAAGCAAGAAGTGAGAGCCTGTGCACTCCCATAGGCAGCGCTGCCTCCCAAATAGGTGCCCCCTTCTCCACTCCTGTTCCTCCCATGCTTGTGTAGAACAAGGCCATGCAGTTGTGTGCAGATGTGGTGATTCCAATGTGACTATGAGGTCACAGCCCCACGGTGACGTGCTGTACTGTGTCTCGGCAGCAGCAGCAGCAGCAGCAGCAGCAGCAGCAGCATCACGGTGCGAGCGTGGGGGCCATGGTCCTCACCCTCCTCCTCCTGCTGGTGTCCCTGCCAGCCCGGGAGGCCCAGGCTGCTCCAGCCGAGCGCAGGGAGCAGGTGGGCGGGCAGGGGCAGCACCCAGCCCCGAGCAGCTCAGCAGGGCAGCAGTGGGGCCAGGGCTGGGGCTGGGGCCGGGAGAGCAGCCGGGCTGGGCCGGGCAGGGCGAGCCAGGCAGCACCAGGGTGTGGGCAGGGGGCAGACGCCCCGCAGGGAGGGGAGAGGGGCTGCGGCTGCTTCAGGGGCAAGTTGTGGGCAAGCGGGGGCTGGGAGTGGTGGCACAGGGGCAGAAACCAGCATTGAGTCCCTGCGGGGCCCTCCCTGCCCCCCAGCCCCGTGCCACATGGCCCCATCCCAGGGCACGCTTTGAGCCTTTGGGCCTGTTTCAAATCAAAGCTGGGGTTGGTTTGGCCCTTTCGGCCAGTTTTGAGCTCAATCTGGGCACAGTTGTGCCCTTTGGGGTCGTTTCTGCCTAGATCTGGGAGTTCTTTGGCTTTGCAGTCCAGTTTCTACCCAATCTGGGGGTATTTGGCCCACTTTTGGCAATTTTTTACCCAAATCTGGGCATATTTTGACTTTTTGGCCCAATTTCACCCCAAATCTGGGGATGGTATACCCCTTTTTGGCCAGTTTTAATCCAAATCTAGTGGTGCTTTGGTTTTTCTGGCTCTTTTTACCTGATATACTCAGGTGCTTTTGCCCATTTTTTCCCCCTACTGGAGGCGCTGTGTTCCCAAATATGGGATATTTTCACCTTTGCCAGCAGTTTTGCTCCCAAATGTGGACATTTTTGCCTCTTTTGGCCACTTTTTGCCCAAATACTCAGAATCTTTTGCCTGTATTGGCCAATTTAGCCCCCAAATATTTGGAATATTTAGTCATTTTTCCAGTTTTCTCCTTAAATAGGGCTATTTCTCTGCAATATAAAGGCATTGTTGTCCTAAATATGTTGTGCTGTGTTTTGTTTTGTTTTTTCTCTCTTCTTTATGTCCTCTTATACCCGAAATGCAGGAGCATTGCTCTGTGAGCCTGGAAACCTCTCTGATCTGTGATGACTCCGGGCCATGGCATTGGCAGAGCTGATGGAGCTTCTCAGCTGGATCCTGGTTATGAGCCTTGGGCTGTCCCAGGGGTAAGTTGTCACTGTGTGTCTGCTTGAGGGAATAAACACTCGCATTTTAATAGGTTATTAATGTGTGATTGTACCCAGGATCATCTCAGAGGCTTTCCAAAAGCTTTTTGTGCCTTGGTGGTGTTACACAGACAAGTAATGAATATTCATTTGCCTGCAAACCTGCTAGGTCTCAGCAAAAAGGTCACCCGTGTTCCATTTCTAGCTATGGGAACGTACACCTTTGTATGTGTCCTGTGTCATTACCTCACCCCCTCCCATCACTGCAGGTGACTGAGGAAGAAGGAGATCACAACATGCCATGGAAGCTCCTCACCCGTGGTTGACTCCCTGTTTGGTTCCTGCAGTCCATGGTGATCAAGCCTCTTGGTGTAATCCTGTTCCTGAGCCTGGAGCAATCCCAGGGATAAGTGTTCAGTCTTCATTGGTCACTGGCCTTCTGCATTTGCTAATATTTGGTTTATTATTTGTTAACATTTTCCTGCAATAGTTGCGCCTTGCAGTAGCCAGCAGGCTCTTTGCTGGAAGAAACATGAATGATCATTTTTTGCCGTGGTGCTGCATGCTCCCACCTTAGTGTGGGTTTTCGTTTGTGTGTGTGAGAGGTGTCCTGGTCAGAAGGCCCTGAGAGGCCCCATGTTTGTCCATCTGGTCCTTGAGGGGTGTTGCATGTGGCCTGGACACAGTGGTTTGGAAGCTGCCAGGTCCCAGTCAATGGGTCTGCATAGAATGAGCGGGTTCTAGGACCCTGGGGCTTCCCCGGGAGGTTTTCAGGACCCTGGGCGTTCCCCGGGAGGGTTTTAGGACCCTAGGAGTTCCTGGAGAAGGTTTTAGGACCCTGGGGGTTCCACAGAGATTCATAGAGCCCTATAGGGAGCCATAGGGACCTGTAGGGGCCCATGGAGCCCCAAGGAGCCCCATGGAGCCCCATAGAGCCCCATAGAGACAATAGAAAGGGAGGATTAAAGCTCTTTGCCAACCGCTCCATCTCTGCGCTGCTCGCAGTGCCGGCTGCCGAGCCAGCGGCAGGTTGGGCTGAGTTTAGAGCTGGGTGAGCTCCAGGGAGTCCTTTCTCCTGACAGCTCCAGGCCTGGTCAGTGGCCACTGCAAGTGCTGGATAAATGTTGGCAGGATGCTCCTGCCGGGAAGGGAGAGAGGAGCTGCCACTGGGATGGGTTTGGATGCTGAGGACGCAGCGGTGGGTGACAGGGGTGGCCATTGCGGAGGGGCAGTGTGAGCTCTGGTGCTGCTGTCTCCAGGTTGGCTCACCAGACCCAGGCCACCATGCTGGTTCACTAGATCTTTGGCGGATCCCTGTGGTTCCGTGGTGAGCGCTGGCTGCCAGGTCCTGGGCCTGTGACTCTCAGGGCAGCGGTTTCCCTGAGAGCCTTGCAGTACAAATCTTTTGGGAAAACTGCTGAGTGTGTGTAACTTATCCAGAGGTGCAGCTGGTCAGTCTTGTGGTTCCTGTGGGTTGTGACGTGTGTTGTCGTGATGAGAAAAGCTGTTGGCTGGGGGCCCCCAGCTCTTTGCCACCAGCTGAGGAACCCATGTTGGCAGTTATGTAGCAGCACTTGCTGTCCCAGCGCACAGTGGAACTGCACGCTGTGAATCCTGGTGCCGACATCCCAGAGCCCAAAGCTGGAGAGGGGGAACACGGCAGCTGCCTGTGCTGTGCTGGGCTGGTGTTGGGTGCAGGTGTTGTGCCAGGGTGTGCTTACTGCTCTTGCTTTTGCAGTGAAGTTCTCAGCGTGCAAGAGCATCTGGGAGAGCTCTGACCCTTTGCTGGAGCTGGTGCTGGAGATCAGGTAGTGGGGCAGGGTGTGGGTGGGGGAGCTCTGCTCTCACAGGGGATGTTCCTGCAGCTGCACCGTTACTGCTCTGGAGGCTGCTTAACTGCCAGTGTCAGGCAGGGTGCAGGCAAGAGGGAAGCAGCTTCTGTTGTTGTGCTGCCTCTGTCTGGCAGAGCAGAGCCTGTTGCCTGAGCATGAGCCACGACTCCTCCATTGAGGCTCCATGGGACTGGAGACAGTACAGCCGTCCCTCATGGCATGCTGGCCAGTGCCTGGCTGGGGGCAGGCTCAGGGGTTTGGTGCAGTCCGTGGCCCTGTGCTCATGCTCTGTTTTATCTCTTGGGGCCAGTGTCTCTGATCAGGTGAAAAAAGCTGAGACCAACAGAGCCAGGTCTTCACCAACGACAGGCAAGGTGAGTCCTGAAGGCTGTTCTGGGCCAGAGCTGCAGGAGCTGCTGCCCCTCTGCCTGCTCTGCGAGGGCAGGTGGGCTGCAGCTTGGCAGGGAGGCAGGCACTGCATCCGATGGACAGGGGTGAGGGAGGATGACTTGCAGGAAGGATCCTGCTCAGTTAAGGGTTGCTGTGTGAGCTTGGAGGGGATGGGATTGCAGTATCACCCTGTGTCCTTGGCACAGTGATTCAGCCTGGAGGCCCAAAAAGCTGCTCGCCCTCCTGCAGCTGCCTCCAGTGCCCAGAACAGTTCAGAGCTCCTGCAACACCAGCAGCACAAGTGGGGCCAAAGCAGAGCTGTCCTGGCAGAGCTCCTGGGAGAGCAAGCAGCCACCTACCTCAGCCAAGCTGCTGCTGGAGCCCATCCCCAGCCAGGAGCCCAGGGGCAGTGGGGAGAATGCTGAGACCCTGGAGAGGGACTCCTGCAGCAGCGGTGCTGCCAGCCCAGTGCACGGCACAGCGGGGATCTGCCCAAAGCGTCCGAGAAGGCCCAGGGTGGAACCAGCAGCTTCTGCACCTCTCAGGAAATGGTCTGTAGCATAGACCGCCCTACTGGCTCCAGCACCAAGCTACCTGCCCCCAGAGACTCCAAACCGGCAACATTGAAATCCTCCCTCTTGGCCAGTGCTGCTCTGGAGCTGAACATCACCATGTCTCCACCACCAGCCATGAAGCTGGTGCTTTCTGCCAAAAAGTGAGTCTGAGCTTCTGCCTGGAGTCTTCAATAGGTGCCTTGTGTCTTCAGAGCTGGAGATTGTGTTGGGGAGAGTGTAGACTGGATGCTGGGTGTCTTGCTAAGCTGGAGGCAGACAGAGAGAGCCCCTCAGCCCCAGGGCTGCAGCAGTTGCTCTGGTTTGGGTACAGGGCCAGGTCCCCGCTGTTGTTCCTATCCCTGATTAAGGCTGGAGAAACGCCTCCTGTCTTCTTGCTCAGGACAGAGGGGCGGCTGTGCCAGTCCCTGGAGCGGGGTGGCCTCACCAATCTTCTCTGAGTGTCTTGTCCCCTGGGGCGATGGGAGCAGGTGAGTCCCCAGCTGGAGGCTGCAGAGTCTCCTCCTCCCCACACAGGAGCTGGGACCGGCCCTCTGGGCGCCGCTGTGCAACCCGGGCTCAGGACAGTGCGCTGGGGTTTCTGGTGTTTAAATTTCCTTCCTTCCTTTTTTCGTTTCTGCTCCTAACAGAAAACACTTCTGAGTTGTTGACCACCCCCACTTTCCTCTCCCCTCCTGTGTCTTTACCCTTCCTTTTTCCCTGGGCTCACCTTCTTATTTTCTTCTCTTGGCTCATGGAAACCTCTTTTCTTTAGATCACCAAGTTTGTTGTGTTGTTTTTCATGTCAATAACTGCAGCGCAGCATCCTGTGGAAGGCGAGCAGAAGTGACCATTGCACACCACCTCATTCACAATTTGCCAACCACACCTACCCCATGGACACCACCCACCCCAACTCCTTGGCCTTTTGGCAAGTTGAGGTAAGTGGTGCCAGTCGCTCCCAGGCTCCTGCAGGGCAGCAAGGCCGGTAGTCCAGGAGGCAACTGTCTGACATGGCAGGTGGCCCGCGGGAGTGATTTCAGCAGCCACCTGTCCTGTTCTCTTGGATTGGCTAAGATGGGAGCAGTTGGGTGCTGTGCTTGTGCACTGTGGAGTGTGGAGGAAGAGGGGGGCTCCTGCTCCTGACCTGGCCTTCAGATCATGTCGCCCTCTTTTCCTGTCCTGCAGGCTGTCCTCGTCTGCTCTCCATTGGCCAAATCCTGAAAAGCCGACCTTCAGCTTCATCCTCAGCTCAGCCCTTTGGCTCCCAGCCTCCCCGTGACCACCTGTTCCAGTGCCCACGCTTCGCACCACCTTCCTCCCTGCAGCAGCGAGAAGGAGCCCAGCCAGGTCACCGCTGGTTCCTCCAAAAAGAGGCAGTGTAAGCAGCCCCGTGGAGCAGACAGCAGCCCCTGTGCTCTGGTTCTGAAGGACAAGGATCAAGTCTCCAGCCCTCAGGGAAGAAGAAGAAGAAGAATCTGGCAGGAGGGCTCAGTGTCCCCTGGGGGGAAGGAGGTGGCAGGCAAGGGTCCCAGCAGTGGCAGGGAGGCACCCAGCTGTCAGCACCGAAAGATCAGGCCCGTGGTGCAAGTGTGAGGCCCCAGGACCTGTCTGGACACAGAGCCCATCTGCCCCCTCAAGAGGAAGAAAAGGAGGAGATGGAGGAGACAGAAGAGTGCTGCTCAGGGTTAGAATGAGGTTTAGCATTAGGATTACAGACTGTGGGTAAGGGTTAGAATGAGGGCTTGGGTTTAGCTTTAGTGTTAAGGGTTTGAGGTAGTGATAGGGTTAAAGTTAGGTTGATGGGTTAGGATTAGGATTAGAGTTACAGTTTGCTGTTAGGTGCTAGGGTTCGAGTTCGGGTAAGACGAGTGTTAGGGCTTAGTGAAGAGTATTATGGTAAGTAGTTAGGGTTAGGAGTAGGGACAGAGTTAAGGTTGGCTTTTGGTTAGAGGTAGGTTTATGGTTTAGGTTTAGAGTTAGTGTTAGTGGTTAGGATTAGGGTAGGGTTAGGGATGAGGAATTGGCATGGTAGTTAGTGATAGGGTTTGGGGATAAGGGAAATGGTTAGATTTTGTGTTTGAGGTTAGGAACAGGGGTCTGGTAGTGCTTGGAATAGTGGTTAGGGTTAAGAGTGTTAGAGTAAGGGTTGGAATTTGGGGCAGAGCTGGGGTTAGCGGTTAGGACCAGGGTCAGAGTTTTGCTTAGGGTTATAATTTGTTGGTGATTGTTTCTTGGCTAGCGTGTATTAGTTAGGTTTAGAGTTAGGATTAGTGTTTAGAGTTAGGTTTCAGTGTTAGGGTTAGGGGCCAGGGTTAGAGAATATGTTAGGTTGAGAATTAGTGCTACAGGTTAGGAGTAGGTTTGTATTAGCATCAGAGGGGGCTAGTGTTTCATCAGATTTAGGGAAAGATGGGCCTTTGGGTAAAGCAAAGGATCAGGATTAGAGTTACCAGTTAGGGCTTAGGGAGCATGGTTAGGGTTAGTGTTTGGGGTTTAGGTTTTGAGTGAGGGTTATGGGTCAGGTTTTGGGTTAGAGTTAGTCTTAGAGTTGGGATTAAACTTTGGGCAAGAGCTTAGAGTACAGCGTTAAGGGTTAGGAGTTTGTGTTTGGGTTATATGAGGTTTAGGTTAGGGTTACGTGGAAGGATTAAGGTCTAGGGTTAGATTTAGGGTAAAGGTAAGTGTTAGGAGTTACAGTTAGGGTTAGACTTAGGAATTAGGGAGTGAGGTTAGATTTTGGGGTTAGGGGTTTGAGCTAGGGTTAGGGGGAAGGGCTACATTTAGGGTTAGAAATAGGGTTAAACGTAGGGCAAGGGGTCAGAGTTAGGGTTAGAATTACTGTGTTTGAGTTAGATGAGGTTTAGGATTAGGGATATGTGTTAGAGTTAGGCTTTAGGGTTAAGTGTTATGGTTGGTGCTAGAGTTAGGAGCTAGGGATTAGTCTGAGAGGTAGGGTTTGAGGTTCGGGTGTGTGTTTGCATTGGGGTTTGGGTTATTGTTCAAGTATTAGGGGTAGGATTTGATGAGTGTTGGAGTTGGAGAGTAGTGTCAGTGGAAGTGGTTAGGGTTAGGGGTTAGTTTTAGGAGGTAGGGCTAGGGTTAGGGTTCTGTTTAGAGTCAGGTTTAGGGTTAGAGTTAGGGGTAGGGTCAGGGTTTGATTAGGATTAGGGTTAGAATTAAGGTTAGGGCTTTTGGGTTTGGCTTAGGGGTGGAGTTTGGTTTTAGGTTGAGGCTTAGATTTGTGATTACAGTAAGAAGGCTAAACATTAGGTTTAGAGTTGGAGTTAGAGGTAGGGGTTTGCATTAGCGTTCCCTTAGAGTGAAGAGAATTGGGTAGACTTTAGGGTTAGGCTTAGGGTTGAGGGAGTAGCATTAGTGACATAGTTAGGAGTATCTTAGGTGTAGGAGTTGGGGCTTGGGGTAAGATTTAGGGGTTGGGGTTAGAGTTAGGGATAGGAAATATAATTAGGATTAGAGTAAGGGTTAGATTAAAGTTTAGGGCTTAGGCAGTAGTGTTAGAAAAGGTGGTTAGGGTCATGTTAGGGTTAGATTTCATGTTAGGGTTAGTGTTGGGTTTGGTTGGTTTAAGGGTTGTGGTTAAAGTTAGGTTAGTGATATGGTTATGGTTAGGTTATGGTTAGGGTTTAGTTTTAGTGTTAGGACTAGGTTTCGAGTTAGGGTTAGAGTTAGTATTAGGGTTTAGGCTTACCATGAAGGTTATAGTTAGTGTTAGGGGTCAGCATTAGAGTTATCATAAGTGTTGGGTTTGTGTTAGGGAGCAGTGTTACGGTTAGTGGAACTGGTTAGGGTTAGGTAGGGTTAGTTTAAGGGTTTAGGGGTTATTGCTCGTGTAAGGGTGAGGTTTAGAATGATGGTTACTGGCTAGGGTTAGGGTTAAGGTTTAGGGCTGAGCTTTAGAGTCAGCTTTAGGGGGTTGGTGTTAGGCTTAGGTATTAGGGAGAAGAGTTAGGATAAGGAAGGATAAGATTATGGCTAGGATAAGTGGTTAGGACTTAGGTTTAGGGTTATAGTTCCTTTTAGGGTTAGATTAGAGTCAGTTATTGGGTAGCATTACCAGTCAGGGAGAAAGGTGAGAGTTAGGGTTTGATGTTAGCGTTAGATTTTGGGTTGGGGATATTGTTAGGTTAGGGTTTGGATTTCTGTTTATGTGATGTTAGTCTTAGGGTTAGAGTTAGGGGTTTTTCTTAAATTTTAGGATTAGATTTAGGATTAGTATTTAGGTTTACATTTAGGCTTAAGTTTTAGGATTTGGTTTAGGGTAATGGTTGGATTAGGGTTAACGTTAGGGGTTCCGGAGTTGTCTTAGGGGTAGAGTTAAGTTTTGGGGTTAGATTTAGGGGTAGGGTTAGATTAAGGTTTAGATTTAGAATCAGGGTTAGGGCATTGAATTAGTTTTAGAGTTAGGGTTAGAGGTTGGTCTTAGATTTAGCCTTTGCTTTAGGATTACAGTAAGTGATTGGACTAACATTAGAGGTTTAGATTTAGGTATGGTGTTAGAGGTAGTGTTAGGGTTATTATTAGGGTTTGATTAGGATTAGGTTTAGGGTTTAAGGGTAGGGATGTGGTTAGTGGTAAAGGTTAGTATTAGGGTTAGTGTTAGAGGTAAGGATTAAGGTTAGGGGTTAGGGAATAGTGTTGGGTTAGTGTTGCGCGTTGGGGATACGGAGTAGTGAAAGTGGTTGGGAGTAGGTTTAGGTACTAGGGTTAGATGTAGGGTTAGGGTTTGGATTTACATTTTGGGTTTGGTTAGTGTTCAGGTTAGAGTTAGGGTTGGTGGTTAGTGGTTAGTTTTAGATTTACAGTTAGGGTTAGGTTTAGGGTTAGAATTGGGGTAAGGGCTTGGGGTTACAGTTAGATTAGTTTTAGGTTAGTGTTAGGGTTGGTGGTAGGGGCTTATTTAGGGTTAGGGATTAGAGAGTAGCGTTATTATAAGTGGTTAGGATTACTGTAAGGGGGTAGAATTAGGGGTGGGGATAAGGTTAAGGTTAGAATGATGGGTTAGGGTTGCAGTTAGGGTTTGGAACTGAGGGTAGAGTTAGGTTTCGGGACAGGGGTTTGGGGTTCAGATTAGATTCAGGGTTAGGGTTTAGGATAAGGATTAGGCTTTTGGTAAGTGTTGCGTTAGTGTTAGGGGTTGGGGACACGAAGTAGTGGAAGTGGTTGGGAGTAGGTTTAGGCACTAGGGTTAGATTTAGGGTTAGGGTTTGGATTGACATTTTGGGTTTGGTTAGTGTTCAGGTTAGAGTTAGGGTTAGTGGTTAGTTTTAGATTTACAGTTAGAGTTAGGTTTAGGGGCCAGGGAGTTGTGTCAGTGGAAGTGGTATAGGGTAGGGGTTAGTTTTAGGATTTAGGGTTTGAATTAGGGTTAAGTTTCAGATTAGATTTAGGGTTAGGGTTAGATTAGAGTTAGGGGATGGTGTTTCCAGTTAGACTTATGGTTAAGGGTTTGGATGAGGTTTACAGTTAGGATTAGATTAGTGTTAGGATATAGTTAGTGTTAGAGCTAATGATTAGGTTTCAGAGTTAGGGAATAGTGTTAGTGTAAGCAGTTAGGGTTAGGTTTTAATATTAGGTTTGAAAAGTAGGACTAGGGTTAGGGTTGGAGTTAAGCTTATGGGTAAGTATTAGAGTTAGATTAGGTTTAGAAGAGGGTTAGAATGTAGGGTTGAAGTTAGCGTTAGAGGTTAGCTTTATGTTTTGGGTTAGAGTTAGGATCACGTTTTAGCTTCAGATTTAGGTTAGAGTTAGGGGTGGGGTTAGCATTAGGGTTAGGGTTAGTGTTAGGCAGTAGTGATAGCGGAATGGTCAGAGTGAGGTTTTAGGTTTATACTGGAGATGGAGGTTGGGGTTGGCATTAAGGGTTGCAATTCTGGTTAGTGGTTAGGGGGTAGTGTTAGTGTAAATCGTTAGGATTAGTGTAAGGGGTTAGCTTTAGTGGTTAGGGGTAGGGATAGCTTTAGGGTTAGGATAATGGGTTAGGGTTTGAATTTGGGTTAGTTCATGGTTCAAGTCATTTGTAAGAGTTGCAGGTTAGGATCTAGGGTTAGGGCTTGGTTTAGTTTAGTGTTTGGTTTAAGGCTGGTGTTAGTATGATGGGTTAGGATTAGTTTTAGGGTTAGGCTAGGGTTATGGGTTAGGGTTAGAGGTCGCATTAGGGTAAGATTTCAGTGGTTCGAGTTAGGGTTAGTTTTAGTGTAAGTGGTTAAGGTTAGGGGTAGGGATAGGCTTAGGTTTAGGGTTAGGTTTAGGGTTAGGGTTATACTAGGGTTATTGTTTGGGTTGAGGGGGTTTGGTTTAGGTTAGATTTTGTGCAAGAGGTAGGGTTAGGGTGGTGTTTGGGTGAATGTTATGGTTAGGTGAATGATAGGTGTAGGGTAAGTTTTAGGTTTAGGGGTTAGGATTATGGTTAGGGTAAGGGATGGATAAGTGTTAGAGTTACGGCTTAGGGAGTTTTTTTATTTGAATGGTCAGTTTTAGGTTTTAGATTTATATTGAAGGGTTAGGGATAGGACACTGGGTTAGGGTTAGAGGTACTGTTAGTGTTATTTTTGGGATAGGGGCTTAGGGTTATAGTTGGTCTTAGAATGATGGGTTAGGCTTTAGCATCAGATTAGAGCTAGGTTTAGGTTAGGCTTTAGGGTTAGGCTTAGAGGTTGAGTTAATGGTTAGGGTTAGATATTGTGGTTGGGTTAGTGTTAATTTTAGTCTAAGTGCTTACGGTTGGTGGCTGGGTTCATGGGCTAGGGATATGAATGGGGCTAGGATTAGATTAGGGTTATGTTTAGGTTTAAGGTTTGGGTTAGGGTGAATTTAGGAGTTAGGTGTAGAGTTCAGGTTAGAATTAGGGTTAGTGTTGGGTCTGTGTTAGTGTTAGTGTTAGGTTAGGTTAGGTTAGGTTAGTTACGGCTTACCATTAAGGTTAGGTTAGTGATAGAGTTAGTGTTAGGTTAGGGTTAGAGTTTAGTATTGGGGTTAGAGTTTGGGGTTACTGTTAGAGTCAGCGTTAGGGCTCAGATTTAGATTTATGATTAGAATTAGTGGTAGTGGTTAGGATTAAGGTTAGGGTAAGGGTTGGAATAGTGTTAGGTTTGGGGGTTAGGGTGTAGTGTTAGGGTCAGTTGAAGTGGTTAGGTTTAGAGGTTAGGTGTATGGGTTAGGAAAGGGATAGGGTTAGGGTTAAGTTTAGATTTAGATTTAAGTTTTTGATTAAAGTTAGAGGTAGGGTTAGGGTTTGAGTTTAGGCTTAGACTCAGGCTTTGATTTAGGATTAGAGTGAGGGTATAGGTTAAGCATTATGGCTAGATTTTTTTTAGGGATAGGTGTTAGGGGATAGGCTTACAGTTAGGATTAGGTTGTGAATAGGGTAGAGTTTGGGGATGAGGGTAGAGATTAGGTTAGGGTTAGAGTTATGGTTTAGAGGTTAGGATCAGGGTTGAGGTTTAGCAATGAATGTTCATATATGTGGTTATGGTTAGGGGTTAGTTTTATGAGTTAGGGGAAGGGTTAGTCATTAGGGAATGAGTTAGTATTATAGTTAAGGATAGGGTTAGGGTTAGCAGTTATGACTTAGGGTTAGGGTTTCAGCTAGGGTTGGATGATGGTTAGGGTTAGAGTTGGCATTACTAGTTGGCGGAAGGGTTAGGGTCTGGTGTTACGGTTTTGGTTAGGGGTAGAGTTAGCGCTAGATGTTTAGGGTTAGACTTGGAGTTAGGTTTAGGAATTACAGTTAAGGTTAGTGTTAGGGTACAAGTTAGGGCTTAGTGTAAGGGTTAAGTTAGGTTTAAGAGTTAGGATTGCATTTAGAGTTAGGGTTAGCACTAGGGTTATCATTTAGATAAGGGTTAGTGTTGGATAAGGTTTAGGGTTAGGTTTAGATGAGGGTTAGGGAATAGAGTTCGAGTCAGGGTCAGAATTAGAGTACAGGTTAGGTTTAGGGGTAAAGGCCTATGGTTAGTGCTTGGGGTTAGGCATTTGAGATAGGGTTAGAGGTTGATTCTCAGGTTAGGGTTAGGCATACTGTTAGGATTAGGCTTTAGAGTTAGTGAATAGTGTTAGTGTAAGCAGTCAGGGTTAGGTTTTAATAGTAGGTGTAAAGGGTAGGATTATGATTAGGATTATGGGTAAGTATTAGAGTTAGATTAGGTTTAGAAGAGGGTTAGAATGTAGGGTTGGAGTTAGCGTTAGGGGTTAGTTTTATGTTTTGGGTTAGAGCTAGGATTACGTTTTAGCTTTAGATTTAGTTAGAGTTAGGGGTGGGGTTAGCATTAGGGTTAGGGTTAGTGTTAGGCAGTAGCGATAGTGGAATGGTCAGAGTTAGGTTTTAGATTTCTATTAGAGATTGAGGGTGATTTTGGCATTTAGGGTCAGAATTCTGGTTAGTGGTTAGGGGGTAGTGTTAGTGTAAGTCGTTAGGATTAGTGTAAGGGGTTAATTTTATGAGTTAGAGGTAGGGATAGCATTAGCGCTACGTTAATGGGTTAAGGTTTGAATTAGGGATCTTTCAGGGTTAGAGTCAGTCATAAGAGTTACAGGTTAGGATTTCAGGTTAGGGCTTGGTTTAGTTAATGTTTGGTTTAGGGCTGGTGTTAGTATGATGGGTTAGGGTTAGATTTAGGGTTAGGCTAGGGTTATGGGTTAGGGTTAGAGGTCACATTAGGGTGATATTTCAGGTAAGAGTTTGGGTAAGGCTAGGGTTAGGGTTAGTTTTAGGATTAT
The DNA here is from genome assembly GCF_963082525.1 of Nesoenas mayeri. Taxonomy (NCBI): domain Eukaryota; kingdom Metazoa; phylum Chordata; class Aves; order Columbiformes; family Columbidae; genus Nesoenas; species Nesoenas mayeri. The sequence continues at coordinate 249,244 of NC_137571.1, forward strand.
GGGGGTTTGGTTTAGGTTAGATTTTGGGCAAAAGGTAGGGTTAGGGTGGTGGTTGGGTTAATGTTAAGGTTAGTTTTAGGTGAATGATAGTTGTAGGGCAAGTTTGAAGTGCAGGGGTTAGGATTAGGGTAAGGGATGGATAAGTGTTAGGTTAGGGCTTAGGCAGTAGTGTCAGTGGAAGTGGTTGGGGTTGGGGTTTAGCTCAGGGTCCCAGGGGGATTTGTGAGGTACCAAGGCCTGGATGAAGAGCTCCCTTCTGGGTCGCACACATCCCAAAAGACAGGGACACGTCTGTGACTGATCTGCCTGGCGCTGTCCCACCAGCAGTGGCAGATGCATCCTGGAGAGGAGCGGAGCTGCCAGGCGCTGTCAGAGGATCTCCCTGAGGTGCCACTGGCTGCCCACCCAGACTCACACACTGTCCCTGGCTGGGACAGATGCACCAGCTACGATCTCTGGACACAGGACACAACAGTCCAACTGCAAAGACCATCTCTCCTGTCCTGACAGACTCTTATGACCCCGGGAGCCCAAAGCCATGGACCACAAGAACTCATTGGACATTTTAGAGGCGTGGCCTATAGACTGAGGAATGAGATCTGTGTGTATATCCAGAGATAGGAAAGTGCTGTTGATTAACTGGAATGTATTGGAGAGTGTGGGACCCGGGCACAACACAGATGGTACAGAAGAAGGGGGGGGCACTGTCCTGGTTTCAGCTGGGAGAGGGTTCATTTTCTTCCTAGTAGCTGGTAGAGTGCGGTGTGTTGGATTTAATCTGAGAAGAATGTTGATAGCACAGGGATGTTTTGGTTGTTGCTAGCCATGTTTATCCCAAACCAAGGACTTTTCAGCAAGGAGGCTGGAGATGCACAAGAAGCTGGGAGGGGCACAGGCAGGACAGCTGGCCCAAGTGGCTAAAGGGATATTCCACACCATATGATGTCATGCTTGGTATGTCAACTAGAGAAAAGTTATCTGGGGGAGCGCTGTTTGGGATCTGGCTGGGTGTCACTCAATGGGATGTGAGCAATTGCATTGTGCGTGATTTGGTTTATATCTCCTGTTATTATTATTACCATTTTTGCAATTGCTACTATTACTACTGCCATCATTATTATTATAATTACTATTGCTATAATTATTTTATTTATTATCATTATTATATTATATTTATTGTAGCTATTGTTGCTATTGTTGCTATTGTTGCTATTGTAGCTATTGTTGTCCCAGTATGTTTGGGATTGGAAGGGACCTCAAAAGCTCACCCAGTGCAATCCCCCCATGGAGCAGGAACGCCCAGGTGAGGTCACACAGGAACATGTCCAGGCGGGTTGGAATGTCTGCAGAGAAGGAGACTCCACAACCCCCCTGGGCAGCCTGTTCCAGGCTCTGCCACCCTCACTGAGAAGAAGTTTCTTCTCAAATTTAAGTGGAACCTCTTGTGTTCCAGCTTGATCCCATTACCCCTTGTCCTATCATTGTTTGCCACCGAGAAGAGCCTGACTCCATCCTCGTGGCACTCACCCTTTATATATTTATAAGCATTAATAAGGTCACCCCTCAGGCTCCTCTTCTCCAAACTAAAGAGCCCCAGCTCCCTCAGCCTTTCTTCATAAGGGAGATGCTCCACTCCCTTCTTTGTTGCCCTACGCTGGACCCTCTCCAGCAGTTCCCTGTCCTACTGGAGCTGAGGGGCCCAGAACTGGACACAATATTCCAGATGGGGTCCATCAGGCCGGAGTAGAGGGGAAGGAGAACCTCTCTCGATCTACTGACCACCCCCCTTCTAATACACCCCAGGTCCCATTGGCTTCCTGGCTACAAGGTCCCAGTGCTGGCTCAGCCCACAGCACCCAGCTGGTCTCCCATCCAAGCACTGACCGGGCCCAGCCCTGCTTAGCTTCCCAGATCAGACGAGATGGGGCGTTCTCAGGGTGCTATGGCTGTGTGTGTATACATATGTATATGTATATATATATATACATATATATATATATTTATATGGTCTCCCATCCAAGCACTGACCAGACCCGACTCTACTTAGCTTCCCAGACCAGCCATTCTCAGGGTGCTCTGACTGTATATATTATATATATGTGTATGTTCCCCAAGTATATACTGGCAGTATGTGAACTAAACCCTTTCTCAAGGGCAGAGCAGAGGGGCAGGAGAACCTCTCTGACCTACTGACCACCCCCTTCTAACCCACCCCAGGTACCATTGGCTTCCTGGCCACAAGGGCTCAGTGCTGGCTCATGGTCATCCTGTCATCCACCAGGACTCCCAGGTCCCTTTCCCCTACACTGCTCTCTAATATGTAATTTCCCAACCTATACTGGAACCTGGGGCTGTTCCTGCCCAGATGCAGGACTCTGCACTTGTCCTTGTTAAATTCCATCAGGTTATCCTCCGCCCAACTCTCCAGCCTGTCCAGGTCTCTGATGGCAGCACAGCCTCTGGCATGTCAGCCGCTCCTCCCAGCTTAGTGTCATCAGTAAACTTGCTGATAGTCACTCTATTCCCTCGTCTAAATTGTTAATGAATATATTGAATAACATTGGCCCCAGTACTGCCCCCTGAGGCACTGCACTAGATACTGGCCTCCAACTAGACTCCGCACCATTGACTACCACTCTCTGGCTTCTCTCCTTAAGCTAGTTTGCAACCCACCTCACTACTCTATTGTCCAGACCACTCCTCCTCAACTCAGCTGTGAGGATGCTGTGGAGACTGTGTCAAAGGCTTTACTGAAGTCAAGGTGACCACATCCACCGCTCTGCCATCATCCATCCACCCTGTTACATTCTCATAAAAGGCTATGAGGTTGGTCAAGCATGACTTACCCTTGGTGAAGCCATGCTGACTGCCCCTAATAACCCTCTTATCCTTGATGTGCCTTGAGATGGCACCAAGGAGAAGCTGTTCCATTGCTTTCCCAGGGACATCAGTCATCAGATGTCATCAGAAGAGCAAGGTTGGTCTCTTCTCTGCCCAACAGCTGCCGGCATTGCATGGACAAGCAGCACATCACACAGGGATCTTCACTCAGTCTCTTGATGATACAAGCAACCAAAAGACCAAATACTTTCACAATATGCCTGGATCCATCTAGTTTTCAAGGACAGCGTCCTCCAGGCACAGCAATGGTTCAGATCAGAACACAATTAAAACTCCAAAAGGAATTGAAGGTCATCAAGATAAGCTGTTGCTAATTCAGAAACAGCTAAAGGAGAATCCTAAATACTGGGAGACTACTACTGAATTTAGTAAGACAAGGTGTAGGTAGACCTGAGATGTCTCCGTGTCTTTGCATCAGTTGTCACCAGCAAAGTCTTCCAGGCCTTTGTGCTTCCAGGTAGAACTCTGGAGGGCAACAACCGTGGTGGATGGGGATCAAGCCAGGGGTTTCATGAGCAAACTGCAGCCTTACCAGCCCTTGGGACCAGAGGGTTTGCATCCAAGAGTGCTGGGAGAGTGTTTTTCCCCAGTTGATGCTGCTCTGGTATGATCCCAGAAGGAAATGCACTCAGAGCCTGAGGTATTGTTTAAAATACTGTTCATTAGGTCTGGCTCTACAAGAGGGGTATCACAGAGGCAATCTGTGTCCCTCTGGATGGTGGAAACCCAAGTGGTGTAGCACTGAACAAGCTTCCGAACATACGCTGCCAGGAGGAGCCCCATGTCTTGTCAAAGCACTGTGACAGTTTTGGATTGTATGAGGTGAGGTGGGGCAGCTTGCTGAGCTGTGGTGTTTCAGTTGGAGGATACAGGGTCTGCTGGAGAGAGTCCCAGGGAGAGTGAGGACAGAGGGATCCCCCTGTGTGAAGGACCAGCTCAGTTCTATGGAGCTGCTCAATGACATGGGCAACAGGTTGATTTATCTTGTGTGAGTGAGGATGACAGAGAAGTTGGTCAGGATGACACTGTTTGGCAGTGAGCACTTTGAACATGTGATAGAAGAATTCCTCCATGGATACCGACGCAGAGTGTCTCCTGAGGAGGTGTGGACAGACAGGAAAAGCAGATTCAGCTCCAGCAGATCCCCACCACAGATGACCTGTTTCCATCAGTGCCAGCCCCTCTCCTCACACCAGAACAAGAGTCCTGCCCCAGCAACAGAGCAGCCTGACCCCAATGAGTGTCTGCAGAAAGGGGTTTCTCTTACTCCTGGATTCCTCCCTGCAGGCACAGAAATGCTGCCTTGCTCTTCTCCAGGGACATCCCTTTCCCCAGGTGAGGGTGTCCAGCCTGGCCTGGCCGGCTGGTCCTGGTTCCCTCCCTGTGCTCCCCACAGGGCCCTGAGCTGGCCATGCTGCTCTGCAGAGCGAGGGGCTGTGGTGCCCTGGGGCCATGGGTGACTCTGCTCTGGCCACGCTGGTTGGGCTGGGAAACAGACCCAACTGGAGGAGGATCACTGCTGCTGAGCCCTTTCCATCTTCCCAGCTGGCTCAGGAGCCCAGGACAAGGCTGGGCAGGACCATGGGGTGTCTCTCATGGCACAAAGGGCAGGGGAGGGCTGAACCAAGACGGTGTCCTGAAACATTTTCCAGTCTGACATCTTTTGGCATCCTGGCTCCTCACAGCCTGTCCTGGCATTGAAGGGCCCTTGTTACCCTGTGCCCTCCTCAGGTTCACCTCTTCCTCTGGGACACCTGCATGATCACTCCTTTGACCAGGACTGTTTTGTTTAACCCAGCGGGCAGCTGAACATCACACACAGCCCTTCTCTTCCTCCCTCCAGCCCAGTGGGATGGGAGAGGGAATCAGGAAAGAAATGAACATCTTGGGTTAAAATGAAGAGTTTAATGAGACAGAAAGGCAAAAGAGTAACAACAGCAACAATAGCTACAATAGCAACAATAGCAACAATAGCAACAATAGCTACAATAAATATAATATAATAATGATAATAAATAAAATAATTATAGCAATAGTAACTATAATAATAATGATGGCAGTAGTAATAGTAGTAATTGCAAAAATGGTAATAACAGGAGATATAAACCAAGTCACGCACAATGCAATTGCTCACAACCCATTGAGTGACACCCAGCCAGATCCCAAACAGCGCTCCCCCAGAGAACTTTTCTCTAGTTGACATACCAAGCATGACATCATATGGTGTGGAATATCCCTTTGGCCACTTGGGCCAGCTGTCCTGCCTGTGCCCCTCCCAGCTTCTTGTGCATCTCCAGCCTCCTTGCTGAAAAGTCCTTGGTTTGGGATAAACATGGCTTAGCAACAACCAAAACATCCCTGTGCTATCAACATTCTTCTCAGATTAAATCCAACACACCGCACTCTACCAGCTACTAGGAAGAAAATTAACTCTCTCCCAGCTGAAACCAGGACAGTGCCCCCCGCTTCTTCTGTACCATCTGTGTTGTGCCCGGGTCCCACACTCTCCAATACATTCCAGTTAATCAACAGCACTTTCCTATCTCTGGATATACACACAGATCTCATTCCTCAGTCTATAGGCCACGCCTCTAAAATGTCCAATGAGTTCATGTGGTCCATGGCTTTGGGCTCCAGGGGTCATAAGAGTCTGTCAGGACAGGAGAGATGGTCTTTGCTGTTGGACTGTTGTGTCCTGTGTCCAGAGATCGTAGCTGGTGCATCTGTCCCAGCCAGGGACAGTGCGTGAGTCTGGGTGGGCAGCCAGTGGCACCTCAGGGAGATCCTCTGACAGCGCCTGGCAGCTCCACTCCTCTCCAGGATGCATCTGCCACTGCTGGTGGGACAGCGCCAGGCAGATCAGTCACAGACGTGTCCCTGTCTTTTGGGATGTGTGCGACCCAGAAGGGAGCTCTTCATCCAGGCCTTGGTACCTCACAAATCCCCCTGGGACCCTGAGCTAAACCCCAACCACTTTCACTGACACCACTGCCTAAGCCCTAACCTAACACTTATCCATCCCTTATCCTAACCCTAATCCTAACCCCTGCACTTCAAACTTACCCTACACCTATCATTCACCTAAAACTAATCTTAACATTAACCCAACCACCACCCTAACCCTACCTTTTGCCCAAAATCTAACCTAAACCAAGCCCCCCATAATCCTAAAACTAACCCTAACCCTAGCTTTACCCAAGCTCTTACCTGAAATATCACCCTAATGTGACCTCTAAACCTAAACCATAACTCTAGTCTAATCCTAAAACTAACCCTAACCCATCATACTAACACCAGCCCTAAACCAAACACTAAACTAAACCAAGCCCTAACCTGAAATCCTAACCTGTAACTCTTATGACTGACTCTAACCCTGAAAGATCCCTAATTCAAACCTTAACCCATTAACGTAGCGCTAATGCTATCCCTACCTCTAACTCATAAAATTAACCCCTTACACTAATCCTAACGACTTACACTAACACTACCCCCTAACCACTAACCAGAATTCTGACCCTAAATGCCAAAATCACCCTCAATCTCTAATAGAAATCTAAAACCTAACTCTGACCATTCCACTATCGCTACTGCCTAACACTAACCCTAACCCTAATGCTAACCCCACCCCTAACTCTAATTAAATCTAAAGCTAAAATATAATCCTAACACTAACCCAAAACATAAAACTAACCCCTAATGCTAACTCCAACCCTACATTCTAACCCTCTTCTAAACCTAATCTAACTCTAATACTTACCCATAATCCTAACCATAATCCTACTCTTTACACCTACTATTAAAACCTAACCCTGACTGCTTACACTAACACTATTCACTAACTCTAAAGCCTAATCCTAACAGTATGCCTAACCCTAACCTGAAAATTAACCCCTAACCCTATCTCAAATGCCTAACCCCAAGCACTAACCATAGGCCTTTACCTGTAAACCTAACCTGTACTCTAATCCTGACCCTGACTCGAACTCTATTCCCTAACCCTCATCTAAACCTAACCCTAAACCTTATCCAACACTAACCCTTATCTACATGATAACCCTAGTGCTAACCCTAACTCTAAATGCAATCCTAACTCTTAAATCTAACTTAGCCCTTAAACTAAGCCCTAACTTGTACCCTAACACTAACCTTAACTAATTCCTAAACCTAACTCCAAGTCTAACCCTAAACACCTAACGCTAACTCTACCCCTAACCAAAACCGTAACACCAGACCCTAACCCTTCCCCCAACTAGTAATGCCAACTCTAACCCTAACCATCCTCTAACCCTAGTGGAAACCCTAACCCTAAGTCATAACTGCTAACCCTAACCCTATCCTTAACTATAATACTAACTCATTCCCTAATGACTAACCCTTCCCCTAACCCATAAAACTAACCCCTAACCATAACCACATATATGAACATTCATTGCTAAACCTCAACCCTGATCCTAACCTCTAAACCATAACTCTAACCCTAACCTAATCTCCACCCCCATCCCCAAACTCTAGCCTATTCACAACCTAATCCTAACTGTAAGCCTACCCCCTAACACCTATCCCTAAAAAAAATCTAACCATAATGCTTAACCCATACCCTCACTCTAATCCTAAATCAAAGCCTGAGTCTAAGCCTAAACTCAAACCCTAACCCTATCTCTAACTTTAATCAAAAACCTAAATCTAAATCTAAACTTAACCCTAACCCTATCCCTTTCCTAACCCATACACCTAACCTCTAAACCTAACCACTTCAACTGACCCTAACACTACACCCTAACCTCCAAACCTAACACAATTCCAACCCTTACCCTAACCTTAATCCTAACCCCTATCACTAATTCTAACCATAAATCTAAAACTGAGCCCTAACGCTGACTCTAACAGTAACCCTAAACTCTAACCCCAATACTAAACTCTAACCCTAACCTAACACTAACTCTATCACTAACCTAACCTTAATGGTAAGCCGTAACCGACCAAACCTAACCTAACCTAACCTAACCTAACCTAACCTAACCTAACCTAACACTAACACTAACACTAACACTAACACAGACTCAACACTAAGCCTAATTCTAACCTGAACTCTACACCTAACTCCTAAATTCACCTCTAACCCAAACCTTAAACCTAAACATAACCCTAATCTAATCCTAGCCCCATTCATATCCCTAGCCCATGAACCCAGCCACCAACCGTAAGCACTTAGACTAAAATTAACACTAACCCAACCACAATATCTAACCCTAACCATTAACTCAACCTCTAAGCCTAACCCTAAAGCCTAACCTAAACCTAGCTCTAATCTGATGCTAAAGCCTAACCCATCATTCTAAGACCAACTATAACCCTAAGCCCCTATCCCAAAAATAACACTAACACTACCTCTAACCCTAACCCAGTGTCCTATCCCTAACCCTTCAATATAAATCTAAAACCTGAAACTGACCATTCAAACAACAAAACTACCTAAGCTGTAACCCTAACACTTATCCATCCCTTACCCTAACCATAACCCTTACCCCTAAACCTAAAACTTACCCTACACCTATCATTCACCTAACCATAACATTCATCCAAACATCACCCTAACCCTACCTCTTGCACAAAATCTAACCTAAACCAAACCCCCTCAACCCAAACAATAACCCTAGTATAACCCTAAACCTAAACCTAACCCTAAACCTAAGCCTATCCCTACCCCTAACCTTAACCACTTACACTAAAACTAACCCTAACTCTACCTTATCCTAACTCGAACCACTGAAATCTTACCCTAATGCGACCTCTAACCCTAACCCATAACCCTAGCCTAACCCTAAAACTAATCCTAACCCATCATACTAACACCAGCCTTAAACCAAACACTAAACTAAACCAAGCCCTAACCCAAAATCCTAACCTGCAACTCTTACAACTGACTCGAACCCTAAACTCACACAAATTCAAACCCTAACCCATTATCCTAACCCTAAAGCTATCCCAACCCCTAACCCCAAATCTAACCCCTTACACTAATCCTAACGACTTACACTAACACTACCCCCTAACCACTAACCAGAATTGCAACCCTTAATGCCAACCCCAACCTCCATCTCCCCTATAAATCTAAAACCTAACTCTGACCATTCCACTATCGCTAATGCCTAACACTAACACTAACCCTAATGCTAACCCCATCCCTAACTCTAACCTAAATCTAAAGTTAAAACGTAATCCTAAATCTAACCCAAAATATAAAGCTAACCTCTAATGCTAACTCCAACCCTACATTCTAAACCTCTTCTAAACCTAATCTAACTCTAATACTTCCCCATAAGCTTAACTCTAACCCTAACCCTAGTCCTACTCTTCAACCCTAATATTAAAACCTAACCCTAACTGCTTACACTAACACTATTCCCTAACTCTGAAACCTAATCATTAGCTCTAACACTAACTATATCTTAACACTAATCTAATCCTAACTGTAAACCTCATCCAAACCCTTAACCATAAGTCTAACTGGAAACACCATCCCCTAACTCTAATCTAACCCTAACCCTAAATCTAATCTGAAATTTAACCCTAATTCAAACCCTAAATCCTAAAACTAACCCCTGCCCTAAACCACTTCCACTGACACAACTCCCTGGCCCCTAAACTTAACCCTAACTGTAAATCTAAAACTAACCACTAACTACCAACCCTAACTCTAACCTGAACACTAACCAAACCCAAAATGTCAATCCAAACCCTAACCCTAAATCTAACCCTAGTACCTAAACCTACTCCCAACCACTTCCACTACTCCGTATCCCCAACCCGCAACACTAATCCAACACTTACCAAAAGCCTAATCCTTATCCTAAACCCTAACCATGAATCTAATCTGAACCCCAAACCCCTGTCCCGAAACCTAACTCTACCCCCAGTCCCAAACCCTAACTGCAACCCTAACCCATCATTCTAACCTTAACCTTATCCCCACCCCTAACCCTACCCCCTTACAGTAATCCTAACCACTTATAATAACGCTACTCCCTAACCCCTTACCCTAAATAAGCCCCTACCACCAACCTTAACACTAACCTAAAATTAATCTAACTGTAACCCCAAGCCTTTACCCCAATTCTAACCTTAACCCTAACTCCTAACCCTAAACCTAACCCGAACTGTAAATCTAAAACTAACCACTAACCACCAACCCTAACTCTAACCTGAATACTAACCAAACCCAAAATGTAAATCCAAACCCTAACCCTACATCTAACCCTAGTACCTAAACCTACTCCCAACCACTTCCACTACTCTGTATCCCCAACCCGCAACACTAACCCAACACTATTCTCTAACCCCTAACCTTAATCCTTACCTCTAACACTAACCCTAATACTAACCTTTACCACTAACCACATCCCTACCCTTAAACCCTAAACCTAATCCTAATCAAATCCTAAGAATAACCCTAACACTACCTCTAACACCTATCTCTAAATCTAAACCTCTAACGTTAGCCCAATCACTTACTGTAATCCTAAAGCAAAGGCTAAATCTAAGACCCACCTCTACCCTAACTCTAAAACTAATTCAATGCCCTAACCCTGATTCTAAATCTAAACATTAATCTAACCCTACCCCTAAATATAACCCCAAAACTTAACTCTACCCCTAAGACAACTCCGGAACCCCTAACGCTAACCCTAATCCAACCATTACCCTAAACCAAATCCTAAAACTTAAGCCTAAATGTAAACCTAAATACTAATCCTAAATCTAATCCTAAAATTTAAGACAAAGCCCTAACTCTAACCCTAAGACTAACATCACATAAACAGAAATCCAAACCCTAACCTAACAATATCCCCAACCCAAAATCTAACGCTAACATCAAACCCTAACTCTCACCTTTCTCCCTGACTGGTAATGCTACCCAATAACTGACTCTAATCTAACCCTAAAAGGAACTATAACCCTAAACCTAAAGTCCTAACCACTTATCCTAGCCATAATCTTATCCTTCCTTATCCTAACTCTCCTCCTTAATACCTAAGCCTAACACCAACCCCCTAAAGCTGACTCTAAAGCTCAGCCCTAAACCTTAACCCTAACCCTAGCCAGTAACCATCATTCTAAACCTCACCATTACTCAAGCAATAACCTCTAAACCCTGAAACTAACCCTACCTAACCCTAACCAGTTCCACTAACCGTAACACTGCTCCCTAACACAAACCCAACACTTATGATAACTCTAATGCTGACCCCTAACACTAACTATAACCTTCATGGTAAGCCTAAACCCTAATACTAACTCTAACCCTAACTTGAAACCTAGTCCTAACACTAAAACTAAACCCAAACCATAACCTAACCATAACCCTATCACTAACCTAACTTTAATCACAACCCTTAAACCAACCTAACCCAACACTAACCCTAACATGAAATCTAACCCTAACCTGACCTCTAAACAGAATCCTAAGCCTAACTCTAACCCTAAATCTAGCCTCACTCCTAAACCTAATCTCCTGTGCTAATCTTAACCATTTACAATAACATTACTCCCTAACCAGGAACCCGAACCCCAGAACTCCAACAGAATTCTAAAACCTAACCCTAACCACCTTTTCTAACACTACTGCCTAACCCCTAAACTTTAATCTAACCCTTACCCTAATCCTAATTATATTTCCTATCCCTAATGCTAACCTCAACCCCTAAATCTTACCCCAAGCCCCAACTCCTACACCTAAGCTACTCCTAACTATGTCACTAATGCTACTCCCTCAACCCTAAGCCTAAATTCTACCCAATTCTCTTCACCCTAAGGGAACGCTAATGCAAACCTCTACCTCTAACTCCAACTGTAAACCTAATGCTTAGCCTTCTTACTGTAATCACAAATCTAAGCGTCAACCTAAAACCAAACTCCACCCCTAAGCCAAACCCAAAAGCCCTAACCTTAATTCTAACCCTAATCCTAATCAAACCCTGACCCTACCCCTAACTCTAACCCTAAACCTGACTCTAAACAGAACCCTAACCCTAGCCCTACCTCCTAAAACTAACCCCTAACCCTAACCACTTCCACTGACACTACTCTCCAACTCCAACACTCATCAAATCCTACCCCTAATACTTGAACAACTAACCCAAACCCCAATGCAAACACATACCCGAACCTCAAACCCTACCTCTCAGACCAATCCCTAGCTCCTAACTCTAGCACCAACCATAATGCTTAACCCTAAAGCCTAACTCTAGCACATACACCTAATCCTAAACCTCATCTAACTCAAACACAGTAATTCTAACCCTAACTCTGACCCCTTGCCCTACGTTTAACCCTATTTCTAACCCTAAATGTAACCCTTCCTCCTAACCCTAGCTCAAACCCCTAACCCCAAAATCTGACCCCACTCCCTAATTCCTAAGCCTAACCCTAACTGTAACTCCTAACACTTACCTTTACCCTAAATCTAACTCTAGACCTTAACCCTACCACGTAACCCTAACCTAAACCTTATATAACCCAAACACAAACTCCTAACCCTTAACGCTATACTCTAACCTCTTGCCCAAAGTTTAATCCCAACTCTAAGACTAACTCTAACCCAAAACCTGACCCATAACCCTCACTCAAAACCTTAACCCCAAACACTAACCCTAACCATGCTCCCTAAGCCTATCCCAAACTCTAACCCTAACTCTGTCCCCTAACCCAAAACCTTATCTAACACTAACTCTCAACCTTATCTAAAATCTAACCCTTATCTAAATGCTAAACCTAAACCTAATCCTAACCCTAACTCTCAATCTAACCCTAACTTAACCCTTAAATTAAGCCCTAATTTTTACCCTAACTCTAACCTTTACTGTAAATCCTAACCCTAAGACTAAACCTGAAACCTAATGCTAACTCTAGCCCTGACCAAAGCCCTAACACCAGACCCTAACAATAACCCTAATCTAACCCTAAGCCTAACTATAACCAGAACTCTAAATCCTAACTGCTTACTATAACCCTGTCCTTAACTCTACTTCTAACTCTAACCACAAAAACAAACCCCTAACACTTATTCTAAACCTAACTCCTAAACCTTAACCCCAACCCTAGCTTGCAAGCCTCATTCTAAACCTCATACCTACTTTAACAACAACCCCTACACCTTAACACTAACCCAAATCCTATCCCTACAACTAAAATTAATTCTTTTCCCTAAGGCTAAGTCTAACCTTACCTCTAATTAGAACTCGAAAACTAACCACTAACCCTAATCGCAAAGCTTAATCCTAACCATAACCCTAACTCCTAAACCTACCTGTAATCTAAACCTAACCTGAAACCTTACCTAATGCTAACTCTAACTCTACACCCATACCCCTTACCCGTATCTAAGCCTCACCATATACTTTATCCCAACCTAACACTAATCCTAATCCCTAACTGGTAACTCTCATCCTGACCCTGTGCTTTACCCAAAGCCCTATCTATCCCTAAATCTGACGAAACATTAGCCCCTTCTGACGCTAATACAAACCTACTCCTAACCTGTAGCACTAATTCTCAACCTAACATATCCTCTAACCCTAGCCCCTAACCCTAACACTGAAACCTAACTCTAAACACTAATCCTAACTCTAAACCTAACTAATACATGCTAGCCAAGAAACAATCACCAACAAATGATAACCCTAAGCAAAACTCTGAGCCTGGTCCTAACCGCTAACCCCAGCTCTGCCCCAAATTCCAACCCTTACTCTAACACTCTTAACCCTAACCACTATTCCAAGCACTACCAGACCCCTGTTCCTAACCTCAAACCCAAAATCTAACCATTTCCCTTATCCCCAAACCCTATCACTAACTACCATGCCAATTCTGCTCTGGGCAGATCCCCGCTGTGCCGTGCACTGGGCTGGCAGCACCGCTGCTGCAGGAGTCCCTCTCCAGGGTCTCAGCATTCTCCCCACTGCCCCTGGGCTCCTGGCTGGGGATGGGCTCCAGCAGCAGCTTGGCTGAGGTAGGTGGCTGCTTGCTCTCCCAGGAGCTCTGCCAGGACAGCTCTGCTTTGGCCCCACTTGTGCTGCTGGTGTTGCAGGAGCTCTGAACTGTTCTGGGCACAGGAGGCAGCTGCAGGAGGGTGAGCAGCTTTTTGGGCCTCCAGGCTGAATCACTGTGCCAAGGACACAGGGTGATACTGCAATCCCATCCCCTCCAAGCTCACACAGCAACCCTTAACTGAGCAGGATCCTTCCTGCAAGTCATCCTCCCTCACCCCTGTCCATTGGGTGCAGTGCCTGCCTCCCTGCCAAGCTGCAGCCCACCTGCCCTCGCAGAGCAGGCAGAGGGGCAGCAGCTCCTGCAGCTCTGGCCCAGAACAGCCTTCAGGACTCACCTGGCCTGTCGCTGGTGAAGACCTGGCTCTGTTGGTCTCAGCTTTTTTCACCTGATCAGAGACACTGGCCCCAAAACAGAGCATGAGCACAGGGCCACAGACTGCACCAAACCCCTGAGCCTGCCCCCAGCCAGGCACTGGCCAGCCTGCCATGAGGGACGGCTGTACTGTCTCCAGTCCCATGGAGCCTCAATGGAGGAGTCGTGGCTCATGCTCAGGCAACAGGCTCTGCTCTGCCAGACAGAGGCAGCACAACAACAGAAGCTGCTTCCCTCTTGCCTGCACCCTGCCTGACACTGGCAGTTAAGCAGCCTCCAGAGCAGTAACGGTGCAGCTGCAGGAACATCCCCTGTGAGAGCAGAGCTCCCCCACCCACACCCTGCCCCACTACCTGATCTCCAGCACCAGCTCCAGCAAAGGGTCAGAGCTCTCCCAGATGCTCTTGAACGCTGAGAACTTCACTGCAAAAGCAAGAGCAGTAAGCACACCCTGGCACAACACCTGCACCCAACACCAGCCCAGCACAGCACAGGCAGCTGCCGTGTTCCCCCTCTCCAGCTTTGGGCTCTGGGATGTCGGCACCAGGATTCACAGCGTGCAATTCCACTGTGCGCTGGGACAGCAAGTGCTGCTACATAACTGCCAACACGGGTTCCTCAGCTGGTGGCAAAGAGCTGGGGGCCCCTAGCCAACAGCTTTTTTCATCACTACAACACACGCCACAACCCACAGGAACCACAAGACTGACCAGCTGCACCTCTGGATAAGTTACACACACTCAGCAGTTTTCCCAAAAGATTTGTACTGCAAGGCTCTCAGGGAAACCGCTGCCCTGAGAGTCACAGGCCCAGGACCTGGCAGCCAGCGCTCACCACAGAACCACAGGGATCTGCCAAAGATCTGGTGAACCAGCATGGTGGCCTGGGTCTGGTGAGCCAACCTGGAGACAGCAGCACCAGAGCTCACACTGCCCCTCCGCAATGGCCACCCCTGTCACCCACCGCTATGTCCTCAGGATCCAAACCCATCCCAGTGGCAGCTCCTCTCTTCCTTCCCGGCAGGAGCATCTTGCCAACATTTATCCAGCACTTGCAGTGGCCACTGACCAGGCCTGGAGCTGTCAGGAGAAAGGACTCCCTGGAGCTCACCCAGCTCTAAACTCAGCCCAACCTGCCACTGGCTCGGCAGCCGGCACTGCGAGCAGCGCAGAGATGGAGCGGGTGGCAAAGAGCTTTGCAAGGCAGAGCCCTCTGGGGCACAGCGCTGAGGCGGACCCACTTCCCCTCTGCATGACCGAGCGTCAGCCAAGAAATCAGCAAGCTAAATTTCACAGGAACAGAAAATTAACATGTGAACGCCCATTTGTTCCAAGGTCGTACCTGTGGGATCGACCCGAGGCTCACGGACAGACTCAAGTCAAGAAGTCAAGTAGCCGCTGCCTACAGGGATGGCTGGAAACAAGCAGAAAGGAAAAGTGTTTCCATTTCACGTTGTGATCTACCTTGTCCTCAGCGACCTGCAGTGCCTGGACGGGGGTCAGGCAACAACATGGGAGCCAGACGCATGGTGAAAGTTCCAAAGCTGCAGAGGGGTTGCAGACCCCTTGGCTGGGACCTGGCAGCTTCCAAACCACTGTGTCCAGGCCGCATGCAACACCCCTCAAGGACCAGATGGACAAACATGGGGCCTCTCAGGGCCTTCTGACCAGGACACCTCTCACACACACAAACGAAAACCCACACTAAGGTGGGAGCATGGAGCACCAGGGCAAAAAATGATCATCCATGCTTCTTCTAGCAAAGAGCCTGCTGGCTACTGCAAGGCGCAACTATTGCAGGAAAATGTTAACAAATAATAAACCAAATATTAGCAAATGCAGAAGGCCAGTGACCAATGAAGTCTGAACACTTACCCCTGGGATTGCCCCAGGCTCAGGAACAGGATTACACCAAGAGGCTTGATCACCATGGACTGCAGGAACCAAACAGGGAGTCAACCACGGGTGAGGAGCTTCCATGGCATGTTGTGATCTCCTTCTTCCTCAGTCACCTGCGGTGATGGGAGGGGGTGAGGTAATGACACAGGACACAAATGGGCAAAAGCACCTGAGTATATCGGGTAAAAAGAGCCAGAAAAAACAAAGCACCACTAGATTTGGATCAAAACTGGCCAAAAAGGGGTATAACATCGCCAGATCTGGGGTGAAATTGGACCAAAAAGTCAAAGTATGCCCAGATTTGGGTAAAAAATGGCCAAAAGTAGCCCAAACACTCCCAGATTGGGTAGAAACTGGACTGCAAAGCCAAAGAACTCCCAGATCTAGGCAGAAACGACCCCAAAGGGCACAAATGTGCCCAGATTGAGCTCAAAACTGGCCGAAAGGGCCAAACCAACCCCAGCTTTGATTTGAAACGGGCCCAAAGGCTCAAAGCGTGCCCTGGGATGGGGCCGTGTGGCACGGGGCTGGGGGACAGGGAGGGCCCCGCAGGGACTCAGTGCTGGTTTCTGCCCCTGTGCCACCACTCCCAGCCCCCGCTTGCCCACAACTTGCCCCTGAAGCAGCCGCAGCCCCTCTCCCCTCCCTGCGGGGCGTCTGCCCCCTGCCCACACCCTGGTGCTGCCTGGCTCGCCCTGCCCGGCCCAGCCCGGCTGCTCTCCCGGCCCCAGCCCCAGCCCTGGCCCCACTGCTGCCCTGCTGAGCTGCTCGGGGCTGGGTGCTGCCCCTGCCCGCCCACCTGCTCCCTGCGCTCGGCTGGAGCAGCCTGGGCCTCCCGGGCTGGTAGGGACACCAGCAGGAGGAGGAGGGTGAGGACCATGGCCCCCACGCTCGCACCGTGATGCTGCTGCTGCTGCTGCTGCTGCTGCTGCTGCTGCTGCCGAGACACAGCACAGCACGTCACCGTGGGGCTGTGACCTCATAGTCACCTTGGAATCACCACATCTGCACACGACTGCATGGCCTTGTTCTACATAAGCATGGGAGGAACAGAGTGGAGAAGGGGGCATCTATTTGGGAGGCAGCGCTGCCTATGGGAGTGCACAGGCTCTCACTTCTTGCTTCCCAGAAATCAATCAATCAATCAATCAATCAATACCAAAAGCTCCATTAGAAAAAAAAAAAAAAAAGCCAACTTCAAGGGTCTTTCCTTGTAACTGTTTCTGTCAGGCAGCTCTCTAGGAAGAAACGAGCTTTACCTGCTACTTTTACCACAGCTTCAATGCCTTTAAAGCCACCACTTCTTACCTCTGCTGCTCCCACACAGCCTCACAGCCCAGCAAAATCATAGTGCAGGCAGAAACCTTCACCATACAAAGAGGGACAGTCAGGAATACGTTACTCTCAAAAAACAGACACTGTCAACCACGCTTGCTCTTGCTTACCAAATTCAGACAGTGTTAGAAAACAACAACAAGGAAGAGAGATTCTTATCAGAGTCTGAACCTCCAAATAAGAAATATCATCTTAAAATTTCTAGGAAAATGAAGGGCTTTGAAGTGGCAACACCATAAAATGTTCATAAAAGCACCACCATGCAAGTCCGCATCCCTGACTTGTATCCCAGATACAGCATCGTAGATACAGCATCCCAAATACAGCATCCCAGATACAGCATCCTAGATACATCACGCCAGATACAGCATCCCACGTACAGCATCCTAGATACAGCATCCTAGATACAGTATCCCAGATACAGCATCCCAGATACAGCATCCCAGATACGCCGTCCCAGATATAGCATCCCAGATACAGCATCCCAGATACAGCATCCTAGGTACAGCATAATAGATACAGCATCCCAGATCCAACATGTCGAGCTGTGCTCCTCTCCCGCACCAAGTGCTGATCGTGGGGCTCAGGGTGAGGGGGGGCAGGGAGGACGGGGGGTCCGTGGACTGGAATAAGTATTGTTTGGGATTTTTCAAACGCCTCTGCTGACACGTCGTATAAAAACCGATTGCTGCAGTGCTAAGGAATGAACAGGAGAATGAGCAACAGACTGCAGAAACTGCTTGGGTTTCGGTTTATTGAAAAATTGTTATTGAATTCAAAAAGCAATACGATCTTGCAGTGGTCTTCTAATACCTAGTGACAGCTTTTTAATGTTCTGGTTTGGAACTTTGAGATGAGATTGGATATGAAGGGCTGTTCCATTGTGGAATATTGCAGGAGTAAACTCTTGCATTTCAGCATGCCTGGCAGATCTGCAGCTTGATAAAGCCCTCAGGCTGTTTGGTTTAATCAGACTTTTGTAGACCCCACCTTCACTGGTCAAAGCACCGGCTGCCAATGTGTTTTCTGGTGTTGTCACTTCTTTCTGACCAAAGACGGCAGAGGCAGCAGCTCTACTGGTGGTGTCTGTTTTACTGAAACATGGGGATCTACAGGAACTTTAAACCGAAAGCTCAGGAAGCTGTGATCCGTGGTCTATCTTTGTAATGTTTGGAGATTCTTCTGCAGATATTCTTATGGTAACGAGCACGGAACGTTTGTGTGTGTGAACTGCTGTGCAGGTAGAAGGAAGAAAGCTGTGTGAGCTAAAGCAGCAGGAAGGCTGCAGCCGTGTAAGCCGGGGGTGCAACCGGCACGAAACGGGCTGCAGCGGCGGAGCCCTCGGTCCCGGGCTGTCCCGGGCAGGCGCAGCCCGAGCGCTCCCGGCCCCGCTGCCGCTGACCCGCCGGGGCCGGGGCCGCGCTGCGGGCGGACAGCTCCGCTCTGCGGCCGCCGGCGGCTCCGGGCCGGGAGGGGGGGCGGGGCCCGGTGGCGGGCGCGGACGGGATTGGCTCCTGCGCCGGATGGGCGGGGCCACGCTGCAGAAGCGCGCGGGCCGAGGAGCGCGTGCGAGCGGTGCGGCGACGGGGCCGGCGGT
Organism: Nesoenas mayeri; assembly: GCF_963082525.1. Classification (NCBI taxonomy): domain Eukaryota; kingdom Metazoa; phylum Chordata; class Aves; order Columbiformes; family Columbidae; genus Nesoenas; species Nesoenas mayeri. The sequence goes on from NC_137571.1 coordinate 268,396, forward strand.
GAGCGAGAGGCGGGCGGACACCGGGGAGAGCGGACGGGGCCGCCCCGGTCCCGGCTGAGAGGGGAGGCTGGAGGGGGAGGGACGGGCTGGTTTGGGAAGGAGGAAGGCGAGGGGCAGGCAGCCGCAACAGCGCGGCCCCGGGCCGGGCCGAGCAAGGGGCGAGGGGGAAACACGCGGGCGGCTGTGAGGGAAGGGAGCCCCGGGCTGAGCGCTGCGTGGGGCTCGGGGCGGGGCCGTGGGGCGGAGGGGGGAGCCCGTGGTGCCACAGGGCAGAGGGAGGAAAGGGGGGGTGACATCGAGGGGGCTTTGGTGGGAAAGGCTGAGGGAGCTCGGGGGGGGTGACATCGAGGGGGCTTTGGCGGGAAAGGCTGAGGGAGCTCAGGGAGGAGATGGCGTCGGGGAGGCTGCAGGGGGCAATGCTGAGGGAGCTCAGGACGGGATGGCACTCAGGTCTGGTTTCAAAGGGAAATGCTGAGGTACCTTGAGGAATGGACGCTAGGCTGGGAGCTATGAACACATCAGATGGTTAAGAGAGTGTTCATGACAGAAATTTGTGCAGTGAAGTATTCCAGCAAAGAGCGGGAGAAGAGCCAAACTTAGATCAGGCCTCCTAGGACGGCTGCAGGTTTGGGGACAGGGATGACGAGGTTGTTAATCCGGTCCAACTGTTTCTTTCTCTGTCTCTCTCTTGCAGCACCTGACTGAATGGAGAAGCAAGTGGATGGGAAGTTCCTGCGCCACACACAGGTCACATTTATTACTCTCGCCCTCAGAGACCCGGAGATCCAAACCGTTCGCATCGTGGGTGAGGACCATGGGCATTTGTACTGAGCTGTGACATCTCTAACCCGTGACATTGGGGTCCAGCAAGTACCAAGGAGCAGATGAGGACTGTGGGCATTTGTACTGAGCTGTGACATCTCTAACGCATGACACTGGGGTCCAGCCTGAGCAGGGCACGTGCGGAAGCTGTGCTGCAGGGAGGGCAGAGCTGAGGGGAAGGGCTGTGCCAGGGGCTGGTGCCAAGGCAAGGTGGGTGCGCTGTGGGGTGTGGGGAGGTGTCAGCCCCAGACTCAGCCCCTGTCTGACTGTAGTGCCCTTGGGCTGGTGTAGCTCAGTCCTCCGTGTGTTTCTCTTCAGGGGGAGCAGCGTGCAAAGGAAAAGCAAGGAAGGAGGTGAACCCGTGAGGAACAGTGATGGGGAAAGAGGGTTGGAGCGCACCTGCCAGTCAAGAGGGATCAAGAAGGAAGACACCGGTGGTGGAACCGCAGGTCAGGAGAGCTCAAGGAGGGAGAAAGGTGACTGTGGCCGTATGGGTTTTTCTAGCTCACACACCAATGAAAACAGTTTGGATAATAAAAGAAATGTATGCAAAACCAATAATTAAAGATAGAGAATGTTTGCATGCTATGTATGGGGTAGACCTGAAGGTATATTTCTTCCTGCAAGGAAGGAGAATTCGCAGTGGTAATTAACTGAAGATGTGAATTTCCAGATTGCATTGGCAACATACACAGGGAACATATCAGTTTATTACTGTCAACATAAGCTGTGGGCTGAAATTGGTAATTTACCCTTGTACAGCGAATGCTGCTGTCAGCAACGACCAGTAAGTGACAAGACTGTATTTACTGATGCAAGTACCAAAGAGCGGGTGAAGACCGTGGGCATTTGTACTGAGCTGTGACATCTCTAACCCATGACATTGGGGTCCAGCAAGTACCAAGGAGCAGATGAGGACTGTAATAAATTTGGACTTAGTCTTGTAAGTAACAAAAGTTTTATTTCTAATCAAGCAATAAGCAAAGACAGTGCTGGGTGCGGCCTAGATGCCTCAGTCTCCCTTGCGGCACGCCCACCAGCTAATTCAGTTCTCTGGGTTTTAAAGCCCATCTCTGGTCCACAGCTTCCGGGTGTAACTTTTCACTCATGTTGAAGGCTCGTATCATGTGGGCATTGACTGCTGTGTAGCCAGTTTTGATCAGCTTACTTTGGTTGCTTATGAGGTAAATACATCAAGCAGGACAAAGCAAGTAAACATACAAACACTTCTCAAACAAACATCTCCAGGAGCTTTAATGAACAAACATTTCTCGGAACTGCTTGTTACAATTATTTCCCCCTTTTCTATTTTTTTACTTATTTTGTTCGTTAAAGCGTTGCAACTCTTGACCACTTAATACTAATAATTCGGTGTCGTTTTGATCATGCAATTTCTCATATTTTGCCTCAATCAACATCAAGTGAGCGGCTTCTAGTCTGCCTTTCATGATCGCTGTTACTTTAATTAAGATACAAGGTCCGAATGTTAATACTAGGATTAAAAGAATCAGTGGTCCTGCTATAGTGGATAAGAGGGTTGTAAGCCAGGGTGATTGTCTGAACCAGTTCTCATACCAGCTCTGCCGAGATTCATATTCTTTTTTTTGTTTTTCTATATTTTCTCGTAGTTTATTCATTGTGTCTCTTACTAGTTCTGTGTGATCGGCATAAACACAACACTCTTCCCTTAAAGCCGCACAAAGTCCTCCTTCCTTAAGAAACAGTAGGTCCAAACCTCGTCGGTTCTGTAAGACCACTTCAGACAGAGATCTTACCGATTTTTCTAGCGCACTTATAGATTGCTCTGTCCTTAACAGGTCCTCATCAACGGCCACCCTTAGTGCTGCAAATTGGTGGTTCTGACTTACTAGTGAGGCGATGCCGGTTCCTGCACCCGCCGCACTAAGGGCTAGTAGGGCGCCTACAGTTATGGCAGTGACTGGTTCTCTTTTTACTAACTGGTGAGTTACCGCGATTTCTTCATATCCCTTTGGGTGATAGGTAATTTTAGGAATAACTACCACTTGTATGCAAAACTCTTCTAATAGTTTTATATATTTCATGGAAACACAGGGTGTGAGCCTGCTTTTTGAACATATCCACTTAGAGTTATTAACTGGTATTATCCAATCGCTGGGCCTCGTAATTCTCGTTATCCATTGACCGGTGCATGTTCTGTTCATGCATAGGTGTTGTTTTTCAGGGGGTACCTTACCAATGCATATCCCCTTACCTCGCACTTGCTGCAATGAGATTCCCTGGGTCTCATTACTCCATTTACAAGAGTCAGGATTTGTTCCATTGGCGAGTTTAGGCGTTGCTCCGAGCCCAATGGCCTCAAAGTGTGGCGGTTTTGGATCAAAACACAACCAACATTCTAGCGTTCAATTTGGATAGGTCCTGTTGATAACCTGATAACTTGCATTCATTAGGGTCCAAAGTGAATTTTCGTTAGTATTAGAGTCCTGTGTGTTTTCAAGACCATCTGTTATTGTCTTGTTAATTTCTAATTCTTCGGTTATTACTACATTGGGACCTATTGGTTGGGCTCTTTCTTCAGGCGCAGGTTCCTTCTGGATTTTTATGAGCCCTCCTCGATCCTTTCCTGGTTCCCAATACCTGACTCCCCAAATTATTCCTCGTATCCATCCTTGGTCCTCTGGTTGCAGGGCTGTGAGTGTCAAATGTGTACAACTACCTGGGTTTATTGTACCTCTGCTTGAGTCTCGCTTAGAAGGTTGGCAACCGCTGGGCCCCCAGGTTATATTCAAAAACTTATCTCGCACAACCGGTTTCCAGTCTGAAGCAATTGTCTCACAACCCCAATATGCACAATAATACTCATTAGGATAGTTGCAGTAACTCCTCCCTGGATTGGAAGAGGGACAAACATCATAACCTTTTTGATCTAAGCATTTTTCCTGTGTTAGTTTTTTGTACAAAAATTTCACTTTCTTTGTCTAGTTTTCGATCCAATGTCTGCAGTATCCAGTCAGTCCTAATATTTGTCTTATCTGCCTCTTAGACTTTGGGGCCGGTAATGACAGGATCCCTTTTATTCTTTCCGGGTCTAAATGTTTGGTCCCCCTGCTTAAATAGTGCCCCAGATATTTTACTTCTTGTTCGACAAACTGAAGTTTACTTTTTGATACCTTGAGTCCCTGTAAACTAAGGAAATTTAAGAACCTTATACTGTCTTGTCTAACCCCCTCCTCATCCTGCCCTGCCAACAAGAGATCGTCCACATACTGTATTAGCACCACTTCAGGGCTACGTTCGTATTCCTGTAACATTTGTTCTAAAGCTTGCCCAAACAAGTTGGGCGACTCCGTAAACCCCTGGGGAAGTACAGTCCGGCGTAACTGTTGTTTTCTATGAGTATCTGGGTCCTCCCACTCAAAGGCAAAATAATTTCGACTTTCCTCATCCAATGGGCAAGCCCAGAAGGCATCCTTTAAGTTTATTACACTATACCACTCATCATCCGGGCTTAGATGACTCAGGAGGGTATACGGGTTAGCTACTGCAGGAAATCGACTCACAGTCCTCTTGTTTATCTCCCTCAGGTCATGTACCAGCCTCCATTTCCCATTTTTTTTTTTACTGGTCAAATGGGGGTGTTAAAAGGAGATATGCAAGGTTCAAGCAAGCCTTTTTCTAACAATCTCTCTATTTCTGGTTTCAACCCCCTTCGACCTTCTTCAGATATTGGATATTGTCTTACCCGAATGGGTATTTCTGGGCTAGAGATTTTAACTTTAAAGGGCGTTATGTTCAGTTTCCCTACTGAATCCTCCGTATACCACACTTCAGGATTAATTTTATTCTCGTCTTCCACTTTGAGGGGACATAATCTTATCTGAATTTCCTTCCCTCTTACTTCTAAATTGATACCCAATTCAATTATTAAATCCCGCCCCAAGAGATGATATTCAGCTTCTGGAACTAAAAGCAAATTTCCCACTCCTATTTTGGAGTTGGTTTTGATAATTACCCCCTTTATAACGGGAACACGAAATGGCTCCCCTTTTGCCCCAATTACTTGCATGGTGTCGGAGGATATTTTGCATCCCATGGGCAAGGCTTGTATGGTAGATCGCTCTGCCCCGGCATCGACAAGAAATTCAATTTCTTGCTGCTGGGGGCCCACTTTCCATTTGATCAAGGGCTCTGTTCCTTTTTGGGTCCCCAGCAAAAAGAGCCCCTGACACCCCTATTCTGCTTTAAACATTTTCTCATCCCCCATTTTCTTCCTACAGTTCCGCTTAATGTGCCCTTTCTTTCCACAGTAAAAACATTCTATCGGCTCACCCCATCCCATTGTAGTCTCGCTATTAAGGGGTCTTGTCTTAGGACTAGGCCCCTTATACTCTGCCCTTCAATCTTTGGATTTCTGAGCTGTACCTTCTCTGACTGCTGCAACCATCATTCATACAGTCCTCCGCTCTTTTCCATCCTCTCATTTTGATCTGAACTTTGCTTTGTTTCTCAGTCCCTTTGTTCTGTTCCCTGCCTTTCTTTTTGTCTCTCCCTCTGTACATCCCCCTCCCTGTCTTTCTCTACCCCCTTCCTGCTTCTCCTCCTCCCCCCTCCCCATCCCTCTGTCCTGCCCATCAGCCCTGCTGTTTCTTCCTCCCTGTTTCTTCATGGCTCCTTGTCCCTTTTTGCCTTGATCTCTCCATCTCTCCATCCTTTTCCCTGTGTGTTTCTTTCTCTCTGGGCTCCTCTGTCTTCTCTCTCGTCTCATTTGTCTCTCTCTAGTCCTCTGTCCTTCTCCCCAGCAGCTTCAACTGAATGACCAGGTGTCCGTGCACTCTGGTGTTTCCTCCTCCCTGCCCTGGGGCAGATCTGTGTCTGTATGGCTGGGAATCATTTAGGAGCTGGTCTCCTTGAGCAGACGGCAGAGCCGGGTGCACCTACAGCAGAGCTTGTTCTCAGCTGCTGCTTATGCAGCTTGTTGGAAGAGCGGCTGTGGGCCTTCTTTGGAAGGGAGGTTTCTTGTTCTGTGCTTCCTGCTCCTCGGGACCCTGTGCAGGAGCGGTATTGGGGTCTGCAGGGACGGGTGGGACCTGCTGTGGTTCCTGGTGAATGTGAACTCAACTTGTCCTGATGGCCTCGAATGAAACCAGACTGACTGTAGATGGTTTTCTTGCCTGTTTCAGTTCCAAACTACATGTTTGGCACTGAAGAACGTGAGACTTTGTGCTGTTTTCCAGATGTCAGTGGCTGCGAATCAGCTGAGAACATCACTGCCCTAGGTACCAGGGCAGGTGGTCTGTGATCAGGGGTGTGGACTTGCATGGCGGTGCTTTTATGAACATTTTATGGTGTTGCCACTTCAAAGCCCTTCATTTTCCTACAAATTTTAAGATGATATTTCTTATTTGGAGGTTCAGACTCTGGTTGGACTTGATGTTGAATGGTCAGTATAATGGAGTCTATAAAATAAGAATCTCGCTTCCTTGTTGTTGTTTTCTAACAGTGTCTGAATTTGGTAAGCGAGAGCAAGCGTGGTTGACAGTGTCTGTTTTTTGAGAGTAACGTATTCCTGACTCTCCCTCTTTGTATGGTGAAGGTTTCTGCCTGCACTATGATTTTGCTGGGCTGTGAGGCTGTGTGGGAGCAGCAGAGGTAAGAAGTGGTGGCTTTAAAGGCATTGAAGCTGTGGTAAAAGTAGCAGGTAAAGCTCGTTTCTTCCTAGAGAGCTGCCTGACAGAAACAGTTACAAGGAAAGACCCTTGAAGTTGGCTTTTTTTTTTTTTTCTAATTTAGTCTTAATATGAAGCTTTTGATAACGATTGATATATTGATTGATTGATTTCTGGGAAGCAAGAAGTGAGAGCCTGTGCACTCCCATAGGCAGCGCTGCCTCCCAAATAGGTGCCCTCTTCTCCACTTCTGTTCCTCCCATGCTCGTGTAGAACAAGGCCATGCAGTCGTGTGCGGATGTGGTGATTCCAATGTGACTATGAGGTCACAGCCCCACGGTGACGTGCTGTGCTGTGTCTCGGCAGCAGCAGCAGCAGCAGCAGCAGCAGCAGCAGCAGCAGCAGCATCACGGTGCGAGCGTGGGGGCCATGGTCCTCACCCTCCTCCTCCTGCTGGTGTCCCTACCAGCCCGGGAGGCCCAGGCTGCTCCAGCCGAGCGCAGGGAGCAGGTGGGCGGGCAGGGGCAGCACCCAGCCCCGAGCAGCTCAGCAGGGCAGCAGTGGGGCCAGGGCTGGGGCTGGGGCCGGGAGAGCAGCCGGGCTGGGCCGGGCAGGGCGAGCCAGGCAGCACCAGGGTGTGGGCAGGGGGCAGACGCCCCGCAGGGAGGGGAGAGGGGCTGCGGCTGCTTCAGGGGCAAGTTGTGGGCAAGCGGGGGCTGGGAGTGGTGGCACAGGGGCAGAAACCAGCACTGAGTCCCTGCAGGGCCCTCCCTGCCCCCCAGCCCCGTGCCACACGGCCCCATCCCAGGGCACGCTTTGAGCCTTTGGGCCCGTTTCAAATCAAAGCTGGGGTTGGTTTGGCTCTTTGGGCCAGTTTTGAGCTCAATCTGGGCACATTTGTGCCCTTTGGGGTCGTTTCTGCCTAGATCTGGGAGTTCTTTGGCTTTGCAGTCCAGTTTCTCCCCAAATCTGGGAGTGTTTGGGCCACTTTTGGCCATTTTTTACCCAAATCTGGGCATACTTTGACTTTTTGGTCCAATTTCACCCCAAATCTGGGGATGGTATACCTTTTTGGCCAGTTTTGATCCAAATCTAGTGGTGCGTTGTTTTTTCTGGCTCTTTTTACCCGATATACTCAGGTGCTTTTGCTCATTTTTTCCCCTACTGGAGGCGCTGTGTTCCCAAATATGGGATATTTTCACCTTTGCCAGCAGTTTTGCTCCCAAATGTGGACGTTTTTGCCTCTTTTGGCCACTTTTTGCCCAAATACTCAGAATCTTTTGCCTGTATTGGCCAATTTAGCCCCCAAATATTTGGAATATTTAGTCATTTTTCCAGTTTTCTCCTTAAATAGGCCTATTTCTCTGCAATATAAAGGCATTGTTGTCCTAAATATGTTGTGCTGTGTTTTGTTTTGTTCTCAGTCCTCTTTATGTCTTCTTTTACCCGAAATGCAGGAGTATTGCTCTGTGAGCCTGGAAACCTCTCTGATCTGTGATGACTCCAGGCCATGGCATTGGCAGAGCTGATGGAGCTTCTCAGCTGGATCCTGGTTATGAGCCTTGGGCTGTCCCAGGGGTAAGTTGTCACTGTCTGTCTGCTTGAGGGAATAAACACTCGCATTTTAATAGGTTATTAATGTGTGATTGTACCCAGGATCATCTCAGAGGCTTTCCAAAAGCTTTTTGTGCCTTGGTGGTGTTACACAGACAAGTAATGAATATTCATTTGCCTGCAAACCTGCTAGGTCTCAGCAAAAAGGTCACCCGTGTTCCATTTCTAGCTATGGGAACGTACACCTTTGTATGTGTCCTGTGTCATTACCTCACCCCCTCCCATCACTGCAGGTGACTGAGGAAGAAGGAGATCACAACATGCCATGGAAGCTCCTCACCCGTGGTTGACTCCCTGTTTGGTTCCTGCAGTCCATGGTGATCAAGCCTCTTGGTGTAATCCTGTTCCTGAGCCGGGGCAATCCCAGGGGTAAGTGTTCAGTCTTCATTGGTCACTGGCCTTCTGCATTTGCTAATATTTGGTTTATTATTTGTTAACATTTTCCTGCAATAGTTGCGCCTTGCAGTAGCCAGCAGGCTCTTTGCTAGAAGAAACATGGATGATCATTTTTTGCCGTGGTGCTCCATGCTCCCACCTTAGTGTGGGTTTTCGTTTGTGTGTGTGAGAGGTGTCCTGGTCAGAAGGCCCTGAGAGGCCCCATGTTTGTCCATCTGGTCCTTGAGGGGTGTTGCATGTGGCCTGGACACAGTGGTTTGGAAGTTGCCAGGTCCCAGTCAATGGGTCTGCATGGAATGGGCGGGTTCTAGGACCCTGGGGCTTCCCCGGGAGGTTTTCAGGACCCTGGGCGTTCCCCAGGAGGGTTTTAGGACCCTGGGGGTTCCCGGAGAAGGTTTTAGGACCCTGGGGGTTCCATAGAGATTCATAGAGCCCTATAGGGAGCCATAGGGACCTGTAGGGGCCCATGGAGCCCCAAGGAGCCTCATGGAGACCCATAGAGCCTCATAGAGACAATAGAAAGGTAGGATTAAAGCTCTTTGCCAACCGCTCCATCTCTGCGCTGCTCGCAGTGCCGGCTGCCGAGCCAGCGGCAGGTTGGGCTGAGTTTAGAGCTGGGTGAGCTCCAGGGAGTCCTTTCTCCTGACAGCTCCAGGCCTGGTCAGTGGCCACTGCAAGTGCTGGATAAATGTTGGCAGGATGCTCCTGCCGGGAAGGGAGAGAGGAGCTGCCACTGGGATGGGTTTGGATCCTGAGGACGCAGCGGTGGGTGACAGGGGTGGCCATTGCGGAGGGGCAGTGTGAGCTCTGGTGCTGCTGTCTCCAGGTTGGCTCACCAGACCCAGGCCACCATGCTGGTTCACCAGATCTTTGGCGGATCCCTGTGGTTCCGTGGTGAGCGCTGGCTGCCAGGTCCTGGGCCTGTGACTCTCAGGGCAGCGGTTTCCCTGAGAGCCTTGCAGTACAAATCTTTTGGGAAAACTGCTGAGTGTGTGTAACTTATCCAGAGGTGCAGCTGGTCAGTCTTGTGGTTCCTGTGGGTTGTGGCGTGTGTTGTAGTGATGAAAAAAGCTGTTGGCTAGGGGCCCCCAGCTCTTTGCCACCAGCTGAGGAACCCGTGTTGGCAGTTATGTAGCAGCACTTGCTGTCCCAGCACACAGTGGAATTGCACGCTGTGAATCCTGGTGCCAACATCCCAGAGCCCAAAGCTGGAGAGGGGGAACACGGCAGCTGCCTGTGCTGTGCTGGGCTGGTGTTGGGTGCAGGTGTTGTGCCAGGGTGTGCTTACTGCTCTTGCTTTTGCAGTGAAGTTCTCAGCGTTCAAGAGCATCTGGGAGAGCTCTGACCCTTTGCTGGAGCTGGTGCTGGAGATCAGGTAGTGGGGCAGGGTGTGGGTGGGGGAGCTCTGCTCTCACAGGGGATGTTCCTGCAGCTGCACCGTTACTGCTCTGGAGGCTGCTTAACTGCCAGTGTCAGGCAGGGTGCAGGCAAGAGGGAAGCAGCTTCTGTTGTTGTGCTGCCTCTGTCTGGCAGAGCAGAGCCTGTTGCCTGAGCATGAGCCACGACTCCTCCATTGAGGCTCCATGGGACTGGGGACAGTACAGCCGTCCCTCATGGCAGGCTGGCCAGTGCCTGGCTGGGGGCAGGCTCGGGGGTTTGGTGCAGTCTGTGGCCCTGTGCTCATGCTCTGTTTTATCTCTTGGGGCCAGTGTCTCTGATCAGGTGAAAAAAGCTGAGACCAACAGAGCCAGGTCTTCACCAGCGACAGGCCAGGTGAGTCCTGAAGGCTGTTCTGGGCCAGAGCTGCAGGAGCTGCTGCCCCTCTGCCTGCTCTGCGAGGGCAGGTGGGCTGCAACTTGGCAGGGAGGCAGGCACTGCACCCAATGGACAGGGGTGAGGGAGGATGACTTGCAGGAAGGATCCTGCTCAGTTAAGGGTTGCTGTGTGAGCTTGGAGGGGATGGGATTGCAGTATCAACCTGTGTCCCTGGCACAGTGATTCAGCCTGGAGGCCCAAAAAGCTGCTTGCCCTCCTGCAGCTGCCTCCTGTACCTGGAACAGTTCAGAGCTCCTGCAACACCAGCAGCACAAGTGGGGCCAAAGCAGAGCTGTCCTGGCAGAGCTCCTGGGAGAGCAAGCAGCCACCTACCTCAGCCAAGCTGCTGCTGGAGCCCATCCCCAGCCAGGAGCCCAGGGGCAGTGGGGAGAATGCTGAGACCCTGGAGAGGGACTCCTGCAGCAGCGGTGCTGCCAGCCCAGCGCACGGCACAGCGGGGATCTGCCCAAAGCGTCCCAGAAGGCCCAGAGTGGAACCAGCAGCTTTTGCACCTCAGCAGAGGTGCACGGCACGGCAGCAAGGCCAGTAGTCCAGGAGGCAACTGTCTGACATGGCAGGTGGCCCGCGGCAGTGATTTCAGCAGCCACCTGTCCTGTTCTCTTGGATTGGCTAAGATGGGAGCAGTTGGGTGCTGTGCTTGTGCACTGTGGAGTGTGGAGGAAGAGGGGGGCTCCTGCTCCTGACCTGGCCTTCAGATCATGTCAGCCTCTTTTCCTGTTCTGCAGTCTGTCCTCGTATGCTCTCCATTGGCCAAATCCTGAAAAGCCGACCTTCAGCTTCATCCTCGGCTCAGCCCTTTGGCTCCCAGCCTCCCCGTGACCACCTGTTCCAGTGCCCACTCTTCGCACCACCTTCCTTCCTGCAGCAGCGAGAAGATGCCCAGCCAGGTCACCGCTGGTTCCTCCAAAAAGAGGCAGTGTAAGCAGCCCCGTGGAGCAGACAGCAGCCCCTGTGCTCTGGCTCTGAAGGACAAGGATCAAGTCTCCAGCCCCCAGGGAAGAAGAAGAAGAAGAATCTGGCAGGAGGGCTCAGTGTCCCCTGGGGGGAAGGAGGTGGCAGGCAAGGGTCCCAGCAGTGGCAGGGAGGCAGCCAGCTGTCAGCACCGAAAGATCAGGCCCGTGGTGCAAGTGTGAGGCCCCAGGACCTGTCTGGACACAGAGCCCATCTGCCCCCTCAAGAGGAAGAGAAGGAGGAGATGGAGGAGACAGAAGAGTGCTGCTCAGGGTTAGAATGAGGTTTAGCATTAGGGTTACAGACTGTGGGTAAGGGTTAGAACGAGGGCTTGGGTTTAGCTTTAGTGTTTAGGGTTTGAGGTAGTGATAGGGTTAAAGTTAGGTTAATGGGTTAGGATTAGGATTAGAGTTACAGTTTGCTGTTAGGTGCTAGGGTTAGAGTTAGGGTTAGACGAGTGTTAGGGCTTAGTGAAGAGTATTATGGTAAGTAGTTAGGGTTAGGGGTAGGGACAAAGTTAAGGTTGGCTTTTGGTTAGATGTAGGTTTATGGTTTAGGTTTAGAGTTAGTGTTAGCGGTTAGGATTAGGGTAGGGTTAGGGATGAGGAATTGGCATTGTAGTTAGTGATAGGGCTTGGGGATAAGGGAAATGGTTAGATTTTGGGTTTGAGGTTAGGAACAGGGGTCTGGTAGTGCTTGGAATAGTGGTTAGGGTTAAGAGTGTTAGAGTAAGGGTTGGAATTTGGGGCAGAGCTGGGGTTAGCGGTTAGGACCAGGCTCAGAGTTTTGCTTAGGGTTATCATTTGTTGGTGATTGTTTCTTGGCTAGCGTGCATTAGTTAGGTTTAGAGTTAGGATTAGTGTTTAGAGTTAGGTTTCAGTGTTAGGGTTAGGGGCTAGGGTTAGAGGATATGTTAGGTTGAGAATTAGTGCTACAGGTTAGGAGTAGGTTTGTATTAGTGTCAGAGGGGGCTAGTGTTTCGTCAGATTTAGGGATAGATAGGGCTTTGGGTGAAGCACAGGGTCAGGATGAGAGTTACCAGTTAGGGATTAGGATTAGTATTAGGTTGAGATAAAGTGTATGGTGAGGCTTAGATACGGGTTAGGGGTTTGGGTGTAGAGTTAGAGTTAGCATTAGGTAAGGTTTCAGGTTAGGTTTAGATTACAGGTAGGTTTAGGAGTTAGGGTTATGGTTAGGATTAGGGTTTGTGATTAGGGTTAGTGGTTAGTTTTCGAGTTCTAATTAGAGGTAGGGTTGGACTTAGCCTTAGGGAAAAGAATTAATTTTAGTTGTAGGGATAGGATTTGGGTTAGTATTAAGGTGTAGGGGTTATTGTTAAAGTAGGTATGAGGTTTAGAATGAGGCTTGCAAGCTAGGGTTGGGGTTAAGGTTTAGGAGTTAGGTTTAGAATAAGTGTTAGGGGTTTGTTTTTGTCATTAGAGTTAGAAGTAAAGTTAAGGACAGGGTTATAGTAAGCAGTTAGGACTTTAGGGTTATGGTTATAGTTAGGCTTAGGGTTAGATTAGGGTTATTGTTAGGGCTTGGTGTTAGGGCTTTGGTCAGGGCTAGAGATAGCATTAGGTTTCAGGTTTAGTCTTAGGGTTAGGATTTACAGTAAAGGTTAGAGTTAGGGTAAAAATTAGGGCTTAATTTAAGGGTTAAGTTAGGGTTAGATTTAGAGTTAGGGTTAGGATTAGGTTTAGGTTTAGCATTTAGATAAGGGTTAGATTTTAGATAAGGTTGAGGGTTAGTGTTAGATAAGGTTTTGGGTTAGGGGACAGAGTTAGGGTTAGAGTTTGGGATAGGCTTAGGGAGCATGGTTAGGGTTAGTGTTTGGGGTTAAGGTTTTGAGTGAGGGTTATGGGTCAGGTTTTGGGTTAGAGTTAGTCTTAGAGTTGGGATTAAACTTTGGGCAAGAGCTTAGAGTATAGCGTTAAGGGTTAGGAGTTTGTGTTTGGGTTATATGAGGTTTAGGTTAGGGTTACGTGGTAGGGTTAAGGTCTAGGGTTAGATTTAGGGTAAAGGTAAGTGTTAGGAGTTATAGTTAGGGTTAGGCTTAGGAATTAGGGAGTGGGGTTAGATTTTGGGGTTAGGGGTTTGAGCTAGTGTTAGGGGGAAGGGTTACATTTAGGGTTAGAAATAGGGTTAAACGTAGGGCAAGAGGTCAGATTTAGGGTTAGAATTACTGTGTTTGAGTTAGGTGAGGTTTAGGATTAGGGGTATGTGCTAGAGTTAGGCTTTAGGGTTAAGCGTTATGGTTGGTGCTAGAGTTAGGAGCTAGGGATTGGTCAGAGAGGTAGGGTTTGAGGTTTGGGTATGTGTTTGCATTGGGGTTTGTGTTAGTTGTTCAAGTATTAGGGGTAGGATTTGATGAGTGTTGGAGTTGGAGAGTAGTGTCAGTGGAAGTGGTTAGGGTTAGGGGTTAGTTTTAGGAGGTAGGGCTAGGGTTAGGGTTCTGTTTAGAGTCAGGTTTAGGGTTAGAGTTAGGGGTAGGGTCAGGGTTTGATTAGGATTAGGGTTAGAATTAAGGTTAGGGCTTTTGGGTTTGGGTTAGGGGTGGAGTTTGGTTTTAGGTTGAGGCTTAGATTTTTGATTACAGTAAGAAGGCTAAGCATTAGGTTTAGAGTTGGAGTTAGGGGTTTGCATTAGCGTTCCCTTAGGGTGAAGAGAATTGGGTAGAATTTAGGGTTAGGCTTAGGGTTGAGGGAGTAGCATTAGTGATGTAGTTAGGAGTAGCTTAGGTGTAGGAGTTGGGGCTTGGGGTAAGATTTAGGGGTTGAGGTTAGCGTTAGGGATAGGAAATATAATTAGGATTAAGGTAAGGGTTAGATTAAAGTTTAGGAGTTAGGCAGTAGTGTTAGAAAAGGTGGTTAGGGTTAGGTTTTAGAATTCTGTTGGAGATATGGGTTCGGGTTCCTGGTTAGGGAGTAATGTTATTGTAAATGATTAAGATTAGCATAGGAGATTATGTTTAGGGATGAGGCTAGAGTTAGGGTTAGATTTAGGCTTAGGATTCTGTTTAGAGGTCAGGTTAGGGTTAGATTTCATGTTAGGGTTAGTGTTGGGTTAGGTTGGTTTAAGGGTTGTGGTTTAAGTTAGGTTAGTGATAGGGTAATGGTTAGGTTATGGTTAGGGTTTAGTTTTAGTGTTAGGACTAGGTTTCAAGTTAGGGTTAGAGTTAGTATTAGGGTTTAGGCTTACCATGAAGGTTATAGTTAGTGTTAGGGGTCAGCATTAGAGTTATCATAAGTGTTGGGTTTGTGTTAGGTTAGGTTAGGATTTAGGGTTAGGGCTTGGTTTAGTTTAGTGTTTGGTTTAAGGCTGGTGTTTGTATGATGGGTTAGGGTTAGTTTTAGGGTTAGGCTAGGGTTATGGGTTAGGGTTAAAGGTCGCATTAGGGTAAGATTTCAGTGGTTCGAGTTAGGGTAAGGTAGAGTTAGGGTTAGTTTTAGTGTAAGTGGTTAAGGTTAGGGGTAGGGATAGGCTTAGGTTTAGGGTTAGGTTTAGGTTTTGGCTTATACTAGGGTTATTTTTTGGGTTGAGGGGGTTTGGTTTAGGTTAGATTTTGTGCAAGAGGTAGGGTTAGGGTGGTGTTTGGGTGAATGTTATGGTTAGGTGAATGTTAGGTGTAGGGTAAGTTTTAGGTTTAGGGGTTAGGGTTATGCTTAGGGTAAGGGATGGATAAGTTTTAGGGTTACAGCTTAGGCAGATTTGTTATTTGAATGGTCAGTTTTAGGTTTTACATTTATATTGAAGGGTTAGGGATAGGACACTGGGTTAGGGTTAGAGGTAGTGTTAGTGTTATTTTTGGGATAGGGGCTTAGGGTTATAGTTAGTCTTAGAATGATGGGTTAGGCTTTAGCATTAGATTAGAGCTAGGTTTAGGTTAGGCTTTAGGGTTAGGCTTAGAGGTTGAGTTAATGGTTAGGGTTAGATATTGTGGTTGGGTTAGTGTTAATTTTAGTCTAAGTGCTTACGGTTGGTGGCTGGGTTCATGGGCTAGGGATATGAATGGGGCTAGGATTAGATTAGGGTTATGTTTAGGTTTAAGGTTTGGGTTAGAGGTGAATTTAGGAGTTAGGTGTAGATTTCAGGTTAGAATTAGGGTTAGTGTTGGGTCTGTGTTAGTGTTAGTGTTAGGTTAGGTTAGTTTAGGTTAGACTAGGTTAGGTTAGGTTAGGTTAGGATAGGTTAGGTTGGTTACGGCTTACCATTAAGGTTAGGTTAGTGATAGAGTTAGTGTTAGGTTAGGGTTAGAGTTTAGTATTGGGGTTAGAGTTTAGGGTTACTGTTAGAGTCAGTGTTAGGGCTCAGTTTTAGACTTATGGTTAGAATTAGTGATAGGGGTTAGGATTAAGGTTAGGGTAAGGGTTGGATTAGTGTTAGGTTTGGGGGATAGGGTGTAGTGTTAGGGTCAGTTGAAGTGGTTAGGTTTAGAGGTTAGGTGTATGGGTTAGGGACAGGGATAGGGTTAGGGTTAAGTTTAGATTTAGATTTAGGTTTTTGATTAAAGTTAGAGTTAGGGTTAGGGTTTGAGTTTAGGCTTAGACTCAGGGTTATCATTTACATAAGGGTTAGTGTTGGATAAGGTTTAGGTTAGGTTTAGATTAGGGTTAGGTTTAGATTAAAGTTCGAGTCAGGGTCAGGATTAGAGTAGAGGTTAGGTTTAGAGGTAAAGGCCTATGGTTAGTGCTTGGGGTTAGGCATTTGAGATAGGGTTAGAGGTTAAT
The DNA here is from genome assembly GCF_963082525.1 of Nesoenas mayeri. NCBI lineage: Eukaryota > Metazoa > Chordata > Aves > Columbiformes > Columbidae > Nesoenas > Nesoenas mayeri. Next base: position 284,393 of record NC_137571.1, read on the forward strand.
TTTCAGGTTAGGGTTAGGCATACTGTTAGGATTAGGCTTTAGAGTTAGTGAATAGTGTTAGTGTAAGCAGTCAGGGTTAGGTTTTAATACTAGGTGTAAAGGGTAGGATTATGGTTAGGATTATGGGTATTAGAGTTAGATTAGGTTTAGAAGAGGATTAGAATGTAGGGTTGGAGTTAGCGTTAGGGGTTAGTTTTATGTTTTGGGTTAGAGTTAGGGTTACGTTTTAGCTTTAGATTTAGTTAGAGTTAGGGGTGGGGTTAGCATTAGGGTTAGGGTTAGTGTTAGGCAGTAGAGATAGTGGAATGGTCAGAGTTAGGTTTTAGATTTATATTAGAGATTGAGGGTGGTTTTGGCATTTAGGGTCAGAATTCTGGTTAGTGGTTAGGGGGTATTGTTAGTGTAAATCGTTAGGATTAGTGTAAGGGGTTAGTTTTATGAGTTAGGGGTAGGGATAGCATTAGCGCTACATTAATGGGTTAAGGTTTGAATTAGGGATATTTCAGGGTTAGAGTCAGTCATAAGAGTTACAGGTTAGGATTTCGGGTTAGGGCTTGGTTTAGTTTAGTGTTTGATTTAGGGCTGGTGTTAGTATGATGGGTTAGGGTTAGTTTTAGGGTTAGGCTAGGATTATGGTTTAGGTTTAGAGGTCACATTAGGGTGATATATCAGGTAAGAGTTTGGGTAAGGCTAGGATTAGGGTTGGTTTTAGGATTATGGGGGGTTTTTTTTAGGTTAGATTTTGGGCAAAAGGTAGGGTTAGGGTGGTGGTTGGGTTAATGTTAAGGTTAGTTTTAGGTGAATGATAGATGTAGGGTAAGTTTGAAGTGCAGGGGTTAGGATTAGGGTTAGGGTAAGGAATGGATAAGTGTTAGGTTAGGGCTTAGGGAGTGGTGTCAGTGTTTGGGGTTGGGGTTTAGCTCAGGGTCCCAGGGGGATTTGTGAGGTACCAAGGCCTGGATGAAGAGCTCCCTCTTGGTCGCACACATCCCAAAAGACAGGGACACGTCTGTGACTGATCTGCCTGGCGCTGTCCCACCAGCAGTGGCAGATGCATCCTGGAGAGGAGTGGAGCTGCCAGGCACTGTCAGAGGATCTCCCTGAGGTGCCACTGGCTGCCCACTCAGACTCACACACTGTCCCTGGCTGGGACAGATACACCAGCTACGAGCTCTGGACACAGGACACAACAGTCCAACAGCAAAGACCATCTCTCCTGTCCTGACAGACTCTTATGACCCCTGGAGCCCAAAGCCATGGACCACATGAACTCATTGGACATTTTAGAGGCGTGGCCTATAGACTGAGGAATGAGATCTGTGTGTATATCCAGAGATAGGAAAGTGCTGTTGATTAACTGGAATGTATTGGAGAGTGTGGGACCCGGGCACAACACAGATGGTACAGAAGAAGGGGGGGGCACTGTCCTGGTTTCAGTTGGGAGAGGGTTAATTTTCTTCCTAGTAGCTGGTAGAGTGCGGTGTGTTGGATTTAATCTGAGAAGAATGTTGATAGCACAGGGATGTTTTGGTTGTTGCTAAGCCATGTTTATCCCAAACCAAGGACTTTTCAGCAAGGAGGCTGGAGATGCACAAGAAGCTGGGAGGGGCACAGGCAGGACAGCTGGCCCAAGTGGCCAAAGGGATATTCCACACCATATGATGTCATGCTTGGTATGTCAACTAGAGAAAAGTTATCTGAGGGAGCGCTGTTTGGGATCTGGCTGGGTGTCACTCAATGGGTTGTGAGCAATTGCATTGTGCGTGATTTGGTTTATATCTCCTGTTATTGTTATTACCATTTTTGCAATTACTACTATTACTACTGCCATCATTATTATTATAGTTACTATTGCTATAATTACTTTATTTATTATCATTATCATATTATATTTATTGTAGCTATTGTTGATATTGTTGCTATTGTTGCTGTTGTTGCTGTTTTTATTGTTTTGCCTTTCTGTCTCATTAAACTGTCTTCATTTTAACTCAAGATGTTCATTTCTTTCCTGATTCCCTCTCCCATCCCACTGGGCTGGAGGGAGGAAGAGAAGGGCTGTGTGTGATGTTCAGCTGCCCGCTGGGTTAAACAAAACAGTCCTGGTCAAAGGAGTGATCATGCAGGTGTCCCAGAGGAAGAGGTGAACCTGAGGAGGGCACAGGGTAACAAGGGCCCTTCAATGCCAGGACAGGCTGTGAGGAGCCAGGATGCCAAAAGATGTCAGACTGGAAAATGTTTCAGGACACCATCTTGGTTCAGCCCTCCCCTGCCCTTTGTGCCATGAGAGACACCCCATGGTCCTGCCCAGCCTTGTCCTGGGCTCCTGAGCCAGCTGGGAAGATGGAAAGGGCTCAGCAGCAGTGATCCTCATCCAACTGGGTCTGTTTCCCAGCCCAACCAGCGTGGCCAGAGCAGAGTCACCCATGGCCCCAGGGCACCACAGCCCCTCGCTCTGCAGAGCAGCATGGCCAGCTCAGGGCCCTGTGGGGAGCACAGGGAGGGAACTAGGACCAGCCAGCCAGGCCAGGCTGGACACCCTCACCTGGGGAAAGGGATGTCCCTGGAGAAGAGCAAGGCAGCATTTCTGTGCCTGCAGGGAGGAATCCAGGAGCAAGAGAAACCTCTTTCTGCAGACACTGATTGGGGTCAGGCTGCTCTGTTGCTGGAGCAGGACTCTTGTTCTGGTCTGAGGAGAGGGGCTGGCACTGATGGACACAGGTCATCTGTGGTGGGGATCTGCTGGAGCTGAATCTGCTTTTCCTGTCTGTCCACACCTCCTCAGGAGACACTCTGCGTCGGTATCCATGGGGGAATTCTTCTATCACATGTTCAAAGTGCTCACTGCCCAAACAGTGTCATCCTGACCAACTTCTCTGTCATCCTCACTCACACAAGATAAATCAACCTGTTGCCCATGTCATTGAGCAGCTCCATAGATCTGAGCTGGTCCTTCACACAGGGGGATCCCTCTGTCCTCACTCTCCCTGGGACTCTCTCCAGCAGACCCTGTATCCTCCAACTGAAACACCACAGCTCAGCAAGCTGCCCCACCTCACCTCATACAATCCAAAACTGTCACAGTGCTTTGACAAGACATGGGGCACCTCCTGGCAGCGGATGTTCGGAAGCTTGTTCAGTGCTACACCACCTGGGTTTCCACCATCCAGAGGGACACAGATTGCCTCTGTGATACCCCTCTTGTAGAGCCAGACCTAATGAACAGCATTTTAAACAATACCTCAGACTCTGAGTGCAATTCCTTCTGGGATCATACCAGAGCAGCATCAACTGGGGAAAAACACTCTCCCAGCACTCTTGGATGCAAACCCTCTGGTCCCAAGGGCTGGTAAGGCTGCAGTTTGCTCATGAAACCCCTGGCTTGATCCCCATCCACCACAGTTGTTGCCCTCCAGAGTTCTGCCTGGAAGCACAAAGGCCTGGAAGACTTTGCTGGTGACAACTGATGCAAAGACACGGAGACATCTCAGGTCTACCTACACCTTGTCTTACTAAATTCAGTAGTAGTCTCCCAGTATTTAGGATTCTCCTTTAGCTGTTTCTGAATTAGCAACAGCTTATCTTGATGACCTTCAATTCCTTTTGGAGTTTTAATTGTGTTCTGATCTGAACCATTGCTGTGCCTGGAGGACACTGTCCTTGAAAACTAGATGGATCCAGGCATATTGTGAAAGTATTTGGTCTTTTGGTTGCTTGTATCATCAAGAGACTGAGTGAAGATCCCTGTGTGATGTGCTGCTTGTCCATGCAATGCCGGCAGCTGTTGGGTAGAGAAGAGACCAACCTTGCTCTTCTGATGACATGTGATGACTGATGTCCCTGGGAAAGCAATGGAACGGCTTCTCCTTGGTGCCATCTCAAGGCACATCAAGGATAAGAGGGTTATTAGGGGCAGTCAGCATGGCTTCACCAAGGGTAAGTCATGCTTGACCAACCTCATAGCCTTTTATGAGGATGTGACAGGGTGGATGGATGATGGCAGAGCAGTGGATGTGGTCACCTTGACTTCAGCAAAGCCTTTGACACAGTCTCCACAGCATCCTCACAGCTGAGTTGAGGAGGGGTGGTCTGGACAATAGAGTAGTGAGGTGGGTTGCAAACTGGCTTAAGGAGAGAAGCCAGAGAGTGGTGGTCAATGGTGCGGAGTCCAGTTGGAGGTCAGTATCTATTGCGGAGCCTCAGGGGGCAGTACTGGGGCCAGTATTATTCAATATATTCATTAGCGATTTAGACGAGGGAATAGAGTGACTATCAGCAAGTTTGCTGATGACACTAAGCTGGGAGGAGCGGCTGACACGCCAGAGGCTGTGCTGCCATCAGAGACCTGGACAGGCTGGAGAGCTGGGTGGGAATAACCTGAGGAAATTTAACAAGGGCAAGTGCAGAGTCCTGCATCTGGGCAGGAACAACCCCAGGTTTCAGTATAGGTTGGGAAATTACATATTAGAGAGCAGTGTAGGGGAAAGGCACCTGGGGGTCCTGGTGGACCACAGGATGACCATGAGCCAGCACTGTGTCCTTGTGGCCAGGAAGCCAATGGGACCTGGGGTGGGTTAGAAGGGAGTGGTCAGTAGGTCAGAGAGGTCCTCCTTCCCCTCTAATCCGCCCTGGTGGACGCCATCTGAAATATTGTGTCCAGTTGTGGCCCCTCAGTTCCAGCACGACAGGGAACTGCTGGAGAGGGTCCAGCGTAGGGCAACAAAGATGATTAAGGGAGTGGAGCATCTCCCTTATGAAGAAAGGCTGAGGGAGCTGGGGCTCTTTAGTTTGGAGAAGAGGAGACTGAGGGGTGACCTTATTAATGTTTATAAATATATAAAGGGTGAGTGCCACGAGGATGGAGCCAGGCTCTTCTCGGTGGCAAACAATGATAGGACAAGGGGCAATGGGATCAAGCTGCAACACAAGAGGTTCCACTTAAATTTGAGAACAAACTTCTTTTCAGTGAGGGTGGCAGAGCCTGGAACAGGTTGCCCAGGGGGGTTGTGGAGTTTCCTTCTCTGCAGACATTCCAACCCGCCTGGACACCTTCCTGTGTCACCTCATCTGGGTGTTCCTGCTCCATGGGGGGATTGCACTGGATGAACTTTTGAGGTCCCTTCCAATCCCAAACATTCTGTGATACTTTGATACAGCATCCCAGATACAGCATCCTAAATTCACCATCCCAGATACAGCATCCCAGGTACAGCATCCTAGATACAGCATAGTAGATACAGCATCCCAGATCCAACATGTCGAGCTGTGCTCCTCTCCCGCACCAAGTGCTGATCGTGGGGCTCAGGGTGAGGGGGGGCAGGGAGGGCGGGGGGTCCATGGACTGGAATAAGTTTTGTTTGGGGTTTTTCAAACGCCTCTGCTGACACGTCGTATAAAAACCGATTGCTGCAGTTCTGAAACTGATTGCTCAGTTCTAAAAGCCCCGCACACCAGGACTGAATGTAGAACCAAGCAATTGCACCGTTGCGCTCAATCACATATTCTGACGGCCGTCTTTTATGCCACAGCAGTGCGAACGTATTTGCGTTCAAGCACGTATCAGAAACAATGTGTGGACCGAGGATTTGTTGGTATTTTCTCTGTACGGCACGCTTCGTGGTAGCTTACTTGCCGATCGCAGGCTTAGCGGTTTCTATACACGACTCGGTATAGGGAGAGAAAGAGAGTGCATCGGAAAACTTGCGTTTTCTGCGCTGGAACCTAGTTGCTACGCCTTCTGTTTGTCCATGTGAACACACACGATCCCCCACTGAAAACCAAGCAGAAAGCTTTCTACAAGCTCCCAGGTAGGTGCACCCACCACCTCGTGCGCGCGAACGCAGCTAGAGAAAAGCACCTACCTTTTCACACACTGATGCTTAAGCAAACGCCTGGCCACACACATGCACACATCCGCAAGCGCGCCCACTCCCATCTATGCACAGAAAGACGTACGCGAAACGTACTGACATGCTTGAGGGTAAACACGTGCGTTGATGGTTGGCGTACTGCATCACGCATACGTGGCTGCACGAGAATATTCTTTTGGAGGGTACGTGCAGATACGTCCCTGTATTTGGACGACCGTGTGCGTGAAAGCACGTGTGTCTACAAACGATTGTCTGTCCACATGCCTGTGCCTTGATGCAGGCTCCATTCGTGCTTAAGCTGGAGTGAGTGCACAGCTGCGCCGTTTGTTGGCCAGGTTCCGCGTGTTGCACGACGTTGCCCAGTTGTGCATTTCTCATGCGGACAGATGCACAGGAGCTCTGCTAGTAAAGGAGCAAAGACAGTCGTAGGCAGAACTGAATGCTGCTCCGAGCTACTTCTCACCCTTGGCAAATGCTTCACAGGGGCCCGAGGAAAGGCGCTCAGCAGCCGATCTACAAGAGAAATGAAACAGATCATGCCTTAACGCGAAAGAGCAACAGGGCGTCACTGCACAAGCTTGTCCCTGATCTACAGCTGAGAGCGAACACTTGTGTGCTTGTCGGAGCGACTGTGTCTTGCCTGTAAGTGTCTGGGAGTTTGGCACAGGTCAGTGTGGCTGTTTCGATAACAACGTCTAGGATACCTGCAGAGCGGTCCCTTTTGGTGTGGGGACAGTGTGCCTGTAAGTCAGTCTGTGTTCCTGGCGCCTGCTGTATCTATCCGTCGCTCCCCACACGTGTGAGTCCATGTCTTTCTCTCCACAAGCTTGTGTGCATCTGTTAGCAATCAAGGACACATAACCACGGGCGTAGTTATATGCGGTGCTTTATTACAGCGCTGGGAAACCAGGGGTTCGCACCCAAAGCTGGCTTCACAGGTCAGTTTAAGTTACACAGTATTTGTACAGTCCATTCACATACATATTCATATATTCATTAAGATACCTAACGGTTACTCAGTATTGATTACAACATTGATTGCAACATCTTGGAACTATTTTGATCATGTGTAGTGTCCTCACTCTATGCGTATTTAGGCTAAGATAAAAGCTAGGTTGTTAAGATAAGGGTATACTCAAACACGATGTGCTTGAACATCCTCTCAGGGACAGTTTACAAAACTGATTCATCCTTTCAGGAACATTTTGTAAAACTGGTTCGGTTACTAACATTTCCCCTCTTTGAAAATGCTTTTCTATTCTTAGACAATGCATTTTCACCTCAATTTCTTCGATTATTGATTGGTAATTCCCTTCAGGTGTGATAGTTCCAGTCGTGCCTCTTCATAAGCTGGAGGGCTATCAAATATAGGATTAGCATAATTCCTACTCAGGATACTGAAAATGTGATTATTCCTAGCATTTGTTTGACTAATTATGCGCTTAATACCCACATACAACAAACAAAGAAGAACAATCACAATTGCAAGTACAACTACACTTTGTAGTAGTGAATGTGCCCATCCTCCCAAATTTAAATTGAATTTATTCAACAGAGCTCCTATCCAGCTCTGTTCTGCATCTTGTCTTTCCTTTTGCAGCTCCACTTGTGTTTGGGTCAGCTTGGAAATGTCTTTCTCAACCTCTGAAGTTACGTCTGGAATATGGATGCAGCAGTGATTGATTCTGTCATTCAAATATCCACAGACGTAGTTTTCTTTTAATAACATTATGTCGGGTGCCATTCTATTCTGCAAGGTCATTTTAGTCATAGCTTGTAATTGTATATTGAGATCCCAAAAACCTTTTTTAGTTATTCTAGCCAATCGATCCATTTGCCCGATCAATTTATCAATCATTTCTCTATTCCTATAGGCTGCAATTGGTGCAAAGAAAGATTCTAGTGCCCAGCTACATTTAACACTGCTTGATGGTTCATGCCACACATCGTCCTCGTTTATTTCTCGTTTATGTCTGACCTGTAATAGTTCTTGACTATTTTTCAAAGGTGACCTTTTTCCAAATGGAACATAGTGTTGGCAACCCCAAAGTAATTTATCTAATTGGTCCTTCCATTGGCAAATGTGTAGTCCAGGTCCCATCACTTAGGGCCCAAACTAAATGTCCCATACTGTCTATAACTCCTTTACAGTCAATTTTGTCTTTATCAATGCCAATTTTAAAGGCTGCCTGTGAGTGTAATTGTTTACGACAAATGCAGCCTGTAATCACTGCTACTTTGACAATGGACAAAGGTATCTCTTTAATGTCTGTTTGACAAGTTATCACCCGTGAGCAATTCCTCCATGGTACTGTTATTCCTTCTGTTACATCGGACCACCGTATGCACCATGGAATTGCTTCACTGTGTTGGTATTGTTGTACAATACTTAATGTCCACATATTGTTCCATAATTCAGTTATGTTTTAGTTATCCTGATCTTTGCATTCCCAGTAGGTCTGTTCAACCTTTTGATTCACTGTTTTAGTGGTCCACTTGTCATAGAAGCACCATCCTACATCGTGGAATCGTCCTATTGTAATATACCTCACTTTAGGTAATTTTAAACAATCTGCCCTGTGTCCTGGCGTTTTCCATTTTTGTTGTTCCCTTATCCTTTGTTCAGTTGGGACTTCTTCTATTCTAGTGTGGGATTCACATGCTATCTTACCAGTTCTGTTTATTTCTGCTAAGGTAGTAGCGATCATTCCCCACTGTACTGGGTCCTCAGCTGATTTTGGTATGGGAAGGCAGGCAGTGATGCTACTGATGTTTTGTGTTTGTGCAAAGTCTCAGATTAATCCTGTCATTAGGTTCTCTGCCTGATTTTGTACACTTTGTACTACCTGTGGTACCTGGGTACTTTCATTACTATCTACTTTTCTTAGTGGCCTAATTTGCAATTCCATTCAAATAATCTCATTTTTGCATCTATAAATTTTCCATGCATTGGGCGAGCTTTCCCACTGTCTATCAGGGGCCTTGTGGAATAGAGTGGCACTTCCCTCTCCAATTTTCAAAAGCACAAAAACTCAGGGTATAACCAAAACCAAAGCTTGGTAATGCAAACCAGGCATTATTGCGATGTAATCTTGAGTGTGGTTGGACCTAGGATATGTGATCACCACACTCTTGGAACCTTCTTCACACGGGTGTAATGTACCCAGGAGTCCACTCCGGGAACTTTAACTGCGATAAATGTGGTCAAGAGTACTTGGTAGAGTCCGTCCCAACATTCTCTTAAAGGCTCTTCTTTCCAGTTTTTCGTATATACAGTGTCCCCAGTGTTCTAACATAACATCCGGATCTTGTAATTGTGCCCCCTCCAGTTTCTGCAATTTCTTTAGAATATCATCTTGAGACTGTCGTAAGAAGATTAAAGCTAACTGAGCCCTTGCTTGTTTTGTTTCAGTATCTAAATCTGTATATCTCCTTGCAGTTTCCTTTAATCTTTCTAAAAAGGCTGAAGGGGATTCGTTCTTTTCCTGCTTAACACTACACAATTTTGATCAATTCATTTGTTTCGGTATAGCAGTCTGAACGCCAATTAATAACCAGTCCTGATACCTCCGGAGGCGACTTAAACCGTTTCCAGTATCATAATCCCATAGGGGATCCTCCTTTGGAAAATTTTCATCAACGAGAAGAAAGCTGAGAGGTAGATCGATCTAGTCCAAACCCTTTTGGGCTGTGTGTGTGTCACAAACCCCCCTGGACAGCGTGTGTGTCACAAACCCCATTGGACAGTGTGTTTGTCACAAACCCCATTGGACAGCGTGTGTGTCACAAACACCCCTGGACAGGGTGTGTGTCACAAACCCCATTGGACAGTGTGTGTGTCACAAACACCATTGGACTGTGAGTGTGTCACAAACACCCCGGACAGTGTGTGTGTCACAAACCCCATTGGACAGCGTGTGTGTCACAAACCCCATTGGACAGCATGTGTCACAAACACCCCGGACAGTGTGTGTGTCACAAACACCCCTGGACAGGGTGTGTGTCACAAACCCCATTGGACAGCGTGTGTGTCACAAACCCCATTGCACAGCGTGTGTGGAGGGGTTTTGATAGATAAAGAGCTGTTGCTGATTCAGTCAGGCTCAAAGGAGTCTCAAGGCCGCTTCGGGAAGCTGAGGGCAGACTCTGCAGTTGGAAAGAGGGGCGCTCCTCGGTCACCAGGTCCTGGCGTGGCGTGAATCACCAGCCGTATCATCAGTGAGACTCCAGCGCACGGACAGCCCACGATCCTCATTTAGCAAATCCACGCTTGGAGCGTGGACGCGTGATTAGAATATAGTTACATATACACGGAGGCTTGTTTCTGTAATAAATGGCTTAGCGTGATTCACATTGAATCGACTTGTTTTGCTGAGTCCTTATCTCGCTCCTACAAGGAGGGACCCAGGCATCCGGGCTCCATAGATTGCACTGAGGAGAGACCCAGGCATCCGGGCCCCATAGATTTGAACGTGGAGGGATCCAGGCGTCCGGGCCCCATAGGTTGCGCTGAGAAGGGACCCAGGCGTCCGGGTCCCATACATTGCACTGAGGAGGGACCCAGGCGTCCGGGCCCCATAGATATATACCGAGGAGGGACCGAGGTGTCCAGGCCCCATAGATTTGACCGAGGAGGAACCCAGGCGTCCGGGCCCCATAGATTGCACTGAGGAGGTACCCAAGCGTCCAGGCTCCATAGATTTGACTGAGGGGCGACCCAGGCTTCCAGGCCCCACAGATTTGACCAAGGAGGGACCCAGGCGTCCGGGCCCCATAGATTGCACTGATGATGGACCCAGGCGTTCGGGCCCCATAGATTTGACCAAGGAGGGACCCAGGCGTCCGGGCCCCATAGATTGCACTGAGGAGGGACCCAGGCGTCCGGGCCCCACAGATTTGACCGAAGAGGGACCCAGGCATCCCGGCCCCATAGATTGCACTGAGGAGGGACCCAGGCGTCCGGACCCCATAGATTTGACCAAGGAGGGACTCAGGCGTCCGAGTCCCATAGATTTGACCAAGGAGGGACCATTGAACTGCTGGGTATCTAGGGGCACTCCTGGGTCCCTCCCGAACTCCTGGGTCCCCTCTACGGGTCCCTGATTTCATTCCCCCCCCCGACGCCTGGATCCTCTATTTGGTCCTTCCCAAATGCCTGGGTCCTCCCATAATGCCTTCCAGCAACTCCTGGGTCCCTGGGGCACACCTGGGTCCCTTGGGGCACTCCTGGGTCCCTCCCAGAATTGTGGGTCTCTCCAAACTCCCGACTTCCCCTCAAACTCCTGGGTTCCTTTCCCAAACTCCTGGGTCTCCCCCAAACTCCCGAGTGCCTTGGGGCACTTCTGGGTCCTTTCTGAACTCCTGGGTCCCTCCCGAACTCCTGGGTCCCTCATGAGCTCCTGAGTCCCTTGGGGCACTCCTGAGTCCATTCCAAACTTCCCGTTCCCTTGGGGCACTCCCACGTCACCCCCAGAGGCCTTAGTCCCTCCCGAACTCCTGGATCCGTCCCGAACTCCTGGGTCCCTTGGTGCACTCGGGGTCTGTTCGGACATCCTGGGTCCGTCCCCAAACTCCTGGCTCCCTTGGGGCACTCCTGGGTTCCTCCTCGACCTCCTGTGTCCCTTGGGGCACTCCTGGGTCCCTCCTGAACTCCTGGGTCCCTCCCGAACTCCTGGATCCATCCTGAACTTCTGGGTCCCTCCCCAAACTCTTGGTTCCCTCCCAGAGTCCTGGGTCCTTTGAAGCACTCCTGGGTCCCTTGGGGCACTCCTGGGTCCCTCTCGAACTCCTGGGTCCCTTGGGGAACTGCTGGGTCCCTCTCGAACTCCTGGGTCCCTCTCAAACTCCCGGGTCCCTCCTAGAGTCCTGGGTCCCTTGGGGTACTCCTGGGTCCCTCCGGAAATCCTGGAAATCTTGGGGCACTCCTGGGTCCTTCCTGAACTCCTGGGTCCACCCCAAACTCCTGGGTCTCTCCCCAAACTCCTGGGTCCCTTGGGGCACTCCTGGGTCCCTCCCAATCTTCTGGGTCCCTTGGGGCATCACCCGGGGGTTCCGGCTGAATATCGGGGTGTTAACACCAGCATCACCCAGGGGTTCCGGCTGATATCAGGGTGCTAACAACAGCGTCACCCAGGGGTTCCGGCTGAATATCGGGATGTTAACAACAGCGTCACCCAGGGGTTCCGCCTGAAAATCATGGTGGTCCTGGTGTTAACACCAGCGTCACCCAGAGGTTCCGGCTGATATCGGGGTGTTAACACCAGCATCACCCAAGAGTTCCGGCTGATATCGGGGTGTTAACAACAGCATCACACCAGGGGTTGATGCACAACCCCAGGATCACGACGGGAGGGCCTGGGGACCTCCCAGGGTTGACCACAACATGTGTCTGTAGGCACGTGTGAATAGACGCTGTATCAAACCCTCATAGTCACACCCGCATTAAGGAAGAGTTACTTAAGCCTAAGGTTAGGCTGGGTTTAGCTATTCCGCAGTCTTTGCTGCCATCTAGCGCCCTGCACAGGTACTGCAGCCTCTGTCGGGGGAGGGTCATGTCTCTGCTCATTCAAAGCTCTTGGTGGGAATGCAACCAGTACACACAGAAGTCACTGATGAGTTTCTTTCTTAGAAAGCGTTAATCACGTCAAGTGGTTAATTATGGATATGTCCTTTGTGACTTAATCACCGTGCTTAAATCATTTAGCAGCTTCTCTTCCTATTGCTTGCGTGTCCACATGAGGGGTCAGCGACATATACGTAGAAACTCCTCCCCAAACACTCGCGGTTGTGCACACGCTCCAGCTCTTGTATCAATAAGATCCCATATGGACGCATGTGCGTGTGCACCCGCGTGGATGCTCTCACACGCGTGTGCAAGCGCAGGAAGACGCCCAACGCTTTGCATCGCCACCACCGCGTATGAACGCACAACCACTCACACGGTTCCACGCAGGCGGTTGTGCGTTCGCAGGTACACAAATGGCCGACCGTGCACCACGTCACACGGGCTCTGCTGTTCCTTTGCTCAGTGGCCTCTTGGGAAACGTTTCTCCGGTGGATCGACTGCTCAACCTTTTTTTCCTGTGTAACTGAAAATTCTGCGCTGGGAAACGGTGTATTTCAAACACACATCAGTCCTGCCTTGGTTTTGCTTTCTTGCCTCTGCCTACGTGATTTCCCTTTATTCAAAGGCAGAGCAGAGGGGCAGGAGAACCTCTCTGGACCCAGCTGGTCTCCCATCCAAGCACTGACCAGGCCCGACCCTGCTTAGCTTCCCAGATCAGGTGTTCTCAGGGTGCGATGGCTGTGTATCTGGGCGGTCTCCCATCCAAGTACTGACCGGGCCCGACCCTGCTTAGCTTCCCAGATCAGATGAGATTGGAAGTTCTCAGGGTGCTATGGCTGCATATATACATATATATATACACATATATATAAAATAAACGTTTCTCAAGTGTATCCTTATAGGGTCTGAACTAAACTCTTTATTCAAGGGCAGAGCAGAGGGGCAGGAGAACCTCTCTGACCTACTGACCACCCCCTTCTAACCCACCCCAGGTCCCATTGGCTTTCTGGCCACAAGGGCCCAGTGCTGGCTCATGGTCACCCTGGTGTCCCCAGGACCCCCAGCTCCCTTTTCACTGCTCCAGCAGCTCATTCCCAACTTACACTGGAACCTGGGCTTGTTCTGCCCACATTCAAGACTCTACACTTGCCCTTGTTCTATTTCATCACATTTCTCCCCGCCCAGCTCTCCAGCCTGTCCAGGTCTCTGATGGCAGCACAGCTTCCAGTGTCACCCACTCCTCCGAGCTTGGTGTCACCAGCAAACTCACTGACAGTCGCTCTATTCCCTCATCCAAGTAATTGGTGAATATATTGAAGAATAGAGCCCCAGCACTGTCCCCTGAGACAATCCCACTGCCCTTCCACTAGACGATCACAGGGACAACCGAGCCGAGCAACAGCCGCACCATGTCCAGGGCGTCCCGGTGCGCGCACCACCCCCTGGTCAACAGCACCATCCGGGGCCACCGTGCTGGTAGAACAGAGAGAGAGACGCGGGGACGGCGGCTCCTAATCCCATCTCCCCGCCGTCTGTTGCTGCTGCTGATCCGCGCCGCTGATCACCTTACGCTAAGCTCATTGCGTCCGCGGCGGCGCTGAGCTGCACCGTGGCTGCGGACCCGAGGCCGCGAGCAGCATGAGCTGGGGACCGGGCATCCCGCTGCGAAACAGCTGCCCCGGTGTTAGCAATCAGGACACATAACCACGGGCGTCGTTCTATGTGGTGCTTTATTTCAGCGCTGGGAAACCAGGGGTTCGCACCCAAAGCTTCGCTGCTCAGTTTAAGTTACACAGTATTTATACAGTCCATTCACATACATATTCATATATTCATTAAGATACGTAACGGTTACTCGACATTGATTGCAACATCTTGGAACTATTATGAACATGTGCAGTGTCTTTCAGGGGGTCTTCAGGATGAAGTAAGTAGTCTTCATCACTTCTGTCCCTTTCACTTACTACTTCTATAGCTCGATAACTGCTGACTTGCTCAACCCCCGGAGATACTGCATGTACTTCTCCTCACTCAATACGTATTTAGGCTGAGATAAAGCTAGGTTGTTAAGATAAGAGTATACTCGAACACGATATGCTCGAACATCCTTTCAGGGTGAAATAAATAACTTAGGTTTTTTCTATGGATAAACAACGTTTAATCCAGTTCCTTAATTGTATTCCTTAAACACGTGTTCATTAGAGCATAAGCCAAACAGCGCTGGGTGCGTGGGGAATTCGCTCTGCCCAACATGCACACCTTTAAACAACAAGAGGTGTGCTTAAATGCAGTGAGGTGTTACATATCCATAATGACCCCAGGAACACCTGTACATATCCATAACCTTTCCTGCTTCTCATTAAAATGAGTCTCAGAAAATCATTTCCATGGTCTCCTCCTTGACCCGCCCCTGTTGGCCTGCACAGTGTCACTTGGTGAATTTGAGGAGGGGTCTTTGGATGAAGCTCCTTCAGCTTCATCACAGTGGACTTTGTACCTTTGGCTCATTAGGAGGAACTGGCTGGGACCCGAGCTGCCAAACTGACTGGAACCAGACTGGCCCCTCTTTTGCTGTAACTCTTGGCTGTCTTGTCTCCTCAAGGTTGCAGCTGGTGCTGTAAAACTTCTGATCTCGGCATTTAATGAAGTCCTGCTTTTTTTAGCACAATTAGTTACATACAGCTCTAAACTAGATATTAATAATGTGGTTTAAAATGTTAGCTTGTTAGTAGGCCCTTATTATATAGTTGCTTAACCCTTAAAATGTTAGTTCCCTCTATCAATATAACTTCCTAAACAAGTTTCATAACTTTTTACATAGAACTTACCCACCTTTCCCTTTTCCGAGTCCAGAGTCCGTGCCTCATTTGATTATACCTGTAAACATTAAACATCTCAGCACGAATCACAGCTGCATTTTTCACAAGGGACAGTTTACAAAACTGATTCATCCTTTCAGGAACATTTTGTAAAACTGGTTCTGTTACTAACACCGGGAAGGGGTTGTTGCTTCGCTCTGCTCGGACGGGTGACAAAGGGACAGATGCGGAGGGAAAGGCTGCGTGTGGGGAGCGGAAGGGACGGGAGCAGCTCAGCCCTTCCGGAGCTGGAACCCTCAGCGTGCCCAGCTGTGCACACGGGTCCGCGCTCCATCGCCCGGCAGCGGTGAAACGGCCTCGGCAATGGGGGAAACTGAGGCACGGCAAGCACGGGTGAGCGGGCCGGAGACGCTCCGACACCTTCCCCCCCAAGAAGTGAGGTGGGCCGTTCCGGCTCTTCCTGCCCCTCACAGGCGGAGGGGAAAACAACGACAAACACCCAAATTAACAATAAAATTAAACACACACACACAAAAACAATTAATGAAGGCTATAAAGGGAAAAGCAGCGTTTCGCAAGGTTGAAAACATCCGCTCCAGTGCAGGGGCTGAGCTGGTGAATTAGAGCTTCAGTCTGTGGCTCCGGTGGGCGCGGAGGGAACGATCTGCACGCAGGGGACCCTCCCCGGCCCGGAGGAGCCTCGTCAGGGCCACCGAGCGATGGGGGACGGGGAGAGGGAAGGGGATGAAAGGGAAACGTTCGCCGCGTTTCACAGGCCGCGCTGGGGAGGGGGGGGAAGGCGCCGCACGCTGGAAGCGCCGCATTGCGGGGGGGGCATTCAGCGCAGCACCCGCGGGTCTCGTTCCCCTCCAGCTCCGTGTGGACCCCGAGAGGCGCAGGCGGGCGAGGCCAGGGAAGTCGGGGACACGGAGCTGCTGTCACCGCTCGGGGACACGGGGCTGATGTCACAGCTCGGGGACACAGGGCTGATGTCACCGCTCGGGGACACGGGGCTGATATCGCGGCTCAGGGACACGGGGCTGATGTCACAGCTCGGGGACACGGGGCTGATGTCACCGCTCGGGGACACGGGGCTGATGTCACAGCTCGGGGACACGGGGCTGATGTCACCGCTCAGGGACACGGGGGTGATGTCGCGGCTCGGGGACACGGGGCTGATGTCGTGGCTCGGGGACACGGGGCTGATGTCACAGCTGGGGGACACGAGGGTGATGTCACTGCTCAGGGACACGGGGTGATGTCGTGGCTCGGGGACACGGGGCTGATGTTGTGGCTCAGGGACACGGGGTGATGTCGCGTCTCAATGACACGGGGCTGCTGTCGCGGCTCCGGCGCCCAATGTGCTCGGTGCAGCCCAACCGGGCGTGCGGGGCGGGCGGTGCTGAGGCTGGGAGCGCGGAGCAGGGGCCATCCTGCTGTCAGAGCCCATGGGGACCCCCACAGTGTCCCGTCCCCCGCCCAGTTTTCTGTAGGCAGCTCTAGAATGCTTTTGAGGGTGAATTCACTGGTCCTGTACCGGTCCCTGCCCGATCCATCCTGCATCCCATTCCTGCCCGATCCATCCTGCACCCGTCCCTGCGGGATCCATCCTGCCCCCGTCCCTGCCCGATCCATCCTGCATCCCATTTCTGCCCGATCCATCCTGCCCCCGTCCCTGTCCGATCCATCCTACACCCGTCCCTGCGGGATCCATCCTGCCCCTGTCCCTGCGGGATCCATCCTGCATCCCATTCCTGCCCGATCCATCCTGCACCCGTCCCTGCCCGATCCATCCTGCATCCCATTCCTGCCCGATCCATCCTGCATCCCGCTCTGAAACACGGAGGAAGGAAAGGGCCCAGGAGGGCGAGCGGCTGTGCCGAGAGGTGACAGCGTGTGACTATGTTCAGTGCCAGCCAAGCTGGACTTGGTGCTGCGCGTCCAGGCCTGGCCTAAGGTTGGGTCCCTGAACGTCCCCCTGCACCCGCCCCACAGGAGCTCTGTGCACCCACCCCAATCACTCCGGGGAGCAACGAACACTGGGAACCTTCATTTTGGAGCAGGATGAGCGTGAGGAACAGGTCGTGCGGGGACAATAGGTCGTGCAGGGACGGCACCCAGAGAAAGCGGCACCACCAAGAGCATCTTATCCAGCCTGGCTGAAAGTCCCGGGTGCTGGGGCAGCTCCTGCAGCCCCTTCCCAGCTGGAGCCATTGCATTGCACCCACTGCACCCATTGCACCCAGCCCTGCTGGCACCCAGGACCCCCCAGGGACTGCTTCCATTGCACAAAGACCGCCCCGCCCCAGGTGCTGCACCCATTGCAATCAGACCTGCTGGCACCTAGACCCCACCAGGTGCTGCACCCATTGCACACAGCCCTGGTGGCACCCAGACCCCCCCAGGTGCTGCACCCATTGCACACAGCCCTGCTGGCACGCAGACCCCCCCAGGTGGCCTTGGTGGCACCCAAATCCCCCCACAGGTGCTGCATCCATTGCACCCAGACCTGCTGGCACCCAGACCCCCCCAGGTTGCCCTGGTGGCACCCAGAACCCCCCCCAGGTGCTGCACCCATCGCATCCAGCCCTGTTGGCACCCAGACCCCCCCAGGTGCTGCACCCATCGCATCCAGCCCTGTTGGCACCCAGACCCCCCCAGGTGCTGCACCCATTGCACACAGCCCTGGTGGCACGTAGACCCCCCCAGGTGGCCTTGGTGACACCCAGATCCCCCCACAGGTGCTGCATCCATTGCACCCAGAGCCCACAGATGCTGCACCCATTGCACCCAGCCGTGGTGGCACCCAGACCCCCCCAGGTGGCCCTGGTGGCACCCAGACCCCGCCTCAGGTGCTGCACCCATTGCACCAAGCCCTGGTGGCACCCAGACCCCCCAGGTGCTGCACCCATTGCACCCACCGAGGCTCTCGTGCCTCAGTTTCCCCAACTCAGCGCTTCTATAGTTTCTAATGAGTGAATAATTTCCCGGTGACCCCGACGGAACGCTGCGCGGCACCGATTCCTGAGCAGCAAATCCGCCCCACAGTTCCCATTGATAAGTGATCCGGTGTGATCCTGGATCCCAGTGGGTCACTCATCCGACCTCCCGCATAAACGCTCCCCCAGGAAATCCCTCACACCTGCTGATTTATTAATTGGGAACGAGCAAATCGGGCTGATGAGGAAGGAGAGCCCTGCAATCCTGGACCAATCAGCAATCCCGGATCAATCAGCAATCCTGGACCAATCAGCAATCCCGGATCAATCAGCAATCCTGGATCGGGCAGCAATCCTGGATCAATCAGCAATCCTGGATTGGGCACAATCCTGGATCAGGCAGCAATCCTGGGTCAATCAGCAATCCTGGGTCAATCAGCAATCCTGGATCATTCAGCAATCCTGGATCAATCAGCAATCCTGGGTCAATCAGCAATCCTGGATCGGGCAGGAATTCGGGCCAGGCTGCCTCCCGCCCCTCTGCTGTTCCCCATTGCAGGAGGGACCCAGAAGGGTCCCCAGACCGGCCAGCGGCCCCTCCCTGCCCCCCCTCCACCCCAAGCACCCCCCGGCAGCCCGGGCTCCTTACGGCGCTTCATTACCCGCGGGTCCGGCACCGCGCCCCGGCCAAGTGTCCCATCGCCGTTACCATCCCCGCCCGGCACCCGTGTCCCCGTGTCCCCAACAACCTGAACCCCCCGGGGCTGCTCTCAGTGTCTGGAGCACACGGAGAACCACACAGCCATCCGCTCCTGGGTGCCATTAAAGCGTCACCCGAGGGCTGTGAGAGTGCCAACCCAGCAAGGGGGTGAAGCACGAAGCCACAAGCCCGGGGGGGTGACCCCGGTTGTTCCGTCCCTCTCCCCACCATTTTCAGCTGTTTCAACGAACCTCTTTGCCTTGTATTCCGTGAGGGAGCTGATTCAATAACACGTTCAGCACCAGCTCGACCTCACGGGGTGACGCGATGGGGAAGCGCCATCCCCGTAACGAGGCAATTAAACCAGTCCTGTCAGTGATTAATTTGGGGAGGGGGGCACAGGAAAGGGGAAAACACACTCACGGCGTTACTGATGGTGGGAGAACACGATGTAACAGGGTGGATGGATGATGGCAGAGCAGTGGATGTGGTCACCTTGACTTCAGCAAAGCCTTTGACACAGTCTCCACAGCATCCTCACAGCTGAGTTGAGGAGGGGTGGTCTGGACAATAGAGTAGTGAGGTGGGTTGCAAACTGGCTTAAGGAGAGAAGCCAGAGAGTGGTAGTCAATGGTGCGGAGTCTATTTGGAGGCGAATATCTAGTGCGGTGCCTCAGGGGGCAGTGGGGGGGCTAGTATTATTCAATATATTCATTAACGATTTAGATGAGGGAATAGAGTGACTATCAGCAAGTTTGCTGGTGACACCGAGCTGGGAGGAGTGGGTGACACTGGAAGCTGTGCTGCCATCAGAGACCTGGACAGGCTGGAGGGTGTAAAGTCTTGAATGTGGGCAGAACAAGCCCAGGTTCCAGTGTAAGTTGGGAATGAGCTGTTGGAGCAGTGAAAAGGGAGCTGGGGGTCCTGAGGACAGCAGGGTGACCATGAGCCAGCACTGGGCCCTTGTGGCCAGAAAGCCAATGGGACCTGGGGTGGGTTAGAAGGGGGAGTCAGTAGGTCAGAGAGGTTCTCCTGCCCCTCTGCTCTGCCCTTGAAAAAAGGGTTTAGTTCAGATACTATCAGGATATATTTGCGGAACATATGTATATACATAATGCAATATATACAGCCATAGCACCCTGAGAACTTCCCATCTCGTCTGATCTGGGAAGCTAAGCAGGGTCGGGCCCGGTCAGTACTTGGATGGGAGACCGCCCAGATACACAGCCATAGCACCCTGAGAACACCTGATCTGGGAAGCTAAGCAGGGTCGGGCCTGGTCAGTGCTTGGATGGGAGACCAGCCGGGTGCAGAGAGGTTCTCCTGCCCCTCAGCTCTGCCCTGGGGAGACCACACCTGGAATCTTGTGTCCAGTTGTGGCCCCTCAGCTCCAGCAGGACAGGGAACTGCTGGAGAGAGTCCAGCGCAGCCACCAAGATGCTGGAGGGAGTGGAGCATCTCCCGTATGAGGAAAGGCTGAGGGAGCTGGGGCTCTTTAGTTTGGAGAAGAGGAGACTGAGGGGTGACCTTATTAATGTTTATAAATATATAAAGGATGAGTGCCACGAGGATGGAGCCAGGCTCTTCTTGGTGACAAACAATGATAGGACAAGGGGTAACGGGATCAAGCTGGAACACAAGAGGTTTCACTTAAATTTGAGAAGAAACTTCTCACTGAGGGTGACAGACACTGGAACAGGCTGCCCAGGGAGAGTGTGGAGTCTCCTTCTCTGCAGACATTCGAAACCCACCTGGACATGTTCCTGTGTGACCTCACCTGGGCATTCCTGCTCCATGGGGGGATTGCAGTGGATGAGCTTTTGAGGCCCCTTCCAATCCCAAAAATTCTGTGATACTGTGATCTCCCCGCAGAACGGATGAGGACGGGGATGTCTGGGGACGCGCCATTGCCAAAGCACCCCGTGCCAGCGCCGCGCTGGCGTTCACTTTAATAATTGAACGCCGGTTTGGGCAATGATGATTTATTTAAAGGGAACAGCGTGTGAACGAGAACACGATCCGATGCCCGGGGACAGATATCGGCTCTATCGCCACCTCTGTCCCAGCGCCGCGCCCGGGAGGTGAACAAACAACTGCCGCAATTAAACCCTTGTTAGGAGATTGTGAGAAATGCGGTTGTGATTCGTGCTGAGATGTTTAATGTTTACAGGTATAACCAAATGAGGCACGGGCTCTGAACCTGGAGAAAGGAAAAGGTGAGTAAGCTCCATGAAACTTGTATATGAAGTTATATTGACAGAGGGAACTAACATTTTAAGGGTTAACTAAAACTTATAATGGGTGCCTACTAACAAACTAACACTTTAAGGCTTAGGCACACAATAGACGCTTAGTTTACAGCTTTATGTTAAGAAGAACAGAACCTCATCGAATGCCAAGATAAGAAGTTTTACTGCACCTTGAGGAGACAAGATAACGAAGATTTACAGCAAAAGGGGGCACCAGTCTGGTTTCAATCGACTTGGCAGCTTGAGTCCCAGTCAATTCAACATAATGGGCCAAAGGTACAAAGTCCAGTGTGACGAAGCTGAAGGAGCTTCATCCAAAGACCTCCAAAGACCCCTCCTCAAATTCACCAAGTGACACTGCGCAGGCCAACAGGGGAGGGTCTATGGAAATGGTTCTCTGAGACTCATGTTAATAAAAAGCAGGAAAGGTTATGGATATGTACAGGCGTTCCTGGGGTCATTATGAATATGTAACACCTCACTGTATTTAAGCACATCTCTTGTTGTTTAAAGGTGTGCGTGTTGGGTGGAGCGAATCCCCCGCGCACCGAGCGCTGTTTGGCTTATGCTCTAATGAACACGTGTTTAAGGAATACAAGGAATTGGATTAAATGTTGTTTATCCATAGGAAAAGCATAAGTTATTTATTTCAAGATGCAAGCGCGCGTGTCACGGAGACACTCGAGGTTCGGTTAAGGGACAACAGGGTCCAAAACAACTTATATTAAACTGGGGAGAAACAGGGTTTTAGCACTGCAAAGTGACTTAAATAAAGATTTGGATATCAGGTGAGGAAAATTATTGAGGGGCAGTGTGGCAGAATGCAGTATATTTATACTTTCCGTGCACATTTGCACGTGTAACTTTCCGTGCTCAATACGAGCACATGTAAAATTAATCCTCGCACAATCGCTGGTTTATTTTCCTCTCGTGCACATTTGCATGTGTAACTTTCTGTGCACATTTGCACGCGTACTTTCTGTGCTTAATACAAGCACGTGTACTTTCCATGCACATTTGCACGTGTAACTTTCCGTGCTCAATATGAGCACGTGTATAAATTATTTCCTCGCACAATCGCGGGTGTATTTTCCTCCCGTGCTTCCACATAAGCGCATGTAATATTCCGTGCGCATTTGCACGTGTAAGTAAATTAACCCTCGCAGGATTGTGAGTGTATTATAAACTTACCCTCGCACAATCGCGACACTTCCCGTACTCACTACGAGTACGTGTATCTCTTTACAACAACCCCACACCGTGTCCATGCAGTGTGTACTTCTCCAGGACTCAGGGCCGGCTCCAGCACTGTTTTCATGAACCACGTGCATGCACTCTGTGGACCGCCTGTTGTGTTAGTTGCTGCCCCTTAATAATTTTCCTCAGCTGATATCTGAATCTTTATTTAAGTCACTTTGCAGTGCTAAAACCCTGTTTCTCCCCAGTTTAATACAAGTTGTTTTGGACCCTGTTGTCCCTTAACCGAACTTCGGGTGCCACCGGCCTAGTGGACCCCATCTGGAATATTGTGTCCAGTTCTGGGCCCCTCAGTTCCAGCAGGACAGGGAACTGCTGGAGAGGGTCCAGCACAGGGCAACAAAGATGATTAAGGGAGTGGAGCATCTCCCTTATGAAGAAAGGCTGAGGGAGCTGGGGCTCTTTAGTTTGGAGAAGAGGAGACTGAGGGGTGACCTTATTGATGTTTATGAATATATAAAGGGTGAGTGCCACGAAGATGGAGCCAGGCTCTTCTCGGTGGCAAACAATGATAGGAAAAGGGGTAACGGGATCAAGCTGCAACACAAGAGGTTCCACTTAAATTTGAGAAAAAAATTCTTCTCCGTGAGACTGGCAGAGCCTGGAACAGGTTGCCCAGGGGGGTTGTGGAGTCTTCTTCTCTGCAGACATTCCAACCCGCCTGGAAACCTTCCTGTGTAACCTCAGCTGGGTGTTCCTGCTCCATGGGGGGATTGCACTGGATGAGCTTTACAAGTCCCTTCCAATCCCAAACATACTGTGGTACTTTGATACAGCATCCCAGATACAGCACCCCAGATAGAGCATCCTAGATATAGCACCCTAGATACAGCATCCCAGATACAGCATCCGAGATACAGATCCCTAGATACAGCATCCTAGATACAGCATCCCAGAAACAGCATCCTAGATACAGCATCCCAGATACAACATCCCAGATACAGCATCCCAGAAAAAGCATCCTAGATTCACCATTCCAGAACATTATCCCAAATACAGAATCCCAGATACAGCATCCTAGATTCAGCATCCCGGATACAGCATCCTAGATACAGTATCCCAGATACAACATCCTAGATACAGGATACTAGATACAGCATCCCAGATACAGCATCCTAGATACAGTATCCCAGATACAGCATCCTAGATGCAGTATCCCAGATACAGCAACCCAGATACAGCTTCCCAGATACTGCATCCCAGATACAACATCCCAAATGCAGCATCCCAGGTACGGTATTTCAAGTACAGCATCCTAGATAAAGCATTCTAGATACAGCATCCCAGATACAGTATCCCAGATACAGCATCCTAGATACAGCATCCCAGAGACAGCATTCTAGATACAGTACCCCAGGTACAGCATCCTAGATATAGCATCCTAGACACAGTATCCTAAATACAGCATCCCAGATACAGCATCCAAGATACAGTATCTCAGATACAGCACCCTTGATACAGCATCCCAGATAAAGCATCCCAGATACAGCATCCTAGATACAGCACCCTAGATATAGGATCCAAGATCCAGCATCCCAAATGCAGAATTCCAGGTACAGTATGCCAGGAACGGCATCCTAGATAGAGCATCCCAGATACAGCACCCTAGATACAGCATCCTAGATACAGTATCCCAGATACAGCATCCCAAATACAGCATCCCAGATACAGCGTCCAAGATACAGCATCCCAGATACAGCATCCCAGATACAGCATCCTATACACAGCATCCCAAATACAGCATACCAGGAACAGCACCACAGAAACAGCATCCTAGATACAGTATCCCAGATACAACATCCTAGATACACTATCCCAAATGCAGCATACCAGGTACAGCATCCCAGAAACAGCATCCTAGATACAGCATCCCAGATACAGCATACTATATACAGCATCCCAAATGCAGCATCCCAGATACAGCTTCCCAGATACAGCATCCTAGATTCAGCATCCCAGATATAGCATCCCAGAAACAGCATCCTAGATACAACTTCCCAGATACAGCATCCTAGATACAGCATCCTAGATACAGTATCCCAGATACAGCATCCCAGATACATCACGCCAGATACAGCATCCCAGATATAGCATCCCAGATACAGCATCCTAGATACAATATCCCAGATAAAGCATCCCAAATGAAGCATCCCAGATACAGCATACCAGGCACAGCATCCCAGATAGCACCCTAGATACAGCATCCCAGATACAGCATCCCAGATACAGCATCCTAGATACAGCATCCCAAATGCAGCATACCTGGTACAGCATCCCGGAAACAGCATCCTAGATACAGCATCCCAAATGCAGCATCCCAGATACAGCATCCTAGATACAGCATCCCAAATGCAGCATCCCAGATAGAGCATCCTAAATACAGTATCCCAGATACAACATCATAGATACAGGATCCTAGATACAACATCCCAGATACAGTATCCTAGATGCAGTATCCCAGATACAGCATCCCAGATACAGCTTCCCAGATATAGCATCCTAGATACAACATCCCAAATGCAGCATCCCAGGTACGGTATTTCAGGTACAGCATCCTAGATAAAGCATTCTAGATACAGCATCCCAGATACAGTATCCCAGATACAGCATCCTAGGTACAGCATCCCAGAGACAGCATCCTAGATACAGTACCCCAGGTACAGCATCCTAGATATAGCATCCTAGACACAGTATCCTAAATACAGCATCCCAGATACAGCATCCAAGATAGAGCATCCCAGATACAGCATCCTAGATACAGAGCCCTAGATACAGGATCCAAGATACAGCATCCCAGATACAGCATCCCAGATACATCACGTCAGATACAGCATGCCAGATACAGCATCCGAGATACAGCATCCTAGATACAGTATCCCAGGTACAGCGTCTTAGATACAGCATCCTAGATACAGTATCCTAGATACAGCATCCCAGATACAGCATCCCAGATACAGCATCCTAGATACAGCACCCTAGATACAGCATCCGAGATCCAGCATCCCAAATGTAGAATCCCAGGTACAGTATGCCAGAAACGGCATCCTAGATACAGCATCCCAGATATAACACCCTAGATACAGCATCCCAAATGCAGCATCTCAGGTACAGTATCGCAGGTACAGTATCCTAGATACAGCATCCTAGATACAGTATCCCAGATACAGCATCCCAGATACATCACGCCAGATACAGCATCCCAGATATAGCATCCCAGATACAGTATCCTAGACACAATATCCCAGATAAAGCATCCCAAATGAAGCATCCCATATACAGCATACCAGGTACAGTATCCCAGATACAGCGCCCTAGATACAGCATCCCAGATACAGCATCCCAGATACAGCATCCTATACACAGCATCCCAAATACAGCATACCAGGAACAGCACCGCAGAAACAGCATCCTAGATACAGCATCCCAGATACAACATCCTAGATACACTAACCCAAATGCAGCATAACAGGTACAGCATCCCAGAAACAACATCCTAGATACAGCATCCCAGATACAGCATCCTAGATACAGCAACCCAAATGCAGCATCCCAGAAACAGCTTCCCAGATACAGCATCCTAGATTCAGCATCCCAGATACAGCATTCCAGATACAGCATCCTAGATACAATATCCCAGATACAGCATCCCAAATGAAGCATCCCAGATACAGCATACCAGGTACAGCATCCCAGATAACACCCTAGATACAGCATCCCAGATACAGCATCCCAGATACAGCATCCTAGATACAGCATCCCAAATGCAGCATACCAGGAACAGCACCGCAGAAACATCATCCTAGATACGGCATCCCAGACCCAACATCCTAGATACACTATCCCAAATGCAGTATACCAGGTACAGCATCCCAGAAACAGCATCCTAGATACAGCATCCCAAATGCAGCATCCCAGATACAGCTTCCCAGATACAGCATCCTAGATTCAGCATCCCAGATACAGCATCCTAGATACAGTATCCCAGATACAACATCATAGATACAGGATCCTAGATAGAGCATCCCAGATACAGCATCCTAGATACAGTATCCCAGATACAGCATCCCAGATACAGCTTCCCAGATACAACATCCCATATACAACATCCCAAATGCAGCATCCCAGGTACGGTATTTCAGGTACAGCATCCTAGATAAAACATTCTAGATACAGCATCCCAGATACAGTATCCCAGATACAGCATCCTAGGTACAGCATCCCAGAGACAGCATCCTAGATACAGTACCCCAGGTACAGCATCCTGGATATAGCATCCTAGACACAGTATCCTAAATACAGCATCCCAGATACAGCATCCAAGATAGAGAATCCCAGATACAGCATCCTAGATACAGAGCCTTAGATACAGGATCCAAGATAGAGTATCCCAGATACAGCATCCCAGATACATCACGCCAGATACAGCATCCCAGATACAGCATCCTAGATACAGTATCCCAGGTACAGCATCCTAGATACAGCATCCTAGATACTGTATCCTAGATACAGCATCCTAGATACAGCATCCCAGATACAGCATCCTAGATACAGCACCCTAGATACAGTATCCCATATCCAGCATCCCAAATGTAGAATCCCAGGTACAGTATACCAGGAACGGCATCCTAGATACAGCATCCCAGATATAGCACCCTAGATACAGCATCCCAGATACAGCATCCCAAATGCAGAGTCCCAGGTACAGTATGCCAGGAACGGCATCCTAGATACAGCATCCCAGATACAACATCCAAGATACGCCATCCCAGGTATAGCATCCTAGATACAGTATCCCAGATACAACACCCCAAATACAGCATCCCAGAGACAGCATCCAAGACACAGCGTCCCAAATGAAGCATCCCAGAAACAGCATCCCAGATACAGCATCCTAGATACAGTATCCCAGACACAGCATGCCAAATACAGCATCACAGATACAACATCCAAGATACAGCATCCCAGATAGAGTACCCTAGATACAGCATCCCAGATACAGCATCCCAGATACAGCATCGCAGTTACGGCATCCTAGATACAGCATCCCAAATGCAGCAATCCAAGTACATTATCCCAGATACAGCATCCTAGTTACAGCATCCTGGATACAGTACCTCAAATACAGCATCTCAGAGAAAGCATCCCAAATGCAGCTTCCCAAGTACAGTATCCAAGGTACAGCATCCTAGATACAGCATCCTAGATACAGTATCCCAGATACAGCATCCCAGATACATTACGCCAGATACAGCATCCCAGATATAGCATCCCATATACAGCATCCTAGATACAGTATCCCAGGTACAGCATCCTAGATACAGCAACCTAGATACAGCATCCCAGAGACAACTTCCCAGATACGCCATCCCAGATATAGCATCCAAGATACAGCATCCCAGATACAGCATAGCAATACAGCACCCTAGATACAGCATCCCAGATACAGCATCCTAGATACAGTATTCCACATACAGCATCCCAGATACAGCATCCCAAATGCAGCATTTCTGGTACAGCATCCCAAAGGCAGCATCCCAGGTACAGCATCCCAGAAACAGCATCCTAGGTACAGCATCCCAGATACAGCATCCCAGATAAAGAACCCTAGATATAGCATCCTGGATACAGCATCCCAGATACAGCACCCTAGATATAGCATCCCAGATACATCATCCTAGATACAGTGCCCTAGATACAGCATCCTAGATACAGCAACCCAGATACAGCATCCCAGATACAGCATCCTAGATACAGCATCCCAAATGCAGCATTCAGGTACCACATCCCAGATATAGCATCCTATATACAGCATCGCAGATAGAGCATCCTAGATATAGCATCCTATATTCACCATCCTAGATACAGCATCCCAGATATAGCATCCCATATACAGCATCATAGACACAGTATCCCCGGTACAGCATCCTAGATACAGCATCCAAGATACAGTATCCTAGAT
Organism: Nesoenas mayeri; assembly: GCF_963082525.1. Taxonomy (NCBI): domain Eukaryota; kingdom Metazoa; phylum Chordata; class Aves; order Columbiformes; family Columbidae; genus Nesoenas; species Nesoenas mayeri. Next base: position 312,748 of record NC_137571.1, read on the forward strand.
ACAGTATCCCAGATACAACATCCCAGATATAGCATCCCAGATATAGCATCCCAGATACAGCATCCAAGATACAGCTTCCCAGATACAGCACCCTAGATACACCATCCCAGATACAGCATCCTAGATACAGTATTCCAGATACAGCATCCCAGATACAGCATCCCAGAAACAGCATCCTAGATACAGCATCCCAGATACAGCATCCCAAATGCACCATCCCAGGTACAGCATCCCAGATACAGCATCCTATATACAGCATCGCAGATAGAGCATCCCATATATAGCATCCTAGATTCACCATCCTAGATACAGCATCCAAAATGCAGCATCCGAGGTACAGCATCCCAAATACAGCATCCTAGATACATCATCCCAGATACAGCATTCTAGATAGAGTATCCCAGATACAGCATCCCAGATACAGCATCCCAAATGCAGCTTCCCAGGTACAGTAACTCAAATGCAACATCCGAGGTACAGCATCCCAGAAACAGCATCCTAGATACAGCATCCGAGACACAGCATCCCAGATACAGCATCCTAGATACAGTATCCTAGATACAGTATCCCGAATACAGCATCCTATATACAGCATACTACATACAGTATCCTAGATACAGCATCCCAGATATAGCATCCCAGATACAGCATGCTAGATACAGCATCCTAGATACATCACGCCAGATACAGCATCCCAGAAACAGCATCCCAGATACAGCATCCTAGATACAGCACCCTAGATACAGCATTCCAGATACAGTATTCCAGATACATCATCCCAGATACAGCACCCCAAATGCAGCATCCCACGTAGAGCATCCCAGAAACAGCATCGCAGATACAGCAACCCAGATACATCATCCCAGATACAGCATCCCAGCTACAGCATCCCAGATACAGCATCCTAGATACGGTATCCCAGATACAGCATCCCTCATACAGCATCCTAGATAAAGCATCTAAAATGCAGCATCCCAGGTACAGTATTTCAGGTACAGCATCTTAGATACAGCATCCGAGATACAGCATCCTAGATACAGTATCCTAGATACAGCATCCCAGATACAACCTCCCAGATACAGCATCCAAGATACAGCATCCCAGATACAGCACCCTAGATACAGCATCCCAGATACAGCATCCCAGATACAGCATCCCTGATACAGCATTCTAGATTCACCATCCCAGAAACAGCACCCTAGATACAGCATCCCAGGTACAGCATCCCAGATACAGCATCCTAGGTACAGCATAGTAGATACAGCATCCCAGATACAACATGTTGAGCTGTGCTCCTCTCCCGCACCAAGTGCTTATCGTGGGGCTCAGGGTGAGGGGAGGCAGGGAGGGCGGGGGGTCCGTGGACTGGAATAAGTTTTGTTTGGGGTTTTTCAAACGCCTCTGCTGACACGTCGTATAAAAACCGATTGCTGCAGTGCTAAGGAATGAACAGGAGAATGAGCAACAGACTGCAGAAACTGCTTGGGTTTTGGTTTATTGAAAAATTCTTATTGAACTCAAAAAACAATACGATCTTGCAGTGGTCTTCTAATACCTAGTGACAGCTTTTTAATGTTCTGGTTTGGAACTTTGAGATGAGATTGGATATGAAGGGCTGTTCCATTGTGGAATATTGCAGGAGTAAACTCTTGCATTTCAGCATGCCTGGCAGATCTGCAGCTTGATAAAGCCCTCAGGCTGTTTGGTTTAATCAGACTTTTGTAGACCCCACCTTCACTGGTCAAAGCACCGGCTGCCAATGTGTTTTCTGGTGTTGTCACTTCTTTCTGACCAAAGACGGCAGAGGCAGCAGCTCTACTGGTGGTGTCTGTTTTACTGAAACATGGGGATCTACAGGAACTTTAACCCAAAGCTCAGGAAGCTGTGGTCCGTGGTCTATCTTTGTAATGTTTGGAGATTCTTCTGCAGATATTCTTATGGCAACAAGCACTGAAGGTTTGTGAGTGTGAACTGCTGTGCAGGTAGAAGGAAGAAAGCTGTGTGAGCTAAAGCAGCAGGAAGGCTGCAGCCGTGTAAGCCGGGGGTGCAAGCGGCACGAAACGGGCTGCAGCGGCGGAGCCCTCGGTCCCGGGCCGTCCCGGGCAGGCGCAGCCCGAGCGCTCCCGGCCCCGCTGCCGCTGCCCCGCCGGGGCCGGGGCCGCGCTGCGGGCGGACAGCGCCGCTCTGCGGCCGCCGGCGGCTCCGGGCCGGGAGGGGGGGCGGGGCCCGGCGGCGGGCGCGGACGGGATTGGCTCCTGCGCCGGATGGGCGGGGCCACGCTGCAGAAGCGAGCGGGCCGAGGAGGGCGTGCAAGCGGTGCGGCGGCGGGGCCGGCGGTGAGCGAGGGGCGGGCGGACACCGGGGAGAGCGGACGGGGCCGCCCCGGTCCCGGCTGAGGGGGGAGGCTGGAGAGGGAGGGACGGGCTGGTTTGGGCAGGAGGAAGGCGAGGGGCAGGCAGCCGCAACAGCGCGGCCCCGGGCCGGGCCGAGCAAGGGGCGAGGGGGAAACACGCGGGCGGCTGTGAGGGAAGGGACCCCCGGGCTGAGCGCTGCGCGGGGCTCGGGCGGGGCCGTGGGGCGGAGGGGGGAGCCCGTGGTGCCACAGGGCAGAGGGAGGAAAGGGGGGGTGACATCGGGGGGGCTTTGGTGGGAAAGGCTGAGGGACCTGGGGGGGGTGACATCGAGGGGGCTTTGGCGGGAAAGGCTGAGGGACCTGGGGGTGGTGACATCGGGGGGGGCTTTGGCGGGAAAGGCTGAGGGACCTCGGGGAGGAGATGGCGTCGGAGAGGCTGCAGGGGGCAATGCTGAGGGAGCTCAGGACGGGATGGCACTCAGGTCTGGTTTCAAAGGGAAATGCTGAGGTGCCTTGAGGAATGGACGCTGGGCTGGGAACTGTGAACACATCAGATGGTTAAGAGAGTGTTCATGACAGAAATTTGTGCAGTGAAGTATTCCAGCAAAGAGCGGGAGAAGAGCCAAACTTAGATCAGGCCTCCTAGGACGCCTGCAGGTTTGGGGACAGGGATGACGAGGTTGTTAATCCGGTCCAACTGTTTCTTTCCCTGTCCCTCTCTTGCAGCACCTGACTGAATGGAGGAGCAAGTGGAAGGGAAGTTCCTGCACCACACACAGGTCACATTTATTACTCTCGCCCTCAGAGACCCGGAGATCCAAACCGTTCGCATCGTGGGTGAGGACCGTGGGCATTTGTACTGAGCTGTGACATCTCTAACCCGTGACACTGGGGTCCAGCCTGAGCAGGGCATGTGCGGAAGCTGTGCTGCAGGGAGGGCAGAGCTGAGGGGAAGGGCTGTGCGAGGAGCTGGTGCCAAGGCAAGGTGGGCGCGCTGTGGGGTGTGGGGAGGTGTCAGCTCCGGACTCAGCCCCTGTCTGGCTGTAGTGCCCTTGGGCTGGTGTAGCTCAGTCCTCCGTGTGTTTCTCTTCAGGGGGAGCAGCGTGCAAAGGAAAAGCAAGGAAGGAGGTGAACCCGTGAGGAACAGTGATGGGTAAAGAGGGTTGGAGCGCACGTGCCAGTCAAGAGGGATCAAGAAGGAAGACACTGGTGGTGGAACCGCAGGTCAGGAGAGCTCAAGGAGGGAGAAAGGTGACTGTGGCCATATGGGTTTTTCTAGCTCACACACCAATGAAAACAGTTTGGATAATAAAAGAAATGTATGCAAAACCAATAATTAAAGGCAGAGAATGTTTGTATGCTATGTATGGGGTAGACCTGAAGGTATATTTCTTCCTGCAAGGAAGGAGAATTCGCAGTGGTAATTAACTGAAGATGTGAATTTCCAGATTGCATTGGCAACATACGCAGGGAACATATCAGTTTATTACTGTCAACATAAACTGTGGGCTGAAATTGGTAACTGAGACTTGTACAGCAAATGCTGCTGTCAGCAACAACCAGTAAGTGACAAGACTGTATTTACTGATGCTAGTACCAAAGAGCGGGTGAAGACCGTGGGCATTTGTACTGAGCTGTGACATCTCTAACCCGTGACATTGGGATCCAGCAAGTATCAAGGAGCAGGTGAGGACCGTGCGCATTTGTACTGAGCTGTGACACCTCTAACCCGTGACACTGGGGTCCCACAAGTACCAAGGAGCAGGTGAGGACTGTAATAAATTTGGACTTAGTCTTGTAAGTAACAAAAGTTTTATTTCTAATCAAGCAATAAGCAAAGACAGTGCTGGGTGAGGCCTAGATGCCTCAGTCTCCCTTGCGGCACGCGCACCAGCTAATTCAGTTCTCTGGGTTTCAAAGACCATCTCTGCTCCACAGCTTCCGGTTGTAACTTTTCACTCATGTTGAAGGCTCGTATCATGTGGGCATTGACTGCTGTGTAGCCAGTTTTGATCAGCTTACTTTGATTGCTTATGAGGTAAATACATCAAGCAGGACAAAGCAAGTAAACATACAAACACTTCTCAAACAAACATCTCCAGGAGCTTTAATGAACAAACATTTCTCGGAACTGCTTGTTACAATTATTTCCCCCTTTTCTATTTTTTTACTTATTTTGTTCGTTAAAGCGTTGCAACTCTTGACCACTTAATACTAATAATTCGGTGTCGTTTTGATCATGCAATTTCTCATATTTTGCCTCAATCAACATCAAGTGAGCGGCTTCTAGTCTGCCTTTCACGATCGCTATTACTTTAATTAAGATACAAGGTCCGAATGTTAATACTAGGATTAAAAGAGTCAGTGGTCCTGCTATAGTGGATAAGAGGGTTGTAAGCCAGGGTGATTGTCTGAACCAGTTCTCATACCAGCTCTGCCGAGATTCATGTTCTTTTTTTTGTTTTTCTATATTTTCTCGTAGTTTATTCATTGTGTCTCTTACTAGTCCTATGTGATCGGCATAAACACAACACTCTTCCCTTAAAGCCTCAAAAAGTCCTCCTTCCTTAAGAAATAGTAGGTCCAAACCTCGTCGGTTCTGTAAGACTGCTTCAGACAGAGATCCTACCGATTTTTCTAGCGCACTTATAGATTGCTCTGTCCTTAACAGGTCCTCATCAACGGCCACCCTTAGTGCTGCAAATTGGTGGTTCTGACTTACTAGTGAGGCGATGCCGGTTCCTGCACCCGCCGCACTAAGGGCTAGTAGGGCGCCTACAGTTATGGCAGTGACTGGTTCTCTTTTTACTAACTGGTGAGTTACCGCGATTTCTTCATATCCCTTTGGGTGATAGGTAATTTTAGGAATAACTACCACTTGTATGCAAAACTCTTCTAATAATTTTATATATTTCATGGAAACACAGGGTGTGAGCCCGCTTTTTGAACATGTCCACTTAGAGTTACTAACTGGTATTATCCAATCGCTGGGCCTCCTAATTCTCGTTATCCATTGACCGGTGCGTGTTCTGTTCATGCATAGGTGTTGTTTTTCAGGGGGTACCTTACCAATGCATATCCCCTTACCCTGCACTTGCTGCAATGAGATTCCCTGAGTCTCATTACTCCATTTACAAGAGTCAGGATTTGTTCCATTGGCGAGTTTAGGCGTTGCTCCGAGCCCAATGGCCTCAAAGCATGGCGGTTTTGGATCAAAACACAACCAACATTCTAGCATTAAATTTGGATAGGTCCTGTTGATAACCTGATAACTTGCATTCATTAGGGTCCAAAGTGAATTTTCGTTAGTATTAGAGTCTTGTGTGTTTTCAAGACCATCTGTTATTGTCTTGTTAATTTCTAATTCTTTGGTTATTACTACATTGGGACCTATTGGTTGGGCTCTTTCTTCAGGCGCAGGTTCCTTCTGGATTTTTATGAGCCCTCCTCGATCCTTTCCTGGTTCCCAATACCTGACTCCCCAAATTTTTCCTCGTATCCATCCTTGGTCCTCTGGTTGCAGGACTGTGAGTGTCAAATGTGTACAACTACCTGGGTTTATTGTACCTCTGCTTGAGTCTCGCTTAGAAGGTTGGCAACCGCTGGGCCCCCAGGTTTTATTCAAAAACTTATCTTGCACAACCGGTTTCCAGTCTGAAGCAATTGTCTCACAACCCCAATATGCACAATAATACTCATTAGGGTAGTTGCAGTAACTCTTCCCTGGATTGGAAGAGGGACAAACATCATAACCTTTTTGATCTAAGCATGGTTGTATAGGTGCTAACTGACAAAGGGTTACAGAAAAACTAGGGGATCCTACTGTAATATTCTCTTTAATCACTCAGCTCTCTTCTACCTGAATTAGGGTCCATTTGTATGGTCTATGTGCTGACTCCCCATTACTGGCCGTTAGTAATAATATTAATAGAGCATACCAAATGGGGTTGCATTTGCCTAGGTTCAGCTTGCTTTGATTTTGCAATTTGTTGTGCTGCCTAGCACTGGGGTAGTTCTCCCAACATTGCTGCACAATTCCATTTGGATTTTTGCCCCCACTTTGTGTTATTCCTCTGCCTCGCCCGTCGACTCGGTTGCTTCGAGCCACGGGGTAAACCATCTTCTCGGCAGCAAGAATATTCTTCAGGAGGCCCCGAATGTTTCCGGCAACTGCACCGTCGCTTGTAAGCTTCCCAGTTGCAGCTTTTTACCAAGGGGGAATGGCACGTTATTTCTTCTACAGTGGTTCGACAGCACACTTGTACTATGTGTTAAGTTTTAATGCTAATTCAGTAATTTCTCGTTCAATTGAATAACACTGATCACAAGTTCCTTGAGGGGGAATACCATCTAGGCAATGCAACCACCAGTTTTCCTGGCACACTGTGCATTTAAAGCATCCAAAAGGATAACAGTTGCAACCTATGTTATCACATTTAACGTTATAATCCTTACAAATAGGGTATTTATAATATTTATAATCAGCTTTATCTTTTTTCTGTACTTGCACGATACAGGTTGGTAAGTCCAAGTCCATTTATTGCTTCCTCAGTTTAATCCTGAAAGGGTCCTCTGGATTCTGCAGTCCACGTGTCGGTCTTGATCGGGCCTTTCACTTGACCGGCGTGTGTCCACCCCTTCTTGGCGGTCCGAATAGCTGTTTCTGTAGTGAGTAAAACAGCATAAGGTCCCTCCCATCGAGGGGTTAGTGATGCCTCCTTCCAGGTCTTTATAAGCACTTTATCTCCAGGTTCTAGAGTATGTATTTTTATGTCTAAAGGCGGTCGTTGTACCACTAATCCTTTTTCCCAAAGGTATTTTCTTCGCTTTAATAACTGTATTAGATAATTCTTTATTTGGAAATCCTTTATTTCTGGGTGGTCCTGTGGTATTTCTAAATCATAGGGCATATCATATAACATCTCGAAAGGTGAGATCCCGAGGTCTGTTCTCGGCTGCGTTCTTATATTTAATAGTGCTAAGGGCAAACACTTTACCCATGACATTTTGATTTCTATCGTCAGTTTTGTGAGTTGTTTCTTTATCTCTCCATTCATTCGTTCTACTCTTCCTGAACTTTGTGGATGCCATGGAGTATGATATTGCCAATTGGTACCTAGTGTCTGGAAGGTCTCTGTAATAATCTTGGATGCAAAGTGTGGGCCCCGGTCGGAATCAATGGCTTCAATTATTCCATATCGGGGAATTATTTCTTCTAACGGTATTTTTGCTACTGTACGTGCAGTAGCTCTAGCTGTTGGGAATGCCTCCACAAAGTGTGTAAGGTGGTCTACCAGCACCAACAAATAACGGTAACGTCCGACCTTTGGTAGTTCTGTAAAATCAATTTGTATTTTTGAGAACGGTCGCAATGTGAGTTCCCTCCCACCGGGAACTCGTTTCTTTATTTGCTGTTTATTCACTCGCTGACAGGTGAGGCACTTTTCAACAATTCGTTTTGCTATATTGTATGCTCCTATACAAGCCTACTTTGTAGAAAATTGATCTACTAATGCCTGCGTTCCCCAATGTGTGATATCATGCAATCTGTTCATTATACTAATTGCAGTTACTTTTGGAACTACTTCCCTCTCAGCTTTTAGCTTCCACTGTTTGCCTTGCTGCTTTGCTCCTAATTTAGCAAGCTTCTCTTGTTCTACAGTGCTAAAAAACGTATATGCCCGGATGACTGGGACACCATTTCTCTCTTAGTCCTAGGCAGGTGCGTGGAATGGCGTCTACATTAAATTCTTTCCAACATTCATAGCAAGGGTAATCATTTTCCCACATCGTCCCTTGCCCACAGTTTGGGCAGTCTTTTCTTAGTTCCTTTGGGTCTGGAATCTCACAAGTCAATCTCTTAAGATTTAATAAGACCGCCTTTCTTGCTTCTTCGTCTGCAAGGTTATTTCCCCTAAGAATGGGATTCAGACCTTTCTGGTGCCCCTTTACATGAACCACTGCTGTTGTTCTAGGTTTTCTTATTTCTTGCAAGATTTGTAGAATCAGTCCTTGATGTATTAGATTTTTCCCTTGTGAATTTATCAGTCCTCGTTCTTCCCATATTTTGCCCAATGTATGTACTACTCCAAATGCATACTTTGAGTCTGTGTATATAGTCCCGCTACCCGTGCCAATTAATTGCAAGACTCTTAGAACAGCATATAATTCGCAAGCTTGTGCAGACCATCCAGGGTTTAGTGGTCCTGATTCTAGGACTTCATTGGTTTTCCCATTTATTATTGCATATCCTGACTTTGACTTTCCTGCCACCACCCGGGAGGAGCCATCTACAAATAATTTTTCTCCATCTGATAACTCTTCCTCTTCTAGATCAGGTCTTATTTTGGTTTGTTCTTCAATTACTTGCAAACAGTTATGTGTCAATTCTACACTAGGTTCTCCGTATAGGAATTGTGTGGGGTTCTGTAAAGAGGTGCTTTCCAAAGTCAATTTTGGGGATTCAATTAGAATACTTTCATATTTTAATAACCTAGAATCCGTTATCCATTTTTCGGATTTTTGTTGCAGCACCCCTCGTATATTGTGCGATGTTAATACATGTAGTTCCCCTCCAAATGTTATTTTCTGCGTTTCTTCCACTAATAATGCAGCTGATACTATTGCCTGTAAACATGTAGGCCAACCCCTACTAACGGGGTCTAAAAATTTGGATAGGTAGGCTACTGGTTTTTTATGTCCAGCCCACTCCTGCGCTAATACTCCATATGCAGTTCCTGAGTCCACATTAGGAAATAAATAAAACGGCTTTTGTGTGTCTGGTAGGCTTAACACAGGGGCACTCACCAGTTCTTTCTTAATATCGTTCAGTTGTTCCTCCTCTTGTTCTGTCCATTGTAGTAATTTTTCCTGTGTTAGTTTTTTGTACAAAAATTTCACTTTCTTTGTCTAGTTTTCGATCCAATGTCTGCAGTATCCAGTCAGTCCTAATATTTGTCTTATCTGCCTCTTAGACTTTGGGGCCGGTAATGACAGGATCCCTTTTATTCTTTCCGGGTCTAAATGTTTGATCCCCCTGCTTAAATAGTGCCCCAGATATTTTACTTCTTGTTCGACAAACTGAAGTTTACTTTTTGATACCTTGAGTCCCTGTAAACTAAGGAAATTTAAGAACCTTATACTGTCTTGTCTAACCCCCTCCTCATCCTGCCCTGCCAACAAGAGATCGTCCACATACTGTATTAGCACCACTTCAGGGCTACGTTCGTATTCCTGTAACATTTGTTCTAAAGCTTGCCCAAACAAGTTGGGCGACTCCGTAAACCCCTGGGGAAGTACAGTCGAGCGTAACTGTTGTTTTCTATGAGTATCTGGGTCCTCCCACTCAAAGGCAAAATAATTTCGACTTTCCTCATCCAATGGGCAAGCCCAGAAGGCATCCTTTAAGTCTGTTACACTATACCACTCGTCATCCGGGCTTAGATGACTCAGGAGCGCATACGGGTTAGCTACTGCAGGAAATCGACTCACAGTCCTCTTGTTTATCTCCCTCAGGTCATGTACCAGCCTCCATTTCCCATCTTCTTTTCTCACTGGTCAAATGGGGGTGTTAAAAGGAGACATGCAAGGTTCAAGCAAGCCTTTTTCTAACAATCTCTCTATTTCTGGTTTCAACCCCCTTCGACCTTCTTCAGATATTGGATATTGTCTTACCCGAATGGGTATTTCTGGGCTAGAGATTTTAACTTTAAAGGGCGTTATGTTCAGTTTCCCTACTGAATCCTCCGTATACCACACTTCAGGATTAATTTTATTCTCGTCTTCCACTTTGAGGGGACATAACCTTATCCGAATTTCTTTCCCTCTTACTTCTAAATTGATACCCAATTCAATTATTAAATCCCGCCCCAAGAGATGATATTCAGCTTCTGGAACTAAAAGCAAATTTCCCACTCCTATTTTGGAGTTGGTTTTGATAATTACCCCCTTTATAACGGGAACACGAAATGGCTCCCCTTTTGCCCCAATTACTTGCATGGTGTCGGAGGATATTTTGCATCTCCTGGGCAAGGCTTGCATGGTAGATTGCTCTGCCCCGGCATCGACAACAAATTCAATTTCTTGCTGCTGTGGGCCCACTTTCCATTTGATCAAGGGCTCTGTTCCTTTTTGGGTCCCCAGCAAAAAGAGCCCCTGACACCCCTATTCTGCTTTAAACATTTTCTCATCCGCCATTTTCTTCCTACAGTTCCGCTTAATGTGCCCTTTCTTTCCACACTAAAAACATTCTATCGGCTCACTCCGTTCCATTGTAGTCTCGCTATTAAGGAGTCTTGTCTTAGGACTGGGCCCCTTATACTCTGCCCTTCGATCTTTGGATTTCTGAGCTGTACCTTCTCTGACTGCTGCAACCATCGTTCGTACAGTCCTCCTCTCTTTTCCATCCTCTCTCCTGACATACACTTTCTGAGCTTCCCTTAGTAGTTCATCTAATCCACGATTTTGCCAATCCTCAAGTTTTTCCAGTTTCTTCCGAATATCTGTCCAGGATTTTGCTACAAATTGCGTTTCTAACAACACTACCCCTACAGGGGTACTGGGATCTAATCCCGAGTATAACTGTAAATTCTTTCTAAGCCGTTCTAGCCATTCTGTGGGTGTTTCATCTTTTTTCTGGTGTTCACTAGACACCCTTCCAATGTTCTGCCCCCTCGGTACAGATTGTCTAATACCTTGGACTAATGTAGTCCGCGGATCTTGCATGTGACCCCTGTGTAATGGGTCCTGGTTATTCCAGTCGGGCCTTTGCAGCGCCCATTTAGTGTCGGCTGCAGGACCCTGTTGATGCTGTTCATCCCAGATTCACATACCGGCTCTACGGATCATTCCCCTCTCTTGGGCAGTAAATAATATTCCTATGATTGCTTGCAGTTCATCCCACGTGTATGTATTAGGTCCTAAGAATTGATCAACTCGCTTTGCTACTCCTAGCGGGTCCTCTAATGGACTCCCCATTTCCTTTTTTAAAATCTCTGACGTCTCCAGAATTGAGGAGCACCGCCACATACCCCATTCCCGCCTGTGGACCTCCCATCGCAATTTCTCGCAACGGATATAATTGTCCCGTCATCTGGTACTGCTGCTGTCTAATCTTACTACGAGAGACGTAGTCCTGTGGGTTGACTAAGGTCCATTTCCTCCAGGTTCGGTGCCAGTGGTGGAGCATTTGGACCAGGGGCCGGCACCGGGGGTGGTGGTGGCGGCACATAAGGTGGGGGTGCTACGGGAATTTCTTCCTCATGCCGCTTGTTTCTTTGTTTATTGTGCCTCTTATCCCCCTTTTCTTTTAACGGATACAGATTGATCCTAGTCTCTGACCCTATCCATAAGCGTGCATAATCGCTCTCCTCTTGACCAAACGGTTCCTTTGAGTTAACGTAAAGGTTGAAGGCTTGGCAAATCCAATCCTCAAAGGATCCGAACACTGGCCAAAACAGATGGTCCTTACGAATTTCCTTACCATCCCAAACTACCATACAATAGTGGATCATTTGTATTTTACTCTTAGCCCGTCTAGAGGGGTAATCATTCCAATATTTAATCATCAATCCTAGTGGACTATCCTGGGGGATTGGTGGAAGTTTCGCTTGCGAATCCCCACCCCTGGGACCAGAAGGTCTACTTTTATTCTGTCCCATCTTCCAGGGTGCACTCACGCACACTCACACACGCTCCCCTCGTTCGTGACTCGCTCCCTCGCGGGCTCCGAGAACTGCACTACTGGAGGGTCCGCACTCTCTTCGTCCGCAATTGGACGTCTTAGTCGTCGTACCCCAGGAAACCCAGCCACAACCGAGTGGAAATCTGGCCTATACTCACGCGTCCTGCGTCTTCACTCGGATCTTTGTGCACAAAGTTTAAGGGGCTGCCAGCATTTACTTTGCTTATTGCAATTTAGAAGGTTCTTCGGTGAAGAGTGGCGACAAAATCCTCCAAGGGCTGCTAGAAAAAGAAGCGGGGCGCCTCCCACAAAAAGGATCGCCACCGAATATCCTTCATCCAAGTCACGGCACCAAATTTATTACAAGGACCGTGGGCATTTGTACTGAGCTGTGACATCTCTAACCCATGACACTGGGGTCCAGCCTGAGCAGGGCACGTGCGGAAGCTGTGCTGCAGGGAGGGCAGAGCTGAGGGGAAGGGCTGTGCCAGGGGCTGGTGCCAAGGCAAGGTGGGTGCGCTGTGGGGTGTGGGGAGCTGTCAGCCCCGGACCCAGCCCCTGTCTGACTGTAGTGCCCTTGGGCTGCTGTAGCTCAGTCCCCCGTGTGTTTCTCTTCAGGGGGAGCAGCGTGCAAAGGAAAAGCAAGGAAGGAGGTGAACCCGTGAGGAACAGTGATGGATAAAGAGGGTTGGAGCGCACCTGCCAGTCAAGAGGGATCAAGAAAGAAGACACCAGTGGTGGAACCGCAGGTCAGGAGAGCTCAAGGAGGGAGAAAGGTGACTGCAAAACCAATAATTAAAGGCAGAGAATGTTTGTATGCTATGTATGGGGTGGACCTGAAGGTATATTTCCTTCTACAAGGAAGGAGAATTCGCAGTGGTAATTAACTGAAGATGTGAATTTCCAGATTGCATTGGCAACATACGCAGGGAACATATCAGTTTATTACTGTCTACATAAGCTGTGGCCTGAAATTGGTAATTTACCGTTGTACAGCAAATGCTGCTGTCAGCAACAACCAGTAAGTGACAAGACTGTATTTACTGATGCCTCTGGTTGCTCACGTAAAATTGTAATTACGTGGCTAAACTCAGATACCCAGTGCTGCAAACACAAGGTAGAAAAAGAGACCAAGGGTCCAACAAGTTCTTGAGCTGACAGCTGTTAAGATCGCTTTGAGGTGTTCTGTAACGAGCCTTTGAATGTTGTAACTGGCTCATATTATGCAGCTGGCATACTGAACCACCTGGAAGCTTCTTTTCTTAAGGAAGAGGATAATCCTCTTTCGATGGCTGAATTGAGAATGCTATGGTTTCTAATAAATCATAGACATCATGGGTATTATGCAATGCACACCTGCTCTCGCACGGCCCTTCCAGGACCACTTGCGGAAGGCAGTAGGAGGGCCGATGCACAAGCTGTGCCGCTCACTGTGCCTAAAGCCTTGGAGCAAGCTAAATGATCACATAAATTCTTTCACCAGAGTGCAAAGGCGTTAAAACGACAACTTCAAATGACAGTGGATCAGGCCAGGAGCGTTCTTATGTCCTGCCCTGATTGCCAACAGTTGGCGCCCGTGCCATCCACAGAGGGTGTTAATCCAGGCGGGGTTACTGCCAATGAAGTACGGCCAGCGGATGTAACGCATTGTTCTGAATTGGGTAAATACGTACGTGTTTCTGTAGACGCTCATTCCAGATTTCTCGTTGCTGCTGCACGCGCTGGTGAAAGAGCACGAGACGTCTGTAACATTGGTTAGCAGGTTTTGCTGTTTGAGGAGTTCCAGGATATATAAAACCAGAGGAAAGCAGAACACACGCTCGATTAGAGGAGCGATCCCCCCGTGCGCTGTAATAAAAGTGCCTGCTGTTTAACACTTTCAAAACAGTGTTAAAGAGTCTGTTTGACGACTTTTCGGTATCATTTCTGGCGACGAGGATGGATAATCTGCCTGACCTCTCGTGGATCCCAGGATCTCTGGGACCTTGTGCCGGCACCGGGGAATTCCTGGAAGGGACCACAGCTCCTCGGACCAGCTCCCATCAATGAGATAAGGCACTTCCATTGTCTGGTTGGGTTGGCACGCTGCCTGCGCGAGACGTGGGCGACACCAGCGCGTTGGGTCTGCGCATTTGCGTCTGCGCATTTTGGTGAACTGGGAAACTTAAAAAAAGAAAGAAAGAAAAAATTAAAGAGAAAAAGGAGAAAAAAATAAAGAGAAAAACGAGGCAACAGTAATTAGATAAGGGTACCTTTAGTGATTTTGCTGTTTGTGCCTTAGCAATTGTATAATTGTTTGTGTCGTTAGTGGTTTGTTGTTGTTGTTACTTGTGTCTCTGGTGATTTTATAGTCCAGTACTTAGGGTTCACCAATTGTCTGTCATTGTGATTGTGAAGTAGGTAGTGGACAATCGGCAGGAGAATTCGGGAGAAATCCCCCCCGGGCTGTGTTTTCTGACATTGGAAAAGGATCGTTTGCTGTTCAACAGGGCGTCAACCAGGGAGAATCTGATTGAATATTGTAATTAATGGCGGCCACTGTAAATAATATTAATATGCTGCACAGGTCTAGGTGGGTATACTTTGAGATCTGTAGTATAGTAATGTGCTACATGTAATATATAGTAAGATAGATATTTTAAATCATACGTTGCCTATTACATAAGGCATATTACACAATACGTAATGTTACATATGCGTTGTCTTTATCCCCTTCAGATCCATTTGTTTTGAAAAAGGATAATCAGGGAAAGAAATGGAAACCAGTAAAAGGTTTGTTGAAGAACAGCTATTGATGTAGAATACACAGAGAACATGAGATCAAAATTGTCCCTCGGTCAGTCCAGGGTGGGATCCTGATATCCTTATGTCGGGGGACAGGCTGCATTGGTATGGACTGTGCATTTTATACGGGATTAGACACGCTGCGCCTAAAGCTGTAAATACGCCAAAACCTTCTGAGATTAAACAGGATCGTGAGGAGTCTCCCACGGTGTTTTTACACCGTCTTAAACCGACAGCTCAGAAGTATATGAATATAGATCCTGGCTTGGAGAATAGAGAATGAGAATTCTTAGTTGACTGGGAGCTCATTATTCTGTGTTAAACACTATGCAGGGAATATTAACTGTTACAGAATCGCTACTTATGGGTGCCACAAAAATTGCGAAACACGACCCTTTAACCCGCTGCTTAGAATGTTTGTATGTGGAGTCTGTACTTATTGATTGTGTACCATGTGTCTTCTCTTGTGCACAACGAATGGTTGAAAAAAGCTTTAATGGTGCAATGGCTGTGCAGTTACACGCTGCTATGGCTGCAATTGTTAAACAAAGAAGGCGAGATGTGGCAGGGTTGGGACATCAGGCCCGTGAGAAACTGCAAGAGTCACAGTGTGAGAACAAGCACTGGTGGAACCACAAGCAGCAAAGACTGGGTGGGACATGAACCATCAGGGACAGAGGGACTGATACGGGATTGGTACATCAGGGACAGAGAGATTGATACGGGATTGGTACATCAGGGACAGAGGGATTGATACGGGATTGGTACATTAGGGACAGAGGGATTGATACGGGATCGGTACATGAAGGACAGAGGGATTGATACGGGATTGGTACATTAGGGACAGAGGGATTGATACAGGATCGGTACATGAAGGACAGAGGGATTGATATGGGATTGGTACATGAAGGACAGAGGGATTGATACGGGATTGGTACATCAGAGACAGAGGGATTGATATGGGATCGGTACATGAAGGACAGAGGGATTGATACGGGATCGATACATGAAGGACAGAGGGATTGATACAGGATTGGTACATCAGGGATAGAGAGATTGATACGGGATCGGTACATCAGGGACAGAGGGATTGATACGGGATTGGTATATCAGGAACAGAGGGACTGATACGGGATCGGTACATGAAGGACAGAGGGACTGATATGGGGTTGGTACATCAGGGACAGAGGGATTGATACGGGATTGGTACAGCAGGGACAGAAGGATTGATATGGAATTGGTACATCAGGGACAGATGTACGTGATGTTTCAAATGCAAACCTGAGTTTGTATTAAATGTCTCTCTGCGTCTTCAAGAGAGTCTGTGCCTCATCTGCTACACCCCTTTATCTGTTTCCCAAATTACGGTTTAGACTGTATTTACCATTGTAACAAGAAAGCTTTCCCCCCTTAATTTTTGTCACGTGTTGTAGTTAGAATTAATAGAGATATTGGAGCCCGTCCTAGCTAAACTGGAAAAAGACAGCAGCCATGTGTATTTTTAAATAAAGACTAAATCAAATCTGCTAGCTCATTATCTTTAAGCGTTTTACTGTGATCACCTCCCTCCCAAGGTTTTGTGTCTGTTGTATCAAGGCCTGACACCCACGGCCAAGGTTGATGAATCACCATGGGCACAGCACCAGGAACTCGCCTGTTCGTGTCCAGGATATCCACTCCAGCAGACACTTTTTAGTAAAAGAGCACATCATGGAACTGAAAAACCATCTAATTGTGTCATTATGCGCATTGACTGCTCTTTTTTCTACTTTATACCCGTTGTAGCTTTTTAAAATTAAGCAGTTTGAAAAGGGTTTCTGTTTTGGCTCTGCACACGGAGCCTGATTTTCCTTCTCTAGGGCCTTTCACCCGGTTCACCGCACTCGTGTGATCATTGCACTGCATGTGGGCAAAATCAGCCGTGCCCTGTGTTTCTCCTGTAAAATAGTAAGAACGCTGATATAATCGTGCCAGGAACTGCCTTCACAGTGAATATTTGAAGGAACCCACTGCTAATGCATTTTTAGTTGGTACTTGCGTAATGGATTAGATGCCACAAAAATCCATACTTTCTTTTATCCTTTACTGTACAGGAGAGAGTTGAACTTTTCTATAGCAGATTCGATCACTTGTTGTAAAGCAATGAAATAAATAACTTAGGCTTTTTCTATGGATAAACAACGTTTAATCCAATACCTTAATTGTATTCCTTAAAAACGTGTTCATTAGAGCATAAGCAAAACAGCCCTGGGTGCGCGGGGGATTCGCTCCGCCCAACACGCACACCTTTAAACAACAAGAGGTGTGCTTAAATACAGTGAGGTGTTACATATTCATAATGACCCCAGGAACGCCTGTACATCTCCATAACCTTTCCTGCTTCTCATTCAAATGAGTCTCAATGAACCATTTCCATAGTCTCCTCCTTGACCCGCCCCTGTTGCGCCTGCGCAGTGTCACTTGGTGGCTTTGAGGAGGGGTCTCTATGGTCTCTATGGGACTCTATGGGTCTCTGTGGTCTTTATGCGTCTCTGTGGGTCTCTACGGGTCTCTGTGGTCTCTATGGCACTGTATGGTCACTGTGGTCTCTGTGAGTCTCTATGGGTCTTTTTGAGTCTCTGTAGTGTCTATGGGTCTCTACAGATCCCTATGGTCTCTGTGGTCTCTATGGTCTCTATAGGTCACTATGGGTCTATGGTCTCTATGGGTCTCCAAAGCTGCCAAGTTGACTGAAACCAGACTGGCCCCCCTTTTGCTATAACTCTTGGCAGATGGCAGAGCTGGGTGCACCTACAGCAGAGCTTGTTCTCAGCTGCTGCTTATGCAGCTTGTTGGAAGAGCGGCTGTGGGCCTTCTTTGGAAGGGAGGTTTCTTGTTCTGTGCTTCCTGCTCCTCGGGACCCTGCGCAGGAGCGGTGTTGGGGTCTGCAGGGACTGGTGGGACCTGCTGTGGTTCCTAGTGAATGTGAACTCAACTTGTCCTGATGGCCTCGAATGAAACCAGACTGACTATAGATGGTTTTCTTGCCTGTTTCAGTTCCAAACTGCATGTTTGGCACTAAAAAACATGAGACTTTGTGCTGTTTTCCAGATGTCAGTGGCTGCGAATCAGCTGAGAACATCACTGCCCTAGGTACCAGGGCAGGTGGTCTGTGATCAGGGGTGCGGACTTGCATGGCGGTGCTTTTATGAACATTTTATGGTGTTGCCACTTCAAAGCCCTTCATTTTCCTAGAAATTTTAAGATGATATTTCTTATTCGGAGGTTCAGACTCTGGTTGGACTTGATGTTGAATGGTCCATATAATGGGGTCCATGAAATAAGAATCTCGCTTCCTTGTTGTTGTTTTCTAACACTGTCTGAATTTGGTAAGCGAGAGCAAGCGTGGTTGACAGTGTCTGTTTTTTGAGAGTAACGTATTCCTGACTCTCCCTCTTTGTATGGTGAAGGTTTCTGCCTGCACTGTGATTTTGCTGGGCTGTGAGGCTGTGTGGGAGCAGCAGAGGTAAGAAGTGGTGGCTTTAAAGGCATTGAAGCTGTGGTAAAAGTAGCAGGTAAAGCTCGTTTCTTCCTAGAGAGCTGCCTGACAAAAACAGTTACAAGGAAAGACCCTTGAAGTTGGCTTTTTTTTTCTAATTTAGTCTTAATATGGAGCTTTTGGTATTGATTGATTGATTGATTGATTGATTTCTGGGAAGCAAGAAGTGAGAGCCTGTGCACTCCCATAGGCAGCGCTGCCTCCCAAATAGGTGCCCCCTTCTCCACTCCTGTTCCTCCCATGCTCGTGTAGAACAAGGCCATGCAGTCGTGTGCAGATGTGGTGATTCCAATGTGACTATGAGGTCACAGCCCCACGGTGACGTGCTGTGCTGTGTCTCGGCAGCAGCAGCAGCAGCAGCAGCAGCATCACGGTGCGAGCGTGGGGGCCATGGTCCTCACCCTCCTCCTCCTGCTGGTGTCCCTGCCAGCCCGGGAGGCCCAGGCTGCTCCAGCCGAGCGCAGGGAGCAGGTGGGCGGGCAGGGGCAGCACCCAGCCCCGAGCAGCTCAGCAGGGCAGCAGTGGGGCCAGGGCTGGGGCTGGGGCCGGGAGAGCAGCCGGGCTGGGCCGGGCAGGGCGAGCCAGGCAGCACCAGGGTGTGGGCAGGGGGCAGACGCCCCGCAGGGAGGAGAGAGGGGCTGCGGCTGCTTCAGGGGCAAGTTGTGGGCAAGCAGGGGCTGGGAGTGGTGGCACAGGGGCAGAAACCAGCACTGAGTCCCTGCGGGGCCCTCCCTGCCCCCCAGCCCCGTGCCACACGGCCCCATCCCAGGGCACGCTTTGAGCCTTTGGGCCCGTTTCAAATCAAAGCTGGGGTTGGTTTGGCCCTTTGGGCCAGTTTTGAGCTCAATCTGGGCACATTTGTGCCCTTTGGGGTCGTTTCTGCCTAGATCTGGGAGTTCTTTGGCTTTGCAGTCCAGTTTCTGCCCAAATCTGGGGGTGTTTGGGCCACTTTTGGCCATTTTTTACCCAAATCTGGGCATACTTTGACTTTTTGGTCCAATTTCACCCCAAATCTGGTCATGTTATACCCCTTTTTGGCCACTTTTAATCAAAATCTACTGGTGCTTTGTTTTTTCTGGCTCTTTTTACCCGATATACTCTGGTGCTTTTGCCCATTTTTTCCCCTAATGGAGGCGCTGTGTTCCCAAATATGGGATATTTTCGTCTTTGCCAGCAGTTTTGCTCCCAAATGTGGACGTTTTTGCCTCTTTTGGCCACTTTTTGCCCAAATACTCAGAATCTTTTGCCTATATTGGCCAATTTAACCCCCAAATATTTGGAATATTTAGTCATTTTTCCAGTTTTCTCCCTAAATAGGGCTATTTCTCTGCAATATACGGGCATTGTTGTCCTAAATATGTTGTGCTGTGTTTTGTTTTGTTTTGTTCTCAGTCCTCTTTATGTCCTCTTTTACCCGAAATGCAGGAGTATTGCTCTGTGAGCCTGGAAACCTCTCTGATCTGTGATGACTCCAGGCCATGGCATTGGCAGAGCTGATGGAGCTTCTCAGCTGGATCCTGGTTATGAGCCTTGGGCTGTCCCAGGGGTAAGTTGTCACTGTCTGTCTGCTTGAGGGAATAAACACTCGCGTTTTAATAGGTTATTCATGTGTGATTGTACTCAAGATAATCTCAGAGGCTTTCCAAAAGCTTTTTGTGCCTTGGTGGTGTTACACAGACAAGTAATGAATATTCATTTGACTGCCAACCTGCTAGGTCTCAGCAAAAAGGTCACCCGTGTTCCATTTCTAGCTGTGGGAACGTCCACCTTTGTATGTGTCCTGTGTCATTACCTCACCCCCTCCCATCACTGCAGGTGACTGAGGAAGAAGGAGATCACAACATGCCATGGAAGCTCCTCACCCGTGGTTGACTCCCTGTTTGGTTCCTGCAGTCCATGGTGATCAAGCCACTTGGTGTAATCCTGTTCCTGAGCCTGAGGCAATCCCACGGTAAGTGTTCAGTCTTCATTGGTCACTGGCCTTCTGCATTTGCTAATATTTGGTTTATTATTTGTTAACATTTTCCTGCAATAGTTGCGCCTTGCAGTAGCCAGCAGGCTCTTTGCTAGAAGAAACATGAATGATCATTTTTTGCCCTGGTGCTCCATGCTCCCACCTTAGTGTGGGTTTTCTTTTGTGTGTGTGAGAGGTGTCCTGGTCAGAAGGCCCTGAGAGGCGCCATGTTTGTCCATCTGGTCCTTGAGGGGTGTTGCATGTGGCCTGGACACAGTGGTTTGGAAGCTGCCAGGTTAATGGGTCTGCATAGAATGAGCGGGTTCTAGGACCCTGGGCTTCCCCGGGAGGGTTTTAGGACCCTGGGGGTTCCTGGAGAAGGTTTTAGGACCCTGGGGGTTCCACAGAGATTCATAGAGCCCTATAGGGACCCATAGGGACCTGTAGGGGCCCATGGAGCCCCAAGGAGCCCCATGGAGACCCATAGAGCCCCATAGAGACAATAGAAAGGGAGGATTAAAGCTCTTTGCCACCCGCTCCATCTCTGCGCTGCTCGCAGTGCCGGCTGCCGAGCCAGCGGCAGGTTGGGCTGAGTTTAGAGCTGGGTGAGCTCCAGGGAGTCCTTTCTCCTGACAGCTCCAGGCCTGGTCAGTAGCCACTGCAAGGGCTGGATAAATGTTGGCAAGATGCTCCTGCCGGGAAGGGAGAGAGGAGCTGCCACTGGGATGGGTTTGGATCCTGAGGACGCAGCGGTGGGTGACAGGGGTGGCCATTGCGGAGGGGCAGTGTGAGCTCTGGTGCTGCTGTCTCCAGGTTGGCTCACCAGACCCAGGCCACCATGCTGGTTCACCAGATCTTTGGCGGATCCCTGTGGTTCCGTGGTGAGCGCTGGCTGCCAGGTCCTGGGCCTGTGACTCTCAGGGCAGCGGTTTCCCTGAGAGCCTTGCAGTACAAATCTTTTGGGAAAACTGCTGAGTGTGTGTAACTTATCCAGAGGTGCAGCTGGTCAGTCTTGTGGTTCCTGTGGGTTGTGGCGTGTGTTGTAGTGATGGAAAAAGCTGTTGGCTGGGGGCCCCCAGCTCTTGGCCACCAGCTGAGGAACCCATGTTGGCAGTTATGTAGCAGCACTTGCTGTCCCAGCGCACAGTGGAATTACACGCTGTGAATCCTGGTGCCGACATCCCAGAGCCCAAAGCTGGAGAGAGGGAACACGACAGCTGCCTGTGCTGTGCTGGGCTGGTGTTGAGTGCAGGTGTTGTGCCAGGGTGTGCTTACTGCTCTTGCTTTTGCAGTGAAGTTCTCAGCGTGCAAGAGCATCTGGGAGAGCTCTGACCCTTTCCTGGAGCTGGTGCTGGAGATCAGGTAGTGGGGCAGGGTGTGGGTGGGGGAGCTCTGCTCTCACAGGGGATGTTCCTGCAGCTGCACCGTTACTCCTCTGGAGGCTGCTTAACTGCCAGTGTCAGGCAGGGTGCAGGCAAGAGGGAAGCAGCTTCTGTTGTTGTGCTGCCTCTGTCTGGCAGAGCAGAGCCTATTGCCTGAGCATGAGCCACGACTCCTCCATTGAGGCTCCATGGGACTGGGGACAGTACAGCCGTCCCTCATGGCATGCTGGCCAGTGCCTGGCTGGGGGCAGGCTCAGGGGTTTGGTGCAGTCTGTGGCCCTGTGCTCATGCTCTGTTTTATCTCTTGGGGCCAGTGTCTCTGATCAGGTGAAAAAAGCTGAGACCAACAGCCGCAGGTCTTCACCAGCGACAGGCCAGGTGAGTCCTGAAGGCTGTTCTGGGCCAGAGCTGCAGGAGCTGCTGCCCCTCTGCCTGCTCTGCGAGGGCAGGTGGCCTGCAGCTTGGCAGGGAGGCAGGCACTGCACCCAATGGACAGGGGTGAGGGAGGATGACTTTCAGGAAGGATCCTGCTCAGTTAAGGGTTGCTGTGTGAGCTTGGAGGGGATGAGATTGCAGTATCACCCTGTGTCCTTGGCACAGTGATTCAGCCTGGAGGCCCAAAAAGCTGCTCGCCCTCCTGCAGCTGCCTCCTGTGCCCAGAACAGTTCAGAGCTCCTGCAACACCAGCAGCACAAGTGGGGCCAAAGCAGAGCTGTCCTGGCAGAGCTCCTGGGAGAGCAAGCAGCCACCTACCTCAGCCAAGCTGCTGCTGGAGCCCATCCCCAGCCAGGAGCCCAGGGGCAGTGGAGAGAATGCTGAGACCCTGGAGAGGGACTCCTGCAGCAGCGGTGCTGCCAGCCCAGCGCACGGCACAGCGAGGATCTGCCCAAAGCGTCCCAGAAGACCCAGGGTGGAACCAGCAGCTTCTGCACCTCAGCAGAGGGGCATGGCACGGCAGCAAGGCCAGTAGTCCAGGAGGCAACTGTCTGACATGGCAGGTGGCCCACGGGAGTGATTTCAGCAGCCACCTGTCCTGTTCTCTTGGATTGGCTAAGATGGGAGCAGTTGGGTGCTGTGCTTGTGCACTGTGGAGTGTGGAGGAAGAGGGGGGCTCCTGCTCCTGACCTGGCCTTCAGATCATGTCAGCCTCTTTTCCTGTTCTGCAGGCTGTCCTCGTCTGCTCTCCATTGGCCAAATCCTGAAAAGCCGACCTTCAGCTTCATCCTCAGCTCAGCCCTTTGGCTCCCAGCCTCCCCGTGACCACCTGTTCCACTGCCCACCCTTCACACCACCTTCCTCCCTGCAGCAGCGAGAACGAGCCCAGCCAGGTCACCGCTAGTTCCTCCAAAAAGAGGCAGTGTAAGCAGCCCCGTGGAGCAGACAGCAGCCCCTGTGCTCTGGCTCTGAAGGACAAGGATCAAGTCTCCAGCCCCCAGGGAAGAAGAAGAAGAAGAATCTCGCAGGAGGGCTCAGTGTCCCCTGGGGGGAAGGAGGTGGCAGGCAAGGGTCCCAGCGGTGGCAGGGAGGCAGCCAGCTGTCAGCACCAAAAGATCAGGCCCGTGGTGCAAGTGTCAGGCCCCAGGACCTGTCTGGACACAGAGCCCATCTGCCCCCTCAAGAGGAAGAGAAGGAGGAGATGGAGGAGACAGAAGAGTGCTGCTCAGGGTTAGAATGAGGTTTAGCATTAGGGTTACAGACTGTGGGTAAGGGTTAGAATGCGGGCTTGGGTTTATCTTTAGTGTTTAGGGTTTGAGGTAGTGATAGGGTTAAAGTTAGGTTGATGGGTTAGGATTAGGATTAGAGTTACAGTTTGCTGTTAGGTGCTAGGGTTAGAGTTAGGGTTAGACGAGTGTTAGGGGTTAGTGAAGAGTATTATGGTAAGTAGTTAGGGTTAGGGGTAGGGACAGAGTTAAGGTTGGGTTTTGGTTAGAGGTAGGTTTATGGTTTAGGTTTAGAGTTAGTGGTTAGGATTAGGGTAGGGTTAGGGATGAGGAATTGGCATTGTAGTTAGTGATAGGGCTTGGGGATAAGGGAAATGGTTAGATTTTGGGTTTGAGGTTAGGAACAGGGGTCTGGTAGTGCTTGGAATAGTGGTTAGGGTTAAGAGTGTTAGAGTAAGGGTTGGAATTTGGGGCAGAGCTGGGGTTAGTGGTTAGGACCAGGCTCAGAGTTTTGCTTAGGGTTATCATTTGTTGGTGATTGTTTCTTGGCTAGCGTGTATTAGTTAGGTTTAGAGTTAGGATTAGTGTTTAGAGTTAGGTTTCAGTGTTAGGGTTAGGGGCTAGGGTTAGAGGATATGTTAGGTTGAGAATTAGTGCTACAGGTTAGGCATAGGTTTGTATTAGCGTCAGAGGGGGCTAGTGTTTCATCAGATTTAGGGATAGATAGGGCTTTGGGTAAAGCACAGGGTCAGGATGAGAGTTACCAGTTAGGGATTAGGATTAGTGTTAGGTTGAGATAAAGTGTATGATGAGGCTTAGATACGGGTTAGGGGTTTGGATGTAGAGTTAGAGTTAGCATTAGGTAAGGTTTCAGGTTAGGTTTAGATTACTGGTAGGTGTAGGGCTTAGGGTTATGGTTAGGATTAGGGTTTGCGATTAGGGTTAGTGGTTAGTTTTCGAGTTCTAATTAGAGGTAGGGTTGGACTTAGCCTTAGGGAAAAGAATTAATTTTAGTTGTAGGGATAGGATTTGGGTTAGTGTTAAGGTGTAGGGGTTATTGTTAAAGTAGGTATGAGGTTTAGAATGAGGCTTGCAAGCTAGGGTTGGGGTTAAGGATTAGGAGTTAGGTTTAGAATAAGTGTTAGGGGTTTGTTTTTGTGGTTAGAGTTAGAAGTAAAGTTAAGGACAGGGTTATAGTAAGCAGTTAGGACTTAGGGTTATGGTTATAGTTAGGCTTAAGGTTAGATTAGGGTTATTGTTAGGGTTTGGTGTTAGGGCTAGAGTTAGCATTAGGTTTCAGGTTTAGTCTTAGGGTTAGGATTTACAGTAAAGATTAGAGTTAGGGTAAAAATTAGGGCTTAATTTAAGGGTTAAGTTAGGGTTAGATTGAGAGTTAGGGTTAGGATTAGGTTTAGGTTTAGCATTTAGATAAGGGTTAGGTTTTAGATAAGGTTGAGGGTTAGTGTTAGATAAGGTTTTGGGTTAGGGGACAGAGTTAGGGTTAGAGTTTGGGATAGGCTTAGGGAGCATGGTTAGGGTTAGTGTTTGGGGTTAAGGTTTTGAGTGAGGGTTATGGGTCAGGTTTGGGGTTAAAGTTAGTCTTAGAGTTGGGATTAAACTTTGGGCAAGAGGTTAGAGTATAGCGTTAAGAGTTAGGAGTTTGTGTTTGGGTTATATGAGGTTTAGGTTAGGGTTACGTGGTAGGGTTAAGGTCTAGGGTTAGATTTAGGGTAAAGGTAAGTGTTAGGAGTTACAGTTAGGGTTAGGCTTAGGAATTAGGGAGCGGGGTTAGATTTTGGGGTTAGGGGTTTGAGCTAGGGTTAGGGGAAAGTGCTACGTTTAGGGTTAAAAATAGGGTTAAACGTAGGGCAAGGGGTCAGAGTTAGGGTTAGAATTACTGTGTTTGAGTTAGATGAGGTTTTGGATTAGGGGTATGTGTTAGAGTTAGGCTTTAGGGTTAAGCGTTATGGTTAGTGCTAGAGTTAGGAGCTAGGGATTAGTCTGAGAGGTAGGGTTTGAGGTTCGGGTATGTGTTTGCATTGGGGTTTGGGTTAGTTGTTCAAGTATTAGGGGTAGGATTTGATGAGTATTGGAGTTTGAGAGTAGTGTCAGTGGAAGTGGTTAGGGTTAGGGGTTAGTTTTAGGAGGTAGGGCTAGGGTTAGGGTTCTGTTTAGAGTCAGGTTTAGGGTTAGAGTTAGGGGTAGGGTCAGGGTTTGATTAGGATTAGGGTTAGAATTAAGGGTAGGGCTTTTGGGTTTGGGTTAGGTGTGGAGTTTGGTTTTAGGGTGAGGCTTAGATTTGTGATTACAGTAAGAAGGCTAAGCATTAGGTTCAGAGTTGGAGTTAGAGGTAGGGGTTTGCATTAGCGTTCCCTTAGGATGAAGAGAATTGGGTAGACTTTAGGGTTAGGCTTAGGGTTGAGGGAGTAGCATTAGTGACATAGTTAGGAGTAGCTTAGGTGTAGGAGTTGGGGCTTGGGGTAAGATGTAGGGGTTGAGGTTAGCGTTAGGGATAGGAAATATAATTAGGATTAGGGTAAGGGTTAGATTAAAGTTTAGGGGTTAGGCAGTAGTGTTAGAAAAGGTGGTTAGGGTTAGATTTTAGAATTCTGTTGGAGTTCTGGGGTTCGGGTTCCTGGTTAGGGAGTAATGTTATTGTAAATTGTTAAGATTAGCATAGGAGATTAGGTTTAGGAGTGAGGCTAGAGTTAGGGTTAGAGTTAGGCTTAGGATTCTGTTTAGAGGTCAGGTTAGGGTTAGATTTCATGTTAGGGTTAGTGTTGGGTTAGGTTGGTTTAAGGGTTGTGGTTAAAGTTAGATTACTGATAGGGTTATGGTTAGGTTATGGTTTGGGTTTAGTTTTAGTGTTAGGACTAGGTTTCAAGTTAGGGTTAGAGTTAGTATTAGGGTTTAGGCTTACCATTAAGGTTATAGTTAGTGTTAGGGGTCAGCATTAGAGTTATCATAAGTGTTGGGTTTGTGTTAGGGAGCAGTGTTACGGTTAGTGGAACTGGTTAGGGTTAGGTAGGGTTAGTTTCAGGGTTTAGAGGTTATTGCTCAAGTAAGGGTGAGGTTTAGAATGATGGTTACTGGCTAGGGTTAGGGTTAAGGTTTAGGGCTGAGCTTTAGAGTCAGCTTTAGGGGGTTGGTGTTAGGCTTAGGTATTAGGGAGAAGAGTTAGGATAAGGAAGGATAAGGTTATGGCTAGGATAAGTGGTTAGGACTTAGGTTTAGGGTTATAGTTCCTTTTAGGGTTAGATTAGAGTCAGTTATTGGGTAGCATTACCAGTCAGGGAGAAAGGTGAGAGTTAGGATTTGATGTTAGCGTTAGATTTTGGGTTGGGGATATTGTTAGGTTAGGGTTTGGATTTCTGTTTATGTGATGTTAGTCTTAGGGTTAGAGTTAGGGGTTTTTCTTAAATTTTAGGATTAGATTTAGGATTAGTATTTAGGTTTACATTTAGGCTTAAGTTTTAGGATTTGGTTTAGGGTAATGGTTGGATTAGGGTTAGCGTTAGGGGTTCCGGAGTTGTCTTAGGGGTAGAGTTAAGTTTTGGGGTTATATTTAGGGGTAGGGTTAGATTAAGGTTTAGATTTAGAATCAGGGTTAGGGCATTGAATTAGTTTTAGAGTTAGGGTTAGAGGTTGGTCTTAGATTTAGCCTTTGCTTTAGGATTACAGTAAGTGATTGGACTAACATTAGAGGTTTAGATTTAGGGATAGGTGTTAGAGGTAGTGTTAGGGTTATTCTTAGGGTTTGATTAGGATTAGGTTTAGGATTTAAGGGTAGGGATGTGGTTAGTGGTAAAGGTTAGTATTAGGGTTAGTGTTAGAGGTAAGGATTAAGGTTAGGGGTTAGGGAATAGTGTTGGGTTAGTGTTGCGGATTGGGGATACGGAGTAGTGAAAGTGGTTGGGAGTAGGTTTAGGTACTAGGGTTAGATGTAGGGTTAGGGTTTGGATTGACATTTTGGGTTTGGTTAGTGTTCAGGTTAGAGTTAGGGTTGGTGGTTAGTGGTTAGTTTTAGATTTACAGTTAGGGTTAGGAGTTAGGGTTAGGGTTAGAATTGGGGTAAGGGCTTGGGCTTACAGTTAGATTAATTTTAGGTTATTGTTAGGGTTGGTGGTAGGGGCTTATTATGGGTAAGGGGTTAGAGAGTAGCGTTATTATAAGTGGTTAGGATTACTGTAAGAGGGTAGGGTTAGGGGTGGGGATAGGGTTAAGGTTAGAATGATGGGTTAGAGTTGCAGTTAGGGTTTGGGATTGGGGGTAGAGTTAGGTTTCGGGACAGGGGTTTGGGGTTCAGATTAGATTCAGGGTTAGGGTTTAGGATAAGGATTAGGCTTTTGGTAAGTGTTGCGTTAGTGTTAGGGGTTGGGGATACGGAGTAGTGGAAGTGGTTGGGAGTAGGTTTAGGTACTAGGGTTAGATTTAGGGTTAGGGTTTGGATTGACATTTTGGGTTTGGTTAGTGTTCAGGTTAGAGTTAGGGTTAGTGGTTAGTTTTAGATTTACAGTTAGGGTTAGGTTTATGGGCCAGGGAGTTGTGTCAGTGGAAGTGGTTTAAGGTAGGGGTTAGTTTTAGGATTTAGGGTTTGAATTAGGGTTAAGTTTCAGATTAGATTTAGGGTTAGGGTTAGATTAGAGTTAGGGGATGGTGTTTCCAGTTAGACTTATGGTTAAGGGTTTGGATGAGGTTTACAGTTAGGATTAGATTAGTGTTAGGATATAGTTAGTGTTAGAGCTAATGATTAGGTTTCAGAGTTAGGGAATAGTGTTAGTGTAAGCAGTTAGGGTTAGGTTTTAATATTAGGGTTGAAGGGTAGGACTAGGGTTAGGGTTGGAGTTAAGCTTATGGGTAAGTATTAGAGTTAGATTAGGTTTAGAAGAGGGTTAGAATGTAGGGTTGGAGTTAGCGTTAGAGGTTAGCTTTATGTTTTGGGTTAGAGTTAGGATCACGTTTTAGCTTTAGATTTAGGTTAGAGTTAGGAGTGGAGTTAGCATTAGGGTTAGGGTTAGTGTTAGGCAGTAGTGATAGCGGAATGGTCAGAGTGAGGTTTTAGATTTATACTGGAGATGGAGGTTGGGGTTGGCATTAAGGATTGCAATTCTGGTTAGTGGTTAGGGGGTAGTGTTAGTGTAAGTCGTTAGGATTAGTGTAAGGGGTTAGGTTTAGTGGTTAGGGGTAGGGATAGCTTTAGGGTTAGGATAATGGGTTAGGGTTTGAATTAGGGTTAGTTTAGGGTTCGAGTCAGTCGTAAGAGTTGCAGGTTAGGATCTAGGGTTAGGGCTTGGTTTAGTTTAGTGTTTGGTTTAAGGCTGGTGTTAGTATGATGGGTTAGGATTAGTTTTAGGGTTAGGCTAGGGTTATGGGTTAGGGTTAGAGGTCGCATTAGGGTAAGATTTCAGTGGTTCGAGTTAGGGTTAGTTTTAGTGTAAGTGGTTAAGGTTAGGGGTAGGGATAGGCTTAGGTTTAGGGTTAGGTTTAGGTTTTGGGTTATACTAGGGTTATTTTTTGGGTTGAGGGGGTTTGGTTTAGGTTAGATTTTGTGCAAGAGGTAGAGTTAGGGTGGTGTTTGGGTGAATGTTATGGTTAGGTGAATGATAGGTGTAGGGTAAGTTTTAGGTGTAGGGGTTAATATTATGGTTAGGGTAAGGGATGGATAAGTGTTAGGGTTACGGGTTAGGGAGTTTTGTTATTTGAATGGTCAGTTTCAGGTTTTAGATTTATATTGACGGGTTAGGGATAGGACACTGGGTTAGGGTTAGAGGTAGTGTTAGTGTTATTTTTGGGATAGGGGCTTAGGGTTATAGTTGGTCTTAGAATGATGGGTTAGGCTTTAGCATTAGATTAGAGCTAGGTTTAGGTTAGGCTTTAGGGTTAGGCTTAGAGGTTGAGTTAATGGTTAGGGTTAGATATTGGGGTTGGGTTAGTGTTAATTTTAGTCTAAGTGCTTACGGTTGGTGGCTGGGTTCATGGGCGAGGGATATGAATGGGGCTAGGATTAGATTAGGGTTATGTTTAGGTTTAAGGTTTGGGTTAGAGGTGAATTTAGGAGTTAGGTGTAGATTTCAGGTTAGAATTAGGGTTAGTGTTGGGTCTGTGTTAGTGTTAGGTTAGGTTAGGTTAGGTTAGGTTAGGTTAGGTTAGGTTAGGTTAGGTTAGGTTAGGTTAGTTACGGCTTACCATTAAGGATAGGTTAGTGATAGAGTTAGTGTTAGGTTAGGGTTAGAGTTTAGTATTGGGGTTAGAGTTTAGGGTTACTGTTAGAGTCAGCGTTAGGGCTCAGATTTAGATTTATGGTTAGAATTAGTGGTAGTGGTTAGGATTAAGGTTAGGGTAAGGGTTGGAATAGTGTTAGGTTTGGGGGTTAGGGTGTAGTGTTAGGGTCAGTTGAAGTGGTTAGGTTTAGAGGTTAGGTGTATGGGTTAGGAAAGGGATAGGGTTAGGGTTAAGTTTAGATTTAGATTTAGGTTTTTGATTAAAGTTAGAGGTAGGGTTAGGGTTTGAGTTTAGGCTTAGACTCAGGCTTTGATTTAGGATTAGAGTGAGGGTATAGGTTAAGCATTATGGCTAGATTTTTTTTAGGAATAGGTGTTAGGGGGTAGGCTTACAGTTAGGATTAGGTTGTGAATAGGATAGAGTTTGGGGATTGGGGTAGAGATTAGGTTAGGGTTAGAGTTATGGTTTAGAGGTTAGAATCAGGGTTGAGGTTGAGCAATGAATGTTCATATATGTGGTTATGGTTAGGGGTTAGTTTTATGGGTTAGGGGAAGGGTTAGTGATTAGGGAATGAGTTAGTATTATAGTTAAGGATAGGGTTAGGGTTAGCAGTTCTGACTTAGGGTTAGGGTTTCAGCTAGGGTTGGATGATGGTTAGCGTTAGAGTTGGCATTACTAGAAGGGTTAGGGTCTGGTGTTACGGTTTTTGTTAGGGATAGAGTTAGCGTTAGATGTTTAGGGTTAGACTTGGAGTTAGGTTTAGGAATTACAGTTAAGGTTAGAGTTAGGGTACAAGTTAGGGCTTAGTTTAAGGGTTAAGTTAGGTTTAAGAGTTAGGATTGCATTTAGAGTTAGGGTTAGCACTAGGGTTATCATTTAGATAAGGGTTAGTGTTGGATAAGGTTTAGGGTTAGGTTTGGATTAGGGTTAGGGAATAGAGTTCGAGTCAGGGTCAGAATTAGAGTACAGGTTAGGTTTAGGGGTAAAGGCCTATGGTTAGTGCTTGGGGTTAGGCATTTGAGATAGGGTTAGGGGTTGATTCTCAGGTTAGGGTTAGGCATACTGTTAGGATTAGACTTTAGAGTTAGTGAGTAGTGTTAGTGTAAGCAGTCAGGGTTAGGTTTTAATAGTAGGTGTAAAGGGTAGGATTATGGTTATGATTATGGGTAAGTATTAGAGTTAGATTAGGTTTAGAAGAGGGTTAGAATGTAGGGTTGGAGTTAGCGTTAGGGGTTAGTTTTATGTTTTGGGTTAGAGTTAGGATTACGTTTTAGCTTTAGATTTAGTTAGAGTTAGGGGTGGGGTTAGCATTAGGGTTAGGGTTAGTGTTAGGCAGTAGCGATAGTGGAATGGTCAGAGTTAGGTTTTAGATTTATATTAGAGATTGAGGGTGGTTTTGGCATTTAGGGTCAGAATTCTGGTTAGTGGTTAGGGGGTAGTGTTAGTGTAAGTCGTTAGGATTAGTGTAAGGGGTTAGTTTTATGAGTTAGGGGTAAGGATAGCATTAGTGCTACGTTAATGGGTTAAGGTTTGAATTAAGGATATTTCAGGGTTAGAGTCAGTCATAAGAGTTACAGGTTAGGATTTCGGGTTAGGGCTTGGTTTAGTTTAATGTTTGGTTTAGGGCTGGTGTTAGTATGATGGGTTAGGGTTAGTTTTAGGGTTAGGCTAGGGTTATGGTTTAGGGTTAGAGGTCACATTAGGGTGATATTTCAGGTAAGAGTTAGGGTAAGGCTAGGGTTAGGGTTAGTTTTAGGATTATGGGGGTTTGGTTTAGGTTAGATTTTGGGCAAAAGGTAGGGTTAGGGTGGTGGTTGGGTTAATGTTAAGGTTAGTTTTAGGTGAATGATAGTTGTAGGGCAAGTTTGAAGTGCAGGGGTTAGGATTAGGATTAGGGTAAGGGATGGATAAGTGTTAGATTAGGGCTTAGGGAGTGGTGTCAGTGGAAGTGGTTGGGGTTGGGGTTTAGCTGAGGGTCCCAGGGGGATTTCTGAGGTACCAAGGCCTGGATGAAGAGCTCCCTTCTGGGTCGCACACGTCCAAAAGACAGGGACACGTCTGTGACTGATCTGCCTGGCGCTGTCCCACCAGCAGTGGCAGATGCATCCTGGAGAGGAGTGGAGCTGCCAGGCGCTGTCAGAGGATCTCCCTGAGGTGCCACTGGCTGCCCACCCAGACTCACACACTGTCCCTGGCTGGGACAGATACACCAGCTACGAGCTCTGGACACAGGACACAACAGTCCAACAGCAAAGACCATCTCTCCTGTCCTGACAGACTCTTATGACCCCTGGAGCCCAAAGCCATGGACCACATGAACTCATTGGACATTTTAGAGGCGTAGCCTATAGACTGAGGAATGAGATCTGTGTGTATATCCAGAGATAGGAAAGTGCTGTTGATTAACTGGAATGTATTGGAGAGTGTGGGACCCGGGCACAACACAGATGGTACAGAAGAAGGGGGGGGGCACTGTCCTGGTTTCAGCTGGGAGAGGGTTCATTTTCTTCCTAGTAGCTGGTAGAGTGCGGTGTGTTGGATTTAATCTGAGAAGAATGTTGATAGCACAGGGATGTTTTGGTTGTTGCTAAGCCATGTTTATCCCAAACCAAGGACTTTTCAGCAAGGAGGCTGGAGATGCACAAGAAGCTGGGAGGGACACAGGCAGGACAGCTGGCCCAAGTGGCCAAAGGGATATTCCACACCATATGATGTCATGCTTGGTATGTCAACTAGAGAAAAGTTCTCTGGGGGAGCGCTGTTTGGGATCTGGCTGGGTGTCACTCAATGGGTTGTGAGCAATTGCATTGTGCGTGACTTGGTTTATATCTCCTGTTATTACCATTTTTGCAATTACTACTATTACTACTGCCATCATTATTATTATAGTTACTATTGCTATAATTATTTTATTTCTTATCATTATTATATTATATTTACTGTAGCTATTCTTGCTATTGTTGCTGTTGTTGCTGTTTTTATTGTTTTGCCTTTCTGTCTCATTAAACTGTCTTCATTTTAACTCAAGATGTTTCTTTCTTTCCTGATTCCCTCTCCCATCCCACTGGGCTGGAGGGAGGAAGAGAAGGGCTGTGTGTGATGTTCAGCTGCCCGCTGGGTTACACAAAACAGTCCTGGTCAAAGGAGTGATCAAGCAGGTGTCCCAGAGGAAGAGGTGAACCTGAGGAGGGCACAGGGTAACAAGGGCCCTTCAGTGCCAGGACAGGCTGTGAGGAGCCAGGATGCCAAAAGATGTCAGAGTGGAGAATGTTTCAGGACACCGTCTTGGTTCAGCCCTCCCCTGCCCTTTGTGCCATGAGAGACACCCCGTGGTCCTGCCCAGCCTTGTCCTGGGCTCCTGAGCCAGCTGGGAAGATGGAAAGGACTCAGCAGCAGTGATCCTCATCCAGCTGGGTCTGTTTCCCAGCCCAACCAGCGTGGCCAGAGCAGAGTCACCCATGGCCCCAGGGCACCACAGCCCCTCGCTCTGCAGAGCAGCATGGCCAGCTCAGGGCCCTGTGGGGAGCACAGGGAGGGAACCAGGACCAGCCGGCCAGGCCAGGCTGGACACCCTCACCTGGGGAAAGGGATGTCCCTGGAGAAGAGCAAGGCAGCATTTCTGTGCCTGCAGGGAGGAATCCAGGAGCAAGAGAAACCCCTTTCTGCAGACACTAATTGGGGTCAGGCTGCTCTGTTGCTGGAGCAGGACTCTTGTTCTGGTCTGAGGAGAGGGGCTGGCACTGATGGACACAGGTCATCTGTGGTGGGGATCTGCTGGAGTTGAATCTGCTTTTCCTGTCTGTCCACACCTCCTCAGGAGACACTCTGCGTCGGTATCCATGGGGGAATTCTTCTATCGCATGTTCAAAGCGCTCACTGCCAAACAGTGTCATCCTGACCAACTTCTCTGTCATCCTCACTCACACAAGATAAATCAACCTGTTGCCCATGTCATTGAGCAGCTCCATAGATCTGAGCTGGTCCTTCACACAGGGGGATCCCTCTGTCCTCACTCTCCCTGGGACTCTCTCCAGCAGACCCTGTATCCTCCAACTGAAACACCACAGCTCAGCAAGCTGCCCCACCTCACCTCATACAATCCAAAACTGTCACAGTGCTTTGACAAGACATGGGGCACCTCCTGGCAGTGGATGTTCGGAAGCTTGTTCAGTGCTACACCACCTGGGTTTCCACCATCCAGAGGGACACAGATTGCCTCTGTGATACCCCTCTTGTAGAGCCAGACCTAATGAACAGCATTTTAAACAATACCTCAGACTCTGAGTGCATTTCCTTCTGGGATCATACCAGACCAGCATCAACTGGGGAAAAACACTCTCCCAGCACTCTCCCAGACACGGAGACATCTCAGGTCTACCTACACCTTGTCTTACTAAATTCAGTAGTAGTCTCCCAGTATTTAGGATTCTCCTTTAGCTGTTTCTGAATTAGCAACAGCTTATCTTGATGACCTTCAATTCCTTTTGGAGTTTTAATTGTGTTCTGATCTGAACCATTGCTGTGCCTGGAGGACTCTGTCCTTGAAAAAAAGGTGTATCCAGGCATATTGTGAAAGTATTTGGTCTTTTGGTTGATTGTATCATCAAGAGACTGAGTGAAGATCCCTGTGTGATGTGCTGCTTGTCCATGCAATGCTGGCAGCTGTTGGGTAGAGAAGAGACCAACCTTGCTTTTCTGATGACATGTGATGACTGATGTCCCTGGGAAAGCAATGGAAAGGCTTATCCTCGGTGCCATCTCAAGGCACATCAAGGATAAGAGGGTTATTAGGGGCAGCAATGTGTACTTCTCTTGAATCTGTATTATATGTTCTCTCTGAAATCAACACTTCCTTCCTAGGAGCAATCTGGGTCCCAGTGTAGGCTCCGAAGCCATTGGACTTGTTGACAGTAGATCACCACCAGTAATTTGCCAACAGGAAGACTTCTTGCTAAATTAACAGCAAAAGCCATGCTGAAAAATGCAAGGGAGCAATCAGGGAGGGCTGGAGTCGTGCTCGGGAGCTGTGTCCGTGCGTGAAGGTTTATGTGTCTCGCTGGGTAGTGCCCAGAGAGTTGGTCTGATCGCACTGCAGAGCTCCAGGAGACATCAATCTCTTTGCTTCTTTCCTACACCAAGCTTTAAAGGCTGGTTTTGATGGTCAAATGGGATTCAAATGTTAATGTTCCTCCAAGAAGGCCTTGGGTAACTCATTTCCCAAAATTCCGACTTCTTTTCCCAGGGAGGCTGAATTTCCTCCATAGCAACCAAATGATCAGGTTTTGCACAGAAGAGCTGCTGTGGTTCTAAGCGTCTTTATTTTGTCTATGCTGCTTTAAAGAAGCAGCTGTTCTGCCTTTTGCTTTTGGTGATGGAAGTCGGGAACGGCCAGCGCTGTGCTTCATGTCAGGATGGTTTCATTCTCCTTTTATTGAAACTGAACTTTTGCCGGATGCAATTCCCAGAAAACACCTCAGCCTCTTCCAGGGCCCTGCTCTTTAGTCTGCTCTCAACATCACCGGCAAAGAGCTGCTGCTTCTCTTCTGCACTGGATGTCTGGACAACTCTTTGCTAGAGGGACAAGGTCCCTTCGATCAGGAGACTGAAGCAGAAGCTTCAGAAATTGTCATTCCTCCAAGTTTTCCCCCAGTGCCTCAAGTTCCAAAGCAAAGAGAAGGGCATGGCCATGCTGCCATTTTCTACCTCAGGGATAAAATTGTGGCAGGAATCGTAGTATGGAACATATTCTGCAGGATGACTATTGCCGGCAAGCTCAGTGCAGGACTGGTGTGCTGGACAGTGAGTCTTGCTTAGATTGGGGATTTTCTTGTGGAAAAATCCATCTACCCATTTAAAATGATGAAAAAGAAATGGAGATGCTCTGTGGGTGTTGGTACGATACTTGCAAGAAACTTGTAGGTTGGTTGTGCTTTAGTTGTTAGCAGTGCAGGTCAGAGAGGCTTCACAGGATCACAGTATCACAGTATGTTTGGGATTGGAAGGGACCTCAAAAGATCATCCAGTCCAATCCCCCCGCCGGAGCAGGAACGCCCAGGTGAGGTCGCACAGGAACATGTCCAGGCGGGTTGGAATGTCTGCAGAGAAGGAGACTCCACAACCCCCCTGGGCAGCCTGTTCCAGGCTCTGCCACCCTCACTGAGAAGAAGTTTCTTCTCAAATTTAAGTGGAACCTCTTGTGTTGCAGCTTGATCCCGTTACCCCTTGTCCTATCATTGTTTGCCACTGAGAAGAGCCTGGCTCCATCCTCGTGGCACTCACCCTTTATATATTTATAAGCATTAATAAGGTCACCCCTCAGGCTCCTCTTCTCCAAACTAAAGAGCCCCAGCTCCCTCAGTCTTTCTTCATAAGGGAGATGCTCCACTCCCTTAATCATTTTTGTTGCCCTGTGCTGGACCCTCTCCAGCAGTTCCCTGTCCTGCTGGAACTGAGGGGCCCAGAACTGGACACAATATTCCAGATGGGGTCCATCAGGCCGGAGTAGAGGGGAAGGAGAACCTCTCTCGATCTACTGACCACCCCCCTTCTAATACACCCCAGGTCCCATTGGCTTCCTGGCCACAAGGGCACAGTGCTGGCTCAGCCCACAGCACCCAGCTGGTCTCCCATCCAAGCACTGACCGGGCCCAACCCTGCTTAGCTTCCCAGATCAGACGAGATGGGGCGTTCTCAGGGTGCTATGGCTGTGTGTGTATACATATATATATATATATATATACATATATATATATTTATATGGTCTCCCATCCAAGCACTGACCAGATCCGACTCTACTTAGCTTCCCAGACCAGCCATTCTCAGGGTGCTCTGGCTATATATGTTATATACATGTGTATGTTCCCCAAGTATATACTGGCAGTATGTGAACTAAACCCTTTCTCAAGGGCAGAGCAGAGGGGCAGGAGAACCACTCTGACCTACTGACCACCCCCTTCTAACCCACCCCAGGTACCATTGGCTTCCTGGCCACAAGGGCCCAGTGCTGGCTCATGGTCATCCTGTGGTCCACCAGGACCCCCAGCTCCCTTTCCCCTATACTGCTCTCTACTATGCAATTTCCCAACCTATACTGGAACCTGGGGCTGTTCCTGCCCAGATGCAGGACTCTGCACTTGCCCTTGTTAAATTCCATCAGGTTATTCCCCCGCCCAGCTCTCCAGCCTGTCCAGGTCTCTGATGGCAGCACAGCCTCTGGCGTGTCAGCCGCTCCTCCCAGCTTAGTGTCATCAGCAAACTTGCTGATAGTCACTCTATTCCCTCATCTAAATTGTTAATGAATATATTGAATAACATTGGCCCCAGTACTGACCCCTGAGGCACTGCACTGGATACTGGCCTCCAACTAGACTCCGCACCATTGACCACCACTCTCTGGCTTCTCTCCTTAAGCCAGTTTGCAACCCACCTCACTACTCTATTGTCCAGACCACCCCTCCTCAACTCAGCTGTGAGAATGCTGTGGAGACTGTGTCAAAGGCTTTACTGAAGTCAAGGTGACCACATCCACCGCTCTGCCATCATCCATCCACCTTGTTACATTCTCATAAAAGGCTATGAGGTTGGTCAAGCATGACTTACCCTTGGTGAAGCCATGCTGACTGCCCCTAATAACCCTCTTATCCTTGATGTGCCTTGAGGTGGCACCAAGGAGAAGCTGTTCCATTGCTTTCCCAGGGACATCAGTCATCACATGTCATCAGAAAAGCAAGGTTGGTCTCTTCTCTACCCAACAGCTGCCGGCATTGCATGGACAAGCAGCACATCACACAGGGATCTTCACTCAGTCTCTTGATGATACAATCAACCAAAAGACCAAATAGTTTCACAATATGCCTGGATCCATCTAGTTTTCAAGGACAGCGTCCTCCAGGCACAGCAATGGTTCAGATCAGAACACAATTAAAACTCCAAAAGGAATTGAAGGTCATCAAGATAAGCTGTTGCTAATTCAGAAACAGCTAAAGGAGAATCCTAAATACTGGGAGACTACTACTGAATTTATTAAGACAAGGTGTAGGTAGACCTGAGATGTCTCCGTGTCTTTGCATCAGTTGTCACCAGCAAAGTCTTCCAGGCCTTTGTGCTTCCAGGCAGAACTCTGGAGGGCAACAACTGTGGTGGATGAGGATCAAGCCAGGGGTTTCATGAGCAAACTGCAGCCTTATCAGCTCTTGGGACCAGAGGGTTTGAATCCAAGAGTACTGGGAGAGTGTTTTTCCCCAGTTGATGCTGGTCTGGTATGATCCCAGAAGGAATTGCACTCAGAGTCTGAGGTATTGTTTAAAATGCTGTTCATTAGGTCTGGCTCTACAAGAGGGGTATCACAGAGGCAATCTGTGTCCCTCTGGATGGTGGAAACCCAAGTGGTGTAGCACTGAACAAGCTTCCGAACATCCGCTGCCAGGAGGTGCCCCATGTCTTGTCAAAGCACTGTGACAGTTTTGGATTGTATGAGGTGAGGTGGGGCAGCTTGCTGAGCTGTGGTGTTTCAGTTGGAGGATACAGGGTCTGCTGGAGAGAGTCCCAGGGAGAGTGAGGACAGAGGGATCCCCCTGTGTGAAGGACCAGCTCAGATCTATGGAGCTGCTCAATGACATGGGCAACAGGTTGATTTATCTTGTGTGAGTGAGGATGACAGAGAAGTTGGTCAGGATGACACTGTTTGGCAGTGAGCACTTTGAACATGTGATAGAAGAATTCCCCCATGGATACCGACGCAGAGTGTCTCCTGAGGAGGTGTGGACAGACAGGAAAAGCAGATTCAGCTCCAGCAGATCCCCACCACAGATGACCTGTGTCCATCAGTGCCAGCCCCTCTCCTCAGACCAGAACAAGAGTCCTGCTCCAGCAACAGAGCAGCCTGACCCCAATCAGTGTCTGCAGAAAGAGGTTTCTCTTGCTCCTGGATTCCTCCCTGCAGGCACAGAAATGCTGCCTTGCTCTTCTCCAGGGACATCCCTTTCCCCAGGTGAGGGTGTCCAGCCTGGCCTGGCCGGCTGGTTCTGGTTCCCTCCCTGTGCTCCCCACAGGGCCCTGAGCTGGCCATGCTGCTCTGCAGAGCGAGGGGCTGTGGTGCCCTGGGGCCATGGGTGACTCTGCTCTGGCCACGCTGGTTGGGCTGAGAAACAGACCCAGCTGGATGAGGATCACTGCTGCTGAGCCCTTTCCATCTTCCCAGCTGGCTCAGGAGCCCAGGACAAGGCTGGGCAGGACCATGGGGTGTCTCTCATGGCACAAAGGGCAGGGGAGGGCTGAACCAAGATGGTGTCCTGAAACATTCTCCATTCTGACATCTTTTGGCATCCTGGCTCCTCACAGCCTGTCCTGGCACTGAAGGGCCCTTGTTACCCTGTGCCCTCCTCAGGTTCACCTCTTCCTCTGGGACACCTGCATGATCACTCCTTTGACCAGGACTGTTTTGTTTAACCCAGTGGGCAGCTGAACATCACACACAGCCCTTCTCTTCCTCCCTCCAGCCCAGTGGGATGGGAGAGGGAATCAGGAAAGAAATGAACATCTTGGGTTAAAATGAAGACAGTTTAATGAGACAGAAAGGCAAAACAGTAACAACAGCAACAATAGCTACAATAGCAACAACAGCAACAAAAGCAACAATAGCTACCATAGCTACTATAGCTACAATAAATATAATATAATAATGATAAGAAATAAAATAATTATAGCAATAGTAACTATAATAATAATGATGGCAGTAGTAATAGTAGTAATTGCAAAAATGGTA
This sequence comes from Nesoenas mayeri, assembly GCF_963082525.1. NCBI lineage: Eukaryota > Metazoa > Chordata > Aves > Columbiformes > Columbidae > Nesoenas > Nesoenas mayeri. The sequence continues at coordinate 352,087 of NC_137571.1, forward strand.
ATAATAATAACAGGAGATATAAACCAAGTCACGCACAATGCAATTGCTCACAACCCATTGAGTGACACCCAGCCAGATCCCAAACAGCGCTCCCCCAGAGAACTTTTCTCTAGTTGACATACCAAGCATGACATCATATGGTGTGGAATATCCCTTTGGCCACTTGGGCCAGCTGTCCTGCCTGTGCCCCTCCCAGCTTCTTGTGCAACATAAAACTAACCCTTAACGCTAACTCCAACCCTACACTCTAATCCTCTTCTAAACCTAATCTAACTCTAATACTTACCCATAATCCTAACCATAATCCTATCCTTTACACCTAATATTAAAACCTAACCCTGACTGCTTACACTAACACTACTCACTAACTCTAAAGCCTAATCCTAACAGTGTGCCTAACCCTATCCTGAAAATTATCCCCTAACCCTATCTCAAATGCCTAACCACAAGCACTAACCATAGGCCTTTACCCCTAAACCTAACCTCTACTCTAATCCTGACCCTGACTCGAACTCTATTCCCTAACCCTAATCTAAACCTAACCCTAAACCTTACCCAACACTAACCCTTATCTAAATGATAACCCTAGTGCTAACCCTAACTCTAAATGCAATCCTAACTCTTAAACTTAACTTAACCCTTAAACTAAGCCCTAACTTGTACCTTAACACTAACCTTAACTGTAATTCCTAAACCTAACTCCAAGTCTAACCCTAAACATCTAACGCTAACTCTAACCCTAACCAAAACCGTAACACCAGACCCTAACCCTTCCGTCAACTAGTAATGCCAACTCTAACCCTTACCATCATCTAACCCTAGCTGAAACCCTAACCCTAAGTCAGAACTGCTAACCCTAACCCTATCCTTAACTATACTACCTCATTCCCTAATCACTAACCCTTCCCCTAATCCATAAAACTAATCCCTAACCATAACCACATATATGAACATTCATTGCTCAACCTCAACCGTGATCCTAACCTCTAAACCATAACTCTAACCCTAACCTAATCTCTACCCCCATCCCCAAACTCTAGCCTATTCACAACCTAATCCTAACTGTAAGCCTACCCCCTAACACCTATCCCTAAAAAAAATCTAACCATAATGCTTAACCCGTACCCTCACTCAAATCCTAAATTAAAGCCTGAGTCTAAGCCTAAACTCAAACCCTAACCCTATCTCTAACTTTAATCAAAACCTAAATCTAAATCTAAACTTAACCCTAACCCTATCCCTTTCCCTAACCCATACACCTAACCTCTAAACCTAACCACTTCAGCTGACCCTAACACTACACCCTAACCCCGAAACCTAACACTATTCCAACCCTTACCCTAACCTTAATCCTAACCACTACCACTAATTCTAACCATAAACCTAAAACTGAGCCCTAACTCTGACTCTAACAGTAACCCTAAACACTAACCCCAATACTAAACTCTAACCCTAACCTAACACTAACTCTATCAATAACCTAACCTTAATGGTAAGCCATAACTAATCTAACCTAACCTAACCTAACTTAACCTAACCTAATCTAACCTAACCTAACCTAACCTAACACTAACACAGACCCAACACTAACCCTAATTCTAACCTGAAATCTACACCTAACGCCTAAATTCACCTCTAACCCAAACCTTAAACCTAAACATAACCCTAATCTAATCCTAGCACCATTCATATCTCTAGCCCATGAACCCAGCCACCAACCCTAAGCACTTAGACTAAAATTAACACTAACCCAACCCCAATATCTAACCCTAACCATTAACTCAACCTCTAAGTCTAACCCTAAAGCCTAACCTAAACCTAGCTCTAATCTAATGCTAAAGCCTAACCCATCATTCTAAGACCAACTATAACCCTAAGCCCCTATCCCAAAAATAACACTAACACTACCTCTAACCCTAACCCAGTGTCTTATTCCTAACCCTTCAATACAAATCTAAAACCTAAAACTGACCATTCAAATAAAAAAACTGCCTAAGCTGTAACCCTAACACTTATCCATCCCTCACCCTAACCATAATCCTAACCCCTACACCTAAAACTTACCCTACACCTATCATCCACCTAACCATAACATTCACCCAAACACCACCCTAATCCTACCTCTTGTACAAAATCTAACCTAAAACAAACCCCCTCAACCCAAAAAATAACCCTAGTATAACCCAAAACCTAAACCTAACCCTAAACCTAAGCCTATCCCTACCCCTAACCTTAACCACTTACACTAAAACTAACCCTAACTCTACCTTACCCAAATTCGAACCACTGAAATCTTACCCTAATGTGACCTCTAACCCTAACCCATAACCCTAGCCTAACCCTAAAACTAACCCTAACCCATCATACTAACACCAGCCTTCAACCAAACACTGAACTAAACCAAGCCCTAACCAGAAATCCTAACCTGCAACTCTTACGACTGACTTGAACCATAAACTAACCCGAATTCAAACCCTAACCCATCATCCTAACCCTAAAGCTATCCCAACCCTAAACTCTAAACCTAACCCCTTACACTAATCCTAACGACTTACACTAACACTACCCCCTAACCACTAACCAGAATTGCAATCCTTATAGCCAACCCCAACCTCCATCTCCAGTATGAATCTAAAACCTAACTCTGACCATTCCACTATCACTACTGCCTAACACTAACGCTAACCCTAATGCTATCCCCATCCCTAACTCTAACCTAAATCTAAAGCCAAAACGTAATCCTAACTCTAACCCAAAACATAAAGCTAACCTCTAACGCTAACTCCAACCCTACATTCTAACCCTCTTCTAAACCTAATCTAACTCTAATACTTACCCATAAGCTTAACTCCAACCCTAACCCTAGTCCTACCCTTCAACCCTAATATTAAAACCTAACCCTAACTGCTTACACTAACACTATTCCCTAACTCTGAAACCTAATCATTAGCTCTAACACTAACTATATCCTAACACTAATCTAATCCTAACTGTAAACCTCATCCAAACCCCTAACCATGAGTCTAACTGGAAACACCATCACCTAACTCTAATCTAACCCTAACCCTAAATCTAATCTGAAACTTAACCCTAATTCAAACCCTAAATCCTAAAACCAACCCCTAACCTAAACCACTTCCACTGACACAACTCCCTGGCCCCTAAACCTAACCCTAACTGTAAATCTAAAACTAACCACTAACCCTAACTCTAATCTGAACACTAACCAAACCCAAAATGTCAATCCAAACCCTAACCCTAAATCTAACCCTAGTACCTAAACCTACTCCCAACCACTTTCACTACTCCGTATCCCCAACCCGCAACACTAACCCAACACTATTCCCTAACCCCTAACCTTAATCCTTACCTCTAACACTAACCCTAATACTAACCTTTACCACTAACCACAGCCCTACCCTTAAACCCTAAACCTAATCCTAATCAAACCCTAATAATAACCCTAACACTACCTCTAACACCTATCCCTAAATCTAAACCTCTAATGTTAGTCCAAGCACTTACTGTAATCCTAAAGCAAAGGCTCAATCTAAGACCAGCCTCTAACCCTAACTCTAATTCAATGCCCTAACCTTGATTCTAAATCTAAACCTTAATCTAACCCTACCCCTAAATCTAACCCCAAAACTTAACTCTACTCCTAAGACAACTCCAGAACCCCTAATGCTAACCCTAATCCAACCATTACCCTAAACCAAATCCTAAAACTTAAGCCTAAATGTAAACCTAAATACTAATCCTAAAATTTAAGACAAATCCCTAACTCTAACCCTAAGACTAACATCACATAAACAGAAATCCAAACCCTAACCTAACAATATCCCCAACCCAAAATCTAACGCTAACATCAAACCCTAACTCTCACCTTTCTCCGTGACTAGTAATGCTACGCAATAACTGACTCTAATCTAACCCTAAAAGGAACTATAACCCTAAACCTAAGTCCTAACCACTCATCCTAGGCATAATCTTATCCTTCCTTATCCTAACTCTTCTCCCTAATACCTAAGCCTAACACCAACCCCCTAAAGCTGACTCTAAAGCTCAGCCCTAAACCTTAACCCTAACCCTAGCCAGTAACCATCATTCTAAACCTCACCCTTACTCGAGCCATAACCCCATAACCCTGAAACTAACCCTACCTAACCCTAACCAGTTCCACTAACCGTGACACTGCTCCCTAACACAAACCCAACACTTATGATAACTCTAATGCTGATCCCTAACACTAACTATAACCTTCATGGTAAGCCTAAACCCTAATACTAACTCTAACCCTAACTTGAAACCTAGTCCTAACACTAAAACTAAACCCAAACCATAACCTAACCATAACCCTATCAGTAATCTAACTTTAACCACAACTCTTAAACCAACCTAACCCAACACTGACCCTAACATGAAATCTAACCCTAACCTGACCTCTAAACAGAATCCTAAGCCTAACTCTAACCCTAACTCTAGCCTCACTCCTAAACCTAATCTCCTATGCTAATCTTAACAATTTACAATAACATTACTCCCTAACCAGGAACCCGAACCCCAGAACTCCAACAGAATTCTAAAACCTAACCCTAACCACCTTTTCTAACACTACTGCCTAACCCCTAAACTTTAATCTAACCCTTACCCTAATCCTAATTATATTTCCTATCCCTAACGCTAACCCCAACCCCTAAATCTTACCCCAAGCCCCAACTCCTACACCTAAGCTACTCCTAACTATGTCACTAAGGCTACTCCCTCAACCCTAAGCCTAACCCTAAATTCTACCCAATTCTCTTCACCCTAAGGGAACGCTAATGCAAACTCCTACCTCTAACTCCAACTCTAAACCTAATACTTAGCCTGCTTACTGTAATCACAAATCTAAGCGTCAACCTAAAACCAAACTCCACCCCTAACCCAAACCCAAAAGCCCTACCCTTAATTCTAACCCTAATCCTAATCAAACCCTGACCCTACCCCTAACTCTAACCCTAAACCTAACTCTAAACAGAACCCTAACCCTAGCCCTACCTCCTAAAACTAACCCCTAACCCTAACCACTTCCACTGACACTACTCTCAAACTCCAACACTCATCAAATCCTACCCCTAGTACTCGAACAACTAACCCAAACCCCAATGCAAACACATACCCAAACCTCAAATCCTACCTCTCAGACCACTCCCTAGCTCCTAACTCTAGCACCAACCATAATGCTTAACCCTAAAGCCTAACTCTAACACATGCCCCTAATCCTAAACTTCATCTAACTCAAACACAGTAATTCTAACCCTAACTCTGACCCCTTGCCCTATGTTTAACCCTATTTCTAACCCTAAATGTAACCCTTCCCCCTAGCCCTAGCTCAAACCCCTAACCCCAAAATCTAACCCTACTCCCTAATTCCTAAGCCTAACCCTAACTGTAACTCCTAACACTTACCTTTACCCTAAATCTAACCCTAGACCTTAACCCTACCACGTAACCCTAACCTAAACCTCATATAACCCAAACACAAACTCCTAACCCTTAACGCTATACTCTAACCTCTTGCCCAAAGTTTAATCCCAACTCTAAGACTAACTCTAACCCAAAACCTGACCCATAACTCTCACTCAAAACCTTAACCCCAAACACTAACCCTAACCATGCTCCCTAAGCCTATCCCAAACTCTAACCCTAACTCTGTCCCCTAACCCAAAACCTTATCTAACACTAACCCTCAACCTTATCTAAAAGCTAAACCTAAACCTAATCCTAACCCTAACTCTCAATCTAACCCTAACTTAACCCTTAAATTAAGCCCTAATTTTTACCCTAACTCTAACCTTTACTGTAAATCCTAACCCTAAGACTAAACCTGAAACCTAATGCTAACTCTAGCCCTAACCAAAGCCCTAACACCAAACCCTAACAATAACCCTAATCTAAACTTAAGCCTAACTATAACTAGAACCCTAAGTCCTAACTGCTTACTATAACCCTGTCCTTAACTCTACTTCTAACTCTAACCACAAAAACAAACCCCTAACACTTATTCTAAATCTAACTCCTAAACCTTAACCCCAACTCTAGCTTGCAAGCCTCATTCTAAACCTCATATCTACTTTAACAATAACCCCTACACCTTAACACTAACCCAAATCCTATCCCTACAACTAAAATTAATTCTTTTCCCTAAGGCTAAGTCTAACCCTACCTCTAATTAGAACTCGAAAACTAACCACTAACCCTAATCGCAAATCCTAATCCTAACCATAACCCTAACCCCTAAACCTACCTGTAATCTAAACCTAACCTGAAACCTTACCTAATGCTAACTCTAACTCTACACCCAAACCCCTAACCCATATCTAAGCCTCATCATACACTTTATCTCAACCTAACACTAATCCTAATCCCTAACTGGTAACTCTCATCCTGACCCTGTGCTTTACCCAAAGCCCTATCTATTCCTGAATCTGATGAAACACTAGCCCCCTCTGACGCTAATACAAACCTACTCCTAACCTGTAGCACTAATTCTCAACCTAACATATCCTCTAACCCTAGCCCCTAACCCTAACACTGAAACCTAACTCTAAACACTAATCCTAACTCTAAACCTAACTAATACACGCTAGCCAAGAAACAATCACCAACAAATGATAACCCTAAGCAAAACTCTGACCCTGGTCCTAACCGCTAACCCCAGCTCTGCCCCAAATTCCAATCCTTACTCTAACACTCTTAACCCTAACCACTATTCCAAGCACTACCAGACCCCTGTTCCTAACCTCAAACCCAAAATCTAACCATTTCCCTTATCCCCAAGCCCTATCACTAACTACAATGCCAATTCCTCATCCCTAACCCTACCCTAATCCTAACCACTAACACTAACTCTAAACCTAAACCATAAACCTACCTCTAACCAAAACCCAACCTTAACTCTGTCCCTACCCCTAACCCTAACTACTTACCATAATACTCTTCACTAACCCCTAACACTCGTCTAACCCTAACTCTAACCCTAGCACCTAACAGCAAACTGTAACTCTAATCCTAATCCTAACCCATCAACCTAACTTTAACCCTATCACTACCTCAAACCCTAAACACTAAAGATAAACCCAAGCCCGCATTCTAACCCTTACCCACAGTCTGTAACCCTAATGCTAAACCTCATTCTAACCCTGAGCAGCACTCTTCTGTCTCCTCCATCTCCTCCTTTTCTTCCTCTTGTGGGGGCAGATGGGCTCTGTGTCCAGACAGGTCCTGGGGCCTGACACTTGCACCACGGGCCTGATCTTTCGGTGCTGACAGCTGGGTGCCTCCCTGCCACCGCTGGGACCCTTGCCTGCCACCTCCTTCCCCCCAGGGGACACTGAGCCCTCCTGCGAGATTCTTCTTCTTCTTCTTCCCTGGGGGCTGGAGACTTGATCCTTGTCCTTCAGAGCCAGAGCACAGGGGCTGCTGTCTGCTCCACGGGGCTGCTTACACTGCCTCTTTTTGGAGGAACCAGCGGTGACCTGGCTGGGCTCGTTCTCGCTGCTGCAGGGAGGAAGGTGGTGTGAAGGGTGGGCAGTGGAACAGGTGGTCACGGGGAGGCTGGGAGCCAAAGGGCTGAGCTGAGGATGAAGCTGAAGGTCGGCTTTTCAGGATTTGGCCAATGGAAAGCAGACGAGGACAGCCTGCAGAACAGGAAAAGAGGCTGACATGATCTGAAGGCCAGGTCAGGAGCAGGAGCCCCCCTCTTCCTCCACACTCCACAGTGCACAAGCACAGCACTCAACTGCTCCCATCTTAGCCAATCCAAGAGAACAGGACAGGTGGCTGCTGAAATCACTCCCGCGGGCCACCTGCCATGTCAGACAGTTGCCTCCTGGACTACTGGCCTTGCTGCCGTGCAGGAGCCTGGGAGCGACTGGCACCACTTACCTCGACTTGCCAAAAGGCCAAGGAGTTGGGGTGGGTGGTGTCCATGGGGTAGGTGTGGTTGACAAATTGTGAGTGAGGTGGTGTGCAATGGTCACTCCTGCTCGCCTTCCACAGGATGTTGCGCTGCAGTTATTGACATGAAAAGAAAAACAACAAACTTGGTGATCTAAAGAAAAGAGGTTTCCATGAGCCAAGAGAAGAAAATAAGAAGGTGAGCCCAGGGAAAAAGGAAGGGTAAAGACACAGGAGGGGAGAGGAAAGTGGGGGTGGTCAACAAATCAGAAGTGTTTTCTGTTAGAAGCAGAAACAAAAAAAGGAATGAAGGAAATTTAAACAACAGAAACGCCAGCGCACTGTCCTGAGCCCGGGTTGCACAGCGGCGCCCAGAGGGCCGGTCCCAGCCCCTGCATGGGGTGGAGGAGACTCTGCAGCCTCCAGCTGGGGACTCACCTGCTCCCGTCGCACCAGGGGACAAGACACTCAGAGAAGATTGGTGAGGCCACACCGCTCCAGGGACTGGCACAGCCGCCCCTCTGTCCTGAGCAAGAAGACAGGAGGCGTTTCTCCAGCCTTAATCAGGGATGGGAACAACAGCGGGGACCTGGCCCTGTACCCCAAACCAGAGCAACTGCTGCAGCCCTGGGGCTGAGGGGCTCTCCCTGTCTGCCTCCAGCTTAGCAAGACACCCAGCATCCGGTCTACACTCTCCCCTACACAATCTCCAGCTCTGAAGACACAAGGCACCTATTGAAGACTCCAGGCAGAAGCTCAGACTCACTTTTTGGCAGAAAGTACCAGCTTCATGGCTGGTGGTGGAGACATGGTGATGTTCAGCTCCAAGGCAGCACTGGCCAACAGGGAGGATTTCAATGTTGCCGGTTTGGAGTCTCTGGGGTCAGGTAGCTTGGTGCTGGAGCCAGTAGGGCGGTCTATGCTACAGTCCATTTCCTGAGAGGTGCAGAAGCTGCTGGTTCCACCCTGGGCCTTCTGGGACACTTTGGGTAGATCCCCGCTGTGCCGCGCGCTGGGCTGGCAGCACCGCTGCTGCAGGAGTCCCTCTCCAGGGTCTCAGCATTCTCTCCACTGCCCCTGGGCTCCTGGGTGGAGATGGGCTCCAGCAGCAGCTTGGCTGAGGTAGGTGGCTGCTTGCTCTCCCAGGAGCTCTGCCAGGACAGCTCTGCTTTGGCCCCACTTGTGCTGCTGGTGTTGCAGGAGCTCTGAACTGTTCTGGGCACTGGAGGCAGCTGCAGGAGGGCGAGCAGCTTTTTGGGCCTCCAGGCTGAATCACTGTGCCAAGGACACAGGGTGATACTGCAATCCTATCCCCTCCAAGCTCACACAGCAACCCTTAACTGAGCAGGATCCTTCCTGAAAGTCATCCTCCCTCACCCCTGTCCATCGGGTGCAGTGCCTGCCTCCCTGCCAAGCTGCAGGCCACCTGCCCTCGCAGAGCAGGCAGAGGGGCAGCAGCTCCTGCAGCTCTGGCCCAGAACAGCCTTCAGGACTCACCTGGCCTGTCGCTGGTGAAGACCTGCGGCTGTTGGTCTCAGCTTTTTTCACCTGATCAGAGACACTGGCCCCAAGAGATAAAACAGAGCATGAGCACAGGGCCACAGACTGCACCAAACCCCTGAGCCTGCCCCCAGCCAGGCACTGGCCAGCATGCCATGAGGGACGGCTGTACTGTCCCCAGTCCCATGGAGCCTCAATGGAGGAGTCGTGGCTCATGCTCAGGCAACAGGCTCTGCTCTGCCAGACAGAGGCAGCACAACAACAGAAGCTGCTTCCCTCTTGCCTGCACCCTGCCTGACACTGGCAGTTAGGCAGCCTCCAGAGCAGTAATGGTGCAGCTGAAGGAACATCCCCTGTGAGAGCAGAGCTCCCCCACCCACACCCTGCCCCACTACCTGATCTCCAGCACCAGCTCCAGGAAAGGGTCAGAGCTCTCCCAGATGCTCTTGCACACTGAGAACTTCACTGCAAAAGCAAGAGCAGTAAGCACACCCTGGCACAACACCTGCATCCAACACCAGCCCAGCACAGCACAGGCAGCTGCCGCGTTCCCCCTCTCCAGCTTTGGGCTCTGGGATGTTGGCACCAGGATTCACAGCGTGCAATTCCACTGTGCGCTGGGACAGCAAGTGCTGCTACATAACTGCCAACATGGGTTCCTCAGCTGGTGGCCAAGAGCTGGGGGCCCCCAGCCAACAGCTTTTTCCATCACTACAACACACGCCACAACCCACAGGAACCACAAGACTGACCAGCTGCATCTCTGGATAAGTTACACACACTCAGCAGTTTTCCCAAAAGATTTGTACTGCCAGGCTCTCAGGGAAACCGCTGCCCTGAGAGTCACAGGCCCAGGACCTGGCAGCCAGCGCTCACCACGGAACCACAGGGATCCGCCAAAGATCTGGTGAACCAGCATGGTGGCCTGGGTCTGGTGAGCCAACCTGGAGACAGCAGCACCAGAGCTCACACTGCCCCTCCGCAATGGTCACCCCTGTCACCCACCGCTGTGTCCTCAGGATCCAAACCCATCCCAGTGGCAGCTCCTCTCTCCCTTCCCGGCAGGAGCATCCTGCCAACATTTATCCAGCACTTGCAGTGGCCACTGACCAGGCCTGGAGCTATCAGGAGAAAGGACTCCCTGGAGCTCACCCAGCTCCAAACTCAGCCCAACCTGCCGCTGGCTCGGCAGCCGGCACTGCGAGCAGCGCAGAGATGGAGCAGGTGGCAAAGAGCTTTAATCTTCCCTTTCTATTGTCTCTTTGGGGCTCTATGGGTCTCCATGGGGCTCCTTGGGGCTCCATGGGCCCCTACAGGTCCCTATGGGTCCCTATAGGGCTCTATGAATCTCTATGGAACCCCCAGGGTCCTAAAACCTTCTCCAGGAACCCCCAGGGTCCTAAAACCCTCCCTGGGAAGCCCCAGGGTCCTGAAACCCTCCTGGGGAAGCACCAGGGTCCTGAAAACCTCCCGGGGAAAGCCCAGGGTCCTAGAACACGCCCATTCCATGCAGACCCATTGACTGGGACCTGGCAGCTTCCAAACCACTGTGTCCAGGCCACATGCAACACCCCTCAAGGACCAGATGGACAAACATGGCGCCTCTCAGGGCCTTCTGACCAGGACACCTCTCACACACACAAAAGAAAACCCACACTAAGGTGGGAGCATGGAGCACCAGGGCAAAAAATGATCATCCATGCTTCTTCTAGCAAAGAGCCTGCTGGCGCAACTATTGCAGGAAAATGTTAACAAATAATAAACCAAATATTAGCAAATGCAGAAGGCCAGTGACCAATGAAGACTGAACACTTACCCCTGGGATTGCCCCAGGCTCAGGAACAGGATTACACCAAGAGGCTTGATCACCATGGACTGCAGGAACCAAACAGGGAGTCAACCACGGGTGAGGAGCTTCCATGGCATGTTGTGATCTCCTTCTTCCTCAGTCACCTGCAGTGATGGGAGGGGGTGAGGTAATGACACAGGACACATACAAAGGTGGACATTCCCACAGCTAGAAATGGAACACGGGTGACCTTTTTGCTGACACCTAGCAGGTTTGCAGGCAAATGAATATTCATTACTTGTCTGTGTAACACCACCAAGGCACAAAAAGCTTTTGGAAAGCCTCTGAGATGATCCTGGGTACAATCACACATTAATAACCTATTAAAATGCGAGTGTTTATTCCCTCAAGCAGACAGACAGTGACAACTTACCCCTGGGACAGCCCAAGGCTCATAACCAGGATCCAGCTGAGAAGCTCCATCAGCTCTGCCAATGCCATGGCCTGGAGTCATCACAGATCAGAGAGGTTTCCAGGCTCACAGAGCAATACTCCTGCATTTCGGGTAAAAGAGGACATAAAGAGGACTGAGAACAAAACAAAACAAATCACAGCACAACATATTTAGGACAACAATGCCCATATATTGCAGAGAAATAGCCCTATTTAGGGAGAAAACTGGAAAAATGACTAAATATTCCAAATATTTGGGGGCTAAATTGGCCAATACAGGCAAAAGATTCTGAGTATTTGGGCAAAAAGTGGCCAAAAGAGGCAAAAACGTCCACATTTGGGAGCAAAACTGCTGGCAAAGGTGAAAATATCCCATATTTGGGAACACAGCGCCTCCAGTAGGGGAAAAAATGGGCAAAAGCACCTGAGTATATCGGGTAAAAAGAGCCAGAAAAAACAACGCACCACTAGATTTGGATCAAAACTGGCCAAAAAGGTATACCATCCCCAGATTTGGGGTGAAATTGGACCAAAAAGTCAAAGTATGCCCAGATTTGGGTAAAAAATGGCCAAAAGTGGCCCAAACACTCCCAGATTTGGGGAGAAACTGGACTGCAAAGCCAAAGAACTCCCAGATCTAGGCAGAAACGACCCCAAAGGGCAGAAATGTGCCCAGATTGAGCTCAAAACTGGCCGAAAGAGCCAAACCAACCCCAGCTTTGATTTGAAACGGGCCCAAAGGCTCAAAGCGTGCCCTGGGATGGGGCCGTGTGGCACGGGGCTGGGGGACAGGGAGGGCCCCGCAGGGACTCAGTGCTGGTTTCTGCCCCTGTGCCACCACTCCCAGCCCCCGCTTGCCCACAACTTGCCCCTGAAGCAGCCACAGCCCCTCTCCCCTCCCTGCGGGGCGTCTGCCCCCTGCCCACACCCTGGTGCTGCCTGGCTCGCCCTGCCCGGCCCAGCCCGGCTGCTCTCCCGGCCCCAGCCCCAGCCCTGGCCCCACTGCTGCCCTGCTGAGCTGCTCGGGGCTGGGTGCTGCCCCTGCCCGCCCACCTGCTCCCTGCGCTCGGCTGGAGCAGCCTGGGCCTCCCGGGCTGGCAGGGACACCAGCAGGAGGAGGAGGGTGAGGACCATGGCCCCCACGCTCGCACCGTGATGCTGCTGCTGCTGCTGCCGAGACACAGCACAGCACGTCACCGTGGGGCTGTGACCTCATAGTCACATTGGAATCACCACATCTGCACACGACTGCATGGCCTTGTTCTACACGAGCATGGGAGGAACAGAAGTGGAGAAGGGGGCACCTATTTGGGAGGCAGCGCTGCCTATGGGAGTGCACAGGCTCTCACTTCTTGCTTCCCAGAAATCAATCAATCAATCAATCAATCAATACCAAAAGCTCCATATTAAGACTAAATTAGAAAAAAAAAAAAAAAGCCAACTTCAAGGGTTTTTCCTTGTAACTGTTTCTGTCAGGCAGCTCTCTAGGAAGAAACGAGCTTTACCTGCTACTTTTACCACAGCTTCAATGCCTTTAAAGCCACCACTTCTTACCTCTGCTGCTCCCACACAGCCTCACAGCCCAGCAAAATCATAGTGCAGGCAGAAACCTTCACCATACAAAGAGGGAGAGTCAGGAATACGTTACTCTCAAAAAACAGACACTGTCAACCACGCTTGCTCTCGCTTACCAAATTCAGACAGTGTTAGAAAACAACAACAAGGAAGCGAGATTCTTATTTCATGGACCCCATTATATGGACCATTCAACATCAAGTCCAACCAGAGTCTGAACCTCCGAATAAGAAATATCATCTTAAAATTTCTAGGAAAATGAAGGGCTTTGAAGTGGCAACACCATAAAATGTTCATAAAAGCACCACCATGCAAGTCCACACCCCTGATCACAGACCACCTGCCCTGGTACCTAGGGCAGTGATGTTCTCAGCTGATTCGCAGCCACTGACATCTGGAAAACAGCACAAAGTCTCATGTTTTTTAGTGCCAAACATATAGTTTGGAACTGAAACAGGCAAGAAAACCATCTACAGTCAATCTGGTTTCATTCGAGGCCATCAGGACAAGTTGAGTTCACATTCACCAGGAACCACAGCAGGTCCCACCCGTCCCTGCAGACCCCAACACCGCTCCTGCGCAGGGTCCCGAGGAGCAGGAAGCACAGAACAAGAAACCTCCCTTCCAAAGAAGGCCCACAGCCGCTCTTCCAACAAGCTGCATAAGCAGCAGCTGAGAACAACCTCTGCTGTAGGTGCACCCGGCTCTGCCGTCTGCTCAAGGAGACCAGCTCCTAAATGATCCCCAGCCCTACAGACACAGATCTGTCCCAGGGCAGGGATGAGGAAACACCAGAGTGCACGGACACCTGGTCATTCAGTTGAAGCTGCTGGGGAGAAGGACAGAGGACTAGAGAGACACAAATGAGATGAGAAAGAAGACAGAGGAGCCCAGAGAGAAACACACAGGGAAAAGGATGGAGAGGTGGAGAGATCAAGGCAAAAAGGGACAAGGAGCCATGAAGAAACAGGGAGGAAGAAACAGCAGCGCTGAGGAGCAGGACAGAGGGATGGGGAGGGGGGAGGAGGAGAAGCAGGAAGGGGGTAGAGAAAGACAGGGAGGGGGATGTACAGATGGAGAGACAAAAAGAAAGGCAGGGAACAGAACAAAGGGACTGAGAAACAAAGCAAAGTTCCAATCAAAATGGAGACTGGAAAGGGAAAACATGCAGCAATGAGCTGGAGGAAGAGGAAAAGAGGGCTGAGGAGCAGGAAAGAGCAAGAGAAGGCAAAGAAAAGGCAGAGCCAGCTGGACAGGGAAGATACAGCGAGAGGGGATGGGGCCGGGAACAGGCAAGGAACACAGAAAGACAAACAGGACAGAAAGACATCAAGAAGGAAAAGTGGCAGTAGTCTGGAAAGAGATGGAGAAAGAAGCAGCAGGGAAAGGGCAGACAGGCAGAAAGACAGAGAGGGAACAGGAGAGGCAAAGAACAATAAGGCTGTCCAATGGGGTTTGTGACACACACGCTGTCCAATGGGGTTTGTGAACACACACGCTGTCCAGGAGTGTTTTTGACACACACAGTTTCCAGGGGTGTTGTGAAACACGCTGTCCAATGGGGTTTGTGACACACACGCTGTCCAATGGGGTTTGTGACACACACGCTGTCCAGGGGCGTTTGTGACACACAAGATGTCCAATGGGGATGGGACACACACGCTGTCCAATGGGGTTTGTGACCCATACACTGTAAAATGGGGTTTGTTTCACACACACTGTCCAGGGGGGTTTCTCACACACAGTGTCCAATAAGGTTTGTGACAGACACAATCTCCAAAGGGGTTTGTGACACACACACTGTCCAATGGGGTTTGTGACACACACGCTGTCCAATGATTTTGTAATACACACACTGTCCAATGGGATTTGTGACACACACAGTTTCCAGGGGGGGTTGTGACACACGCTGTCCAGTGGGGTTTGTGACACACACGCTGTCCAAAGGCGTTTGTGACACACACGCTCTCCAGGGGTGTTTCTGACACACACACTGTCCCATGGGGATTGTGACACACACCCTCTCCAGGGGTGTTTCTGAACAGAAACAGTTTCCAGGGGGGGTTGTGACACACACTGTCCAATGGGGTTTGTTACACACACCCTGTCCAATGGGGTTTGTGACACACAATCTCTCCAATGGGGTTTGTGATACACAGACTGTGTAATGGGGTTTGTGACACAAACGCTGTCCAATGGGGTTTGTGACATACACCCTGTCCAGGAAGTTTTGTCACACATACGCTCTCCAATGGGGTTGCTGACACACACGATGTTCAATGAGGTTTGTGGTACATACGCTGTCCACTGGTGTTGTGACACACACACTGTCCAGGGGTCTTTGTGACACACACCACTTCCAAAGGTGTTTGTGACACACACGCTGTCCAATGGGGTTTGTGACACACAGGTTGTCCAATGGGTTTTCTAACACACACACTGTTCAATGGCGTTTATGACACGCACGCTCTCTACAGGTGTTTTTGACACACACAGTTTCCGGGGGGGTTGGGTTGTGAAACACGCTGTCCAATGGGTTTTGTGACACAAACCCTGTGAAATGGGGTTTGTGACACACATGCTGTCCAATGGGGTTTGTGACACACACAGTCTCCAATGGGGTTTGTGACACACGCGCTATCCAGGGGTGTTTATGACACACACACTGTCCAATGGGGTTTGTGACACACACGCTGTCCAATGGGGTTTGTCACACGCACACTCTGCAATGGGGTTTGTGACACATACCCTGTCCAGGAGCGTTTGTGACACACACGGTGTTCAGGGGTGATTGTGACATACACGATGTCCAATGGGGTTGGTGACACACACTCTCTCCAGGGGTATTTGTGACACAAACACTGTCCAGGGGTGTTTGTGACACACACGGTATCCAAAGGGGTTTGTGACACAAACACTCTCAAATGGGGTTTGTGACACACACGCTGTCCAATGTTGTTTGTGACACACAAATTCTCTAATGCGGTTTGTGACACAAACGGTGTCCGGGGTGTTTGTGACACACACGCTGTCCAATGGGGTATGTGACACACACACTCTCGAATGGGGTTTGTGACACACACGCTGTCCAATGGGGTTTGTGACACACAGGCTGTGCAATGGGGTTTGTGACACACACTCTGTCCAATGGGGTTTGTGACACAAACGGTGTCCGGGGTGTTTGTGACACACACGCTGTCCAATGAGGTTTGTGACACACACACTCTCCAATCGGGTTTCAGACACACACGTAGTCCAAGGGGGTTTGTGACGCACACACTCTCCAATGCGGTTTGTTACACATACCCTATCCAGGGGTGATTGTGACACACGCATGTTCCAGGGGGGGTTGTGACACACGCTGTCCAATGGGGTTTGTGATGCATACACTGTCAAATAGGGTTTGTGACACACACCCTGTCCAGGGGCTTTTGTGACAGACACGGTGTCCAGGAGTGTTTGTCACACACACCCTGTCCAATGGGGTTTGTGACACACACTCTGTCCAATGGGGTTTGTGACACACACCCTGTGAAATGGTGTTTGTGTCACACACACTCTCCAATGGGGTTTGTGTCACACACCCTGTCCAATGTTGTTTGTGACACACAAATTCTCTAATGCGGTTTGTGACACAAACGGTGTCCGGGGTGTTTGTGACACACACGCTGTCCAATGGGGTATGTGACACACACACTCTCGAATGGGGTTTGTGACACACACGCTGTCCAATGGGGTTTGTGACACACAGGCTGTGCAATGGGGTTTGTGACACACACCCTGTCCAATGGGGTTTGTGACACAAACGGTGTCCGGGGTGTTTGTGACACACACGCTGTCCAATGAGGTTTGTGACACACACGCTCTCCAATCGGGTTTCAGACACACACGCAGTCCAAGGGGTTTTGTGACGCACACACTCTTCAATGCGGTTTGTTACACATACCCTGTCCAGGGGTGATTGTGACACACGCATGTTCCAGGGGGGGTCTGTGACACACGCTGTCGAATGGGGTTTGTGATGCACACGCTGTCAAATGGGGTTTGTGACACACACGCTGTCCAGGGGCTTTTGTGACAGACACGGTGTCCAGGGGTGTTTGTGACACACACCCTGTCCAATGGGGTTTGTGTCACACACCCTGTCCAGGAGTGGTTTTGACACAAACATTTTCCAGGGGTGTTTTTGACACGCACCTGTAGGTATTTAGGGTCTGGCGGCCGGAAGATCTCGCGCTGTACAGAAAGATAGCAGCCCCTGCCTAGGTAGGTAGGAGTATGTGAGGCAAGCAGACGGACGTGATGTTGCAAACCTAAGGTATATAACGCTGTGTTACTTGTTAATAAATGCCATTTGCCGTCCACCACATTGGTGTCTGTGTGCTGATGGACCAAGTGACCTGGGATGTGGTCGCCGTGCTGTCTCTGAACCAGGTCGTCACTGCCCACTGAGAGGAAACAGGAAGGGAACAGAACAAAGGGACTGAGAAACAAAGCAAAGTTCAGATCAAAATGAAGAGACTGGAAAGGGAAAACATGCAGCAATGAGCTGGAGGAAGACGAAAAGAGGGCTGAGGAGCAGGAAAGAGCAAGAGAAGACAAAGAACAGGCAGAGCCAGCTGGACAGGGGAGATACAGCGAGAGGGGATGGGGCCGGGAACAGGCAAGGAAGACAGAAAGACAAACAGGACAGAAAGACATCAAGAAGGAAAAGGGGCAGTAGTCTGGACAGAGATGGAGAAAGAAGCAGCGGGGAAAGGGCAGACAGGCAGAAAGACAGAGAGGGAGCAGCAGAGAGAATGAACAATAAGGGCTGGGGCAGGATAGAGATGGGAAAAATTCCTGGGGTGGGCAGCAAGAGGGAGAGGGAGTGAAAAAGAAGAGGGGCAGGAATAGGCACAGGGAGCAGGACAGAGGGATACAGTGAGAAATGATGAGGCACGGAGCTGGACAGAGCAACAGACAAGAATGACGCCAAAGAGAAACCAGGGATGGTGAGAACACAGAGGGGTGGAGACGGAGAGGGAGATTCAAGAAACCCTGCACAGAGATTCAGAAGGGTGGAGGAATAGGTGAGGAAGCAGCAGAGGGCCAGAGGGAGAAGAGATGAAGAGGAAGAAGGGCACAGCAGGAAAGAGGAGGGAGCAGGGAGGGACTGGGACACAAAAAGGGTGAAATGTCCCCAAGGGCCCAGGACTCACCGCACTTCCTGCTCTCTGCACTGCCAGGCAAGCTGTGGAGTTCAGGCACTTCTGTCTGTGAGAAATGCAGTTGTGATTCGTGCTGAGATGTTTCCTGTTTACAGATACAACCAAATGAGGCTCGGGCTCTGAACCTGCAAAAAGGAAAAGGTGGGTAAGTTCTATGTAAAAAGTTCTGGAACTTGTTTATGAGGTTATATTGATAGAGGGAGCTCACATTTTCAGGGTTAACCAACCACATAATAAGGGCCTACTAACTAACGAACTAACACTTGAAGCAACATCATGAGTATCTAGTTTAGAGCTGTATGTAACCAGCTGTGTTAAGAAAAACCAGAACCTCATCAAGTGCCGAGATCATAAGTTTTACAGCACCAGCTGTAACCTTGAGGAGACAAGACAGCCAAGAGTTACAGCAAAAGGGGGGCCAGTCTGGTTTCGGTCGACTTGGCAGCTTGGGAGACCCATAGAGACCATAGAGCCCATAGTGACCTATAGAGACCATAGAGACCATAGTGACCCATAGAGACCACAGAGACCACAGAGACTATAGGGATCTGTAGAGACCCATAGACACTACAGAGACTCATAAAGACCCATAGAGACCCATAGAGACCACAGAGACCCGTAGAGACCCATAGAGACCCATATAGACCACAGAGACCATAGACTCCCATAGAGACCAATAGAGACCCATAGAGACCACAGAGACACATAGACACCCATAAAGACCCATAAAGACCACAGAGACCACACAGACCCATAGAGACACACAGAGACCACAGAGACCCGTAAAGACCACAGAGACCATAGAGTCCCGTAGAGACCATAGAGACCCCTCCTCAAAGCCACCAAGTGACACTGCGCAGGCGCAACAGGGGCAGGTCAAGGAGGAGACTATGGAAATGGTTCTCTGAGACTCATTTGAATGAGAAGCAGGAAAGGTTATGGATATGTACAGGCGTTCCTGGGGTCATTATGAATATGTAACACCTCACTGTATTTAAGCACACCTCTTGTTTAAAGGTGTGCGTGTTGGGTGGAGCGAATCCCCCGTGCACCCAGCACTGTTTTGCTTATGCTCTAATGAACACGTGTTTAAGGAATACAATTAAGGAATTGGATTAAACATTGTTTATCCATAGAAAAAGTTATTTATCTCATTCCTTTACAACAAGTGATCGAATCTGCTATAGAAAAGTTCAACCCCCTCCTGTACAGTAAAGGACAAAAAAAAGCATGGATTTTTGTTCCACCTAATCCATAATGCAAGTACCAATTAGCAGTGGGTTCCTTCAAATATTCACTGTGAAGGCAGTTCCTGGCACGATTATATCAGCGTTCTTACTATTTTACAGGAGAAACACAGGGCACGGCTGATTTTGCCCACATGCAGTGCAATGATCACACGAGTGCGGTGAACCGGGTGAAAGGCCCTAGAGAAGGAAAATCAGGCTCCGTGTGCAGAGCCAAAACAGAAACCCTTTTCAAACTGCTTAATTTTAAAAAGCTACAATGGGTATAAAGTAGAAAAAAGAGCAGTCAATGCGCATAATGACACAATTAGATGGTTTTTCAGTTCCATGATGTGCTCTTTTACTAAAAAGTGTCTGCTGGAGTGGATATCCTGGACACGAACAGGCGGGTTCCTGGTGCTGTGCCCATGGTGATTCATCCACCGTGGCTGTGGGTGTCAGGCCTTGATACAACAGACACAAAACCTTGGGAGAGAGGTGATCACAGTAAAACGCTTAAAGATAATGAGGTAGCACACTTGATTTGGTCTTTATTTAAAAATACACATGGCTGCTGTCTTTTTCCAGTTTAGCTAGGACGGGCTCCAATATCTCTATTAATTCTAACTACAACACATGACAAAAATTAAGGGGGGAAAGCTTTGTTTTTACAACGGTAAATACAGTCTAAATCGTAATCTAGGAAACAGATAAAGGGGTGTAGCAGATGAGGCACAGACTCTCTTGAAGACGCAGAGAGACATTTAATACAAACTCAGGTTTGCATTTGAAACATCGCGGACCTCTGTCCCTGATGTACCAATTCCATATCAATCCCTCTGTCCCTGATGCACCAATCCCATATCAATCCCTCTGTCCCTGATGTAGCAATCCTGTATCAATCTCTCTGTCCCTGATGTACCAATCCCGTATCAATCCCTCTGTCCCTGATGTACCAACCCCATATCAATCCCTCTGTCCCTGATGTACCAATCCCGTATCAATCTCTCTGTCCCTGATGTACCAATCCTGTATCAATCCCTCTGTCCCTGATGGTTCATGTCCCACACAGTCTTTGCTGCTTGTGTTGTTCCACCAGTGCTTGTTCTCACACTGTGACTCTTGCAGTTTCTCACGGGCCTGATGTCCCAACCCTGCCACATCTCGCCTTCTTTGTTTAACAATTGCAGCCATAGCAGCGTGTAACTGCACAGCCATTGCACCATTAAAGCTTTTTTCAACCATTCGTTGTGCACAAGAGAAGACACATGGTACACAATCAATAAGTACAGACTCCACATACAAACATTCTAAGCAGCGGGTTAAAGGGCCGTGTTTCGCAATTTTTGTGGCACCCATAAGTAGCGATTCTGTAACAGTTAATATTCCCTGCATAGTGTTTAACACAGAATAATGAGCTCCCAGTCAACTAAGAATTCTATTTCTCTGTTCTCCAAGTCAGGATCTATATTAATATACTTCTGAGCTGTCGGTTTAAGACGGTGTAAAAACACCGTGGGAGACTCCTCACGATCCTGTTTAATCTCAGAAGGTTTTGACATATTTACAGCTTTAGGCGCAGCGTGTCTAATCCCGTATAAAATGCACTGGCGATACCAATGCAGCCTGTGCCCCGATATAAGGATATCAGGATCCCACCCTGGACTGACCAAGGGACAATTTTGATCTCATGTTCTCTGTGTATTCTACACCAATAGCTGTTCTTCAACAAACCTTTTACTGGTTTGCATTTCTTTCCCTGATTATCCTTTTTCAAAACAAATGGATCTGAAGGGGATAAAGACAATGCATATGTAACATTACGTATTGTGTAATATGCCTTATGTAATAGGCAACATATGATTTAAAATATCTATCTTACTATATATTACATGTAGCACATTACTATACTACAGATCTCAAAGTATACCCACCTAGACCTGTGCAGCATATTAATATTATTTACAGTGGCCGCCATTAATTACAATATTCAATCAGATTCTCCCTGGTTAACGCCCTGTTGAACAGCAAACGATCCTTTTCCAATATCAGAAAACACAGCCCGGGGGGGATTTCTCCCGAATCCTCCTGCCGATTGTCCACTACCTACTTCACAATCACAATGACAGACAATTGGTGAACCCTAAGTACTGGACTATAAAATCACCCAAGACACAAGTAACAACAACAACAAACCACTAAAGACACAAACAATTATACAATTGCTAAGGCACAAACAGCAAAATCACTAAAGGTACCCTTATCAAATTACTGTTCCCTCATTTTTCTCTTTATTTTTTTCTAATTTTTCTCTTTAATTTTTTCTTTCTTTCTTTTTTTAAGTTTCCCAGTTCACCAAAATGCGCAGACACGAATGCGCAGACCCAACGCGCTGGTGTCGCCCACGTCTCGCGCAGGCAGCGTGCCAACCCAACCAGACAATGAAAGTGCCTTATCTCACTGATGGGGTTTTACCCGCGTCCCGAGCTGGTCCGAGGAGCTGTGGTCCCTTCCAGGAATTCCCCGGTGCCAGCACAAGGTCCCAGAGATCCTGGGATCCACGGGAGATCAGGCAAATTATCCATCCTCGTCGCCAGAAATGATACCGAAAAGTCGTCAAACAGACTCTTTAACACTGTTTTGAAAGTGTTAAACAGCAGGCACTTTTATTACAGCACGCTGGAGGATCGCTCCTCTAATCGAGCATGCGTTCCGCTTTCCTCTGGTTTTACATATTGTGGAACTCCTCAAACAGCAAAACATGCCAACCAATGTTACAGACGTCTCGTGCTCTTTCACCAGCGCGTGCAGCAGCAACGAGAAATCTGGAATGAGTGTCTACAGAAACACGTACATATTTACCCAATTCAGACAATGCGTTACATCCGCTGGCCGTACTTCATTGGCAGTAACCCCTCCTGGATTAACACCCTCTGTGGATGGCACGGGCGCCAACTGTTGGCAATCAGGGCAGGAGACAAGAACGTTCCTGGCCTGATCCACTGTCATTTGAAGTTGTCGTTTTAACGCCTTTGCACTCTGGTGAAAGAATTTATGTGATCATTTAGCTTGCTCCAAGGCTTTAGGCACAGTGAGCGGCACAGCTTGTGCATCGGCCCTGAAAGAGGTCCTGAAAGGGCCACTGCGAGATCGGGTGTGCATTGCATAATACCCATGATGTCTATGATTTATTAGAAATCATAGCATTCTCAATTCAGCCATCAAAAGAGGATTATCCTCTTCCTTAAGAAAAGAAGCTTTCAGGCAGCTAAGTATGCCAGCTGCATAATATGAGCCAGTGACAACATCCAAAGGCTCCTTACAGAACACCTCAAAGCGATCCTAACAGCTGTCAGCTCAAGAACTTGTTTGACCCTTGGTCTCTTTTTCTACCTTGTGTTTGCAGCACTGGGTATCTGAGTTTAGCCACGTAATTACAACTTTACGTGAGCGACCAGAGGCATCAGTAAATACAGTCTTGTCACTTACTGGTCGTTGCTGACAGCAGCATGTATTGCGAATTCTCCTTCGTTGTAGGACGAAATATACCTTCAGGTCTACCCCATACATAGCGTATAAACATTCTCTGCCTTTAATTATTGGTTTTGCATACATTTCTTTTATCATCCAAACTGTTTTCATTGATGTGTGAGCTAGAAAAACCCATACGGCCACAGTCACCTTTCTCCCTCCTTGAGCTCTCCTGACCTGCGGTTCCACCACCGGTGTCTTCTTTCTTGATCCCTCTTGACTGGCAGGTGCGCTCCAACCCTCTTTACCCATCACTGTTCCTCACGGGTTCACCTCCTTCCTTGCTTTTCCTGTGCACGCTGCTCCCCTTGAAGAGAAACACACGGAGGACTGAGCTACACCAGCCCAAGGGCACTACAGTCAGACAGGGGCTGAGTCCAGGGCTGACACCTCCCCACACCCCACAGCGCGCCCACCTTGCCTTGGCACCAGCCCCTGGCACAGCCCTTCCCCTCAGCTCTGCCCTCCCTGCAGCACAGCTTCCGCACGTGCCCTGCTCAGGCTGGACCCCAGTGTCATGGGTTAGAGATGTCACAGCTCAGTACAAATGCCCACGGTCCTTGGAATAAATTTGGTGCCGTGACTCAGATGAAGGATATTCGACGGCGATCCTTTTTGAGAGAGGCGCCCCGCTTCTTTTTCTAGCGGCCCTTGGAGGATTTTTTCGCCACCCTTCACCGAAGAACCTTCTAAATTGCAATAAGCAAAGTAAATGC
The DNA here is from genome assembly GCF_963082525.1 of Nesoenas mayeri. NCBI lineage: Eukaryota > Metazoa > Chordata > Aves > Columbiformes > Columbidae > Nesoenas > Nesoenas mayeri. Next base: position 376,028 of record NC_137571.1, read on the forward strand.
TGGCAGCCCCTTAAACTTTGTGCACAAAGATCCGAGTGAAGACGCAGGACGCATGAGTATAGGCCGGATTTCCCCTCGGTTGTGGCTGGGTTTCCTGGGGGACGACGACTGAGACGTCCAATTGCGGACGAAGCGAGTGCGGACCCTCCAGTAGTGCAGTTCTCGGAGCCCGCGAGGGAGCGAGTCACGAACGAGGGGAGCGTGTGTGAGTGTGCGTGAGTGCACCCTGGAAGATGAGACAGAATAAAAGTCGACCTTCTGGTCCCAGGGGTGGGGATTCGCAAGCGAAACTTCCACCAATCCCCCAGGATAGTCCACTAGGATTGATGATTAAATATTGGAATAATTACCCCTCTAGATGGGGTAAGAGTAAAATAAAAATGATCCACTATTGTATGGTAGTTTGAGGTGGTAAGGAAATTCGTAAGGACCATCTGTTTCAGCCAGTGTTCGGATCCTTTGAGGATTGGATTTGCCAAGCCTTCAACCTGTACATTCACTCAAAGGAACCGTTTAGTCAAGAGGAGAGCGATTATGCACGCTTATGGATAGGGTCAGAGACTAGGATCAATCTGTATCCGTTAAAAGAAAAGGGGGATAAGAGGCACAATAAACAAAGAAACAAGCGGCATGAGGAAGAAATTCCCGTAGCACCCCCACCTTATGTGCCGCCACCACCACCCCCGGTGCCGGCCCCTGGTCCAAATGCTCCACCACTGGCACCGAACCTGGAGGAAATGGACCTTAGTCAACCCACAGGACTACGTCTCTCGTAGTAAGATTAGACAGCAGCAGTACCAGATGACGGGACAATTATATCCGTTGCGAGAAATTGCGATGGGAGGTCCACAGGCGGGAATGGGGTATGTGGCGGTGCTCCTCAATTCTGGAGACGTCGCAGATTTTAAAAAGGAAATGGGGAATCTATTAGAGGACCCGCTAGGAGTAGCGAAGCGGGTTGATCAATTCTTAGGACCTAATACATACACGTGGGATGAACTGCAAGCAATCATAGGAATATTATTTACTGCCGAAGAGAGGGGAATGATCCGTAGAGCCGGTATGCGAATCTGGGATGAACAGCATCAACAAGGTCCTGCAGCCGACACTAAATGGGCGCTGCAAAGGCCCGACTGGAATAACCAGGACCCATTACACAGGGGTCTCATGCAAGATCCGCGGACTATATTAGTCCAAGGTATTAGACAATCTGTACCGAGGGGACAGAACATTGGAAGGGTGTCTAGTGAACACCAGAAAAAAGATGAAACGCCCACAGAATGGCTAGAACGGCTTAGAAAGAATTTACAGTTATACTCGGGATTAGATCCCAGTACCCCTGTAGGGGAAGCATTGTTAAAAACGCAATTTGTAGCAAAATTCTGGACAGATATTCGGAAGAAACTGGAAAAACTTGAGGATTGGCAAAATCGTGGATTAGATGAACTACTAAGGGAAGCTCAGAAAGTGTATGTCAGGAGAGAGGATGGAAAAGAGCGGAGGACTGTACGAATGACGGTTGCAGCAGTCAGAGAAGGTACAGCTCAGAAATCCAAAGATCCAAGGGCAGAGTATAAGGGGCCCAGTCCTAAGACAAGACCCCTTAATAGCGAGACTACAATGGAACGGGATGAGCCGATAGAATGTTTTTACTGTGGAAAGAAAGGGCACATTAAGCGGAAGTGTAGGAAGAAAATGGCGGATGAGAAAATGTTTAAAGCGGAATAGGGGTGTCAGGGGCTCTTTTTGCTGGGGACCCAAAAAGGAACAGAGCCCTTGATCAAATGGAAAGTGGGCCCCCAGCAGCAAGAAATTGAATTTCTTGTCAATTCTGGGGCAGAGCAATCTACCATACAAGCCTTGCCCAGGGGATGCAAAATATCCTCCGACACCATGCAAGTAATTGAGGCAAAAGGGGAGCCATTTTGTGTTCCCGTTATAAAGGGGGTAATTATCAAAACCAACTCCAAAATAGGAGTGGGAAATTTGCTTTTAGTTCCAGAAGCTGAATATCATCTCTTGGGGCGGGATTTAATAAATGAATTGGGTATCAATTTAGAAGTAAGAGGGAAAGAAATTCGGATAAGATTATGTCCCCTCAAAGTGGAAGACGAGAATAAAATCAATCCTGAAGTGTGGTATACGGAGGATTCAGTAGGGAAACTGAACATAACGCCCTTTAAAGTTAAAATCTCTAGCCCAGAAATACCCATTCGGGTAAGACAATATCCAATATCTGAAGAAGGTCGAAGGGGGTTGAAACCAGAAATAGAAAGATTGTTAGAAAAAGGCTTGCTTGAACCTTGCATGTCTCCTTTTAACACCCCCATTTGACCAGTAAGAAAAAAAGATGGGAAATGGAGGCTGGTACATGACCTGAGGGAGATAAACAAGAGGACTGTGAGTCGATTTCCTGCAGTAGCTAACCCGTATACCCTCCTGAGTCATCTAAGCCTGGATGATGAGTGGTATAGTGTAATAGACTTAAAGGATGCCTTCTGGGCTTGCCCATTGGATGAGGAAAGTCGAAATTATTTTGCCTTTGAGTGGGAGGACCCAGATACTCATAGAAAACAACAGTTACGCTCGACTGTACTTCCCCAGGGGTTTACGGAGTCGCCCAATTTGTTTGGGCAAGCTTTAGAACAAATGTTACAGGAATACGAACGTAGCCCTGAAGTGGTGCTAATAGAGTATGTGGACGATCTCTTGTTGGCAGGGCAGGATGAGGAGGGGATTAGACAAGACAGTATAAGGTTCTTAAATTTCCTTAGTTTACAGGGACTCAAGGTATCAAAAAGTAAACTTCAGTTTGTCGAACAAGAAGTAAAATACCTGGGGCACTATTTAAGCAGGGGGATCAAACATTTAGACCCGGAAAGAATAAAAGGGATCCTGTCATTACCGGCCCCAAAGTCTAAGAGGCAGATAAGACAAATATTAGGACTGACTGGATACTGCAGACATTGGATCGAAAACTAGACAAAGAAAGTGAAATTTTTGTACAAAAAACCAACACAGGAAGAATTAGTACAATGGACAGAACAAGAGGAGGAACAACTGAACGATATTAAGAAAGAACTGGTGAGTGCCCCTGTGTTAAGCCTACCAGACACACAAAAGCCGTTTTATTTATTTCCTAATGTGGACTCAGGAACTGCATATGGAGTATTAGCGCAGCAGTGGGCTGGACATAAAAAACCAGTAGCCTACCTATCCAACTTGTTAGACCCCGTTAGTAGGGGTTGGCCTACATGTTTACAGGCAATAGTATCAGCTGCATTATTAGTGGAAGAAACGCAGAAAATAACATTTGGAGGGGAACTGCATGTATTAACACCGCACAATATACGAGGGGTGCTGCAACAAAAATCCGAAAAATGGATAACGGATTCTAGGTTATTAAAATATGAAAGTATTCTAATTGAATCCCCAAAATTGACTTTGGAAAGCACCTCTTTACAGAACCCTGCACAATTCCTATACGGAGAACCTAGTGTAGAATTGACAGATAATTGTTTGCAAGTAATTGAAGAACAAACCAAAATAAGACCTGATCTAGAAGAGGAAGAGTTATCAGATGGAGAAAAATTATTTGTAGATGGCTCCTCCCGGGTGGTGGCAGGAAAGCCAAAGTCAGGATATGCAATAATAAATGGGAAAATCAATGAAGTCCTAGAATCAGGACCACTAAACCCTGGATGGTCTGCACAAGCTTGTGAATTATATGCTGTTCTAAGAGTCTTGCAATTAATTGGCACGGGTAGCGGGACTATATACACAGACTCAAAGTATGCATTTGGAGTAGTACATACATTGGGCAAAATATGGGAAGAACGAGGACTGATAAATTCACAAGGGAAAAATCTAATACATCAAGGACTGATTCTACAAATCTTGCAAGAAATAAGAAAACCTAGAGCAATAGCAGTGGTTCATGTAAAGGGGCACCAGAAAGGTCTGAATCCCATTCTTAGGGGAAATAACCTTGCAGACGAAGAAGCAAGAAAGGCGGCCTTATTAAATCTTAAGAGATTGACTTGTGAGATTCCAGACCCAAAGGAACTAAGAAAAGACTGCCCAAACTGTGGGCAAGGGACGATGTGGGAAAATGATTACCCTTGCTATCAATGTTGGAAAGAATTTAATGTAGACGCCATTCCACGCACCTGCCTAGGACTAAGAGGGAAATGGTGTCCCAGTCATTCGGGCATATACGTTTTTAGCACTGTAGAACAAGAGAAGCTTGCTAAATTAGGAGCAAAGCAGCAAGGCAAACAGTGGAAGCTAAAAGATGGGAGGGAAGTAGTTCCAAAAGTAACTGCAATTAGTATAATGAACAGATTGCATGATATCACACATTGGGGAACGCAGGCATTAGTAGATCAATTTTCTACAAAGTATGCTTGTATAGGAGCATACAATATAGCAAAACGAATTGTTGAAAAGTGCCTCACCTGTCAGCGAGTGAATAAACAGCAAATAAAGAAACGAGTTCCCGGTGGGAGGGAACTCACATTTCGACCGTTCTCAAAAATACAAATTGATTTTACAGAACTACCAAAGGTCGGACGTTACCGTTATTTGTTGGTGCTAGTAGACCACCTTACACACTTTGTGGAGGCATTCCCAACAGCTAGAGCTACTGCACGTACAGTAGCAAAAATACCGTTAGAAGAAATAATTCCCCGATATGGAATAATTGAAGCCATTGATTCCGACCGGGGCCCACACTTTGCATCAAAGATTATTATAGAGACCTTCCAGACACTAGGTACCAATTGGCAATATCATACTCCATGGCATCCACAAAGTTCAGGAAGAGTAGAACGAATGAATGGAGAGATAAAGAAACAACTCACAAAACTGACGATAGAAACCAAAATGTCATGGGTAAAGTGTTTGCCCTTAGCACTATTAAATATAAGAACGCAGCCGAGAACAGACCTCGGGATCTCACCTTTCGAGATGTTATATGATATGCCCTATGATTTAGAAATACCACAGAACCACCCAGAAATAAAGGATTTCCAAATAAAGAATTATCTAATACAGTTATTAAAGCGAAGAAAATACCTTTGGGAAAAAGGATTAGTGGTACAACGACCGCCTTTAGACATAAAAATACATACTCTAGAACCTGGAGATAAAGTGCTTATAAAGACCTGGAAGGAGGCATCACTAACCCCTCGATGGGAGGGACCTTATGCTGTTTTACTCACTACAGAAACAGCTATTCGGACCGCCAAGAAGGGGTGGACACACGCCAGTCGAGTGAAAGGCCCGATTAAGACCGACACGTGGACTGCAGAATCCAGAGGACCCTTTCAGGATTAAACTGAGGAAGCAATAAATGGACTTGGACTTACCAACCTGTATCGTGCAAGTACAGAAAAAAGATAAAGCTGATTATAAATACCCTATTTGTAAGGATTATAACGTTAAATGTGATAACATAGGTTGCAACTGTTATCCTTTTGGATGCTTTAAATGCACAGTGTGCCAGGAAAACTGGTGGTTGCATTGCCTAGATGGTATTCCCCCTCAAGGAACTTGTGATCAGTGTTATTCAATTGAACGAGAAATTACTGAATTAGCATTAAAACTTAACACATAGTACAAGTGTGCTGTCGAACCACTGTAGAAGAAATAACGTGCCATTCCCCCTTGGTAAAAAGCTGCAACTGGGAAGTTTACAAGCGACGGTGCAGTTGCCGGAAACATTCGGGGCCTCCTGAAGAATATTCTTGCTGCCGAGAAGATGGTTTACCCCGTGGCTCGAAGCAACCGAGTCGACGGGCGAGGCAGAGGAATAACACAAAGTGGGGGCAAAAATCCAAATGGAATTGTGCAGCAATGTTGGGAGAACTACCCCAGTGCTAGGCAGCACAACAAATTGCAAAATCAAAGCAAGCTGAACCTAGGCAAATGCAACCCCATTTGGCATGCTCTATTAATATTATTACTAACGGCCAGTAACGGGGAGTCAGCACATAGACCATACAAATGGACCCTAATTCAGGTAGAAGAGAGCTGAGTGATTAAAGAGAATATTACAGTAGGATCCCCTAGTTTTTCTGTAACCCTTTGTCAGTTAGCACCTATACAACCATGCTTAGATCAAAGAGTTTATTATGTTTGTCCCTCTTCCAATCCAGGGAAGAGTTACTGCAACTATCCTAATGAGTATTATTGTGCATATTGGGGTTGTGAGACAATTGCTTCAGACTGGAAACCGGTTGTGCGAGATAAGTTTTTGAATATAACCTGGGGGCCCAGCGGTTGCCAGCCTTCTAAGCGAGACTCAAGCAGAGGTACAATAAACCCAGGTAGTTGTACACATTTGACACTCACAGCCCTGCAACCAGAGGACCAAGGATGGATACGAGGAATAATTTGGGGAGTCAGGTATTGGAAAGCAGGAAAGGATCGAGGAGGGCTCATAAAAATCCAGAAGGAACCTGCGCCTGAAGAAAGAGCCCAACCAACAGGTCCCAATGTAGTAATAACCGAAGAATTAGAAATTAACAAGACAATAACAGATGGTCTTGAAAACACACAAGACTCTAATACTAACGAAAATTCACTTTGGACCCTAATGAATGCAAGTTATCAGGTTATCAACAGGACCTATCCAAATTTAATGCTAGAATGTTGGTTGTGTTTTGATCCAAAACCGCCATACTTTGAGGCCATTGGGCTCGGAGCAATGCCTAAACTCGCCAATGGAACAAATCCTGACTCTTGTAAATGGAGTAATGAGACCCAGGGAATCTCATTGCAGCAAGTGCAGGGTAAGGGGATATGCATTGGTAAGGTACTCCCTGAAAAACAACACCTATGCATGAACAGAATACGCACCGGTCAATGGATAACGAGAATTAGGAGGCCCAGCGATTGGATAATACCAGTTAATAACTCTAAGTGGATATGTTCAAAAAGCGGGCTCACACCCTGTGTTTCCATGAAATATATAAAACTATTAGAAGAGTTTTGCATACAAGTGGTAGTTATTCCTAAAATTACCTGTCACCCAAAGGGATATGAAGAAATCGTGGTAACTCACCAGTTAGTAAAAAGAGAACCAGTCACTGCCATAACTGTAGGCGCCCTACTAGCCCTTAGTGCGGCGGGTGCAGGAACCGGCATCGCCTCACTAGTAAGTCAGAACCACCAATTTGCAGCACTAAGGGTGGCCGTTGATGAGGACCTGTTAAGGAAAGAGCAATCTATAAGTGTGCTAGAAAAATTGGTAAGATCTCTGTCTGAAGTAGTCTTACAGAACCGACGAGGTTTGGACCTACTATTTCTTAAGGAAGGAGGACTTTGTGCGGCTTTAAGGGAAGAGTGTTGTGTTTATGCCGATCACACAGGACTAGTAAGAGACACAATGAATAAACTAGGAGAAAATATAGAAAAACGAAAAAAAGAATATGAATCTCGGCAGAGCTGGTATGAGAAGTGGTTCAGACAATCACCCTGGCTTACAACCCTCTTATCCACTATAGCAGGACCACTGATTCTTTTAATCCTAGTATTAACATTCGGACCTTGTATCTTAATTAAAGTAATAGTGATCGTGAAAGGCAGACTAGAAGCCGCTCACTTGAGGTTGATTGAGGCAAAATATGAGAAATTGCATGATCAAAACGACACCGAATTATTAGTATTAAGTGGTCAAGAGTTGCAACGCTTTAACGAACAAAATAAGTAAAAAAATAGAAAAGGGGGAAATAATTGTAACAAGCAATTCCAAGAAATGTTTGTTCATTAAAGCTCCTGGAGATGTTTGTTTGAGGAGTGTTTGTATGTTTACTTGCTTTGTCCTGCTTGATGTATTTACCTCATAAGCAACCAAAGTAAGCTGATCAAAACTGGCTACACAGCAGTCAATGCCCACATGATACGAGCCTTCAACATGAGTGAAAAGTTACACCCGGAAGCTGTGGAGCAGAGATGGTCTTTGAAACCCAGAGAACTGAATTAGCTGGTGCGCGTGCCGCAAGGGAGACTGAGGCATCTAGGCCGCACCCAGCACTGTCTTTGCTTATTGCTTGATTAGAAATAAAACTTTTGTTACTTACAAGACTAAGTCCAAATTTATTACAGTCCTCACCTGCTCCTTGGTACTTGTGGGACCCCAGTGTCACGGGTTAGAGGTGTCACAGCTCAGTACAAATGCGCACGGTCCTCACCTGCTCCTTGGTACTTGCTGGACCCCAATGTCACGGGTTAGAGATGTCACAGCTCAGTACAAATGCCCACGGTCTTCACCCGCTCTTTGGTACTAGCATCAGTAAATACAGTCTTGTCACTTACTGGTCGTTGCTGACAGCAGCATTTGCTGTACAAGTCTCAATTACCAATTTCAGCCCACAGTTTATGTTGACAGTAATAAACAAATATGTTCCCTGCGTATGTTGCCAATGCAATCTGGAAATTCACATCTTCAGCTAATTACCACTGCGAATTCTCCTTCCTTGCAGGAAGAAATATACCTTCAGGTCTACCCCATACATAGCATTCAAACATTCTCTGCCTTTAATTATTGGTTTTGCATACATTTCTTTTATTATCCAAACTGTTTTCATTGGTGTGTGAGCTAGAAAAACCCATACGGCCACAGTCACCTTTCTCCCTCCTTGAGCTCTCCTGACCTGCGGTTCCACCACCGGTGTCTTCCTTCTTGATCCCTCTTGACTGGCAGATGCGCTCCAACCCTCTTTACCCATCACTGTTCCTCACGGGTTCAACTCTTTCCTTGCTTTTCCTTTGCACGCTGCTCCCCCTGAAGAGAAACACACGGAGGACTGAGCTACACTAGACCAAGGGCACTACAGTCAGACAGGGGCTGAGTCCGGGGCTGACACCTCCCCACACCCTACAGCGCGCCCACCTTGTCTTGGCACCAGCCCCTGGCACAGCCCTTCCCCTCAGCTCTGCCCTCCCTGCAGCACAGCTTCCACACGTGCCCTGCTCAGGCTGGACCCCAGTGTCATGGGTTAGAGATGTCACAGCTCAGTACAAATGCCCACAGTCCTCATCTGCTCCTTGGTACTTGCTGGACCCCAATGTCACGAGTTAGAGATGTCAGAGCTCAGTACAAATGCCCACGGTCCTCACCCACGATGCGAACGGTTTGGATCTCCGGGTCTCTGAGGGCGAGAGTAATAAATGTGACCTGTGGGGGCGCAGGAACTTCCCGTCCACTTGCTCCTCCATTCAGTCAGGTGCTGCAAGAGAGGGACAGAGAAAGAAACAGTTGGACCGGTTTAACAACCTCGTCATCTCTGTCCCCAAACCTGTAGGCGTCCTAGGAGGCCTGATCTAAGTTTGGCTCTTCTCCCGCTCTTTGCTGGAATACTTCACTGCACAAATTTCTGTCATGAACACTCTCTTAACCATCTGATGTGTTCACAGTTCCCAGCCCAGCGTCCATTCCTCAAGGTACCTCAGCATTTCCCTTTGAAACCAGACCTGAGTGCCATCCCGTCCTGAGCTCCCTTAGCATTGCCCCCTGCAGCCTCCCCGACGCCATCTCCTCCCCGAGGTCCCTCAGTCTTTCCCGCCAAAGCCCCCCCGATGTCAACCCCCCCGAGGTCCCTCAGCCTTTCCCGCCCAAGCTCCTTCCGCGCCGTCCCGCCCTCAGGCTCCTCCGCCGCTCCCGCCGCTGCCCCCTCCCGCTCGCTTTCCTCCCTCTGCCCTGTGGCACCACGGGCTCCCCCCTCCGCCCCACGGCCCCGCCCGAGCCCCGCGCAGCGCTCAGCCCGGGGCTCCCTTCCCTCACAGCCGCCCGTGTGTTTCCCCCTCGCCCCTTGCTCGGCCCGGCCCGGGGCCGCGCTGTTGCGGCTGCCTGCCCCTTGCCTTCCTCCTGCCCAAACCAGCCCGTCTCTCCCCCTCCAGCCTCCCCCCTCAGCCGGGACCGGGGCGGCCCCGTCCGGTCTCCCCGGTGTCCGTCCGCCCCTCACTCACCGCCGGCCCCGCCGCCGCACCGCTTGCACACGCTCCTCGGCCCGCGCGCTTCTGCAGCGTGGCCCCGCCCATCCGGCGCAGGAGCCAATCCTGTCCGCGCCCGCCACCGGGCCCCGCCCCCCCTCCCGGCCCGGAGCCGCCGGCGGCCGCAGAGCGGCGCTGTCCGCCCGCAGCGCGGCCCCGGCCCCGGCGGGTCAGCGGCAGCGGGGCCGGGAGCGCTCGGGCTGCGCCTGCCCGGGACGACCCGGGACCGAGGGCTCCGCCGCTGCAGCCCGTTTCGTGCCGGTTGCACCCCCGGTTTGCACGGCTGCAGCCTTCCTGCTGCTTTAGCTCACACAGCTTTCTTCCTTCTACCTGCACAGCAGTTCACACTCACAAACGTTCCGTGCTCGTTGCCATAAGAATATCTGCAGAAGAATCTCCAAACATTACAAAGATAGACCACGGACCACAGCTTCCTGAGCTTTCGGGTTAAAGTTCCTGTAGATCCCCATGTTTCAATTAAACAGACACCACCAGTAGAGCTGCTGCCTCTGCCGTCTTTGGTCAGAAAGAAGTGACAACACCAGAAAACACATTGGCAGACGGTGCTTTGACCAGTGAAGGTGGGGTCTACAAAAGTCTGATTAAACCAAACAGCCTGAGGGCTTTATCAAGCTGCAGATCTGCTAGGCATGCTGAAATGCAACAGTTTACTCCTGCAATATTCCAGAATGGAACAGCCCGTCATATCCAATCTCATCTCAAAGTTCCAAACCAGTACATTAAAAAGCTGTCACTAGGTATTAGAAGACCACTGCAAGTTCGTATTGCTTTTTGAGTTCAATAAGAATTTTTCAATAAACCAAAACCCAAGCAGTTTCTGCAGTCTGTTGCTCATCCTCCTGTTCATTCCTTAGCCCTGCAGCAATCGGTTTTTATACGACGTGTCAGCAGAGGCGTTTGAAAAACCCCAAACAAAACTTATTCCAGTCCACGGACCCCCCGTCCTCCCTGCCCCCCCTCACCCTGAGCCCCACGATCAGCACTTGGTGCGGGAGAGGAACACAGCTCGACATGTTGTATCTGGGATGCTGTATCTATTATGCTGTACCTAGGATGCTGTATCTGGGATGCTGTATCTGGGATGCTGTATCTGGGATGGCGTATCTGGGATGCTGTATCTGGGATGCTGTATCTGGGATACTGTATCTAGGATGCTGTATCTAGGATGCTGTACCTGGGATGCTGTATCTGGCGTGATGTATCTAGGATGCTGTATCTAGGATGCTGTTTCTGGTGTGATGTATCTAGGATGCTGTATCTAGGATGCTGTACCTGGTGTGATGTATCTAGGATGCTGTATCTGGGATGCTGTATCTAGGATGCTGTATCTGGGATGCTGTATTTGGGATGCTGTATCTAGGATGCTGTATCTGGGATACAAGTCAGGGATGCGGACTTGAATGGTGGTGCTTTTATGAACATTTTATGGTGTTGCTGCTTCAAAGCCCTTCATTTTCCTAGAAATTTTAAGATGATATTTCTTATTCGGAGGTTCAGACTCTGGTTGGACTTGGTGTTGAATGGTCCATATAATGGGGTCCATGAAATAAGAAGCTCGCTTCTTTGTTGTTGTTTTCTAACACTGTCTGAATTTGGTAAGCAAGAGCAAACGTGGTTGACAGTGTCTGTTTTTTGAGAGTAACGTATTCCTGACTCTCCCTCTTTGTATGGTGAAGGTTTCTGCCTGCACTATGATTTTGCTGGGCTGTGAGGCTGTGTGGGAGCAGCAGAGGTAAGAAGTGGTGGCTTTAAAGGCATTGAAGCTGTGGTAAAAGTAGCAAGTAAAGCTCGTTTCTTCCTAGAGAGCTGCCTGACAGAAACAGTTACAAGGAAAAACCCTTGAAGTTGGCTTTTTTTTTTTTTTTTCTAATTCAGTCTTAATATGGAGCTTTTGGTATTGATTGATTGATTGATTGATTTCTGGGAAGCAAGAAGTGAGAGCCTGTGCACTCCCATAGGCAGCGCTGCCTCCCAAATAGGTGCCCCCTTCTCCACTTCTGTTCCTCCCATGCTCGTGTAGAACAAGGCCATGCAGTCGTGTGCAGATGTGGTGATTCCAATGTGACTATGAGGTCACAGCCCCACAGTGACGTGCTGTGCTGTGTCTCGGCAGCAGCAGCAGCAGCAGCAGCAGCAGCATCACGGTGCGAGCGTGGGGGCCATGGTCCTCACCCTCCTCCTCCTGCTGGTGTCCCTGCCAGCCCGGGAGGCCCAGGCTGCTCCAGCCGAGCGCAGGGAGCAGGTGGGCGGGCAGGGGCAGCACCCAGCCCCAAGCAGCTCAGCAGGGCAGCAGTGGGGCCAGGGCTGGGGCTGGGGCCGGGAGAGCAGCCGGGCTGGGCCGGGCAGGGCGAGCCAGGCAGCACCAGGGTGTGGGCAGGGGGCAGACGCCCCGCAGGGAGGGGAGAGGGGCTGTGGCTGCTTCAGGGGCAAGTTGTGGGCAAGCGGGGGCTGGGAGTGGTGGCACAGGGGCAGAAACCAGCACTGAGTCCCTGCGGGGCCCTCCCTGCCCCCCAGCCCCGTGCCACACGGCCCCATCCCAGGGCATGCTTTGAGCCTTTGGGCCCATTTCAAATCAAAGCTGGGGTTGGTTTGGCTCTTTGGGCCAGTTTTGAGCTCAATCTGGGCACATTTCTGCCCTTTGGGGTCGTTTCTGCCTAGATCTGGGAGTTCTTTGGCTTTGCAGTCCAGTTTATACTCAAATCTGGGAGTGTTTGGGCCACTTTTTTAGCCAAATCAGGGCATACTTTGACTTTTTGGTCCAATTTCACCCCAAATCTGGGGATGTTATACCCCTTTTTGGCCATTTTAATCAAAATCTAGTGGTGCTTTGGTTTTTCTGGCTCTTTTTACCCGATATACTCAGGTGCTTTTACCCATTTTTTCTCCTAATGGAGGCGCTGTGTTCCCAAATATGGGATATTTTCACCTTTGCCAGCAGTTTTGCTCCCAAATGTGGATGTTTTTGCCTCTTTTGGCCACTTTTTGCCCAAATACTCAGAATCTTTTGCCTGTATTGGCCAATTTAGCCCCCAAATATTTGGAATATTTAGTCATTTTTCCAGTTTTCTCCCTAAATAGGGCTATTTCTCTGCAATATATGGGCATTGTTGTCCTAAATATGTTGTGCTGTGATTTGTTTTGTTTTGTTCTCAGTCCTCTTTATGTCCTCTTTTACCCGAAATGCAGGAGTATTGCTCTGTGAGCCTGGAAACCTCTCTGATCTGTGATGACTCCAGGCCATGGCATTGGCAGAGCTGATGGAGCTTCTCAGCTGGATCCTGGTTATGAGCCTTGGGCTGTCCCAGGGGTAAGTTGTCACTGTCTGTCTGCTTGAGGGAATAAACACTCGCATTTTAATAGGTTATTAATGTGTGATTGTACCCAGGATCATCTCAGAGGCTTTCCAAAAGCTTTTTGTGCCTTGGTGGTGTTACACAGACAAGTAATGAATATTCATTTGCCTGCAAAGCTGCTAGTTCTCAGCAAAAAGGTCACCCATGTTCCATTTCTAGCTGTGGGAACGTACACCTTTGTATGTGTCCTGTGTCATTACCTCACCCCCTCCCATTACTGCAGGTGACTGAGGAAGAAGGAGATCACAACATGCCATGGAAGCTCCTCACCCGTGGTTGACTCCCTGTTTAGTTACTGCAGTCCATGGTGATCAAGCCTCTTGGTGTAATCCTGTTCCTGAGCCTGGGGCAATCCCAGGGGTAAGTGTTCAGTCTTCACTGGTCACTGGCCTTCTGCATTTGCTAATATTTGGTTTATTATTTGTTAACATTTTCCTGCACTAGTTGCGCCTTGCAGTAGCCAGCAGGCTCTTTGCTAGAAGAAGCATGGATGATCATTTTTTGCCCTGGTGCTGCATGCTCCCACCTTAGTGTGGGTTTTCTTTTGTGTGTGTGAGAGGTGTCCTGGTCAGAAGGCCCTGAGAGGCGCCATGTTTGTCCATCTGGTCCTTGAGGGGTGTTGCATGTGGCCTGGACACAGTGGTTTGGAAGCTGCCAGGTCCCAGCCAAGGGGTCTGCAGCCCCTCTGCAGCTTTGGCAATTTCAACATGCGTCTGGGTCCCATGTTGTTGCCTGACCCCCGTCCAGGCACTGCAGGTCGCTGAGGACAAGGTAGATCACAACGCGAAATGGAAACGCTTTTCCTTTCTGCTTGTTTCCAGCCGTCCCTGTAGGCAGCAGCTACTTGACTTCTTGACTTGAGTCTGTCCGTGAGCCTCGGGGCAATCCCCCAGGTACGACCTTGGAACAAATGAGCGTGGGGCCCCCAGCTCTTTGCCACCAGCTGAGGAACCCATGTTGGCAGTTATGTAGCAGCACTTGCTGTCCCAGCACACAGTGGAATTGCACGCTGTGAATCCTGGTGCCGACATCCCAGAGCCCAAAGCTGGAGAGGGGGAACGCGGCAGCTGCCTGTGCTGTGCTGGGCTGGTGTTGGGTGCAGATGTTGTGCCAGGGTGTGCTTACTGCTCTTGCTTTTGCAGTGAAGTTCTCAGCGTGCAAGAGCATCTGGGAGAGCTCTGACCCTTTGCTGGAGCTGGTGCTGGAGATCAGGTAGTGGGACAGGGTGTGGGTGGGGGAGCTCTGCTCTCACAGGGGATGTTCCTGCAGCTGCACCATTACTGCTCTGGAGGCTGCTTAACTGCCAGTGTCAGGCAGGGTGCAGGCAAGAGGGAAGCAGCTTCTGTTGTTGTGCTGCCTCTGTCTGGAAGAGCAGAGCCTGTTGCCTGAGCATGAGCCACGAATCCTCCATTGAGGCTCCATGGGACTGGGGACAGTACAGACGTCCCCCATGGCATGCTGGCCAGTCCCTGGCTGGGGACAGGCTCAGGGGTTTGGTGCAGTCTGTGGCCCTGTGCTCATGCTCTGTTTTATCTCTTGGGGCCAGTGTCTCTGATCAGGTGAAAAAAGCTGAGACCAACAGAGCCAGGTCTTCACCAGCGACAGGCCAGGTGAGTCCTGAAGGCTGTTCTGGGCCAGAGCTGCAGGAGCTGCTGCCCCTCTGCCTGCTCTGCGAGGGCAGGTGGGCTGCAGCTTGGCAGGGAGGCAGGCCCTGCACCCAATGGACAGGGGTGAGGGAGGATGACTTTCAGGAAGGATCCTGCTCAGTTAAGGGTTGCTGTGTGAGCTTGGAGGGGATGGGATTGCAGTATCACCCTGTGTCCTTGGCACAGTGATTCAGCCTGGAGGCCCAAAAAGCTGCTCGCCCTCCTGCAGCTGCCTCCAGTGCCCAGAACAGTTCAGAGCTCCTGCAACACCAGCAGCACAAGTGGGGCCAAAGCAGAGCTGTCCTGGGAGAGCAAGCAGCCACCTACCTCAGCCAAGCTGCTGCTGGAGCCCATCCCCAGCCAGGAGCCCAGGGGCAGTGGGGAGAATGCTGAGACCCTGGAGAGGGACTCCTGCAGCAGCGGTGCTGCCAGCCCAGTGCACGGCACAGCGGGGATCTGCTCAAAGCGTCCCAGAAGGCCCAGGGTGGAACCAGCAGCTTCTGCACCTCTCAGGAAATAGACTGTAGCATAGACCTCCCTACTGGCTCCAGCACCAAGCTACCTGCCCCCAGAGACTCCAAACCGGCAACATTGAAATCCTCCCTGTTGGCCAGTGCTGCTCTGGAGCTGAACATCACCATGTCTCCACCACCAGCCATGAAGCTGGTGCTTTCTGCCAAAAAGTGAGTCTGAGCTTCTGCCTGGAGTCTTCAATAGGTGCCTTGTGTCTTCTGAGCTGGAGATTGTGTTGGGGAGAGTGTAGACCGGATGCTGGGTGTCTTGCTAAGCTGGAGGCAGACAGGGAGAGCCCCTCAGCCCCAGGGCTGCAGCAGTTGCTCTGGTTTGGGGTACAGGGCCAGGTCCCCGCTGTTGTTCCCATCCCTGATTAAGGCTGGAGAAACGCCTCCTGTCTTCTTGCTCAGGACAGAGGGGCGGCTGTGCCAGTCCCTGGAGCGGTGTGGCCTCACCAATCTTCTCTGAGTGTCTTGTCCCCTGGGGTTAAGAGTGTTAGAGTAAGGGTTGGAATTTGGGGCAGAGCTGGGGTTAGCGGTTAGGACCAGGCTCAGAGTTTTGCTTAGGGTTATAATTTGTTGGTGATTGTTTCTTGGCTAGCGTGTATTAGTTAGGTTTAGAGTTAGGATTAGTGTTTAGAGTTAGGTTTCAGTGTTAGGGTTAGGGGCTAGGGTTAGAGGATATGTTAGGTTGAGAATTAGTGCTACAGGTTAGGAGTAGGTTTGTATTAGCGTCAGAGGGGGCTAGTGTTTCATCAGATTCAGGAATAGATAGGGCTTTGGGTAAAGCACAGGGTCAGGATGAGAGTTACCAGTTAGGGATTAAGATTAGTGTTAGGTTGAGATAAAGTGTATAATGAGGCTTAGATACGGGAGAGGGGGTTGGGTGTAGAGTTAGAGTTAGCATTAGGTAAGGTTTCAGGTTAGGTTTGGATTACAGGTAGGTTTAGGGGTTAGGGTTATGGTTAGGATTAGGATTTGCGATTAGGATTAGTGGTTAGTTTTCGAGTTCTAATTAGAGATAGGGTTAGACTTAGCCTTAGGGAAAAGAATTAATTTTAGTTGTAGGGATAGGATTTGGGTTAGTGTTAAGGTGTAGGGGTTATTGTTAAAGTAGATATGAGGTTTAGAATGAGGCTTGCAAGCTAGGGTTGGGGTTAAGGTTTAGGAATTAGGTTTAGAATAAGTGTTAGGGGTTTGTTTTTGTGGTTAGAGTTAGAAGTAGAGTTAAGGACAGGGTTATAGTAAGCAGTTAGGACTTAGGGTTATGGTTATAGTTAGACTTAGGGTTAGATTAGGGTTATTGTTAGGGTCTGGTGTTAGGGCTTTGGTCAGGGCTAGAGTTAGCATTAGGTTTCAGGTTTAGACTTAGGGTTAGGATTTACAGTAAAGGTTAGAGTTAGGGTAAAAATTAGGGCTTAATTTAAGGGTTAAGTTAGGGTTAGATTGAGAGTTAGGGTTAGGATTAGGTTTAGGTTTAGCATTTAGATAAGGGTTAGGTTTTAGGTAAGGTTGAGGGTTAGTGGTAGATAAGGTTTTGGGTTAGGGGACAGAGTTAGGGTTAGAGTTTGGGATAGGCTTAGGGAGCATGGTTAGGGTTAGTGTTTGGGGTTAAGGTTTTGAGTGAGGGTTATGGGTCAGGTTTTGGGTTAGAGTTAGTCTTAGATTTGGGATTAAACTTTGGACAAGAGGTTAGAGTATAGCGTTAAGGGTTAAGAGTTTGTGTTTGGGTTATATGAGGTTTAGGTTAGGGTTACGTGGTAGGGTTAAGGTCTAGGGTTAGATTTAGGGTAAAGGTAAGTGTTAGGAGTTACAGTTAGGGTTAGGCTTAGGAATTAGGGAGTGGGGTTAGATTTTGGGGTTAGGGGTTTGAGCTAGGGTTAGGGAGAAGGGCTACATTTAGGGTTAGAAATAGGGTTAAACGTAGGGCAAGGGGTCAGAGTTAGGGTTAGAATTACTGTGTTTGAGTTAGATGAGGTTTAGGATTGGGGTATGTGCTAGAGTTAGGCTTTAGGGTTAAGCATTATGGTTGGTGCTAGAGTTAGGAGCTAGGGATTGGTCTGAGAGGTAGGGTTTGAGGTTCGGGTATGTGTTTGCATTGGGATTTGTGTTAGTTGTTCAAGTATTAGGGGTAGGATTTGACGAGTGTTGGAGTTCGAGAGTAGTGTCAGTGGAAGTGGTTAGGGTTAGGGGTTAGTTTTAGGAGGTAGGGCTAGGGTTAGGGTTCTGTTTAGAGTCAGGTTTAGGGTTAGAGTTAGGGGTAGGGTCAGGGTTTGATTAGGATTAGGGTTAGAATTAAGGTTAGGGCTTTTGGGTTTGGGTTAGGGGTGGAGTTTGGTTTTAGATTGAGGCTTAGATTTGTGATTACAGTAAGAAGGCTAAGCATTAGGTTCAGAGTTGGAGTTAGAGGTAGGGGTTTGCATTAGCGTTCCCTTGGGTTGAAGAGAATTGGGTAGACTTTAGGGCTTGGCTTAGGGTTGAGGGAGTAGCATTAGTGACATAGTTATGAGCAGCTTAGGTGTAGGAGTTGGGGCTTGGGGTAAGATTTAGGGGTTGGGGTTAGAGTAAGGGATAGGAAATATAATTAGGATTAGGGTAAGGGTTAGATTAAAGTTTAGGGGTTAGGCAGTAGTGTTAGAAAAGGTGGTTAGGGTTAGGTTTTAGAATTCTGTTGGAGATATGGGTTCGGGTTCCTGGTTAGGGAGTAATGTTATTGTAAATGGTTAAGATTAGCATAGGAGATTAGGTTTAGGGATGAGGCTAGAGTTAGGGTTAGAGTTAGGCTTAGGATTCTGTTTAGAGGTCAGATTAGGGTTAGATTTCTTGTTAGGGTTAGTGTTGGGTTAGGTTGGTTTAAGGGTTCTGGTTAAAGTTAGGTTAGTGATAGGGTTATGGTTAGGTTATGGTTTGGGTTTAGTTTTAGTGTTAGGACTAGATTTCAAGTTAGGGTTAGAGTTAGTATCAGGGTTTAGGCTTACCATGAAGGTTATAGTTAGTGTTAGGGGTCAGCATTAGAGTTATCATAAGTGTTGGGTTTGTGTTAGGGAGCAGTGTCACGGTTAGTGGAACTGGTTAGGGTTAGGTAGGGTTAGTTTCAGGGTTTAGGGGTTATTGCTCAAGTAAGGGTGAGTTTTAGAATGATGGTTACTGGCTAGGGTTAGGGTTAAGGTTTAGGGCTGAGCTTTAGAGTCAGCTTTAGGGGGTTGGTGTTAGGCTTAGGTATTAGGGAGAAGAGTTAGGATAAGGAAGGATAAGATTATGGCTAGGATAAGTGGTTAGGACTTAGGTTTAGGGTTATAGTTCCTTTTAGGGTTAGATTAGAGTCAGTTATTGGGTAGCATTACCAGTCAGGGAGAAAGGTGAGAGTTAGGGTTTGATGTTAGCGTTAGATTTTGGGTTGGGGATATTGTTAGGTTAGGGTTTGGATTTCTGTTTATGTGATGTTAGTCTTAGGGTTAGAGTTAGGGGTTTTTCTTAAATTTTAGGATTAGATTTAGGATTAGTATTTAGGTTTACATTTAGGCTTAAGTTTTAGGATTTGGTTTAGGGTAATGGTTGGATTAGGGTTAACGTTAGGGGTTCCGGAGTTGTCTTAGGGGTAGAGTTAAGTTTTGGGGTTAGATTTAGGGGTATGGTTAGATTAAGGCTTTGATTTAGAATCAGGGTTAGGGCACTGAATTAGTTTTAGAGTTAGGGTTAGAGGTTGGTCTTAGATTTAGCCTTTGCTTTAGGATTACAGTAAGTGATTGGACTAACATTAGAGGTTTAGATTTAGGGATGGTGTTAGAGGTAGTGTTAGGGTTATTATTAGGGTTTGATTAGGATTAGGTTTAGGGTTTAAGGGTAGGGATGTGGTTAGTGGTAAAGGTTAGTATTAGGGTTAGTGTTAGAGGTAAGGATTAAGGTTAGGGGTTAGGGAATAGTGTTGGGTTAGTGTTACGGGTTGGGGATACGGAGTAGTGAAAGTGGTTGGGAGTAGGTTTAGGTACTAGGGTTAGATGTAGGGTTAGGGTTTGGATTTACATTTTGGGTTTGGTTAGTGTTCAGGTTAGAGTTAGGGTTGGTGGTTAGTGGTTAGTTTTAGATTTACAGTTAGGGTTAGGTTTAGGGTTAGGAGTTAGGGTTAGTGTTAGAATTGGGGTAAGGGCTTGGGGTTACAGTTAGATTAGTTTTAGGTTAGTGTTAGGGTTGGTGGTAGGGGCTTATTTAGAGTAAGGGGTTAGGGAGTAGCGTTATTATAAGTGGTTAGGATTACTGTAAGGGGGTAGGGTTAGGGGTGGGGATAGGGTTAAGGTTAGAATGATGGGTTAGGGTTGCAGTTAGGGTTTGGGATTGGGGGTAGAGTGAGGTTTGGGGACAGGGGTTTGGGATTCAGATTAGATTCAGGGTTAGGGTTTAGGATAAGGATTAGGCTTTTGGTAAGTGTTGCGTTAGTGTTAGGGGTTGGGGATACGGAGTAGTGGAAGTGGTTGGGAGGAGGTTTAGGTACTAGGGTTAGATTTAGGGTTAGGGTTTGGATTGACATTTTGGGTTTGGTTAGTGTTCAGGTTAGAGTTAGAGTTGGTGGTTAGTTTTAGATTTACAGTTAGGGTTAGGTTTAGGGGCCAGGGAGTTGTGTCAGTGGAAGTGGTTTAGGGTAGGGGTTAGTTTTAGGATTTAGGGTTTGAATTAGGGTTAAGTTTCAGATTAGATTTAGGGTTAGGGTTAGATTAGAGTTAGGGGATGGTGTTTCCAGTTAGTATTATGGTTAGGGGTTTGGATGAGGTTTACAGTTAGGATTAGATTAGTGTTAGGATATAGTTAGTGTTAGAGCTAATGATTAGGTTTCAGAGTTAGGGAATAGTGTTAGTGTAAGCTGTTAGGGTTAGGTTTTAATATTAGGGTTGAAGGGTAGGACTAGGGTTAGGGTTGGAGTTAAGCTTATGGGTAAGTATTAGAGTTAGATTAGGTTTAGAAGAGGGTTAGAATGTAGGGTTGAAGTTAACGTTAGAGGTTAGCTTTATGTTTTGGGTTAGAGTTAGAATCACGTTTTAGCTTTAGATTTAGGTTAGAGTTAGGGATGGGATTAGCATTAGGGTTAGGGTTAGTGTTAGGCAGTAGTGATAGTGGAATGGTCAGAGTGAAATTTTAGATTTATACTGGAGATGGAGGTTGGGGTTGGCATTAAGGGTTGCAATTCTGGTTAGTGGTTAAGGGGTAGTGTTAGTGTAAGTCGTTAGGATTAGTGAAAGTGTTAGGTTTAGGGGTTAGGGGTTGGGATAGCTTTAGGGTTAGGATAATGGGTTAGGGTTTGAATTTGGGTTAGTTTAGGGTTCGAGTCAGTCATAAGAGTTGCAGGTTAGCATCTAGGGTTAGGGCTTGGTTTAGTTTAGTGTTTGGTTTAAGGCTGGTGTTAGTATGATGGGTATAGGGTTATTTTTAGGGTTAGGCTAGGGTTATGGGTTACGGTTAAAGGTCGCATTAGGGTAAGATTTCAGTGGTTCGAATTAGGGTAAGGTAGAGTTAGGGTTAGTTTTAGTGTAAGTGGTTAAGGTTAGGGATAGGGATAGGCTTAGGTTTAGCGTTAGGTTTAGGTTTTGGGTTATACTAGGGTTATTTTTTGGGTTGAGGGGGTTTGGTTTAGGTTAGATTTTGTGCAAGAGGTAGGGTTAGGGTGGTGTTTGGGTGAATGTTATGGTTAGGTGAATGATAGGTGTAGGGTAAGTTTTAGGTTTCGGGGTTAGGATTATGGTTAGGGTAAGGGATGGATAAGTGTTAGGTTAGGGCTTAGGGAGTTTTGTTATTTGAATGGTCAGTTTTAAGTTATAGATTTATATTGATGGGTTAGGGATAGGACACTGGGTTAGGGTTAGAGGTAGTGTTAGTGTTATTTTTGGGATAGGGGCTTAGGGTTATAGTTGGTCTTAGAATGATGGGTTAGGCTTTAGCATCAGATTAGAGCTAGGTTTAGTTTAGGCTTTAGGGTTAGGCTTAGAGGTTGAGTTAATGGTTAGGGTTAGATATTGGGGTTGGGTTAGTGTTAATTTTAGTCTAAGTGCTTACGGTTGGTGGCTGGGTTCATGGGCTAGGGGTATGAATGGGGCTAGGATTAGATTAGGGTTATGTTTAGGTTTAAGGTTTGGGTTAGAGGTGAATTTAGGAGTTAGGTGTAGAGTTCAGGTTAGAATTAGGGCTAGTGTTGGGTCTGTGTTAGTGTTAGGTTAGGTTAGGTTAGGTTAGGTTAGGTTAGGTTAGGTTAGTTACAGCTTACCATTAAGGTTAGGTTATTGATAGAGTTAGTGTTAGGTTAGGGTTAGAGTTTAGTATTGGGGTTAGAGTTTAGGGTTACTGTTAGAGTCAGCGTTAGGGCTCAGTTTTAGATTTATAGTTAGAATTAGTGGTAGTGGTTAGGATTAAGGTTAGGGTAAGGGTTGGAATAGTGTTAGGTTTGGGGGTTAGGGTGTAGTGTTAGGGTCAGTTGAAGTGGTTAGGTTTAGAGGTTAGGTGTATGGGTTAGGGACAGGGATAGGGTTAGGGTTAAGTTTAGATTTAGAGTTAGGTTTTTGATTAAAGTTAGAGGTAGGGTTAGGGTTTGAGTTTAGGCTTAGACTCAGGCTTTGATTTAGGATTAGAGTGAGGGTATGGGTTAAGCATTATGGTTAGATTTTTTTTAGGGATAGGTGTTAGGGGGTAGGCTTACAGTTAGGATTAGGTTGTGAATAGGCTAGAGTTTGGGGATGGGGGTAGAGATTAGGTTAGGGTTAGAGTTATGGTTTAGAGGTTAGGATCAGGGTTGAGGTTGAGCAATGAATGTTCATATATGTGGTTATGGTTAGGGGTTAGTTTTATGGGTTAGGGGAAGGGTTAGTGATTAGGGAATGAGTTAGTATTATAGTTAAGGATAGGGTTAGGGTTAGCAGTTCTGACTTAGGGTTAGGGTTTCAGCTAGGGTTAGATGATGGTTAGGGTTAGAGTTGGCATTACTAGTTGGCGGAAGGGTTAGGGTCTGGTGTTACGGTTTTGGTTAGGGGTAGAGTTAGCGCTAGACGTTTAGGGTTAGACTTGGAGTTAGGTTTAGGAATTACAGTTAAGGTTAGTGTTAGGGTACAAGTTAGGGCTTAGTTTAAGGGCTAAGTTAGATTTAAGAGTTAGGATTGCATTTAGAGTTAGGGTTAGCACTAGGGTTATCATTTAGATAAGGGTTAGTGTTGGATAAGGTTTAGGGTTAGGTTTAGATGAGGGTTAGGGAATAGAGTTCGAGTCAGGGTCAGGATTAGAGTACAGGTTAGGTTTAGGGGTAAAGGCCTATGGTTAGTGCTTGGGGTTAGGCATTTGAGATAGGGTTAGGGGTTAATTTTCAGGTTAGGGTTAGGCATACTGTTAGGATTAGGCTTTCGAGTTAGTGAATAGTGTTAGTGTAAGCAGTCAGGTTTTAATACTAGGTGTAAAGGGTAGGATTATGGTTAGGATTATGGGTAAGTATTAGAGTTAGATTAGGTTTAGAAGAGGGTTAGAATGTAGGGTTGGAGTTAGCGTTAGGGGTTAGTTTTATGTTTTGGGTTAGAGTTAGGATTAAGTTTTAGCTTTAGATTTAGTTAGAGATAGGGGTGGGGTTAGCATTAGGGTTAGGGTTAGTGTTAGGCAGTAGCGATAGTGGAATGGTCAGAGTTAGGTTTTAGATTTCTATTAGAGATTGAGGGTGGTTTTGGCATTTAGGGTCAGAATTCTGGTTAGTGGTTAGGGGGTAGTGTTAGTGTAAGTCGTTAGGATCAGTGTAAGGGGTTAGTTTTATGAGTTAGGGGTAGGGATAGCACTAACGCTACGTTAAAGGGTTAAGGTTTGAATTAGGGATATTTCAGGGTTAGAGTCAGGCATAAGAGTTACAGGTTAGGATTTCGGATTAGGGCTTGGTTTAGTTTAATGTTTGGTTTAGGGCTGGTGTTAGTATGATGGGTTAGGGTTAGTTTTAGGGTTAGGCTAGGGTTATGGTTTAGGTTTAGAGGTCACATTAGGGTGATATTTCAGGTAGGAGTTTGGGTAAGGCTAGGGTTAGGGTTAGTTTTAGGATTATGGGGGTTTGGTTTAGGTTAGACTTTGGGCAAAAGGTAGGGTTAGGGTGGTGGTTGGGTTAATGTTAAGGTTAGTTTTAGGTGAATGATAGGTGTAGGGTAAATTTGAAGTACAGGGGTTAGGATTAGGGTTAGGGTAAGGGATGGATAAGTGTTAGGTTAGGGCTTAGGCAGTGGTGTCAGTGGAAGTGGTTGGGGTTTAGCTCAGGATCCCAGGGGGATTTGTGAGGTACCAAGGCCTGGATGAAGAGCTCCCTTCTGGGTCGCACACATCCCAAAAGACAGGGACACGTCTGTGACTGATCTGCCTGACGCTGTCCCACCAGCAGTGGCAGATGCATCCTGGAGAGGAGTGGAGCTGCCAGGCGCTGTCAGAGGATCTCCCTGAGGTGCCACTGGCTGCCCACCCAGACTCACACACTGTCCCTGGCTGGGACAGATACACAAGCTACGAGCTCTGGACACAGGACACAACAGTCCAACAGCAAAGACCATCTCTCCTGTCCTGACAGACTCTTATGACCCCTGGAGCCCAAAGACATGGGCCACATGAACTCATTGGACATTTTAGAGGCGTGGCCTATAGACTGAGGAATGAGATCTGTGTGTATATCCAGAGATAGGAAAGTGCTGTTGATTAACTGGAATGTATTGGAGAGTGTGGGACCCGGGCACAACACAGATGGTACAGAAGAAGTGGGGGGCACTGTCCTGGTTTCAGCTGGGAGAGAGTTAATTTTCTTCCTAGTAGCTGGTAGAGTGCGGTGTGTTGGATTTAATCTGAGAAGAATGTTGATAGCACAGGGATGTTTTGGTTGTTGCTAAGCCATGTTTATCCCAAACCAAGGACTTTTCAGCAAGGAGGCTGGAGATGCACAAGAAGCTGGGAGGGACACAGGCAGGACAGCTGGCCCAAGTGGCCAAAGGGATATTCCACACCATATGATGACATGCTTGGTATGTCAACTAGAGAAAAGTTCTCTGGGGGAGCGCTGTTTGGGATCTGGCTGGGTGTCACTCAATGGGTTGTGAGCAATTGCATTGTGCGTGACTTGGTTTATATCTCCTGTTATTATTATTACCATTTTTGCAATTACTACTATTACTACTGCCATCATTATTATTATAGTTACTATTGCTATAATTATTTTATTTATTATCATTATTATATTATATTTATTGTACCTATTGTAGCTATTGTAGCTATTGTTTCTATTGTTGCTGTTGTTGCTATTGTAGCTATTGTTGCTGTTGTTATTGTTTTGCCTTTCTGTCTCATTAAACTGTCTTCGTTTTAACCCAAGATGTTTCTTTCTTTCCTGACTCCCTCTCCCATCCCACTGGGCTGGAGGGAGGAAGAGAAGGGCTGTATGTGTTGTTCAGCTGCCCGCTGGGTTACACAAAACAGTCCTGGTCAAAGGAGTGATCATGCAGGTGTCCCAGAGGAAGAGGTGAACCTGAGGAGGGCACAGGGTAACAAGGGCCCTTCAATGCCAGGACAGGCTGTGAGGAGCCAGGATGCCAAAAGATGTCAGAGTGGAGAATGTTTCAGGACACCATCTTGGTTCAGCCCTCCCCTGCCCTTTGTGCCATGAGAGACACCCCATGGTCCTGCCCAGCCTTGTCCTGGGCTCCTGAGCCAGCTGGGAAGATGGAAAGGGCTCAGCAGCAGTGATCCTCATCCAGCTGGGTCTGTTTCCCAGCCCAACCAGCGTGGCCAGAGCAGAGTCACCCATGGCCCCAGGGCACCACAGCCCCTCGCTCTGCAGAGCAGCATGGCCAGCTCAGGGCCCTGTGGGGAGCACAGGGAGGGAACCAGGACCAGCCGGCCAGGCCAGGCTGGACACCCTCACCTGGGGAAAGGGATGTCCCTGGAGAAGAGCAAGGCAGCATTTCTGTGCCTGCAGGGAGGAATCCAGGAGCAAGAGAAACCTCTTTCTGCAGACACTGATTGGGGTCAGGCTGCTCTGTTGCTGGAGCAGGACTCTTGTTCTGGTCTGAGGAGAGGGGCTGGCACTGATGGACACAGGTCATCTGTGGTGGGGATCTGCTGGAGCTGAATCTGCTTTTCCTGTCTGTCCACACCTCCTCAGGAGACACTCTGCGTCGGTATCCATGGGGGAATTCTTCTATCACATGTTCAAAGTGCTCACTGCCAAACAGTGTCATCCTGACCAACTTCTCTGTCATTCTCACTCACACAAGATAAATCAACCTGTTGCCCATGTCATTGAGCAGCTCCATAGATCTGAGCTGGTCCTTCACACAGGGGGATCCCTCTGTCCTCACTCTCCCTGGGACTCTCTCCAGCAGACTCTGTATCCTCCAACTGAAACACCACAGCTCAGCAAGCTGCCCCACCTCACCTCATACAATCCAAAACTGTCACAGTGCTTTGACAAGACATGGGGCACCTCCTGGCAGTGGATGTTCGGAAGCTTGTTCAGTGCTACACCACTTGGGTTTCCACCATCCAGAGGGACACAGATTGCCTCTGTGATACCCCTCTTGTAGAGCCAGACCTAATGAACAGCATTTTAAGCAATACCTCAGACTCTGAGAGAATTTCCTTCTGGGATCATACCAGAGCAGCATCAATTGGGGAAAAACACTCTCCCAGCACTCTTGGATGCAAACCCTCTGGTCCCAAGAGCTGGTAAGGCTGCAGTTTGCTCATGAAACCCCTGGCTTGATTCCCATTCCTTTGTTGCCCTTCAGAGTTCTGCCTGGAAGCACAAAGGCCTGGAAGACTTTGCTGGTGACAACTGATGCAAAGACACGGAGACATCTCAGGTCTACCTACACCTTGTCTTAATAAATTCAGTAGTAGTCTCCCAGTATTTAGGATTCTCCTTTAGCTGTTTCTGAATTAGCAACAGCTTATCTTGATGACCTTCAATTCCTTTTGGAATTTTAACTGTGTTCTGATCTGAACCATTGCTGTGCCTGGAGGACACTGTCCTTGAAAACTAGATGGATCCAGGCATATTGTGAAAGTATTTGGTCTTTTGGTTGATTGTATCATCAAGAGACTGAGTGAAGATCCCTGTGTGATGTGCTGCTTGTCCATGCAATGCCGGCAGCTGTTGGGTAGAGAAGAGACCAACCTTGCTTTTCTGATGACATGTGATGACTGATGTCCCTGGGAAAGCAATGGAACAGCTTCTCCTTGGTGCCACCTCAAGGCACATCAAGGATAAGAGGGTTATTAGGGGCAGTCAGCATGGCTTCACCAAGGGTAAGTCATGCTTGACCAACCTCATAGCCTTTTATGAGAATGTAACAGGGTGGATGGATGATGGCAGAGCGGTGGATGTGGCCACCTTGACTTCAGTGAAGGCTTTGACACAGTCTCCACAGCATCCTCACAGCTGAATTGAGGAGGGGTGGTCTGGACAAAAAAGTAGTGAGGTGGGTTGCAAACTGGCTTAAGGAGAGAAGTCAGAGAGTGGTGGTCAATGGTGCGGAGTCCAGTTGGAAGCCAGTATCCAGTGCGGTGCCTCAGGGGTCAGTACTGGGGCCAGTATTATTCAATATATTCATTAACGATTTAGATGAGGGAATAGAGTGACTATCAGCAAGTTTGCTGATGACACTAAGCTGGGAGGAGCGGCTGACACGCCAGAGGCTGTGCTGCCATCAGAGACCTGGACAGACTGGAGAGTTGGGCGGGGAATAACCTGATGGAATTTAACAAGGGCAAGTGCAGAGTCCTGCATCTGGGCAGGAACAACCCCAGGTTCCAGTATAGGTTGGGAAATTACATATTAGAGAGCAGTGTAGGGCAAAGGCACCTGGGGGTCCTGGTGGACCACAGGATGACCATGAGCCAGCACTGTGTCCTTGTGGCCAGGAAGGCCAATGGCATCCTGGGGTGTATTAGAAGGGGGGTGGTTAGTAGATCGAGAGAGGTCCTCCTTCCCCTCTACTCCGGCCTGGTGGACCCCATCTAGAATATTGTGTCCAGTTGTGGCCCCTCAGTTCCAGCAGGACAGGGAACTGCTGGAGAGGGTCCAGCGTAGGGCAACAAAGATGATTCAGGGACTGGAGCACCTCCCTTATGAGGAAAGGCTGAGGGAGCTGGGGCTCTTTAGTTTGGAGAAGAGGAGACTGAGGGGTGACCTTATTAATGCTTATAAATATATAAAGGGTGAGTGCCACGAGAATGGAGCCAGGCTCTTCTCGGTGGCAAACAATGATAGGACAAGGGGTAATGGGATCAAGCTGCAACACAGGAGGTTCCACTTAAATTTGAGAAAAAACTTCTTTTCAGTGAGGGTGACAGAGCCTGGAACAGGCTGCCCAGGGGGGTTGTGGAGTCTTCTTCTCTGGAGACATTCCAACTCGCCTGGACATGTTCCTGTGTGACCTCACCTGGGCGTTCCTGCTCCGGCGGGGGGATTGGACTAGATGATCTTTTGAGGTCCCTTCCAATCCCAAACATACCGTGATACTGTGATCCTGTGAAGCCTCTCTGACCTGCACTGCTAACAAATAAAGCACAACCAACCTTCAAGTTTCTTGCAAGTATCGTACCAACACACACAGAGCATCTCCATTTCTTTTTCATCATTTTAAATGGGTAGATGGATTTTTCCACAAGAAAATCCCCAATCTAAGCAAGACTCACTGTCCAGCACACCAGTCCTGCACTGAGCTTGCCGGCAATAGGCATCCTGCAGAAGATATTCCATACTACGATTCCTGCCACAATTTTATCCCTGAGGTAGAAAATGGCAGCATGGCCATGCCCTTCTCTTTGCTTTGGAACTTGAGGCACTGGGGGAAAACTTGGAGGAATGACAATTTCTGAAGCTTCTGCTTCAGTCTCTTGATCGAAGGGACCTTGTCCCTCTAGCAAAGAGTTGTCCAGACATCCAGTGCAGAAGAGAAGCAGCAGCTCTTTGCCGGTGATGTTGAGAGCAGACTAAAGAGCAGGGCCCTGGAAGAGGCTGAGGTGTTTTCTGGGAATTGCATCCGGCAAAAGTTCAGTTTCAATAAAAGGAGAATGAAACCATCCTGACATGAAGCACAGCGCTGGCCGTTCCCGACTTCCATCACCAAAAGCAAAAGGCAAAACAGCTGCTTCTTTAAAGCAGCATAGACAAAATAAAGACGCTTAGAACCACAGCAGCTCTTCTGTGCAAAACCTGATCATTTGGTTGCTATGGAGGAAATTCAGCCTCCCTGGGAAAAGAAGTCGGAATTTTGGGAAATGAGTTACCCAAGGCCTTCTTGGAGGAACATTAACGTTTGAATCCCATTTGACTATCAAAACCAGCCTTTAAAGCTTGGTGTAGGAAAGAAGCAAAGAGATTGATGCCTCCTGGAGCTCTGCAGTGCGATCAGACCAACTCTCTGGGCACGACCCAGTGAGACACATAAACCTTCACGCACGGACACAGCTCCTGAGCACGACTCCAGCCCTCCCTGATTGCTTCCTTGCCTTTTTCAGCATGGCTTTTGCTGTTAATTTAGCAAGAAGTCCTCCTTTTGGCAAATTACTGGTGGTGATCTACTGTCAACAAGTCCAATGGCTTCGGAGCCTACACTGGGACCCAGATTGCTCCTAGGAAGGAAGTGTTGATTTCAGAGAGAACATATAATACAGATTCAAGAGAAGTACACATTGCTGTGTCAACACCTTGAACTGAGCACCTGCTGAATTGGAACTGGGAGGCTTAGAGGAGTCAGTGCAGCTGTGATTTAGGGCCCAGCAAGTCCCGCGTGTCGAAAGTGTTCCAAATCGTGCCGAGGAAACAGATGCTTCCCACAAAACGATGTGGGTATCTCTAGATGTACATCACTACCTATCTGGCCACGGCACCAATGGACTTGTTGCGGCACAGCCCCGCAGCACCAGAACATGTCGCCGCTCGCGTCCCGCCTGAGGAGCGCAGGTTGGACAGCTGCGGCAAGTTACTTGCTTTGTTCCATGTCAATTTTACTCCTTTGCCTTTTCATGAAGTGACGCAGTTTCACGTCCACTCCATCATGAAGTTCCAATTTCCCTGAAAGTGCTGGCGTCACCTTATCCCAGAGAAGGACCGCGCTGTGAGCAGGAGGAATACACCAGTCCAAGGCAGGAAAAGAAGGTCTCTGCTCCGGGGACGTGGCGGTGCTGTGCTTTGTCCTGAGCCCCCGGCCGATCGCAATACAACTCTGCCCTTCCCAGGCAGAAATTCCCCGCAGGGCAACTGGGCAGCTGGAGGCTGGGGAGAGAGATGCCGCTGCTGCCCGGTGCTGCCCCAGTCATTGCCATCAGCTCTGGTTCTGTGCAGTGCACGGGGGTGCTGGGGAAGAGGAGGATGCTGCGAAGGCTGCAGCCTGGGGCATGCAGCAGCCACGGACAGCCATGGCTGGTTTGCAATGCGTCACACAGGGATCAGCAGCTGCTGCGGCTCTTGGCTAACTGGGTTTATACCTGAGCCGCCCTCCATTTTTGGGCCCCAGAAACCCAGGGCAGAGTAACTCGCATCTGAGACGAAGCTCTGAGCGGGTGGATTTCTTGTCAAGACCAGCCCTGTTTGCGGCGCTTCTCTCCGGTGTCTCAGGCCTGAACGTGCTCTCGTGACGCTGGAAGCCTTGTGCATCAGAGCCTTGTGCAGAGATGGATCATGGCTCAGATTTCCAGCAAGGGAGCGAGCAGCCGGCTCTTCCTGACTTGGAAGACCCTCGGTGGAGGCGAGGGACCACATGTGGGCTTGGAGGGTCTCGCAGGTATCAGCTCATGTAGGTGCTCCAAAACACCCCCGCAATGGGGAGGTTCCTTGTGAAACGAAGTGGGTGCCGTACGGTGCAGGTCAACCAGGCCAACTCGGCAATAGCCAAACTGCCGGCTTGCGGCAGCACCAGCAGGCACCCCGGGACATCCCGAGGACAGAGATTTCCTGCAGCCTTCTTTGTCCCGAGGTGGAGCAGGAACAGATGACCACAGGGGGGAAACTGCCATTTTTTTTTTAATTGGCTTTATTGATTTCTGAAAACAATCCAAGGCCGAGCAGAGGCTGGCAGCACCATGTCCTCAGGGCAGGTGAACGCTGCGTTCACCGTCCATGCACCCACCCCTGGCGTGGCACCCTCAGACGCTCCCTCTGGACACTGCACAGGCTCAGGACCAGCCGCATGTGCAGGCACTCGCGTGGCGCTGGCAGCCGGGCTCTACTCCTCTTGCTGTCCCGCAGTGCAGCTGCAGCGGAAAGCCCTGCGCAGAGCCCGCAGAGCCCTCCTGAACTGGGAAGGCTGTCACCGTGGAGCTGGGCCCTGCGCTGGTCTCTCCTCCATGTCCTGCAGGCCTTGGAGAAACCGTGCTCTCTTCTTCCTCCTTTGCAGCTGGGACGAGAGAGGCTGTGCTGGCCTGTCCCTTATCCTCTCCAGCCAAGTGAGCTTCAACGGCTTCAGGTCTTGCGGGTGCTGGTGCTGCCACTGGAACATCCGTGCATTGGGCCTGGTGCTGCTGTTCCACCGGTTGCTGGCCAGGTCCCTGGATCTCAGCCTCAGCCCTGCGCACGGCCTCACTGACGATGTACTCCACAGTGTCTGACAGGTCCACATCGTCCTCTGTGGGGCTGTGCTGGGCAGGTGCCGGGCGCTCTGCCTCTGCTGCCGCCTCTGTGTCTGTGCAGCTGGTCAAGCCAGGCCCCTCCTGGGGACCTGCAGGGGCGTTCTGGAGCTGATCCTGGACCGAGGGGCTGATCCAGGTGCTGTGGATGGTGTCTCCGCCTTGGCACCCCTCTTTGCTGTTCTTATCTTGCAAGCCCATGCGCTGGGCCAGGTCCCGCTGTTCCTCCGGTTCCTGGCCATCTCCTACGATCTCAGCCACAGCCCTGCGCACGGCCTCACTGACGATGCGCTGGGCTGTGTCCCACAGAGCCGCGTCGTTGGCCTCTCCCTCCTGCCCTTTCCCGACCCTCCCCTGTGGCCTATGGAGCACGGGGGGCTGGGAGTGGGCATACGCCTCCTCGTCAATGGGCATCTTGGGTCTCGTCTACCACAGAGCCGCGTCGTTGGCTGTGGGGCCCTGTGGGGCAGGTGCTGGGCACTCTGCTTCTGCTGCTGCCTTGGTGTTGGTGCTGCAGGGCCAGCCAGACCCCTCCTGGGGACCTTTATGGTGGTCCTGGAAGCGCTCCTGGACCGAGGGGGTGACCCAGGTGCTCTGGATGCTGTACTGGCCCAGGCTGTGGCTGATCTGCGGGCAGGAGGACGAGCAGGACACAGGGGATGGAGGCGGCAGTCCCAGCACCACAGCAGCTGCTTGCGGCCCCGTCCAACCACCGGCCTCTCCCTCCTGCCCTGTCCCGTCCCTCCCCTGTGGCCTGTGGAGCAAGGGGGGGTGCCCGAAGGGCTGGGAGTGGGCGTTCGCCTCCTCGTCAATGGGCATCTTGGGTCTCGTCTACCAAAGAGCTGCAATGGGCACCCAGGGGAGATGCTGCCTCGTGAGAAGCTGCTGCTCCTGAGAAGCTGCTGCTCCTGAGAAGCTGCTCCTTAAATACCCCCACGATCAGAGCGGGGACCCCCGTGTCACAATGGCTCTGGTTATGACGTCACAGAGCCCGTGCGGTTGCCATGGACACACCCACCTCCGGGCCCGGCTGGGACTGGCTGTGCGTGGCGTGGGGCAGCCCCTGCGTGACGGAGGAGGAAGCGGAGAATCACAGGATCAGCAGGATCACAGTATCACAGTATGTTTGGGATTGGAAGGAACCTCAAAAGCTCATCCAGTCCAATCGCCTGCTGGAGCAGGAACGCCCAGGTGAGGTCACACAGGAACATGTCCAGGTGGGTTTTGAATGTCTCCAGAGAAGGAGACTCCACAACTCCCCTGGGCAGCCTGTTCCAGGCTCTGCCACCCTCACTGAGAAGAAGTTTCTTCTCAAATTTAAGTGGAACCTCTTGTGTTGCAGCTTGATCCCATTACCCTTTGTCCTATCATTGTTTGCCACCGAGAAGAGCCTGGCTCCATCCTCGTGGCACTGACCCTTTATATATTTATAAGCATTAATAAGGTCACCCCTCAGTCTCCTCTTCTCCAAACTAAAGAGCTCCAGCTCCCTCAGCCTTTCTTCATAAGGGAGATGCTCCACTCCCTTAATCATCTTTGTTGCCCTGTGCTGGACCCTCTCCAGCAGTTCCAGGACAGTTCCCTGTCCTGCTGGAGCTGAGGGGCCCAGAGCTGGACACAATATTCCAGATGGGGTCCATCAGGCCGGAGTAGAGGTGAAGGAGAACCTCTCTCGATCTACTGACCACCCCCCTTCTAATACACCCCAGGTCCCATTGGCTTCCTGGCTACAAGGTCCCAGTGCTGGCTCAGCCCACAGCACCCAGCTGGTCTCCCATCCAAGCACTGACCGGGCCCAGCCCTGCTTAGCTTCCCAGATCAGACGAGATGGGGCGTTCTCAGGGTGCTATGGCTGTGTGTGTATACATATATATATATATATATATACATATATATATATTTATATGGTCTCCCATCCAAGCACTGACCAGACCCGACTCTACTTAGCTTCCCAGACCAACCATTCTCAGGGTGCTCTGGCTGTATATATTATATATATGTGTATGTTCCCCAAGTATATACTGGCAGTATGTGAACTAAACCCTTTCTCAAGGGCAGAGCAGAGGGGCAGGAAAACCTCTCTGACCTACTGACCACCCCCTTCTAACCCACCCCAGGTACCATTGGCTTCCTGGCCACAAGGGCCCAGTGCTGGCTCATGGTCATCCTGTGGTCCACCAGGACCCCCAGGTCCCTTTCCCCTACACTGCTCTCTAATATGTAGTTTCCCAACCTATACTGGAACCTGGGGTTGTTCCTGCCCAGATGCAGGACTCTGCACTTGCCCTTGTTAAATTCCATCAGGTTATCCCCCGCCCAACTCTCCAGCCTGTCCAGGTCTCTGATGGCAGCACAGCCTCTGGTGTGTCAGCTGCTCCTCCCAGCTTAGTGTCATCAGTAAACTTGCTGATAGTCACTCTATTCCATCGTCTAAATTGTTAATGAATATATTGAATAACATTGGCCCCACTACTGCCCCCTGAGGCACCGCACTAGATACTGGCCTCCAACTAGACTCCGCACCATTGACTACCACTCTCTGGCTTCTCTCCTTAAGCCAGTTTGCAACCCACCTCACTACTCTATTGTCCAGACCACCCCTCCTCAACTTAGCTGTGAGGATGCTGTGGAGACTGTGTCAAAGCCTTCACTGAAGTCAAGGTGACCACATCCACCGCTCTGCCATCATCCATCCACCCTGTTACATTCTCATAAAAGGCTATGAGGTTGGTCAAGCATGACTTACCCTTGGTGAAGCCATACTGACTGCCCCTAATAACCCTCTTATCCTTGATGTGCCTTGAGATGGCACCAAGGAGAAGCTGTTCCATTGCTTTCCCAGGGACATCAGTCATCACATGTCATCAGAAAAGCAAGATTGGTCTCTTCTCTACCCAACAGCTGCCGGCATTGCATGGACAAGCAGCACGTCACACAGGGATCTTTACTCAGTCTCTTGATGATACAATCAACCAAAAGACCAAATACTTTCACAATATGCCTGGATCCATCTAGTTCTCAAGGACAGCGTCCTCCAGGCACAGCAATGGTTCAGATCAGAACACAATTAAAACTCCAAAAGGAATTGAAGGTCATCAAGATAAGCTGTTGCTAATTCAGAAACAGCTAAAGGAGAATCCTAAATACTGGGAGACTACTACTGAATTTATTAAGACAAGGTGTAGGTAGACCTGAGATGTCTCCGTGTCTTTGCATCAGTTGTCACCAGCAAAGTCTTCCAGGCCTTTGTGCTTCCAGGCAGAACTCTGAAGGGCAACAAAGGAATGGGAATCAAGCCAGGGGTTTCATGAGCAAACTGCAGCCTTACCAGCTCTTGGGACCAGAGGGTTTGCATCCAAGAGTGCTGGGAGAGTGTTTTTCCCCAATTGATGCTGCTCTGGTATGATCCCAGAAGGAAATGCACTCAGAGTCTGAGGTATTGCTTAAAATGCCGTTCATTAGGTCTGGCTCTACAAGAGGGGTATCACAGAGGCAATCTGTGTCCCTCTGGATGGCGGAAACCCAAGTGGTGTAGCACTGAACAAGTTTCCGAACATCCACTGCCAGGAGGTGCCCCATGTCTTGTCAAAGCACTGTGACAGTTTTGGATTGTATGAGGTGAGGTGGGGCAGCTTGCTGAGCTGTGGTGTTTCAGCTGGAGGATACAGGGTCTGCTGGAGAGAGTCCCAGGGAGAGTGAGGACAGAGGGATCCCCCTGTGTGAAGGACCAGCTCAGATCTATGGAGCTGCTCAATGACATGGGCAACAGGTTGATTTATCTTGTGTGAGTGAGGATGACAGAGAAGTTGGTCAGGATGACACTGTTTGGCAGTGAGCACTTTGAACATGTGATAGAAGAATTCCCCCATGGATACCGACGCAGAGTGTCTCCTGAGGAGGTGTGGACAGACAGGAAAAGCAGATTCAGCTCCAGCAGATCCCCACCACAGATGACCTGTGTCCATCAGTGCCAGCCCCTCTCCTCAGACCAGAACAAGAGTCCTGCTCCAGCAACAGAGCAGCCTGACCCCAATCAGTGTCTGCAGAAAGGGGTTTCTCTTGCTCCTGGATTCCTCCCTGCAGGCACAGAAATGCTGCCTTGCTCTTCTCCAGGGACATCCCTTTCCCCAGGTGAGGGTGTCCAGCCTGGCCTGGCCGGCTGGTCCTGGTTCCCTCCCTGTGCTCCCCACAGGGCCCTGAGCTGGCCATGCTGCTCTGCAGAGCGAGGGGCTGTGGTGCCCTGGGGCCATGGGTGACTCTGCTCTGGCCACGCTGGTTGGGCTGGGAAACAGACCCAGCTGGATGAGGATCACTGCTGCTGAGCCCTTTCCATCTTCCCAGCTGGCTCAGGAGCCCAGGACAAGGCTGGGCAGGACCATGGGGTGTCTCTCATGGCACAAAGGGCAGGGGAGGGCTGAACCAAGATGGTGTCCTGAAACATTCTCCACTCTGACATCTTTTGGCATCCTGGCTCCTCACAGCCTGTCCTGGCACTGAAGGGCCCTTGTTACCCTGTGCCCTCCTCAGGTTCACCTCTTCCTCTGGGACACCTGCATGATCACTCCTTTGACCAGGACTGTTTTGTGTAACCCAGCGGGCAGCTGAACAACACACACAGCCCTTCTCTTCCTCCCTCCAGCCCAGTGGGATGGGAGAGGGAATCAGGAAAGAAATGAACATCTTGGGTTAAAATGAAGAGTTTAATGAGACAGAAAGGCAAAAGAGTAACAACAGCAACAATAGCTACAATAGCAACAACAGCAACAACAGCAACAATAGCTACAATAGTTACAATAGGTACAATAAATATAATATAATAATGATAATAAATAAAATAATTATAGCAATAGTAACTATAATAATAATGATGGCAGTAGTAATAGTAGTAATTGCAAAAATGGTAATAATAATAACAGGAGATATAAACCAAGTCACGCACAATGCAATTGCTCACAACCCATTGAGTGACACCCAGCCAGATCCCAAACAGCGCTCCCTCAGAGAACTTTTCTCTAGTTGACATACCAAGCATGACATCATATGGTGTGGAATATCCCTTTGGCCACTTGGGCCAGCTGTCCTGCCTGTGCCCCTCCCAGCTTCTTGTGCATCTCCAGCCTCCTTGCTGAAAAGTCCTTGGTTTGGGATAAACATGGCTTAGCAACAACCAAAACATCCCTGTGCTATCAACATTCTTCTCAGATTAAATCCAACACACCGCACTCTACCAGCTACTAGGAAGAAAATTAACTCTCTCCCAGCTGAAACCAGGACAGTGCCCCCCCCCTTATTCTGTACCATCTGTGTTGTGCCCGGGTCCCTACTCTCCAATACATTCCAGTTAATCAACAGCACTTTCCTGTCTCTGGATATACACACAGATCTCATTCCTCAGTCTATAGGCCACGCCTCTAAAATGTCCAATGAGTTCATGTGGTCCATGGCTTTGGGCTCCAGGGGTCATAAGAGTCTGTCAGGACAGGAGAGATGGTCTTTGCTGTTGGACTGTTGTGTCCTGTGTCCAGAGCTCGTAGCTTGTGTATCTGTCCCAGCCAGGGACAGTGTGTGAGTCTGGGTGGGCAGCCAGTGGCACCTCAGGGAGATCCTCTGACAGCGCCTGGCAGCTCCACTCCTCTCCAGGATGCATCTGCCACTGCTGGTGGGACAGCGTCAGGCAGATCAGTCACAGACGTGTCCCTGTCTTTTGGGATGTGTGCGACCCAGAAGGGAGCTCTTCATCCAGGCCTTGGTACCTCAGAAATCCCCCTGGGACCCTGAGCTAAACCCCAACCACTTCCACTGACACCACTGCCTAAGCCCTAACCTAACACTTATCCATCCCTTACCCTAATCCTAATCCTAACCCCTGCACTTCAAACTTGCCCTACAACTATCATTCACCTAAAACTAACCTTAACATTAACCCAAACACCACCCTAACCCTACCTTTTGCCCAAAATCTAACCTAAACCAAACCCCCATAATCCTAAAACTAACCCTAACCCTAGCCTTACCCAAACTCTTACCTGAAATATCACCCTAATGTGACCTCTAACCCTAAACCATAACCCTAGCCTAACCCTAAAACTAACCCTAACCCATCATACTAACACCAGCCCTAAACCAAACACTAAACTAAACCAAGCCCTAACCCGAAATCCTAAACTGTAACTCTTATGACTGACTCTAACCCTGAAATATCCCTAATTGAAACCTTAACCCATTAACGTAGTGCTAATGCTATCCCTACCCCTAACTCATAAAACTAATCCCTTACACTAATCCTAACGACTTAGACTAACACTGCCCCCTCTACCCCCCCCGACCAACACTAACACTAACACAGACCCAACACTAACCCTAATTCTAACCTGAACTCTACACCTAACTCCTAAATTCACCTCTAACCCAAACCTTAAACCTAAACATAACCCTAATCTAATCCTAGCCCCATTCATATCCCTAGCCTATGAACCCAGCCACCAACCGTAAGCACTTAGACTAAAATTAACACTAACCCAACCCCAATATCTAACCCTAACCATTAACTCAACCTCTAAGCCTAACCCTAAAGCCTAAACTAAACCTAGCTCTAATCTGATGCTAAAGCCTAACCCATCATTCTAAGACCAACTATAACCCTAAGCCCCTATCCCAAAAATAACACTAACACTACCTCTAACCCTAACCCAGTGTCCTATCCCTAACCCATCAATATAAATCTAAAACCTAAAACTGACTAGAGAGAGACAAATGAGTCAAGAGAGAAGATAGAGGAGCCCAGAGAGAAAGAAACAAACAGAGAAAAGGATGGAGGGATGGAGAGATCAAGGCAAAAAGGGACAAGGAGCCGTGATGAGACAGGGAGGAAGAAACAGCAGGGCTGATGAGCAGGACAGAGGGATGGGGAGGGGGGAGGAGGAGAAGCAGGAAGGGGGTAAAGAAAGACAGAGAGGGGGATGTACAGATGGAGAGACAAAAGAAAGGCAGGGAACAGAACAAAGGGACTGAGAAACAAAGCAAAGTTCAGATCAAAATGAAGAGACTGGAAAGGGAAAACATGCAGCAATGAGCTGGAGGAAGAGGAAAAGAGGGCTGGGGAGCAGGAAAGTGGAAGAGAAGACAAAGGAAAGGCAGAGCCAGCTGGACAGGGGAGATACAGCGAGAGGGGATGGGGTCTGGAACACACAAGGAAGACAGAAAGATAAACAGGACAGAAAGAAATCAAGAAAGAAAAGGGGCAGTAGTCTGGACAGAGATGGAGAAAGAAGCAGCAGGGAAAGGGCAGACAGGCAGAAAGACAGAGAGGGAGCAGGAGAGAGAAAGAACAATAAGGCTGTCCAATGGGGTTTGTGACACACACGCTATCCAGGGGTGTTTGTGATACACACAGTTTCCAGGGCCGGTTGTGACACACGCTCTCCAATGGGGTTTGTTACACACACCTTGTCCAGGGGCGTTTCTGACACACACATTGTCTAGGGTTGTTTGTGACACACGATGTCAAATGGGGTTTGTGACACACACGCTGTCCAATGGGGTTGGTGACACACACACTGTCCAATGGGGTCTGTGAAACAAACACTGTCCAGGGGGGTTTGTGACACAAACGCTGTCCAATTTCATTTGTGACACACACACTGTTCAATGGGCTCTGTGACACACACACTGGCCAGGGATGTTTGTGACACACACAGTTTCCAGGGGGGGTTGTGACACACGCTGTCCAATGGAGTTTGTTACACACACCTTGTCCAGGGGCGTTTCTGACACACACATTGTCTAGGTTTGTTTGTGACACACGATGTCAAATGGGGTTGGTGACACACACGCTGTCCAATGGGGTTTGTGACACACACACTGTCCAATGGATTCTGTGAAACAAACACTGTCCAGGGGGGTTTGTGACACAAACGCTGTCCAATTGCGTTTGTGACACACACACTGTCCAATGGGCTCTGTGACACACACACTGGCCAGGGATGTTTGTGACACACACAGTTTACAGAGGTGGTTGTGACACACGCTATCGAATGCGGTTTGTGACACACACGCTGTCCAAAGGCGTTAGTGACACACACGGTGTCCAGGGGGGTTTGTGACACACAACCTGTCCAGAGGCGTTTGTGACACAAACGGTGTCCAGGGGTGTTTGTAACACACACCCTG
This sequence comes from Nesoenas mayeri, assembly GCF_963082525.1. NCBI lineage: Eukaryota > Metazoa > Chordata > Aves > Columbiformes > Columbidae > Nesoenas > Nesoenas mayeri. Next base: position 415,334 of record NC_137571.1, read on the forward strand.
TCCAACGGGGTTTGTAACACACACGCTGTCCGATGGTGTTTGTGACACACAGGCTGTCCAATGGGTTTTGTGACACACACCCTGTCCAGGGTCGTTTGTGACACACACAGTTTCCAGGGGGCGTTTTGACACACACTGTCCATTGGGGTCTGTGACACAAACACACTGTCCAGTGAGGTTTGTGACACACACACTGTCCAGGTGGGTTTGTGACACACACCCTGTCCAAAGGGGTTTGTGACATACACACGCTGTCCAATGGCGTTTGTGACATACACACTCTCCAATGGGGTTTGCGACACACACCCTGTCCAAGGTTGTTTGTGACACACACAGTTTCCAGGGTGCTTCTGACACACGCTGTCCAATGGGGATTGTGACACACAGTGTCCAATGGGGTTTGTGACACACACGCTGTCCAGGGGTGTTTCTGACACACACACTTTCCAATGGGGCTTGTGATGCACACACGCTGTCCAATGGGGTTTGTGACACACACCCTGTCCAGGAGAGTTTGTGACACACACACTCTCCAATGGGGTTTGTGACACACACACTCTCCAATGGGGTTTGTGACACACACGCTGTCCAATGGGGTTTCTGACACACACACTGTCCAATGGGTTTTCTTACACACTCGCTGTCCAATGGGGTTTGTGACACACACACTGTCCAATGGGTTTTCTTACACACACGCTGTCCAATGGGGTTTGTGACACACTCCGTGTTCAATGGGGTTTGTTGCACACACACTGTCCAATGGGGTTTTTGACACACACGCTGTCGAATGGGTTTTGTGACACACACACTGTTTAGGGGGGTTTGTGACACACACGCTGTCCAATGGGGTTTGTGACAAACACACTGTCCAGGGGCGTTTGTGACACAAACGGTTTACAGCGGTGTTTGTGACACACACCCTGTCCAATGGCGTTTGTGACACACACGCTACCCAATGGGGTTTGTGACACACACACTCTCCAATGGCGTTTGTGACACACACACTGTCCAATGGCGTTTGTGACACACACGCTGTCTAATGGGGTTTGTGACACACACACTCTCCAATGGGGTTTGTCACACACACGATGTCCAGGGGTGTTTGTGACACACACAGTTTCCATGGGGCGTTTTGATACACGCTGTCCAATGGAGTTTGTGACACACAGACTCTCCAATGTGGTTTGTGACACTCACCCTGTCCAGGGACGTTTGTGTCACAAACGGTTTCCAGGGGTGTTTGTGACACACACCTGTAGGTATTTCGGGTCTGGCGGCCAGAAGATCTCGCGCTGTATGGAAAGATAGTAGCCCCTCCGTAGGTTGGTAGGAGTATGTGAGGCAAGCAGACGGACGTGACGTTGCAAACATAAGGCATATTACGCTGTTTTAGTTGTTAATAAACGTCATTTGCCTTCCACCACATTGGTGTCTGTGTGCTGATGAATTGAGCGACCTGGGGTGTGTTCGCCGTGCTGTCTCTGAACCAGGTCGTCACTGCCCCCTGAGAGGAAACAGGAAGGGAACAGAACAAAGAGACTGAGAACCAAAGCAAAGTTCAGATCAAAATGAAGAGACTGGAAAGGGAAAACATGCAGCAATGAGCTGGAGGAAGAGGAAAAGAGGGCTGAGGAGCAGGAAAGAGCAAGAGAAGACAAAGAACAGGCAGAGCCAGCTGGACAGGGGAGATACAGTGAGAGGGGATGGGGCTAGGAACAGACAAGGAAGACAGAAAGACAAACAGGACAGAAAGACATCAAGAAGGAAAAGGGGCAGTAGTCTGGACAGAGATGGAGAAAGAAGCAGCAGGGAAAGGGCAGACAGGCAGAAAGACAGAGAGGGAGCAGGAGAGAGAAAGAACAATAAGGGTTGGGGCAGGATAGAGATTGGAAAATCATCCTGGGGTGGGCAGCAAGAGGGAGAGGGAGTGAAAAAGAAGAGGGGAAGGAATAGGCGCAGGGAGCAGGACAGAGGGATACAGTGAGAAGTGATGGGGCACGGAGCGGAACAGAGCAACAGACAAGAATGATGACAAAGAGAAACCAGGGATGGTGAGAACACAGAGGGGTGGAGACGGAGAGGGAGATACGAGAAACCCTGCACAGATTCAGAAGGGTGGAGGAATAGGTGAGGAAGCAGCAGAGGGCCAGAGGGAGAAGAGATGAAGAGGAAGAAGGGCACAGCAGGAAAGAGGAGGGAGCAGGGAGGGACTGGGACACAAAACAGGGTGAAATGTCCCCAAGAGCCCAGGACTCACCACACTTCCTGCTCTCTGCACTGCCAGGCAAGCTGTGGAGTTCAGGCACTTCTGCCTGTGAGAAATGCAGTTGTGATTCGTGCTGAGATGTTTCATGTTTACAGATACAACCAAATGAGGCTCGGGCTCTGAACCTGCAAAAAGGAAAAGGTGGGTAAGTTCTATGTAAAAAGTTCTGGAACTTGTTTATGAGGTTATATTGATAGAGGGAGCTAACATTTTCAGGGTTAACCAACCACATAATAAGGGCCTACTAACAAACTAACACTTGAAACCACATCATGCTACACAATGTTACAGACGTCTCGTGGCATGGATGACAACTGAGAAGCCTTTTCCAAGTCAACAGTGTAATATTCCTCCTGACACTGCCTGATGATCACACTCATGTTTGAATTTCCAGGGGCAGCCGTCATTCGGTCCAAGACTTCTCCATCCCTCTGGGATGCCAAAGCAAAGGTGTTCTTGTACTCCCTGCCGGTGATGGATTACATGAGGTCTCCTGAGCTGGTTCTGGAAGTAGAAGCACCAAGAAGCAGTAAAACTAAGGCTGGGAGAATGAACCACACACGCTGCTCCGAGTGTCCTTCCCACCAGTCTTTGCTCCTCGAAGCTTCTTCTCCTGCCCCCTTCTCGCATGGAGCTGCTCTCCTCCTGTGTCTCCCTGCTGAGTGTTTCTTGTCCTTTCAGACGGACAATCATCCTGGCAACTGCTGGCCCTTCCCAGGGAGTCAGGGACACGTGTTCATCAAGCTGTCCATGCCAGTCGTTCCCAGAGCTGTCATCATGGCCCATGTCTCAGGGACAGCGTTCCATGGAGAAAGCATCTCCGGAGCTCCCAAGGACTTTGCTGTCTATGTAAGTGATTTCTCTGGAGTCGGGGCCAGGGGGTTGCACAGCATTTCTGAGCAGGGAATGAAGTTGGGTCAAAGATTCTGGTGGCCTGAAGCTTCCTCCTGTCTCTCAGAACAAACAGGCTCCTTGGTGTTGCTTCCTTCCCATTGTATTCCTCTTTTATTCAATATACCACTCAAAAAAAAAATCTCCTGGGGCAAGATGCTACTCCAGGAGCCACAGGGAGAAGGAGCTGGACAGTGCATGGTCCTAGACCTTCTTGTCTTCCAGTCCCAGTGCATTTGTGATCCTCAGGTCACTTCCCTCTCACTGGGAGCATCTGCTCCTTTTCTGACAGGCAGCCTGGACTCGTTGAGTGGGCAAGTGTGACATGCTGCCCACCTGCAGCTTCTCGTCTTGTCCTTGTGCTCATGGTCCTTGGACTCCGTAGCTGAAATAACCCCGTACTTCACCGGCTGAAGTTCAATCTCCTATGGTGCACCAGACGCTGTTTTCTCCACCACTGTTGTTCTGTAGGGCTTCAAGGAAGAACACGAGGAGCAGGGAACCTTCCTGGGACAGTTCACTTTCCTGGCGGTGCTGAATCCCAGTCAGACCTTCCAGCTGAAGGTATGGGGACACAGAGGGAGGAGAACTGCAGGAGAGGAGGAGAAATGCGGCTGGATGGGGAGAGACTTCCCTGCCAAAGGGTACAGGCAGCCCTGTCCTTGAGCGAGTGCCACGCTGCCTTTCTTCTGCTTTAACTGCCTGGTGGCGGATGGCTGCACTGTCGTCTTCTCTTTCATTTTGGGGTTAAACTTCAGTGCTTAGAAGCGCCACAGTTGAAGCTGGAATCAGCTTGACTGTCTGGACCCCAAGTGCACAGAAGCGGCCACATCCCGTAGGATGCGGGACTGCTGGTCTGCCAGTTAGAGACCAGAAATACTGGGCTTCCTGAGGGTTCTGTTGGTGCTGGCAGTGAGCAGTGACAGGGAGGCCATTCTGTTTCCGTGGCTTTTTGGAGAAGGCAATGAGACGTTATACTGACCCCAGCACTGGGACTTCTGACTGTGGAAGCCTGTGCCCCAAAGCAGGCGAGAGCTTTCCAGTGTATTTGCTGAGGCACCTGGTCGCTGTTTCTTCCTTTGCTGTTCTGATGGCATTGGACAGCATGCGTGTTACAAACCCCGTTGGAAAGTGTGTGTGTCACAAAGCCCATTGAAGAGCATGAGTGTCACAAAGCCCATTGAAGAGCGTGAGTGTCACAAACCCCATTGGACAGGGTGTGTGTCACAAACGCCCCTGGAGAGGGTATGTGTCACAAACTCCATTGGACAGCGTGTATGTCACAAACTCCCCTGGACAGTGTGTGTCACAAGCCCCCCTGGAATGTGTGTGTGTAACAAACCCCATTGGACAGTGAGTGTCACAACCCCCCCTGGAACCTGTGTGTGTCACAAACACCACTGGACAGCGTGTGTGTCAAAAACCCCTTTGGACAGCGTGTGTGTCACAAACCCCATTGGACAGTGTGTGTCACAACCCCCTCTGGAACCTGTGTGTATCACAAACACCCCTGTACAGCGTATGTGTCACAACCCCCATTGGAGAGTGTGTGTGTGTCACAACCTGCATTGGAGAGTGTGTGTGTGACAACCCCCCCTGGACAGCGTGTGTGTCACAAACATCATTGGACAGCGCGTGTGTCACAAATAGCATTGGACAGTCTGTGTGTCACAAAACCCCCTGGACAGCATGTATGTCACAAAAACCATTGGACAGCGTGTGTGTCAAAACCCCGTTGGACAGCGTGTGTGTCACAAACCCCATTGGACAGTTTCTGTCACAACCCATCCTGGACAGGGTATGTGTCACAAACGCCCCTGGACAGCGTGTGTGTCACAAACCCCCCTGGACAGCGTATGTGTCACAACCCCCCCTGGACAGTGTGTGTGTCACAAACACCCCTGGACAGCGTGTGTGTCAAAAACCCCTTTGGACAGTGTGTGTGTCACAAACACCATTGGACAGCGTGTGTGTAAAAAAACTCATTGGAGAGAGTGTGTGTCACAACCCCTCCTGGACAGCGTGTGTGTCACAAGCCCCCCTGGACAGCATGTGTGTCACAAACCTCATTGGAGAGCGTGTGCGTCACAAACCCCATTGGACAGCGTGTGTCAAAACCCCCCCTGGAACCTGTGTGTGTCAAAAACCCCATTAGACAGCGTCTGTGTTCGAAAACCCATTGGAGAGCGTGTGTGTCAAAAACACCATTGGACAGCGTGTGTGTCACAACTCCCATTGGAGAGTGTGTGTGTCACAAAACCCATTGGACAGTGTGTGTGTGTAACAAACGCCATTGAAGAGTGTGATTGTCACCAATCCCACTGGACACCCTGTGTGACAACCCACTCTGGACACTGTGTGTGTCACAAACCCCATTGCACAGTGTGATTGTCACCAACCCCATTGGAAAACGTGAGTGACAACCCACCCTGGAAACTGTGTGTGTCACAAACAACCCTGGACAGTGTGTGTATCACAAACCCCATTGGACAGTGTGTGTGTCACAAGCCCCCCTGGATAGTGTGTGTGTCACTAACAGCCCTGGACAGCGTGTGTGTCACAAACCCCATTGGACTGTATGTGTCTCACAAACCCCATTGGAGAGTGTGTGTGTCACAAACTCGCCTGGACAGCGTGTGTGTCACAACCCCCCCTGGACACTGTGTGTGTCACAAACCCCGTTGGACAGCGTGTGTGTAACAAACACCATTGGACAGGGTATGTGTCACAAACACCATTGGACAGCGCGTGTGTCACAAACCCCATTGGACAGCCTGTGTGTCACAAAGCTCCCTGGACAGCCTATGTGTAACAAACCCCATTGCACAGCGTGTGTCACAACCCCTCTGCAACCTGTCTGTGTCACAAACACCCCTGGACAGGGTGTGTGTCAGAAATCCCATTGGACAGTGTGTGTGTCACAAACCTCATTGGATAGCGTGTGTGTTCGAAACCCCATTGGACAGCGTGTGTGTCACAAAACCCATTGGACAGCGTGTGTGTGCCACAAACCCCATGGGTCAGGGTGTGTGTCACAAACCCCCCTAGACAGTGTGTGTGTATCACAAATACCACTGGACAGCATCTGTGTCACAAACTCCATTGGACAGTGTGTGTATCACAAACCCATTGAACAGGGTGTGTGTCACAATCCGCACTGGACAGCGTGTGTGTCACAAACCCCATTGGACAGCCTGTGTCACAACCCCCCCTGAAACCTATGTGTGTCACAAATACCCCTGAACAGCGTGTGTGTCACAAACCCCTTTGGACTGTGTGTGTCACAAACCCCATTGTACAGTGTGATTGTCACCAACCCCATTGGACAACGTGTGTGAAAACTCACCCTGGAAACTGTGTGTGTCACAAACAACCCTAGACAGTGTGTGTATCACAAACCCCATTGGACTGTGTGTGTGTCACAACTCCCCCTGGACTGTGTGTGTGTCACTAACAGCCCTGGACGGCGTGTGTGTCACAAACCCCATTGGACTGTATGTGTGTCACAAACCCCATTGGAGAGAGTGTCTGTCACAAACCCCCCTGGACAGCATATGTGTCACAACCCCCTCTGGACACTGTGTGTGTCACAAACCTCATTGGACAGCGTGTGTGAAACAAAGCTCCCTGGACAGCCTGTGTGTCACACACCCCATTGGACAGCGTGTGTCACAACCCCCCTGGAACCTGTGTGTGTCACAAACACCCCTGGACAGGGTGTGTGTCACAAACACCATTGGACAGCAGGTGTGTCACAAGCCCTCCTGGACAGTGTCTGTGTCACAAACCTTATTGGAAAGTGTGTGTGTCACAAAGGCCCCTGGACAGCGTGTCTGTCACAAACTCCATTGGACAGTGTCTGTGTCACTAACAGCCCTGGACAGCTTGTGTGTCACAAACCACATTGGAAAGTGTGTGTATCACAAACCCGTTGCAGTCTGTGTGTCACAACCCCCCCTGGACAGCATGTGTGTCACAAATCCAACTGGTCAGGGTGTGTGTCACAACCCCCCCTTGAACCTGTGTGTGTCTCAAACGTCCCTGGACAGGGTGTGCGTCACAAACCCCATTGGACAGGGTGTGTGTCACAAACCTCATTGGACAGCATGTGTGTCACAAATCCTCCTGGACATTGTGTGTGTCACAAACCCCATTGGACAGCGTGTGTTTCACAAACCCCATTGGACAGCGTGTGTGTCACAGAGTTCCCTGCACAGCCTGTGTGTCACAAACCCCATTGGACAGCGTGTGTCACAACCCACCTTGGAACCTGTGTGTGTCACAAACACCGCTGGACAGGGTGCGTTTCACAAATCCCATTGTACAGTGTGTGTGTCACAAACCCCATTGGACAGCGTGTGTGTGTCACAAACTCCATAGGACAGTGGCTGTGTGACTAACAGCCCTGGACAGCTTGTGTGCACAAACCCCATTGGACAGTGTGTGTATCATAAACCCGTTGCAGCCTGTGTATCACAAACCCCATTGAACAGCATGGGTGTCACAACCCCCCCTGGACACCGTGTGTGTCAGAAACCCAACCAGACAGCGTGTGTGTCACAAACCTCATTGGACAGCGTCTGTCACAAGCCCCCTTGGAAACTGTGTGTGTCACAAACACCCCTGGACAGGGTGTGTGTCTCAAATCCCATTGGACGGTGTGTGTGTCACAAACCCCAGTTGACAGCGTGTGTGTCACAAAGCTTCCTGGACATTGTGTGTGTCACAAACTCCATTGGACAGTTTGCATGTCACAAACCCTATTGGAGAGTGTGTGTCACAAACCTCATTAGACAGGGTGTGTGTGTCACAAACCCCCCTGGACAGTGTGTGTGTCACAACCCCCCTGAACCTGTGTGTGTCTCAAACACCCCTGGACAGGGTGTGCGTCACAAACCCCATTGGACAGTGTGTGTGTCACGAACCCCATTGGACATTGTGTGTGTTCGAAACCACCCTGGACTGCGTGTGTGTCATAAACCCCCCTGGACTGCGTGTGTGTCACAAACACCATTGGACAGCGTGTGTGTCACAAACCCCCCTGGACAGTGTTTGTTTCACAGACCCCATTGGACAGTGTGTGTGTCACAAACCCCATTGGACAGCGAGTGTGTAAGAAAACCCATTGGACAGTGTGTGTGTCAGAAATCCCATTGGACAGCGTGTGTGTCACAAACCCCATTGGAGAGTGTGTGTGTCACAAACTCTCCTGGACAGGGTGTGTGTCACAAACCCCATTGGACAGCGTGTGTGCATCACAAGCCCCATTGGAAAGTGTGTGTGTCAGAAACACCCCTGGACAGCGTGTGTGTCACAAACCCCATTGGACACTGTGTGTCACAATCTCCATTGGACAGCGTGTGTCAGAAGCACCCTGGAAACTGTGTGTGTCACAAACAACCCTGGACAGGGTGTGTGTCGCAAACCCCATTGGAGAGTGTGTATGTCACAAACGCCATTGGACAACGTGTGTATGTCACAAACCCCTTTGGACAGGGTGTGTGTCACAAACCCACCTGGACAGTGTGTGTGTCACAAACCTCACTGGACAGTGTGTTTGTGTCACAGACCCCAATGGACAGTGTGTGTCAAAACGCCCCCTGGAAACTGTGTGTGTCACAAACGACCCTGGACAGGGTGTGTGTCACAAAATCCATTGGACAGCCTGTGTGTCACAAACACCATCGGACAGCGTGTGTGTTACAAACCCCGTTGGACAGGGTGTGTGTTACAAACACCCCTGGACACCGTTTGTGTCACAAACGCCCCTGGACAGGGTGTGTGTCACAAACCCCCCTGGACACCGTGTGTGTCACTAACGCCTTTGGACAGCGTGTGTGTAACAAACCGCATTCGATAGCGTGTGTCACAACCCCCCCTGCAAACTGTGTGTGTCACAAACATCCCTGGCCAGTGTGTGTGTCACAGAGCCCATTGAACAGTGTGTGTGTCACAAACGAAATTGGACAGCGTTTGTGTCACAAACCCCCCTGGACAGTGTTTGTTTCACAGACCCCATTGGACAGTGTGTGTGTCACCAACCCCATTGGACAGCGTGTGTGTCACAAACCCCATTTGACATCGTGTGTCACAAACAACCCTAGACAATGTGTGTGTCAGAAACGCCCCTGGACAAGGTGTGTGTAACAAACCCCACTGGAGAGCGTGTGTCACAACCGGCCCTGGAAACTGTGTGTGTCACAAACACCCCTGGATAGCGTGTGTGTCACAAACCCCATTGGACAGCCTTATTGTTCTTTCTCTCTCCTGCTCCCTCTCTGTCCTTCTGCCTGTCTGCCCTTTCCCTGCTGCTTCTTTCTCCATCTCTGTCCAGACTACTGCCCCTTTTCTTTCTTGATTTCTTTCTGTCCTGTTTATCTTTCTGTCTTCCTTGTGTATTCCAGACCCCATCCCCTCTCGCTGTATCTCCCCTGTCCAGCTGGCTCTGCCTTTCCTTTGTCTTCTCTTCCACTTTCCTGCTCCTCAGCCCTCTTTTCCTCTTCCTCCAGCTCATTGCTGCATGTTTTCCCTTTCCAGTCTCTTCATTTTGATCTAAACTTTGCTTTGTTTCTCAGTCCCTTTGTTCTGTTCCCTGCCTTTCTTTTGTCTCTCCATCTGTACATCCCCCTCCCTGTTTTTCTCTACCCCCTTCTACGCCCCTGGACAAGGTATGTGTAACAAACCCCATTGGACAGCGTGTGTCACAACCCACCCTGGAAACTGTGTGTGTCACAAACACCCCTGGACAGGATGTGTTTCACAAATCCCATTGTACAGTGTGTGTGTCACAAACCCCATTGGACAGCGTGTGTGTGTCACAAACTCCATAGGACAGTGTGTGTGTCACAATCCCCCTTGGACAGTGTCTGTGTCACTAACAGCCCTGGACAGCTTGTGTGCACAAACCCCATTGGACAGTGTGTGTGTCATAAACCCGTTGCAGTCTGTGTATCACAAACCCCATTGAAGAGCGTGGGTGTCACAACCCCCCCTGGACAGCGTGTGTGTCAGAAACCCAACCGGACAGCGTGTGTGTCACAAACCCCTTTGGACAGCGTCTGTCACAAGCCCCCCTGGAACCTGTGTGTGTCACAAACACCCCTGGACAGGGTGTGTGTCAGAAACCCAACCGGACAGCATGTGTGTCACAAACCCCATTGGACAGCGTCTGTCACTACCCGCCCTGGAACCTGTGTGTGTCACAAACACCCCTGGACAGGGTGTGTGTCTCAAATCTCATTGGACGGTGTGTGTGTCAAAACCCCAGTTGACAGCGTGTGTGTTCGAAACCCCATTGGACAGTGTGTGTGTCACAAACACGATTAGACAGCGTGTGTGTCACAAACCCCATTGGACAGCCTGTGTTTCACAAACCCCATTGGACCGGGTGTGTGTCGTAAACCCCCTTGGACAGTGTGGTTGTCACAAGTACCCCTGGACACTGTGTGTGTCACAAACCCATTGGACAGTGTTTGTTTAACAAACCCCATTGGAGAGTGTGTGTGTCACAGACCCCATGGGAAATCGTGTGTGTCACAAACCCCATTAAACAGCGTGTTTTACACCCCCCCCGGACAGCGTGTGTGTCACAAACCCCATTGGACAGTGTGTGTTTCACAAACCCCATTGGACAGTGTGTGTATCACAAACACTCCTGGACAGCATGTGTGTCACAAATTCCATTGGACAGTGTGTGTGTTCAGAAACCCCATTGGACAGTGTGTGTGTCACAAACCCCATTGGACAGTGTGTGTGTCACAAACATCGGTGGACAGTGTGTGTGTCACAAACCCCATTGGACAGCGTCTGTGTCACAAACCCCACTGGACAGCGTGTTTGTCACAAACCCCATTGAAGAGTGTGTGTCGCAACCCGCCCTGAACAGTGTGTGTGTCACAAACACCCCTGGACAGTGTGTGTGTCACAAATTCCATTCGACAGTGTGCGTGTCAGATACCCCTTTGGGAGTGTGTGTGTCACAAACCCTTTTGGACAGCGTGTGTGTCAGAAATCCAATTTGACAGTGTGTGTGTCACAAACCCCATTGAACATCCTGTGTGTCACAAACCCCATTGGAGAGTGTGTGTGTCACAGACCCCATTGGACAGCGTGTGTGTCACAAACCCCATTAAAAAGCGTGTTTTACAACCCCCCCTGGACAGCGTGTGTGTCAAAACCCCGTTGGACAGCGTGTGTGTCACAAACCCCATTGGACAGTTTCTGTCACAACCCACCCTGGACAGGGTATGTGTCACAAACGCCCCTGGAACCTGTGTGTGTCACAAACCCCCCTGGACAGCGTATGTGTCACAAGCCCCCCTGGAACCTGTGTGTGTCATAAACATCCCTGGACAGCGTGTGTGTCAAAAAACCCATTGGAGAGTGTGTGTGTCACAACCCCTCCTGTACAACGTGTGTGTCACAAGCCCCCCTGAAACCTGTGTGTGACACAAACACCCCTGGACAGGGTGTGTGTCTCAAATCCCTTTGGACGGTGTGTGTGTTACAAACCCCAGTTGACAGCGTGTGTGTTCGAAACCCCATTGGACAGCGTGTGTGTCACAAACACGATTAGACAGCGTGTGTGTCACAAAGCCTCCTGGACAGTGTGTGTGTCACAAACCCCATTGGACAGTGTGTGTGTCACAAACCCTATTGGAGAGTGTGTGTGTCACAAACCTCATTAGACAGGGTGTGTGTGTCACAAACCCCCCTGGACAGTGTGTGTGTCACAACTCCCCTGAACCTGTGTGTGTCTCAAACACCCCTGGACAGGGTGTGCGTCACAAACCCCATTGGACAGCGTGTTTGTCACAAACCCTATTGAAGAGTGTGTGTCGCAACCCGCCCTGAACAGTGTGTGTGTCACAAACACCCCTGGACAGTGTGTGTGTCACAAATTCCATTCGACAGTGTGCATGTCAGATACCCCTTTGGAGAGTGTGTGTGTCACAAACCCTTTTGGACAGCGTGTGTGTCAGAAATCCAATTTGACAGTGTGTGTGTCACAAACCCCATTGAACATCCTGTGTGTCACAAACCCCATTGGAGAGTGTGTGTGTCACAGACCCCATTGGACAGCGTGTGTGTCACAAACCCCATTAAAAAGCGTGTTTTACAACCCCCCCTGGACAGTGTGTGTGTCAAAACCCCGTTGGACAGCGTGTGTGTCACAAACCCCATTGGACAGTTTCTGTCACAATCCACCCTGGACAGGGTTTGTGTCACAAACGCCCCTGGACAGCGTGTGTGTCACAAACCCCCCTGGACAGCGTATGTGTCACAAGCCCCCCTGGAACCTGTGTGTGTCACAAACACCCCTGGATAGCATGTGTGTCAAAAACCCCTTTGGACAGTGTGTGTGTCACAAACACCCTTGGACAGCGTGTGTGTCAAAAAACCCATTGGAGAGCGTGTATGTCACAACCCCTCCTGTACAGCGTGTGTGTCACAAGCCCCCCTGGAACCTGTGTGTGACACAAACACCCCTGGACAGGGTGTGTGTCTCAAATCCCTTTGGACGGTGTGTGTGTCACAAACCCCAGTTGACAGCGTGTGTGTTCGAAACCCCATTGGACAGCGTGTGTGTCACAAACACGATTAGACAGCGTGTGTGTCACAAAGCCTCCTGGACAGTGTGTGTGTCACAAACCTCATTGGACAGTGTGTGTGTCACAAACCCTATTGGAGAGTGTGTGTGTCACAAACCTCATTAGACAGGGTGTGTGTGTCGCAAACCCCCCTGGACAGTGTGTGTGTCACAACCCCCCTGAACCTGTGTGTGTCTCAAACACCCCTGGACAGGGTGTGCGTCACAAACCCCACTGGACAGTGTGTGTGTCACAAACCCCATTGGACATTGTGTGTGTTCGAAACCCCCCTGGACTGCATGTGTGTCATAAACCCCCCTGGATTGCGTGTGTGTCACAAACACCATTGGACAGCGTGTGTGTCACAAACCCTTCTGGACATTGTGTGTGTCACAAACCCCATGGACAGCGTGTGTGTCACAAACACCCCTGGACAGTGTGTGTTTCACAAACCCCATTGGACAGCGTGTGTGTCACAAACCCTTCTGGACATTGTGTGTGTCACAAATCCCATTGGACAGCGTGTGTGTCACAAAGGCCCCTGGACAGTGTGTGTTTCACAAACCCCATTGGACAGCGTGTGTGTCACAAACGCCATTGGACAGCGTGTGTCACAAACCCCATTGGACAGTGTGTTTTTCACAAACATCTCTGGACACCGTTTGTGTCACAAACGCCCCTGGAAAGGGTGTGTGACACAAACCCAATTGAAGAGTGACTGTGTCACAAACCCCATTGACAGGTTTTGTGTTACAAACGCCCCTGGAAAGGGTGTGTGACACAAACCCAATTGGAGAGTGACTGTGTCACAAACCCCATTGACAGGGTTTGTGTTACAAACACCCCTGGACAGTATGTGTGTCACAAACCCCATTGGACAGAGTGTGAGTCACAATCCCCATTGGACAGCGTGTGTGTCACAAACCCCATTGGACAGCCTGTGTTTCACAAACCCCATTGGACTGGGTGTGTGTCGTAAACCCCCTTGGACAGTGTGGTTGTCACAAGCACCCCTGGACACTGTGTGTGTCACATACCCATTGGACAGTGTTTGTTTAACAAACCCCATTGGAGAGTGTGTGTGTCACAGACCCCATGGGAAATCGTGTGTGTCACAAACCCCATTAAACAGCGTGTTTTACACCCCCCACTGGACAGCGTGTGTGTCATAAGCCCCATTGGACCGTGTGTGTTTCACAAACCCCATTGGACAGTGTGTGTGTCACAAACACCCCTGGACAGCATGTGTGTCACAAATTCCATTGGACAGTGTGTGTGTTCAGAAACCCCATTGGACAGTGTGTGTGTCACAAACCCCATTGGACAGTGTGTGTGTCACAAACATCGGTGGACAGTGTGTGTGTCACAAACCCCATTGGACAGCGTCTGTGTCACAAACCCCACTGGACAGCGTGTTTGTCACAAACCCCATTGAAGAGTGTGTGTCGCAACCCGCCCTGAACAGTGTGTGTGTCACAAACACCCCTGGACAGTGTGTGTGTCACAAATTCCATTCGACAGTGTGCATGTCAGATACCCCTTTGGGAGTGTGTGTGTCACAAACCCTTTTGGACAGCGTGTGTGTCAGAAATCCAATTTGACAGTGTGTGTGTCACAAACCCCATTGGACATCCTGTGTGTCACAAACCCCATTGGAGAGTGTGTATGTCACAGACCCCATTGGACAGCGTGTGTGTCACAAACCCCATTAAAAAGCGTGTTTTACAACCCCCCCTGGACAGCGTGTGTGTCACAAACCCCATTGGACAGCGTGTGTGTCACAAACCCCACTGGACAGCGTGTGTGTCACAAACCCCATTGGACAGTGTGTGTTTCACAATCCCCATTCGACTGTGTGTGTGTCACAAACACCCCTGGACAGCATGTGTGTTATCAATTCCATTGGACAGTGTGTGAGTCCGAATCCTCGTTGGACAGTGTGTGTGTCATAAACCCCATTGGACAGTGTGTGTGTCACAAACATCAGTGGACAGTGTGTGTGTCACAAACCCCATTGGACAACTTGTGTGTCACAAACCCCATTGAACAGCGTGTGTGTCACAAACCCCACTGGACAGCGTGTGTGTCACAAACCCCATTGGACAGTGTGTGCGTCACAAACCCCATTGGACAGCCTGGTTGTCACAAACCCCATTGGACAGCGTTTGTGTCACAAACCCCATTGGACATCCTGTGAGTCACAAATCCCATTGGACAGCGTTTTTCACAACACTCTCTTGAAATTATGTGTGTCACAAACGCCCCTGGACAGGGTGTGTGTCACAAACCCCATTGGAGAGTATGTGTGTCACAAATGCCCCTGGATAGGATATGTGTCACTCACCCCATTGGACAGCGTGTGTCACACCCCCTTCTGGAAAATGTGTGTATCACAAACCCCATTGGACAGTCTGGTGTCACAAACACCCCTGGGCAGGGTGTGTGTCACAAACCCCATTGGAGAGTATGTGTGTTCACAAACACCCCTGGACAGGGTGTGTGTCACACACCCCATTGGCAACGTGTCTGTCAGAAACCCCATTGGACATCATTTGTCCTCCTGCAATTGTTTGGTTATACATTCAGTCCTGGTGTGCGGGGCTTTCAGAACTCAATCTGTGGAGTCGCCTGCGGAGATGCCACTGTCGGAACACTCACACTCGATTGTTTACCAAAATATAGGCAGATGC
Organism: Nesoenas mayeri; assembly: GCF_963082525.1. NCBI lineage: Eukaryota > Metazoa > Chordata > Aves > Columbiformes > Columbidae > Nesoenas > Nesoenas mayeri. The sequence goes on from NC_137571.1 coordinate 430,771, forward strand.
GTTTTCCCCCTTTTTTAGCATGCAGAGAGCTACGTCCCTAGACGACATTAACGAATGAACTGCAGTGTGCGCGGCTTTCGGGATTGTGCCTGAAAAGTGCGAAAACCAGCAGAGCCTGTGCTCAAAAGCTGGTGGCTGTGTGACTGCATTGATGCACCTTCCCGTGTCTGCGAGTGTACAGACGGCTGTTTCATGTTCACACAAAGGCACCTGGTCGGGTTTTTCTTCTGTGTGTGCTCACGCGTTTCCGTAGCCTCTTCGGAACAGATGTACCTCTCTGCATGCTAAACGACGTGCATCTGGGCAGGAACAGCCCCAGGTTCCAGTATAGGTTGGGAAATTACATATTAAAGAGCGGTGTAGGGGAAAGGGACCTTGGGTCCTGGTGGACAACAGGATGAACATGAGCCAGCACTGTGCCCTTCTGGCCAAGAAGGCCAATGGAATCCTGGGGTGTATTAGAAGGGGGGTGGTTAGTAGATCGAGAGAGGTCCTCCTTCCCCTCTACTCCAGCCTGGTGGACTTTATCTAGAATGTTGTGTCCAGTTGTGGCCCCTCAGTTCCAGAAGGACAGGGAACTGCTGGAGAGGGTCCAGCGTAGGGCAACAAAGATGATTCAGGGAGTGGAGCACCTCCCTTAAGAAGAAAGGCTGAGGGAGCTGGGTCTCTTTAGTTTGGAGAAGAGGAGACTGAGGGGTGACCTTATTAATGCTTATAAATATATAAAGGGTGAGTGCCACGAGGATGGAGCCAGGCTCTTCTCGGTGGCAAACAATGATAGGACAAGGGGTAATGGGATCAAGCTGGAACACAAGAGGTTCCACTTAAATTTGAGAAAAAAAACTCTTCTCAGTGAGGGTGATGGAGCACTGGAACAGGCTGCCCAGGGAGGTTGTGGAGTCTCCTTCTCTGCAGACATTCCAACCCGCCTGGACACCTTCCTGTGTAACCTCATCTGGGTGTTCCTGCTCCATGGGGGGATTGCACTGGATGAGCTTTCCAGGGCCCTTCCAATCCCAAACATACTGTGATACTTTGATACAGCATCCCGGATACAGCATCCCAGATACAGCATCCCAGATACAGCATCCCCGATACAGCATCCCAGATACAGCATACTAGATTCACCATCCCATATACAGCATCCTAGATACATCACGCCAGATACAGTATCCCAGATACAACATCCTAGATACAGCATCCTAGACACAGCATCCCAGATATGCCATCCCAGATACGTCATCCCAGATACGCCATCCCAGATACAGCATGCCAGATACAGCATCCCAGATACAACATCCCAGATACAGCATCCTAGGTACAGCGTAATAGATACAGCATCCCAGATACAACATGTCGAGCTGTGCTCCTCTCCCACACCAAGTGCTGATCGTGGGGCTCAGGGTGAGGGGGGGCAGGGAGGACGGGGGGTCCGTGGACTGGAATAAGTTTTGTTTGGGGTTTTTCAAACGCCTCTGCTGACACGTCGTATAAAAACCGATTGCTGCAGGGCTAAGGAATGAACAGGAGGATGAGCAACAGACTGCAGAAACTGCTTGCGTTTTGGTTTATTGAAAAATTCTTATTGAACTCAAAAAGCAATACGATCTTGCAGTGGTCTTCTAATACCTAGTGACAGCTTTTAATGTACTGGTTTGGAACTTTGAGATGAGATTTGAGATGAAGGGCTGTTCGATTGTGGAATATTGCAGGAGTAAATTTCAGGCATTTCAGCATGCCTGGCAGATCTGCAGCTTGATAAAGACCTCAGGCTGTTTGGTTTAATCAGACTTTTGTAGATCCCACCTTCACTGGTCAAAGAACCGGCTGCCAATGTGTTTTCTGGTGTTGTCACTTCTTTCTGACCAAAGACGGCAGAGGCAGCAGCTCTACTGGTGGTGTCTGTTTAATTGAAACATGGGGATCTACAGGAACTTTAACTCGAAAGCTCAGGAAGCTGTGGTCCGTGGTCTATCTTTGTAATGTTTGTAGATTGTTCTGCAACGTTTGTGAGTGTGAACTGCTGTGCAGGTAGAAGGAAGAAAGCTGTGTGAGCTAAAGCAGCAGGAAGGCTGCAGCCGTGTAAGCCGGGGGTGCAAGCGGCACGAAACGGGCTGCAGCGGCGGAGCCCTCGGTCCCGGGCCATCCCGGGCAGGCGGCGGAGCCCTCGGTCCCGGGCCGTCCCGGGCAGGCGCAGCCCGAGCGCTCCCGGCCCCGCTGCCGCTGCCCCGCCGGGGCCGGGGCCGCGCTGCGGGCGGACAGCGCCGCTCTGCGGCCGCCGGCGGCTCCGGGCCGGAAGGGGAAGCGGGGCCCGGTGGCGGGCACGGACAGGATTGGCTCCTGCGCCGGATGGGCGGGGTCACGCTGCAGAAGCGAGCGAGCCGAGGAGCGCGTGCAAGCGGTGCAGCGGCGGGGCCGGCGGTGAGCGAGGGGTGGACGGACACCGGGGAGACCGGACGGGGCCGCCCCGGTCCCGGCTGAGGGGGGAGGCTGGAGGGGGAGGGACGGGCTGGTTTGGGCAGGAGGAAGGCGAGGGGCAGGCAGCCGCAACAGCGCAGCCCCGGGCCGGGCCAAGCAAGGGGCGAGGGGGAAACACGCGGGCGGCTGTGAGGGAAGGGAGCCCCGGGCTGAGCGCTGCGCGGGGCTCGGGCGGGGCCGTGGGGCGGAGGAGGGAGCCCGTGGTGCCACAGGGCAGAGGGAGGAAGGCGAGCGGGAGGGGACGGCGCCAGGGGGCGCGAGGGGCGGGGGCGGCGCTGCCGCTGGGAGGGGCCGGGAACGGGGGGAGCGGCGGAGGAGCCTGAGGGCGAGACGGCGCGGAAGGAGCTTGGGCAGGAAAGGCTGAGGGACCTCAGGGAGGGGGTGACATCGGGAAGGCTTTGGCGGGAAAGGCTGAGGGACCTCAGGGAGGGGGTGACATCGGGGGGGCTTTGGCGGGAAAGGCTGAGGGACCTCAGGGAGGGGGTGACATCGGGGAGGCTTTGGCGGGAAAGGCTGAGGGACCTCGGGGAGGAGATGGCGTCGGGGAGGCTGCAGGGGGCAATGCTGAGGGAGCTCAGGATGGGATGGCACTCAGGTCTGGTTTCAAAGGGAAATGCTGAGGTACCTTGAGGAATGGACGCTGGGCTGGGAGCTATGAACACATCAGACTAGTTAAGAGAGTGTTCATGACAGAAATTTGTGCAGTGAAGTATTCCAGCAAAGAGCGGGAGAAGAGCCAAACTTAGATCAGGCCTCCTAGGACGGCTGCAGGTTTGGGGACAGGGATGACGAGGTTGTTAATCCGGTCCTAACTGTTTCTTTGTCTGTCCCTCTGTTGCAGCACCTGACTGAATGGAGGAGCAAGTGGACGGGAAGTTCCTGCGCCACACACGAATCACATTTATCGCTCTCGCCCTCAGAGACCCGAAGATCCAAACCGTTCGCATCGTGCCTTGAAGCAGCCTGTGCTCATGCGCTTCTCCCAGGGAGAAGGAGGAATGGCAGTGACTGGCCACGTTAAGCCACAGGGTGCACACTGTGCAGCTGTCAAGCCCAGCTCTGCGTTAGCTCACACCTGCGGTTTTGCGCCGCACACGCACATTTGAGTTGTCGCTGGTTGTTGCAGCGTTTGGCTTTGGTGAGGACAGCGTGTGTTTGTCAGCAGTTGGTGTAGGTGGGATCTGGAGGAGAAAGCGATATTTCCGTGCCAGAACTGGTTGGTGTTTGTATGGTATTGTGGCGGTTGTTCCCGCAGGCGATGAGTGCTGGAGTATTATTGCAGGATGAGGGGATTTTGGAGGCTTGTCTGTGAGATGCACTAGAGGCAGCAGTTGAAAGCGAAAGGCTGAGATTTGGAGGGTTTGTCGGTGGGTTTTGGACGGTTGTCAGCTGAAGAGTTGGCTGTTTGCAGGTGAGGTGTAGGGCAGAGGGTGAAGCTGACTTTGCTTGGGCAGCGCAACTGGCTGGGTGTGCAGAGCTGAGGAGAGCGGGCTGCTGCGGGTGACCCTAAAGCTGGAGAACCAGCCGGCAGCTCCAGACGCTCCCGCTGCCGGGCAGGGCCGTGCAGGCCAGTGCCCTGGGGCACAGCGACGTGACCCTCCGCGAGTACCAAAGAGCAGGTGAGGACCGTGGGCATTTGTACTGAGCTGTGACATCTCTAACCTGTGACATTGGGGTCCAGGCTGAGCAGGGCATGTGTGGAAGCTGTGCTGCAGGGAGGGCAGAGCTGAGGGGAAGGGCTGTGCCAGGGGCTGGTGCCAAGGCAAGGTGGGCGCGCTGTGGGGTGTGGGGAGGTGTCAGCCCCGGACTCAGCCCCTGTCTGACTGTAGTGCCCTTGGGCTGGTGTAGCTCAGTCCTCTGTGTGTTTCTCTTCAGGGGGAGCAGCATGCAAAGGAAAAGCAAGGAAGGAGGTGAACCCATGAGGAAGAGTGATGGATAAAGAGGGTTGGAGGGCACCTGCCAGTCAAGAGGGATCAAGAAAGAAGACACCAGTGGTGGAACCGCAGGTCAGGAGAGCTCAAGGAGGGAGAAAGGTGACTGTGGCTGTATGGGTTTTTCTAGCTCACACACCAATGAAAACAGTTTGGATAATAAAAGAAATGTATGCAAAACCGATAATTAAAGGCAGAGAATGTTTATATGCTATGTATGGGGTAGACCTGAAGGTATATTTCTTCCTACAACGAAGGAGAATTCGCAATACATGCTGCTGTCAGCAACGACCAGTAAGCGACAAGACTCTATTTGCTGATGCCTCTGGTCGCTCACATAAAGTTGTAATTACATGGCTAAACTCAGATACCCAGTGCTGCAAACACAAGGTAGAAAAAGAGACCAAGAGTCAAACAAGTTCTTGAGCTGACAGCTGTTAGGATCGCTTTGAGGTGTTCTGTAACAAGCCTTTGAATGTTGTAACTGGCTCATATTATGCGGCTGGCATACTTAACTGCCTGGAAGCTTCTTTTCTTAAGGAAGAGGATAATCCTCTTTTGATGGCTGAATTGAGAATGCTATGGTTTCTAATAAATCATAGACATCATAGGTATTATGCAATGCACACCCGCTCTCACAGTGGCCCTTCCAGGACCACTTGCGGAAGGCAGTAGGAGGGCCGATGCACGAGCTGTGCCGCTCACTGTGCCTAAAGCCTTGGAGCAAGCTAAATGATCACATAAATTCTTTCACCAGAGTGCAAAGACGTTAAAACGACAACTTCAAATGACAGTGGATCAGGCCAGGAGCGTTCTTATGTCCTGCCCTGATTGCCAACAGTTGGCACCCGCGCCATCCACAGAGGGTGTTAATCCAGGAGGGGTTACTGCCAATGAAGTACGGCCAGCGGATGTAACGCATTGTTCTGAATTGGGTAAATACGTACGTGTTTCTGTAGACGCTCATTCCAGATTTCTCGTTGCTGCTGCACGCGCTGGTGAAAGAGCACGAGACGTCTGTAACATTGGTTGGCATGTTTTGCTGTTTGAGGAGTTCCACAATCTGTAAAACCAGAGGAAAGCGGAACGCACACTCGATTAGAGGAGCGATCCCCCAGCGCGCTGTAATAGAAGTGCCTGCTTTTTAACACTTTCAAAACAGTGTTAAAGAGTCTGTTTGACGACTTTTCAGTATCATTTCTGGCGACGAGGATGGGATAATCTGCCTGACCTCCCGTGGATCCCAGGATCTCTGGGACCTTGTGCCGGCACCGGGGAATTCCTGGAAGGGACCACAGCTCCTCGGACCAGCTCGGGACGCGGGTAAAACCCCATCAATGATATAAGGCACTTTCATTGTCTGGTTGCGTTGGCACGCTGCCTGCACGAGACATGGGCGACACCAGCGCGTTGGGTCTGCGCATTCGCGCCTGCGCATTTTGGTAAACTGGGTAACTTAAAAAAAGAAAGAAAGAAAAAAATAAAGAGGAAAATGAGAAAACAATAAATTAAAGAGAAAAACGAGGGAACAGCAATTTGATAAAGGTACCTTTAATGATTTTGCTGTTTGTGCCTTAGCAATTGTATAATTGTTTCTGGCTTTAGTGGTTTGTTGTTGTTGTTACTTGTGTCTTGGGGGATTTTATAGTCCAGTACTTAGGGTTCACCAATTGTCTGTTATTGTGATTGTGAAGTAGGTAGTGGACAATCGGCAGGAGGATTCGGGAGAAATCCCCCCCAGGCTGTGTTTTCTGACATTGGAAAAGGGTCGTTTGCTGTTCAACAGGGCGTCAACCAGGGAGAATCTGATTGAATATTGTAATTAATGGTGGCCACTGTAAATAATATTAATATACTTCACAGGTCTAGGTGGGTATACTTTGAGATCTGTAGTATAGTAATGTGCTACATGTAATATGTAGTAAGATATCTATTTTAAATCATATATTGCCTATTACATAAGGCATATTACACAATACATAATGTTACATATGCATTGTCTTTATCCCCTTCAGATCCATTTGTTTTGAAAAAGGATAATCAGGGAAAGAAATGCAAACCAGTAAAAGGTTTGTTGAAGAACAGCTATTGGTGTAGAATACACAGAGAGCATGAGATCAAAATTGTCCCTCGGTCAGTCCAGGGTGGGATCCTGATATCCTTATATCGGGGGACAGGCCGCATTGGTATCGCCAGTGCATTTTATACGGGATTAGACACGCTGCGCCTAAAGCTGTAAATACGCCAAAACCTTCTGAGATTAAACAGGATCATGAGGAGTCTCCCACTGAGTTTTTACACTGTCTTAAACCGACAGCTCAGAAATATATTAATATAGATCCTGACTTGGAGAACAGAGAAATAGAATTCTTAGTTGACTGGGAGCTCATTATTCTGTGTTAAACACTATGCAGGGAATATTAAGTAGCGATTCTGTAACAGTTATGGGTGCCACAAAAATTGCGAAACACGGCCCTTTAACCTGCTGCTTAGAATGTTTGTATGTGGAGTCTGTACTTATTGATTGTGTACCATGTGTCTTCTCTTGTGCACAACGAATGGTTGAAAAAAGCTTTAATGGTGCAATGGCTGTGCAGTTACACGCTGCTATGGCTGCAATTGTTAAACAAAGAAGGCGAGATGTGGCAGGGTTGTGACATCAGGCCCGTGAGAAATTGCAAGAGTCACAGTGTGAGAACAAGCACTGGTGGAACAACACAAGCAGCAAAGACTGTGTGGGACATAAACCATCAGGGACAGAGGGATTGGTACATCAGGGACAGAGGGATTAATACGGGGTTGGTACATCAGGGACAGAGGTCCGCGATGTTTCAGATGCAAACCTGAGTTTGTATTAAATGTCTCTCTGCATCTTAAAGAGAGTCTGTGCCTCATCTGCTACACCCCTTTATCTGTTTCCCAAATTACGATTTAGACTGTATTTACTGTTGTAAAAACAAAGCTTTCCCCCCTTAATTTTTGTCACGTATTGTAGTTAGAATTAATAGAGATATTGGAGCCCATCGTAGCTAAACTGGAAAAAGACAGCAGCCGTGTGTATTTTTAAATAAAGACTAAATCAAGTGTGCTACCTCATTATCTTTAAGCGTTTTACTGTGATCACGTCTCTCCCAAGGTTTTGTGTCTGTTGTATCAAGGCCTGACACCCACGGCCACAGTGGATTAATTACCATGGGCACAACACCAGGAACCTGCCTGTTCGTGTCCAGGATATCCACTCCAGCAGACACGTTTTAATTGGTACTTGCATTATGGATTAGATGCAACAAAAATCCATACTTTCTTTTGTCCTTTGCTATAGAGGAAGGGGTTGAACTTTTCTATAGCAGATTCAATCACTTGTTGTAAAGCAATGAAATAAATAACTTAGGCTTTTTCTATGGATAAACAACGTTTAATTCAATTCCTTAATTGTATTCCTTAAACACTTGTTCGTTAGACCACAAGCAAAACAGCGCTGGGTGTTAGTTCGTTAGTAGGACCTTACTATGTGGTTGGTTAACCCTGAAAATGTTAGCTCCCTCTATCAATATAACCTCATAAACAAGTTTCAAAACTTTTATGTAGAACTTACCCACCTTTTCCTTTTTGCAGGTTCAGAGCCCGAGCCTCATTTGGTTGTATCTGTAAACATCAAACGTCTCAGCACAAATCAGAACTGCATTTCTCACAGACAGAAGTGCCTGAACTCCACAGCTTGCCTGGCAGTGCAGAGAGCAGGAAGTGCGGTGAGTCCTGGGCCTTTGGGGACATTTCACCCTGTTTTGTGTCCCAGTCCCTCCCTGCTCCCTCCTCTTTCCTGCTGTGCCCTTCTTCCTCTTCATCTCTTCTCCCTCTGTTCCTCTGCTGCTTCCTCACCTATTCTCCCACCCTTCTGAATCTCTGTGCAGGGTTTCTCGTATCTCCCTCTCTGTCTCCACCCCTCTGTGTTCTCATCATCCCCGGTTTCTCTTTGTCGTCATTCTTGTCTGTTGCTCTGTCCCGCTCCGTGCCCCATCATTTCTCACTGTATCCCTCTGTCCTGCTCCCTGCGCCTATTCCTTCCCCTCTTCTTTTTTACTCCCTCTCCCTCTTGCTGCCCACCCCAGGATTTTTTCCCAATCTCTATCCTGCCCCAACCCTTATTATTCTTTCTCTCTCCTGCTCCCTCTCTGTCTTTCTGCCTGTCTGCCCTTTCCCTGCTGCTTCTTTCTCCATCTCTGTCCAGATTACTGCCCCTTCTTGATGTCTTTCTGTCCTGTTTGTCTTTCTGTCTTCCTTGTCTGTTCCCAGCCCCATCCCCTCTCGCTGTATCCTCCCTGTCCAGCTGGCTCTGCCTTTCCTTTGTCTTCTCATCCTCTTTCCTGCTCCTCAGCCCTCTTTTCCTCTTCCTCCAGCTCATTGCTGCATGTTTTCCCTTTCCAGTCTCTTCATTTTGATCTAAACTTTGCTTCGATTCTCAGTCCCTTTGTTCTCTTCCCTTCCTGTTGCCTCTCAGTGGGCAGTGACGACCTGGTTCAGAGACAGCACGGCGACCACATCCCAGGTCGCTCGGTCCATCAGCACACAGACGCCACTGTGCTGGACACCAAATGGCGTTTATTAACAAGTAACACAGCGTTATATACCTTAGGTTTACAACGTCACGTCCATCTGTTTACCTCACATACTCCTACCTACCTAGGGAGGGGATACTATCTTTCTGTACAGCGCGAGATCTTCCGGCCGCCAGACCCTAACTACCTACAGGTATGCGTCACAACCCCCCCTGGACAATGTTTGTGTCACAAACGCGCCTGGACAGGGTGTATCTCACAAACCCCATTGGAGAGCGTGTGTCACAACCCCCCTGGAAATTGTGTGTCAAAACCCCCCTGGAAACTGTGTGTAACAAACACCCCTGGACAACGTGTATGTCACAAACGCCCCTAGATAGGGTGTGTGTCACAAACCCCATTGGACAGCGTGTGTGTCACAAACCCCATTGGACAGCATGTGTCACAAGCCCCCCTGGAAACTGTGTGTGTCCAAAATATCCCTGGACAGCGTGTGTGTCACAAAACCCGTTGGACAGCGTGTGTGTCACGAACCTCATTGGACAGTGTGTGTCACAAACCCCCCTGGACAGTGTGTGTGTCACAAACACCCCTGGACAGTGTGTGTGTCACACACACCCTTAGACAGGGTGTGTGTCACAAACCTCATTGGAGACTGTGTCTCTCATAAACCCCATTGGAGAGCGTGTGTGTCATAAACGCCATTGGACAGCGTGTGTCACAACCCCCCCTCGACAGCGTGTGTGTCACAAACCCTATTGGACAGCGTGTGTGTCACAAACCCCATTGGAGAGTGTGTGTGTCACAAACGTCCCTGGAAATCATTTGTGTCACAAACGCCCCTGGACATCGTGTGTATCACAAACCCCGTTGGACAGCGTCTGTGTCACAAACCCCATTGGACAGAGTGTGTGTAACAAACACCCCTGGACAGCGTGTGTGTCACAAACGCCCCCATACAGGGTGTGTATCACAAACACCCCTGGACAGAGTGCGTGTCATAAACCCCATTGCACTTTGTGTGTATCACAAACGCCATTGGACAGCGTGTGTGTCACAAACCCCATTGGAGAGGATGTGTGTCACAAAGACCCCTGGACACCGTTAGTGTCACAAACGCCCCTGGACAGCACGTGTATCACAAACCCCATTGGACAACACGTGTGTCACAAACCCCATTGGACAGTGTGCGTGTCAGAAACCCCATTGGACAGGCTGTGTGTCACAAACACCCCTGGCAGCGTGTGTGTCACAAACACCCCTGCACAGGGTGTATATCACAAACACCCCTGAACAGAGTGTGTGTCACAAACCCCATTGCACTTTGTGTGTGTCACAAACCCCATTGCACTTTGTGTGTGTCACAAAGCCCATTGGACAGCGTGTGTATCAGAAAAACCAATGGACAGTGTGTGTCTCACAAACCCCATTAGAGAGTGTGTGCATCACAACCTCATTGACATTGTGTGTGTCACAAACACCAGTGGACAGCCTGTGTGTCACAAACCCCATTGGACAGTGTGTGTGACACAAACCTCATTGGACAGGTTGTGTGTCACAAACACCCCTGGACACCGTTTGTGTCAGAAACGCCCCTGGACAGGTTGTGTGTCACAAACGCCTCTGGACAGCGTGTCTGTCACAAACCCCATTGGACAGCGTGTGTGACACGAACCCCATTGAACAGGGTATGTGTCACAAACACCCCTGGACACCTTTTGTGTCAAAAACGCCCCTGGACTGGGTGTGTGTCACAAACCCCATTGGAGAGTGTGTGTGTCACAAACGTCCCTGGACACCATTTGTGTCACAAATGCCCCTGGACATCGTGTGTGTCACAAACCCCTTTGGACAGCGTCTGTGTCACAAACCCCATTGGACAGGGTGTGTGTCACAAACCCCCTGGAAACTGTGTGTGTACAAAGTACCCCTGGACAACGTGTGTGTCACACAACCCATTGGATAGTCTGTGTGTCACAATCCTCATTGGACAGGGTGTGTGTCACAAACACCCCTGGACACCGTGTGTGTCACAAACGCTCCTGGACAGGGTGTGTGTCACAACCGCCATTGTACAGTGTGTGTGACATAAATCCCATTGGACAGCGTGCATGTCACAAACCCCGTTGGACATTGTGTGTGTCACAAACCCCCTTGGAGAGGGTGTGTGTCACAAACCCCATTGGACAGCGTGTGTGTCATAAACACCATTGGACAGGGTGTGTGTCACAAACACCCCTGGACATCATTTGTGTCACAAACGCCCCTGGACAGTGTGTGTGTCACAAACCCCATTGGAGAGTGTGTGTGTCACAAACCCCATTGGACAGCGTGTGTCACAATCCCCCTGGAAACTGTGTGTGTACAAAACACCCCTGGACAGCGTGTGTGTCACAAACGCCATTGAACAGCGTGTGTTTCACAAACCCCATTGGACAGGGTGTATGTCACAAACACCCCTGGACACCGTTTGTTTCACAAACGTTTCTGGAGAGGGTGTGTGTCTCAAACCCTATTTGACAGTGCATGTGTCACAAACCCGATTGGATAGCCTGTGTGTCACAAACCCCTTTGGATAGCGTGTGTCACAATCCACCTGGAAACTGGGTGTGTCATAAACACCCCTGGACAGGGTGTGTGTCCCAAACGCCATTGGACAGCCTGTGTGTCACACACCCCATTGGACAGCGTGTGTCTCACAAACCCCATTGGACAGCCTGTGTGTCACAAACCCCATTGCACAGCATGTGTGTCAGAAACCGAATTGGACAGCCTGTGTGTCACAACCCCTCTTGGACAGTGTGTGTGTCACTAACTCCCCTAAACAGTGAGTGTGTTGACAAAACCCATTGGACACCGTGTTTGGTACAAACGCCATTGGACAGCGTGTGTGTCACAAAGCCATTGAACAACCGTTGTATCACAAACCCCATTGCACAGGGTGTGTGTAACATACACCTCTGGACGCCGTTTGTGTCAGAAACACCCCTAGACAGCGTGTGTGTCACAAACTCCATTGGAGAGTGTGTGTGTCACAAACCCCATTGGACAGCGTGTGTCACAAGCCCCCCTGGAAAATGTGTGTGTCACAAACACCCCTGGACAACGTGTGTGTCACAAACGCCCCTGGACAGCGTGTGTGTCACAAACCCCATTGCACAGTGTGTTTGTCACAAACCCCATTGGACAGGGTGTGTGTCACAAACACACCTGGACAACTTTTGTGTCACAAAAGGCCCTGGACTGGGTGTGTGTCACAAACCCCATTGGAGAGTGTGTGTGTCACAAACCCCATTGGACAGCCTGTGTGTCACAAAGACCCCTGGACACGGTTTGTGTCACAAACGCCCCTGGACAGCGTGTGTGTCACAAACCCCATTGGAGAGTGTGTATGTCACAAACCCCATTGGACATTGTGTGTGTCACCAACCCCATTGGACAGGGTATGTTTCACAAACGCCCCTGTACAGGGTGTGTATCACAAACACCCCTGGACAGAGTGCGTGTCATAAGCCCCATTGCACTTTGTGTGTGTCACAAACGCCATTGGACAGCGTGTGTGTCACAAACCCCATTGGAGAGTGTCTGTGTCGAAAACACCCCTGGCAGCGTGTGTGTGACAAACGCCCCTGCACAGGGTGTATATCACAAACACCCCTGGACAGAGTGCGTGTCATAAGCCCCATTGCACTTCGCATGTGTCACAAAGCCCATTGGACAGCGTGTGTGTCACAAACCCCATTAGACAACTTGTGTGTCACAAACCCCATTGGACAGCATGTGTCACAAGCCCCCCTGGAAACTGTGTGTATCCAAAATATCCCTGGACAGCGTGTGTCACAAACCCCTTTGGACAGAGTGTGTGTCACAAACCACATTGGAAAGGCTGTGTGTCACAAAAACCCCTGGACAGTGTGTGTGTCACAAACGCCCGTGGACAGGTTGTTTGTCACATACCCCATTGGACAGTGTGCATGTCACAAACCCCATTGAACAACGTGTGAGTCACAAAGCCCATTGGACACTGCGTGTGTCACAAACCCCATTGGACAGCGTGTGTGTCATAAACACCATTGGACAGGGTGTGTGTCACAAACACCCCTGGACAGAATTCGTGTTCACAAACCGCATTGCAAATTTTGTGTGTCACAAACCCCATTGGACAGCATTTATGTCACAAACCCCCTTGGACAGTGTGTGTGTCAAAAAGCCCCTTGGACAGCGCGTGTGTCACAAACCCCTTTGGACAGTGTGTGTGTAACAAACGTCCCTGAACAAGGTGTGTGTTACAAACCACGGTGGAGTTTGTGTGTGTCACAAACCCCATTGCACATTGTGTGTGTCACAAAACCCATTGGTGAGCCTGTGTGTCACAAACCCCATTGGACAGGGTGTGTGTCACAAACACCCCTGGACAACATTTGTGTCAGTAACGTCCCTGGACAGGGTGTGTGTCACAAAGCCCATTGGACAGTGTGTGTGTTGCAAACCCGATTGGACAGCCTGTGTGTCACAAACCTCATTGGACAGCGTGTATGTCACAAACCCCATTGGACATGGTGTGTGTCACAAACCCCATTGGATAGCGTGTTTCACAACCACCCCTGTACAGTGTGTGTGTCACAAACTGTATTGCACAGCGTGTGTGTCACAAACCCCATTGGAGATTCTGTATGTCACAAACCCCATTGGACAGCGTGTGTGTCACAAACCCCATAGTAAAGGGTGTGTGTCACAAACACCCCCGGACACCATTTGTGTCACAAACACCCCCGGACACCATTTGTGTCACAAACGCCCCTGGACAGTGTGTGTGTCACAAACCGCATTGGACAGCGTGTGTCACAATCCCCCTGGAAACTGTGTGAGTACAAATTACCACTGGACAGCGTGTGTGTCACAAACCCCATTGGATAACCTGTGTGTCACAATCTCCATTGGACAGGGTGTGTGTCACAAACCCCCCTGGACAGCGTGTGTGTCACAAACCCCATTGGACAGCCTGTGTGTCACAAACCCCATTGGACAGCGTGTGTCTCCAAAACCCCATTGGTCAGCCTGTGTGTCACAAACCCCATTGCAGAGCGTGTGTGTCAGAAACCGCATTGGACAGCCTGTGTGTCACAACCCCTCTTGGACAGTGTGTGTGTTCACAAACCCCTATAAACACTGTGTGTGTCACAAAGCCAATTGAACACCGTGTGTCGTACAAACGCTATTGGACAGCATGTGTGTCACAAACCCATTGGATAGCCGTTGTTTCACAAACCCCATTGGACAGGGTGTGTGTCACAAACCTCATTGTACAGAGTGTTTTTCACAAACACCCCTGGACACCGTTTGTGTCACAAACGGCCCTGGACAACGTGTCTGTCACAAACTCCCTTGAAGAGTGTGTGTGTCACAAACCCCATTGGACAGCATGTGTGTCACAAACCCCATTGGACTCTGTGTGTGTCACAAACCCCTTTGGACAGCATGGGTGTCACAAACCGCATTGGACAGCCTGTGTGTCACAGCCCGCCCCGGACAGTCTGTGTATCACAAAGCCCATTGGACACTGTGTGTGGTACAAACACCATTGGACAGTGTGTGTGTCACAAACCCCATTGGAATGCGTTTCTCACAACCCCCACTGGAATCTATGTGTGTCTAAAACAGCCCTGGACAGCGTGTGTGTCACAAACTCCATTGCAAGGGTTTTGTGTCACAAATGGCCTGGACACCGTTTGTGTCACAAACGCCCCTGGACAGGGTGTGTCACAAACCCCATTGGAGAGTGTGTGTGTCACAAACCTCATTGGACAGAGTGTTTTTCACAAACACCCCTGGACACCGTTTGTGTCACAAACGGCCCTGGACAGCGTGTCTGTCACAAACCTCATTGGACAACATTTGTGTCAGTAACGTCCCTGGACAGGGTGTGTGTCACAAAGCCCATTGGACAGTGTGTGTGTCGCAAACCCGATTGGACAACCTGTGTGTCACAAACCTCATTGGACTGCATGTGTGTCACAAACCCCATTGCACAGTCTGTGTGTCACAAACCCCTTCGGACAGTGTGTGTGTCACAAACCCCATTGAACACTGTGTGTGTCACAAACCCTATTGGACAGCGTGTGTGTAAGAAAACCCCTTGGACAGCGTGTGTGTCACAATCCCCCATGGAAACTGTGTGTGTCACAAACACCCCTGGACAGGGTTTATTTCGCAAACCCCATTGGAGAGTGTGTGAGTCATAAACTCTGTTGCATAGCGTGTGTGTCACAAACCCGATTGGAGATACTGTATGTCACAAACCTCATTTGACAGCGTGTGTGTCACAAACCCCATAGTAAAGGGTGTGTGTCACAAACACCCCTGGACACCATTTCTGTCACAAACACCCCTGGACAGTGTGTGTGTCACAAACCCCATTGGACAGCGTGTGTGTCACAAACCCCATTGGACTCTGTGTGTGTCACAAACCCCTTTGGACAGCATGTGTGTCACAAACCGCATTGGACAGCCTGTGTGTCAAAGCCCCCCCCGGACAGTGTGTGTATCACAAAGCCCATTGGACACTGTGTGTGGTACAAACACCATTGGACAGCGTGTGTGTCACAATCCCCATTGGAATGCGTTTGTCACAACCCCCACTGGAATCTATGTGTGTCTAAAACAGCCCTGGACAGCATGTGCGTCACAAACTCCATTGCAAGGGTTTTGTGTCACAAATGGCCTGGACACCGTTTGTTTCACAAACGCCACTGGACAGGGTGTGTCATAAACCCCATTGGACAGCGTGTGTGTCACAAACCCCATTGGACAGTGTGTGTGTCACAAACCTCATTGGACAGAGTGTTTTTCACAAACACCCCTGGACACCGTTTGTGTCACAAACGACCCTGGACAGCGTGTCTGTCACAAACCTCATTGGACAGCCCGTGTGTCACAAACCCCATTGGACAGCGTGTTTAAAAAACCCCCCTGGACAGCATGTTTGTCACAAACCCCATTGGACAGTGTGTGTTTCACACAGCTCATTGGATGGCGTTAGTGTCACAAACACCCTATGGACAGTGTGTGTGTCACAAACACCCCTGGACACCGTGTGTGTCTACAAACGCCCCTGGACAGCCTGTGTGTCACAAACCCATTGGACAGCGTGTGTGTCACCAACCCCATTGGACAGTGTATGTGTCACAAACCCCCATGGGCAGTGTGTGTGTCACAAACACCATTGAACAGAGTGTTTGTCACAAACCCCATTGGACAGTGTGTGCCACAAACACCCCTGGACACCGTTTATGTCACAAAAGCCCCTGGAAAGTTCCTCTGTCACAAACCAAATTGGACAGTGTGTGTGTCACAAACCCCATGGACAGGGTGTGTGTCACAAAGACCCCTGGACACTGTTTGTGTCACTAAAGTTTCTGGAGAGGATGTATCACAAAAACCCCATTGGGCATCGTGTGTGTCACAAACACCCCTGGACACCGTGTGTGTCACAAATGCCCCTGGACAAGATGTGTGTCGCAAACCCCATTGGACAGCGTGTGTTTCACAAACCCCATTGGACAGCCTGTGTTTCACAAACACCATTGGACAGCCTGTGTTTCACAAACACCATTGGACAGGCTATGTGTCACAAACCCCATTGTACAGGGTGTGTGTCACAAAGCCCTGGACAGCGTGTGTGTCACAACTCCCCGTGGACCGTTTGTGAGTCACAAACCTGATTTGACAGTGTGTGTGTCACAAACGCCACTGGACAGCGTGTGTGTCAGAAACACCATTGGGCAGTGTATGTCAAAACCCTCCCTGGACAGTGTGTGTGTCACAAACCCCATTGAAGAGCGTGTGTGTCACAAACACAACTGGACACCATGTGTGTAAGAAACGCCCCTGGACAGGATGTCTGTCACAAGGACAATTGGAGAGTGTGTGTGTCAAAAACTCCATTGGAGAATGTGTGTGTCACAAACGCCACTAGACAGCATGTGGGTCACAAACAACATTGGAGAGTGTGTGTGTCACAAACCCCACTAGACATCATGAGTGTCACAAACCCCATTAGACAGTGTGTGTCACACCGCCCCCCGGAAAATCTGTGTAATGAAAAAACCCCCCTGTAGAGTGTGTGTATCACAAACCCCTGGACAGTTTCTGTGTCACAAACCCCAGTTGACAGCGTGTGTGTCACAAACCCCATTAGACAGCGTGTGTGTAACAAACCACATTGGACAGTGTGCGTGTCACAAACCTCATTGGACAGCGTGTGTGTCACAAACACCATTGGACAGCATGTGTCACAAACCCCCCTGTAGAGTGTGTGTTTCACATACCTCATTGGACAGTGTGTGTGTCACAAACCCCCATTGGACAGCGTGTGTGTAACAAACGCTTTTGGACAGTGTGTGTGTAACAAACGTCCCTGGACAAGGTGTGTGTTACAAACAGCGGTGGAGTTTGTGTGTGTCACATACCCCATTGCACACTGTGTGTGTCACAAACCCCATTGGACAGCCTGTGTGTCACAAACCCCTGGACAGCGTGTGTGTCACAACTCAACGTGGACAGTTTGT
This sequence comes from Nesoenas mayeri, assembly GCF_963082525.1. Classification (NCBI taxonomy): domain Eukaryota; kingdom Metazoa; phylum Chordata; class Aves; order Columbiformes; family Columbidae; genus Nesoenas; species Nesoenas mayeri. Next base: position 448,303 of record NC_137571.1, read on the forward strand.
AAGTCACAAACCTGATTTGACAGTGTGTGTTTCACAAACCCCACTGGACAGCGTGTGTGTCAGAAACACCATTGGGCAGTGTATGTCAAAACCCTCCCTGGACAGTGTGTGTGTCACAAACCCCCCTGGACAGTGTGTGTGTCACTAATCGCATTGGACAGTGTGTGTGTCACAAACCCCATTGAAGAGCGTGTGTGTCACAAACCCCATTGGACAGCCTGTGTGTCACAAACCCCTGGACAGCGTGTGTGTCACAACTCCCCGTGGACCGTTTGTGAGTCACAAACCTGATTTGACAGTGTGTGTGTCACAAACGCCACTGGACAGCGTGTGTGTCAGAAACACCATTGGGCAGTGTATGTCAAAACCCTCCCTGGACAGTGTGTGTGTCACAAACCCCATTGAAGAGCGTGTGTGTCACAAACACAACTGGACACCATGTGTGTAAGAAACGCCCCTGGACAGGATGTCTGTCACAAGGACAATTGGAGAGTGTGTGTGTCAAAAACTCCATTGGAGAATGTGTGTGTCACAAACGCCACTAGACAGCATGTGGGTCACAAACAACATTGGAGAGTGTGTGTGTCACAAACCCCACTAGACATCATGAGTGTCACAAACCCCATTAGACAGTGTGTGTCACATCGCCCCCCGGAAAATCTGTGTAATGAAAAAACCCCCCTGTAGAGTGTGTGTATCACAAACTCCTGGACAGTTTCTGTGTCACAAACCCCAGTTGACAGCGTGTGTGTCACAAACTCCATTAGACAGCGTGTGTGTAACAAACCACATTGGACAGTGTGTGTGTCACAAACCTCATTGGACAGCGTGTGTGTCACAAACACCATTGGACAGCATGTGTCACAAACCCCCCTGTAGAGTGTGTGTTTCACATACCCCATTGGACAGTGTGTGTGTCACAAACCCCCATTGGACAGCGTGTGTGTAACAAACCCTTTTGGACAGTGTGTGTGTAACAAACGTCCCTGGACAAGGTGTGTGTTACAAACAGCGGTGGAGTTTGTGTGTGTCACATACCCCATTGCACACTGTGTGTGTCACAAACCCCATTGGACAGCCTGTGTGTCACAAACCCCATTGGACAGCGTGTGTGTCACAACTCAACGTGGACAGTTTGTAAGTCACAAACCTGATTTGACAGTGTGTGTTTCACAAACCCCACTGGACAGCGTGTGTGTCAGAAACACCATTGGGCAGTGTATGTCAAAACCCTCCCTGGACAGTGTGTGTGTCACAAACCCCCCTGGACAGTGTGTGTGTCACTAATCGCATTGGACAGTGTGTGTGTCACAAACCCCATTGAAGAGCGTATGTGTCACAAACCCCATTGGACAGCGTCTGTCTCACAAACACCATTGGACTGGGTGTGTGTCACAAACACAACTGGAAACCGTGTGTGTAAAAAACGCCCCTGGACTGGATGTCTGTCACAAGGACAACTGGAGAGTGTGTGTGTCACAAACTCCATTGGAGAGTGTGTGTGTCACAAACCCCACTAGACATCATGTGTGTCACAAACCCCATTAGACAGTGTGTGTCACACCGCCCCCTGGAAAATCTGTGTAATGACAAACCCTACTGGGCAGGGTGTGTATCACAAACCCCTGGACAGTTTCTGTGTCACAAACCCCAGTTGACAGCGTTTGTGTCACAAATCCCATTGGACAGCGTGTGTGTAACAAACATCATTTGACAGTGTGTGTGTCACAAACGCCATTGGACAGCGTGTGTCACAAACCCCCCTGTAGAGTGTGTGTTTCACATACCCCATTGGACAGTGTGTGTGTCACAAACCCCATTGGACAGCGTGTGTCACAACCCCATTGGACATGGTGTAGGTCACAAACCCCATTGGACAGCGTGTTTCAGAACCACCCCTGTACAGTGTGTTTTTCACAAACACCCCTGGACACCGTGTGTGTCACAAATGCCCCTGGACAGGACGTGTGTGACAAACTCCATTGGACACTGTGTGTGTCACAAACCCCATTGCACAAGGTGTCTCTCAGAAACACCCCTGGACACCATGTGTGTCACAAATGCCCCTGGACAGGGTATGTGTCACAAACCCCATTGGACAGCATGTGTGACAAAAACGCCACTGGACAGCGTGAATGTTACAAATCCCATTGGACATTGTGTGTGTCACAAATACCATGGGACAGCATGTGTGTCACAATCCCCCTTGGACAGTGTTTGTGTCACAAACACCTCTGGACAGCTTTTGTGTCACAAACCCCATTGGAAAGTTTGTGTGTCACAAACTCCTTCGGACAGTGTGTGTGTCGCTAAACCGATTGGACAGCCTGTGTGTCAAAAACCCCATTGGACAGCCTGTGTGTTCACAAACCCCATTGGACAACGTGTGTGTCACAAGCCCTTTTGGACAGTGTGTGTGTAACAAACGTCCCTGGACAAGGTGTGTGTTACAAACCGCGGTGGAGTTTGTGTGTGTCACAAACCCCATTGCACACTGTGTGTGTCACAAACCTCATTGGACAGCCTGTGTGTCACAAACCCCATTGGACAGGGTGTGTGTCACAAACACCCCTGGACAACGCTTGTGTCAGCAACGTCCCTGGACAGAGTGTGTGTCACAAACCCCATTGGACAGTGTGTGTGTCGCAAAACCGATTGGACAGCCTGTGTGTCACAAACCCCATTGGACAGCGTGTATGTCACAAACCCCATTGGACATGGTGTAGGTCACAAACCCCATTGGACAGCGTGTTTCAGAACCACCCCTGTACAGTGTGTTTTTCACAAACACCCCTGGACACCGTGTGTGTCACAAATGCCCCTGGACAGGACGTGTGTGACAAACCCCATTGGACACTGTGTGTGTCACAAACCCCATTGCACAAGGTGTCTCTCAGAAACACCCCTGGACACCATGTGTGTCACAAATGCCCCTGGACAGGGTATGTGTCACAAACCCCATTGGACAGCATGTGTGACAAAAACGCCACTGGACAGCGTGCATGTTACAAATCCCATTGGACATTGTGTGTGTCACAAACACCATGGGACAGCATGTGTGTCACAATCCCCCTTGGACAGTGTTTGTGTCACAAACACCTCTGGACAGCTTTTGTGTCACAAACCGCATTGGACAGTTTGTGTGTCACAAACCTCTTCGGACAGTGTGTGTGTCGCTAAACCGATTGGACAGCCTGTGTGTCAAAAACCGCATTGGACAGCCTGTGTGTTCACAAACCCCGTTGGACAACGTGTGTGTCACAAGCCCTTTTGGACAGTGTGTGTGTAACAAACGTCCCCGGACAAGGTGAGTGTTACAAACCGCGGTGGAGTTTGTGTGTGTCACAAACCCCATTGCACACTGTGTGTGTCACAAACCCCATTGGACAGCCTGTGTGTCACAAACCCCATTGGACAGCGTGTGTGTCACAACTCAACGTGGACAGTTTGTAAGTCACAAACCTGATTTGACAGTGTGTGTTTCACAAACCCCACTGGACAGCGTGTGTGTCAGAAACACCATTGGGCAGTGTATGTCAAAACCCTCCCTGGACAGTGTGTGTGTCACAAACCCCCCTGGACAGTGTGTGTGTCACTAATCGCATTGGACAGTGTGTGTGTCACAAACCCCATTGAAGAGCGTATGTGTCACAAACCCCATTGGACAGCGTCTGTCTCACAAACACCATTGGACTGGGTGTGTGTCACAAACACAACTGGAAACCGTGTGTGTAAAAAACGCCCCTGGACTGGATGTCTGTCACAAGGACAACTGGAGAGTGTGTGTGTCACAAACTCCATTGGAGAGTGTGTGTGTCACAAACCCCACTAGACATCATGTGTGTCACAAACCCCATTAGACAGTGTGTGTCACACCGCCCCCTGGAAAATCTGTGTAATGACAAACCCTACTGGGCAGGGTGTGTATCACAAACCCCTGGACAGTTTCTGTGTCACAAACCCCAGTTGACAGCGTTTGTGTCACAAATCCCATTGGACAGCGTGTGTGTAACAAACATCATTTGACAGTGTGTGTGTCACAAACGCCATTGGACAGCGTGTGTCACAAACCCCCCTGTAGAGTGTGTGTTTCACATACCCCATTGGACAGTGTGTGTGTCACAAACCCCATTGGACAGCGTGTGTCACAACCCCATTGGACATGGTGTAGGTCACAAACCCCATTGGACAGCGTGTTTCAGAACCACCCCTGTACAGTGTGTTTTTCACAAACACCCCTGGACACCGTGTGTGTCACAAATGCCCCTGGACAGGACGTGTGTGACAAACTCCATTGGACACTGTGTGTGTCACAAACCCCATTGCACAAGGTGTCTCTCAGAAACACCCCTGGACACCATGTGTGTCACAAATGCCCCTGGACAGGGTATGTGTCACAAACCCCATTGGACAGCATGTGTGACAAAAACGCCACTGGACAGCGTGAATGTTACAAATCCCATTGGACATTGTGTGTGTCACAAATACCATGGGACAGCATGTGTGTCACAATCCCCCTTGGACAGTGTTTGTGTCACAAACACCTCTGGACAGCTTTTGTGTCACAAACCCCATTGGAAAGTTTGTGTGTCACAAACTCCTTCGGACAGTGTGTGTGTCGCTAAACCGATTGGACAGCCTGTGTGTCAAAAACCCCATTGGACAGCCTGTGTGTTCACAAACCCCATTGGACAACGTGTGTGTCACAAGCCCTTTTGGACAGTGTGTGTGTAACAAACGTCCCTGGACAAGGTGTGTGTTACAAACCGCGGTGGAGTTTGTGTGTGTCACAAACCCCATTGCACACTGTGTGTGTCACAAACCTCATTGGACAGCCTGTGTGTCACAAACCCCATTGGACAGGGTGTGTGTCACAAACACCCCTGGACAACGCTTGTGTCAGCAACGTCCCTGGACAGAGTGTGTGTCACAAACCCCATTGGACAGTGTGTGTGTCGCAAAACCGATTGGACAGCCTGTGTGTCACAAACCCCATTGGACAGCGTGTATGTCACAAACCCCATTGGACATGGTGTAGGTCACAAACCCCATTGGACAGCGTGTTTCAGAACCACCCCTGTACAGTGTGTTTTTCACAAACACCCCTGGACACCGTGTGTGTCACAAATGCCCCTGGACAGGACGTGTGTGACAAACCCCATTGGACACTGTGTGTGTCACAAACCCCATTGCACAAGGTGTCTCTCAGAAACACCCCTGGACACCATGTGTGTCACAAATGCCCCTGGACAGGGTATGTGTCACAAACCCCATTGGACAGCATGTGTGACAAAAACGCCACTGGACAGCGTGCATGTTACAAATCCCATTGGACATTGTGTGTGTCACAAACACCATGGGACAGCATGTGTGTCACAATCCCCCTTGGACAGTGTTTGTGTCACAAACACCTCTGGACAGCTTTTGTGTCACAAACCGCATTGGACAGTTTGTGTGTCACAAACCTCTTCGGACAGTGTGTGTGTCGCTAAACCGATTGGACAGCCTGTGTGTCAAAAACCGCATTGGACAGCCTGTGTGTTCACAAACCCCGTTGGACAACGTGTGTGTCACAAGCCCTTTTGGACAGTGTGTGTGTAACAAACGTCCCCGGACAAGGTGAGTGTTACAAACCGCGGTGGAGTTTGTGTGTGTCACAAACCCCATTGCACACTGTGTGTGTCACAAACCCCATTGGACAGCCTGTGTGTCACAAACCCCATTGGACAGGGTGTGTGTCACAAACACCCCTGGACAACATTTGTGTCAGCAATGTCCCTGGACAGAGTGTGTGTCACAAACCCCATTGGACAGTGTGCGTGTCGCAAAACCGATTGGACAGCCTGTGTGTCACAAACCCCATTGGACAGCGTGTATGTCACAAACCCCATTGGACATGGTGTAGGTCACAAACCCCATTGGACAGCGTGTATGTCACAAACCCCATTGGACATGGTGTAGGTCACAAACCCCATTGGACAGCGTGTTTCAGAACCACCCCTGTACAGTGTGTTTTTCACAAACACCCCTGGACACCGTTTGTGTTACAATCGCCCCTGGACAGGGTGTGTGACAAACTCCATTGGACACTGTGTGTGTCACAAACCCCATTGCACAAGGTGTCTCTCAGAAACACCCCTGGACACCGTGTGTGTCACAAATGCCCCTGGACAGGGTATGTGTCACAAACCCCATTGGACAGCATGTGTGACAAAAACGCCACTGGACAGCGTGCATGTTACAAATCCCATTTGACATTGTGTGTGTCACAAACACCATGGGACAGCATGTGTGTCACAATCCCCCTTGGACAGTGTTTGTGTCACAAACACCTCTGGACAGCTTTTGTGTCACAAACCCCATTGGACAGTTTGTGTGTCACAAACCCCTTCGGACAGTGTGTGTGTCGCTAAACCGATTGGACAGCCTGTGTGTCAAAAACCGCATTGGACAGCCTGTGTGTTCACAAACCCCATTGGACAACGTGTGTGTCACAAGCCCTTTTGGACAGTGTGTGTGTAACAAACGTCCCCGGACAAGGTGAGTGTTACAAACCGCGGTGGAGTTTGTGTGTGTCACAAACCCCATTGCACACTGTGTGTGTCACAAACCCCATTGGACAGCCTGTGTGTCACAAACCCCATTGGACAGGGTGTGTGTCACAAACACCCCTGGACAACATTTGTGTCAGCAATGTCCCTGGACAGAGTGTGTGTCACAAACCCCATTGGACAGTGTGCGTGTCGCAAAACCGATTGGACAGCCTGTGTGTCACAAACCCCATTGGACAGCGTGTATGTCACAAACCCCATTGGACATGGTGTAGGTCACAAACCCCATTGGACAGCGTGTTTCAGAACCACCCCTGTACAGTGTGTTTTTCACAAACACCCCTGGACACCGTTTGTGTTACAATCACCCCTGGACAGGGTGTGTGACAAACCCCATTGGACACTGTGTGTGTCACAAACCCCATTGCACAAGGTGTCTCTCAGAAACACCCCTGGACACCGTTTGTTTCACAAACGTTTCTTGACAGGATGTGTGTCACAAAACCTATTTGACATTGCGTGTGTCACAAACCCCATTGGACAGCGTGTGTCACAAACCCCCTGGAAACTGTGTGTGTACAAAATACCCCTGGACAACGTGTGTGTCACAAACCCCATTGGATAGCCTGTGTGTCACAATCTCCATTGGACAGAGTGTGTGTCACAAACACCCCTGGACACCGTTTGTGTCACAAACGCTCGTGGACAGGGTGTGTGTCACAACCGCCATTGGACAGTGTGTGTGACATAAACCCCATTGGACAGCGTGCATGTCACAAACCCCGTTGGACATTGTGTGTGTCACAAACCCCCTTGGACAGGGTGTGTGTCACAAACCCCATTGGACAGTGTGTATGTCACAACCCCATTGAACACTGTCTGTGTCACAATTCCCATTAAACAGCGAGTGTGTAAGAAATCCCATTGCGCAGCGTGTGTGTCACAAACCCAATTGGACAGTGTGTGTCACAATCGCCCTGGAAACTGTGGGTGTCACAAACACCCCTGGACAGGGTGTGTGTAAAAATCCCATTGGACTGCATGTGTGTCAAAAACCCCTTTGGACAGCGTGTGTGTCACAATCTACCTGGAATCTGGGTGTGTCACAAACACCCCTGGACAGGGTGTGAGTCCCAAATGCCATTGGACAGCCTGTGTGTCACACACTCCATTGGACAGCGTGTGTCTCACAAACCCCATTGGACAGCCTGTGTGTCACAAACCCCATTTCACAGCATGTGTGTCACAAACCGCATTGGACAGCCTGTGTGTCACAACCCCTCTTGGACAGTGTGTGTGTCACTAACCCCCCTAAACAGTGTGTGTGTCTCAAAACCCATTGGACACCGTGTTTGGTACAAACGCCATTGGACAGCGAGTGTGTCACAAACCCATTGAACAGCCGTTGTATCACAAACCCCATTGCACATAGCGTGAGTAACATACACCCCTGGACGCCGTTTGTGTCAGAAACGCCCCTGGACAGCGTGTGTGTCACTAACTCCATTGGAGAGTGTGTGTGTCACAAACCCCATTGGACAGCGTGTGTCACAAGCCCCCCTGGAAAATGTGTCTTTCACAAACACCCCTGGACAACGTTTGTGTAACAAACGCCCCTGGACAGCGTGTGTGTCACAAACTCCATTCCACAGTGTGTGTGTCATAAACACCATTGGACAGGGTGTGTGTCACAAACACCCCTGGACAGAATGCGTGTTCACAAACCCCATTGCAAATTGTGTGTGTCACAAACCCCATTGGACAGCATTTATGTCACAAACCCCCTTGGACAGTGTGTGTGTCAAAAACCCCCTTGGACAGCATGTTTGTTACAAACCCCTTTGGACAGTGTGTGTGTAACATACGTCCCTGGACAAGGTATGTGTTACAAACCGCGGTGGAGTTTGTGTGTGTCACAAACCCCATTGCACATTGTGTGTGTCACAAAACCCATTGGACAGCCTGTGTGTCACAAACCCCATTGGACAGGGTGTGTGTCACAAACACCCCTGGACAACATTTGTGTCAGTAACGTCCCTGGACAGGGTGTGTGTCACAAACCCCATTGGACAGTGTGTGTGTCGCAAACCCGATTGGACAGCCTGTGTGTCACAAACCCCATTGGACAGCGTGTGTGTCACAAACCCCATTGGACATGGTGTGTGTAACAAACCCCATTGGACAGCGTGTTTCACAACCACCCCTGTTCAGTGTGTTTTTCACAAACACCCCTGGACACCGTTTCTGTTACAATCGCCCCTGGAGAGGGAGTGTGTCACATACCCCATTGGAGAGTGTGTGTGTCACAAACCCCATGGGACAGCATGTGTGTCACAATCCCCCTTGCACAGCGTTTGTGTCACAAACACCTCTGGACAGCTTTTGTGTCACAAACCCCATTGGACAGTCTGTGTGTCACAAACCCCTTCGGACAGTGTGTCTGTCACAAACCCCATTGAACACTGTGTGTGTCAGAAACCCTATTGGACAGCGTGTGTGTAAGAAAACCCATTGGACAGCGTGTGTGCCACAACCCCCCGTGGAAACTGTGTGTGTCACAAAAACCCCTGGACAGGGTTTGTGTCACAAACGCCATTGGACAGCCTGTGTGTCACACACCCCATTGGACAGCGCGTGTGTCACAAACCCCATTGGACAGTGTGTTTATCAGAAACCCCATTGGACAGGGTGTGTGTCACAAACACCCCTGGCAGCGTGTGTGTCACAAACGCCCCTGCACAGGGTGTATATCACAAACACGCCTGAACAGAGTGTGTGTCACAAACCCCATTGCACTTTGTGTGTGTCACAAAGCCCATTGGACAGCGTGTGTGTCACAAACCCCCCTGGACAGCGTGTGCATCAGAAAAACCAATGGACAGTGTCTGTGTCACAGACCCCATTGTACAGGGTGTGTGTCACAAACACCCCTGGACATCTTTTGTGTCACAAACGCCCCTGGACTGAGCATGTGTCTCAAACCCCACTGTAGAGTGTGTGTGTCACAAACCCCATTAGACAGCGTGTGTGTCACAAACACCTCCGGACACTGTTTGTGTCACAAACGCCCCTGTACAGCGTGTGTGTCACAAACCCCATTGGAGAGCCTGTATGTCACAACCCCATTGACATTGTGTGTGTCACAAACCCCAGTGGACAGCCTGTGTGTCACAAACCCCATTGGACAGCGTGTGTGACACAAAGCCCATTGGACAGGGTATATGTCACAAACACACCTGGACATCTTTTGTGTCAAAAACGCCCCTGGACTGGGTGTGTGTCACAAACCCCATTGGAGAGTGTGTGTGTCACAAACACCCCTGGACACCATTTGTGTCACAAATGCCCCTGGACATCGTGTGTGTCACAAACCCCATTGGACAGTGTCTGTGTCACAAACCTCATTGGACAGGGTGTGTGTCACAAACACCCCTGGACAGCGTGTGTGTCACAAACACCCCCGTACAGGGTGTGTATCACAAACACCCCTGGACAGATTGCGTGTCATAAACCCCAATACACTTTGTGTGTGTCACAATCGTCATTGGACAGCGTGTGTGTCACAAACCCCATTGGACAGGGTGTGTGTCACAAACACCCCTGGACAGCGTGTGTGTCACAAACACCCCCGTACAGGGTGTGTATCACAAACACCCCTGGACAGATTGCGTGTCATAAACCCCAATACACTTTGTGTGTGTCACAAGCCTCCTTGGACACCATGTGTGTGTCACAAACCCCATTGGACAGGGTGTGTATCACAAACACCCCTGGACAGCGTGTGTGTCACAAACGCCCGTGGACAGTATGTGTGTAACAAAGCCCATGGGACAGTGTATGTGTCACAAATCCCATTGGAGAATGTGTGTGCCACAAAGCCCATTTGACAGCCTGTGTGTCACAAAACCCCCTGGAGACTGTGTGTGTCACAAACACCATTGGACACCGTGTGTGTTCACAAACCCCATTGGACAGCGTGTGTTTCACAAACCCCATTGGACACTATGTGTGTCACAAACCCCCCTGGACAGCGTGTGTGTCAGAAAGCCCATTGGACATGTGTGTGTCACAAACCTCCTTGGACAGTATGTGTGTCACAAATCTCATTGGACAGCGTGTGTGTCACAAGCCTCCTTGGACACCATGTGTGTGACACAAACCCCTTTGGACAGCGTGTGTGTCACAAACCCCATTGGACAGGCTGTGTGTCACAAACTCCCCTGGACAGCATGGTTGTCACAAACCTCATTGGACAGCGTGTGTGTCACGCACCCCCCTGGACAGTGTGTGTGTCACAAACCCCATTGGACAACACGTGAGTCACAAACAGCATTGGACTCTGTGTGTATCACAAAACCCTCCTGGACAGTGTGTGTCACAAACCCCACTGGACACACAGATGACTACAGTAAAAAACCAACACTGAAGGTATGCAGGTCTTTATTTCTTCTAGTTGAGGGGATCAATAAGAGATTTAGCTGCTTGCACTGTTTTTGTTACTCACACACTGATGATCTAGTATAGAAGCTACAAACATCACAAGAAGCAGACCCAGAACCTCATTTAAGTGCCCTAAGGTCAAATTAAGAAGTCATTTAGCTGATTTGCTCAGTGACCCCCCTGCTCTGAGGTTCCTCCTTGCACAGTGACTATCAACGCCAGAAGGAAAATTTACTTTAATCCCGCACGCAGGTGAATTTTGGGTTTTTAAGTTTCTTTCCTTAAATGAATGATGTATTTCTCTCTTATATGGTTAAGTAAAGGTTCACAAAAAAAAACGCATTTCTTTGCTGGACTTTTGTTTCTTTTCAGTGGCAAAATTTGTCACTGTACAAATATTGGATCAGATGGCAACTAAAATATCATGAAGTTAGTTGACATTCCTCCAATACCCATCTATATAAACAGATTGTTATCAGTTACTAAAATGGTTAAAAATCAGTCTTACTGCTCGTCAGTTGTTATTAATGAGAAAACTGTTTTACATAACTGACCTGAAATGCAGATGAATCCAGAAGGAAAAAAAGCCTCGTTGTATGAAGACAAGTTATCTGTTTGGGCATAAACTGCATAAATGGACGTATGAGAACAAGAGCATTCCACATAGTCTGATGTGTCGTCAACCACTTTGCAGAACCCGCTGTCGGACAGCCAGCTGCAAAACAAAATGTTCACAAAGCTGGAAATCGACTTGTCTAATTCACACGGTAAACAGGCTTGAAAATTGTTGTATCTCTGAAAACACCGGGTTTTCTAAACTACTGCATCAGTTTATCTTCATCTATTGCACATCTTTCATGTGCAGTTTTTAGAATAGCATATTTACATGAAATTAAAACAGTTTTTAAAAAATTATATTATTAAAAAAATATAAGTATATAGTCATGAACTTTGTTTTTCTGCTAGAAATTTTTTTTGTGGCCATGTTTTAAAACTTACACAAGATTCACAGTCCCATCTGAATTTTTAAATAGTGTGTTGCTTATACTTGCACAATGCTTTAGCCCATTCTGAAGAACACTTGCTGTTTGCTGTTTTGAAACTAAAATACATGTTCTCCTTCAGTATTGCTGAAAATTTTGGAAAAGGATACTACAGGTGACATCCTAAGCCATTTCTAGTGGAAACCACATTGTTCTGTGATACAATGTCTAGATAAAAGGAGAGTATGCAGGTAAATTCTGCTGCATCTCCTTCCTGAATAGTTTATATCAGTGACAGACTGATATAATCCAGACCATCTAATGAAATCATATCTAAACTAACTAGTTGTCTGCAGGATATAGAATGGAACTCTCTCTAATTTCATTTATACTGTGTGAACAGGAAAGAAATAGGCAAATCAAATAATAGGGCATTGAAGGGAATACACAGAAAACTTTAGCACATCGCTTGCAATGGTGTGAGTAGCAATAAGAATGGAAAATGATCAGCAGTTCACCACTTCTGAAAACCAGGATACATCAAGTCAAGCTAGCAGCAGCAATATTAAAAACTACCAGGAGATGGCTTTTCTGTCAAAAAGTAAGAGCCCTACAGAGATCATCGTCAAAAGTTATGCCAAAATTCTGGATATTAGCAAATAAGGAATATTCTGTTTCAGTGACTTGAAGCAATACCAGAGACGCAGGTTTAATTCTTTCTAAGAATGGACTCGAAATGTTGTCTGATAACAACTGTAAAGAGTACAAAAGACGCTAATATTAATGAAGTGATGCCATTCTGGAATTTATGGCCTCTCAGCATTGCCCAACACATCATTACGTAAACTAAACAGTACTGTAATGAAAAAAATCAATAGTAGAAGTCTGAGAAATCTCTAAGTTAGAATAACTACACATTTTATTATACAGAATGTTTTACGTGCTGGTACAAAGGCCAGAAAAGTTAAGGGAAAAAGATGGATAAGAAATAGATCAATTTCGTACTTGCAGGCGATCTGATCAGACTTGATGGGATTTTATACAAATACACATGGTAGAAACTGGAAAACTAAACAGATTAATAAAACAACCTTTCAGCAGCTTGGCTCCAGAGGAGACATAGAGACTTTTGTGGAACAATCCGACTTCCTGTAGCATAAATCCGATAAACAACTTCATTGTTATCTTTCAAAGGGTATGAACTCCGACCCTTCAAACTCATAGAAAAAACCTGAAACAATACACACAACATAAACACAAACTTAATATTAAAATTCAACAGTCAGTGCTCATTTTAATCACAAACACACTAAAACACTCACATCATTTTAAAGATATTTAAGATGGTTCGAGTAATATATAAATTAATTTATTGAAAAAATAAATTGCATTATCTTCAAACCTTGTTCTTCAAGGCAAGCTCTTTGTCTCCAGTAAGGAACCACTGCTGACTGCTATATTCTGTGAACTGTACAGATTCACAGCTCTCTTCTTGAAGAGGGGATAACACAACAGAGACCTTTAACAAATGTTCAGGTACTTGAATAAAATCTCCATCTTTTCCATCAAATCTGTGTCCGTTGCTTTGCTAAGGAAACCAGTTGTGAGCCATTATTGCAATGTACGGGCAGCTGTCAAGGCTATTTTTACCTCTGTTGAAGAGGAAAAGCAACAGGGCTGGTAAGTGGAACTGAACTTTCACTATGCTTCACATAATTACTCTAAAATGTATGCGTAATTAATATTTTATTCCTTCATCATTTTAGGCTTTATTACATTTAATAAAAAGACAGCTTCCGTTTCTGTGAAAAAAGGAGGGGCGGAATTATGATGTATTTTGGCTTCTCCATTTCTCCTCTGGATTTTGCTCACTATGATCTGTAAGAAAAACCATCCCATGGTAAAAGAGGTTATCATAATATTCATCTTTATAACTTGATGTAGAGAAGAGTCAATAACAAGGAGAAGCATTAAAATGGATGATCTAGCTCTTATTCCCAAGAGATGACACAAAAAACTTGCAATAAGGAATTTGAACTTTCAAGTTCTGGACACTGTTCCAGATAGCACTGTTATTTATGCCATTTACTGTCTTTTGGCTGAGATGGGCATCTTAACCCCTATAACTTATGAAATGTCACAGAAAGTTACATCTCCAAAAGAAACTGAGAAAGAAATCTAAAGCATGCTGATTTTCACCTGACGGGAAAAAAGAAAAAAGGTATTTTTTTATTCTAGATTCAACTACCAGTTTTTTAATAGGTTCACAGTGGGAGAAACCCACTGTTGAGAAGTGTTTGTGTCATAAAACTGTCATTTGTTTCTGCAGTCATCTATTTTCCCTGCCCATTAGCCTGGCCACAGGTTATGATGCACTTGCAGAAAAAACTAGAAATTTGAAACTACATGTGAAAACTATGAGTTGCTTTCAGACAATTCTAAATAATGTTCAAGTGAGCAAAACCATGTACACAGAAATTAGAGAATGCCAGTAGAAATTTTGGGTTACTTACTGTCACCTACATCTTAAAGCATAGCTCTCCATCATATAATTACGTTATTTTCTTAGCAAGATTAATTAATCCTTTTCTAAGCAATATTTAAGCTAATGGTGACTTAATACATCCCAGATCTCCTGACTTCTACTCTCAGAGCTACCCTGCATTTGTGACACCAGCTCTTAGAGCTTTGTAAGATTCCGACAGAGTGCAACACGTTTTCATAAAGGTAACAAGTCCCTTTTCTAAAAAATATCATTTACATTTTTACTGTATTAGCTTTCTGGTATTTTCAAAACGTATTTTGAATTCAAGGTTACTTACCTTTCTCCCGGTGACCCACACATTACCCCTGTCAACAGGGAAAAGGCAAATTTCCCGGTCACCGCAGCAAGCAGGCTATATCCTCGTGTGTCCTCGCGCTTTGGGCTAGCCAGGGTGCAGAGTATCTCATAGAAAAGGCTTCTACTTTTATCAGTGAGTAACTGTTTCTCACCAACATCTGTCACCTAAAGGGAGGAGAAGAAATCGAACATTTTATGCACACAAGTCTGCTTGTAACATTTCCTCATAAAACGAACATTTATCCCAGTGTTCATTATGAAAGTTCAGCATATTTTTCATTTCTTGATCACTGCGGCCAAGGCATCAGGTGCAGTCTATGTCAAAACTACACAAAGATATCCTTACTAATGTGGATTTATTAAAGAAACCATGTGGGACTTTTCATTCCTTCGCAAGTCAAAGATCGTTGCGCCCTGAGGATTCTTGATATGATTTCTGTGTCAAAATGGCAACAGTCACAAATGAATTATTCTTCATTAATATTTTTATACTGTTTTGTGTCTAGGTATTTAAACATTTTCCAGCTCCACATTTAAACACTTTCCAGATCCATTTTGCATTGCTCCACAAGTCCAGAAGAGCCAGGAAGCCACAAAACTAGTCCCAGGGTTTTCACAGAACTCAGGGCAATGCTGAAGTGCTCAGGTACTTGCCAGCCCGATTGCCAGAGATAATGCAGAGGGGAAAAAAAAGGAAAAGAATATGCAGGCCTGGTTAAGACAACAGCAGAAGACTCCAGCTGGTCCTGCTAGGACTTGCTGGTGTGTTGACTGTATTCAAATGTGAAGATAAGAACAACCTATCAGAGAGCAGTGTAGGGGAAAGGGACCTGGGGGTCCTGGGGACAGCAGGATGACCATGAGCCAGCACTGGGCCCTTGTGGCCAGGAAGGCCAATGGTACCTGGGGTGGGTTAGAAGGGGGTGGTCAGTAGGTCAGAGAGGTTCTCCTGCCCCTCTGCTCTGCCCTGGGGAGACCACACCTGGAATCTTGTGTCCAGTTGTGGCCCCTCAGTTCCAGCAGGACAGGGAACTGCTGGAGGGAGTCCAGCGCAGCCACCAAGATGCTGAAGGGAGTGGAGCATCTCCCGTGTGAGGAAAGGCTGAGGGAGCTGGGGCTCTGGAGCTGGACAAGAGGACACTGAGGGGTGACTCATTCATGGGAATCAATATGGAAAGGGGGAGCGTCACGAGGATGGAGCCAGGCTCTTCTCGGTGACAACCAATGGTGGGACAAGGGGTAATGGGTACAAACTGGAACACAGGAGTTTTGGAGGTTCTGCTTAAATTTGAGAAGAAACTTGTTGCCGGTGAGGGTGGCAGAGCCTGGCCCAGGCTGCCCAGGGAGCTTGTGGAGTCTCCTTCTCTGCAGACATTCCAACCCGCCTGGACACCTTCCTGTGTAACCTCATCTGGGTGTTCCTGCTCCATGGGGGGATTGCACTGGATCAGCTTTCCAGGGCCCTCCAACCCCTGACATTCTGTGAATCTGTGATTCTGTGAACCCTGAGCCTCACTGCCTTGTGCCAGGGCTAAAACCAACAAAGATATGCCCTGAGAATCAAGAAATCGTAACAAGCTCTGTGAAAGTGTGGCACCGAAGGGAAAATGTGGCACAGCACAAAACATCGTGCTATAGGTACATACACAAAATCAATACCAGTTGTTCTTTTCAACCTATTTGATTGTTGATTGCCGGCCACCATCCTAACTTGTAGCAGGCAAACGTCTTCCATGACTGGGACTTCACAGCTTCTATTTTTACCTTTGTCTGTGTCCCTGGATCCCTGGGTCCCTGCTGTGGATGCTGTCCTTGATCTTATCACAGGCCTGGGTGTTATTTTACTCTTATTAAAGTCATTGGTCATTCAAGAAAGAGCAGGAAAGGTTTACCTTATCTATTATATGCATCACAGTAGTAAGCTGCTCTTCTGTGGTTTCTGTAGCCACTTTGACATTCAGATTCTGGAGGACTCTGTGTAAGATGGTGTCATCAAGAGGCTGATGGAGTTGATCAATGAGCCCCCAAGCTGGCAAGGAGTCCAAATCTGACACAATGGTGACCTTAGCAATGCCATACACGTCATCTGCCCTGGCAACGCCTGTGGGATTAGAAAGTACAACCTGGAAACGCTTTGGAAATGGGTTTAAAGATCCTGTCTTTGGAGTCAGGGTCACATCCAGGAACATATTTCTCTGTCCAGGTTCAAAAGCCAATAAACCCTCAGATCTGGCAAAATCTTGTCCTGCCACAGCTGGAGATATGAAGGTCCGGCCAATAGGTTCAGGTTTCTGTAGCTCCTTAAAACAAATCAGAAGAGTTTGGGGTAACATTATGATAGATACAATCGTTCAAAAACAGCTGCTGTAGAACTCCTGTTGTAAATAGGTAAAATTTAAGTGTGTAAAAAAAGAAACCCTCTTTCAAAACGCAGTTAAGAATTATATAACAATTACCTTAAATGAAATATCTCCCTGAAGTAGCAATCTGTCACCTGTAATCACTGACTACCCAGGGAAAGAATTATATATATTGTCGATAGTGTACAGGATCCCTCTCGTTCTTTTGCAAAATAAAAATCACAAAGCTTTTTCTGGGTGAACAGATGTTACAGAAACGTTAGCACATCTGTAAGGTGAATTCCAGAGGGTACAATGTAAGTTTAGGTCTGTAGCATGAAATTCCCTCGGTTCAGGGTACAGGCAGGCATTACAGATACATAAAAACTAAACAAAAGGAAAAAAATAAACCACTCTGGAAACCTGTGCCCAAATTAATATCAGTTCATGATATTTTTAGTCCCAGTAAAGATACCTAGGAATGCTATAGGGCCTCATTTCTTCTGTGAAGTAGCACTCTTTTCACCTTCCACGAGGTCTGCAGATTCTTCATATCCTTACTGCTTTTGTCAGTTGCCATAACCCTGGTATTATATCTCGTAATATAACAAACTTTCCTTAAGTGGAAACTAACATTCTGGGCTATTATTCAAATTCAATAGTATTTCTTAATTTAGTAAGAACTGATTGTATACTGACTATTAAGCAAAGATGTTTATTTGTGAAATACTAGACCGCTTTTGAAAACATTTTGATTTAATTAGTAGAGTTTACTTATGGAATGAATCAGAATTTTTTTTTTGAGTTCAGAGAACTTAGTAAATCAATGCAGTGTGTATCTCTTTAAAAATGGCTCTAGAACAAAATCACATCATCTGTGCAAATTTCAGTAAGAAGTTTCCTTTTGTTTACCCCTTCCAATCGAGAACTAGGAAATGGAGCAATAAGTGGTAATAAAAGCACCAGTGGCAAGAGCATTGTTTAAGAAACCTTTGTAGAAATGAGATAAACATCTGTTTCCTGTCTGCCACGGCTTCTTATTTTACAGGTACCAAGAGCACCAATAATTTGGTGTGTGGTCACGCACACTCATTACCTAAAAATATCCGAAGAAGGGTTGCTATATAAAAATTATAAACAGGTAAAGAAATGCTCCCTATATTTCAGCCTAAATATACAATGGACAGTAGCAATTTCTTCTCCATTTAACAGCTAAATTATAATGAACTTTTGGCTGGAAAGAATGTGAAAATTTGTTATCACGCAATTCAACAAAAATTGCACTGGTCAGCTATAAGAAATGGATGGAAATATCACGTAATCCCATGCAGTTGAAATAAATATCCAATACAGCAATAGAATGCAAAGCATTTTATTGTAAAGGTTGATGGAATTACACCCCTCTTGCAGCCTGTTCCTTGACGTTGAAAGCAAGGAAGGAATCATGTTTTTGCAGTTGTGTTACTTCTGCTAAAGGAGAATCTTCATAATCTGTCAGTTAATAATGAGGTAGTCATTTAGAGATAAAAGGGTCCCAAGTTAGAAGTGTCTGATGTTACAGCTGTAAACATAACCCAAAAAATGAAAAGGGATGGTAAAATAGGCTTAAGCACGTGAGATTTTTTAATCAGATAATTTTAGTTTAGAACTTCAAGAAAATGCAATAAAATCTGATGAAAGCGCTCCTTCTCTTTTCCTCAGTGTGCTCTGTGTATTAATACATTTTCCACCTAAAACAGCAAGTGTGTTGGCATCTGAATCTTGACAGGCATACACATAATAAAAACTTAATTTGAGAGAAAAAAGCCTCAAAAATTTGAGTATTTCAAGAACTTTAGGACAAAGAAAGAAATGTATTTAATGCCTGTCTGCCCGTTGTCTTTGAGGTAACTGAAAGGTACTATGAAACAAATCACTCTTGATAATACAAGAGTGAACAAGGCCTTTTTACTAGTGGAAAACAAACAAAATTATAATGTATGGGCCCAGCAAATGCTTGACTGCTTCCTGAAAAAAATGCTAATTACAGCCAGATTCACTTTACAGAATGAACGATTTACTAGCAAAAAAATAAGTTAAATTATAAAAACAGCAACAGACGCTTTACCTGCATGCTGGAGCTGACCACTGTGGTGACCGATGTACTAGAATCTCTATGCACTTGCAGGCTGATTAAAGTTGTCTTCTTGTGAGCCACAGCAAAACGAGATCCCACAGCAAAATACACTAAACCACGAGGAGCGTCGCTTTCAAGGACGGTTATAAAAGCAAATCTGGCACTGCTGTTCAATGCAGCTCCTGTGCTTACAGCATAAAGCTCAACAAAAAAATACGTCTCAAATTCAGGTACCTGTAAAGGAGGGATGATTTTCATGTCATTATAAGACCCACTAATTATTTGTTTTTAAAAAGTTTGCATTATTTTGTATGCACAATGGATACTAACACTATAAGCATGCCTCTTGAAATGTGCAGTAAGTGCAAGGAAGTATTAATATATCCTAAAAATAATAATGTTGCAGCAATGCCACGTGCAATAATGACATCGTGAATTTTTGCATGGGACTCTACCGCAGTGAAACAGCTATTTGTATACTACACGTATTGTTACCGTCAATTTGCCATAAGACAAGATGGTAAATGCTTTAAGAGCTCAATTTTCCAGATTATGGAGTTACACAGCTGTACATTTTGTAAGGAATTTGCTCTTTCACTTAATTTTTGCCTTATGAAAAGGCATGTACCCACCTTCTTACCTGTGTAAAAAACTCCATAGAAGAGTGAGTATGCAGTTTTGAATCTTCAGTTAATATTGACTGTATTTTTATATTGAACTCTGCTAACCACAGTTTTGAATAGTCTGGAAATACAGGCTATTGAATTTCAGCGTTCACATGTCAAAGAATTAGTCTAGGAATTTCTACAAACTGAATGCCTGTTTATTGAAAATAAGGTAGCAATATTAAATTACACTATGACGTGTTGCCCTACCTTTGATTTTCTATCTACACTACAGATATAACATGTTTAGAAATAGATATCCGATCCCTGAGATTCCATAAATAATTGGAAATATGGCATCCGAACCTATTAGATGCACTGAGGAAGCAGCAAACCAGCAAAAAAACCTCCATAGTTCTTTACAAGACAACAGCATTATAAAAAAAAGTTGGTAATTGAAGACGATTTCAAGTATAGATTTTTGTTCCGGGTCTGGATTTTTGGAAATTCTACTGTAATTCTAGGAAAGCAGGATCCAGCTCTTAGCAAATGAAGTCAGTACAACTGACCAAGCAAAAACTTTCTAAAAGCTAGATGTCATACCGTACGCCATAAAAACGTAAAATATTTATTGAATGCATTTATTACTTCATCATTTCATAATGTATTTGTTGCTAATTTATAAGCTATTTTATGGAAGAAGAACTGGAAGAAGAATTAAAGAATATTTGGGGGGGCTAAACAGCATATATTTTTAATCAAGTAGTCATCAAGTAATTATTTACATGGAATGATCTTGACTAATGGATGACAGGCACAAATTCACTGTAGCGCCACAGGGAACTAACCTTCCATTAGCACCTGTTTGAGTGGCACACGCTTGTGCTTCATGTGGTATAAATGCATGTTTCTAACGCTGCCAGTCCGCTGTCATTAAATAATGAAGACACTCCTCTGGAATAAACAGGTTTAAAATCCCAGTTTGCTCAGCGAGGCCACCTGTGATCCACTCATGCATGTATTTTATTCCTTGGCTCTGTAATTTAAAAATTACATCCGAAGATGCAGAAGGAAAATAGCCCTCTGAGCTAAGGGAATGCACACAGTTCCCTAGTGGGAAATGATTGTTTCCCACATCCTACATCTTGCGTTGTTTTCTAAAGTGTAGTCAGACAAACTGTAGAAACCTTCTCATATTGTCTTTTTTCCATTCCCCAGACCTCAGCTTTGCCACTAGCCTGACGGTTCAGATAGTTTATCGGAAAATTTCAAACTCTTCACTCTGAAAGAATGACAAACATTAATCTTTCCTTTCTTAAGGGACTGTTCTAAGCACCAGGTGTTCAAACAAAATTATTTTTTCCTTTTGTTTCCAGTAAAAATTGTTGCAATAAAAGCGTTTTGGTTTTTTATTTTTGTAGAATGAGGTGGTGTTAGTCGCAGGATATGCTTTCTATAAAACACCCTAAGAAGTCCTTTAACTGATTAAAAATTTACTGTGTGGAGGATAAGAATGCAGCAAGTGAATACACATCTCACTGAGATAACTCCATTCTTTTTTCTTATGGTTCTATAAAAGATCTGCATTTTACTCTTCAAATTAAATACTCATCTTCCCAAGTTTT
Organism: Nesoenas mayeri; assembly: GCF_963082525.1. Lineage (NCBI taxonomy): Eukaryota > Metazoa > Chordata > Aves > Columbiformes > Columbidae > Nesoenas > Nesoenas mayeri. Next base: position 469,804 of record NC_137571.1, read on the forward strand.
TAGCAGTCACCATGGACGCAGCATCCTTCAGAAGGACAACAGCTGTTTTATTAAAGGTCACACGCCAAAAGATCTTCACCTCTTCAAAAGCCCGATAAGCAAATCGAGAGTATATATGTACTGAAGGAGATCACTATTGTTTTAGGAAACATAAACCACGGAGGTAACACACGTTTTCTGTTATGATTCAAAGCTTATCACCAGGGAACAAACTGCTGTAGGATGAAAACTTCTCTTTTTTAATTTAAATTCCTTCACCTGACATGTGTTTAGATCACAAAAACATCACACAGGAAGAAAATAAAGCAATTACACGGAGATAGATTATTCTCAATTTTTATTTCGGAAAACATGACATTAGCTGCATAAGAGACACTGGTTCTTGGAAGGGAGTTGCCCGTGTACCTTCCTTAATACTACAGTGACCGTTCGCCTGGAAAACCAGGTAGGATTTGTCTTTCCTCTAAGTTTAAGGAACGTGAAGTACTTGAGCATATTTGATTAAAAGTACACATCAATGTGCAACATATATAGATATATAGAGATATAGATATGTGCTAATTAGAAAAAATATAGTGTCTGTGTGACTGAAAACATTATCATAGTGCTGACACTCAGGTGCCTTCTTAATTGCTCATTTTAGTATTCATACCTACATTGTACTACACGGGGAGTTGAGAATTTGAATTACACCTCGAGCAGGGCAAATATTTTAACTCAAGCAAATCTTTCACACTTGTAGCCTTATAGTGTAAGTTGGAAAATACTTGTTTTTCCTGTCTCTGCTTTATCACAGTAGAGTGACAGACCTAATCACATTCACAACTTAAAGCCAGTTCATCAACTTCTGAGAAGTTACTAAAGCAGCTGAAAGGCAGATTTATTTTAAAACTCTTTGATAAACTCTTCCACTAACAGCAGCTCCTGTGGTTAACAACACAGCATGTTACAACATGTGGGAAGCACATTTGAATCGGCTGTTGCCTGCACCTGTTTGGTTGCCTTGTGACAATCAGCAGCACCTCTCTGTTCTCCGAGTCTTCATCAAGTACGAGAGCGCTTTGTACTTCTGGAACAAATCCCAAAATGCCATTCTGGAGATCACTTCCTATAGAGGAAACAGTCCATGAAAGTAAGCAAGAAAGTTAAGCTGAGACTAAATTATAACCTTCATGTGAATAACCACTAAAAAAAATTTAAAATAGGTATCAAAACAATGCTACAAAGTATCATCTGGGGACACCTTGAGAAAATTTATTATAATATTTCTGGGTTTAATTTACACTACATAGTTATCCAGAACTTTAAATGTTGGCATTTCTAAATTTTATTTTAACCAGTAGAATAAGTACTTTTGAAAGCAGATATAGTAGGGTACGGGATGAAGATGGGCTTCCAAGGACAGCTTTCTTATTCGTCCCACTCATACTCTTGTTGAACCCATTAATTTTTCCAAATTGTCACATCAGCTTTTCTTCTGCATCTTTAATTCCGTGTGTGCAAGTATGGAGCTGCACAATACTTCACTGTTCTCATGGGAATGTAAACATCTTTGGCAAAACAGCAGTGTATGGAAAAAAAATCCAGGTTTAATGAGGGGAAGCTACTGTCTTCACAGAGTCCCATTAAATCTTGTTACTAAAGGATTTCTCCTTTACAGGTAGCAATGGCTTTACTTACCAGTGCATGCTGAATGTCAATATAGAGACTGATACTTTGCACAAACCCCATTGTATGTAAAAGTGACAAAATGGCAAAAGTAAAAATCTAAAATGCCTGCAATGCTACTGGATCTACATAAAAACTACTCAAGATTAGTCTTTTCCCTTAAAGAGTAAAACAGGGCAAGAACAGAGAGAAGCATAATCTCTAAATGTATTTTGAGCTACGTTGCTAAGGGACGCGTAGTAGCTTTGTACATTAGATGCTTCCTCTGCTCTGGAAAACTCAAGATTTCACAATAGAATACCCTGCTTATCGTCAAGTAGATTGCCAATCTTTACATGAAAATTGCTATGAAAACATAGTCATTTACTGTTATTAATTTTCCCAGGGAAATAATATTACCTGCAATAATTACTGTTGCAAAGGCAGCAAATCCCTATTCATCCTTTCCTTCTACAATCTGAGCTCCATATTCAGGATTTGAGAGGAAAACATAAAACAATTCCTGTCCTTCAGGCTCATCATCGTCAAAAATCTTTATGGACACCCTGCTTTCTCTTTGTCCATCCAGCAAAGTCAAAGAGACTGACTGTTCCTCAAAATCTTCCCCTTCCATTGCCCAAGTGAAGTTGGATCTTCCATCAATGGAAGGAAATCCTTCATAAAAGGATATGAATCTGCTCCACTTTGTGCACTCACTCCCCCAAAGGTTTTAATGGTTACTTCAACATCACCAGTAAAACCCTTGGTCCTTCTGATATGAAGTATCGCTGTGTTGGGGGTACTGTTGTTGGCATCTTCTTCAACATAAATAAACGCTGGCCCCAAACTTAGTATTCCATGAAGAATATCATTAGCGAGGATATTAACGGTTGCAACACTGAAAGCTGGATTCACACGTGGACTCCAGGCAAGGTTCACAGGTTGAACATCCAAAATTTCCACACAAGTCAAATTTACAAAAAAAAATTCCTCAATTTCAGAGACAGAGTCATCAATTATTGATATTTCTATCACAGCGTTTGTCTGAAAATGTAAAAACGTAAGCTCTCCATTGTAGATGGGTACAAAGTCCTCTAGTGGTTTGGCACTTCCTGGAATGGTCTGATATGTCAATTTAGTGAGATTACTTTGAAAACCAAACAATCTTTGGACATGTAGTGTGACTGCCCAAACATCAACTGAAACAGACCTTGAGTTAAGAGCAAACTGGAAGATCCCCATTGGCTCAATTTCAGCTGTTGTAAAACCCGATCTGAAACAGAAAAGACACCAAAGTTGACAGAGGAAATACGAAGCATGAAGAAAAGTAAAACATTGAAGCAGAATAATTTCCAGTGAACAATCAATGATGGCTGTAAGAAAGCGGATCAAACAAATGTCTAATAGCAGAGGGAAGAAATAGCAACCATACCAAAGCAAGATGTAACATGATTGCCTGAAAAATGATTTTGTAATAATAGGATCGAACAGCCCTCCTCAGATGCAATGCACCCAAATCAGCACAGGATACAGAGTAAAGTTTAAATAAAATAAAGTCTTCCTGAGAAAATGGAGAAGCAAAGTAAAGTATGATGTTTTTCCGTTCTGGACACAATGAAAGAAGATACATTACAATACAGCCACCCCGAGTAATACCAGTTTTATCTATAGAACAAACTTCCCATTTCAAAGGAAAACTGAGGGATAGACAGATCCTAACAGATCTACAGTTAGAGCCAGGAAGCTAGAGAATGAGAGGAAGTTATTTTAAAACTTACAGTGGGGCTTTGAAATACTAACTGCCCCCTCACAGGAATTTTTTTTCCAGATCTGAGCCCTGTGATCAATATAAACTTAAGCTCTACTTCATTCATATTAAATAGATCCCTTTCTTATTAGAAAATAAGCATAGAAGCAAAACTCTTCCTTAAATCTTGTGTCTTATACCTGTCTGCAGAACTGATCTATTATTCAGTGCTAGAGGCTATCAAATGGCACTAAAATTACAGTGATTTTGGTCAAAAAACTAGACCATTTCCACCACTAAGGGAGCCAAAAGCTCTTCAAAGTCACCTTTACCCTCCATGGGATGTCATCTTCAGTTTTCTAGGAAAGGTCATTCTCACATACTTAATGTATTTGATTCACAGGGTAAATAGGGGCTCTGAGGACACCAGTCCACAGGACAGACAAGCCCAGGAGAAGGGCTCAATCTCAGGATTTATCCATCCATTTCACTCCTGACTTCCTTCAGATTTGCCACTGTAATTGTAACATGGCGAAGCCAAAACCTTTCTCCATACGTGGTGTTACTCCATGTCCATTCTTTTTATACCACTTCTAGCTATCAATGGCTAAGGATGAATGAAAATAAAATAGCTTGAAGAACAGATAACTTATCTGAGATGGAAAACTACATTAAACGTAATGGTTTTGTTTTTTTAAAAAATAAAAAGGAGGTTTATATAAATTAGGTATTTTCAGAACATTTCTTGTTTTATTTTTCTTATTATAAATAATTTGTTATGTAAGACCTTCTAAATATGGATTTTTAGGGACACGAATGAAAACTGTTAAGAGTTGCTTTCAGTCTTCAGCTTCCCGGCTAAAACTGTTGATCTTCATTGTCTTGACTGTCTCCGTTATTCTAGGCACCTATGAAATAGACTGGAGTTGGATAAAAGCCTCAGTTCTGAACAGGTCAGATCTAGATCACTTTGTTCTCACCTGAGACAAGCTATACAAATTTATCAAAGAATGGACTACAAGTTACTAGCTGCCTAGAATAATAACAATAGGGATTTGTATAAGTTTTGTATCTGTACACAGGTCATAATTCTTACGGCATTGGTGCGACTCAAAAACACAAGTAGCATCCTTACCTCAGGCGAGCCCCACCAGACACATTGCTGTGCACTGCTGTTAAAGTGATGGCAAATGACTCACATTTATTTAGGCTTGGAGTGGCCTGAAATGAAATCACTTTACTTTGCTCACCAGAGGAAAATGCAACAGTACCTGAAGGAAAGAGAGAGTGAGAGAGAGCAAAAGTCAAAATAATCCAAATAATCCAAAATAATCCTCTTTTTATCTGGCAATGCGCTAAAGTACAGACTTTAATCACAATTCCACTCCATTTAGGAAGAAGAAAACTGGATAAGGGTCTTTCCTATATGAAGCTGTCCTTCATGGCCACAGCATCGTGCCTGCCTCCCAGACATGGATCTATGAAGTTGAAGGGTTTTTTTGCTTATAAAATGAACACATCCCTTATAGCTAAAAATTAGACCATACCATTTCAATCTAATGACTCTTTATTAATAGAGAGAGCATACAGAGGTATATATAACTAAAAGGTGGTATCATCACTTCTGCAACTTTCATAGCTGTTTCCTCAGACTGTTACTCACCAAACAGAGGAGTAATATTGCCTGACTGAGCAAAGTCGGTGATCAGGTCTGCTGGGTATCCTGAGATCCAGCTCACGATGACAGAGCCATAAACTCCTTTTCTGGTGATGACAGCCTGGCCTGTCCCTGCTATAATGTCTGTAAGTCGTAAAATCACAGATTCAAAGCCAACCTGTGGAAACATAATGGATTTTGTTATAGAAAATGGAATAAAAGTGGACAATAACATATATGAAAGAGTACTATATTTGTAAGGTAGGCATCTTAACAGTAGTTACACATGCATATAAATATATGTATGTACATGTCTATATATGTTTGTGTATATATATATATATGTATATATATAAATGCTTTCTTCACAACTCTTCAACATTTCTAAATCTTAGACTTCTGAGAATTAGATATCAGGGAAAAAAAGGAACCAGTATGAATGACATTTTGGTACTGAAAACACTGACTATAGCATTTTGTGTCTGTCATTCAAAAGGAAAACAAACCAACCTGCCCTTAATGCTCACATGCAATGTCTGTGGTACCATACAGATACACACAGGTCTAAAATAAAGTATTATTTGTCTATCCAGTGAAAGTAAGTTGTTGTCACATTACATTGTTCACAAAAACATTCTTGATAGTATGATGTACTTTTCTTTCTTTGACCAAAAAATGGGAATGAAAAGATAATTCACACATTCTAAAATGATAAGTGGATGTATGGTAGTAAACAATGTTTACAGAAAGACCATTTGAATTAAGTTCAGTTCCAAATTGAAAGACAAAACAGTGTGTCAAGAGAATTAAAATCATTACATAAAGACTTCAATAAAATTTAAGAGACAAAAAACTCAGCATGCTGTTGTCTTTGCTTGCCACATAAAAAGGGAACTGTAGCACATATGCCATATTGGAACAGGTATAGTATATTTTTTCTGTCTCATACAAAGCAGACAAATGGAAAACTCCCACACTCAGTGATTAGTCAAAGGTACTGTCAACTGCACTAAAACGCAGCAAGACCTCCACTTCTTTTTGCACATGAGACTGCATGCATGCTCTTATCTACTTTGGGGCTGCTATCGTCCAGAACTAGCTATTTTCCTCTAAGTTTCAGAACTTCCACTTCATGTAAACAAAAGTAAAAGTAAATCATCATATTTATGCTATTTACATTTTATAGATGAAGAGACCTTTTCAAACTGCATTTACACATCTCTATATGAATTTGTATCAGAGAAAAGACAATATACAGTACAAGTAATAACTGGAACAGTCTTGTCGGTCATTAAATTGGTTGCAATGATGAAAACTTTAAGGAGCAAACTGAATTCTTATAGCGGCTGCCTTTTGTAATGAAGCGTACCTTCCTTCTGCGGTAGAAAATTACACTGCAGTCAGTCTACTGACCTGTGAATTGGCAGCTTCCTCAGGAACAAGCAGAATGGCTGACTTCGCTTTTCCTAATATTTTGGCACATCCTTGGCACTTGTCCCAACCAGGCTTACGTTAGTCAGTTCCAGGGTAAAATTCAAGCCCAGTACAATAAACGCCTTTGAGAGGAAGAATGCAATTAAAATGGTGGCAATGTAATTCCACTGAAAACACGATAACCACCAGTTCAAAGAGTTAAGTGGCAGAAAAATCAGCAGATTTTGTTGTTTGCATGAAAAAGCAGTGTTTTCAAGTCAAGCGTTTTGTTGATTATCTTTCTATAAAGAAACACAGTTAAAACAGCAATATTGTGATTGTAATTTACCAGCAGTTAATTGAAAGATGAGTTTATAGAGCAAGTATTGCCATTTTACTGAATTGTATCTAACATAGTGGGTCTCAGCTTGATTTTAACTCTTAGGGTTAATAAGATGCAAGACAAATGTAAAAGGATGTAAGCGTGGATGTAAGACTGTAATAATAATAATAGTAAACAACCAGGGAACACTGGGAAATGCAGGTAAATTTATCTGCTGCTTCGTGAGTCGGCACTGACACATCACTATTTACAATGCAAAAGAGAAATTGAAAGAATATTTGAATACATAAAATAACAAAATATTGAACTGATAGTAACACAAAGCAATGATGGAAGGAAACACTGGATATTTGAACGCATGCATAGAGTGATTTTGCAGTTATTACCTGAAAATGTGATATTTGAACCCACTTCTAGTCCATAAATAGGAAATTCATTATACCAAAACTCTCTTTTCTGCTTCTTGACAGTGGACAGTATTGAGAGTTCAGTATCTTATTCCAGCACATTTGTATTGTGATGAACACAAATGGAAACAATAGATACCACGTGACTTAAAAGGATAATACAGACCTGGTTGCTTATTGGCACTCTTTTCACTCCAAAGCTGGCACCATCTTTTATTGTGAGGTATCCCACCTCATTCTCAGGCTCAATTAGTGCTTCTTCACAATGAGATGTGATATGGTACTCCACAATTGCTTCTCCAAATGCCCCAGCATGCCGAGTTACATTGATCTGAACATACCGACGATCCAGGTTCCTCTCTACGAGTACTGACTGCTGGTCAGAGTACAGGGCGAACACTCCATAGGGGTCATCATTTGCAAACACATTGATTTCCGAAATTCTTTTCTCTTGGTCTAAATCTGCTCCACCTTCTACTGAAATCAGCTGCACCACATAGTTCTCAACCAGTCCTGGAACATCGTCAGGTAACAGGTAGATGATTATCTCAGCTGTGCTCTCCTGGTCAGCAATGACAACAGATCCCTCTGTCCTAAGAAAGTCACCCGTGATGTCAGATTCACTACGTATTTCCAAGTAAACCTGAAATTTATTTAGAAAATGCACAAAATGAAGGCAATATCACCCACAGAGTCGGAAACTTTCACATTCATGGTTCAGTATAGATTGCATACGGAATAGGTTGGGTTTAGATGGGTAAAATAAAAATTTGTTTAAGTATGCATAGAAAGAAGCACATAGACTATCTTACAAAGTGGTGTGTTGTTCTTCCAGCAGTACTGTGAATGCAAAGATTAGCTTTGTATATCTTCTGGACACCTACGTAAAACTATACGGAATCTCTGAACAATTGCTTGAAATTATTTCTATTTTTACACCAAGATATCCTTGCTGTTTTTCCAGTTTCCAGAATTCCTCACAACAGAAAGGTGTGAAGAGTTCTCATTAAACACATTAGATGCTTTTTATTATTTTTTTTTTTTTTAAATAAATGAGTACTTGTGAAAATGCTGACTCGCAAACAACTTTAGGTAAAGACAATGTAAGTGATGATTCTAAAATGTCTGATTCTTACCTTTACATATGGCTGAAAAAGAGTAAATTGTGAGGATCTCAAAGAAAGCTCACTATGAAAGTCTGATCTCTCCTGTTCTCCCATCAAAAGCACAGGAGCAGAGAGAGAGAGAAAGCAAGACAAGCACTTTTCTGTTTTTTTCTGTTTTTTTCACTGACCAGAGGAGACTGAATCTGACTCTACAAACCACAACTACTAGAGCTGAGCCCTTGCTAAACTCAGTCTAAAAGGCGACATTTCAAAATTTGAGAAATACGCAATTGAAAGGCACAGAATAAGATCTCCCTCCATGCATTGATACAGAGGATTATTTCAGATTATAATGTTGATTAGGAAGAGAGTGAGAATACCGTTATGTTTCCCATGGTGCCCTGGATTCGTCTGACAAACAGTGGAATACCTTGTGGCCCTTCCACTGCAGAGGGTTCTGTGAAGTTTTTCTCAGTTAACGATTCAGGAGCAAACTGTACCATTCCGTTGGGATCACCAAACTTCTGTATCTTTAAGGAAGTAATTGAATAAAAAAAAAATTAAACAATCAGAAATATAAAGTGAATAGTATTCTTGTTTGAAACATTGAGATTTTCATTGCTAGATGCTATAGGGAATGTATCAATTAGTTCTTCCTATTGAGTTTTCTCCTCTTAAGAAGACTCAAGAGTACATCAGTATTTAGAAGAGAGTCTGAGAGAGTCTGCTCTCTAATAGGTCATTTCCCAGCTTATACTGGAACCTGGGGTTGTTCCTGCCCAGACATAAGACTCTACACTTGCCCTTGTTCTATTTCATTAAATTTCTCCCTGCCCAACTCTCCAGCCTGTCCAGGTCTCCCAATGGCAGCACAGCTTCCAGTGTCAGCCACTCCTCTCAGCTTGGTGTCATCAGCAAACTTGCTGACAGTCACTCTGTTCCCTCATCCAAGTCATTGATGAATATATTGAATAATACAGGCCCCAGTACTGACTCTTGAGGGACTGCACTAGATACAGGCCTCAACTGGACTCTGCCCCATTGACCACGACCATCAAACCCATGTAGTAGGGGAGGCAAAAGAAAAAGAGGCAAATGACAAGCTATTCAATCATTATGATTACCCTTCAAAGCTTTGCAGGATAAATACCAATAACAGAGATCTCAAGAGGAAGAAAAGCAATAATGACTTACTATTAGTGTAATGCTGTTTGCCTTAGGATCTAGTTCTGCTTCACCTTTCATAAGGCTCAGCCTAATAATGAAGATCTCCTGAACTTCAACTTCTTCACGAGGATGGATTTGTAGATTAATAGTTCTCAGCCCTCCTTCCCCTTCTCCAAAATAGAATGATCCGTTCACAGGGTCACCAATGTCACTATTCAGGGGAGATAAAACCTCTTCTGAATTGGGTCCCAAGATGTCCCAATTAATCTGTGGAAGATACCAGTTTCAGATTTACAGTAGTGACATATTATAACTGCCTCCCAGGTCGGGGGAAGTGACAGAGTAACACAAGCGACATAAAAATTCTTGCATCTGCTAACAAGCTACATTTAAATATGTGCTCTTTTTACAGAACACAACATATTAATAATTGATTATATGTGGGAAAATATAGAATCCTTTGGAGAAAAATAAACATTCAAAATAGAAATTCTGAAGTGCTAGTTAGCCACAATGCCATTTTATTAAATTCTAGATATTAGTTACAGAAAAGAAAATAAACTGAGGTTTCTGTAGCACGTAACAGGAAATGCACAGGCCAGTTTACTTTTCTCTTCCTTTCACAAGTTGTTTTGAAAAGCTCACCAAATAAGTATCCTGACCAGAAACATTCCCTGGCAAGTGTGATATCAAGACTGAGAACCACAAATATTTTCTGCAATAGAAGTTTTTAATGCCTCAAATCACGATTCACACTTCCTCAGGCTGATTAAAAGCTAGAATATTTTCAAAATTTCCCACAAATTAGATTGGTTTTGAAGGGGTCCTATTCAGCATCTTAAAATTATTATTTTGACACTTCATTGTTTTTCAGTTTTCTTCAATGACTTCTAGGAAAAGTCCAAGAAGACCACGGCAGTTTTCACATGAGGAGAGCAGTAGCTCATGGCCTTTAATGCCAATTTTCCAATCATTTGCCCAGACTGTGGAAGCCTTATCTTGGTTCATATTTATACTTTCACTTTGGCAGTGATACATACAGACTAAAAAAAAGTCTAGAGGCCTCATAGTAAACAATTTACTGAAAATAAAAATAAATTGACCAGCTTCAGGAAGTAATTCAATTGAGTTCAATTAAATTAGCGGTGGTGCATGAAATTAACTATATTTTCAATGGGATTGGGAGATAGTTCAAAATAAAGTACACCAGACCATAATAAAAGGAGAAAAGCAGGAGGACAAAGAGAAGATCAAAAAAGTAACAATATTTTCTGTTCTTCTGCAACTATACAGAATTCACACTTAATGAAAAGCTGCAACTATCCTATTAGAAATCAGTCACAAGGAAGCCCCTGACGGCAAAAAAAGAAGATTTTTGGCCTTGTCACTGGAAAACATTCAGTTTTTGAGAACCAGGGCCCACCTGTGTCTCCCCAAACAATTTTCCTGTCCTTTCCAGCACCAGCGACACTGTTGTCGGTGTATCGGGGTTGGGAAGAGTAATTCGACTTTGGCTGAGAAATCGGATGATGCCCTGGGGGCAGTCGCTTTTGGCAATGGTGACCTGGCTCAGTAGATGGAGCCCAAGGGCTGCTCCACCAGTGGCTCCCGTCAGCTGGATTTCAAATTGCTCCGCAAAATCGCTGCATGGAAAAAAAAAACAGAAAAAAAGACCTTCTGAGATACACAAGAACAAAAAATTAAAATTATGATTTGTCATTCAACCATGCGTCCAGCTGGATCTGTTTAAAGATATACAGAAGTCATCTCTGTAAGCATACAGCAGAAGATTCCCCCCATTTGCAGAGAATGGTGATATCTGAAATAAAAATATTGTTTTATTTTCCACATATGTTAAATTTAAAAAAAAAAAAAAAAATCAGCAAAATATTTTATTATTCACAGCAATACTATTAACAGCCAAAATTTCTGATAATCTAGGTAAAAAGAATGTAGTTGTTTGCATAAAATTTAACAGGCACTATGAAACTCCAATAATAGCTTCTTTTCCCTCCCTTTAAATATTTCAGGGCTGCAGAAATTTGCTTTTCAATTCAAACTCTGCTGACAGGCACACTGCACGTGCTAAAAAACGGTTTCTCAGAAGTAGATTAGTGAATAAATATCTGAAAAAAATAATTACCTTTCTTCATCATCTGTGATAGAGAAATAGATAAAAGTCTGGTTCAGGCCATGATAAAAAATGACAGAATCATTATGGATGATGTAGTCAACGTTCGGAAGTGCAGAAATACTTCGAGAAAGGAAATCGGCTGTTACATCGCCATACGTTCCACGCTTTCTCACAACAGGAATCATGATTAATCCAGCATCCTCTTGCACTCAAGAAAAATTGGGAAAAAAAGTTATTTTATTTCAAAATTTGTGAGAGAGCCACAGGCTTATCCTCTAAACCATAGTGAAAACCTCTGGTAAACTTACCCTGTAGAAGGATATACTGTGGATCAAATTCTATGATGCCTTCTGCATTATCACTTTTTGCTATAGTGACTCGTACTGTGGAGATATTTCCTATTACTGGGGGTTGAGCTATCTGTAGATCATTTTCCTTTACGGTGAAATCAAATCCACTTGCAAGAACATAAAAAGGAATATTACATTAAAAAAAACTCTTGCAAAAGTATTGTAATGCAAGTATGACAATTTTCAATTACCACAAATACTTTTATTTTCTGACAGTTACCACTGAAGATTTTTGGTCACACTTTTTCAAACTATATCTGCAAAACTGGCAGTTTTTTCACAGAAATGTGGATCTTTCGCTTTTTCTTTCACATTTTATCTTCTTCTTTGAGATTCATGTGATTTGACAACTTCTATGTAATTGATGGACTTTCAGCTTTAATAAATCTTAATCAGCAAAATCTTAAAATTAATGTTGAAAGAATTTGGATTGCCATACATCCAATTTGTATTATTATTACTATTATAGCTGCCATATGAAATTTTACAGTAAAATACCTGAAATCCAGCGGTGCCTTTATGCAGGTAGATCAGATTCCAAATACAGTTTGATCTCCTGCTTTTAATTAATTTTATCTTATAGTTAATTTTATCTTGACCTTCCTTGGAGTTCCACTTTGGTAATCATCACTGAAAAGTCTTCAGGACCTTCAGGAAAGTCGTCATCATGAATTTCAACCGAAATCATTCTACTCTCCTCATGTGGTTCAAATAACAGTTCCCTTACTGTGGGGGTGAAATCAACTCCCTCCTCTGCAGTCCCATTTATTCTCTGGAAGCAAAGACGCACTTTGCCATAGGATCCCCTTGAACGCAAAACAGTGATGTTAACCTGAGGGAGAGAGGACATTTGCTTTAAAAAATGGCTTTGCTTTTCTGTTACCATTCTGAGACTGTTCTATAGGCACCTTCTCAACGATTCTGCCAGGTAACAATTTGCTGCAGTAAGTGCAGAATACACATAATTTAACAGACAGGCATCTTTCTCAGAGTATTAAAAACACCAAAAGCCTCAGATGGACTGTGCTATGATAAATGCAGAATAAATCGCTGCCTTTTTTTTTTTCCTAAAGTTAAGTATAAATCTACCGACAATATTGATATCTATCGATATTTTATGTAAGAAGGAATTTTAACCATATACCCGTTTTTCTTCTTCTGTTGTCAGCAATATTTCTCGTGAAAATGTAAACTCTCCGTATGGAAAATCACTGGCGGCCATGGTAATATTTGCTGTGCTGCTAGATTCATTTATGAGTCCTCCATCACTGATCCCAGTTAATTCAAATGTGTAGTAATGCTTCTCCTCAGGACGGTTATCATCGACAGCATAGGGAGAAGAACCAATTAACCATTTCCAGGTAGAGAGGTATAACTAATTTCTAATCAAGATGCCTGCTAGATAAAAGGAAGAACCTGAAAGAGCTACTGGTGTAAAATCTCTTGTACCTGTATTAGAACCACTGCTGCACACTGCCTGTCTCGCATTGTCAAGGTCCCAGACGTCTCAATAAATTCTGTGTGATGAGGGGGTGTTATATTCCAATATATTATGATTTCACCAAAAATCCCTGGGCCACGTGTCAGGCTGCAGAATGCAAACACAGATTTAATCTTCTACCTTTAATATTTGATACCAAATCCAGAGATATAAAGCATAGATATTGTTGTGCACGGAAGAAATGTTACCAGCACTGTGAAGCTTGAATTTTAATCTATTAAGTCACTATTAAGATCTTTACCATAACCTCTTCAGAGCAATAACGTGTCTGCAGTTCTGATTTACTTCCCCGTGTTGGGAGGCATCTTGAGCTGTATTTTTACCCAGAGCACTTTATAGTTTCTTTGTGCATACAGCCCAAAGTTGGCAGCTGAAAACTGAGCTGTCTTTCTGCTTTTCAGGAAATAGACATGCAAAACAGAAGGGAAATGGGACTTATGGGTAGCACCCAGAGGTAATTTGGTTTTGAAGGCAGAAAGATACGAGAATAGTACTATGAGATCACTTGAGAAATGTTCTGTGTGCTGCCTGTCTGAAAACCTAGAGGCTAATCCTACTCATGACATTGTCGGTGAACTGAAGCATGGCAAAAAATTGTCTATACCATGATCTAGTACATGTTCTAAACTAGTGCTACACAAAGCATCTCTTTGTCTGTTGGGACACGTACGTATTTACCCAATTCAGAACAATGCGTTACATCCGCTGGCCGTACTTCATTGGCAGTAACCCCTCCTGGATTAACACCCTCTGTGGATGGCGCGGGTGCCAACTGTTGGCAATCAGGGCAGGACATAAGAACGCTCCTGGCCTGATCCACTGTCATTTGAAGTTGTCGTTTTAACGCCTTTGCACTCTGGTGAAAGAATTTATGTGATCATTTAGCTTGCTCCAAGGCTTTAGGCACAGTGAGCGGCACAGCTCGTGCATCGGCCCTCCTACTGCCTTCCGCAAGTGGTCCTGGAAGGGCCACTGTGAGAGCGGGTGTGCATTGCATAATACCTATGATGTCTATGATTTATTAGAAACCATAGCATTCTCAATTCAGCCATCAAAAGAGGATTATCCTCTTCCTTAAGAAAAGAAGCTTCCAGGCAGTTAAGTATGTCAGCTGCATAATATGAGCCAGTTACAACATTCAAAGGCTTGTTACAGAACACCTCAAAGCGATCCTAACAGCTGTCAGCTCAAGAACTTGTTTGACTCTTGGTCTCTTTTTCTATCTTGTGTTTGCAGCACTGGGTATCTGAGTTTAGCCATGTAATTACAACTTTATGTGAGCGACCAGACGCATCAGTAAATAGAGTCTTGTCGCTTACTGGTCGTTGCTGACAGCAGCATGTATTGCGAATTCTCCTTCATTGTAGGAAGAAATATACCTTCAGGTCTACCCCATACATAGCATATAAACATTCTCTGCCTTTAATTATTGGTTTTGCATACATTTCTTTTATTATCCAAACTGTTTTCATTGGTGTGTGAGCTAGAAAAACCCATACGGCCACAGTCACCTTTCTCCCTCCTTGAGCTCTCCTGACCTGCAGTTCCACCACTGGTGTCTTCTTTCTTGATCCCTCTTGACTGGCAGGTGCGCTCCAACCCTCTTTATCCATCACTCTTCCTCATGGATTCACCTCCTTCCTTGCTTTTCCTTTGCATGCTGCTCCCCCTGAAGAGAAACACACAGAGGACTGAGCTACACCAGCCCAAGGGCACTACAGTCAGACAGGGGCTGAGTCCGGGGCTGACACCTCCCCACACCCCACAGCGCGCCCACCTTGCCTTGGCACCAGCCCCTGGCACAGCCCTTCCCCTCAGCTCTGCCCTCCCTGCAGCACAGCTTCCGCACATGCCCTGCTCAGGCTGGACCCCAATATCACGGGTTAGAGATGTCACAGCTCAGTACAAGTGCCCACGGTCCTCACCTGCTCTTTGGTACTTGCGGAGGGTCACGTCGCTGTGCCCCAGGGCACTGGCCTGCACCGCCCTGCCCGGCAGCGGGAGCGTCTGGAGCTGCCGGCTGGTTCTCCAGCTTTAGAGTCACCCGCAGCAGCCCGCTCTCCTCAGCTCTGCACACCCAGCCAGTTGCGCCGCCCAGGCAAAGTCAGCTTCACCCTCTGCCCTACCTCTCACCTGCAAACAGCCAACTCTTCAGCTGACAACCGTCCAAAACCCACCGACAAACCCTCCAAATCTCAGCCTTTCGCTTTCAACTGCTGCCTCTAGTGCATCTCACAGACAAGCCTCCAAAATCCCCTCATCCTGCAATAATACTCCAGCACTCATCGCCTGCGGGAACAACCGCCACAATACCATGCAAACACCAACCAGTTCTGGCACGGAAATATCGCTTTCTCCTCCAGATCCCACCTACACCAACTGCTGACAAACACACGCTGTCCTCACCAAAGCCAAACGCTGCAACAACCAGCGACAACTCAAATGTGCGTGTGCGGCGCAAAACCGCAGGTGTGAGCTAACGCAGAGCTGGGCTTGACAGCTGCACGGTGTGCACCCTGTGGCTTAACGAGGCCAGTCACTGCCATTCCGCCTTCTCCCTGGGAGAAGCGCATGAGCACAGGCTGCTTCAAGGCACGATGCGAACGGTTTGGATCTTCGGGTCTCTGAGGGCGAGAGCGATAAATGTGACCTGTGTGTGCCGCAGGAACTTCCCGGCCACTTGCTCCTCCATTCAGTCAGGTGCTGCAACAGAGGGACAGACAAAGAAACAGTTAGGACCGGATTAACAACCTCGTCATCCCTGTCCCCAAACCTGCAGGCGTCCTAGGAGGCCTGATCTAAGTTTGGCTCTTCTCCCGCTCTTTGCTGGAATACTTCACTGCACAAATTTCTGTCATGAACACTCTCTTAACCAGTCTGATGTGTTCATAGCTCCCAGCCCAGCGTCCATTCCTCAAGGTACCTCAGCATTTCCCTTTGAAACCAGACCTGAGTGCCATCCCGTCCTGAGCTCCCTCAGCATTGCCCCCTGCAGCCTCCACGACGCCATCTCCTCCCTGAGCTCCCTCAGCCTTTCCAGCCAAAGCCTCCCCGATGTCACCCCCTCCCTGAGATCCCTCAGCCTTTCCCGCCAAAGCCCCCCCGATGTCACCCCTCCCTGAGGTCCCTCAGCCTTTCCCGCCAAAGCCCCCCCCGAGGTCACCCCCTCCCTGAGGTCCCTCAGCCTTTCCTGCCAAAGCCCCCCCGATGTCACCCCCTCCCTGAGGTCCCTCAGCCTTTCCCGCCCAAGCTCCTTCCGCGCCGTCCCGCCCTGAGGCTCCTCCGCCGCTCCCCCCGTTCCCGGCCCCTCCCGGCGGCAGCGCCGCCCCCGCCCCTCGCGCCCCCTGGCACCGCCCCCTCCCGCTCGCCTTCCTCCCTCTGCCCTGTGGCACCACGGGCTCCCCCCTCCGCCCCACGGCCCCGCCCGAGCCCCGCGCAGCGCTCAGCCCGGGGCTCCCTTCCCTCACAGCCGCCCGCGTGTTTCCCCCTCGCCCCTTGCTCGGCCCGGCCCGGGGCCGCGCTGTTGCGGCTGCCTGCCCCTCGCCTTCCTCCTGCCCAAACCAGCCCGTCCCTCCCCCTCCAGCCTCCCCCCTCAGCCGGGACCGGGGCGGCCCCGGCCGGTCTCCGCCCGCCCCTCGCTCACCGCCGGTGTCGCCGCTCCTCGCGCGCTCCTCCCGCCGCCGCACCGGCGGCACGCACTCCCCCGCCCCCGCACTTACGCAGCGTGGCCACGCCCATCCGGCGCAGGAGCCAATCCCGTCCGGCGCCCGCCACCGGGCCCCACCCCCCCTCCCGGCCCGGAGCCGCCGGCGGCCGCAGAGCGGCGCTGTCCGCCCGCAGCGCGGCCTCGGCCCCGGCCCCGGCGGGGCAGCGGCAGCGGGGCCGGGAGCGCTCGGGCTGCGCCTGCCTGGGACGGCCCGGGACCGAGGGCTCCGCCACCTGCCCGGGACGGCCCGGGACCGAGGGCTCCGCCGCTGCAGCCCGTTTCGTGCCGCTTGCACCCCCGGCTTACACGGCTGCAGCCTTCCTGCTGCTTTAGCTCACACAGCTTTCTTCCTTCTACCTGCACAGCAGTTCACACTCACAAACGTTGCAGAACAATCTCCAAACATTACAAAGATAGACCACGGACCACAGCTTCCTGAGCTTTCGGGTTAAAGTTCCTGTAGATCCCCATGTTTCAATAAAACAGACACCACCAGTAGAGCTGCTGCCTCTGCCGTCTTTGGTCAGAAAGAAGTGACAACACCAGAAAACACATTGGCAGCCGGTTCTTTGACCAGTGAAGGTGGGATCTACAAAAGTCTGATTAAACCAAACAGCCTGAGGTCTTTATCAAGCTGCAGATCTGCCAGGCATGCTGAAATGCCTGAAATTTACTCCTGCAATATTCCACAATCGAACAGCCCTTCATCTCAAATCTCATCTCAAAGTTCCAAAACAGTACATTAAAAGCTGTCACTAGGTATTAGAAGACCACTGCAAGATCGTATTGCTTTTTGAGTTCAATAAGAATTTTGTAATAAACCAAAACGCAAGCAGTTTCTGCAGTCTGTTGCTCATCATCCTGCTCATTCCTTAGCCCTGCAGCAATCGGTTTTTATACGACGTGTCAGCAGAGGCGTTTGAAAAACCCCAAACAAAACTTAATCCAGTCCACGGACCCCGTCGCTGCCCCCCCTCACCCTGAGCCCCACGATCAGCACTTGGTGTGGGAGAGGAGCACAGCTCGACATGTTGTATCTGGGATGCTGTATCTATTACGCTGTACCTAGGATGCTGTATCTGGGATGCTGTACCTGGGATGCTGTATCTGGGATGGCGTTTCTGGGATGTTGTATCCGGGATACTGTATCTAGAATGCTGTATCTAGGATGCCGTATCTAGGATACTGTAGCTAGGATGCTGTATTTGAGATGCTGTATCCGGGAAGCTATATCGGGGATGCTGAATCTGGGATGCTGTATCTGGGATGCACCCGACCAAGTGCCTTTGTGTGAACATGAAACAGCCGTCTATACAGAGGTCCCTTGAATCTGTCCGCGTGAGAAATGCAGGACTGGGTAACGTCGTGCAACACGCGGAACCTTGCCAACAAATGGCGCAGCTGAGCACTCACTCCAGCTTAAGCACGAATGGAGCCTGCAAAAAGGCACACGCATGTGGACAGACAATCGTTTGTAGACACACATGCTTTCACGCACACGGTCGTCCAAGTACAGGGACGTATCTGCACGTACCCTCCAAAAGAATATTCTCGTGCAGCCACGTATGCGTGATGCAGTACGACAACCATCAATGCACACCTGTTTACCCTCAAGCATGTAAGCACGTATCGCGTACGTCTCTCTGTGCATAGATGGGAGTGGGCGCGCTTGCGGATATGTGCATGTGTATGGCCAGGCGTTTGCTTAAGCATCAGTGTGTGAAAATGTAGGTGCTTTTCTCTAGCTGCGTTCGTACGCGCGAGGTGGTGGGTGCACCTACCTGGGAGCTTGTGGAAAGGTTTCTGCTTGGTTTTCAGTGAGGAATCGTGTGTGTTCACGTGGACAAAAACAATGCGTAGCAACTAGGTTCCAGCGCAGAAAACGCAAGTTTTCTGATGCACTCTCTTTCTCTCCCTATACCGAGTCGTGTATAGAAACCGCTAAGCCTGCGATCGACAAGTAAGCTACCACGAAGCGTGCCGTACGGAGCAAACACCCACAGATCCTGGGTCCACACATTGTTTCTGATACGTGCTTGAACTCAAATACCTTCGTGTTGCTGTGGCACAAATGACGTTCCTCAGAATATGTGATTGCGCGCACCTGTGCAATTGCTTGGTTATACATTCAGTCCTGGTGTGCGGAGCTTTCAGAACTGGCTCTGCGGAGTCGTCTGCGGAAATGTCGCTGACGGAACACGCACCCTCGATTGTTAACCAAAATATAGGCAGACGCGTTTTACCACGTCGTTCAGCATGCAGAGAGCTACGTCTGTTCCGAAGAGACAAGGGAAACGCGTGTGCACGCACAGAAGAAAAACTCGACCAGGTGCCTTTGTGTGAACGTGAAACAGCCGTCTATACACTCGCAGGCACGAGAACGTGCATCAATGCAGTCACACAGCCACCAGCTTTTGAGCACAGGCTCTGCTGGTTTTCGCACTTCTAGGCACAATCCCGAAAGCCACGCACAATGCAGTTCATTCCCTAAATGTCGTCTAGGGAAGCATTTCTCCGGTCGATCTACCGCTCAGCTTTCTTCTCGTGTTACTGAGAAATGTCAACGCAGGGAATCCGTCTCTGTCGAGCACACGTCAATCCCTCTTCGGTTTTCCTTTGTTGACTGCCTAGATGATTTCCCTGGTCTCTCTTCACCGAGGCAGTCGTGGCTGTGCTGCGTTACACACAGGCACAGCCAACGCACACCAAGTGTCCAGAGACACACTCTGCTGAGCTCAACACTAGCGCAGATGCACATGTGCGACGAAATGAGCACACAAGTTTGTTGAGAGAAAGACATGGACTCTCACGCGTATGAAACGACGGATCGATACAGCAGGCGCCAGGACCACAGACTGACCTACAGTCAGACTGTCCCCACACCAACAGGGACCGCTCTGCAGCTATCCTAGACGTTGATTATCGAACCAGCCACACTGACCTGCCCCAAACTCCCAGACACTTACAGGCAAGACACAATCTCTCCGACAAGCACACAGGTGTTCGCTCTCAGCTGTAGATCAGGGACAAGCTTGCGCAGTGACGCCCTGTTGCTCTTTCGCGTTAAGGCATGATCTCTTTCGTTTCTCTTGTATAGATTCCCTGCTGAGCGCCTTTCCTCGGGCCACTGTGAAGCATTTGCCATAGGTGAGAAGTAGCTCGGAGCAGCATTCAGTTCTGCCTACGACTGTCTTTGCTCCTTTACTAGCAGAGCTCCCGTGCATCTTTCCGCATGAGAAATGCAGGACTGGGTAACGTCGTGCAACACGCGGAACCTTGCCAACAAACGGCGCAGCTGTGCACTCACTCGCGCTTAACCACGAATGGAGCCTGCAAAAAGGCACACGCATGTGGACAGACAATCGTTTGTAGACACACATGCTTTCACGCACACAGTCGTCCAAGTACAGGGACGTATCTGCACGTACCCTCCAAAAGAATATTCTCGTGCAGCCACGTATGCGTGATGCAGTACGACAACCATCAATGCACACCTGTTTACCCTCAAGCATGTAAGCACGTTTCGCGTACGTCTCTCTGTGCATAGATGGGAGTGGGCGCGCTTGCGGATATGTGCATGTGTGTGGCCAGGCTTTTGCTTAAGCATCAGTGTGTAAAAATGTAGGTGCTTTTCTCTAGCTGCGTTCGTACGCGCGAGGTGGTGGGTGCACCTACCTGGGAGCTTGTGGAAAGGTTTCTGCTTGGTTTTCAGTGAGGAATCGTGTGTGTTCACGTGGACAAAAACAATGCGTAGCAACTAGGTTCCAGCGCAGAAAACGCAAGTTTTCCGATGCACTCTCTTTCTCTCCCTATACCGAGTCGTGTATAGAAACCGCTAAGCCTGCGATCGGCAAGTAAGCTACCACGAAGCGTGCCGTACGGAGCAAACACCCACAGATCCTGGGTCCACACATTGTTTCTGATACGTGCTTGAACTCAAATACCTTCGTGCTGCTGTGGCACAAATGACGTTCCTCAGAATATGTGATTGCGCGCACCTGTGCAATTGCTTGGTTATACATTCAGTCCTGGTGTGCGGAGCTTTCAGAACTGGCTCTGGGGAGTCGTCTGCGGAAATGTCGCTGAGGGAACACGCACCCTCGATTGTTAACCAAAATATAGGCAGACGCGTTTTACCACGTCGTTCAGCATGCAGAGAGCTACGTCTGTTCCGAAGAGACAAGGGAAACGCGTGTGCACGCACAGAAGAAAAACCCGACCAGGTGCCTTTGTGTGAACGTGAAACAGCCGTCTATACACTCGCAGGCACGAGAACGTGCATCAATGCAGTCACACAGCCACCAGCTTTTGAGCACAGGCTCTGCTGGTTTTCGCACTTTTAGGCACAATCCCGAAAGCCACGCACAATGCAGTTCATTCGCTGAATGTCGTCTAGGGAAGCATTTCTCCGGTCGATCTACCGCTCAGCTTTCTTCTCGTATTACTGAGAAATGTCAGCGCAGGGAATCCGTCTCTGTCGAGCACACGTCAATCCCTCTTCGGTTTTCCTTTGTTGACTCTGCCTAGATGATTTCCCTGGTCTCTCTTCACCGAGGCAGTCGTGGCTGTGCTGCGTTACACACAGGCACAGCCAACGCACACCAAGTGTCCAGAGACACACTCTGCTGAGCTCAACACTAGCGCAGATGCACATGTGCGACGAAATGAGCACACAAGTTTGTTGAGAGAAAGACATGGACTCTCACGCGTATGAAACGACGGATCGATACAGCAGGCGCCAGGACCACAGACTGACCTACAGTCAGACTGTCCCCACACCAACAGGGACCGCTCTGCAGCTATCCTAGACGTTGATTATCGAACCAGCCACACTGACCTGTCCCAAACTCCCAGACACTTACAGGCAAGACACAATCTCTCCGACAAGCACACAAGTGTTCGCTCTCAGCTGTAGATCAGGGACAAGCTTGCGCAGTGACGCCCTGTTGCTCTTTCGCGTTAAGGCATGATCTCTTTCGTTTCTCTTGTATAGATTCCCTGCTGAGCGCCTTTCCTCGGGCCACTGTGAAGCATTTGCCATAGGTGAGAAGTAGCTCGGAGCAGCATTCAGTTCTGCCTACGACTGTCTTTGCTCCTTTACTAGCAGAGCTCCCGTGCATCTTTCCGCGTGAGAAATGCAGGACTGGGTAACGTCGTGCAACACGCGGAGCTTTGCTAAAAGACGGCGCAGCTGTGCACTCACTCGCGCTTAAGCACGAATGGAGCCTGCAAAAAGGCACACGCATGTGGACAGACAATCGTTTGTAGACACACATGCCTTCACGCACACGGTCGTCCAAGTACAGGGACGTATCTGCACGTACCCTCCAAAAGAATATTCTCGTGCAGCCACGTATGCGTGATGCAGTACGACAACCATCAATGCACACCTGTTTACCCTCAAGCATGTAAGCACGTTTCGCGTACGTCTCTCTGTGCATAGATGGGAGTGGGCGCGCTTGCGGATATGTGCATGTGTGTGGCCAGGCTTTTGCTTAAGCATCAGTGTGTAAAAATGTAGGTGCTTTTCTCTAGCTGCGTTCGTACGCACGAGGTGGTGGGTGGACCTACCTGGGAGCTTGTGGAAAGGTTTCTGCTTGGTTTTCAGTGGGGAATCGTGTGTGTTCACGTGGACAAAAACAATGCGTAGCAACTAGGTTCCAGCGCAGAAAACGCAAGTTTTCCGATGCGCTCTCTTTCTCTCCCTATACCGAGTCATGTATAGAAACCGCTAAGCCTGCGATCGACAAGTAAGCTACCACGAAGCATGCCGTACGGAGCAAACACCCACAGATCCTCGGTCCACACATTGTTTCTGATACGTGCTTGAACTCAAATACCTTCGTGCTGCTGTGCCATAAATGACGTCCCTCAGAATATGTGATTGCACGCACCTGTGCGATTGCTTGGTTATACATTCAGTCCTGGTGTGCGGAGCTTTCAGAACTGGCTCTGCGGAGTCGTCTGCGGAAATGTCGCTGAGGGAACACGCAACCTCGATTGGTAACCAAAATATAGGCAGACGCGTTTTACCACGTCGTTCAGCATGCAGAGAGCTACGTCTGTTCCGAAGAGACAAGGGAAACGCGTGTGCACGCACAGAAGAAAAACCCGACCAGGTGCCTTTGTGTGAACGTGAAACAGCCGTCTGTACCCTCGCAGACACGGGAACGTGCATCAATGCAGTCACACAGCCACCAGCTTTTGAGCACAGGCTCTGCTGGTTTTCGCACTTTTCAGGCACAATCCCGAAAGCCGCGCACACTGCAGTTCATTCGCTGAATGTCGTCTAGGGAAGCATTTCTCCGGTCGATCTACCGCTCAGCTTTCTTCTCGTGTTACTGAGAAATGTCAGCGCAGGGAATGCGTCTCTGTCGAGCACACGTCAATCCCTCTTCGGTTTTCCTTTGTTGACTCTGCCTAGATGATTTCCCTGATTTCTCTTCGCCGGAACAGTCATGGCTGTGATGCGTTACACACAGGCACAGCCAACTCACACCAATGTCGAGAGACACACTCCGCTGAGCTCAACACTAGCACAGATGCATATGTGCGACGAAATGAGCACACATGCTTGTGGAGAGAAAGACATAGACTCACACGCGTCAGGAGTGACGAATAGATACAGCAGGCGCTAGGAACACAGACTGACCTACAGTCAGACTGTCCCCACACCAACAGGGACCTCTCTGCAGCTATCCTAGACGTTGATTATCGAACCAGCCACACGGACCTGCGCCAGACTCCCAGACACCTACAGGCAAGACACAATCTCTCCGACAAGCACACAAGTGTTCGTTCTCAGCTGTAGATCAGGGACAAGCTTGCGCAGTGACGCTCTATTGCTCTTTCGCGTTAAGGCATGATCTCTTTTGTTTCCCTTGTCTATCGGCTGCGGAACACTTTTCCTTGCGCCACTGTGAAGCATTTGCCAAGGGTGAGAAGTAGCTCGGAGCAGCATTCAGTTCTGCCTGCGACTGTCTTTGCTCCTTTACTAGCAGAGCTCCCTTGCATCTGTCCGCGTGAGAAATGCAGGACTGGGCAACGTCGTGCGACACGGGGAGCTTTGCCAACAAACGGCGCAGTTGTGCACTCACTCGCGCTTAACCACGAATGGAGCCTGCAAAAAGGCACACGCATGTGGACAGACAATCGTTTGTAGACACACATGCTTCCATGCACACAGTCGTCCAAGTACAGGGATGTATCTGCACGTACCCTCCAAAAGAATATTCTCGTGCAGCCACGTATGCGTGATGCAGTACGACAACCATCAATGCACACCTGTTTACCCTCAAACATGTCAGTACGTTTCGCGTACGTCTCTCTGTGCATAGATGGGAGTGGGCGCGCTTGCGGATGTGTGCTTGTGTGTGGCCAGGCGTTTGCTTAAGCATCAGTGTGAAAAATTAGTTGCTTTTCTCTAGCTGCGTTCGCGTGCACGAGGTGGTGGGTGAGCCTACCTGGGAGCTTGTGGAATGGTTTCTGCTTGGTTTTCAGTGGGGAATCGTGTGTGTTCACGTGGACAAAAACAATGCGTAGCAACTAGGTTCCAGCGCAGAAAACGCAAGTTTTCCGATGCACTCTCTTTCTCTCCCTATATGGATTCCTGTATAGAAACCGTTAAGCCTGTGATCGGCAAGTAAGCTACCACGAAGCATGCCGTACGGAGAAAATACCAACACATCCTCGTCCACACATTGTTACAGATTCGTGCCTGAACGCAAATACCTTCGTGCTGCTGTGCCATAAAAGACAATCGTCTGTAGACACACATGCTTTCACACACACGGTCGTCCAAGTACAGCTGCGGGGTGCGCGGCCCCTCGGGCAGGGTGCTCCCGGTCTCTTGGCCGCAGGCTGGGGGCGGCAGACGGGTTCAGGCGCTTTGGCCTGCTTTTTTGCCAGCGCCACCTTCTCGGTGCCGTGAAGAAAATCCCACGCGGTTGTTTCCGCTCGCTGCTCAGGAGATTCCGCGTCTGGGGCCGTGGACTGAGGAAGAACGTTTGCGAGTTGGAGGACGCTACAAGATATTCCCCGTGGAAGCCGGAGAAGAGGTGAATTGGCTGCCAGTGGAGCTGTGTTCCGTGCAGTCTTCAGTTTAGGACGTTCAGTTTGTCCTTCCAGAAAAGGAGCAGTCATTGGTAGGCCTGGTAGAGGCCATTAAGTGCGTGATCAGAATGGAAGCCAGATTGCACTCGACGTTGCTGCTGTCGGTCTTGGCTTTCGGTGGTTTCCCCACGGCTGCCTAGTGTTTGGGAGCGCGGAGGGGGCGTTTTTTCTTCCCCAGGGAGAGGCTGTGCTTAAAAAAGAATTTGTTTCCTCAGAGAAGTGCAAGTCCGTGTGTGTAAGCCAGCCAAAATCGCCAGCCGAGTCAAGTTCCGAGTGTGCGTCTGTCAGACGGCCGCTTGACGTTGCCGAGTTCCCAGCTGTGCAGTTGTACTGGCGAAGGGCAATGCAGGACGGAAGGGTTTTTTCTGCTGCGGGGACCCAGCCGCCCCCCTTTTCAGCGGAAAGCAGGGGAGCGCGGTTTATTGTTCCCTTTGCAACGCGGCTGCTGGCGCGGGAGGGCTGGAGGGCTGGAGGGGCGGAGCGCTGGTTGGCTGCCTAGGCACGTCAGTCGCCACTCTGTCCGCCTATCAGATTGCCAGAGGGGCGGGCGTTGAGGTCTCCGTACTGCGCATGCCCGACTCGCGAGCGCTGCTAGGCGGCGAGAGAGGTGATTGACGTGTCCTAGGCAGCCAACCGGGACGCGGCAAGGGGCGGGTGCTGCGGTCTCGCTACCGCGCATGCCCAAAGCACGAGCGCCTGGCGGGAGCGGAGCGGAGAAAGAGGCGGCAGGTGAGTGCGGCCGCGGCGCGGGTGACCGTGCCGGTGGAACGGGGCAGGGGGGGGCGGGATTTGCCGGCGCGGAGGCGTTCGTCTCCGGTTCCCCCCCGCCGAGCTGGCGAAGCTGGCGGGAGGCGTGTGACCCTGCGGGCAGGTGCGCTGAAGGCTGGCGGTCTGGAGCCGTGTCTCCCTCCGGCGCAGCGCCCGTGCCCGGTCCGGCGGTCCCTCCGGGAGCGGCGCAGCCCCCGTTAGTCGAGGGGACGTTGAAAAGCAGAGCTGGTGGCGTGGCGAGTGGGGCGCCGCTTCGGCGGGAGCTCGGGGCGAGGCGCGGCGGGTTCTGTGTCCTGTGGGCGCGGCTTTCGCGCCGCGGCTGTCTGTGTGCTAGACGCCCTGAGTCCTAAGGAGATGTATCTTTTGGGATTCGTTCTACAAGTCAAAGAGAGGAGCCGAATATGTGCTGAATGTTATAGTTAGAACTGATATTCTGTGAAGAAGTGAAGTGGTCTGAAAAAAAGACACATTTCTTAAAAGCTAATGCAGCATTGTGTATCTTCACATGAATCGACTCAAACGTCCCCCCCGTAAATAAAACCCAGCTCCCCCCAGAAACAACATAGAAGAAACGAGCTAGCAGAGCTCCTGTGACAAAAGGAGGTCAGTATTTTTCCCTCAGTTTTTTCCTTATCTGAAGAAATCAAAGAGAATTTTAGATCGTATTTTTTCCGTCTAAATCAAGTGTTGGCGTAGGCTTTTGTGTTCAGATAATCAACATTGTCTGTAAAGAATTGTTTAACAAAAACAAGCAGAAACCAAAACCAGGTTCAGACCTGTAAGAAGCATAGAATAATTTCGTTTGTAAGAAACCATCTAGGGGGGTCACCTTGTTGAATTGCCTTCACAATGAGATCAGGTCACTGAATGCCTTGTCTACTGAAATTCTGAATATCTCCAAGGTTGGGGATTCCATGGGCTCCCCGGGAAGCTGGTGCTTAACCATTTGTGTCACCAAACATGCTAAAAAAATACCTCACTAGTTAGCTTTGTTTTACCATGAGAAGCTTTTGTTCTCTTCCTAGGTGTTGCAACCATCATTATTGTGGGTGATGAAGGAGCTTCTGGGGTGGTTGGGATAGCACATTCATCCCAGCATGTTCTGATTGGAGAACCTTCAGGAAATTATAATGGGACTGCTCTTATTAGGTGAGTACATCACTCATTTATCCAAAACAGCTCTGTTTCAAAAGCTATGAGGCTCCACATTTGGCAAGAATTAATTGAATGCTGCATTTCATTATCACTTCTAAAATCATAAGTATTTTCAAAATTAGATGCTTGTTTTTTAAGAAGGGCAGAACATACTACGTAGGTGTCTTTTCAGTATTGCTGAGGAGCTTTAGATATGTCTTCCAATTATTTACAACATAGATTCATTAAAGGAAAGAGGATTCTAATCAAAGGAATAGGGGAAGGCAGTCAATTATATTTGAAGATGCTTTGTGCTTTTCAGGATTCAGTTCAGGATTGGTGCTTGAACTGAAATTCGGTACATTGTTACGATGATCAGCATAACCAAAGCAGCACTGGGTCTTAGTTGGAACAAGATGCAATTCTTTCACTGCATTCAGTCAGCTGAAAACAAGATGAAGAAATCACAATGTTACCATACCTTCTAACAGAATTGGAGAAAAAGTATTACAACACTTTCCCTTAGTGAGACAGCAAATATAAGCAAGAAAACAGATTCTCATGCTGCCCTGAGAATCCCAACAGACAAAGGGATGCTTTGTGCAGCACCAGTTTAGAACATGTACTAGATCATGGTATAGACAATTTCTTGCCATGCTTCAGTTCACCGACAATGTCATGAGTAGGATTAGCCTCTAGCTTTTTAGACAAGCAGCACACAGAACATTTCTCAAGTGATCTCATAGTACTATTCTCGTCTCTTTCTGCCTTCAAAACCAAATTACCTCTGGGTGCTACCCGTAAGTCCCATTTCCCTTCTGTTTTGCATGTCTATTTTCTGAAAAGCAGAAAGACAGCTCAGTTTTCAGCTGCCAACTTTGGGCTGTATGCACAAAGAAACTATAAAGTGCTCTGGGTAAAAATACAGCTCAAGATGCCTCCCAACACGGGGAAGTAAATCAGAACTGCAGACACGTTATTGCTCTGAAGAGGTTATGGTAAAGATCTTAATAGTGACTTAATAGATTAAAATTCAAGCTTCACAGTGCTGGTAACATTTCTTCCATGCACAACAATATCTATGACCAAAAATCTTCAGTGGTAACTGTCAGAAAATAAAAGTATTTGTGGTAATTGAAAATTGTCATACTTGCATTACAATACTTTTGCAAGAGTTTTTTTTAATGTAATATTCCTTTTTATGTTCTTGCAAGTGGATTTGATTTCACCGTAAAGGAAAATGATCTACAGATAGATCAACCCCCAGTAATAGGAAATATCTCCACAGTACGAGTCACTATAGCAAAAAGTGATAATGCAGAAGGCATCATAGAATTTGATCCACAGTATATCCTTCTACAGGGTAAGTTTACCAGAGGTTTTCACTATGGTTTAGAGGATAAGCCTGTGGCTCTCTCACAAATTTTGAAATAAAATAACTTTTTTTCCCAATTTTTCTTGAAGTGCAAGAGGATGCTGGATTAATCATGATTCCTGTTGTGAGAAAGCGTGGAACGTATGGCGATGTAACAGCCGATTTCCTTTCTCGAAGTATTTCTGCACTTCCGAACGTTGACTACATCATCCATAATGATTCTGTCATTTTTTATCGTGGCCAGAACCAGACTTTTATCTATATCTCTATCACAGATGATGAAGAAAGGTAATTATTTTTTTCAGATATTTATTCACTAATCTACTTCTGAGAAACCGTTTTTTAGCACGTGCAGTATGCCTGTCAGCAGAGTTTGAATTGAAAAGCAAATTTCTGCAGCCCTGAAATATTTAAAGGGAGGGAAAAGAAGCTATTATTGGAGTTTCATAGTGCCTGTTAAATTTTGTGCAAACAACTACATTCTTTTTACCTAGATTATCAGAAAGTTTGGGTGTTAATAGTACTGCTGTGAATAATAAAATATTTTGCTGATTGTTTTTTTTTTTTTTTAAATTTAGCACATGTGGAAAATAAAACAATATTTTTATTTCAGATATCACCATTCTCTGCAAATGGGGGGAATCTTCTGCTGTATGCTTACAGAGATGACTTCTGTATATCTTTAAACAGATCCAGCTGGACACATGGTTGAATGACAAATCATAATTTTAACTTTTTGTTCTTGTGTGTCTCAGAAGGTCTTTTTTTCCTTGTGACTGATTTCTAATGGGATAGTTGCAGCTTTTCATTAAGTGTGAATTCTGTATAGTTGCAGGAGAACAGAAAATATTGTTACTTTTTTGATCTTCTCTTTGTCCTCCTGCTTTTCTCCTTTTAGTATGGTCTGGTGTACTTTATTTTGAACTATCTCCCAATCCCATTGAAAATATAGTTAATTTCATGCACCACCGCTAATTTAATTGAACTCAATTGAATTACTTCCTGAAGCTGGTCAATTTATTTTTATTTTCAGTAAATTGTTTACTATGAGGCCTCTAGACTTTTTTTTAGTCTGTATGTATCACTGCCAAAGTGAAAGTATAAATATGAACCAAGATAAGGCTTCCACAGTCTGGGCAAATGATTGGAAAATTGGCATTAAAGGCCATGAGCTACTGCTCTCCTCATGTGAAAACTGCCGTGGTCTTCTTGGACTTTTCCTAGAAGTCATTGAAGAAAACTGAAAAACAATGAAGTGTCAAAATAATAATTTTAAGATGCTGAATAGGACCCCTTCAAAACCAATCTAATTTGTGGGAAATTTTGAAAATATTCTAGCTTTTAATCAGCCTGAGGAAGTGTGAATCGTGATTTGAGGCATTAAAAACTTCTATTGCAGAAAATATTTGTCGTTC
Organism: Nesoenas mayeri; assembly: GCF_963082525.1. Taxonomy (NCBI): domain Eukaryota; kingdom Metazoa; phylum Chordata; class Aves; order Columbiformes; family Columbidae; genus Nesoenas; species Nesoenas mayeri. The sequence continues at coordinate 499,786 of NC_137571.1, forward strand.
TCAGTCTTGATATCACACTTGCCAGGGAATGTTTCTGGTCAGGATACTTATTTGGTGAGCTTTTCAAAACAACTTGTGAAAGGAAGAGAAAAGTAAACTGGCCTGTGCATTTCCTGTTACGTGCTACAGAAACCTCAGTTTATTTTCTTTTCTGTAACTAATATCTAGAATTTAATAAAATGGCATTGTGGCTAACTAGCACTTCAGAATTTCTATTTTGAATGTTTATTTTTCTCCAAAGGATTCTATATTTTCCCACATATAATCAATTATTAATATGTTGTGTTCTGTAAAAAGAGCACATATTTAAATGTAGCTTGTTAGCAGATGCAAGAATTTTTATGTCGCTTGTGTTACTCTGTCACTTCCCCCGACCTGGGAGGCAGTTATAATATGTCACTACTGTAAATCTGAAACTGGTATCTTCCACAGATTAATTGGGACATCTTGGGACCCAATTCAGAAGAGGTTTTATCTCCCCTGAATAGTGACATTGGTGACCCTGTGAACGGATCATTCTATTTTGGAGAAGGGGAAGGAGGGCTGAGAACTATTAATCTACAAATCCATCCTCGTGAAGAAGTTGAAGTTCAGGAGATCTTCATTATTAGGCTGAGCCTTATGAAAGGTGAAGCAGAACTAGATCCTAAGGCAAACAGCATTACACTAATAGTAAGTCATTATTGCTTTTCTTTCTCTTGAGATCTCTGTTATTGGTATTTATCCTGCAAAGCTTTGAAGGGTAATCATAATGACTGAATAGCTTGTCATTTGCCTCTTTTTCTTTTGCCTCCCCTGCTACATGGGTTTGATGGTTGTGGTCAACGGGGCAGAGTCCAGTTGGGGCCTGTATCTAGTGCAGTCCCTCAAGAGTCAGTACTGGGGCCTGTATCATTCAATATATTCATCAATGACTTGGATGAGGGAACAGAGTGACTATCAGCAAGTTTGCTGATGACACCAAGCTGAGAGGAGTGGCTGACACTGGAAGCTGTGCTGCCATTGGGAGACCTGGACAGGCTGGAGAGTTGGGCAGGGAGAAATTTAATGAAATAGAACAAGGGCAAGTGTAGAGTCTTGTGTCTGGGCAGGAACAACCCCAGGTTCCAGTATAAGTTGGGAAATGACCTATTAGAGAGCAGACTCTCTCAGACTCTCTTCTAAATACTGATGTACTCTTGAGTCTTCTTAAGAGGAGAAAACTCAAGAGGAAGAACTAATTGATACATTCCCTATAGCATCTAGCAATCAAAATCTCAATGTTTCAAACAAGAATACTATTCACTTTACATTTCTGATTGTTTAAATTTTTTTTATTCAATTACTTCCTTAAAGATACAGAAGTTTGGTGATCCCAACAGAATGGTACAGTTTGCTCCTGAATCGATAACTGAGAAAAACTTCACAGAACCCTCTGCAGTGGAAGGGCCACAAGGTATTCCACTGTTTGTCAGACGAATCCAGGGCACCATGGGAAACATAACGGTATTCTCACTCTCTTCCTAATCAACATTATAATCTGAAATAATCCTCTGTATCAATGCATGGAGGGAGATCTTATTCTGTGCCTTTCAATTGCGTATTTCTCAAATTTTGAAATGTCGCCTTTTAGACTGAGTTTAGCAAGGGCTCAGCTCTAGTAGTTGTGGTTTGTAGAGTCAGATTCAGTCTCCTCTGGTCAGTGAAAAAAACAGAAAAAAACAGAAAAGTGCTTGTCTTGCTTTCTCTCTCTCTCTGCTCCTGTGCTTTTGATGGGAGAACAGGAGAGATCAGACTTTCATAGTGAGCTTTCTTTGAGATCCTCACAATTTACTCTTTTTCAGCCATATGTAAAGGTAAGAATCAGACATTTTAGAATCATCACTTACATTGTCTTTACCTAAAGTTGTTTGCGAGTCAGCATTTTCACAAGTACTCATTTATTTAAAAAAAAAAAAAATAATAAAAAGCATCTAATGTGTTTAATGAGAACTCTTCACACCTTTCTGTTGTGAGGAATTCTGGAAACTGGAAAAACAGCAAGGATATCTTGGTGTAAAAATAGAAATAATTTCAAGCAATTGTTCAGAGATTCCGTATAGTTTTACGTAGGTGTCCAGAAGATATACAAAGGTAATCTTTGCATTCACAGTACTGCTGGAAGAATAACACACCACTTGGTAAGATAGTCTATGTGCTTCTTTCTATGCATACTTAAACCAATTTGTATTTTACCCATTTAAACCCAACCTATTCCGTATGCAATCTATACTGAACCATGAATGTGAAAGTTTCCGACTCTGTGGGTGATATTGCCTTCATTTTGTGCATTTTCTAAATAAATTTCAGGTTTACTGGGAAATACGTAGTGAATCTGACATCACGGGTGACTTTCTTAGGACAGAGGGATCTGTTGTCGTTGCTGACCAGGAGAGCACAGCTGAGATAATCATCTACCTGTTACCTGACGATGTTCCAGGACTGGTTGAGAACTATGTGGTGCAGCTGATTTCAGTAGAAGGTGGAGCAGATTTAGACCAAGAGAAAAGAATTTCGGAAATCAATGTGTTTGCAAATGATGACCCCTATGGAGTGTTCGCCCTGTACTCTGACCAGCAGTCAGTACTCGTAGAGAGGAACCTGGATCGTCGGTATGTTCAGATCAATGTAACTCGGCATGCTGGGGCATTTGGAGAAGCAATTGTGGAGTACCATATCACATCTCATTGTGAAGAAGCACTAATTGAGCCTGAGAATGAGGTGGGATACCTCACAATAAAAGACGGTGCCAGCTTTGGAGTGAAAAGAGTGCCAATAAGCAACCAGGTCTGTATTATCCTTTTAAGTCACGTGGTATCTATTGTTTCCATTTGTGTTCATCACAATACAAATGTGCTGGAATAAGATACTGAACTCTCAATACTGTCCACTGTCAAGAAGCAGAAAAGAGAGTTTTGGTATAATGAATTTCCTATTTATGGACTAGAAGTGGGTTCAAATATCACATTTTCAGGTAATAACTGCAAAATCACTCTATGCATGCGTTCAAATATCCAGTGTTTCCTTCCATCATTGCTTTGTGTTACTATCAGTTCAATATTTTGTTATTTTATGTATTCAAATATTCTTATTAACCCTAAGAGTTAAGATCAAGCTGAGACCCACTATGTTAGATACAGTTCAGTAAAATGGCAATACTTGCTCTATAAACTCATCTTTCAATTAACTGCTGGTAAATTACAATCACAATATTGCTGTTTTAACTGTGTTTCTTTATAGAAAGATAATCAACAAAACGCTTGACTTGAAAACACTGCTTTTTCATGCAAACAACAAAATCTGCTGATTTTTCTGCCACTTAACTCTTTGAACTGGTGGTTATCGTGTTTTCAGTGGAATTACATTGCCACCATTTTAATTGCATTCTTCCTCTCAAAGGCGTTTATTGTACTGGGCTTAAATTTTACCCTGGAACTGAGTAACGTATGCCTGGTTGGGACAAGTGCCAAGGATGTGCCAAAATATTAGGAAAAGCGACGTCAGCCATTCTGCTTGTTCCTGAGGAAGCTGCCAATTCACAGGTCAGTAGACTGACTGCAGTGTAATTTTCTACCGCAGAAGGAAGGTACGCTTCATTACAAAAGGCAGCCGCTATAAGAATTCAGTTTGCTCCTTAAAGTTTTCATCATTGCAAGCAATTTAATGACCAACAAGACTGTTCCAGTTATTACTTGTACTGTATATTGTCTTTTCTCTGATACAAATTCATATAGAGATGTGTAAATGCAGTTTGAAAAGGTCTCTTCATCTATAAAATGTAAATAGCATAAATATGATGATTTACTTATACTTTTGTTTACATGAAGTGGAAGTTCTGAGACTTAGAGGAAAATAGCTAGTTCTGGACGATGTTATTCCTTTAAGTACAGCAGCCCCAAAGTAGATAAGAGCATGCATGCAGTCTCATGTGCAAAAAGAAGTGGAGGTCATGCTGCGTTTTAGTGCAGTTGACAGTACCTTTGACTAATCACTGAGTGGGGAATTTTCCATTTGTCTGCTTTGTATGAGACAGAAAAAATATACTATACCTGTTCCAATATGGCATATGTGCTACAGTTCCCTTTTTATGTGGCAAGCAAAGACAACAGCATGCTGAGTTTTTGTCTCTTAAATTTTATTGAAGTCTTTATGTAATGATTTTAATTCTCTTGACACACTGTTTTGTCTTTCAATTTGGAATTGAACTTGATGCAAATGGTCTTTCTGTAAACATTGTTTACTACCATACATCCACTTATCATTTTAGAATGTGTGAATTATCTTTTCATTCCCATTTTTTGGTCAAAGAAAGAAAAGTACATCATACTATCAAGAATGTTTTTGTGAACAATGTAATGTGACAACAACTTACTTTCACTGGATAGACAAATAATACTTTATTTTAGACCTGTGTGTATCTGTATGGTACCACAGACATTGCATGTGAGCATTAAGGGCAGGTTGGTTTGTTTTCCTTTTGAATGACAGACACAAAATGCTATAGTCAGTGTTTTCAGTACCAAAATGTCATTCATACTGGTTCCTTTTTTTCCCTGATCTCTAATTCTCAGAAGTCTAAGATTTAGAAATGTTGAAGAGTTGTGAAGAAAGCATTTATATATATATATATATATATACAAACATATATAGACATGTACATACATATATTTATATGCATGTGTAACTACTGTTAAGATGCCTACCTTACAAAATATAGTACTCTTTCATATATGTTATTGTCCACTTTTATTCCATTTTCTATAACAAAATCCATTATGTTTCCACAGGTTGGCTTTGAATCTGTGATTTTACGACTTACAGACATTATAGCAGGGACAGGCCAGGCTGTCATCACCAGAAAAGGAGTTTATGGCTCTGTCATCGTGAGCTGGATCTCAGGATACCCAGCAGACCTGATCACCGACTTTGCTCAGTCAGGCAATATTACTCCTCTGTTTGGTGAGTAACAGTCTGAGGAAACAGCTATGAAAGTTGCAGAAGTGATGATACCACCTTTTAGTTATATATACCTCTGTATGCTCTCTCTATTAATAAAGCGTCATTAGATTGAAATGGTATGGTCTAATTTTTAGCTATAAGGGATGTGTTCATTTTATAAGCAAAAAAACCCTTCAACTTCATAGATCCATGTCTGGGAGGCAGGCACGATGCTGTGGCCATGAAGGACAGCTTCATATAGGAAAGACCCTTATCCAGTTTTCTTCTTCCTAAATGGAGTGGAATTGTGATTAAAGTCTGTACTTTAGCGCATTGCCAGATAAAAAGAGGATTCCTATTGGATTATTTTGACTTTTGCTCTCTCTCACTCTCTCTTTCCTTCAGGTACTGTTGCATTTTCCTCTGGTGAGCAAAGTAAAGTGATTTCATTTCAGGCCACTCCAAGCCTAAATAAATGTGAGTCATTTGCCATCACTTTAACAGCAGCGCACAGCAATGTGTCTGGTGGGGCTCGCCTGAGGTAAGGATGCTACTTGTATTTTTGAGTCGCACCAATGCCATAAGAATTATGACCTGTGTACAGATACAAAACTTATACAAATCCCTGTTGTTATTATTCTAGGCAGCTAGTAACTTGTAGTCCATTCTTTGATAAATTTGTATAGCTTGTCTCAGGTGAGAACAAAGTGATCTAGATCTGACCTGTTCAGAACTGAGGCTTTTATCCAACTCCAGTCTATTTCATAGGTGCCTAGAATAACGGAGACAGTCAAGACAATGAAGATCAACAGTTTTAGCCGGGAAGCTGAAGACTGAAAGCAACTCTTAACAGTTTTCATTCGTGTCCCTAAAAATCCATATTTAGAAGGTCTTACATAACAAATTATTTATAATAAGAAAAATGAAACAAGAAATGTTCTGAAAATACCTAATTTATATAAACCTCCTTTTTATTTTTTAAAAAACCAAAACCATTACGTTTAATGTAGTTTTCCATCTCAGATAAGTTATCTGTTCTTCAAGCTATTTTATTTTCATTCATCCTTAGCCATTGATAGCTAGAAGTGGTATAAAAAGAATGGACATGGAGTAACACCACGTATGGAGAAAGGTTTTGGCTTCGCCATGTTACAATTACAGTGGCAAATCTGAAGGAAGTCAGGAGTGAAATGGATGGATAAATCCTGAGATTGAGCCCTTCTCCTGGGCTTGTCTGTCCTGTGGACTGGTGTCCTCAGAGCCCCTATTTACCCTGTGAATCAAATACATTAAGTATGTGAGAATGACCTTTCCTAGAAAACTGAAGATGACATCCCATGGAGGGTAAAGGTGACTTTGAAGAGCTTTTGGCTCCCTTAGTGGTGGAAATGGTCTAGTTTTTTGACCAAAATCACTGTAATTTTAGTGCCATTTGATAGCCTCTAGCACTGAATAATAGGTCAGTTCTGCAGACAGGTATAAGACACAAGATTTAAGGAAGAGTTTTGCTTCTATGCTTATTTTCTAATAAGAAAGGGATCTATTTAATATGAATGAAGTAGAGCTTAAGTTTATATTGATCACAGGGCTCAGATCTGGAAAAAAAATTCCTGTGAGGGGGCAGTTAGTATTTCAAAGCCCCACTGTAAATTTTAAAATAACTTCCTCTCATTCTCTAGCTTCCTGGCTCTAACTGTAGATCTGTTAGGATCTGTCTATCCCTCAGTTTTCCTTTGAAATGGGAAGTTTGTTCTATAGATAAAACTGGTATTACTCGAGGTGGCTGTATTGTAATGTATCTTCTTTCATTGTGTCCAGAACGGAAAAACATCATACTTTACTTTGCTTCTCCATTTTCTCAGGAAGACTTTATTTTATTTAAACTTTACTCTGTATCCTGTGCTGATTTGGGTGCATTGCATCTGAGGAGGGCTGTTCGATCCTATTATTACAAAATCATTTTTCAGGCAATCATGTTACATCTTGCTTTGGTATGGTTGCTATTTCTTCCCTCTGCTATTAGACATTTGTTTGATCCGCTTTCTTACAGCCATCATTGATTGTTCACTGGAAATTATTCTGCTTCAATGTTTTACTTTTCTTCACGGTTCGTATTTCCTTTGTCAACTTTGGTGTCTTTTCTGTTTCAGATCGGGTTTTACAACAGCTGAAATTGAGCCAATGGGGATCTTCCAGTTTGCTCTTAACTCAAGGTCTGTTTCAGTTGAAGATGATGTTTGGGCAGTCACACTACATGTCCAAAGATTGTTTGGTTTTCAAAGTAATCTCACTAAATTGACATATCAGACCATTCCAGGAAGTGCCAAACCACTAGAGGACTTTGTACCCATCTACAATGGAGAGCTTACGTTTTTACATTTTCAGACAAACGCTGTGATAGAAATATCAATAATTGATGACTCTGTCTCTGCAATTGAGGAATTTTTTTTTGTAAATTTGACTTGTGTGGAAATTTTGGATGTTCAACCTGTGAACCTTGCCTGGAGTCCACGTCTGAATCCAGCTTTCAGTGTTGCAACAGTTAATATCCTCGCTAATGATATTCTTCATGGAATACTAAGTTTGGGGCCAGAGTTTATTTATGTTGAAGAAGATGCCAACAACAGTACCCCCAACACAGCGATACTTCATATCAGAAGGACCAAGGGTTTTACTGGTGATGTTGAAGTAACCATTAAAACCTTTGGGGGAGTGAGTGCACAAAGTGGAGCAGATTCATATCCTTTTGGAAACGTTTATGGAAGATCCAACTTCACTTGGGCAATGGAAGGGGAAGATTTTGAGGAACAGTCAGTCTCTTTGACTTTGCTGGATGGACAAAGAGAAAGCAGGGTGTCCATAAAGATTTTTGACGATGATGAGCCTGAAGGACAGGAATTGTTTCATGTTTTCCTCTCAAATCCTGAATATGGAGCTCAGATTGTAGAAGGAAAGGATGAATAGGGATTTGCTGCCTTTGCAACAGTAATTATTGCAGGTAATATTATTTCCCTGGGAAAATTAATAACAGTAAATGACTATGTTTTCATAGCAATTTTCATGTAAAGATTGGCAATCTACTTGACGATAAGCAGGGTATTCTATTGTGAAATCTTGAGTTTTCCAGAGCAGAGGAAGCATCTAATGTACAAAGCTACTACGCGTCCCTTAGCAACGTAGCTCAAAATACATTTAGAGATTATGCTTCTCTCTGTTCTTGCCCTGTTTTACTCTTTAAGGGAAAAGACTAATCTTGAGTAGTTTTTATGTAGATCCAGTAGCATTGCAGGCATTTTAGATTTTTACTTTTGCCATTTTGTCACTTTTACATACAATGGGGTTTGTGCAAAGTATCAGTCTCTATATTGACATTCAGCATGCACTGGTAAGTAAAGCCATTGCTACCTGTAAAGGAGAAATCCTTTAGTAACAAGATTTAATGGGACACTGTGAAGACATTAGCTTCCCCTCATTAAACCTGGATTTTTTTTCCATACACTGCTGTTTTGCCAAAGATGTTTACATTCCCATGAGAACAGTGAAGTATTGTGCAGCTCCATACTTGCACACACGGAATTAAAGATGCAGAAGAAAAGCTGATGTGACAATTTGGAAAAATTAATGGCTTCAACAAGAGTATGAGTGGGACGAATAAGAAAGCTGTCCTTGGAAGCCCATCATCATCCCGTACCCTACTATATCTGCTTTCAAAAGTACTTATTCTACTGGTTAAAATAAAATTTAGAAATGCCAACATTTAAAGTTCTGGATAACTATGTAGTGTAAATTAAACCCAGAAATATTATAATAAATTTTCTCAAGGTGTCCCCAGATGATACTTTGTAGCATTGTTTTGATACCTATTTTAAATTTTTTTTAGTGGTTATTCACATGAAGGTTATAATTTAGTCTCAGCTTAACTTTCTTGCTTACTTTCATGGACTGTTTCCTCTATAGGAAGTGATCTCCAGAATGGCATTTTGGGATTTGTTCCAGAAGTACAAAGCGCTCTCGTACTTGATGAAGACTCGGAGAACAGAGAGGTGCTGCTGATTGTCACAAGGCAACCAAACAGGTGCAGGCAACAGCCGATTCGAATGTGCTTCCCACATGTTGTAACATGCTGTGTTGTTAACCACAGGAGCTGCTGTTAGTGGAAGAGTTTATCAAAGAGTTTTAAAATAAATCTGCCTTTCAGCTGCTTTAGTAACTTCTCAGAAGTTGATGAACTGGCTTTAAGTTGTGAATGTGATTAGGTCTGTCACTCTACTGTGATAAAGCAGACACAGGAAAAACAAGTATTTTCCAACTTACACTATAAGGCTACAAGTGTGAAAGATTTGCTTGAGTTAAAATATTTGCCCTGCTCGAGGTGTAATTCAAGTTCTCAACTCCCCGTGTAGTACAATGTAGGTATGAATACTAAAATGAGCAATTAAGAAGGCACCTGAGTGTCAGCACTATGATAATGTTTTCAGTCACACAGACACTATATTTTTTCTAATTAGCACATATCTATATCTCTATATATCTATATGTTGCACATTGATGTGTACTTTTAATCAAATATGCTCAAGTACTTCACGTTCCTTAAACTTAGAGGAAAGACAAATCCTACCTGGTTTTCCAGGCGAACGGTCACTGTAGTATTAAGGAAGGTACACGGGTAACTCCCTTCCAAGAACCAGTGTCTCTTATGCAGCTAATGTCATGTTTTCCGAAATAAAAATTGAGAATAATCTAGCTCCGTGTAATTGCTTTATTTTCTTCCTGTGTGATGTTTTTGTGATCTAAACACATGTCAGGTGAAGGAATTTAAATTAAAAAAGAGAAGTTTTCATCCTACAGCAGTTTGTTCCCTGGTGATAAGCTTTGAATCATAACAGAAAACGTGTGTTACCTCCGTGGTTTATGTTTCCTAAAACAATAGTGATCTCCTTCAGTACATATATACTCTCGATTTGCTTATCGGGCTTTTGAAGAGGTGAAGATCTTTTGGCGTGTGACCTTTAATAAAACAGCTGTTGTCCTTCTGAAGGATGGCGTGAACTTGGAGAATGAACTTGTATCCGTGGTGGGATCCACTACCTGCATGGCAGGTCAAACGTTGTGCAACATCTCCATTGAACTAAAGCCTGAGAATGTAAGTAATTATTACTCATTTGTGTATAGCCCTGTGGTGTTGAATTGCAGCTTATCAAGACTGAAAAAACCCTCTGATCTGGAGGAAGTGATGTATGGGACACAGTCTGGAGATGGTAACTTGACATCTGCTCAGCTCCTCTGCAAATACATGTTTATTTACAGGCTTGTGCTGCGTCCATGGTGACTGCTAAAAACTTGGGAAGATGAGTATTTAATTTGAAGAGTAAAATGCAGATCTTTTATAGAACCATAAGAAAAAAGAATGGAGTTATCTCAGTGAGATGTGTATTCATTTGCTGCATTCTTATCCTCCACACAGTAAATTTTTAATCAGTTAAAGGACTTCTTAGGGTGTTTTATAGAAAGCATATCCTGCGACTAACACCACCTCATTCTACAAAAATAAAAAACCAAAACGCTTTTATTGCAACAATTTTTACTAGAAACAAAAGGAAAAAATAATTTTGTTTGAACATCTGGTGCTTAGAACAGTCCCTTAAGAAAGGAAAGATTAATGTTTGTCATTCTTTCAGAGTGAAGAGTTTGAAATTTTCCGATAAACTATCTGAACCGTCAGGCTAGTGGCAAAGCTGAGGTCTGGGGAATGGAAAAAAGACAATATGAGAAGCTTTCTACAGTTTGTCTGACTACACTTTAGAAAACAACGCAAGATGTAGGATGTGGGAAACAATCATTTCCCACTAGGGAACTGTGTGCATTCCCTTAGCTCAGAGGGCTATTTTCCTTCTGCATCTTCGGATGTAATTTTTAAATTACAGAGCCAAGGAATAAAATACATGCATGAGTGGATCACAGGTGGCCTCGCTGAGCAAACTGGGATTTTGAACCTGTTTATTCCAGAGGAGTGTCTCCATTATTTAATGACAGCGGACTGGCAGCGTTAGAAACATGCATTTATACCACATGAAGCACAAGCGTGTGCCACTCAAACAGGTGCTAATGGAAGGTTAGTTCCCTGTGGCGCTACAGTGAATTTGTGCCTGTCATCCATTAGTCAAGATCATTCCATGTGAATAATTACTTGATGACTACTCGATTAAAAATATATGCTGTTTAGCCCCCCCAAATATTCTTTAATTCTTCTTCCAGTTCTTCTTCCATAAAATAGCTTATAAATTAGCAACAAATACATTATGAAATGATGAAGTAATAAATGCATTCAATAAATATTTTACGTTTTTATGGCGTACGGTATGACATCTAGCTTTTAGAAAGTTTTTGCTTGGTCAGTTGCACTGACTTCATTTGCTAAGAGCTGGATCCTGCTTTCCTAGAATTACAGTAGAATTTCCAAAAATCCAGACCCGGAACAAAAATCTATACTTGAAATCGTCTTCAATTACCAACTTTTTTTTATAATGCTGTTGTCTTGTAAAGAACTATGGAGGTTTTTTTGCTGGTTTGCTGCTTCCTCAGTGCATCTAATAGGTTCGGATGCCATATTTCCAATTATTTATGGAATCTCAGGGATCGGATATCTATTTCTAAACATGTTATATCTGTAGTGTAGATAGAAAATCAAAGGTAGGGCAACACGTCATAGTGTAATTTAATATTGCTACCTTATTTTCAATAAACAGGCATTCAGTTTGTAGAAATTCCTAGACTAATTCTTTGACATGTGAACGCTGAAATTCAATAGCCTGTATTTCCAGACTATTCAAAACTGTGGTTAGCAGAGTTCAATATAAAAATACAGTCAATATTAACTGAAGATTCAAAACTGCATACTCACTCTTCTATGGAGTTTTTTACACAGGTAAGAAGGTGGGTACATGCCTTTTCATAAGGCAAAAATTAAGTGAAAGAGCAAATTCCTTACAAAATGTACAGCTGTGTAACTCCATAATCTGGAAAATTGAGCTCTTAAAGCATTTACCATCTTGTCTTATGGCAAATTGACGGTAACAATACGTGTAGTATACAAATAGCTGTTTCACTGCGGTAGAGTCCCATGCAAAAATTCACGATGTCATTATTGCACGTGGCATTGCTGCAACATTATTATTTTTAGGATATATTAATACTTCCTTGCACTTACTGCACATTTCAAGAGGCATGCTTATAGTGTTAGTATCCATTGTGCATACAAAATAATGCAAACTTTTTAAAAACAAATAATTAGTGGGTCTTATAATGACATGAAAATCATCCCTCCTTTACAGGTACCTGAATTTGAGACGTATTTTTTTGTTGAGCTTTATGCTGTAAGCACAGGAGCTGCATTGAACAGCAGTGCCAGATTTGCTTTTATAACCGTCCTTGAAAGCGACGCTCCTCGTGGTTTAGTGTATTTTGCTGTGGGATCTCGTTTTGCTGTGGCTCACAAGAAGACAACTTTAATCAGCCTGCAAGTGCATAGAGATTCTAGTACATCGGTCACCACAGTGGTCAGCTCCAGCATGCAGGTAAAGCGTCTGTTGCTGTTTTTATAATTTAACTTATTTTTTTGCTAGTAAATCGTTCATTCTGTAAAGTGAATCTGGCTGTAATTAGCATTTTTTTCAGGAAGCAGTCAAGCATTTGCTGGGCCCATACATTATAATTTTGTTTGTTTTCCACTAGTAAAAAGGCCTTGTTCACTCTTGTATTATCAAGAGTGATTTGTTTCATAGTACCTTTCAGTTACCTCAAAGACAACGGGCAGGCAGGCATTAAATACATTTCTTTCTTTGTCCTAAAGTTCTTGAAATACTCAAATTTTTGAGGCTTTTTTCTCTCAAATTAAGTTTTTATTATGCGTATGCCTGTCAAGATTCAGATGCCAACACACTTGCTGTTTTAGGTGGAAAATGTATTAATACACAGAGCACACTGAGGAAAAGAGAAGGAGCGCTTTCATCAGATTTTATTGCATTTTCTTGAAGTTCTAAACTAAAATTATCTGATTAAAAAATCTCACATGCTTAAGCCTATTTTACCATCCCTTTTCATTTTTTGGGTTATGTTTACAGCTGTAACATCAGACACTTCTAACTTGGGACCCTTTTATCTCTAAATGACTACCTCATTATTAACTGACAGATTATGAAGATTCTCCTTTAGCAGAAGTAACACAACTGCAAAAACATGATTCCTTCCTTGCTTTCAACGTCAAGGAACAGGCTGCAAGAGGGGTGTAATTCCATCAACCTTTACAATAAAATGCTTTGCATTCTATTGCTGTATTGGATGCATATTTATTTCAACTGCATGGGATTACGTGATATTTCCATCCATTTCTTATAGCTGACCAGTGCAATTTTTGTTGAATTGCGTGATAACAAATTTTCACATTCTTTCCAGCCAAAAGTTCATTATAATTTAGCTGTTAAATGGAGAAGAAATTGCTACTGTCCAGTGTATATTTAGGCTGAAATATAGGGAGCATTTCTTTACCTGTTTATAATTTTTATATAGCAACCCTTCTTCGGATATTTTTAGGTAATGAGTGTGCGTGACCACACACCAAATTATTGGTGCTCTTGGTACCTGTAAAATAAGAAGCCGTGGCAGACAGGAAACAGATGTTTATCTCATTTCTACAAAGGTTTCTTAAACAATGCTCTTGCCACTGGTGCTTTTATTACCACTTATTGCTCCATTTCCTAGTTCTCGATTGGAAGGGGTAAACAAAAGGAAACTTCTTACTGAAATTTGCACAGATGATGTGATTTTGTTCTAGAGCAATTTTGAAAGAGATACACACTGCATTGATTTACTAAGTTCTCTGAACTCAAAAAAAAATTCTGATTTATTCCATAAGTAAACTCTACTAATTAAAGCAAAATGTTTTCAAAAGCGGTCTAGTATTTCACAAATAAACATCTTTGCTTAATAGTCAGTATACAATCAGTTCTTACTAAATTAAGAAATACTATTGAATTTGAATAATAGCCCGGAATGTTAGTTTCCACTTAAGGAAAGTTTGTTATATTACGAGATATAATACCAGGATTATGGCAACTGACAAAAGCAGTAAGGATATGAAGAATCTGCAGACCTCGTGGAAGGTGAAAAGAGTGCTACTTCACAGAAGAAATGAGGCCCTATAGCATTCCTAGGTATCTTTACTGGGACTAAAAATATCATGAACTGATATTAATTTGGGCACAGGTTTCCAGAGTGGTTTATTTTTTTCCTTTGTTTAGTTTTTATGTATCTGTAATGCCTGTCTGTACCCTGAACCGAGGGAATTTCATGCTACAGACCTAAACTTACATTGTGCCCTCTGGAATTCACCTTACAGATGTGCTAACGTTTCTGTAACATCTGTTCACCCAGAAAAAGCTTTGTGATTTTTGTTTTGCAAAAGAACGAGAGGGATCCTGTACACTATCGACAATATATATATAATTCTTTCCCTGGGTAGTCAGTGATTACAGGTGACAGATTGCTACTTCAGGGAGATATTTCATTTAAGGTAATTGTTATATAATTCTTAACTGCATTTTGAAAGAGGGTTTCTTTTTTTACACACTTAAATTTTACCCATTTACAACAGGAGTTCTACAGCAGCTGTTTTTGAACGATTGTATCTATCATAATGTTACCCCAAACTCTTCTGATTTGTTTTAAGGAGCTACGGAAACCTGAACCTATTGGCCGGACCTTCGTATCTCCAGCTGTGGCAGGACAAGATTTTGCCAGATCTGAGGGTTTATTGACTTTTGAACCCGGACAGAGAAATATGTTCCTGGATGTGACCCTGACTCCAAAGACAGGATCTTTAAACCCATTTCCAAAGCGTTTCCAGGTTGTACTTTCTAATCCCACAGGCGGTGCCAGGGCAGATGACGTGTATGGCATTGCTAAGGTCACCATTGTGTCAGATTTGGACTCCTTGCCAGTTTGGGGGCTCACTGATCAACTCCATCAGCCTCTTGATGACACCATCTTACACAGAGTCCTCCAGAATCTGAATGTCAAAGTGGCTACAGAAACCACAGAAGAGCAGCTTACTGCTGTGATGCATATAATAGATAAGGTAAACCTTTCCTGCTCTTTCTTGAATGACCAATGACTTTAATAAGAGTAAAATAACACCCAGGCCTGTGATAAGATCAAGGACAGCATCCACAGCAGGGACCCAGGGACCCAGGGACACAGACAAAGGTAAAAATAGAAGCTGTGAAGTCCCAGTCATGGAGGACGTTTGCCTGCTACAAGTTAGGATGGTGGCCGGCAATCAACAATCAAATAGGTTGAAAAGAACAACTGGTATTGATTTTGTGTATGTACCTATAGCACGATGTTTTGTGCTGTGCCACATTTTCCCTTTGGTGTCACGCTTTCACAGAGCTTGTTACGATTTCTTGATTCTCAGAGCATATCTTTGTTGGTTTTAGCCCTGGCACAAGGCAGTGAGGCTCAGGGTTCACAGAATCACAGATTCACAGAATGTCAGGGGTTGGAGGGCCCTGGAAAGCTGATCCAGTGCAATCCCCCCATGGAGCAGGAACACCCAGATGAGGTTACACAGGAAGGTGTCCAGGCAGGTTGGAATGTCTGCAGAGAAGGAGACTCCACAAGCTCCCTGGGCAGCCTGGGCCAGGCTCTGCCACCCTCACCGGCAACAAGTTTCTTCTCAAATTTAAGCAGAACCTCCAAAACTCCTGTGTTCCAGTTTGTGCCCATTACCCCTTGTCCTACCATTGGTTGTCACCGAGAAGAGCCTGGCTCCATCCTCCTGACGCTCTCCCTTTCCATATTGATCCCCATGAATGAGTCCCCCCTCAGTGTCCTCTTGTCCAGCTCCAGAGCCTCAGCTCCCTCAGCCTTTCCTCACACGGGAGATGCTCCACTCCCTCCAGCATCTTGGTGGCTGCGCTGGACTCCCTCCAGCAGTTCCCTGTCCTGCTGGAACTGAGGGGCCACAGCTGGACACAAGATTCCAGGTGTGGTCTCCCCAGGGCAGAGCAGAGGGGCAGGAGAACCTCTCTGACCTACTGATCACCCCCTTCTAACCCACCCCAGGTACCATTGGCCTTCCTGGCCACAAGGGCCCAGTGCTGGCTCATGGTCATCCTGCTGTCCCCAGGACCCCCAGGTCCCTTTCCCCTACACTGCTCTCTGATAGGTTGTTCTTATCTTCACATTTGAATACAGTCAACACACCAGCAAGTCCTAGCAGGACCAGCTGGAGTCTTCTGCTGTTGTCTTAACCAGGCCTGCATATTCTTTTCCTTTTTTTTCCCTCTGCATTATCTCTGGCAATCGGGCTGGCAAGTACCTGAGCACTTCAGCATTGCCCTGAGTTCTGTGAAAACCCTGGGACTAGTTTTGTGGCTTCCTGGCTCTTCTGGACTTGTGGAGCAATGCAAAATGGATCTGGAAAGTGTTTAAATGTGGAGCTGGAAAATGTTTAAATACCTAGACACAAAACAGTATAAAAATATTAATGAAGAATAATTCATTTGTGACTGTTGCCATTTTGACACAGAAATCATATCAAGAATCCTCAGGGCGCAACGATCTTTGACTTGCGAAGGAATGAAAAGTCCCACATGGTTTCTTTAATAAATCCACATTAGTAAGGATATCTTTGTGTAGTTTTGACATAGACTGCACCTGATGCCTTGGCCGCAGTGATCAAGAAATGAAAAATATGCTGAACTTTCAGAATGAACACTGGGATAAATGTTCGTTTTATGAGGAAATGTTACAAGCAGACTTGTGTGCATAAAATGTTCGATTTCTTCTCCTCCCTTTAGGTGACAGATGTTGGTGAGAAACAGTTACTCACTGATAAAAGTAGAAGCCTTTTCTATGAGATACTCTGCACCCTGGCTAGCCCAAAGCGCGAGGACACACGAGGATATAGCCTGCTTGCTGCGGTGACCGAGAAATTTGCCTTTTCCCTGTTGACAGGGGTAATGTGGGGGTCACCGGGAGAAAGGTAAGTAACCTTGAATTCAAAATACGTTTTGAAAATACCAGAAAGCTAATACAGTAAAAATGTAAATGATATTTTTTAGAAAAGGGACTTGTTACCTGTATGAAAACGTGTTGCCCTCTGTCGGAATCTTACAAAGCTCTAAGAGCTGGTGTCACAAATGCGGGGTAGCTCTGAGAGTAGAAGTCAGGAGATCTGGGATGTATTAAGTCACCATTAGCTTAAATATTGCTTAGAAAAGGATTAATTAATCTTGCTAAGAAAATAACGTAATTATATGATGGAGAGCTATGCTTTAAGATGTAGGTGACAGTAAGTAACCCAAAATTTCTACTGGCGTTCTCTAATTTCTGTGTACATGGTTTTGCTCACTTGAACATTATTTAGAATTGCTTGAAAGCAACTCATAGTTTTTACATGTAGTTTCAAATTCCTAGTTTTTTCTGCAAGTGCATCATAAGCTATGGCCAGGCTAATGGGCAGGGAAAATAGATGACTGCAGAAACAAATGACAGTTTTATGACACAAACACTTTTCAACAGTGGGTTTCTCCCACTGTGAACCTATTAAAAAACTGGTAGTTGAATCTAGAATAAAAAATACCTTTTTTCTTTTTTCCCGTCAGGTGAAAATCAGCATGCTTTAGATTTCTTTCTCAGTTTCTTTTGGAGATGTAACTTTCTGTGACATTTCATAAGTTATAGGGGTTAAGATGCCCATCTCAGCCAAAAGACAGTAAATGGCATAAATAACAGTGCTATCTGGAACAGTGTCCAGAACTTGAAAGTTCAAATTCCTTATTGCAAGTTTTTTGTGTCATCTCTTGGGAATAAGAGCTAGATCATCCATTTTAATGCTTCTCCTTGTTATTGACTCTTCTCTACATCAAGTTATAAAGATGAATATTATGATAACCTCTTTTACCATGGGATGGTTTTTCTTACAGATCATAGTGAGCAAAATCCAGAGGAGAAATGGAGAAGCCAAAATACATCATAATTCCGCCCCTCCTTTTTTCACAGAAACGGAAGCTGTCTTTTTATTAAATGTAATAAAGCCTAAAATGATGAAGGAATAAAATATTAATTACGCATACATTTTAGAGTAATTATGTGAAGCATAGTGAAAGTTCAGTTCCACTTACCAGCCCTGTTGCTTTTCCTCTTCAACAGAGGTAAAAATAGCCTTGACAGCTGCCCGTACATTGCAATAATGGCTCACAACTGGTTTCCTTAGCAAAGCAACGGACACAGATTTGATGGAAAAGATGGAGATTTTATTCAAGTACCTGAACATTTGTTAAAGGTCTCTGTTGTGTTATCCCCTCTTCAAGAAGAGAGCTGTGAATCTGTACAGTTCACAGAATATAGCAGTCAGCAGTGGTTCCTTACTGGAGACAAAGAGCTTGCCTTGAAGAACAAGGTTTGAAGATAATGCAATTTATTTTTTCAATAAATTAATTTATATATTACTCGAACCATCTTAAATGTCTTTAAAATGATGTGAGCGTTTTAGTGTGTTTGTGATTAAAATGAGCACTGACTGTTGAATTTTAATATTAAGTTTGTGTTTATGTTGTGTGTATTGTTTCAGGTTTTTTCTATGAGTTTGAAGGGTCGGAGTTCATACCCTTTGAAAGATAACAATGAAGTTGTTTATCGGATTTATGCTACAGGAAGTCGGATTGTTCCACAAAAGTCTCTATGTCTCCTCTGGAGCCAAGCTGCTGAAAGGTTGTTTTATTAATCTGTTTAGTTTTCCAGTTTCTACCATGTGTATTTGTATAAAATCCCATCAAGTCCGATCAGATCGCCTGCAAGTACGAAATTGATCTATTTCTTATCCATCTTTTAACCTTAACTTTTCTGGCCTTTGTACCAGCACGTAAAACATTCTGTCTAATAAAATGTGTAGTTATTCTAACTTAGAGATTTCTCAGACTTCTACTATTGATTTTTTTCATTACAATACTGTTTAGTTTACGTAATGATGTGTTGGGCAATGCTGAGAGGCCATAAATTCCAGAATGGCATCACTTCATTAATATTAGCGTCTTTTGTACTCTTTACAGTTGTTATCAGACAACATTTCGAGTCCATTCTTACAAAGAATTAAACCTGCGTCTCTGGTATTGCTTCAAGTCACTGAAACAGAATATTCCTTATTTGCTAATATCCAGAATTTTGGCATAACTTTTGACGATGATCTCTGTAGGGCTCTTACTTTTTGACAGAAAAGCCATCTCCTGGTAGTTTTTAATATTGCTGCTGCTAGCTTGACTTGATGTATCCTGGTTTTCAGAAGTGGTGAACTGCTGATCATTTTCCATTCTTATTGCTACTCACACCATTGCAAGCGATGTGCTAAAGTTTTCTGTGTATTCCCTTCAATGCCCTATTATTTGATTTGCCTATTTCTTTCCTGTTCACACAGTATAAATGAAATTAGAGAGAGTTCCATTCTATATCCTGCAGACAACTAGTTAGTTTAGATATGATTTCATTAGATGGTCTGGATTCTATCAGTCTGTCACTGATATAAACTATTCAGGAAGGAGATGCAGCAGAATTTACCTGCATACTCTCCTTTTATCTAGACATTGTATCACAGAACAATGTGGTTTCCCCTAGAAATGGCTTAGGATGTCACCTGTAGTATCCTTTTCCAAAATTTTCAGCAATACTGAAGGAGAACATGTATTTTAGTTTCAAAACAGCAAACAGCAAGTGTTCTTCAGAATGGGCTAAAGCACTGTGCAAGTATAAGCAACACACTATTTAAAAATTCAGATGGGACTGTGAATCTTGTGTAAGTTTTAAAACATGGCCACAAAAAAAATTTCTAGCAGAAAAATAAAGTTCATGACTATATACTTATATTTTTTTAATAATATAATTTTTTAAAAACTGTTTTAATTTCATGTAAATATGCTATTCTAAAAACTGCACATGAAAGATGTGCAATAGATGAAGATAAACTGATGCAGTAGTTTAGAAAACCCGGTGTTTTCAGAGATACAACAATTTTCAAGCCTGTTTACCGTGTGAATTAGACAAGTCGATTTCCAGCTTTGTGAACATTTTGTTTTGCAGCTGGCTGTCTGACAGCGGGTTCTGCAAAGTGGTTGACGACACATCAGACTATGTGGAATGCTCTTGTTCTCATACGTCCATTTATGCAGTTTATGCCCAAACAGATAACTTGTCTTCATACAACGAGGCTTTTTTTCCTTCTGGATTCATCTGCATTTCAGGTCAGTTATGTAAAACAGTTTTCTCATTAATAACAACTGACGAGCAGTAAGACTGATTTTTAACCATTTTAGTAACTGATAACAATCTGTTTATATAGATGGGTATTGGAGGAATGTCAACTAACTTCATGATATTTTAGTTGCCATCTGATCCAATATTTGTACAGTGACAAATTTTGCCACTGAAAAGAAACAAAAGTCCAGCAAAGAAATGCAGTTTTTTTGTGAACCTTTACTTAACCATGTAAGAGAGAAATACATCATTCATTTAAGGAAAGAAACTTAAAAACCCAAAATTCACCTGCGTGCGGGATTAAAGTAAATTTTCCTTCTGGCGTTGATAGTCACTGTGCAAGGAGGAACCTCAGAGCAGGGGGGTCACTGAGAAAACCAGCTAAATGACTTCTTAATTTGATTTTAGGGCACTTAAATGAGGTTCTGGGTCTGCTTCTTGTGAGGTTTGTAGCTTCTATACTAGATCATCAGTGTGTGAGTAACAAAAACAGTGCAAGCAGCTAAATCTCTTATTGATCCCCTCAACTAGAAGAAATAAAGATCTGCATACCTTCAGTGCTGGTTTTTTACTGTAGTCATCTGTGTGTCCAGTGGGGTTTGTGACACACACACTGTCCAATGGTGTTTATGACACACACGCTGTCCAATGGTGTTTGTGACACACGCCGTGTCCAATGGGCTTTGTGACTCACACGCTGTTCAATGGGGTTTGTGACATGCACACTGTCCAATGGGGTATGTGACAAACACCCTGTCCAGGGGCGTTTGTGACACACACCCTGTCCAGGGGTGTTTGTGACACACACCCTGTCCAATGGGGTTTGTGACACACACACTGTCCAATGGAGTTTGTGACACACACACTCTCCAATGGGGTTTGTTACACACACACTGTCCAGGGGCGTTTGTGACACACACGCTGTCCAGGGGGGGTTGTGACACACACGCTGTCCAATGGGGTTTGTGACACACACACTCTCCAATGGGGTTTGTGACACACACACTGTCCAGGGGTGTTTGTGACACACACCCTGTCCAATGGGGTTTGTGACACACACACTGTCCAATGGGGTTTGTGACACACACACACTCCAATGGGGTTTTTGACACACACACTGTCCAGGGGGGGTTGTGACACACACGCTGTCCAGGGGGGGTTGTGACACATACGCTGTCCAATGGGGATTGTGAGAGACACAGTCTCCAATGGGGTTTGTGACACACACCCTGTCTAAGGGTGTTTGTGACACACACACTGTCCAGGGGGGTTCGTGACACACACACTGTCCAGGGATATTTTGGACACACACAGTTTCCAGGGGGGCTTGTGACACATGCTGTCCAAAGGGGTTTGTGACACACACGCTGTTCAATGGGGTTTGCGACACACACGCTGTCCCAATGGGGTTTGTAACACATACGCTCTCCAATGGGGTTTGTGACACACACCCTGTCCAATGGGGTTTGTGACACATACGCTCTCCAATGGGGTTTGTGACACACACCCTATCCAATGGGGTTTGTGACACACACCCTATCTAGGGGCGTTTGTGACATACACGTTGTCCAGGGGTGTTTGTGACACACACAGTTTCCAGGGGGGGTTGTGACACATGCTGTCCAATGGGGTTTGTGAGACACACCCTGTCCAGGGGCGTTTGTGACACAAACGGTGTCCAGGGGGGGTTGTGACGCATACCTGTAGGTAGTTAGGGTCTGGAGGCCGGAAGATCTCGCGCTGTACAGAAAGATAGTAGCCCCTCCCTAGGTAGGTAGGAGTATGTGAGGCAAGCAGATGGACGTGACGTTGCAAACATAAGGTATATAACGCTGTGTTACTTGTTAATAAACGCCATTTGCTTTCCACCACAGTGGCATCTGTGTGCTGATGGACCGAGCGACCTGGGATGTGGTCGCCGTGCTGTCTCTGAACCAGGTCGTCACTGCCCACTGAGAGGCAACAGGAAGGGAAGAGAACAAAGGGACTGAGAATCGAAGCAAAGTTTAGATCAAAATGAAGAGACTGGAAAGGGAAAACATGCAGCAATGAGCTGGAGGAAGAGGAAAAGAGGGCTGAGGAGCAGGAAAGAGGATGAGAAGACAAAGGAAAGGCAGAGCCAGCTGGACAGGGAAGATACAGCGAGAGGGGATGGGGCTGGGAACAGGCAAGGAAGACAGAAAGACAAACAGGACAGAAAGACATCAAGAAGGAAAAGGGGCAGTAATTGGACAGAGATGGAGAAAAAAGCAGCAGGGAAAGGGCAGACAGGCAGAAAGACAGAGAGGGAGCAGGAGAGAGAAAGAACAATAAGGATTGGGGCAGGATAGAGATTGGGAAAAAATCCTGGGGTGGGCAGCAAGAGGAAAAGGGAGTAAAAAAGAAGAGGGGCAGGAATAGGCGCAGGGAGTAGGACAGAGGGATACAGTGAGAAATGATGGGGCACGGAGCGGGACAGAGCAACAGACAAGAATGACGACAAAGAGAAACCGGGGATGATGAGAACACAGAGGGGTGGAGACGGAGAGGGAGATACGAGAAACTCTGCACAGAGATTCAGAAAGGTGGGGGAATAGGTGAGGAAGCAGCAGAGGGCCAGAGGGAGAAGAGATGAAGAGGAAGAAGGGCACAGCAGGAAAGAGGAGGGAGCAGGGAGGGACTGGGACACAAAACAGGGTGAAATGTCCCCAAAGGCCCAGGACTCACCGCACTTCCTGCTCTCTGCACTGCCAGGCAAGCTGTGGAGATCAGGCACTTCTGTCTGTGAGAAATGCAGTTGTGATTTGTGCTGAGATGTTTACAGATACAACCAAATGAGGCTCGGGCTCTGAACCTGCAAGAAGGAAAAGGTGGGTAAGATCTACATAAAAATTTTGAAACTTGTTTATGAGGTTATATTGATAGAGGGAGCTAACATTTTCAGGGTTAACCAACCACATAATAAGGGCCTACTAACGAACTAACACCCAGCGCTGTTTTGCTTATGGTCTAACGAACAAGTGTTTAAGGAATACAATTAAGGAATTGGATTAAATGTTGTTTATTCATAGAAAAAGCCTAAGTTATTTATTTCATTGCTTTACAACAAGTGATTGAATCTGCTATAGAAAAGTTCAACTCCCTCCTCTATAGCAAAGGACAAAAGAAAGCATGGATTTTTGTTGCATCTAATCCATAATGCAAGTACCAATTAAAACGTGTCTGCTGGAGTGGATATCCTGGACACGAACAGGCAGGTTCCTGGTGTTGTGCCCATGGTGATTCATCCACTGTGGCCGTGGGTGTCAGGCCTTGATACAACAGACACAAAACCTTGGGAGAGACGTGATCACAGTAAAATGCTTAAAGATAATGAGCTAGCACACTTGATTTAGTCTTTATTTAAAAATACACACAGCTGCTGTCTTTTTCCAGTTTAGCTACGATGGGCTCCAATATCTCTGTTAATTCTAACTACAACACGTGACAAAAATTAAGGGGGAAAGCTTTGTTTTTACAATGGTAAATACAGTCTAAATCGTAATTTGGGAAACAGATAAAGGGGTGTAGCAGATGAGGCACAGACTCTCTTTAAGATGCAGAGAGACATTTAATACAAACTCAGGTTTGCATTTGAAACATCGCGGACCTCTGTCCTTGATGTACAGATCCTGTATCAATCCCTCTGTCCCTGATGTACCCACCGCGTATCAATCCCTCTATCCCTCATGTACCCACCGCGTATCAATCCCTCTGTCCCTCATGTACCAATCCCTCTGTCCCTGATGGTTCATGTCCCACACAGTCCTTGCTGCTTGTGTTGTTCCACCAGCACTTGTTCTCACACTGTGACTCTTGCAATTTCTCACGGGCCTGATGTCACAACCCTGCCACATCTCCCCTTCTTTGTTTAACAATTGCAGCCATAGCAGCGTGTCACTGCACAGCCATTGCACCATTAAAGCTTTTTTCAACCATTCGTTGTGCACAAGAGAAGACACATGGTACACAATCAATAAGTACAGACTCCACATACAAACATTCTAAGCAGCAGGTTAAAGGGCCGTGTTTTGCAATTTTTGTGGCACCCATAACTGTTACAGAATCGCTACTTAATATTCCCTGCATAGTGTTTAACACAGAATAATGAGCTCCCAGTCAACTAAGAATTCTCATTCTCTGTTCTCCAAGTCAGGATCTATATTAATATATTTCTGAGCTGTTGGTTTAAGACAGTGTAAAAACTCAGTGGGAGACTCCTCACAATCCTGTTTAATCTCAGAAGGTTTTGGCATATTTACAGCTTTAGGCGCAGTGTGTCTAATCCCGTATAAAATGCACTGGCGATACCAATGCGGCCTGTCCCCCGATATAAGGATATCAGGATCCCACTCTGGACTGACCGAGGGACAATTTTGATCTCATGTTCTTTGTGTATTCTACACCAATAGCTGTTCTTCAACAAACCTTTTACTGGTTTGCATTTCTTTCCCTGATTATCCTTTTTCAAAACAAATGGATCTGAAGAGGATAAAGACAATGCATATGTAACACTATATATTGTGTAATATGCCTTATGTAATAGGCAATATATGATTTAAAATAGATATCTTACTACATATTACATGCAGCACATTACTATACCACAGATCTCAAAGTATACCCACCTAGACCTGTGAAGTATATTAATATTATTTACAGTGGCCACCATTAATTACAATATTCAATCAGATTCTCCCTGGTTGATGCCCTGTTGAACAGCAAACGATCCTTTTCCAATGTCAGAAAACACAGCCTGGGAGGGATTTCTCACGAATCCTCCTGCCGATTGTCCACTACCTACTTCACAATCACAATGACAGACAATTGGTGAACCCTAAGTACTGGACTATAAAATCCCCCAAGACACAAGTAACAACAACAACAAACCACTAAAGCCAGAAACAATTATACAATTGCTAAGGCACAAACAGCAAAATCATTAAAGGTACCTTTATCAAATTGCTGTTCCCTCGTTTTTCTCTTTAATTTATTGTTTTCTCATTTTCCTCTTTAATTTTTTATTTCTTTCTTTTTTTAAGTTACCCAGTTTACCAAAATGCGCAGACGCGAATGCGCAGACCCAACGCGCTGCTGTCGCCCACGTCTCGCGCAGGCAGCGTGCCAACGCAACCAGACAATGAAAGTGCCTTATATCATTGATGGGGTTTTACCCGCGTCCCGAGCTGGTTCGAGGAGCTGTGGTCCCTTCCAGGAATTCCCCGGTGCCGGCACAAGGTCCCAGAGATCCTGGGATCCACGGCAGGTCAGGCAGATTATCCCATCCTCGTCGCCAGAAATGATACCGAAAAGTCGTCAAACAGACTCTTTAACACTGTTTTGAAAGTGTTAAAAAGCAGGCACTTCTATTACAGCGCGCTGGGGGATCGCTCCTCTAATCGAGTGTGCATTCCGCTTTCCTCTGGTTTTACAGATCGTGGAACTCCTCAAACAGCAAAACATGCCAACCAATGTTACAGACGTCTCGTGCTCTTTCACCAGCGTGTGCAGCAGCAACAAGAAATCTGGAATGAGCGTCTACAGAAACACGTACGTATTTACCCAATTCAGAACAATGCGTTACATCCGCTGGCCGTACTTCATTGGCAGTAACCCCTCCTGGATTAACACCCTCTGTGGATGGCGCGGGTGCCAACTGTTGGCAATCAGGGCAGGACATAAGAACGCTCCTGGCCTGATCCACTGTCATTTGAAGTTGTCGTTTTAACGCCTTTGCACTCTGGTGAAAGAATTTATGTGATCATTTAGCTTGCTCCAAGGCTTTAGGCACAGTGAGCGGCACAGCTCGTGCATCGGCCCTCCTACTGCCTTCCGCAAGTGGTCCTGGAAGGGCCACTGCGAGAGCGGGTGTGCATTGCATAATACCTATGATGTCTATGATTTATTAGAAACCATAGCATTCTCAATTCAGCCATCAAAAGAGGATTATCCTCTTCCTTAAGAAAAGAAGCTTCCAGGCGGTTAAGTATGCCAGCCGCATAATATGAGCCAGTTACAACATTCAAAGGCTTGTTACAGAACACCTCAAAGCGATCCTAACAGCTGTCAGCTCAAGAACTTGTTTGACTCTTGGTCTCTTTTTCTACCTTGTGTTTGCAGCACTGGGTATCTGAGTTTAGCCATGTAATTACAACTTTATGTGAGCGACCACAGGCATCAGTAAATAGAGTCTTGTCGCTTACTGGTCGTTGCTGACAGCAGCATGTATTGCGAATTCTCCTTCGTTGTAGAAAGAAATATACCTTCAGGTCTACCCCATACATAGCATATAAA
The DNA here is from genome assembly GCF_963082525.1 of Nesoenas mayeri. NCBI lineage: Eukaryota > Metazoa > Chordata > Aves > Columbiformes > Columbidae > Nesoenas > Nesoenas mayeri. Next base: position 526,360 of record NC_137571.1, read on the forward strand.
CATTCTCTGCCTTTAATTATCGGTTTTGCATACATTTCTTTTATTATCCAAACTGTTTTCATTGGTGTGTGAGCTAGAAAAACCCATACGGCCACAGTCACCTTTCTCCCTCCTTGAGCTCTCCTGACCTGCGGTTCCACCACTGGTGTCTTCTTTCTTGATCCCTCTTGACTGGCAGGTGCGCTCCAACCCTCCTTTATCCATCACTCTTCCTCATGGGTTCACCTCCTTCCTTGCTTTTCCTTTGCATGCTGCTCCCCCTGAAGAGAAACACACAGAGGACTGAGCTACACCAGCCCAAGGGCACTACAGTCAGACAGGGGCTGAGTCCGGGGCTGACACCTCCCCACACCCCACAGCGCGCCCACCTTGCCTTGGCACCAACCCCTGGCACAGCCCTTCCCCTCAGCTCTGCCGTCCCTGCAGCACAGCTTCCGCACGTGCCCTGCTCAGGCTGGACCCCAATGTCACGGGTTAGAGATGTCACAGCTCAGTACAAATGCCCACGGTCCTCACCTGCTCTTTGGTACTTGCGGAGGGTCACGTCGCTGTGCCCCAGGGCACTGGCCTGCACGGCCCTGCCCGGCAGCGGGAGCGTCTGGAGCTGCCGGCTGGTTCTCCAGCTTTAGGGTCACCCGCAGCAGCCCGCTCTCCTCAGCTCTGCACACCCAGCCAGTTGCGCCGCCCAGGCAAAGTCAGCTTCACCCTCTGCCCTACACCTCACCTGCAAACAGCCAACTCTTCAGCTGACAACCGCCCCAAACCCACCGACAAACCCTCCAAATCTCAGCCTTTCGCTTTCAGCTGCTGCCTCTAGTGCATCTCACAGACAAGCCTCCAAAATCCCCTCATCCTGCAATAATACTCCAGCACTCATCGCCTGCGGGAACAACCGCCACAATACCATGCAAACACCAACCAGTTCTGGCACGGAAATACCGCTTTCTCCTCCAGATCCCACCTACACCAACTGCTGACAAACACACGCTGTCCTCACCAAAGCCAAACGCTGCAACAACCAGCGACAACTCAAATGTGCGTGTGCGGCGCAAAACCGCAGGTGTGAGCTAACGCAGAGCTGGGCTTGACAGCTGCACGGTGTGCACCCTGTGGCTTAACGTGGCCAGTCACTGCCATTCCGCCTTCTCCCTGGGAGAAGCGCATGAGCACAGGCTGCTTCAAGGCACGATGCGAACGGTTTGGATCTCCGGGTCTCTGAGGGCGAGAGCGATAAATGTGACCTGTGTGTGCCGCAGGAACTTCCCGGCCACTTGCTCCTCCATTCAGTCAGGTGCTGCAAGAGAGGGACAGACAAAGAAACAGTTAGGACCGGATTAACAACCTCGTCATCCCTGTCCCCAAACCTGCAGGCGTCCTAGGAGGCCTGATCTAAGTTTGGCTCTTCTCCCGCTCTTTGCTGGAATACTTCACTGCACAAATTTCTGTCATGAACACTCTCTTAACCAGTCTGATGTGTTCATAGCTCCCAGCCCAGCGTCCATTCCTCAAGGTACCTCAGCATTTCCCTTTGAAACCAGACCTGAGTGCCATCCCGTCCTGAGCTCCCTCAGCATTGCCCCCTGCAGCCTCCCCGACGCCATCTCCTCCCCGAGGTCCCTCAGCCTTTCCCGCCAAAGCCCCCCCCGATGTCACCCCCTCCCCGAGGTCCCTCAGCCTTTCCCGCCAAAGCCCCCCCCGATGTCACCCCCTCCCTGAGGTCCCTCAGCCTTTCTCGCCAAAGTCCCCCCGATGTCACCCCCTCCCTGAGGTCCCTCAGCCTTTCCCACCAAAGACTCCCCGATGTCACCCCTCCCTGAGGTCCCTCAGCCTTTCCCGCCAAAGCCCCCCCGATGTCACCCCCTCCCTGAGGTCCCTCAGCCTTTCCCGCCCAAGCTCCTTCCCCACCGTCCCGCCTTCAGTCTCCTCCGCCGCTCCCCCCGTTCGCGGCCCCTCCCGGCGGCAGCGCCGCCCCCGCCCCTCGCGCCCCCTGGCACCGCCCCCTCCCGCTCGCCTTCCTCCCTCTGCCCTGTGGCACCACGGTCTCCCCCCTCCGCCCCACGGCCCCGCCCGAGCCCCGCGCAGCGCTCAGCCCGGGGCTCCCTTCCCTCACAGCCGCCCGCGTGTTTCCCCCTCGCCCCTTGCTCGGCCCGGGGCCGCGCTGTTGCGGCTGCCTGCCCCTCGCCTTCCTCCTGCCCAAACCAGCCCGTCCCTCCCCCTCCAGCCTCGCCCCTCAGCCGGCACCGGGGCGGCCCCGGCCGGTCTCCCCGGTGTCCGCCCGCCCCTCGCTCACCGCCGGCCCCGCCGCTCCTCGCGCGCTCCTCCCGCCGCCGCACCGGCGGCACGCACTCCCCCGCCCCCGCACTTACGCAGCGTGGCCCCGCCCATCCGGCGCAGGAGCCAATCCCGTCCGGCGCCCGCCACTGGGCCCCGCCCCCCCTCCCGGCCCGGAGCCGCCGGCGGCCGCAGAGCGGCGCTGTCCGCCCGCAGCGCGGCCCCGGCCCCGGCCCCGGCGGGGCAGCGGCAGCGGGGCCGGGAGCGCTCGGGCTGCGCCTGTCCGGGACGGCCCGGGACCGAGGGCTCCGCCGCCTGCCCGGGATGGCCCGGGACCGAGGGCTCCGCCGCTGCAGCCCGTTTCGTGCCGCTTGCACCCCCGGCTTACACGACTGCAGCCTTCCTGCTGCTTTAGTTCACACATCTTTCTTCCTTCTACCTGCACAGCAGTTCACACTCACAAACGTTGCAGAACAATCTACAAACATTACAAAGATAGACCACGGACCACAACTTCCTGAGCTTTCGGGTTAAAGTTCCTGTAGATCCCCATGTTTCAATAAAACAGACACCACCAGTAGAGCTGCTGCCTCTGCCGTCTTTGGTCAGAAAGAAGTGACAACACCAGAAAACACATTGGCAGCCGGTGCTTTGACCAGTGAAGGTGGGATCTACAAAAGTCTGATTAAACCAAACAGCCTGAGGTCTTTATCAAGCTGCAGATCTGCCAGGCATGCTGAAATGCCTGAAATTTACTCCTGCAATATTCCACAATCGAACAGCCCTTCATCTCAAATCTCATCTCAAAGTTCCAAGCCAGTACATTAACAGCTGTCACTAGGTATTAGAAGACCACTGCAAGATCGTACTGCTTTTTGAGTTCAATAAGAATTTTTCAATAAATCGAAACGCAAGCAGTTTCTGCAGTCTGTTGCTCATCCTCCTGTTCATTCCTTAGCACTACAGCAATCGGTTTTTATACGACGTGTCAGCAGAGGCGTTTGAAAAACCCCAAACAAAACTTATTCCAGTCCACGGACCCCCTCGCTGCCCCCCTCACCCTGAGCCCAACGATCAGCACTTGGTGTGGGAGAGGAGCACAGCTCGACATGTTGTATCTGGGATGCTGTATCTATTACGCTGTACCTAGGATGCTGTATCTGGGATGCTGTATATGGGATGCTATATCTGGGATGCTGTACCTCGGATACTGTATCTGGGATGGCGTATCTGGGATGTTGTATCCGGGATACTGTATCTAGAATGCTGTATCTAGGATGCCGTATCTAGGATGCCGTATCTAGGATACTGTATCTAGGATGTTGTATTTGGAATGCTGTATCCGGGAAGCTGTATCGGGGATGCTGAATCTGGGATGCTGTATCTGGGATGCACCCGACCAAGTGCCTTTGTGTGAACATGAAACAGCCGTCTATACAAAGCTCCCTTGAATCTGTCCGCGTGAGAAATGCAGGACTGGGCAACGTCGTGCAACACGCGGAACCTGGCCAACAAACGGCGCAGCTGAGCACTCACTCCAGCTTAAGCACGAATGGAGCCTGCATCAAGGCACACGCATGTGGACAGACAATCGTTTGTAGACATACATGCTTTCACGCACACGGCCGTCCAAGTACAGGGACGTATCTGCACATACCCTCCAAAAGAATATTCTCGTGCAGCCACGTATGCGTGATGCAGTACGACAACCATCAATGCACACCTGTTTGCCTTCAAGCATGTAAGCACGTATCGCGTACGTCTCTCTGTGCATAGATGGGAGTGGGCGCGCTTGCGGATATGTGCATGTGTATGGTCAGGCGTCTGCTTAAGCATCAGTGTGTGAAAATGTAGGTGCTTTTCTCTAGTTGCGTTCGTACGCGCGAGGTGGTGGGAGCACCTACCTGGGAGCTTGTGGAAAGGTTTCTGCTTGGTTTTCAGTGAGGAATCGTGTGTGTTCACGTGGACAAAAACAATGCGTAGCAACTAGGTTCCAGCGCAGAAAACGCAAGTTTTCTGATGCACTCTCTTTCTCTCCCTATACCGAGTCGTGTATAGAACCCGCTAAGCCTGCAATCGGCAAGTAAGCTACCACGAAGCGTGCCGTACGGAGAAAATACCAACACATCCTCGGTCCACACCTTGTTTCTGATACGTGCTTGAACTCAAATACCTTCGTGCTGCTGTGGCATAAATGACGTCCCCCAGAATATGTGATTGCGCGCACCTGTGCAATTGCTTGGTTCCACATTCAGTCCTGGTGTGCGGAGCTTTCAGAACTGGCTCTGCGGAGTCGTCTGCGGAAATGCCGCTGACGGAACACGCAGCCTCGATTGTTTACCAAAATATAGGCAGACGCGTTTTACCACTTCGTTCAGCATGCAGAGAGCTACGTCTGTTACGAAGAGACAAGGGAAACGCGTGTGCACGCACAGAAGAAAAACCCGACCAGGTGCCTTTGTGTGAACGTGAAACAGCCGTCTATACACTCGCAGACACGGGAACGTGCATCAATGCAGTCACACAGCCACCAGCTTTTGAGCACAGGCTCTGCTGGTTTTCGCACTTTTCAGGCACAATCCCGAAAGCCGCGCACAATGCCCTTCATTCGCTAAATGTCGTCTAGGGAAGCATTTCTCCGGTCGATCTACCGCTCAGCTTTCTTCTGGCGTTACTGAGAAATGTCAGCGCAGGGAATCCGTCTCTGTCGAGCACACGTCAATCCCTCTTCGGTTTTCCTTTGTTGACTCTGCCTAGATGATTTCCCTGATCTCTCTTCACCGAGGCAGTCGTGGCTGTGCTGCGTTACACACAGGCACAGCCAACGCACACCAAGTGTCGAGAGACACACTCCGCTGAGCTCAACACTAGCACAGATGCACATGTGCGACGAAATCAGCACACATGCTTGTGGAGAGAAAGACATGGACTCACACGCGTGTGGACCGACAGATCGATACAGCAGGCGCCAGGAACACAGACTGACCTACAGGCACACTGTCCACACACCAACAGGGACCGCTTTGCAGCTATCCTAGACGTTGATTATCGAACCAGCCACACTGACCTGCCCCAAACTCCCAGACACTTACAGGCAAGACACAATCTCTCCGACAAGCACACAAGTGTTCGCTCTCAGCTGTAGATCAGGGAGAAGCTTGCGCAGTGACGCCTTGTTGCTCTTTCGCGTTAAGGCATGATCTCTTTTGTTTCTCTTGTAGATCGGCTGCTGAGCGCCTTTCCTCGGGCCCCTGTGAAGCATTTGCCATAGGTGAGAAGTAGCTCGGAGCAGCGTTCAGTTCTGCCTACGACTGTCTTTGCTCCTTTACTAACAGAGCTCCCGTGTATCTGTCTGCGTGAGAAATGCAGGACTGGGCAACGTCGTGCGACACGCGAAGCTTTGCCAACAAACGGCGCAGCTGTGCACTCACTCCAGCTTAAGCACGAATGGAGCCTGCAAAAAGGCACACGCATGTGGACAGACAATCGTCTGTAGACACACATGCTTTCACGCACACGGTCGTCTAAGTACAGCTGCGGGGTGCGCGGCCCCTCGGGCAGGGTGCTCCCGGTCTCTTGGCCGCAGGCTGGGGCTGGCAGACGGGTTCAGGCGCTTTGGCCTGCTTTTTTGCCAGCGCCACCTTCTCGGTGCCGTGAAGAAAATCCCGCGCGAATGTTTCCGCTCGCTGCTCACGAGATTCCGCGTCTGGGGCCGTGAACTGAGGAGGAACGTTTGCGAGTTGGAGGACGCTACAAGATATTCCCCGTGGAAGCCGGAGAAGAGGTGAATTGGCTGCCAGTGGAGCTGTGTTCCGTGCAGTCTTCAGTTTAGGACGTTCAGTTTGTCCTTCCAGAAAAGGAGCAGTCATTAGCAGGCCTGGGAGAGGCCATTAAGTGCGTGATCAGAATGGAAGCCAGATTGCACTCGACGTTGCTGCTGTCGATCTTGGCTTTCGGTGGTTTCCTCACGGCTGCCTAGTGTTTGGGAGCGCGGAGGGGGCGTTTTTTCTTCCCCAAGGAGAGGCTGTGCTTAAAAAAGAATTTGTTTGCTCAGAGAAGTGCAAGTCCGTGTGTGTAAGCCAGCCAAAATCGCCAGCCGAGTCAAGTTCCGAGTGTGCGTCTGTCAGACGGCCGCTTGACGTTGCCGAGTTCCCAGCTGTGCAGTTGTACTGGCGAAGGGCAATGCAGGACGGAAGGGTTTTTTCTGCTGCGGGGACCCAGCCGCCCCCCTTTTCAGCGGAAAGCAGGGGAGCGCGGTTTATTGTTCCCTTTGCAACGCGGCTGCTGGCGCGGGAGGGCTGGAGGGCTGGAGGGGCGGAGCGCTGGTTGGCTGCCTAGGCACGTCAGTCGCCACTCTGTCCGCCTATCAGATTGCCAGAGGGGCGGGCGTTGAGGTCTCCGTACTGCGCATGCCCGACTCGCGAGCGCTGCTAGGCGGCGAGAGAGGTGATTGACGTGTCCTAGGCAGCCAACCGGGACGCGGCAAGGGGCGGGTGCTGCGGTCTCGCTACCGCGCATGCCCAAAGCACGAGCGCCTGGCGGGAGCGGAGCGGCGAAAGAGGCGGCAGGTGAGTGCGGCCGCGGCGCGGGTGACCGTGCCGGTGGAACGGGGCGGGCGGGATTTGCCGGCGCGGCGCGGAGGCGTTCGTCTCCGGTTCCCCCCCGCCAAGCTGGCGAAGCTGGCGGGAGGCGTGTGAGCCTGCGGGCAGGTGCGCTGAAGGCTGGCGGTCTGGAGCCGTGTCTCCCTCCGGCGCAGCGCCCGTGCCCGGTCCGGCGGTCCCTCCGGGAGCGGCGCAGCCCCCGTTAGTCGAGGGGACGTTGAAAAGCAGAGCTGGTGGCGTGGCGAGTGGGGCGCCGCTTCGGCGGGAGCTCGGGGCGAGGCGCGGCGGGTTCTGTGTCCTGTGGGCGCGGCTTTCGCGCCGCGGCTGTCTGTGTGCTAGACGCCCTGAGTCCTAAGGAGATGTATCTTTTGGGATTCGTTCTACAAGTCAAAGAGAGGAGCCGAATATGTGCTGAATGTTATAGTTAGAACTGATATTCTGTGAAGAAGTGAAGTGGTCTGAAAAAAAGACACATTTCTTAAAAGCTAGTGCAGCATTGTGTATCTTCACATGAATCGACTCAAACGTCCCCCCCGTAAATAAAACCCAGCTCCCCCCAGAAACAACATAGAAGAAACGAGCTAGCAGAGCTCCTGTGACAAAAGGAGGTCAGTATTTTTCCCTCAGTTTTTTCCTTATCTGAAGAAATCAAAGGGAATTTTAGATCGTATTTTTTCCGTCTAAATCAAGTGTTGACGTAGACTTTTGTGTTCAGATAATCAACATTGTCTGTAAAGAATTGTTTAACAAAAACAAGCAGAAACCAAAACCAGGTTCAGACCTGTAAGAAGCATAGAATAATTTCGTTTGTAAGAAACCATCTAGGGGGGTCACCTTGTTGAATTGCCTTCACAATGAGATCAGGTCACTGAATGCCTTGTCTACTGAAATTCTGAATATCTCCAAGGTTGGGGATTCCATGGGCTCCCCGGGAAGCTGGTGCTTAAGCATTTGTGTCACCAAACATGCTAAAAAAATACCTCACTAGTTAGCTTTGTTTTACCATGAGAAGCTTTTGTTCTCTTCCTAGGTGTTGCAACCATCATTATTGTGGGTGATGAAGGAGCTTCTGGGGTGGTTGGGATAGCTCATTCATCCCAGCATGTTCTGATTGGAGAACCTTCAGGAAATTATAATGGGACTGCTCTTATTAGGTGAGTACATCACTCATTTATCCAAAACAGCTCTGTTTCAAAAGCTATGAGGCTCCACATTTGGCAAGAATTAATTGAATGCTGCATTTCATTATCACTTCTAAAATCATAAGTATTTTCAAAATTAGATGCTTGTTTTTTAAGAAGGGCAGAACATACTACGTAGGTGTCTTTTCAGTATTGCTGAGGAGCTTTAGATATGTCTTCCAATTATTTACAACATAGATTCATTAAAGGAAAGAGGATTCTAATCAAAGGAATAGGGGAAGGCAGTCAATTATATTTGAAGATGCTTTGTGCTTTTCAGGATTCAGTTCAGGGTTGGTGCTTGAACTGAAATTCGGTACATTGTTACGATGATCAGCATAACCAAAGCAGCACTGGGTCTTAGTTGAAACAAGATGCAATTCTTTCACTGCATTCAGTCAGCTGAAAACAAGATGAAGAAATCACAATGTTACCATACCTTCTAACAGAATTGGAGAAAAAGTATTACAACACTTTCCCTTAGTGAAACAGCAAATAGAAGCAAGAAAACAAGATTCTCATGCTGCCCTGAGAATCCCAACAGACAAAGGGATGCTTTGTGCAGCACCAGTTTAGAACATGTACTAGATCATGGTATAGACAATTTCTTGCCATGCTTCAGTTCACCGACAATGTCATGAGTAGGATTAGCCTCTAGCTTTTTAGACAAGCAGCACACAGAACATTTCTCAAGTGATCTCATAGTACTATTCTCGTATCTTTCTGCCTTCAAAACCAAATTACCTCTGGGTGCTACCCGTAAGTCCCATTTCCCTTCTGTTTTGCATGTCTGTTTCCTGAAAAGCAGAAAGACAGCTCAGTTTTCAGCTGCCAACGTTGGACTGTATGCACAAAGAAACTATAAAGTGCTCTGGGTAAAAATACAGCTCAAGATGCCTCCCAACATGGGGAAGTAAATCAGAACTGCAGACACGTTATTGCTCTGAAGAGGTTATGGTAAAGATCTTAATAGTGACTTAATAGATTAAAATTCAAGCTTCACAGTGCTGGTAACATTTCTTCCATGCACAACAATATCTATGCTTTATATCTCTGGATTTGGTATCAAATATTAAAGGTAGAAGATTAAATCTGTGTTTGCATTCTGCAGCCTGACACGTGGCCCAGGGATTTTTGGTGAAATCATAATATATTGGAATATAACACCCCGTCATCACACAGAATTTATTGAGACGTTGGAGACCTTGACAATGCGAGACAGGCAGTGTGCAGCAGTGGTTCTAATACAGGTACAAGAGATTTTACACCAGTAGCTCTTTCAGGTTCTTCCTTTTATCTAGCCAGCATCTTGATTAGAAATTAGTTATACCTCTCTACCTGGAAATGGTTAATTGATTCTTCTCCCTAGGCTGTCGATGATAACCGTCCTGAGGAGAAGCATTACTACACATTTGAATTAACTGGGATCAGTGATGGAGGACTCATAAATGAATCTAGCAGCACAGCAAATATTACCATGGCCGCCAGTGATTTTCCATACGGAGAGTTTACATTTTCACGAGAAATATTGCTGACAACAGAAGAAGAAAAATGGGTATATGGTTAAAATTCCTTCTTACGTAAAATATCGATAGATATCAATATTGTCGGTAGATTTATACTTAACTTTAGGAAAAAAAAAAAAGGCAGAGATTTATTCTGCATTTATCATAGCACAGTCCATCTGAGGCTTTTGGTGTTTTTAATACTCTGAGAAAGATGCCTGTCTGTTAAATTATGTGTATTCTGCACTTACTGCAGCAAATTGTCACCTGGCAGAACCGTTGAGAAGGTGCCTATAGAACAGTCTCAGAATGGTAACAGAAAAGCAAAGCCATTTTTTAAAGCAAATGTCCTCTCTCCCTCAGGTTAACATCACTGTTTTGCGTTCAAGGGGATCCTATGGCAAAGTGCGTCTTTGCTTCCAGAGAATAAATGGGACTGCAGAGGAGGGAGTTGATTTCACCCCCACAGTAAGGGAACTGTTATTTGAACCACATGAGGAGAGTAGAATGATTTCGGTTGAAATTCATGATGACGACTTTCCTGAAGGTCCTGAAGACTTTTCAGTGATGATTACCAAAGTGGAACTCCAAGGAAGGTCAAGATAAAATTAATTATAAGATAAAATTAATTAAAAGCAGGAGATCAAACTGTATTTGGAATCTGACCTACCTGCATAAAGGCACCGCTGAATTTCAGGTGTTTTACTGTAAAATTTCATATGGCAGCTATAATAGTAATAATAATACAAATTGGATGTATGGCAATCCAAATTCTTTCAACATTAATTTTAAGATTTTGCTGATTCAGATTTATTAAAGCTGAAAGTCCATCCACTACATAGAAGTTGTCAAATCACATGAAACTCAAAGAAGAAGAAAATGTGAAAGAAAAAGCAAAAGACCCACATTTCTGTGAAAAAACTGCCAGTTTTGCAGATATAGTTTGAAAAAGTGTGACCAAAAATCTTCAGTGGTAACTGTCAGAAAATAAAAGTATTTGTGGTAATTGAAAATTGTCATACTTGCATTACAATACTTTTGCAAGATTTTTTTTTAATGTAATATTCCTTTTTATGTTCTTGCAAGTGGATTTTATTTCACTGTAAAGGAAAATGATCTACAGATAGCTCAACCCCCAGTAATAGGAAATATCTCCACAGTACGAGTCACTATAGCAAAAAGTGATAATGCAGAAGGCATCATAGAATTTGATCCACAGTATATCCTTCTACAGGGTAAGTTTACCAGAGGTTTTCACTATGGTTTAGAGGATAAGCCTGTGGCTCTCTCACAAATTTTGAAATAAAATAACTTTTTTTTCCCAATTTTTCTTGAAGTTCAAGAGGATGCTGGATTAATCATGATTCCTGTTGTGAGAAAGCGTGGAACGTATGGCGATGTAACAGCCGATTTCCTTTCTCGAAGTATTTCTGCACTTCTGAACGCTGACTACATCATCCATAATGATTCTGTCATTTTTTATCGTGGCCAGAACCAGACTTTTATCTATATCTCTATCACAGATGATGAAGAAAGGTAATTATTTTTTTCAGATATTTATTCACTAATCTACTTCTGAGAAACTGTTTTTTAGCACGTGCAGTGTGCCTGTCAGCAGAGTTTGAATTGAAAAGCAAATTTCTGCAGCCCTGAAATATTTAAAGGGAGGGAAAAGAAGCTATGATTGGAGTTTCATAGTGCCTGTTAAATTTTATGCAAACAACTACATTCTTTTTACCTAGATTATCAGAAAGTTTGGGTGTTAATAGTATTGCTGTGAATAATAAAATATTTTGCTGATTTTTTTTTTTTTTTTTAAATTTAGCACATGTGGAAAATAAAACAATATTTTTATTTCAGATATCACCATTCTCTGCAAATGGGGGGAATCTTCTGCTGTATGCTTACAGAGATGACTTCTGTATATCTTTAAACACATCCAGCTGGACGCATGGTTGAATGACAAATCATAATTTTAACTTTTTGTTCTTGTGTGTCTCAGAAGGTCTTTTTTTCTGGTTTTTTTTTCCATGCAGCGAATTTGCGGAGCAATTTGAAATCCAGCTGACGGGAGCCACTGGTGGAGCAGCCCTTGGGCTCCATCTACTGAGCCAGGTCACCATTGCCAAAAGCGACTGCCCCCAGGGCATCATCCGATTTCTCAGCCAAAGTCGAATTACTCTTCCCAACCCCGATACACCGACAACAGTGTCGCTGGTGCTGGAAAGGACAGGAAAATTGTTTGGGGAGACACAGGTGGGCCCTGGTTCTCAAAAACTGAACGTTTTCCAGTGACAAGGCCAAAAATCTTCTTTTTTTGCCGTCAGGGGCTTCCTTGTGACTGATTTCTAATGGGATAGTTGCAGCTTTTCATTAAGTGTGAATTCTGTATAGTTGCAGAAGAACAGAAAATATTGTTACTTTTTTGATCTTCTCTTTGTCCTCCTGCTTTTCTCCTTTTAGTATGGTCTGGTGTACTTTATTTTGAACCATCTCCCAATCCCATTGAAAATATAGTTAATTTCATGCACCACCGCTAATTTAATTGAACTCAGTTGAATTACTTCCTGAAGCTGGTCAATTTATTTTCATTTTCAGTAAATTGTTTACTATGAGGCCTCTAGACTTTTTTTAGTCTGTATGTATCACTGCCAAAGTGAAAGTATAAATATGAACCAAGATAAGGTTTCCACAGTCTGGGCAAATGATTGGAAAATTGGCATTAAAGGCCATGAGCTACTGCTCTCCTCATGTGAAAACTGCCGTGGTCTTCTTGGACTTTTCCTAGAAGAAAACTGAAAAACAATTAAGTGTCAAAATAATAATTTTAAGATGCTGAATAGGACCCCTTCAAAACCAATCTAATTTGTGGGAAATTTTGAAAATATTCTAGCTTTTAATCAGCCTGAGGAAGTGTGAATCGTGATTTGAGGCATTAAAAACTTCTATTGCAGAAAATATTTGTGGTTCTCAGTCTTGATATCACACTTGCCAGGGAATGTTTCTGGTCAGGATACTTATTTGGTGAGCTTTTCAAAACAACTTGTGAAAGGAAGAGAAAAGTAAACTGGCCTGTGCATTTCCTGTTACGTGCTACAGAAACCTCAGTTTATTTTCTTTTCTGTAACTAATATCTAGAATTTAATAAAATGGCATTGTGGCTAACTAGCACTTCAGAATTTCTATTTTGAATGTTTATTTTTCTCCAAAGGATTCTATATTTTCCCACATATAATCAATTATTAATATGTTGTGTTCTGTAAAAAGAGCACATATTTAAATGTAGCTTGTTAGCAGATGCAAGAATTTTTATGTCGCTTGTGTTACTCTGTCACTTCCCCCGACCTGGGAGGCAGTTATAATATGTCACTACTGTAAATCTGAAACTGGTATCTTCCACAGATTAATTGGGACATCTTGGGACCCAATTCAGAAGAGGTTTTTATCTCCCTTGAATAGTGACATTGGTGACCCTGTGAACGGATCATTCTATTTTGGAGAAGGGGAAGGAGGGCTGAGAACTATTAATCTACAAATCCATCCTCGTGAAGAAGTTGAAGTTCAGGAGATCTTCATTATTAGGCTGAGCCTTATGAAAGGTGAAGCAGAACTAGATCCTAAGGCAAACAGCATTACACTAATAGTAAGTCATTATTGCTTTTCTTCCTCTTGAGATCTCTGTTATTGGTATTTATCCTGCAAAGCTTTGAAGGGTAATCATAATGATTGAATAGCTTGTCATTTGCCTCTTTTTCTTTTGCCTCCCCTGCTACATGGGTTTGATGGTCGTGGTCAATGGGGCAGAGTCCAGTTGAGGCCTGTATCTAGTGCAGTCCCTCAAGAGTCAGTACTGGGGCCTGTATCATTCAATATATTCATCAATGACTTGGATGAGGGAACAGAGTGACTATCAGCAAGTTTGCTGATGACACCAAGCTGAGAGGAGTGGCTGACACTGGAAGCTGTGCTGCCATTGGGAGACCTGGACAGGCTGGAGAGTTGGGCAGGGAGAAATGTAATGAAATAGAACAAGGGCAAGTGTAGAGTCTTGTGTCTGGGCAGGAACAACCCCAGGTTCCAGTATAAGTTGGGAAATGACCTATTAGAGAGCAGACTCTCTCAGACTCTCTTCTAAATACTGATGTACTCTTGAGTCTTCTTAAGAGGAGAAAACTCAAGAGGAAGAACTAATTGATACATTCCCTATAGCATCTAGCAATGAAAATCTCAATGTTTCAAACAAGAATGCTATTCACTTTACATTTCTGATTGTTGAATTTTTTTTTATTCAATTACTTCCTTAAAGATACAGAAGTTTGGTGATCCCAACAGAATGGTACAGTTTGCTCCTGAATCGTTAACTGAGAAAAACTTCACAGAACCCTCTGCAGTGGAAGGGCCACAAAGTATTACACTGTTTGTCAGACGAATCCAGGGCACCATGGGAAACATAACGGTATTCTCACTCTCTTCCTAATCAACATTATAATCTGAAATAATCCTCTGTATCAATGCATGGAGGGAGATCTTATTCTGTGCCTTTCAATTGCGTATTTCTCAGATTTTGAAATGTCGCCTTTTAGACTGAGTTTAGCAAGGGCTCAGCTCTAGTAGTTGTGGTTTGTAGAGTCAGATTCAGTCTCCCCTGGTCAGTGAAAAAACCAGAAAACCAGCACTGGAGTGCTTGTCTTGCTTTCTCTCTCCCTCTGCTCCTGTGCTTTTGATGGGAGAACAGGAGAGACCAGACTTTCATAGTGAGCTTTCTTTGAGATCCGCACAATTTACTCTTTTTCAGCCATATGTAAAGGTAAGAATCAGACATTTTAGAATCATCACCTACATTGTCTTTACCTAAAGTTGTTTGCAAGTCAGCATTTTCACAAGTACTCATTTATTTAAAAAAAAAAAAAATAAAATAAAAAGCATCTAATGTGTTTAATGAGAACTCTTCACACCTTTCTGTTGTGAGGAATTCTGGAAACTGGAAAAACAGCAAGGATATCTTGGTGTAAAAATAGAAATAATTTCAAGCAATTGTTCAGAGATTCCGTATAGTTTTACGTAGGTGTCCAGAAGATATACAAAGCTAATCTTTGCATTCACAGTACTGCTGGAAGAACAACACACCACTTTGTAAGATAGTCTATGTGCTTCTTTCTATGCATACTTAAACAAATTTTTATTTTACCCATCTAAACCCAACCTATTCCGTATGCAATCTATACTGAACCATGAATGTGAAAGTTTCCGACTCTGTGGGTGATATTGCCTTCATTTTGTGCATTTTCTAAATAAATTTCAGGTTTACTTGGAAATACGTAGTGAATCTGACATCACGGGTGACTTTCTTAGGACAGAGGGATCTGTTGTCATTGCTGACCAGGAGAGCACAGCTGAGATAATCATCTACCTGTTACCTGACGATGTTCCAGGACTGGTTGAGAACTATGTGGTGCAGCTGATTTCAGTAGAAGGTGGAGCAGATTTAGACCAAGAGAAAAGAATTTCGGAAATCAATGTGTTTGCAAATGATGACCCCTATGGAGTGTTCGCCCTGTACTCTGACCAGCAGTCAGTACTCGTAGAGAGGAACCTGGATCGTCGGTATGTTCAGATCAATGTAACTCGGCATGCTGGGGCATTTGGAGAAGCAATTGTGGAGTACCATATCACATCTCATTGTGAAGAAGCACTAATTGAGCCTGAGAATGAGGTGGGATACCTCACAATAAAAGACGGTGCCAGCTTTGGAGTGAAAAGAGTGCCAATAAGCAACCAGGTCTGTATTATCCTTTTAAGTCACGTGGTATCTATTGTTTCCATTTGTGTTCATCACAATACAAATGTGCTGGAATAAGATACTGAACTCTCAATACTGTCCACTGTCAAGAAGCAGAAAAGAGAGTTTTGGTATAATGAATTTCCTATTTATGGACTAGAAGTGGGTTCAAATATCACATTTTCAGGTAATAACTGCAAAATCACTCTATGCATGCATTCAAATATCCAGTGTTTCCTTCCATCATTGCTTTGTGTTACTATCAGTTCAATATTTTGTTATTTTATGTATTCAAATACTCTTATTAACCCTAAGAGTTAAGATCAAGCTGAGACCCACTATGTTAGATACAGTTCAGTAAAATGGCAATACTTGCTCTATAAACTCATCTTTCAATTAACTGCTGGTAAATTACAATCACAATATTGCTGTTTTAACTGTGTTTCTTTATAGAAAGATAATCAACAAAAGGCTTGACTTGAAAACACTGCTTTTTCATGCAAACAACAAAATCTGCTGATTTTTCTGCCACTTAACTCTTTGAACTGGTGGTTATCGTGTTTTCAGTGGAATTACATTGCCACCATTTTAATTGCATTCTTCCTCTCAAAGGCGTTTATTGTACTGGGCTTAAATTTTACCCTGGAACTGACTAACGTAAGCCTGGTTGGGACAAGTGCCAAGGATGTGCCAAAATATTAGGAAAAGCGAAGTCAGCCATTCTGCTTGTTCCTGAGGAAGCTGCCAATTCACAGGTCAGTAGACTGACTGCAGTGTAATTTTCTACCGCAGAAGGAAGGTACGCTTCATTACAAAAGGCAGCCGCTATAAGAATTCAGTTTGCTCCTTAAAGTTTTCATCATTGCAAGCAATTTAATGACCAACAAGACTGTTCCAGTTATTACTTGTACTGTATATTGTCTTTTCTCTGATACAAATTCATATAGAGATGTGTAAATGCAGTTTGAAAAGGTCTCTTCATCTATAAAATGTAAATAGCATAAATATGATGATTTACTTATACTTTTGTTTACATGAAGTGGAAGTTCTGAGACTTAGAGGAAAATAGCTAGTTCTGGACGATGTTATTCCTTTAAGTACAGCAGCCCCAAAGTAGATAAGAGCATGCATGCAGTCTCATGTGCAAAAAGAAGTGGAGGTCATGCTGCGTTTTAGTGCAGTTGACAGTACCTTTGACTAATCACTGAGTGGGGAATTTTCCATTTGTCTGCTTTGTATGAGACAGAAAAAATATACTATACCTGTTCCAATATGGCATATGTGCTACAGTTCCCTTTTTATGTGGCAAGCAAAGACAACAGCATGCTGAGTTTTTGTCTCTTAAATTTTATTGAAGTCTTTATGTAATGATTTTAATTCTCTTGACACACTGTTTTGTCTTTCAATTTGGAATTGAACTTGATGCAAATGGTCTTTCTGTAAACATTGTTTACTACCATACATCCACTTATCATTTTAGAATGTGTGAATTATCTTTTCATTCCCATTTTTTGGTCAAAGAAAGAAAAGTACATCATACTATCAAGAATGTTTTTGTGAACAATGTAATGTGACAACAACTTACTTTCACTGGATAGACAAATAATACTTTATTTTAGACCTGTGTGTATCTGTATGGTACCACAGCCATTGCATGTGAGCATTAAGGGCAGGTTGGTTTGTTTTCCTTTTGAATGACAGACACAAAATGCTATAGTCAGTGTTTTCAGTACCAAAATGTCATTCATACTGGTTCCTTTTTTTCCCTGATATCTAATTCTCAGAAGTCTAAGATTTAGAAATGTTGAAGAGTTATGAAGAAAGCATTTATATATATATATATATACACAAACATATATAGACATGTACATACATATATTTATATGCATGTGTAACTACTGTTAAGATGCCTACCTTACAAAATATAGTACTCTTTCATATATGTTATTGTCCACTTTTATTCCATTTTCTATAACAAAATCCATTATGTTTCCACAGGTTGGCTTTGAATCTGTGATTTTACGACTTACAGACATTATAGCAGGGACAGGCCAGGCTGTCATCACCAGAAAAGGAGTTTATGGCTCTGTCATCGTGAGCTGGATCTCAGGATACCCAGCAGACCTGATCACCGACTTTGCTCAGTCAGGCAATATTACTCCTCTGTTTGGTGAGTAACAGTCTGAGGAAACAGCTATGAAAGTTGCAGAAGTGATGATACCACCTTTTAGTTATATATACCTCTGTATGCTCTCTCTATTAATAAAGCGTCATTAGATTGAAATGGTATGGTCTAATTTTTAGCTATAAGGGATGTGTTCATTTTATAAGCAAAAAAACCCTTCAACTTCATAGATCCATGTCTGGGAGGCAGGCACGATGCTGTGGCCATGAAGGACAGCTTCATATAGGAAAGACCCTTATCCAGTTTTCTTCTTCCTAAATGGAGTGGAATTGTGATTAAAGTCTGTACTTTAGCGCATTGCCAGATAAAAAGAGGATTCCTATTGGATTATTTTGACTTTTGCTCTCTCTCACTCTCTCTTTCCTTCAGGTACTGTTGCATTTTCCTCTGGTGAGCAAAGTAAAGTGATTTCATTTCAGGCCACTCCAAGCCTAAATAAATGTGAGTCATTTGCCATCACTTTAACAGCAGCGCACAGCAATGTGTCTGGTGGGGCTCGCCTGAGGTAAGGATGCTACTTGTATTTTTGAGTCGCACCAATGCCATAAGAATTATGACCTGTGTACAGATACAAAACTTATACAAATCCCTGTTGTTATTATTCTAGGCAGCTAGTAACTTGTAGTCCATTCTTTGATAAATTTGTATAGCTTGTCTCAGGTGAGAACAAAGTGATCTAGATCTGACCTGTTCAGAACTGAGGCTTTTATCCAACTCCAGTCTATTTCATAGGTGCCTAGAATAACGGAGACAGTCAAGACAATGAAGATCAACAGTTTTAGCCGGGAAGCTGAAGACCGAAAGCAACTCTTAACAGTTTTCATTCGTGTCCCTAAAAATCCATATTTAGAAGGTCTTACATAACAAATTATTTATAATAAGAAAAATAAAACAAGAAATGTTCTGAAAATACCTAATTTATATAAACCTCCTTTTTATTTTTTAAAAAAACAAAACCATTACGTTTAATGTAGTTTTCCATCTCAGATAAGTTATCTGTTCTTCAAGCTATTTTATTTTCATTCATCCTTAGCCATTGATAGCTAGAAGTGGTATAAAAAGAATGGACATGGAGTAACACCACGTATGGAGAAAGGTTTTGGCTTCGCCATGTTACAATTACAGTGGCAAATCTGAAGGAAGTCAGGAGTGAAATGGATGGATAAATCCTGAGATTGAGCCCTTCTCCTGGGCTTGTCTGTCCTGTGGACTGGTGTCCTCAGAGCCCCTATTTACCCTGTGAATCAAGTACATTAAGTATGTGAGAATGACCTTTCCTAGAAAACTGAAGATGACATCCCAGGGAGGGTAAAGGTGACTTTGAAGAGCTTTTGGCTCCCTTAGTGGTGGAAATGGTCTAGTTTTTTGACCAAAATCACTGTAATTTTAGTGCCATTTGATAGCCTCTAGCACTGAATAATAGGTCAGTTCTGCAGACAGGTATAAGACACAAGATTTAACGAAGAGTTTTGCCTCTATGCTTATTTTCTAATAAGAAAGGGATCTATTTAATATGAATGAAGTAGAGCTTAAGTTTATATTGATCACAGGGCTCAGATCTGGAAAAAAAATTCCTGTGAGGGGGCAGTTAGTATTTCAAAGCCCCACTGTAAGTTTTAAAATAACTTCCTCTCATTCTCTAGCTTCCTGGCTCTAACTGTAGATCTGTTAGGATCTGTCTATCCCTCAGTTTTCCTTTGAAATGGGAAGTTTGTTCTATAGATAAAACTGGTATTACTCGGGGTGGCTGTATTGTAATGTATCTTCTTTCATTGTGTCCAGAACGGAAAAACATCATACTTTACTTTGCTTCTCCATTTTCTCAGGAAGACTTTATTTTATTTAAACTTTACTCTGTATCCTGTGCTGATTTGGGTGCATTGCATCTGAGGAGGGCTGTTCGATCCTATTATTACAAAATCATTTTTCAGGCAATCATGTTACATCTTGCTTTGGTATGGTTGCTATTTCTTCCCTCTGCTATTAGACATTTGTTTGATCCGCTTTCTTACAGCCATCATTGATTGTTCACTGGAAATTATTCTGCTTTAATGTTTTACTTTTCTTCACGCTTCGTATTTCCTCTGTCAACTTTGGTGTCTTTTCTGTTTCAGATCGGGTTTTACAACAGCTGAAATTGAGCCAATGGGGATCTTCCAGTTTGCTCTTAACTCAAGGTCTGTTTCAGTTGAAGATGATGTTTGGGCAGACACACTACATGTCCAAAGATTGTTTGGTTTTCAAAGTAATCTCACTAAATTGACATATCAGACCATTCCAGGAAGTGCCAAACCACTAGAGGACTTTGTACCCATCTACAATGGAGAGCTTATGTTTTTACATTTTCAGACAAACGCTGTGATAGAAATATCAATAATTGATGACTCTGTCTCTGCAATTGAGGAATTTTTTTTTGTAAATTTGACTTGTGTGGAAATTTTGGATGTTCAACCTGTGAACCTTGCCTGGAGTCCACGTGTGAATCCAGCTTTCAGTGTTGCAACCATTAATATCCTCGCTAATGATATTCTTCATGGAATACTAAGTTTGGGGCCAGAGTTTATTTATGTTGAAGAAGATGCCAACAACAGTACCCCCAACACAGCGATACTTCATATCAGAAGGACCAAGGGTTTTACTGGTGATGTTGAAGTAACCATTAAAACCTTTGGGGGAGTGAGTGCACAAAGTGGAGCAGATTCATATCCTTTTATGAAGGATTTCCTTCCATTGATGGAAGATCCAACTTCACTTGGGCAATGGAAGGCGAAGATTTTGAGGAACAGTCAGTCTCTTTGACTTTGCTGGATGGACAAAGAGAAAGCAGGGTGTCCATAAAGATTTTTGACGATGATGAGCCTGAAGGACAGGAATTGTTTTATGTTTTCCTCTCAAATCCTGAATATGGAGCTCAGATTGTAGAAGGAAAGGATGAATAGGGATTTGCTGCTTTTGCAACAGTAATTATTGCAGGTAAGATTATTTCCCTGGGAAAATTAATAACAGTACATGACTATGTTTTCATAGCAATTTTCATGTAAAGATTGGCAATCTACTTGACGATAAGCAGGGTATTCTATTGTGAAATCTTGAGTTTTCCAGAGCAGAGGAAGCATCTAATGTACAAAGCTACTACGCGTCCCCTAGCAACGTAGCTCAAAATACATTTAGAGATTATGCTTCTCTCTGTTCTTGCCCTGTTTTACTCTTTAAGGGAAAAGACTAATCTTGAGTAGTTTTTATGTAGATCCAGTAGCATTGCAGGCATTTTAGATTTTTACTTTTGCCATTTTGTCACTTTTACATACAATGGGGTTTGTGCAAAGTATCAGTCTCTATATTGACATTCAGCATGCACTGGTAAGTAAAGCCATTGCTACCTGTAAAGGAGAAATCCTTTAGTAACAAGATTTAATGGGACACTGTGAAGACATTAGCTTCCCCTCATTAAACCTGGATTTTTTTTCCATACACTGCTGTTTTGCCAAAGATGTTTACATTCCCATGAGAACAGTGAAGTATTGTGCAGCTCCATACTTGCACACACGGAATTAAAGATGCAGAAGAAAAGCTGATGTGACAATTTGGAAAAATTAATGGCTTCAACAAGAGTATGAGTGGGACGAATAAGAAAGCTGTCCTTGGAAGCCCATCATCATCCCGTACCCTACTATATCTGCTTTCAAAAGTACTTATTCTACTGGTTAAAATAAAATTTAGAAATGCCAACATTTAAAGTTCTGGATAACTATGTAGTGTAAATTAAACCCAGAAATATTATAATAAATTTTCTCAAGGTGTCCCCAGATGATACTTTGTAGCATTGTTTTGATACCTATTTTAAATTTTTTTTAGTGGTTATTCACATGAAGGTTATAATTTAGTCTCAGCTTAACTTTCTTGCTTACTTTCATGGACTGTTTCCTCTATAGGAAGTGATCTCCAGAATGGCATTTTGGGATTTGTTCCAGAAGTACAAAGCGCTCTCGTACTTGATGAAGACTCGGAGAACAGAGAGGTGCTGCTGATTGTCACAAGGCAACCAAACAGGTGCAGGCAACAGCCGATTCAAATGTGCTTCCCACATGTTGTAACATGCTGTGTTGTTAACCACAGGAGCTGCTGTTAGTGGAAGAGTTTATCAAAGAGTTTTAAAATAAATCTGCCTTTCAGCTGCTTTAGTAACTTCTCAGAAGTTGATGAACTGGCTTTAAGTTGTGAATGTGATTAGGTCTGTCACTCTACTGTGATAAAGCAGACACAGGAAAAACAAGTATTTTCCAACTTACACTATAAGGCTACAAGTGTGAAAGATTTGCTTGAGTTAAAATATTTGCCCTGCTCGAGGTGTAATTCAAGTTCTCAACTCCCCGTGTAGTACAATGTAGGTATGAATACTAAAATGAGCAATTAAGAAGGCACCTGAGTGTCAGCACTATGATAATGTTTTCAGTCACACAGACACTATATTTTTTCTAATTAGCACATATCTATATCTCTATATATCTATATGTTGCACATTGATGTGTACTTTTAATCAAATATGCTCAAGTACTTCACGTTCCTTAAACTTAGAGGAAAGACAAATCCTACCTGGTTTTCCAGGCGAACGGTCACTGTAGTATTAAGGAAGGTACACGGGTAACTCCCTTCCAAGAACCAGTGTCTCTTATGCAGCTAATGTCATGTTTTCCGAAATAAAAATTGAGAATAATCTAGCTCCGTGTAATTGCTTTATTTTCTTCCTGTGTGATGTTTTTGTGATCTAAACACATGTCAGGTGAAGGAATTTAAATTAAAAAAGAGAAGTTTTCATCCTACAGCAGTTTGTTCCCTGGTGATAAGCTTTGAATCATAACAGAAAACGTGTGTTACCTCCGTGGTTTATGTTTCCTAAAACAATAGTGATCTCCTTCAGTACATATATACTCTCGATTTGCTTATCGGGCTTTTGAAGAGGTGAAGATCTTTTGGCGTGTGACCTTTAATAAAACAGCTGTTGTCCTTCTGAAGGATGGCGTGAACTTGGAGAATGAACTTGTATCCGTGGTGGGATCCACTACCTGCATGGCAGGTCAAACGTTGTGCAACATCTCCATTGAACTAAAGCCTGAGAATGTAAGTAATTATTACTCATTTGTGTATAGCCCTGTGGTGTTGAATTGCAGCTTATCAAGACTGAAAAAACCCTCTGATCTGGAGGAAGTGATGTATGGGACACAGTCTGGAGATGGTAACTTGACATCTGCTCAGCTCCTCTGCAAATACATGTTTATTTACAGGCTTGTGCTGCGTCCATGGTGACTGCTAAAAACTTGGGAAGATGAGTATTTAATTTGAAGAGTAAAATGCAGATCTTTTATAGAACCATAAGAAAAAAGAATGGAGTTATCTCAGTGAGATGTGTATTCATTTGCTGCATTCTTATCCTCCACACAGTAAATTTTTAATCAGTTAAAGGACTTCTTAGGGTGTTTTATAGAAAGCATATCCTGCGACTAACACCACCTCATTCTACAAAAATAAAAAACCAAAACGCTTTTATTGCAACAATTTTTACTAGAAACAAAAGGAAAAAATAATTTTGTTTGAACATCTGGTGCTTAGAACAGTCCCTTAAGAAAGGAAAGATTAATGTTTGTCATTCTTTCAGAGTGAAGAGTTTGAAATTTTCCGATAAACTATCTGAACCGTCAGGCTAGTGGCAAAGCTGAGGTCTGGGGAATGGAAAAAAGACAATATGAGAAGCTTTCTACAGTTTGTCTGACTACACTTTAGAAAACAACGCAAGATGTAGGATGTGGGAAACAATTATTTCCCACTAGGGAACTGTGTGCATTCCCTTAGCTCAGAGGGCTATTTTCCTTCTGCATCTTCGGATGTAATTTTTAAATTACAGAGCCAAGGAATAAAATACATGCATGAGTGGATCACAGGTGGCCTCGCTGAGCAAACTGGGATTTTGAACCTGTTTATTCCAGAGGAGTGTCTCCATTATTTAATGACAGCGGACTGGCAGCGTTAGAAACATGCATTTATACCACATGAAGCACAAGCGTGTGCCACTCAAACAGGTGCTAATGGAAGGTTAGTTCCCTGTGGCGCTACAGTGAATTTGTGCCTGTCATCCATTAGTCAAGATCATTCCATGTGAATAATTACTTGATGACTACTCGATTAAAAATATATGCTGTTTAGCCCCCCCAAATATTCTTTAATTCTTCTTCCAGTTCTTCTTCCATAAAATAGCTTATAAATTAGCAACAAATACATTATGAAATGATGAAGTAATAAATGCATTCAATAAATATTTTACGTTTTTATGGCGTACGGTATGACATCTAGCTTTTAGAAAGTTTTTGCTTGGTCAGTTGCACTGACTTCATTTGCTAAGAGCTGGATCCTGCTTTCCTAGAATTACAGTAGAATTTCCAAAAATCCAGACCCGGAACAAAAATCTATACTTGAAATCGTCTTCAATTACCAACTTTTTTTTATAATGCTGTTGTCTTGTAAAGAACTATGGAGGTTTTTTTGCTGGTTTGCTGCTTCCTCAGTGCATCTAATAGGTTCGGATGCCATATTTCCAATTATTTATGGAATCTCAGGGATCGGATATCTATTTCTAAACATGTTATATCTGTAGTGTAGATAGAAAATCAAAGGTAGGGCAACACGTCATAGTGTAATTTAATATTGCTACCTTATTTTCAATAAACAGGCATTCAGTTTGTAGAAATTCCTAGACTAATTCTTTGACATGTGAACGCTGAAATTCAATAGCCTGTATTTCCAGACTATTCAAAACTGTGGTTAGCAGAGTTCAATATAAAAATACAGTCAATATTAACTGAAGATTCAAAACTGCATACTCACTCTTCTATGGAGTTTTTTACACAGGTAAGAAGGTGGGTACATGCCTTTTCATAAGGCAAAAATTAAGTGAAAGAGCAAATTCCTTACAAAATGTACAGCTGTGTAACTCCATAATCTGGAAAATTGAGCTCTTAAAGCATTTACCATCTTGTCTTATGGCAAATTGACGGTAACAATACGTGTAGTATACAAATAGCTGTTTCACTGCGGTAGAGTCCCATGCAAAAATTCACGATGTCATTATTGCACGTGGCATTGCTGCAACATTATTATTTTTAGGATATATTAATACTTCCTTGCACTTACTGCACATTTCAAGAGGCATGCTTATAGTGTTAGTATCCATTGTGCATACAAAATAATGCAAACTTTTTAAAAACAAATAATTAGTGGGTCTTATAATGACATGAAAATCATCCCTCCTTTACAGGTACCTGAATTTGAGACGTATTTTTTTGTTGAGCTTTATGCTGTAAGCACAGGAGCTGCATTGAACAGCAGTGCCAGATTTGCTTTTATAACCGTCCTTGAAAGCGACGCTCCTCATGGTTTAGTGTATTTTGCTGTGGGATCTCGTTTTGCTGTGGCTCACAAGAAGACAACTTTAATCAGCCTGCAAGTGCATAGAGATTCTAGTACATCGGTCACCACAGTGGTCAGCTCCAGCATGCAGGTAAAGCGTCTGTTGCTGTTTTTATAATTTAACTTATTTTTTTGCTAGTAAATCGTTCATTCTGTAAAGTGAATCTGGCTGTCATTAGCATTTTTTTCAGGAAGCAGTCAAGCATTTGCTGGGCCCATACATTATAATTTTGTTTGTTTTCCACTAGTAAAAAGGCCTTGTTCACTCTTGTATTATCAAGAGTGATTTGTTTCATAGTACCTTTCAGTTACCTCAAAGACAACGGGCAGGCAGGCATTAAATACATTTCTTTCTTTGTCCTAAAGTTCTTGAAATACTCAAATTTTTGAGGCTTTTTTCTCTCAAATTAAGTTTTTATTATGCGTATGCCTGTCAAGATTCAGATGCCAACACACTTGCTGTTTTAGGTGGAAAATGTATTAATACACAGAGCACACTGAGGAAAAGAGAAGGAGCGCTTTCATCAGATTTTATTGCATTTTCTTGAAGTTCTAAACTAAAATTATCTGATTAAAAAATCTCACGTGCTTAAGCCTATTTTACCATCCCCTTTCATTTTGTTGGTTATGTTTACAGCTGTAACATCAGACACTTCTAACTTGGGACCCTTTTATCTCTAAATGACTACCTCATTATTAACTGACAGATTATGAAGATTCTCCTTTAGCAGAAGTAACACAACTGCAAAAACATGATTCCTTCCTTGCTTTCAACGTCAAGGAACAGGCTGCAAGAGGGGTGTAATTCCATCAACCTTTACAATAAAATGCTTTGCATTCTATTGCTGTATTGGATATTTATTTCAACTGCATGGGATTACGTGATATTTCCATCCATTTCTTATAGCTGACCAGTGCAATTTTTGTTGAATTGCGTGATAACAAATTTTCACATTCTTTCCAGCCAAAAGTTCATTATAATTTAGATGTTAAATGGAGAAGAAATTGCTACTGTCCATTGTATATTTAGGCTGAAATATAGGGAGCATTTCTTTACCTGTTTATAATTTTTATATAGCAACCCTTCTTCGGATATTTTTAGGTAATGAGTGTGCGTGACCACACACCAAATTATTGGTGCTCTTGGTACCTGTAAAATAAGAAGCCGTGGCAGACAGGAAACAGATGTTTATCTCATTTCTACAAAGGTTTCTTAAACAATGCTCTTGCCACTGGTGCTTTTATTACCACTTATTGCTCCATTTCCTAGTTCTCGATTGGAAGGGGTAAACAAAAGGAAACTTCTTACTGAAATTTGCACAGATGATGTGATTTTGTTCTAGAGCAATTTTGAAAGAGATACACACTGCATTGATTTACTAAGTTCTCTGAACTCAAAAAAAAATTCTGATTTATTCCATAAGTAAACTCTACTAATTAAAGCAAAATGTTTTCAAAAGCGGTCTAGTATTTCACAAATAAACATCTTTGCTTAATAGTCAGTATACAATCAGTTCTTACTAAATTAAGAAATACTATTGAATTTGAATAATAGCCCGGAATGTTAGTTTCCACTTAAGGAAAGTTTGTTATATTACGAGATATAATACCAGGATTATGGCAACTGACAAAAGCAGTAAGGATATGAAGAATCTGCAGACCTCGTGGAAGGTGAAAAGAGTGCTACTTCACAGAAGAAATGAGGCCCTATAGCATTCCTAGGTATCTTTACTGGGACTAAAAATATCATGAACTGATATTAATTTGGGCACAGGTTTCCAGAGTGGTTTATTTTTTTCCTTTGTTTAGTTTTTATGTATCTGTAATGCCTGTCTGTACCCTGAACCGAGGGAATTTCATGCTACAGACCTAAACTTACATTGTGCCCTCTGGAATTCACCTTACAGATGTGCTAACGTTTCTGTAACATCTGTTCACCCAGAAAAAGCTTTGTGATTTTTGTTTTGCAAAAGAACGAGAGGGATCCTGTACACTATCGACAATATATATATAATTCTTTCCCTGGGTAGTCAGTGATTACAGGTGACAGATTGCTACTTCAGGGAGATATTTCATTTAAGGTAATTGTTATATAATTCTTAACTGCATTTTGAAAGAGGGTTTCTTTTTTTACACACTTAAATTTTACCCATTTACAACAGGAGTTCTACAGCAGCTGTTTTTGAACGATTGTATCTATCATAATGTTACCCCAAACTCTTCTGATTTGTTTTAAGGAGCTACGGAAACCTGAACCTATTGGCCGGACCTTCGTATCTCCAGCTGTGGCAGGACAAGATTTTGCCAGATCTGAGGGTTTATTGACTTTTGAACCCGGACAGAGAAATATGTTCCTGGATGTGACCCTGACTCCAAAGACAGGATCTTTAAACCCATTTCCAAAGCGTTTCCAGGTTGTACTTTCTAATCCCACAGGCGGTGCCAGGGCAGATGACGTGTATGGCATTGCTAAGGTCACCATTGTGTCAGATTTGGACTCCTTGCCAGTTTGGGGGCTCACTGATCAACTCCATCAGCCTCTTGATGACACCATCTTACACAGAGTCCTCCAGAATCTGAATGTCAAAGTGGCTACAGAAACCACAGAAGAGCAGCTTACTGCTGTGATGCATATAATAGATAAGGTAAACCTTTCCTGCTCTTTCTTGAATGACCAATGACTTTAATAAGAGTAAAATAACACCCAGGCCTGTGATAAGATCAAGGACAGCATCCACAGCAGGGACCCAGGGACCCAGGGACACAGACAAAGGTAAAAATAGAAGCTGTGAAGTCCCAGTCATGGAAGACGTTTGCCTGCTACAAGTTAGGATGGTGGCCGGCAATCAACAATCAAATAGGTTGAAAAGAACAACTGGTATTGATTTTGTGTATGTACCTATAGCACGATGTTTTGTGCTGTGCCACATTTTCCCTTTGGTGTCACGCTTTCACAGAGCTTGTTACGATTTCTTGATTCTCAGAGCATATCTTTGTTGGTTTTAGCCCTGGCACAAGGCAGTGAGGCTCAGGGTTCACAGAATCACAGATTCACAGAATGTCAGGGGTTGGAGGGCCCTGGAAAGCTGATCCAGTGCAATCCCCCCATGGAGCAGGAACACCCAGATGAGGTTACACAGGAAGGTGTCCAGGCGGGTTGGAATGTCTGCAGAGAAGGAGACTCCACAAGCTCCCTGGGCAGCCTGGGCCAGGCTCTGCCACCCTCACCGGCAACAAGTTTCTTCTCAAATTTAAGCAGAACCTCCAAAACTCCTGTGTTCCAGTTTGTGCCCATTACCCCTTGTCCTACCATTGGTTGTCACCGAGAAGAGCCTGGCTCCATCCTCCTGACGCTCTCCCTTTCCATATTGATCCCCATGAATGAGTCCCCCCTCAGTGTCCTCTTGTCCAGCTCCAGAGCCTCAGCTCCCTCAGCCTTTCCTCACACGGGAGATGCTCCACTCCCTCCAGCATCTTGGTGGCTGCGCTGGACTCCCTCCAGCAGTTCCCTGTCCTGCTGGAACTGAGGGGCCACAGCTGGACACAAGATTCCAGGTGTGGTCTCCCCAGGGCAGAGCAGAGGGGCAGGAGAACCTCTCTGACCTACTGACCACCCCCTTCTAACCCACCCCAGGTACCATTGGCCTTCCTGGCCACAAGGGCCCAGTGCTGGCTCATGGTCATCCTGCTGTCCCCAGGACCCCCAGGTCCCTTTCCCCTACACTGCTCTCTGATAGGTTGTTCTTATCTTCACATTTGAATACAGTCAACACACCAGCAAGTCCTAGCAGGACCAGCTGGAGTCTTCTGCTGTTGTCTTAACCAGGCCTGCATATTCTTTTCCTTTTTTTTCCCTCTGCATTATCTCTGGCAATCGGGCTGGCAAGTACCTGAGCACTTCAGCATTGCCCTGAGTTCTGTGAAAACCCTGGGACTAGTTTTGTGGCTTCCTGGCTCTTCTGGACTTGTGGAGCAATGCAAAATGGATCTGGAAAGTGTTTAAATGTGGAGCTGGAAAATGTTTAAATACCTAGACACAAAACAGTATAAAAATATTAATGAAGAATAAGTCATTTGTGACTGTTGCCATTTTGACACAGAAATCATATCAAGAATCCTCAGGGCGCAACGATCTTTGACTTGCGAAGGAATGAAAAGTCCCACATGGTTTCTTTAATAAATCCACATTAGTAAGGATATCTTTGTGTAGTTTTGACATAGACTGCACCTGATGCCTTGGCCGCAGTGATCAAGAAATGAAAAATATGCTGAACTTTCAGAATGAACACTGGGATAAATGTTCGTTTTATGAGGAAATGTTACAAGCAGACTTGTGTGCATAAAATGTTCGATTTCTTCTCCTCCCTTTAGGTGACAGATGTTGGTGAGAAACAGTTACTCACTGATAAAAGTAGAAGCCTTTTCTATGAGATACTCTGCACCCTGGCTAGCCCAAAGCGCGAGGACACACGAGGATATAGCCTGCTTGCTGCGGTGACCGGGAAATTTGCCTTTTCCCTGTTGACAGGGGTAATGTGTGGGTCACCGGGAGAAAGGTAAGTAACCTTGAATTCAAAATACGTTTTGAAAATACCAGAAAGCTAATACAGTAAAAATGTAAATGATATTTTTTAGAAAAGGGACTTGTTACCTGTATGAAAACGTGTTGCCCTCTGTCGGAATCTTACAAAGCTCTAAGAGCTGGTGTCACAAATGCGGGGTAGCTCTGAGAGTAGAAGTCAGGAGATCTGGGATGTATTAAGTCACCATTAGCTTAAATATTGCTTAGAAAAGGATTAATTAATCTTGCTAAGAAAATAACGTAATTATATGATGGAGAGCTATGCTTTAAGATGTAGGTGACAGTAAGTAACCCAAAATTTCTACTGGCGTTCTCTAATTTCTGTGTACATGGTTTTGCTCACTTGAACATTATTTAGAATTGCTTGAAAGCAACTCATAGTTTTTACATGTAGTTTCAAATTCCTAGTTTTTTCTGCAAGTGCATCATAAGCTATGGCCAGGCTAATGGGCAGGGAAAATAGATGACTGCAGAAACAAATGACAGTTTTATGACACAAACACTTTTCAACAGTGGGTTTCTCCCACTGTGAACCTATTAAAAAACTGGTAGTTGAATCTAGAATAAAAAATACCTTTTTTCTTTTTTCCCGTCAGGTGAAAATCAGCATGCTTTAGATTTCTTTCTCAGTTTCTTTTGGAGATGTAACTTTCTGTGACATTTCATAAGTTATAGGGGTTAAGATGCCCATCTCAGCCAAAAGACAGTAAATGGCATAAATAACAGTGCTATCTGGAACAGTGTCCAGAACTTGAAAGTTCAAATTCCTTATTGCAAGTTTTTTGTGTCATCTCTTGGGAATAAGAGCTAGATCATCCATTTTAATGCTTCTCCTTGTTATTGACTCTTCTCTACATCAAGTTATAAAGATGAATATTATGATAACCTCTTTTACCATGGGATGGTTTTTCTTACAGATCATAGTGAGCAAAATCCAGAGGAGAAATGGAGAAGCCAAAATACATCATAATTCCGCCCCTCCTTTTTTCACAGAAACGGAAGCTGTCTTTTTATTAAATGTAATAAAGCCTAAAATGATGAAGGAATAAAATATTAATTACGCATACATTTTAGAGTAATTATGTGAAGCATAGTGAAAGTTCAGTTCCACTTACCAGCCCTGTTGCTTTTCCTCTTCAACAGAGGTAAAAATAGCCTTGACAGCTGCCCGTACATTGCAATAATGGCTCACAACTGGTTTCCTTAGCAAAGCAACGGACACAGATTTGATGGAAAAGATGGAGATTTTATTCAAGTACCTGAACATTTGTTAAAGGTCTCTGTTGTGTTATCCCCTCTTCAAGAAGAGAGCTGTGAATCTGTACAGTTCACAGAATATAGCAGTCAGCAGTGGTTCCTTACTGGAGACAAAGAGCTTGCCTTGAAGAACAAGGTTTGAAGATAATGCAATTTATTTTTTCAATAAATTAATTTATATATTACTCGAACCATCTTAAATGTCTTTAAAATGATGTGAGCGTTTTAGTGTGTTTGTGATTAAAATGAGCACTGACTGTTGAATTTTAATATTAAGTTTGTGTTTATGTTGTGTGTATTGTTTCAGGTTTTTTCTATGAGTTTGAAGGGTCGGAGTTCATACCCTTTGAAAGATAACAATGAAGTTGTTTATCGGATTTATGCTACAGGAAGTCGGATTGTTCCACAAAAGTCTCTATGTCTCCTCTGGAGCCAAGCTGCTGAAAGGTTGTTTTATTAATCTGTTTAGTTTTCCAGTTTCTACCATGTGTATTTGTATAAAATCCCATCAAGTCCGATCAGATCGCCTGCAAGTACGAAATTGATCTATTTCTTATCCATCTTTTAACCTTAACTTTTCTGGCCTTTGTACCAGCACGTAAAACATTCTGTCTAATAAAATGTGTAGTTATTCTAACTTAGAGATTTCTCAGACTTCTACTATTGATTTTTTTCATTACAATACTGTTTAGTTTACGTAATGATGTGTTGGGCAATGCTGAGAGGCCATAAATTCCAGAATGGCATCACTTCATTAATATTAGCGTCTTTTGTACTCTTTACAGTTGTTATCAGACAACATTTCGAGTCCATTCTTACAAAGAATTAAACCTGCGTCTCTGGTATTGCTTCAAGTCACTGAAACAGAATATTCCTTATTTGCTAATATCCAGAATTTTGGCATAACTTTTGACGATGATCTCTGTAGGGCTCTTACTTTTTGACAGAAAAGCCATCTCCTGGTAGTTTTTAATATTGCTGCTGCTAGCTTGACTTGATGTATCCTGGTTTTCAGAAGTGGTGAACTGCTGATCATTTTCCATTCTTATTGCTACTCACACCATTGCAAGCGATGTGCTAAAGTTTTCTGTGTATTCCCTTCAATGCCCTATTATTTGATTTGCCTATTTCTTTCCTGTTCACACAGTATAAATGAAATTAGAGAGAGTTCCATTCTATATCCTGCAGACAACTAGTTAGTTTAGATATGATTTCATTAGATGGTCTGGATTATATCAGTCTGTCACTGATATAAACTATTCAGGAAGGAGATGCAGCAGAATTTACCTGCATACTCTCCTTTTATCTAGACATTGTATCACAGAACAATGTGGTTTCC
The DNA here is from genome assembly GCF_963082525.1 of Nesoenas mayeri. NCBI lineage: Eukaryota > Metazoa > Chordata > Aves > Columbiformes > Columbidae > Nesoenas > Nesoenas mayeri. The sequence goes on from NC_137571.1 coordinate 558,518, forward strand.
CCTAGAAATGGCTTAGGATGTCACCTGTAGTATCCTTTTCCAAAATTTTCAGCAATACTGAAGGAGAACATGTATTTTAGTTTCAAAACAGCAAACAGCAAGTGTTCTTCAGAATGGGCTAAAGCAGTGTGCAAGTATAAGCAACACACTATTTAAAAATTCAGATGGGACTGTGAATCTTGTGTAAGTTTTAAAACATGGCCACAAAAAAAATTTCTAGCAGAAAAACAAAGTTCATGACTATATACTTATATTTTCTTAATAATAAAATTTTTTAAAAGCTGTTTTAATTTCATGTAAATATGCTATTCTAAAAACTGCACATGAAAGATGTGCAATAGATGAAGATAAACTGATGCAGTAGTTTAGAAAACCCGGTGTTTTCAGAGATACAACAATTTTCAAGCCTGTTTACCGTGTGAATTAGACAAGTCGATTTCCAGCTTTGTGAACATTTTGTTTTGCAGCTGGCTGTCTGACAGCGGGTTCTGCAAAGTGGTTGACGACACATCAGACTATGTGGAATGCTCTTGTTCTCATACGTCCATTTATGCAGTTTATGCCCAAACAGATAACTTGTCTTCCTACAACGAGGCTTTTTTTCCTTCTGGATTCATCTGCATTTCAGGTCAGTTATGTAAAACAGTTTTCTCATTAATAACAACTGACGAGCAGTAAGACTGATTTTTAACCATTTTAGTAACTGATAACAATCTGTTTATATAGATGGGTATTGGAGGAATGTCAACTAACTTCATGATATTTTAGTTGCCATCTGATCCAATATTTGTACAGTGACAAATTTTGCCACTGAAAAGAAACAAAAGTCCAGCAAAGAAATGCAGTTTTTTTGTGAACCTTTACTTAACCATGTAAGAGAGAAATACATCATTCATTTAAGGAAAGAAACTTAAAAACCCAAAATTCACCTGCGTGCGGGATTAAAGTAAATTTTCCTTCTGGCGTTGATAGTCACTGTGCAAGGAGGAACCTCAGAGCAGGGGGGTCACTGAGAAAACCAGCTAAATGACTTCTTAATTTGATTTTAGGGCACTTAAATGAGGTTCTGGGTCTGCTTCTTGTGAGGTTTGTAGCTTCTATACTAGATCATCAGTGTGTGAGTAACAAAAACAGTGCAAGCAGCTAAATCTCTTATTGATCCCCTCAACTAGAAGAAATAAAGATCTGCATACCTTCAGTGCTGGTTTTTTACTGTAGTCATCTGTGTGTCCAGTGGGGTTTGTGACACACACACTGTCCAATGGTGTTTATGACACACACGCTGTCCAATGGTGTTTGTGACACACGCCGTGTCCAATGGGCTTTGTGACTCACACGCTGTTCAATGGGGTTTGTGACATGCACACTGTCCAATGGGGTATGTGACAAACACCCTGTCCAGGGGCGTTTGTGACACACACCCTGTCCAGGGGTGTTTGTGACACACACCCTGTCCAATGGGGTTTGTGACACACACACTGTCCAATGGGGTTTGTGACACACACACTGTCCAGGGGCGTTTGTGACACACACGCTGTCCAGGGGGGGTTGTGACACACACGCTGTCCAATGGGGTTTGTGACACACACACTCTCCAATGGGGTTTGTGACACACACACTGTCCAGGGGTGTTTGTGACACACACCCTGTCCAATGGGGTTTGTGACACACACACTGTCCAATGGGGTTTGTGACACACACACTCTCCAATGGGGTTTTTGACACACACACTGTCCAGGGGGGGTTGTGACACACACGCTGTCCAGGGGGGGTTGTGACACACACGCTGTCCAATGGGGATTGTGAGAGACACAGTCTCCAATGGGGTTTGTGACACACACCCTGTCTAAGGGTGTTTGTGACACACACACTGTCCAGGGGGGTTCGTGACACACACACTGTCCAGGGGGGTTCGTGACACACACACTGTCCAGGGATATTTTGGACACACACAGTTTCCAGGGGGGCTTGTGACACATGCTGTCCAAAGGGGTTTGTGACACACACGCTGTCCAATGGGATTTGCGACACACACGCTGTCCCAATGGGGTTTGTGACACATACGCTCTCCAATGGGGTTTGTGACACACACCCTGTCCAATGGGGTTTGTGACACATACGCTCTCCAATGGGGTTTGTGACACACACCCTATCCAATGGGGTTTGTGACACACACCCTATCTAGGGGCGTTTGTGACATACACGTTGTCCAGGGGTGTTTGTGACACACACAGTTTCCAGGGGGGGTTGTGACACATGCTGTCCAATGGGGTTTGTGAGACACACCCTGTCCAGGGGCGTTTGTGACACAAACGGTGTCCAGGGGGGGTTGTGACGCATACCTGTAGGTAGTTAGGGTCTGGAGGCCGGAAGATCTCGCGCTGTACAGAAAGATAGTAGCCCCTCCCTAGGTAGGTAGGAGTATGTGAGGCAAGCAGATGGACGTGACGTTGCAAACATAAGGTATATAACGCTGTGTTACTTGTTAATAAACGCCATTTGCTTTCCACCACAGTGGCATCTGTGTGCTGATGGACCGAGCGACCTGGGATGTGGTCGCCGTGCTGTCTCTGAACCAGGTCGTCACTGCCCACTGAGAGGCAACAGGAAGGGAAGAGAACAAAGGGACTGAGAATCGAAGCAAAGTTTAGATCAAAATGAAGAGACTGGAAAGGGAAAACATGCAGCAATGAGCTGGAGGAAGAGGAAAAGAGGGCTGAGGAGCAGGAAAGAGGATGAGAAGACAAAGGAAAGGCAGAGCCAGCTGGACAGGGAAGATACAGCGAGAGGGGATGGGGCTGGGAACAGGCAAGGAAGACAGAAAGACAAACAGGACAGAAAGACATCAAGAAGGAAAAGGGGCAGTAATTGGACAGAGATGGAGAAAGAAGCAGCAGGGAAAGGGCAGACAGGCAGAAAGACAGAGAGGGAGCAGGAGAGAGAAAGAACAATAAGGATTGGGGCAGGATAGAGATTGGGAAAAAATCCTGGGGTGGGCAGCAAGAGGAAAAGGGAGTAAAAAAGAAGAGGGGCAGGAATAGGCGCAGGGAGTAGGACAGAGGGATACAGTGAGAAATGATGGGGCACGGAGCGGGACAGAGCAACAGACAAGAATGACGACAAAGAGAAACCGGGGATGATGAGAACACAGAGGGGTGGAGATGGAGAGGGAGATACGAGAAACTCTGCACAGAGATTCAGAAAGGTGGGGGAATAGGTGAGGAAGCAGCAGAGGGCCAGAGGGAGAAGAGATGAAGAGGAAGAAGGGCACAGCAGGAAAGAGGAGGGAGCAGGGAGGGACTGGGACACAAAACAGGGTGAAATGTCCCCAAAGGCCCAGGACTCACCGCACTTCCTGCTCTCTGCACTGCCAGGCAAGCTGTGGAGATCAGGCACTTCTGTCTGTGAGAAATGCAGTTGTGATTTGTGCTGAGATGTTTACAGATACAACCAAATGAGGCTCGGGCTCTGAACCTGCAAGAAGGAAAAGGTGGGTAAGATCTACATAAAAATTTTGAAACTTGTTTATGAGGTTATATTGATAGAGGGAGCTAACATTTTCAGGGTTAACCAACCACATAATAAGGGCCTACTAACGAACTAACACCCAGCGCTGTTTTGCTTATGGTCTAACGAACAAGTGTTTAAGGAATACAATTAAGGAATTGGATTAAATGTTGTTTATTCATAGAAAAAGCCTAAGTTATTTATTTCATTGCTTTACAACAAGTGATTGAATCTGCTATAGAAAAGTTCAACTCCCTCCTCTATAGCAAAGGACAAAAGAAAGTATGGATTTTTGTTGCATCTAATCCATAATGCAAGTACCAATTAAAACGTGTCTGCTGGAGTGGATATCCTGGACACGAACAGGCAGGTTCCTGGTGTTGTGCCCATGGTGATTCATCCACTGTGGCCGTGGGTGTCAGGCCTTGATACAACAGACACAAAACCTTGGGAGAGACGTGATCACAGTAAAATGCTTAAAGATAATGAGCTAGCACACTTGATTTAGTCTTTATTTAAAAATACACACGGCTGCTGTCTTTTTCCAGTTTAGCTACGATGGGCTCCAATATCTCTGTTAATTCTAACTACAACACGTGACAAAAATTAAGGGGGAAAGCTTTGTTTTTACAATGGTAAATACAGTCTAAATCGTAATTTGGGAAACAGATAAAGGGGTGTAGCAGATGAGGCACAGACTCTCTTTAAGATGCAGAGAGACATTTAATACAAACTCAGGTTTGCATCTGAAACATCGCGGACCTCTGTCCTTGATATACAGATCCTGTATCAATCCCTCTGTCCCTGATGTACCCACCGCGTATCAATCCCTCTGTCCCTCATGTACCCACCGCGTATCAATCCCTCTGTCCCTCATGTACCAATCCCTCTGTCCCTGATGGTTCATGTCCCACACAGTCCTTGCTGCTTGTGTTGTTCCACCAGCACTTGTTCTCACACTGTGACTCTTGCAATTTCTCACGGGCCTGATGTCACAACCCTGCCACATCTCCCCTTCTTTGTTTAACAATTGCAGCCATAGCAGCGTGTCACTGCACAGCCATTGCACCATTAAAGCTTTTTTCAACCATTCGTTGTGCACAAGAGAAGACACATGGTACACAATCAATAAGTACAGACTCCACATACAAACATTCTAAGCAGCAGGTTAAAGGGCCGTGTTTTGCAATTTTTGTGGCACCCATAACTGTTACAGAATCGCTACTTAATATTCCCTGCATAGTGTTTAACACAGAATAATGAGCTCCCAGTCAACTAAGAATTCTCATTCTCTGTTCTCCAAGTCAGGATCTATATTAATATATTTCTGAGCTGTTGGTTTAAGACAGTGTAAAAACTCAGTGGGAGACTCCTCACAATCCTGTTTAATCTCAGAAGGTTTTGGCATATTTACAGCTTTAGGCGCAGTGTGTCTAATCCCGTATAAAATGCACTGGCGATACCAATGCGGCCTGTCCCCCGATATAAGGATATCAGGATCCCACTCTGGACTGACCGAGGGACAATTTTGATCTCATGTTCTTTGTGTATTCTACACCAATAGCTGTTCTTCAACAAACCTTTTACTGGTTTGCATTTCTTTCCCTGATTATCCTTTTTCAAAACAAATGGATCTGAAGAGGATAAAGACAATGCATATGTAACACTATATATTGTGTAATATGCCTTATGTAATAGGCAATATATGATTTAAAATAGATATCTTACTACATATTACATGCAGCACATTACTATACCACAGATCTCAAAGTATACCCACCTAGACCTGTGAAGTATATTAATATTATTTACAGTGGCCACCATTAATTACAATATTCAATCAGATTCTCCCTGGTTGATGCCCTGTTGAACAGCAAACGATCCTTTTCCAATGTCAGAAAACACAGCCTGGGAGGGATTTCTCACGAATCCTCCTGCCGATTGTCCACTACCTACTTCACAATCACAATGACAGACAATTGGTGAACCCTAAGTACTGGACTATAAAATCCCCCAAGACACAAGTAACAACAACAACAAACCACTAAAGCCAGAAACAATTATACAATTGCTAAGGCACAAACAGCAAAATCATTAAAGGTACCTTTATCAAATTGCTGTTCCCTCGTTTTTCTCTTTAATTTATTGTTTTCTCATTTTCCTCTTTAATTTTTTATTTCTTTCTTTTTTTAAGTTACCCAGTTTACCAAAATGCGCAGACGCGAATGCGCAGACCCAACGCGCTGCTGTCGCCCACGTCTCGCGCAGGCAGCGTGCCAACGCAACCAGACAATGAAAGTGCCTTATATCATTGATGGGGTTTTACCCGCGTCCCGAGCTGGTTCGAGGAGCTGTGGTCCCTTCCAGGAATTCCCCGGTGCCGGCACAAGGTCCCAGAGATCCTGGGATCCACGGGAGGTCAGGCAGATTATCCCATCCTCGTCGCCAGAAATGATACCGAAAAGTCGTCAAACAGACTCTTTAACACTGTTTTGAAAGTGTTAAAAAGCAGGCACTTCTATTACAGCGCGCTGGGGGATCGCTCCTCTAATCGAGTGTGCATTCCGCTTTCCTCTGGTTTTACAGATCGTGGAACTCCTCAAACAGCAAAACATGCCAACCAATGTTACAGACGTCTCGTGCTCTTTCACCAGCGTGTGCAGCAGCAACAAGAAATCTGGAATGAGCGTCTACAGAAACACGTACGTATTTACCCAATTCAGAACAATGCGTTACATCCGCTGGCCGTACTTCATTGGCAGTAACCCCTCCTGGATTAACACCCTCTGTGGATGGCGCGGGTGCCAACTGTTGGCAATCAGGGCAGGACATAAGAACGCTCCTGGCCTGATCCACTGTCATTTGAAGTTGTCGTTTTAACGCCTTTGCACTCTGGTGAAAGAATTTATGTGATCATTTAGCTTGCTCCAAGGCTTTAGGCACAGTGAGCGGCACAGCTCGTGCATCGGCCCTCCTACTGCCTTCCGCAAGTGGTCCTGGAAGGGCCACTGCGAGAGCGGGTGTGCATTGCATAATACCTATGATGTCTATGATTTATTAGAAACCATAGCATTCTCAATTCAGCCATCAAAAGAGGATTATCCTCTTCCTTAAGAAAAGAAGCTTCCAGGCGGTTAAGTATGCCAGCCGCATAATATGAGCCAGTTACAACATTCAAAGGCTTGTTACAGAACACCTCAAAGCGATCCTAACAGCTGTCAGCTCAAGAACTTGTTTGACTCTTGGTCTCTTTTTCTACCTTGTGTTTGCAGCACTGGGTATCTGAGTTTAGCCATGTAATTACAACTTTATGTGAGCGACCACAGGCATCAGTAAATAGAGTCTTGTCGCTTACTGGTCGTTGCTGACAGCAGCATGTATTGCGAATTCTCCTTCGTTGTAGAAAGAAATATACCTTCAGGTCTACCCCATACATAGCATATAAACATTCTCTGCCTTTAATTATCGGTTTTGCATACATTTCTTTTATTATCCAAACTGTTTTCATTGGTGTGTGAGCTAGAAAAACCCATACGGCCACAGTCACCTTTCTCCCTCCTTGAGCTCTCCTGACCTGCGGTTCCACCACTGGTGTCTTCTTTCTTGATCCCTCTTGACTGGCAGGTGCGCTCCAACCCTCCTTTATCCATCACTCTTCCTCATGGGTTCACCTCCTTCCTTGCTTTTCCTTTGCATGCTGCTCCCCCTGAAGAGAAACACACAGAGGACTGAGCTACACCAGCCCAAGGGCACTACAGTCAGACAGGGGCTGAGTCCGGGGCTGACACCTCCCCACACCCCACAGCGCGCCCACCTTGCCTTGGCACCAACCCCTGGCACAGCCCTTCCCCTCAGCTCTGCCGTCCCTGCAGCACAGCTTCCGCACGTGCCCTGCTCAGGCTGGACCCCAATGTCACGGGTTAGAGATGTCACAGCTCAGTACAAATGCCCACGGTCCTCACCTGCTCTTTGGTACTTGCGGAGGGTCACGTCGCTGTGCCCCGGGGCACTGGCCTGCACGGCCCTGCCCGGCAGCGGGAGCGTCTGGAGCTGCCGGCTGGTTCTCCAGCTTTAGGGTCACCCGCAGCAGCCCGCTCTCCTCAGCTCTGCACACCCAGCCAGTTGCGCCGCCCAGGCAAAGTCAGCTTCACCCTCTGCCCTACACCTCACCTGCAAACAGCCAACTCTTCAGCTGACAACCGTCCAAAACCCACCGACAAACCCTCCAAATCTCAGCCTTTCGCTTTCAGCTGCTGCCTCTAGTGCATCTCACAGACAAGCCTCCAAAATCCCCTCATCCTGCAATAATACTCCAGCACTCATCGCCTGCGGGAACAACCGCCACAATACCATGCAAACACCAACCAGTTCTGGCACGGAAATACCGCTTTCTCCTCCAGATCCCACCTACACCAACTGCTGACAAACACACGCTGTCCTCACCAAAGCCAAACGCTGCAACAACCAGCGACAACTCAAATGTGCGTGTGCGGCGCAAAACCGCAGGTGTGAGCTAACGCAGAGCTGGGCTTGACAGCTGCACAGTGTGCACCCTGTGGCTTAACGTGGCCAGTCACTGCCATTCCGCCTTCTCCCTGGGAGAAGCGCATGAGCACAGGCTGCTTCAAGGCACGATGCGAACGGTTTGGATCTCCGGGTCTCTGAGGGCGAGAGCGATAAATGTGACCTGTGTGTGCCGCAGGAACTTCCCGGCCACTTGCTCCTCCATTCAGTCAGGTGCTGCAAGAGAGGGACAGACAAAGAAACAGTTAGGACCGGATTAACAACCTCGTCATCCCTGTCCCCAAACCTGCAGGCGTCCTAGGAGGCCTGATCTAAGTTTGGCTCTTCTCCCGCTCTTTGCTGGAATACTTCACTGCACAAATTTCTGTCATGAACACTCTCTTAACCAGTCTGATGTGTTCATAGCTCCCAGCCCAGCGTCCATTCCTCAAGGTACCTCAGCATTTCCCTTTGAAACCAGACCTGAGTGCCATCCCGTCCTGAGCTCCCTCAGCATTGCCCCCTGCAGCCTCCCCGACGCCATCTCCTCCCCGAGGTCCCTCAGCCTTTCCCGCCAAAGCCCCCCCGATGTCACCCCCTCCCCGAGGTCCCTCAGCCTTTCCCGCCAAAGCCCCCCCGATGTCACCCCCTCCCTGAGGTCCCTCAGCCTTTCTCGCCAAAGTCCCCCCGATGTCACCCCCTCCCTGAGGTCCCTCAGCCTTTCCCACCAAAGACTCCCCGATGTCACCCCTCTCTGAGGTCCCTCAGCCTTTCCCGCCAAAGCCTCCCCGATGTCACCCCCTCCCTGAGGTCCCTCAGCCTTTCCCGCCCAAGCTCCTTCCCCGCCGTCCCGCCCTCAGGCTCCTCCGCCGCTCCCCCCGTTCCCGGCCCCTCCCGGCGGCAGCGCCGCCCCCGCCCCTCGCGCCCCCTGGCACCGCCCCCTCCCGCTCGCCTTCCTCCCTCTGCCCTGTGGCACCACGGGCTCCCCCCTCCGCCCCACGGTCCCGCCCGAGCCCCGCGCAGCGCTCAGCCCGGGGCTCCCTTCCCTCACAGCCGCCCGCGTGTTTCCCCCTCGCCCCTTGCTCGGCCCGGGGCCGCGCTGTTGCGGCTGCCTGCCCCTCGCCTTCCTCCTGCCCAAACCAGCCCGTCCCTCCCCCTCCAGCCTCCCCCCTCAGCCGGGACCGGGGCGGCCCCGGCCGGTCTCCCCGGTGTCCGCCCGCCCCTCGCTCACCGCCGGCCCCGCCGCTCCTCGCGCGCTCCTCCCGCCGCCGCACCGGCGGCACGCACTCCCCCGCCCCCGCACTTACGCAGCGTGGCCCCGCCCATCCGGCGCAAGAGCCAATCCCGTCCGGCGCCCGCCACTGGGCCCCGCCCCCCCTCCCGGCCCGGAGCCGCCGACGGCCGCAGAGCGGCGCTGTCCGCCCGCAGCGCGGCCCCGGCCTCGGCCCCGGCGGGGCAGCGGCAACGGGGCCGGGAGCGCTCGGGCTGCGCCTGTCCGGGACGGCCCGGGACCGAGGGCTCCGCCGCCTGCCCGGGATGGCCCGGGACCGAGGGCTCCGCCGCTGCAGCCCGTTTCGTGCCGCTTGCACCCCCGGCTTACACGGCTGCAGCCTTCCTGCTGCTTTAGTTCACACATCTTTCTTCCTTCTACCTGCACAGCAGTTCACACTCACAAACGTTGCAGAACAATCTACAAACATTACAAAGATAGACCACGGACCACAGCTTCCTGAGCTTTCGGGTTAAAGTTCCTGTAGATCCCCATGTTTCAATCAAACAGACACCACCAGTAGAGCTGCTGCCTCTGCCGTCTTTGGTCAGAAAGAAGTGACAACACCAGAAAACACATTGGCAGCCGGTGCTTTGACCAGTGAAGGTGGGATCTACAAAAGTCTGATTAAACCAAACAGCCTGAGGTCTTTAGCAAGCTGCAGATCTGCCAGGCATGCTGAAATGCCTGAAATTTACTCCTGCAATATTCCACAATCGAACAGCCCTTCATCTCAAATCTCATCTCAAAGTTCCAAGCCAGTACATTAACAGCTGTCACTAGGTATTAGAAGACCACTGCAAGATCGTACTGCTTTTTGAGTTCAATAAGAATTTTTCAATAAACCGAAACGCAAGCAGTTTCTGCAGTCTGTTGCTCATCCTCCTGTTCATTCCTTAGCACTACAGCAATCGGTTTTTATACGACGTGTCAGCAGAGGCGTTTGAAAAACCCCAAACAAAACTTATTCCAGTCCACGGACCCCCTCGCTGCCCCCCCTCACCCTGAGCCCCACGATCAGCACTTGGTGTGGGAGAGGAGCATAGCTCGACATGTTGTATCTGGGATGCTGTATCTATTACGCTGTACCTAGGATGCTGTATCTGGGATGCTGTATATGGGATGCTATATCTGGGATGCTGTATCTGGGATGCTGTACCTCGGATACTGTATCTGGGATGGCATATCTGGGATGTTGTATCCGGGATACTGTATCTAGAATGCTGTATCTAGGATGCCGTATCTAGGATGCCGTATCTAGGATACTGTATCTAGGATGTTGTATTTGGAATGCTGTATCCGGGAAGCTGTATCGGGGATGCTGAATCTGGAATGCTGTATCTGGGATGCACCCGACCAAGTGCCTTTGTGTGAACATGAAACAGCCGTCTATACAGAGCTCCCTTGAATCTGTCCGCGTGTGAAATGCAGGACTGGGCAACGTCGTGCAACACGCGGAACCTGGCCAACAAACGGCGCAGCTGAGCACTCACTCCAGCTTAAGCACGAATGGAGCCTGCATCAAGGCACACGCATGTGGACAGACAATCGTTTGTAGACACACATGCTTTCACGCACACGGCCGTCCAAGTACAGGGACGTATCTGCACGTACCCTCCAAAAGAATAGTCTCGTGCAGCCACGTATGCGTGATGCAGTACGACAACCATCAATGCACACCTGTTTGCCTTCAAGCATGTAAGCACGTATCGCGTACGTCTCTCTGTGCATAGATGGGAGTGGGCGCGCATGCGGATATGTGCATGTGTATGGCCAGGCGTCTGCTTAAGCATCAGTGTGTGAAAATGTAGGTGCTTTTCTCTAGCTGCGTTCGTACGCGCGAGGTGGTGGGAGCACCTACCTGGGAGCTTGTGGAAAGGTTTCTGCTTGGTTTTCAGTGAGGAATCGTGTGTGTTCACGTGGACAAAAACAATGCGTAGCAACTAGGTTCCAGCGCAGAAAACGCATGTGTTCCGATGCGCTCTCTTTCTCTCCCTATACCGAGTCGTGTATAGAAACCGCTAAGCCTGCGATCGGCAAGTAAGCTACCACGAAGCGTGCCGTACGGAGAAAATACCAACACATCCTCCGTCCACACCTTGTTTCTGATACGTGCTTGAACGCAAATACCTTCGTGCTGCTGTGGCATAAATGACGTCCCCCAGAATATGTGATTGCGCACACCTGTGCAATTGCTTGGTTCTACAATCAGTCCTGGTGTGCGGAGCTTTCAGAACTGCCTCTGCGGAGTCGTCTGCGGAAATGCCGCTGACGGAACACGCACCCTCGATTGTTTACCAAAATATAGGCAGACGCGTTTTACCACGTCGTTCAGCATGCAGAAAGCTACGTCTGTTACGAAGAGACAACGGAAACGCCTGTTCACGCACAGAAGAAAAACCCGACCAGGTGCCTTTGTGTGAACGTGAAACGGCCGTCTATACACTCGCAGGCACGAGAACGTGCATCAATGCAGTCACACAGCCACCAGCTTTTGAGCACAGGCTCTGCTGGTTTTCGCACTTTTCAGGCACAATCCCGAAAGCCGCGCACAATGCCCTTCATTCGCTAAATGTCGTCTAGGGAAGCATTTCTCCGGTCGATCTACCGCTCAGCTTTCTTCTGGCGTTACTGAGAAATGTCAGCGCAGGGAATCCGTCTCTGTCGAGCACACGTCAATCCCTCTTCGGTTTTCCTTTGTTGACTCTGCCTAGATGATTTCCCTGGTCTCTCTTCATCGAGGCAGTCGTGGCTGTGCTGCTTTACACACAGACACAACCAACGCACACCAAGTGTCGAGAGACACACTCCGCTGAGCTCAACACTAGCGCAGATGCACATGTGCGACGAAATGAGCACACAAGTTTGTGGAGAGAAAGACATGGACTCACACGCGTGTGGAGCGACGAATAGATACAGCAGGCGCCAGGACCACAGACTGACCTACAGTCAGACTGTCCCCACACCAACAGAGACCGCTCTGCAGCTATCCTAGACGTTGATTATCGAACCAGCCACACTGACCTGCCCCAAACTCCCAGACACTTACAGGCAAGACACAATCTCTCCGACAAAAACACAAGTGTTCGCTCTCAGCTGTAGATCAGGGACAAGCTTGCGCAGTGACGCCCTGTTGCTCTTTCGCCTTAAGGCATGATCTCTTTCGTTTCTCTTGTACATCGGCTGCGGAAAGCTATTCCTCGCGCACTGTGAAGCATTTGCCAAGAGTGAGAAGTAGCTTAGAGCAGCATTCAGTTCTGCCTAGGACTGTCTTTGCTCCTTTACTAGAAGAGCTCCCGTGCATCTATACGCATGAGAAATGCAGGACTGGGCAACGTCGTGCAACACGCGGAGCTTTGCTAAAAGACGGCGCAGCTGTGCACTCACTCCACCTTAAGCACGAATGGAGCCTGCAAAAAGGCACACTCATGTGGACAGAAAATCGTTTGTAGACACACACGCTTTCACGCACACGGTCGTCCAAGTACAGGGACGTATCTGCACGTACCCTCCAAAAGAATATTCTCGTGCAGCCACGTATGCGTGATGCAGTACGACAACCATCAACGCACACCTGTTTACTCTCAAGCATGTCAGCACGTTTCGCGTACGTCTTTCTGTCCAAAGATGGGAGTGGGCGCGCTTGCGGATGTGGGCATCCGTATGGCCAAGCGTTTGCTTAAGCATCAGTGTGTGAAAATGTAGGTGCTTTTCTCTAGCTGCAATCGTGCGCACGAGGTGGTGGGTGCACCTACCTGGGAGCTTGTGGAAAGGTTTCTGCTTGGTTTTTAGTGGGGAACCGTGTATGTTAACGTGGACAAAAACAATACGTAGCAACTAGGTTTCAGCGCAGAAAACGCATGTGTTCCGATGCGCTCTCTTTCTCTCCCTATACCGAGTCGTGTATAGAAACCGCTAAGCCTGCGATCGGCAAGTAAGCTACCACGAAGCGTGCCGTACGGAGAAAATACCAACACATCCTCGTCCACACATTGTTTCAGATTCGTGCCTGAACGCAAATACCTTCATGTTGCTGTGTCATAAAAGACGTCCGTCAGAATATGTGACTGCATGCACCGGTGCAATTGCTTCGTTCTACAATCAGTCCTGGTGTGCGGAGCTTTCAGAACTGGCTCTGCGGAGTCGTCTGCGGAAATGCCGCTGACGGAACACGCAGCCTCGATTGTTTACCAAAATATAGGCAGACGCGTTTTACCACGTCGTTCAGCATGCAGAGAGCTACGTCTGTTCCGAAGAGACAACGGAAACGCGTGTGCACGCACAGAAGAAAAACCCGACCAGGTGCCTTTGTGTGAACGTGAAACAGCCGTCTATACACTCGTAGACACGGGAAGGTGCATCAATGCAGTCACACAGCCACCAGCTTTTGAGCACAGGCTCTGCTGGTTTTCGCACTTTTCAGGCACAATCCCGAAAGCCGCGCACAATGCCCTTCATTCGCTAAATGTCGTCTAGGGAAGCATTTCTCCGGTCGATCTACCGCTCAGCTTTCTTCTGGCGTTACTGAGAAATGTCAGCGCAGGGAATCCGTCTCTGTCGAGCACACGTCAATCCCTCTTCGGTTTTCCTTTGTTGACTCTGCCTAGATGATTTCCCTGGTCTCTCTTCATCGAGGCAGTCGTGGCTGTGCTGCTTTACACACAGACACAACCAACGCACACCAAGTGTCGAGAGACACACTCCGCTGAGCTCAAAACTAGCACAGACGCACATGTTCGACGAAATGAGCACACATGCTTGTGGAGAGAAAGACATGGACTCTCACGCGTATGGAACGACGAATCGATACAGCAGGCGCCAGGACCACAGACTGACCTACAGGCACACTGTCCCCACACTAACAGGTACCGTTCTGCAGCTATCCTAGACGGTGATTATCGAACCAGCCACACTGACCTGCCCCAAACTCCCAGACACTTACAGGCAAGACACAATCTCTCCGACAAGAACACAAGTGTGCGCTCTCAGCTGTCGATCAGGGACAAGATTGCGCAGTGATGTCCTGTTGCTCTTTCGCGTTAAGGCATGACCTCTTTCGTTTCTTTTGTAGATCACCTGCTGAGCGCCTTTCCTCGGGCCACTGTGAAGCATTTGCCATAGGTGAGAAGTAGCTCGGAGCAGCGTTCAGTTCTGCCTGCGACTGTCTTTGCTCCTTTACTAGCAGAGCTCCTTTGCATCTGTCCGCGTGAGAACTGTAGGACTGGGCAACGTCTTGCGACACGGGGAGCTTTGCTAAAAGACGGCGCAGCTGTGCACTCACTCCAGCTTATGCACGAATGGAGCCTGCATCAAGGCACACGCATGTGGACAGACAATCGTTTGTAGACACACATGCTTCCATGCACACAGTCGTCCAAGTACAGGAACGTATCTGCACGTACCCTCCAAAAGAATATTCTCGTGCAGCCACGTATGCGTGATGCAGTACGCCAACCATCAATGCACACCTGTTTACCCTCAAGCATGTCAGTACGTTTCGCGTACGTCTCTCTGTGCATAGATGGGAGTGGACGCGCTTGCGGATGTGTGCTTGTGTGTGACCAGGCGTTTGCTTAAGCATCAGTGTGAAAAATTAGGTGCTTTTCTCTAGCTGCGTTCGCGTGCACGAGGTGGTGGGTGCGCCTACCTGGGAGCTTGTGGAATGATTTCTGCTTGGTTTTCAGTGGGGAATCGTGTGTGTTCACGTGGACAAACAGAAGGCGTAGCAACTAGGTCCCAGTGCAGAAAACGCAAGTTTTCCTATGCACTCTCCCTAAATGGATTCCTGTATAGAAACCGCTAAGCCTGCGATCGGCAAGTAAGCTACCACGAAGCATGCCGTACGGAGAAAATACCAACACATCCTCGTCCACACATTGTTTCAGATTCGTGCCTGAACGCAAATACCTTCGTGTTGCTGTGCCATAAAAGACGTCCGTCAGAATATGTGACTGCGTGCACCGGTGCAATTGCTTGGTTCTACATTCAATCCTGGTGTGCGGAGCTTTCAGAACTGCCTCTGCGGAGTCGTCTGCAGAAATGTCGCTGACGGAACACGCAGCCTCGATTGTTTACCAAAATATAGGCAGACGCGTTTTACCACGTCGTTCAGCATGCAGAGAGCTACGTCTGTTCCGAAGAGACAACGGAAACGCGTGTGCACGCACAGAAGAAAAACCCGACCAGGTGCCTTTGTGTGAACGTGAAACAGCCGTCTATACACTTGCAGACACGGGAACGTGCATCAATGCAGTCACACAGCCACCAGCTTTTGAGCACAGGCTCTGCTGGTTTTCGCACTTTTCAGGCACAATCCCGAAAGCCGCGCACAATGCCCTTCATTCGCTAAATGTCGTCTAGGGAAGCATTTCTCCGGTCGATCTACCGCTCAGCTTTCTTCTGGCGTTACTGAGAAATGTCAGCGCAGGGAATCCGTCTCTGTCGAGCACACGTCAATCCCTCTTCGGTTTTCCTTTGTTGACTCTGCCTAGATGATTTCCCTGATCTCTCTTCACACAGAGCAGTCATGACTGTGATGTGTTACACACAGGCAAAGCCAACGCACACCAAGTGTCCAGAGACACACTCCGCTGAGCTCAACACTAGCGCAGATGCACATGTGCGACGAAATGAGCACACAAGTTTGTGGAGAGAAAGACATGGACTCACATGCGTGTGGAGCGACGAATAGATACAGCAGGCGCCAGGAACACAGACTGACCTACAGTCAGACTGTCCCCACACCAACAGGGACCGCTCTGCAGCTATCCTAGACGTTGATTATCGAACCAGCCACACTGACCTGCCCCAAACTCCCAGACACTTACAGGCAAGACACAATCTCTCCGACAAGCACACAAGTGTCCACTCTCAGCTGTAGATCAGGGAGAAGCTTGCGCAGTGACGCCTTGTTGCTCTTTCGCGTTAAGGCATGATCTCTTTTGTTTCTCTTGTAGATCGGCTGCTGAGCGCCTTTCCTCGGGCCCCTGTGAAGCATTTGCCATAGGTGAGAAGTAGCTCGGAGCAGCGTTCAGTTCTGCCTACGACTGTCTTTGCTCCTTTACTAACAGAGCTCCCGTGTATCTGTCTGCGTGAGAAATGCAGGACTGGGCAACATCGTGCGACACGCGGAGCTTTGCCAACAAACGGCGCAGCTGTGCACTCACTCCAGCTTAAGCACGAATGGAGCCTGCATCAAGGCACACGCATGTGGACAGACAATCGTCTGTAGACACACATGCTTTCACGCACACGGTCGTCCAAGTACAGCTGCGGGGTGCGCGGCCCCTCGGGCAGGGTGCTCCCGGTCTCTTGGCCGAAGGCTGGGGCTGGCAGACGGGTTCAGGCGCTTTGGCCTGCTTTTTTGCCAGCGCCGCCTTCTCGGTGCCGTGAAGAAAATCCCGCGCGATTGTTTCCGCTCGCTGCTCAGGAGATTCCGCGTCTGGGGCCGTGGACTGAGGAGGAACGTTTGCGAGTTGGAGGACGCTACAAGATATTCCCCGTGGAAGCCGGAGAAGAGGTGAATTGGCTGCCAGTGGAGCTGTGTTCCGTGCAGTCTTCAGTTTAGGACGTTCAGTTTGTCCTTCCAGAAAAGGAGCAGTCATTAGCAGGCCTGGGAGAGGCCATTAAGTGCGTGATCAGAATGGAAGCCAGATTGCACTCGACGTTGCTGCTGTCGGTCTTGGCTTTCGGTGGTTTCCCCACGGCTGCCTAGTGTTTGGGAGCGCGGAGGGGGCGTTTTTTCTTCCCCAAGGAGAGGCTGTGCTTAAAAAAGAATTTGTTTCCTCAGAGAAGTGCAAGTCCGTGTGTGTAAGCCAGCCAAAATCGCCAGCCGAGTCAAGTTCCGAGTGTGCGTCTGTCAGACGGCCGCTTGACGTTGCCGAGTTCCCAGCTGTGCAGTTGTACTGGCGAAGGGCAATGCAGGACGGAAGGGTTTTTTCTGCTGCGGGGACCCAGCCGCCCCCCTTTTCAGCGGAAAGCAAGGGAGCGCGGTTTATTGTTCCCTTTGCAACGCGGCTGCTGGCGCGGGAGGGCTGGAGGGCTGGAGGGGCGGAGCGCTGGTTGGCTGCCTAGGCACGTCAGTCGCCACTCTGTCCGCCTATCAGGTTGCCAGAGGGGCGGGCGTTGAGGTCTCCGTACTGCGCATGCCCGACTCGCGAGCGCTGCTAGGCGGCGAGAGAGGTGATTGACGTGTCCTAGGCAGCCAACCGGGACGCGGCAAGGGGCGGGTGCTGCGGTCTCGCTACCGCGCATGCCCAAAGCACGAGCGCCTGGCGGGAGCGGAGCGGCGGAAGAGGCGGCAGGTGAGTGCGGCCGCGGCGCGGGTGACCGTGCCGGTGGAACGGGGCGGGCGGGATTTGCCGGCGCGTCGCGGAGGCGTTCGTCTCCGGTTCCCCCCCGCCAAGCTGGCGAAGCTGGCGGGAGGCGTGTGAGCCTGCGGGCAGGTGCGCTGAAGGCTGGCGGTCTGGAGCCGTGTCTCCCTCCGGCGCAGCGCCCGTGCCCGGTCCGGCGGTCCCTCCGGGAGCGGCGCAGCCCCCGTTAGTCGAGGGGACGTTGAAAAGCAGAGCTGGTGGCGTGGCGAGTGGGGCGCCGCTTCGGCGGGAGCTCGGGGCGAGGCGCGGCGGGTTCTGTGTCCTGTGGGCGCGGCTTTCGCGCCGCGGCTGTCTGTGTGCTAGACGCCCTGAGTCCTAAGGAGATGTATCTTTTGGGATTCGTTCTACAAGTCAAAGAGAGGAGCCGAATATGTGCTGAATGTTATAGTTAGAACTGATATTCTGTGAAGAAGTGAAGTGGTCTGAAAAAAAGACACATTTCTTAAAAGCTAGTGCAGCATTGTGTATCTTCACATGAATCGACTCAAACGTCCCCCCCGTAAATAAAACCCAGCTCCCCCCAGAAACAACATAGAAGAAACGAGCTAGCAGAGCTCCTGTGACAAAAGGAGGTCAGTATTTTTCCCTCAGTTTTTTCCTTATCTGAAGAAATCAAAGGGAATTTTAGATCGTATTTTTTCCGTCTAAATCAAGTGTTGACGTAGACTTTTGTGTTCAGATAATCAACATTGTCTGTAAAGAATTGTTTAACAAAAACAAGCAGAAACCAAAACCAGGTTCAGACCTGTAAGAAGCATAGAATAATTTCGTTTGTAAGAAACCATCTAGGGGGGTCACCTTGTTGAATTGCCTTCACAATGAGATCAGGTCACTGAATGCCTTGTCTACTGAAATTCTGAATATCTCCAAGGTTGGGGATTCCATGGGCTCCCCGGGAAGCTGGTGCTTAAGCATTTGTGTCACCAAACATGCTAAAAAAATACCTCACTAGTTAGCTTTGTTTTACCATGAGAAGCTTTTGTTCTCTTCCTAGGTGTTGCAACCATCATTATTGTGGGTGATGAAGGAGCTTCTGGGGTGGTTGGGATAGCTCATTCATCCCAGCATGTTCTGATTGGAGAACCTTCAGGAAATTATAATGGGACTGCTCTTATTAGGTGAGTACATCACTCATTTATCCAAAACAGCTCTGTTTCAAAAGCTATGAGGCTCCACATTTGGCAAGAATTAATTGAATGCTGCATTTCATTATCACTTCTAAAATCATAAGTATTTTCAAAATTAGATGCTTGTTTTTTAAGAAGGGCAGAACATACTACGTAGGTGTCTTTTCAGTATTGCTGAGGAGCTTTAGATATGTCTTCCAATTATTTACAACATAGATTCATTAAAGGAAAGAGGATTCTAATCAAAGGAATAGGGGAAGGCAGTCAATTATATTTGAAGATGCTTTGTGCTTTTCAGGATTCAGTTCAGGATTGGTGCTTGAACTGAAATTCGGTACATTGTTACGATGATCAGCATAACCAAAGCAGCACTGGGTCTTAGTTGAAACAAGATGCAATTCTTTCACTGCATTCAGTCAGCTGAAAACAAGATGAAGAAATCACAATGTTACCATACCTTCTAACAGAATTGGAGAAAAAGTATTACAACACTTTCCCTTAGTGAAACAGCAAATAGAAGCAAGAAAACAAGATTCTCATGCTGCCCTGAGAATCCCAACAGACAAAGGGATGCTTTGTGCAGCACCAGTTTAGAACATGTACTAGATCATGGTATAGACAATTTCTTGCCATGCTTCAGTTCACCGACAATGTCATGAGTAGGATTAGCCTCTAGCTTTTTAGACAAGCAGCACACAGAACATTTCTCAAGTGATCTCATAGTACTATTCTCGTATCTTTCTGCCTTCAAAACCAAATTACCTCTGGGTGCTACCCGTAAGTCCCATTTCCCTTCTGTTTTGCATGTCTGTTTCCTGAAAAGCAGAAAGACAGCTCAGTTTTCAGCTGCCAACGTTGGGCTGTATGCACAAAGAAACTATAAAGTGCTCTGGGTAAAAATACAGCTCAAGATGCCTCCCAACATGGGGAAGTAAATCAGAACTGCAGACACGTTATTGCTCTGAAGAGGTTATGGTAAAGATCTTAATAGTGACTTAATAGATTAAAATTCAAGCTTCACAGTGCTGGTAACATTTCTTCCATGCACAACAATATCTATGCTTTATATCTCTGGATTTGGTATCAAATATTAAAGGTAGAAGATTAAATCTGTGTTTGCATTCTGCAGCCTGACACGTGGCCCAGGGATTTTTGGTGAAATCATAATATATTGGAATATAACACCCCGTCATCACACAGAATTTATTGAGACGTTGGGGACCTTGACAATGCGAGACAGGCAGTGTGCAGCAGTGGTTCTAATACAGGTACAAGAGATTTTACACCAGTAGCTCTTTCAGGTTCTTCCTTTTATCTAGCCAGCATCTTGATTAGAAATTAGTTATACCTCTCTACCTGGAAATGGTTAATTGATTCTTCTCCCTAGGCTGTCGATGATAACCGTCCTGAGGAGAAGCATTACTACACATTTGAATTAACTGGGATCAGTGATGGAGGACTCATAAATGAATCTAGCAGCACAGCAAATATTACCATGGCCGCCAGTGATTTTCCATACGGAGAGTTTACATTTTCACGAGAAATATTGCTGACAACAGAAGAAGAAAAATGGGTATATGGTTAAAATTCCTTCTTACGTAAAATATCGATAGATATCAATATTGTCGGTAGATTTATACTTAACTTTAGGAAAAAAAAAAAAGGCAGAGATTTATTCTGCATTTATCATAGCACAGTCCATCTGAGGCTTTTGGTGTTTTTAATACTCTGAGAAAGATGCCTGTCTGTTAAATTATGTGTATTCTGCACTTACTGCAGCAAATTGTCACCTGGCAGAACCGTTGAGAAGGTGCCTATAGAACAGTCTCAGAATGGTAACAGAAAAGCAAAGCCATTTTTTAAAGCAAATGTCCTCTCTCCCTCAGGTTAACATCACTGTTTTGCGTTCAAGGGGATCCTATGGCAAAGTGCGTCTTTGCTTCCAGAGAATAAATGGGACTGCAGAGGAGGGAGTTGATTTCACCCCCACAGTAAGGGAACTGTTATTTGAACCACATGAGGAGAGTAGAATGATTTCGGTTGAAATTCATGATGACGACTTTCCTGAAGGTCCTGAAGACTTTTCAGTGATGATTACCAAAGTGGAACTCCAAGGAAGGTCAAGATAAAATTAATTATAAGATAAAATTAATTAAAAGCAGGAGATCAAACTGTATTTGGAATCTGACCTACCTGCATAAAGGCACCGCTGGATTTCAGGTGTTTTACTGTAAAATTTCATATGGCAGCTATAATAGTAATAATAATACAAATTGGATGTATGGCAATCCAAATTCTTTCAACATTAATTTTAAGATTTTGCTGATTCAGATTTATTAAAGCTGAAAGTCCATCCATTACATAGAAGTTGTCAAATCACATGAAACTCAAAGAAGAAGATAAAATGTGAAAGAAAAAGCGAAAGACCCACATTTCTGTGAAAAAACTGCCAGTTTTGCAGATATAGTTTGAAAAAGTGTGACCAAAAATCTTCAGTGGTAACTGTCAGAAAATAAAAGTATTTGTGGTAATTGAAAATTGTCATACTTGCATTACAATACTTTTGCAAGATTTTTTTTTAATGTAATATTCCTTTTTATGTTCTTGCAAGTGGATTTGATTTCACCGTAAAGGAAAATGATCTACAGATAGCTCAACCCCCAGTAATAGGAAATATCTCCACAGTACGAGTCACTATAGCAAAAAGTGATAATGCAGAAGGCATCATAGAATTTGATCCACAGTATATCCTTCTACAGGGTAAGTTTACCAGAGGTTTTCACTATGGTTTAGAGGATAAGCCTGTGGCTCTCTCACAAATTTTGAAATAAAATAACTTTTTTTTCCCAATTTTTCTTGAAGTTCAAGAGGATGCTGGATTAATCATGATTCCTGTTGTGAGAAAGCGTGGAACGTATGGCGATGTAACAGCCGATTTCCTTTCTCGAAGTATTTCTGCACTTCTGAACGCTGACTACATCATCCATAATGATTCTGTCATTTTTTATCGTGGCCAGAACCAGACTTTTATCTATATCTCTATCACAGATGATGAAGAAAGGTAATTATTTTTTTCAGATATTTATTCACTAATCTACTTCTGAGAAACTGTTTTTTAGCACGTGCAGTGTGCCTGTCAGCAGAGTTTGAATTGAAAAGCAAATTTCTGCAGCCCTGAAATATTTAAAGGGAGGGAAAAGAAGCTATGATTGGAGTTTCA
Organism: Nesoenas mayeri; assembly: GCF_963082525.1. Classification (NCBI taxonomy): domain Eukaryota; kingdom Metazoa; phylum Chordata; class Aves; order Columbiformes; family Columbidae; genus Nesoenas; species Nesoenas mayeri. The sequence continues at coordinate 580,517 of NC_137571.1, forward strand.
TAGTGCCTGTTAAATTTTATGCAAACAACTACATTCTTTTTACCTAGATTATCAGAAAGTTTGGGTGTTAATAGTATTGCTGTGAATAATAAAATATTTTGCTGATTTTTTTTTTTTTTTTTTAAATTTAGCACATGTGGAAAATAAAACAATATTTTTATTTCAGATATCACCATTCTCTGCAAATGGGGGGAATCTTCTGCTGTATGCTTACAGAGATGACTTCTGTATATTTTTAAACACATCCAGCTGGACGCATGGTTGAATGACAAATCATAATTTTAATTTTTTGTTCTTGTGTGTCTCAGAAGGTCTTTTTTTCTGGTTTTTTTTTCCATGCAGCGAATTTGCGGAGCAATTTGAAATCCAGCTGACGGGAGCCACTGGTGGAGCAGCCCTTGGGCTCCATCTACTGAGCCAGGTCACCATTGCCAAAAGCGACTGCCCCCAGGGCATCATCCGATTTCTCAGCCAAAGTCGAATTACTCTTCCCAATCCCGATACACCGACAACAGTGTCGCTGGTGCTGGAAAGGACAGGAAAATTGTTTGGGGAGACACAGGTGGGCCCTGGTTCTCAAAAACTGAACGTTTTCCAGTGACAAGGCCAAAAATCTTCTTTTTTTGCGTCAGGGGCTTCCTTGTGACTGATTTCTAATGGGATAGTTGCAGCTTTTCATTAAGTGTGAATTCTGTATAGTTGCAGAAGAACAGAAAATATTGTTACTTTTTTGATCTTCTCTTTGTCCTCCTGCTTTTCTCCTTTTATTATGGTCTGGTGTACTTTATTTTGAACCATCTCCCAATCCCATTGAAAATATAGTTAATTTCATGCACCACCGCTAATTTAATTGAACTCAGTTGAATTACTTCCTGAAGCTGGTCAATTTATTTTTATTTTCAGTAAATTGTTTACTATGAGGCCTCTAGACTTTTTTTAGTCTGTATGTATCACTGCCAAAGTGAAAGTATAAATATGAACCAAGATAAGGCTTCCACAGTCTGGGCAAATGATTGGAAAATTGGCATTAAAGGCCATGAGCTACTGCTCTCCTCATGTGAAAACTGCCGTGGTCTTCTTGGACTTTTCCTAGAAGTCATTGAAGAAAACTGAAAAACAATTAAGTGTCAAAATAATAATTTTAAGATGCTGAATAGGACCCCTTCAAAACCAATCTAATTTGTGGGAAATTTTGAAAATATTCTAGCTTTTAATCAGCCTGAGGAAGTGTGAATCGTGATTTGAGGCATTAAAAACTTCTATTGCAGAAAATATTTGTGGTTCTCAGTCTTGATATCACACTTGCCAGGGAATGTTTCTGGTCAGGATACTTATTTGGTGAGCTTTTCAAAACAACTTGTGAAAGGAAGAGAAAAGTAAACTGGCCTGTGCATTTCCTGTTACGTGCTACAGAAACCTCAGTTTATTTTCTTTTCTGTAACTAATATCTAGAATTTAATAAAATGGCATTGTGGCTAACTAGCACTTCAGAATTTCTATTTTGAATGTTTATTTTTCTCCAAAGGATTCTATATTTTCCCACATATAATCAATTATTAATATGTTGTGTTCTGTAAAAAGAGCACATATTTAAATGTAGCTTGTTAGCAGATGCAAGAATTTTTATGTCGCTTGTGTTACTCTGTCACTTCCCCCGACCTGGGAGGCAGTTATAATATGTCACTACTGTAAATCTGAAACTGGTATCTTCCACAGATTAATTGGGACATCTTGGGACCCAATTCAGAAGAGGTTTTTATCTCCCTTGAATAGTGACATTGGTGACCCTGTGAACGGATCATTCTATTTTGGAGAAGGGGAAGGAGGGCTGAGAACTATTAATCTACAAATCCATCCTCGTGAAGAAGTTGAAGTTCAGGAGATCTTCATTATTAGGCTGAGCCTTATGAAAGGTGAAGCAGAACTAGATCCTAAGGCAAACAGCATTACACTAATAGTAAGTCATTATTGCTTTTCTTCCTCTTGAGATCTCTGTTATTGGTATTTATCCTGCAAAGCTTTGAAGGGTAATCATAATGATTGAATAGCTTGTCATTTGCCTCTTTTTCTTTTGCCTCCCCTGCTACATGGGTTTGATGGTCGTGGTCAACGGGGCAGAGTCCAGTTGGGGCCTGTATCTAGTGCAGTCCCTCAAGAGTCAGTACTGGGGCCTGTATCATTCAATATATTCATCAATGACTTGGATGAGGGAACAGAGTGACTATCAGCAAGTTTGCTGATGACACCAAGCTGAGAGGAGTGGCTGACACTGGAAGCTGTGCTGCCATTGGGAGACCTGGACAGGCTGGAGAGTTGGGCAGGGAGAAATGTAATGAAATAGAACAAGGGCAAGTGTAGAGTCTTGTGTCTGGGCAGGAACAACCCCAGGTTCCAGTATAAGTTGGGAAATGACCTATTAGAGAGCAGACTCTCTCAGACTCTCTTCTAAATACTGATGTACTCTTGAGTCTTCTTAAGAGGAGAAAACTCAAGAGGAAGAACTAATTGATACATTCCCTATAGCATCTAGCAATGAAAATCTCAATGTTTCAAACAAGAATGCTATTCACTTTACATTTCTGATTGTTGAATTTTTTTTTATTCAATTACTTCCTTAAAGATACAGAAGTTTGGTGATCCCAACAGAATGGTACAGTTTGCTCCTGAATCGTTAACTGAGAAAAACTTCACAGAACCCTCTGCAGTGGAAGGGCCACAAAGTATTACACTGTTTGTCAGACGAATCCAGGGCACCATGGGAAACATAACGGTATTCTCACTCTCTTCCTAATCAACATTATAATCTGAAATAATCCTCTGTATCAATGCATGGAGGGAGATCTTATTCTGTGCCTTTCAATTGCGTATTTCTCAGATTTTGAAATGTCGCCTTTTAGACTGAGTTTAGCAAGGGCTCAGCTCTAGTAGTTGTGGTTTGTAGAGTCAGATTCAGTCTCCCCTGGTCAGTGAAAAAACCAGAAAACCAGCACTGGAGTGCTTGTCTTGCTTTCTCTCTCCCTCTGCTCCTGTGCTTTTGATGGGAGAACAGGAGAGACCAGACTTTCATAGTGAGCTTTCTTTGAGATCCGCGCAATTTACTCTTTTTCAGCCATATGTAAAGGTAAGAATCAGACATTTTAGAATCATCACCTACATTGTCTTTACCTAAAGTTGTTTGCAAGTCAGCATTTTCACAAGTACTCATTTATTTAAAAAAAAAAAAAAATAAAATAAAAAGCATCTAATGTGTTTAATGAGAACTCTTCACACCTTTCTGTTGTGAGGAATTCTGGAAACTGGAAAAACAGCAAGGATATCTTGGTGTAAAAATAGAAATAATTTCAAGCAATTGTTCAGAGATTCCGTATAGTTTTACGTAGGTGTCCAGAAGATATACAAAGGTAATCTTTGCATTTACAGTACTGCTGGAAGAACAACACACCACTTTGTAAGATAGTCTATGTGCTTCTTTCTATGCATACTTAAACAAATTTTTATTTTACCCATCTAAACCCAACCTATTCCGTATGCAATCTATACTGAACCATGAATGTGAAAGTTTCCGACTCTGTGGGTGATATTGCCTTCATTTTGTGCATTTTCTAAATAAATTTCAGGTTTACTTGGAAATACGTAGTGAATCTGACATCACGGGTGACTTTCTTAGGACAGAGGGATCTGTTGTCATTGCTGACCAGGAGAGCACAGCTGAGATAATCATCTACCTGTTACCTGACGATGTTCCAGGACTGGTTGAGAACTATGTGGTGCAGCTGATTTCAGTAGAAGGTGGAGCAGATTTAGACCAAGAGAAAAGAATTTCGGAAATCAATGTGTTTGCAAATGATGACCCCTATGGAGTGTTCGCCCTGTACTCTGACCAGCAGTCAGTACTCGTAGAGAGGAACCTGGATCGTCGGTATGTTCAGATCAATGTAACTCGGCATGCTGGGGCATTTGGAGAAGCAATTGTGGAGTACCATATCACATCTCATTGTGAAGAAGCACTAATTGAGCCTGAGAATGAGGTGGGATACCTCACAATAAAAGACGGTGCCAGCTTTGGAGTGAAAAGAGTGCCAATAAGCAACCAGGTCTGTATTATCCTTTTAAGTCACGTGGTATCTATTGTTTCCATTTGTGTTCATCACAATACAAATGTGCTGGAATAAGATACTGAACTCTCAATACTGTCCACTGTCAAGAAGCAGAAAAGAGAGTTTTGGTATAATGAATTTCCTATTTATGGACTAGAAGTGGGTTCAAATATCACATTTTCAGGTAATAACTGCAAAATCACTCTATGCATGCGTTCAAATATCCAGTGTTTCCTTCCATCATTGCTTTGTGTTACTATCAGTTCAATATTTTGTTATTTTATGTATTCAAATACTCTTATTAACCCTAAGAGTTAAGATCAAGCTGAGACCCACTATGTTAGATACAGTTCAGTAAAATGGCAATACTTGCTCTATAAACTCATCTTTCAATTAACTGCTGGTAAATTACAATCACAATATTGCTGTTTTAACTGTGTTTCTTTATAGAAAGATAATCAACAAAAGGCTTGACTTGAAAACACTGCTTTTTCATGCAAACAACAAAATCTGCTGATTTTTCTGCCACTTAACTCTTTGAACTGGTGGTTATCGTGTTTTCAGTGGAATTACATTGCCACCATTTTAATTGCATTCTTCCTCTCAAAGGCGTTTATTGTACTGGGCTTGAATTTTACCCTGGAACTGACTAACGTAAGCCTGGTTGGGACAAGTGCCAAGGATGTGCCAAAATATTAGGAAAAGCGAAGTCAGCCATTCTGCTTGTTCCTGAGGAAGCTGCCAATTCACAGGTCAGTAGACTGACTGCAGTGTAATTTTCTACCGCAGAGGGAAGGTACGCTTCATTACAAAAGGCAGCCGCTATAAGAATTCAGTTTGCTCCTTAAAGTTTTCATCATTGCAAGCAATTTAATGACCAACAAGACTGTTCCAGTTATTACTTGTACTGTATATTGTCTTTTCTCTGATACAAATTCATATAGAGATGTGTAAATGCAGTTTGAAAAGGTCTCTTCATCTATAAAATGTAAATAGCATAAATATGATGATTTACTTATACTTTTGTTTACATGAAGTGGAAGTTCTGAGACTTAGAGGAAAATAGCTAGTTCTGGACGATGTTATTCCTTTAAGTACAGCAGCCCCAAAGTAGATAAGAGCATGCATGCAGTCTCATGTGCAAAAAGAAGTGGAGGTCATGCTGCGTTTTAGTGCAGTTGACAGTACCTTTGACTAATCACTGAGTGGGGAATTTTCCATTTGTCTGCTTTGTATGAGACAGAAAAAATATACTATACCTGTTCCAATATGGCATATGTGCTACAGTTCCCTTTTTATGTGGCAAGCAAAGACAACAGCATGCTGAGTTTTTGTCTCTTAAATTTTATTGAAGTCTTTATGTAATGATTTTAATTCTCTTGACACACTGTTTTGTCTTTCAATTTGGAATTGAACTTAATGCAAATGGTCTTTCTGTAAACATTGTTTACTACCATACATCCACTTATCATTTTAGAATGTGTGAATTATCTTTTCATTCCCATTTTTTGGTCAAAGAAAGAAAAGTACATCATACTATCAAGAATGTTTTTGTGAACAATGTAATGTGACAACAACTTACTTTCACTGGATAGACAAATAATACTTTATTTTAGACCTGTGTGTATCTGTATGGTACCACAGACATTGCATGTAAGCATTAAGGGCAGGTTGGTTTGTTTTCCTTTTGAATGACAGACACAAAATGCTATAGTCAGTGTTTTCAGTACCAAAATGTCATTCATACTGGTTCCTTTTTTTCCCTGATATCTAATTCTCAGAAGTCTAAGATTTAGAAATGTTGAAGAGTTGTGAAGAAAGCATTTATATATATATATATATACACAAACATATATAGACATGTACATACATATATTTATATGCATGTGTAACTACTGTTAAGATGCCTACCTTACAAAATATAGTACTCTTTCATATATGTTATTGTCCACTTTTATTCCATTTTCTATAACAAAATCCATTATGTTTCCACAGGTTGGCTTTGAATCTGTGATTTTACGACTTACAGACATTATAGCAGGGACAGGCCAGGCTGTCATCACCAGAAAAGGAGTTTATGGCTCTGTCATCGTGAGCTGGATCTCAGGATACCCAGCAGACCTGATCACCGACTTTGCTCAGTCAGGCAATATTACTCCTCTGTTTGGTGAGTAACAGTCTGAGGAAACAGCTATGAAAGTTGCAGAAGTGATGATACCACCTTTTAGTTATATATACCTCTGTATGCTCTCTCTATTAATAAAGCGTCATTAGATTGAAATGGTATGGTCTAATTTTTAGCTATAAGGGATGTGTTCATTTTATAAGCAAAAAAACCCTTCAACTTCATAGATCCATGTCTGGGAGGCAGGCACGATGCTGTGGCCATGAAGGACAGCTTCATATAGGAAAGACCCTTATCCAGTTTTCTTCTTCCTAAATGGAGTGGAATTGTGATTAAAGTCTGTACTTTAGCGCATTGCCAGATAAAAAGAGGATTCCTATTGGATTATTTTGACTTTTGCTCTCTCTCACTCTCTCTTTCCTTCAGGTACTGTTGCATTTTCCTCTGGTGAGCAAAGTAAAGTGATTTCATTTCAGGCCACTCCAAGCCTAAATAAATGTGAGTCATTTGCCATCACTTTAACAGCAGCGCACAGCAATGTGTCTGGTGGGGCTCGCCTGAGGTAAGGATGCTGCTTGTATTTTTGAGTCGCACCAATGCCATAAGAATTATGACCTGTGTACAGATACAAAACTTATACAAATCCCTGTTGTTATTATTCTAGGCAGCTAGTAACTTGTAGTCCATTCTTTGATAAATTTGTATAGCTTGTCTCAGGTGAGAACAAAGTGATCTAGATCTGACCTGTTCAGAACTGAGGCTTTTATCCAACTCCAGTCTATTTCATAGGTGCCTAGAATAACGGAGACAGTCAAGACAATGAAGATCAACAGTTTTAGCCGGGAAGCTGAAGACCGAAAGCAACTCTTAACAGTTTTCATTCGTGTCCCTAAAAATCCATATTTAGAAGGTCTTACATAACAAATTATTTATAATAAGAAAAATAAAACAAGAAATGTTCTGAAAATACCTAATTTATATAAACCTCCTTTTTATTTTTTAAAAAAACAAAACCATTACGTTTAATGTAGTTTTCCATCTCAGATAAGTTATCTGTTCTTCAAGCTATTTTATTTTCATTCATCCTTAGCCATTGATAGCTAGAAGTGGTGTAAAAAGAATGGACATGGAGTAACACCACGTATGGAGAAAGGTTTTGGCTTCGCCATGTTACAATTACAGTGGCAAATCTGAAGGAAGTCAGGAGTGAAATGGATGGATAAATCCTGAGATTGAGCCCTTCTCCTGGGCTTGTCTGTCCTGTGGACTGGTGTCCTCAGAGCCCCTATTTACCCTGTGAATCAAGTACATTAAGTATGTGAGAATGACCTTTCCTAGAAAACTGAAGATGACATCCCAGGGAGGGTAAAGGTGACTTTGAAGAGCTTTTGGCTCCCTTAGTGGTGGAAATGGTCTAGTTTTTTGACCAAAATCACTGTAATTTTAGTGCCATTTGATAGCCTCTAGCACTGAATAATAGGTCAGTTCTGCAGACAGGTATAAGACACAAGATTTAACGAAGAGTTTTGCCTCTATGCTTATTTTCTAATAAGAAAGGGATCTATTTAATATGAATGAAGTAGAGCTTAAGTTTATATTGATCACAGGGCTCAGATCTGGAAAAAAAATTCCTGTGAGGGGGCAGTTAGTATTTCAAAGCCCCACTGTAAGTTTTAAAATAACTTCCCCTCATTCTCTAGCTTCCTGGCTCTAACTGTAGATCTGTTAGGATCTGTCTATCCCTCAGTTTTCCTTTGAAATGGGAAGTTTGTTCTATAGATAAAACTGGTATTACTCGGGGTGGCTGTATTGTAATGTATCTTCTTTCATTGTGTCCAGAACGGAAAAACATCATACTTTACTTTGCTTCTCCATTTTCTCAGGAAGACTTTATTTTATTTAAACTTTACTCTGTATCCTGTGCTGATTTGGGTGCATTGCATCTGAGGAGGGCTGTTCGATCCTATTATTACAAAATCATTTTTCAGGCAATCATGTTACATCTTGCTTTGGTATGGTTGCTATTTCTTCCCTCTGCTATTAGACATTTGTTTGATCCGCTTTCTTACAGCCATCATTGATTGTTCACTGGAAATTATTCTGCTTTAATGTTTTACTTTTCTTCACGCTTCGTATTTCCTCTGTCAACTTTGGTGTCTTTTCTGTTTCAGATCGGGTTTTACAACAGCTGAAATTGAGCCAATGGGGATCTTCCAGTTTGCTCTTAACTCAAGGTCTGTTTCAGTTGAAGATGATGTTTGGGCAGACACACTACATGTCCAAAGATTGTTTGGTTTTCAAAGTAATCTCACTAAATTGACATATCAGACCATTCCAGGAAGTGCCAAACCACTAGAGGACTTTGTACCCATCTACAATGGAGAGCTTATGTTTTCACATTTTCAGACAAACGCTGTGATAGAAATATCAATAATTGATGACTCTGTCTCTGCAATTGAGGAATTTTTTTTTGTAAATTTGACTTGTGTGGAAATTTTGGATGTTCAACCTGTGAACCTTGCCTGGAGTCCACGTGTGAATCCAGCTTTCAGTGTTGCAACCGTTAATATCCTCGCTAATGATATTCTTCATGGAATACTAAGTTTGGGGCCAGAGTTTATTTATGTTGAAGAAGATGCCAACAACAGTACCCCCAACACAGCGATACTTCATATCAGAAGGACCAAGGGTTTTACTGGTGATGTTGAAGTAACCATTAAAACCTTTGGGGGAGTGAGTGCACAAAGTGGAGCAGATTCATATCCTTTTATGAAGGATTTCCTTCCATTGATGGAAGATCCAACTTCACTTGGGCAATGGAAGGCGAAGATTTTGAGGAACAGTCAGTCTCTTTGACTTTGCTGGATGGACAAAGAGAAAGCAGGGTGTCCATAAAGATTTTTGACGATGATGAGCCTGAAGGACAGGAATTGTTTTATGTTTTCCTCTCAAATCCTGAATATGGAGCTCAGATTGTAGAAGGAAAGGATGAATAGGGATTTGCTGCTTTTGCAACAGTAATTATTGCAGGTAAGATTATTTCCCTGGGAAAATTAATAACAGTACATGACTATGTTTTCATAGCAATTTTCATGTAAAGATTGGCAATCTACTTGACGATAAGCAGGGTATTCTATTGTGAAATCTTGAGTTTTCCAGAGCAGAGGAAGCATCTAATGTACAAAGCTACTACGCGTCCCTTAGCAACGTAGCTCAAAATACATTTAGAGATTATGCTTCTCTCTGTTCTTGCCCTGTTTTACTCTTTAAGGGAAAAGACTAATCTTGAGTAGTTTTTATGTAGATCCAGTAGCATTGCAGGCATTTTAGATTTTTACTTTTGCCATTTTGTCACTTTTACATACAATGGGGTTTGTGCAAAGTATCAGTCTCTATATTGACATTCAGCATGCACTGGTAAGTAAAGCCATTGCTACCTGTAAAGGAGAAATCCTTTAGTAACAAGATTTAATGGGACACTGTGAAGACATTAGCTTCCCCTCATTAAACCTGGATTTTTTTTCCATACACTGCTGTTTTGCCAAAGATGTTTACATTCCCATGAGAACAGTGAAGTATTGTGCAGCTCCATACTTGCACACACGGAATTAAAGATGCAGAAGAAAAGCTGATGTGACAATTTGGAAAAATTAATGGGTTCAACAAGAGTATGAGTGGGACGAATAAGAAAGCTGTCCTTGGAAGCCCATCATCATCCCGTACCCTACTATATCTGCTTTCAAAAGTACTTATTCTACTGGTTAAAATAAAATTTAGAAATGCCAACATTTAAAGTTCTGGATAACTATGTAGTGTAAATTAAACCCAGAAATATTATAATAAATTTTCTCAAGGTGTCCCCAGATGATACTTTGTAGCATTGTTTTGATACCTATTTTAAATTTTTTTTAGTGGTTATTCACATGAAGGTTATAATTTAGTCTCAGCTTAACTTTCTTGCTTACTTTCATGGACTGTTTCCTCTATAGGAAGTGATCTCCAGAACGGCATTTTGGGATTTGTTCCAGAAGTACAAAGCGCTCTCGTACTTGATGAAGACTCGGAGAACAGAGAGGTGCTGCTGATTGTCACAAGGCAACCAAACAGGTGCAGGCAACAGCCGATTCGAATGTGCTTCCCACATGTTGTAACATGCTGTGTTGTTAACCACAGGAGCTGCTGTTAGTGGAAGAGTTTATCAAAGAGTTTTAAAATAAATCTGCCTTTCAGCTGCTTTAGTAACTTCTCAGAAGTTGATGAACTGGCTTTAAGTTGTGAATGTGATTAGGTCTGTCACTCTACTGTGATAAAGCAGACACAGGAAAAACAAGTATTTTCCAACTTACACTATAAGGCTACAAGTGTGAAAGATTTGCTTGAGTTAAAATATTTGCCCTGCTCGAGGTGTAATTCAAATTCTCAACTCCCCGTGTAGTACAATGTAGGTATGAATACTAAAATGAGCAATTAAGAAGGCACCTGAGTGTCAGCACTATGATAATGTTTTCAGTCACACAGACACTATATTTTTTCTAATTAGCACATATCTATATCTCTATATATCTATATGTTGCACATTGATGTGTACTTTTAATCAAATATGCTCAAGTACTTCACGTTCCTTAAACTTAGAGGAAAGACAAATCCTACCTGGTTTTCCAGGCGAACGGTCACTGTAGTATTAAGGAAGGTACACGGGTAACTCCCTTCCAAGAACCAGTGTCTCTTATGCAGCTAATGTCATGTTTTCTGAAATAAAAATTGAGAATAATCTAGCTCCGTGTAATTGCTTTATTTTCTTCCTGTGTGATGTTTTTGTGATCTAAACACATGTCAGGTGAAGGAATTTAAATTAAAAAAGAGAAGTTTTCATCCTACAGCAGTTTGTTCCCTGGTGATAAGCTTTGAATCATAACAGAAAACGTGTGTTACCTCCGTGGTTTATGTTTCCTAAAACAATAGTGATCTCCTTCAGTACATATATACTCTCGATTTGCTTATCGGGCTTCTGAAGAGGTGAAGATCTTTTGGCGTGTGACCTTTAATAAAACAGCTGTTGTCCTTCTGAAGGATGGCGTGAACTTGGAGAATGAACTTGTATCCGTGGTGGGATCCACTACCTGCATGGCAGGTCAAACGTTGTGCAACATCTCCATTGAACTAAAGCCTGAGAATGTAAGTAATTATTACTCATTTGTGTATAGCCCTGTGGTGTTGAATTGCAGCTTATCAAGACTGAAAAATCCCTCTGATCTGGAGGAAGTGATGTATGGGACACAGTCTGGAGATGGTAACTTGACATCTGCTCAGCTCCTCTGCAAATACATGTTTATTTACAGGCTTGTGCTGCGTCCATGGTGACTGCTAAAAACTGGGGAAGATGAGTATTTAATTTGAAGAGTAAAATGCAGATCTTTTATAGAACCATAAGAAAAAAGAATGGAGTTATCTCAGTGAGATGTGTATTCATTTGCTGCATTCTTATCCTCCACACAGTAAATTTTTAATCAGTTAAAGGACTTCTTAGGGTGTTTTATAGAAAGCATATCCTGCGACTAACACCACCTCATTCTACAAAAAAAAAAAAACCAAAACGCTTTTATTGCAACAATTTTTACTGGAAACAAAAGGAAACAATAATTTTGTTTGAACACCTGGTGCTTAGAACAGTCCCTTAAGAAAGGAAAGATTAATGTTTGTCATTCTTTCAGAGTGAAGAGTTTGAAATTTTCCGATAAACTATCTGAACCGTCAGGCTAGTGGCAAAGCTGAGGTCTGGGGAATGGAAGAAAGACAATATGAGAAGGTTTCTACAGTTTGTCTGACTACACTCTAGAAAACAACGCAAGATGCAGGATGTGGGAAACAATCATTTCCCACTAGGGAACTGTGTGCATTCCCTTAGCTCAGAGGGCTATTTTCCTTCTGCATCTTCGGATGTAATTTTTAAATTACAGAGCCAAGAAATAAAATATATGCATGAGTGGATCACAGGTGGCCTCGCTGAGCAAACTGGGATTTTGAACCTGTTTATTCCAGAGGAGTGTCTTCATTATTTAATGACAGCGGACTGGCAACGTTAGAAACATGCATTTATACCACATGAAGCACAAGCGTGTGCCACTCAAACAGGTGCTAATGGAAGGTTAGTTCCCTGTGGCGCTACAGTGAATTTGTGCCTGTCATCCATTAGTCAAGATCATTCCATGTGAATAATTACTTGATGACTACTCGATTAAAAATATATGCTGTTTAGCCCCCCCAAATATTCTTTAATTCTTCTTCCAGTTCTTCTTCCATAAAATAGCTTATAAATTAGCAACAAATACATTATGAAATGATGAAGTAATAAATGCATTCAATAAATATTTTACGTTTTTATGGCGTACGGTATGACATCTAGCTTTTAGAAAGTTTTTGCTTGGTCAGTTGCACTGACTTCATTTGCTAAGAGCTGGATCCTGCTTTCCTAGAATTACAGTAGAATTTCCAAAAATCCAGACCCGGAACAAAAATCTATACTTGAAATCGTCTTCAATTACCAACTTTTTTTTATAATGCTGTTGTCTTGTAAAGAACTATGGAGGTTTTTTTGCTGGTTTGCTGCTTCCTCAGTGCATCTAATGGGTTCGGATGCCATATTTCCAATTATTTATGGAATCTCAGGGATCGGATATCTATTTCTAAACATGTTATATCTGTAGTGTAGATAGAAAATCAAAGGTAGGGCAACACGTCATAGTGTAATTTAATATTGCTACCTTATTTTCAATAAACAGGCATTCAGTTTGTAGAAATTCCTAGACTAATTCTTTGACATGTGAACGCTGAAATTCAATAGCCTGTATTTCCAGACTATTCAAAACTGTGGTTAGCAGAGTTCAATATAAAAATACAGTCAATATTAACTGAAGATTCAAAACTGCATACTCACTCTTCTATGGAGTTTTTTACACAGGTAAGAAGGTGGGTACATGCCTTTTCATAAGGCAAAAATTAAGTGAAAGAGCAAATTCCTTACAAAATGTACAGCTGTGTAACTCCATAATCTGGAAAATTGAGCTCTTAAAGCATTTACCATCTTGTCTTATGGCAAATTGACGGTAACAATACGTGTAGTATACAAATAGCTGTTTTACTGCGGTAGAGTCCCATGCAAAAATTCACGATGTCATTATTGCACGTGACATTGCTGCAACATTATTATTTTTAGGATATATTAATACTTCCTTGCACTTACTGCACATTTCAAGAGGCATGCTTATAGTGTTAGTATCCATTGTGCATACAAAATAATGCAAACTTTTTAAAAACAAATAATTAGTGGGTCTTATAATGACATGAAAATCATCCCTCCTTTACAGGTACCTGAATTTGAGACGTATTTTTTTGTTGAGCTTTATGCTGTAAGCACAGGAGCTGCATTGAACAGCAGTGCCAGATTTGCTTTTATAACCGTCCTTGAAAGCGACGCTCCTCGTGGTTTAGTGTATTTTGCTGTGGGATCTCGTTTTGCTGTGGCTCACAAGAAGACAACTTTAATCAGCCTGCAAGTGCATAGAGATTCTAGTACATCGGTCACCACAGTGGTCAGCTCCAGCATGCAGGTAAAGCGTCTGTTGCTGTTTTTATAATTTAACTTATTTTTTTGCTAGTAAATCGTTCATTCTGTAAAGTGAATCTGGCTGTCATTAGCATTTTTTTCAGGAAGCAGTCAAGCATTTGCTGGGCCCATACATTATAATTTTGTTTGTTTTCCACTAGTAAAAAGGCCTTGTTCACTCTTGTATTATCAAGAGTGATTTGTTTCATAGTACCTTTCAGTTACCTCAAAGACAACGGGCAGGCAGGCATTAAATACATTTCTTTCTTTGTCCTAAAGTTCTTGAAATACTCAAATTTTTGAGGCTTTTTTCTCTCAAATTAAGTTTTTATTATGCGTATGCCTGTCAAGATTCAGATGCCAACACACTTGCTGTTTTAGGTGGAAAATGTATTAATACACAGAGCACACTGAGGAAAAGAGAAGGAGCGCTTTCATCAGATTTTATTGCATTTTCTTGAAGTTCTAAACTAAAATTATCTGATTAAAAAATCTCACGTGCTTAAGCCTATTTTACCATCCCCTTTCATTTTTTGGGTTATGTTTACAGCTGTAGCATCAGACACTTCTAACTTGGGACCCTTTTATCTCTAAATGACTACCTCATTATTAACTGACAGATTATGAAGATTCTCCTTTAGCAGAAGTAACACAACTGCAAAAACATGATTCCTTCCTTGATTTCAACGTCAAGGAACAGGCTGCAAGAGGGGTGTAATTCCATCAACCTTTACAATAAAATGCTTTGCATTCTATTGCTGTATTGGATGCATATTTATTTCAACTGCATGGGATTACGTGATATTTCCATCCATTTCTTATAGCTGACCAGTGCATTTTTTGTTGAATTGCGTGATAACAAATTTTCACATTCTTTCCAGCCAAAAGTTCATTATAATTTAGATGTTAAATGGAGAAGAAATTGCTACTGTCCAGTGTATATTTAGGCTGAAATATAGGGAGCATTTCTTTACCTGTTTATAATTTTTATATAGCAACCCTTCTTCGGATATTTTTAGGTAATGAGTGTGCGTGACCACACACCAAATTATTGGTGCTCTTGGTACCTGTAAAATAAGAAGCCGTGGCAGACAGGAAACAGATGTTTATCTCATTTCTACAAAGGTTTCTTAAACAATGCTCTTGCCACTGGTGCTTTTATTACCACTTATTGCTCCATTTCCTAGTTCTCGATTGGAAGGGGTAAACAAAAGGAAACTTCTTACTGAAATTTGCACAGATGATGTGATTTTGTTCTAGAGCAATTTTGAAAGAGATACACACTGCATTGATTTACTAAGTTCTCTGAACTAAAAAAAAAAATTCTGATTTATTCCATAAGTAAACTCTACTAATTAAATCAAAATGTTTTCAAAAGCGGTCTAGTATTTCACAAATAAACATCTTTGCTTAATAGTCAGTATACAATCAGTTCTTACTAAATTAAGAAATACTATTGAATTTGAATAATAGCCCGGAATGTTAGTTTCCACTTAAGGAAAGTTTGTTATATTACGAGATATAATACCAGGGTTATGACAACTGACAAAAGCAGTAAGGATATGAAGAATCTGCAGACCTCGTGGAAGGTGAAAAGAGTGCTACTTCACAGAAGAAATGAGGCCCTATAGCATTCCTAGGTATCTTTACTGGGACTAAAAATATCATGAACTGATATTAATTTGGGCACAGGTTTCCAGAGTGGTTTATTTTTTTCCTTTTGTTTAGTTTTTATGTATCTGTAATGCCTGCCTGTACCCTGAACCGAGGGAATTTCATGCTACAGACCTAAACTTACATTGTGCCCTCTGGAATTCACCTTACAGATGTGCTAACGTTTCTGTAACATCTGTTCACCCAGAAAAAGCTTTGTGATTTTTATTTTGCAAAAGAACGAGAGGGATCCTGTACACTATCGACAATATATATAATTCTTTCCCTGAGTAGTCAGTGATTACAGGTGACAGATTGCTACTTCAGGGAGATATTTCATTTAAGGTAATTGTTATATAATTCTTAACTGCATTTTGAAAGAGGGTTTCTTTTTTTACACACTTAAATTTTACCCATTTACAACAGGAGTTCTACAGCAGCTGTTTTTGAACGATTGTATCTATCATAATGTTACCCCAAACTCTTCTGATTTGTTTTAAGGAGCTACAGAAACCTGAACCTATTGGCCGGACCTTCATATCTCCATCTGTGGCAGGACAAGATTTTGCCAGATCTGAGGGTTTATTGAGTTTTGAACCTGGACAGAGAAACCTTGGGAACAAGTTTCTTCTCAAATTTAAGCAGAACCTCCAAAACTCCTGTGTTCCAGTTTGTACCCATTACCCCTTGTCCCACCATTGGTTGTCACCGAGAAGAGCCTGGCTCCATCCTCCTGACGCTCCCCCTTTCCATATTGATCCCCATGAATGAGTCACCCCTCAGTGTCCTCTTGTCCAGCTCCAGAGCCCCAGCTCCCTCAGCCTTTCCTCACACGGGAGATGCTCCACTCCCTCCAGCATCTTGGTGGCTGCGCTGGACTCCCTCCAGCAGTTCCCTGTCCTGCTGGAACTGAGGGGCCACAACTGGACACAAGATTCCAGGTGTGGTCTCCCCAGGGCAGAGCAGAGGGGCAGGAGAACCTCTCTGACCTACTGACCACCCCCTTCTAACCCACCCCAGGTACCATTGGCCTTCCTGGCCACAAGGGCCCAGTGCTGGCTCATGGTCATCCTGCTGTCCCCAGGACCCCCAGGTCCCTTTCCCCTACACTGCTCTCTGATAGGTTGTTCTTATCTTCACATTTGAATACAGTCAACACACCAGCAAGTCCTAGCAGGACCAGCTGGAGTCTTCTGCTGTTGTCTTAACCAGGCCTGCATATTCTTTTCCTTTTTTTTCCCTCTGCATTATCTCTGGCAATCGGGCTGGCAAGTACCTGAGCACTTCAGCATTGCCCTGAGTTCTGTGAAAACCCTGGGACTAGTTTTGTGGCTTCCTGGCTCTTCTGGACTTGTGGAGCAATGCAAAATGGATCTGGAAAGTGTTTAAATGTGGAGCTGGAAAACGTTTAAATACCTAGACATAAAACAGTATAAAAATATTAATGAAGAATAATTCATTTGTGACTGTTGCCATTTTGACACAGAAATCATATCAAGAATCCTCAGGGCGCAACGATCTTTGACTTGCGAAGGAATGAAAAGTCCCACATGGTTTCTTTAATAAATCCACATTAGTAAGGATATCTTTGTGTAGTTTTGACATAGACTGTACCTGATGCCTTGGCCGCAGTGATCAAGAAATGAAAAATATGCTGAACTTTCAGAATGAACACTGGGATAAATGTTCGTTTTATGAGGAAATGTTACAAGCAGACTTGTGTGCATAAAATGTTCGATTTCTTCTCCTCCCTTTAGGTGACAGATGTTGGTGAGAAACAGTTACTCACTGATAAAAGTAGAAGCCTTTTCTATGAGATACTCTGCACCCTGGCTAGCCCAAAGCGCGAGGACACACGAGGATATAGCCTGCTTGCTGCGGTGACCGGGAAATTTGCCTTTTCCCTGTTGACAGGGGTAATGTGTGGGTCACCGGGAGAAAGGTAAGTAACCTTGAATTCAAAATACGTTTTGAAAATACCAGAAAGCTAATACAGTAAAAATGTAAATGATATTTTTTAGAAAAGGGACTTGTTACCTGTATGAAAACGTGTTGCACTCTGTCGGAATCTTACAAAGCTCTAAGAGCTGGTGTCACAAATGCGGGGTAGCTCTGAGAGTAGAAGTCAGGAGATCTGGGATGTATTAAGTCACCATTAGCTTAAATATTGCTTAGAAAAGGATTAATTAATCTTGCTAAGAAAATAACGTAATTATATGATGGAGAGCTATGCTTTAAGATGTAGGTGACAGTAAGTAACCCAAAATTTCTCCCACTGTGAACCTATTAAAAAACTGGTAGTTGAATCTAGAATAAAAAAATACTTTTTTTCTTTTTTCCCGTCAGGTGAAAATCAGCATGCTTTAGATTTCTTTCTCAGTTTCTTTTGGAGATGTAACTTTCTGTGACATTTCATAAGTTATAGGGGTTAAGATGCCCATCTCAGCCAAAAGACAGTAAATGGCATAAATAACAGTGCTATCTGGAACAGTGTCCAGAACTTGAAAGTTCAAATTCCTTATTGCAAGTTTTTTGTGTCATCTCTTGGGAATAAGAGCTAGATCATCCATTTTAATGCTTCTCCTTGTTATTGACTCTTCTCTACATCAAGTTATAAAGATGAATATTATGATAACCTCTTTTACCATGGGATGGTTTTTCTTACAGATCATAGTGAGCAAAATCCAGAGGAGAAATGGAGAAGCCAAAATACATCATAATTCCGCCCCTCCTTTTTTCACAGAAACGGAAGCTGTCTTTTTATTAAATGTAATAAAGCCGAAAATGATGAAGGAATAAAATATTAATTACGCATACATTTTAGAGTAATTATGTGAAGCATAGTGAAAGTTCAGTTCCACTTACCAGCCCTGTTGCTTTTCCTCTTCAACAGAGGTAAAAATAGCCTTGACAGCTGCCCGTACATTGCAATAATGGCTCACAACTGGTTTCCTTAGCAAAGCAACGGACACAGATTTGATGGAAAAGATGGAGATTTTATTCAAGTACCTGAACATTTGTTAAAGGTCTCTGTTGTGTTATCCCCTCTTCAAGAAGAGAGCTGTGAATCTGTACAGTTCACAGAATATAGCAGTCAGCAGTGGTTCCTTACTGGAGACAAAGAGCTTGCCTTGAAGAACAAGGTTTGAAGATAATGCAATTTATTTTTTCAGTAAATTAATTTATATATTACTCGAACCATCTTAAATGTCTTTAAAATGATGTGAGCGTTTTAGTGTGTTTGTGATTAAAATGAGCACTGACTGTTGAATTTTAATATTAAGTTTGTGTTTATGTTGTGTGTATTGTTTCAGGTTTTTTCTATGAGTTTGAAGGGTCGGAGTTCATACCCTTTGAAAGATAACAATGAAGTTGTTTATCGGATTTATGCTACAGGAAGTCGGATTGTTCCACAAAAGTCTCTATGTCTCCTCTGGAGCCAAGCTGCTGAAAGGTTGTTTTATTAATCTGTTTAGTTTTCCAGTTTCTACCATGTGTATTTGTATAAAATCCCATCAAGTCCGATCAGATCGCCTGCAAGTACGAAATTGATCTATTTCTTATCCATCTTTTAACCTTAACTTTTCTGGCTTTTGTACCAGCACGTAAAACATTCTGTCTAATAAAATGTGTAGTTATTCTAACTTAGAGATTTCTCAGACTTCTACTATTGATTTTTTTCATTACAGTACTGTTTAGTTTACGTAATGATGTGTTGGGCAATGCTGAGAGGCCATAAATTCCAGAATGGCATCACTTCATTAATATTAGCGTCTTTTGTACTCTTTACAGTTGTTATCAGACAACATTTTGAGTCCATTCTTACAAAGAATTAAACCTGCGTCTCTGGTATTGCTTCAAGTCACTGAAACAGAATATTCCTTATTTGCTAATATCCAGAATTTTGGCATAACTTTTGACGATGATCTCTGTAGGGCTCTTACTTTTTGACAGAAAAGCCATCTCCTGGTAGTTTTTAATATTGCTGCTGCTAGCTTGACTTGATGTATCCTGGTTTTCAGAAGTGGTGAACTGCTGATCATTTTCCATTCTTATTGCTACTCACACCATTGCAAGCGATGTGCTAAAGTTTTCTGTGTATTCCCTTCAATGCCCTATTATTTGATTTGCCTATTTCTTTCCTGTTCACACAGTATAAATGAAATTAGAGAGAGTTCCATTCTATATCCTGCAGACAACTAGTTAGTTTAGATATGATTTCATTAGATGGTCTGGATTCTATCAGTCTGTCACTGATATAAACTATTCAGGAAGGAGATGCAGCAGAATTTACCTGCATACTCTCCTTTTATCTAGACATTGTATCACAGAACAATGTGGTTTCCCCTAGAAATGGCTTAGGATGTCACCTGTAGTATCCTTTTCCAAAATTTTCAGCAATACTGAAGGAGAACATGTATTTTAGTTTCAAAACAGCAAACAGCAAGTGTTCTTCAGAATGGGCTAAAGCACTGTGCAAGTATAAGCAACACACTATTTAAAAATTCAGATGGGACTGTGAATCTTGTGTAAGTTTTAAAACATGGCCACAAAAAAAATTTCTAGCAGAAAAACAAAGTTCATGACTATATACTTATATTTTTTTAATAATATAATTTTTTAAAAACTGTTTTAATTTCATGTAAATATGCTATTCTAAAAACTGCACATGAAAGATGTGCAATAGATGAAGATAAACTGATGCAGTAGTTTAGAAAACCCGGTGTTTTCAGAGATACAACAATTTTCAAGCCTGTTTACCGTGTGAATTAGACAAGTCGATTTCCAGCTTTGTGAACATTTTGTTTTGCAGCTGGCTGTCTGACAGCGGGTTCTGCAAAGTGGTTGACGACACATCAGACTATGTGGAATGCTCTTGTTCTCATACGTCCATTTATGCAGTTTATGCCCAAACAGATAACTTGTCTTCATACAACGAGGCTTTTTTTCCTTCTGGATTCAT
Organism: Nesoenas mayeri; assembly: GCF_963082525.1. Classification (NCBI taxonomy): domain Eukaryota; kingdom Metazoa; phylum Chordata; class Aves; order Columbiformes; family Columbidae; genus Nesoenas; species Nesoenas mayeri. The sequence goes on from NC_137571.1 coordinate 600,958, forward strand.
CTGCATTTCAGGTCAGTTATGTAAAACAGTTTTCTCATTAATAACAACTGACGAGCAGTAAGACTGATTTTTAACCATTTTAGTAACTGATAACAATCTGTTTATATAGATGGGTATTGGAGGAATGTCAACTAACTTCATGATATTTTAGTTGCCATCTGATCCAATATTTGTACAGTGACAAATTTTGCCACTGAAAAGAAACAAAAGTCCAGCAAAGAAATGCAGTTTTTTTGTGAACCTTTACTTAACCATGTAAGAGAGAAATACATCATTCATTTAAGGAAAGAAACTTAAAAACCCAAAATTCACCTGCGTGCGGGATTAAAGTAAATTTTCCTTCTGGCGTTGATAGTCACTGTGCAAGGAGGAACCTCAGAGCAGGGGGGTCACTGAGAAAACCAGCTAAATGACTTCTTAATTTGATTTTAGGGCACTTAAATGAGGTTCTGGGTCTGCTTCTTGTGAGGTTTGTAGCTTCTATACTAGATCATCAGTGTGTGAGTAACAAAAACAGTGCAAGCAGCTAAATCTCTTATTGATCCCCTCAACTAGAAGAAATAAAGATCTGCATACCTTCAGTGCTGGTTTTTTACTGTAGTCATCTGTGTGTCCAGTGGGGTTTGTGACACACACACTGTCCAATGGTGTTTATGACACACACGCTGTCCAATGGTGTTTGTGACACACGCCGTGTCCAATGGGCTTTGTGACTCACACGCTGTTCAATGGGGTTTGTGACATGCACACTGTCCAATGGGGTATGTGACAAACACCCTGTCCAGGGGCGTTTGTGACACACACCCTGTCCAGGGGTGTTTGTGACACACACCCTGTCCAATGGGGTTTGTGACACACACACTGTCCAATGGGGTTTGTGACACACACACTCTCCAATGGGGTTTGTGACACACACACTGTCCAGGGGCGTTTGTGACACACACGCTGTCCAGGGGGGGTTGTGACACACACGCTGTCCAATGGGGTTTGTGACACACACACTCTCCAATGGGGTTTGTGACACACACACTGTCCAGGGGTGTTTGTGACACACACCCTGTCCAATGGGGTTTGTGACACACACACTGTCCAATGGGGTTTGTGACACACACACTCTCCAATGGGGTTTTTGACACACACACTGTCCAGGGGGGGTTGTGACACACACGCTGTCCAGGGGGGGTTGTGACACACACGCTGTCCAATGGGGATTGTGAGAGACACAGTCTCCAATGGGGTTTGTGACACACACCCTGTCTAAGGGTGTTTGTGACACACACACTGTCCAGGGGGGTTCGTGACACACACACTGTCCAGGGGGGTTCGTGACACACACACTGTCCAGGGATATTTTGGACACACACAGTTTCCAGGGGGGCTTGTGACACATGCTGTCCAAAGGGGTTTGTGACACACACGCTGTCCAATGGGGTTTGCGACACACACGCTGTCCCAATGGGGTTTGTAACACATACGCTCTCCAATGGGGTTTGTGACACACACCCTGTCCAATGGGGTTTGTGACACATACGCTCTCCAATGGGGTTTGTGACACACACCCTATCCAATGGGGTTTGTGACACACACCCTATCTAGGGGCGTTTGTGACATACACGTTGTCCAGGGGTGTTTGTGACACACACAGTTTCCAGGGGGGGTTGTGACACATGCTGTCCAATGGGGTTTGTGAGACACACCCTGTCCAGGGGCGTTTGTGACACAAACGGTGTCCAGGGGGGGTTGTGACGCATACCTGTAGGTAGTTAGGGTCTGGAGGCCGGAAGATCTCGCGCTGTACAGAAAGATAGTAGCCCCTCCCTAGGTAGGTAGGAGTATGTGAGGCAAGCAGATGGACGTGACGTTGCAAACATAAGGTATATAACGCTGTGTTACTTGTTAATAAACGCCATTTGCTTTCCACCACAGTGGCATCTGTGTGCTGATGGACCGAGCGACCTGGGATGTGGTCGCCGTGCTGTCTCTGAACCAGGTCGTCACTGCCCACTGAGAGGCAACAGGAAGGGAAGAGAACAAAGGGACTGAGAATCGAAGCAAAGTTTAGATCAAAATGAAGAGACTGGAAAGGGAAAACATGCAGCAATGAGCTGGAGGAAGAGGAAAAGAGGGCTGAGGAGCAGGAAAGAGGATGAGAAGACAAAGGAAAGGCAGAGCCAGCTGGACAGGGAAGATACAGCGAGAGGGGATGGGGCTGGGAACAGGCAAGGAAGACAGAAAGACAAACAGGACAGAAAGACATCAAGAAGGAAAAGGGGCAGTAATTGGACAGAGATGGAGAAAGAAGCAGCAGGGAAAGGGCAGACAGGCAGAAAGACAGAGAGGGAGCAGGAGAGAGAAAGAACAATAAGGATTGGGGCAGGATAGAGATTGGGAAAAAATCCTGGGGTGGGCAGCAAGAGGAAAAGGGAGTAAAAAAGAAGAGGGGCAGGAATAGGCGCAGGGAGTAGGACAGAGGGATACAGTGAGAAATGATGGGGCACGGAGCGGGACAGAGCAACAGACAAGAATGACGACAAAGAGAAACCGGGGATGATGAGAACACAGAGGGGTGGAGACGGAGAGGGAGATACGAGAAACTCTGCACAGAGATTCAGAAAGGTGGGGGAATAGGTGAGGAAGCAGCAGAGGGCCAGAGGGAGAAGAGATGAAGAGGAAGAAGGGCACAGCAGGAAAGAGGAGGGAGCAGGGAGGGACTGGGACACAAAACAGGGTGAAATGTCCCCAAAGGCCCAGGACTCTCCGCACTTCCTGCTCTCTGCACTGCCAGGCAAGCTGTGGAGATCAGGCACTTCTGTCTGTGAGAAATGCAGTTGTGATTTGTGCTGAGATGTTTACAGATACAACCAAATGAGGCTCGGGCTCTGAACCTGCAAGAAGGAAAAGGTGGGTAAGATCTACATAAAAATTTTGAAACTTGTTTATGAGGTTATATTGATAGAGGGAGCTAACATTTTCAGGGTTAACCAACCACATAATAAGGGCCTACTAACGAACTAACACCCAGCGCTGTTTTGCTTATGGTCTAACGAACAAGTGTTTAAGGAATACAATTAAGGAATTGGATTAAATGTTGTTTATTCATAGAAAAAGCCTAAGTTATTTATTTCATTGCTTTACAACAAGTGATTGAATCTGCTATAGAAAAGTTCAACTCCCTCCTCTATAGCAAAGGACAAAAGAAAGTATGGATTTTTGTTGCATCTAATCCATAATGCAAGTACCAATTAAAACGTGTCTGCTGGAGTGGATATCCTGGACACGAACAGGCAGGTTCCTGGTGTTGTGCCCATGGTGATTCATCCACTGTGGCCGTGGGTGTCAGGCCTTGATACAACAGACACAAAACCTTGGGAGAGACGTGATCACAGTAAAATGCTTAAAGATAATGAGCTAGCACACTTGATTTAGTCTTTATTTAAAAATACACACGGCTGCTGTCTTTTTCCAGTTTAGCTACGATGGGCTCCAATATCTCTGTTAATTCTAACTACAACACGTGACAAAAATTAAGGGGGAAAGCTTTGTTTTTACAATGGTAAATACAGTCTAAATCGTAATTTGGGAAACAGATAAAGGGGTGTAGCAGATGAGGCACAGACTCTCTTTAAGATGCAGAGAGACATTTAATACAAACTCAGGTTTGCATCTGAAACATCGCGGACCTCTGTCCTTGATATACAGATCCTGTATCAATCCCTCTGTCCCTGATGTACCCACCGCGTATCAATCCCTCTATCCCTCATGTACCCACCGCGTATCAATCCCTCTGTCCCTCATGTACCAATCCCTCTGTCCCTGATGGTTCATGTCCCACACAGTCCTTGCTGCTTGTGTTGTTCCACCAGCACTTGTTCTCACACTGTGACTCTTGCAATTTCTCACGGGCCTGATGTCACAACCCTGCCACATCTCCCCTTCTTTGTTTAACAATTGCAGCCATAGCAGCGTGTCACTGCACAGCCATTGCACCATTAAAGCTTTTTTCAACCATTCGTTGTGCACAAGAGAAGACACATGGTACACAATCAATAAGTACAGACTCCACATACAAACATTCTAAGCAGCAGGTTAAAGGGCCGTGTTTTGCAATTTTTGTGGCACCCATAACTGTTACAGAATCGCTACTTAATATTCCCTGCATAGTGTTTAACACAGAATAATGAGCTCCCAGTCAACTAAGAATTCTCATTCTCTGTTCTCCAAGTCAGGATCTATATTAATATATTTCTGAGCTGTTGGTTTAAGACAGTGTAAAAACTCAGTGGGAGACTCCTCACAATCCTGTTTAATCTCAGAAGGTTTTGGCATATTTACAGCTTTAGGCGCAGTGTGTCTAATCCCGTATAAAATGCACTGGCGATACCAATGCGGCCTGTCCCCCGATATAAGGATATCAGGATCCCACTCTGGACTGACCGAGGGACAATTTTGATCTCATGTTCTTTGTGTATTCTACACCAATAGCTGTTCTTCAACAAACCTTTTACTGGTTTGCATTTCTTTCCCTGATTATCCTTTTTCAAAACAAATGGATCTGAAGAGGATAAAGACAATGCATATGTAACACTATATATTGTGTAATATGCCTTATGTAATAGGCAATATATGATTTAAAATAGATATCTTACTACATATTACATGCAGCACATTACTATACCACAGATCTCAAAGTATACCCACCTAGACCTGTGAAGTATATTAATATTATTTACAGTGGCCACCATTAATTACAATATTCAATCAGATTCTCCCTGGTTGATGCCCTGTTGAACAGCAAACGATCCTTTTCCAATGTCAGAAAACACAGCCTGGGAGGGATTTCTCACGAATCCTCCTGCCGATTGTCCACTACCTACTTCACAATCACAATGACAGACAATTGGTGAACCCTAAGTACTGGACTATAAAATCCCCCAAGACACAAGTAACAACAACAACAAACCACTAAAGCCAGAAACAATTATACAATTGCTAAGGCACAAACAGCAAAATCATTAAAGGTACCTTTATCAAATTGCTGTTCCCTCGTTTTTCTCTTTAATTTATTGTTTTCTCATTTTCCTCTTTAATTTTTTATTTCTTTCTTTTTTTAAGTTACCCAGTTTACCAAAATGCGCAGACGCGAATGCGCAGACCCAACGCGCTGCTGTCGCCCACGTCTCGCGCAGGCAGCGTGCCAACGCAACCAGACAATGAAAGTGCCTTATATCATTGATGGGGTTTTACCCGCGTCCCGAGCTGGTTCGAGGAGCTGTGGTCCCTTCCAGGAATTCCCCGGTGCCGGCACAAGGTCCCAGAGATCCTGGGATCCACGGCAGGTCAGGCAGATTATCCCATCCTCGTCGCCAGAAATGATACCGAAAAGTCGTCAAACAGACTCTTTAACACTGTTTTGAAAGTGTTAAAAAGCAGGCACTTCTATTACAGCGCGCTGGGGGATCGCTCCTCTAATCGAGTGTGCATTCCGCTTTCCTCTGGTTTTACAGATCGTGGAACTCCTCAAACAGCAAAACATGCCAACCAATGTTACAGACGTCTCGTGCTCTTTCACCAGCGTGTGCAGCAGCAACAAGAAATCTGGAATGAGCGTCTACAGAAACACGTACGTATTTACCCAATTCAGAACAATGCGTTACATCCGCTGGCCGTACTTCATTGGCAGTAACCCCTCCTGGATTAACACCCTCTGTGGATGGCGCGGGTGCCAACTGTTGGCAATCAGGGCAGGACATAAGAACGCTCCTGGCCTGATCCACTGTCATTTGAAGTTGTCGTTTTAACGCCTTTGCACTCTGGTGAAAGAATTTATGTGATCATTTAGCTTGCTCCAAGGCTTTAGGCACAGTGAGCGGCACAGCTCGTGCATCGGCCCTCCTACTGCCTTCCGCAAGTGGTCCTGGAAGGGCCACTGCGAGAGCGGGTGTGCATTGCATAATACCTATGATGTCTATGATTTATTAGAAACCATAGCATTCTCAATTCAGCCATCAAAAGAGGATTATCCTCTTCCTTAAGAAAAGAAGCTTCCAGGCGGTTAAGTATGCCAGCCGCATAATATGAGCCAGTTACAACATTCAAAGGCTTGTTACAGAACACCTCAAAGCGATCCTAACAGCTGTCAGCTCAAGAACTTGTTTGACTCTTGGTCTCTTTTTCTACCTTGTGTTTGCAGCACTGGGTATCTGAGTTTAGCCATGTAATTACAACTTTATGTGAGCGACCACAGGCATCAGTAAATAGAGTCTTGTCGCTTACTGGTCGTTGCTGACAGCAGCATGTATTGCGAATTCTCCTTCGTTGTAGAAAGAAATATACCTTCAGGTCTACCCCATACATAGCATATAAACATTCTCTGCCTTTAATTATCGGTTTTGCATACATTTCTTTTATTATCCAAACTGTTTTCATTGGTGTGTGAGCTAGAAAAACCCATACGGCCACAGTCACCTTTCTCCCTCCTTGAGCTCTCCTGACCTGCGGTTCCACCACTGGTGTCTTCTTTCTTGATCCCTCTTGACTGGCAGGTGCGCTCCAACCCTCCTTTATCCATCACTCTTCCTCATGGGTTCACCTCCTTCCTTGCTTTTCCTTTGCATGCTGCTCCCCCTGAAGAGAAACACACAGAGGACTGAGCTACACCAGCCCAAGGGCACTACAGTCAGACAGGGGCTGAGTCCGGAGCTGACACCTCCCCACACCCCACAGCGCGCCCACCTTGCCTTGGCACCAACCCCTGGCACAGCCCTTCCCCTCAGCTCTGCCGTCCCTGCAGCACAGCTTCCGCACGTGCCCTGCTCAGGCTGGACCCCAATGTCACGGGTTAGAGATGTCACAGCTCAGTACAAATGCCCACGGTCCTCACCTGCTCTTTGGTACTTGCGGAGGGTCACGTCGCTGTGCCCCAGGGCACTGGCCTGCACGGCCCTGCCCGGCAGCGGGAGCGTCTGGAGCTGCCGGCTGGTTCTCCAGCTTTAGGGTCACCCGCAGCAGCCCGCTCTCCTCAGCTCTGCACACCCAGCCAGTTGCGCCGCCCAGGCAAAGTCAGCTTCACCCTCTGCCCTACACCTCACCTGCAAACAGCCAACTCTTCAGCTGACAACCGCCCCAAACCCACCGACAAACCCTCCAAATCTCAGCCTTTCGCTTTCAGCTGCTGCCTCTAGTGCATCTCACAGACAAGCCTCCAAAATCCCCTCATCCTGCAATAATACTCCAGCACTCATCGCCTGCGGGAACAACCGCCACAATACCATGCAAACACCAACCAGTTCTGGCACGGAAATACCGCTTTCTCCTCCAGATCCCACCTACACCAACTGCTGACAAACACACGCTGTCCTCACCAAAGCCAAACGCTGCAACAACCAGCGACAACTCAAATGTGCGTGTGCGGCGCAAAACCGCAGGTGTGAGCTAACGCAGAGCTGGGCTTGACAGCTGCACGGTGTGCACCCTGTGGCTTAACGTGGCCAGTCACTGCCATTCCGCCTTCTCCCTGGGAGAAGCGCATGAGCACAGGCTGCTTCAAGGCACGATGCGAACGGTTTGGATCTCCGGGTCTCTGAGGGCGAGAGCGATAAATGTGACCTGTGTGTGCCGCAGGAACTTCCCGGCCACTTGCTCCTCCATTCAGTCAGGTGCTGCAAGAGAGGGACAGACAAAGAAACAGTTAGGACCGGATTAACAACCTCGTCATCCCTGTCCCCAAACCTGCAGGCGTCCTAGGAGGCCTGATCTAAGTTTGGCTCTTCTCCCGCTCTTTGCTGGAATACTTCACTGCACAAATTTCTGTCATGAACACTCTCTTAACCAGTCTGATGTGTTCATAGCTCCCAGCCCAGCGTCCATTCCTCAAGGTACCTCAGCATTTCCCTTTGAAACCAGACCTGAGTGCCATCCCGTCCTGAGCTCCCTCAGCATTGCCCCCTGCAGCCTCCCCGACGCCATCTCCTCCCCGAGGTCCCTCAGCCTTTCCCGCCAAAGCCCCCCCCGATGTCACCCCCTCCCCGAGGTCCCTCAGCCTTTCCCGCCAAAGCCCCCCCCGATGTCACCCCCTCCCTGAGGTCCCTCAGCCTTTCTCGCCAAAGTCCCCCCGATGTCACCCCCTCCCTGAGGTCCCTCAGCCTTTCCCACCAAAGACTCCCCGATGTCACCCCTCCCTGAGGTCCCTCAGCCTTTCCCGCCAAAGCCCCCCCGATGTCACCCCCTCCCTGAGGTCCCTCAGCCTTTCCCGCCCAAGCTCCTTCCCCGCCGTCCCGCCTTCAGTCTCCTCCGCCGCTCCCCCCGTTCGCGGCCCCTCCCGGCGGCAGCGCCGCCCCCGCCCCTCGCGCCCCCTGGCACCGCCCCCTCCCGCTCGCCTTCCTCCCTCTGCCCTGTGGCACCACGGTCTCCCCCCTCCGCCCCACGGCCCCGCCCGAGCCCCGCGCAGCGCTCAGCCCGGGGCTCCCTTCCCTCACAGCCGCCCGCGTGTTTCCCCCTCGCCCCTTGCTCGGCCCGGGGCCGCGCTGTTGCGGCTGCCTGCCCCTCGCCTTCCTCCTGCCCAAACCAGCCCGTCCCTCCCCCTCCAGCCTCGCCCCTCAGCCGGCACCGGGGCGGCCCCGGCCGGTCTCCCCGGTGTCCGCCCGCCCCTCGCTCACCGCCGGCCCCGCCGCTCCTCGCGCGCTCCTCCCGCCGCCGCACCGGCGGCACGCACTCCCCCGCCCCCGCACTTACGCAGCGTGGCCCCGACCATCCGGCGCAGGAGCCAATCCCGTCCGGCGCCCGCCACTGGGCCCCGCCCCCCCTCCCGGCCCGGAGCCGCCGGCGGCCGCAGAGCGGCGCTGTCCGCCCGCAGCGCGGCCCCGGCCCCGGCCCCGGCGGGGCAGCGGCAGCGGGGCCGGGAGCGCTCGGGCTGCGCCTGTCCGGGACGGCCCGGGACCGAGGGCTCCGCCGCCTGCCCGGGATGGCCCGGGACCGAGGGCTCCGCCGCTGCAGCCCGTTTCGTGCCGCTTGCACCCCCGGCTTACACGACTGCAGCCTTCTTGCTGCTTTAGTTCACACATCTTTCTTCCTTCTACCTGCACAGCAGTTCACACTCACAAACGTTGCAGAACAATCTACAAACATTACAAAGATAGACCACGGACCACAACTTCCTGAGCTTTCGGGTTAAAGTTCCTGTAGATCCCCATGTTTCAATAAAACAGACACCACCAGTAGAGCTGCTGCCTCTGCCGTCTTTGGTCAGAAAGAAGTGACAACACCAGAAAACACATTGGCAGCCGGTGCTTTGACCAGTGAAGGTGGGATCTACAAAAGTCTGATTAAACCAAACAGCCTGAGGTCTTTATCAAGCTGCAGATCTGCCAGGCATGCTGAAATGCCTGAAATTTACTCCTGCAATATTCCACAATCGAACAGCCCTTCATCTCAAATCTCATCTCAAAGTTCCAAGCCAGTACATTAACAGCTGTCACTAGGTATTAGAAGACCACTGCAAGATCGTACTGCTTTTTGAGTTCAATAAGAATTTTTCAATAAATCGAAACGCAAGCAGTTTCTGCAGTCTGTTGCTCATCCTCCTGTTCATTCCTTAGCACTACAGCAATCGGTTTTTATACGACGTGTCAGCAGAGGCGTTTGAAAAACCCCAAACAAAACTTATTCCAGTCCACGGACCCCCTCGCTGCCCCCCCTCACCCTGAGCCCAACGATCAGCACTTGGTGTGGGAGAGGAGCACAGCTCGACATGTTGTATCTGGGATGCTGTATCTATTACGCTGTACCTAGGATGCTGTATCTGGGATGCTGTATATGGGATGCTATATCTGGGATGCTGTACCTCGGATACTGTATCTGGGATGGCGTATCTGGGATGTTGTATCCGGGATACTGTATCTAGAATGCTGTATCTAGGATGCCGTATCTAGGATGCCGTATCTAGGATACTGTATCTAGGATGTTGTATTTGGAATGCTGTATCCGGGAAGCTGTATCGGGGATGCTGAATCTGGGATGCTGTATCTGGGATGCACCCGACCAAGTGCCTTTGTGTGAACATGAAACAGCCGTCTATACAAAGCTCCCTTGAATCTGTCCGCGTGAGAAATGCAGGACTGGGCAACGTCGTGCAACACGCGGAACCTGGCCAACAAACGGCGCAGCTGAGCACTCACTCCAGCTTAAGCACGAATGGAGCCTGCATCAAGGCACACGCATGTGGACAGACAATCGTTTGTAGACATACATGCTTTCACGCACACGGCCGTCCAAGTACAGGGACGTATCTGCACATACCCTCCAAAAGAATATTCTCGTGCAGCCACGTATGCGTGATGCAGTACGACAACCATCAATGCACACCTGTTTGCCTTCAAGCATGTAAGCACGTATCGCGTACGTCTCTCTGTGCATAGATGGGAGTGGGCGCGCTTGCGGATATGTGCATGTGTATGGTCAGGCGTCTGCTTAAGCATCAGTGTGTGAAAATGTAGGTGCTTTTCTCTAGTTGCGTTCGTACGCGCGAGGTGGTGGGAGCACCTACCTGGGAGCTTGTGGAAAGGTTTCTGCTTGGTTTTCAGTGAGGAATCGTGTGTGTTCACGTGGACAAAAACAATGCGTAGCAACTAGGTTCCAGCGCAGAAAACGCAAGTTTTCTGATGCACTCTCTTTCTCTCCCTATACCGAGTCGTGTATAGAACCCGCTAAGCCTGCAATCGGCAAGTAAGCTACCACGAAGCGTGCCGTACGGAGAAAATACCAACACATCCTCGGTCCACACCTTGTTTCTGATACGTGCTTGAACGCAAATACCTTCGTGCTGCTGTGGCATAAATGACGTCCCCCAGAATATGTGATTGCGCGCACCTGTGCAATTGCTTGGTTCCACATTCAGTCCTGGTGTGCGGAGCTTTCAGAACTGGCTCTGCGGAGTCGTCTGCGGAAATGCCGCTGACGGAACACGCAGCCTCGATTGTTTACCAAAATATAGGCAGACGCGTTTTACCACTTCGTTCAGCATGCAGAGAGCTACGTCTGTTCCGAAGAGACAAGGGAAACGCCTGTTCACGCACAGAAGAAAAACCCGACCAGGTGCCTTTGTGTGAACGTGAAACAGCCGTCTATACACTCGCAGACACGGGAATGTGCATCAATGCAGTCACACAGCCACCAGCTTTTGAGCACAGGCTCTGCTGGTTTTCGCACTTTTCAGGCACAATCCCGAAAGCCGCGCACAATGCCCTTCATTCGCTAAATGTCGTCTAGGGAAGCATTTCTCCGGTCGATCTACCGCTCAGCTTTCTTCTGGCGTTACTGAGAAATGTCAGCGCAGGGAATCCGTCTCTGTCGAGCACACGTCAATCCCTCTTCGGTTTTCCTTTGTTGACTCTGCCTAGATGATTTCCCTGATCTCTCTTCACACAGAGCAGTCATGACTGTGCTGTGTTACACACAGGCAAAGCCAACGCACACCAAGTGTCGAGAGACACACTCCGCTGAGCTCAACACTAGCGCAGATGCACATGTGCGACGAAATGAGCACACAAGTTTGTGGAGAGAAAGACATGGACTCACACGCGTGTGGAGCGACGAATAGATACAGCAGGCGCCAGGACCACAGACTGACCTACAGTCAGACTGTCCCCACACCAACAGGGACCGCTCTGCAGCTATCCTAGACGTTGATTATCGAACCAGTCACATTGACCTGCCCCAAACTCCCAGACACTTACAGGCAAGACACAATCTCTCCGACAAAAACACAAGTGTTCGCTCTCAGCTGTAGATGAGGGATAAGCTTGCGCAGTGACGCCCTGTTGCTCTTTCGCCTTAAGGCATGATCTCTTTCGTTTCTCTTGTACATCGGCTGCGTAAAGTTATTCCTCGCGCACTGTGAGGCATTTGCCAAAGGTGAGAAGTATCTTAGAGCAGCATTCAGTTCTGCCTAGGACTGTCTTTGCTCCTTTACTAGAAGAGCTCCCGTGCATCTGTACGCATGAGAAATGCAGGACTGGGCAACGTCGTGCAACACGCGGAGCTTTGCTAAAAGACGGCGCAGCTGTGCACTCACTCGCGCTTAAGCACGAATGGAGCCTGCAAAAAGGCACACGCATGTGGACAGAAAATCGTTTGTAGACACACATGCTTTCACGCACACGGTCGTCCAAGTACAGGGACGTATCTGCACGTACCCTCCAAAAGAATATTCTCTTGCAGCCACGTATGCGTGATGCAGTACGCCAACCATCAACGCACACCTGTTTACTATCAAGCATGTCAGCACGTTTCGCGTACGTCTTTCTGTCCAAAGATGGGAGTGGGCGCGCTTGCGGATGTGGACATGCGTATGGCCAAGTGTTTACTTAAGCATCAGTGTGTGAAAATGTAGGTGCTTTTCTCTAGCTGCGATCGTGCGCACGAGGTGGTGGGTGAGCCTACCTGGGAGCTTGTGGAATGGTTTCTGCTTGGTTTTCAGTGGGGAACCGTGTGTGTTCACGTGGACAAAAACAATGCGTAGCAACTAGGTTCCAGCGCAGAAAACGCATGTGTTCCGATGCGCTCTCTTTCTCTCCCTATACTGAGTCGTGTATAGAAACCGCTAAGCCTGCGATCGGCAAGTAAGCTACCACGAAGCGTGCCATATGGAGAAAATACCAACACATCCTCGTCCACACATTGTTTTTGATACGTGCCTGAACGCAAATACCTTCATGATGCTGTGGCATAAAAGACGTCCGTCAGAATATGTGACTGCGTGCACCGGTGCAATTGCTTCCTTCTACAATCAGTCCTGGTGTGCGGAGCTTTCAGAACTGGCTCTGCGGAGTCGTCTGCGGAAATGCCGCTGACGGAACATGCAGCCTCGATTGTTTACCAAAATATAGGCAGACGCGTTTTACCACGTCGTTCAGCATGCAGAGAGCTACGTCTGCTCCGAAGAGACAACGGAAACGCGTGTGCACGCACAGAAGAAAAACCCGACCAGGTGCCTTTGTGTGAACGTGAAACAGCCGTCTATACACTCGCAGACACGGGAACGTGCATCAATGCAGTCACACAGCCACCAGCTTTTGAGCACAGGCTCTGCTGGTTTTCGCACTTTTCAGGCACAATCCCGAAAGCCGCGCACAATGCCCTTCATTCGCTAAATGTCGTCTAGGGAAGCATTTCTCCGGTCGATCTACCGCTCAGCTTTCTTCTGGCGTTACTGAGAAATGTCAGCGCAGGGAATCCGTCTCTGTCGAGCACACGTCAATCCCTCTTCGGTTTTCCTTTGTTGACTCTGCCTAGATGATTTCCCTGCTCTCTCTTCACCGAGGCAGTCGTGGCTGCGCTGCGTTACACACAGGCACAGCCAACGCACACCAAGTGTCGAGAGACACACTCCGCTGAGCTCAAAACTAGCACAGATGCACATGTTCCACGAAATGAGCACACATGCTTGTGGAGAGAAAGACATGGACTCTCACGCGTATGGAACGACGAATCGATACAGCAGGCGCCAGGACCACAGACTGACCTACAGGCACACTGTCCACACACCAACAGGGACCTCTCTGCAGCTATCCTAGACGTTGATTATCGAACCAGCCACACTGACCTGCCCCAAACTCCCAGACACTTACAGGCAAGACACAATCTCTCCGACAAGCACACAAGTGTGCGTTCTCAGCTGTAGATCAGGGACAAGATTGCGCAGTGACGCCCTGTTGTTCTTTCTCGTTAAGGCATGATCTCTTTCGTTTCTCTTGTAGATCGCCTGCATGGCGCCTTTCCTTGCGCCACTGTGAAGCATTTGTCATAGGTGAGAAGTAGCTCGGAGCAGCGTTCAGTTCTGCCTGCGACTGTCTTTGCTCCTTTACTAGCAGAGCTCCCTTGCATCTGTCCGCGTGAGAAATGCAGGACTGGGCAACGTCTTGAGACACAGGAAACTTTGCCAACAAACGGCGCAGCTGTGCACTCACTCGCGCTTAAGCACGAATGGAGCCTGCAAAAAGGCACACGCATGTGGACAGACAATTGTTTGTAGACACACATGCTTCCATGCACACAGTCGTCCAAGTACAGGGACGTATCTGCACGTACCCTCCAAAAGAATATTCTCGTGCAGCCACGTATGCGTGATGCAGTACGCCAACCATCAACGCACACCTGTTTACCCTCAAGCATGTCAGTACGTTTCGCGTACGTCTCTCTGTGCATAGATGGGAGTGGGCGCGCTTGCAGATGTGTGCTTGTGTGTGGCCAGGCGTTTGCTTAAGCATCAGTGTGAAAAATTAGGTGCTTTTCTCTAGCTGCGTTCGCGTGCACGAGGTGGTGGGTGCGCCTACCTGGGAGCTTGTGGAATGGTTTCTGCTTGGTTTTCAGTGGGGAATCGTGTGTGTTCACGTGGACAAACAGAAGGCGTAGCAACTAGGTCCCAGCGCAGAAAACGCAAGTTTTCCGATGCACTCTCCCTATATGGATTCCTGTATAGAAACAGCTAAGCCTGCGATCGGCAAGTAAGCTACCACGAAGCATGCCGTACGGAGAAAATACCAACACATCCTCGTCCACACATTGTTTCAGATTCGTGCCTGAACGCAAATACCTTCGTGCTGCTGTGCCATAAAAGACGTCCGTCAGAATATGTTACGAGGGCACCGGTGCAATTGCTTGGTTCTACATTCAATCCTGGTGTGCGGAGCTTTCAGAACTGGCTCTGCGGAGTCGTCTGCAGAAATGCCGCTGACGGAACACGCAACCTCGATTGTTTACCAAAATATAGGTAGACGAGTTTTACCACGTCGTTCAGCATGCAGAGAGCTACGTCTGTTCCGAAGAGACAAGGGAAACGCGTGTGCACGCACAGAAGAAAAACCCGACCAGGTGTCTTTGTGTGAACGTGAAACAGTCGTCTATACACTCGCAGACACGGGAACGTGCATCAATGCAGTCACACAGCCACCAGCTTTTGAGCACAGGCTCTGCTGGTTTTCGCACTTTTCAGGCACAATCCCGAAAGCCGCGCACAATGCCCTTCATTCGCTAAATGTCGTCTAGGGAAGCATTTCTCCGGTCGATCTACCGCTCAGCTTTCTTCTGGCGTTACTGAGAAATGTCAGCGCAGGGAATCCGTCTCTGTCGAGCACACGTCAATCCCTCTTCGGTTTTCCTTTGTTGACTCTGCCTAGATGATTTCCCTGATCTCTCTTCACACAGAGCAGTCGTGGCTGTGCTGTGTTACACACAGGCACAGCCAACGCACATCAAGTGTCGAGAGACACACTCCGCTGAGCTCAAAACTAGCACAGATGCACATGTGCGACGAAATGAGCACACAAGTTTGTGGAGAGAAAGACATGGACTCTCACGCGTATGGAACGACGAATCGATACAGCAGGCGCCAGGACCACAGACTGACCTACAGGCACACTGTCCACACACCAACAGGGACCTCTCTGCAGCTATCCTAGACGTTGATTATCGAACCAGCCACACTGACCTGCCCCAAACTCCCAGACACTTACAGGCAAGACACAATCTCTCCGACAAGCACACAAGTGTGCGCTCTCAGCTGTCGATCAGGGACAAGATTTCGCAGTGACGCCCTGTTGCTCTTTCGCGTTAAGGCATGATCTCTTTCGTTTCTCTTGTAGATCGCCTGCATGGCGCCTTTCCTCGGGCCACTGTGAAGCATTTGCCATAGGTGAGAAGTAGCTCGGAGCAGCGTTCAATTCTGCCTGCGACTGTCTTTGCTCCTTTACTAGCAGAGCTCCTTTGCATCTGTCCGCGTGAGAAATGTAGGACTGGGTAACGTCGTGCAACACACGGAGCTTTGCCAACAAACGGCGCAGCTGTGCACGCACTCGCGCTTAAGCACGAATGGAGCCTGCAAAAAGGCACACGCATGTGGACAGACAATCGTTTGTAGACACACATGCTTCCATGCACATAGTTGTCCAAGTACAGGGATGTATCTGCACGTACCCTCCAAAAGAATATTCTCGTGCAGCCACGTATGCGTGATGCAGTACGCCAACCATCAACGCACACCTGTTTACCTTCAAGCATGTCAGTACGTTTCGCGTACGTCTCTCTGTGCATAGATGGGAGTGGGCGCGCTTGCAGATGTGTGCTTGTGTGTGGCCAGGCGTTTGCTTAAGCATCAGTGTGAAAAATTAGGTGCTTTTCTCTAGCTGCGTTCGCGTGCACGAGGTGGTGGGTGCGCCTACCTGGGAGCTTGTGGAATGGTTTCTGCTTGGTTTTCAGTGGGGAATCGTGTGTGTTCACGTGGACAAACAGAAGGCGTAGCAACTAGGTCCCAGCGCAGAAAACGCAAGTTTTCCGATGCACTCTCCCTATATGGATTCCTGTATAGAAACAGCTAAGCCTGCGATCGGCAAGTAAGCTACCACGAAGCATGCCGTACGGAGAAAATACCAACACATCCTCGTCCACACATTGTTTCAGATTCGTGCCTGAACGCAAATATCTTCGTGTTGCTGTGCCATAAAAGACGTCCGTCAGAATATGTGACTGCGTGCACCGGTGCAATTGCTTCCTTCTACAATCAGTCCTGGTGTACGGAGCTTTCAGAACTGGCTCTGCGGAGTCGTCTGCGGAAATGCCGCTGACGGAACACGCAGCCTCGATTGTTTACCAAAATATAGGCAGACGCGTTTTACCACGTCGTTCAGCATGCAGAGAGCTACGTCTGTTCCGAAGAGACAACGGAAACGCGTGTGCACGCACAGAAGAAAAACCCGACCAGGTGCCTTTGTGTGAACGTGAAACAGTCGTCTATACACTCGCAGACACGGGAACGTGCATCAATGCAGTCACACAGCCACCAGCTTTTGAGCACAGGCTCTGCTGGTTTTCGCACTTTTCAGGCACAATCCCGAAAGCCGCGCACAATGCAGTTCATTCCCTAAATGTCGTCTAGGGAAGCATTTCTCCGGTCGATCTACCGCTCAGCTTTCTTCTGGCGTTACTGAGAAATGTCAGCGCAGGGAATCCGTCTCTGTCGAGCACACGTCAATCCCTCTTCGGTTTTCCTTTGTTGACTCTGCCTAGATGATTTCCCTGATCTCTCTTCACCGAGGCAGTCGTGGCTGTGCTGCGTTACACACAGGCACAGCCAACGCACACCAAGTGTCGAGAGACACACTCCGCTGAGCTCAACACTAGCACAGATGCACATGTGCGACGAAATCAGCACACATGCTTGTGGAGAGAAAGACATGGACTCACACGCGTGTGGACCGACAGATCGATACAGCAGGCGCCAGGAACACAGACTGACCTACAGGCACACTGTCCACACACCAACAGGGACCGCTTTGCAGCTATCCTAGACGTTGATTATCGAACCAGCCACACTGACCTGCCCCAAACTCCCAGACACTTACAGGCAAGACACAATCTCTCCGACAAGCACACAAGTGTTCGCTCTCAGCTGTAGATCAGGGAGAAGCTTGCGCAGTGACGCCTTGTTGCTCTTTCGCGTTAAGGCATGATCTCTTTTGTTTCTCTTGTAGATCGGCTGCTGAGCGCCTTTCCTCGGGCCCCTGTGAAGCATTTGCCATAGGTGAGAAGTAGCTCGGAGCAGCGTTCAGTTCTGCCTACGACTGTCTTTGCTCCTTTACTAACAGAGCTCCCGTGTATCTGTCTGCGTGAGAAATGCAGGACTGGGCAACGTCGTGCGACACGCGAAGCTTTGCCAACAAACGGCGCAGTTGTGCACTCACTCCAGCTTAAGCACGAATGGAGCCTGCATCAAGGCACACGCATGTGGACAGACAGTCGTCTGTAGACACACATGCTTTCACGCACACGGTCGTCTAAGTACAGCTGCGGGGTGCGCGGCCCCTCGGGCAGGGTGCTCCCGGTCTCTTGGCCGCAGGCTGGGGCTGGCAGACGGGTTCAGGCGCTTTGGCCTGCTTTTTTGCCAGCGCCACCTTCTCGGTGCCGTGAAGAAAATCCCGCGCGAATGTTTCCGCTCGCTGCTCACGAGATTCCGCGTCTGGGGCCGTGAACCGAGGAGGAACGTTTGCGAATTGGAGGACGCTACAAGATATTCCCCGTGGAAGCCGGAGAAGAGGTGAATTGGCTGCCAGTGGAGCTGTGTTCCGTGCAGTCTTCAGTTTAGGACGTTCAGTTTGTCCTTCCAGAAAAGGAGCAGTCATTAGCAGGCCTGGGAGAGGCCATTAAGTGCGTGATCAGAATGGGAGCCAGATTGCACTCGACGTTGCTGCTGTCGGTCTTGGCTTTCGGTGGTTTCCCCACGGCTGCCTAGTGTTTGGGAGCGCGGAGGGGGCGTTTTTTCTTCCCCAAGGAGAGGCTGTGCTTAAAAAAGAATTTGTTTCCTCAGAGAAGTGCAAGTCCGTGTGTGTAAGCCAGCCAAAATCGCCAGCCGAGTCAAGTTCCGAGTGTGCGTCTGTCAGACGGCCGCTTGACGTTGCCGAGTTCCCAGCTGTGCAGTTGTACTGGCGAAGGGCAATGCAGGACGGAAGGGTTTTTTCTGCTGCGGGGACCCAGCCGC
Source organism: Nesoenas mayeri (assembly GCF_963082525.1). Taxonomy (NCBI): domain Eukaryota; kingdom Metazoa; phylum Chordata; class Aves; order Columbiformes; family Columbidae; genus Nesoenas; species Nesoenas mayeri. The sequence goes on from NC_137571.1 coordinate 619,481, forward strand.
CCCCCTTTTCAGCGGAAAGCAGGGGAGCGCGGTTTATTGTTCCCTTTGCAACGCGGCTGCTGGCGCGGGAGGGCTGGAGGGCTGGAGGGGCGGAGCGCTGGTTGGCTGCCTAGGCACGTCAGTCGCCACTCTGTCCGCCTATCAGATTGCCAGAGGGGCGGGCGTTGAGGTCTCCGTACTGCGCATGCCCGACTCGCGAGCGCTGCTAGGCGGCGAGAGAGGTGATTGACGTGTCCTAGGCAGCCAACCGGGACGCGGCAAGGGGCGGGTGCTGCGGTCTCGCTACCGCGCATGCCCAAAGCACGAGCGCCTGGCGGGAGCGGAGCGGCGAAAGAGGCGGCAGGTGAGTGCGGCCGCGGCGCGGGTGACCGTGCCGGTGGAACGGGGCGGGCGGGATTTGCCGGCGCGGCGCGGAGGCGTTCGTCTCCGGTTCCCCCCCGCCAAGCTGGCGAAGCTGGCGGGAGGCGTGTGAGCCTGCGGGCAGGTGCGCTGAAGGCTGGCGGTCTGGAGCCGTGTCTCCCTCCGGCGCAGCGCCCGTGCCCGGTCCGGCGGTCCCTCCGGGAGCGGCGCAGCCCCCGTTAGTCGAGGGGACGTTGAAAAGCAGAGCTGGTGGCGTGGCGAGTGGGGCGCCGCTTCGGCGGGAGCTCGGGGCGAGGCGCGGCGGGTTCTGTGTCCTGTGGGCGCGGCTTTCGCGCCGCGGCTGTCTGTGTGCTAGACGCCCTGAGTCCTAAGGAGATGTATCTTTTGGGATTCGTTCTACAAGTCAAAGAGAGGAGCCGAATATGTGCTGAATGTTATAGTTAGAACTGATATTCTGTGAAGAAGTGAAGTGGTCTGAAAAAAAGACACATTTCTTAAAAGCTAGTGCAGCATTGTGTATCTTCACATGAATCGACTCAAACGTCCCCCCCGTAAATAAAACCCAGCTCCCCCCAGAAACAACATAGAAGAAACGAGCTAGCAGAGCTCCTGTGACAAAAGGAGGTCAGTATTTTTCCCTCAGTTTTTTCCTTATGTGAAGAAATCAAAGGGAATTTTAGATCGTATTTTTTCCGTCTAAATCAAGTGTTGACGTAGACTTTTGTGTTCAGATAATCAACATTGTCTGTAAAGAATTGTTTAACAAAAACAAGCAGAAACCAAAACCAGGTTCAGACCTGTAAGAAGCATAGAATAATTTCGTTTGTAAGAAACCATCTAGGGGGGTCACCTTGTTGAATTGCCTTCACAATGAGATCAGGTCACTGAATGCCTTGTCTACTGAAATTCTGAATATCTCCAAGGTTGGGGATTCCATGGGCTCCCCGGGAAGCTGGTGCTTAAGCATTTGTGTCACCAAACATGCTAAAAAAATACCTCACTAGTTAGCTTTGTTTTACCATGAGAAGCTTTTGTTCTCTTCCTAGGTGTTGCAACCATCATTATTGTGGGTGATGAAGGAGCTTCTGGGGTGGTTGGGATAGCTCATTCATCCCAGCATGTTCTGATTGGAGAACCTTCAGGAAATTATAATGGGACTGCTCTTATTAGGTGAGTACATCACTCATTTATCCAAAACAGCTCTGTTTCAAAAGCTATGAGGCTCCACATTTGGCAAGAATTAATTGAATGCTGCATTTCATTATCACTTCTAAAATCATAAGTATTTTCAAAATTAGATGCTTGTTTTTTAAGAAGGGCAGAACATACTACGTAGGTGTCTTTTCAGTATTGCTGAGGAGCTTTAGATATGTCTTCCAATTATTTACAACATAGATTCATTAAAGGAAAGAGGATTCTAATCAAAGGAATAGGGGAAGGCAGTCAATTATATTTGAAGATGCTTTGTGCTTTTCAGGATTCAGTTCAGGGTTGGTGCTTGAACTGAAATTCGGTACATTGTTACGATGATCAGCATAACCAAAGCAGCACTGGGTCTTAGTTGAAACAAGATGCAATTCTTTCACTGCATTCAGTCAGCTGAAAACAAGATGAAGAAATCACAATGTTACCATACCTTCTAACAGAATTGGAGAAAAAGTATTACAACACTTTCCCTTAGTGAAACAGCAAATAGAAGCAAGAAAACAAGATTCTCATGCTGCCCTGAGAATCCCAACAGACAAAGGGATGCTTTGTGCAGCACCAGTTTAGAACATGTACTAGATCATGGTATAGACAATTTCTTGCCATGCTTCAGTTCACCGACAATGTCATGAGTAGGATTAGCCTCTAGCTTTTTAGACAAGCAGCACACAGAACATTTCTCAAGTGATCTCATAGTACTATTCTCGTATCTTTCTGCCTTCAAAACCAAATTACCTCTGGGTGCTACCCGTAAGTCCCATTTCCCTTCTGTTTTGCATGTCTGTTTCCTGAAAAGCAGAAAGACAGCTCAGTTTTCAGCTGCCAACGTTGGACTGTATGCACAAAGAAACTATAAAGTGCTCTGGGTAAAAATACAGCTCAAGATGCCTCCCAACATGGGGAAGTAAATCAGAACTGCAGACACGTTATTGCTCTGAAGAGGTTATGGTAAAGATCTTAATAGTGACTTAATAGATTAAAATTCAAGCTTCACAGTGCTGGTAACATTTCTTCCATGCACAACAATATCTATGCTTTATATCTCTGGATTTGGTATCAAATATTAAAGGTAGAAGATTAAATCTGTGTTTGCATTCTGCAGCCTGACACGTGGCCCAGGGATTTTTGGTGAAATCATAATATATTGGAATATAACACCCCGTCATCACACAGAATTTATTGAGACGTTGGAGACCTTGACAATGCGAGACAGGCAGTGTGCAGCAGTGGTTCTAATACAGGTACAAGAGATTTTACACCAGTAGCTCTTTCAGGTTCTTCCTTTTATCTAGCCAGCATCTTGATTAGAAATTAGTTATACCTCTCTACCTGGAAATGGTTAATTGATTCTTCTCCCTAGGCTGTCGATGATAACCGTCCTGAGGAGAAGCATTACTACACATTTGAATTAACTGGGATCAGTGATGGAGGACTCATAAATGAATCTAGCAGCACAGCAAATATTACCATGGCCGCCAGTGATTTTCCATACGGAGAGTTTACATTTTCACGAGAAATATTGCTGACAACAGAAGAAGAAAAATGGGTATATGGTTAAAATTCCTTCTTACGTAAAATATCGATAGATATCAATATTGTCGGTAGATTTATACTTAACTTTAGGAAAAAAAAAAAAGGCAGAGATTTATTCTGCATTTATCATAGCACAGTCCATCTGAGGCTTTTGGTGTTTTTAATACTCTGAGAAAGATGCCTGTCTGTTAAATTATGTGTATTCTGCACTTACTGCAGCAAATTGTCACCTGGCAGAACCGTTGAGAAGGTGCCTATAGAACAGTCTCAGAATGGTAACAGAAAAGCAAAGCCATTTTTTAAAGCAAATGTCCTCTCTCCCTCAGGTTAACATCACTGTTTTGCGTTCAAGGGGATCCTATGGCAAAGTGCGTCTTTGCTTCCAGAGAATAAATGGGACTGCAGAGGAGGGAGTTGATTTCACCCCCACAGTAAGGGAACTGTTATTTGAACCACATGAGGAGAGTAGAATGATTTCGGTTGAAATTCATGATGACGACTTTCCTGAAGGTCCTGAAGACTTTTCAGTGATGATTACCAAAGTGGAACTCCAAGGAAGGTCAAGATAAAATTAATTATAAGATAAAATTAATTAAAAGCAGGAGATCAAACTGTATTTGGAATCTGACCTACCTGCATAAAGGCACCGCTGGATTTCAGGTGTTTTACTGTAAAATTTCATATGGCAGCTATAATAGTAATAATAATACAAATTGGATGTATGGCAATCCAAATTCTTTCAACATTAATTTTAAGATTTTGCTGATTCAGATTTATTAAAGCTGAAAGTCCATCCACTACATAGAAGTTGTCAAATCACATGAAACTCAAAGAAGAAGAAAATGTGAAAGAAAAAGCGAAAGACCCACATTTCTGTGAAAAAACTGCCAGTTTTGCAGATATAGTTTGAAAAAGTGTGACCAAAAATCTTCAGTGGTAACTGTCAGAAAATAAAAGTATTTGTGGTAATTGAAAATTGTCATACTTGCATTACAATACTTTTGCAAGATTTTTTTTTAATGTAATATTCCTTTTTATGTTCTTGCAAGTGGATTTGATTTCACCGTAAAGGAAAATGATCTACAGATAGCTCAACCCCCAGTAATAGGAAATATCTCCACAGTACGAGTCACTATAGCAAAAAGTGATAATGCAGAAGGCATCATAGAATTTGATCCACAGTATATCCTTCTACAGGGTAAGTTTACCAGAGGTTTTCACTATGGTTTAGAGGATAAGCCTGTGGCTCTCTCACAAATTTTGAAATAAAATAACTTTTTTTTCCCAATTTTTCTTGAAGTTCAAGAGGATGCTGGATTAATCATGATTCCTGTTGTGAGAAAGCGTGGAACGTATGGCGATGTAACAGCCGATTTCCTTTCTCGAAGTATTTCTGCACTTCTGAACGCTGACTACATCATCCATAATGATTCTGTCATTTTTTATCGTGGCCAGAACCAGACTTTTATCTATATCTCTATCACAGATGATGAAGAAAGGTAATTATTTTTTTCAGATATTTATTCACTAATCTACTTCTGAGAAACTGTTTTTTAGCACGTGCAGTGTGCCTGTCAGCAGAGTTTGAATTGAAAAGCAAATTTCTGCAGCCCTGAAATATTTAAAGGGAGGGAAAAGAAGCTATGATTGGAGTTTCATAGTGCCTGTTAAATTTTATGCAAACAACTACATTCTTTTTACCTAGATTATCAGAAAGTTTGGGTGTTAATAGTATTGCTGTGAATAATAAAATATTTTGCTGATTTTTTTTTTTTTTTTTAAATTTAGCACATGTGGAAAATAAAACAATATTTTTATTTCAGATATCACCATTCTCTGCAAATGGGGGGAATCTTCTGCTGTATGCTTACAGAGATGACTTCTGTATATCTTTAAACACATCCAGCTGGACGCATGGTTGAATGACAAATCATAATTTTAATTTTTTGTTCTTGTGTGTCTCAGAAGGTCTTTTTTTCTGGTTTTTTTTTCCATGCAGCGAATTTGCGGAGCAATTTGAAATCCAGCTGACGGGAGCCACTGGTGGAGCAGCCCTTGGGCTCCATCTACTGAGCCAGGTCACCATTGCCAAAAGCGACTGCCCCCAGGGCATCATCCGATTTCTCAGCCAAAGTCGAATTACTCTTCCCAACCCCGATACACCGACAACAGTGTCGCTGGTGCTGGAAAGGACAGGAAAATTGTTTGGGGAGACACAGGTGGGCCCTGGTTCTCAAAAACTGAACGTTTTCCAGTGACAAGGCCAAAAATCTTCTTTTTTTGCCGTCAGGGGCTTCCTTGTGACTGATTTCTAATGGGATAGTTGCAGCTTTTCATTAAGTGTGAATTCTGTATAGTTGCAGAAGAACAGAAAATATTGTTACTTTTTTGATCTTCTCTTTGTCCTCCTGCTTTTCTCCTTTTAGTATGGTCTGGTGTACTTTATTTTGAACCATCTCCCAATCCCATTGAAAATATGGTTAATTTCATGCACCACCGCTAATTTAATTGAACTCAGTTGAATTACTTCCTGAAGCTGGTCAATTTATTTTCATTTTCAGTAAATTGTTTACTATGAGGCCTCTAGACTTTTTTTAGTCTGTATGTATCACTGCCAAAGTGAAAGTATAAATATGAACCAAGATAAGGCTTCCACAGTCTGGGCAAATGATTGGAAAATTGGCATTAAAGGCCATGAGCTACTGCTCTCCTCATGTGAAAACTGCCGTGGTCTTCTTGGACTTTTCCTAGAAGTCATTGAAGAAAACTGAAAAACAATTAAGTGTCAAAATAATAATTTTAAGATGCTGAATAGGACCCCTTCAAAACCAATCTAATTTGTGGGAAATTTTGAAAATATTCTAGCTTTTAATCAGCCTGAGGAAGTGTGAATCGTGATTTGAGGCATTAAAAACTTCTATTGCAGAAAATATTTGTCGTTCTCAGTCTTGATATCACACTTGCCAGGGAATGTTTCTGGTCAGGATACTTATTTGGTGAGCTTTTCAAAACAACTTGTGAAAGGAAGAGAAAAGTAAACTGGCCTGTGCATTTCCTGTTACGTGCTACAGAAACCTCAGTTTATTTTCTTTTCTGTAACTAATATCTAGAATTTAATAAAATGGCATTGTGGCTAACTAGCACTTCAGAATTTCTATTTTTAATGTTTATTTTTCTCCAAAGGATTCTATATTTTCCCACATATAATCAATTATTAATATGTTGTGTTCTGTAAAAAGAGCACATATTTAAATGTAGCTTGTTAGCAGATGCAAGAATTTTTATGTCGCTTGTGTTACTCTGTCACTTCCCCCGACCTGGGAGGCAGTTATAATATGTCACTACTGTAAATCTGAAACTGGTATCTTCCACAGATTAATTGGGACATCTTGGGACCCAATTCAGAAGAGGTTTTTATCTCCCTTGAATAGTGACATTGGTGACCCTGTGAACGGATCATTCTATTTTGGAGAAGGGGAAGGAGGGCTGAGAACTATTAATCTACAAATCCATCCTCGTGAAGAAGTTGAAGTTCAGGAGATCTTCATTATTAGGCTGAGCCTTATGAAAGGTGAAGCAGAACTAGATCCTAAGGCAAACAGCATTACACTAATAGTAAGTCATTATTGCTTTTCTTCCTCTTGAGATCTCTGTTATTGGTATTTATCCTGCAAAGCTTTGAAGGGTAATCATAATGATTGAATAGCTTGTCATTTGCCTCTTTTTCTTTTGCCTCCCCTGCTACATGGGTTTGATGGTCGTGGTCAATGGGGCAGAGTCCAGTTGAGGCCTGTATCTAGTGCAGTCCCTCAAGAGTCAGTACTGGGGCCTGTATCATTCAATATATTCATCAATGACTTGGATGAGGGAACAGAGTGACTATCAGCAAGTTTGCTGATGACACCAAGCTGAGAGGAGTGGCTGACACTGGAAGCTGTGCTGCCATTGGGAGACCTGGACAGGCTGGAGAGTTGGGCAGGGAGAAATGTAATGAAATAGAACAAGGGCAAGTGTAGAGTCTTGTGTCTGGGCAGGAACAACCCCAGGTTCCAGTATAAGTTGGGAAATGACCTATTAGAGAGCAGACTCTCTCAGACTCTCTTCTAAATACTGATGTACTCTTGAGTCTTCTTAAGAGGAGAAAACTCAAGAGGAAGAACTAATTGATACATTCCCTATAGCATCTAGCAATGAAAATCTCAATGTTTCAAACAAGAATGCTATTCACTTTACATTTCTGATTGTTGAATTTTTTTTTATTCAATTACTTCCTTAAAGATACAGAAGTTTGGTGATCCCAACAGAATGGTACAGTTTGCTCCTGAATCGTTAACTGAGAAAAACTTCACAGAACCCTCTGCAGTGGAAGGGCCACAAAGTATTACACTGTTTGTCAGACGAATCCAGGGCACCATGGGAAACATAACGGTATTCTCACTCTCTTCCTAATCAACATTATAATCTGAAATAATCCTCTGTATCAATGCATGGAGGGAGATCTTATTCTGTGCCTTTCAATTGCGTATTTCTCAGATTTTGAAATGTCGCCTTTTAGACTGAGTTTAGCAAGGGCTCAGCTCTAGTAGTTGTGGTTTGTAGAGTCAGATTCAGTCTCCCCTGGTCAGTGAAAAAACCAGAAAACCAGCACTGGAGTGCTTGTCTTGCTTTCTCTCTCCCTCTGCTCCTGTGCTTTTGATGGGAGAACAGGAGAGACCAGACTTTCATAGTGAGCTTTCTTTGAGATCCGCACAATTTACTCTTTTTCAGCCATATGTAAAGGTAAGAATCAGACATTTTAGAATCATCACCTACATTGTCTTTACCTAAAGTTGTTTGCAAGTCAGCATTTTCACAAGTACTCATTTATTTAAAAAAAAAAAAAATAAAATAAAAAGCATCTAATGTGTTTAATGAGAACTCTTCACACCTTTCTGTTGTGAGGAATTCTGGAAACTGGAAAAACAGCAAGGATATCTTGGTGTAAAAATAGAAATAATTTCAAGCAATTGTTCAGAGATTCCGTATAGTTTTACGTAGGTGTCCAGAAGATATACAAAGCTAATCTTTGCATTCACAGTACTGCTGGAAGAACAACACACCACTTTGTAAGATAGTCTATGTGCTTCTTTCTATGCATACTTAAACAAATTTTTATTTTACCCATCTAAACCCAACCTATTCCGTATGCAATCTATACTGAACCATGAATGTGAAAGTTTCCGACTCTGTGGGTGATATTGCCTTCATTTTGTGCATTTTCTAAATAAATTTCAGGTTTACTTGGAAATACGTAGTGAATCTGACATCACGGGTGACTTTCTTAGGACAGAGGGATCTGTTGTCATTGCTGACCAGGAGAGCACAGCTGAGATAATCATCTACCTGTTACCTGACGATGTTCCAGGACTGGTTGAGAACTATGTGGTGCAGCTGATTTCAGTAGAAGGTGGAGCAGATTTAGACCAAGAGAAAAGAATTTCGGAAATCAATGTGTTTGCAAATGATGACCCCTATGGAGTGTTCGCCCTGTACTCTGACCAGCAGTCAGTACTCGTAGAGAGGAACCTGGATCGTCGGTATGTTCAGATCAATGTAACTCGGCATGCTGGGGCATTTGGAGAAGCAATTGTGGAGTACCATATCACATCTCATTGTGAAGAAGCACTAATTGAGCCTGAGAATGAGGTGGGATACCTCACAATAAAAGACGGTGCCAGCTTTGGAGTGAAAAGAGTGCCAATAAGCAACCAGGTCTGTATTATCCTTTTAAGTCACGTGGTATCTATTGTTTCCATTTGTGTTCATCACAATACAAATGTGCTGGAATAAGATACTGAACTCTCAATACTGTCCACTGTCAAGAAGCAGAAAAGAGAGTTTTGGTATAATGAATTTCCTATTTATGGACTAGAAGTGGGTTCAAATATCACATTTTCAGGTAATAACTGCAAAATCACTCTATGCATGCGTTCAAATATCCAGTGTTTCCTTCCATCATTGCTTTGTGTTACTATCAGTTCAATATTTTGTTATTTTATGTATTCAAATACTCTTATTAACCCTAAGAGTTAAGATCAAGCTGAGACCCACTATGTTAGATACAGTTCAGTAAAATGGCAATACTTGCTCTATAAACTCATCTTTCAATTAACTGCTGGTAAATTACAATCACAATATTGCTGTTTTAACTGTGTTTCTTTATAGAAAGATAATCAACAAAAGGCTTGACTTGAAAACACTGCTTTTTCATGCAAACAACAAAATCTGCTGATTTTTCTGCCACTTAACTCTTTGAACTGGTGGTTATCGTGTTTTCAGTGGAATTACATTGCCACCATTTTAATTGCATTCTTCCTCTCAAAGGCGTTTATTGTACTGGGCTTGAATTTTACCCTGGAACTGACTAACGTAAGCCTGGTTGGGACAAGTGCCAAGGATGTGCCAAAATATTAGGAAAAGCGAAGTCAGCCATTCTGCTTGTTCCTGAGGAAGCTGCCAATTCACAGGTCAGTAGACTGACTGCAGTGTAATTTTCTACCGCAGAAGGAAGGTACGCTTCATTACAAAAGGCAGCCGCTATAAGAATTCAGTTTGCTCCTTAAAGTTTTCATCATTGCAAGCAATTTAATGACCAACAAGACTGTTCCAGTTATTACTTGTACTGTATATTGTCTTTTCTCTGATACAAATTCATATAGAGATGTGTAAATGCAGTTTGAAAAGGTCTCTTCATCTATAAAATGTAAATAGCATAAATATGATGATTTACTTATACTTTTGTTTACATGAAGTGGAAGTTCTGAGACTTAGAGGAAAATAGCTAGTTCTGGACGATGTTATTCCTTTAAGTACAGCAGCCCCAAAGTAGATAAGAGCATGCATGCAGTCTCATGTGCAAAAAGAAGTGGAGGTCATGCTGCGTTTTAGTGCAGTTGACAGTACCTTTGACTAATCACTGAGTGGGGAATTTTCCATTTGTCTGCTTTGTATGAGACAGAAAAAATATACTATACCTGTTCCAATATGGCATATGTGCTACAGTTCCCTTTTTATGTGGCAAGCAAAGACAACAGCATGCTGAGTTTTTGTCTCTTAAATTTTATTGAAGTCTTTATGTAATGATTTTAATTCTCTTGACACACTGTTTTGTCTTTCAATTTGGAATTGAACTTGATGCAAATGGTCTTTCTGTAAACATTGTTTACTACCATACATCCACTTATCATTTTAGAATGTGTGAATTATCTTTTCATTTCTATTTTTTGGTCAAAGAAAGAAAAGTACATCATACTATCAAGAATGTTTTTGTGAACAATGTAATGTGACAACAACTTACTTTCACTGGATAGACAAATAATACTTTATTTTAGACCTGTGTGTATCTGTATGGTACCACAGACATTGCATGTGAGCATTAAGGGCAGGTTGGTTTGTTTTCCTTTTGAATGACAGACACAAAATGCTATAGTCAGTGTTTTCAGTACCAAAATGTCATTCATACTGGTTCCTTTTTTTCCCTGATATCTAATTCTCAGAAGTCTAAGATTTAGAAATGTTGAAGAGTTGTGAAGAAAGCATTTATATATATATATATATACACAAACATATATAGACATGTACATACATATATTTATATGCATGTGTAACTACTGTTAAGATGCCTACCTTACAAAATATAGTACTCTTTCATATATGTTATTGTCCACTTTTATTCCATTTTCTATAACAAAATCCATTATGTTTCCACAGGTTGGCTTTGAATCTGTGATTTTACGACTTACAGACATTATAGCAGGGACAGGCCAGGCTGTCATCACCAGAAAAGGAGTTTATGGCTCTGTCATCGTGAGCTGGATCTCAGGATACCCAGCAGACCTGATCACCGACTTTGCTCAGTCAGGCAATATTACTCCTCTGTTTGGTGAGTAACAGTCTGAGGAAACAGCTATGAAAGTTGCAGAAGTGATGATACCACCTTTTAGTTATATATACCTCTGTATGCTCTCTCTATTAATAAAGCGTCATTAGATTGAAATGGTATGGTCTAATTTTTAGCTATAAGGGATGTGTTCATTTTATAAGCAAAAAAACCCTTCAACTTCATAGATCCATGTCTGGGAGGCAGGCACGATGCTGTGGCCATGAAGGACAGCTTCATATAGGAAAGACCCTTATCCAGTTTTCTTCTTCCTAAATGGAGTGGAATTGTGATTAAAGTCTGTACTTTAGCGCATTGCCAGATAAAAAGAGGATTCCTATTGGATTATTTTGACTTTTGCTCTCTCTCACTCTCTCTTTCCTTCAGGTACTGTTGCATTTTCCTCTGGTGAGCAAAGTAAAGTGATTTCATTTCAGGCCACTCCAAGCCTAAATAAATGTGAGTCATTTGCCATCACTTTAACAGCAGCGCACAGCAATGTGTCTGGTGGGGCTCGCCTGAGGTAAGGATGCTACTTGTATTTTTGAGTCGCACCAATGCCATAAGAATTATGACCTGTGTACAGATACAAAACTTATACAAATCCCTGTTGTTATTATTCTAGGCAGCTAGTAACTTGTAGTCCATTCTTTGATAAATTTGTATAGCTTGTCTCAGGTGAGAACAAAGTGATCTAGATCTGACCTGTTCAGAACTGAGGCTTTTATCCAACTCCAGTCTATTTCATAGGTGCCTAGAATAACGGAGACAGTCAAGACAATGAAGATCAACAGTTTTAGCCGGGAAGCTGAAGACCGAAAGCAACTCTTAACAGTTTTCATTCGTGTCCCTAAAAATCCATATTTAGAAGGTCTTACATAACAAATTATTTATAATAAGAAAAATAAAACAAGAAATGTTCTGAAAATACCTAATTTATATAAACCTCCTTTTTATTTTTTAAAAAACCAAAACCATTACGTTTAATGTAGTTTTCCATCTCAGATAAGTTATCTGTTCTTCAAGCTATTTTATTTTCATTCATCCTTAGCCATTGATAGCTAGAAGTGGTATAAAAAGAATGGACATGGAGTAACACCACGTATGGAGAAAGGTTTTGGCTTCGCCATGTTACAATTACAGTGGCAAATCTGAAGGAAGTCAGGAGTGAAATGGATGGATAAATCCTGAGATTGAGCCCTTCTCCTGGGCTTGTCTGTCCTGTGGACTGGTGTCCTCAGAGCCCCTATTTACCCTGTGAATCAAGTACATTAAGTATGTGAGAATGACCTTTCCTAGAAAACTGAAGATGACATCCCAGGGAGGGTAAAGGTGACTTTGAAGAGCTTTTGGCTCCCTTAGTGGTGGAAATGGTCTAGTTTTTTGACCAAAATCACTGTAATTTTAGTGCCATTTGATAGCCTCTAGCACTGAATAATAGGTCAGTTCTGCAGACAGGTATAAGACACAAGATTTAACGAAGAGTTTTGCCTCTATGCTTATTTTCTAATAAGAAAGGGATCTATTTAATATGAATGAAGTAGAGCTTAAGTTTATATTGATCACAGGGCTCAGATCTGGAAAAAAAATTCCTGTGAGGGGGCAGTTAGTATTTCAAAGCCCCACTGTAAGTTTTAAAATAACTTCCTCTCATTCTCTAGCTTCCTGGCTCTAACTGTAGATCTGTTAGGATCTGTCTATCCCTCAGTTTTCCTTTGAAATGGGAAGTTTGTTCTATAGATAAAACTGGTATTACTCGGGGTGGCTGTATTGTAATGTATCTTCTTTCATTGTGTCCAGAACGGAAAAACATCATACTTTACTTTGCTTCTCCATTTTCTCAGGAAGACTTTATTTTATTTAAACTTTACTCTGTATCCTGTGCTGATTTGGGTGCATTGCATCTGAGGAGGGCTGTTCGATCCTATTATTACAAAATCATTTTTCAGGCAATCATGTTACATCTTGCTTTGGTATGGTTGCTATTTCTTCCCTCTGCTATTAGACATTTGTTTGATCCGCTTTCTTACAGCCATCATTGATTGTTCACTGGAAATTATTCTGCTTTAATGTTTTACTTTTCTTCACGCTTCGTATTTCCTCTGTCAACTTTGGTGTCTTTTCTGTTTCAGATCGGGTTTTACAACAGCTGAAATTGAGCCAATGGGGATCTTCCAGTTTGCTCTTAACTCAAGGTCTGTTTCAGTTGAAGATGATGTTTGGGCAGACACACTACATGTCCAAAGATTGTTTGGTTTTCAAAGTAATCTCACTAAATTGACATATCAGACCATTCCAGGAAGTGCCAAACCACTAGAGGACTTTGTACCCATCTACAATGGAGAGCTTATGTTTTCACATTTTCAGACAAACGCTGTGATAGAAATATCAATAATTGATGACTCTGTCTCTGCAATTGAGGAATTTTTTTTTGTAAATTTGACTTGTGTGGAAATTTTGGATGTTCAACCTGTGAACCTTGCCTGGAGTCCACGTGTGAATCCAGCTTTCAGTGTTGCAACCGTTAATATCCTCGCTAATGATATTCTTCATGGAATACTAAGTTTGGGGCCAGAGTTTATTTATGTTGAAGAAGATGCCAACAACAGTACCCCCAACACAGCGATACTTCATATCAGAAGGACCAAGGGTTTTACTGGTGATGTTGAAGTAACCATTAAAACCTTTGGGGGAGTGAGTGCACAAAGTGGAGCAGATTCATATCCTTTTATGAAGGATTTCCTTCCATTGATGGAAGATCCAACTTCACTTGGGCAATGGAAGGCGAAGATTTTGAGGAACAGTCAGTCTCTTTGACTTTGCTGGATGGACAAAGAGAAAGCAGGGTGTCCATAAAGATTTTTGACGATGATGAGCCTGAAGGACAGGAATTGTTTTATGTTTTCCTCTCAAATCCTGAATATGGAGCTCAGATTGTAGAAGGAAAGGATGAATAGGGATTTGCTGCTTTTGCAACAGTAATTATTGCAGGTAAGATTATTTCCCTGGGAAAATTAATAACAGTACATGACTATGTTTTCATAGCAATTTTCATGTAAAGATTGGCAATCTACTTGACGATAAGCAGGGTATTCTATTGTGAAATCTTGAGTTTTCCAGAGCAGAGGAAGCATCTAATGTACAAAGCTACTACGCGTCCCCTAGCAACGTAGCTCAAAATACATTTAGAGATTATGCTTCTCTCTGTTCTTGCCCTGTTTTACTCTTTAAGGGAAAAGACTAATCTTGAGTAGTTTTTATGTAGATCCAGTAGCATTGCAGGCATTTTAGATTTTTACTTTTGCCATTTTGTCACTTTTACATACAATGGGGTTTGTGCAAAGTATCAGTCTCTATATTGACATTCAGCATGCACTGGTAAGTAAAGCCATTGCTACCTGTAAAGGAGAAATCCTTTAGTAACAAGATTTAATGGGACACTGTGAAGACATTAGCTTCCCCTCATTAAACCTGGATTTTTTTTCCATACACTGCTGTTTTGCCAAAGATGTTTACATTCCCATGAGAACAGTGAAGTATTGTGCAGCTCCATACTTGCACACACGGAATTAAAGATGCAGAAGAAAAGCTGATGTGACAATTTGGAAAAATTAATGGCTTCAACAAGAGTATGAGTGGGACGAATAAGAAAGCTGTCCTTGGAAGCCCATCATCATCCCGTACCCTACTATATCTGCTTTCAAAAGTACTTATTCTACTGGTTAAAATAAAATTTAGAAATGCCAACATTTAAAGTTCTGGATAACTATGTAGTGTAAATTAAACCCAGAAATATTATAATAAATTTTCTCAAGGTGTCCCCAGATGATACTTTGTAGCATTGTTTTGATACCTATTTTAAATTTTTTTTAGTGGTTATTCACATGAAGGTTATAATTTAGTCTCAGCTTAACTTTCTTGCTTACTTTCATGGACTGTTTCCTCTATAGGAAGTGATCTCCAGAATGGCATTTTGGGATTTGTTCCAGAAGTACAAAGCGGTCTCGTACTTGATGAAGACTCGGAGAACAGAGAGGTGCTGCTGATTGTCACAAGGCAACCAAACAGGTGCAGGCAACAGCCGATTCGAATGTGCTTCCCACATGTTGTAACATGCTGTGTTGTTAACCACAGGAGCTGCTGTTAGTGGAAGAGTTTATCAAAGAGTTTTAAAATAAATCTGCCTTTCAGCTGCTTTAGTAACTTCTCAGAAGTTGATGAACTGGCTTTAAGTTGTGAATGTGATTAGGTCTGTCACTCTACTGTGATAAAGCAGACACAGGAAAAACAAGTATTTTCCAACTTACACTATAAGGCTACAAGTGTGAAAGATTTGCTTGAGTTAAAATATTTGCCCTGCTCGAGGTGTAATTCAAGTTCTCAACTCCCCGTGTAGTACAATGTAGGTATGAATACTAAAATGAGCAATTAAGAAGGCACCTGAGTGTCAGCACTATGATAATGTTTTCAGTCACACAGACACTATATTTTTTCTAATTAGCACATATCTATATCTCTATATATCTATATGTTGCACATTGATGTGTACTTTTAATCAAATATGCTCAAGTACTTCACGTTCCTTAAACTTAGAGGAAAGACAAATCCTACCTGGTTTTCCAGGCGAACGGTCACTGTAGTATTAAGGAAGGTACACGGGTAACTCCCTTCCAAGAACCAGTGTCTCTTATGCAGCTAATGTCATGTTTTCTGAAATAAAAATTGAGAATAATCTAGCTCCGTGTAATTGCTTTATTTTCTTCCTGTGTGATGTTTTTGTGATCTAAACACATGTCAGGTGAAGGAATTTAAATTAAAAAAGAGAAGTTTTCATCCTACAGCAGTTTGTTCCCTGGTGATAAGCTTTGAATCATAACAGAAAACGTGTGTTACCTCCGTGGTTTATGTTTCCTAAAACAATAGTGATCTCCTTCAGTACATATATACTCTCGATTTGCTTATCGGGCTTTTGAAGAGGTGAAGATCTTTTGGCGTGTGACCTTTAATAAAACAGCTGTTGTCCTTCTGAAGGATGGCGTGAACTTGGAGAATGAACTTGTATCCGTGGTGGGATCCACTACCTGCATGGCAGGTCAAACGTTGTGCAACATCTCCATTGAACTAAAGCCTGAGAATGTAAGTAATTATTACTCATTTGTGTATAGCCCTGTGGTGTTGAATTGCAGCTTATCAAGACTGAAAAAACCCTCTGATCTGGAGGAAGTGATGTATGGGACACAGTCTGGAGATGGTAACTTGACATCTGCTCAGCTCCTCTGCAAATACATGTTTATTTACAGGCTTGTGCTGCGTCCATGGTGACTGCTAAAAACTTGGGAAGATGAGTATTTAATTTGAAGAGTAAAATGCAGATCTTTTATAGAACCATAAGAAAAAAGAATGGAGTTATCTCAGTGAGATGTGTATTCATTTGCTGCATTCTTATCCTCCACACAGTAAATTTTTAATCAGTTAAAGGACTTCTTAGGGTGTTTTATAGAAAGCATATCCTGCGACTAACACCACCTCATTCTACAAAAATAAAAAACCAAAACGCTTTTATTGCAACAATTTTTACTAGAAACAAAAGGAAAAAATAATTTTGTTTGAACATCTGGTGCTTAGAACAGTCCCTTAAGAAAGGAAAGATTAATGTTTGTCATTCTTTCAGAGTGAAGAGTTTGAAATTTTCCGATAAACTATCTGAACCGTCAGGCTAGTGGCAAAGCTGAGGTCTGGGGAATGGAAAAAAGACAATATGAGAAGGTTTCTACAGTTTGTCTGACTACACTTTAGAAAACAACGCAAGATGTAGGATGTGGGAAACAATTATTTCCCACTAGGGAACTGTGTGCATTCCCTTAGCTCAGAGGGCTATTTTCCTTCTGCATCTTCGGATGTAATTTTTAAATTACAGAGCCAAGGAATAAAATACATGCATGAGTGGATCACAGGTGGCCTCGCTGAGCAAACTGGGATTTTGAACCTGTTTATTCCAGAGGAGTGTCTCCATTATTTAATGACAGCGGACTGGCAGCGTTAGAAACATGCATTTATACCACATGAAGCACAAGCGTGTGCCACTCAAACAGGTGCTAATGGAAGGTTAGTTCCCTGTGGCGCTACAGTGAATTTGTGCCTGTCATCCATTAGTCAAGATCATTCCATGTGAATAATTACTTGATGACTACTCGATTAAAAATATATGCTGTTTAGCCCCCCCCAAATATTCTTTAATTCTTCTTCCAGTTCTTCTTCCATAAAATAGCTTATAAATTAGCAACAAATACATTATGAAATGATGAAGTAATAAATGCATTCAATAAATATTTTACGTTTTTATGGCGTACGGTATGACATCTAGCTTTTAGAAAGTTTTTGCTTGGTCAGTTGCACTGACTTCATTTGCTAAGAGCTGGATCCTGCTTTCCTAGAATTACAGTAGAATTTCCAAAAATCCAGACCCGGAACAAAAATCTATACTTGAAATCGTCTTCAATTACCAACTTTTTTTTATAATGCTGTTGTCTTGTAAAGAACTATGGAGGTTTTTTTGCTGGTTTGCTGCTTCCTCAGTGCATCTAATAGGTTCGGATGCCATATTTCCAATTATTTATGGAATCTCAGGGATCGGATATCTATTTCTAAACATGTTATATCTGTAGTGTAGATAGAAAATCAAAGGTAGGGCAACACGTCATAGTGTAATTTAATATTGCTACCTTATTTTCAATAAACAGGCATTCAGTTTGTAGAAATTCCTAGACTAATTCTTTGACATGTGAACGCTGAAATTCAATAGCCTGTATTTCCAGACTATTCAAAACTGTGGTTAGCAGAGTTCAATATAAAAATACAGTCAATATTAACTGAAGATTCAAAACTGCATACTCACTCTTCTATGGAGTTTTTTACACAGGTAAGAAGGTGGGTACATGCCTTTTCATAAGGCAAAAATTAAGTGAAAGAGCAAATTCCTTACAAAATGTACAGCTGTGTAACTCCATAATCTGGAAAATTGAGCTCTTAAAGCATTTACCATCTTGTCTTATGGCAAATTGACGGTAACAATACGTGTAGTATACAAATAGCTGTTTCACTGCGGTAGAGTCCCATGCAAAAATTCACGATGTCATTATTGCACGTGGCATTGCTGCAACATTATTATTTTTAGGATATATTAATACTTCCTTGCACTTACTGCACATTTCAAGAGGCATGCTTATAGTGTTAGTATCCATTGTGCATACAAAATAATGCAAACTTTTTAAAAACAAATAATTAGTGGGTCTTATAATGACATGAAAATCATCCCTCCTTTACAGGTACCTGAATTTGAGACGTATTTTTTTGTTGAGCTTTATGCTGTAAGCACAGGAGCTGCATTGAACAGCAGTGCCAGATTTGCTTTTATAACCGTCCTTGAAAGCGACGCTCCTCGTGGTTTAGTGTATTTTGCTGTGGGATCTCGTTTTGCTGTGGCTCACAAGAAGACAACTTTAATCAGCCTGCAAGTGCATAGAGATTCTAGTACATCGGTCACCACAGTGGTCAGCTCCAGCATGCAGGTAAAGCGTCTGTTGCTGTTTTTATAATTTAACTTATTTTTTTGCTAGTAAATCGTTCATTCTGTAAAGTGAATCTGGCTGTCATTAGCATTTTTTTCAGGAAGCAGTCAAGCATTTGCTGGGCCCATACATTATAATTTTGTTTGTTTTCCACTAGTAAAAAGGCCTTGTTCACTCTTGTATTATCAAGAGTGATTTGTTTCATAGTACCTTTCAGTTACCTCAAAGACAACGGGCAGGCAGGCATTAAATACATTTCTTTCTTTGTCCTAAAGTTCTTGAAATACTCAAATTTTTGAGGCTTTTTTCTCTCAAATTAAGTTTTTATTATGCGTATGCCTGTCAAGATTCAGATGCCAACACACTTGCTGTTTTAGGTGGAAAATGTATTAATACACAGAGCACACTGAGGAAAAGAGAAGGAGCGCTTTCATCAGATTTTATTGCATTTTCTTGAAGTTCTAAACTAAAATTATCTGATTAAAAAATCTCACATGCTTAAGCCTATTTTACCATCCCTTTTCATTTTTTGGGTTATGTTTACAGCTGTAACATCAGACACTTCTAACTTGGGACCCTTTTATCTCTAAATGACTACCTCATTATTAACTGACAGATTATGAAGATTTTCCTTTAGCAGAAGTAACACAACTGCAAAAACATGATTCCTTCCTTGCTTTCAACGTCAAGGAACAGGCTGCAAGAGGGGTGTAATTCCATCAACCTTTACAATAAAATGCTTTGCATTCTATTGCTGTATTGGATGCATATTTATTTCAACTGCATGGGATTACGTGATATTTCCATCCATTTCTTATAGCTGACCAGTGCAATTTTTGTTGAATTGCGTGATAACAAATTTTCACATTCTTTCCAGCCAAAAGTTCATTATAATTTAGATGTTAAATGGAGAAGAAATTGCTACTGTCCAGTGTATATTTAGGCTGAAATATAGGGAGCATTTCTTTACCTGTTTATAATTTTTATATAGCAACCCTTCTTCGGATATTTTTAGGTAATGAGTGTGCGTGACCACACACCAAATTATTGGTGCTCTTGGTACCTGTAAAATAAGAAGCCGTGGCAGACAGGAAACAGATGTTTATCTCATTTCTACAAAGATTTCTTAAACAATGCTCTTGCCACTGGTGCTTTTATTACCACTTATTGCTCCATTTCCTAGTTCTCGATTGGAAGGGGTAAACAAAAGGAAACTTCTTACTGAAATTTGCACAGATGATGTGATTTTGTTCTAGAGCAATTTTGAAAGAGATACACACTGCATTGATTTACTAAGTTCTCTGAACTCAAAAAAAAATTCTGATTTATTCCATAAGTAAACTCTACTAATTAAAGCAAAATGTTTTCAAAAGCGGTCTAGTATTTCACAAATAAACATCTTTGCTTAATAGTCAGTATACAATCAGTTCTTACTAAATTAAGAAATACTATTGAATTTGAATAATAGCCCGGAATGTTAGTTTCCACTTAAGGAAAGTTTGTTATATTACGAGATATAATACCAGGATTATGGCAACTGACAAAAGCAGTAAGGATATGAAGAATCTGCAGACCTCGTGGAAGGTGAAAAGAGTGCTACTTCACAGAAGAAATGAGGCCCTATAGCATTCCTAGGTATCTTTACTGGGACTAAAAATATCATGAACTGATATTAATTTGGGCACAGGTTTCCAGAGTGGTTTATTTTTTTCCTTTGTTTAGTTTTTATGTATCTGTAATGCCTGTCTGTACCCTGAACCGAGGGAATTTCATGCTACAGACCTAAACTTACATTGTGCCCTCTGGAATTCACCTTACAGATGTGCTAACGTTTCTGTAACATCTGTTCACCCAGAAAAAGCTTTGTGATTTTTGTTTTGCAAAAGAACGAGAGGGATCCTGTACACTATCGACAATATATATATAATTCTTTCCCTGGGTAGTCAGTGATTACAGGTGACAGATTGCTACTTCAGGGAGATATTTCATTTAAGGTAATTGTTATATAATTCTTAACTGCATTTTGAAAGAGGGTTTCTTTTTTTACACACTTAAATTTTACCCATTTACAACAGGAGTTCTACAGCAGCTGTTTTTGAACGATTGTATCTATCATAATGTTACCCCAAACTCTTCTGATTTGTTTTAAGGAGCTACGGAAACCTGAACCTATTGGCCGGACCTTCGTATCTCCAGCTGTGGCAGGACAAGATTTTGCCAGATCTGAGGGTTTATTGAGTTTTGAACCCGGACAGAGAAATATGTTCCTGGATGTGACCCTGACTCCAAAGACAGGATCTTTAAACCCATTTCCAAAGCGTTTCCAGGTTGTACTTTCTAATCCCACAGGCGGTGCCAGGGCAGATGACGTGTATGGCATTGCTAAGGTCACCATTGTGTCAGATTTGGACTCCTTGCCAGTTTGGGGGCTCACTGATCAACTCCATCAGCCTCTTGATGACACCATCTTACACAGAGTCCTCCAGAATCTGAATGTCAAAGTGGCTACAGAAACCACAGAAGAGCAGCTTACTGCTGTGATGCATATAATAGATAAGGTAAACCTTTCCTGCTCTTTCTTGAATGACCAATGACTTTAATAAGAGTAAAATAACACCCAGGCCTGTGATAAGATCAAGGACAGCATCCACAGCAGGGACCCAGGGACCCAGGGACACAGACAAAGGTAAAAATAGAAGCTGTGAAGTCCCAGTCATGGAAGACGTTTGCCTGCTACAAGTTAGGATGGTGGCCGGCAATCAACAATCAAATAGGTTGAAAAGAACAACTGGTATTGATTTTGTGTATGTACCTATAGCACGATGTTTTGTGCTGTGCCACATTTTCCCTTCGGTGTCACGCTTTCACAGAGCTTGTTACGATTTCTTGATTCTCAGAGCATATCTTTGTTGGTTTTAGCCCTGGCACAAGGCAGTGAGGCTCAGGGTTCACAGAATCACAGATTCACAGAATGTCAGGGGTTGGAGGGCCCTGGAAAGCTGATCCAGTGCAATCCCCCCATGGAGCAGGAACACCCAGATGAGGTTACACGGGAAGGTGTCCAGGCGGGTTGGAATGTCTGCAGAGAAGGAGACTCCACAAGCTCCCTGGGCAGCCTGGGCCAGGCTCTGCCACCCTCACCGGCAACAAGTTTCTTCTCAAATTTAAGCAGAACCTCCAAAACTCCTGTGTTCCAGTTTGTGCCCATTACCCCTTGTCCTACCATTGGTTGTCACCGAGAAGAGCCTGGCTCCATCCTCCTGACGCTCTCCCTTTCCATATTGATCCCCATGAATGAGT
This sequence comes from Nesoenas mayeri, assembly GCF_963082525.1. NCBI lineage: Eukaryota > Metazoa > Chordata > Aves > Columbiformes > Columbidae > Nesoenas > Nesoenas mayeri. The sequence continues at coordinate 641,366 of NC_137571.1, forward strand.
CCCCCCTCAGTGTCCTCTTGTCCAGCTCCAGAGCCTCAGCTCCCTCAGCCTTTCCTCACACGGGAGATGCTCCACTCCCTGCAGCATCTTGGTGGCTGCGCTGGACTCCCTCCAGCAGTTCCCTGTCCTGCTGGAACTGAGGGGCCACAGCTGGACACAAGATTCCAGGTGTGGTCTCCCCAGGGCAGAGCAGAGGGGCAGGAGAACCTCTCTGACCTACTGACCACCCCCTTCTAACCCACCCCAGGTACCATTGGCCTTCCTGGCCACAAGGGCCCAGTGCTGGCTCATGGTCATCCTGCTGTCCCCAGGACCCCCAGGTCCCTTTCCCCTACACTGCTCTCTGATAGGTTGTTCTTATCTTCACATTTGAATACAGTCAACACACCAGCAAGTCCTAGCAGGACCAGCTGGAGTCTTCTGCTGTTGTCTTAACCAGGCCTGCATATTCTTTTCCTTTTTTTTCCCTCTGCATTATCTCTGGCAATCGGGCTGGCAAGTACCTGAGCACTTCAGCATTGCCCTGAGTTCTGTGAAAACCCTGGGACTAGTTTTGTGGCTTCCTGGCTCTTCTGGACTTGTGGAGCAATGCAAAATGGATCTGGAAAGTGTTTAAATGTGGAGCTGGAAAATGTTTAAATACCTAGACACAAAACAGTATAAAAATATTAATGAAGAATAATTCATTTGTGACTGTTGCCATTTTGACACAGAAATCATATCAAGAATCCTCAGGGCGCAACGATCTTTGACTTGCGAAGGAATGAAAAGTCCCACATGGTTTCTTTAATAAATCCACATTAGTAAGGATATCTTTGTGTAGTTTTGACATAGACTGCACCTGATGCCTTGGCCGCAGTGATCAAGAAATGAAAAATATGCTGAACTTTCAGAATGAACACTGGGATAAATGTTCGTTTTATGAGGAAATGTTACAAGCAGACTTGTGTGCATAAAATGTTCGATTTCTTCTCCTCCCTTTAGGTGACAGATGTTGGTGAGAAACAGTTACTCACTGATAAAAGTAGAAGCCTTTTCTATGAGATACTCTGCACCCTGGCTAGCCCAAAGCGCGAGGACACACGAAGATATAGCCTGCTTGCTGCGGTGACCGGGAAATTTGCCTTTTCCCTGTTGACAGGGGTAATGTGTGGGTCACCGGGAGAAAGGTAAGTAACCTTGAATTCAAAATACGTTTTGAAAATACCAGAAAGCTAATACAGTAAAAATGTAAATGATATTTTTTAGAAAAGGGACTTGTTACCTGTATGAAAACGTGTTGCCCTCTGTCGGAATCTTACAAAGCTCTAAGAGCTGGTGTCACAAATGCGGGGTAGCTCTGAGAGTAGAAGTCAGGAGATCTGGGATGTATTAAGTCACCATTAGCTTAAATATTGCTTAGAAAAGGATTAATTAATCTTGCTAAGAAAATAACGTAATTATATGATGGAGAGCTATGCTTTAAGATGTAGGTGACAGTAAGTAACCCAAAATTTCTACTGGCGTTCTCTAATTTCTGTGTACATGGTTTTGCTCACTTGAACATTATTTAGAATTGCTTGAAAGCAACTCATAGTTTTTACATGTAGTTTCAAATTCCTAGTTTTTTCTGCAAGTGCATCATAACCTATGGCCAGGCTAATGGGCAGGGAAAATAGATGACTGCAGAAACAAATGACAGTTTTATGACACAAACACTTTTCAACAGTGGGTTTCTCCCACTGTGAACCTATTAAAAAACTGGTAGTTGAATCTAGAATAAAAAAATACTTTTTTTCTTTTTTCCCGTCAGGTGAAAATCAGCATGCTTTAGATTTCTTTCTCAGTTTCTTTTGGAGATGTAACTTTCTGTGACATTTCATAAGTTATAGGGGTTAAGATGCCCATCTCAGCCAAAAGACAGTAAATGGCATAAATAACAGTGCTATCTGGAACAGTGTCCAGAACTTGAAAGTTCAAATTCCTTATTGCAAGTTTTTTGTGTCATCTCTTGGGAATAAGAGCTAGATCATCCATTTTAATGCTTCTCCTTGTTATTGACTCTTCTCTACATCAAGTTATAAAGATGAATATTATGATAACCTCTTTTACCATGGGATGGTTTTTCTTACAGATCATAGTGAGCAAAATCCAGAGGAGAAATGGAGAAGCCAAAATACATCATAATTCCGCCCCTCCTTTTTTCACAGAAACGGAAGCTGTCTTTTTATTAAATGTAATAAAGCTGAAAATGATGAAGGAATAAAATATTAATTACGCATACATTTTAGAGTAATTATGTGAAGCATAGTGAAAGTTCAGTTCCACTTACCAGCCCTGTTGCTTTTCCTCTTCAACAGAGGTAAAAATAGCCTTGACAGCTGCCCGTACATTGCAATAATGGCTCACAACTGGTTTCCTTAGCAAAGCAACGGACACAGATTTGATGGAAAAGATGGAGATTTTATTCAAGTACCTGAACATTTGTTAAAGGTCTCTGTTGTGTTATCCCCTCTTCAAGAAGAGAGCTGTGAATCTGTACAGTTCACAGAATATAGCAGTCAGCAGTGGTTCCTTACTGGAGACAAAGAGCTTGCCTTGAAGAACAAGGTTTGAAGATAATGCAATTTATTTTTTCAATAAATTAATTTATATATTACTCGAACCATCTTAAATGTCTTTAAAATGATGTGAGCGTTTTAGTGTGTTTGTGATTAAAATGAGCACTGACTGTTGAATTTTAATATTAAGTTTGTGTTTATGTTGTGTGTATTGTTTCAGGTTTTTTCTATGAGTTTGAAGGGTCGGAGTTCATACCCTTTGAAAGATAACAATGAAGTTGTTTATCGGATTTATGCTACAGGAAGTCGGATTGTTCCACAAAAGTCTCTATGTCTCCTCTGGAGCCAAGCTGCTGAAAGGTTGTTTTATTAATCTGTTTAGTTTTCCAGTTTCTACCATGTGTATTTGTATAAAATCCCATCAAGTCCGATCAGATCGCCTGCAAGTACGAAATTGATCTATTTCTTATCCATCTTTTAACCTTAACTTTTCTGGCCTTTGTACCAGCACGTAAAACATTCTGTCTAATAAAATGTGTAGTTATTCTAACTTAGAGATTTCTCAGACTTCTACTATTGATTTTTTTCATTACAGTACTGTTTAGTTTACGTAATGATGTGTTGGGCAATGCTGAGAGGCCATAAATTCCAGAATGGCATCACTTCATTAATATTAGCGTCTTTTGTACTCTTTACAGTTGTTATCAGACAACATTTCGAGTCCATTCTTACAAAGAATTAAACCTGCGTCTCTGGTATTGCTTCAAGTCACTGAAACAGAATATTCCTTATTTGCTAATATCCAGAATTTTGGCATAACTTTTGACGATGATCTCTGTAGGGCTCTTACTTTTTGACAGAAAAGCCATCTCCTGGTAGTTTTTAATATTGCTGCTGCTAGCTTGACTTGATGTATCCTGGTTTTCAGAAGTGGTGAACTGCTGATCATTTTCCATTCTTATTGCTACTCACACCATTGCAAGCGATGTGCTAAAGTTTTCTGTGTATTCCCTTCAATGCCCTATTATTTGATTTGCCTATTTCTTTCCTGTTCACACAGTATAAATGAAATTAGAGAGAGTTCCATTCTATATCCTGCAGACAACTAGTTAGTTTAGATATGATTTCATTAGATGGTCTGGATTATATCAGTCTGTCACTGATATAAACTATTCAGGAAGGAGATGCAGCAGAATTTACCTGCATACTCTCCTTTTATCTAGACATTGTATCACAGAACAATGTGGTTTCCCCTAGAAATGGCTTAGGATGTCACCTGTAGTATCCTTTTCCAAAATTTTCAGCAATACTGAAGGAGAACATGTATTTTAGTTTCAAAACAGCAAACAGCAAGTGTTCTTCAGAATGGGCTAAAGCAGTGTGCAAGTATAAGCAACACACTATTTAAAAATTCAGATGGGACTGTGAATCTTGTGTAAGTTTTAAAACATGGCCACAAAAAAAATTTCTAGCAGAAAAACAAAGTTCATGACTATATACTTATATTTTCTTAATAATAAAATTTTTTAAAAGCTGTTTTAATTTCATGTAAATATGCTATTCTAAAAACTGCACATGAAAGATGTGCAATAGATGAAGATAAACTGATGCAGTAGTTTAGAAAACCCGGTGTTTTCAGAGATACAACAATTTTCAAGCCTGTTTACCGTGTGAATTAGACAAGTCGATTTCCAGCTTTGTGAACATTTTGTTTTGCAGCTGGCTGTCTGACAGCGGGTTCTGCAAAGTGGTTGATGACACATCAGACTATGTGGAATGCTCTTGTTCTCATACGTCCATTTATGCAGTTTATGCCCAAACAGATAACTTGTCTTCCTACAACGAGGCTTTTTTTCCTTCTGGATTCATCTGCATTTCAGGTCAGTTATGTAAAACAGTTTTCTCATTAATAACAACTGACGAGCAGTAAGACTGATTTTTAACCATTTTAGTAACTGATAACAATCTGTTTATATAGATGGGTATTGGAGGAATGTCAACTAACTTCATGATATTTTAGTTGCCATCTGATCCAATATTTGTACAGTGACAAATTTTGCCACTGAAAAGAAACAAAAGTCCAGCAAAGAAATGCAGTTTTTTTGTGAACCTTTACTTAACCATGTAAGAGAGAAATACATCATTCATTTAAGGAAAGAAACTTAAAAACCCAAAATTCACCTGCGTGCGGGATTAAAGTAAATTTTCCTTCTGGCGTTGATAGTCACTGTGCAAGGAGGAACCTCAGAGCAGGGGGGTCACTGAGAAAACCAGCTAAATGACTTCTTAATTTGATTTTAGGGCACTTAAATGAGGTTCTGGGTCTGCTTCTTGTGAGGTTTGTAGCTTCTATACTAGATCATCAGTGTGTGAGTAACAAAAACAGTGCAAGCAGCTAAATCTCTTATTGATCCCCTCAACTAGAAGAAATAAAGATCTGCATACCTTCAGTGCTGGTTTTTTACTGTAGTCATCTGTGTGTCCAGTGGGGTTTGTGACACACACACTGTCCAATGGTGTTTATGACACACACGCTGTCCAATGGTGTTTGTGACACACGCCGTGTCCAATGGGCTTTGTGACTCACACGCTGTTCAATGGGGTTTGTGACATGCACACTGTCCAATGGGGTATGTGACAAACACCCTGTCCAGGGGCGTTTGTGACACACACCCTGTCCAGGGGTGTTTGTGACACACACCCTGTCCAATGGGGTTTGTGACACACACACTGTCCAATGGGGTTTGTGACACACACACTCTCCAATGGGGTTTGTGACACACACACTGTCCAGGGGCGTTTGTGACACACACGCTGTCCAGGGGGGGTTGTGACACACACGCTGTCCAATGGAGTTTGTGACACACACACTCTCCAATGGGGTTTGTGACACACACACTGTCCAGGGGTGTTTGTGACACACACCCTGTCCAATGGGGTTTGTGACACACACACTGTCCAATGGGGTTTGTGACACACACACTCTCCAATGGGGTTTTTGACACACACACTGTCCAGGGGGGGTTGTGACACACACGCTGTCCAGGGGGGGTTGTGACACACACGCTGTCCAATGGGGATTGTGAGAGACACAGTCTCCAATGGGGTTTGTGACACACACCCTGTCTAAGGGTGTTTGTGACACACACACTGTCCAGGGGGGTTCGTGACACACACACTGTCCAGGGGGGTTCGTGACACACACACTGTCCAGGGATATTTTGGACACACACAGTTTCCAGGGGGGCTTGTGACACATGCTGTCCAAAGGGGTTTGTGACACACACGCTGTCCAATGGGGTTTGCGACACACACGCTGTCCCAATGGGGTTTGTGACACATACGCTCTCCAATGGGGTTTGTGACACACACCCTGTCCAATGGGGTTTGTGACACATACGCTCTCCAATGGGGTTTGTGACACACACCCTATCCAATGGGGTTTGTGACACACACCCTATCTAGGGGCGTTTGTGACATACACGTTGTCCAGGGGTGTTTGTGACACACACAGTTTCCAGGGGGGGTTGTGACACATGCTGTCCAATGGGGTTTGTGAGACACACCCTGTCCAGGGGCGTTTGTGACACAAACAGTGTCCAGGGGGGGTTGTGACGCATACCTGTAGGTAGTTAGGGTCTGGAGGCCGGAAGATCTCGCGCTGTACAGAAAGATAGTAGCCCCTCCCTAGGTAGGTAGGAGTATGTGAGGCAAGCAGATGGACGTGACGTTGCAAACATAAGGTATATAACGCTGTGTTACTTGTTAATAAACGCCATTTGCTTTCCACCACAGTGGCATCTGTGTGCTGATGGACCGAGCGACCTGGGATGTGGTCGCCGTGCTGTCTCTGAACCAGGTCGTCACTGCCCACTGAGAGGCAACAGGAAGGGAAGAGAACAAAGGGACTGAGAATCGAAGCAAAGTTTAGATCAAAATGAAGAGACTGGAAAGGGAAAACATGCAGCAATGAGCTGGAGGAAGAGGAAAAGAGGGCTGAGGAGCAGGAAAGAGGATGAGAAGACAAAGGAAAGGCAGAGCCAGCTGGACAGGGAAGATACAGCGAGAGGGGATGGGGCTGGGAACAGGCAAGGAAGACAGAAAGACAAACAGGACAGAAAGACATCAAGAAGGAAAAGGGGCAGTAATTGGACAGAGATGGAGAAAGAAGCAGCAGGGAAAGGGCAGACAGGCAGAAAGACAGAGAGGGAGCAGGAGAGAGAAAGAACAATAAGGATTGGGGCAGGATAGAGATTGGGAAAAAATCCTGGGGTGGGCAGCAAGAGGAAAAGGGAGTAAAAAAGAAGAGGGGCAGGAATAGGCGCAGGGAGTAGGACAGAGGGATACAGTGAGAAATGATGGGGCACGGAGCGGGACAGAGCAACAGACAAGAATGACGACAAAGAGAAACCGGGGATGATGAGAACACAGAGGGGTGGAGACGGAGAGGGAGATACGAGAAACTCTGCACAGAGATTCAGAAAGGTGGGGGAATAGGTGAGGAAGCAGCAGAGGGCCAGAGGGAGAAGAGATGAAGAGGAAGAAGGGCACAGCAGGAAAGAGGAGGGAGCAGGGAGGGACTGGGACACAAAACAGGGTGAAATGTCCCCAAAGGCCCAGGACTCACCGCACTTCCTGCTCTCTGCACTGCCAGGCAAGCTGTGGAGATCAGGCACTTCTGTCTGTGAGAAATGCAGTTGTGATTTGTGCTGAGATGTTTACAGATACAACCAAATGAGGCTCGGGCTCTGAACCTGCAAGAAGGAAAAGGTGGGTAAGATCTACATAAAAATTTTGAAACTTGTTTATGAGGTTATATTGATAGAGGGAGCTAACATTTTCAGGGTTAACCAACCACATAATAAGGGCCTACTAACGAACTAACACCCAGCGCTGTTTTGCTTATGGTCTAACGAACAAGTGTTTAAGGAATACAATTAAGGAATTGGATTAAATGTTGTTTATTCATAGAAAAAGCCTAAGTTATTTATTTCATTGCTTTACAACAAGTGATTGAATCTGCTATAGAAAAGTTCAACTCCCTCCTCTATAGCAAAGGACAAAAGAAAGCATGGATTTTTGTTGCATCTAATCCATAATGCAAGTACCAATTAAAACGTGTCTGCTGGAGTGGATATCCTGGACACGAACAGGCAGGTTCCTGGTGTTGTGCCCATGGTGATTCATCCACTGTGGCCGTGGGTGTCAGGCCTTGATACAACAGACACAAAACCTTGGGAGAGACGTGATCACAGTAAAATGCTTAAAGATAATGAGCTAGCACACTTGATTTAGTCTTTATTTAAAAATACACACGGCTGCTGTCTTTTTCCAGTTTAGCTACGATGGGCTCCAATATCTCTGTTAATTCTAACTACAACACGTGACAAAAATTAAGGGGGAAAGCTTTGTTTTTACAATGGTAAATACAGTCTAAATCGTAATTTGGGAAACAGATAAAGGGGTGTAGCAGATGAGGCACAGACTCTCTTTAAGATGCAGAGAGACATTTAATACAAACTCAGGTTTGCATCTGAAACATCGCGGACCTCTGTCCTTGATATACAGATCCTGTATCAATCCCTCTGTCCCTGATGTACCCACCGCGTATCAATCCCTCTGTCCCTCATGTACCCACCGCGTATCAATCCCTCTGTCCCTCATGTACCAATCCCTCTGTCCCTGATGGTTCATGTCCCACACAGTCCTTGCTGCTTGTGTTGTTCCACCAGCACTTGTTCTCACACTGTGACTCTTGCAATTTCTCACGGGCCTGATGTCACAACCCTGCCACATCTCCCCTTCTTTGTTTAACAATTGCAGCCATAGCAGCGTGTCACTGCACAGCCATTGCACCATTAAAGCTTTTTTCAACCATTCGTTGTGCACAAGAGAAGACACATGGTACACAATCAATAAGTACAGACTCCACATACAAACATTCTAAGCAGCAGGTTAAAGGGCCGTGTTTTGCAATTTTTGTGGCACCCATAACTGTTACAGAATCGCTACTTAATATTCCCTGCATAGTGTTTAACACAGAATAATGAGCTCCCAGTCAACTAAGAATTCTCATTCTCTGTTCTCCAAGTCAGGATCTATATTAATATATTTCTGAGCTGTTGGTTTAAGACAGTGTAAAAACTCAGTGGGAGACTCCTCACAATCCTGTTTAATCTCAGAAGGTTTTGGCATATTTACAGCTTTAGGCGCAGTGTGTCTAATCCCGTATAAAATGCACTGGCGATACCAATGCGGCCTGTCCCCCGATATAAGGATATCAGGATCCCACTCTGGACTGACCGAGGGACAATTTTGATCTCATGTTCTTTGTGTATTCTACACCAATAGCTGTTCTTCAACAAACCTTTTACTGGTTTGCATTTCTTTCCCTGATTATCCTTTTTCAAAACAAATGGATCTGAAGAGGATAAAGACAATGCATATGTAACACTATATATTGTGTAATATGCCTTATGTAATAGGCAATATATGATTTAAAATAGATATCTTACTACATATTACATGCAGCACATTACTATACCACAGATCTCAAAGTATACCCACCTAGACCTGTGAAGTATATTAATATTATTTACAGTGGCCACCATTAATTACAATATTCAATCAGATTCTCCCTGGTTGATGCCCTGTTGAACAGCAAACGATCCTTTTCCAATGTCAGAAAACACAGCCTGGGAGGGATTTCTCACGAATCCTCCTGCCGATTGTCCACTACCTACTTCACAATCACAATGACAGACAATTGGTGAACCCTAAGTACTGGACTATAAAATCCCCCAAGACACAAGTAACAACAACAACAAACCACTAAAGCCAGAAACAATTATACAATTGCTAAGGCACAAACAGCAAAATCATTAAAGGTACCTTTATCAAATTGCTGTTCCCTCGTTTTTCTCTTTAATTTATTGTTTTCTCATTTTCCTCTTTAATTTTTTATTTCTTTCTTTTTTTAAGTTACCCAGTTTACCAAAATGCGCAGACGCGAATGCGCAGACCCAACGCGCTGCTGTCGCCCACGTCTCGCGCAGGCAGCGTGCCAACGCAACCAGACAATGAAAGTGCCTTATATCATTGATGGGGTTTTACCCGCGTCCCGAGCTGGTTCGAGGAGCTGTGGTCCCTTCCAGGAATTCCCCGGTGCCGGCACAAGGTCCCAGAGATCCTGGGATCCACGGCAGGTCAGGCAGATTATCCCATCCTCGTCGCCAGAAATGATACCGAAAAGTCGTCAAACAGACTCTTTAACACTGTTTTGAAAGTGTTAAAAAGCAGGCACTTCTATTACAGCGCGCTGGGGGATCGCTCCTCTAATCGAGTGTGCATTCCGCTTTCCTCTGGTTTTACAGATCGTGGAACTCCTCAAACAGCAAAACATGCCAACCAATGTTACAGACGTCTCGTGCTCTTTCACCAGCGTGTGCAGCAGCAACAAGAAATCTGGAATGAGCGTCTACAGAAACACGTACGTATTTACCCAATTCAGAACAATGCGTTACATCCGCTGGCCGTACTTCATTGGCAGTAACCCCTCCTGGATTAACACCCTCTGTGGATGGCGCGGGTGCCAACTGTTGGCAATCAGGGCAGGACATAAGAACGCTCCTGGCCTGATCCACTGTCATTTGAAGTTGTCGTTTTAACGCCTTTGCACTCTGGTGAAAGAATTTATGTGATCATTTAGCTTGCTCCAAGGCTTTAGGCACAGTGAGCGGCACAGCTCGTGCATCGGCCCTCCTACTGCCTTCCGCAAGTGGTCCTGGAAGGGCCACTGCGAGAGCGGGTGTGCATTGCATAATACCTATGATGTCTATGATTTATTAGAAACCATAGCATTCTCAATTCAGCCATCAAAAGAGGATTATCCTCTTCCTTAAGAAAAGAAGCTTCCAGGCGGTTAAGTATGCCAGTCGCATAATATGAGCCAGTTACAACATTCAAAGGCTTGTTACAGAACACCTCAAAGCGATCCTAACAGCTGTCAGCTCAAGAACTTGTTTGACTCTTGGTCTCTTTTTCTACCTTGTGTTTGCAGCACTGGGTATCTGAGTTTAGCCATGTAATTACAACTTTATGTGAGCGACCACAGGCATCAGTAAATAGAGTCTTGTCGCTTACTGGTCGTTGCTGACAGCAGCATGTATTGCGAATTCTCCTTCGTTGTAGAAAGAAATATACCTTCAGGTCTACCCCATACATAGCATATAAACATTCTCTGCCTTTAATTATCGGTTTTGCATACATTTCTTTTATTATCCAAACTGTTTTCATTGGTGTGTGAGCTAGAAAAACCCATACGGCCACAGTCACCTTTCTCCCTCCTTGAGCTCTCCTGACCTGCGGTTCCACCACTGGTGTCTTCTTTCTTGATCCCTCTTGACTGGCAGGTGCGCTCCAACCCTCCTTTATCCATCACTCTTCCTCATGGGTTCACCTCCTTCCTTGCTTTTCCTTTGCATGCTGCTCCCCCTGAAGAGAAACACACAGAGGACTGAGCTACACCAGCCCAAGGGCACTACAGTCAGACAGGGGCTGAGTCCGGGGCTGACACCTCCCCACACCCCACAGCGCGCCCACCTTGCCTTGGCACCAACCCCTGGCACAGCCCTTCCCCTCAGCTCTGCCGTCCCTGCAGCACAGCTTCCGCACGTGCCCTGCTCAGGCTGGACCCCAATGTCACGGGTTAGAGATGTCACAGCTCAGTACAAATGCCCACGGTCCTCACCTGCTCTTTGGTACTTGCGGAGGGTCACGTCGCTGTGCCCCGGGGCACTGGCCTGCACGGCCCTGCCCGGCAGCGGGAGCGTCTGGAGCTGCCGGCTGGTTCTCCAGCTTTAGGGTCACCCGCAGCAGCCCGCTCTCCTCAGCTCTGCACACCCAGCCAGTTGCGCCGCCCAGGCAAAGTCAGCTTCACCCTCTGCCCTACACCTCACCTGCAAACAGCCAACTCTTCAGCTGACAACCGTCCAAAACCCACCGACAAACCCTCCAAATCTCAGCCTTTCGCTTTCAGCTGCTGCCTCTAGTGCATCTCACAGACAAGCCTCCAAAATCCCCTCATCCTGCAATAATACTCCAGCACTCATCGCCTGCGGGAACAACCGCCACAATACCATGCAAACACCAACCAGTTCTGGCACGGAAATACCGCTTTCTCCTCCAGATCCCACCTACACCAACTGCTGACAAACACACGCTGTCCTCACCAAAGCCAAACGCTGCAACAACCAGCGACAACTCAAATGTGCGTGTGCGGCGCAAAACCGCAGGTGTGAGCTAACGCAGAGCTGGGCTTGACAGCTGCACAGTGTGCACCCTGTGGCTTAACGTGGCCAGTCACTGCCATTCCGCCTTCTCCCTGGGAGAAGCGCATGAGCACAGGCTGCTTCAAGGCACGATGCGAACGGTTTGGATCTCCGGGTCTCTGAGGGCGAGAGCGATAAATGTGACCTGTGTGTGCCGCAGGAACTTCCCGGCCACTTGCTCCTCCATTCAGTCAGGTGCTGCAAGAGAGGGACAGACAAAGAAACAGTTAGGACCGGATTAACAACCTCGTCATCCCTGTCCCCAAACCTGCAGGCGTCCTAGGAGGCCTGATCTAAGTTTGGCTCTTCTCCCGCTCTTTGCTGGAATACTTCACTGCACAAATTTCTGTCATGAACACTCTCTTAACCAGTCTGATGTGTTCATAGCTCCCAGCCCAGCGTCCATTCCTCAAGGTACCTCAGCATTTCCCTTTGAAACCAGACCTGAGTGCCATCCCGTCCTGAGCTCCCTCAGCATTGCCCCCTGCAGCCTCCCCGACGCCATCTCCTCCCCGAGGTCCCTCAGCCTTTCCCACCAAAGCCCCCCCGATGTCACCCCCTCCCCGAGGTCCCTCAGCCTTTCCCGCCAAAGCCCCCCCGATGTCACCCCCTCCCTGAGGTCCCTCAGCCTTTCCCACCAAAGCCTCCCCGATGTCACCCCTCTCTGAGGTCCCTCAGCCTTTCCCGCCAAAGCCTCCCCGATGTCACCCCCTCCCTGAGGTCCCTCAGCCTTTCCCGCCCAAGCTCCTTCCCCGCCGTCCCGCCCTCAGGCTCCTCCGCCGCTCCCCCCGTTCGCGGCCCCTCCCGGCGGCAGCGCCGCCCCCGCCCCTCGCGCCCCCTGGCACCGCCCCCTCCCGCTCGCCTTCCTCCCTCTGCCCTGTGGCACCACGGGCTCCCCCCTCCGCCCCACGGTCCCGCCCGAGCCCCGCGCAGCGCTCAGCCCGGGGCTCCCTTCCCTCACAGCCGCCCGCGTGTTTCCCCCTCGCCCCTTGCTCGGCCCGGGGCCGCGCTGTTGCGGCTGCCTGCCCCTCGCCTTCCTCCTGCCCAAACCAGCCCGTCCCTCCCCCTCCAGCCTCCCCCCTCAGCCGGGACCGGGGCGGCCCCGGCCGGTCTCCCCGGTGTCCGCCCGCCCCTCGCTCACCGCCGGCCCCGCCGCTCCTCGCGCGCTCCTCCCGCCGCCGCACCGGCGGCACGCACTCCCCCGCCCCCGCACTTACGCAGCGTGGCCCCGCCCATCCGGCGCAAGAGCCAATCCCGTCCGGCGCCCGCCACTGGGCCCCGCCCCCCCTCCCGGCCCGGAGCCGCCGACGGCCGCAGAGCGGCGCTGTCCGCCCGCAGCGCGGCCCCGGCCTCGGCCCCGGCGGGGCAGCGGCAGCGGGGCCGGGAGCGCTCGGGCTGCGCCTGTCCGGGACGGCCCGGGACCGAGGGCTCCGCCGCCTGCCCGGGATGGCCCGGGACCGAGGGCTCCGCCGCTGCAGCCCGTTTCGTGCCGCTTGCACCCCCGGCTTACACGGCTGCAGCCTTCCTGCTGCTTTAGTTCACACATCTTTCTTCCTTCTACCTGCACAGCAGTTCACACTCACAAACGTTGCAGAACAATCTACAAACATTACAAAGATAGACCACGGACCACAACTTCCTGAGCTTTCGGGTTAAAGTTCCTGTAGATCCCCATGTTTCAATCAAACAGACACCACCAGTAGAGCTGCTGCCTCTGCCGTCTTTGGTCAGAAAGAAGTGACAACACCAGAAAACACATTGGCAGCCGGTGCTTTGACCAGTGAAGGTGGGATCTACAAAAGTCTGATTAAACCAAACAGCCTGAGGTCTTTAGCAAGCTGCAGATCTGCCAGGCATGCTGAAATGCCTGAAATTTACTCCTGCAATATTCCACAATCGAACAGCCCTTCATCTCAAATCTCATCTCAAAGTTCCAAGCCAGTACATTAACAGCTGTCACTAGGTATTAGAAGACCACTGCAAGATCGTACTGCTTTTTGAGTTCAATAAGAATTTTTCAATAAATCGAAACGCAAGCAGTTTCTGCAGTCTGTTGCTCATCCTCCTGTTCATTCCTTAGCACTACAGCAATCGGTTTTTATACGACGTGTCAGCAGAGGCGTTTGAAAAACCCCAAACAAAACTTATTCCAGTCCACGGACCCCCTCGCTGCCCCGCCTCACCCTGAGCCCCACGATCAGCACTTGGTGTGGGAGAGGAGCACAGCTCGACATGTTGTATCTGGGATGCTGTATCTATTACGCTGTACCTAGGATGCTGTATCTGGGATGCTGTATATGGGATGCTATATCTGGGATGCTGTACCTCGGATACTGTATCTGGGATGGCGTATCTGGGATGTTGTATCCGGGATACTGTATCTAGAATGCTGTATCTAGGATGCCGTATCTAGGATGCCGTATCTAGGATGCCGTATCTAGGATACTGTATCTAGGATGTTGTATTTGGAATGCTGTATCCGGGAAGCTGTATCGGGGATGCTGAATCTGGAATGCTGTATCTGGGATGCACCCGACCAAGTGCCTTTGTGTGAACATGAAACAGCCGTCTATACAGAGCTCCCTTGAATCTGTCCGCGTGTGAAATGCAGGACTGGGCAACGTCGTGCAACACGCGGAACCTGGCCAACAAACGGCGCAGCTGAGCACTCACTCCAGCTTAAGCACGAATGGAGCCTGCATCAAGGCACACGCATGTGGACAGACAATCGTTTGTAGACACACATGCTTTCACGCACACGGCCGTCCAAGTACAGGGACGTATCTGCACGTACCCTCCAAAAGAATATTCTCGTGCAGCCACGTATGCGTGATGCAGTACGACAACCATCAATGCACACCTGTTTGCCTTCAAGCATGTAAGCACGTATCGCGTACGTCTCTCTGTGCATAGATGGGAGTGGGCGCGCATGCGGATATGTGCATGTGTATGGCCAGGCGTCTGCTTAAGCATCAGTGTGTGAAAATGTAGGTGCTTTTCTCTAGCTGCGTTCGTACGCGCGAGGTGGTGGGAGCACCTACCTGGGAGCTTGTGGAAAGGTTTCTGCTTGGTTTTCAGTGAGGAATCGTGTGTGTTCACGTGGACAAAAACAATGCGTAGCAACTAGGTTCCAGCGCAGAAAACGCATGTGTTCCGATGCGCTCTCTTTCTCTCCCTATACCGAGTCGTGTATAGAAACCGCTAAGCCTGCGATCGGCAAGTAAGCTACCACGAAGCGTGCCGTACGGAGAAAATACCAACACATCCTCCGTCCACACCTTGTTTCTGATACGTGCTTGAACTCAAATACCTTCGTGCTGCTGTGGCATAAATGACGTCCCCCAGAATATGTGATTGCGCACACCTGTGCAATTGCTTGGTTCTACAATCAGTCCTGGTGTGCGGAGCTTTCAGAACTGTCTCTGCGGAGTCGTCTGCGGAAATGCCGCTGACGGAACACGCACCCTCGATTGTTTACCAAAATATAGGCAGACGCGTTTTACCACGTCGTTCAGCATGCAGAGAGCTACGTCTGTTCCGAAGAGACAACGGAAACGCGTGTGCACGCACAGAAGAAAAACCCGACCAGGTGCCTTTGTGTGAACGTGAAACAGCCGTCTATACACTCGTAGACACGGGAAGGTGCATCAATGCAGTCACACAGCCACCAGCTTTTGAGCACAGGCTCTGCTGGTTTTCGCACTTTTCAGGCACAATCCCGAAAGCCGCGCACAATGCCCTTCATTCGCTAAATGTCGTCTAGGGAAGCATTTCTCCGGTCGATCTACCGCTCAGCTTTCTTCTGGCGTTACTGAGAAATGTCAGCGCAGGGAATCCGTCTCTGTCGAGCACACGTCAATCCCTCTTCGGTTTTCCTTTGTTGACTCTGCCTAGATGATTTCCCTGGTCTCTCTTCACCGAGGCAGTCGTGGCTGTGCTGCTTTACACACAGACACAACCAACGCACACCAAGTGTCGAGAGACACACTCCGCTGAGCTCAAAACTAGCACAGACGCACATGTTCGACGAAATGAGCACACATGCTTGTGGAGAGAAAGACATGGACTCTCACGCGTATGGAACGACGAATCGATACAGCAGGCGCCAGGACCACAGACTGACCTACAGGCACACTGTCCCCACACTAACAGGTACCGTTCTGCAGCTATCCTAGACGTTGATTATCGAACCAGCCACACTGACCTGCCCCAAACTCCCAGACACTTACAGGCAAGACACAATCTCTCCGACAAGAACACAAGTGTGCGCTCTCAGCTGTCGATCAGGGACAAGATTGCGCAGTGATGTCCTGTTGCTCTTTCGCGTTAAGGCATGACCTCTTTCGTTTCTTTTGTAGATCACCTGCATGGCGCCTTTCCTCGGGCCACTGTGAAGCATTTGCCATAGGTGAGAAGTAGCTCGGAGCAGCGTTAAGTTCTGCCTGCGACTGTCTTTGCTCCTTTACTAGCAGAGCTCCTTTGCATCTGTCCGCGTGAGAAATGTAGGACTGGGTAACGTCTTGCGACACGGGGAGCTTTGTCAACAAACGGCGCAGCTGTGCACTCACTCGCGCTTATGCACGAATGGAGCCTGCATCAAGGCACACGCATGTGGACAGACAATCGTTTGTAGACACACATGCTTCCATGCACACAGTCGTCCAAGTACAGGAACGTATCTGCACGTACCCTCCAAAAGAATATTCTCGTGCAGCCACGTATGCGTGATGCAGTACGCCAACCATCAATGCACACCTGTTTACCCTCAAGCATGTCAGTACGTTTCGCGTACGTCTCTCTGTGCATAGATGGGAGTGGACGCGCTTGCGGATGTGTGCTTGTGTGTGGCCAGGCGTTTGCTTAAGCATCAGTGTGAAAAATTAGGTGCTTTTCTCTAGCTGCGTTCGCGTGCACGAGGTGGTGGGTGCGCCTACCTGGGAGCTTGTGGAATGATTTCTGCTTGGTTTTCAGTGGGGAATCGTGTGTGTTCACGTGGACAAACAGAAGGCGTAGCAACTAGGTCCCAGTGCAGAAAACGCAAGTTTTCCTATGCACTCTCCCTATATGGATTCCTGTATAGAAACCGCTAAGCCTGCGATCGGCAAGTAAGCTACCACGAAGCGTGCCGTACGGAGAAAATACCAACACATCCTCGTCCACACATTGTTTCAGATTCGTGCCTGAACGCAAATACCTTCGTGCTGCTGTGCCATAAAAGACGTCCGTCAGAATATGTGACTGCGTGCACCGGTGCAATTGCTTGGTTCTACATTCAATCCTGGTGTGCGGAGCTTTCAGAACTGCCTCTGCGGAGTCGTCTGCAGAAATGTCGCTGACGGAACACGCAGCCTCGATTGTTTACCAAAATATAGGCAGACGCGTTTTACCACGTCGTTCAGCATGCAGAGAGCTACGTCTGTTCCGAAGAGACAACGGAAACGCGTGTGCACGCACAGAAGAAAAACCCGACCAGGTGCCTTTGTGTGAACGTGAAACAGCCGTCTATACACTCGCAGACACGGGAACGTGCATCAATGCAGTCACACAGCCACCAGCTTTTGAGCACAGGCTCTGCTGGTTTTCGCACTTTTCAGGCACAATCCCGAAAGCCGCGCACAATGCCCTTCATTCGCTAAATGTCGTCTAGGGAAGCATTTCTCCGGTCGATCTACCGCTCAGCTTTCTTCTGGCGTTACTGAGAAATGTTAGCGCAGGGAATCCGTCTCTGTCGAGCACACGTCAATCCCTCTTCGGTTTTCCTTTGTTGACTCTGCCTAGATGATTTCCCTGATCTCTCTTCACACAGAGCAGTCGTGGCTGTGCTGTGTTACATACAGGCACAGCCAACGCACACCAAGTGTCGAGAGACACACTCCGCTGAGCTCAACACTAGCACAGATGCACATGTTCCACGAAATGAGCACACAAGTTTGTGGAGAGAAAACATGGACTCACACGCGTATGGAACGACGAATCGATACAGCAGGCGCCAGGACCACAGACTGACCTACAGGCACACTGTCCACACACCAACAGGGACCTCTCTGCAGCTATCCTAGACGTTGATTATCGAACCAGCCACACTGACCTGCCCCAAACTCCCAGACACTTACAGGCAAGACACAATCTCTCCGACAAGAACACAAGTGTGCGCTCTCAGCTGTCGATCAGGGACAAGATTGCGCAGTGACGCCCTGTTGCTCTTTCGCGTTAAGGCATGATCTCTTTCGTTTCTCTTGTAGATCGCCTGCATGGCGCCTTTCCTCGGGCCACTGTGAAGCATTTGCCATAGGTGAGAAGTAGCTCGGAGCAGCGTTAAGTTCTGCCTGCGACTGTCTTTGCTCCTTTACTAGCAGAGCTCCTTTGCATCTGTCCGCGTGAGAAATGTAGGACTGGGCAACGTCTTGCGACACGGGGAGCTTTGCCAACAAACGGCGCAGCTGTGCACTCACTCGCGCTTAAGCACGAAAGGAGCCTGCAAAAAGGCACACGCATGTGGACAGACAATCGTTTGTAGACACACATGCTTCCATGCACATAGTTGTCCAAGTACAGGGATGTATCTGCACGTACCCTCCAAAAGAATATTCTCGTGCAGCCACGTATGCGTGATGCAGTACGCCAACCATCAACGCACACCTGTTTACCCTCAAGCATGTCAGTACGTTTCGCGTACGTCTCTCTGTGCATAGATGGGAGTGGGCGCGCTTGCAGATGTGTGCTTGTGTGTGGCCAGGCGTTTGCTTAAGCATCAGTGTGAAAAATTAGGTGCTTTTCTCTAGCTGCGTTCGCGTGCACGAGGTGGTGGGTGCGCCTACCTGGGAGCTTGTGGAATGGTTTCTGCTTGATTTTCAGTGGGGAATCGTGTGTGTTCACGTGAACAAACAGAAGGCGTAGCAACTAGGTCCCAGTGCAGAAAACGCAAGTTTTCCGATGCACTCTCCCTATATGGATTCCTGTATAGAAACCGCTAAGCCTGCGATCGGCAAGTAAGCTACCACGAAGCATGCCGTACGGAGAAAATACCAACACATCCTCGTCCATACATTGTTTCAGATTCGTGCCTGAACGCAAATACCTTCGTGCTGCTGTGCCATAAAAGACGTCCGTCAGAATATGTTACGAGGGCACCGGTGCAATTGCTTGGTTCTACATTCAGTCCTGGTGTGCGGAGCTTTCAGAACTGTCTCTGCGGATTCGTCTGCGAAAATGCCGCTGACGGAACACGCACCCTCGATTGTTTACCAAAATATAGGCAGACGCGTTTTACCACGTCATTCAGCATGCAGAGAGCTACGTCTGTTCCGAAGAGACAACGGAAACGCGTGTGCACGCACAGAAGAAAAACCCGACCAGGTGCCTTTGTGTGAACGTGAAACAGCCGTCTATACACTCGCAGACACGGGAACGTGCATCAATGCAGTCACACAGCCACCAGCTTTTGAGCACAGGCTCTGCTGGTTTTCGCACTTTTCAGGCACAATCCCGAAAGCCGCGCACAATGCCCTTCATTCGCTAAATGTCGTCTAGGGAAGCATTTCTCCGGTCGATCTACCGCTCAGCTTTCTTCTGGCGTTACTGAGAAATGTCAGCGCAGGGAATCCGTCTCTGTCGAGCACACGTCAATCCCTCTTCGGTTTTCCTTTGTTGACTCTGCCTAGATGATTTCCCTGATCTCTCTTCACACAGAGCAGTCATGACTGTGATGTGTTACACACAGGCAAAGCCAACGCACACCAAGTGTCCAGAGACACACTCCGCTGAGCTCAACACTAGCGCAGATGCACATGTGCGACGAAATGAGCACACAAGTTTGTGGAGAGAAAGACATGGACTCACACGCGTGTGGAGCTACGAATAGATACAGCAGGCGCCAGGACCACAGACTGACCTACAGTCAGACTGTCCCCACACCAACAGGGACCGCTCTGCAGCTATCCTAGACGTTGATTATCGAACCAGCCACACTGACCTGCCCCAAACTCCCAGACACTTACAGGCAAGACACAATCTCTCCGACAAGCACACAAGTGTCCACTCTCAGCTGTAGATGAGGGACAAGCTTGCGCAGTGACGCCTTGTTGCTCTTTCGCGTTAAGGCATGATCTCTTTTGTTTCTCTTGTAGATCGGCTGCTGAGCGCCTTTCCTCGGGCCCCTGTGAAGCATTTGCCATAGGTGAGAAGTAGCTCGGAGCAGCGTTCAGTTCTGCCTACGACTGTCTTTGCTCCTTTACTAACAGAGCTCCCGTGTATCTGTCTGCGTGAGAAATGCAGGACTGGGCAACATCGTGCGACACGCGGAGCTTTGCCAACAAACGGCGCAGCTGTGCACTCACTCGCGCTTAAGCACGAATGGAGCCTGCATCAAGGCACACGCATGTGGACAGACAATCGTCTGTAGACACACATGCTTTCACGCACACGGTCGTCCAAGTACAGCTGCGGGGTGCGCGGCCCCTCGGGCAGGGTGCTCCCGGTCTCTTGGCCGAAGGCTGGGGCTGGCAGATGGGTTCAGGCGCTTTGGCCTGCTTTTTTGCCAGCGCTGCCTTCTCGGTGCCGTGAAGAAAATCCCGCGCGATTGTTTCCGCTCGCTGCTCAGGAGATTCCGCGTCTGGGGCCGTGGACTGAGGAGGAACGTTTGCGAGTTGGAGGACGCTACAAGATATTCCCCGTGGAAGCCGGAGAAGAGGTGAATTGGCTGCCAGTGGAGCTGTGTTCCGTGCAGTCTTCAGTTTAGGACGTTCAGTTTGTCCTTCCAGAAAAGGAGCAGTCATTAGCAGGCCTGGGAGAGGCCATTAAGTGCGTGATCAGAATGGAAGCCAGATTGCACTCGACGTTGCTGCTGTCGGTCTTGGCTTTCGGTGGTTTCCCCACGGCTGCCTAGTGTTTGGGAGCGCGGAGGGGGCGTTTTTTCTTCCCCAAGGAGAGGCTGTGCTTAAAAAAGAATTTGTTTCCTCAGAGAAGTGCAAGTCCGTGTGTGTAAGCCAGCCAAAATCGCCAGCCGAGTCAAGTTCCGAGTGTGCGTCTGTCAGACGGCCGCTTGACGTTGCCGAGTTCCCAGCTGTGCAGTTGTACTGGCGAAGGGCAATGCAGGACGGAAGGGTTTTTTCTGCTGCGGGGACCCAGCCGCCCCCCTTTTCAGCGGAAAGCAAGGGAGCGCGGTTTATTGTTCCCTTTGCAACGCGGCTGCTGGCGCGGGAGGGCTGGAGGGCTGGAGGGGCGGAGCGCTGGTTGGCTGCCTAGGCACGTCAGTCGCCACTCTGTCCGCCTATCAGGTTGCCAGAGGGGCGGGCGTTGAGGTCTCCGTACTGCGCATGCCCGACTCGCGAGCGCTGCTAGGCGGCGAGAGAGGTGATTGACGTGTCCTAGGCAGCCAACCGGGACGCGGCAAGGGGCGGGTGCTGCGGTCTCGCTACCGCGCATGCCCAAAGCACGAGCGCCTGGCGGGAGCGGAGCGGCGGAAGAGGCGGCAGGTGAGTGCGGCCGCGGCGCGGGTGACCGTGCCGGTGGAACGGGGCGGGCGGGATTTGCCGGCGCGTCGCGGAGGCGTTCGTCTCCGGTTCCCCCCCGCCAAGCTGGCGAAGCTGGCGGGAGGCGTGTGAGCCTGCGGGCAGGTGCGCTGAAGGCTGGCGGTCTGGAGCCGTGTCTCCCTCCGGCGCAGCGCCCGTGCCCGGTCCGGCGGTCCCTCCGGGAGCGGCGCAGCCCCCGTTAGTCGAGGGGACGTTGAAAAGCAGAGCTGGTGGCGTGGCGAGTGGGGCGCCGCTTCGGCGGGAGCTCGGGGCGAGGCGCGGCGGGTTCTGTGTCCTGTGGGCGCGGCTTTCGCGCCGCGGCTGTCTGTGTGCTAGACGCCCTGAGTCCTAAGGAGATGTATCTTTTGGGATTCGTTCTACAAGTCAAAGAGAGGAGCCGAATATGTGCTGAATGTTATAGTTAGAACTGATATTCTGTGAAGAAGTGAAGTGGTCTGAAAAAAAGACACATTTCTTAAAAGCTAGTGCAGCATTGTGTATCTTCACATGAATCGACTCAAACGTCCCCCCCGTAAATAAAACCCAGCTCCCCCCAGAAACAACATAGAAGAAACGAGCTAGCAGAGCTCCTGTGACAAAAGGAGGTCAGTATTTTTCCCTCAGTTTTTTCCTTATGTGAAGAAATCAAAGGGAATTTTAGATCGTATTTTTTCCGTCTAAATCAAGTGTTGACGTAGACTTTTGTGTTCAGATAATCAACATTGTCTGTAAAGAATTGTTTAACAAAAACAAGCAGAAACCAAAACCAGGTTCAGACCTGTAAGAAGCATAGAATAATTTCGTTTGTAAGAAACCATCTAGGGGGGTCACCTTGTTGAATTGCCTTCACAATGAGATCAGGTCACTGAATGCCTTGTCTACTGAAATTCTGAATATCTCCAAGGTTGGGGATTCCATGGGCTCCCCGGGAAGCTGGTGCTTAAGCATTTGTGTCACCAAACATGCTAAAAAAATACCTCACTAGTTAGCTTTGTTTTACCATGAGAAGCTTTTGTTCTCTTCCTAGGTGTTGCAACCATCATTATTGTGGGTGATGAAGGAGCTTCTGGGGTGGTTGGGATAGCTCATTCATCCCAGCATGTTCTGATTGGAGAACCTTCAGGAAATTATAATGGGACTGCTCTTATTAGGTGAGTACATCACTCATTTATCCAAAACAGCTCTGTTTCAAAAGCTATGAGGCTCCACATTTGGCAAGAATTAATTGAATGCTGCATTTCATTATCACTTCTAAAATCATAAGTATTTTCAAAATTAGATGCTTGTTTTTTAAGAAGGGCAGAACATACTACGTAGGTGTCTTTTCAGTATTGCTGAGGAGCTTTAGATATGTCTTCCAATTATTTACAACATAGATTCATTAAAGGAAAGAGGATTCTAATCAAAGGAATAGGGGAAGGCAGTCAATTATATTTGAAGATGCTTTGTGCTTTTCAGGATTCAGTTCAGGATTGGTGCTTGAACTGAAATTCGGTACATTGTTACGATGATCAGCATAACCAAAGCAGCACTGGGTCTTAGTTGAAACAAGATGCAATTCTTTCACTGCATTCAGTCAGCTGAAAACAAGATGAAGAAATCACAATGTTACCATACCTTCTAACAGAATTGGAGAAAAAGTATTACAACACTTTCCCTTAGTGAAACAGCAAATAGAAGCAAGAAAACAAGATTCTCATGCTGCCCTGAGAATCCCAACAGACAAAGGGATGCTTTGTGCAGCACCAGTTTAGAACATGTACTAGATCATGGTATAGACAATTTCTTGCCATGCTTCAGTTCACCGACAATGTCATGAGTAGGATTAGCCTCTAGCTTTTTAGACAAGCAGCACACAGAACATTTCTCAAGTGATCTCATAGTACTATTATCGTATCTTTCTGCCTTCAAAACCAAATTACCTCTGGGTGCTACCCGTAAGTCCCATTTCCCTTCTGTTTTGCATGTCTGTTTCCTGAAAAGCAGAAAGACAGCTCAGTTTTCAGCTGCCAACGTTGGGCTGTATGCACAAAGAAACTATAAAGTGCTCTGGGTAAAAATACAGCTCAAGATGCCTCCCAACATGGGGAAGTAAATCAGAACTGCAGACACGTTATTGCTCTGAAGAGGTTATGGTAAAGATCTTAATAGTGACTTAATAGATTAAAATTCAAGCTTCACAGTGCTGGTAACATTTCTTCCATGCACAACAATATCTATGCTTTATATCTCTGGATTTGGTATCAAATA
This sequence comes from Nesoenas mayeri, assembly GCF_963082525.1. Lineage (NCBI taxonomy): Eukaryota > Metazoa > Chordata > Aves > Columbiformes > Columbidae > Nesoenas > Nesoenas mayeri. The sequence continues at coordinate 664,994 of NC_137571.1, forward strand.
TTAAAGGTAGAAGATTAAATCTGTGTTTGCATTCTGCAGCCTGACACGTGGCCCAGGGATTTTTGGTGAAATCATAATATATTGGAATATAACACCCCGTCATCACACAGAATTTATTGAGACGTTGGAGACCTTGACAATGCGAGACAGGCAGTGTGCAGCAGTGGTTCTAATACAGGTACAAGAGATTTTACACCAGTAGCTCTTTCAGGTTCTTCCTTTTATCTAGCCAGCATCTTGATTAGAAATTAGTTATACCTCTCTACCTGGAAATGGTTAATTGATTCTTCTCCCTAGGCTGTCGATGATAACCGTCCTGAGGAGAAGCATTACTACACATTTGAATTAACTGGGATCAGTGATGGAGGACTCATAAATGAATCTAGCAGCACAGCAAATATTACCATGGCCGCCAGTGATTTTCCATACGGAGAGTTTACATTTTCACGAGAAATATTGCTGACAACAGAAGAAGAAAAATGGGTATATGGTTAAAATTCCTTCTTACGTAAAATATCGATAGATATCAATATTGTCGGTAGATTTATACTTAACTTTAGGAAAAAAAAAAAAAGGCAGAGATTTATTCTGCATTTATCATAGCACAGTCCATCTGAGGCTTTTGGTGTTTTTAATACTCTGAGAAAGATGCCTGTCTGTTAAATTATGTGTATTCTGCACTTACTGCAGCAAATTGTCACCTGGCAGAACCGTTGAGAAGGTGCCTATAGAACAGTCTCAGAATGGTAACAGAAAAGCAAAGCCATTTTTTAAAGCAAATGTCCTCTCTCCCTCAGGTTAACATCACTGTTTTGCGTTCAAGGGGATCCTATGGCAAAGTGCGTCTTTGCTTCCAGAGAATAAATGGGACTGCAGAGGAGGGAGTTGATTTCACCCCCACAGTAAGGGAACTGTTATTTGAACCACATGAGGAGAGTAGAATGATTTCGGTTGAAATTCATGATGACGACTTTCCTGAAGGTCCTGAAGACTTTTCAGTGATGATTACCAAAGTGGAACTCCAAGGAAGGTCAAGATAAAATTAATTATAAGATAAAATTAATTAAAAGCAGGAGATCAAACTGTATTTGGAATCTGACCTACCTGCATAAAGGCACCGCTGGATTTCAGGTGTTTTACTGTAAAATTTCATATGGCAGCTATAATAGTAATAATAATACAAATTGGATGTATGGCAATCCAAATTCTTTCAACATTAATTTTAAGATTTTGCTGATTCAGATTTATTAAAGCTGAAAGTCCATCCATTACATAGAAGTTGTCAAATCACATGAAACTCAAAGAAGAAGATAAAATGTGAAAGAAAAAGCGAAAGACCCACATTTCTGTGAAAAAACTGCCAGTTTTGCAGATATAGTTTGAAAAAGTGTGACCAAAAATCTTCAGTGGTAACTGTCAGAAAATAAAAGTATTTGTGGTAATTGAAAATTGTCATACTTGCATTACAATACTTTTGCAAGATTTTTTTTTAATGTAATATTCCTTTTTATGTTCTTGCAAGTGGATTTGATTTCACCGTAAAGGAAAATGATCTACAGATAGCTCAACCCCCAGTAATAGGAAATATCTCCACAGTACGAGTCACTATAGCAAAAAGTGATAATGCAGAAGGCATCATAGAATTTGATCCACAGTATATCCTTCTACAGGGTAAGTTTACCAGAGGTTTTCACTATGGTTTAGAGGATAAGCCTGTGGCTCTCTCACAAATTTTGAAATAAAATAACTTTTTTTTCCCAATTTTTCTTGAAGTTCAAGAGGATGCTGGATTAATCATGATTCCTGTTGTGAGAAAGCGTGGAACGTATGGCGATGTAACAGCCGATTTCCTTTCTCGAAGTATTTCTGCACTTCTGAACGCTGACTACATCATCCATAATGATTCTGTCATTTTTTATCGTGGCCAGAACCAGACTTTTATCTATATCTCTATCACAGATGATGAAGAAAGGTAATTATTTTTTTCAGATATTTATTCACTAATCTACTTCTGAGAAACTGTTTTTTAGCACGTGCAGTGTGCCTGTCAGCAGAGTTTGAATTGAAAAGCAAATTTCTGCAGCCCTGAAATATTTAAAGGGAGGGAAAAGAAGCTATGATTGGAGTTTCATAGTGCCTGTTAAATTTTATGCAAACAACTACATTCTTTTTACCTAGATTATCAGAAAGTTTGGGTGTTAATAGTATTGCTGTGAATAATAAAATATTTTGCTGATTTTTTTTTTTTTTTTTTAAATTTAGCACATGTGGAAAATAAAACAATATTTTTATTTCAGATATCACCATTCTCTGCAAATGGGGGGAATCTTCTGCTGTATGCTTACAGAGATGACTTCTGTATATTTTTAAACACATCCAGCTGGACGCATGGTTGAATGACAAATCATAATTTTAATTTTTTGTTCTTGTGTGTCTCAGAAGGTCTTTTTTTCTGGTTTTTTTTTCCATGCAGCGAATTTGCGGAGCAATTTGAAATCCAGCTGACGGGAGCCACTGGTGGAGCAGCCCTTGGGCTCCATCTACTGAGCCAGGTCACCATTGCCAAAAGCGACTGCCCCCAGGGCATCATCCGATTTCTCAGCCAAAGTCGAATTACTCTTCCCAATCCCGATACACCGACAACAGTGTCGCTGGTGCTGGAAAGGACAGGAAAATTGTTTGGGGAGACACAGGTGGGCCCTGGTTCTCAAAAACTGAACGTTTTCCAGTGACAAGGCCAAAAATCTTCTTTTTTTGCGTCAGGGGCTTCCTTGTGACTGATTTCTAATGGGATAGTTGCAGCTTTTCATTAAGTGTGAATTCTGTATAGTTGCAGAAGAACAGAAAATATTGTTACTTTTTTGATCTTCTCTTTGTCCTCCTGCTTTTCTCCTTTTATTATGGTCTGGTGTACTTTATTTTGAACCATCTCCCAATCCCATTGAAAATATAGTTAATTTCATGCACCACCGCTAATTTAATTGAACTCAGTTGAATTACTTCCTGAAGCTGGTCAATTTATTTTTATTTTCAGTAAATTGTTTACTATGAGGCCTCTAGACTTTTTTTAGTCTGTATGTATCACTGCCAAAGTGAAAGTATAAATATGAACCAAGATAAGGCTTCCACAGTCTGGGCAAATGATTGGAAAATTGGCATTAAAGGCCATGAGCTACTGCTCTCCTCATGTGAAAACTGCCGTGGTCTTCTTGGACTTTTCCTAGAAGTCATTGAAGAAAACTGAAAAACAATTAAGTGTCAAAATAATAATTTTAAGATGCTGAATAGGACCCCTTCAAAACCAATCTAATTTGTGGGAAATTTTGAAAATATTCTAGCTTTTAATCAGCCTGAGGAAGTGTGAATCGTGATTTGAGGCATTAAAAACTTCTATTGCAGAAAATATTTGTGGTTCTCAGTCTTGATATCACACTTGCCAGGGAATGTTTCTGGTCAGGATACTTATTTGGTGAGCTTTTCAAAACAACTTGTGAAAGGAAGAGAAAAGTAAACTGGCCTGTGCATTTCCTGTTACGTGCTACAGAAACCTCAGTTTATTTTCTTTTCTGTAACTAATATCTAGAATTTAATAAAATGGCATTGTGGCTAACTAGCACTTCAGAATTTCTATTTTGAATGTTTATTTTTCTCCAAAGGATTCTATATTTTCCCACATATAATCAATTATTAATATGTTGTGTTCTGTAAAAAGAGCACATATTTAAATGTAGCTTGTTAGCAGATGCAAGAATTTTTATGTCGCTTGTGTTACTCTGTCACTTCCCCCGACCTGGGAGGCAGTTATAATATGTCACTACTGTAAATCTGAAACTGGTATCTTCCACAGATTAATTGGGACATCTTGGGACCCAATTCAGAAGAGGTTTTTATCTCCCTTGAATAGTGACATTGGTGACCCTGTGAACGGATCATTCTATTTTGGAGAAGGGGAAGGAGGGCTGAGAACTATTAATCTACAAATCCATCCTCGTGAAGAAGTTGAAGTTCAGGAGATCTTCATTATTAGGCTGAGCCTTATGAAAGGTGAAGCAGAACTAGATCCTAAGGCAAACAGCATTACACTAATAGTAAGTCATTATTGCTTTTCTTCCTCTTGAGATCTCTGTTATTGGTATTTATCCTGCAAAGCTTTGAAGGGTAATCATAATGATTGAATAGCTTGTCATTTGCCTCTTTTTCTTTTGCCTCCCCTGCTACATGGGTTTGATGGTCGTGGTCAACGGGGCAGAGTCCAGTTGGGGCCTGTATCTAGTGCAGTCCCTCAAGAGTCAGTACTGGGGCCTGTATCATTCAATATATTCATCAATGACTTGGATGAGGGAACAGAGTGACTATCAGCAAGTTTGCTGATGACACCAAGCTGAGAGGAGTGGCTGACACTGGAAGCTGTGCTGCCATTGGGAGACCTGGACAGGCTGGAGAGTTGGGCAGGGAGAAATGTAATGAAATAGAACAAGGGCAAGTGTAGAGTCTTGTGTCTGGGCAGGAACAACCCCAGGTTCCAGTATAAGTTGGGAAATGACCTATTAGAGAGCAGACTCTCTCAGACTCTCTTCTAAATACTGATGTACTCTTGAGTCTTCTTAAGAGGAGAAAACTCAAGAGGAAGAACTAATTGATACATTCCCTATAGCATCTAGCAATGAAAATCTCAATGTTTCAAACAAGAATGCTATTCACTTTACATTTCTGATTGTTGAATTTTTTTTTATTCAATTACTTCCTTAAAGATACAGAAGTTTGGTGATCCCAACAGAATGGTACAGTTTGCTCCTGAATCGTTAACTGAGAAAAACTTCACAGAACCCTCTGCAGTGGAAGGGCCACAAAGTATTACACTGTTTGTCAGACGAATCCAGGGCACCATGGGAAACATAACGGTATTCTCACTCTCTTCCTAATCAACATTATAATCTGAAATAATCCTCTGTATCAATGCATGGAGGGAGATCTTATTCTGTGCCTTTCAATTGCGTATTTCTCAGATTTTGAAATGTCGCCTTTTAGACTGAGTTTAGCAAGGGCTCAGCTCTAGTAGTTGTGGTTTGTAGAGTCAGATTCAGTCTCCCCTGGTCAGTGAAAAAACCAGAAAACCAGCACTGGAGTGCTTGTCTTGCTTTCTCTCTCCCTCTGCTCCTGTGCTTTTGATGGGAGAACAGGAGAGACCAGACTTTCATAGTGAGCTTTCTTTGAGATCCGCGCAATTTACTCTTTTTCAGCCATATGTAAAGGTAAGAATCAGACATTTTAGAATCATCACCTACATTGTCTTTACCTAAAGTTGTTTGCAAGTCAGCATTTTCACAAGTACTCATTTATTTAAAAAAAAAAAAAAATAAAATAAAAAGCATCTAATGTGTTTAATGAGAACTCTTCACACCTTTCTGTTGTGAGGAATTCTGGAAACTGGAAAAACAGCAAGGATATCTTGGTGTAAAAATAGAAATAATTTCAAGCAATTGTTCAGAGATTCCGTATAGTTTTACGTAGGTGTCCAGAAGATATACAAAGGTAATCTTTGCATTTACAGTACTGCTGGAAGAACAACACACCACTTTGTAAGATAGTCTATGTGCTTCTTTCTATGCATACTTAAACAAATTTTTATTTTACCCATCTAAACCCAACCTATTCCGTATGCAATCTATACTGAACCATGAATGTGAAAGTTTCCGACTCTGTGGGTGATATTGCCTTCATTTTGTGCATTTTCTAAATAAATTTCAGGTTTACTTGGAAATACGTAGTGAATCTGACATCACGGGTGACTTTCTTAGGACAGAGGGATCTGTTGTCATTGCTGACCAGGAGAGCACAGCTGAGATAATCATCTACCTGTTACCTGACGATGTTCCAGGACTGGTTGAGAACTATGTGGTGCAGCTGATTTCAGTAGAAGGTGGAGCAGATTTAGACCAAGAGAAAAGAATTTCGGAAATCAATGTGTTTGCAAATGATGACCCCTATGGAGTGTTCGCCCTGTACTCTGACCAGCAGTCAGTACTCGTAGAGAGGAACCTGGATCGTCGGTATGTTCAGATCAATGTAACTCGGCATGCTGGGGCATTTGGAGAAGCAATTGTGGAGTACCATATCACATCTCATTGTGAAGAAGCACTAATTGAGCCTGAGAATGAGGTGGGATACCTCACAATAAAAGACGGTGCCAGCTTTGGAGTGAAAAGAGTGCCAATAAGCAACCAGGTCTGTATTATCCTTTTAAGTCACGTGGTATCTATTGTTTCCATTTGTGTTCATCACAATACAAATGTGCTGGAATAAGATACTGAACTCTCAATACTGTCCACTGTCAAGAAGCAGAAAAGAGAGTTTTGGTATAATGAATTTCCTATTTATGGACTAGAAGTGGGTTCAAATATCACATTTTCAGGTAATAACTGCAAAATCACTCTATGCATGCGTTCAAATATCCAGTGTTTCCTTCCATCATTGCTTTGTGTTACTATCAGTTCAATATTTTGTTATTTTATGTATTCAAATACTCTTATTAACCCTAAGAGTTAAGATCAAGCTGAGACCCACTATGTTAGATACAGTTCAGTAAAATGGCAATACTTGCTCTATAAACTCATCTTTCAATTAACTGCTGGTAAATTACAATCACAATATTGCTGTTTTAACTGTGTTTCTTTATAGAAAGATAATCAACAAAAGGCTTGACTTGAAAACACTGCTTTTTCATGCAAACAACAAAATCTGCTGATTTTTCTGCCACTTAACTCTTTGAACTGGTGGTTATCGTGTTTTCAGTGGAATTACATTGCCACCATTTTAATTGCATTCTTCCTCTCAAAGGCGTTTATTGTACTGGGCTTGAATTTTACCCTGGAACTGACTAACGTAAGCCTGGTTGGGACAAGTGCCAAGGATGTGCCAAAATATTAGGAAAAGCGAAGTCAGCCATTCTGCTTGTTCCTGAGGAAGCTGCCAATTCACAGGTCAGTAGACTGACTGCAGTGTAATTTTCTACCGCAGAGGGAAGGTACGCTTCATTACAAAAGGCAGCCGCTATAAGAATTCAGTTTGCTCCTTAAAGTTTTCATCATTGCAAGCAATTTAATGACCAACAAGACTGTTCCAGTTATTACTTGTACTGTATATTGTCTTTTCTCTGATACAAATTCATATAGAGATGTGTAAATGCAGTTTGAAAAGGTCTCTTCATCTATAAAATGTAAATAGCATAAATATGATGATTTACTTATACTTTTGTTTACATGAAGTGGAAGTTCTGAGACTTAGAGGAAAATAGCTAGTTCTGGACGATGTTATTCCTTTAAGTACAGCAGCCCCAAAGTAGATAAGAGCATGCATGCAGTCTCATGTGCAAAAAGAAGTGGAGGTCATGCTGCGTTTTAGTGCAGTTGACAGTACCTTTGACTAATCACTGAGTGGGGAATTTTCCATTTGTCTGCTTTGTATGAGACAGAAAAAATATACTATACCTGTTCCAATATGGCATATGTGCTACAGTTCCCTTTTTATGTGGCAAGCAAAGACAACAGCATGCTGAGTTTTTGTCTCTTAAATTTTATTCAAGTCTTTATGTAATGATTTTAATTCTCTTGACACACTGTTTTGTCTTTCAATTTGGAATTGAACTTAATGCAAATGGTCTTTCTGTAAACATTGTTTACTACCATACATCCACTTATCATTTTAGAATGTGTGAATTATCTTTTCATTCCCATTTTTTGGTCAAAGAAAGAAAAGTACATCATACTATCAAGAATGTTTTTGTGAACAATGTAATGTGACAACAACTTACTTTCACTGGATAGACAAATAATACTTTATTTTAGACCTGTGTGTATCTGTATGGTACCACAGACATTGCATGTAAGCATTAAGGGCAGGTTGGTTTGTTTTCCTTTTGAATGACAGACACAAAATGCTATAGTCAGTGTTTTCAGTACCAAAATGTCATTCATACTGGTTCCTTTTTTTCCCTGATATCTAATTCTCAGAAGTCTAAGATTTAGAAATGTTGAAGAGTTGTGAAGAAAGCATTTATATATATATATATATACACAAACATATATAGACATGTACATACATATATTTATATGCATGTGTAACTACTGTTAAGATGCCTACCTTACAAAATATAGTACTCTTTCATATATGTTATTGTCCACTTTTATTCCATTTTCTATAACAAAATCCATTATGTTTCCACAGGTTGGCTTTGAATCTGTGATTTTACGACTTACAGACATTATAGCAGGGACAGGCCAGGCTGTCATCACCAGAAAAGGAGTTTATGGCTCTGTCAGGATCTCAGGATACCCAGCAGACCTGATCACCGACTTTGCTCAGTCAGGCAATATTACTCCTCTGTTTGGTGAGTAACAGTCTGAGGAAACAGCTATGAAAGTTGCAGAAGTGATGATACCACCTTTTAGTTATATATACCTCTGTATGCTCTCTCTATTAATAAAGCGTCATTAGATTGAAATGGTATGGTCTAATTTTTAGCTATAAGGGATGTGTTCATTTTATAAGCAAAAAAACCCTTCAACTTCATAGATCCATGTCTGGGAGGCAGGCACGATGCTGTGGCCATGAAGGACAGCTTCATATAGGAAAGACCCTTATCCAGTTTTCTTCTTCCTAAATGGAGTGGAATTGTGATTAAAGTCTGTACTTTAGCGCATTGCCAGATAAAAAGAGGATTCCTATTGGATTATTTTGACTTTTGCTCTCTCTCACTCTCTCTTTCCTTCAGGTACTGTTGCATTTTCCTCTGGTGAGCAAAGTAAAGTGATTTCATTTCAGGCCACTCCAAGCCTAAATAAATGTGAGTCATTTGCCATCACTTTAACAGCAGCGCACAGCAATGTGTCTGGTGGGGCTCGCCTGAGGTAAGGATGCTGCTTGTATTTTTGAGTCGCACCAATGCCATAAGAATTATGACCTGTGTACAGATACAAAACTTATACAAATCCCTGTTGTTATTATTCTAGGCAGCTAGTAACTTGTAGTCCATTCTTTGATAAATTTGTATAGCTTGTCTCAGGTGAGAACAAAGTGATCTAGATCTGACCTGTTCAGAACTGAGGCTTTTATCCAACTCCAGTCTATTTCATAGGTGCCTAGAATAACGGAGACAGTCAAGACAATGAAGATCAACAGTTTTAGCCGGGAAGCTGAAGACCGAAAGCAACTCTTAACAGTTTTCATTCGTGTCCCTAAAAATCCATATTTAGAAGGTCTTACATAACAAATTATTTATAATAAGAAAAATAAAACAAGAAATGTTCTGAAAATACCTAATTTATATAAACCTCCTTTTTATTTTTTAAAAAAACAAAACCATTACGTTTAATGTAGTTTTCCATCTCAGATAAGTTATCTGTTCTTCAAGCTATTTTATTTTCATTCATCCTTAGCCATTGATAGCTAGAAGTGGTGTAAAAAGAATGGACATGGAGTAACACCACGTATGGAGAAAGGTTTTGGCTTCGCCATGTTACAATTACAGTGGCAAATCTGAAGGAAGTCAGGAGTGAAATGGATGGATAAATCCTGAGATTGAGCCCTTCTCCTGGGCTTGTCTGTCCTGTGGACTGGTGTCCTCAGAGCCCCTATTTACCCTGTGAATCAAGTACATTAAGTATGTGAGAATGACCTTTCCTAGAAAACTGAAGATGACATCCCAGGGAGGGTAAAGGTGACTTTGAAGAGCTTTTGGCTCCCTTAGTGGTGGAAATGGTCTAGTTTTTTGACCAAAATCACTGTAATTTTAGTGCCATTTGATAGCCTCTAGCACTGAATAATAGGTCAGTTCTGCAGACAGGTATAAGACACAAGATTTAACGAAGAGTTTTGCCTCTATGCTTATTTTCTAATAAGAAAGGGATCTATTTAATATGAATGAAGTAGAGCTTAAGTTTATATTGATCACAGGGCTCAGATCTGGAAAAAAAATTCCTGTGAGGGGGCAGTTAGTATTTCAAAGCCCCACTGTAAGTTTTAAAATAACTTCCCCTCATTCTCTAGCTTCCTGGCTCTAACTGTAGATCTGTTAGGATCTGTCTATCCCTCAGTTTTCCTTTGAAATGGGAAGTTTGTTCTATAGATAAAACTGGTATTACTCGGGGTGGCTGTATTGTAATGTATCTTCTTTCATTGTGTCCAGAACGGAAAACCATCATACTTTACTTTGCTTCTCCATTTTCTCAGGAAGACTTTATTTTATTTAAACTTTACTCTGTATCCTGTGCTGATTTGGGTGCATTGCATCTGAGGAGGGCTGTTCGATCCTATTATTACAAAATCATTTTTCAGGCAATCATGTTACATCTTGCTTTGGTATGGTTGCTATTTCTTCCCTCTGCTATTAGACATTTGTTTGATCCGCTTTCTTACAGCCATCATTGATTGTTCACTGGAAATTATTCTGCTTTAATGTTTTACTTTTCTTCACGCTTCGTATTTCCTCTGTCAACTTTGGTGTCTTTTCTGTTTCAGATCGGGTTTTACAACAGCTGAAATTGAGCCAATGGGGATCTTCCAGTTTGCTCTTAACTCAAGGTCTGTTTCAGTTGAAGATGATGTTTGGGCAGACACACTACATGTCCAAAGATTGTTTGGTTTTCAAAGTAATCTCACTAAATTGACATATCAGACCATTCCAGGAAGTGCCAAACCACTAGAGGACTTTGTACCCATCTACAATGGAGAGCTTATGTTTTTACATTTTCAGACAAACGCTGTGATAGAAATATCAATAATTGATGACTCTGTCTCTGCAATTGAGGAATTTTTTTTTGTAAATTTGACTTGTGTGGAAATTTTGGATGTTCAACCTGTGAACCTTGCCTGGAGTCCACGTGTGAATCCAGCTTTCAGTGTTGCAACCGTTAATATCCTCGCTAATGATATTCTTCATGGAATACTAAGTTTGGGGCCAGAGTTTATTTATGTTGAAGAAGATGCCAACAACAGTACCCCCAACACAGCGATACTTCATATCAGAAGGACCAAGGGTTTTACTGGTGATGTTGAAGTAACCATTAAAACCTTTGGGGGAGTGAGTGCACAAAGTGGAGCAGATTCATATCCTTTTATGAAGGATTTCCTTCCATTGATGGAAGATCCAACTTCACTTGGGCAATGGAAGGCGAAGATTTTGAGGAACAGTCAGTCTCTTTGACTTTGCTGGATGGACAAAGAGAAAGCAGGGTGTCCATAAAGATTTTTGACGATGATGAGCCTGAAGGACAGGAATTGTTTTATGTTTTCCTCTCAAATCCTGAATATGGAGCTCAGATTGTAGAAGGAAAGGATGAATAGGGATTTGCTGCTTTTGCAACAGTAATTATTGCAGGTAAGATTATTTCCCTGGGAAAATTAATAACAGTACATGACTATGTTTTCATAGCAATTTTCATGTAAAGATTGGCAATCTACTTGACGATAAGCAGGGTATTCTATTGTGAAATCTTGAGTTTTCCAGAGCAGAGGAAGCATCTAATGTACAAAGCTACTACGCGTCCCTTAGCAACGTAGCTCAAAATACATTTAGAGATTATGCTTCTCTCTGTTCTTGCCCTGTTTTACTCTTTAAGGGAAAAGACTAATCTTGAGTAGTTTTTATGTAGATCCAGTAGCATTGCAGGCATTTTAGATTTTTACTTTTGCCATTTTGTCACTTTTACATACAATGGGGTTTGTGCAAAGTATCAGTCTCTATATTGACATTCAGCATGCACTGGTAAGTAAAGCCATTGCTACCTGTAAAGGAGAAATCCTTTAGTAACAAGATTTAATGGGACACTGTGAAGACATTAGCTTCCCCTCATTAAACCTGGATTTTTTTTCCATACACTGCTGTTTTGCCAAAGATGTTTACATTCCCATGAGAACAGTGAAGTATTGTGCAGCTCCATACTTGCACACACGGAATTAAAGATGCAGAAGAAAAGCTGATGTGACAATTTGGAAAAATTAATGGGTTCAACAAGAGTATGAGTGGGACGAATAAGAAAGCTGTCCTTGGAAGCCCATCATCATCCCGTACCCTACTATATCTGCTTTCAAAAGTACTTATTCTACTGGTTAAAATAAAATTTAGAAATGCCAACATTTAAAGTTCTGGATAACTATGTAGTGTAAATTAAACCCAGAAATATTATAATAAATTTTCTCAAGGTGTCCCCAGATGATAGTTTGTAGCATTGTTTTGATACCTATTTTAAATTTTTTTTAGTGGTTATTCACATGAAGGTTATAATTTAGTCTCAGCTTAACTTTCTTGCTTACTTTCATGGACTGTTTCCTCTATAGGAAGTGATCTCCAGAACGGCATTTTGGGATTTGTTCCAGAAGTACAAAGCGGTCTCGTACTTGATGAAGACTCGGAGAACAGAGAGGTGCTGCTGATTGTCACAAGGCAACCAAACAGGTGCAGGCAACAGCCGATTCGAATGTGCTTCCCACATGTTGTAACATGCTGTGTTGTTAACCACAGGAGCTGCTGTTAGTGGAAGAGTTTATCAAAGAGTTTTAAAATAAATCTGCCTTTCAGCTGCTTTAGTAACTTCTCAGAAGTTGATGAACTGGCTTTAAGTTGTGAATGTGATTAGGTCTGTCACTCTACTGTGATAAAGCAGAGACAGGAAAAACAAGTATTTTCCAACTTACACTATAAGGCTACAAGTGTGAAAGATTTGCTTGAGTTAAAATATTTGCCCTGCTCGAGGTGTAATTCAAGTTCTCAACTCCCCGTGTAGTACAATGTAGGTATGAATACTAAAATGAGCAATTAAGAAGGCACCTGAGTGTCAGCACTATGATAATGTTTTCAGTCACACAGACACTATATTTTTTCTAATTAGCACATATCTATATCTCTATATATCTATATGTTGCACATTGATGTGTACTTTTAATCAAATATGCTCAAGTACTTCACGTTCCTTAAACTTAGAGGAAAGACAAATCCTACCTGGTTTTCCAGGCGAACGGTCACTGTAGTGTTAAGGAAGGTACACGGGTAACTCCCTTCCAAGAACCAGTGTCTCTTATGCAGCTAATGTCATGTTTTCTGAAATAAAAATTGAGAATAATCTAGCTCCGTGTAATTGCTTTATTTTCTTCCTGTGTGATGTTTTTGTGATCTAAACACATGTCAGGTGAAGGAATTTAAATTAAAAAAGAGAAGTTTTCATCCTACAGCAGTTTGTTCCCTGGTGATAAGCTTTGAATCATAACAGAAAACGTGTGTTACCTCCGTGGTTTATGTTTCCTAAAACAATAGTGATCTCCTTCAGTACATATATACTCTCGATTTGCTTATCGGGCTTCTGAAGAGGTGAAGATCTTTTGGCGTGTGACCTTTAATAAAACAGCTGTTGTCCTTCTGAAGGATGGCGTGAACTTGGAGAATGAACTTGTATCCGTGGTGGGATCCACTACCTGCATGGCAGGTCAAACGTTGTGCAACATCTCCATTGAACTAAAGCCTGAGAATGTAAGTAATTATTACTCATTTGTGTATAGCCCTGTGGTGTTGAATTGCAGCTTATCAAGACTGAAAAATCCCTCTGATCTGGAGGAAGTGATGTATGGGACACAGTCTGGAGATGGTAACTTGACATCTGCTCAGCTCCTCTGCAAATACATGTTTATTTACAGGCTTGTGCTGCGTCCATGGTGACTGCTAAAAACTGGGGAAGATGAGTATTTAATTTGAAGAGTAAAATGCAGATCTTTTATAGAACCATAAGAAAAAAGAATGGAGTTATCTCAGTGAGATGTGTATTCATTTGCTGCATTCTTATCCTCCACACAGTAAATTTTTAATCAGTTAAAGGACTTCTTAGGGTGTTTTATAGAAAGCATATCCTGCGACTAACACCACCTCATTCTACAAAAAAAAAAAAACCAAAACGCTTTTATTGCAACAATTTTTACTGGAAACAAAAGGAAACAATAATTTTGTTTGAACACCTGGTGCTTAGAACAGTCCCTTAAGAAAGGAAAGATTAATGTTTGTCATTCTTTCAGAGTGAAGAGTTTGAAATTTTCCGATAAACTATCTGAACCGTCAGGCTAGTGGCAAAGCTGAGGTCTGGGGAATGGAAGAAAGACAATATGAGAAGGTTTCTACAGTTTGTCTGACTACACTCTAGAAAACAACGCAAGATGTAGGATGTGGGAAACAATCATTTCCCACTAGGGAACTGTGTGCATTCCCTTAGCTCAGAGGGCTATTTTCCTTCTGCATCTTCGGATGTAATTTTTAAATTACAGAGCCAAGAAATAAAATATATGCATGAGTGGATCACAGGTGGCCTCGCTGAGCAAACTGGGATTTTGAACCTGTTTATTCCAGAGGAGTGTCTTCATTATTTAATGACAGCGGACTGGCAACGTTAGAAACATGCATTTATACCACATGAAGCACAAGCGTGTGCCACTCAAACAGGTGCTAATGGAAGGTTAGTTCCCTGTGGCGCTACAGTGAATTTGTGCCTGTCATCCATTAGTCAAGATCATTCCATGTGAATAATTACTTGATGACTACTCGATTAAAAATATATGCTGTTTAGCCCCCCCAAATATTCTTTAATTCTTCTTCCAGTTCTTCTTCCATAAAATAGCTTATAAATTAGCAACAAATACATTATGAAATGATGAAGTAATAAATGCATTCAATAAATATTTTACGTTTTTATGGCGTACGGTATGACATCTAGCTTTTAGAAAGTTTTTGCTTGGTCAGTTGCACTGACTTCATTTGCTAAGAGCTGGATCCTGCTTTCCTAGAATTACAGTAGAATTTCCAAAAATCCAGACCCGGAACAAAAATCTATACTTGAAATCGTCTTCAATTACCAACTTTTTTTTATAATGCTGTTGTCTTGTAAAGAACTATGGAGGTTTTTTTGCTGGTTTGCTGCTTCCTCAGTGCATCTAATGGGTTCGGATGCCATATTTCCAATTATTTATGGAATCTCAGGGATCGGATATCTATTTCTAAACATGTTATATCTGTAGTGTAGATAGAAAATCAAAGGTAGGGCAACACGTCATAGTGTAATTTAATATTGCTACCTTATTTTCAATAAACAGGCATTCAGTTTGTAGAAATTCCTAGACTAATTCTTTGACATGTGAACGCTGAAATTCAATAGCCTGTATTTCCAGACTATTCAAAACTGTGGTTAGCAGAGTTCAATATAAAAATACAGTCAATATTAACTGAAGATTCAAAACTGCATACTCACTCTTCTATGGAGTTTTTTACACAGGTAAGAAGGTGGGTACATGCCTTTTCATAAGGCAAAAATTAAGTGAAAGAGCAAATTCCTTACAAAATGTACAGCTGTGTAACTCCATAATCTGGAAAATTGAGCTCTTAAAGCATTTACCATCTTGTCTTATGGCAAATTGACGGTAACAATACGTGTAGTATACAAATAGCTGTTTTACTGCGGTAGAGTCCCATGCAAAAATTCACGATGTCATTATTGCACGTGACATTGCTGCAACATTATTATTTTTAGGATATATTAATACTTCCTTGCACTTACTGCACATTTCAAGAGGCATGCTTATAGTGTTAGTATCCATTGTGCATACAAAATAATGCAAACTTTTTAAAAACAAATAATTAGTGGGTCTTATAATGACATGAAAATCATCCCTCCTTTACAGGTACCTGAATTTGAGACGTATTTTTTTGTTGAGCTTTATGCTGTAAGCACAGGAGCTGCATTGAACAGCAGTGCCAGATTTGCTTTTATAACCGTCCTTGAAAGCGACGCTCCTCGTGGTTTAGTGTATTTTGCTGTGGGATCTCGTTTTGCTGTGGCTCACAAGAAGACAACTTTAATCAGCCTGCAAGTGCATAGAGATTCTAGTACATCGGTCACCACAGTGGTCAGCTCCAGCATGCAGGTAAAGCGTCTGTTGCTGTTTTTATAATTTAACTTATTTTTTTGCTAGTAAATCGTTCATTCTGTAAAGTGAATCTGGCTGTCATTAGCATTTTTTTCAGGAAGCAGTCAAGCATTTGCTGGGCCCATACATTATAATTTTGTTTGTTTTCCACTAGTAAAAAGGCCTTGTTCACTCTTGTATTATCAAGAGTGATTTGTTTCATAGTACCTTTCAGTTACCTCAAAGACAACGGGCAGGCAGGCATTAAATACATTTCTTTCTTTGTCCTAAAGTTCTTGAAATACTCAAATTTTTGAGGCTTTTTTCTCTCAAATTAAGTTTTTATTATGCGTATGCCTGTCAAGATTCAGATGCCAACACACTTGCTGTTTTAGGTGGAAAATGTATTAATACACAGAGCACACTGAGGAAAAGAGAAGGAGCGCTTTCATCAGATTTTATTGCATTTTCTTGAAGTTCTAAACTAAAATTATCTGATTAAAAAATCTCACGTGCTTAAGCCTATTTTACCATCCCCTTTCATTTTTTTGGTTATGTTTACAGCTGTAGCATCAGACACTTCTAACTTGGGACCCTTTTATCTCTAAATGACTACCTCATTATTAACTGACAGATTATGAAGATTCTCCTTTAGCAGAAGTAACACAACTGCAAAAACATGATTCCTTCCTTGATTTCAACGTCAAGGAACAGGCTGCAAGAGGGGTGTAATTCCATCAACCTTTACAATAAAATGCTTTGCATTCTATTGCTGTATTGGATGCATATTTATTTCAACTGCATGGGATTACGTGATATTTCCATCCATTTCTTATAGCTGACCAGTGCATTTTTTGTTGAATTGCGTGATAACAAATTTTCACATTCTTTCCAGCCAAAAGTTCATTATAATTTAGATGTTAAATGGAGAAGAAATTGCTACTGTCCAGTGTATATTTAGGCTGAAATATAGGGAGCATTTCTTTACCTGTTTATAATTTTTATATAGCAACCCTTCTTCGGATATTTTTAGGTAATGAGTGTGCGTGACCACACACCAAATTATTGGTGCTCTTGGTACCTGTAAAATAAGAAGCCGTGGCAGACAGGAAACAGATGTTTATCTCATTTCTACAAAGGTTTCTTAAACAATGCTCTTGCCACTGGTGCTTTTATTACCACTTATTGCTCCATTTCCTAGTTCTCGATTGGAAGGGGTAAACAAAAGGAAACTTCTTACTGAAATTTGCACAGATGATGTGATTTTGTTCTAGAGCAATTTTGAAAGAGATACACACTGCATTGATTTACTAAGTTCTCTGAACTAAAAAAAAAAATTCTGATTTATTCCATAAGTAAACTCTACTAATTAAATCAAAATGTTTTCAAAAGCGGTCTAGTATTTCACAAATAAACATCTTTGCTTAATAGTCAGTATACAATCAGTTCTTACTAAATTAAGAAATACTATTGAATTTGAATAATAGCCCGGAATGTTAGTTTCCACTTAAGGAAAGTTTGTTATATTACGAGATATAATACCAGGGTTATGACAACTGACAAAAGCAGTAAGGATATGAAGAATCTGCAGACCTCGTGGAAGGTGAAAAGAGTGCTACTTCACAGAAGAAATGAGGCCCTATAGCATTCCTAGGTATCTTTACTGGGACTAAAAATATCATGAACTGATATTAATTTGGGCACAGGTTTCCAGAGTGGTTTATTTTTTTCCTTTTGTTTAGTTTTTATGTATCTGTAATGCCTGCCTGTACCCTGAACCGAGGGAATTTCATGCTACAGACCTAAACTTACATTGTGCCCTCTGGAATTCACCTTACAGATGTGCTAACGTTTCTGTAACATCTGTTCACCCAGAAAAAGCTTTGTGATTTTTATTTTGCAAAAGAACGAGAGGGATCCTGTACACTATCGACAATATATATAATTCTTTCCCTGAGTAGTCAGTGATTACAGGTGACAGATTGCTACTTCAGGGAGATATTTCATTTAAGGTAATTGTTATATAATTCTTAACTGCATTTTGAAAGAGGGTTTCTTTTTTTACACACTTAAATTTTACCCATTTACAACAGGAGTTCTACAGCAGCTGTTTTTGAACGATTGTATCTATCATAATGTTACCCCAAACTCTTCTGATTTGTTTTAAGGAGCTACAGAAACCTGAACCTATTGGCCGGACCTTCATATCTCCATCTGTGGCAGGACAAGATTTTGCCAGATCTGAGGGTTTATTGAGTTTTGAACCTGGACAGAGAAACCTTGGGAACAAGTTTCTTCTCAAATTTAAGCAGAACCTCCAAAACTCCTGTGTTCCAGTTTGTACCCATTACCCCTTGTCCCACCATTGGTTGTCACCGAGAAGAGCCTGGCTCCATCCTCCTGACGCTCCCCCTTTCCATATTGATCCCCATGAATGAGTCACCCCTCAGTGTCCTCTTGTCCAGCTCCAGAGCCCCAGCTCCCTCAGCCTTTCCTCACACGGGAGATGCTCCACTCCCTCCAGCATCTTGGTGGCTGCGCTGGACTCCCTCCAGCAGTTCCCTGTCCTGCTGGAACTGAGGGGCCACAACTGGACACAAGATTCCAGGTGTGGTCTCCCCAGGGCAGAGCAGAGGGGCAGGAGAACCTCTCTGACCTACTGATCACCCCCTTCTAACCCACCCCAGGTACCATTGGCCTTCCTGGCCACAAGGGCCCAGTGCTGGCTCATGGTCATCCTGCTGTCCCCAGGACCCCCAGGTCCCTTTCCCCTACACTGCTCTCTGATAGGTTGTTCTTATCTTCACATTTGAATACAGTCAACACACCAGCAAGTCCTAGCAGGACCAGCTGGAGTCTTCTGCTGTTGTCTTAACCAGGCCTGCATATTCTTTTCCTTTTTTTTCCCTCTGCATTATCTCTGGCAATCGGGCTGGCAAGTACCTGAGCACTTCAGCATTGCCCTGAGTTCTGTGAAAACCCTGGGACTAGTTTTGTGGCTTCCTGGCTCTTCTGGACTTGTGGAGCAATGCAAAATGGATCTGGAAAGTGTTTAAATGTGGAGCTGGAAAACGTTTAAATACCTAGACATAAAACAGTATAAAAATATTAATGAAGAATAATTCATTTGTGACTGTTGCCATTTTGACACAGAAATCATATCAAGAATCCTCAGGGCGCAACGATCTTTGACTTGCGAAGGAATGAAAAGTCCCACATGGTTTCTTTAATAAATCCACATTAGTAAGGATATCTTTGTGTAGTTTTGACATAGACTGTACCTGATGCCTTGGCCGCAGTGATCAAGAAATGAAAAATATGCTGAACTTTCAGAATGAACACTGGGATAAATGTTCGTTTTATGAGGAAATGTTACAAGCAGACTTGTGTGCATAAAATGTTCGATTTCTTCTCCTCCCTTTAGGTGACAGATGTTGGTGAGAAACAGTTACTCACTGATAAAAGTAGAAGCCTTTTCTATGAGATACTCTGCACCCTGGCTAGCCCAAAGCGCGAGGACACACGAGGATATAGCCTGCTTGCTGCGGTGACCGGGAAATTTGCCTTTTCCCTGTTGACAGGGGTAATGTGTGGGTCACCGGGAGAAAGGTAAGTAACCTTGAATTCAAAATACGTTTTGAAAATACCAGAAAGCTAATACAGTAAAAATGTAAATGATATTTTTTAGAAAAGGGACTTGTTACCTGTATGAAAACGTGTTGCACTCTGTCGGAATCTTACAAAGCTCTAAGAGCTGGTGTCACAAATGCGGGGTAGCTCTGAGAGTAGAAGTCAGGAGATCTGGGATGTATTAAGTCACCATTAGCTTAAATATTGCTTAGAAAAGGATTAATTAATCTTGCTAAGAAAATAACGTAATTATATGATGGAGAGCTATGCTTTAAGATGTAGGTGACAGTAAGTAACCCAAAATTTCTCCCACTGTGAACCTATTAAAAAACTGGTAGTTGAATCTAGAATAAAAAAATACTTTTTTTCTTTTTTCCCGTCAGGTGAAAATCAGCATGCTTTAGATTTCTTTCTCAGTTTCTTTTGGAGATGTAACTTTCTGTGACATTTCATAAGTTATAGGGGTTAAGATGCCCATCTCAGCCAAAAGACAGTAAATGGCATAAATAACAGTGCTATCTGGAACAGTGTCCAGAACTTGAAAGTTCAAATTCCTTATTGCAAGTTTTTTGTGTCATCTCTTGGGAATAAGAGCTAGATCATCCATTTTAATGCTTCTCCTTGTTATTGACTCTTCTCTACATCAAGTTATAAAGATGAATATTATGATAACCTCTTTTACCATGGGATGGTTTTTCTTACAGATCATAGTGAGCAAAATCCAGAGGAGAAATGGAGAAGCCAAAATACATCATAATTCCGCCCCTCCTTTTTTCACAGAAACGGAAGCTGTCTTTTTATTAAATGTAATAAAGCCTAAAATGATGAAGGAATAAAATATTAATTACGCATACATTTTAGAGTAATTATGTGAAGCATAGTGAAAGTTCAGTTCCACTTACCAGCCCTGTTGCTTTTCCTCTTCAACAGAGGTAAAAATAGCCTTGACAGCTGCCCGTACATTGCAATAATGGCTCACAACTGGTTTCCTTAGCAAAGCAACGGACACAGATTTGATGGAAAAGATGGAGATTTTATTCAAGTACCTGAACATTTGTTAAAGGTCTCTGTTGTGTTATCCCCTCTTCAAGAAGAGAGCTGTGAATCTGTACAGTTCACAGAATATAGCAGTCAGCAGTGGTTCCTTACTGGAGACAAAGAGCTTGCCTTGAAGAACAAGGTTTGAAGATAATGCAATTTATTTTTTCAGTAAATTAATTTATATATTACTCGAACCATCTTAAATGTCTTTAAAATAATGTGAGCGTTTTAGTGTGTTTGTGATTAAAATGAGCACTGACTGTTGAATTTTAATATTAAGTTTGTGTTTATGTTGTGTGTATTGTTTCAGGTTTTTTCTATGAGTTTGAAGGGTCGGAGTTCATACCCTTTGAAAGATAACAATGAAGTTGTTTATCGGATTTATGCTACAGGAAGTCAGATTGTTCCACAAAAGTCTCTATGTCTCCTCTGGAGCCAAGCTGCTGAAAGGTTGTTTTATTAATCTGTTTAGTTTTCCAGTTTCTACCATGTGTATTTGTATAAAATCCCATCAAGTCCGATCAGATCGCCTGCAAGTACGAAATTGATCTATTTCTTATCCATCTTTTAACCTTAACTTTTCTGGCTTTTGTACCAGCACGTAAAACATTCTGTCTAATAAAATGTGTAGTTATTCTAACTTAGAGATTTCTCAGACTTCTACTATTGATTTTTTTCATTACAGTACTGTTTAGTTTACGTAATGATGTGTTGGGCAATGCTGAGAGGCCATAAATTCCAGAATGGCATCACTTCATTAATATTAGCGTCTTTTGTACTCTTTACAGTTGTTATCAGACAACATTTTGAGTCCATTCTTACAAAGAATTAAACCTGCGTCTCTGGTATTGCTTCAAGTCACTGAAACAGAATATTCCTTATTTGCTAATATCCAGAATTTTGGCATAACTTTTGACGATGATCTCTGTAGGGCTCTTACTTTTTGACAGAAAAGCCATCTCCTGGTAGTTTTTAATATTGCTGCTGCTAGCTTGACTTGATGTATCCTGGTTTTCAGAAGTGGTGAACTGCTGATCATTTTCCATTCTTATTGCTACTCACACCATTGCAAGCGATGTGCTAAAGTTTTCTGTGTATTCCCTTCAATGCCCTATTATTTGATTTGCCTATTTCTTTCCTGTTCACACAGTATAAATGAAATTAGAGAGAGTTCCATTCTATATCCTGCAGACAACTAGTTAGTTTAGATATGATTTCATTAGATGGTCTGGATTATATCAGTCTGTCACTGATATAAACTATTCAGGAAGGAGATGCAGCAGAATTTACCTGCATACTCTCCTTTTATCTAGACATTGTATCACAGAACAATGTGGTTTCCCCTAGAAATGGCTTAGGATGTCACCTGTAGTATCCTTTTCCAAAATTTTCAGCAATACTGAAGGAGAACATGTATTTTAGTTTCAAAACAGCAAACAGCAAGTATTCTTCAGAATGGGCTAAAGCACTGTGCAAGTATAAGCAACACACTATTTAAAAATTCAGATGGGACTGTGAATCTTGTGTAAGTTTTAAAACATGGCCACAAAAAAAATTTCTAGCAGAAAAACAAAGTTCATGACTATATACTTATATTTTTTTAATAATATAATTTTTTAAAAACTGTTTTAATTTCATGTAAATATGCTATTCTAAAAACTGCACATGAAAGATGTGCAATAGATGAAGATAAACTGATGCAGTAGTTTAGAAAACCCGGTGTTTTCAGAGATACAACAATTTTCAAGCCTGTTTACCGTGTGAATTAGACAAGTCGATTTCCAGCTTTGTGAACATTTTGTTTTGCAGCTGGCTGTCTGACAGCGGGTTCTGCAAAGTGGTTGACGACACATCAGACTATGTGGAATGCTCTTGTTCTCATACGTCCATTTATGCAGTTTATGCCCAAACAGATAACTTGTCTTCATACAACGAGGCTTTTTTTCCTTCTGGATTCATCTGCATTTCAGGTCAGTTATGTAAAACAGTTTTCTCATTAATAACAACTGACGAGCAGTAAGACTGATTTTTAACCATTTTAGTAACTGATAACAATCTGTTTATATAGATGGGTATTGGAGGAATGTCAACTAACTTCATGATATTTTAGTTGCCATCTGATCCAATATTTGTACAGTGACAAATTTTGCCACTGAAAAGAAACAAAAGTCCAGCAAAGAAATGCAGTTTTTTTGTGAACCTTTACTTAACCATGTAAGAGAGAAATACATCATTCATTTAAGGAAAGAAACTTAAAAACCCAAAATTCACCTGCGTGCGGGATTAAAGTAAATTTTCCTTCTGGCGTTGATAGTCACTGTGCAAGGAGGAACCTCAGAGCAGGGGGGTCACTGAGAAAACCAGCTAAATGACTTCTTAATTTGATTTTAGGGCACTTAAATGAGGTTCTGGGTCTGCTTCTTGTGAGGTTTGTAGCTTCTATACTAGATCATCAGTGTGTGAGTAACAAAAACAGTGCAAGCAGCTAAATCTCTTATTGATCCCCTCAACTAGAAGAAATAAAGATCTGCATACCTTCAGTGCTGGTTTTTTACTGTAGTCATCTGTGTGTCCAGTGGGGTTTGTGACACACACACTGTCCAATGGTGTTTATGACACACACGCTGTCCAATGGTGTTTGTGACACACGCCGTGTCCAATGGGCTTTGTGACTCACACGCTGTTCAATGGGGTTTGTGACATGCACACTGTCCAATGGGGTATGTGACAAACACCCTGTCCAGGGGCGTTTGTGACACACACCCTGTCCAGGGGTGTTTGTGACACACACCCTGTCCAATGGGGTTTGTGACACACACACTGTCCAATGGGGTTTGTGACACACACACTCTCCAATGGGGTTTGTGACACACACACTGTCCAGGGGCGTTTGTGACACACACGCTGTCCAGGGGGGGTTGTGACACACACGCTGTCCAATGGGGTTTGTGACACACACACTCTCCAATGGGGTTTGTGACACACACACTGTCCAGGGGTGTTTGTGACACACACCCTGTCCAATGGGGTTTGTGACACACACACTGTCCAATGGGGTTTGTGACACACACACTCTCCAATGGGGTTTTTGACACACACACTGTCCAGGGGGGGTTGTGACACACACGCTGTCCAGGGGGGGTTGTGACACACACGCTGTCCAATGGGGATTGTGAGAGACACAGTCTCCAATGGGGTTTGTGACACACACCCTGTCTAAGGGTGTTTGTGACACACACACTGTCCAGGGGGGTTCGTGACACACACACTGTCCAGGGGGGTTCGTGACACACACACTGTCCAGGGATATTTTGGACACACACAGTTTCCAGGGGGGCTTGTGACACATGCTGTCCAAAGGGGTTTGTGAC
This sequence comes from Nesoenas mayeri, assembly GCF_963082525.1. Classification (NCBI taxonomy): domain Eukaryota; kingdom Metazoa; phylum Chordata; class Aves; order Columbiformes; family Columbidae; genus Nesoenas; species Nesoenas mayeri. Next base: position 688,969 of record NC_137571.1, read on the forward strand.
ACACACGCTGTTCAATGGGGTTTGCGACACACACGCTGTCCCAATGGGGTTTGTAACACATACGCTCTCCAATGGGGTTTGTGACACACACCCTGTCCAATGGGGTTTGTGACACATACGCTCTCCAATGGGGTTTGTGACACACACCCTATCCAATGGGGTTTGTGACACACACCCTATCTAGGGGCGTTTGTGACATACACGTTGTCCAGGGGTGTTTGTGACACACACAGTTTCCAGGGGGGGTTGTGACACATGCTGTCCAATGGGGTTTGTGAGACACACCCTGTCCAGGGGCGTTTGTGACACAAACGGTGTCCAGGGGGGGTTGTGACGCATACCTGTAGGTAGTTAGGGTCTGGAGGCCGGAAGATCTCGCGCTGTACAGAAAGATAGTAGCCCCTCCCTAGGTAGGTAGGAGTATGTGAGGCAAGCAGATGGACGTGACGTTGCAAACATAAGGTATATAACGCTGTGTTACTTGTTAATAAACGCCATTTGCTTTCCACCACAGTGGCATCTGTGTGCTGATGGACCGAGCGACCTGGGATGTGGTCGCCGTGCTGTCTCTGAACCAGGTCGTCACTGCCCACTGAGAGGCAACAGGAAGGGAAGAGAACAAAGGGACTGAGAATCGAAGCAAAGTTTAGATCAAAATGAAGAGACTGGAAAGGGAAAACATGCAGCAATGAGCTGGAGGAAGAGGAAAAGAGGGCTGAGGAGCAGGAAAGAGGATGAGAAGACAAAGGAAAGGCAGAGCCAGCTGGACAGGGAAGATACAGCGAGAGGGGATGGGGCTGGGAACAGGCAAGGAAGACAGAAAGACAAACAGGACAGAAAGACATCAAGAAGGAAAAGGGGCAGTAATTGGACAGAGATGGAGAAAGAAGCAGCAGGGAAAGGGCAGACAGGCAGAAAGACAGAGAGGGAGCAGGAGAGAGAAAGAACAATAAGGATTGGGGCAGGATAGAGATTGGGAAAAAATCCTGGGGTGGGCAGCAAGAGGAAAAGGGAGTAAAAAAGAAGAGGGGCAGGAATAGGCGCAGGGAGTAGGACAGAGGGATACAGTGAGAAATGATGGGGCACGGAGCGGGACAGAGCAACAGACAAGAATGACGACAAAGAGAAACCGGGGATGATGAGAACACAGAGGGGTGGAGACGGAGAGGGAGATACGAGAAACTCTGCACAGAGATTCAGAAAGGTGGGGGAATAGGTGAGGAAGCAGCAGAGGGCCAGAGGGAGAAGAGATGAAGAGGAAGAAGGGCACAGCAGGAAAGAGGAGGGAGCAGGGAGGGACTGGGACACAAAACAGGGTGAAATGTCCCCAAAGGCCCAGGACTCACCGCACTTCCTGCTCTCTGCACTGCCAGGCAAGCTGTGGAGATCAGGCACTTCTGTCTGTGAGAAATGCAGTTGTGATTTGTGCTGAGATGTTTACAGATACAACCAAATGAGGCTCGGGCTCTGAACCTGCAAGAAGGAAAAGGTGGGTAAGATCTACATAAAAATTTTGAAACTTGTTTATGAGGTTATATTGATAGAGGGAGCTAACATTTTCAGGGTTAACCAACCACATAATAAGGGCCTACTAACGAACTAACACCCAGCGCTGTTTTGCTTATGGTCTAACGAACAAGTGTTTAAGGAATACAATTAAGGAATTGGATTAAATGTTGTTTATTCATAGAAAAAGCCTAAGTTATTTATTTCATTGCTTTACAACAAGTGATTGAATCTGCTATAGAAAAGTTCAACTCCCTCCTCTATAGCAAAGGACAAAAGAAAGCATGGATTTTTGTTGCATCTAATCCATAATGCAAGTACCAATTAAAACGTGTCTCCTGGAGTGGATATCCTGGACACGAACAGGCAGGTTCCTGGTGTTGTGCCCATGGTGATTCATCCACTGTGGCCGTGGGTGTCAGGCCTTGATACAACAGACACAAAACCTTGGGAGAGACGTGATCACAGTAAAATGCTTAAAGATAATGAGCTAGCACACTTGATTTAGTCTTTATTTAAAAATACACACGGCTGCTGTCTTTTTCCAGTTTAGCTACGATGGGCTCCAATATCTCTGTTAATTCTAACTACAACACGTGACAAAAATTAAGGGGGAAAGCTTTGTTTTTACAATGGTAAATACAGTCTAAATCGTAATTTGGGAAACAGATAAAGGGGTGTAGCAGATGAGGCACAGACTCTCTTTAAGATGCAGAGAGACATTTAATACAAACTCAGGTTTGCATCTGAAACATCGCGGACCTCTGTCCTTGATGTACAGATCCTGTATCAATCCCTCTGTCCCTGATGTACCCACCGCGTATCAATCCCTCTATCCCTCATGTACCCACCGCGTATCAATCCCTCTGTCCCTCATGTACCAATCCCTCTGTCCCTGATGGTTCATGTCCCACACAGTCCTTGCTGCTTGTGTTGTTCCACCAGCACTTGTTCTCACACTGTGACTCTTGCAATTTCTCACGGGCCTGATGTCACAACCCTGCCACATCTCCCCTTCTTTGTTTAACAATTGCAGCCATAGCAGCGTGTCACTGCACAGCCATTGCACCATTAAAGCTTTTTTCAACCATTCGTTGTGCACAAGAGAAGACACATGGTACACAATCAATAAGTACAGACTCCACATACAAACATTCTAAGCAGCAGGTTAAAGGGCCGTGTTTTGCAATTTTTGTGGCACCCATAACTGTTACAGAATCGCTACTTAATATTCCCTGCATAGTGTTTAACACAGAATAATGAGCTCCCAGTCAACTAAGAATTCTCATTCTCTGTTCTCCAAGTCAGGATCTATATTAATATATTTCTGAGCTGTTGGTTTAAGACAGTGTAAAAACTCAGTGGGAGACTCCTCACAATCCTGTTTAATCTCAGAAGGTTTTGGCATATTTACAGCTTTAGGCGCAGTGTGTCTAATCCCGTATAAAATGCACTGGCGATACCAATGCGGCCTGTCCCCCGATATAAGGATATCAGGATCCCACTCTGGACTGACCGAGGGACAATTTTGATCTCATGTTCTTTGTGTATTCTACACCAATAGCTGTTCTTCAACAAACCTTTTACTGGTTTGCATTTCTTTCCCTGATTATCCTTTTTCAAAACAAATGGATCTGAAGAGGATAAAGACAATGCATATGTAACACTATATATTGTGTAATATGCCTTATGTAATAGGCAATATATGATTTAAAATAGATATCTTACTACATATTACATGCAGCACATTACTATACCACAGATCTCAAAGTATACCCACCTAGACCTGTGAAGTATATTAATATTATTTACAGTGGCCACCATTAATTACAATATTCAATCAGATTCTCCCTGGTTGATGCCCTGTTGAACAGCAAACGATCCTTTTCCAATGTCAGAAAACACAGCCTGGGAGGGATTTCTCACGAATCCTCCTGCCGATTGTCCACTACCTACTTCACAATCACAATGACAGACAATTGGTGAACCCTAAGTACTGGACTATAAAATCCCCCAAGACACAAGTAACAACAACAACAAACCACTAAAGCCAGAAACAATTATACAATTGCTAAGGCACAAACAGCAAAATCATTAAAGGTACCTTTATCAAATTGCTGTTCCCTCGTTTTTCTCTTTAATTTATTGTTTTCTCATTTTCCTCTTTAATTTTTTATTTCTTTCTTTTTTTAAGTTACCCAGTTTACCAAAATGCGCAGACGCGAATGCGCAGACCCAACGCGCTGCTGTCGCCCACGTCTCGCGCAGGCAGCGTGCCAACGCAACCAGACAATGAAAGTGCCTTATATCATTGATGGGGTTTTACCCGCGTCCCGAGCTGGTTCGAGGAGCTGTGGTCCCTTCCAGGAATTCCCCGGTGCCGGCACAAGGTCCCAGAGATCCTGGGATCCACGGCAGGTCAGGCAGATTATCCCATCCTCGTCGCCAGAAATGATACCGAAAAGTCGTCAAACAGACTCTTTAACACTGTTTTGAAAGTGTTAAAAAGCAGGCACTTCTATTACAGCGCGCTGGGGGATCGCTCCTCTAATCGAGTGTGCATTCCGCTTTCCTCTGGTTTTACAGATCGTGGAACTCCTCAAACAGCAAAACATGCCAACCAATGTTACAGACGTCTCGTGCTCTTTCACCAGCGTGTGCAGCAGCAACAAGAAATCTGGAATGAGCGTCTACAGAAACACGTACGTATTTACCCAATTCAGAACAATGCGTTACATCCGCTGGCCGTACTTCATTGGCAGTAACCCCTCCTGGATTAACACCCTCTGTGGATGGCGCGGGTGCCAACTGTTGGCAATCAGGGCAGGACATAAGAACGCTCCTGGCCTGATCCACTGTCATTTGAAGTTGTCGTTTTAACGCCTTTGCACTCTGGTGAAAGAATTTATGTGATCATTTAGCTTGCTCCAAGGCTTTAGGCACAGTGAGCGGCACAGCTCGTGCATCGGCCCTCCTACTGCCTTCCGCAAGTGGTCCTGGAAGGGCCACTGCGAGAGCGGGTGTGCATTGCATAATACCTATGATGTCTATGATTTATTAGAAACCATAGCATTCTCAATTCAGCCATCAAAAGAGGATTATCCTCTTCCTTAAGAAAAGAAGCTTCCAGGCGGTTAAGTATGCCAGCCGCATAATATGAGCCAGTTACAACATTCAAAGGCTTGTTACAGAACACCTCAAAGCGATCCTAACAGCTGTCAGCTCAAGAACTTGTTTGACTCTTGGTCTCTTTTTCTACCTTGTGTTTGCAGCACTGGGTATCTGAGTTTAGCCATGTAATTACAACTTTATGTGAGCGACCACAGGCATCAGTAAATAGAGTCTTGTCGCTTACTGGTCGTTGCTGACAGCAGCATGTATTGCGAATTCTCCTTCGTTGTAGAAAGAAATATACCTTCAGGTCTACCCCATACATAGCATATAAACATTCTCTGCCTTTAATTATCGGTTTTGCATACATTTCTTTTATTATCCAAACTGTTTTCATTGGTGTGTGAGCTAGAAAAACCCATACGGCCACAGTCACCTTTCTCCCTCCTTGAGCTCTCCTGACCTGCGGTTCCACCACTGGTGTCTTCTTTCTTGATCCCTCTTGACTGGCAGGTGCACTCCAACCCTCCTTTATCCATCACTCTTCCTCATGGGTTCACCTCCTTCCTTGCTTTTCCTTTGCATGCTGCTCCCCCTGAAGAGAAACACACAGAGGACTGAGCTACACCAGCCCAAGGGCACTACAGTCAGACAGGGGCTGAGTCCGGAGCTGACACCTCCCCACACCCCACAGCGCGCCCACCTTGCCTTGGCACCAACCCCTGGCACAGCCCTTCCCCTCAGCTCTGCCGTCCCTGCAGCACAGCTTCCGCACGTGCCCTGCTCAGGCTGGACCCCAATGTCACGGGTTAGAGATGTCACAGCTCAGTACAAATGCCCACGGTCCTCACCTGCTCTTTGGTACTTGCGGAGGGTCACGTCGCTGTGCCCCGGGGCACTGGCCTGCACGGCCCTGCCCGGCAGCGGGAGCGTCTGGAGCTGCCGGCTGGTTCTCCAGCTTTAGGGTCACCCGCAGCAGCCCGCTCTCCTCAGCTCTGCACACCCAGCCAGTTGCGCCGCCCAGGCAAAGTCAGCTTCACCCTCTGCCCTACACCTCACCTGCAAACAGCCAACTCTTCAGCTGACAACCGCCCCAAACCCACCGACAAACCCTCCAAATCTCAGCCTTTCGCTTTCAGCTGCTGCCTCTAGTGCATCTCACAGACAAGCCTCCAAAATCCCCTCATCCTGCAATAATACTCCAGCACTCATCGCCTGCGGGAACAACCGCCACAATACCATGCAAACACCAACCAGTTCTGGCACGGAAATACCGCTTTCTCCTCCAGATCCCACCTACACCAACTGCTGACAAACACACGCTGTCCTCACCAAAGCCAAACGCTGCAACAACCAGCGACAACTCAAATGTGCGTGTGCGGCGCAAAACCGCAGGTGTGAGCTAACGCAGAGCTGGGCTTGACAGCTGCACGGTGTGCACCCTGTGGCTTAACGTGGCCAGTCACTGCCATTCCGCCTTCTCCCTGGGAGAAGCGCATGAGCACAGGCTGCTTCAAGGCACGATGCGAACGGTTTGGATCTCCGGGTCTCTGAGGGCGAGAGCGATAAATGTGACCTGTGTGTGCCGCAGGAACTTCCCGGCCACTTGCTCCTCCATTCAGTCAGGTGCTGCAAGAGAGGGACAGACAAAGAAACAGTTAGGACCGGATTAACAACCTCGTCATCCCTGTCCCCAAACCTGCAGGCGTCCTAGGAGGCCTGATCTAAGTTTGGCTCTTCTCCCGCTCTTTGCTGGAATACTTCACTGCACAAATTTCTGTCATGAACACTCTCTTAACCAGTCTGATGTGTTCATAGCTCCCAGCCCAGCGTCCATTCCTCAAGGTACCTCAGCATTTCCCTTTGAAACCAGACCTGAGTGCCATCCCGTCCTGAGCTCCCTCAGCATTGCCCCCTGCAGCCTCCCCGACGCCATCTCCTCCCCGAGGTCCCTCAGCCTTTCCCGCCAAAGCCCCCCCCGATGTCACCCCCTCCCCGAGGTCCCTCAGCCTTTCCCGCCAAAGCCCCCCCGATGTCACCCCCTCCCTGAGGTCCCTCAGCCTTTCTCGCCAAAGTCCCCCCGATGTCACCCCCTCCCTGAGGTCCCTCAGCCTTTCCCACCAAAGACTCCCCGATGTCACCCCTCCCTGAGGTCCCTCAGCCTTTCCCGCCAAAGCCCCCCCGATGTCACCCCCTCCCTGAGGTCCCTCAGCCTTTCCCGCCCAAGCTCCTTCCCCGTCGTCCCGCCTTCAGTCTCCTCCGCCGCTCCCCCCGTTCGCGGCCCCTCCCGGCGGCAGCGCCGCCCCCGCCCCTCGCGCCCCCTGGCACCGCCCCCTCCCGCTCGCCTTCCTCCCTCTGCCCTGTGGCACCACGGTCTCCCCCCTCCGCCCCACGGCCCCGCCCGAGCCCCGCGCAGCGCTCAGCCCGGGGCTCCCTTCCCTCACAGCCGCCCGCGTGTTTCCCCCTCGCCCCTTGCTCGGCCCGGGGCCGCGCTGTTGCGGCTGCCTGCCCCTCGCCTTCCTCCTGCCCAAACCAGCCCGTCCCTCCCCCTCCAGCCTCGCCCCTCAGCCGGCACCGGGGCGGCCCCGGCCGGTCTCCCCGGTGTCCGCCCGCCCCTCGCTCACCGCCGGCCCCGCCGCTCCTCGCGCGCTCCTCCCGCCGCCGCACCGGCGGCACGCACTCCCCCGCCCCCGCACTTACGCAGCGTGGCCCCGCCCATCCGGCGCAGGAGCCAATCCCGTCCGGCGCCCGCCACTGGGCCCCGCCCCCCCTCCCGGCCCGGAGCCGCCGGCGGCCGCAGAGCGGCGCTGTCCGCCCGCAGCGCGGCCCCGGCCCCGGCCCCGGCGGGGCAGCGGCAGCGGGGCCGGGAGCGCTCGGGCTGCGCCTGTCCGGGACGGCCCGGGACCGAGGGCTCCGCCGCCTGCCCGGGATGGCCCGGGACCGAGGGCTCCGCCGCTGCAGCCCGTTTCGTGCCGCTTGCACCCCCGGCTTACACGACTGCAGCCTTCCTGCTGCTTTAGTTCACACATCTTTCTTCCTTCTACCTGCACAGCAGTTCACACTCACAAACGTTGCAGAACAATCTACAAACATTACAAAGATAGACCACGGACCACAACTTCCTGAGCTTTCGGGTTAAAGTTCCTGTAGATCCCCATGTTTCAATCAAACAGACACCACCAGTAGAGCTGCTGCCTCTGCCGTCTTTGGTCAGAAAGAAGTGACAACACCAGAAAACACATTGGCAGCCGGTGCTTTGACCAGTGAAGGTGGGATCTACAAAAGTCTGATTAAACCAAACAGCCTGAGGTCTTTAGCAAGCTGCAGATCTGCTAGGCATGCTGAAATGCCTGAAATTTACTCCTGCAATATTCCACAATCGAACAGCCCTTCATCTCAAATCTCATCTCAAAGTTCCAAGCCAGTACATTAACAGCTGTCACTAGGTATTAGAAGACCACTGCAAGATCGTACTGCTTTTTGAGTTCAATAAGAATTTTTCAATAAATCGAAACGCAAGCAGTTTCTGCAGTCTGTTGCTCATCCTCCTGTTCATTCCTTAGCACTACAGCAATCGGTTTTTATACGACGTGTCAGCAGAGGCGTTTGAAAAACCCCAAACAAAACTTATTCCAGTCCACGGACCCCCTCGCTGCCCCCCCTCACCCTGAGCCCAACGATCAGCACTTGGTGTGGGAGAGGAGCACAGCTCGACATGTTGTATCTGGGATGCTGTATCTATTACGCTGTACCTAGGATGCTGTATCTGGGATGCTGTATATGGGATGCTATATCTGGGATGCTGTACCTCGGATACTGTATCTGGGATGGCGTATCTGGGATGTTGTATCCGGGATACTGTATCTAGAATGCTGTATCTAGGATGCCGTATCTAGGATGCCGTATCTAGGATACTGTATCTAGGATGTTGTATTTGGAATGCTGTATCCGGGAAGCTGTATCGGGGATGCTGAATCTGGGATGCTGTATCTGGGATGCACCCGACCAAGTGCCTTTGTGTGAACATGAAACAGCCGTCTATACAAAGCTCCCTTGAATCTGTCCGCGTGAGAAATGCAGGACTGGGCAACGTCGTGCAACACGCGGAACCTGGCCAACAAACGGCGCAGCTGAGCACTCACTCCAGCTTAAGCACGAATGGAGCCTGCATCAAGGCACACGCATGTGGACAGACAATCGTTTGTAGACATACATGCTTTCACGCACACGGCCGTCCAAGTACAGGGACGTATCTGCACATACCCTCCAAAAGAATATTCTCGTGCAGCCACGTATGCGTGATGCAGTACGACAACCATCAATGCACACCTGTTTGCCTTCAAGCATGTAAGCACGTATCGCGTACGTCTCTCTGTGCATAGATGGGAGTGGGCGCGCTTGCGGATATGTGCATGTGTATGGTCAGGCGTCTGCTTAAGCATCAGTGTGTGAAAATGTAGGTGCTTTTCTCTAGTTGCGTTCGTACGCGCGAGGTGGTGGGAGCACCTACCTGGGAGCTTGTGGAAAGGTTTCTGCTTGGTTTTCAGTGAGGAATCGTGTGTGTTCACGTGGACAAAAACAATGCGTAGCAACTAGGTTCCAGCGCAGAAAACGCAAGTTTTCTGATGCACTCTCTTTCTCTCCCTATACCGAGTCGTGTATAGAACCCGCTAAGCCTGCAATCGGCAAGTAAGCTACCACGAAGCGTGCCGTACGGAGAAAATACCAACACATCCTCGGTCCACACCTTGTTTCTGATACGTGCTTGAACGCAAATACGTTCGTAATACTATGGCATAAAAGACGTCCGTCAGAATATGTTACGAGCGCACCTGTGCAATTGGTTGGTTCCACATTCAGTCCTGGTGTGCGGAGCTTTCAGAACTGGCTCTGCGGAGTCGTCTGCGGAAATGCCGCTGACGGAACACGCACCCTCGATTGTTTACCAAAATATAGGCAGACGCGTTTTACCACTTCGTTCAGCATGCAGAGAGCTACGTCTGTTCCGAAGAGACAAGGGAAACGCCTGTTCACGCACAGAAGAAAAACCCGACCAGGTGCCTTTGTGTGAACGTGAAACAGCCGTCTATACACTCGCAGACACGGGAATGTGCATCAATGCAGTCACACAGCCACCAGCTTTTGAGCACAGGCTCTGCTGGTTTTCGCACTTTTCAGGCACAATCCCGAAAGCCGCGCACAATGCCCTTCATTCGCTAAATGTCGTCTAGGGAAGCATTTCTCCGGTCGATCTACCGCTCAGCTTTCTTCTGGCGTTACTGAGAAATGTCAGCGCAGGGAATCCGTCTCTGTCGAGCACACGTCAATCCCTCTTCGGTTTTCCTTTGTTGACTCTGCCTAGATGATTTCCCTGATCTCTCTTCACACAGAGCAGTCATGACTGTGCTGTGTTACACACAGGCAAAGCCAACGCACACCAAGTGTCCAGAGACACACTCCGCTGAGCTCAACACTAGCACAGATGCACATGTTCGACGAAATGAGCACACAAGTTTGTGGAGAGAAAGACATGGACTCACACGCGTGTGGAGCGACGAATAGATACAGCAGGCGCCAGGACCACAGACTGACCTACAGTCAGACTGTCCCCACACCAACAGGGACCGCTCTGCAGCTATCCTAGACGTTGATTATCGAACCAGTCACATTGACCTGCCCCAAACTCCCAGACACTTACAGGCAAGACACAATCTCTCCCGACAAAAACACAAGTGTTCGCTCTCAGCTGTAGATGAGGGATAAGCTTGCGCAGTGACGCCCTGTTGCTCTTTCGCCTTAAGGCATGATCTCTTTCGTTTCTCTTGTACATCGGCTGCGTAAAGTTATTCCTCGCGCACTGTGAGGCATTTGCCAAAGGTGAGAAGTATCTTAGAGCAGCATTCAGTTCTGCCTAGGACTGTCTTTGCTCCTTTACTAGAAGAGCTCCCGTGCATCTGTACGCATGAGAAATGCAGGACTGGGCAACGTCGTGCAACACGCGGAGCTTTGCTAAAAGACGGCGCAGCTGTGCACTCACTCGCGCTTAAGCACGAATGGAGCCTGCAAAAAGGCACACGCATGTGGACAGAAAATCGTTTGTAGACACACACGCTTTCACGCACACGGTCGTCCAAGTACAGGGACGTATCTGCACGTACCCTCCAAAAGAATATTCTCTTGCAGCCACGTATGCGTGATGCAGTACGCCAACCATCAACGCACACCTGTTTACTATCAAGCATGTCAGCACGTTTCGCGTACGTCTTTCTGTCCAAAGATGGGAGTGGGCGCGCTTGCGGATGTGGACATGCGTATGGCCAAGTGTTTACTTAAGCATCAGTGTGTGAAAATGTAGGTGCTTTTCTCTAGCTGCGATCGTGCGCACGAGGTGGTGGGTGAGCCTACCTGGGAGCTTGTGGAATGATTTCTGCTTGGTTTTCAGTGGGGAACCGTGTGTGTTCACGTGGACAAAAACAATGCGTAGCAACTAGGTTCCAGCGCAGAAAACGCAAGTGTTCCGATGCGCTCTCTTTCTCTCCCTATACTGAGTCGTGTATAGAAACCGCTAAGCCTGCGATCGGCAAGTAAGCTACCACGAAGCGTGCCATATGGAGAAAATACCAACACATCCTCGTCCACACATTGTTTTTGATACGTGCCTGAACGCAAATACCTTCATGATTCTGTGCCATAAAAGACGTCCGTCAGAATATGTGACTGCGTGCACCGGTGCAATTGCTTCCTTCTACAATCAGTCGTGGTGTGCGGAGCTTTCAGAACTGGCTCTGCGGAGTCGTCTGCGGAAATGCCGCTGACGGAACACGCAGCCTCGATTGTTTACCAAAATATAGGCAGACGCGTTTTACCACGTCGTTCAGCATGCAGAGAGCTACGTCTGCTCCGAAGAGACAACGGAAACGCGTGTGCACGCACAGAAGAAAAACCCGACCAGGTGCCTTTGTGTGAACGTGAAACAGCCGTCTATACACTCGCAGACACGGGAACGTGCATCAATGCAGTCACACAGCCACCAGCTTTTGAGCACAGGCTCTGCTGGTTTTCGCACTTTTCAGGCACAATCCCGAAAGCCGCGCACAATGCCCTTCATTCGCTAAATGTCGTCTAGGGAAGCATTTCTCCGGTCGATCTACCGCTCAGCTTTCTTCTGGCGTTACTGAGAAATGTCAGCGCAGGGAATCCGTCTCTGTCGAGCACACGTCAATCCCTCTTCGGTTTTCCTTTGTTGACTCTGCCTAGATGATTTCCCTGCTCTCTCTTCACCGAGGCAGTCGTGGCTGCGCTGCGTTACACACAGGCACAGCCAACGCACACCAAGTGTCGAGAGACACACTCCGCTGAGCTCAAAACTAGCACAGATGCACATGTTCCACGAAATGAGCACACATGCTTGTGGAGAGAAAGACATGGACTCTCACGCGTATGGAACGACGAATCGATACAGCAGGCGCCAGGAACACAGACTGACCTACAGGCACACTGTCCACACACCAACAGGGACCTCTCTGCAGCTATCCTAGACGTTGATTATCGAACCAGCCACACTGACCTGCCCCAAACTCCCAGACACTTACAGGCAAGACACAATCTCTTCGACAAGCACACAAGTGTGCGTTCTCAGCTGTAGATCAGGGACAAGATTGCGCAGTGACGCCCTGTTGTTCTTTCTCGTTAAGGCATGATCTCTTTCGTTTCTCTTGTAGATCGCCTGCATGGCGCCTTTCCTTGCGCCACTGTGAAGCATTTGTCATAGGTGAGAAGTAGCTCGGAGCAGCGTTCAGTTCTGCCTGCGACTGTCTTTGCTCCTTTACTAGCAGAGCTCCCTTGCATCTGTCCGCGTGAGAAATGCAGGACTGGGCAACGTCTTGAGACACAGGAAACTTTGCCAACAAACGGCGCAGCTGTGCACTCACTCGCGCTTAAGCACGAATGGAGCCTGCAAAAAGGCACACGCATGTGGACAGACAATTGTTTGTAGACACACATGCTTCCATGCACACAGTCGTCCAAGTACAGGGACGTATCTGCACGTACCCTCCAAAAGAATATTCTCGTGCAGCCACATATGCGTGATGCAGTACGCCAACCATCAACGCACACCTGTTTACCCTCAAGCATGTCAGTACGTTTCGCGTACGTCTCTCTGTGCATAGATGGGAGTGGGCGCGCTTGCAGATGTGTGCTTGTGTGTGGCCAGGCGTTTGCTTAAGCATCAGTGTGAAAAATTAGGTGCTTTTCTCTAGCTGCGTTCGCGTGCACGAGGTGGTGGGTGCGCCTACCTGGGAGCTTGTGGAATGGTTTCTGCTTGGTTTTCAGTGGGGAATCGTGTGTGTTCACGTGGACAAACAGAAGGCGTAGCAACTAGGTCCCAGCGCAGAAAACGCAAGTTTTCCGATGCACTCTCCCTATATGGATTCCTGTATAGAAACAGCTAAGCCTGCGATCGGCAAGTAAGCTACCACGAAGCATGCCGTACGGAGAAAATACCAACACATCCTCGTCCACACATTGTTTCAGATTCGTGCCTGAACGCAAATACCTTCGTGCTGCTGTGCCATAAAAGACGTCCGTCAGAATATGTTACGAGGGCACCGGTGCAATTGCTTGGTTCTACATTCAATCCTGGTGTGCGGAGCTTTCAGAACTGCCTCTGCGGAGTCGTCTGCGGAAATGCCGCTGACGGAACACGCACCCTCGATTGTTTACCAAAATATAGGCAGACGCGTTTTACCACGTCGTTCAGCATGCAGAGAGCTACGTCTGTTCCGAAGAGACAACGGAAACGCGTGTGCACGCACAGAAGAAAAACCCGACCAGGTGTCTTTGTGTGAACGTGAAACAGCCGTCTATACACTCGCAGACACGGGAACGTGCATCAATGCAGTCACACAGCCACCAGCTTTTGAGCACAGGCTCTGCTGGTTTTCGCACTTTTCAGGCACAATCCCGAAAGCCGCGCACAATGCCCTTCATTCGCTAAATGTCGTCTAGGGAAGCATTTCTCCGGTCGATCTACCGCTCAGCTTTCTTCTGGCGTTACTGAGAAATGTCAGCGCAGGGAATCCGTCTCTGTCGAGCACACGTCAATCCCTCTTCGGTTTTCCTTTGTTGACTCTGCCTAGATGATTTCCCTGATCTCTCTTCACACAGAGCAGTCGTGGCTGTGCTGTGTTACACACAGGCACAGCCAACGCACATCAAGTGTCGAGAGACACACTCCGCTGAGCTCAACACTAGCACAGATGCACATGTTCCACGAAATGAGCACACAAGTTTGTGGAGAGAAAGACATGGACTCTCACGCGTATGGAACGACGAATCGATACAGCAGGCGCCAGGACCACAGACTGACCTACAGGCACACTGTCCCCACACCAACAGGGACCTCTCTGCAGCTATCCTAGACGTTGATTATCGAACCAGCCACACTGACCTGCCCCAAACTCCCAGACACTTACAGGCAAGACACAATCTCTTCGACAAGCACACAAGTGTGCGCTCTCAGCTGTCGATCAGGGACAAGATTGCGCAGTGACGCCCTGTTGCTCTTTCGCGTTAAGGCATGATCTCTTTCGTTTCTCTTGTAGATCGCCTGCATGGCGCCTTTCCTCGGGCCACTGTGAAGCATTTGCCATAGGTGAGAAGTAGCTCGGAGCAGCGTTCAATTCTGCCTGCGACTGTCTTTGTTCCTTTACTAGCAGAGCTCCTTTGCATCTGTCCGCGTGAGAAATGTAGGACTGGGTAACGTCGTGCAACACACGGAGCTTTGCCAACAAACGGCGCAGCTGTGCACTCACTCGCGCTTAAGTACGAATGGAGCCTGCAAAAAGGCACACGCATGTGGACAGACAATCGTTTGTAGACACACATGCTTCCATGCACATAGTTGTCCAAGTACAGGGATGTATCTGCACGTACCCTCCAAAAGAATATTCTCGTGCAGCCACGTATGCGTGATGCAGTACGCCAACCATCAACGCACACCTGTTTACCCTCAAGCATGTCAGTACGTTTCGCGTACGTCTCTCTGTGCATAGATGGGAGTGGGCGCGCTTGCAGATGTGTGCTTGTGTGTGGCCAGGCGTTTGCTTAAGCATCAGTGTGAAAAATTAGGTGCTTTTCTCTAGCTGCGTTCGCGTGCACGAGGTGGTGGGTGCGCCTACCTGGGAGCTTGTGGAATGGTTTCTGCTTGGTTTTCAGTGGGGAATCGTGTGTGTTCACGTGGACAAACAGAAGGCGTAGCAACTAGGTCCCAGCGCAGAAAACGCAAGTTTTCCGATGCACTCTCCCTATATGGATTCCTGTATAGAAACAGCTAAGCCTGCGATCGGCAAGTAAGCTACCACGAAGCATGCCGTACGGAGAAAATACCAACACATCCTCGTCCACACATTGTTTCAGATTCGTGCCTGAACGCAAATATCTTCGTGTTGCTGTGCCATAAAAGACGTCCGTCAGAATATGTGACTGCGTGCACCGGTGCAATTGCTTCCTTCTACAATCAGTCCTGGTGTACGGAGCTTTCAGAACTGGCTCTGCGGAGTCGTCTGCGGAAATGCCGCTGACGGAACACGCACCCTCGATTGTTTACCAAAATATAGGCAGACGCGTTTTACCACGTCGTTCAGCATGCAGAGAGCTACGTCTGTTCCGAAGAGACAACGGAAACGCGTGTGCACGCACAGAAGAAAAACCCGACCAGGTGCCTTTGTGTGAACGTGAAACAGTCGTCTATACACTCGCAGACACGGGAACGTGCATCAATGCAGTCACACAGCCACCAGCTTTTGAGCACAGGCTCTGCTGGTTTTCGCACTTTTCAGGCACAATCCCGAAAGCCGCGCACAATGCAGTTCATTCCCTAAATGTCGTCTAGGGAAGCATTTCTCCGGTCGATCTACCGCTCAGCTTTCTTCTGGCGTTACTGAGAAATGTCAGCGCAGGGAATCCGTCTCTGTCGAGCACACGTCAATCCCTCTTCGGTTTTCCTTTGTTGACTCTGCCTAGATGATTTCCCTGATCTCTCTTCACCGAGGCAGTCGTGGCTGTGCTGCGTTACACACAGGCACAGCCAACGCACACCAAGTGTCGAGAGACACACTCCGCTGAGCTCAACACTAGCACAGATGCACATGTTCCACGAAATCAGCACACATGCTTGTGGAGAGAAAGACATGGACTCACACGCGTGTGGACCGACAGATCGATACAGCAGGCGCCAGGAACACAGACTGACCTACAGGCACACTGTCCACACACCAACAGGGACCGCTTTGCAGCTATCCTAGACGTTGATTATCGAACCAGCCACACTGACCTGCCCCAAACTCCCAGACACTTACAGGCAAGACACAATCTCTCCGACAAGCACACAAGTGTTCGCTCTCAGCTGTCGATCAGGGAGAAGCTTGCGCAGTGACGCCTTGTTGCTCTTTCGCGTTAAGGCATGATCTCTTTTGTTTCTCTTGTAGATCGGCTGCTGAGCGCCTTTCCTCGGGCCCCTGTGAAGCATTTGCCATAGGTGAGAAGTAGCTCGGAGCAGCGTTCAGTTCTGCCTACGACTGTCTTTGCTCCTTTACTAACAGAGCTCCCGTGTATCTGTCTGCGTGAGAAATGCAGGACTGGGCAACGTCGTGCGACACGCGAAGCTTTGCCAACAAACGGCGCAGTTGTGCACTCACTCCAGCTTAAGCACGAATGGAGCCTGCATCAAGGCACACGCATGTGGACAGACAGTCGTCTGTAGACACACATGTTTTCACGCACACGGTCGTCTAAGTACAGCTGCGGGGTGCGCGGCCCCTCGGGCAGGGTGCTCCCGGTCTCTTGGCCGAAGGCTGGGGCTGGCAGACGGGTTCAGGCGCTTTGGCCTGCTTTTTTGCCAGCGCCACCTTCTCGGTGCCGTGAAGAAAATCCCGCGCGAATGTTTCCGCTCGCTGCTCACGAGATTCCGCGTCTGGGGCCGTGAACTGAGGAGGAACGTTTGCGAGTTGGAGGACGCTACAAGATATTCCCCGTGGAAGCCGGAGAAGAGGTGAATTGACTGCCAGTGGAGCTGTGTTCCGTGCAGTCTTCAGTTTAGGACGTTCAGTTTGTCCTTCCAGAAAAGGAGCAGTCATTAGCAGGCCTGGGAGAGGCCATTAAGTGCGTGATCAGAATGGGAGCCAGATTGCACTCGACGTTGCTGCTGTCGGTCTTGGCTTTCGGTGGTTTCCCCACGGCTGCCTAGTGTTTGGGAGCGCGGAGGGGGCGTTTTTTCTTCCCCAAGGAGAGGCTGTGCTTAAAAAAGAATTTGTTTCCTCAGAGAAGTGCAAGTCCGTGTGTGTAAGCCAGCCAAAATCGCCAGCCGAGTCAAGTTCCGAGTGTGCGTCTGTCAGACGGCCGCTTGACGTTGCCGAGTTCCCAGCTGTGCAGTTGTACTGGCGAAGGGCAATGCAGGACGGAAGGGTTTTTTTCTGCTGCGGGGACCCAGCCGCCCCCCTTTTCAGCGGAAAGCAGGGGAGCGCGGTTTATTGTTCCCTTTGCAACGCGGCTGCTGGCGCGGGAGGGCTGGAGGGCTGGAGGGGCGGAGCGCTGGTTGGCTGCCTAGGCACGTCAGTCGCCACTCTGTCCGCCTATCAGGTTGCCAGAGGGGCGGGCGTTGAGGTCTCCGTACTGCGCATGCCCGACTCGCGAGCGCTGCTAGGCGGCGAGAGAGGTGATTGACGTGTCCTAGGCAGCCAACCGGGACGCGGCAAGGGGCGGGTGCTGCGGTCTCGCTACCGCGCATGCCCAAAGCACGAGCGCCTGGCGGGAGCGGAGCGGCGAAAGAGGCGGCAGGTGAGTGCGGCCGCGGCGCGGGTGACCGTGCCGGTGGAACGGGGCGGGCGGGATTTGCCGGCGCGGCGCGGAGGCGTTCGTCTCCGGTTCCCCCCCGCCAAGCTGGCGAAGCTGGCGGGAGGCGTGTGAGCCTGCGGGCAGGTGCGCTGAAGGCTGGCGGTCTGGAGCCGTGTCTCCCTCCGGCGCAGCGCCCGTGCCCGGTCCGGCGGTCCCTCCGGGAGCGGCGCAGCCCCCGTTAGTCGAGGGGACGTTGAAAAGCAGAGCTGGTGGCGTGGCGAGTGGGGCGCCGCTTCGGCGGGAGCTCGGGGCGAGGCGCGGCGGGTTCTGTGTCCTGTGGGCGCGGCTTTCGCGCCGCGGCTGTCTGTGTGCTAGACGCCCTGAGTCCTAAGGAGATGTATCTTTTGGGATTCGTTCTACAAGTCAAAGAGAGGAGCCGAATATGTGCTGAATGTTATAGTTAGAACTGATATTCTGTGAAGAAGTGAAGTGGTCTGAAAAAAAGACACATTTCTTAAAAGCTAGTGCAGCATTGTGTATCTTCACATGAATCGACTCAAACGTCCCCCCCGTAAATAAAACCCAGCTCCCCCCAGAAACAACATAGAAGAAACGAGCTAGCAGAGCTCCTGTGACAAAAGGAGGTCAGTATTTTTCCCTCAGTTTTTTCCTTATGTGAAGAAATCAAAGGGAATTTTAGATCGTATTTTTTCCGTCTAAATCAAGTGTTGACGTAGACTTTTGTGTTCAGATAATCAACATTGTCTGTAAAGAATTGTTTAACAAAAACAAGCAGAAACCAAAACCAGGTTCAGACCTGTAAGAAGCATAGAATAATTTCGTTTGTAAGAAACCATCTAGGGGGGTCACCTTGTTGAATTGCCTTCACAATGAGATCAGGTCACTGAATGCCTTGTCTACTGAAATTCTGAATATCTCCAAGGTTGGGGATTCCATGGGCTCCCCGGGAAGCTGGTGCTTAAGCATTTGTGTCACCAAACATGCTAAAAAAATACCTCACTAGTTAGCTTTGTTTTACCATGAGAAGCTTTTGTTCTCTTCCTAGGTGTTGCAACCATCATTATTGTGGGTGATGAAGGAGCTTCTGGGGTGGTTGGGATAGCTCATTCATCCCAGCATGTTCTGATTGGAGAACCTTCAGGAAATTATAATGGGACTGCTCTTATTAGGTGAGTACATCACTCATTTATCCAAAACAGCTCTGTTTCAAAAGCTATGAGGCTCCACATTTGGCAAGAATTAATTGAATGCTGCATTTCATTATCACTTCTAAAATCATAAGTATTTTCAAAATTAGATGCTTGTTTTTTAAGAAGGGCAGAACATACTACGTAGGTGTCTTTTCAGTATTGCTGAGGAGCTTTAGATATGTCTTCCAATTATTTACAACATAGATTCATTAAAGGAAAGAGGATTCTAATCAAAGGAATAGGGGAAGGTAGTCAATTATATTTGAAGATGCTTTGTGCTTTTCAGGATTCAGTTCAGGGTTGGTGCTTGAACTGAAATTCGGTACATTGTTACGATGATCAGCATAACCAAAGCAGCACTGGGTCTTAGTTGAAACAAGATGCAATTCTTTCACTGCATTCAGTCAGCTGAAAACAAGATGAAGAAATCACAATGTTACGATACCTTCTAACAGAATTGGAGAAAAAGTATTACAACACTTTCCCTTAGTGAAACAGCAAATAGAAGCAAGAAAACAAGATTCTCATGCTGCCCTGAGAATCCCAACAGACAAAGGGATGCTTTGTGCAGCACCAGTTTAGAACATGTACTAGATCATGGTATAGACAATTTCTTGCCATGCTTCAGTTCACCGACAATGTCATGAGTAGGATTAGCCTCTAGCTTTTTAGACAAGCAGCACACAGAACATTTCTCAAGTGATCTCATAGTACTATTCTCGTATCTTTCTGCCTTCAAAACCAAATTACCTCTGGGTGCTACCCGTAAGTCCCATTTCCCTTCTGTTTTGCATGTCTGTTTCCTGAAAAGCAGAAAGACAGCTCAGTTTTCAGCTGCCAACGTTGGACTGTATGCACAAAGAAACTATAAAGTGCTCTGGGTAAAAATACAGCTCAAGATGCCTCCCAACATGGGGAAGTAAATCAGAACTGCAGACACGTTATTGCTCTGAAGAGGTTATGGTAAAGATCTTAATAGTGACTTAATAGATTAAAATTCAAGCTTCACAGTGCTGGTAACATTTCTTCCATGCACAACAATATCTATGCTTTATATCTCTGGATTTGGTATCAAATATTAAAGGTAGAAGATTAAATCTGTGTTTGCATTCTGCAGCCTGACACGTGGCCCAGGGATTTTTGGTGAAATCATAATATATTGGAATATAACACCCCGTCATCACACAGAATTTATTGAGACGTTGGAGACCTTGACAATGCGAGACAGGCAGTGTGCAGCAGTGGTTCTAATACAGGTACAAGAGATTTTACACCAGTAGCTCTTTCAGGTTCTTCCTTTTATCTAGCCAGCATCTTGATTAGAAATTAGTTATACCTCTCTACCTGGAAATGGTTAATTGATTCTTCTCCCTAGGCTGTCGATGATAACCGTCCTGAGGAGAAGCATTACTACACATTTGAATTAACTGGGATCAGTGATGGAGGACTCATAAATGAATCTAGCAGCACAGCAAATATTACCATGGCCGCCAGTGATTTTCCATACGGAGAGTTTACATTTTCACGAGAAATATTGCTGACAACAGAAGAAGAAAAATGGGTATATGGTTAAAATTCCTTCTTACGTAAAATATCGATAGATATCAATATTGTCGGTAGATTTATACTTAACTTTAGGAAAAAAAAAAAAGGCAGAGATTTATTCTGCATTTATCATAGCACAGTCCATCTGAGGCTTTTGGTGTTTTTAATACTCTGAGAAAGATGCCTGTCTGTTAAATTATGTGTATTCTGCACTTACTGCAGCAAATTGTCACCTGGCAGAACCGTTGAGAAGGTGCCTATAGAACAGTCTCAGAATGGTAACAGAAAAGCAAAGCCATTTTTTAAAGCAAATGTCCTCTCTCCCTCAGGTTAACATCACTGTTTTGCGTTCAAGGGGATCCTATGGCAAAGTGCGTCTTTGCTTCCAGAGAATAAATGGGACTGCAGAGGAGGGAGTTGATTTCACCCCCACAGTAAGGGAACTGTTATTTGAACCACATGAGGAGAGTAGAATGATTTCGGTTGAAATTCATGATGACGACTTTCCTGAAGGTCCTGAAGACTTTTCAGTGATGATTACCAAAGTGGAACTCCAAGGAAGGTCAAGATAAAATTAATTATAAGATAAAATTAATTAAAAGCAGGAGATCAAACTGTATTTGGAATCTGACCTACCTGCATAAAGGCACCGCTGGATTTCAGGTGTTTTACTGTAAAATTTCATATGGCAGCTATAATAGTAATAATAATACAAATTGGATGTATGGCAATCCAAATTCTTTCAACATTAATTTTAAGATTTTGCTGATTCAGATTTATTAAAGCTGAAAGTCCATCCACTACATAGAAGTTGTCAAATCACATGAAACTCAAAGAAGAAGAAAATGTGAAAGAAAAAGCGAAAGACCCACATTTCTGTGAAAAAACTGCCAGTTTTGCAGATATAGTTTGAAAAAGTGTGACCAAAAATCTTCAGTGGTAACTGTCAGAAAATAAAAGTATTTGTGGTAATTGAAAATTGTCATACTTGCATTACAATACTTTTGCAAGATTTTTTTTTAATGTAATATTCCTTTTTATGTTCTTGCAAGTGGATTTGATTTCACCGTAAAGGAAAATGATCTACAGATAGCTCAACCCCCAGTAATAGGAAATATCTCCACAGTACGAGTCACTATAGCAAAAAGTGATAATGCAGAAGGCATCATAGAATTTGATCCACAGTATATCCTTCTACAGGGTAAGTTTACCAGAGGTTTTCACTATGGTTTAGAGGATAAGCCTGTGGCTCTCTCACAAATTTTGAAATAAAATAACTTTTTTTTCCCAATTTTTCTTGAAGTTCAAGAGGATGCTGGATTAATCATGATTCCTGTTGTGAGAAAGCGTGGAACGTATGGCGATGTAACAGCCGATTTCCTTTCTCGAAGTATTTCTGCACTTCTGAACGCTGACTACATCATCCATAATGATTCTGTCATTTTTTATCGTGGCCAGAACCAGACTTTTATCTATATCTCTATCACAGATGATGAAGAAAGGTAATTATTTTTTTCAGATATTTATTCACTAATCTACTTCTGAGAAACTGTTTTTTAGCACGTGCAGTGTGCCTGTCAGCAGAGTTTGAATTGAAAAGCAAATTTCTGCAGCCCTGAAATATTTAAAGGGAGGGAAAAGAAGCTATTATTGGAGTTTCATAGTGCCTGTTAAATTTTATGCAAACAACTACATTCTTTTTACCTAGATTATCAGAAAGTTTGGGTGTTAATAGTATTGCTGTGAATAATAAAATATTTTGCTGATTTTTTTTTTTTTTTTTAAATTTAGCACATGTGGAAAATAAAACAATATTTTTATTTCAGATATCACCATTCTCTGCAAATGGGGGGAATCTTCTGCTGTATGCTTACAGAGATGACTTCTGTATATCTTTAAACACATCCAGCTGGACGCATGGTTGAATGACAAATCATAATTTTAATTTTTTGTTCTTGTGTGTCTCAGAAGGTCTTTTTTTCTGGTTTTTTTTTCCATGCAGCGAATTTGCGGAGCAATTTGAAATCCAGCTGACGGGAGCCACTGGTGGAGCAGCCCTTGGGCTCCATCTACTGAGCCAGGTCACCATTGCCAAAAGCGACTGCCCCCAGGGCATCATCCGATTTCTCAGCCAAAGTCGAATTACTCTTCCCAACCCCGATACACCGACAACAGTGTCGCTGGTGCTGGAAAGGACAGGAAAATTGTTTGGGGAGACACAGGTGGGCCCTGGTTCTCAAAAACTGAACGTTTTCCAGTGACAAGGCCAAAAATCTTCTTTTTTTGCCGTCAGGGGCTTCCTTGTGACTGATTTCTAATGGGATAGTTGCAGCTTTTCATTAAGTGTGAATTCTGTATAGTTGCAGAAGAACAGAAAATATTGTTACTTTTTTGATCTTCTCTTTGTCCTCCTGCTTTTCTCCTTTTAGTATGGTCTGGTGTACTTTATTTTGAACCATCTCCCAATCCCATTGAAAATATAGTTAATTTCATGCACCACCGCTAATTTAATTGAACTCAGTTGAATTACTTCCTGAAGCTGGTCAATTTATTTTCATTTTCAGTAAATTGTTTACTATGAGGCCTCTAGACTTTTTTTAGTCTGTATGTATCACTGCCAAAGTGAAAGTATAAATATGAACCAAGATAAGGCTTCCACAGTCTGGGCAAATGATTGGAAAATTGGCATTAAAGGCCATGAGCTACTGCTCTCCTCATGTGAAAACTGCCGTGGTCTTCTTGGACTTTTCCTAGAAGTCATTGAAGAAAACTGAAAAACAATTAAGTGTCAAAATAATAATTTTAAGATGCTGAATAGGACCCCTTCAAAACCAATCTAATTTGTGGGAAATTTTGAAAATATTCTAGCTTTTAATCAGCCTGAGGAAGTGTGAATCGTGATTTGAGGCATTAAAAACTTCTATTGCAGAAAATATTTGTGGTTCTCAGTCTTGATATCACACTTGCCAGGGAATGTTTCTGGTCAGGATACTTATTTGGTGAGCTTTTCAAAACAACTTGTGAAAGGAAGAGAAAAGTAAACTGGCCTGTGCATTTCCTGTTACGTGCTACAGAAACCTCAGTTTATTTTCTTTTCTGTAACTAATATCTAGAATTTAATAAAATGGCATTGTGGCTAACTAGCACTTCAGAATTTCTATTTTGAATGTTTATTTTTCTCCAAAGGATTCTATATTTTCCCACATATAATCAATTATTAATATGTTGTGTTCTGTAAAAAGAGCACATATTTAAATGTAGCTTGTTAGCAGATGCAAGAATTTTTATGTCGCTTGTGTTACTCTGTCACTTCCCCCGACCTGGGAGGCAGTTATAATATGTCACTACTGTAAATCTGAAACTGGTATCTTCCACAGATTAATTGGGACATCTTGGGACCCAATTCAGAAGAGGTTTTTATCTCCCTTGAATAGTGACATTGGTGACCCTGTGAACGGATCATTCTATTTTGGAGAAGGAGAAGGAGGGCTGAGAACTATTAATCTACAAATCCATCCTCGTGAAGAAGTTGAAGTTCAGGAGATCTTCATTATTAGGCTGAGCCTTATGAAAGGTGAAGCAGAACTAGATCCTAAGGCAAACAGCATTATACTAATAGTAAGTCATTATTGCTTTTCTTCCTCTTGAGATCTCTGTTATTGGTATTTATCCTGCAAAGCTTTGAAGGGTAATCATAATGATTGAATAGCTTGTCATTTGCCTCTTTTTCTTTTGCCTCCCCTGCTACATGGGTTTGATGGTCGTGGTCAATGGGGCAGAGTCCAGTTGAGGCCTGTATCTAGTGCAGTCCCTCAAGAGTCAGTACTGGGGCCTGTATCATTCAATATATTCATCAATGACTTGGATGAGGGAACAGAGTGACTATCAGCAAGTTTGCTGATGACACCAAGCTGAGAGGAGTGGCTGACACTGGAAGCTGTGCTGCCATTGGGAGACCTGGACAGGCTGGAGAGTTGGGCAGGGAGAAATGTAATGAAATAGAACAAGGGCAAGTGTAGAGTCTTGTGTCTGGGCAGGAACAACCCCAGGTTCCAGTATAAGTTGGGAAATGACCTATTAGAGAGCAGACTCTCTCAGACTCTCTTCTAAATACTGATGTACTCTTGAGTCTTCTTAAGAGGAGAAAACTCAAGAGGAAGAACTAATTGATACATTCCCTATAGCATCTAGCAATGAAAATCTCAATGTTTCAAACAAGAATGCTATTCACTTTACATTTCTGATTGTTGAATTTTTTTTTATTCAATTACTTCCTTAAAGATACAGAAGTTTGGTGATCCCAACAGAATGGTACAGTTTGCTCCTGAATCGTTAACTGAGAAAAACTTCACAGAACCCTCTGCAGTGGAAGGGCCACAAAGTATTACACTGTTTGTCAGACGAATCCAGGGCACCATGGGAAACATAACGGTATTCTCACTCTCTTCCTAATCAACATTATAATCTGAAATAATCCTCTGTATCAATGCATGGAGGGAGATCTTATTCTGTGCCTTTCAATTGCGTATTTCTCAGATTTTGAAATGTCGCCTTTTAGACTGAGTTTAGCAAGGGCTCAGCTCTAGTAGTTGTGGTTTGTAGAGTCAGATTCAGTCTCCCCTGGTCAGTGAAAAAACCAGAAAACCAGCACTGGAGTGCTTGTCTTGCTTTCTCTCTCCCTCTGCTCCTGTGCTTTTGATGGGAGAACAGGAGAGACCAGACTTTCATAGTGAGCTTTCTTTGAGATCCGCACAATTTACTCTTTTTCAGCCATATGTAAAGGTAAGAATCAGACATTTTAGAATCATCACCTACATTGTCTTTACCTAAAGTTGTTTGCAAGTCAGCATTTTCACAAGTACTCATTTATTTAAAAAAAAAAAAAATAAAATAAAAAGCATCTAATGTGTTTAATGAGAACTCTTCACACCTTTCTGTTGTGAGGAATTCTGGAAACTGGAAAAACAGCAAGGATATCTTGGTGTAAAAATAGAAATAATTTCAAGCAATTGTTCAGAGATTCCGTATAGTTTTACGTAGGTGTCCAGAAGATATACAAAGCTAATCTTTGCATTCACAGTACTGCTGGAAGAACAACACACCACTTTGTAAGATAGTCTATGTGCTTCTTTCTATGCATACTTAAACAAATTTTTATTTTACCCATCTAAACCCAACCTATTCCGTATGCAATCTATACTGAACCATGAATGTGAAAGTTTCCGACTCTGTGGGTGATATTGCCTTCATTTTGTGCATTTTCTAAATAAATTTCAGGTTTACTTGGAAATACGTAGTGAATCTGACATCACGGGTGACTTTCTTAGGACAGAGGGATCTGTTGTCATTGCTGACCAGGAGAGCACAGCTGAGATAATCATCTACCTGTTACCTGACGATGTTCCAGGACTGGTTGAGAACTATGTGGTGCAGCTGATTTCAGTAGAAGGTGGAGCAGATTTAGACCAAGAGAAAAGAATTTCGGAAATCAATGTGTTTGCAAATGATGACCCCTATGGAGTGTTCGCCCTGTACTCTGACCAGCAGTCAGTACTCGTAGAGAGGAACCTGGATCGTCGGTATGTTCAGATCAATGTAACTCGGCATGCTGGGGCATTTGGAGAAGCAATTGTGGAGTACCATATCACATCTCATTGTGAAGAAGCACTAATTGAGCCTGAGAATGAGGTGGGATACCTCACAATAAAAGACGGTGCCAGCTTTGGAGTGAAAAGAGTGCCAATAAGCAACCAGGTCTGTATTATCCTTTTAAGTCACGTGGTATCTATTGTTTCCATTTGTGTTCATCACAATACAAATGTGCTGCAATAAGATACTGAACTCTCAATACTGTCCACTGTCAAGAAGCAGAAAAGAGAGTTTTGGTATAATGAATTTCCTATTTATGGACTAGAAGTGGGTTCAAATATCACATTTTCAGGTAATAACTGCAAAATCACTCTATGCATGCGTTCAAATATCCAGTGTTTCCTTCCATCATTGCTTTGTGTTACTATCAGTTCAATATTTTGTTATTTTATGTATTCAAATACTCTTATTAACCCTAAGAGTTAAGATCAAGCTGAGACCCACTATGTTAGATACAGTTCAGTAAAATGGCAATACTTGCTCTATAAACTCATCTTTCAATTAACTGCTGGTAAATTACAATCACAATATTGCTGTTTTAACTGTGTTTCTTTATAGAAAGATAATCAACAAAAGGCTTGACTTGAAAACACTGCTTTTTCATGCAAACAACAAAATCTGCTGATTTTTCTGCCACTTAACTCTTTGAACTGGTGGTTATCGTGTTTTCAGTGGAATTACATTGCCACCATTTTAATTGCATTCTTCCTCTCAAAGGCGTTTATTGTACTGGGCTTGAATTTTACCCTGGAACTGACTAACGTAAGCCTGGTTGGGACAAGTGCCAAGGATGTGCCAAAATATTAGGAAAAGCGAAGTCAGCCATTCTGCTTGTTCCTGAGGAAGCTGCCAATTCACAGGTCAGTAGACTGACTGCAGTGTAATTTTCTACCGCAGAAGGAAGGTACGCTTCATTACAAAAGGCAGCCGCTATAAGAATTCAGTTTGCTCCTTAAAGTTTTCATCATTGCAAGCAATTTAATGACCAACAAGACTGTTCCAGTTATTACTTGTACTGTATATTGTCTTTTCTCTGATACAAATTCATATAGAGATGTGTAAATGCAGTTTGAAAAGGTCTCTTCATCTATAAAATGTAAATAGCATAAATATGATGATTTACTTATACTTTTGTTTACATGAAGTGGAAGTTCTGAGACTTAGAGGAAAATAGCTAGTTCTGGACGATGTTATTCCTTTAAGTACAGCAGCCCCAAAGTAGATAAGAGCATGCATGCAGTCTCATGTGCAAAAAGAAGTGGAGGTCATGCTGCGTTTTAGTGCAGTTGACAGTACCTTTGACTAATCACTGAGTGGGGAATTTTCCATTTGTCTGCTTTGTATGAGACAGAAAAAATATACTATACCTGTTCCAATATGGCATATGTGCTACAGTTCCCTTTTTATGTGGCAAGCAAAGACAACAGCATGCTGAGTTTTTGTCTCTTAAATTTTATTGAAGTCTTTATGTAATGATTTTAATTCTCTTGACACACTGTTTTGTCTTTCAATTTGGAATTGAACTTGATGCAAATGGTCTTTCTGTAAACATTGTTTACTACCATACATCCACTTATCATTTTAGAATGTGTGAATTATCTTTTCATTTCTATTTTTTGGTCAAAGAAAGAAAAGTACATCATACTATCAAGAATGTTTTTGTGAACAATGTAATGTGACAACAACTTACTTTCACTGGATAGACAAATAATACTTTATTTTAGACCTGTGTGTATCTGTATGGTACCACAGCCATTGCATGTGAGCATTAAGGGCAGGTTGGTTTGTTTTCCTTTTGAATGACAGACACAAAATGCTATAGTCAGTGTTTTCAGTACCAAAATGTCATTCATACTGGTTCCTTTTTTTCCCTGATATCTAATTCTCAGAAGTCTAAGATTTAGAAATGTTGAAGAGTTGTGAAGAAAGCATTTATATATATATATATATACACAAACATATATAGACATGTACATACATATATTTATATGCATGTGTAACTACTGTTAAGATGCCTACCTTACAAAATATAGTACTCTTTCATATATGTTATTGTCCACTTTTATTCCATTTTCTATAACAAAATCCATTATGTTTCCACAGGTTGGCTTTGAATCTGTGATTTTACGACTTACAGACATTATAGCAGGGACAGGCCAGGCTGTCATCACCAGAAAAGGAGTTTATGGCTCTGTCATCGTGAGCTGGATCTCAGGATACCCAGCAGACCTGATCACCGACTTTGCTCAGTCAGGCAATATTACTCCTCTGTTTGGTGAGTAACAGTCTGAGGAAACAGCTATGAAAGTTGCAGAAGTGATGATACCACCTTTTAGTTATATATACCTCTGTATGCTCTCTCTATTAATAAAGCGTCATTAGATTGAAATGGTATGGTCTAATTTTTAGCTATAAGGGATGTGTTCATTTTATAAGCAAAAAAACCCTTCAACTTCATAGATCCATGTCTGGGAGGCAGGCACGATGCTGTGGCCATGAAGGACAGCTTCATATAGGAAAGACCCTTATCCAGTTTTCTTCTTCCTAAATGGAGTGGAATTGTGATTAAAGTCTGTACTTTAGCGCATTGCCAGATAAAAAGAGGATTCCTATTGGATTATTTTGACTTTTGCTCTCTCTCACTCTCTCTTTCCTTCAGGTACTGTTGCATTTTCCTCTGGTGAGCAAAGTAAAGTGATTTCATTTCAGGCCACTCCAAGCCTAAATAAATGTGAGTCATTTGCCATCACTTTAACAGCAGCGCACAGCAATGTGTCTGGTGGGGCTCGCCTGAGGTAAGGATGCTACTTGTATTTTTGAGTCGCACCAATGCCATAAGAATTATGACCTGTGTACAGATACAAAACTTATACAAATCCCTGTTGTTATTATTCTAGGCAGCTAGTAACTTGTAGTCCATTCTTTGATAAATTTGTATAGCTTGTCTCAGGTGAGAACAAAGTGATCTAGATCTGACCTGTTCAGAACTGAGGCTTTTATCCAACTCCAGTCTATTTCATAGGTGCCTAGAATAACGGAGACAGTCAAGACAATGAAGATCAACAGTTTTAGCCGGGAAGCTGAAGACCGAAAGCAACTCTTAACAGTTTTCATTCGTGTCCCTAAAAATCCATATTTAGAAGGTCTTACATAACAAATTATTTATAATAAGAAAAATAAAACAAGAAATGTTCTGAAAATACCTAATTTATATAAACCTCCTTTTTATTTTTTAAAAAACCAAAACCATTACGTTTAATGTAGTTTTCCATCTCAGATAAGTTATCTGTTCTTCAAGCTATTTTATTTTCATTCATCCTTAGCCATTGATAGCTAGAAGTGGTATAAAAAGAATGGACATGGAGTAACACCACGTATGGAGAAAGGTTTTGGCTTCGCCATGTTACAATTACAGTGGCAAATCTGAAGGAAGTCAGGAGTGAAATGGATGGATAAATCCTGAGATTGAGCCCTTCTCCTGGGCTTGTCTGTCCTGTGGACTGGTGTCCTCAGAGCCCCTATTTACCCTGTGAATCAAGTACATTAAGTATGTGAGAATGACCTTTCCTAGAAAACTGAAGATGACATCCCAGGGAGGGTAAAGGTGACTTTGAAGAGCTTTTGGCTCCCTTAGTGGTGGAAATGGTCTAGTTTTTTGACCAAAATCACTGTAATTTTAGTGCCATTTGATAGCCTCTAGCACTGAATAATAGGTCAGTTCTGCAGACAGGTATAAGACACAAGATTTAACGAAGAGTTTTGCCTCTATGCTTATTTTCTAATAAGAAAGGGATCTATTTAATATGAATGAAGTAGAGCTTAAGTTTATATTGATCACAGGGCTCAGATCTGGAAAAAAAATTCCTGTGAGGGGGCAGTTAGTATTTCAAAGCCCCACTGTAAGTTTTAAAATAACTTCCTCTCATTCTCTAGCTTCCTGGCTCTAACTGTAGATCTGTTAGGATCTGTCTATCCCTCAGTTTTCCTTTGAAATGGGAAGTTTGTTCTATAGATAAAACTGGTATTACTCGGGGTGGCTGTATTGTAATGTATCTTCTTTCATTGTGTCCAGAACGGAAAAACATCATACTTTACTTTGCTTCTCCATTTTCTCAGGAAGACTTTATTTTATTTAAACTTTACTCTGTATCCTGTGCTGATTTGGGTGCATTGCATCTGAGGAGGGCTGTTCGATCCTATTATTACAAAATCATTTTTCAGGCAATCATGTTACATCTTGCTTTGGTATGGTTGCTATTTCTTCCCTCTGCTATTAGACATTTGTTTGATCCGCTTTCTTACAGCCATCATTGATTGTTCACTGGAAATTATTCTGCTTTAATGTTTTACTTTTCTTCACGCTTCGTATTTCCTCTGTCAACTTTGGTGTCTTTTCTGTTTCAGATCGGGTTTTACAACAGCTGAAATTGAGCCAATGGGGATCTTCCAGTTTGCTCTTAACTCAAGGTCTGTTTCAGTTGAAGATGATGTTTGGGCAGACACACTACATGTCCAAAGATTGTTTGGTTTTCAAAGTAATCTCACTAAATTGACATATCAGACCATTCCAGGAAGTGCCAAACCACTAGAGGACTTTGTACCCATCTACAATGGAGAGCTTATGTTTTTACATTTTCAGACAAACGCTGTGATAGAAATATCAATAATTGATGACTCTGTCTCTGCAATTGAGGAATTTTTTTTTGTAAATTTGACTTGTGTGGAAATTTTGGATGTTCAACCTGTGAACCTTGCCTGGAGTCCACGTGTGAATCCAGCTTTCAGTGTTGCAACCGTTAATATCCTCGCTAATGATATTCTTCATGGAATACTAAGTTTGGGGCCAGAGTTTATTTATGTTGAAGAAGATGCCAACAACAGTACCCCCAACACAGCGATACTTCATATCAGAAGGACCAAGGGTTTTACTGGTGATGTTGAAGTAACCATTAAAACCTTTGGGGGAGTGAGTGCACAAAGTGGAGCAGATTCATATCCTTTTATGAAGGATTTCCTTCCATTGATGGAAGATCCAACTTCACTTGGGCAATGGAAGGCGAAGATTTTGAGGAACAGTCAGTCTCTTTGACTTTGCTGGATGGACAAAGAGAAAGCAGGGTGTCCATAAAGATTTTTGACGATGATGAGCCTGAAGGACAGGAATTGTTTTATGTTTTCCTCTCAAATCCTGAATATGGAGCTCAGATTGTAGAAGGAAAGGATGAATAGGGATTTGCTGCTTTTGCAACAGTAATTATTGCAGGTAAGATTATTTCCCTGGGAAAATTAATAACAGTACATGACTATGTTTTCATAGCAATTTTCATGTAAAGATTGGCAATCTACTTGACGATAAGCAGGGTATTCTATTGTGAAATCTTGAGTTTTCCAGAGCAGAGGAAGCATCTAATGTACAAAGCTACTACGCGTCCCCTAGCAACGTAGCTCAAAATACATTTAGAGATTATGCTTCTCTCTGTTCTTGCCCTGTTTTACTCTTTAAGGGAAAAGACTAATCTTGAGTAGTTTTTATGTAGATCCAGTAGCATTGCAGGCATTTTAGATTTTTACTTTTGCCATTTTGTCACTTTTACATACAATGGGGTTTGTGCAAAGTATCAGTCTCTATATTGACATTCAGCATGCACTGGTAAGTAAAGCCATTGCTACCTGTAAAGGAGAAATCCTTTAGTAACAAGATTTAATGGGACACTGTGAAGACATTAGCTTCCCCTCATTAAACCTGGATTTTTTTTCCATACACTGCTGTTTTGCCAAAGATGTTTACATTCCCATGAGAACAGTGAAGTATTGTGCAGCTCCATACTTGCACACACGGAATTAAAGATGCAGAAGAAAAGCTGATGTGACAATTTGGAAAAATTAATGGCTTCAACAAGAGTATGAGTGGGACGAATAAGAAAGCTGTCCTTGGAAGCCCATCATCATCCCGTACCCTACTATATCTGCTTTCAAAAGTACTTATTCTACTGGTTAAAATAAAATTTAGAAATGCCAACATTTAAAGTTCTGGATAACTATGTAGTGTAAATTAAACCCAGAAATATTATAATAAATTTTCTCAAGGTGTCCCCAGATGATACTTTGTAGCATTGTTTTGATACCTATTTTAAATTTTTTTTAGTGGTTATTCACATGAAGGTTATAATTTAGTCTCAGCTTAACTTTCTTGCTTACTTTCATGGACTGTTTCCTCTATAGGAAGTGATCTCCAGAATGGCATTTTGGGATTTGTTCCAGAAGTACAAAGCGCTCTCGTACTTGATGAAGACTCGGAGAACAGAGAGGTGCTGCTGATTGTCACAAGGCAACCAAACAGGTGCAGGCAACAGCCGATTCGAATGTGCTTCCCACATGTTGTAACATGCTGTGTTGTTAACCACAGGAGCTGCTGTTAGTGGAAGAGTTTATCAAAGAGTTTTAAAATAAATCTGCCTTTCAGCTGCTTTAGTAACTTCTCAGAAGTTGATGAACTGGCTTTAAGTTGTGAATGTGATTAGGTCTGTCACTCTACTGTGATAAAGCAGAGACAGGAAAAACAAGTATTTTCCAACTTACACTATAAGGCTACAAGTGTGAAAGATTTGCTTGAGTTAAAATATTTGCCCTGCTCGAGGTGTAATTCAAGTTCTCAACTCCCCGTGTAGTACAATGTAGGTATGAATACTAAAATGAGCAATTAAGAAGGCACCTGAGTGTCAGCACTATGATAATGTTTTCAGTCACACAGACACTATATTTTTTCTAATTAGCACATATCTATATCTCTATATATCTATATGTTGCACATTGATGTGTACTTTTAATCAAATATGCTCAAGTACTTCACGTTCCTTAAACTTAGAGGAAAGACAAATCCTACCTGGTTTTCCAGGCGAACGGTCACTGTAGTATTAAGGAAGGTACACGGGTAACTCCCTTCCAAGAACCAGTGTCTCTTATGCAGCTAATGTCATGTTTTCCGAAATAAAAATTGAGAATAATCTAGCTCCGTGTAATTGCTTTATTTTCTTCCTGTGTGATGTTTTTGTGATCTAAACACATGTCAGGTGAAGGAATTTAAATTAAAAAAGAGAAGTTTTCATCCTACAGCAGTTTGTTCCCTGGTGATAAGCTTTGAATCATAACAGAAAACGTGTGTTACCTCCGTGGTTTATGTTTCCTAAAACAATAGTGATCTCCTTCAGTACATATATACTCTCGATTTGCTTATCGGGCTTTTGAAGAGGTGAAGATCTTTTGGCGTGTGACCTTTAATAAAACAGCTGTTGTCCTTCTGAAGGATGGCGTGAACTTGGAGAATGAACTTGTATCCGTGGTGGGATCCACTACCTGCATGGCAGGTCAAACGTTGTGCAACATCTCCATTGAACTAAAGCCTGAGAATGTAAGTAATTATTACTCATTTGTGTATAGCCCTGTGGTGTTGAATTGCAGCTTATCAAGACTGAAAAAACCCTCTGATCTGGAGGAAGTGATGTATGGGACACAGTCTGGAGATGGTAACTTGACATCTGCTCAGCTCCTCTGCAAATACATGTTTATTTACAGGCTTGTGCTGCGTCCATGGTGACTGCTAAAAACTGGGGAAGATGAGTATTTAATTTGAAGAGTAAAATGCAGATCTTTTATAGAACCATAAGAAAAAAGAATGGAGTTATCTCAGTGAGATGTGTATTCATTTGCTGCATTCTTATCCTCCACACAGTAAATTTTTAATCAGTTAAAGGACTTCTTAGGGTGTTTTATAGAAAGCATATCCTGCGACTAACACCACCTCATTCTACAAAAATAAAAAACCAAAACGCTTTTATTGCAACAATTTTTACTAGAAACAAAAGGAAAAAATAATTTTGTTTGAACATCTGGTGCTTAGAACAGTCCCTTAAGAAAGGAAAGATTAATGTTTGTCATTCTTTCAGAGTGAAGAGTTTGAAATTTTCCGATAAACTATCTGAACCGTCAGGCTAGTGGCAAAGCTGAGGTCTGGGGAATGGAAAAAAGACAATATGAGAAGGTTTCTACAGTTTGTCTGACTACACTTTAGAAAACAACGCAAGATGTAGGATGTGGGAAACAATTATTTCCCACTAGGGAACTGTGTGCATTCCCTTAGCTCAGAGGGCTATTTTCCTTCTGCATCTTCGGATGTAATTTTTAAATTACAGAGCCAAGGAATAAAATACATGCATGAGTGGATCACAGGTGGCCTCGCTGAGCAAACTGGGATTTTGAACCTGTTTATTCCAGAGGAGTGTCTCCATTATTTAATGACAGCGGACTGGCAGCGTTAGAAACATGCATTTATACCACATGAAGCACAAGCGTGTGCCACTCAAACAGGTGCTAATGGAAGGTTAGTTCCCTGTGGCGCTACAGTGAATTTGTGCCTGTCATCCATTAGTCAAGATCATTCCATGTGAATAATTACTTGATGACTACTCGATTAAAAATATATGCTGTTTAGCCCCCCCAAATATTCTTTAATTCTTCTTCCAGTTCTTCTTCCATAAAATAGCTTATAAATTAGCAACAAATACATTATGAAATGATGAAGTAATAAATGCATTCAATAAATATTTTACGTTTTTATGGCGTACGGTATGACATCTAGCTTTTAGAAAGTTTTTGCTTGGTCAGTTGCACTGACTTCATTTGCTAAGAGCTGGATCCTGCTTTCCTAGAATTACAGTAGAATTTCCAAAAATCCAGACCCGGAACAAAAATCTATACTTGAAATCGTCTTCAATTACCAACTTTTTTTTATAATGCTGTTGTCTTGTAAAGAACTATGGAGGTTTTTTTGCTGGTTTGCTGCTTCCTCAGTGCATCTAATAGGTTCGGATGCCATATTTCCAATTATTTATGGAATCTCAGGGATCGGATATCTATTTCTAAACATGTTATATCTGTAGTGTAGATAGAAAATCAAAGGTAGGGCAACACGTCATAGTGTAATTTAATATTGCTACCTTATTTTCAATAAACAGGCATTCAGTTTGTAGAAATTCCTAGACTAATTCTTTGACATGTGAACGCTGAAATTCAATAGCCTGTATTTCCAGACTATTCAAAACTGTGGTTAGCAGAGTTCAATATAAAAATACAGTCAATATTAACTGAAGATTCAAAACTGCATACTCACTCTTCTATGGAGTTTTTTACACAGGTAAGAAGGTGGGTACATGCCTTTTCATAAGGCAAAAATTAAGTGAAAGAGCAAATTCCTTACAAAATGTACAGCTGTGTAACTCCATAATCTGGAAAATTGAGCTCTTAAAGCATTTACCATCTTGTCTTATGGCAAATTGACGGTAACAATACGTGTAGTATACAAATAGCTGTTTCACTGCGGTAGAGTCCCATGCAAAAATTCACGATGTCATTATTGCACGTGGCATTGCTGCAACATTATTATTTTTAGGATATATTAATACTTCCTTGCACTTACTGCACATTTCAAGAGGCATGCTTATAGTGTTAGTATCCATTGTGCATACAAAATAATGCAAACTTTTTAAAAACAAATAATTAGTGGGTCTTATAATGACATGAAAATCATCCCTCCTTTACAGGTACCTGAATTTGAGACGTATTTTTTTGTTGAGCTTTATGCTGTAAGCACAGGAGCTGCATTGAACAGCAGTGCCAGATTTGCTTTTATAACCGTCCTTGAAAGCGACGCTCCTCGTGGTTTAGTGTATTTTGCTGTGGGATCTCGTTTTGCTGTGGCTCACAAGAAGACAACTTTAATCAGCCTGCAAGTGCATAGAGATTCTAGTACATCGGTCACCACAGTGGTCAGCTCCAGCATGCAGGTAAAGCGTCTGTTGCTGTTTTTATAATTTAACTTATTTTTTTGCTAGTAAATCGTTCATTCTGTAAAGTGAATCTGGCTGTCATTAGCATTTTTTTCAGGAAGCAGTCAAGCATTTGCTGGGCCCATACATTATAATTTTGTTTGTTTTCCACTAGTAAAAAGGCCTTGTTCACTCTTGTATTATCAAGAGTGATTTGTTTCATAGTACCTTTCAGTTACCTCAAAGACAACGGGCAGGCAGGCATTAAATACATTTCTTTCTTTGTCCTAAAGTTCTTGAAATACTCAAATTTTTGAGGCTTTTTTCTCTCAAATTAAGTTTTTATTATGCGTATGCCTGTCAAGATTCAGATGCCAACACACTTGCTGTTTTAGGTGGAAAATGTATTAATACACAGAGCACACTGAGGAAAAGAGAAGGAGCGCTTTCATCAGATTTTATTGCATTTTCTTGAAGTTCTAAACTAAAATTATCTGATTAAAAAATCTCACATGCTTAAGCCTATTTTACCATCCCTTTTCATTTTTTGGGTTATGTTTACAGCTGTAACATCAGACACTTCTAACTTGGGACCCTTTTATCTCTAAATGACTACCTCATTATTAACTGACAGATTATGAAGATTCTCCTTTAGCAGAAGTAACACAACTGCAAAAACATGATTCCTTCCTTGCTTTCAACGTCAAGGAACAGGCTGCAAGAGGGGTGTAATTCCATCAACCTTTACAATAAAATGCTTTGCATTCTATTGCTGTATTGGATGCATATTTATTTCAACTGCATGGGATTACGTGATATTTCCATCCATTTCTTATAGCTGACCAGTGCAATTTTTGTTGAATTGCGTGATAACAAATTTTCACATTCTTTCCAGCCAAAAGTTCATTATAATTTAGCTGTTAAATGGAGAAGAAATTGCTACTGTCCAGTGTATATTTAGGCTGAAATATAGGGAGCATTTCTTTACCTGTTTATAATTTTTATATAGCAACCCTTCTTCGGATATTTTTAGGTAATGAGTGTGCGTGACCACACACCAAATTATAGGTGCTCTTGGTACCTGTAAAATAAGAAGCCGTGGCAGACAGGAAACAGATGTTTATCTCATTTCTACAAAGATTTCTTAAACAATGCTCTTGCCACTGGTGCTTTTATTACCACTTATTGCTCCATTTCCTAGTTCTCGATTGGAAGGGGTAAACAAAAGGAAACTTCTTACTGAAATTTGCACAGATGATGTGATTTTGTTCTAGAGCAATTTTGAAAGAGATACACACTGCATTGATTTACTAAGTTCTCTGAACTCAAAAAAAAATTCTGATTTATTCCATAAGTAAACTCTACTAATTAAAGCAAAATGTTTTCAAAAGCGGTCTAGTATTTCACAAATAAACATCTTTGCTTAATAGTCAGTATACAATCAGTTCTTACTAAATTAAGAAATACTATTGAATTTGAATAATAGCCCGGAATGTTAGTTTCCACTTAAGGAAAGTTTGTTATATTACGAGATATAATACCAGGATTATGGCAACTGACAAAAGCAGTAAGGATATGAAGAATCTGCAGACCTCGTGGAAGGTGAAAAGAGTGCTACTTCACAGAAGAAATGAGGCCCTATAGCATTCCTAGGTATCTTTACTGGGACTAAAAATATCATGAACTGATATTAATTTGGGCACAGGTTTCCAGAGTGGTTTATTTTTTTCCTTTGTTTAGTTTTTATGTATCTGTAATGCCTGTCTGTACCCTGAACCGAGGGAATTTCATGCTACAGACCTAAACTTACATTGTGCCCTCTGGAATTCACCTTACAGATGTGCTAACGTTTCTGTAACATCTGTTCACCCAGAAAAAGCTTTGTGATTTTTGTTTTGCAAAAGAACGAGAGGGATCCTGTACACTATCGACAATATATATATAATTCTTTCCCTGGGTAGTCAGTGATTACAGGTGACAGATTGCTACTTCAGGGAGATATTTCATTTAAGGTAATTGTTATATAATTCTTAACTGCATTTTGAAAGAGGGTTTCTTTTTTTACACACTTAAATTTTACCCATTTACAACAGGAGTTCTACAGCAGCTGTTTTTGAACGATTGTATCTATCATAATGTTACCCCAAACTCTTCTGATTTGTTTTAAGGAGCTACGGAAACCTGAACCTATTGGCCGGACCTTCGTATCTCCAGCTGTGGCAGGACAAGATTTTGCCAGATCTGAGGGTTTATTGAGTTTTGAACCCGGACAGAGAAATATGTTCCTGGATGTGACCCTGACTCCAAAGACAGGATCTTTAAACCCATTTCCAAAGCGTTTCCAGGTTGTACTTTCTAATCCCACAGGCGGTGCCAGGGCAGATGACGTGTATGGCATTGCTAAGGTCACCATTGTGTCAGATTTGGACTCCTTGCCAGTTTGGGGGCTCACTGATCAACTCCATCAGCCTCTTGATGACACCATCTTACACAGAGTCCTCCAGAATCTGAATGTCAAAGTGGCTACAGAAACCACAGAAGAGCAGCTTACTGCTGTGATGCATATAATAGATAAGGTAAACCTTTCCTGCTCTTTCTTGAATGACCAATGACTTTAATAAGAGTAAAATAACACCCAGGCCTGTGATAAGATCAAGGACAGCATCCACAGCAGGGACCCAGGGACCCAGGGACACAGACAAAGGTAAAAATAGAAGCTGTGAAGTCCCAGTCATGGAAGACGTTTGCCTGCTACAAGTTAGGATGGTGGCCGGCAATCAACAATCAAATAGGTTGAAAAGAACAACTGGTATTGATTTTGTGTATGTACCTATAGCACGATGTTTTGTGCTGTGCCACATTTTCCCTTCGGTGTCACGCTTTCACAGAGCTTGTTACGATTTCTTGATTCTCAGAGCATATCTTTGTTGGTTTTAGCCCTGGCACAAGGCAGTGAGGCTCAGGGTTCACAGAATCACAGATTCACAGAATGTCAGGGGTTGGAGGGCCCTGGAAAGCTCATCCAGTGCAATCCCCCCATGGAGCAGGAACACCCAGATGAGGTTACACAGGAAGGTGTCCAGGCGGGTTGGAATGTCTGCAGAGAAGGAGACTCCACAAGCTCCCTGGGCAGCCTGGGCCAGGCTCTGCCACCCTCACCGGCAACAAGTTTCTTCTCAAATTTAAGCAGAACCTCCAAAACTCCTGTGTTCCAGTTTGTGCCCATTACCCCTTGTCCTACCATTGGTTGTCACCGAGAAGAGCCTGGCTCCATCCTCCTGACGCTCTCCCTTTCCATATTGATCCCCATGAATGAGTCACCCCTCAGTGTCCTCTTGTCCAGCTCCAGAGCCTCAGCTCCCTCAGCCTTTCCTCACACGGGAGATGCTCCACTCCCTCCAGCATCTTGGTGGCTGCGCTGGACTCCCTCCAGCAGTTCCCTGTCCTGCTGGAACTGAGGGGCCACAGCTGGACACAAGATTCCAGGTGTGGTCTCCCCAGGGCAGAGCAGAGGGGCAGGAGAACCTCTCTGACCTACTGACCACCCCCTTCTAACCCACCCCAGGTACCATTGGCCTTCCTGGCCACAAGGGCCCAGTGCTGGCTCATGGTCATCCTGCTGTCCCCAGGACCCCCAGGTCCCTTTCCCCTACACTGCTCTCTGATAGGTTGTTCTTATCTTCACATTTGAATACAGTCAACACACCAGCAAGTCCTAGCAGGACCAGCTGGAGTCTTCTGCTGTTGTCTTAACCAGGCCTGCATATTCTTTTCCTTTTTTTTCCCTCTGCATTATCTCTGGCAATCGGGCTGGCAAGTACCTGAGCACTTCAGCATTGCCCTGAGTTCTGTGAAAACCCTGGGACTAGTTTTGTGGCTTCCTGGCTCTTCTGGACTTGTGGAGCAATGCAAAATGGATCTGGAAAGTGTTTAAATGTGGAGCTGGAAAATGTTTAAATACCTAGACACAAAACAGTATAAAAATATTAATGAAGAATAATTCATTTGTGACTGTTGCCATTTTGACACAGAAATCATATCAAGAATCCTCAGGGCGCAACGATCTTTGACTTGCGAAGGAATGAAAAGTCCCACATGGTTTCTTTAATAAATCCACATTAGTAAGGATATCTTTGTGTAGTTTTGACATAGACTGCACCTGATGCCTTGGCCGCAGTGATCAAGAAATGAAAAATATGCTGAACTTTCAGAATGAACACTGGGATAAATGTTCGTTTTATGAGGAAATGTTACAAGCAGACTTGTGTGCATAAAATGTTCGATTTCTTCTCCTCCCTTTAGGTGACAGATGTTGGTGAGAAACAGTTACTCACTGATAAAAGTAGAAGCCTTTTCTATGAGATACTCTGCACCCTGGCTAGCCCAAAGCGCGAGGACACACGAGGATATAGCCTGCTTGCTGCGGTGACCGGGAAATTTGCCTTTTCCCTGTTGACAGGGGTAATGTGTGGGTCACCGGGAGAAAGGTAAGTAACCTTGAATTCAAAATACGTTTTGAAAATACCAGAAAGCTAATACAGTAAAAATGTAAATGATATTTTTTAGAAAAGGGACTTGTTACCTGTATGAAAACGTGTTGCCCTCTGTCGGAATCTTACAAAGCTCTAAGAGCTGGTGTCACAAATGCGGGGTAGCTCTGAGAGTAGAAGTCAGGAGATCTGGGATGTATTAAGTCACCATTAGCTTAAATATTGCTTAGAAAAGGATTAATTAATCTTGCTAAGAAAATAACGTAATTATATGATGGAGAGCTATGCTTTAAGATGTAGGTGACAGTAAGTAACCCAAAATTTCTACTGGCGTTCTCTAATTTCTGTGTACATGGTTTTGCTCACTTGAACATTATTTAGAATTGCTTGAAAGCAACTCATAGTTTTTACATGTAGTTTCAAATTCCTAGTTTTTTCTGCAAGTGCATCATAACCTATGGCCAGGCTAATGGGCAGGGAAAATAGATGACTGCAGAAACAAATGACAGTTTTATGACACAAACACTTTTCAACAGTGGGTTTCTCCCACTGTGAACCTATTAAAAAACTGGTAGTTGAATCTAGAATAAAAAATACCTTTTTTCTTTTTTCCCGTCAGGTGAAAATCAGCATGCTTTAGATTTCTTTCTCAGTTTCTTTTGGAGATGTAACTTTCTGTGACATTTCATAAGTTATAGGGGTTAAGATGCCCATCTCAGCCAAAAGACAGTAAATGGCATAAATAACAGTGCTATCTGGAACAGTGTCCAGAACTTGAAAGTTCAAATTCCTTATTGCAAGTTTTTTGTGTCATCTCTTGGGAATAAGAGCTAGATCATCCATTTTAATGCTTCTCCTTGTTATTGACTCTTCTCTACATCAAGTTATAAAGATGAATATTATGATAACCTCTTTTACCATGGGATGGTTTTTCTTACAGATCATAGTGAGCAAAATCCAGAGGAGAAATGGAGAAGCCAAAATACATCATAATTCCGCCCCTCCTTTTTTCACAGAAACGGAAGCTGTCTTTTTATTAAATGTAATAAAGCCTAAAATGATGAAGGAATAAAATATTAATTACGCATACATTTTAGAGTAATTATGTGAAGCATAGTGAAAGTTCAGTTCCACTTACCAGCCCTGTTGCTTTTCCTCTTCAACAGAGGTAAAAATAGCCTTGACAGCTGCCCGTACATTGCAATAATGGCTCACAACTGGTTTCCTTAGCAAAGCAACGGACACAGATTTGATGGAAAAGATGGAGATTTTATTCAAGTACCTGAACATTTGTTAAAGGTCTCTGTTGTGTTATCCCCTCTTCAAGAAGAGAGCTGTGAATCTGTACAGTTCACAGAATATAGCAGTCAGCAGTGGTTCCTTACTGGAGACAAAGAGCTTGCCTTGAAGAACAAGGTTTGAAGATAATGCAATTTATTTTTTCAATAAATTAATTTATATATTACTCGAACCATCTTAAATGTCTTTAAAATGATGTGAGCGTTTTAGTGTGTTTGTGATTAAAATGAGCACTGACTGTTGAATTTTAATATTAAGTTTGTGTTTATGTTGTGTGTATTGTTTCAGGTTTTTTCTATGAGTTTGAAGGGTCGGAGTTCATACCCTTTGAAAGATAACAATGAAGTTGTTTATCGGATTTATGCTACAGGAAGTCGGATTGTTCCACAAAAGTCTCTATGTCTCCTCTGGAGCCAAGCTGCTGAAAGGTTGTTTTATTAATCTGTTTAGTTTTCCAGTTTCTACCATGTGTATTTGTATAAAATCCCATCAAGTCCGATCAGATCGCCTGCAAGTACGAAATTGATCTATTTCTTATCCATCTTTTAACCTTAACTTTTCTGGCCTTTGTACCAGCACGTAAAACATTCTGTCTAATAAAATGTGTAGTTATTCTAACTTAGAGATTTCTCAGACTTCTACTATTGATTTTTTTCATTACAATACTGTTTAGTTTACGTAATGATGTGTTGGGCAATGCTGAGAGGCCATAAATTCCAGAATGGCATCACTTCATTAATATTAGCGTCTTTTGTACTCTTTACAGTTGTTATCAGACAACATTTCGAGTCCATTCTTACAAAGAATTAAACCTGCGTCTCTGGTATTGCTTCAAGTCACTGAAACAGAATATTCCTTATTTGCTAATATCCAGAATTTTGGCATAACTTTTGACGATGATCTCTGTAGGGCTCTTACTTTTTGACAGAAAAGCCATCTCCTGGTAGTTTTTAATATTGCTGCTGCTAGCTTGACTTGATGTATCCTGGTTTTCAGAAGTGGTGAACTGCTGATCATTTTCCATTCTTATTGCTACTCACACCATTGCAAGCGATGTGCTAAAGTTTTCTGTGTATTCCCTTCAATGCCCTATTATTTGATTTGCCTATTTCTTTCCTGTTCACACAGTATAAATGAAATTAGAGAGAGTTCCATTCTATATCCTGCAGACAACTAGTTAGTTTAGATATGATTTCATTAGATGGTCTGGATTATATCAGTCTGTCACTGATATAAACTATTCAGGAAGGAGATGCAGCAGAATTTACCTGCATACTCTCCTTTTATCTAGACATTGTATCACAGAACAATGTGGTTTCCCCTAGAAATGGCTTAGGATGTCACCTGTAGTATCCTTTTCCAAAATTTTCAGCAATACTGAAGGAGAACATGTATTTTAGTTTCAAAACAGCAAACAGCAAGTGTTCTTCAGAATGGGCTAAAGCAGTGTGCAAGTATAAGCAACACACTATTTAAAAATTCAGATGGGACTGTGAATCTTGTGTAAGCTTTAAAACATGGCCACAAAAAAAATTTCTAGCAGAAAAACAAAGTTCATGACTATATACTTATATTTTCTTAATAATAAAATTTTTTAAAAGCTGTTTTAATTTCATGTAAATATGCTATTCTAAAAACTGCACATGAAAGATGTGCAATAGATGAAGATAAACTGATGCAGTAGTTTAGAAAACCCGGTGTTTTCAGAGATACAACAATTTTCAAGCCTGTTTACCGTGTGAATTAGACAAGTCGATTTCCAGCTTTGTGAACATTTTGTTTTGCAGCTGGCTGTCTGACAGCGGGTTCTGCAAAGTGGTTGACGACACATCAGACTATGTGGAATGCTCTTGTTCTCATACGTCCATTTATGCAGTTTATGCCCAAACAGATAACTTGTCTTCCTACAACGAGGCTTTTTTTCCTTCTGGATTCATCTGCATTTCAGGTCAGTTATGTAAAACAGTTTTCTCATTAATAACAACTGACGAGCAGTAAGACTGATTTTTAACCATTTTAGTAACTGATAACAATCTGTTTATATAGATGGGTATTGGAGGAATGTCAACTAACTTCATGATATTTTAGTTGCCATCTGATCCAATATTTGTACAGTGACAAATTTTGCCACTGAAAAGAAACAAAAGTCCAGCAAAGAAATGCAGTTTTTTTGTGAACCTTTACTTAACCATGTAAGAGAGAAATACATCATTCATTTAAGGAAAGAAACTTAAAAACCCAAAATTCACCTGCGTGCGGGATTAAAGTAAATTTTCCTTCTGGCGTTGATAGTCACTGTGCAAGGAGGAACCTCAGAGCAGGGGGGTCACTGAGAAAACCAGCTAAATGACTTCTTAATTTGATTTTAGGGCACTTAAATGAGGTTCTGGGTCTGCTTCTTGTGAGGTTTGTAGCTTCTATACTAGATCATCAGTGTGTGAGTAACAAAAACAGTGCAAGCAGCTAAATCTCTTATTGATCCCCTCAACTAGAAGAAATAAAGATCTGCATACCTTCAGTGCTGGTTTTTTACTG
Source organism: Nesoenas mayeri (assembly GCF_963082525.1). NCBI lineage: Eukaryota > Metazoa > Chordata > Aves > Columbiformes > Columbidae > Nesoenas > Nesoenas mayeri. Next base: position 732,970 of record NC_137571.1, read on the forward strand.
TAGTCATCTGTGTGTCCAGTGGGGTTTGTGACACACACACTGTCCAATGGTGTTTATGACACACACACTCTCCAATGGGGTTTTTGACACACACACTGTCCAGGGGGGGTTGTGACACACACGCTGTCCAGGGGGGGTTGTGACACACACGCTGTCCAATGGGGATTGTGAGAGACACAGTCTCCAATGGGGTTTGTGACACACACCCTGTCTAAGGGTGTTTGTGACACACACACTGTCCAGGGGGGTTCGTGACACACACACTGTCCAGGGGGGTTCGTGACACACACACTGTCCAGGGATATTTTGGACACACACAGTTTCCAGGGGGGCTTGTGACACATGCTGTCCAAAGGGGTTTGTGACACACACGCTGTCCAATGGGGTTTGCGACACACACGCTGTCCCAATGGGGTTTGTGACACATACGCTCTCCAATGGGGTTTGTGACACACACCCTGTCCAATGGGGTTTGTGACACATACGCTCTCCAATGGGGTTTGTGACACACACCCTATCCAATGGGGTTTGTGACACACACCCTATCTAGGGGCGTTTGTGACATACACGTTGTCCAGGGGTGTTTGTGACACACACAGTTTCCAGGGGGGGTTGTGACACATGCTGTCCAATGGGGTTTGTGAGACACACCCTGTCCAGGGGCGTTTGTGACACAAACGGTGTCCAGGGGGGGTTGTGACGCATACCTGTAGGTAGTTAGGGTCTGGAGGCCGGAAGATCTCGCGCTGTACAGAAAGATAGTAGCCCCTCCCTAGGTAGGTAGGAGTATGTGAGGCAAGCAGATGGACGTGACGTTGCAAACATAAGGTATATAACGCTGTGTTACTTGTTAATAAACGCCATTTGCTTTCCACCACAGTGGCATCTGTGTGCTGATGGACCGAGCGACCTGGGATGTGGTCGCCGTGCTGTCTCTGAACCAGGTCGTCACTGCCCACTGAGAGGCAACAGGAAGGGAAGAGAACAAAGGGACTGAGAATCGAAGCAAAGTTTAGATCAAAATGAAGAGACTGGAAAGGGAAAACATGCAGCAATGAGCTGGAGGAAGAGGAAAAGAGGGCTGAGGAGCAGGAAAGAGGATGAGAAGACAAAGGAAAGGCAGAGCCAGCTGGACAGGGAAGATACAGCGAGAGGGGATGGGGCTGGGAACAGGCAAGGAAGACAGAAAGACAAACAGGACAGAAAGACATCAAGAAGGAAAAGGGGCAGTAATTGGACAGAGATGGAGAAAGAAGCAGCAGGGAAAGGGCAGACAGGCAGAAAGACAGAGAGGGAGCAGGAGAGAGAAAGAACAATAAGGATTGGGGCAGGATAGAGATTGGGAAAAAATCCTGGGGTGGGCAGCAAGAGGAAAAGGGAGTAAAAAAGAAGAGGGGCAGGAATAGGCGCAGGGAGTAGGACAGAGGGATACAGTGAGAAATGATGGGGCACGGAGCGGGACAGAGCAACAGACAAGAATGACGACAAAGAGAAACCGGGGATGATGAGAACACAGAGGGGTGGAGACGGAGAGGGAGATACGAGAAACTCTGCACAGAGATTCAGAAAGGTGGGGGAATAGGTGAGGAAGCAGCAGAGGGCCAGAGGGAGAAGAGATGAAGAGGAAGAAGGGCACAGCAGGAAAGAGGAGGGAGCAGGGAGGGACTGGGACACAAAACAGGGTGAAATGTCCCCAAAGGCCCAGGACTCACCGCACTTCCTGCTCTCTGCACTGCCAGGCAAGCTGTGGAGATCAGGCACTTCTGTCTGTGAGAAATGCAGTTGTGATTTGTGCTGAGATGTTTACAGATACAACCAAATGAGGCTCGGGCTCTGAACCTGCAAGAAGGAAAAGGTGGGTAAGATCTACATAAAAATTTTGAAACTTGTTTATGAGGTTATATTGATAGAGGGAGCTAACATTTTCAGGGTTAACCAACCACATAATAAGGGCCTACTAACGAACTAACACCCAGCGCTGTTTTGCTTATGGTCTAACGAACAAGTGTTTAAGGAATACAATTAAGGAATTGGATTAAATGTTGTTTATTCATAGAAAAAGCCTAAGTTATTTATTTCATTGCTTTACAACAAGTGATTGAATCTGCTATAGAAAAGTTCAACTCCCTCCTCTATAGCAAAGGACAAAAGAAAGTATGGATTTTTGTTGCATCTAATCCATAATGCAAGTACCAATTAAAACGTGTCTGCTGGAGTGGATATCCTGGACACGAACAGGCAGGTTCCTGGTGTTGTGCCCATGGTGATTCATCCACTGTGGCCGTGGGTGTCAGGCCTTGATACAACAGACACAAAACCTTGGGAGAGACGTGATCACAGTAAAATGCTTAAAGATAATGAGCTAGCACACTTGATTTAGTCTTTATTTAAAAATACACACGGCTGCTGTCTTTTTCCAGTTTAGCTACGATGGGCTCCAATATCTCTGTTAATTCTAACTACAACACGTGACAAAAATTAAGGGGGAAAGCTTTGTTTTTACAATGGTAAATACAGTCTAAATCGTAATTTGGGAAACAGATAAAGGGGTGTAGCAGATGAGGCACAGACTCTCTTTAAGATGCAGAGAGACATTTAATACAAACTCAGGTTTGCATCTGAAACATCGCGGACCTCTGTCCTTGATATACAGATCCTGTATCAATCCCTCTGTCCCTGATGTACCCACCGCGTATCAATCCCTCTGTCCCTCATGTACCCACCGCGTATCAATCCCTCTGTCCCTCATGTACCAATCCCTCTGTCCCTGATGGTTCATGTCCCACACAGTCCTTGCTGCTTGTGTTGTTCCACCAGCACTTGTTCTCACACTGTGACTCTTGCAATTTCTCACGGGCCTGATGTCACAACCCTGCCACATCTCCCCTTCTTTGTTTAACAATTGCAGCCATAGCAGCGTGTCACTGCACAGCCATTGCACCATTAAAGCTTTTTTCAACCATTCGTTGTGCACAAGAGAAGACACATGGTACACAATCAATAAGTACAGACTCCACATACAAACATTCTAAGCAGCAGGTTAAAGGGCCGTGTTTTGCAATTTTTGTGGCACCCATAACTGTTACAGAATCGCTACTTAATATTCCCTGCATAGTGTTTAACACAGAATAATGAGCTCCCAGTCAACTAAGAATTCTCATTCTCTGTTCTCCAAGTCAGGATCTATATTAATATATTTCTGAGCTGTTGGTTTAAGACAGTGTAAAAACTCAGTGGGAGACTCCTCACAATCCTGTTTAATCTCAGAAGGTTTTGGCATATTTACAGCTTTAGGCGCAGTGTGTCTAATCCCGTATAAAATGCACTGGCGATACCAATGCGGCCTGTCCCCCGATATAAGGATATCAGGATCCCACTCTGGACTGACCGAGGGACAATTTTGATCTCATGTTCTTTGTGTATTCTACACCAATAGCTGTTCTTCAACAAACCTTTTACTGGTTTGCATTTCTTTCCCTGATTATCCTTTTTCAAAACAAATGGATCTGAAGAGGATAAAGACAATGCATATGTAACACTATATATTGTGTAATATGCCTTATGTAATAGGCAATATATGATTTAAAATAGATATCTTACTACATATTACATGCAGCACATTACTATACCACAGATCTCAAAGTATACCCACCTAGACCTGTGAAGTATATTAATATTATTTACAGTGGCCACCATTAATTACAATATTCAATCAGATTCTCCCTGGTTGATGCCCTGTTGAACAGCAAACGATCCTTTTCCAATGTCAGAAAACACAGCCTGGGAGGGATTTCTCACGAATCCTCCTGCCGATTGTCCACTACCTACTTCACAATCACAATGACAGACAATTGGTGAACCCTAAGTACTGGACTATAAAATCCCCCAAGACACAAGTAACAACAACAACAAACCACTAAAGCCAGAAACAATTATACAATTGCTAAGGCACAAACAGCAAAATCATTAAAGGTACCTTTATCAAATTGCTGTTCCCTCGTTTTTCTCTTTAATTTATTGTTTTCTCATTTTCCTCTTTAATTTTTTATTTCTTTCTTTTTTTAAGTTACCCAGTTTACCAAAATGCGCAGACGCGAATGCGCAGACCCAACGCGCTGCTGTCGCCCACGTCTCGCGCAGGCAGCGTGCCAACGCAACCAGACAATGAAAGTGCCTTATATCATTGATGGGGTTTTACCCGCGTCCCGAGCTGGTTCGAGGAGCTGTGGTCCCTTCCAGGAATTCCCCGGTGCCGGCACAAGGTCCCAGAGATCCTGGGATCCACGGCAGGTCAGGCAGATTATCCCATCCTCGTCGCCAGAAATGATACCGAAAAGTCGTCAAACAGACTCTTTAACACTGTTTTGAAAGTGTTAAAAAGCAGGCACTTCTATTACAGCGCGCTGGGGGATCGCTCCTCTAATCGAGTGTGCATTCCGCTTTCCTCTGGTTTTACAGATCGTGGAACTCCTCAAACAGCAAAACATGCCAACCAATGTTACAGACGTCTCGTGCTCTTTCACCAGCGTGTGCAGCAGCAACAAGAAATCTGGAATGAGCGTCTACAGAAACACGTACGTATTTACCCAATTCAGAACAATGCGTTACATCCGCTGGCCGTACTTCATTGGCAGTAACCCCTCCTGGATTAACACCCTCTGTGGATGGCGCGGGTGCCAACTGTTGGCAATCAGGGCAGGACATAAGAACGCTCCTGGCCTGATCCACTGTCATTTGAAGTTGTCGTTTTAACGCCTTTGCACTCTGGTGAAAGAATTTATGTGATCATTTAGCTTGCTCCAAGGCTTTAGGCACAGTGAGCGGCACAGCTCGTGCATCGGCCCTCCTACTGCCTTCCGCAAGTGGTCCTGGAAGGGCCACTGCGAGAGCGGGTGTGCATTGCATAATACCTATGATGTCTATGATTTATTAGAAACCATAGCATTCTCAATTCAGCCATCAAAAGAGGATTATCCTCTTCCTTAAGAAAAGAAGCTTCCAGGCGGTTAAGTATGCCAGCCGCATAATATGAGCCAGTTACAACATTCAAAGGCTTGTTACAGAACACCTCAAAGCGATCCTAACAGCTGTCAGCTCAAGAACTTGTTTGACTCTTGGTCTCTTTTTCTACCTTGTGTTTGCAGCACTGGGTATCTGAGTTTAGCCATGTAATTACAACTTTATGTGAGCGACCACAGGCATCAGTAAATAGAGTCTTGTCGCTTACTGGTCGTTGCTGACAGCAGCATGTATTGCGAATTCTCCTTCGTTGTAGAAAGAAATATACCTTCAGGTCTACCCCATACATAGCATATAAACATTCTCTGCCTTTAATTATCGGTTTTGCATACATTTCTTTTATTATCCAAACTGTTTTCATTGGTGTGTGAGCTAGAAAAACCCATACGGCCACAGTCACCTTTCTCCCTCCTTGAGCTCTCCTGACCTGCGGTTCCACCACTGGTGTCTTCTTTCTTGATCCCTCTTGACTGGCAGGTGCGCTCCAACCCTCCTTTATCCATCACTCTTCCTCATGGGTTCACCTCCTTCCTTGCTTTTCCTTTGCATGCTGCTCCCCCTGAAGAGAAACACACAGAGGACTGAGCTACACCAGCCCAAGGGCACTACAGTCAGACAGGGGCTGAGTCCGGGGCTGACACCTCCCCACACCCCACAGCGCGCCCACCTTGCCTTGGCACCAACCCCTGGCACAGCCCTTCCCCTCAGCTCTGCCGTCCCTGCAGCACAGCTTCCGCACGTGCCCTGCTCAGGCTGGACCCCAATGTCACGGGTTAGAGATGTCACAGCTCAGTACAAATGCCCACGGTCCTCACCTGCTCTTTGGTACTTGCGGAGGGTCACGTCGCTGTGCCCCAGGGCACTGGCCTGCACGGCCCTGCCCGGCAGCGGGAGCGTCTGGAGCTGCCGGCTGGTTCTCCAGCTTTAGGGTCACCCGCAGCAGCCCGCTCTCCTCAGCTCTGCACACCCAGCCAGTTGCGCCGCCCAGGCAAAGTCAGCTTCACCCTCTGCCCTACACCTCACCTGCAAACAGCCAACTCTTCAGCTGACAACCGTCCAAAACCCACCGACAAACCCTCCAAATCTCAGCCTTTCGCTTTCAGCTGCTGCCTCTAGTGCATCTCACAGACAAGCCTCCAAAATCCCCTCATCCTGCAATAATACTCCAGCACTCATCGCCTGCGGGAACAACCGCCACAATACCATGCAAACACCAACCAGTTCTGGCACGGAAATACCGCTTTCTCCTCCAGATCCCACCTACACCAACTGCTGACAAACACACGCTGTCCTCACCAAAGCCAAACGCTGCAACAACCAGCGACAACTCAAATGTGCGTGTGCGGCGCAAAACCGCAGGTGTGAGCTAACGCAGAGCTGGGCTTGACAGCTGCACAGTGTGCACCCTGTGGCTTAACGTGGCCAGTCACTGCCATTCCGCCTTCTCCCTGGGAGAAGCGCATGAGCACAGGCTGCTTCAAGGCACGATGCGAACGGTTTGGATCTCCGGGTCTCTGAGGGCGAGAGCGATAAATGTGACCTGTGTGTGCCGCAGGAACTTCCCGGCCACTTGCTCCTCCATTCAGTCAGGTGCTGCAAGAGAGGGACAGACAAAGAAACAGTTAGGACCGGATTAACAACCTCGTCATCCCTGTCCCCAAACCTGCAGGCGTCCTAGGAGGCCTGATCTAAGTTTGGCTCTTCTCCCGCTCTTTGCTGGAATACTTCACTGCACAAATTTCTGTCATGAACACTCTCTTAACCAGTCTGATGTGTTCATAGCTCCCAGCCCAGCGTCCATTCCTCAAGGTACCTCAGCATTTCCCTTTGAAACCAGACCTGAGTGCCATCCCGTCCTGAGCTCCCTCAGCATTGCCCCCTGCAGCCTCCCCGACGCCATCTCCTCCCCGAGGTCCCTCAGCCTTTCCCACCAAAGCCCCCCCGATGTCACCCCCTCCCCGAGGTCCCTCAGCCTTTCCCGCCAAAGCCCCCCCGATGTCACCCCCTCCCTGAGGTCCCTCAGCCTTTCCCACCAAAGCCTCCCCGATGTCACCCCTCTCTGAGGTCCCTCAGCCTTTCCCGCCAAAGCCCCCCCGATGTCACCCCCTCCCTGAGGTCCCTCAGCCTTTCCCGCCCAAGCTCCTTCCCCGCCGTCCCGCCCTCAGGCTCCTCCGCCGCTCCCCCCGTTCCCGGCCCCTCCCGGCGGCAGCGCCGCCCCCGCCCCTCGCGCCCCCTGGCACCGCCCCCTCCCGCTCGCCTTCCTCCCTCTGCCCTGTGGCACCACGGGCTCCCCCCTCCGCCCCACGGTCCCGCCCGAGCCCCGCGCAGCGCTCAGCCCGGGGCTCCCTTCCCTCACAGCCGCCCGCGTGTTTCCCCCTCGCCCCTTGCTCGGCCCGGGGCCGCGCTGTTGCGGCTGCCTGCCCCTCGCCTTCCTCCTGCCCAAACCAGCCCGTCCCTCCCCCTCCAGCCTCCCCCCTCAGCCGGGACCGGGGCGGCCCCGGCCGGTCTCCCCGGTGTCCGCCCGCCCCTCGCTCACCGCCGGCCCCGCCGCTTCTCGCGCGCTCCTCCCGCCGCCGCACCGGCGGCACGCACTCCCCCGCCCCCGCACTTACGCAGCGTGGCCCCGCCCATCCGGCGCAAGAGCCAATCCCGTCCGGCGCCCGCCACTGGGCCCCGCCCCCCCTCCCGGCCCGGAGCCGCCGACGGCCGCAGAGCGGCGCTGTCCGCCCGCAGCGCGGCCCCGGCCTCGGCCCCGGCGGGGCAGCGGCAGCGGGGCCGGGAGCGCTCGGGCTGCGCCTGTCCGGGACGGCCCGGGACCGAGGGCTCCGCCGCCTGCCCGGGATGGCCCGGGACCGAGGGCTCCGCCGCTGCAGCCCGTTTCGTGCCGGTTGCACCCCCGGCTTACACGGCTGCAGCCTTCCTGCTGCTTTAGTTCACACATCTTTCTTCCTTCTACCTGCACAGCAGTTCACACTCACAAACGTTGCAGAACAATCTACAAACATTACAAAGATAGACCACGGACCACAGCTTCCTGAGCTTTCGGGTTAAAGTTCCTGTAGATCCCCATGTTTCAATAAAACAGACACCACCAGTAGAGCTGCTGCCTCTGCCGTCTTTGGTCAGAAAGAAGTGACAACACCAGAAAACACATTGGCAGCCGGTGCTTTGACCAGTGAAGGTGGGATCTACAAAAGTCTGATTAAACCAAACAGCCTGAGGTCTTTAGCAAGCTGCAGATCTGCCAGGCATGCTGAAATGCCTGAAATTTACTCCTGCAATATTCCACAATCGAACAGCCCTTCATCTCAAATCTCATCTCAAAGTTCCAAGCCAGTACATTAACAGCTGTCACTAGGTATTAGAAGACCACTGCAAGATCGTACTGCTTTTTGAGTTCAATAAGAATTTTTCAATAAATCGAAACGCAAGCAGTTTCTGCAGTCTGTTGCTCATCCTCCTGTTCATTCCTTAGCACTACAGCAATCGGTTTTTATACGACGTGTCAGCAGAGGCGTTTGAAAAACCCCAAACAAAACTTATTCCAGTCCACGGACCCCCTCGCTGCCCCGCCTCACCCTGAGCCCCACGATCAGCACTTGGTGTGGGAGAGGAGCATAGCTCGACATGTTGTATCTGGGATGCTGTATCTATTACGCTGTACCTAGGATGCTGTATCTGGGATGCTGTATATGGGATGCTATATCTGGGATGCTGTATCTGGGATGCTGTACCTCGGCTACTGTATCTGGGATGGCATATCTGGGATGTTGTATCCGGGATACTGTACCTAGAATGCTGTATCTAGGATGCCGTATCTAGGATGCCGTATCTAGGATACTGTATCTAGGATGTTGTATTTGGAATGCTGTATCCGGGAAGCTGTATCGGGGATGCTGAATCTGGAATGCTGTATCTGGGATGCACCCGACCAAGTGCCTTTGTGTGAACATGAAACAGCCGTCTATACAGAGCTCCCTTGAATCTGTCCGCGTGTGAAATGCAGGACTGGGCAACGTCGTGCAACACGCGGAACCTGGCCAACAAACGGCGCAGCTGAGCACTCACTCCAGCTTAAGCACGAATGGAGCCTGCATCAAGGCACACGCATGTGGACAGACAATCGTTTGTAGACACACATGCTTTCACGCACACGGCCGTCCAAGTACAGGGACGTATCTGCACGTACCCTCCAAAAGAATATTCTCGTGCAGCCACGTATGCGTGATGCAGTACGACAACCATCAATGCACACCTGTTTGCCTTCAAGCATGTAAGCACGTATCGCGTACGTCTCTCTGTGCATAGATGGGAGTGGGCGCGCATGCGGATATGTGCATGTGTATGGCCAGGCGTCTGCTTAAGCATCAGTGTGTGAAAATGTAGGTGCTTTTCTCTAGCTGCGTTCGTACGCGCGAGGTGGTGGGAGCACCTACCTGGGAGCTTGTGGAAAGGTTTCTGCTTGGTTTTCAGTGAGGAATCGTGTGTGTTCACGTGGACAAAAACAATACGTAGCAACTAGGTTCCAGCGCAGAAAACGCATGTGTTCCGATGCGCTCTCTTTCTCTCCCTATACCGAGTCGTGTATAGAAACCGCTAAGCCTGCGATCGGCAAGTAAGCTACCACGAAGCGTGCCGTACGGAGAAAATACCAACACATCCTCCGTCCACACCTTGTTTTTGATACGTGCTTGAACTCAAATACCTTCGTGCTGCTGTGGCATAAATGACGTCCCCCAGAATATGTGATTGCGCACACCTGTGCAATTGCTTGGTTCTACAATCAGTCCTGGTGTGCGGAGCTTTCAGAACTGGCTCTGCGGAGTCGTCTGCGGAAATGCCGCTGACGGAACACGCACCCTCGATTGTTTACCAAAATATAGGCAGACGCGTTTTACCACGTCGTTCAGCATGCAGAGAGCTACGTCTGTTACGAAGAGACAAGGGAAACGCGTGTGCACGCACAGAAGAAAAACCCTACCAGGTGCCTTTGTGTGAACGTGAAACAGCCGTCTATACACTCGCAGGCACGAGAAGGTGCATCAATGCAGTCACACAGCCACCAGCTTTTGAGCACAGGCTCTGCTGGTTTTCGCACTTTTCAGGCACAATCCCGAAAGCCGCGCACAATGCCCTTCATTCGCTAAATGTCGTCTAGGGAAGCATTTCTCCGGTCGATCTACCGCTCAGCTTTCTTCTGGCGTTACTGAGAAATGTCAGCGCAGGGAATCCGTCTCTGTCGAGCACACGTCAATCCCTCTTCGGTTTTCCTTTGTTGACTCTGCCTAGATGATTTCCCTGATCTCTCTTCACAAGGAGCAGTCGTGGCTGTGCTGTTTTACACACAGACACAACCAACGCACACCAAGTGTCCAGAGACACACTCCGCTGAGCTCAACACTAGCGCAGATGCACATGTTCGACGAAATGAGCACACAAGTTTGTGGAGAGAAAGACATGGACTCACACGCGTGTGGAGCGACGAATAGATACAGCAGGCGCCAGGACCACAGACTGACCTACAGTCAGACTGTCCCCACACCAACAGGGACCGCTCTGCAGCTATCCTAGACGTTGATTATCGAACCAGCCACACTGACCTGCCCCAAACTCCCAGACACTTACAGGCAAGACACAATCTCTCCGACAAGCACACAGGTGTTCGCTCTCAGCTGTAGATCAGGGACAAGCTTGCGCAGTGACGCCCTGTTGCTCTTTCGCCTTAAGGCATGATCTCTTTCGTTTCTCTTGTACATCGGCTGCGGAAAGCTATTCCTCGCGCACTGTGAAGCATTTGCCAAGAGTGAGAAGTAGCTTAGAGCAGCATTCAGTTCTGCCTAGGACTGTCTTTGCTCCTTTACTAGAAGAGCTCCCGTGCATCTATACGCATGAGAAATGCAGGACTGGGCAACGTCGTGCAACACGCGGAGCTTTGCTAAAAGACGGTGCAGCTGTGCACTCACTCCAGCTTAAGCACGAATGGAGCCTGCAAAAAGGCACACTCATGTGGACAGAAAATCGTTTGTAGACACACACGCTTTCACGCACACGGTCGTCCAAGTACAGGGACGTATCTGCACGTACTCTCCAAAAGAATATTCTCGTGCAGCCACGTATGCGTGATGCAGTACGACAACCATCAACGCACACCTGTTTACTCTCAAGCATGTAAGCACGTTTCGCGTACGTCTTTCTGTCCAAAGATGGGAGTGGGCGCGCTTGCGGATGTGGGCATGCGTACGGCCAAGCGTTTGCTTAAGCATCAGTGTGTGAAAATGTAGGTGCTTTTCTCTAGCTGCAATCGTGCGCACGAGGTGGTGGGTGCACCTACCTGGGAGCTTGTGGAAAGGTTTCTGCTTGGTTTTTAGTGGGGAACCGTGTATGTTAACGTGGACAAAAACAATACGTAGCAACTAGGTTCCAGCGCAGAAAACGCATGTGTTCCGATGCGCTCTCTTTCTCTCCCTATACCGAGTCGTGTATAGAAACCGCTAAGCCTCCGATCGGCAAGTAAGCTACCACGAAGCGTGCCGTACGGAGAAAATACCAACACATCCTCGTCCACACATTGTTTCTGATACGTGCCTGAACGCAAATACCTTCGTGTTGCTGTGCCATAAAAGACGTCCGTCAGAATATGTGACTGCGTGCACCGGTGCAATTGCTTCGTTCTACAATCAGTCCTGGTGTGCGGAGCTTTCAGAACTGGCTCTGCGGAGTCGTCTGCGGAAATGCCGCTGACGGAACACGCAGCCTCGATTGTTTACCAAAATATAGGCAGACGCGTTTTACCACGTCGTTCAGCATGCAGAGAGCTACGTCTGTTCCGAAGAGACAACGGAAACGCGTGTGCACGCACAGAAGAAAAACCCGACCAGGTGCCTTTGTGTGAACGTGAAACAGCCGTCTATACACTCGTAGACACGGGAAGGTGCATCAATGCAGTCACACAGCCACCAGCTTTTGAGCACAGGCTCTGCTGGTTTTCGCACTTTTCAGGCACAATCCCGAAAGCCGCGCACAATGCCCTTCATTCGCTAAATGTCGTCTAGGGAAGCATTTCTCCGGTCGATCTACCGCTCAGCTTTCTTCTGGCGTTACTGAGAAATGTCAGCGCAGGGAATCCGTCTCTGTCGAGCACACGTCAATCCCTCTTCGGTTTTCCTTTGTTGACTCTGCCTAGATGATTTCCCTGCTCTCTCTTCACCGAGGCAGTCGTGGCTGTGCAGCTTTACACACAGACACAATCAACGCACACCAAGTGTCGAGAGACACACTCCGCTGAGCTCAAAACTAGCACAGACGCACATGTTCGACGAAATGAGCACACATGCTTGTGGAGAGAAAGACATGGACTCTCACGCGTATGGAACGACGAATCGATACAGCAGGCGCCAGGACCACAGACTGACCTGCAGGCACACTGTCCCCACACTAACAGGTACCGTTCTGCAGCTATCCTAGACGGTGATTATCGAACCAGCCACACTGACCTGCCCCAAACTCCCAGACACTTACAGGCAAGACACAATCTCTCCGACAAGAACACAAGTGTGCGCTCTCAGCTGTCGATCAGGGACAAGATTGCGCAGTGATGTCCTGTTGCTCTTTCGCGTTAAGGCATGACCTCTTTCGTTTCTTTTGTAGATCACCTGCATGGCGCCTTTCCTCGGGCCACTGTGAAGCATTTGCCATAGGTGAGAAGTAGCTCGGAGCAGCGTTCAGTTCTGCCTGCGACTGTCTTTGCTCCTTTACTAGCAGAGCTCCTTTGCATCTGTCCGCGTGAGAAATGTAGGACTGGGCAACGTCTTGCGACACGGGGAGCTTTGTCAACAAACGGCGTAGCTGTGCACTCACTCGCGCTTATGCACGAATGGAGCCTGCAAAAAGGCACACGCATGTGGACAGACAATCGTTTGTAGACACACATGCTTCCATGCACATAGTTGTCCAAGTACAGGGATGTATCTGCACGTACCCTCCAAAAGAATATTCTCGTGCAGCCACGTATGCGTGATGCAGTACGCCAACCATCAACGCACACCTGTTTACCCTCAAGCATGTCAGTACGTTTCGCGTACGTCTCTCTGTGCATAGATGGGAGTGGGCGCGCTTGCAGATGTGTGCTTGTGTGTGGCCAGGCGTTTGCTTAAGCATCAGTGTGAAAAATTAGGTGCTTTTCTCTAGCTGCGTTCGCGTGCACGAGGTGGTGGGTGCGCCTACCTGGGAGCTTGTGGAATGGTTTCTGCTTGATTTTCAGTGGGGAATCGTGTGTGTTCACGTGGACAAACAGAAGGCGTAGCAACTAGGTCCCAGTGCAGAAAACGCAAGTTTTCCGATGCACTCTCCCTATATGGATTCCTGTATAGAAACCGCTAAGCCTGCGATCGGCAAGTAAGCTACCACGAAGCATGCCGTACGGAGAAAATACCAACACATCCTCGTCCATACATTGTTTCAGATTCGTGCCTGAACGCAAATACCTTCGTGCTGCTGTGCCATAAAAGACGTCCGTCAGAATATGTTACGAGGGCACCGGTGCAATTGCTTGGTTCTACATTCAGTCCTGGTGTGCGGAGCTTTCAGAACTGTCTCTGCGGATTCGTCTGCGAAAATGCCGCTGACGGAACACGCAGCCTCGATTGTTTACCAAAATATAGGCAGACGCGTTTTACCACGTCGTTCAGCATGCAGAGAGCTACGTCTGTTCCGAAGAGACAACGGAAACGCGTGTGCACGCACAGAAGAAAAACCCGACCAGGTGCCTTTGTGTGAACGTGAAACAGCCGTCTATACACTCGCAGACACGGGAACGTGCATCAATGCAGTCACACAGCCACCAGCTTTTGAGCACAGGCTCTGCTGGTTTTCGCACTTCTCAGGCACAATCCCGAAAGCCGCGCACAATGCCCTTCATTCGCTAAATGTCGTCTAGGGAAGCATTTCTCCGGTCGATCTACCGCTCAGCTTTCTTCTGGCGTTACTGAGAAATGTCAGCGCAGGGAATCCATCTCTGTCGAGCACACGTCAATCCCTCTTCGGTTTTCCTTTGTTGACTCTGCCTAGATGATTTCCCTGATCTCTCTTCACACAGAGCAGTCATGACTGTGATGTGTTACACACAGGCAAAGCCAACGCACACCAAGTGTCCAGAGACACACTCCGCTGAGCTCAACACTAGCGCAGATGCACATGTGCGACGAAATGAGCACACAAGTTTGTGGAGAGAAAGACATGGACTCACACGCGTGTGGAGCGACGAATAGATACAGCAGGCGCCAGGACCACAGACTGACCTACAGTCAGACTGTCCCCACACCAACAGGGACCGCTCTGCAGCTATCCTAGACGTTGATTATCGAACCAGCCACACTGACCTGCCCCAAACTCCCAGACACTTACAGGCAAGACACAATCTCTCCGACAAGCACACAAGTGTCCACTCTCAGCTGTAGATGAGGGACAAGCTTGCGCAGTGACGCCTTGTTGCTCTTTCGCGTTAAGGCATGATCTCTTTTGTTTCTCTTGTAGATCGGCTGCTGAGCGCCTTTCCTCGGGCCCCTGTGAAGCATTTGCCATAGGTGAGAAGTAGCTCGGAGCAGCGTTCAGTTCTGCCTACGACTGTCTTTGCTCCTTTACTAACAGAGCTCCCGTGTATCTGTCTGCGTGAGAAATGCAGGACTGGGCAACATCGTGCGACACGCGGAGCTTTGACAACAAACGGCGCAGCTGTGCACTCACTCGCGCTTAAGCACGAATGGAGCCTGCATCAAGGCACACGCATGTGGACAGACAATCGTCTGTAGACACACATGCTTTCACGCACACGGTCGTCCAAGTACAGCTGCGGGGTGCGCGGCCCCTCGGGCAGGGTGCTCCCGGTCTCTTGGCCGAAGGCTGGGGCTGGCAGATGGGTTCAGGCGCTTTGGCCTGCTTTTTTGCCAGCGCTGCCTTCTCGGTGCCGTGAAGAAAATCCCGCGTGATTGTTTCCGCTCGCTGCTCAGGAGATTCCACGTCTGGGGCCGTGGACTGAGGAGGAACGTTTGCGAGTTGGAGGACGCTACAAGATATTCCCCGTGGAAGCCGGAGAAGAGGTGAATTGGCTGCCAGTGGAGCTGTGTTCCGTGCAGTCTTCAGTTTAGGACGTTCAGTTTGTCCTTCCAGAAAAGGAGCAGTCATTAGCAGGCCTGGGAGAGGCCATTAAGTGCGTGATCAGAATGGAAGCCAGATTGCACTCGACGTTGCTGCTGTCGGTCTTGGCTTTCGGTGGTTTCCCCACGGCTGCCTAGTGTTTGGGAGCGCGGAGGGGGCGTTTTTTCTTCCCCAAGGAGAGGCTGTGCTTAAAAAAGAATTTGTTTCCTCAGAGAAGTGCAAGTCCGTGTGTGTAAGCCAGCCAAAATCGCCAGCCGAGTCAAGTTCCGAGTGTGCGTCTGTCAGACGGCCGCTTGACGTTGCCGAGTTCCCAGCTGTGCAGTTGTACTGGCGAAGGGCAATGCAGGACGGAAGGGTTTTTTCTGCTGCGGGGACCCAGCCGCCCCCCTTTTCAGCGGAAAGCAAGGGAGCGCGGTTTATTGTTCCCTTTGCAACGCGGCTGCTGGCGCGGGAGGGCTGGAGGGCTGGAGGGGCGGAGCGCTGGTTGGCTGCCTAGGCACGTCAGTCGCCACTCTGTCCGCCTATCAGGTTGCCAGAGGGGCGGGCGTTGAGGTCTCCGTACTGCGCATGCCCGACTCGCGAGCGCTGCTAGGCGGCGAGAGAGGTGATTGACGTGTCCTAGGCAGCCAACCGGGACGCGGCAAGGGGCGGGTGCTGCGGTCTCGCTACCGCGCATGCCCAAAGCACGAGCGCCTGGCGGGAGCGGAGCGGCGGAAGAGGCGGCAGGTGAGTGCGGCCGCGGCGGGGGTGACCGTGCCGGTGGAACGGGGCGGGCGGGATTTGCCGGCGCGAAGGCGTTCGTCTCCGGTTCCCCCCAGCCAAGCGGGCGAAGCTGGCGGGAGGCGTGTGACCCTGCGGGCAGGTGCGCTGAAGGCTGGCGGTCTGGAGCTGTGTCTCCCTCCGGCGCAGCGCCCGTGCCCGGTCCGGCGGTCCCTCCGGGAGCGGCGCAGCCCCCGTTAGTCGAGGGGACGTTGAAAAGCAGAGCCGGTGGCGTGGCGAGTGGGGCGCCGCTTCGGCGGGAGCTCGGGGCGAGGCGCGGCGGGTTCTGTGTCCTGTGGGCGCGGCTTTCGCGCCGCGGCTGTCTGTGTGCTAGACGCCCTGAGTCCTAAGAAGATGTATCTTTTGGGATTCGTTCTACAAGTCAAAGAGAGGAGCCGAATATGTGCTGAATGTTATAGTTAGAACTGATATTCTGTGAAGAAGTGAAGTGGTCTGAAAAAAAGACGCATTTCTTAAAAGCTAGTGCAGCATTGTGTATCTTCACATGAATCGACTCAAACGTCCCCCCCGTAAATAAAACCCAGCTCCCCCCAGAAACAACATAGAAGAAACGAGCTAGCAGAGCTCCTGTGACAAAAGGAGATCAGTATTTTTCCCTCAGTTTTTTCCTTATCTGAAGAAATCAAAGAGAATTTTAGATCGTATTTTTTCCGTCTAAATCAAGTGTTGGCGTAGACTTTTGTGTTCAGATAATCAACATTGTCTGTAAAGAATTGTTTAACAAAAACAAGCAGAAACCAAAACCAGGTTCAGACCTGTAAGAAGCATAGAATAATTTCGTTTGTAAGAAACCATCTAGGGGGGTCACCTTGTTGAATTGCCTTCACAATGAGATCAGGTCACTGAATGCCTTGTCTACTGAAATTCTGAATATCTCCAAGGTTGGGGATTCCATGGGCTCCCCGGGAAGCTGGTGCTTAAGCATTTGTGTCACCAAACATGCTAAAAAAATACCTCACTAGTTAGCTTTGTTTTACCGTGAGAAGCTTTTGTTCTCTTCCTAGGTGTTGCAACCATCATTATTGTGGGTGATGAAGGAGCTTCTGGGGTGGTTGGGATAGCTCATTCATCCCAGCATGTTCTGATTGGAGAACCTTCAGGAAATTATAATGGGACTGCTCTTATTAGGTGAGTACATCACTCATTTATCCAAAACAGCTCTGTTTCAAAAGCTATGAGGCTCCACATTTGGCAAGAATTAATTGAATGCTGCATTTCATTATCACTTCTAAAATCATAAGTATTTTCAAAATTAGATGCTTGTTTTTTAAGAAGGGCAGAACATACTACGTAGGTGTCTTTTCAGTATTGCTGAGGAGCTTTAGATATGTCTTCCAATTATTTACAACATAGATTCATTAAAGGAAAGAGGATTCTAATCAAAGGAATAGGGGAAGGCAGTCAATTATATTTGAAGATGCTTTGTGCTTTTCAGGATTCAGTTCAGGATTGGTGCTTGAACTGAAATTCGGTACATTGTTACGATGATCAGCATAACCAAAGCAGCACTGGGTCTTAGTTGAAACAAGATGCAATTCTTTCACTGCATTCAGTCAGCTGAAAACAAGATGAAGAAATCACAATGTTACCATACCTTCTAACAGAATTGGAGAAAAAGTATTACAACACTTTCCCTTAGTGAAACAGCAAATAGAAGCAAGAAAACAAGATTCTCATGCTGCCCTGAGAATCCCAACAGACAAAGGGATGCTTTGTGCAGCACCAGTTTAGAACATGTACTAGATCATGGTATAGACAATTTCTTGCCATGCTTCAGTTCACCGACAATGTCATGAGTAGGATTAGCCTCTAGCTTTTTAGACAAGCAGCACACAGAACATTTCTCAAGTGATCTCATAGTACTATTATCGTATCTTTCTGCCTTCAAAACCAAATTACCTCTGGGTGCTACCCGTAAGTCCCATTTCCCTTCTGTTTTGCATGTCTGTTTCCTGAAAAGCAGAAAGACAGCTCAGTTTTCAGCTGCCAACGTTGGGCTGTATGCACAAAGAAACTATAAAGTGCTCTGGGTAAAAATACAGCTCAAGATGCCTCCCAACATGGGGAAGTAAATCAGAACTGCAGACACGTTATTGCTCTGAAGAGGTTATGGTAAAGATCTTAATAGTGACTTAATAGATTAAAATTCAAGCTTCACAGTGCTGGTAACATTTCTTCCATGCACAACAATATCTATGCTTTATATCTCTGGATTTGGTATCAAATATTAAAGGTAGAAGATTAAATCTGTGTTTGCATTCTGCAGCCTGACACGTGGCCCAGGGATTTTTGGTGAAATCATAATATATTGGAATATAACACCCCGTCATCACACAGAATTTATTGAGACGTTGGAGACCTTGACAATGCGAGACAGGCAGTGTGCAGCAGTGGTTCTAATACAGGTACAAGAGATTTTACACCAGTAGCTCTTTCAGGTTCTTCCTTTTATCTAGCCAGCATCTTGATTAGAAATTAGTTATACCTCTCTACCTGGAAATGGTTAATTGATTCTTCTCCCTAGGCTGTCGATGATAACCGTCCTGAGGAGAAGCATTACTACACATTTGAATTAACTGGGATCAGTGATGGAGGACTCATAAATGAATCTAGCAGCACAGCAAATATTACCATGGCCGCCAGTGATTTTCCATACGGAGAGTTTACATTTTCACGAGAAATATTGCTGACAACAGAAGAAGAAAAATGGGTATATGGTTAAAATTCCTTCTTACGTAAAATATCGATAGATATCAATATTGTCGGTAGATTTATACTTAACTTTAGGAAAAAAAAAAAAAGGCAGAGATTTATTCTGCATTTATCATAGCACAGTCCATCTGAGGCTTTTGGTGTTTTTAATACTCTGAGAAAGATGCCTGTCTGTTAAATTATGTGTATTCTGCACTTACTGCAGCAAATTGTCACCTGGCAGAACCGTTGAGAAGGTGCCTATAGAACAGTCTCAGAATGGTAACAGAAAAGCAAAGCCATTTTTTAAAGCAAATGTCCTCTCTCCCTCAGGTTAACATCACTGTTTTGCGTTCAAGGGGATCCTATGGCAAAGTGCGTCTTTGCTTCCAGAGAATAAATGGGACTGCAGAGGAGGGAGTTGATTTCACCCCCACAGTAAGGGAACTGTTATTTGAACCACATGAGGAGAGTAGAATGATTTCGGTTGAAATTCATGATGACGACTTTCCTGAAGGTCCTGAAGACTTTTCAGTGATGATTACCAAAGTGGAACTCCAAGGAAGGTCAAGATAAAATTAATTATAAGATAAAATTAATTAAAAGCAGGAGATCAAACTGTATTTGGAATCTGACCTACCTGCATAAAGGCACCGCTGGATTTCAGGTGTTTTACTGTAAAATTTCATATGGCAGCTATAATAGTAATAATAATACAAATTGGATGTATGGCAATCCAAATTCTTTCAACATTAATTTTAAGATTTTGCTGATTCAGATTTATTAAAGCTGAAAGTCCATCCATTACATAGAAGTTGTCAAATCACATGAAACTCAAAGAAGAAGATAAAATGTGAAAGAAAAAGCGAAAGACCCACATTTCTGTGAAAAAACTGCCAGTTTTGCAGATATAGTTTGAAAAAGTGTGACCAAAAATCTTCAGTGGTAACTGTCAGAAAATAAAAGTATTTGTGGTAATTGAAAATTGTCATACTTGCATTACAATACTTTTGCAAGATTTTTTTTTAATGTAATATTCCTTTTTATGTTCTTGCAAGTGGATTTGATTTCACCGTAAAGGAAAATGATCTACAGATAGCTCAACCCCTAGTAATAGGAAATATCTCCACAGTACGAGTCACTATAGCAAAAAGTGATAATGCAGAAGGCATCATAGAATTTGATCCACAGTATATCCTTCTACAGGGTAAGTTTACCAGAGGTTTTCACTATGGTTTAGAGGATAAGCCTGTGGCTCTCTCACAAATTTTGAAATAAAATAACTTTTTTTTCCCAATTTTTCTTGAAGTTCAAGAGGATGCTGGATTAATCATGATTCCTGTTGTGAGAAAGCGTGGAACGTATGGCGATGTAACAGCCAATTTCCTTTCTCGAAGTATTTCTGCACTTCTGAACGCTGACTACATCATCCATAATGATTCTGTCATTTTTTATCGTGGCCAGAACCAGACTTTTATCTATATCTCTATCACAGATGATGAAGAAAGGTAATTATTTTTTTCAGATATTTATTCACTAATCTACTTCTGAGAAACTGTTTTTTAGCACGTGCAGTGTGCCTGTCAGCAGAGTTTGAATTGAAAAGCAAATTTCTGCAGCCCTGAAATATTTAAAGGGAGGGAAAAGAAGCTATGATTGGAGTTTCATAGTGCCTGTTAAATTTTATGCAAACAACTACATTCTTTTTACCTAGATTATCAGAAAGTTTGGGTGTTAATAGTATTGCTGTGAATAATAAAATATTTTGCTGATTTTTTTTTTTTTTTTTTAAATTTAGCACATGTGGAAAATAAAACAATATTTTTATTTCAGATATCACCATTCTCTGCAAATGGGGGGAATCTTCTGCTGTATGCTTACAGAGATGACTTCTGTATATTTTTAAACACATCCAGCTGGACGCATGGTTGAATGACAAATCATAATTTTAATTTTTTGTTCTTGTGTGTCTCAGAAGGTCTTTTTTTCTGGTTTTTTTTTCCATGCAGCGAATTTGCGGAGCAATTTGAAATCCAGCTGACGGGAGCCACTGGTGGAGCAGCCCTTGGGCTCCATCTACTGAGCCAGGTCACCATTGCCAAAAGCGACTGCCCCCAGGGCATCATCCGATTTCTCAGCCAAAGTCGAATTACTCTTCCCAACCCCGATACACCGACAACAGTGTCGCTGGTGCTGGAAAGGACAGGAAAATTGTTTGGGGAGACACAGGTGGGCCCTGGTTCTCAAAAACTGAACGTTTTCCAGTGACAAGGCCAAAAATCTTCTTTTTTTGCGTCAGGGGCTTCCTTGTGACTGATTTCTAATGGGATAGTTGCAGCTTTTCATTAAGTGTGAATTCTGTATAGTTGCAGAAGAACAGAAAATATTGTTACTTTTTTGATCTTCTCTTTGTCCTCCTGCTTTTCTCCTTTTATTATGGTCTGGTGTACTTTATTTTGAACCATCTCCCAATCCCATTGAAAATATAGTTAATTTCATGCACCACCGCTAATTTAATTGAACTCAGTTGAATTACTTCCTGAAGCTGGTCAATTTATTTTTATTTTCAGTAAATTGTTTACTATGAGGCCTCTAGACTTTTTTTAGTCTGTATGTATCACTGCCAAAGTGAAAGTATAAATATGAACCAAGATAAGGCTTCCACAGTCTGGGCAAATGATTGGAAAATTGGCATTAAAGGCCATGAGCTACTGCTCTCCTCATGTGAAAACTGCCGTGGTCTTCTTGGACTTTTCCTAGAAGTCATTGAAGAAAACTGAAAAACAATTAAGTGTCAAAATAATAATTTTAAGATGCTGAATAGGACCCCTTCAAAACCAATCTAATTTGTGGGAAATTTTGAAAATATTCTAGCTTTTAATCAGCCTGAGGAAGTGTGAATCGTGATTTGAGGCATTAAAAACTTCTATTGCAGAAAATATTTGTGGTTCTCAGTCTTGATATCACACTTGCCAGGGAATGTTTCTGGTCAGGATACTTATTTGGTGAGCTTTTCAAAACAACTTGTGAAAGGAAGAGAAAAGTAAACTGGCCTGTGCATTTCCTGTTACGTGCTACAGAAACCTCAGTTTATTTTCTTTTCTGTAACTAATATCTAGAATTTAATAAAATGGCATTGTGGCTAACTAGCACTTCAGAATTTCTATTTTGAATGTTTATTTTTCTCCAAAGGATTCTATATTTTCCCACATATAATCAATTATTAATATGTTGTGTTCTGTAAAAAGAGCACATATTTAAATGTAGCTTGTTAGCAGATGCAAGAATTTTTATGTCGCTTGTGTTACTCTGTCACTTCCCCCGACCTGGGAGGCAGTTATAATATGTCACTACTGTAAATCTGAAACTGGTATCTTCCACAGATTAATTGGGACATCTTGGGACCCAATTCAGAAGAGGTTTTTATCTCCCTTGAATAGTGACATTGGTGACCCTGTGAACGGATCATTCTATTTTGGAGAAGGGGAAGGAGGGCTGAGAACTATTAATCTACAAATCCATCCTCGTGAAGAAGTTGAAGTTCAGGAGATCTTCATTATTAGGCTGAGCCTTATGAAAGGTGAAGCAGAACTAGATCCTAAGGCAAACAGCATTACACTAATAGTAAGTCATTATTGCTTTTCTTCCTCTTGAGATCTCTGTTATTGGTATTTATCCTGCAAAGCTTTGAAGGGTAATCATAATGATTGAATAGCTTGTCATTTGCCTCTTTTTCTTTTGCCTCCCCTGCTACATGGGTTTGATGGTCGTGGTCAACGGGGCAGAGTCCAGTTGGGGCCTGTATCTAGTGCAGTCCCTCAAGAGTCAGTACTGGGGCCTGTATCATTCAATATATTCATCAATGACTTGGATGAGGGAACAGAGTGACTATCAGCAAGTTTGCTGATGACACCAAGCTGAGAGGAGTGGCTGACACTGGAAGCTGTGCTGCCATTGGGAGACCTGGACAGGCTGGAGAGTTGGGCAGGGAGAAATGTAATGAAATAGAACAAGGGCAAGTGTAGAGTCTTGTGTCTGGGCAGGAACAACCCCAGGTTCCAGTATAAGTTGGGAAATGACCTATTAGAGAGCAGACTCTCTCAGACTCTCTTCTAAATACTGATGTACTCTTGAGTCTTCTTAAGAGGAGAAAACTCAAGAGGAAGAACTAATTGATACATTCCCTATAGCATCTAGCAATGAAAATCTCAATGTTTCAAACAAGAATGCTATTCACTTTACATTTCTGATTGTTGAATTTTTTTTTATTCAATTACTTCCTTAAAGATACAGAAGTTTGGTGATCCCAACAGAATGGTACAGTTTGCTCCTGAATCGTTAACTGAGAAAAACTTCACAGAACCCTCTGCAGTGGAAGGGCCACAAAGTATTACACTGTTTGTCAGACGAATCCAGGGCACCATGGGAAACATAACGGTATTCTCACTCTCTTCCTAATCAACATTATAATCTGAAATAATCCTCTGTATCAATGCATGGAGGGAGATCTTATTCTGTGCCTTTCAATTGCGTATTTCTCAGATTTTGAAATGTCGCCTTTTAGACTGAGTTTAGCAAGGGCTCAGCTCTAGTAGTTGTGGTTTGTAGAGTCAGATTCAGTCTCCCCTGGTCAGTGAAAAAACCAGAAAACCAGCACTGGAGTGCTTGTCTTGCTTTCTCTCTCCCTCTGCTCCTGTGCTTTTGATGGGAGAACAGGAGAGACCAGACTTTCATAGTGAGCTTTCTTTGAGATCCGCGCAATTTACTCTTTTTCAGCCATATGTAAAGGTAAGAATCAGACATTTTAGAATCATCACCTACATTGTCTTTACCTAAAGTTGTTTGCAAGTCAGCATTTTCACAAGTACTCATTTATTTAAAAAAAAAAAAAAATAAAATAAAAAGCATCTAATGTGTTTAATGAGAACTCTTCACACCTTTCTGTTGTGAGGAATTCTGGAAACTGGAAAAACAGCAAGGATATCTTGGTGTAAAAATAGAAATAATTTCAAGCAATTGTTCAGAGATTCCGTATAGTTTTACGTAGGTGTCCAGAAGATATACAAAGGTAATCTTTGCATTTACAGTACTGCTGGAAGAACAACACACCACTTTGTAAGATAGTCTATGTGCTTCTTTCTATGCATACTTAAACAAATTTTTATTTTACCCATCTAAACCCAACCTATTCCGTATGCAATCTATACTGAACCATGAATGTGAAAGTTTCCGACTCTGTGGGTGATATTGCCTTCATTTTGTGCATTTTCTAAATAAATTTCAGGTTTACTTGGAAATACGTAGTGAATCTGACATCACGGGTGACTTTCTTAGGACAGAGGGATCTGTTGTCATTGCTGACCAGGAGAGCACAGCTGAGATAATCATCTACCTGTTACCTGACGATGTTCCAGGACTGGTTGAGAACTATGTGGTGCAGCTGATTTCAGTAGAAGGTGGAGCAGATTTAGACCAAGAGAAAAGAATTTCGGAAATCAATGTGTTTGCAAATGATGACCCCTATGGAGTGTTCGCCCTGTACTCTGACCAGCAGTCAGTACTCGTAGAGAGGAACCTGGATCGTCGGTATGTTCAGATCAATGTAACTCGGCATGCTGGGGCATTTGGAGAAGCAATTGTGGAGTACCATATCACATCTCATTGTGAAGAAGCACTAATTGAGCCTGAGAATGAGGTGGGATACCTCACAATAAAAGACGGTGCCAGCTTTGGAGTGAAAAGAGTGCCAATAAGCAACCAGGTCTGTATTATCCTTTTAAGTCACGTGGTATCTATTGTTTCCATTTGTGTTCATCACAATACAAATGTGCTGGAATAAGATACTGAACTCTCAATACTGTCCACTGTCAAGAAGCAGAAAAGAGAGTTTTGGTATAATGAATTTCCTATTTATGGACTAGAAGTGGGTTCAAATATCACATTTTCAGGTAATAACTGCAAAATCACTCTATGCATGCGTTCAAATATCCAGTGTTTCCTTCCATCATTGCTTTGTGTTACTATCAGTTCAATATTTTGTTATTTTATGTATTCAAATACTCTTATTAACCCTAAGAGTTAAGATCAAGCTGAGACCCACTATGTTAGATACAGTTCAGTAAAATGGCAATACTTGCTCTATAAACTCATCTTTCAATTAACTGCTGGTAAATTACAATCACAATATTGCTGTTTTAACTGTGTTTCTTTATAGAAAGATAATCAACAAAACGCTTGACTTGAAAACACTGCTTTTTCATGCAAACAACAAAATCTGCTGATTTTTCTGCCACTTAACTCTTTGAACTGGTGGTTATCGTGTTTTCAGTGGAATTACATTGCCACCATTTTAATTGCATTCTTCCTCTCAAAGGCGTTTATTGTACTGGGCTTGAATTTTACCCTGGAACTGACTAACGTAAGCCTGGTTGGGACAAGTGCCAAGGATGTGCCAAAATATTAGGAAAAGCGAAGTCAGCCATTCTGCTTGTTCCTGAGGAAGCTGCCAATTCACAGGTCAGTAGACTGACTGCAGTGTAATTTTCTACCGCAGAGGGAAGGTACGCTTCATTACAAAAGGCAGCCGCTATAAGAATTCAGTTTGCTCCTTAAAGTTTTCATCATTGCAAGCAATTTAATGACCAACAAGACTGTTCCAGTTATTACTTGTACTGTATATTGTCTTTTCTCTGATACAAATTCATATAGAGATGTGTAAATGCAGTTTGAAAAGGTCTCTTCATCTATAAAATGTAAATAGCATAAATATGATGATTTACTTATACTTTTGTTTACATGAAGTGGAAGTTCTGAGACTTAGAGGAAAATAGCTAGTTCTGGACGATGTTATTCCTTTAAGTACAGCAGCCCCAAAGTAGATAAGAGCATGCATGCAGTCTCATGTGCAAAAAGAAGTGGAGGTCATGCTGCGTTTTAGTGCAGTTGACAGTACCTTTGACTAATCACTGAGTGGGGAATTTTCCATTTGTCTGCTTTGTATGAGACAGAAAAAATATACTATACCTGTTCCAATATGGCATATGTGCTACAGTTCCCTTTTTATGTGGCAAGCAAAGACAACAGCATGCTGAGTTTTTGTCTCTTAAATTTTATTGAAGTCTTTATGTAATGATTTTAATTCTCTTGACACACTGTTTTGTCTTTCAATTTGGAATTGAACTTAATGCAAATGGTCTTTCTGTAAACATTGTTTACTACCATACATCCACTTATCATTTTAGAATGTGTGAATTATCTTTTCATTCCCATTTTTTGGTCAAAGAAAGAAAAGTACATCATACTATCAAGAATGTTTTTGTGAACAATGTAATGTGACAACAACTTACTTTCACTGGATAGACAAATAATACTTTATTTTAGACCTGTGTGTATCTGTATGGTACCACAGACATTGCATGTAAGCATTAAGGGCAGGTTGGTTTGTTTTCCTTTTGAATGACAGACACAAAATGCTATAGTCAGTGTTTTCAGTACCAAAATGTCATTCATACTGGTTCCTTTTTTTCCCTGATATCTAATTCTCAGAAGTCTAAGATTTAGAAATGTTGAAGAGTTGTGAAGAAAGCATTTATATATATATATATATACACAAACATATATAGACATGTACATACATATATTTATATGCATGTGTAACTACTGTTAAGATGCCTACCTTACAAAATATAGTACTCTTTCATATATGTTATTGTCCACTTTTATTCCATTTTCTATAACAAAATCCATTATGTTTCCACAGGTTGGCTTTGAATCTGTGATTTTACGACTTACAGACATTATAGCAGGGACAGGCCAGGCTGTCATCACCAGAAAAGGAGTTTATGGCTCTGTCAGGATCTCAGGATACCCAGCAGACCTGATCACCGACTTTGCTCAGTCAGGCAATATTACTCCTCTGTTTGGTGAGTAACAGTCTGAGGAAACAGCTATGAAAGTTGCAGAAGTGATGATACCACCTTTTAGTTATATATACCTCTGTATGCTCTCTCTATTAATAAAGCGTCATTAGATTGAAATGGTATGGTCTAATTTTTAGCTATAAGGGATGTGTTCATTTTATAAGCAAAAAAACCCTTCAACTTCATAGATCCATGTCTGGGAGGCAGGCACGATGCTGTGGCCATGAAGGACAGCTTCATATAGGAAAGACCCTTATCCAGTTTTCTTCTTCCTAAATGGAGTGGAATTGTGATTAAAGTCTGTACTTTAGCGCATTGCCAGATAAAAAGAGGATTCCTATTGGATTATTTTGACTTTTGCTCTCTCTCACTCTCTCTTTCCTTCAGGTACTGTTGCATTTTCCTCTGGTGAGCAAAGTAAAGTGATTTCATTTCAGGCCACTCCAAGCCTAAATAAATGTGAGTCATTTGCCATCACTTTAACAGCAGCGCACAGCAATGTGTCTGGTGGGGCTCGCCTGAGGTAAGGATGCTGCTTGTATTTTTGAGTCGCACCAATGCCATAAGAATTATGACCTGTGTACAGATACAAAACTTATACAAATCCCTGTTGTTATTATTCTAGGCAGCTAGTAACTTGTAGTCCATTCTTTGATAAATTTGTATAGCTTGTCTCAGGTGAGAACAAAGTGATCTAGATCTGACCTGTTCAGAACTGAGGCTTTTATCCAACTCCAGTCTATTTCATAGGTGCCTAGAATAACGGAGACAGTCAAGACAATGAAGATCAACAGTTTTAGCCGAAAGCAACTCTTAACAGTTTTCATTCGTGTCCCTAAAAATCCATATTTAGAAGGTCTTACATAACAAATTATTTATAATAAGAAAAATAAAACAAGAAATGTTCTGAAAATACCTAATTTATATAAACCTCCTTTTTATTTTTTAAAAAACCAAAACCATTACGTTTAATGTAGTTTTCCATCTCAGATAAGTTATCTGTTCTTCAAGCTATTTTATTTTCATTCATCCTTAGCCATTGATAGCTAGAAGTGGTGTAAAAAGAATGGACATGGAGTAACACCACGTATGGAGAAAGGTTTTGGCTTCGCCATGTTACAATTACAGTGGCAAATCTGAAGGAAGTCAGGAGTGAAATGGATGGATAAATCCTGAGATTGAGCCCTTCTCCTGGGCTTGTCTGTCCTGTGGACTGGTGTCCTCAGAGCCCCTATTTACCCTGTGAATCAAGTACATTAAGTATGTGAGAATGACCTTTCCTAGAAAACTGAAGATGACATCCCAGGGAGGGTAAAGGTGACTTTGAAGAGCTTTTGGCTCCCTTAGTGGTGGAAATGGTCTAGTTTTTTGACCAAAATCACTGTAATTTTAGTGCCATTTGATAGCCTCTAGCACTGAATAATAGGTCAGTTCTGCAGACAGGTATAAGACACAAGATTTAACGAAGAGTTTTGCCTCTATGCTTATTTTCTAATAAGAAAGGGATCTATTTAATATGAATGAAGTAGAGCTTAAGTTTATATTGATCACAGGGCTCAGATCTGGAAAAAAAATTCCTGTGAGGGGGCAGTTAGTATTTCAAAGCCCCACTGTAAGTTTTAAAATAACTTCCCCTCATTCTCTAGCTTCCTGGCTCTAACTGTAGATCTGTTAGGATCTGTCTATCCCTCAGTTTTCCTTTGAAATGGGAAGTTTGTTCTATAGATAAAACTGGTATTACTCGGGGTGGCTGTATTGTAATGTATCTTCTTTCATTGTGTCCAGAACGGAAAAACATCATACTTTACTTTGCTTCTCCATTTTCTCAGGAAGACTTTATTTTATTTAAACTTTACTCTGTATCCTGTGCTGATTTGGGTGCATTGCATCTGAGGAGGGCTGTTCGATCCTATTATTACAAAATCATTTTTCAGGCAATCATGTTACATCTTGCTTTGGTATGGTTGCTATTTCTTCCCTCTGCTATTAGACATTTGTTTGATCCGCTTTCTTACAGCCATCATTGATTGTTCACTGGAAATTATTCTGCTTTAATGTTTTACTTTTCTTCACGCTTCGTATTTCCTCTGTCAACTTTGGTGTCTTTTCTGTTTCAGATCGGGTTTTACAACAGCTGAAATTGAGCCAATGGGGATCTTCCAGTTTGCTCTTAACTCAAGGTCTGTTTCAGTTGAAGATGATGTTTGGGCAGACACACTACATGTCCAAAGATTGTTTGGTTTTCAAAGTAATCTCACTAAATTGACATATCAGACCATTCCAGGAAGTGCCAAACCACTAGAGGACTTTGTACCCATCTACAATGGAGAGCTTATGTTTTTACATTTTCAGACAAACACTGTGATAGAAATATCAATAATTGATGACTCTGTCTCTGCAATTGAGGAATTTTTTTTTGTAAATTTGACTTGTGTGGAAATTTTGGATGTTCAACCTGTGAACCTTGCCTGGAGTCCACGTGTGAATCCAGCTTTCAGTGTTGCAACCGTTAATATCCTCGCTAATGATATTCTTCATGGAATACTAAGTTTGGGGCCAGAGTTTATTTATGTTGAAGAAGATGCCAACAACAGTACCCCCAACACAGCGATACTTCATATCAGAAGGACCAAGGGTTTTACTGGTGATGTTGAAGTAACCATTAAAACCTTTGGGGGAGTGAGTGCACAAAGTGGAGCAGATTCATATCCTTTTATGAAGGATTTCCTTCCATTGATGGAAGATCCAACTTCACTTGGGCAATGGAAGGCGAAGATTTTGAGGAACAGTCAGTCTCTTTGACTTTGCTGGATGGACAAAGAGAAAGCAGGGTGTCCATAAAGATTTTTGACGATGATGAGCCTGAAGGACAGGAATTGTTTTATGTTTTCCTCTCAAATCCTGAATATGGAGCTCAGATTGTAGAAGGAAAGGATGAATAGGGATTTGCTGCTTTTGCAACAGTAATTATTGCAGGTAAGATTATTTCCCTGGGAAAATTAATAACAGTACATGACTATGTTTTCATAGCAATTTTCATGTAAAGATTGGCAATCTACTTGACGATAAGCAGGGTATTCTATTGTGAAATCTTGAGTTTTCCAGAGCAGAGGAAGCATCTAATGTACAAAGCTACTACGCGTCCCTTAGCAACGTAGCTCAAAATACATTTAGAGATTATGCTTCTCTCTGTTCTTGCCCTGTTTTACTCTTTAAGGGAAAAGACTAATCTTGAGTAGTTTTTATGTAGATCCAGTAGCATTGCAGGCATTTTAGATTTTTACTTTTGCCATTTTGTCACTTTTACATACAATGGGGTTTGTGCAAAGTATCAGTCTCTATATTGACATTCAGCATGCACTGGTAAGTAAAGCCATTGCTACCTGTAAAGGAGAAATCCTTTAGTAACAAGATTTAATGGGACACTGTGAAGACATTAGCTTCCCCTCATTAAACCTGGATTTTTTTTCCATACACTGCTGTTTTGCCAAAGATGTTTACATTCCCATGAGAACAGTGAAGTATTGTGCAGCTCCATACTTGCACACACGGAATTAAAGATGCAGAAGAAAAGCTGATGTGACAATTTGGAAAAATTAATGGCTTCAACAAGAGTATGAGTGGGACGAATAAGAAAGCTGTCCTTGGAAGCCCATCATCATCCCGTACCCTACTATATCTGCTTTCAAAAGTACTTATTCTACTGGTTAAAATAAAATTTAGAAATGCCAACATTTAAAGTTCTGGATAACTATGTAGTGTAAATTAAACCCAGAAATATTATAATAAATTTTCTCAAGGTGTCCCCAGATGATACTTTGTAGCATTGTTTTGATACCTATTTTAAATTTTTTTTAGTGGTTATTCACATGAAGGTTATAATTTAGTCTCAGCTTAACTTTCTTGCTTACTTTCAGGGACTGTTTCCTCTATAGGAAGTGATCTCCAGAACGGCATTTTGGGATTTGTTCCAGAAGTACAAAGCGGTCTCGTACTTGATGAAGACTCGGAGAACAGAGAGGTGCTGCTGATTGTCACAAGGCAACCAAACAGGTGCAGGCAACAGCCGATTCGAATGTGCTTCCCACATGTTGTAACATGCTGTGTTGTTAACCACAGGAGCTGCTGTTAGTGGAAGAGTTTATCAAAGAGTTTTAAAATAAATCTGCCTTTCAGCTGCTTTAGTAACTTCTCAGAAGTTGATGAACTGGCTTTAAGTTGTGAATGTGATTAGGTCTGTCACTCTACTGTGATAAAGCAGACACAGGAAAAACAAGTATTTTCCAACTTACACTATAAGGCTACAAGTGTGAAAGATTTGCTTGAGTTAAAATATTTGCCCTGCTCGAGGTGTAATTCAAATTCTCAACTCCCCGTGTAGTACAATGTAGGTATGAATACTAAAATGAGCAATTAAGAAGGCACCTGAGTGTCAGCACTATGATAATGTTTTCAGTCACACAGACACTATATTTTTTCTAATTAGCACATATCTATATCTCTATATATCTATATGTTGCACATTGATGTGTACTTTTAATCAAATATGCTCAAGTACTTCACGTTCCTTAAACTTAGAGGAAAGACAAATCCTACCTGGTTTTCCAGGCGAATGGTCACTGTAGTATTAAGGAAGGTACACGGGTAACTCCCTTCCAAGAACCAGTGTCTCTTATGCAGCTAATGTCATGTTTTCTGAAATAAAAATTGAGAATAATCTAGCTCCGTGTAATTGCTTTATTTTCTTCCTGTGTGATGTTTTTGTGATCTAAACACATGTCAGGTGAAGGAATTTAAATTAAAAAAGAGAAGTTTTCATCCTACAGCAGTTTGTTCCCTGGTGATAAGCTTTGAATCATAACAGAAAACGTGTGTTACCTCCGTGGTTTATGTTTCCTAAAACAATAGTGATCTCCTTCAGTACATATATACTCTCGATTTGCTTATCGGGCTTCTGAAGAGGTGAAGATCTTTTGGCGTGTGACCTTTAATAAAACAGCTGTTGTCCTTCTGAAGGATGGCGTGAACTTGGAGAATGAACTTGTATCCGTGGTGGGATCCACTACCTGCATGGCAGGTCAAACGTTGTGCAACATCTCCATTGAACTAAAGCCTGAGAATGTAAGTAATTATTACTCATTTGTGTATAGCCCTGTGGTGTTGAATTGCAGCTTATCAAGACTGAAAAATCCCTCTGATCTGGAGGAAGTGATGTATGGGACACAGTCTGGAGATGGTAACTTGACATCTGCTCAGCTCCTCTGCAAATACATGTTTATTTACAGGCTTGTGCTGCGTCCATGGTGACTGCTAAAAACTGGGGAAGATGAGTATTTAATTTGAAGAGTAAAATGCAGATCTTTTATAGAACCATAAGAAAAAAGAATGGAGTTATCTCAGTGAGATGTGTATTCATTTGCTGCATTCTTATCCTCCACACAGTAAATTTTTAATCAGTTAAAGGACTTCTTAGGGTGTTTTATAGAAAGCATATCCTGCGACTAACACCACCTCATTCTACAAAAAAAAAAAAACCAAAACGCTTTTATTGCAACAATTTTTACTGGAAACAAAAGGAAACAATAATTTTGTTTGAACACCTGGTGCTTAGAACAGTCCCTTAAGAAAGGAAAGATTAATGTTTGTCATTCTTTCAGAGTGAAGAGTTTGAAATTTTCCGATAAACTATCTGAACCGTCAGGCTAGTGGCAAAGCTGAGGTCTGGGGAATGGAAGAAAGACAATATGAGAAGGTTTCTACAGTTTGTCTGACTACACTCTAGAAAACAACGCAAGATGTAGGATGTGGGAAACAATCATTTCCCACTAGGGAACTGTGTGCATTCCCTTAGCTCAGAGGGCTATTTTCCTTCTGCATCTTCGGATGTAATTTTTAAATTACAGAGCCAAGAAATAAAATATATGCATGAGTGGATCACAGGTGGCCTCGCTGAGCAAACTGGGATTTTGAACCTGTTTATTCCAGAGGAGTGTCTTCATTATTTAATGACAGCGGACTGGCAACGTTAGAAACATGCATTTATACCACATGAAGCACAAGCGTGTGCCACTCAAACAGGTGCTAATGGAAGGTTAGTTCCCTGTGGCGCTACAGTGAATTTGTGCCTGTCATCCATTAGTCAAGATCATTCCATGTGAATAATTACTTGATGACTACTCGATTAAAAATATATGCTGTTTAGCCCCCCCAAATATTCTTTAATTCTTCTTCCAGTTCTTCTTCCATAAAATAGCTTATAAATTAGCAACAAATACATTATGAAATGATGAAGTAATAAATGCATTCAATAAATATTTTACGTTTTTATGGCGTACGGTATGACATCTAGCTTTTAGAAAGTTTTTGCTTGGTCAGTTGCACTGACTTCATTTGCTAAGAGCTGGATCCTGCTTTCCTAGAATTACAGTAGAATTTCCAAAAATCCAGACCCGGAACAAAAATCTATACTTGAAATCGTCTTCAATTACCAACTTTTTTTTATAATGCTGTTGTCTTGTAAAGAACTATGGAGGTTTTTTTGCTGGTTTGCTGCTTCCTCAGTGCATCTAATAGGTTCGGATGCCATATTTCCAATTATTTATGGAATCTCAGGGATCGGATATCTATTTCTAAACATGTTATATCTGTAGTGTAGATAGAAAATCAAAGGTAGGGCAACACGTCATAGTGTAATTTAATATTGCTACCTTATTTTCAATAAACAGGCATTCAGTTTGTAGAAATTCCTAGACTAATTCTTTGACATGTGAACGCTGAAATTCAATAGCCTGTATTTCCAGACTATTCAAAACTGTGGTTAGCAGAGTTCAATATAAAAATACAGTCAATATTAACTGAAGATTCAAAACTGCATACTCACTCTTCTATGGAGTTTTTTACACAGGTAAGAAGGTGGGTACATGCCTTTTCATAAGGCAAAAATTAAGTGAAAGAGCAAATTCCTTACAAAATGTACAGCTGTGTAACTCCATAATCTGGAAAATTGAGCTCTTAAAGCATTTACCATCTTGTCTTATGGCAAATTGACGGTAACAATACGTGTAGTATACAAATAGCTGTTTCACTGCGGTAGAGTCCCATGCAAAAATTCACGATGTCATTATTGCACGTGACATTGCTGCAACATTATTATTTTTAGGATATATTAATACTTCCTTGCACTTACTGCACATTTCAAGAGGCATGCTTATAGTGTTAGTATCCATTGTGCATACAAAATAATGCAAACTTTTTAAAAACAAATAATTAGTGGGTCTTATAATGACATGACAATCATCCCTCCTTTACAGGTACCTGAATTTGAGACGTATTTTTTTGTTGAGCTTTATGCTGTAAGCACAGGAGCTGCATTGAACAGCAGTGCCAGATTTGCTTTTATAACCGTCCTTGAAAGCGACGCTCCTCGTGGTTTAGTGTATTTTGCTGTGGGATCTCGTTTTGCTGTGGCTCACAAGAAGACAACTTTAATCAGCCTGCAAGTGCATAGAGATTCTAGTACATCGGTCACCACAGTGGTCAGCTCCAGCATGCAGGTAAAGCGTCTGTTGCTGTTTTTATAATTTAACTTATTTTTTTGCTAGTAAATCGTTCATTCTGTAAAGTGAATCTGGCTGTCATTAGCATTTTTTTCAGGAAGCAGTCAAGCATTTGCTGGGCCCATACATTATAATTTTGTTTGTTTTCCACTAGTAAAAAGGCCTTGTTCACTCTTGTATTATCAAGAGTGATTTGTTTCATAGTACCTTTCAGTTACCTCAAAGACAACGGGCAGGCAGGCATTAAATACATTTCTTTCTTTGTCCTAAAGTTCTTGAAATACTCAAATTTTTGAGGCTTTTTTCTCTCAAATTAAGTTTTTCTTATGCGTATGCCTGTCAAGATTCAGATGCCAACACACTTGCTGTTTTAGGTGGAAAATGTATTAATACACAGAGCACACTGAGGAAAAGAGAAGGAGCGCTTTCATCAGATTTTATTGCATTTTCTTGAAGTTCTAAACTAAAATTATCTGATTAAAAAATCTCACGTGCTTAAGCCTATTTTACCATCCCCTTTCATTTTTTTGGTTATGTTTACAGCTGTAGCATCAGACACTTCTAACTTGGGACCCTTTTATCTCTAAATGACTACCTCATTATTAACTGACAGATTATGAAGATTCTCCTTTAGCAGAAGTAACACAACTGCAAAAACATGATTCCTTCCTTGATTTCAACGTCAAGGAACAGGCTGCAAGAGGGGTGTAATTCCATCAACCTTTACAATAAAATGCTTTGCATTCTATTGCTGTATTGGATGCATATTTATTTCAACTGCATGGGATTACGTGATATTTCCATCCATTTCTTATAGCTGACCAGTGCATTTTTTGTTGAATTGCGTGATAACAAATTTTCACATTCTTTCCAGCCAAAAGTTCATTATAATTTAGATGTTAAATGGAGAAGAAATTGCTACTGTCCAGTGTATATTTAGGCTGAAATATAGGGAGCATTTCTTTACCTGTTTATAATTTTTATATAGCAACCCTTCTTCGGATATTTTTAGGTAATGAGTGTGCGTGACCACACACCAAATTATTGGTGCTCTTGGTACCTGTAAAATAAGAAGCCGTGGCAGACAGGAAACAGATGTTTATCTCATTTCTACAAAGGTTTCTTAAACAATGCTCTTGCCACTGGTGCTTTTATTACCACTTATTGCTCCATTTCCTAGTTCTCGATTGGAAGGGGTAAACAAAAGGAAACTTCTTACTGAAATTTGCACAGATGATGTGATTTTGTTCTAGAGCCATTTTGAAAGAGATACACACTGCATTGATTTACTAAGTTCTCTGAACTAAAAAAAAAAATTCTGATTTATTCCATAAGTAAACTCTACTAATTAAATCAAAATGTTTTCAAAAGCGGTCTAGTATTTCACAAATAAACATCTTTGCTTAATAGTCAGTATACAATCAGTTCTTACTAAATTAAGAAATACTATTGAATTTGAATAATAGCCCGGAATGTTAGTTTCCACTTAAGGAAAGTTTGTTATATTACGAGATATAATACCAGGGTTATGACAACTGACAAAAGCAGTAAGGATATGAAGAATCTGCAGACCTCGTGGAAGGTGAAAAGAGTGCTACTTCACAGAAGAAATGAGGCCCTATAGCATTCCTAGGTATCTTTACTGGGACTAAAAATATCATGAACTGATATTAATTTGGGCACAGGTTTCCAGAGTGGTTTATTTTTTTCCTTTTGTTTAGTTTTTATGTATCTGTAATGCCTGCCTGTACCCTGAACCGAGGGAATTTCATGCTACAGACCTAAACTTACATTGTGCCCTCTGGAATTCACCTTACAGATGTGCTAACGTTTCTGTAACATCTGTTCACCCAGAAAAAGCTTTGTGATTTTTATTTTGCAAAAGAACGAGAGGGATCCTGTACACTATCGACAATATATATAATTCTTTCCCTGAGTAGTCAGTGATTACAGGTGACAGATTGCTACTTCAGGGAGATATTTCATTTAAGGTAATTGTTATATAATTCTTAACTGCATTTTGAAAGAGGGTTTCTTTTTTTACACACTTAAATTTTACCCATTTACAACAGGAGTTCTACAGCAGCTGTTTTTGAACGATTGTATCTATCATAATGTTACCCCAAACTCTTCTGATTTGTTTTAAGGAGCTACAGAAACCTGAACCTATTGGCCGGACCTTCATATCTCCATCTGTGGCAGGACAAGATTTTGCCAGATCTGAGGGTTTATTGAGTTTTGAACCTGGACAGAGAAACCTTGGGAACAAGTTTCTTCTCAAATTTAAGCAGAACCTCCAAAACTCCTGTGTTCCAGTTTGTACCCATTACCCCTTGTCCCACCATTGGTTGTCACCGAGAAGAGCCTGGCTCCATCCTCCTGACGCTCCCCCTTTCCATATTGATCCCCATGAATGAGTCACCCCTCAGTGTCCTCTTGTCCAGCTCCAGAGCCCCAGCTCCCTCAGCCTTTCCTCACACGGGAGATGCTCCACTCCCTCCAGCATCTTGGTGGCTGCGCTGGACTCCCTCCAGCAGTTCCCTGTCCTGCTGGAACTGAGGGGCCACAACTGGACACAAGATTCCAGGTGTGGTCTCCCCAGGGCAGAGCAGAGGGGCAGGAGAACCTCTCTGACCTACTGATCACCCCCTTCTAACCCACCCCAGGTACCATTGGCCTTCCTGGCCACAAGGGCCCAGTGCTGGCTCATGGTCATCCTGCTGTCCCCAGGACCCCCAGGTCCCTTTCCCCTACACTGCTCTCTGATAGGTTGTTCTTATCTTCACATTTGAATACAGTCAACACACCAGCAAGTCCTAGCAGGACCAGCTGGAGTCTTCTGCTGTTGTCTTAACCAGGCCTGCATATTCTTTTCCTTTTTTTTCCCTCTGCATTATCTCTGGCAATCGGGCTGGCAAGTACCTGAGCACTTCAGCATTGCCCTGAGTTCTGTGAAAACCCTGGGACTAGTTTTGTGGCTTCCTGGCTCTTCTGGACTTGTGGAGCAATGCAAAATGGATCTGGAAAGTGTTTAAATGTGGAGCTGGAAAACGTTTAAATACCTAGACATAAAACAGTATAAAAATATTAATGAAGAATAATTCATTTGTGACTGTTGCCATTTTGACACAGAAATCATATCAAGAATCCTCAGGGCGCAACGATCTTTGACTTGCGAAGGAATGAAAAGTCCCACATGGTTTCTTTAATAAATCCACATTAGTAAGGATATCTTTGTGTAGTTTTGACATAGACTGTACCTGATGCCTTGGCCGCAGTGATCAAGAAATGAAAAATATGCTGAACTTTCAGAATGAACACTGGGATAAATGTTCGTTTTATGAGGAAATGTTACAAGCAGACTTGTGTGCATAAAATGTTCGATTTCTTCTCCTCCCTTTAGGTGACAGATGTTGGTGAGAAACAGTTACTCACTGATAAAAGTAGAAGCCTTTTCTATGAGATACTCTGCACCCTGGCTAGCCCAAAGCGCGAGGACACACGAGGATATAGCCTGCTTGCTGCGGTGACCGGGAAATTTGCCTTTTCCCTGTTGACAGGGGTAATGTGTGGGTCACCGGGAGAAAGGTAAGTAACCTTGAATTCAAAATACGTTTTGAAAATACCAGAAAGCTAATACAGTAAAAATGTAAATGATATTTTTTAGAAAAGGGACTTGTTACCTGTATGAAAACGTGTTGCACTCTGTCGGAATCTTACAAAGCTCTAAGAGCTGGTGTCACAAATGCGGGGTAGCTCTGAGAGTAGAAGTCAGGAGATCTGGGATGTATTAAGTCACCATTAGCTTAAATATTGCTTAGAAAAGGATTAATTAATCTTGCTAAGAAAATAACGTAATTATATGATGGAGAGCTATGCTTTAAGATGTAGGTGACAGTAAGTAACCCAAAATTTCTCCCACTGTGAACCTATTAAAAAACTGGTAGTTGAATCTAGAATAAAAAAATACTTTTTTTCTTTTTTCCCGTCAGGTGAAAATCAGCATGCTTTAGATTTCTTTCTCAGTTTCTTTTGGAGATGTAACTTTCTGTGACATTGAATAAGTTATAGGGGTTAAGATGCCCATCTCAGCCAAAAGACAGTAAATGGCATAAATAACAGTGCTATCTGGAACAGTGTCCAGAACTTGAAAGTTCAAATTCCTTATTGCAAGTTTTTTGTGTCATCTCTTGGGAATAAGAGCTAGATCATCCATTTTAATGCTTCTCCTTGTTATTGACTCTTCTCTACATCAAGTTATAAAGATGAATATTATGATAACCTCTTTTACCATGGGATGGTTTTTCTTACAGATCATAGTGAGCAAAATCCAGAGGAGAAATGGAGAAGCCAAAATACATCATAATTCCGCCCCTCCTTTTTTCACAGAAACGGAAGCTGTCTTTTTATTAAATGTAATAAAGCCGAAAATGATGAAGGAATAAAATATTAATTACGCATACATTTTAGAGTAATTATGTGAAGCATAGTGAAAGTTCAGTTCCACTTACCAGCCCTGTTGCTTTTCCTCTTCAACAGAGGTAAAAATAGCCTTGACAGCTGCCCGTACATTGCAATAATGGCTCACAACTGGTTTCCTTAGCAAAGCAACGGACACAGATTTGATGGAAAAGATGGAGATTTTATTCAAGTACCTGAACATTTGTTAAAGGTCTCTGTTGTGTTATCCCCTCTTCAAGAAGAGAGCTGTGAATCTGTACAGTTCACAGAATATAGCAGTCAGCAGTGGTTCCTTACTGGAGACAAAGAGCTTGCCTTGAAGAACAAGGTTTGAAGATAATGCAATTTATTTTTTCAGTAAATTAATTTATATATTACTCGAACCATCTTAAATGTCTTTAAAATGATGTGAGCGTTTTAGTGTGTTTGTGATTAAAATGAGCACTGACTGTTGAATTTTAATATTAAGTTTGTGTTTATGTTGTGTGTATTGTTTCAGGTTTTTTCTATGAGTTTGAAGGGTCGGAGTTCATACCCTTTGAAAGATAACAATGAAGTTGTTTATCGGATTTATGCTACAGGAAGTCAGATTGTTCCACAAAAGTCTCTATGTCTCCTCTGGAGCCAAGCTGCTGAAAGGTTGTTTTATTAATCTGTTTAGTTTTCCAGTTTCTACCATGTGTATTTGTATAAAATCCCATCAAGTCCGATCAGATCGCCTGCAAGTACGAAATTGATCTATTTCTTATCCATCTTTTAACCTTAACTTTTCTGGCCTTTGTACCAGCACGTAAAACATTCTGTCTAATAAAATGTGTAGTTATTCTAACTTAGAGATTTCTCAGACTTCTACTATTGATTTTTTTCATTACAGTACTGTTTAGTTTACGTAATGATGTGTTGGGCAATGCTGAGAGGCCATAAATTCCAGAATGGCATCACTTCATTAATATTAGCGTCTTTTGTACTCTTTACAGTTGTTATCAGACAACATTTCGAGTCCATTCTTACAAAGAATTAAACCTGCGTCTCTGGTATTGCTTCAAGTCACTGAAACAGAATATTCCTTATTTGCTAATATCCAGAATTTTGGCATAACTTTTGACGATGATCTCTGTAGGGCTCTTACTTTTTGACAGAAAAGCCATCTCCTGGTAGTTTTTAATATTGCTGCTGCTAGCTTGACTTGATGTATCCTGGTTTTCAGAAGTGGTGAACTGCTGATCATTTTCCATTCTTATTGCTACTCACACCATTGCAAGCGATGTGCTAAAGTTTTCTGTGTATTCCCTTCAATGCCCTATTATTTGATTTGCCTATTTCTTTCCTGTTCACACAGTATAAATGAAATTAGAGAGAGTTCCATTCTATATCCTGCAGACAACTAGTTAGTTTAGATATGATTTCATTAGATGGTCTGGATTCTATCAGTCTGTCACTGATATAAACTATTCAGGAAGGAGATGCAGCAGAATTTACCTGCATACTCTCCTTTTATCTAGACATTGTATCACAGAACAATGTGGTTTCCCCTAGAAATGGCTTAGGATGTCACCTGTAGTATCCTTTTCCAAAATTTTCAGCAATACTGAAGGAGAACATGTATTTTAGTTTCAAAACAGCAAACAGCAAGTGTTCTTCAGAATGGGCTAAAGCACTGTGCAAGTATAAGCAACACACTATTTAAAAATTCAGATGGGACTGTGAATCTTGTGTAAGTTTTAAAACATGGCCACAAAAAAAATTTCTAGCAGAAAAACAAAGTTCATGACTATATACTTATATTTTTTTAATAATATAATTTTTTAAAAGCTGTTTTAATTTCATGTAAATATGCTATTCTAAAAACTGCACATGAAAGATGTGCAATAGATGAAGATAAACTGATGCAGTAGTTTAGAAAACCCGGTGTTTTCAGAGATACAACAATTTTCAAGCCTGTTTACCGTGTGAATTAGACAAGTCGATTTCCAGCTTTGTGAACATTTTGTTTTGCAGCTGGCTGTCCGACAGCGGGTTCTGCAAAGTGGTTGACGACACATCAGACTATGTGGAATGCTCTTGTTCTCATACGTCCATTTATGCAGTTTATGCCCAAACAGATAACTTGTCTTCATACAACGAGGCTTTTTTTCCTTCTGGATTCATCTGCATTTCAGGTCAGTTATGTAAAACAGTTTTCTCATTAATAACAACTGACGAGCAGTAAGACTGATTTTTAACCATTTTAGTAACTGATAACAATCTGTTTATATAGATGGGTATTGGAGGAATGTCAACTAACTTCATGATATTTTAGTTGCCATCTGATCCAATATTTGTACAGTGACAAATTTTGCCACTGAAAAGAAACAAAAGTCCAGCAAAGAAATGCAGTTTTTTTGTGAACCTTTACTTAACCATGTAAGAGAGAAATACATCATTCATTTAAGGAAAGAAACTTAAAAACCCAAAATTCACCTGCGTGCGGGATTAAAGTAAATTTTCCTTCTGGCGTTGATAGTCACTGTGCAAGGAGGAACCTCAGAGCAGGGGGGTCACTGAGAAAACCAGCTAAATGACTTCTTAATTTGATTTTAGGGCACTTAAATGAGGTTCTGGGTCTGCTTCTTGTGAGGTTTGTAGCTTCTATACTAGATCATCAGTGTGTGAGTAACAAAAACAGTGCAAGCAGCTAAATCTCTTATTGATCCCCTCAACTAGAAGAAATAAAGATCTGCATACCTTCAGTGCTGGTTTTTTACTGTAGTCATCTGTGTGTCCAGTGGGGTTTGTGACACACACACTGTCCAATGGTGTTTATGACACACACGCTGTCCAATGGTGTTTGTGACACACGCCGTGTCCAATGGGCTTTGTGACTCACACGCTGTTCAATGGGGTTTGTGACATGCACACTGTCCAATGGGGTATGTGACAAACACCCTGTCCAGGGGCGTTTGTGACACACACCCTGTCCAGGGGTGTTTGTGACACACACCCTGTCCAATGGGGTTTGTGACACACACACTGTCCAATGGGGTTTGTGACACACACACTCTCCAATGGGGTTTGTGACACACACACTGTCCAGGGGCGTTTGTGACACACACGCTGTCCAGGGGGGGTTGTGACACACACGCTGTCCAATGGGGTTTGTGACACACACACTCTCCAATGGGGTTTGTGACACACACACTGTCCAGGGGTGTTTGTGACACACACCCTGTCCAATGGGGTTTGTGACACACACACTGTCCAATGGGGTTTGTGACACACACACTCTCCAATGGGGTTTTTGACACACACACTGTCCAGGGGGGGTTGTGACACACACGCTGTCCAGGGGGGGTTGTGACACACACGCTGTCCAATGGGGATTGTGAGAGACACAGTCTCCAATGGGGTTTGTGACACACACCCTGTCTAAGGGTGTTTGTGACACACACACTGTCCAGGGGGGTTCGTGACACACACACTGTCCAGGGGGGTTCGTGACACACACACTGTCCAGGGATATTTTGGACACACACAGTTTCCAGGGGGGCTTGTGACACATGCTGTCCAAAGGGGTTTGTGACACACACGCTGTCCAATGGGGTTTGCGACACACACGCTGTCCCAATGGGGTTTGTGACACATACGCTCTCCAATGGGGTTTGTGACACACACCCTGTCCAATGGGGTTTGTGACACATACGCTCTCCAATGGGGTTTGTGACACACACCCTATCCAATGGGGTTTGTGACACACACCCTATCTAGGGGCGTTTGTGACATACACGTTGTCCAGGGGTGTTTGTGACACACACAGTTTCCAGGGGGGGTTGTGACACATGCTGTCCAATGGGGTTTGTGAGACACACCCTGTCCAGGGGCGTTTGTGACACAAACGGTGTCCAGGGGGGGTTGTGACGCATACCTGTAGGTAGTTAGGGTCTGGAGGCCGGAAGATCTCGCGCTGTACAGAAAGATAGTAGCCCCTCCCTAGGTAGGTAGGAGTATGTGAGGCAAGCAGATGGACGTGACGTTGCAAACATAAGGTATATAACGCTGTGTTACTTGTTAATAAACGCCATTTGCTTTCCACCACAGTGGCATCTGTGTGCTGATGGACCGAGCGACCTGGGATGTGGTCGCCGTGCTGTCTCTGAACCAGGTCGTCACTGCCCACTGAGAGGCAACAGGAAGGGAAGAGAACAAAGGGACTGAGAATCGAAGCAAAGTTTAGATCAAAATGAAGAGACTGGAAAGGGAAAACATGCAGCAATGAGCTGGAGGAAGAGGAAAAGAGGGCTGAGGAGCAGGAAAGAGGATGAGAAGACAAAGGAAAGGCAGAGCCAGCTGGACAGGGAAGATACAGCGAGAGGGGATGGGGCTGGGAA
Organism: Nesoenas mayeri; assembly: GCF_963082525.1. Lineage (NCBI taxonomy): Eukaryota > Metazoa > Chordata > Aves > Columbiformes > Columbidae > Nesoenas > Nesoenas mayeri. The sequence continues at coordinate 775,912 of NC_137571.1, forward strand.
CAGGCAAGGAAGACAGAAAGACAAACAGGACAGAAAGACATCAAGAAGGAAAAGGGGCAGTAATTGGACAGAGATGGAGAAAGAAGCAGCAGGGAAAGGGCAGACAGGCAGAAAGACAGAGAGGGAGCAGGAGAGAGAAAGAACAATAAGGATTGGGGCAGGATAGAGATTGGGAAAAAATCCTGGGGTGGGCAGCAAGAGGAAAAGGGAGTAAAAAAGAAGAGGGGCAGGAATAGGCGCAGGGAGTAGGACAGAGGGATACAGTGAGAAATGATGGGGCACGGAGCGGGACAGAGCAACAGACAAGAATGACGACAAAGAGAAACCGGGGATGATGAGAACACAGAGGGGTGGAGACGGAGAGGGAGATACGAGAAACTCTGCACAGAGATTCAGAAAGGTGGGGGAATAGGTGAGGAAGCAGCAGAGGGCCAGAGGGAGAAGAGATGAAGAGGAAGAAGGGCACAGCAGGAAAGAGGAGGGAGCAGGGAGGGACTGGGACACAAAACAGGGTGAAATGTCCCCAAAGGCCCAGGACTCACCGCACTTCCTGCTCTCTGCACTGCCAGGCAAGCTGTGGAGATCAGGCACTTCTGTCTGTGAGAAATGCAGTTGTGATTTGTGCTGAGATGTTTACAGATACAACCAAATGAGGCTCGGGCTCTGAACCTGCAAGAAGGAAAAGGTGGGTAAGATCTACATAAAAATTTTGAAACTTGTTTATGAGGTTATATTGATAGAGGGAGCTAACATTTTCAGGGTTAACCAACCACATAATAAGGGCCTACTAACGAACTAACACCCAGCGCTGTTTTGCTTATGGTCTAACGAACAAGTGTTTAAGGAATACAATTAAGGAATTGGATTAAATGTTGTTTATTCATAGAAAAAGCCTAAGTTATTTATTTCATTGCTTTACAACAAGTGATTGAATCTGCTATAGAAAAGTTCAACTCCCTCCTCTATAGCAAAGGACAAAAGAAAGCATGGATTTTTGTTGCATCTAATCCATAATGCAAGTACCAATTAAAACGTGTCTGCTGGAGTGGATATCCTGGACACGAACAGGCAGGTTCCTGGTGTTGTGCCCATGGTGATTCATCCACTGTGGCCGTGGGTGTCAGGCCTTGATACAACAGACACAAAACCTTGGGAGAGACGTGATCACAGTAAAATGCTTAAAGATAATGAGCTAGCACACTTGATTTAGTCTTTATTTAAAAATACACACGGCTGCTGTCTTTTTCCAGTTTAGCTACGATGGGCTCCAATATCTCTGTTAATTCTAACTACAACACGTGACAAAAATTAAGGGGGAAAGCTTTGTTTTTACAATGGTAAATACAGTCTAAATCGTAATTTGGGAAACAGATAAAGGGGTGTAGCAGATGAGGCACAGACTCTCTTTAAGATGCAGAGAGACATTTAATACAAACTCAGGTTTGCATCTGAAACATCGCGGACCTCTGTCCTTGATATACAGATCCTGTATCAATCCCTCTGTCCCTGATGTACCCACCGCGTATCAATCCCTCTGTCCCTCATGTACCCACCGCGTATCAATCCCTCTGTCCCTCATGTACCAATCCCTCTGTCCCTGATGGTTCATGTCCCACACAGTCCTTGCTGCTTGTGTTGTTCCACCAGCACTTGTTCTCACACTGTGACTCTTGCAATTTCTCACGGGCCTGATGTCACAACCCTGCCACATCTCCCCTTCTTTGTTTAACAATTGCAGCCATAGCAGCGTGTCACTGCACAGCCATTGCACCATTAAAGCTTTTTTCAACCATTCGTTGTGCACAAGAGAAGACACATGGTACACAATCAATAAGTACAGACTCCACATACAAACATTCTAAGCAGCAGGTTAAAGGGCCGTGTTTTGCAATTTTTGTGGCACCCATAACTGTTACAGAATCGCTACTTAATATTCCCTGCATAGTGTTTAACACAGAATAATGAGCTCCCAGTCAACTAAGAATTCTCATTCTCTGTTCTCCAAGTCAGGATCTATATTAATATATTTCTGAGCTGTTGGTTTAAGACAGTGTAAAAACTCAGTGGGAGACTCCTCACAATCCTGTTTAATCTCAGAAGGTTTTGGCATATTTACAGCTTTAGGCGCAGTGTGTCTAATCCCGTATAAAATGCACTGGCGATACCAATGCGGCCTGTCCCCCGATATAAGGATATCAGGATCCCACTCTGGACTGACCGAGGGACAATTTTGATCTCATGTTCTTTGTGTATTCTACACCAATAGCTGTTCTTCAACAAACCTTTTACTGGTTTGCATTTCTTTCCCTGATTATCCTTTTTCAAAACAAATGGATCTGAAGAGGATAAAGACAATGCATATGTAACACTATATATTGTGTAATATGCCTTATGTAATAGGCAATATATGATTTAAAATAGATATCTTACTACATATTACATGCAGCACATTACTATACCACAGATCTCAAAGTATACCCACCTAGACCTGTGAAGTATATTAATATTATTTACAGTGGCCACCATTAATTACAATATTCAATCAGATTCTCCCTGGTTGATGCCCTGTTGAACAGCAAACGATCCTTTTCCAATGTCAGAAAACACAGCCTGGGAGGGATTTCTCACGAATCCTCCTGCCGATTGTCCACTACCTACTTCACAATCACAATGACAGACAATTGGTGAACCCTAAGTACTGGACTATAAAATCCCCCAAGACACAAGTAACAACAACAACAAACCACTAAAGCCAGAAACAATTATACAATTGCTAAGGCACAAACAGCAAAATCATTAAAGGTACCTTTATCAAATTGCTGTTCCCTCGTTTTTCTCTTTAATTTATTGTTTTCTCATTTTCCTCTTTAATTTTTTATTTCTTTCTTTTTTTAAGTTACCCAGTTTACCAAAATGCGCAGACGCGAATGCGCAGACCCAACGCGCTGCTGTCGCCCACGTCTCGCGCAGGCAGCGTGCCAACGCAACCAGACAATGAAAGTGCCTTATATCATTGATGGGGTTTTACCCGCGTCCCGAGCTGGTTCGAGGAGCTGTGGTCCCTTCCAGGAATTCCCCGGTGCCGGCACAAGGTCCCAGAGATCCTGGGATCCACGGCAGGTCAGGCAGATTATCCCATCCTCGTCGCCAGAAATGATACCGAAAAGTCGTCAAACAGACTCTTTAACACTGTTTTGAAAGTGTTAAAAAGCAGGCACTTCTATTACAGCGCGCTGGGGGATCGCTCCTCTAATCGAGTGTGCATTCCGCTTTCCTCTGGTTTTACAGATCGTGGAACTCCTCAAACAGCAAAACATGCCAACCAATGTTACAGACGTCTCGTGCTCTTTCACCAGCGTGTGCAGCAGCAACAAGAAATCTGGAATGAGCGTCTACAGAAACACGTACGTATTTACCCAATTCAGAACAATGCGTTACATCCGCTGGCCGTACTTCATTGGCAGTAACCCCTCCTGGATTAACACCCTCTGTGGATGGCGCGGGTGCCAACTGTTGGCAATCAGGGCAGGACATAAGAACGCTCCTGGCCTGATCCACTGTCATTTGAAGTTGTCGTTTTAACGCCTTTGCACTCTGGTGAAAGAATTTATGTGATCATTTAGCTTGCTCCAAGGCTTTAGGCACAGTGAGCGGCACAGCTCGTGCATCGGCCCTCCTACTGCCTTCCGCAAGTGGTCCTGGAAGGGCCACTGCGAGAGCGGGTGTGCATTGCATAATACCTATGATGTCTATGATTTATTAGAAACCATAGCATTCTCAATTCAGCCATCAAAAGAGGATTATCCTCTTCCTTAAGAAAAGAAGCTTCCAGGCGGTTAAGTATGCCAGCCGCATAATATGAGCCAGTTACAACATTCAAAGGCTTGTTACAGAACACCTCAAAGCGATCCTAACAGCTGTCAGCTCAAGAACTTGTTTGACTCTTGGTCTCTTTTTCTACCTTGTGTTTGCAGCACTGGGTATCTGAGTTTAGCCATGTAATTACAACTTTATGTGAGCGACCACAGGCATCAGTAAATAGAGTCTTGTCGCTTACTGGTCGTTGCTGACAGCAGCATGTATTGCGAATTCTCCTTCGTTGTAGAAAGAAATATACCTTCAGGTCTACCCCATACATAGCATATAAACATTCTCTGCCTTTAATTATCGGTTTTGCATACATTTCTTTTATTATCCAAACTGTTTTCATTGGTGTGTGAGCTAGAAAAACCCATACGGCCACAGTCACCTTTCTCCCTCCTTGAGCTCTCCTGACCTGCGGTTCCACCACTGGTGTCTTCTTTCTTGATCCCTCTTGACTGGCAGGTGCGCTCCAACCCTCCTTTATCCATCACTCTTCCTCATGGGTTCACCTCCTTCCTTGCTTTTCCTTTGCATGCTGCTCCCCCTGAAGAGAAACACACAGAGGACTGAGCTACACCAGCCCAAGGGCACTACAGTCAGACAGGGGCTGAGTCCGGGGCTGACACCTCCCCACACCCCACAGCGCGCCCACCTTGCCTTGGCACCAACCCCTGGCACAGCCCTTCCCCTCAGCTCTGCCGTCCCTGCAGCACAGCTTCCGCACGTGCCCTGCTCAGGCTGGACCCCAATGTCACGGGTTAGAGATGTCACAGCTCAGTACAAATGCCCACGGTCCTCACCTGCTCTTTGGTACTTGCGGAGGGTCACGTCGCTGTGCCCCAGGGCACTGGCCTGCACGGCCCTGCCCGGCAGCGGGAGCGTCTGGAGCTGCCGGCTGGTTCTCCAGCTTTAGGGTCACCCGCAGCAGCCCGCTCTCCTCAGCTCTGCACACCCAGCCAGTTGCGCTGCCCAGGCAAAGTCAGCTTCACCCTCTGCCCTACACCTCACCTGCAAACAGCCAACTCTTCAGCTGACAACCGCCCCAAACCCACCGACAAACCCTCCAAATCTCAGCCTTTCGCTTTCAGCTGCTGCCTCTAGTGCATCTCACAGACAAGCCTCCAAAATCCCCTCATCCTGCAATAATACTCCAGCACTCATCGCCTGCGGGAACAACCGCCACAATACCATGCAAACACCAACCAGTTCTGGCACGGAAATACCGCTTTCTCCTCCAGATCCCACCTACACCAACTGCTGACAAACACACGCTGTCCTCACCAAAGCCAAACGCTGCAACAACCAGCGACAACTCAAATGTGCGTGTGCGGCGCAAAACCGCAGGTGTGAGCTAACGCAGAGCTGGGCTTGACAGCTGCACGGTGTGCACCCTGTGGCTTAACGTGGCCAGTCACTGCCATTCCGCCTTCTCCCTGGGAGAAGCGCATGAGCACAGGCTGCTTCAAGGCACGATGCGAACGGTTTGGATCTCCGGGTCTCTGAGGGCGAGAGCGATAAATGTGACCTGTGTGTGCCGCAGGAACTTCCCGGCCACTTGCTCCTCCATTCAGTCAGGTGCTGCAAGAGAGGGACAGACAAAGAAACAGTTAGGACCGGATTAACAACCTCGTCATCCCTGTCCCCAAACCTGCAGGCGTCCTAGGAGGCCTGATCTAAGTTTGGCTCTTCTCCCGCTCTTTGCTGGAATACTTCACTGCACAAATTTCTGTCATGAACACTCTCTTAACCAGTCTGATGTGTTCATAGCTCCCAGCCCAGCGTCCATTCCTCAAGGTACCTCAGCATTTCCCTTTGAAACCAGACCTGAGTGCCATCCCGTCCTGAGCTCCCTCAGCATTGCCCCCTGCAGCCTCCCCGACGCCATCTCCTCCCCGAGGTCCCTCAGCCTTTCCCGCCAAAGCCCCCCCGATGTCACCCCCTCCCCGAGGTCCCTCAGCCTTTCCCGCCAAAGCCCCCCCGATGTCACCCCTCTCTGAGGTCCCTCAGCCTTTCCCGCCAAAGCCCCCCCGATGTCACCCCCTCCCTGAGGTCCCTCAGCCTTTCCCGCCCAAGCTCCTTCCCCGCCGTCCCGCCCTCAGGCTCCTCCGCCGCTCCCCCCGTTCCCGGCCCCTCCCGGCGGCAGCGCCGCCCCCGCCCCTCGCGCCCCCTGGCACCGCCCCCTCCCGCTCGCCTTCCTCCCTCTGCCCTGTGGCACCACGGGCTCCCCCCTCCGCCCCACGGTCCCGCCCGAGCCCCGCGCAGCGCTCAGCCCGGGGCTCCCTTCCCTCACAGCCGCCCGCGTGTTTCCCCCTCGCCCCTTGCTCGGCCCGGGGCCGCGCTGTTGCGGCTGCCTGCCCCTCGCCTTCCTCCTGCCCAAACCAGCCCGTCCCTCCCCCTCCAGCCTCCCCCCTCAGCCGGGACCGGGGCGGCCCCGGCCGGTCTCCCCGGTGTCCGCCCGCCCCTCGCTCACCGCCGGCCCCGCCGCTCCTCGCGCGCTCCTCCCGCCGCCGCACCGGCGGCACGCACTCCCCCGCCCCCGCACTTACGCAGCGTGGCCCCGCCCATCCGGCGCAAGAGCCAATCCCGTCCGGCGCCCGCCACTGGGCCCCGCCCCCCCTCCCGGCCCGGAGCCGCCGACGGCCGCAGAGCGGCGCTGTCCGCCCGCAGCGCGGCCCCGGCCTCGGCCCCGGCGGGGCAGCGGCAGCGGGGCCGGGAGCGCTCGGGCTGCGCCTGTCCGGGACGGCCCGGGACCGAGGGCTCCGCCGCCTGCCCGGGATGGCCCGGGACCGAGGGCTCCGCCGCTGCAGCCCGTTTCGTGCCGCTTGCACCCCCGGCTTACACGGCTGCAGCCTTCCTGCTGCTTTAGTTCACACATCTTTCTTCCTTCTACCTGCACAGCAGTTCACACTCACAAACGTTGCAGAACAATCTACAAACATTACAAAGATAGACCACGGACCACAGCTTCCTGAGCTTTCGGGTTAAAGTTCCTGTAGATCCCCATGTTTCAATAAAACAGACACCACCAGTAGAGCTGCTGCCTCTGCCGTCTTTGGTCAGAAAGAAGTGACAACACCAGAAAACACATTGGCAGACGGTGCTTTGACCAGTGAAGGTGGGATCTACAAAAGTCTGATTAAACCAAACAGCCTGAGGTCTTTAGCAAGCTGCAGATCTGCCAGGCATGCTGAAATGCCTGAAATTTACTCCTGCAATATTCCACAATCGAACAGCCCTTCATCTCAAATCTCATCTCAAAGTTCCAAGCCAGTACATTAACAGCTGTCACTAGGTATTAGAAGACCACTGCAAGATCGTACTGCTTTTTGAGTTCAATAAGAATTTTTCAATAAACCGAAACGCAAGCAGTTTCTGCAGTCTGTTGTTCATCCTCCTGCTCATTCCTTAGCACTACAGCAATCGGTTTTTATACGACGTGTCAGCAGAGGCGTTTGAAAAACCCCAAACAAAACTTATTCCAGTCCACGGACCCCCTCGCTGCCCCGCCTCACCCTGAGCCCCACGATCAGCACTTGGTGTGGGAGAGGAGCATAGCTCGACATGTTGTATCTGGGATGCTGTATCTATTACGCTGTACCTAGGATGCTGTATCTGGGATGCTGTATATGGGATGCTATATCTGGGATGCTGTATCTGGGATGCTGTACCTCGGCTACTGTATCTGGGATGGCATATCTGGGATGTTGTATCCGGGATACTGTACCTAGAATGCTGTATCTAGGATGCCGTATCTAGGATGCCGTATCTAGGATACTGTATCTAGGATGTTGTATTTGGAATGCTGTATCCGGGAAGCTGTATCGGGGATGCTGAATCTGGAATGCTGTATCTGGGATGCACCCGACCAAGTGCCTTTGTGTGAACATGAAACAGCCGTCTATACAGAGCTCCCTTGAATCTGTCCGCGTGTGAAATGCAGGACTGGGCAACGTCGTGCAACACGCGGAACCTGGCCAACAAACGGCGCAGTTGAGCACTCACTCCAGCTTAAGCACGAATGGAGCCTGCATCAAGGCACACGCATGTGGACAGACAATCGTTTGTAGACACACATGCTTTCACGCACACGGCCGTCCAAGTACAGGGACGTATCTGCACGTACCCTCCAAAAGAATATTCTCGTGCAGCCACGTATGCGTGATGCAGTACGACAACCATCAATGCACACCTGTTTGCCTTCAAGCATGTAAGCACGTATCGCGTACGTCTCTCTGTGCATAGATGGGAGTGGGCGCGCATGCGGATATGTGCATGTGTATGGCCAGGCGTCTGCTTAAGCATCAGTGTGTGAAAATGTAGGTGCTTTTCTCTAGCTGCGTTCGTACGCGCGAGGTGGTGGGAGCACCTACCTGGGAGCTTGTGGAAAGGTTTCTGCTTGGTTTTCAGTGAGGAATCGTGTGTGTTCACGTGGACAAAAACAATGCGTAGCAACTAGGTTCCAGCGCAGAAAACGCATGTGTTCCGATGCGCTCTCTTTCTCTCCCTATACCGAGTCGTGTATAGAAACCGCTAAGCCTGCGATCGGCAAGTAAGCTACCACGAAGCGTGCCGTACGGAGAAAATACCAACACATCCTCCGTCCACACCTTGTTTCTGATACGTGCTTGAACTCAAATACCTTCGTGCTGCTGTGGCATAAATGACGTCCCCCAGAATATGTGATTGCGCACACCTGTGCAATTGCTTGGTTCTACAATCAGTCCTGGTGTGCGGAGCTTTCAGAACTGGCTCTGCGGAGTCGTCTGCGGAAATGCCGCTGACGGAACACGCAGCCTCGATTGTTTACCAAAATATAGGCAGACGCGTTTTACCACGTCGTTCAGCATGCAGAGAGCTACGTGTGTTCCGAAGAGACCACGGAAACGCGTGTGCACGCACAGAAGAAAAACCCGACCAGGTGCCTTTGTGTGAACGTGAAACAGCCGTCTATACACTCGCAGGCACGAGAAGGTGCATCAATGCAGTCACACAGCCACCAGCTTTTGAGCACAGGCTCTGCTGGTTTTCGCACTTTTCAGGCACAATCCCGAAAGCCGCGCACAATGCCCTTCATTCGCTAAATGTCGTCTAGGGAAGCATTTCTCCGGTCGATCTACCGCTCAGCTTTCTTCTGGCGTTACTGAGAAATGTCAGCGCAGGGAATCCGTCTCTGTCGAGCACACGTCAATCCCTCTTCGGTTTTCCTTTGTTGACTCTGCCTAGATGATTTCCCTGATCTCTCTTCACACAGAGCAGTCATGACTGTGATGTGTTACACACAGGCAAAGCCAACGCACACCAAGTGTCCAGAGACACACTCCGCTGAGCTCAACACTAGCGCAGATGCACATGTGCGACGAAATGAGCACACAAGTTTGTGGAGAGAAAGACATGGACTCACACGCGTGTGGAGCGACGAATAGATACAGCAGGCGCCAGGACCACAGACTAACCTACAGTCAGACTGTCCCCACACCAACAGGGACCGCTCTGCAGCTATCCTAGACGTTGATTATCGAACCAGCCACACTGACCTGCCCCAAACTCCCAGACACTTACAGGCAAGACACAATCTCTCCGACAAGCACACAGGTGTTCGCTCTCAGCTGTAGATCAGGGACAAGCTTGCGCAGTGACGCCCTGTTGCTCTTTCGCCTTAAGGCATGATCTCTTTCGTTTCTCTTGTACATCGGCTGCGGAAAGCTATTCCTCGCGCACTGTGAAGCATTTGCCAAGAGTGAGAAGTAGCTTAGAGCAGCATTCAGTTCTGCCTAGGACTGTCTTTGCTCCTTTACTAGAAGAGCTCCCGTGCATCTATACGCATGAGAAATGCAGGACTGGGCAACGTCGTGCAACACGCGGAGCTTTGCTAAAAGACGGCGCAGCTGTGCACTCACTCGCGCTTAAGCACGAATGGAGCGCGCAAAAAGGCACACTCATGTGGACAGAAAATCGTTTGTAGACACACACGCTTTCACGCACACGGTCGTCCAAGTACAGGGACGTATCTGCACGTACCCTCCAAAAGAATATTCTCGTGCAGCCACGTATGCGTGATGCAGTACGACAACCATCAACGCACACCTGTTTACTCTCAAGCATGTAAGCACGTTTCGCGTACGTCTTTCTGTCCAAAGATGGGAGTGGGCGCGCTTGCGGATGTGGGCATCCGTATGGCCAAGCGTTTGCTTAAGCATCAGTGTGTGAAAATGTAGGTGCTTTTCTCTAGCTGCAATCGTGCGCACGAGGTGGTGGGTGCACCTACCTGGGAGCTTGTGGAAAGGTTTCTGCTTGGTTTTTAGTGGGGAACCGTGTATGTTAACGTGGACAAAAACAATACGTAGCAACTAGGTTCCAGCGCAGAAAACGCATGTGTTCCGATGCGCTCTCTTTCTCTCCCTATACCGAGTCGTGTATAGAAACCGCTAAGCCTGCGATCGGCAAGTAAGCTACCACGAAGCGTGCCGTACGGAGAAAATACCAACACATCCTCGTCCACACATTGTTTCTGATACGTGCCTGAACGCAAATACCTTCGTGTTGCTGTGCCATAAAAGACGTCCGTCAGAATATGTGACTGCGTGCACCGGTGCAATTGCTTCGTTCTACAATCAGTCCTGGTGTGCGGAGCTTTCAGAACTGGCTCTGCGGAGTCGTCTGCGGAAATGCCGCTGACGGAACACGCACCTTCGATTGTTTACCAAAATATAGGCAGACGCGTTTTACCACGTCGTTCAGCATGCAGAGAGCTACGTCTGTTCCGAAGAGACAAGGGAAACGCGTGTGCACGCACAGAAGAAAAACCCGACCAGGTGCCTTTGTGTGAACGTGAAACAGCCGTCTATACACTCGCAGACACGGGAACGTGCATCAATGCAGTCACACAGCCACCAGCTTTTGAGCACAGGCTCTGCTGGTTTTCGTACTTTTCAGGCACAATCCCGAAAGCCGCGCACAATGCCCTTCATTCGCTAAATGTCGTCTAGGGAAGCATTTCTCCGGTCGATCTACAGCTCAGCTTTCTTCTGGCGTTACTGAGAAATGTCAGCGCAGGGAATCCGTCTCTGTCGAGCACACGTCAATCCCTCTTCGGTTTTCCTTTGTTGACTCTGCCTAGATGATTTCCCTGCTCTCTCTTCACCGAGGCAGTCGTGGCTGTGCTGCTTTACACACAGACACAACCAACGCACACCAAGTGTCGAGAGACACACTCCGCTGAGCTCAAAACTAGCACAGACGCACATGTTCGACGAAATGAGCACACATGCTTGTGGAGAGAAAGATATGGACTCTCACGCGTATGGAACGACGAATCGATACAGCAGGCGCCAGGACCACAGACTGACCTACAGGCACACTGTCCCCACACTAACAGGTACCGTTCTGCAGCTATCCTAGACGTTGATTATCGAACCAGCCACACTGACCTGCCCCAAACTCCCAGACACTTACAGGCAAGACACAATCTCTCCGACAAGAACACAAGTGTGCGCTCTCAGCTGTCGATCAGGGACAAGATTGCGCAGTGATGTCCTGTTGCTCTTTCGCGTTAAGGCATGACCTCTTTCGTTTCTTTTGTAGATCACCTGCATGGCGCCTTTCCTCGGGCCACTGTGAAGCATTTGCCATAGGTGAGAAGTAACTCGGAGCAGCGTTCAGTTCTGCCTGCGACTGTCTTTGCTCCTTTACTAGCAGAGCTCCTTTGCATCTGTCCGCGTGAGAAATGTAGGACTGGGCAACGTCTTGCGACACGGGGAGCTTTGCCAACAAACGGCGCAGCTGTGTACTCACTCGCGCTTATGCACGAATGGAGCCTGCATCAAGGCACACGCATGTGGACAGACAATCGTTTGTAGACACACATGCTTCCATGCACACAGTCGTCCAAGTACAGGGACGTATCTGCACGTACCCTCCAAAAGAATATTCTCGTGCAGCCACGTATGCGTGATGCAGTACGCCAACCATCAATGCACACCTGTTTACCCTCAAGCATGTCAGAACGTTTCGCGTACGTCTCTCTGTGCATAGATGGGAGTGGACGCGCTTGCGGATGTGTGCTTGTGTGTGGCCAGGCGTTTGCTTAAGCATCAGTGTGAAAAATTAGGTGCTTTTCTCTAGCTGCGTTCGCGTGCACGAGGTGGTGGGTGCGCCTACCTGGGAGCTTGTGGAATGATTTCTGCTTGGTTTTCAGTGGGGAATCGTGTGTGTTCACGTGGACAAACAGAAGGCGTAGCAACTAGGTCCCAGTGCAGAAAACGCAAGTTTTCCTATGCACTCTCCCTAAATGGATTCCTGTATAGAAACCGCTAAGCCTGCGATCGGCAAGTAAGCTACCACGAAGCATGCCGTACGGAGAAAATACCAACACATCCTCGTCCACACATTGTTTCAGATTCGTGCCTGAACGCAAATACCTTCGTGTTGCTGTGCCATAAAAGACGTCCGTCAGAATATGTGACTGCGTGCACCGGTGCAATTGCTTGGTTCTACATTCAATCCTGGTGTGCGGAGCTTTCAGAACTGCCTCTGCGGAGTCGTCTGCAGAAATGTCGCTGACGGAACACGCAGCCTCGATTGTTTACCAAAATATAGGCAGACGCGTTTTACCACGTCGTTCAGCATGCAGAGAGCTACGTCTGTTCCGAAGAGACAAGGGAAACGCGTGTGCACGCACAGAAGAAAAACCCGACCAGGTGCCTTTGTGTGAACGTGAAACAGCCGTCTATACACTCGCAGACACGGGAACGTGCATCAATGCAGTCACACAGCCACCAGCTTTTGAGCACAGGCTCTGCTGGTTTTCGCACTTTTCAGGCACAATCCCGAAAGCCGCGCACAATGCCCTTCATTCGCTAAATGTCGTCTAGGGAAGCATTTCTCCGGTCGATCTACCGCTCAGCTTTCTTCTGGCGTTACTGAGAAATGTTAGCGCAGGGAATCCGTCTCTGTCGAGCACACGTCAATCCCTCTTCGGTTTTCCTTTGTTGACTCTGCCTAGATGATTTCCCTGATCTCTCTTCACACAGAGCAGTCGTGGCTGTGCTGTGTTACACACAGGCACAGCCAACGCACACCAAGTGTCGAGAGACACACTCCGCTGAGCTCAACACTAGCACAGATGCACATGTTCCACGAAATGAGCACACAAGTTTGTGGAGAGAAAGACATGGACTCACACGCGTATGGAACGACGAATCGATACAGCAGGCGCCAGGACCACAGACTGACCTACAGGCACACTGTCCACACACCAACAGGGACCTCTCTGCAGCTATCCTAGACGTTGATTATCGAACCAGCCACACTGACCTGCCCCAAACTCCCAGACACTTACAGGCAAGACACAATCTCTCCGACAAGCACACAAGTGTGCGCTCTCAGCTGTCGATCAGGGACAAGATTGCGCAGTGACGCCCTGTTGCTCTTTCGCGTTAAGGCATGATCTCTTTCGTTTCTCTTGTAGATCGCCTGCATGGCGCCTTTCCTCGGGCCACTGTGAAGCATTTGCCATAGGTGAGAAGTAGCTCGGAGCAGCGTTCAGTTCTGCCTGCGACTGTCTTTGCTCCTTTACTAGCAGAGCTCCTTTGCATCTGTCCGCGTGAGAAATGTAGGACTGGGCAACGTCTTGCGACACGGGGAGCTTTGCCAACAAACGGCGCAGCTGTGCACTCACTCGCGCTTAAGCACGAATGGAGCCTGCAAAAAGGCACACGCATGTGGACAGACAATCGTTTGTAGACACACATGCTTCCATGCACATAGTTGTCCAAGTACAGGGATGTATCTGCACGTACCCTCCAAAAGAATATTCTCGTGCAGCCACGTATGCGTGATGCAGTACGCCAACCATCAACGCACACCTGTTTACCCTCAAGCATGTCAGTACGTTTCGCGTACGTCTCTCTGTGCACAGATGGGAGTGGGCGCGCTTGCAGATGTGTGCTTGTGTGTGGCCAGGCGTTTGCTTAAGCATCAGTGTGAAAAATTAGGTGCTTTTCTCTAGCTGCGTTCGCGTGCACGAGGTGGTGGGTGCGCCTACCTGGGAGCTTGTGGAATGGTTTCTGCTTGATTTTCAGTGGGGAATCGTGTGTGTTCACGTGGACAAACAGAAGGCGTAGCAACTAGGTCCCAGTGCAGAAAACGCAAGTTTTCCGATGCACTCTCCCTATATGGATTCCTGTATAGAAACCGCTAAGCCTGCGATCGGCAAGTAAGCTACCACGAAGCATGCCGTACGGAGAAAATACCAACACATCCTCGTCCATACATTGTTTCAGATTCGTGCCTGAACGCAAATACCTTCGTGCTGCTGTGCCATAAAAGACGTCCGTCAGAATATGTTACGAGGGCACCGGTGCAATTGCTTGGTTCTACATTCAGTCCTGGTGTGCGGAGCTTTCAGAACTGTCTCTGCGGATTCGTCTGCGAAAATGCCGCTGACGGAACACGCACCCTCGATTGTTTACCAAAATATAGGCAGACGCGTTTTACCACGTCGTTCAGCATGCAGAGAGCTACGTCTGTTCCGAAGAGACAACGGAAACGCGTGTGCACGCACAGAAGAAAAACCCGACCAGGTGCCTTTGTGTGAACGTGAAACAGCCGTCTATACACTCGCAGACACGGGAAGGTGCATCAATGCAGTCACACAGCCACCAGCTTTTGAGCACAGGCTCTGCTGGTTTTCGCACTTTTCAGGCACAATCCCGAAAGCCGCGCACAATGCCCTTCATTCGCTAAATGTCGTCTAGGGAAGCATTTCTCCGGTCGATCTACCGCTCAGCTTTCTTCTGGCGTTACTGAGAAATGTCAGCGCAGGGAATCCGTCTCTGTCGAGCACACGTCAATCCCTCTTCGGTTTTCCTTTGTTGACTCTGCCTAGATGATTTCCCTGATCTCTCTTCACACAGAGCAGTCATGACTGTGATGTGTTACACACAGGCAAAGCCAACGCACACCAAGTGTCCAGAGACACACTCCGCTGAGCTCAACACTAGCACAGATGCACATGTGCGACGAAATGAGCACACAAGTTTGTGGAGAGAAAGACATGGACTCACACGCGTGTGGAGCGACGAATAGATACAGCAGGCGCCAGGACCACAGACTGACCTACAGTCAGACTGTCCCCACACCAACAGGGACCGCTCTGCAGCTATCCTAGACGTTGATTATCGAACCAGCCACACTGACCTGCCCCAAACTCCCAGACACTTACAGGCAAGACACAATCTCTCCGACAAGCACACAAGTGTCCACTCTCAGCTGTAGATGAGGGACAAGCTTGCGCAGTGACGCCTTGTTGCTCTTTCGCGTTAAGGCATGATCTCTTTTGTTTCTCTTGTAGATCGGCTGCTGAGCGCCTTTCCTCGGGCCCCTGTGAAGCATTTGCCATAGGTGAGAAGTAGCTCGGAGCAGCGTTCAGTTCTGCCTACGACTGTCTTTGCTCCTTTACTAACAGAGCTCCCGTGTATCTGTCTGCGTGAGAAATGCAGGACTGGGCAACATCGTGCGACACGCGGAGCTTTGCCAACAAACGGCGCAGCTGTGCACTCACTCGCGCTTAAGCACGAATGGAGCCTGCATCAAGGCACACGCATGTGGACAGACAATCGTCTGTAGACACACATGCTTTCACGCACACGGTCGTCCAAGTACAGCTGCGGGGTGCGCGGCCCCTCGGGCAGGGTGCTCCCGGTCTCTTGGCCGAAGGCTGGGGCTGGCAGATGGGTTCAGGCGCTTTGGCCTGCTTTTTTGCCAGCGCTGCCTTCTCGGTGCCGTGAAGAAAATCCCGCGCGATTGTTTCCGCTCGCTGCTCAGGAGATTCCGCGTCTGGGGCCGTGGACTGAGGAGGAACGTTTGCGAGTTGGAGGACGCTACAAGATATTCCCCGTGGAAGCCGGAGAAGAGGTGAATTGGCTGCCAGTGGAGCTGTGTTCCGTGCAGTCTTCAGTTTAGGACGTTCAGTTTGTCCTTCCAGAAAAGGAGCAGTCATTAGCAGGCCTGGGAGAGGCCATTAAGTGCGTGATCAGAATGGAAGCCAGATTGCACTCGACGTTGCTGCTGTCGGTCTTGGCTTTCGGTGGTTTCCCCACGGCTGCCTAGTGTTTGGGAGCGCGGAGGGGGCGTTTTTTCTTCCCCAAGGAGAGGCTGTGCTTAAAAAAGAATTTGTTTCCTCAGAGAAGTGCAAGTCCGTGTGTGTAAGCCAGCCAAAATCGCCAGCCGAGTCAAGTTCCGAGTGTGCGTCTGTCAGACGGCCGCTTGACGTTGCCGAGTTCCCAGCTGTGCAGTTGTACTGGCGAAGGGCAATGCAGGACGGAAGGGTTTTTTCTGCTGCGGGGACCCAGCCGCCCCCCTTTTCAGCGGAAAGCAAGGGAGCGCGGTTTATTGTTCCCTTTGCAACGCGGCTGCTGGCGCGGGAGGGCTGGAGGGCTGGAGGGGCGGAGCGCTGGTTGGCTGCCTAGGCACGTCAGTCGCCACTCTGTCCGCCTATCAGGTTGCCAGAGGGGCGGGCGTTGAGGTCTCCGTACTGCGCATGCCCGACTCGCGAGCGCTGCTAGGCGGCGAGAGAGGTGATTGACGTGTCCTAGGCAGCCAACCGGGACGCGGCAAGGGGCGGGTGCTGCGGTCTCGCTACCGCGCATGCCCAAAGCACGAGCGCCTGGCGGGAGCGGAGCGGCGGAAGAGGCGGCAGGTGAGTGCGGCCGCGGCGCGGGTGACCGTGCCGGTGGAACGGGGCGGGCGGGATTTGCCGGCGCGTCGCGGAGGCGTTCGTCTCCGGTTCCCCCCCGCCAAGCTGGCGAAGCTGGCGGGAGGCGTGTGAGCCTGCGGGCAGGTGCGCTGAAGGCTGGCGGTCTGGAGCCGTGTCTCCCTCCGGCGCAGCGCCCGTGCCCGGTCCGGCGGTCCCTCCGGGAGCGGCGCAGCCCCCGTTAGTCGAGGGGACGTTGAAAAGCAGAGCTGGTGGCGTGGCGAGTGGGGCGCCGCTTCGGCGGGAGCTCGGGGCGAGGCGCGGCGGGTTCTGTGTCCTGTGGGCGCGGCTTTCGCGCCGCGGCTGTCTGTATGCTAGACGCCCTGAGTCCTAAGGAGATGTATCTTTTGGGATTCGTTCTACAAGTCAAAGAGAGGAGCCGAATATGTGCTGAATGTTATAGTTAGAACTGATATTCTGTGAAGAATTGAAGTGGTCTGAAAAAAAGACACATTTCTTAAAAGCTAGTGCAGCATTGTGTATCTTCACATGAATCGACTCAAACGTCCCCCCCGTAAATAAAACCCAGCTCCCCCCAGAAACAACATAGAAGAAACGAGCTAGCAGAGCTCCTGTGACAAAAGGAGGTCAGTATTTTTCCCTCAGTTTTTTCCTTATGTGAAGAAATCAAAGGGAATTTTAGATCGTATTTTTTCCGTCTAAATCAAGTGTTGACGTAGACTTTTGTGTTCAGATAATCAACATTGTCTGTAAAGAATTGTTTAACAAAAACAAGCAGAAACCAAAACCAGGTTCAGACCTGTAAGAAGCATAGAATAATTTCGTTTGTAAGAAACCATCTAGGGGGGTCACCTTGTTGAATTGCCTTCACAATGAGATCAGGTCACTGAATGCCTTGTCTACTGAAATTCTGAATATCTCCAAGGTTGGGGATTCCATGGGCTCCCCGGGAAGCTGGTGCTTAAGCATTTGTGTCACCAAACATGCTAAAAAAATACCTCACTAGTTAGCTTTGTTTTACCATGAGAAGCTTTTGTTCTCTTCCTAGGTGTTGCAACCATCATTATTGTGGGTGATGAAGGAGCTTCTGGGGTGGTTGGGATAGCTCATTCATCCCAGCATGTTCTGATTGGAGAACCTTCAGGAAATTATAATGGGACTGCTCTTATTAGGTGAGTACATCACTCATTTATCCAAAACAGCTCTGTTTCAAAAGCTATGAGGCTCCACATTTGGCAAGAATTAATTGAATGCTGCATTTCATTATCACTTCTAAAATCATAAGTATTTTCAAAATTAGATGCTTGTTTTTTAAGAAGGGCAGAACATACTACGTAGGTGTCTTTTCAGTATTGCTGAGGAGCTTTAGATATGTCTTCCAATTATTTACAACATAGATTCATTAAAGGAAAGAGGATTCTAATCAAAGGAATAGGGGAAGGCAGTCAATTATATTTGAAGATGCTTTGTGCTTTTCAGGATTCAGTTCAGGATTGGTGCTTGAACTGAAATTCGGTACATTGTTACGATGATCAGCATAACCAAAGCAGCACTGGGTCTTAGTTGAAACAAGATGCAATTCTTTCACTGCATTCAGTCAGCTGAAAACAAGATGAAGAAATCACAATGTTACCATACCTTCTAACAGAATTGGAGAAAAAGTATTACAACACTTTCCCTTAGTGAAACAGCAAATAGAAGCAAGAAAACAAGATTCTCATGCTGCCCTGAGAATCCCAACAGACAAAGGGATGCTTTGTGCAGCACCAGTTTAGAACATGTACTAGATCATGGTATAGACAATTTCTTGCCATGCTTCAGTTCACCGACAATGTCATGAGTAGGATTAGCCTCTAGCTTTTTAGACAAGCAGCACACAGAACATTTCTCAAGTGATCTCATAGTACTATTATCGTATCTTTCTGCCTTCAAAACCAAATTACCTCTGGGTGCTACCCGTAAGTCCCATTTCCCTTCTGTTTTGCATGTCTGTTTCCTGAAAAGCAGAAAGACAGCTCAGTTTTCAGCTGCCAACGTTGGGCTGTATGCACAAAGAAACTATAAAGTGCTCTGGGTAAAAATACAGCTCAAGATGCCTCCCAACATGGGGAAGTAAATCAGAACTGCAGACACGTTATTGCTCTGAAGAGGTTATGGTAAAGATCTTAATAGTGACTTAATAGATTAAAATTCAAGCTTCACAGTGCTGGTAACATTTCTTCCATGCACAACAATATCTATGCTTTATATCTCTGGATTTGGTATCAAATATTAAAGGTAGAAGATTAAATCTGTGTTTGCATTCTGCAGCCTGACACGTGGCCCAGGGATTTTTGGTGAAATCATAATATATTGGAATATAACACCCCGTCATCACACAGAATTTATTGAGACGTTGGGGACCTTGACAATGCGAGACAGGCAGTGTGCAGCAGTGGTTCTAATACAGGTACAAGAGATTTTACACCAGTAGCTCTTTCAGGTTCTTCCTTTTATCTAGCCAGCATCTTGATTAGAAATTAGTTATACCTCTCTACCTGGAAATGGTTAATTGATTCTTCTCCCTAGGCTGTCGATGATAACCGTCCTGAGGAGAAGCATTACTACACATTTGAATTAACTGGGATCAGTGATGGAGGACTCATAAATGAATCTAGCAGCACAGCAAATATTACCATGGCCGCCAGTGATTTTCCATACGGAGAGTTTACATTTTCACGAGAAATATTGCTGACAACAGAAGAAGAAAAATGGGTATATGGTTAAAATTCCTTCTTACGTAAAATATCGATAGATATCAATATTGTCGGTAGATTTATACTTAACTTTAGGAAAAAAAAAAAAAGGCAGAGATTTATTCTGCATTTATCATAGCACAGTCCATCTGAGGCTTTTGGTGTTTTTAATACTCTGAGAAAGATGCCTGTCTGTTAAATTATGTGTATTCTGCACTTACTGCAGCAAATTGTCACCTGGCAGAACCGTTGAGAAGGTGCCTATAGAACAGTCTCAGAATGGTAACAGAAAAGCAAAGCCATTTTTTAAAGCAAATGTCCTCTCTCCCTCAGGTTAACATCACTGTTTTGCGTTCAAGGGGATCCTATGGCAAAGTGCGTCTTTGCTTCCAGAGAATAAATGGGACTGCAGAGGAGGGAGTTGATTTCACCCCCACAGTAAGGGAACTGTTATTTGAACCACATGAGGAGAGTAGAATGATTTCGGTTGAAATTCATGATGACGACTTTCCTGAAGGTCCTGAAGACTTTTCAGTGATGATTACCAAAGTGGAACTCCAAGGAAGGTCAAGATAAAATTAATTATAAGATAAAATTAATTAAAAGCAGGAGATCAAACTGTATTTGGAATCTGACCTACCTGCATAAAGGCACCGCTGGATTTCAGGTGTTTTACTGTAAAATTTCATATGGCAGCTATAATAGTAATAATAATACAAATTGGATGTATGGCAATCCAAATTCTTTCAACATTAATTTTAAGATTTTGCTGATTCAGATTTATTAAAGCTGAAAGTCCATCCATTACATAGAAGTTGTCAAATCACATGAAACTCAAAGAAGAAGATAAAATGTGAAAGAAAAAGCGAAAGACCCACATTTCTGTGAAAAAACTGCCAGTTTTGCAGATATAGTTTGAAAAAGTGTGACCAAAAATCTTCAGTGGTAACTGTCAGAAAATAAAAGTATTTGTGGTAATTGAAAATTGTCATACTTGCATTACAATACTTTTGCAAGATTTTTTTTTAATGTAATATTCCTTTTTATGTTCTTGCAAGTGGATTTGATTTCACCGTAAAGGAAAATGATCTACAGATAGCTCAACCCCCAGTAATAGGAAATATCTCCACAGTACGAGTCACTATAGCAAAAAGTGATAATGCAGAAGGCATCATAGAATTTGATCCACAGTATATCCTTCTACAGGGTAAGTTTACCAGAGGTTTTCACTATGGTTTAGAGGATAAGCCTGTGGCTCTCTCACAAATTTTGAAATAAAATAACTTTTTTTTCCCAATTTTTCTTGAAGTTCAAGAGGATGCTGGATTAATCATGATTCCTGTTGTGAGAAAGCGTGGAACGTATGGCGATGTAACAGCCGATTTCCTTTCTCGAAGTATTTCTGCACTTCTGAACGCTGACTACATCATCCATAATGATTCTGTCATTTTTTATCGTGGCCAGAACCAGACTTTTATCTATATCTCTATCACAGATGATGAAGAAAGGTAATTATTTTTTTCAGATATTTATTCACTAATCTACTTCTGAGAAACTGTTTTTTAGCACGTGCAGTATGCCTGTCAGCAGAGTTTGAATTGAAAAGCAAATTTCTGCAGCCCTGAAATATTTAAAGGGAGGGAAAAGAAGCTATGATTGGAGTTTCATAGTGCCTGTTAAATTTTATGCAAACAACTACATTCTTTTTACCTAGATTATCAGAAAGTTTGGGTGTTAATAGTATTGCTGTGAATAATAAAATATTTTGCTGATTGTTTTTTTTTTTTTTTAAATTTAGCACATGTGGAAAATAAAACAATATTTTTATTTCAGATATCACCATTCTCTGCAAATGGGGGGAATCTTCTGCTGTATGCTTACAGAGATGACTTCTGTATATTTTTAAACACATCCAGCTGGACGCATGGTTGAATGACAAATCATAATTTTAATTTTTTGTTCTTGTGTGTCTCAGAAGGTCTTTTTTTCTGGTTTTTTTTTCCATGCAGCGAATTTGCGGAGCAATTTGAAATCCAGCTGACGGGAGCCACTGGTGGAGCAGCCCTTGGGCTCCATCTACTGAGCCAGGTCACCATTGCCAAAAGCGACTGCCCCCAGGGCATCATCCGATTTCTCAGCCAAAGTCGAATTACTCTTCCCAACCCCGATACACCGACAACAGTGTCGCTGGTGCTGGAAAGGACAGGAAAATTGTTTGGGGAGACACAGGTGGGCCCTGGTTCTCAAAAACTGAACGTTTTCCAGTGACAAGGCCAAAAATCTTCTTTTTTTGCGTCAGGGGCTTCCTTGTGACTGATTTCTAATGGGATAGTTGCAGCTTTTCATTAAGTGTGAATTCTGTATAGTTGCAGAAGAACAGAAAATATTGTTACTTTTTTGATCTTCTCTTTGTCCTCCTGCTTTTCTCCTTTTATTATGGTCTGGTGTACTTTATTTTGAACCATCTCCCAATCCCATTGAAAATATAGTTAATTTCATGCACCACCGCTAATTTAATTGAACTCAGTTGAATTACTTCCTGAAGCTGGTCAATTTATTTTTATTTTCAGTAAATTGTTTACTATGAGGCCTCTAGACTTTTTTTAGTCTGTATGTATCACTGCCAAAGTGAAAGTATAAATATGAACCAAGATAAGGCTTCCACAGTCTGGGCAAATGATTGGAAAATTGGCATTAAAGGCCATGAGCTACTGCTCTCCTCATGTGAAAACTGCCGTGGTCTTCTTGGACTTTTCCTAGAAGTCATTGAAGAAAACTGAAAAACAATTAAGTGTCAAAATAATAATTTTAAGATGCTGAATAGGACCCCTTCAAAACCAATCTAATTTGTGGGAAATTTTGAAAATATTCTAGCTTTTAATCAGCCTGAGGAAGTGTGAATCGTGATTTGAGGCATTAAAAACTTCTATTGCAGAAAATATTTGTGGTTCTCAGTCTTGATATCACACTTGCCAGGGAATGTTTCTGGTCAGGATACTTATTTGGTGAGCTTTTCAAAACAACTTGTGAAAGGAAGAGAAAAGTAAACTGGCCTGTGCATTTCCTGTTACGTGCTACAGAAACCTCAGTTTATTTTCTTTTCTGTAACTAATATCTAGAATTTAATAAAATGGCATTGTGGCTAACTAGCACTTCAGAATTTCTATTTTGAATGTTTATTTTTCTCCAAAGGATTCTATATTTTCCCACATATAATCAATTATTAATATGTTGTGTTCTGTAAAAAGAGCACATATTTAAATGTAGCTTGTTAGCAGATGCAAGAATTTTTATGTCGCTTGTGTTACTCTGTCACTTCCCCCGACCTGGGAGGCAGTTATAATATGTCACTACTGTAAATCTGAAACTGGTATCTTCCACAGATTAATTGGGACATCTTGGGACCCAATTCAGAAGAGGTTTTTATCTCCCTTGAATAGTGACATTGGTGACCCTGTGAACGGATCATTCTATTTTGGAGAAGGGGAAGGAGGGCTGAGAACTATTAATCTACAAATCCATCCTCGTGAAGAAGTTGAAGTTCAGGAGATCTTCATTATTAGGCTGAGCCTTATGAAAGGTGAAGCAGAACTAGATCCTAAGGCAAACAGCATTACACTAATAGTAAGTCATTATTGCTTTTCTTCCTCTTGAGATCTCTGTTATTGGTATTTATCCTGCAAAGCTTTGAAGGGTAATCATAATGATTGAATAGCTTGTCATTTGCCTCTTTTTCTTTTGCCTCCCCTGCTACATGGGTTTGATGGTCGTGGTCAACGGGGCAGAGTCCAGTTGGGGCCTGTATCTAGTGCAGTCCCTCAAGAGTCAGTACTGGGGCCTGTATCATTCAATATATTCATCAATGACTTGGATGAGGGAACAGAGTGACTATCAGCAAGTTTGCTGATGACACCAAGCTGAGAGGAGTGGCTGACACTGGAAGCTGTGCTGCCATTGGGAGACCTGGACAGGCTGGAGAGTTGGGCAGGGAGAAATGTAATGAAATAGAACAAGGGCAAGTGTAGAGTCTTGTGTCTGGGCAGGAACAACCCCAGGTTCCAGTATAAGTTGGGAAATGACCTATTAGAGAGCAGACTCTCTCAGACTCTCTTCTAAATACTGATGTACTCTTGAGTCTTCTTAAGAGGAGAAAACTCAAGAGGAAGAACTAATTGATACATTCCCTATAGCATCTAGCAATGAAAATCTCAATGTTTCAAACAAGAATGCTATTCACTTTACATTTCTGATTGTTGAATTTTTTTTTATTCAATTACTTCCTTAAAGATACAGAAGTTTGGTGATCCCAACAGAATGGTACAGTTTGCTCCTGAATCGTTAACTGAGAAAAACTTCACAGAACCCTCTGCAGTGGAAGGGCCACAAAGTATTACACTGTTTGTCAGACGAATCCAGGGCACCATGGGAAACATAACGGTATTCTCACTCTCTTCCTAATCAACATTATAATCTGAAATAATCCTCTGTATCAATGCATGGAGGGAGATCTTATTCTGTGCCTTTCAATTGCGTATTTCTCAGATTTTGAAATGTCGCCTTTTAGACTGAGTTTAGCAAGGGCTCAGCTCTAGTAGTTGTGGTTTGTAGAGTCAGATTCAGTCTCCCCTGGTCAGTGAAAAAACCAGAAAACCAGCACTGGAGTGCTTGTCTTGCTTTCTCTCTCCCTCTGCTCCTGTGCTTTTGATGGGAGAACAGGAGAGACCAGACTTTCATAGTGAGCTTTCTTTGAGATCCGCGCAATTTACTCTTTTTCAGCCATATGTAAAGGTAAGAATCAGACATTTTAGAATCATCACCTACATTGTCTTTACCTAAAGTTGTTTGCAAGTCAGCATTTTCACAAGTACTCATTTATTTAAAAAAAAAAAAAAATAAAATAAAAAGCATCTAATGTGTTTAATGAGAACTCTTCACACCTTTCTGTTGTGAGGAATTCTGGAAACTGGAAAAACAGCAAGGATATCTTGGTGTAAAAATAGAAATAATTTCAAGCAATTGTTCAGAGATTCCGTATAGTTTTACGTAGGTGTCCAGAAGATATACAAAGGTAATCTTTGCATTTACAGTACTGCTGGAAGAACAACACACCACTTTGTAAGATAGTCTATGTGCTTCTTTCTATGCATACTTAAACAAATTTTTATTTTACCCATCTAAACCCAACCTATTCCGTATGCAATCTATACTGAACCATGAATGTGAAAGTTTCCGACTCTGTGGGTGATATTGCCTTCATTTTGTGCATTTTCTAAATAAATTTCAGGTTTACTTGGAAATACGTAGTGAATCTGACATCACGGGTGACTTTCTTAGGACAGAGGGATCTGTTGTCATTGCTGACCAGGAGAGCACAGCTGAGATAATCATCTACCTGTTACCTGACGATGTTCCAGGACTGGTTGAGAACTATGTGGTGCAGCTGATTTCAGTAGAAGGTGGAGCAGATTTAGACCAAGAGAAAAGAATTTCGGAAATCAATGTGTTTGCAAATGATGACCCCTATGGAGTGTTCGCCCTGTACTCTGACCAGCAGTCAGTACTCGTAGAGAGGAACCTGGATCGTCGGTATGTTCAGATCAATGTAACTCGGCATGCTGGGGCATTTGGAGAAGCAATTGTGGAGTACCATATCACATCTCATTGTGAAGAAGCACTAATTGAGCCTGAGAATGAGGTGGGATACCTCACAATAAAAGACGGTGCCAGCTTTGGAGTGAAAAGAGTGCCAATAAGCAACCAGGTCTGTATTATCCTTTTAAGTCACGTGGTATCTATTGTTTCCATTTGTGTTCATCACAATACAAATGTGCTGGAATAAGATACTGAACTCTCAATACTGTCCACTGTCAAGAAGCAGAAAAGAGAGTTTTGGTATAATGAATTTCCTATTTATGGACTAGAAGTGGGTTCAAATATCACATTTTCAGGTAATAACTGCAAAATCACTCTATGCATGCGTTCAAATATCCAGTGTTTCCTTCCATCATTGCTTTGTGTTACTATCAGTTCAATATTTTGTTATTTTATGTATTCAAATACTCTTATTAACCCTAAGAGTTAAGATCAAGCTGAGACCCACTATGTTAGATACAGTTCAGTAAAATGGCAATACTTGCTCTATAAACTCATCTTTCAATTAACTGCTGGTAAATTACAATCACAATATTGCTGTTTTAACTGTGTTTCTTTATAGAAAGATAATCAACAAAAGGCTTGACTTGAAAACACTGCTTTTTCATGCAAACAACAAAATCTGCTGATTTTTCTGCCACTTAACTCTTTGAACTGGTGGTTATCGTGTTTTCAGTGGAATTACATTGCCACCATTTTAATTGCATTCTTCCTCTCAAAGGCGTTTATTGTACTGGGCTTGAATTTTACCCTGGAACTGACTAACGTAAGCCTGGTTGGGACAAGTGCCAAGGATGTGCCAAAATATTAGGAAAAGCGAAGTCAGCCATTCTGCTTGTTCCTGAGGAAGCTGCCAATTCACAGGTCAGTAGACTGACTGCAGTGTAATTTTCTACCGCAGAGGGAAGGTACGCTTCATTACAAAAGGCAGCCGCTATAAGAATTCAGTTTGCTCCTTAAAGTTTTCATCATTGCAAGCAATTTAATGACCAACAAGACTGTTCCAGTTATTACTTGTACTGTATATTGTCTTTTCTCTGATACAAATTCATATAGAGATGTGTAAATGCAGTTTGAAAAGGTCTCTTCATCTATAAAATGTAAATAGCATAAATATGATGATTTACTTATACTTTTGTTTACATGAAGTGGAAGTTCTGAGACTTAGAGGAAAATAGCTAGTTCTGGACGATGTTATTCCTTTAAGTACAGCAGCCCCAAAGTAGATAAGAGCATGCATGCAGTCTCATGTGCAAAAAGAAGTGGAGGTCATGCTGCGTTTTAGTGCAGTTGACAGTACCTTTGACTAATCACTGAGTGGGGAATTTTCCATTTGTCTGCTTTGTATGAGACAGAAAAAATATACTATACCTGTTCCAATATGGCATATGTGCTACAGTTCCCTTTTTATGTGGCAAGCAAAGACAACAGCATGCTGAGTTTTTGTCTCTTAAATTTTATTGAAGTCTTTATGTAATGATTTTAATTCTCTTGACACACTGTTTTGTCTTTCAATTTGGAATTGAACTTAATGCAAATGGTCTTTCTGTAAACATTGTTTACTACCATACATCCACTTATCATTTTAGAATGTGTGAATTATCTTTTCATTCCCATTTTTTGGTCAAAGAAAGAAAAGTACATCATACTATCAAGAATGTTTTTGTGAACAATGTAATGTGACAACAACTTACTTTCACTGGATAGACAAATAATACTTTATTTTAGACCTGTGTGTATCTGTATGGTACCACAGACATTGCATGTAAGCATTAAGGGCAGGTTGGTTTGTTTTCCTTTTGAATGACAGACACAAAATGCTATAGTCAGTGTTTTCAGTACCAAAATGTCATTCATACTGGTTCCTTTTTTTCCCTGATATCTAATTCTCAGAAGTCTAAGATTTAGAAATGTTGAAGAGTTGTGAAGAAAGCATTTATATATATATATATATACACAAACATATATAGACATGTACATACATATATTTATATGCATGTGTAACTACTGTTAAGATGCCTACCTTACAAAATATAGTACTCTTTCATATATGTTATTGTCCACTTTTATTCCATTTTCTATAACAAAATCCATTATGTTTCCACAGGTTGGCTTTGAATCTGTGATTTTACGACTTACAGACATTATAGCAGGGACAGGCCAGGCTGTCATCACCAGAAAAGGAGTTTATGGCTCTGTCAGGATCTCAGGATACCCAGCAGACCTGATCACCGACTTTGCTCAGTCAGGCAATATTACTCCTCTGTTTGGTGAGTAACAGTCTGAGGAAACAGCTATGAAAGTTGCAGAAGTGATGATACCACCTTTTAGTTATATATACCTCTGTATGCTCTCTCTATTAATAAAGCGTCATTAGATTGAAATGGTATGGTCTAATTTTTAGCTATAAGGGATGTGTTCATTTTATAAGCAAAAAAACCCTTCAACTTCATAGATCCATGTCTGGGAGGCAGGCACGATGCTGTGGCCATGAAGGACAGCTTCATATAGGAAAGACCCTTATCCAGTTTTCTTCTTCCTAAATGGAGTGGAATTGTGATTAAAGTCTGTACTTTAGCGCATTGCCAGATAAAAAGAGGATTCCTATTGGATTATTTTGACTTTTGCTCTCTCTCACTCTCTCTTTCCTTCAGGTACTGTTGCATTTTCCTCTGGTGAGCAAAGTAAAGTGATTTCATTTCAGGCCACTCCAAGCCTAAATAAATGTGAGTCATTTGCCATCACTTTAACAGCAGCGCACAGCAATGTGTCTGGTGGGGCTCGCCTGAGGTAAGGATGCTGCTTGTATTTTTGAGTCGCACCAATGCCATAAGAATTATGACCTGTGTACAGATACAAAACTTATACAAATCCCTGTTGTTATTATTCTAGGCAGCTAGTAACTTGTAGTCCATTCTTTGATAAATTTGTATAGCTTGTCTCAGGTGAGAACAAAGTGATCTAGATCTGACCTGTTCAGAACTGAGGCTTTTATCCAACTCCAGTCTATTTCATAGGTGCCTAGAATAACGGAGACAGTCAAGACAATGAAGATCAACAGTTTTAGCCGGGAAGCTGAAGACCGAAAGCAACTCTTAACAGTTTTCATTCGTGTCCCTAAAAATCCATATTTAGAAGGTCTTACATAACAAATTATTTATAATAAGAAAAATAAAACAAGAAATGTTCTGAAAATACCTAATTTATATAAACCTCCTTTTTATTTTTTAAAAAAACAAAACCATTACGTTTAATGTAGTTTTCCATCTCAGATAAGTTATCTGTTCTTCAAGCTATTTTATTTTCATTCATCCTTAGCCATTGATAGCTAGAAGTGGTGTAAAAAGAATGGACATGGAGTAACACCACGTATGGAGAAAGGTTTTGGCTTCGCCATGTTACAATTACAGTGGCAAATCTGAAGGAAGTCAGGAGTGAAATGGATGGATAAATCCTGAGATTGAGCCCTTCTCCTGGGCTTGTCTGTCCTGTGGACTGGTGTCCTCAGAGCCCCTATTTACCCTGTGAATCAAGTACATTAAGTATGTGAGAATGACCTTTCCTAGAAAACTGAAGATGACATCCCAGGGAGGGTAAAGGTGACTTTGAAGAGCTTTTGGCTCCCTTAGTGGTGGAAATGGTCTAGTTTTTTGACCAAAATCACTGTAATTTTAGTGCCATTTGATAGCCTCTAGCACTGAATAATAGGTCAGTTCTGCAGACAGGTATAAGACACAAGATTTAACGAAGAGTTTTGCCTCTATGCTTATTTTCTAATAAGAAAGGGATCTATTTAATATGAATGAAGTAGAGCTTAAGTTTATATTGATCACAGGGCTCAGATCTGGAAAAAAAATTCCTGTGAGGGGGCAGTTAGTATTTCAAAGCCCCACTGTAAGTTTTAAAATAACTTCCCCTCATTCTCTAGCTTCCTGGCTCTAACTGTAGATCTGTTAGGATCTGTCTATCCCTCAGTTTTCCTTTGAAATGGGAAGTTTGTTCTATAGATAAAACTGGTATTACTCGGGGTGGCTGTATTGTAATGTATCTTCTTTCATTGTGTCCAGAACGGAAAAACATCATACTTTACTTTGCTTCTCCATTTTCTCAGGAAGACTTTATTTTATTTAAACTTTACTCTGTATCCTGTGCTGATTTGGGTGCATTGCATCTGAGGAGGGCTGTTCGATCCTATTATTACAAAATCATTTTTCAGGCAATCATGTTACATCTTGCTTTGGTATGGTTGCTATTTCTTCCCTCTGCTATTAGACATTTGTTTGATCCGCTTTCTTACAGCCATCATTGATTGTTCACTGGAAATTATTCTGCTTTAATGTTTTACTTTTCTTCACGCTTCGTATTTCCTCTGTCAACTTTGGTGTCTTTTCTGTTTCAGATCGGGTTTTACAACAGCTGAAATTGAGCCAATGGGGATCTTCCAGTTTGCTCTTAACTCAAGGTCTGTTTCAGTTGAAGATGATGTTTGGGCAGACACACTACATGTCCAAAGATTGTTTGGTTTTCAAAGTAATCTCACTAAATTGACATATCAGACCATTCCAGGAAGTGCCAAACCACTAGAGGACTTTGTACCCATCTACAATGGAGAGCTTATGTTTTTACATTTTCAGACAAACACTGTGATAGAAATATCAATAATTGATGACTCTGTCTCTGCAATTGAGGAATTTTTTTTTGTAAATTTGACTTGTGTGGAAATTTTGGATGTTCAACCTGTGAACCTTGCCTGGAGTCCACGTGTGAATCCAGCTTTCAGTGTTGCAACCGTTAATATCCTCGCTAATGATATTCTTCATGGAATACTAAGTTTGGGGCCAGAGTTTATTTATGTTGAAGAAGATGCCAACAACAGTACCCCCAACACAGCGATACTTCATATCAGAAGGACCAAGGGTTTTACTGGTGATGTTGAAGTAACCATTAAAACCTTTGGGGGAGTGAGTGCACAAAGTGGAGCAGATTCATATCCTTTTATGAAGGATTTCCTTCCATTGATGGAAGATCCAACTTCACTTGGGCAATGGAAGGCGAAGATTTTGAGGAACAGTCAGTCTCTTTGACTTTGCTGGATGGACAAAGAGAAAGCAGGGTGTCCATAAAGATTTTTGACGATGATGAGCCTGAAGGACAGGAATTGTTTTATGTTTTCCTCTCAAATCCTGAATATGGAGCTCAGATTGTAGAAGGAAAGGATGAATAGGGATTTGCTGCTTTTGCAACAGTAATTATTGCAGGTAAGATTATTTCCCTGGGAAAATTAATAACAGTACATGACTATGTTTTCATAGCAATTTTCATGTAAAGATTGGCAATCTACTTGACGATAAGCAGGGTATTCTATTGTGAAATCTTGAGTTTTCCAGAGCAGAGGAAGCATCTAATGTACAAAGCTACTACGCGTCCCTTAGCAACGTAGCTCAAAATACATTTAGAGATTATGCTTCTCTCTGTTCTTGCCCTGTTTTACTCTTTAAGGGAAAAGACTAATCTTGAGTAGTTTTTATGTAGATCCAGTAGCATTGCAGGCATTTTAGATTTTTACTTTTGCCATTTTGTCACTTTTACATACAATGGGGTTTGTGCAAAGTATCAGTCTCTATATTGACATTCAGCATGCACTGGTAAGTAAAGCCATTGCTACCTGTAAAGGAGAAATCCTTTAGTAACAAGATTTAATGGGACACTGTGAAGACATTAGCTTCCCCTCATTAAACCTGGATTTTTTTTCCATACACTGCTGTTTTGCCAAAGATGTTTACATTCCCATGAGAACAGTGAAGTATTGTGCAGCTCCATACTTGCACACACGGAATTAAAGATGCAGAAGAAAAGCTGATGTGACAATTTGGAAAAATTAATGGGTTCAACAAGAGTATGAGTGGGACGAATAAGAAAGCTGTCCTTGGAAGCCCATCATCATCCCGTACCCTACTATATCTGCTTTCAAAAGTACTTATTCTACTGGTTAAAATAAAATTTAGAAATGCCAACATTTAAAGTTCTGGATAACTATGTAGTGTAAATTAAACCCAGAAATATTATAATAAATTTTCTCAAGGTGTCCCCAGATGATACTTTGTAGCATTGTTTTGATACCTATTTTAAATTTTTTTTAGTGGTTATTCACATGAAGGTTATAATTTAGTCTCAGCTTAACTTTCTTGCTTACTTTCAGGGACTGTTTCCTCTATAGGAAGTGATCTCCAGAACGGCATTTTGGGATTTGTTCCAGAAGTACAAAGCGGTCTCGTACTTGATGAAGACTCGGAGAACAGAGAGGTGCTGCTGATTGTCACAAGGCAACCAAACAGGTGCAGGCAACAGCCGATTCGAATGTGCTTCCCACATGTTGTAACATGCTGTGTTGTTAACCACAGGAGCTGCTGTTAGTGGAAGAGTTTATCAAAGAGTTTTAAAATAAATCTGCCTTTCAGCTGCTTTAGTAACTTCTCAGAAGTTGATGAACTGGCTTTAAGTTGTGAATGTGATTAGGTCTGTCACTCTACTGTGATAAAGCAGACACAGGAAAAACAAGTATTTTCCAACTTACACTATAAGGCTACAAGTGTGAAAGATTTGCTTGAGTTAAAATATTTGCCCTGCTCGAGGTGTAATTCAAGTTCTCAACTCCCCGTGTAGTACAATGTAGGTATGAATACTAAAATGAGCAATTAAGAAGGCACCTGAGTGTCAGCACTATGATAATGTTTTCAGTCACACAGACACTATATTTTTTCTAATTAGCACATATCTATATCTCTATATATCTATATGTTGCACATTGATGTGTACTTTTAATCAAATATGCTCAAGTACTTCACGTTCCTTAAACTTAGAGGAAAGACAAATCCTACCTGGTTTTCCAGGCGAACGGTCACTGTAGTATTAAGGAAGGTACACGGGTAACTCCCTTCCAAGAACCAGTGTCTCTTATGCAGCTAATGTCATGTTTTCTGAAATAAAAATTGAGAATAATCTAGCTCCGTGTAATTGCTTTATTTTCTTCCTGTGTGATGTTTTTGTGATCTAAACACATGTCAGGTGAAGGAATTTAAATTAAAAAAGAGAAGTTTTCATCCTACAGCAGTTTGTTCCCTGGTGATAAGCTTTGAATCATAACAGAAAACGTGTGTTACCTCCGTGGTTTATGTTTCCTAAAACAATAGTGATCTCCTTCAGTACATATATACTCTCGATTTGCTTATCGGGCTTCTGAAGAGGTGAAGATCTTTTGGCGTGTGACCTTTAATAAAACAGCTGTTGTCCTTCTGAAGGATGGCGTGAACTTGGAGAATGAACTTGTATCCGTGGTGGGATCCACTACCTGCATGGCAGGTCAAACGTTGTGCAACATCTCCATTGAACTAAAGCCTGAGAATGTAAGTAATTATTACTCATTTGTGTATAGCCCTGTGGTGTTGAATTGCAGCTTATCAAGACTGAAAAATCCCTCTGATCTGGAGGAAGTGATGTATGGGACACAGTCTGGAGATGGTAACTTGACATCTGCTCAGCTCCTCTGCAAATACATGTTTATTTACAGGCTTGTGCTGCGTCCATGGTGACTGCTAAAAACTGGGGAAGATGAGTATTTAATTTGAAGAGTAAAATGCAGATCTTTTATAGAACCATAAGAAAAAAGAATGGAGTTATCTCAGTGAGATGTGTATTCATTTGCTGCATTCTTATCCTCCACACAGTAAATTTTTAATCAGTTAAAGGACTTCTTAGGGTGTTTTATAGAAAGCATATCCTGCGACTAACACCACCTCATTCTACAAAAAAAAAAAAACCAAAACGCTTTTATTGCAACAATTTTTACTGGAAACAAAAGGAAACAATAATTTTGTTTGAACACCTGGTGCTTAGAACAGTCCCTTAAGAAAGGAAAGATTAATGTTTGTCATTCTTTCAGAGTGAAGAGTTTGAAATTTTCCGATAAACTATCTGAACCGTCAGGCTAGTGGCAAAGCTGAGGTCTGGGGAATGGAAGAAAGACAATATGAGAAGGTTTCTACAGTTTGTCTGACTACACTCTAGAAAACAACGCAAGATGTAGGATGTGGGAAACAATCATTTCCCACTAGGGAACTGTGTGCATTCCCTTAGCTCAGAGGGCTATTTTCCTTCTGCATCTTCGGATGTAATTTTTAAATTACAGAGCCAAGAAATAAAATATATGCATGAGTGGATCACAGGTGGCCTCGCTGAGCAAACTGGGATTTTGAACCTGTTTATTCCAGAGGAGTGTCTTCATTATTTAATGACAGCGGACTGGCAACGTTAGAAACATGCATTTATACCACATGAAGCACAAGCGTGTGCCACTCAAACAGGTGCTAATGGAAGGTTAGTTCCCTGTGGCGCTACAGTGAATTTGTGCCTGTCATCCATTAGTCAAGATCATTCCATGTGAATAATTACTTGATGACTACTCGATTAAAAATATATGCTGTTTAGCCCCCCCAAATATTCTTTAATTCTTCTTCCAGTTCTTCTTCCATAAAATAGCTTATAAATTAGCAACAAATACATTATGAAATGATGAAGTAATAAATGCATTCAATAAATATTTTACGTTTTTATGGCGTACGGTATGACATCTAGCTTTTAGAAAGTTTTTGCTTGGTCAGTTGCACTGACTTCATTTGCTAAGAGCTGGATCCTGCTTTCCTAGAATTACAGTAGAATTTCCAAAAATCCAGACCCGGAACAAAAATCTATACTTGAAATCGTCTTCAATTACCAACTTTTTTTTATAATGCTGTTGTCTTGTAAAGAACTATGGAGGTTTTTTTGCTGGTTTGCTGCTTCCTCAGTGCATCTAATAGGTTCGGATGCCATATTTCCAATTATTTATGGAATCTCAGAGATCGGATATCTATTTCTAAACATGTTATATCTGTAGTGTAGATAGAAAATCAAAGGTAGGGCAACACGTCATAGTGTAATTTAATATTGCTACCTTATTTTCAATAAACAGGCATTCAGTTTGTAGAAATTCCTAGACTAATTCTTTGACATGTGAACGCTGAAATTCAATAGCCTGTATTTCCAGACTATTCAAAACTGTGGTTAGCAGAGTTCAATATAAAAATACAGTCAATATTAACTGAAGATTCAAAACTGCATACTCACTCTTCTATGGAGTTTTTTACACAGGTAAGAAGGTGGGTACATGCCTTTTCATAAGGCAAAAATTAAGTGAAAGAGCAAATTCCTTACAAAATGTACAGCTGTGTAACTCCATAATCTGGAAAATTGAGCTCTTAAAGCATTTACCATCTTGTCTTATGGCAAATTGACGGTAACAATACGTGTAGTATACAAATAGCTGTTTTACTGCGGTAGAGTCCCATGCAAAAATTCACGATGTCATTATTGCACGTGACATTGCTGCAACATTATTATTTTTAGGATATATTAATACTTCCTTGCACTTACTGCACATTTCAAGAGGCATGCTTATAGTGTTAGTATCCATTGTGCATACAAAATAATGCAAACTTTTTAAAAACAAATAATTAGTGGGTCTTATAATGACATGAAAATCATCCCTCCTTTACAGGTACCTGAATTTGAGACGTATTTTTTTGTTGAGCTTTATGCTGTAAGCACAGGAGCTGCATTGAACAGCAGTGCCAGATTTGCTTTTATAACCGTCCTTGAAAGCGACGCTCCTCGTGGTTTAGTGTATTTTGCTGTGGGATCTCGTTTTGCTGTGGCTCACAAGAAGACAACTTTAATCAGCCTGCAAGTGCATAGAGATTCTAGTACATCGGTCACCACAGTGGTCAGCTCCAGCATGCAGGTAAAGCGTCTGTTGCTGTTTTTATAATTTAACTTATTTTTTTGCTAGTAAATCGTTCATTCTGTAAAGTGAATCTGGCTGTCATTAGCATTTTTTTCAGGAAGCAGTCAAGCATTTGCTGGGCCCATACATTATAATTTTGTTTGTTTTCCACTAGTAAAAAGGCCTTGTTCACTCTTGTATTATCAAGAGTGATTTGTTTCATAGTACCTTTCAGTTACCTCAAAGACAACGGGCAGGCAGGCATTAAATACATTTCTTTCTTTGTCCTAAAGTTCTTGAAATACTCAAATTTTTGAGGCTTTTTTCTCTCAAATTAAGTTTTTATTATGCGTATGCCTGTCAAGATTCAGATGCCAACACACTTGCTGTTTTAGGTGGAAAATGTATTAATACACAGAGCACACTGAGGAAAAGAGAAGGAGCGCTTTCATCAGATTTTATTGCATTTTCTTGAAGTTCTAAACTAAAATTATCTGATTAAAAAATCTCACGTGCTTAAGCCTATTTTACCATCCCCTTTCATTTTTTTGGTTATGTTTACAGCTGTAGCATCAGACACTTCTAACTTGGGACCCTTTTATCTCTAAATGACTACCTCATTATTAACTGACAGATTATGAAGATTCTCCTTTAGCAGAAGTAACACAACTGCAAAAACATGATTCCTTCCTTGATTTCAACGTCAAGGAACAGGCTGCAAGAGGGGTGTAATTCCATCAACCTTTACAATAAAATGCTTTGCATTCTATTGCTGTATTGGATGCATATTTATTTCAACTGCATGGGATTACGTGATATTTCCATCCATTTCTTATAGCTGACCAGTGCATTTTTTGTTGAATTGCGTGATAACAAATTTTCACATTCTTTCCAGCCAAAAGTTCATTATAATTTAGATGTTAAATGGAGAAGAAATTGCTACTGTCCAGTGTATATTTAGGCTGAAATATAGGGAGCATTTCTTTACCTGTTTATAATTTTTATATAGCAACCCTTCTTCGGATATTTTTAGGTAATGAGTGTGCGTGACCACACACCAAATTATTGGTGCTCTTGGTACCTGTAAAATAAGAAGCCGTGGCAGACAGGAAACAGATGTTTATCTCATTTCTACAAAGGTTTCTTAAACAATGCTCTTGCCACTGGTGCTTTTATTACCACTTATTGCTCCATTTCCTAGTTCTCGATTGGAAGGGGTAAACAAAAGGAAACTTCTTACTGAAATTTGCACAGATGATGTGATTTTGTTCTAGAGCCATTTTGAAAGAGATACACACTGCATTGATTTACTAAGTTCTCTGAACTAAAAAAAAAAATTCTGATTTATTCCATAAGTAAACTCTACTAATTAAATCAAAATGTTTTCAAAAGCGGTCTAGTATTTCACAAATAAACATCTTTGCTTAATAGTCAGTATACAATCAGTTCTTACTAAATTAAGAAATACTATTGAATTTGAATAATAGCCCGGAATGTTAGTTTCCACTTAAGGAAAGTTTGTTATATTACGAGATATAATACCAGGGTTATGACAACTGACAAAAGCAGTAAGGATATGAAGAATCTGCAGACCTCGTGGAAGGTGAAAAGAGTGCTACTTCACAGAAGAAATGAGGCCCTATAGCATTCCTAGGTATCTTTACTGGGACTAAAAATATCATGAACTGATATTAATTTGGGCACAGGTTTCCAGAGTGGTTTATTTTTTTCCTTTTGTTTAGTTTTTATGTATCTGTAATGCCTGCCTGTACCCTGAACCGAGGGAATTTCATGCTACAGACCTAAACTTACATTGTGCCCTCTGGAATTCACCTTACAGATGTGCTAACGTTTCTGTAACATCTGTTCACCCAGAAAAAGCTTTGTGATTTTTATTTTGCAAAAGAACGAGAGGGATCCTGTACACTATCGACAATATATATAATTCTTTCCCTGAGTAGTCAGTGATTACAGGTGACAGATTGCTACTTCAGGGAGATATTTCATTTAAGGTAATTGTTATATAATTCTTAACTGCATTTTGAAAGAGGGTTTCTTTTTTTACACACTTAAATTTTACCCATTTACAACAGGAGTTCTACAGCAGCTGTTTTTGAACGATTGTATCTATCATAATGTTACCCCAAACTCTTCTGATTTGTTTTAAGGAGCTACAGAAACCTGAACCTATTGGCCGGACCTTCATATCTCCATCTGTGGCAGGACAAGATTTTGCCAGATCTGAGGGTTTATTGAGTTTTGAACCTGGACAGAGAAACCTTGGGAACAAGTTTCTTCTCAAATTTAAGCAGAACCTCCAAAACTCCTGTGTTCCAGTTTGTACCCATTACCCCTTGTCCCACCATTGGTTGTCACCGAGAAGAGCCTGGCTCCATCCTCCTGACGCTCCCCCTTTCCATATTGATCCCCATGAATGAGTCACCCCTCAGTGTCCTCTTGTCCAGCTCCAGAGCCCCAGCTCCCTCAGCCTTTCCTCACACGGGAGATGCTCCACTCCCTCCAGCATCTTGGTGGCTGCGCTGGACTCCCTCCAGCAGTTCCCTGTCCTGCTGGAACTGAGGGGCCACAACTGGACACAAGATTCCAGGTGTGGTCTCCCCAGGGCAGAGCAGAGGGGCAGGAGAACCTCTCTGACCTACTGATCACCCCCTTCTAACCCACCCCAGGTACCATTGGCCTTCCTGGCCACAAGGGCCCAGTGCTGGCTCATGGTCATCCTGCTGTCCCCAGGACCCCCAGGTCCCTTTCCCCTACACTGCTCTCTGATAGGTTGTTCTTATCTTCACATTTGAATACAGTCAACACACCAGCAAGTCCTAGCAGGACCAGCTGGAGTCTTCTGCTGTTGTCTTAACCAGGCCTGCATATTCTTTTCCTTTTTTTTCCCTCTGCATTATCTCTGGCAATCGGGCTGGCAAGTACCTGAGCACTTCAGCATTGCCCTGAGTTCTGTGAAAACCCTGGGACTAGTTTTGTGGCTTCCTGGCTCTTCTGGACTTGTGGAGCAATGCAAAATGGATCTGGAAAGTGTTTAAATGTGGAGCTGGAAAACGTTTAAATACCTAGACATAAAACAGTATAAAAATATTAATGAAGAATAATTCATTTGTGACTGTTGCCATTTTGACACAGAAATCATATCAAGAATCCTCAGGGCGCAACGATCTTTGACTTGCGAAGGAATGAAAAGTCCCACATGGTTTCTTTAATAAATCCACATTAGTAAGGATATCTTTGTGTAGTTTTGACATAGACTGTACCTGATGCCTTGGCCGCAGTGATCAAGAAATGAAAAATATGCTGAACTTTCAGAATGAACACTGGGATAAATGTTCGTTTTATGAGGAAATGTTACAAGCAGACTTGTGTGCATAAAATGTTCGATTTCTTCTCCTCCCTTTAGGTGACAGATGTTGGTGAGAAACAGTTACTCACTGATAAAAGTAGAAGCCTTTTCTATGAGATACTCTGCACCCTGGCTAGCCCAAAGCGCGAGGACACACGAGGATATAGCCTGCTTGCTGCGGTGACCGGGAAATTTGCCTTTTCCCTGTTGACAGGGGTAATGTGTGGGTCACCGGGAGAAAGGTAAGTAACCTTGAATTCAAAATACGTTTTGAAAATACCAGAAAGCTAATACAGTAAAAATGTAAATGATATTTTTTAGAAAAGGGACTTACCTGTATGAAAACGTGTTGCACTCTGTCGGAATCTTACAAAGCTCTAAGAGCTGGTGTCACAAATGCGGGGTAGCTCTGAGAGTAGAAGTCAGGAGATCTGGGATGTATTAAGTCACCATTAGCTTAAATATTGCTTAGAAAAGGATTAATTAATCTTGCTAAGAAAATAACGTAATTATATGATGGAGAGCTATGCTTTAAGATGTAGGTGACAGTAAGTAACCCAAAATTTCTCCCACTGTGAACCTATTAAAAAACTGGTAGTTGAATCTAGAATAAAAAAATACTTTTTTTCTTTTTTCCCGTCAGGTGAAAATCAGCATGCTTTAGATTTCTTTCTCAGTTTCTTTTGGAGATGTAACTTTCTGTGACATTGAATAAGTTATAGGGGTTAAGATGCCCATCTCAGCCAAAAGACAGTAAATGGCATAAATAACAGTGCTATCTGGAACAGTGTCCAGAACTTGAAAGTTCAAATTCCTTATTGCAAGTTTTTTGTGTCATCTCTTGGGAATAAGAGCTAGATCATCCATTTTAATGCTTCTCCTTGTTATTGACTCTTCTCTACATCAAGTTATAAAGATGAATATTATGATAACCTCTTTTACCATGGGATGGTTTTTCTTACAGATCATAGTGAGCAAAATCCAGAGGAGAAATGGAGAAGCCAAAATACATCATAATTCCGCCCCTCCTTTTTTCACAGAAACGGAAGCTGTCTTTTTATTAAATGTAATAAAGCCTAAAATGATGAAGGAATAAAATATTAATTACGCATACATTTTAGAGTAATTATGTGAAGCATAGTGAAAGTTCAGTTCCACTTACCAGCCCTGTTGCTTTTCCTCTTCAACAGAGGTAAAAATAGCCTTGACAGCTGCCCGTACATTGCAATAATGGCTCACAACTGGTTTCCTTAGCAAAGCAACGGACACAGATTTGATGGAAAAGATGGAGATTTTATTCAAGTACCTGAACATTTGTTAAAGGTCTCTGTTGTGTTATCCCCTCTTCAAGAAGAGAGCTGTGAATCTGTACAGTTCACAGAATATAGCAGTCAGCAGTGGTTCCTTACTGGAGACAAAGAGCTTGCCTTGAAGAACAAGGTTTGAAGATAATGCAATTTATTTTTTCAGTAAATTAATTTATATATTACTCGAACCATCTTAAATGTCTTTAAAATAATGTGAGCGTTTTAGTGTGTTTGTGATTAAAATGAGCACTGACTGTTGAATTTTAATATTAAGTTTGTGTTTATGTTGTGTGTATTGTTTCAGGTTTTTTCTATGAGTTTGAAGGGTCGGAGTTCATACCCTTTGAAAGATAACAATGAAGTTGTTTATCGGATTTATGCTACAGGAAGTCAGATTGTTCCACAAAAGTCTCTATGTCTCCTCTGGAGCCAAGCTGCTGAAAGGTTGTTTTATTAATCTGTTTAGTTTTCCAGTTTCTACCATGTGTATTTGTATAAAATCCCATCAAGTCCGATCAGATCGCCTGCAAGTACGAAATTGATCTATTTCTTATCCATCTTTTAACCTTAACTTTTCTGGCCTTTGTACCAGCACGTAAAACATTCTGTCTAATAAAATGTGTAGTTATTCTAACTTAGAGATTTCTCAGACTTCTACTATTGATTTTTTTCATTACAGTACTGTTTAGTTTACGTAATGATGTGTTGGGCAATGCTGAGAGGCCATAAATTCCAGAATGGCATCACTTCATTAATATTAGCGTCTTTTGTACTCTTTACAGTTGTTATCAGACAACATTTTGAGTCCATTCTTACAAAGAATTAAACCTGCGTCTCTGGTATTGCTTCAAGTCACTGAAACAGAATATTCCTTATTTGCTAATATCCAGAATTTTGGCATAACTTTTGACGATGATCTCTGTAGGGCTCTTACTTTTTGACAGAAAAGCCATCTCCTGGTAGTTTTTAATATTGCTGCTGCTAGCTTGACTTGATGTATCCTGGTTTTCAGAAGTGGTGAACTGCTGATCATTTTCCATTCTTATTGCTACTCACACCATTGCAAGCGATGTGCTAAAGTTTTCTGTGTATTCCCTTCAATGCCCTATTATTTGATTTGCCTATTTCTTTCCTGTTCACATAGTATAAATGAAATTAGAGAGAGTTCCATTCTATATCCTGCAGACAACTAGTTAGTTTAGATATGATTTCATTAGATGGTCTGGATTCTATCAGTCTGTCACTGATATAAACTATTCAGGAAGGAGATGCAGCAGAATTTACCTGCATACTCTCCTTTTATCTAGACATTGTATCACAGAACAATGTGGTTTCCCCTAGAAATGGCTTAGGATGTCACCTGTAGTATCCTTTTCCAAAATTTTCAGCAATACTGAAGGAGAACATGTATTTTAGTTTCAAAACAGCAAACAGCAAGTGTTCTTCAGAATGGGCTAAAGCACTGTGCAAGTATAAGCAACACACTATTTAAAAATTCAGATGGGACTGTGAATCTTGTGTAAGTTTTAAAACATGGCCACAAAAAAAATTTCTAGCAGAAAAACAAAGTTCATGACTATATACTTATATTTTTTTAATAATATAATTTTTTAAAAACTGTTTTAATTTCATGTAAATATGCTATTCTAAAAACTGCACATGAAAGATGTGCAATAGATGAAGATAAACTGATGCAGTAGTTTAGAAAACCCGGTGTTTTCAGAGATACAACAATTTTCAAGCCTGTTTACCGTGTGAATTAGACAAGTCGATTTCCAGCTTTGTGAACATTTTGTTTTGCAGCTGGCTGTCTGACAGCGGGTTCTGCAAAGTGGTTGACGACACATCAGACTATGTGGAATGCTCTTGTTCTCATACGTCCATTTATGCAGTTTATGCCCAAACAGATAACTTGTCTTCATACAACGAGGCTTTTTTTCCTTCTGGATTCATCTGCATTTCAGGTCAGTTATGTAAAACAGTTTTCTCATTAATAACAACTGACGAGCAGTAAGACTGATTTTTAACCATTTTAGTAACTGATAACAATCTGTTTATATAGATGGGTATTGGAGGAATGTCAACTAACTTCATGATATTTTAGTTGCCATCTGATCCAATATTTGTACAGTGACAAATTTTGCCACTGAAAAGAAACAAAAGTCCAGCAAAGAAATGCAGTTTTTTTGTGAACCTTTACTTAACCATGTAAGAGAGAAATACATCATTCATTTAAGGAAAGAAACTTAAAAACCCAAAATTCACCTGCGTGCGGGATTAAAGTAAATTTTCCTTCTGGCGTTGATAGTCACTGTGCAAGGAGGAACCTCAGAGCAGGGGGGTCACTGAGAAAACCAGCTAAATGACTTCTTAATTTGATTTTAGGGCACTTAAATGAGGTTCTGGGTCTGCTTCTTGTGAAGTTTGTAGCTTCTATACTAGATCATCAGTGTGTGAGTAACAAAAACAGTGCAAGCAGCTAAATCTCTTATTGATCCCCTCAACTAGAAGAAATAAAGATCTGCATACCTTCAGTGCTGGTTTTTTACTGTAGTCATCTGTGTGTCCAGTGGGGTTTGTGACACACACACTGTCCAATGGTGTTTATGACACACACGCTGTCCAATGGTGTTTGTGACACACGCCGTGTCCAATGGGCTTTGTGACTCACACGCTGTTCAATGGGGTTTGTGACATGCACACTGTCCAATGGGGTATGTGACAAACACCCTGTCCAGGGGCGTTTGTGACACACACCCTGTCCAGGGGTGTTTGTGACACACACCCTGTCCAATGGGGTTTGTGACACACACACTGTCCAATGGAGTTTGTGACACACACACTCTCCAATGGGGTTTGTGACACACACACTGTCCAGGGGCGTTTGTGACACACACGCTGTCCAGGGGGGGTTGTGACACACACGCTGTCCAATGGGGTTTGTGACACACACACTCTCCAATGGGGTTTGTGACACACACACTGTCCAGGGGTGTTTGTGACACACACCCTGTCCAATGGGGTTTGTGACACACACACTGTCCAATGGGGTTTGTGACACACACACTCTCCAATGGGGTTTTTGACACACACACTGTCCAGGGGGGGTTGTGACACACACGCTGTCCAGGGGGGGTTGTGAC
Source organism: Nesoenas mayeri (assembly GCF_963082525.1). NCBI lineage: Eukaryota > Metazoa > Chordata > Aves > Columbiformes > Columbidae > Nesoenas > Nesoenas mayeri. Next base: position 818,509 of record NC_137571.1, read on the forward strand.
ACACACGCTGTCCAATGGGGATTGTGAGAGACACAGTCTCCAATGGGGTTTGTGACACACACCCTGTCTAAGGGTGTTTGTGACACACACACTGTCCAGGGGGGTTCGTGACACACACACTGTCCAGGGGGGTTCGTGACACACACACTGTCCAGGGATATTTTGGACACACACAGTTTCCAGGGGGGCTTGTGACACATGCTGTCCAAAGGGGTTTGTGACACACACGCTGTTCAATGGGGTTTGCGACACACACGCTGTCCCAATGGGGTTTGTGACACATACGCTCTCCAATGGGGTTTGTGACACACACCCTGTCCAATGGGGTTTGTGACACATACGCTCTCCAATGGGGTTTGTGACACACACCCTATCCAATGGGGTTTGTGACACACACCCTATCTAGGGGCGTTTGTGACATACACGTTGTCCAGGAGTGTTTGTGACACACACAGTTTCCAGGGGGGGTTGTGACACATGCTGTCCAATGGGGTTTGTGAGACACACCCTGTCCAGGGGCGTTTGTGACACAAACGGTGTCCAGGGGGGGTTGTGACGCATACCTGTAGGTAGTTAGGGTCTGGAGGCCGGAAGATCTCGCGCTGTACAGAAAGATAGTAGCCCCTCCCTAGGTAGGTAGGAGTATGTGAGGCAAGCAGATGGACGTGACGTTGCAAACATAAGGTATATAACGCTGTGTTACTTGTTAATAAACGCCATTTGCTTTCCACCACAGTGGCATCTGTGTGCTGATGGACCGAGCGACCTGGGATGTGGTCGCCATGCTGTCTCTGAACCAGGTCGTCACTGCCCACTGAGAGGCAACAGGAAGGGAAGAGAACAAAGGGACTGAGAATCGAAGCAAAGTTTAGATCAAAATGAAGAGACTGGAAAGGGAAAACATGCAGCAATGAGCTGGAGGAAGAGGAAAAGAGGGCTGAGGAGCAGGAAAGAGGATGAGAAGACAAAGGAAAGGCAGAGCCAGCTGGACAGGGAAGATACAGCGAGAGGGGATGGGGCTGGGAACAGGCAAGGAAGACAGAAAGACAAACAGGACAGAAAGACATCAAGAAGGAAAAGGGGCAGTAATTGGACAGAGATGGAGAAAGAAGCAGCAGGGAAAGGGCAGACAGGCAGAAAGACAGAGAGGGAGCAGGAGAGAGAAAGAACAATAAGGATTGGGGCAGGATAGAGATTGGGAAAAAATCCTGGGGTGGGCAGCAAGAGGAAAAGGGAGTAAAAAAGAAGAGGGGCAGGAATAGGCGCAGGGAGTAGGACAGAGGGATACAGTGAGAAATGATGGGGCACGGAGCGGGACAGAGCAACAGACAAGAATGACGACAAAGAGAAACCGGGGATGATGAGAACACAGAGGGGTGGAGACGGAGAGGGAGATACGAGAAACTCTGCACAGAGATTCAGAAAGGTGGGGGAATAGGTGAGGAAGCAGCAGAGGGCCAGAGGGAGAAGAGATGAAGAGGAAGAAGGGCACAGCAGGAAAGAGGAGGGAGCAGGGAGGGACTGGGACACAAAACAGGGTGAAATGTCCCCAAAGGCCCAGGACTCACCGCACTTCCTGCTCTCTGCACTGCCAGGCAAGCTGTGGAGATCAGGCACTTCTGTCTGTGAGAAATGCAGCTGTGATTTGTGCTGAGATGTTTACAGATACAACCAAATGAGGCTCGGGCTCTGAACCTGCAAGAAGGAAAAGGTGGGTAAGATCTACATAAAAATTTTGAAACTTGTTTATGAGGTTATATTGATAGAGGGAGCTAACATTTTCAGGGTTAACCAACCACATAATAAGGGCCTACTAACGAACTAACACCCAGCGCTGTTTTGCTTATGGTCTAACGAACAAGTGTTTAAGGAATACAATTAAGGAATTGGATTAAATGTTGTTTATTCATAGAAAAAGCCTAAGTTATTTATTTCATTGCTTTACAACAAGTGATTGAATCTGCTATAGAAAAGTTCAACTCCCTCCTCTATAGCAAAGGACAAAAAGTATGGATTTTTGTTGCATCTAATCCATAATGCAAGTACCAATTAAAACGTGTCTGCTGGAGTGGATATCCTGGACACGAACAGGCAGGTTCCTGGTGTTGTGCCCATGGTGATTCATCCACTGTGGCCGTGGGTGTCAGGCCTTGATACAACAGACACAAAACCTTGGGAGAGACGTGATCACAGTAAAATGCTTAAAGATAATGAGCTAGCACACTTGATTTAGTCTTTATTTAAAAATACACACGGCTGCTGTCTTTTTCCAGTTTAGCTACGATGGGCTCCAATATCTCTGTTAATTCTAACTACAACACGTGACAAAAATTAAGGGGGAAAGCTTTGTTTTTACAATGGTAAATACAGTCTAAATCGTAATTTGGGAAACAGATAAAGGGGTGTAGCAGATGAGGCACAGACTCTCTTTAAGATGCAGAGAGACATTTAATACAAACTCAGGTTTGCATTTGAAACATCGCGGACCTCTGTCCTTGATGTACAGATCCTGTATCAATCCCTCTGTCCCTGATGTACCCACCGCGTATCAATCCCTCTGTCCCTCATGTACCAACCCCGTATGCACTTCAGCATTGCCCTGAGTTCTGTGAAAACCCTGGGACTAGTTTTGTGGCTTCCTGGCTCTTCTGGACTTGTGGAGCAATGCAAAATGGATCTGGAAAGTGTTTAAATGTGGAGCTGGAAAATGTTTAAATACCTAGACACAAAACAGTATAAAAATATTAATGAAGAATAATTCATTTGTGACTGTTGCCATTTTGACACAGAAATCATATCAAGAATCCTCAGGGCGCAACGATCTTTGACTTGCGAAGGAATGAAAAGTCCCACATGGTTTCTTTAATAAATCCACATTAGTAAGGATATCTTTGTGTAGTTTTGACATAGACTGTACCTGATGCCTTGGCCGCAGTGATCAAGAAATGAAAAATATGCTGAACTTTCAGAATGAACACTGGGATAAATGTTCGTTTTATGAGGAAATGTTACAAGCAGACTTGTGTGCATAAAATGTTCGATTTCTTCTCCTCCCTTTAGGTGACAGATGTTGGTGAGAAACAGTTACTCACTGATAAAAGTAGAAGCCTTTTCTATGAGATACTCTGCACCCTGGCTAGCCCAAAGCGCGAGGACACACGAGGATATAGCCTGCTTGCTGCGGTGACCGGGAAATTTGCCTTTTCCCTGTTGACAGGGGTAATGTGTGGGTCACCGGGAGAAAGGTAAGTAACCTTGAATTCAAAATACGTTTTGAAAATACCAGAAAGCTAATACAGTAAAAATGTAAATGATATTTTTTAGAAAAGGGACTTGTTACCTGTATGAAAACGTGTTGCCCTCTGTCGGAATCTTACAAAGCTCTAAGAGCTGGTGTCACAAATGCGGGGTAGCTCTGAGAGTAGAAGTCAGGAGATCTGGGATGTATTAAGTCACCATTAGCTTAAATATTGCTTAGAAAAGGATTAATTAATCTTGCTAAGAAAATAACGTAATTATATGATGGAGAGCTATGCTTTAAGATGTAGGTGACAGTAAGTAACCCAAAATTTCTACTGGCGTTCTCTAATTTCTGTGTACATGGTTTTGCTCACTTGAACATTATTTAGAATTGCTTGAAAGCAACTCATAGTTTTTACATGTAGTTTCAAATTCCTAGTTTTTTCTGCAAGTGCATCATAAGCTATGGCCAGGCTAATGGGCAGGGAAAATAGATGACTGCAGAAACAAATGACAGTTTTATGACACAAACACTTTTCAACAGTGGGTTTCTCCCACTGTGAACCTATTAAAAAACTGGTAGTTGAATCTAGAATAAAAAATACCTTTTTTCTTTTTTCCCGTCAGGTGAAAATCAGCATGCTTTAGATTTCTTTCTCAGTTTCTTTTGGAGATGTAACTTTCTGTGACATTGAATAAGTTATAGGGGTTAAGATGCCCATCTCAGCCAAAAGACAGTAAATGGCATAAATAACAGTGCTATCTGGAACAGTGTCCAGAACTTGAAAGTTCAAATTCCTTATTGCAAGTTTTTTGTGTCATCTCTTGGGAATAAGAGCTAGATCATCCATTTTAATGCTTCTCCTTGTTATTGACTCTTCTCTACATCAAGTTATAAAGATGAATATTATGATAACCTCTTTTACCATGGGATGGTTTTTCTTACAGATCATAGTGAGCAAAATCCAGAGGAGAAATGGAGAAGCCAAAATACATCATAATTCCGCCCCTCCTTTTTTCACAGAAACGGAAGCTGTCTTTTTATTAAATGTAATAAAGCCTAAAATGATGAAGGAATAAAATATTAATTACGCATACATTTTAGAGTAATTATGTGAAGCATAGTGAAAGTTCAGTTCCACTTACCAGCCCTGTTGCTTTTCCTCTTCAACAGAGGTAAAAATAGCCTTGACAGCTGCCCGTACATTGCAATAATGGCTCACAACTGGTTTCCTTAGCAAAGCAACGGACACAGATTTGATGGAAAAGATGGAGATTTTATTCAAGTACCTGAACATTTGTTAAAGGTCTCTGTTGTGTTATCCCCTCTTCAAGAAGAGAGCTGTGAATCTGTACAGTTCACAGAATATAGCAGTCAGCAGTGGTTCCTTACTGGAGACAAAGAGCTTGCCTTGAAGAACAAGGTTTGAAGATAATGCAATTTATTTTTTCAGTAAATTAATTTATATATTACTCGAACCATCTTAAATGTCTTTAAAATGATGTGAGCGTTTTAGTGTGTTTGTGATTAAAATGAGCACTGACTGTTGAATTTTAATATTAAGTTTGTGTTTATGTTGTGTGTATTGTTTCAGGTTTTTTCTATGAGTTTGAAGGGTCGGAGTTCATACCCTTTGAAAGATAACAATGAAGTTGTTTATCGGATTTATGCTACAGGAAGTCGGATTGTTCCACAAAAGTCTCTATGTCTCCTCTGGAGCCAAGCTGCTGAAAGGTTGTTTTATTAATCTGTTTAGTTTTCCAGTTTCTACCATGTGTATTTGTATAAAATCCCATCAAGTCCGATCAGATCGCCTGCAAGTACGAAATTGATCTATTTCTTATCCATCTTTTAACCTTAACTTTTCTGGCCTTTGTACCAGCACGTAAAACATTCTGTCTAATAAAATGTGTAGTTATTCTAACTTAGAGATTTCTCAGACTTCTACTATTGATTTTTTTCATTACAATACTGTTTAGTTTACGTAATGATGTGTTGGGCAATGCTGAGAGGCCATAAATTCCAGAATGGCATCACTTCATTAATATTAGCGTCTTTTGTACTCTTTACAGTTGTTATCAGACAACATTTCGAGTCCATTCTTACAAAGAATTAAACCTGCGTCTCTGGTATTGCTTCAAGTCACTGAAACAGAATATTCCTTATTTGCTAATATCCAGAATTTTGGCATAACTTTTGACGATGATCTCTGTAGGGCTCTTACTTTTTGACAGAAAAGCCATCTCCTGGTAGTTTTTAATATTGCTGCTGCTAGCTTGACTTGATGTATCCTGGTTTTCAGAAGTGGTGAACTGCTGATCATTTTCCATTCTTATTGCTACTCACACCATTGCAAGCGATGTGCTAAAGTTTTCTGTGTATTCCCTTCAATGCCCTATTATTTGATTTGCCTATTTCTTTCCTGTTCACACAGTATAAATGAAATTAGAGAGAGTTCCATTCTATATCCTGCAGACAACTAGTTAGTTTAGATATGATTTCATTAGATGGTCTGGATTATATCAGTCTGTCACTGATATAAACTATTCAGGAAGGAGATGCAGCAGAATTTACCTGCATACTCTCCTTTTATCTAGACATTGTATCACAGAACAATGTGGTTTCCCCTAGAAATGGCTTAGGATGTCACCTGTAGTATCCTTTTCCAAAATTTTCAGCAATACTGAAGGAGAACATGTATTTTAGTTTCAAAACAGCAAACAGCAAGTGTTCTTCAGAATGGGCTAAAGCAGTGTGCAAGTATAAGCAACACACTATTTAAAAATTCAGATGGGACTGTGAATCTTGTGTAAGTTTTAAAACATGGCCACAAAAAAAATTTCTAGCAGAAAAACAAAGTTCATGACTATATACTTATATTTTCTTAATAATAAAATTTTTTAAAAGCTGTTTTAATTTCATGTAAATATGCTATTCTAAAAACTGCACATGAAAGATGTGCAATAGATGAAGATAAACTGATGCAGTAGTTTAGAAAACCCGGTGTTTTCAGAGATACAACAATTTTCAAGCCTGTTTACCGTGTGAATTAGACAAGTCGATTTCCAGCTTTGTGAACATTTTGTTTTGCAGCTGGCTGTCTGACAGCGGGTTCTGCAAAGTGGTTGACGACACATCAGACTATGTGGAATGCTCTTGTTCTCATACGTCCATTTATGCAGTTTATGCCCAAACAGATAACTTGTCTTCATACAACGAGGCTTTTTTTCCTTCTGGATTCATCTGCATTTCAGGTCAGTTATGTAAAACAGTTTTCTCATTAATAACAACTGACGAGCAGTAAGACTGATTTTTAACCATTTTAGTAACTGATAACAATCTGTTTATATAGATGGGTATTGGAGGAATGTCAACTAACTTCATGATATTTTAGTTGCCATCTGATCCAATATTTGTACAGTGACAAATTTTGCCACTGAAAAGAAACAAAAGTCCAGCAAAGAAATGCAGTTTTTTTGTGAACCTTTACTTAACCATGTAAGAGAGAAATACATCATTCATTTAAGGAAAGAAACTTAAAAACCCAAAATTCACCTGCGTGCGGGATTAAAGTAAATTTTCCTTCTGGCGTTGATAGTCACTGTGCAAGGAGGAACCTCAGAGCAGGGGGGTCACTGAGAAAACCAGCTAAATGACTTCTTAATTTGATTTTAGGGCACTTAAATGAGGTTCTGGGTCTGCTTCTTGTGAGGTTTGTAGCTTCTATACTAGATCATCAGTGTGTGAGTAACAAAAACAGTGCAAGCAGCTAAATCTCTTATTGATCCCCTCAACTAGAAGAAATAAAGATCTGCATACCTTCAGTGCTGGTTTTTTACTGTAGTCATCTGTGTGTCCAGTGGGGTTTGTGACACACACACTGTCCAATGGTGTTTATGACACACACGCTGTCCAATGGTGTTTGTGACACACGCCGTGTCCAATGGGCTTTGTGACTCACACGCTGTTCAATGGGGTTTGTGACATGCACACTGTCCAATGGGGTATGTGACAAACACCCTGTCCAGGGGCGTTTGTGACACACACCCTGTCCAGGGGTGTTTGTGACACACACCCTGTCCAATGGGGTTTGTGACACACACACTGTCCAATGGGGTTTGTGACACACACACTCTCCAATGGGGTTTGTGACACACACACTGTCCAGGGGCGTTTGTGACACACACGCTGTCCAGGGGGGGTTGTGACACACACGTTGTCCAATGGGGTTTGTGACACACACACTCTCCAATGGGGTTTGTGACACACACACTGTCCAGGGGTGTTTGTGACACACACCCTGTCCAATGGGGTTTGTGACACACACACTGTCCAATGGGGTTTGTGACACACACACTCTCCAATGGGGTTTTTGACACACACACTGTCCAGGGGGGGTTGTGACACACACGCTGTCCAGGGGGGGTTGTGACACACACGCTGTCCAATGGGGATTGTGAGAGACACAGTCTCCAATGGGGTTTGTGACACACACCCTGTCTAAGGGTGTTTGTGACACACACACTGTCCAGGGGGGTTCGTGACACACACACTGTCCAGGGATATTTTGGACACACACAGTTTCCAGGGGGGCTTGTGACACATGCTGTCCAAAGGGGTTTGTGACACACACGCTGTCCAATGGGGTTTGCGACACACACGCTGTCCCAATGGGGTTTGTGACACATACGCTCTCCAATGTGGTTTGTGACACACACCCTGTCCAATGGGGTTTGTGACACATACGCTCTCCAATGGGGTTTGTGACACACACCCTATCCAATGGGGTTTGTGACACACACCCTATCTAGGGGCGTTTGTGACATACACGTTGTCCAGGGGTGTTTGTGACACACACAGTTTCCAGGGGGGGTTGTGACACATGCTGTCCAATGGGGTTTGTGAGACACACCCTGTCCAGGGGCGTTTGTGACACAAACGGTGTCCAGGGGCGGTTGTGACGCATACCTGTAGGTAGTTAGGGTCTGGAGGCCGGAAGATCTCGCGCTGTACAGAAAGATAGTAGCCCCTCCCTAGGTAGGTAGGAGTATGTGAGGCAAGCAGATGGACGTGACGTTGCAAACATAAGGTATATAACGCTGTGTTACTTGTTAATAAACGCCATTTGCTTTCCACCACAGTGGCATCTGTGTGCTGATGGACCGAGCGACCTGGGATGTGGTCGCCGTGCTGTCTCTGAACCAGGTCGTCACTGCCCACTGAGAGGCAACAGGAAGGGAAGAGAACAAAGGGACTGAGAATCGAAGCAAAGTTTAGATCAAAATGAAGAGACTGGAAAGGGAAAACATGCAGCAATGAGCTGGAGGAAGAGGAAAAGAGGGCTGAGGAGCAGGAAAGAGGATGAGAAGACAAAGGAAAGGCAGAGCCAGCTGGACAGGGAAGATACAGCGAGAGGGGATGGGGCTGGGAACAGGCAAGGAAGACAGAAAGACAAACAGGACAGAAAGACATCAAGAAGGAAAAGGGGCAGTAATTGGACAGAGATGGAGAAAGAAGCAGCAGGGAAAGGGCAGACAGGCAGAAAGACAGAGAGGGAGCAGGAGAGAGAAAGAACAATAAGGATTGGGGCAGGATAGAGATTGGGAAAAAATCCTGGGGTGGGCAGCAAGAGGAAAAGGGAGTAAAAAAGAAGAGGGGCAGGAATAGGCGCAGGGAGTAGGACAGAGGGATACAGTGAGAAATGATGGGGCACGGAGCGGGACAGAGCAACAGACAAGAATGACGACAAAGAGAAACCGGGGATGATGAGAACACAGAGGGGTGGAGACGGAGAGGGAGATACGAGAAACTCTGCACAGAGATTCAGAAAGGTGGGGGAATAGGTGAGGAAGCAGCAGAGGGCCAGAGGGAGAAGAGATGAAGAGGAAGAAGGGCACAGCAGGAAAGAGGAGGGAGCAGGGAGGGACTGGGACACAAAACAGGGTGAAATGTCCCCAAAGGCCCAGGACTCACCGCACTTCCTGCTCTCTGCACTGCCAGGCAAGCTGTGGAGATCAGGCACTTCTGTCTGTGAGAAATGCAGTTGTGATTTGTGCTGAGATGTTTACAGATACAACCAAATGAGGCTCGGGCTCTGAACCTGCAAGAAGGAAAAGGTGGGTAAGATCTACATAAAAATTTTGAAACTTGTTTATGAGGTTATATTGATAGAGGGAGCTAACATTTTCAGGGTTAACCAACCACATAATAAGGGCCTACTAACGAACTAACACCCAGCGCTGTTTTGCTTATGGTCTAACGAACAAGTGTTTAAGGAATACAATTAAGGAATTGGATTAAATGTTGTTTATTCATAGAAAAAGCCTAAGTTATTTATTTCATTGCTTTACAACAAGTGATTGAATCTGCTATAGAAAAGTTCAACTCCCTCCTCTATAGCAAAGGACAAAAAGTATGGATTTTTGTTGCATCTAATCCATAATGCAAGTACCAATTAAAACGTGTCTGCTGGAGTGGATATCCTGGACACGAACAGGCAGGTTCCTGGTGTTGTGCCCATGGTGATTCATCCACTGTGGCCGTGGGTGTCAGGCCTTGATACAACAGACACAAAACCTTGGGAGAGACGTGATCACAGTAAAATGCTTAAAGATAATGAGCTAGCACACTTGATTTAGTCTTTATTTAAAAATACACACGGCTGCTGTCTTTTTCCAGTTTAGCTACGATGGGCTCCAATATCTCTGTTAATTCTAACTACAACACGTGACAAAAATTAAGGGGGAAAGCTTTGTTTTTACAATGGTAAATACAGTCTAAATCGTAATTTGGGAAACAGATAAAGGGGTGTAGCAGATGAGGCACAGACTCTCTTTAAGATGCAGAGAGACATTTAATACAAACTCAGGTTTGCATTTGAAACATCGCGGACCTCTGTCCTTGATGTACAGATCCTGTATCAATCCCTCTGTCCCTGATGTACCCACCGCGTATCAATCCCTCTATCCCTCATGTACCCACCGCGTATCAATCCCTCTGTCCCTCATGTACCAATCCCTCTGTCCCTGATGGTTCATGTCCCACACAGTCCTTGCTGCTTGTGTTGTTCCACCAGCACTTGTTCTCACACTGTGACTCTTGCAATTTCTCACGGGCCTGATGTCACAACCCTGCCACATCTCCCCTTCTTTGTTTAACAATTGCAGCCATAGCAGCGTGTCACTGCACAGCCATTGCACCATTAAAGCTTTTTTCAACCATTCGTTGTGCACAAGAGAAGACACATGGTACACAATCAATAAGTACAGACTCCACATACAAACATTCTAAGCAGCAGGTTAAAGGGCCGTGTTTTGCAATTTTTGTGGCACCCATAACTGTTACAGAATCGCTACTTAATATTCCCTGCATAGTGTTTAACACAGAATAATGAGCTCCCAGTCAACTAAGAATTCTCATTCTCTGTTCTCCAAGTCAGGATCTATATTAATATATTTCTGAGCTGTTGGTTTAAGACAGTGTAAAAACTCAGTGGGAGACTCCTCACAATCCTGTTTAATCTCAGAAGGTTTTGGCATATTTACAGCTTTAGGCGCAGTGTGTCTAATCCCGTATAAAATGCACTGGCGATACCAATGCGGCCTGTCCCCCGATATAAGGATATCAGGATCCCACTCTGGACTGACCGAGGGACAATTTTGATCTCATGTTCTTTGTGTATTCTACACCAATAGCTGTTCTTCAACAAACCTTTTACTGGTTTGCATTTCTTTCCCTGATTATCCTTTTTCAAAACAAATGGATCTGAAGAGGATAAAGACAATGCATATGTAACACTATATATTGTGTAATATGCCTTATGTAATAGGCAATATATGATTTAAAATAGATATCTTACTACATATTACATGCAGCACATTACTATACCACAGATCTCAAAGTATACCCACCTAGACCTGTGAAGTATATTAATATTATTTACAGTGGCCACCATTAATTACAATATTCAATCAGATTCTCCCTGGTTGATGCCCTGTTGAACAGCAAACGATCCTTTTCCAATGTCAGAAAACACAGCCTGGGAGGGATTTCTCACGAATCCTCCTGCCGATTGTCCACTACCTACTTCACAATCACAATGACAGACAATTGGTGAACCCTAAGTACTGGACTATAAAATCCCCCAAGACACAAGTAACAACAACAACAAACCACTAAAGCCAGAAACAATTATACAATTGCTAAGGCACAAACAGCAAAATCATTACAGGTACCTTTATCAAATTGCTGTTCCCTCGTTTTTCTCTTTAATTTATTGTTTTCTCATTTTCCTCTTTAATTTTTTATTTCTTTCTTTTTTTAAGTTACCCAGTTTACCAAAATGCGCAGACGCGAATGCGCAGACCCAACGCGCTGCTGTCGCCCACGTCTCGCGCAGGCAGCGTGCCAACGCAACCAGACAATGAAAGTGCCTTATATCATTGATGGGGTTTTACCCGCGTCCCGAGCTGGTTCGAGGAGCTGTGGTCCCTTCCAGGAATTCCCCGGTGCCGGCACAAGGTCCCAGAGATCCTGGGATCCACGGGAGGTCAGGCAGATTATCCCATCCTCGTCGCCAGAAATGATATCGAAAAGTCGTCAAACAGACTCTTTAACACTGTTTTGAAAGTGTTAAAAAGCAGGCACTTCTATTACAGCGCGCTGGGGGATCGCTCCTCTAATCGAGTGTGCATTCCGCTTTCCTCTGGTTTTACAGATCGTGGAACTCCTCAAACAGCAAAACATGCCAACCAATGTTACAGACGTCTCGTGCTCTTTCACCAGCGTGTGCAGCAGCAACAAGAAATCTGGAATGAGCGTCTACAGAAACACGTACGTATTTACCCAATTCAGAACAATGCGTTACATCCGCTGGCCGTACTTCATTGGCAGTAACCCCTCCTGGATTAACACCCTCTGTGGATGGCGCGGGTGCCAACTGTTGGCAATCAGGGCAGGACATAAGAACGCTCCTGGCCTGATCCACTGTCATTTGAAGTTGTCGTTTTAACGCCTTTGCACTCTGGTGAAAGAATTTATGTGATCATTTAGCTTGCTCCAAGGCTTTAGGCACAGTGAGCGGCACAGCTCGTGCATCGGCCCTCCTACTGCCTTCCGCAAGTGGTCCTGGAAGGGCCACTGCGAGAGCGGGTGTGCATTGCATAATACCTATGATGTCTATGATTTATTAGAAACCATAGCATTCTCAATTCAGCCATCAAAAGAGGATTATCCTCTTCCTTAAGAAAAGAAGCTTCCAGGCGGTTAAGTATGCCAGCCGCATAATATGAGCCAGTTACAACATTCAAAGGCTTGTTACAGAACACCTCAAAGCGATCCTAACAGCTGTCAGCTCAAGAACTTGTTTGACTCTTGGTCTCTTTTTCTACCTTGTGTTTGCAGCACTGGGTATCTGAGTTTAGCCATGTAATTACAACTTTATGTGAGCGACCACAGGCATCAGTAAATAGAGTCTTGTCGCTTACTGGTCGTTGCTGACAGCAGCATGTATTGCGAATTCTCCTTCGTTGTAGAAAGAAATATACCTTCAGGTCTACCCCATACATAGCATATAAACATTCTCTGCCTTTAATTATCGGTTTTGCATACATTTCTTTTATTATCCAAACTGTTTTCATTGGTGTGTGAGCTAGAAAAACCCATACGGCCACAGTCACCTTTCTCCCTCCTTGAGCTCTCCTGACCTGCGGTTCCACCACTGGTGTCTTCTTTCTTGATCCCTCTTGACTGGCAGGTGCGCTCCAACCCTCCTTTATCCATCACTCTTCCTCATGGGTTCACCTCCTTCCTTGCTTTTCCTTTGCATGCTGCTCCCCTTGAAGAGAAACACACAGAGGACTGAGCTACACCAGCCCAAGGGCACTACAGTCAGACAGGGGCTGAGTCCGGGGCTGACACCTCCCCACACCCCACAGCGCGCCCACCTTGCCTTGGCACCAACCCCTGGCACAGCCCTTCCCCTCAGCTCTGCCGTCCCTGCAGCACAGCTTCCGCACGTGCCCTGCTCAGGCTGGACCCCAATGTCACGGGTTAGAGATGTCACAGCTCAGTACAAATGCCCACGGTCCTCACCTGCTCTTTGGTACTTGCGGAGGGTCACGTCGCTGTGCCCCAGGGCACTGGCCTGCACGGCCCTGCCCGGCAGCGGGAGCGTCTGGAGCTGCCGGCTGGTTCTCCAGCTTTAGGGTCACCCGCAGCAGCCCGCTCTCCTCAGCTCTGCACACCCAGCCAGTTGCGCCGCCCAGGCAAAGTCAGCTTCACCCTCTGCCCTACACCTCACCTGCAAACAGCCAACTCTTCAGCTGACAACCGTCCAAAACCCACCGACAAACCCTCCAAATCTCAGCCTTTCGCTTTCAGCTGCTGCCTCTAGTGCATCTCACAGACAAGCCTCCAAAATCCCCTCATCCTGCAATAATACTCCAGCACTCATCGCCTGCGGGAACAACCGCCACAATACCATGCAAACACCAACCAGTTCTGGCACGGAAATACCGCTTTCTCCTCCAGATCCCACCTACACCAACTGCTGACAAACACACGCTGTCCTCACCAAAGCCAAACGCTGCAACAACCAGCGACAACTCAAATGTGCGTGTGCGGCGCAAAACCGCAGGTGTGAGCTAACGCAGAGCTGGGCTTGACAGCTGCACAGTGTGCACCCTGTGGCTTAACGTGGCCAGTCACTGCCATTCCGCCTTCTCCCTGGGAGAAGCGCATGAGCACAGGCTGCTTCAAGGCACGATGCGAACGGTTTGGATCTCCGGGTCTCTGAGGGCGAGAGCGATAAATGTGACCTGTGTGTGCCGCAGGAACTTCCCGGCCACTTGCTCCTCCATTCAGTCAGGTGCTGCAAGAGAGAGACAGACAAAGAAACAGTTAGGACCGGATTAACAACCTCGTCATCCCTGTCCCCAAACCTGCAGGCGTCCTAGGAGGCCTGATCTAAGTTTGGCTCTTCTCCCGCTCTTTGCTGGAATACTTCACTGCACAAATTTCTGTCATGAACACTCTCTTAACCAGTCTGATGTGTTCATAGCTCCCAGCCCAGCGTCCATTCCTCAAGGTACCTCAGCATTTCCCTTTGAAACCAGACCTGAGTGCCATCCCGTCCTGAGCTCCCTCAGCATTGCCCCCTGCAGCCTCCCCGACGCCATCTCCTCCCCGAGGTCCCTCAGCCTTTCCCGCCAAAGCCCCCCCGATGTCACCCCCTCCCCGAGGTCCCTCAGCCTTTCCCGCCAAAGCCCCCCCGATGTCACCCCCTCCCTGAGGTCCCTCAGCCTTTCTCGCCAAAGTCCCCCCGATGTCACCCCCTCCCTGAGGTCCCTCAGCCTTTCCCACCAAAGCCTCCCCGATGTCACCCCTCTCTGAGGTCCCTCAGCCTTTCCCGCCAAAGCCCCCCCGATGTCACCCCCTCCCTGAGGTCCCTCAGCCTTTCCCGCCCAAGCTCCTTCCCCGCCGTCCCGCCCTCAGGCTCCTCCGCCGCTCCCCCCGTTCCCGGCCCCTCCCGGCGGCAGCGCCGCCCCCGCCCCTCGCGCCCCCTGGCACCGCCCCCTCCCGCTCGCCTTCCTCCCTCTGCCCTGTGGCACCACGGGCTCCCCCCTCCGCCCCACGGTCCCGCCCGAGCCCCGCGCAGCGCTCAGCCCGGGGCTCCCTTCCCTCACAGCCGCCCGCGTGTTTCCCCCTCGCCCCTTGCTCGGCCCGGGGCCGCGCTGTTGCGGCTGCCTGCCCCTCGCCTTCCTCCTGCCCAAACCAGCCCGTCCCTCCCCCTCCAGCCTCGCCCCTCAGCCGGGACCGGGGCGGCCCCGGCCGGTCTCCCCGGTGTCCGCCCGCCCCTCGCTCACCGCCGGCCCCGCCGCTCCTCGCGCGCTCCTCCCGCCGCCGCACCGGCGGCACGCACTCCCCCGCCCCCGCACTTACGCAGCGTGGCCCCGCCCATCCGGCGCAAGAGCCAATCCCGTCCGCGCCCGCCACTGGGCCCCGCCCCCCCTCCCGGCCCGGAGCCGCCGGCGGCCGCAGAGCGGCGCTGTCCGCCCGCAGCGCGGCCCCGGCCTCGGCCCCGGCGGGGCAGCGGCAGCGGGGCCGGGAGCGCTCGGGCTGCGCCTGTCCGGGACGGCCCGGGACCGAGGGCTCCGCCGCCTGCCCGGGATGGCCCGGGACCGAGGGCTCCGCCGCTGCAGCCCGTTTCGTGCCGGTTGCACCCCCGGCTTACACGGCTGCAGCCTTCCTGCTGCTTTAGTTCACACATCTTTCTTCCTTCTACCTGCACAGCAGTTCACACTCACAAACGTTGCAGAACAATCTACAAACATTACAAAGATAGACCACGGACCACAGCTTCCTGAGCTTTCGGGTTAAAGTTCCTGTAGATCCCCATGTTTCAATAAAACAGACACCACCAGTAGAGCTGCTGCCTCTGCCGTCTTTGGTCAGAAAGAAGTGACAACACCAGAAAACACATTGGCAGCCGGTGCTTTGACCAGTGAAGGTGGGATCTACAAAAGTCTGATTAAACCAAACAGCCTGAGGTCTTTAGCAAGCTGCAGATCTGCCAGGCATGCTGAAATGCCTGAAATTTACTCCTGCAATATTCCACAATCGAACAGCCCTTCATCTCAAATCTCATCTCAAAGTTCCAAGCCAGTACATTAACAGCTGTCACTAGGTATTAGAAGACCACTGCAAGATCGTACTGCTTTTTGAGTTCAATAAGAATTTTTCAATAAACCGAAACGCAAGCAGTTTCTGCAGTCTGTTGCTCATCCTCCTGTTCATTCCTTAGCACTACAGCAATCGGTTTTTATACGACGTGTCAGCAGAGGCGTTTGAAAAACCCCAAACAAAACTTATTCCAGTCCACGGACCCCCTCGCTGCCCCGCCTCACCCTGAGCCCCACGATCAGCACTTGGTGTGGGAGAGGAGCATAGCTCGACATGTTGTATCTGGGATGCTGTATGTATTACGCTGTACCTAGGATGCTGTATCTGGGATGCTGTATATGGGATGCTATATCTGGGATGCTGTATCTGGGATGCTGTACCTCGGATACTGTATCTGGGATGGCATATCTGGGATGTTGTATCCGGGATACTGTATCTAGAATGCTGTATCTAGGATGCCGTATCTAGGATGCCGTATCTAGGATACTGTATCTAGGATGTTGTATTTGGAATGCTGTATCCGGGAAGCTGTATCGGGGATGCTGAATCTGGAATGCTGTATCTGGGATGCACCCGACCAAGTGCCTTTGTGTGAACATGAAACAGCCGTCTATACAGAGCTCCCTTGAATCTGTCCGCGTGTGAAATGCAGGACTGGGCAACGTCGTGCAACACGCGGAACCTGGCCAACAAACGGCGCAGCTGAGCACTCACTCCAGCTTAAGCACGAATGGAGCCTGCATCAAGGCACACGCATGTGGACAGACAATCGTTTGTAGACACACATGCTTTCACGCACACGGCCGTCCAAGTACAGGGACGTATCTGCACGTACCCTCCAAAAGAATATTCTCGTGCAGCCACGTATGCGTGATGCAGTACGACAACCATCAATGCACACCTGTTTGCCTTCAAGCATGTAAGCACGTATCGCGTACGTCTCTCTGTGCATAGATGGGAGTGGGCGCGCATGCGGATATGTGCATGTGTATGGCCAGGCGTCTGCTTAAGCATCAGTGTGTGAAAATGTAGGTGCTTTTCTCTAGCTGCGTTCGTACGCGCGAGGTGGTGGGAGCACCTACCTGGGAGCTTGTGGAAAGGTTTCTGCTTGGTTTTCAGTGAGGAATCGTGTGTGTTCACGTGGACAAAAACAATGCGTAGCAACTAGGTTCCAGCGCAGAAAACGCATGTGTTCCGATGCGCTCTCTTTCTCTCCCTATACCGAGTCGTGTATAGAAACCGCTAAGCCTGCGATCGGCAAGTAAGCTACCACGAAGCATGCCGTACGGAGAAAATACCAACACATCCTCCGTCCACACCTTGTTTCTGATACGTGCTTGAACTCAAATACCTTCGTGCTGCTGTGGCATAAATGACGTCCCCCAGAATATGTGATTGCGCACACCTGTGCAATTGCTTGGTTCTACAATCAGTCCTGGTGTGCGGAGCTTTCAGAACTGGCTCTGCGGAGTCGTCTGCGGAAATGCCGCTGACGGAACACGCACCCTCGATTGTTTACCAAAATATAGGCAGACGCGTTTTACCACGTCGTTCAGCATGCAGAGAGCTACGTCTGTTCCGAAGAGACAACGGAAACGCGTGTGCACGCACAGAAGAAAAACCCGACCAGGTGCCTTTGTGTGAACGTGAAACAGCCGTCTATACACTCGCAGGCACGAGAAGGTGCATCAATGCAGTCACACAGCCACCAGCTTTTGAGCACAGGCTCTGCTGGTTTTCGCACTTTTCAGGCACAATCCCGAAAGCCGCGCACAATGCCCTTCATTCGCTAAATGTCGTCTAGGGAAGCATTTCTCCGGTCGATCTACCGCTCAGCTTTCTTCTGGCGTTACTGAGAAATGTCAGCGCAGGGAACCCGTCTCTGTCGAGCACACGTCAATCCCTCTTCGGTTTTCCTTTGTTGACTCTGCCTAGATGATTTCCCTGGTCTCTCTTCACCGAGGCAGTTGTGGCTGTGCTGCTTTACACACAGACACAACCAACGCACACCAAGTGTCCAGAGACACACTCCGCTGAGCTCAACACTAGCGCAGATGCACATGTTCGACGAAATGAGCACACAAGTTTGTGGAGAGAAAGACATGGACTCACACGCGTGTGGAGCGACGAATAGATACAGCAGGCGCCAGGACCACAGACTGACCTACAGTCAGACTGTCCCCACACCAACAGGGACCGCTCTGCAGCTATCCTAGACGTTGATTATCGAACCAGCCACACTGACCTGCCCCAAACTCCCAGACACTTACAGGCAAGACACAATCTCTCCGACAAGCACACAGGTGTTCGCTCTCAGCTGTAGATCAGGGACAAGCTTGCGCAGTGACGTCCTGTTGCTCTTTCGCCTTAAGGCATGATCTCTTTCGTTTCTCTTGTACATCGGCTGCGGAAAGCTATTCCTCGCGCACTGTGAAGCATTTGCCAAGAGTGAGAAGTAGCTTAGAGCAGCATTCAGTTCTGCCTAGGACTGTCTTTGCTCCTTTACTAGAAGAGCTCCCGTTCATCTATAAGCATGAGAAATGCAGGACTGGGCAACGTCGTGCAACACGCGGAGCTTTGCTAAAAGACGGCGCAGCTGTGCACTCACTCGCGCTTAAGCACGAATGGAGCCTGCAAAAAGGCACACTCATGTGGACAGAAAATCGTTTGTAGACACACACGCTTTCACGCACACGGTCGTCCAAGTACAGGGACGTATCTGCACGTACCCTCCAAAAGAATATTCTCGTGCAGCCACGTATGCGTGATGCAGTACGACAACCATCAACGCACACCTGTTTACTCTCAAGCATGTCAGCACGTTTCGCGTACGTCTTTCTGTCCAAAGATGGGAGTGGGCGCGCTTGCGGATGTGGGCATGCGTATGGCCAAGCGTTTGCTTAAGCATCAGTGTGTGAAAGTGTAGGTGCTTTTCTCTAGCTGCAATCGTGCGCACGAGGTGGTGGGTGCACCTACCTGGGAGCTTGTGGAAAGGTTTCTGCTTGGTTTTCAGTGAGGAATCGTGTGTGTTCACGTGGACAAAAACAATGCGTAGCAACTAGGTTCCAGCGCAGAAAACGCATGTGTTCCGATGCGCTCTCTTTCTCTCCCTATACCGAGTCGTGTATAGAAACCGCTAAGCCTGCGATCGGCAAGTAAGCTACCACGAAGCGTGCCGTACGGAGAAAATACCAACACATCCTCGTCCACACATTGTTTCTGATACGTGCCTGAACGCAAATACCTTCGTGTTGCTGTGCCATAAAAGACGTCCGTCAGAATATGTGACTGCGTGCACCGGTGCAATTGCTTCCTTCTACAATCAGTCCTGGTGTGCGGAGCTTTCAGAACTGCCTCTGCGGAGTCGTCTGCGGAAATGCCGCTGACGGAACACGCACCCTCGATTGTTTACCAAAATATAGGCAGACGCGTTTTACCACGTCGTTCAGCATGCAGAGAGCTACGTCTGTTCCGAAGAGACAACGGAAACGCGTGTGCACGCACAGAAGAAAAACCCGACCAGGTGCCTTTGTGTGAACGTGAAACAGCCGTCTATACACTCGCAGACACGGGAACGTGCATCAATGCAGTCACACAGCCACCAGCTTTTGAGCACAGGCTCTGCTGGTTTTCGCACTTTTCAGGCACAATCCCGAAAGCCGCGCACAATGCCCTTCATTCGCTAAATGTCGTCTAGGGAAGCATTTCTCCGGTCGATCTACCGCTCAGCTTTCTTCTGGCGTTACTGAGAAATGTCAGCGCAGGGAATCCGTCTCTGTCGAGCACACGTCAATCCCTCTTCGGTTTTCCTTTGTTGACTCTGCCTAGATGATTTCCCTGCTCTCTCTTCACCGAGGCAGTCGTGGCTGTGCTGCTTTACACACAGACACAACCAACGCACACCAAGTGTCGAGAGACACACTCCGCTGAGCTCAAAACTAGCACAGACGCACATGTTCGACGAAATGAGCACACATGCTTGTGGAGAGAAAGACATGGACTCTCACGCGTATGGAACGACGAATCGATACAGCAGGCGCCAGGACCACAGACTGACCTACAGACACACTGTCCCCACACTAACAGGTACCGTTCTGCAGCTATCCTAGACGGTGATTATCGAACCAGCCACACTGACCTGCCCCAAACTCCCAGACACTTACAGGCAAGACACAATCTCTCCGACAAGAACACAAGTGTGCGCTCTCAGCTGTCGATCAGGGACAAGATTGCGCAGTGATGTCCTGTTGCTCTTTCGCGTTAAGGCATGACCTCTTTCGTTTCTTTTGTAGATCACCTGCATGGCGCCTTTCCTCGGGCCACTGTGAAGCATTTGCCATAGGTGAGAAGTAGCTCGGAGCAGCGTTCAGTTCTGCCTGCGACTGTCTTTGCTCCTTTACTAGCAGAGCTCCTTTGCATCTGTCCGCGTGAGAAATGTAGGACTGGGCAACGTCTTGCGACACGGGGAGCTTTGCCAACAAACGGCGCAGCTGTGCACTCACTCGCGCTTATGCACGAATGGAGCCTGCATCAAGGCACACGCATGTGGACAGACAATCGTTTGTAGACACACATGCTTCCATGCACACAGTCGTCCAAGTACAGGAACGTATCTGCACGTACCCTCCAAAAGAATATTCTCGTGCAGCCACGTATGCGTGATGCAGTACGCCAACCATCAATGCACACCTGTTTACCCTCAAGCATGTCAGTACGTTTCGCGTACGTCTCTCTGTGCATAGATGGGAGTGGACGCGCTTGCGGATGTGTGCTTGTGTATGGCCAGGCGTTTGCTTAAGCATCAGTGTGAAAAATTAGGTGCTTTTCTCTAGCTGCGTTCGCGTGCACGAGGTGGTGGGTGCGCCTACCTGGGAGCTTGTGGAATGATTTCTGCTTGGTTTTCAGTGGGGAATCGTGTGTGTTCACGTGGACAAACAGAAGGCGTAGCAACTAGGTCCCAGTGCAGAAAACGCAAGTTTTCCGATGCACTCTCCCTAAATGGATTCCTGTATAGAAACCGCTAAGCCTGCGATCGGCAAGTAAGCTACCACGAAGCATGCCGTACGGAGAAAATACCAACACATCCTCGTCCACACATTGTTTCAGATTCGTGCCTGAACGCAAATACCTTCGTGTTGCTGTGCCATAAAAGACGTCCGTCAGAATATGTGACTGCGTGCACCGGTGCAATTGCTTGGTTCTACATTCAATCCTGGTGTGCGGAGCTTTCAGAACTGCCTCTGCGGAGTCGTCTGCAGAAATGTCGCTGACGGAACACGCAGCCTCGATTGTTTACCAAAATATAGGCAGACGCGTTTTACCACGTCGTTCAGCATGCAGAGAGCTACGTCTGTTCCGAAGAGACAACGGAAACGCGTGTGCACGCACAGAAGAAAAACCCGACCAGGTGCCTTTGTGTGAACGTGAAACAGCCGTCTATACACTCGCAGACACGGGAACGTGCATCAATGCAGTCACACAGCCACCAGCTTTTGAGCACAGGCTCTGCTGGTTTTCGCACTTTTCAGGCACAATCCCGAAAGCCGCGCACAATGCCCTTCATTCGCTAAATGTCGTCTAGGGAAGCATTTCTCCGGTCGATCTACCGCTCAGCTTTCTTCTGGCGTTACTGAGAAATGTCAGCGCAGGGAATCCGTCTCTGTCGAGCACACGTCAATCCCTCTTCGGTTTTCCTTTGTTGACTCTGCCTAGATGATTTCCCTGCTCTCTCTTCACCGAGGCAGTCGTGGCTGTGCTGCTTTACACACAGACACAACCAACGCACACCAAGTGTCGAGAGACACACTCCGCTGAGCTCAAAACTAGCACAGACGCACATGTTCGACGAAATGAGCACACATGCTTGTGGAGAGAAAGACATGGACTCTCACGCGTATGGAACGACGAATCGATACAGCAGGCGCCAGGACCACAGACTGACCTACAGGCACACTGTCCCCACACTAACAGGTACCGTTCTGCAGCTATCCTAGACGGTGATTATCGAACCAGCCACACTGACCTGCCCCAAACTCCCAGACACTTACAGGCAAGACACAATCTCTCCGACAAGAACACAAGTGTGCGCTCTCAGCTGTCGATCAGGGACCAAATTGCGCAGTGATGTCCTGTTGCTCTTTCGCGTTAAGGCATGACCTCTTTCGTTTCTTTTGTAGATCACCTGCATGGCGCCTTTCCTCGGGCCCCTGTGAAGCATTTGCCATAGGTGAGAAGTAGCTCGGAGCAGCGTTAAGTTCTGCCTGCGACTGTCTTTGCTCCTTTACTAGCAGAGCTCCTTTGCATCTGTCCGCGTGAGAAATGTAGGACTGGGCAACGTCTTGCGACACGGGGAGCTTTGCCAACAAACGGCGCAGCTGTGCACTCACTCCAGCTTAAGCACGAATGGAGCCTGCAAAAAGGCACACGCATGTGGACAGACAATCGTTTGTAGACACACATGCTTCCATGCACATAGTTGTCCAAGTACAGGGATGTATCTGCACGTACCCTCCAAAAGAATATTCTCGTGCAGCCACGTATGCGTGATGCAGTACGCCAACCATCAACGCACACCTGTTTACCCTCAAGCATGTCAGTACGTTTCGCGTACGTCTCTCTGTGCATAGATGGGAGTGGGCGCGCTTACAGATGTGTGCTTGTGTGTGGCCAGGCGTTTGCTTAAGCATCAGTGTGAAAAATTAGGTGCTTTTCTCTAGCTGCGTTCGCGTGCACGAGGTGGTGGGTGCGCCTACCTGGGAGCTTGTGGAATGGTTTCTGCTTGATTTTCAGTGGGGAATCGTGTGTGTTCACGTGGACAAACAGAAGGCGTAGCAACTAGGTCCCAGTGCAGAAAACGCAAGTTTTCCGATGCACTCTCCCTAAATGGATTCCTGTATAGAAACCGCTAAGCCTGCGATCGGCAAGTAAGCTACCACGAAGCATGCCGTACGGAGAAAATACCAACACATCCTCGTCCATACATTGTTTCAGATTCGTGCCTGAACGCAAATACCTTCGTGTTGCTGTGCCATAAAAGACGTCCGTCAGAATATGTGACTGCGTGCACCGGTGCAATTGCTTGGTTCTACATTCAGTCCTGGTGTGCGGAGCTTTCAGAACTGTCTCTGCGGATTCGTCTGCGAAAATGCCGCTGACGGAACACGCACCCTCGATTGTTTACCAAAATATAGGCAGACGCGTTTTACCACGTCGTTCAGCATGCAGAGAGCTACGTCTGTTCCGAAGAGACAACGGAAACGCGTGTGCACGCACAGAAGAAAAACCCGACCAGGTGCCTTTGTGTGAACGTGAAACAGCCGTCTATACACTCGCAGACACGGGAAGGTGCATCAATGCAGTCACACAGCCACCAGCTTTTGAGCACAGGCTCTGCTGGTTTTCGCACTTTTCAGGCACAATCCCGAAAGCCGCGCACAATGCCCTTCATTCGCTAAATGTCGTCTAGGGAAGCATTTCTCCGGTCGATCTACCGCTCAGCTTTCTTCTGGCGTTACTGAGAAAAGTCAGCGCAGGGAATCCGTCTCTGTCGAGCACACGTCAATCCCTCTTCGGTTTTCCTTTGTTGACTCTGCCTAGATGATTTCCCTGATCTCTCTTCACACAGAGCAGTCATGACTGTGATGTGTTACACACAGGCAAAGCCAACGCACACCAAGTGTCCAGAGACATACTCCGCTGAGCTCAACACTAGCGCAGATGCACATGTGCGACGAAATGAGCACACAAGTTTGTGGAGAGAAAGACATGGACTCACACGCGTGTGGAGCGACGAATAGATACAGCAGGCGCCAGGACCACAGACTGACCTACAGTCAGACTGTCCCCACACCAACAGGGACCGCTCTGCAGCTATCCTAGACGTTGATTATCGAACCAGCCACACTGACCTGCCCCAAACTCCCAGACACTTACAGGCAAGACACAATCTCTCCGACAAGCACACAAGTGTCCACTCTCAGCTGTAGATCAGGGAGAAGCTTGCGCAGTGACGCCTTGTTGCTCTTTCGCGTTAAGGCATGATCTCTTTTGTTTCTCTTGTAGATCGGCTGCTGAGCGCCTTTCCTCGGGCCCCTGTGAAGCATTTGCCATAGGTGAGAAGTAGCTCGGAGCAGCGTTCAGTTCTGCCTACGACTGTCTTTGCTCCTTTACTAACAGAGCTCCCGTGTATCTGTCTGCGTGAGAAATGCAGGACTGGGCAACATCGTGCGACACGCGGAGCTTTGACAACAAACGGCGCAGCTGTGCACTCACTCCAGCTTAAGCACGAATGGAGCCTGCATCAAGGCACACGCATGTGGACAGACAATCGTCTGTAGACACACATGCTTTCACGCACACGGTCGTCCAAGTACAGCTGCGGGGTGCGCGGCCCCTCGGGCAGGGTGCTCCCGGTCTCTTGGCCGAAGGCTGGGGCTGGCAGACGGGTTCAGGCGCTTTGGCCTGCTTTTTTGCCAGCGCCGCCTTCTCGGTGCCGTGAAGAAAATCCCGCGCGATTGTTTCCGCTCGCTGCTCAGGAGATTCCGCGTCTGGGGCCGTGGACTGAGGAGGAACGTTTGCGAGTTGGAGGACGCTACAAGATATTCCCCGTGGAAGCCGGAGAAGAGGTGAATTGGCTGCCAGTGGAGCTGTGTTCCGTGCAGTCTTCAGTTTAGGACGTTCAGTTTGTCCTTCCAGAAAAGGAGCAGTCATTAGCAGGCCTGGGAGAGGCCATTAAGTGCGTGATCAGAATGGAAGCCAGATTGCACTCGACGTTGCTGCTGTCGGTCTTGGCTTTCGGTGGTTTCCTCACGGCTGCCTAGTGTTTGGGAGCGCGGAGGGGGCGTTTTTTCTTCCCCAAGGAGAGGCTGTGCTTAAAAAAGAATTTGTTTGCTCAGAGAAGTGCAAGTCCGTGTGTGTAAGCCAGCCAAAATCGCCAGCCGAGTCAAGTTCCGAGTGTGCGTCTGTCAGACGGCCGCTTGACGTTGCCGAGTTCCCAGCTGTGCAGTTGTACTGGCGAAGGGCAATGCAGGACGGAAGGGTTTTTTCTGCTGCGGGGACCCAGCCGCCCCCCTTTTCAGCAGAAAGCAAGGGAGCGCGGTTTATTGTTCCCTTTGCAACGCGGCTGCTGGCGCGGGAGGGCTGGAGGGCTGGAGGGGCGGAGCGCTGGTTGGCTGCCTAGGCACGTCAGTCGCCACTCTGTCCGCCTATCAGGTTGCCAGAGGGGCGGGCGTTGAGGTCTCCGTACTGCGCATGCCCGACTCGCGAGCGCTGCTAGGCGGCGAGAGAGGTGATTGACGTGTCCTAGGCAGCCAACCGGGACGCGGCAAGGGGCGGGTGCTGCGGTCTCGCTACCGCGCATGCCCAAAGCACGAGCGCCTGGCGGGAGCGGAGCGGCGGAAGAGGCGGCAGGTGAGTGCGGCCGCGGCGCGGGTGACCGTGCCGGTGGAACGGGGCGGGCGGGATTTGCCGGCGCGTCGCGGAGGCGTTCGTCTCCGGTTCCCCCCCGCCAAGCTGGCGAAGCTGGCGGGAGGCGTGTGAGCCTGCGGGCAGGTGCGCTGAAGGCTGGCGGTCTGGAGCCGTGTCTCCCTCCGGCGCAGCGCCCGTGCCCGCTCCGGCGGTCCCTCCGGGAGCGGCGCAGCCCCCGTTAGTCGAGGGGACGTTGAAAAGCAGAGCTGGTGGCGTGGCGAGTGGGGCGCCGCTTCGGCGGGAGCTCGGGGCGAGGCGCGGCGGGTTCTGTGTCCTGTGGGCGCGGCTTTCGCGCCGCGGCTGTCTGTGTGCTAGACGCCCTGAGTCCTAAGGAGATGTATCTTTTGGGATTCGTTCTACAAGTCAAAGAGAGGAGCCGAATATGTGCTGAATGTTATAGTTAGAACTGATATTCTGTGAAGGATTGAAGTGGTCTGAAAAAAAGACACATTTCTTAAAAGCTAGTGCAGCATTGTGTATCTTCACATGAATCGACTCAAACGTCCCCCCCGTAAATAAAACCCAGCTCCCCCCAGAAACAACATAGAAGAAACGAGCTAGCAGAGCTCCTGTGACAAAAGGAGGTCAGTATTTTTCCCTCAGTTTTTTCCTTATCTGAAGAAATCAAAGGGAATTTTAGATCGTATTTTTTCCGTCTAAATCAAGTGTTGACGTAGACTTTTGTGTTCAGATAATCAACATT
This sequence comes from Nesoenas mayeri, assembly GCF_963082525.1. Classification (NCBI taxonomy): domain Eukaryota; kingdom Metazoa; phylum Chordata; class Aves; order Columbiformes; family Columbidae; genus Nesoenas; species Nesoenas mayeri. The sequence continues at coordinate 844,599 of NC_137571.1, forward strand.
GTCTGTAAAGAATTGTTTAACAAAAACAAGCAGAAACCAAAACCAGGTTCAGACCTGTAAGAAGCATAGAATAATTTCGTTTGTAAGAAACCATCTAGGGGGGTCACCTTGTTGAATTGCCTTCACAATGAGATCAGGTCACTGAATGCCTTGTCTACTGAAATTCTGAATATCTCCAAGGTTGGGGATTCCATGGGCTCCCCGGGAAGCTGGTGCTTAAGCATTTGTGTCACCAAACATGCTAAAAAAATACCTCACTAGTTAGCTTTGTTTTACCATGAGAAGCTTTTGTTCTCTTCCTAGGTGTTGCAACCATCGTTATTGTGGGTGATGAAGGAGCTTCTGGGGTGGTTGGGATAGCTCATTCATCCCAGCATGTTCTGATTGGAGAACCTTCAGGAAATTATAATGGGACTGCTCTTATTAGGTGAGTACATCACTCATTTATCCAAAACAGCTCTGTTTCAAAAGCTATGAGGCTCCACATTTGGCAAGAATTAATTGAATGCTGCATTTCATTATCACTTCTAAAATCATAAGTATTTTCAAAATTAGATGCTTGTTTTTTAAGAAGGGCAGAACATACTACGTAGGTGTCTTTTCAGTACTGCTGAGGAGCTTTAGATATGTCTTCCAATTATTTACAACATAGATTCATTAAAGGAAAGAGGATTCTAATCAAAGGAATAGGGGAAGGCAGTCAATTATATTTGAAGATGCTTTGTGCTTTTCAGGATTCAGTTCAGGATTGGTGCTTGAACTGAAATTCGGTACATTGTTACGATGATCAGCATAACCAAAGCAGCACTGGGTCTTAGTTGAAACAAGATGCAATTCTTTCACTGCATTCAGTCAGCTGAAAACAAGATGAAGAAATCACAATGTTACCATACCTTCTAACAGAATTGGAGAAAAAGTATTACAACACTTTCCCTTAGTGAAACAGCAAATAGAAGCAAGAAAACAAGATTCTCATGCTGCCCTGAGAATCCCAACAGACAAAGGGATGCTTTGTGCAGCACCAGTTTAGAACATGTACTAGATCATGGTATAGACAATTTCTTGCCATGCTTCAGTTCACCGACAATGTCATGAGTAGGATTAGCCTCTAGCTTTTTAGACAAGCAGCACACAGAACATTTCTCAAGTGATCTCATAGTACTATTCTTGTATCTTTCTGCCTTCAAAACCAAATTACCTCTGGGTGCTACCCGTAAGTCCCATTTCCCTTCTGTTTTGCATGTCTGTTTCCTGAAAAGCAGAAAGACAGCTCAGTTTTCAGCTGCCAACGTTGGGCTGTATGCACAAAGAAACTATAAAGTGCTCTGGGTAAAAATACAGCTCAAGATGCCTCCCAACATGGGGAAGTAAATCAGAACTGCAGACACGTTATTGCTCTGAAGAGGTTATGGTAAAGATCTTAATAGTGACTTAATAGATTAAAATTCAAGCTTCACAGTGCTGGTAACATTTCTTCCATGCACAACAATATCTATGCTTTATATCTCTGGATTTGGTATCAAATATTAAAGGTAGAAGATTAAATCTGTGTTTGCATTCTGCAGCCTGACACGTGGCCCAGGGATTTTTGGTGAAATCATAATATATTGGAATATAACACCCCGTCATCACACAGAATTTATTGAGACGTTGGGGACCTTGACAATGCGAGACAGGCAGTGTGCAGCAGTGGTTCTAATACAGGTACAAGAGATTTTACACCAGTAGCTCTTTCAGGTTCTTCCTTTTATCTAGCCAGCATCTTGATTAGAAATTAGTTATACCTCTCTACCTGGAAATGGTTAATTGGTTCTTCTCCCTAGGCTGTCGATGATAACCGTCCTGAGGAGAAGCATTACTACACATTTGAATTAACTGGGATCAGTGATGGAGGACTCATAAATGAATCTAGCAGCACAGCAAATATTACCATGGCCGCCAGTGATTTTCCATACGGAGAGTTTACATTTTCACGAGAAATATTGCTGACAACAGAAGAAGAAAAATGGGTATATGGTTAAAATTCCTTCTTACGTAAAATATCGATAGATATCAATATTGTCGGTAGATTTATACTTAACTTTAGGAAAAAAAAAAAAGGCAGAGATTTATTCTGCATTTATCATAGCACAGTCCATCTGAGGCTTTTGGTGTTTTTAATACTCTGAGAAAGATGCCTGTCTGTTAAATTATGTGTATTCTGCACTTACTGCAGCAAATTGTCACCTGGCAGAACCGTTGAGAAGGTGCCTATAGAACAGTCTCAGAATGGTAACAGAAAAGCAAAGCCATTTTTTAAAGCAAATGTCCTCTCTCCCTCAGGTTAACATCACTGTTTTGCGTTCAAGGGGATCCTATGGCAAAGTGCGTCTTTGCTTCCAGAGAATAAATGGGACTGCAGAGGAGGGAGTTGATTTCACCCCCACAGTAAGGGAACTGTTATTTGAACCACATGAGGAGAGTAGAATGATTTCGGTTGAAATTCATGATGACGACTTTCCTGAAGGTCCTGAAGACTTTTCAGTGATGATTACCAAAGTGGAACTCCAAGGAAGGTCAAGATAAAATTAATTATAAGATAAAATTAATTAAAAGCAGGAGATCAAACTGTATTTGGAATCTGACCTACCTGCATAAAGGCACCGCTGGATTTCAGGTGTTTTACTGTAAAATTTCATATGGCAGCTATAATAGTAATAATAATACAAATTGGATGTATGGCAATCCAAATTCTTTCAACATTAATTTTAAGATTTTACTGATTCAGATTTATTAAAGCTGAAAGTCCATCCATTACATAGAAGTTGTCAAATCACATGAAACTCAAAGAAGAAGATAAAATGTGAAAGAAAAAGCGAAAGACCCACATTTCTGTGAAAAAACTGCCAGTTTTGCAGATATAGTTTGAAAAAGTGTGACCAAAAATCTTCAGTGGTAACTGTCAGAAAATAAAAGTATTTGTGGTAATTGAAAATTGTCATACTTGCATTACAATACTTTTGCAAGATTTTTTTTTAATGTAATATTCCTTTTTATGTTCTTGCAAGTGGATTTGATTTAACCGTAAAGGAAAATGATCTACAGATAGCTCAACCCCCAGTAATAGGAAATATCTCCACAGTACGAGTCACTATAGCAAAAAGTGATAATGCAGAAGGCATCATAGAATTTGATCCACAGTATATCCTTCTACAGGGTAAGTTTACCAGAGGTTTTCACTATGGTTTAGAGGATAAGCCTGTGGCTCTCTCACAAATTTTGAAATAAAATAACTTTTTTTTCCCAATTTTTCTTGAAGTTCAAGAGGATGCTGGATTAATCATGATTCCTGTTGTGAGAAAGCGTGGAACGTATGGCGATGTAACAGCCGATTTCCTTTCTCGAAGTATTTCTGCACTTCTGAACGCTGACTACATCATCCATAATGATTCTGTCATTTTTTATCGTGGCCAGAACCAGACTTTTATCTATATCTCTATCACAGATGATGAAGAAAGGTAATTATTTTTTCAGATATTTATTCACTAATCTACTTCTGAGAAACTGTTTTTTAGCACGTGCAGTGTGCCTGTCAGCAGAGTTTGAATTGAAAAGCAAATTTCTGCAGCCCTGAAATATTTAAAGGGAGGGAAAAGAAGCTATTATTGGAGTTTCATAGTGCCTGTTAAATTTTATGCAAACAACTACATTCTTTTTACCTAGATTATCAGAAAGTTTGGGTGTTAATAGTATTGCTGTGAATAATAAAATATTTTGCTGATTGTTTTTTTTTTTTTTTAAATTTAGCACATGTGGAAAATAAAACAATATTTTTATTTCAGATATCACCATTCTCTGCAAATGGGGGGAATCTTCTGCTGTATGCTTACAGAGATGACTTCTGTATATTTTTAAACACATCCAGCTGGACGCATGGTTGAATGACAAATCATAATTTTAATTTTTTGTTCTTGTGTGTCTCAGAAGGTCTTTTTTTCTGGTTTTTTTTTCCATGCAGCGAATTTGCGGAGCAATTTGAAATCCAGCTGACGGGAGCCACTGGTGGAGCAGCCCTTGGGCTCCATCTACTGAGCCAGGTCACCATTGCCAAAAGCGACTGCCCCCAGGGCATCATCCGATTTCTCAGCCAAAGTCGAATTACTCTTCCCAACCCCGATACACCGACAACAGTGTCGCTGGTGCTGGAAAGGACAGGAAAATTGTTTGGGGAGACACAGGTGGGCCCTGGTTCTCAAAAACTGAACGTTTTCCAGTGACAAGGCCAAAAATCTTCTTTTTTTGCGTCAGGGGCTTCCTTGTGACTGATTTCTAATGGGATAGTTGCAGCTTTTCATTAAGTGTGAATTCTGTATAGTTGCAGAAGAACAGAAAATATTGTTACTTTTTTGATCTTCTCTTTGTCCTCCTGCTTTTCTCCTTTTATTATGGTCTGGTGTACTTTATTTTGAACCATCTCCCAATCCCATTGAAAATATAGTTAATTTCATGCACCACCGCTAATTTAATTGAACTCAGTTGAATTACTTCCTGAAGCTGGTCAATTTATTTTTATTTTCAGTAAATTGTTTACTATGAGGCCTCTAGACTTTTTTTAGTCTGTATGTATCACTGCCAAAGTGAAAGTATAAATATGAACCAAGATAAGGCTTCCACAGTCTGGGCAAATGATTGGAAAATTGGCATTAAAGGCCATGAGCTACTGCTCTCCTCATGTGAAAACTGCCGTGGTCTTCTTGGACTTTTCCTAGAAGTCATTGAAGAAAACTGAAAAACAATTAAGTGTCAAAATAATAATTTTAAGATGCTGAATAGGACCCCTTCAAAACCAATCTAATTTGTGGGAAATTTTGAAAATATTCTAGCTTTTAATCAGCCTGAGGAAGTGTGAATCGTGATTTGAGGCATTAAAAACTTCTATTGCAGAAAATATTTGTGGTTCTCAGTCTTGATATCACACTTGCCAGGGAATGTTTCTGGTCAGGATACTTATTTGGTGAGCTTTTCAAAACAACTTGTGAAAGGAAGAGAAAAGTAAACTGGCCTGTGCATTTCCTGTTACGTGCTACAGAAACCTCAGTTTATTTTCTTTTCTGTAACTAATATCTAGAATTTAATAAAATGGCATTGTGGCTAACTAGCACTTCAGAATTTCTATTTTTAATGTTTATTTTTCTCCAAAGGATTCTATATTTTCCCACATATAATCAATTATTAATATGTTGTGTTCTGTAAAAAGAGCACATATTTAAATGTAGCTTGTTAGCAGATGCAAGAATTTTTATGTCGCTTGTGTTACTCTGTCACTTCCCCCGACCTGGGAGGCAGTTATAATATGTCACTACTGTAAATCTGAAACTGGTATCTTCCACAGATTAATTGGGACATCTTGGGACCCAATTCAGAAGAGGTTTTTATCTCCCTTGAATAGTGACATTGGTGACCCTGTGAACGGATCATTCTATTTTGGAGAAGGGGAAGGAGGGCTGAGAACTATTAATCTACAAATCCATCCTCGTGAAGAAGTTGAAGTTCAGGAGATCTTCATTATTAGGCTGAGCCTTATGAAAGGTGAAGCAGAACTAGATCCTAAGGCAAACAGCATTACACTAATAGTAAGTCATTATTGCTTTTCTTCCTCTTGAGATCTCTGTTATTGGTATTTATCCTGCAAAGCTTTGAAGGGTAATCATAATGATTGAATAGCTTGTCATTTGCCTCTTTTTCTTTTGCCTCCCCTGCTACATGGGTTTGATGGTCGTGGTCAACGGGGCAGAGTCCAGTTGGGGCCTGTATCTAGTGCAGTCCCTCAAGAGTCAGTACTGGGGCCTGTATCATTCAATATATTCATCAATGACTTGGATGAGGGAACAGAGTGACTGTCAGCAAGTTTGCTGATGACACCAAGCTGAGAGGAGTGGCTGACACTGGAAGCTATGCTGCCATTGGGAGACCTGGACAGGCTGGAGAGTTGGGCAGGGAGAAATTTAATGAAATAGAACAAGGGCAAGTGTAGAGTCTTGTGTCTGGGCAGGAACAACCCCAGGTTCCAGTATAAGTTGGGAAATGACCTATTAGAGAGCAGACTCTCTCAGACTCTCTTCTAAATACTGATGTACTCTTGAGTCTTCTTAAGAGGAGAAAACTCAAGAGGAAGAACTAATTGATACATTCCCTATAGCATCTAGCAATGAAAATCTCAATGTTTCAAACAAGAATGCTATTCACTTTACATTTCTGATTGTTGAATTTTTTTTTATTCAATTACTTCCTTAAAGATACAGAAGTTTGGTGATCCCAACAGAATGGTACAGTTTGCTCCTGAATCGTTAACTGAGAAAAACTTCACAGAACCCTCTGCAGTGGAAGGGCCACAAAGTATTACACTGTTTGTCAGACGAATCCAGTGCACCATGGGAAACATAACGGTATTCTCACTCTCTTCCTAATCAACATTATAATCTGAAATAATCCTCTGTATCAATGCATGGAGGGAGATCTTATTCTGTGCCTTTCAATTGCGTATTTCTCAGATTTTGAAATGTCGCCTTTTAGACTGAGTTTAGCAAGGGCTCAGCTCTAGTAGTTGTGGTTTGTAGAGTCAGATTCAGTCTCCCCTGGTCAGTGAAAAAACCAGAAAACCAGCACTGGAGTGCTTGTCTTGCTTTCTCTCTCCCTCTGCTCCTGTGCTTTTGATGGGAGAACAGGAGAGACCAGACTTTCATAGTGAGCTTTCTTTGAGATCCGCGCAATTTACTCTTTTTCAGCCATATGTAAAGGTAAGAATCAGACATTTTAGAATCATCACCTACATTGTCTTTACCTAAAGTTGTTTGCAAGTCAGCATTTTCACAAGTACTCATTTATTTAAAAAAAAAAAAAAATAAAATAAAAAGCATCTAATGTGTTTAATGAGAACTCTTCACACCTTTCTGTTGTGAGGAATTCTGGAAACTGGAAAAACAGCAAGGATATCTTGGTGTAAAAATAGAAATAATTTCAAGCAATTGTTCAGAGATTCCGTATAGTTTTACGTAGGTGTCCAGAAGATATACAAAGGTAATCTTTGCATTTACAGTACTGCTGGAAGAACAACACACCACTTTGTAAGATAGTCTATGTGCTTCTTTCTATGCATACTTAAACAAATTTTTATTTTACCCATCTAAACCCAACCTATTCCGTATGCAATCTATACTGAACCATGAATGTGAAAGTTTCCGACTCTGTGGGTGATATTGCCTTCATTTTGTGCATTTTCTAAATAAATTTCAGGTTTACTTGGAAATACGTAGTGAATCTGACATCACGGGTGACTTTCTTAGGACAGAGGGATCTGTTGTCATTGCTGACCAGGAGAGCACAGCTGAGATAATCATCTACCTGTTACCTGACGATGTTCCAGGACTGGTTGAGAACTATGTGGTGCAGCTGATTTCAGTAGAAGGTGGAGCAGATTTAGACCAAGAGAAAAGAATTTCGGAAATCAATGTGTTTGCAAATGATGACCCCTATGGAGTGTTCGCCCTGTACTCTGACCAGCAGTCAGTACTCGTAGAGAGGAACCTGGATCGTCGGTATGTTCAGATCAATGTAACTCGGCATGCTGGGGCATTTGGAGAAGCAATTGTGGAGTACCATATCACATCTCATTGTGAAGAAGCACTAATTGAGCCTGAGAATGAGGTGGGATACCTCACAATAAAAGACGGTGCCAGCTTTGGAGTGAAAAGAGTGCCAATAAGCAACCAGGTCTGTATTATCCTTTTAAGTCACGTGGTATCTATTGTTTCCATTTGTGTTCATCACAATACAAATGTGCTGGAATAAGATACTGAACTCTCAATACTGTCCACTGTCAAGAAGCAGAAAAGAGAGTTTTGGTATAATGAATTTCCTATTTATGGACTAGAAGTGGGTTCAAATATCACATTTTCAGGTAATAACTGCAAAATCACTCTATGCATGCGTTCAAATATCCAGTGTTTCCTTCCATCATTGCTTTGTGTTACTATCAGTTCAATATTTTGTTATTTTATGTATTCAAATACTCTTATTAACCCTAAGAGTTAAGATCAAGCTGAGACCCACTATGTTAGATACAGTTCAGTAAAATGGCAATACTTGCTCTATAAACTCATCTTTCAATTAACTGCTGGTAAATTACAATCACAATATTGCTGTTTTAACTGTGTTTCTTTATAGAAAGATAATCAACAAAAGGCTTGACTTGAAAACACTGCTTTTTCATGCAAACAACAAAATCTGCTGATTTTTCTGCCACTTAACTCTTTGAACTGGTGGTTATCGTGTTTTCAGTGGAATTACATTGCCACCATTTTAATTGCATTCTTCCTCTCAAAGGCGTTTATTGTACTGGGCTTGAATTTTACCCTGGAACTGACTAACGTAAGCCTGGTTGGGACAAGTGCCAAGGATGTGCCAAAATATTAGGAAAAGCGAAGTCAGCCATTCTGCTTGTTCCTGAGGAAGCTGCCAATTCACAGGTCAGTAGACTGACTGCAGTGTAATTTTCTACCGCAGAGGGAAGGTACGCTTCATTACAAAAGGCAGCCGCTATAAGAATTCAGTTTGCTCCTTAAAGTTTTCATCATTGCAAGCAATTTAATGACCGACAAGACTGTTCCAGTTATTACTTGTACTGTATATTGTCTTTTCGCTGATACAAATTCATATAGAGATGTGTAAATGCAGTTTGAAAAGGTCTCTTCATCTATAAAATGTAAATAGCATAAATATGATGATTTACTTATACTTTTGTTTACATGAAGTGGAAGTTCTGAGACTTAGAGGAAAATAGCTAGTTCTGGACGATGTTATTCCTTTAAGTACAGCAGCCCCAAAGTAGATAAGAGCATGCATGCAGTCTCATGTGCAAAAAGAAGTGGAGGTCATGCTGCGTTTTAGTGCAGTTGACAGTACCTTTGACTAATCACTGAGTGGGGAATTTTCCATTTGTCTGCTTTGTATGAGACAGAAAAAATATACTATACCTGTTCCAATATGGCATATGTGCTACAGTTCCCTTTTTATGTGGCAAGCAAAGACAACAGCATGCTGAGTTTTTGTCTCTTAAATTTTATTGAAGTCTTTATGTAATGATTTTAATTCTCTTGACACACTGTTTTGTCTTTCAATTTGGAATTGAACTTAATGCAAATGGTCTTTCTGTAAACATTGTTTACTACCATACATCCACTTATCATTTTAGAATGTGTGAATTATCTTTTCATTCCCATTTTTTGGTCAAAGAAAGAAAAGTACATCATACTATCAAGAATGTTTTTGTGAACAATGTAATGTGACAACAACTTACTTTCACTGGATAGACAAATAATACTTTATTTTAGACCTGTGTGTATCTGTATGGTACCACAGACATTGCATGTAAGCATTAAGGGCAGGTTGGTTTGTTTTCCTTTTGAATGACAGACACAAAATGCTATAGTCAGTGTTTTCAGTACCAAAATGTCATTCATACTGGTTCCTTTTTTTCCCTGATATCTAATTCTCAGAAGTCTAAGATTTAGAAATGTTGAAGAGTTGTGAAGAAAGCATTTATATATATATATATATACACAAACATATATAGACATGTACATACATATATTTATATGCATGTGTAACTACTGTTAAGATGCCTACCTTACAAAATATAGTACTCTTTCATATATGTTATTGTCCACTTTTATTCCATTTTCTATAACAAAATCCATTATGTTTCCACAGGTTGGCTTTGAATCTGTGATTTTACGACTTACAGACATTATAGCAGGGACAGGCCAGGCTGTCATCACCAGAAAAGGAGTTTATGGCTCTGTCAGGATCTCAGGATACCCAGCAGACCTGATCACCGACTTTGCTCAGTCAGGCAATATTACTCCTCTGTTTGGTGAGTAACAGTCTGAGGAAACAGCTATGAAAGTTGCAGAAGTGATGATACCACCTTTTAGTTATATATACCTCTGTATGCTCTCTCTATTAATAAAGCGTCATTAGATTGAAATGGTATGGTCTAATTTTTAGCTATAAGGGATGTGTTCATTTTATAAGCAAAAAAACCCTTCAACTTCATAGATCCATGTCTGGGAGGCAGGCACGATGCTGTGGCCATGAAGGACAGCTTCATATAGGAAAGACCCTTATCCAGTTTTCTTCTTCCTAAATGGAGTGGAATTGTGATTAAAGTCTGTACTTTAGCGCATTGCCAGATAAAAAGAGGATTCCTATTGGATTATTTTGACTTTTGCTCTCTCTCACTCTCTCTTTCCTTCAGGTACTGTTGCATTTTCCTCTGGTGAGCAAAGTAAAGTGATTTCATTTCAGGCCACTCCAAGCCTAAATAAATGTGAGTCATTTGCCATCACTTTAACAGCAGCGCACAGCAATGTGTCTGGTGGGGCTCGCCTGAGGTAAGGATGCTGCTTGTATTTTTGAGTCGCACCAATGCCATAAGAATTATGACCTGTGTACAGATACAAAACTTATACAAATCCCTGTTGTTATTATTCTAGGCAGCTAGTAACTTGTAGTCCATTCTTTGATAAATTTGTATAGCTTGTCTCAGGTGAGAACAAAGTGATCTAGATCTGACCTGTTCAGAACTGAGGCTTTTATCCAACTCCAGTCTATTTCATAGGTGCCTAGAATAACGGAGACAGTCAAGACAATGAAGATCAACAGTTTTAGCCGGGAAGCTGAAGACCGAAAGCAACTCTTAACAGTTTTCATTCGTGTCCCTAAAAATCCATATTTAGAAGGTCTTACATAACAAATTATTTATAATAAGAAAAATAAAACAAGAAATGTTCTGAAAATACCTAATTTATATAAACCTCCTTTTTATTTTTTAAAAAACCAAAACCATTACGTTTAATGTAGTTTTCCATCTCAGATAAGTTATCTGTTCTTCAAGCTATTTTATTTTCATTCATCCTTAGCCATTGATAGCTAGAAGTGGTGTAAAAAGAATGGACATGGAGTAACACCACGTATGGAGAAAGGTTTTGGCTTCGCCATGTTACAATTACAGTGGCAAATCTGAAGGAAGTCAGGAGTGAAATGGATGGATAAATCCTGAGATTGAGCCCTTCTCCTGGGCTTGTCTGTCCTGTGGACTGGTGTCCTCAGAGCCCCTATTTACCCTGTGAATCAAGTACATTAAGTATGTGAGAATGACCTTTCCTAGAAAACTGAAGATGACATCCCAGGGAGGGTAAAGGTGACTTTGAAGAGCTTTTGGCTCCCTTAGTGGTGGAAATGGTCTAGTTTTTTGACCAAAATCACTGTAATTTTAGTGCCATTTGATAGCCTCTAGCACTGAATAATAGGTCAGTTCTGCAGACAGGTATAAGACACAAGATTTAACGAAGAGTTTTGCCTCTATGCTTATTTTCTAATAAGAAAGGGATCTATTTAATATGAATGAAGTAGAGCTTAAGTTTATATTGATCACAGGGCTCAGATCTGGAAAAAAAATTCCTGTGAGGGGGCAGTTAGTATTTCAAAGCCCCACTGTAAGTTTTAAAATAACTTCCCCTCATTCTCTAGCTTCCTGGCTCTAACTGTAGATCTGTTAGGATCTGTCTATCCCTCAGTTTTCCTTTGAAATGGGAAGTTTGTTCTATAGATAAAACTGGTATTACTCGGGGTGGCTGTATTGTAATGTATCTTCTTTCATTGTGTCCAGAACGGAAAAACATCATACTTTACTTTGCTTCTCCATTTTCTCAGGAAGGCTTTATTTTATTTAAACTTTACTCTGTATCCTGTGCTGATTTGGGTGCATTGCATCTGAGGAGGGCTGTTCGATCCTATTATTACAAAATCATTTTTCAGGCAATCATGTTACATCTTGCTTTGGTATGGTTGCTATTTCTTCCCTCTGCTATTAGACATTTGTTTGATCCGCTTTCTTACAGCCATCATTGATTGTTCACTGGAAATTATTCTGCTTTAATGTTTTACTTTTCTTCACGCTTCGTATTTCCTCTGTCAACTTTGGTGTCTTTTCTGTTTCAGATCGGGTTTTACAACAGCTGAAATTGAGCCAATGGGGATCTTCCAGTTTGCTCTTAACTCAAGGTCTGTTTCAGTTGAAGATGATGTTTGGGCAGACACACTACATGTCCAAAGATTGTTTGGTTTTCAAAGTAATCTCACTAAATTGACATATCAGACCATTCCAGGAAGTGCCAAACCACTAGAGGACTTTGTACCCATCTACAATGGAGAGCTTATGTTTTTACATTTTCAGACAAACACTGTGATAGAAATATCAATAATTGATGACTCTGTCTCTGCAATTGAGGAATTTTTTTTTGTAAATTTGACTTGTGTGGAAATTTTGGATGTTCAACCTGTGAACCTTGCCTGGAGTCCACGTGTGAATCCAGCTTTCAGTGTTGCAACCGTTAATATCCTCGCTAATGATATTCTTCATGGAATACTAAGTTTGGGGCCAGAGTTTATTTATGTTGAAGAAGATGCCAACAACAGTACCCCCAACACAGCGATACTTCATATCAGAAGGACCAAGGGTTTTACTGGTGATGTTGAAGTAACCATTAAAACCTTTGGGGGAGTGAGTGCACAAAGTGGAGCAGATTCATATCCTTTTATGAAGGATTTCCTTCCATTGATGGAAGATCCAACTTCACTTGGGCAATGGAAGGCGAAGATTTTGAGGAACAGTCAGTCTCTTTGACTTTGCTGGATGGACAAAGAGAAAGCAGGGTGTCCATAAAGATTTTTGACGATGATGAGCCTGAAGGACAGGAATTGTTTTATGTTTTCCTCTCAAATCCTGAATATGGAGCTCAGATTGTAGAAGGAAAGGATGAATAGGGATTTGCTGCTTTTGCAACAGTAATTATTGCAGGTAAGATTATTTCCCTGGGAAAATTAATAACAGTACATGACTATGTTTTCATAGCAATTTTCATGTAAAGATTGGCAATCTACTTGACGATAAGCAGGGTATTCTATTGTGAAATCTTGAGTTTTCCAGAGCAGAGGAAGCATCTAATGTACAAAGCTACTACGCGTCCCTTAGCAACGTAGCTCAAAATACATTTAGAGATTATGCTTCTCTCTGTTCTTGCCCTGTTTTACTCTTTAAGGGAAAAGACTAATCTTGAGTAGTTTTTATGTAGATCCAGTAGCATTGCAGGCATTTTAGATTTTTACTTTTGCCATTTTGTCACTTTTACATACAATGGGGTTTGTGCAAAGTATCAGTCTCTATATTGACATTCAGCATGCACTGGTAAGTAAAGCCATTGCTACCTGTAAAGGAGAAATCCTTTAGTAACAAGATTTAATGGGACACTGTGAAGACATTAGCTTCCCCTCATTAAACCTGGATTTTTTTTCCATACACTGCTGTTTTGCCAAAGATGTTTACATTCCCATGAGAACAGTGAAGTATTGTGCAGCTCCATACTTGCACACACGGAATTAAAGATGCAGAAGAAAAGCTGATGTGACAATTTGGAAAAATTAATGGCTTCAACAAGAGTATGAGTGGGACGAATAAGAAAGCTGTCCTTGGAAGCCCATCATCATCCCGTACCCTACTATATCTGCTTTCAAAAGTACTTATTCTACTGGTTAAAATAAAATTTAGAAATGCCAACATTTAAAGTTCTGGATAACTATGTAGTGTAAATTAAACCCAGAAATATTATAATAAATTTTCTCAAGGTGTCCCCAGATGATAGTTTGTAGCATTGTTTTGATACCTATTTTAAATTTTTTTTAGTGGTTATTCACATGAAGGTTATAATTTAGTCTCAGCTTAACTTTCTTGCTTACTTTCATGGACTGTTTCCTCTATAGGAAGTGATCTCCAGAACGGCATTTTGGGATTTGTTCCAGAAGTACAAAGCGCTCTCGTACTTGATGAAGACTCGGAGAACAGAGAGGTGCTGCTGATTGTCACAAGGCAACCAAACAGGTGCAGGCAACAGCCGATTCGAATGTGCTTCCCACATGTTGTAACATGCTGTGTTGTTAACCACAGGAGCTGCTGTTAGTGGAAGAGTTTATCAAAGAGTTTTAAAATAAATCTGCCTTTCAGCTGCTTTAGTAACTTCTCAGAAGTTGATGAACTGGCTTTAAGTTGTGAATGTGATTAGGTCTGTCACTCTACTGTGATAAAGCAGAGACAGGAAAAACAAGTATTTTCCAACTTACACTATAAGGCTACAAGTGTGAAAGATTTGCTTGAGTTAAAATATTTGCCCTGCTCGAGGTGTAATTCAAATTCTCAACTCCCCGTGTAGTACAATGTAGGTATGAATACTAAAATGAGCAATTAAGAAGGCACCTGAGTGTCAGCACTATGATAATGTTTTCAGTCACACAGACACTATATTTTTTCTAATTAGCACATATCTATATCTCTATATATCTATATGTTGCACATTGATGTGTACTTTTAATCAAATATGCTCAAGTACTTCACGTTCCTTAAACTTAGAGGAAAGACAAATCCTACCTGGTTTTCCAGGCGAACGGTCACTGTAGTATTAAGGAAGGTACACGGGTAACTCCCTTCCAAGAACCAGTGTCTCTTATGCAGCTAATGTCATGTTTTCTGAAATAAAAATTGAGAATAATCTAGCTCCGTGTAATTGCTTTATTTTCTTCCTGTGTGATGTTTTTGTGATCTAAACACATGTCAGGTGAAGGAATTTAAATTAAAAAAGAGAAGTTTTCATCCTACAGCAGTTTGTTCCCTGGTGATAAGCTTTGAATCATAACAGAAAACGTGTGTTACCTCCGTGGTTTATGTTTCCTAAAACAATAGTGATCTCCTTCAGTACATATATACTCTCGATTTGCTTATCGGGCTTCTGAAGAGGTGAAGATCTTTTGGCGTGTGACCTTTAATAAAACAGCTGTTGTCCTTCTGAAGGATGGCGTGAACTTGGAGAATGAACTTGTATCCGTGGTGGGATCCACTACCTGCATGGCAGGTCAAACGTTGTGCAACATCTCCATTGAACTAAAGCCTGAGAATGTAAGTAATTATTACTCATTTGTGTATAGCCCTGTGGTGTTGAATTGCAGCTTATCAAGACTGAAAAATCCCTCTGATCTGGAGGAAGTGATGTATGGGACACAGTCTGGAGATGGTAACTTGACATCTGCTCAGCTCCTCTGCAAATACATGTTTATTTACAGGCTTGTGCTGCGTCCATGGTGACTGCTAAAAACTGGGGAAGATGAGTATTTAATTTGAAGAGTAAAATGCAGATCTTTTATAGAACCATAAGAAAAAAGAATGGAGTTATCTCAGTGAGATGTGTATTCATTTGCTGCATTCTTATCCTCCACACAGTAAATTTTTAATCAGTTAAAGGACTTCTTAGGGTGTTTTATAGAAAGCATATCCTGCGACTAACACCACCTCATTCTACAAAAAAAAAAAAACCAAAACGCTTTTATTGCAACAATTTTTACTGGAAACAAAAGGAAACAATAATTTTGTTTGAACACCTGGTGCTTAGAACAGTCCCTTAAGAAAGGAAAGATTAATGTTTGTCATTCTTTCAGAGTGAAGAGTTTGAAATTTTCCGATAAACTATCTGAACCGTCAGGCTAGTGGCAAAGCTGAGGTCTGGGGAATGGAAGAAAGACAATATGAGAAGGTTTCTACAGTTTGTCTGACTACACTCTAGAAAACAACGCAAGATGTAGGATGTGGGAAACAATCATTTCCCACTAGGGAACTGTGTGCATTCCCTTAGCTCAGAGGGCTATTTTCCTTCTGCATCTTCGGATGTAATTTTTAAATTACAGAGCCAAGAAATAAAATATATGCATGAGTGGATCACAGGTGGCCTCGCTGAGCAAACTGGGATTTTGAACCTGTTTATTCCAGAGGAGTGTCTTCATTATTTAATGACAGCGGACTGGCAACGTTAGAAACATGCATTTATACCACATGAAGCACAAGCGTGTGCCACTCAAACAGGTGCTAATGGAAGGTTAGTTCCCTGTGGCGCTACAGTGAATTTGTGCCTGTCATCCATTAGTCAAGATCATTCCATGTGAATAATTACTTGATGACTACTCGATTAAAAATATATGCTGTTTAGCCCCCCCAAATATTCTTTAATTCTTCTTCCAGTTCTTCTTCCATAAAATAGCTTATAAATTAGCAACAAATACATTATGAAATGATGAAGTAATAAATGCATTCAATAAATATTTTACGTTTTTATGGCGTACGGTATGACATCTAGCTTTTAGAAAGTTTTTGCTTGGTCAGTTGCACTGACTTCATTTGCTAAGAGCTGGATCCTGCTTTCCTAGAATTACAGTAGAATTTCCAAAAATCCAGACCCGGAACAAAAA
This sequence comes from Nesoenas mayeri, assembly GCF_963082525.1. Taxonomy (NCBI): domain Eukaryota; kingdom Metazoa; phylum Chordata; class Aves; order Columbiformes; family Columbidae; genus Nesoenas; species Nesoenas mayeri. Next base: position 860,982 of record NC_137571.1, read on the forward strand.
TCTATACTTGAAATCGTCTTCAATTACCAACTTTTTTTTATAATGCTGTTGTCTTGTAAAGAACTATGGAGGTTTTTTTGCTGGTTTGCTGCTTCCTCAGTGCATCTAATAGGTTCGGATGCCATATTTCCAATTATTTATGGAATCTCAGGGATCGGATATCTATTTCTAAACATGTTATATCTGTAGTGTAGATAGAAAATCAAAGGTAGGGCAACACGTCATAGTGTAATTTAATATTGCTACCTTATTTTCAATAAACAGGCATTCAGTTTGTAGAAATTCCTAGACTAATTCTTTGACATGTGAACGCTGAAATTCAATAGCCTGTATTTCCAGACTATTCAAAACTGTGGTTAGCAGAGTTCAATATAAAAATACAGTCAATATTAACTGAAGATTCAAAACTGCATACTCACTCTTCTATGGAGTTTTTTACACAGGTAAGAAGGTGGGTACATGCCTTTTCATAAGGCAAAAATTAAGTGAAAGAGCAAATTCCTTACAAAATGTACAGCTGTGTAACTCCATAATCTGGAAAATTGAGCTCTTAAAGCATTTACCATCTTGTCTTATGGCAAATTGACGGTAACAATACGTGTAGTATACAAATAGCTGTTTTACTGCGGTAGAGTCCCATGCAAAAATTCACGATGTCATTATTGCACGTGACATTGCTGCAACATTATTATTTTTAGGATATATTAATACTTCCTTGCACTTACTGCACATTTCAAGAGGCATGCTTATAGTGTTAGTATCCATTGTGCATACAAAATAATGCAAACTTTTTAAAAACAAATAATTAGTGGGTCTTATAATGACATGAAAATCATCCCTCCTTTACAGGTACCTGAATTTGAGACGTATTTTTTTGTTGAGCTTTATGCTGTAAGCACAGGAGCTGCATTGAACAGCAGTGCCAGATTTGCTTTTATAACCGTCCTTGAAAGCGACGCTCCTCGTGGTTTAGTGTATTTTGCTGTGGGATCTCGTTTTGCTGTGGCTCACAAGAAGACAACTTTAATCAGCCTGCAAGTGCATAGAGATTCTAGTACATCGGTCACCACAGTGGTCAGCTCCAGCATGCAGGTAAAGCGTCTGTTGCTGTTTTTATAATTTAACTTATTTTTTTGCTAGTAAATCGTTCATTCTGTAAAGTGAATCTGGCTGTCATTAGCATTTTTTTCAGGAAGCAGTCAAGCATTTGCTGGGCCCATACATTATAATTTTGTTTGTTTTCCACTAGTAAAAAGGCCTTGTTCACTCTTGTATTATCAAGAGTGATTTGTTTCATAGTACCTTTCAGTTACCTCAAAGACAACGGGCAGGCAGGCATTAAATACATTTCTTTCTTTGTCCTAAAGTTCTTGAAATACTCAAATTTTTGAGGCTTTTTTCTCTCAAATTAAGTTTTTCTTATGCGTATGCCTGTCAAGATTCAGATGCCAACACACTTGCTGTTTTAGGTGGAAAATGTATTAATACACAGAGCACACTGAGGAAAAGAGAAGGAGCGCTTTCATCAGATTTTATTGCATTTTCTTGAAGTTCTAAACTAAAATTATCTGATTAAAAAATCTCACGTGCTTAAGCCTATTTTACCATCCCCTTTCATTTTTTTGGTTATGTTTACAGCTGTAGCATCAGACACTTCTAACTTGGGACCCTTTTATCTCTAAATGACTACCTCATTATTAACTGACAGATTATGAAGATTCTCCTTTAGCAGAAGTAACACAACTGCAAAAACATGATTCCTTCCTTGATTTCAACGTCAAGGAACAGGCTGCAAGAGGGGTGTAATTCCATCAACCTTTACAATAAAATGCTTTGCATTCTATTGCTGTATTGGATGCATATTTATTTCAACTGCATGGGATTACGTGATATTTCCATCCATTTCTTATAGCTGACCAGTGCATTTTTTGTTGAATTGCGTGATAACAAATTTTCACATTCTTTCCAGCCAAAAGTTCATTATAATTTAGATGTTAAATGGAGAAGAAATTGCTACTGTCCAGTGTATATTTAGGCTGAAATATAGGGAGCATTTCTTTACCTGTTTATAATTTTTATATAGCAACCCTTCTTCGGATATTTTTAGGTAATGAGTGTGCGTGACCACACACCAAATTATTGGTGCTCTTGGTACCTGTAAAATAAGAAGCCGTGGCAGACAGGAAACAGATGTTTATCTCATTTCTACAAAGGTTTCTTAAACAATGCTCTTGCCACTGGTGCTTTTATTACCACTTATTGCTCCATTTCCTAGTTCTCGATTGGAAGGGGTAAACAAAAGGAAACTTCTTACTGAAATTTGCACAGATGATGTGATTTTGTTCTAGAGCCATTTTGAAAGAGATACACACTGCATTGATTTACTAAGTTCTCTGAACTAAAAAAAAAAATTCTGATTTATTCCATAAGTAAACTCTACTAATTAAATCAAAATGTTTTCAAAAGCGGTCTAGTATTTCACAAATAAACATCTTTGCTTAATAGTCAGTATACAATCAGTTCTTACTAAATTAAGAAATACTATTGAATTTGAATAATAGCCCGGAATGTTAGTTTCCACTTAAGGAAAGTTTGTTATATTACGAGATATAATACCAGGGTTATGACAACTGACAAAAGCAGTAAGGATATGAAGAATCTGCAGACCTCGTGGAAGGTGAAAAGAGTGCTACTTCACAGAAGAAATGAGGCCCTATAGCATTCCTAGGTATCTTTACTGGGACTAAAAATATCATGAACTGATATTAATTTGGGCACAGGTTTCCAGAGTGGTTTATTTTTTTCCTTTTGTTTAGTTTTTATGTATCTGTAATGCCTGCCTGTACCCTGAACCGAGGGAATTTCATGCTACAGACCTAAACTTACATTGTGCCCTCTGGAATTCACCTTACAGATGTGCTAACGTTTCTGTAACATCTGTTCACCCAGAAAAAGCTTTGTGATTTTTATTTTGCAAAAGAACGAGAGGGATCCTGTACACTATCGACAATATATATAATTCTTTCCCTGAGTAGTCAGTGATTACAGGTGACAGATTGCTACTTCAGGGAGATATTTCATTTAAGGTAATTGTTATATAATTCTTAACTGCATTTTGAAAGAGGGTTTCTTTTTTTACACACTTAAATTTTACCCATTTACAACAGGAGTTCTACAGCAGCTGTTTTTGAACGATTGTATCTATCATAATGTTACCCCAAACTCTTCTGATTTGTTTTAAGGAGCTACAGAAACCTGAACCTATTGGCCGGACCTTCATATCTCCATCTGTGGCAGGACAAGATTTTGCCAGATCTGAGGGTTTATTGAGTTTTGAACCTGGACAGAGAAACCTTGGGAACAAGTTTCTTCTCAAATTTAAGCAGAACCTCCAAAACTCCTGTGTTCCAGTTTGTACCCATTACCCCTTGTCCCACCATTGGTTGTCACCGAGAAGAGCCTGGCTCCATCCTCCTGACGCTCCCCCTTTCCATATTGATCCCCATGAATGAGTCACCCCTCAGTGTCCTCTTGTCCAGCTCCAGAGCCCCAGCTCCCTCAGCCTTTCCTCACACGGGAGATGCTCCACTCCCTCCAGCATCTTGGTGGCTGCGCTGGACTCCCTCCAGCAGTTCCCTGTCCTGCTGGAACTGAGGGGCCACAACTGGACACAAGATTCCAGGTGTGGTCTCCCCAGGGCAGAGCAGAGGGGCAGGAGAACCTCTCTGACCTACTGATCACCCCCTTCTAACCCACCCCAGGTACCATTGGCCTTCCTGGCCACAAGGGCCCAGTGCTGGCTCATGGTCATCCTGCTGTCCCCAGGACCCCCAGGTCCCTTTCCCCTACACTGCTCTCTGATAGGTTGTTCTTATCTTCACATTTGAATACAGTCAACACACCAGCAAGTCCTAGCAGGACCAGCTGGAGTCTTCTGCTGTTGTCTTAACCAGGCCTGCATATTCTTTTCCTTTTTTTTCCCTCTGCATTATCTCTGGCAATCGGGCTGGCAAGTACCTGAGCACTTCAGCATTGCCCTGAGTTCTGTGAAAACCCTGGGACTAGTTTTGTGGCTTCCTGGCTCTTCTGGACTTGTGGAGCAATGCAAAATGGATCTGGAAAGTGTTTAAATGTGGAGCTGGAAAATGTTTAAATACCTAGACATAAAACAGTATAAAAATATTAATGAAGAATAATTCATTTGTGACTGTTGCCATTTTGACACAGAAATCATATCAAGAATCCTCAGGGCGCAACGATCTTTGACTTGCGAAGGAATGAAAAGTCCCACATGGTTTCTTTAATAAATCCACATTAGTAAGGATATCTTTGTGTAGTTTTGACATAGACTGTACCTGATGCCTTGGCCGCAGTGATCAAGAAATGAAAAATATGCTGAACTTTCAGAATGAACACTGGGATAAATGTTCGTTTTATGAGGAAATGTTACAAGCAGACTTGTGTGCATAAAATGTTCGATTTCTTCTCCTCCCTTTAGGTGACAGATGTTGGTGAGAAACAGTTACTCACTGATAAAAGTAGAAGCCTTTTCTATGAGATACTCTGCACCCTGGCTAGCCCAAAGCGCGAGGACACACGAGGATATAGCCTGCTTGCTGCGGTGACCGGGAAATTTGCCTTTTCCCTGTTGACAGGGGTAATGTGTGGGTCACCGGGAGAAAGGTAAGTAACCTTGAATTCAAAATACGTTTTGAAAATACCAGAAAGCTAATACAGTAAAAATGTAAATGATATTTTTTAGAAAAGGGACTTGTTACCTGTATGAAAACGTGTTGCACTCTGTCGGAATCTTACAAAGCTCTAAGAGCTGGTGTCACAAATGCGGGGTAGCTCTGAGAGTAGAAGTCAGGAGATCTGGGATGTATTAAGTCACCATTAGCTTAAATATTGCTTAGAAAAGGATTAATTAATCTTGCTAAGAAAATAACGTAATTATATGATGGAGAGCTATGCTTTAAGATGTAGGTGACAGTAAGTAACCCAAAATTTCTCCCACTGTGAACCTATTAAAAAACTGGTAGTTGAATCTAGAATAAAAAAATACTTTTTTTCTTTTTTCCCGTCAGGTGAAAATCAGCATGCTTTAGATTTCTTTCTCAGTTTCTTTTGGAGATGTAACTTTCTGTGACATTGAATAAGTTATAGGGGTTAAGATGCCCATCTCAGCCAAAAGACAGTAAATGGCATAAATAACAGTGCTATCTGGAACAGTGTCCAGAACTTGAAAGTTCAAATTCCTTATTGCAAGTTTTTTGTGTCATCTCTTGGGAATAAGAGCTAGATCATCCATTTTAATGCTTCTCCTTGTTATTGACTCTTCTCTACATCAAGTTATAAAGATGAATATTATGATAACCTCTTTTACCATGGGATGGTTTTTCTTACAGATCATAGTGAGCAAAATCCAGAGGAGAAATGGAGAAGCCAAAATACATCATAATTCCGCCCCTCCTTTTTTCACAGAAACGGAAGCTGTCTTTTTATTAAATGTAATAAAGCCGAAAATGATGAAGGAATAAAATATTAATTACGCATACATTTTAGAGTAATTATGTGAAGCATAGTGAAAGTTCAGTTCCACTTACCAGCCCTGTTGCTTTTCCTCTTCAACAGAGGTAAAAATAGCCTTGACAGCTGCCCGTACATTGCAATAATGGCTCACAACTGGTTTCCTTAGCAAAGCAACGGACACAGATTTGATGGAAAAGATGGAGATTTTATTCAAGTACCTGAACATTTGTTAAAGGTCTCTGTTGTGTTATCCCCTCTTCAAGAAGAGAGCTGTGAATCTGTACAGTTCACAGAATATAGCAGTCAGCAGTGGTTCCTTACTGGAGACAAAGAGCTTGCCTTGAAGAACAAGGTTTGAAGATAATGCAATTTATTTTTTCAGTAAATTAATTTATATATTACTCGAACCATCTTAAATGTCTTTAAAATAATGTGAGCGTTTTAGTGTGTTTGTGATTAAAATGAGCACTGACTGTTGAATTTTAATATTAAGTTTGTGTTTATGTTGTGTGTATTGTTTCAGGTTTTTTCTATGAGTTTGAAGGGTCGGAGTTCATACCCTTTGAAAGATAACAATGAAGTTGTTTATCGGATTTATGCTACAGGAAGTCAGATTGTTCCACAAAAGTCTCTATGTCTCCTCTGGAGCCAAGCTGCTGAAAGGTTGTTTTATTAATCTGTTTAGTTTTCCAGTTTCTACCATGTGTATTTGTATAAAATCCCATCAAGTCCGATCAGATCGCCTGCAAGTACGAAATTGATCTATTTCTTATCCATCTTTTAACCTTAACTTTTCTGGCCTTTGTACCAGCACGTAAAACATTCTGTCTAATAAAATGTGTAGTTATTCTAACTTAGAGATTTCTCAGACTTCTACTATTGATTTTTTTCATTACAGTACTGTTTAGTTTACGTAATGATGTGTTGGGCAATGCTGAGAGGCCATAAATTCCAGAATGGCATCACTTCATTAATATTAGCGTCTTTTGTACTCTTTACAGTTGTTATCAGACAACATTTTGAGTCCATTCTTACAAAGAATTAAACCTGCGTCTCTGGTATTGCTTCAAGTCACTGAAACAGAATATTCCTTATTTGCTAATATCCAGAATTTTGGCATAACTTTTGACGATGATCTCTGTAGGGCTCTTACTTTTTGACAGAAAAGCCATCTCCTGGTAGTTTTTAATATTGCTGCTGCTAGCTTGACTTGATGTATCCTGGTTTTCAGAAGTGGTGAACTGCTGATCATTTTCCATTCTTATTGCTACTCACACCATTGCAAGCGATGTGCTAAAGTTTTCTGTGTATTCCCTTCAATGCCCTATTATTTGATTTGCCTATTTCTTTCCTGTTCACACAGTATAAATGAAATTAGAGAGAGTTCCATTCTATATCCTGCAGACAACTAGTTAGTTTAGATATGATTTCATTAGATGGTCTGGATTCTATCAGTCTGTCACTGATATAAACTATTCAGGAAGGAGATGCAGCAGAATTTACCTGCATACTCTCCTTTTATCTAGACATTGTATCACAGAACAATGTGGTTTCCCCTAGAAATGGCTTAGGATGTCACCTGTAGTATCCTTTTCCAAAATTTTCAGCAATACTGAAGGAGAACATGTATTTTAGTTTCAAAACAGCAAACAGCAAGTGTTCTTCAGAATGGGCTAAAGCACTGTGCAAGTATAAGCAACACACTATTTAAAAATTCAGATGGGACTGTGAATCTTGTGTAAGTTTTAAAACATGGCCACAAAAAAAATTTCTAGCAGAAAAACAAAGTTCATGACTATATACTTATATTTTTTTAATAATATAATTTTTTAAAAACTGTTTTAATTTCATGTAAATATGCTATTCTAAAAACTGCACATGAAAGATGTGCAATAGATGAAGATAAACTGATGCAGTAGTTTAGAAAACCCGGTGTTTTCAGAGATACAACAATTTTCAAGCCTGTTTACCGTGTGAATTAGACAAGTCGATTTCCAGCTTTGTGAACATTTTGTTTTGCAGCTGGCTGTCTGACAGCGGGTTCTGCAAAGTGGTTGACGACACATCAGACTATGTGGAATGCTCTTGTTCTCATACGTCCATTTATGCAGTTTATGCCCAAACAGATAACTTGTCTTCATACAACGAGGCTTTTTTTCCTTCTGGATTCATCTGCATTTCAGGTCAGTTATGTAAAACAGTTTTCTCATTAATAACAACTGACGAGCAGTAAGACTGATTTTTAACCATTTTAGTAACTGATAACAATCTGTTTATATAGATGGGTATTGGAGGAATGTCAACTAACTTCATGATATTTTAGTTGCCATCTGATCCAATATTTGTACAGTGACAAATTTTGCCACTGAAAAGAAACAAAAGTCCAGCAAAGAAATGCAGTTTTTTTGTGAACCTTTACTTAACCATGTAAGAGAGAAATACATCATTCATTTAAGGAAAGAAACTTAAAAACCCAAAATTCACCTGCGTGCGGGATTAAAGTAAATTTTCCTTCTGGCGTTGATAGTCACTGTGCAAGGAGGAACCTCAGAGCAGGGGGGTCACTGAGAAAACCAGCTAAATGACTTCTTAATTTGATTTTAGGGCACTTAAATGAGGTTCTGGGTCTGCTTCTTGTGAAGTTTGTAGCTTCTATACTAGATCATCAGTGTGTGAGTAACAAAAACAGTGCAAGCAGCTAAATCTCTTATTGATCCCCTCAACTAGAAGAAATAAAGATCTGCATACCTTCAGTGCTGGTTTTTTACTGTAGTCATCTGTGTGTCCAGTGGGGTTTGTGACACACACACTGTCCAATGGTGTTTATGACACACACGCTGTCCAATGGTGTTTGTGACACACGCCGTGTCCAATGGGCTTTGTGACTCACACGCTGTTCAATGGGGTTTGTGACATGCACACTGTCCAATGGGGTATGTGACAAACACCCTGTCCAGGGGCGTTTGTGACACACACCCTGTCCAGGGGTGTTTGTGACACACACCCTGTCCAATGGGGTTTGTGACACACACACTGTCCAATGGAGTTTGTGACACACACACTCTCCAATGGGGTTTGTGACACACACACTGTCCAGGGGCGTTTGTGACACACACGCTGTCCAGGGGGGGTTGTGACACACACGCTGTCCAATGGGGTTTGTGACACACACACTCTCCAATGGGGTTTGTGACACACACACTGTCCAGGGGTGTTTGTGACACACACCCTGTCCAATGGGGTTTGTGACACACACACTGTCCAATGGGGTTTGTGACACACACACTCTCCAATGGGGTTTTTGACACACACACTGTCCAGGGGGGGTTGTGACACACACGCTGTCCAGGGGGGGTTGTGACACACACGCTGTCCAATGGGGATTGTGAGAGACACAGTCTCCAATGGGGTTTGTGACACACACCCTGTCTAAGGGTGTTTGTGACACACACACTGTCCAGGGGGGTTCGTGACACACACACTGTCCAGGGGGGTTCGTGACACACACACTGTCCAGGGATATTTTGGACACACACAGTTTCCAGGGGGGCTTGTGACACATGCTGTCCAAAGGGGTTTGTGACACACACGCTGTTCAATGGGGTTTGCGACACACACGCTGTCCCAATGGGGTTTGTGACACATACGCTCTCCAATGGGGTTTGTGACACACACCCTGTCCAATGGGGTTTGTGACACATACGCTCTCCAATGGGGTTTGTGACACACACCCTATCCAATGGGGTTTGTGACACACACCCTATCTAGGGGCGTTTGTGACATACACGTTGTCCAGGGGTGTTTGTGACACACACAGTTTCCAGGGGGGGTTGTGACACATGCTGTCCAATGGGGTTTGTGAGACACACCCTGTCCAGGGGCGTTTGTGACACAAACGGTGTCCAGGGGGGGTTGTGACGCATACCTGTAGGTAGTTAGGGTCTGGAGGCCGGAAGATCTCGCGCTGTACAGAAAGATAGTAGCCCCTCCCTAGGTAGGTAGGAGTATGTGAGGCAAGCAGATGGACGTGACGTTGCAAACATAAGGTATATAACGCTGTGTTACTTGTTAATAAACGCCATTTGCTTTCCACCACAGTGGCATCTGTGTGCTGATGGACCGAGCGACCTGGGATGTGGTCGCCGTGCTGTCTCTGAACCAGGTCGTCACTGCCCACTGAGAGGCAACAGGAAGGGAAGAGAACAAAGGGACTGAGAATCGAAGCAAAGTTTAGATCAAAATGAAGAGACTGGAAAGGGAAAACATGCAGCAATGAGCTGGAGGAAGAGGAAAAGAGGGCTGAGGAGCAGGAAAGAGGATGAGAAGACAAAGGAAAGGCAGAGCCAGCTGGACAGGGAAGATACAGCGAGAGGGGATGGGGCTGGGAACAGGCAAGGAAGACAGAAAGACAAACAGGACAGAAAGACATCAAGAAGGAAAAGGGGCAGTAATTGGACAGAGATGGAGAAAGAAGCAGCAGGGAAAGGGCAGACAGGCAGAAAGACAGAGAGGGAGCAGGAGAGAGAAAGAACAATAAGGATTGGGGCAGGATAGAGATTGGGAAAAAATCCTGGGGTGGGCAGCAAGAGGAAAAGGGAGTAAAAAAGAAGAGGGGCAGGAATAGGCGCAGGGAGTAGGACAGAGGGATACAGTGAGAAATGATGGGGCACGGAGCGGGACAGAGCAACAGACAAGAATGACGACAAAGAGAAACCGGGGATGATGAGAACACAGAGGGGTGGAGACGGAGAGGGAGATACGAGAAACTCTGCACAGAGATTCAGAAAGGTGGGGGAATAGGTGAGGAAGCAGCAGAGGGCCAGAGGGAGAAGAGATGAAGAGGAAGAAGGGCACAGCAGGAAAGAGGAGGGAGCAGGGAGGGACTGGGACACAAAACAGGGTGAAATGTCCCCAAAGGCCCAGGACTCACCGCACTTCCTGCTCTCTGCACTGCCAGGCAAGCTGTGGAGATCAGGCACTTCTGTCTGTGAGAAATGCAGCTGTGATTTGTGCTGAGATGTTTACAGATACAACCAAATGAGGCTCGGGCTCTGAACCTGCAAGAAGGAAAAGGTGGGTAAGATCTACATAAAAATTTTGAAACTTGTTTATGAGGTTATATTGATAGAGGGAGCTAACATTTTCAGGGTTAACCAACCACATAATAAGGGCCTACTAACGAACTAACACCCAGCGCTGTTTTGCTTATGGTCTAACGAACAAGTGTTTAAGGAATACAATTAAGGAATTGGATTAAATGTTGTTTATTCATAGAAAAAGCCTAAGTTATTTATTTCATTGCTTTACAACAAGTGATTGAATCTGCTATAGAAAAGTTCAACTCCCTCCTCTATAGCAAAGGACAAAAAGTATGGATTTTTGTTGCATCTAATCCATAATGCAAGTACCAATTAAAACGTGTCTGCTGGAGTGGATATCCTGGACACGAACAGGCAGGTTCCTGGTGTTGTGCCCATGGTGATTCATCCACTGTGGCCGTGGGTGTCAGGCCTTGATACAACAGACACAAAACCTTGGGAGAGACGTGATCACAGTAAAATGCTTAAAGATAATGAGCTAGCACACTTGATTTAGTCTTTATTTAAAAATACACACGGCTGCTGTCTTTTTCCAGTTTAGCTACGATGGGCTCCAATATCTCTGTTAATTCTAACTACAACACGTGACAAAAATTAAGGGGGAAAGCTTTGTTTTTACAATGGTAAATACAGTCTAAATCGTAATTTGGGAAACAGATAAAGGGGTGTAGCAGATGAGGCACAGACTCTCTTTAAGATGCAGAGAGACATTTAATACAAACTCAGGTTTGCATTTGAAACATCGCGGACCTCTGTCCTTGATGTACAGATCCTGTATCAATCCCTCTGTCCCTGATGTACCCACCGCGTATCAATCCCTCTATCCCTCATGTACCCACCGCGTATCAATCCCTCTGTCCCTCATGTACCAATCCCTCTGTCCCTGATGGTTCATGTCCCACACAGTCCTTGCTGCTTGTGTTGTTCCACCAGCACTTGTTCTCACACTGTGACTCTTGCAATTTCTCACGGGCCTGATGTCACAACCCTGCCACATCTCCCCTTCTTTGTTTAACAATTGCAGCCATAGCAGCGTGTCACTGCACAGCCATTGCACCATTAAAGCTTTTTTCAACCATTCGTTGTGCACAAGAGAAGACACATGGTACACAATCAATAAGTACAGACTCCACATACAAACATTCTAAGCAGCAGGTTAAAGGGCCGTGTTTTGCAATTTTTGTGGCACCCATAACTGTTACAGAATCGCTACTTAATATTCCCTGCATAGTGTTTAACACAGAATAATGAGCTCCCAGTCAACTAAGAATTCTCATTCTCTGTTCTCCAAGTCAGGATCTATATTAATATATTTCTGAGCTGTTGGTTTAAGACAGTGTAAAAACTCAGTGGGAGACTCCTCACAATCCTGTTTAATCTCAGAAGGTTTTGGCATATTTACAGCTTTAGGCGCAGTGTGTCTAATCCCGTATAAAATGCACTGGCGATACCAATGCGGCCTGTCCCCCGATATAAGGATATCAGGATCCCACTCTGGACTGACCGAGGGACAATTTTGATCTCATGTTCTTTGTGTATTCTACACCAATAGCTGTTCTTCAACAAACCTTTTACTGGTTTGCATTTCTTTCCCTGATTATCCGTTTTCAAAACAAATGGATCTGAAGAGGATAAAGACAATGCATATGTAACACTATATATTGTGTAATATGCCTTATGTAATAGGCAATATATGATTTAAAATAGATATCTTACTACATATTACATGCAGCACATTACTATACCACAGATCTCAAAGTATACCCACCTAGACCTGTGAAGTATATTAATATTATTTACAGTGGCCACCATTAATTACAATATTCAATCAGATTCTCCCTGGTTGATGCCCTGTTGAACAGCAAACGATCCTTTTCCAATGTCAGAAAACACAGCCTGGGAGGGATTTCTCACGAATCCTCCTGCCGATTGTCCACTACCTACTTCACAATCACAATGACAGACAATTGGTGAACCCTAAGTACTGGACTATAAAATCCCCCAAGACACAAGTAACAACAACAACAAACCACTAAAGCCAGAAACAATTATACAATTGCTAAGGCACAAACAGCAAAATCATTACAGGTACCTTTATCAAATTGCTGTTCCCTCGTTTTTCTCTTTAATTTATTGTTTTCTCATTTTCCTCTTTAATTTTTTATTTCTTTCTTTTTTTAAGTTACCCAGTTTACCAAAATGCGCAGACGCGAATGCGCAGACCCAACGCGCTGCTGTCGCCCACGTCTCGCGCAGGCAGCGTGCCAACGCAACCAGACAATGAAAGTGCCTTATATCATTGATGGGGTTTTACCCGCGTCCCGAGCTGGTTCGAGGAGCTGTGGTCCCTTCCAGGAATTCCCCGGTGCCGGCACAAGGTCCCAGAGATCCTGGGATCCACGGGAGGTCAGGCAGATTATCCCATCCTCGTCGCCAGAAATGATACCGAAAAGTCGTCAAACAGACTCTTTAACACTGTTTTGAAAGTGTTAAAAAGCAGGCACTTCTATTACAGCGCGCTGGGGGATCGCTCCTCTAATCGAGTGTGCATTCCGCTTTCCTCTGGTTTTACAGATCGTGGAACTCCTCAAACAGCAAAACATGCCAACCAATGTTACAGACGTCTCGTGCTCTTTCACCAGCGTGTGCAGCAGCAACAAGAAATCTGGAATGAGCGTCTACAGAAACACGTACGTATTTACCCAATTCAGAACAATGCGTTACATCCGCTGGCCGTACTTCATTGGCAGTAACCCCTCCTGGATTAACACCCTCTGTGGATGGCGCGGGTGCCAACTGTTGGCAATCAGGGCAGGACATAAGAACGCTCCTGGCCTGATCCACTGTCATTTGAAGTTGTCGTTTTAACGCCTTTGCACTCTGGTGAAAGAATTTATGTGATCATTTAGCTTGCTCCAAGGCTTTAGGCACAGTGAGCGGCACAGCTCGTGCATCGGCCCTCCTACTGCCTTCCGCAAGTGGTCCTGGAAGGGCCACTGCGAGAGCGGGTGTGCATTGCATAATACCTATGATGTCTATGATTTATTAGAAACCATAGCATTCTCAATTCAGCCATCAAAAGAGGATTATCCTCTTCCTTAAGAAAAGAAGCTTCCAGGCGGTTAAGTATGCCAGCCGCATAATATGAGCCAGTTACAACATTCAAAGGCTTGTTACAGAACACCTCAAAGCGATCCTAACAGCTGTCAGCTCAAGAACTTGTTTGACTCTTGGTCTCTTTTTCTACCTTGTGTTTGCAGCACTGGGTATCTGAGTTTAGCCATGTAATTACAACTTTATGTGAGCGACCACAGGCATCAGTAAATAGAGTCTTGTCGCTTACTGGTCGTTGCTGACAGCAGCATGTATTGCGAATTCTCCTTCGTTGTAGAAAGAAATATACCTTCAGGTCTACCCCATACATAGCATATAAACATTCTCTGCCTTTAATTATCGGTTTTGCATACATTTCTTTTATTATCCAAACTGTTTTCATTGGTGTGTGAGCTAGAAAAACCCATACGGCCACAGTCACCTTTCTCCCTCCTTGAGCTCTCCTGACCTGCGGTTCCACCACTGGTGTCTTCTTTCTTGATCCCTCTTGACTGGCAGGTGCGCTCCAACCCTCCTTTATCCATCACTCTTCCTCATGGGTTCACCTCCTTCCTTGCTTTTCCTTTGCATGCTGCTCCCCCTGAAGAGAAACACACAGAGGACTGAGCTACACCAGCCCAAGGGCACTACAGTCAGACAGGGGCTGAGTCCGGGGCTGACACCTCCCCACACCCCACAGCGCGCCCACCTTGCCTTGGCACCAACCCCTGGCACAGCCCTTCCCCTCAGCTCTGCCGTCCCTGCAGCACAGCTTCCGCACGTGCCCTGCTCAGGCTGGACCCCAATGTCACGGGTTAGAGATGTCACAGCTCAGTACAAATGCCCACGGTCCTCACCTGCTCTTTGGTACTTGCGGAGGGTCACGTCGCTGTGCCCCAGGGCACTGGCCTGCACGGCCCTGCCCGGCAGCGGGAGCGTCTGGAGCTGCCGGCTGGTTCTCCAGCTTTAGGGTCACCCGCAGCAGCCCGCTCTCCTCAGCTCTGCACACCCAGCCAGTTGCGCCGCCCAGGCAAAGTCAGCTTCACCCTCTGCCCTACACCTCACCTGCAAACAGCCAACTCTTCAGCTGACAACCGCCCCAAACCCACCGACAAACCCTCCAAATCTCAGCCTTTCGCTTTCAGCTGCTGCCTCTAGTGCATCTCACAGACAAGCCTCCAAAATCCCCTCATCCTGCAATAATACTCCAGCACTCATCGCCTGCGGGAACAACCGCCACAATACCATGCAAACACCAACCAGTTCTGGCACGGAAATACCGCTTTCTCCTCCAGATCCCACCTACACCAACTGCTGACAAACACACGCTGTCCTCACCAAAGCCAAACGCTGCAACAACCAGCGACAACTCAAATGTGCGTGTGCGGCGCAAAACCGCAGGTGTGAGCTAACGCAGAGCTGGGCTTGACAGCTGCACGGTGTGCACCCTGTGGCTTAACGTGGCCAGTCACTGCCATTCCGCCTTCTCCCTGGGAGAAGCGCATGAGCACAGGCTGCTTCAAGGCACGATGTGAACGGTTTGGATCTCCGGGTCTCTGAGGGCGAGAGCGATAAATGTGATCTGTGTGTGCCGCAGGAACTTCCCGTCCACTTGCTCCTCCATTCAGTCAGGTGCTGCAAGAGAGGGACAGACAAAGAAACAGTTAGGACCGGATTAACAACCTCGTCATCCCTGTCCCCAAACCTGCAGGCGTCCTAGGAGGCCTGATCTAAGTTTGGCTCTTCTCCCGCTCTTTGCTGGAATACTTCACTGCACAAATTTCTGTCATGAACACTCTCTTAACCAGTCTGATGTGTTCATAGCTCCCAGCCCAGCGTCCATTCCTCAAGGTACCTCAGCATTTCCCTTTGAAACCAGACCTGAGTGCCATCCCGTCCTGAGCTCCCTCAGCATTGCCCCCTGCAGCCTCCCCGACGCCATCTCCTCCCCGAGGTCCCTCAGCCTTTCCCGCCAAAGCCCCCCCCGATGTCACCCCCTCCCCGAGGTCCCTCAGCCTTTCCCGCCAAAGCCCCCCCCGATGTCACCCCCTCCCTGAGGTCCCTCAGCCTTTCTCGCCAAAGTCCCCCCGATGTCACCCCCTCCCTGAGGTCCCTCAGCCTTTCCCACCAAAGACTCCCCGATGTCACCCCTCCCTGAGGTCCCTCAGCCTTTCCCGCCAAAGCCCCCCCGATGTCACCCCCTCCCTGAGGTCCCTCAGCCTTTCCCGCCCAAGCTCCTTCCCCGCCGTCCCGCCTTCAGTCTCCTCCGCCGCTCCCCCCGTTCGCAGCCCCTCCCGGCGGCAGCGCCGCCCCCGCCCCTCGCGCCCCCTGGCACCGCCCCCTCCCGCTCGCCTTCCTCCCTCTGCCCTGTGGCACCACGGTCTCCCCCCTCCGCCCCACGGCCCCGCCCGAGCCCCGCGCAGCGCTCAGCCCGGGGCTCCCTTCCCTCACAGCCGCCCGCGTGTTTCCCCCTCGCCCCTTGCTCGGCCCGGCCCGGGGCCGCGCTGTTGCGGCTGCCTGCCCCTCGCCTTCCTCCTGCCCAAACCAGCCCGTCCCTCCCCCTCCAGCCTCGCCCCTCAGCCGGGACCGGGGCGGCCCCGGCCGGTCTCCCCGGTGTCCGCCCGCCCCTCGCTCACCGCCGGCCCCGCCGCTCCTCGTGCGCTCCTCCCGCCGCCGCACCGGCGGCACGCACTCCCCCGCCCCCGCACTTACGCAGCGTGGCCCCGCCCATCCGGCGCAGGAGCCAATCCCGTCCGGCGCCCGCCACTGGGCCCCGCCCCCCCTCCCGGCCCGGAGCCGCCGACGGCCGCAGAGCGGCGCTGTCCGCCCGCAGCGCGGCCCCGGCCCCGGCCCCGGCGGGGCAGCGGCAGCGGGGCCGGGAGCGCTCAGGCTGCGCCTGTCCGGGACGGCCCGGGACCGAGGGCTCCGCCGCCTGCCCGGGATGGCCCGGGACCGAGGGCTCCGCCGCTGCAGCCCGTTTCGTGCCGCTTGCACCCCCGGCTTACACGACTGCAGCCTTCCTGCTGCTTTAGTTCACACATCTTTCTTCCTTCTACCTGCACAGCAGTTCACACTCACAAACGTTGCAGAACAATCTACAAACATTACAAAGATAGACCACGGACCACAACTTCCTGAGCTTTCGGGTTAAAGTTCCTGTAGATCCCCATGTTTCAATAAAACAGACACCACCAGTAGAGCTGCTGCCTCTGCCGTCTTTGGTCAGAAAGAAGTGACAACACCAGAAAACACATTGGCAGCCGGTGCTTTGACCAGTGAAGGTGGGATCTACAAAAGTCTGATTAAACCAAACAGCCTGAGGTCTTTATCAAGCTGCAGATCTGCCAGGCATGCTGAAATGCCTGAAATTTACTCCTGCAATATTCCACAATCGAACAGCCCTTCATCTCAAATCTCATCTCAAAGTTCCAAGCCAGTACATTAACAGCTGTCACTAGGTATTAGAAGACCACTGCAAGATCGTACTGCTTTTTGAGTTCAATAAGAATTTTTCAATAAATCGAAACGCAAGCAGTTTCTGCAGTCTGTTGCTCATCCTCCTGTTCATTCCTTAGCACTACAGCAATCGGTTTTTATACGACGTGTCAGCAGAGGCGTTTGAAAAACCCCAAACAAAACTTATTCCAGTCCACGGACCCCCTCGCTGCCCCCCCTCACCCTGAGCCCAACGATCAGCACTTGGTGTGGGAGAGGAGCACAGCTCGACATGTTGTATCTGGGATGCTGTATCTATTACGCTGTACCTAGGATGCTGTATCTGGGATGCTGTATATGGGATGCTATATCTGGGATGCTGTACCTCGGATACTGTATCTGGGATGGCGTATCTGGGATGTTGTATCCGGGATACTGTATCTAGAATGCTGTATCTAGGATGCCGTATCTAGGATGCCGTATCTAGGATACTGTATCTAGGATGTTGTATTTGGAATGCTGTATCCGGGAAGCTGTATCGGGGATGCTGAATCTGGGATGCTGTATCTGGGATGCACCCGACCAAGTGCCTTTGTGTGAACATGAAACAGCCGTCTATACAAAGCTCCCTTGAATCTGTCCGCGTGAGAAATGCAGGACTGGGCAACGTCGTGCAACACGCGGAACCTGGCCAACAAACGGCGCAGCTGAGCACTCACTCCAGCTTAAGCACGAATGGAGCCTGCATCAAGGCACACGCATGTGGACAGACAATCGTTTGTAGACATACATGCTTTCACGCACACGGCCGTCCAAGTACAGGGACGTATCTGCACATACCCTCCAAAAGAATATTCTCGTGCAGCCACGTATGCGTGATGCAGTACGACAACCATCAATGCACACCTGTTTGCCTTCAAGCATGTAAGCACGTATCGCGTACGTCTCTCTGTGCATAGATGGGAGTGGGCGCGCTTGCGGATATGTGCATGTGTATGGTCAGGCGTCTGCTTAAGCATCAGTGTGTGAAAATGTAGGTGCTTTTCTCTAGTTGCGTTCGTACGCGCGAGGTGGTGGGAGCACCTACCTGGGAGCTTGTGGAAAGGTTTCTGCTTGGTTTTCAGTGAGGAATCGTGTGTGTTCACGTGGACAAAAACAATGCGTAGCAACTAGGTTCCAGCGCAGAAAACGCAAGTTTTCTGATGCACTCTCTTTCTCTCCCTATACCGAGTCGTGTATAGAACCCGCTAAGCCTGCAATCGGCAAGTAAGCTACCACGAAGCGTGCCGTACGGAGAAAATACCAACACATCCTCGGTCCACACCTTGTTTCTGATACGTGCTTGAACGCAAATACCTTCGTGCTGCTGTGGCATAAATGACGTCCCCCAGAATATGTGATTGCGCGCACCTGTGCAATTGCTTGGTTCCACATTCAGTCCTGGTGTGCGGAGCTTTCAGAACTGGCTCTGCGGAGTCGTCTGCGGAAATGCCGCTGACGGAACACGCAGCCTCGATTGTTTACCAAAATATAGGCAGACGCGTTTTACCACTTCGTTCAGCATGCAGAGAGCTACGTCTGTTCCGAAGAGACAAGGGAAACGCCTGTTCACGCACAGAAGAAAAACCCGACCAGGTGCCTTTGTGTGAACGTGAAACAGCCGTCTATACACTCGCAGACACGGGAACGTGCATCAATGCAGTCACACAGTCACCAGCTTTTGAGCACAGGCTCTGCTCGTTTTCGCACTTTTCAGGCACAATCCCGAAAGCCGCGCACAATGCCCTTCATTCGCTAAATGTCGTCTAGGGAAGCATTTCTCCGGTCGATCTACCGCTCAGCTTTCTTCTGGCGTTACTGAGAAATGTCAGCGCAGGGAATCCGTCTCTGTCGAGCACACGTCAATCCCTCTTCGGTTTTCCTTTGTTGACTCTGCCTAGATGATTTCCCTGATCTCTCTTCACAAGGAGCAGTCGTGGCTGTGCTGTTTTACACACAGACACAACCAACGCACACCAAGTGTCCAGAGACACACTCCGCTGAGCTCAACACTAGCGCAGATGCACATGTGCGACGAAATGAGCACACAAGTTTGTGGAGAGAAAGACATGGACTCACACGCGTGTGGAGCGACGAATAGATACAGCAGGCGCCAGGACCACAGACTGACCTACAGTCAGACTGTCCCCACACCAACAGGGACCGCTCTGCAGCTATCCTAGACGTTGATTATCGAACCAGTCACATTGACCTGCCCCAAACTCCCAGACACTTACAGGCAAGACACAATCTCTCCGACAAAAACACAAGTGTTCGCTCTCAGCTGTAGATGAGGGACAAGCTTGCGCAGTGAGGTCCTGTTGCTCTTTCGCCTTAAGGCATGATCTCTTTCGTTTCTCTTGTACATCGGCTGCGGAAAGTTATTCCTCGCGCACTGTGAAGCATTTGCCAAAGGTGAGAAGTATCTTAGAGCAGCATTCAGTTCTGCCTAGGACTGTCTTTGCTCCTTTACTAGAAGAGCTCCCGTGCATCTGTACGCATGAGAAATGCAGGACTGGGCAACGTCGTGCAACACGCGGAGCTTTGCTAAAAGACGGCGCAGCTGTGCACTCACTCGCGCTTAAGCACGAATGGAACCTGCAAAAAGGCACACGCATGTGGACAGAAAATCATTTGTAGACACACACGCTTTCACGCACACGGTCGTCCAAGTACAGGGACGTATCTGCACGTACCCTCCAAAAGAATATTCTCTTGCAGCCACGTATGCGTGATGCAGTACGCCAACCATCAACGCACACCTGTTTACTATCAAGCATGTCAGCACGTTTCGCGTACGTCTTTCTGTCCAAAGATGGGAGTGGGCGCGCTTGCGGATGTGGACATGCGTATGGCCAAGCGTTTACTTAAGCATCAGTGTGTGAAAATGTAGGTGCTTTTCTCTAGCTGCGATCGTGCGCACGAGGTGGTGGGTGAGCCTACCTGGGAGCTTGTGGAATGGTTTCTGCTTGGTTTTCAGTGGGGAACCGTGTGTGTTCACGTGGACAAAAACAATGCGTAGCAACTAGGTTCCAGCGCAGAAAACGCAAGTGTTCCGATGCGCTCTCTTTCTCTCCCTATACTGAGTCGTGTATAGAAACCGCTAAGCCTGCGATCGGCAAGTAAGCTACCACGAAGCGTGCCATATGGAGAAAATACCAACACATCCTCGTCCACACATTGTTTTTGATACGTGCCTGAACGCAAATACCTTCGTGATGCTGTGCCATAAAAGACGTCCGTCAGAATATGTGACTGCGTGCACCGGTGCAATTGCTTCCTTCTACAATCAGTCCTGGTGTGCGGAGCTTTCAGAACTGGCTCTGCGGAGTCGTCTGCGGAAATGCCGCTGACGGAACACGCACCCTCGATTGTTTACCAAAATATAGGCAGACGCGTTTTACCACGTCATTCAGCATGCAGAGAGCTACGTCTGTTCCGAAGAGACAACGGAAACGCGTGTGCACGCACAGAAGAAAAACCCGACCAGGTGCCTTTGTGTGAACGTGAAACAGCCGTCTATACACTCGCAGACACGGGAACGTGCATCAATGCAGTCACACAGCCACCAGCTTTTGAGCACAGGCTCTGCTGGTTTTCGCACTTTTCAGGCACAATCCCGAAAGCCGCGCACAATGCAGTTCATTCCCTAAATGTCGTCTAGGGAAGCATTTCTCCGGTCGATCTACCGCTCAGCTTTCTTCTGGCGTTACTGAGAAATGTCAGCGCAGGGAATCCGTCTCTGTCGAGCACACGTCAATCCCTCTTCGGTTTTCCTTTGTTGACTCTGCCTAGATGATTTCCCTGCTCTCTCTTCACCGAGGCAGTCGTGGCTGCGCTGCGTTACACACAGGCACAGCCAACGCACACCAAGTGTCCAGAGACACACTCCGCTGAGCTCAAAACTAGCACAGATGCACATGTTCCACGAAATGAGCACACATGCTTGTGGAGAGAAAGACATGGACTCTCACGCGTATGGAACGACGAATCGATACAGCAGGCGCCAGGAACACAGACTGACCTACAGGCACACTGTCCACACACCAACAGGGACCTCTCTGCAGCTATCCTAGACGTTGATTATCGAACCAGCCACACTGACCTGCCCCAAACTCCCAGACACTTACAGGCAAGACACAATCTCTCCGACAAGCACACAAGTGTGCGTTCTCAGCTGTAGATCAGGGACAAGATTGCGCAGTGACGCCCTGTTGCTCTTTCTCGTTAAGGCATGATCTCTTTCGTTTCTCTTGTAGATCGCCTGCATGGCGCCTTTCCTTGCGCCACTGTGAAGCATTTGCCATAGGTGAGAAGTAACTCGGAGCAGCGTTCAGTTCTGCCTGCGACTGTCTTTGCTCCTTTACTAACAGAGCTCCCTTGCATCTGTCCGCGTGAGAAATGCAGGACTGGGCAGCGTCTTGCGACACGGGAAACTTTGCCAACAAACGGTGCAGCTGTGCACTCACTCGCGCTTAAGCACGAATGGAGCCTGCAAAAAGGCACACGCATGTGGACAGACAATTGTTTGTAGACACACATGCTTCCATGCACACAGTCGTCCAAGTACAGGGACGTATCTGCACGTACCCTCCAAAAGAATATTCTCGTGCAGCCACGTATGCGTGATGCAGTACGACAACCATCAATGCACACCTGTTTACCCTCAAGCATGTCAGTACGTTTCGCGTACGTCTCTCTGTGCATAGATGGGAGTGGGCGCGCTTGCAGATGTGTGCTTGTGTGTGACCAGGCGTTTGCTTAAGCATCAGTGTGAAAAATTAGATGCTTTTCTCTAGCTGCGTTCGCGTGCACGAGGTGGTGGGTGCGCCTACCTGGGAGCTTGTGGAATGGTTTCTGCTTGGTTTTCAGTGGGGAATCGTGTGTGTTCACGTGGACAAACAGAAGGCGTAGCAACTAGGTCCCAGCGCAGAAAACGCAAGTTTTCCGATGCACTCTCCCTATATGGATTCCTGTATAGAAACAGCTAAGCCTGCGATCGGCAAGTAAGCTACCACGAAGCATGCCGTACGGAGAAAATACCAACACATCCTCGTCCACACATTGTTTCAGATTCGTGCCTGAACGCAAATATCTTCGTGTTGCTGTGCCATAAAAGACGTCCCCCAGAATATGTTACGAGGGCACCGGTGCAATAGCTTGGTTCTACATTCAGTCCTGGTGTGCGGAGCTTTCAGAACTGGCTCTGCGGAGTCGTCTGCGGAAATGCCGCTGACGGAACACGCAGCCTCGATTGTTTACCAAAATATAGGCAGACGCGTTTTACCACGTCGTTCAGCATGCAGAGAGCTACGTCTGTTCCGAAGAGACCACGGAAACGCGTGTGCACGCACAGAAGAAAAACCCGACCAGGTGCCTTTGTGTGAACGTGAAACAGTCGTCTATACACTCGCAGACACGGGAACGTGCATCAATGCAGTCACACAGCCACCAGCTTTTGAGCACAGGCTCTGCTGGTTTTCGCACTTTTCAGGCACAATCCCGAAAGCCGCGCACAATGCAGTTCATTCCCTAAATGTCGTCTAGGGAAGCATTTCTCCGGTCGATCTACCGCTCAGCTTTCTTCTGGCGTTACTGAGAAATGTCAGCGCAGGGAATCCGTCTCTGTCGAGCACACGTCAATCCCTCTTCGGTTTTCCTTTGTTGACTCTGCCTAGATGATTTCCCTGATCTCTCTTCACCGAGGCAGTCGTGGCTGTGCTGCGTTACACACAGGCACAGCCAACGCACACCAAGTGTCGAGAGACACACTCCGCTGAGCTCAACACTAGCACAGATGCACATGTGCGACGAAATCAGCACACATGCTTGTGGAGAGAAAGACATGGACTCACACGCGTGTGGACCGACAGATCGATACAGCAGGCGCCAGGAACACAGACTGACCTACAGGCACACTGTCCACACACCAACAGGGACCGCTTTGCAGCTATCCTAGACGTTGATTATCGAACCAGCCACACTGACCTGCCCCAAACTCCCAGACACTTACAGGCAAGACACAATCTCTCCGACAAGCACACAAGTGTTCGCTCTCAGCTGTAGATCAGGGAGAAGCTTGCGCAGTGACGCCTTGTTGCTCTTTCGCGTTAAGGCATGATCTCTTTTGTTTCTCTTGTAGATCGGCTGCTGACCGCCTTTCCTCGGGCCCCTGTGAAGCATTTACCATAGGTGAGAAGTAGCTCGGAGCAGCGTTCAGTTCTGCCTACGACTGTCTTTGCTCCTTTACTAACAGAGCTCCCGTGTATCTGTCTGCGTGAGAAATGCAGGACTGGGCAAAGTCGTGCGACACGCGGAGCTTTGCCAACAAACGGCGCAGCTGTGCACTCACTCCAGCTTAAGCACGAATGGAGCCTGCATCAAGGCACACGCATGTGGACAGACAATCGTCTGTAGACACACATGATTTCACGCACACGGTCGTCTAAGTACAGCTGCGGGGTGCGCGGCCCCTCGGGCAGGGTGCTCCCGGTCTCTTGGTCGCAGGCTGGGGCTGGCAGACGGGTTCAGGCGCTTTGGCCTGCTTATTTGCCAGCGCCGCCTTCTCGGTGCCGTGAAGAAAATCCCACGCGAATGTTTCCGCTCGCTGCTCACGAGATTCCGCGTCTGGGGCCGTGAACTGAGGAGGAACGTTTGCGAGTTGGAGGACGCTACAAGATATTCCCCGTGGAAGCCGGAGAAGAGGTGAATTGGCTGCCAGTGGAGCTGTGTTCCGTGCAGTCTTCAGTTTAGGACGTTCAGTTTGTCCTTCCAGAAAAGGAGCAGTCATTAGCAGGCCTGGGAGAGGCCATTAAGTGCGTGATCAGAATGGGAGCCAGATTGCACTCGACGTTGCTGCTGTCGGTCTTGGCTTTCGGTGGTTTCCTCACGGCTGCCTAGTGTTTGGGAGCGCGGAGGGGGCGTTTTTTCTTCCCCAAGGAGAGGCTGTGCTTAAAAAAGAATTTGTTTCCTCAGAGAAGTGCAAGTCCGTGTGTGTAAGCCAGCCAAAATCGCCAGCCGAGTCAAGTTCCGAGTGTGCGTCTGTCAGACGGCCGCTTGACGTTGCCGAGTTCCCAGCTGTGCAGTTGTACTGGCGAAGGGCAATGCAGGACGGAAGGGTTTTTTCTGCTGCGGGGACCCAGCCGCCCCCCTTTTCAGCGGAAAGCAGGGGAGCGCGGTTTATTGTTCCCTTTGCAACGCGGCTGCTGGCGCGGGAGGGCTGGAGGGCTGGAGGGGCGGAGCGCTGGTTGGCTGCCTAGGCACGTCAGTCGCCACTCTGTCCGCCTATCAGATTGCCAGAGGGGCGGGCGTTGAGGTCTCCGTACTGCGCATGCCCGACTCGCGAGCGCTGCTAGGCGGCGAGAGAGGTGATTGACGTGTCCTAGGCAGCCAACCGGGACGCGGCAAGGGGCGGGTGCTGCGGTCTCGCTACCGCGCATGCCCAAAGCACGAGCGCCTGGCGGGAGCGGAGCGGCGAAAGAGGCGGCAGGTGAGTGCGGCCGCGGCGCGGGTGACCGTGCCGGTGGAACGGGGCGGGCGGGATTTGCCGGCGCGGCGCGGAGGCGTTCGTCTCCGGTTCCCCCCCGCCGAGCTGGCGAAGCTGGCAGGAGGCATGTGAGCCTGCGGGCAGGTGCGCTGAAGGCTGGCGATCTGGAGTCGTGTCTCCCTCCGGCGCAGCGCCCGTGCCCGGTCCGGCGGTCCCTCCGGGAGCGGCGCAGCCCCCGTTAGTCGAGGGGACGTTGAAAAGCAGAGCCGGTGGCGTGGCGAGTGGGGCGCCGCTTCGGCGGGAGCTCGGGGCGAGGCGCGGCGGGTTCTGTGTCCTGTGGGCGCGGCTTTCGCGCCGCGGCTGTCTGTGTGCTAGACGCCCTCAGTCCTAAGAAGATGTATCTTTTGGGATTCGTTCTACAAGTCAAAGAGAGGAGCCGAATATGTGCTGAATGTTATAGTTAGAACTGATATTCTGTGAAGAAGTGAAGTGGTCTGAAAAAAAGACACATTTCTTAAAAGCTAGTGCAGCATTGTGTATCTTCACATGAATCGACTCAAACGTCCCCCCCGTAAATAAAACCCAGCTCCCCCCAGAAACAACATAGAAGAAACGAGCTAGCAGAGCTCCTGTGACAAAAGGAGGTCAGTATTTTTCCCTCAGTTTTTTCCTTATCTGAAGAAATCAAAGGGAATTTTAGATCGTATTTTTTCCGTCTAAATCAAGTGTTGACGTAGACTTTTGTGTTCAGATAATCAACATTGTCTGTAAAGAATTGTTTAACAAAAACAAGCAGAAACCAAAACCAGGTTCAGACCTGTAAGAAGCATAGAATAATTTCGTTTGTAAGAAACCATCTAGGGGGGTCACCTTGTTGAATTGCCTTCACAATGAGATCAGGTCACTGAATGCCTTGTCTACTGAAATTCTGAATATCTCCAAGGTTGGGGATTCCATGGGCTCCCCGGGAAGCTGGTGCTTAAGCATTTGTGTCACCAAACATGCTAAAAAAATACCTCACTAGTTAGCTTTGTTTTACCATGAGAAGCTTTTGTTCTCTTCCTAGGTGTTGCAACCATCATTATTGTGGGTGATGAAGGAGCTTCTGGGGTGGTTGGGATAGCTCATTCATCCCAGCATGTTCTGATTGGAGAACCTTCAGGAAATTATAATGGGACTGCTCTTATTAGGTGAGTACATCACTCATTTATCCAAAACAGCTCTGTTTCAAAAGCTATGAGGCTCCACATTTGGCAAGAATTAATTGAATGCTGCATTTCATTATCACTTCTAAAATCATAAGTATTTTCAAAATTAGATGCTTGTTTTTTAAGAAGGGCAAAACATACTACGTAGGTGTCTTTTCAGTATTGCTGAGGAGCTTTAGATATGTCTTCCAATTATTTACAACATAGATTCATTAAAGGAAAGAGGATTCTAATCAAAGGAATAGGGGAAGGCAGTCAATTATATTTGAAGATGCTTTGTGCTTTTCAGGATTCAGTTCAGGATTGGTGCTTGAACTGAAATTCGGTACATTGTTACGATGATCAGCATAACCAAAGCAGCACTGGGTCTTAGTTGAAACAAGATGCAATTCTTTCACTGCATTCAGTCAGCTGAAAACAAGATGAAGAAATCACAATGTTACCATACCTTCTAACAGAATTGGAGAAAAAGTATTACAACACTTTCCCTTAGTGAAACAGCAAATAGAAGCAAGAAAACAGATTCTCATGCTGCCCTGAGAATCCCAACAGACAAAGGGATGCTTTGTGCAGCACCACTTTAGAACATGTACTAGATCATGGTATAGACAATTTCTTGCCATGCTTCAGTTCACCGACAATGTCATGAGTAGGATTAGCCTCTAGCTTTTTAGACAAGCAGCACACAGAACATTTCTCAAGTGATCTCATAGTACTATTCTCGTATCTTTCTGCCTTCAAAACCAAATTACCTCTGGGTGCTACCCGTAAGTCCCATTTCCCTTCTGTTTTGCATGTCTATTTCCTGAAAAGCAGAAAGACAGCTCAGTTTTCAGCTGCCAACTTTGGGCTGTATGCACAAAGAAACTATAAAGTGCTCTGGGTAAAAATACAGCTCAAGATGTCTCCCAACATGGGGAAGTAAATCAGAACTGCAGACACGTTATTGCTCTGAAGAGGTTATGGTAAAGATCTTAATAGTGACTTAATAGATTAAAATTCAAGCTTCACAGTGCTGGTAACATTTCTTCCATGCACAACAATATCTATGACCAAAAATCTTCAGTCGTAACTGTCAGAAAATAAAAGTATTTATGGTAATTGAAAATTGTCATACTTGCATTACAATACTTTTGCAAGAGTTTTTTTTAATGTAATATTCCTTTTTATGTTCTTGCAAGTGGATTTGATTTCACCGTAAAGGAAAATGATCTACAGATAGATCAACCCCCAGTAATAGGAAATATCTCCACAGTACGAGTCACTATAGCAAAAAGTGATAATGCAGAAGGCATCATAGAATTTGATCCACAGTATATCCTTCTATGGGCTAAGTTTACCAGAGGTTTTCACTATGGTTTAGAGGATAAGCCTGTGGCTCTCTCACAAATTTTGAAATAAAATAACTTTTTTTCCCAATTTTTCTTGAAGTTCAAGAGGATGCTGGATTAATCATGATTCCTGTTGTGAGAAAGCGTGGAACGTATGGCGATGTAACAGCCGATTTCCTTTCTCGAAGTATTTCTGCACTTCTGAACGCTGACTACATCATCCATAATGATTCTGTCATTTTTTATCGTGGCCAGAACCAGACTTTTATCTATATCTCTATCACAGATGATGAAGAAAGGTAATTATTTTTTTCAGATATTTATTCACTAATCTACTTCTGAGAAACCGTTTTTTAGCACGTGCAGTATGCCTGTCAGCAGAGTTTGAATTGAAAAGCAAATTTCTGCAGCCCTGAAATATTTAAAGGGAGGGAAAAGAAGCTATTATTGGAGTTTCATAGTGCCTGTTAAATTTTATGCAAACAACTACATTCTTTTTACCTAGATTATCAGAAAGTTTGGGTGTTAATAGTACTGCTGTGAATAATAAAATATTTTGCTGATTTTTTTTTTTTTTTTTTTAAATTTAGCACATGTGGAAAATAAAACAATATTTTTATTTCAGATATCACCATTCTCTGCAAATGGGGGGAATCTTCTGCTGTATGCTTACAGAGATGACTTCTGTATATCTTTAAACAGATCCAGCTGGACGCATGGTTGAATGACAAATCATAATTTTAATTTTTTGTTCTTGTGTGTCTCAGAAGGTCCTTTTTTCTGGTTTTTTTCCATGCAGCGAATTTGCAGAGCAATTTGAAATCCAGCTGACGGGAGCCACTGGTGGAGCAGCCCTTGGGCTCCATCTACTGAGCCAGGTCACCATTGCCAAAAGCGACTGCCCCCAGGGCATCATCCGATTTCTCAGCCAAAGTCGAATTACTCTTCCCAACCCCGATACACCGACAACAGTGTCGCTGGTGCTGGAAAGGACAGGAAAATTGTTTGGGGAGACACAGGTGGGCCCTGGTTCTCAAAAACTGAACGTTTTCCAGTGACAAGGCCAAAAATCTTCTTTTTTTGCCGTCAGGGGCTTCCTTGTGACTGATTTCTAATGGGATAGTTGCAGCTTTTCATTAAGTGTGAATTCTGTATAGTTGCAGAAGAACAGAAAATATTGTTACTTTTTTGATCTTCTCTTTGTCCTCCTGCTTTTCTCTTTTTATTATGGTCTGCTGTATTTGGGGGGGCTAAACAGCATATATTTTTAATCGAGTAGTCATCAAGTAATTATTCACATGGAATGATCTTGACTAATGGATGACAGGCACAAATTCACTGTAGCGCCACAGGGAACTAACCTTCCATTAGCACCTGTTTGAGTGGCACACGCTTGTGCTTCATGCGGTATAAATGCATGTTTCTAACGCTGCCAGTCCGCTGTCATTAAATAATGAAGACACTCCTCTGGAATAAACAGGTTCAAAATCCCAGTTTGCTCAGCGAGGCCACCTGTGATCCACTCATGCATATATTTTATTCCTTGGCTCTGTAATTTAAAAATTACATCCGAAGATGCAGAAGGAAAATAGCCCTCTGAGCTAAGGGAATGCACACAGTTCCCTAGTGGGAAATGATTGTTTCCCACATCCTACATCTTGCGTTGTTTTCTAGAGTGTAGTCAGACAAACTGTAGAAACCTTCTCATATTGTCTTTCTTCCATTCCCCAGACCTCAGCTTTGCCACTAGCCTGACGGTTCAGATAGTTTATCGGAAAATTTCAAACTCTTCACTCTGAAAGAATGACAAACATTAATCTTTCCTTTCTTAAGGGACTGTTCTAAGCACCAGGTGTTCAAACAAAATTATTTTTTCCTTTTGTTTCCAGTAAAAATTGTTGCAATAAAAGCGTTTCGTTTTTTTTTTTTGTAGAATGAGGTGTTATTAGTTGCAGGATATGCTTTCTATAAAACACCCTAAGAAGTCCTTTAACTGATTAAAAATTTACTGTGTGAAGGATAAGAATGCAGCAAATGAATACACATCTCACTGAGATAACTCCATTCTTTTTTCTTATGGTTCTATAAAAGATCTGCATTTTACTCTTCAAATTAAATACTCATCTTCCCAAGTTTTTAGCAGTCACCATGGACGCAGCACAAGCCTGTAAATAAACATGTATTTGCAGAGGAGCTGAGCAGATGTCAAGTTACCATCTCCAGACTGTGTCCCATACATCACTTCCTCCAGATCAGAGGGATTTTTCAGTCTTGATAAGCTGCAATTCAACACCACAGGGCTATACACAAATGAGTAATAATTACTTACATTCTCAGGCTTTAGTTCAATGGAGATGTTGTACAACGTTTGACCTGCCATGCAGGTAGTGGATCCCACCACGGATACAAGTTCATTCTCCAAGTTCACGCCATCCTTCAGAAGGACAACAGCTGTTTTATTAAAGGTCACACGCCAAAAGATCTTCACCTCTTCAGAAGCCTGATAAGCAAATCGAGAGTATATATGTACTGAAGGAGATCACTATTGTTTTAGGAAACATAAACCACGGAGGTAACACACGTTTTCTGTTATGATTCAAAGCTTATCACCAGGGAACAAACTGCTGTAGGATGAAAACTTCTCTTTTTTAATTTAAATTCCTTCACCTGACATGTGTTTAGATCACAAAAACATCACACAGGAAGAAAATAAAGCAATTACACGGAGCTAGATTATTCTCAATTTTTATTTCAGAAAACATGACATTAGCTGCATAAGAGACACTGGTTCTTGGAAGGGAGTTACCCGTGTACCTTCCTTAATGCTACAGTGACCGTTCGCCTGGAAAACCAGGTAGGATTTGTCTTTCCTCTAAGTTTAAGGAACGTGAAGTACTTGAGCATATTTGATTAAAAGTACACATCAATGTGCAACATATAGATATATAGAGATATAGATATGTGCTAATTAGAAAAAATATAGTGTCTGTGTGACTGAAAACATTATCATAGTGCTGACACTCAGGTGCCTTCTTAATTGCTCATTTTAGTATTCATACCTACATTGTACTACACGGGGAGTTGAGAATTTGAATTACACCTCGAGCAGGGCAAATATTTTAACTCAAGCAAATCTTTCACACTTGTAGCCTTATAGTGTAAGTTGGAAAATACTTGTTTTTCCTGTGTCTGCTTTATCACAGTAGAGTGACAGACCTAATCACATTCACAACTTAAAGCCAGTTCATCAACTTCTGAGAAGTTACTAAAGCAGCTGAAAGGCAGATTTATTTTAAAACTCTTTGATAAACTCTTCCACTAACAGCAGCTCCTGTGGTTAACAACACAGCATGTTACAACATGTGGGAAGCACATTCGAATCGGCTGTTGCCTGCACCTGTTTGGTTGCCTTGTGACAATCAGCAGCACCTCTCTGTTCTCCGAGTCTTCATCAAGTACGAGAGCGCTTTGTACTTCTGGAACAAATCCCAAAATGCCGTTCTGGAGATCACTTCCTATAGAGGAAACAGTCCATGAAAGTAAGCAAGAAAGTTAAGCTGAGACTAAATTATAACCTTCATGTGAATAACCACTAAAAAAAATTTAAAATAGGTATCAAAACAATGCTACAAACTATCATCTGGGGACACCTTGAGAAAATTTATTATAATATTTCTGGGTTTAATTTACACTACATAGTTATCCAGAACTTTAAATGTTGGCATTTCTAAATTTTATTTTAACCAGTAGAATAAGTACTTTTGAAAGCAGATATAGTAGGGTACGGGATGATGATGGGCTTCCAAGGACAGCTTTCTTATTCGTCCCACTCATACTCTTGTTGAAGCCATTAATTTTTCCAAATTGTCACATCAGCTTTTCTTCTGCATCTTTAATTCCGTGTGTGCAAGTATGGAGCTGCACAATACTTCACTGTTCTCATGGGAATGTAAACATCTTTGGCAAAACAGCAGTGTATGGAAAAAAAATCCAGGTTTAATGAGGGGAAGCTAATGTCTTCACAGTGTCCCATTAAATCTTGTTACTAAAGGATTTCTCCTTTACAGGTAGCAATGGCTTTACTTACCAGTGCATGCTGAATGTCAATATAGAGACTGATACTTTGCACAAACCCCATTGTATGTAAAAGTGACAAAATGGCAAAAGTAAAAATCTAAAATGCCTGCAATGCTACTGGATCTACATAAAAACTACTCAAGATTAGTCTTTTCCCTTAAAGAGTAAAACAGGGCAAGAACAGAGAGAAGCATAATCTCTAAATGTATTTTGAGCTACGTTGCTAAGGGACGCGTAGTAGCTTTGTACATTAGATGCTTCCTCTGCTCTGGAAAACTCAAGATTTCACAATAGAATACCCTGCTTATCGTCAAGTAGATTGCCAATCTTTACATGAAAATTGCTATGAAAACATAGTCATTTACTGTTATTAATTTTCCCAGGGAAATAATATTACCTGCAATAATTACTGTTGCAAAGGCAGCAAATCCCTATTCATCCTTTCCTTCTACAATCTGAGCTCCATATTCAGGATTTGAGAGGAAAACATAAAACAATTCCTGTCCTTCAGGCTCATCATCGTCAAAAATCTTTATGGACACCCTGCTTTCTCTTTGTCCATCCAGCAAAGTCAAAGAGACTGACTGTTCCTCAAAATCTTCGCCTTCCATTGCCCAAGTGAAGTTGGATCTTCCATCAATGGAAGGAAATCCTTCATAAAAGGATATGAATCTGCTCCACTTTGTGCACTCACTCCCCCAAAGGTTTTAATGGTTACTTCAACATCACCAGTAAAACCCTTGGTCCTTCTGATATGAAGTATCGCTGTGTTGGGGGTACTGTTGTTGGCATCTTCTTCAACATAAATAAACTCTGGCCCCAAACTTAGTATTCCATGAAGAATATCATTAGCGAGGATATTAACGGTTGCAACACTGAAAGCTGGATTCACACGTGGACTCCAGGCAAGGTTCACAGGTTGAACATCCAAAATTTCCACACAAGTCAAATTTACAAAAAAAAATTCCTCAATTGCAGAGACAGAGTCATCAATTATTGATATTTCTATCACAGTGTTTGTCTGAAAATGTAAAAACATAAGCTCTCCATTGTAGATGGGTACAAAGTCCTCTAGTGGTTTGGCACTTCCTGGAATGGTCTGATATGTCAATTTAGTGAGATTACTTTGAAAACCAAACAATCTTTGGACATGTAGTGTGTCTGCCCAAACATCATCTTCAACTGAAACAGACCTTGAGTTAAGAGCAAACTGGAAGATCCCCATTGGCTCAATTTCAGCTGTTGTAAAACCCGATCTGAAACAGAAAAGACACCAAAGTTGACAGAGGAAATACGAAGCGTGAAGAAAAGTAAAACATTAAAGCAGAATAATTTCCAGTGAACAATCAATGATGGCTGTAAGAAAGCGGATCAAACAAATGTCTAATAGCAGAGGGAAGAAATAGCAACCATACCAAAGCAAGATGTAACATGATTGCCTGAAAAATGATTTTGTAATAATAGGATCGAACAGCCCTCCTCAGATGCAATGCACCCAAATCAGCACAGGATACAGAGTAAAGTTTAAATAAAATAAAGTCTTCCTGAGAAAATGGAGAAGCAAAGTAAAGTATGATGTTTTTCCGTTCTGGACACAATGAAAGAAGATACATTACAATACAGCCACCCCGAGTAATACCAGTTTTATCTATAGAACAAACTTCCCATTTCAAAGGAAAACTGAGGGATAGACAGATCCTAACAGATCTACAGTTAGAGCCAGGAAGCTAGAGAATGAGGGGAAGTTATTTTAAAACTTACAGTGGGGCTTTGAAATACTAACTGCCCCCTCACAGGAATTTTTTTTCCAGATCTGAGCCCTGTGATCAATATAAACTTAAGCTCTACTTCATTCATATTAAATAGATCCCTTTCTTATTAGAAAATAAGCATAGAGGCAAAACTCTTCGTTAAATCTTGTGTCTTATACCTGTCTGCAGAACTGACCTATTATTCAGTGCTAGAGGCTATCAAATGGCACTAAAATTACAGTGATTTTGGTCAAAAAACTAGACCATTTCCACCACTAAGGGAGCCAAAAGCTCTTCAAAGTCACCTTTACCCTCCCTGGGATGTCATCTTCAGTTTTCTAGGAAAGGTCATTCTCACATACTTAATGTACTTGATTCACAGGGTAAATAGGGGCTCTGAGGACACCAGTCCACAGGACAGACAAGCCCAGGAGAAGGGCTCAATCTCAGGATTTATCCATCCATTTCACTCCTGACTTCCTTCAGATTTGCCACTGTAATTGTAACATGGCGAAGCCAAAACCTTTCTCCATACGTGGTGTTACTCCATGTCCATTCTTTTTACACCACTTCTAGCTATCAATGGCTAAGGATGAATGAAAATAAAATAGCTTGAAGAACAGATAACTTATCTGAGATGGAAAACTACATTAAACGTAATGGTTTTGGTTTTTTAAAAAATAAAAAGGAGGTTTATATAAATTAGGTATTTTCAGAACATTTCTTGTTTTATTTTTCTTATTATAAATAATTTGTTATGTAAGACCTTCTAAATATGGATTTTTAGGGACACGAATGAAAACTGTTAAGAGTTGCTTTCGGTCTTCAGCTTCCCGGCTAAAACTGTTGATCTTCATTGTCTTGACTGTCTCCGTTATTCTAGGCACCTATGAAATAGACTGGAGTTGGATAAAAGCCTCAGTTCTGAACAGGTCAGATCTAGATCACTTTGTTCTCACCTGAGACAAGCTATACAAATTTATCAAAGAATGGACTACAAGTTACTAGCTGCCTAGAATAATAACAACAGGGATTTGTATAAGTTTTGTATCTGTACACAGGTCATAATTCTTATGGCATTGGTGCGACTCAAAAATACAAGCAGCATCCTTACCTCAGGCGAGCCCCACCAGACACATTGCTGTGCGCTGCTGTTAAAGTGATGGCAAATGACTCACATTTATTTAGGCTTGGAGTGGCCTGAAATGAAATCACTTTACTTTGCTCACCAGAGGAAAATGCAACAGTACCTGAAGGAAAGAGAGAGTGAGAGAGAGCAAAAGTCAAAATAATCCAATAGGAATCCTCTTTTTATCTGGCAATGCGCTAAAGTACAGACTTTAATCACAATTCCACTCCATTTAGGAAGAAGAAAACTGGATAAGGGTCTTTCCTATATGAAGCTGTCCTTCATGGCCACAGCATCGTGCCTGCCTCCCAGACATGGATCTATGAAGTTGAAGGGTTTTTTTGCTTATAAAATGAACACATCCCTTATAGCTAAAAATTAGACCATACCATTTCAATCTAATGACGCTTTATTAATAGAGAGAGCATACAGAGGTATATATAACTAAAAGGTGGTATCATCACTTCTGCAACTTTCATAGCTGTTTCCTCAGACTGTTACTCACCAAACAGAGGAGTAATATTGCCTGACTGAGCAAAGTCGGTGATCAGGTCTGCTGGGTATCCTGAGATCCAGCTCACGATGACAGAGCCATAAACTCCTTTTCTGGTGATGACAGCCTGGCCTGTCCCTGCTATAATGTCTGTAAGTCGTAAAATCACAGATTCAAAGCCAACCTGTGGAAACATAATGGATTTTGTTATAGAAAATGGAATAAAAGTGGACAATAACATATATGAAAGAGTACTATATTTTGTAAGGTAGGCATCTTAACAGTAGTTACACATGCATATAAATATATGTATGTACATGTCTATATATGTTTGTGTATATATATATATATATAAATGCTTTCTTCACAACTCTTCAACATTTCTAAATCTTAGACTTCTGAGAATTAGATATCAGGGAAAAAAAGGAACCAGTATGAATGACATTTTGGTACTGAAAACACTGACTATAGCATTTTGTGTCTGTCATTCAAAAGGAAAACAAACCAACCTGCCCTTAATGCTTACATGCAATATCTGTGGTACCATACAGATACACACAGGTCTAAAATAAAGTATTATTTGTCTATCCAGTGAAAGTAAGTTGTTGTCACATTACATTGTTCACAAAAACATTCTTGATAGTATGATGTACTTTTCTTTCTTTGACCAAAAAATGGGAATGAAAAGATAATTCACACATTCTAAAATGATAAGTGGATGTATGGTAGTAAACAATGTTTACAGAAAGACCATTTGCATTAAGTTCAATTCCAAATTGAAAGACAAAACAGTGTGTCAAGAGAATTAAAATCATTACATAAAGACTTCAATAAAATTTAAGAGACAAAAACTCAGCATGCTGTTGTCTTTGCTTGCCACATAAAAAGGGAACTGTAGCACATATGCCATATTGGAACAGGTATAGTATATTTTTTCTGTCTCATACAAAGCAGACAAATGGAAAATTCCCCACTCAGTGATTAGTCAAAGGTACTGTCAACTGCACTAAAACGCAGCATGACCTCCACTTCTTTTTGCACATGAGACTGCATGCATGCTCTTATCTACTTTGGGGCTGCTGTACTTAAAGGAATAACATCGTCCAGAACTAGCTATTTTCCTCTAAGTCTCAGAACTTCCACTTCATGTAAACAAAAGTATAAGTAAATCATCATATTTATGCTATTTACATTTTATAGATGAAGAGACCTTTTCAAACTGCATTTACACATCTCTATATGAATTTGTATCAGAGAAAAGACAATATACAGTACAAGTAATAACTGGAACAGTCTTGTCGGTCATTAAATTGCTTGCAATGATGAAAACTTTAAGGAGCAAACTGAATTCTTATAGCGGCTGCCTTTTGTAATGAAGCGTACCTTCCCTCTGCGGTAGAAAATTACACTGCAGTCAGTCTACTGACCTGTGAATTGGCAGCTTCCTCAGGAACAAGCAGAATGGCTGACTTCGCTTTTCCTAATATTTTGGCACATCCTTGGCACTTGTCCCAACCAGGCTTACGTTAGTCAGTTCCAGGGTAAAATTCAAGCCCAGTACAATAAACGCCTTTGAGAGGAAGAATGCAATTAAAATGGTGGCAATGTAATTCCACTGAAAACACGATAACCACCAGTTCAAAGAGTTAAGTGGCAGAAAAATCAGCAGATTTTGTTGTTTGCATGAAAAAGCAGTGTTTTCAAGTCAAGCCTTTTGTTGATTATCTTTCTATAAAGAAACACAGTTAAAACAGCAATATTGTGATTGTAATTTACCAGCAGTTAATTGAAAGATGAGTTTATAGAGCAAGTATTGCCATTTTACTGAACTGTATCTAACATAGTGGGTCTCAGCTTGATCTTAACTCTTAGGGTTAATAAGAGTATTTGAATACATAAAATAACAAAATATTGAACTGATAGTAACACAAAGCAATGATGGAAGGAAACACTGGATATTTGAACGCATGCATAGAGTGATTTTGCAGTTATTACCTGAAAATGTGATATTTGAACCCACTTCTAGTCCATAAATAGGAAATTCATTATACCAAAACTCTCTTTTCTGCTTCTTGACAGTGGACAGTATTGAGAGTTCAGTATCTTATTCCAGCACATTTGTATTGTGATGAACACAAATGGAAACAATAGATACCACGTGACTTAAAAGGATAATACAGACCTGGTTGCTTATTGGCACTCTTTTCACTCCAAAGCTGGCACCGTCTTTTATTGTGAGGTATCCCACCTCATTCTCAGGCTCAATTAGTGCTTCTTCACAATGAGATGTGATATGGTACTCCACAATTGCTTCTCCAAATGCCCCAGCATGCCGAGTTACATTGATCTGAACATACCGACGATCCAGGTTCCTCTCTACGAGTACTGACTGCTGGTCAGAGTACAGGGCGAACACTCCATAGGGGTCATCATTTGCAAACACATTGATTTCCAAAATTCTTTTCTCTTGGTCTAAATCTGCTCCACCTTCTACTGAAATCAGCTGCACCACATAGTTCTCATCCAGTCCTGGAACATCGTCAGGTAACAGGTAGATGATTATCTCAGCTGTGCTCTCCTGGTCAGCAATGACAACAGATCCCTCTGTCCTAAGAAAGTCACCCGTGATGTCAGATTCACTACGTATTTCCCAGTAAACCTGAAATTTATTTAGAAAATGCACAAAATGAAGGCAATATCACCCACAGAGTCGGAAACTTTCACATTCATGGTTCAGTATAGATTGCATACGGAATAGGTTGGGTTTAAATGGGTAAAATACAAATTGGTTTAAGTATGCATAGAAAGAAGCACATAGACTATCTTACAAAGTGGTGTGTTGTTCTTCCAGCAGTACTGTGAATGCAAAGATTACCTTTGTATATCTTCTGGACACCTACGTAAAACTATACGGAATCTCTGAACAATTGCTTGAAATTATTTCTATTTTTACACCAAGATATCCTTGCTGTTTTTCCAGTTTCCAGAATTCCTCACAACAGAAAGGTGTGAAGAGTTCTCATTAAACACATTAGATGCTTTTTATTTTTTTTTTATTTTTTTTTAATAAATGAGTACTTGTGAAAATGCTGACTGGCAAACAACTTTAGGTAAAGACAATGTAAGTGATGATTCTAAAATGTCTGATTCTTACCTTTACATATGGCTGAAAAAGAGTAAATTGTGAGGATCTCAAAGAAAGCTCACTATGAAAGTCTGGTCTCTCCTGTTCTCCCATCAAAAGCACAGGAGCAGAGGGAGAGAGAAAGCAAGACAAGCACTCCAGTGCTGGTTTTCTGGTTTTTTCACTGACCAGGGGAGACTGAATCTGACTCTACAAACCACAACTACTAGAGCTGAGCCCTTGCTAAACTCAGTCTAAAAGGCGACATTTCAAAATCTGAGAAATACGCAATTGAAAGGCACAGAATAAGATCTCCCTCCATGCATTGACATAGAGGATTATTTCAGATTATAATGTTGATTAGGAAGAGAGTGAGAATACCGTTATGTTTCCCATGGTGCCCTGGATTCGTCTGACAAACAGTGTAATACCTTGTGGCCCTTCCACTGCAGAGGGTTCTGTGAAGTTCTTCTCAGTTAACGATTCAGGAGCAAACTGTACCATTCCGTTGGGATCACCAAACTTCTGTATCTTTAAGGAAGTAATTGAATAAAAAAAAATTAAACAATGAGAAATGTAAAGTGAATAGTATTCTTGTTTGAAACATTGAGATTTTCATTGCTAGATGCTATAGGGAATGTATCAATTAGTTCTTCCTCTTGAGTTTTCTCCTCTTAAGAAGACTCAAGAGTACATCAGTATTTAGAAGAGAATCTGAGAGAGTCTGCTCTCTAATAGGTCATTTCCCAACTTATACTGGAACCTGGGGTTGTTCCTGCCCAGACACAAGACTCTACACTTGCCCTTGTTCTATTTCATTACATTTCTCCCTGCCCAACTCTCCAGCCTGTCCAGGTCTCCCAATGGCAGCACAGCTTCCAGGGTCAGCCACTCCTCTCAGCTTGGTGTCATCAGCAAACTTGCTGACAGTCACTCTGTTCCCTCATCCAAGTCATTGATGAATATATTGAATGATACAGGCCCCAGTACTGACTCTTGAGGGACTGCACTAGATACAGGCCCCAACTGGACTCTGCCCCGTTGACCACGACCATCAAACCCATGTAGCAGGGGAGGCAAAAGAAAAAGAGGCAAATGACAAGCTATTCAATCATTATGATTACCCTTCAAAGCTTTGCAGGATAAATACCAATAACAGAGATCTCAAGAGGAAGAAAAGCAATAATGACTTACTATTAGTGTAATGCTGTTTGCCTTAGGATCTAGTTCTGCTTCACCTTTCATAAGGCTCAGCCTAATAATGAAGATCTCCTGAACTTCAACTTCTTCACGAGGATGGATTTGTAGATTAATAGTTCTCAGCCCTCCTTCCCCTTCTCCAAAATAGAATGATCCGTTCACAGGGTCACCAATGTCACTATTCAAGGGAGATAAAAACCTCTTCTGAATTGGGTCCCAAGATGTCCCAATTAATCTGTGGAAGATACCAGTTTCAGATTTACAGTAGTGACATATTATAACTGCCTCCCAGGTCGGGGGAAGTGACAGAGTAACACAAGCGACATAAAAATTCTTGCATCTGCTAACAAGCTACATTTAAATATGTGCTCTTTTTACAGAACACAACATATTAATAATTGATTATATGTGGGAAAATATAGAATCCTTTGGAGAAAAATAAACATTCAAAATAGAAATTCTGAAGTGCTAGTTAGCCACAATGCCATTTTATTAAATTCTAGATATTAGTTACAGAAAAGAAAATAAACTGAGGTTTCTGTAGCACGTAACAGGAAATGCACAGGCCAGTTTACTTTTCTCTTCCTTTCACAAGTTGTTTTGAAAAGCTCACCAAATAAGTATCCTGACCAGAAACATTCCCTGGCAAGTGTGATATCAAGACTGAGAACGACAAATATTTTCTGCAATAGAAGTTTTTAATGCCTCAAATCACGATTCACACTTCCTCAGGCTGATTAAAAGCTAGAATATTTTCAAAATTTCCCACAAATTAGATTGGTTTTGAAGGGGTCCTATTCAGCATCTTAAAATTATTATTTTGACACTTAATTGTTTTTCAGTTTTCTTCAATGACTTCTAGGAAAAGTCCAAGAAGACCACGGCAGTTTTCACATGAGGAGAGCAGTAGCTCATGGCCTTTAATGCCAATTTTCCAATCATTTGCCCAGACTGTGGAAGCCTTATCTTGGTTCATATTTATACTTTCACTTTGGCAGTGATACATACAGACTAAAAAAAGTCTAGAGGCCTCATAGTAAACAATTTACTGAAAATAAAAATAAATTGACCAGCTTCAGGAAGTAATTCAATTGAGTTCAATTAAATTAGCGGTGGTGCATGAAATTAACTATATTTTCAATGGGATTGGGAGATGGTTCAAAATAAAGTACACCAGACCATAATAAAAGGAGAAAAGCAGGAGGACAAAGAGAAGATCAAAAAAGTAACAATATTTTCTGTTCTTCTGCAACTATACAGAATTCACACTTAATGAAAAGCTGCAACTATCCCATTAGAAATCAGTCACAAGGAAGCCCCTGACGGCAAAAAAAGAAGATTTTTGGCCTTGTCACTGGAAAACGTTCAGTTTTTGAGAACCAGGGCCCACCTGTGTCTCCCCAAACAATTTTCCTGTCCTTTCCAGCACCAGCGACACTGTTGTCGGTGTATCGGGGTTGGGAAGAGTAATTCGACTTTGGCTGAGAAATCGGATGATGCCCTGGGGGCAGTCGCTTTTGGCAATGGTGACCTGGCTCAGTAGATGGAGCCCAAGGGCTGCTCCACCAGTGGCTCCCGTCAGCTGGATTTCAAATTGCTCCGCAAATTCGCTGCATGGAAAAAAAAACCAGAAAAAAAGACCTTCTGAGACACACAAGAACAAAAAATTAAAATTATGATTTGTCATTCAACCATGCGTCCAGCTGGATCTGTTTAAAGATATACAGAAGTCATCTCTGTAAGCATACAGCAGAAGATTCCCCCTATTTGCAGAGAATGGTGATATCTGAAATAAAAATATTGTTTTATTTTCCACATGTGCTAAATTTAAAAAAAAAAAAAAAAAATCAGCAAAATATTTTATTATTCACAGCAATACTATTAACACCCAAACTTTCTGATAATCTAGGTAAAAAGAATGTAGTTGTTTGCATAAAATTTAACAGGCACTATGAAACTCCAATAATAGCTTCTTTTCCCTCCCTTTAAATATTTCAGGGCTGCAGAAATTTGCTTTTCAATTCAAACTCTGCTGACAGGCACACTGCACGTGCTAAAAAACAGTTTCTCAGAAGTAGATTAGTGAATAAATATCTGAAAAAAATAATTACCTTTCTTCATCATCTGTGATAGAGATATAGATAAAAGTCTGGTTCTGGCCACGATAAAAAATGACAGAATCATTATGGATGATGTAGTCAGCGTTCAGAAGTGCAGAAATACTTCGAGAAAGGAAATCGGCTGTTACATCGCCATACGTTCCACGCTTTCTCACAACAGGAATCATGATTAATCCAGCATCCTCTTGAACTTCAAGAAAAATTGGGAAAAAAAAGTTATTTTATTTCAAAATTTGTGAGAGAGCCACAGGCTTATCCTCTAAACCATAGTGAAAACCTCTGGTAAACTTACCCTGTAGAAGGATATACTGTGGATCAAATTCTATGATGCCTTCTGCATTATCACTTTTTGCTATAGTGACTCGTACTGTGGAGATATTTCCTATTACTGGGGGTTGAGCTATCTGTAGATCATTTTCCTTTACGGTGAAATCAAATCCACTTGCAAGAACATAAAAAGGAATATTACATTAAAAAAAAATCTTGCAAAAGTATTGTAATGCAAGTATGACAATTTTCAATTACCACAAATACTTTTATTTTCTGACAGTTACCACTGAAGATTTTTGGTCACACTTTTTCAAACTATATCTGCAAAACTGGCAGTTTTTTCACAGAAATGTGGGTCTTTTGCTTTTTCTTTCACATTTTCTTCTTCTTTGAGTTTCATGTGATTTGACAACTTCTATGTAGTGGATGGACTTTCAGCTTTAATAAATCTGAATCAGCAAAATCTTAAAATTAATGTTGAAAGAATTTGGATTGCCATACATCCAATTTGTATTATTATTACTATTATAGCTGTCATATGAAATTTTACAGTAAAACACCTGAAATCCAGCGGTGCCTTTATGCAGGTAGGTCAGATTCCAAATACAGTTTGATCTCCTGCTTTTAATTAATTTTATCTTATAATTAATTTTATCTTGACCTTCCTTGGAGTTCCACTTTGGTAATCATCACTGAAAAGTCTTCAGGACCTTCAGGAAAGTCGTCATCATGAATTTCAACCGAAATCATTCTACTCTCCTCATGTGGTTCAAATAACAGTTCCCTTACTGTGGGGGTGAAATCAACTCCCTCCTCTGCAGTCCCATTTATTCTCTGGAAGCAAAGACGCACTTTGCCATAGGATCCCCTTGAACGCAAAACAGTGATGTTAACCTGAGGGAGAGAGGACATTTGCTTTAAAAAATGGCTTTGCTTTTCTGTTACCATTCTGAGACTGTTCTATAGGCACCTTCTCAACGGTTCTGCCAGGTGACAATTTGCTGCAGTAAGTGCAGAATACACATAATTTAACAGACAGGCATCTTTCTCAGAGTATTAAAAACACCAAAAGCCTCAGATGGACTATGCTATGATAAATGCAGAATAAATCTCTGCCTTTTTTTTTTTTCCTAAAGTTAAGTATAAATCTACCGACAATATTGATATCTATCGATATTTTACGTAAGAAGGAATTTTAACCATATACCCATTTTTCTTCTTCTGTTGTCAGCAATATTTCTCGTGAAAATGTAAACTCTCCGTATGGAAAATCACTGGCGGCCATGGTAATATTTGCTGTGCTGCTAGATTCATTTATGAGTCCTCCATCACTGATCCCAGTTAATTCAAATGTGTAGTAATGCTTCTCCTCAGGACGGTTATCATCGACAGCCTAGGGAGAAGAACCAATTAACCATTTCCAGGTAGAGAGGTATAACTAATTTCTAATCAAGATGCTGGCTAGATAAAAGGAAGAACCTGAAAGAGCTACTGGTGTAAAATCTCTTGTACCTGTATTAGAACCACTGCTGCACACTGCCTGTCTCGCATTGTCAAGGTCCCCAACGTCTCAATAAATTCTGTGTGATGACGGGGTGTTATATTCCAATATATTATGATTTCACCAAAAATCCCTGGGCCACGTGTCAGGCTGCAGAATGCAAACACAGATTTAATCTTCTACCTTTAATATTTGATACCAAATCCAGAGATATAAAGCATAGATATTGTTGTGCATGGAAGAAATGTTACCAGCACTGTGAAGCTTGAATTTTAATCTATTAAGTCACTATTAAGATCTTTACCATAACCTCTTCAGAGCAATAACGTGTCTGCAGTTCTGATTTACTTCCCCATGTTGGGAGGCATCTTGAGCTGTATTTTTACCCAGAGCACTTTATAGTTTCTTTGTGCATACAGC
The DNA here is from genome assembly GCF_963082525.1 of Nesoenas mayeri. NCBI lineage: Eukaryota > Metazoa > Chordata > Aves > Columbiformes > Columbidae > Nesoenas > Nesoenas mayeri. Next base: position 904,290 of record NC_137571.1, read on the forward strand.
CCAACGTTGGCAGCTGAAAACTGAGCTGTCTTTCTGCTTTTCAGGAAACAGACATGCAAAACAGAAGGGAAATGGGACTTACGGGTAGCACCCAGAGGTAATTTGGTTTTGAAGGCAGAAAGATACGAGAATAGTACTATGAGATCACTTGAGAAATGTTCTGTGTGCTGCTTGTCTAAAAAGCTAGAGGCTAATCCTACTCATGACATTGTCGGTGAACTGAAGCATGGCAAGAAATTGTCTATACCATGATCTAGTACATGTTCTAAACTGGTGCTGCACAAAGCATCCCTTTGTCTGTTGGGATTCTCAGGGCAGCATGAGAATCTTGTTTTCTTGCTTCTATTTGCTGTTTCACTAAGGGAAAGTGTTGTAATACTTTTTCTCCAATTCTGTTAGAAGGTATGGTAACATTGTGATTTCTTCATCTTGTTTTCAGCTGACTGAATGCAGTGAAAGAATTGCATCTTGTTTCAACTAAGACCCAGTGCTGCTTTGGTTATGCTGATCATCGTAACAATGTACCGAATTTCAGTTCAAGCACCAATCCTGAACTGAATCCTGAAAAGCACAAAGCATCTTCAAATATAATTGACTGCCTTCCCCTATTCCTTTGATTAGAATCCTCTTTCCTTTAATGAATCTATGTTGTAAATAATTGGAAGACATATCTAAAGCTCCTCAGCAATACTGAAAAGACACCTACGTAGTATGTTCTGCCCTTCTTAAAAAACAAGCATCTAATTTTGAAAATACTTATGATTTTAGAAGTGATAATGAAATGCAGCATTCAATTAATTCTTGCCAAATGTGGAGCCTCATAGCTTTTGAAACAGAGCTGTTTTGGATAAATGAGTGATGTACTCACCTAATAAGAGCAGTCCCATTATAATTTCCTGAAGGTTCTCCAATCAGAACATGCTGGGATGAATGAGCTATCCCAACCACCCTAGAAGCTCCTTCATCACCCACAATAATGATGGTTGCAACACCTATGAAGAGAACAAAAGCTTCTCATGGTAAAACAAAGCTAACTAGTGAGGTATTTTTAGCATGTTTGGTGACACAAATGGTTAAGCACCAGCTTCCCGGGGAGCCCATGGAATCCCCAACCTTGGAGATATTCAGAATTTCAGTAGACAAGGCATTCAGTGACCTGATCTCATTGTGAAGGCAATTCAACAAGGTGACCCCCCTAGATGGTTTCTTACAAACGAAATTATTCTATGCTTCTTACAGGTCTGAACCTGGTTTTGGTTTCTGCTTGTTTTTGTTAAACAATTCTTTACAGACAATGTTGATTATCTGAACACAAAAGTCTACGCCAACACTTGATTTAGACGGAAAAAATACGATCTAAAATTCCCTTTGATTTCTTCAGGTAAGGAAAAAATTGAGGGAAAAATACTGACCTCCTTTTGTCACAGGAGCTCTGCTAGCTCGTTTCTTCTATGTTGTTTCTGGGGGGAGTTGGGTTTTATTTACGGGGGGGACGTTTGAGTCGATTCATGTGAAGATACACAATGCTGCACTAGCTTTTAAGAAATGTGTCTTTTTTTCAGACCACTTCACTTCTTCACAGAATATCAGTTCTAACTATAACATTCAGCACATATTCGGCTCCTCTCTTTGACTTGTAGAACGAATCCCAAAAGATACATCTCCTTAGGACTGAGGGCGTCTAGCACACAGACAACCGCGGCGCGAAAGCCGCGCCCACAGGACACAGAACCCGCCGCGCCTCGCCCCGAGCTCCCGCCGAAGCGGCGCCCCACTCGCCACGCCACCGGCTCTGCTTTTCAACGTCCCCTCGACTAACGGGGGCTGCGCCGCTCCCGGAGGGACCGCCGGACCGGGCACGGGCGCTGCGCCGGAGGGAGACACGACTCCAGATCGCCAGCCTTCAGCGCACCTGCTCGCAGGGTCACACGCCTCCCGCCAGCTTCGCCAGCTCGGCGGGGGGGAACCGGAGACGAACGCCTCCGCGCCGCGCCGGCAAATCCCGCCCGCCCCGTTCCACCGGCACGGTCACCCCCGCCGCGGCCGCACTCACCTGCCGCCTCTTCCGCCGCTCCGCTCCCGCCAGGCGCTCGTGCTTTGGGCATGCGCGGTAGCGAGACCGCAGCACCCGCCCCTTGCCGCGTCCCGGTTGGCTGCCTAGGACACGTCAATCACCACTCTCGCCGCCTAGCAGCGCTCGCGAGTCGGGCATGCGCAGTACGGAGACCTCAACGCCCGCCCCTCTGGCAACCTGATAGGCGGACAGAGTGGCGACTGACGTGCCTAGGCAGCCAACCAGCGCTCCGCCCCTCCAGCCCTCCAGCCCTCCCGCGCCAGCAGCCGCGTTGCAAAGGGAACAATAAACCGCGCTCCCCTGCTTTCCGCTGAAAAGGGGGGCGGCTGGGTCCCCGCAGCAGAAAAAACCCTTCCGTCCTGCATTGCCCTTCGCCAGTACAACTGCACAGCTGGGAACTCGGCAACGTCAAGCGGCCGTCTGACAGACGCACACTCGGAACTTGACTCGGCTGGCGATTTTGGCTGGCTTACACACACGGACTTGCACTTCTCTGAGCAAACAAATTCTTTTTTAAGCACAGCCTCTCCTTGGGGAAGAAAAAACGCCCCCTCCGCGCTCCCAAACACTAGGCAGCCGTGGAGAAACCACCGAAAGCAAAGACCGACAGCAGCAACGTCGAGTGCAATCTGGCTTCCATTCTGATCACGCACTTAATGGCCTCTCCCAGGCCTACCAATGACTGCTCCTTTTCTGGAAGGACAAACTGAACGTCCTAAACTGAAGACTGCACGGAACACAGCTCCACTGGCAGCCAATTTGCATCTTCTCCGGCTTCCACGGGGAATATCTTGTAGCGTCCTCCAACTCGCAAACGTTCTTCCTTTTTCTTCCTGAACCCGTCTGACGCCCCCAGCCTGTGGCCAAGAGACAGGGAGCACCCTGCCCGAGGGGCCGCTCACCCCGCAGCTGTACTTGGACGACCGTGTGCGTGAAAGCATCTGTGTCTACAAACGATTGTCTGTCCACATGCCTGTGCCTTGATGCAGGCTACGTTTGTGCTTAAACTGGAGTGAGTGCACAGCTGCGTCGTTTGTTGGCAAAGCTCCACGTGTCGCATGACGTTGCCCAGTCCTGCATTTCTCACGCAGACAGATACACGGGTGCTCTGCTAGTAAAGGAGCAAAGACAGTCGTAGGCAGAACTGAATACTGCTCCGAACTACTTCTCACCTATGGCAAATGCTTCACAGGGGCCCGAGGAAAGGCTCTCAGCAGCGGATGTACAAGAGAAACGAAACAGATCATGCCTTAACGCGAAAGAGCCACAAGGCATCACTGCGCAAGCTTGTCCCTGATCTACAGCTGAGAGCGAACACTTGTGTGCTTGTCGGAGAGATTGTGTCTTGTCTGTAAGTGTCTGGGAGTTTGGGGCAGGTCAGTGTGGCTGGTACGATAATCACCGTCTAGGATAGCTGCAGAGCGGTCCCTGTTGGTGTGGGGACAGTGTGCCTGTAGGTCAGTCTGTGTTCCTAGCACCTGCTGTATCGATCAGTCGCTCCACACGCGTGTGAGTCCATGTCTTTCTCTCCACAAGCATGCGTGCTGATTTCGTCGCACATGTGCATCTGTGCTAGTGTTGAGCTCAGCGGAGTGTGTCTCTGGACACTTGGTGTGCGTTGGCTGTGCCTGTGTGTAACACAGCACAGCCACGACTACTCCGGTGAAGAGAGACCAGGGAAATCATCTAGGCAGAGTCAACAAAGGAAAACCGAAGACGGATTGACGTGTACTCGACAGAGACGGATTCCCTGGGCTGACATTTCTCAGTAATGCCAGAAGAAAGCTGAGTGGTAGATCGACCGGAGAAATGCTTCCCTAGACGACATTTAGCGAATGAAGGGCATTGTGCGCGGCTTTCGGGATTGTGCCTGAAAAGTGCGAAAACCAGCAGAGCCTGTGCTCAAAAGCTGGTGGCTGTGTGACTGCATTGATGCACCTTTCCGTGTCTGCGAGTGTACAGACGGCTGTTTCACGTTCACACAAAGGCACCTGGTCGGGTTTTTCTTCTGTGCGTGCACACGCGTTTCCGTTGTCTCTTCGGAACAGACGTAGCTCTCTGCATGCTGAACGACGTGGTAAAACGCGTCTGCCTATATTTTGGTAAACAATCAAGGGTGCGTGTTCCGTCAGCGGTATTTTCGCAGACGACTCCACAGAGCCAGTTCCGAAAGCTCCGCACACCAGGACTGAATGTTGAACGAAGAAATTGCACAGGTGCGCGCAATCACATATTCTCGACGGCCGTCATTTATGCCACAGCAGCACGAAGGTATTTGCGTTCAGGCACGAATCTGAAACAATGTGTGGACCGAGGATGTGTTGGTATTTTCTCCGTACGGCACGCTTCGTGGTAGCTTACTTGCCGATCGCAGGCTTAGCGGTTTCTATACAGGAATCCATATAGGGAGAGAAAGAGAGCGCATCGGAAAACTTGCGTTTTCTGCGTTGGAACCTAGTTTCTACACCTTCTATTTGTCCACGTGAACACACACGATTCCCCACTGAAAACCAAGCAGAAACCTTTCCACAGGCTCCCAGGTAGGCGCACCCAGCACCTCGTGCACGCGAACGCAGCTAGAGAAAAGCACCTAATTTTCCACACTGATGCTTAAGCAAACGCCTGGCCACACACAAGCACACATCCGCAAGCGCGCTCTCTCCCCTCTATGCACAGAGAGACGTACGAGAAACGTACTGACATGCTTGAGGGTAAACAGATGTGCATTGATGGTTGTCGTACTGCATCACGCCTACGTGGCTGCACGAGAACATTCTTTTGGAGGGTACGTGCAGATACGTCCCTGTACTTGGACGATTGTGTGCATGGAAGCATGTGTGTCTACAAACGATTATCTGTCCACATGCGTATGCCTTTTTGCAGGCTCATTTCGTGCTCAAGCTGGAGTGAGTGCACAGCTGCGCCGTTTCTTGGCAAATCTCCCCGTCTCGCACGACGTTACCCAGTCCTGCATTTCTCACGCGGAGAGACGCAAGGGAGCTCTGCTAGTAAAGGAGCAAAGACAGTCGTAGGCAGAACTGAATGCTGCTCCGAGCTACTTCTCACCTATGGCAAATGCTTCACAGTGGCGCAAGGTATAGTGTTCCGCAGCCGATGGACAAGAGAAACGAAAGAGATCATGCCCTAAAGCGAAAGAGCAACAGGGCGTCACTGTGCAAACTTGTCCCTGATCTACAGCTGAGAGCGAACACTTGTGCGCTTGTCGGAGAGATTGTGTCTTGCTTGTAAGTGTCTGGGAGTTTGGGGCAGGTCAGTGTGGCTGGTTCGATAATCATCGTCTAAGATACCTGCAGAGCGGTCCCTGTTGGTGTGGGGACAGTGTGCCTGTAGGTCAGTCTGTGGTCCTAGCACCTGCTGTATCGATCCGTCGCTCCACACGCGTGTGAATCCATGTCTTTCTCTCCACAAGCATGTGTGCTGATTTCGTCGCACACGTGCATCTGTGCTAGTGTTGAGCTCAGCGGAGTGTGTCTCTGGACACTTGGTGTGCGTTGGCTGTGCCTGTGTGTAACACAGCACAGTCATGACTGCTCTGTGTGAAGAGAGACCAGGGAAATCATCTAGGCAGAGTCAACAAAGGAAAACCGAAGAGGGATTGACGTGTGCTCGACAGAGACGGATTCCCTGCGCTGACATTTCTCAGTAACGCCAGAAGGAAACTGAGCGGTAGATCGACCGGAGAAATGCTTCCCTAGACGACATTTAGCGAATGAAGGGCATTGTGCGCGGCTTTCGGGATTGTGCCTGAAAAGTGCGAAAACCAGCAGAGCCTGTGCTCAAAAGCTGGTGCCTGTGTGACTGCATTGATGCACGTTCCCGTGTCTGCGAGTGTACAGACGGCTGTTTCACGTTCACACAAAGGCACCTGGTCGGGTTTTTCTTCTGTGCGTGCACACGCGTTTCCGTGGTCTCTTCGGAACAGACGTAGCTCTCTGCATGCTGAACGACGTCGTAAAACGCGTCTACCTGTATTTTGGCTAACAATCGAGTGTGTGTGTTCCGTCAGCGGCATTTCCGCAGACGACTCCACAGAACCAGTTCTGAAAGCTCCACACACCTGGACTGAATGTAGAACGAAGCAATTGCACCGGTGCGCTCGTAACATATTATGACGGACGTCTTTTATGCCATAACATTACGAACGTATTTGCGTTCAAGCAAGTATAACAAACAATGTGTGGACCAAGGATGTGTTGGTATTTTCTCCGTACGGCACGCTTCGTGGTAGCTTACTTGCCGATTGCAGGCTTAGCGGTTTCTATACACGACTCGGTATAGGGAGAGAAAGAGAGCGCATCGGAAAACTTGCGTTTTCTGAGATGGAACCTAGTTGCTACGCATTGTTTTTGTCCACGTGAACACACACGATTCCTCACTGAAAACCAAGCAGAAACCTTTCCACAAGCTCCCAGGTACGTGTGCCCACCACCTCGCGCGCACGAACGCAGCTAGAGAAAAGCACCTACATTTTCACACACTGATGCTTAAGGAAACGCTTGGCCATACACATGCACATATCCGCAAGCACGCCCACTCCCATCTATGCACAGAGAGACGTACGCGATACGTGCTTACATGCTTGAGGGTAAACAGGTGTGCATTCATGGTTGGCGTACTGCATCACGCATACGTGTCTGCACGAGAATATTCTTTTAGACGGTACGTGCAGATACGTCCCTGTACTTGGACGACCGTGTGCGTGAAAGCATGTGTGTCTACAAACCATTGTCTGTCCACATGCGTGTGCCTTGATGCAGGCTCCATTCGTGCTTAAGCTGGAGTGAGTGCACAGCTGCGCCGTTTGTTGGCAAGGTTCCGTGTGTTGCACGACGTTACCCAGTCCTGCATTTCTCACGCGGAGAGACGCAAGGGAGCTCTGCTAGTAAAGGAGCAAAGACAGTCGTAGACAGATCTGAATGCTGCTCCGAGCTACTTCTCACCTATGGCAAATGCTTCACAGGGGCCCGAGAATTGGCGCTCAGCAGCCGATCTACAAGAGAAACGAAAGAGATCATGCCTTAACGCGAAAGAGCAACATGGCATCACTGTGCAAGCTTGTCCCTGATCTACAGCTGAGAGCGAACACTTGTGTGCTTGTTGGAGAGATTGTGTGTCTTGCCTGTAAGTGTCTGGGAGTGTGGGGCAGGTCAGTGTGGCTGGTTCGATAATCAACGTCTAGGATAGCTGCAGAGAGGTCCCTGTTGGTGTGTGGACAGTGTGCCTGTAGGTCAGTCTGTGGTCCTGGCGCCTGCTGTATCGATCCGTCTTTCCATACGCGTGTGAGTCCATGTCTTTTTCTCCACAGACTTGTGTGCTGATTTCGTCGAATATGTGCATCTGTGCTAGTTTTGAGCTCAGCGGAGTGTGTCTCTGGACACTTGGTGTGCGTTGACTTTGCCTGTGTGTAACACAGCACAGCCACGACTGCTCCGGTTAATAGAGACCAGGGAAATCATCTAGGCAGAGTCAACAAAGGAAAACCGAAGAGGGATTGGCGTGTGCTCGACAGAGACGGATTCCCTGCGCTGACATTTCTCAGTAACGCCAGAAGGAAACTGAGCGGTAGATCGACCGGAGAAATGCTTCCCTAGACGACATTTAGCGAATGAAGGGCATTGTGCGCGGCTTTCGGGATTGTGCCTGAAAAGTGCGAAAACCAGCAGAGCCTGTGCTCAAAAGCTGGTGCCTGTGTGACTGCATTGATGCACGTTCCCGTGTCTGCGAGTGTACAGACGGCTGTTTCACGTTCACACAAAGGCACCTGGTCGGGTTTTTCTTCTGTGCGTGCACACGCGTTTCCGTGGTCTCTTCGGAACAGACGTAGCTCTCTGCATGCTGAACGACGTCGTAAAACGCGTCTACCTGTATTTTGGCTAACAATCGAGTGTGTGTGTTCCGTCAGCGGCATTTCCGCAGACGACTCCACAGAACCAGTTCTGAAAGCTCCGCACACCAGGACTGAATGTAGAACGAAGCAATTGCACCGGTGCACTCGTAACATATTATGACGGACGTCTTTTATGCCATAACATTACGAACGTATTTGCGTTCAAGCAAGTATAACAAACAATGTGTGGACCAAGGATGTGTTGGTATTTTCTCCGTACGGCACGCTTCGTGGTAGCTTACTTGCCGATCGCAGGCTTAGCGGTTTCTATACACGACTCGGTATAGGGAGAGAAAGAGAGCGCATCGGAAAACTTGCGTTTTCTGAGATGGAACCTAGTTGCTACGCATTGTTTTTGTCCACGTGAACACACACGATTCCTCACTGAAAACCAAGCAGAAACCTTTCCACAAGCTCCCAGGTACGTGTGCCCACCACCTCGCGCGCACGAACGCAGCTAGAGAAAAGCACCTACATTTTCACACACTGATGCTTAAGGAAACGCTTGGCCATACACATGCACATATCCGCAAGCACGCCCACTCCCATCTATGCACAGAGAGACGTACGCGATACGTGCTTACATGCTTGAGGGTAAACAGGTGTGCATTCATGGTTGGCGTACTGCATCACGCATACGTGTCTGCACGAGAATATTCTTTTAGACGGTACGTGCAGATACGTCCCTGTACTTGGACGACCGTGTGCGTGAAAGCATGTGTGTCTACAAACCATTGTCTGTCCACATGCGTGTGCCTTGATGCAGGCTCCATTCGTGCTTAAGCTGGAGTGAGTGCACAGCTGCGCCGTTTGTTGGCAAGGTTCCGTGTGTTGCACGACGTTACCCAGTCCTGCATTTCTCACGCGGAGAGACGCAAGGGAGCTCTGCTAGTAAAGGAGCAAAGACAGTCGTAGACAGATCTGAATGCTGCTCCGAGCTACTTCTCACCTATGGCAAATGCTTCACAGGGGCCCGAGAATTGGCGCTCAGCAGCCGATCTACAAGAGAAACGAAAGAGATCATGCCTTAACGCGAAAGAGCAACATGGCATCACTGTGCAAGCTTGTCCCTGATCTACAGCTGAGAGCGAACACTTGTGTGCTTGTTGGAGAGATTGTGTGTCTTGCCTGTAAGTGTCTGGGAGTGTGGGGCAGGTCAGTGTGGCTGGTTCGATAATCAACGTCTAGGATAGCTGCAGAGAGGTCCCTGTTGGTGTGTGGACAGTGTGCCTGTAGGTCAGTCTGTGGTCCTGGCGCCTGCTGTATCGATCCGTCTTTCCATACGCGTGTGAGTCCATGTCTTTTTCTCCACAGACTTGTGTGCTGATTTCGTCGAATATGTGCATCTGTGCTAGTTTTGAGCTCAGCGGAGTGTGTCTCTGGACACTTGGTGTGCGTTGACTTTGCCTGTGTGTAACACAGCACAGCCACGACTGCTCCGGTTAATAGAGACCAGGGAAATCATCTAGGCAGAGTCAACAAAGGAAAACCGAAGAGGGATTGGCGTGTGCTCGACAGAGACGGATTCCCTGCGCTGACATTTCTCAGTAACGCCAGAAGAAAGCTGAGCGGTAGATCGACCGGAGAAATGCTTCCCTAGACGACATTTAGCGAATGAAGGGCATTGTGCGCGGCTTTCGGGATTGTGCCTGAAAAGTGCGAAAACCAGCAGAGCCTGTGCTCAAAAGCTGGTGGCTGTGTGACTGCATTGATGCACCTTCCCGTGTCTGCGAGTGTATAGACGGCTGTTTCACGTTCACACAAAGGCACCTGGTCGGGTTTTTCTTCTGTGCGTGCACACGCGTTTCCGTTGTCTCTTCGGAACAGACGTAGCTCTCTGCATGCTGAATGACGTGGTAAAACGCGTCTGCCTATATTTTGGTTAACAACCGAGGGTGCGTGTTCCGTCAGCGGCATTTCCGCAGACGACTCCGCAGAGCCAGTTCTGAAAGCTCCGCACACCAGGACTGAATGTTGAACGAAGAAATTGCACCGGTGCACGCAATCACATATTCTGACGGCCGTCTTTTATGGCACAGCAGCACGAAGGTATTTGCGTTCAGGCACGTATCAGAAACAATGTGTGGACGGAGGATGTGTTGGTATTTTCTCTGTACGGCATGCTTCGTGGTAGCTTACTTGCGGATCGCAGGCTTAGCGGTTTCTATACACGACTCGGTATAGGGAGAGAAAGAGAGCGCATCGGAAAACTTGCGTTTTCTGAGATGGAACCAAGTTGCTACGCCTTCTGTTTGTCCACGTGAACACACACGATTCCCCACTGAAAACCAAGCAGAAACCTTTCCACAGGCTCCCATTTAGGTGCACCCACCACCTCGCGCGTACGAACGCAGCTAGAGAAAAGCACCTACATTTTCACACACTGATCCTTAATCAAACGCCTGGCCATACACATGCACATATCCGCAAGCACGCCCACTCCCATCTATGCACAGAGAGACGTACGCGAAACGTGCTTACATGCTTGAGGGTAAACAGGTGTGCGTTGATGGTTGGCGTACTGCATCACGCATACGTGTCTGCACGAGAATATTCTTTTGGAGGGTACGTGCAGATACGTCCCTGTACTTGGACGGCCGTGTGCGTGAAAGCATGTGTGTCTACAAACGATTGTCTGTCCACATGCATGTGCCTTTTTGCAGGCTCCATTCGTGCTTAAGCTGGAGTGAGTGCACAGCTGCGCCGTTTGTTGGCCAGGTTCCGCGTGTTGCACGACGTTGCCCAGTCCTGCATTTCTCACGCGGACAGATTCAAGGGAGCTCTGTATAGACGGCTGTTTCATGTTCACACAAAGGCACCTGGTCGGGTGCATCCCAGATACAGCATCCCAGATTCAGCATCCCCGATACAGCTTCCCGGATACAGCATCCCAAATACAGCATCCTAGATACAGTATCCTAGATACGGCATCCTAGATACGGCATCCTAGATACAGCATTCTAGATACAGTATCCCGGATACAACATCCCAGATACGCCATCCCAGATACAGCATCCCAGATATAGCATCCCATATACAGCATCCTAGGTACAGCGTAATCGATACAGCATCCCAGATACAACATGTCGAGCTGTGCTCCTCTCCCACACCAAGTGCTGATCGTGGGGCTCAGGGTGAGGGGGGGCAGCGAGGGGGTCCGTGGACTGGAATAAGTTTTGTTTGGGGTTTTTCAAACGCCTCTGCTGACACGTCGTGTAAAAACCGATTGCTGCAGTGCTAAGGAATGAACAGGAGGATGAGCAACAGACTGCAGAAACTGCTTGCGTTTTGGTTTATTGAAAAATTCTTATTGAACTCAAAAAGCAATACGATCTTGCAGTGGTCTTCTAATACCTAGTGACAGCTTTTAATGTACTGGTTTGGAACTTTGAGATGAGATTTGAGATGAAGGGCTGTTCCATCGTGGAATATTGCAGGAGTAAATTTCAGGCATTTCAGCATGCCTGGCAGATCTGCAGCTTGATAAAGACCTCAGGCTGTTTGGTTTAATCAGACTTTTGTAGATCCCACCTTCACTGGTCAAAGCACCGGCTGCCAATGTGTTTTCTGGTGTTGTCACTTCTTTCTGACCAAAGACGGCAGAGGCAGCAGCTCTACTGGTGGTGTCTGTTTTATTGAAACATGGGGATCTACAGGAACTTTAACCCGAAAGCTCAGGAAGCTGTGGTCCGTGGTCTATCTTTGTAATGTTTGTAGATTGTTCTGCAACGTTTGTGAGTGTGAACTGCTGTGCAGGTAGAAGGAAGAAAGATGTGTGAGCTAAAGCAGCAGGAAGGCTGCAGCCGTGTAAGCCGGGGGTGCAAGTGGCACGAAACGGGCTGCAGCGGCGGAGCCCTCGGTCCCGGGCCGTCCCGGGCAGGCGCAGCCCGAGCGCTCCCGGCCCCGCTGCCGCTGCCCCGCCGGGGCCGGGGCCGCGCTGCGGGCGGACAGCGCCGCTCTGCGGCCGCCGGCGGCTCCGGGGCGGGAGGGGGGGCGGGGCCCGGTGGCGGGCGCGGACGGGATTGGCTCCTGCGCCGGATGGGCGGGGCCACGCTGCGTAAGTGCGAGGGCGAAGGAGTGCGTGCCGCCGGTGCGGCGGCGGGAGGAGCGCGCGAGGAGCGCGCGAGGAGCGGCGGGGCCGGCGGTGAGCGAGGGGCGGGCGGACACCGGGCAGACCGGCCGGGGCCGCCCCGATCCCGGCTGAGGGGGGAGGCTGGAGGGGGAGGGACGGGCTGGTTTGGGCAGGAGGAAGGCGAAGGGCAGGCAGCCGCAACAGCGCGGCCCCGGGCCGAGCCGAGCAAGGGGCGAGGGGCAAACACGCGGGCGGCTGTGAGGGAAGGGAGCCCCGGGCTGAGCGCTGCGCGGGGCTCGGGCGGGGCCGTGGGGCGGAGGGGGGAGCCCGTGGTGCCACAGGGCAGAGGGAGGAAGGCGAGCGGGAGGGGGCGGCGCCAGGAGGCGCGAGGGGCGGAGGCGGCACTTCCGCCGGGAGGGGCCGGGAACGGGGGGAGCGGCGGAGGAGCCTGAGGGCGGGACGGCGCGGAAGGAGCTTGGGCGGGAAAGGCTGAGGGAGCTCAGGGAGGGGGTGACATCGGGGAGGCTTTGGCGGGAAAGGCTGAGGGACCTCAGGGAGGGGGTGACATCGGGGGAGCTTTGGCGGGAAAGGCTGAGGGACCTCAGGGAGGGGGTGACATCGGGGAGGCTTTGGTGGGAAAGGCTGAGGGACCTCAGGGAGGGGGTGACATCGGGGGGGCTTTGGCGGGAAAGTCTGAGGGACTTCGGGGAGGGGGTGACATCGGGGGGGCTTTGGCGGGAAAGGCTGAGGGACCTCAGGGAGGGGGTGACATCGGGAGGGCTTTGGCGGGAAAGGCTGAGGGACCTCAGGGAGGGGGTGACATCGGGGGGACTTTGGCGGGAAAGGCTGAGGGACCTCGGGGAGGAGATGGCGTCGGGGAGGCTGCAGGGGGCAATGCTGAGGGAGCTCAGGACGGGATGGCACTCAGGTCTGGTTTCAAAGGGAAATGCTGAGGTGCCTTGAGGAATGGACGCTGGGCTGGGAGCTATGAACACATCAGACTGGTTAAGAGAGTGTTCACGACAGAAATTGGTGCAGTGAAGTATTCCAGCAAAGAGCGGGAGAAGAGCCAAACTTAGATCAGGCCTCCTAGGACGCCTGCAGGTTTGGGGACAGGGATGACGAGGTTGTTAATCCGGTCCTAACTGTTTCTTTGTCTGTCCCTCTCTTACAGCACCTGACTGAATGGAGGAGCAAGTGGACGGGAAGTTCCTGCGCCACACACAGATCACATTTATCGCTCTCGCCCTCAGAGACCCGGAGATCCAAACCGTTCACATCGTGCCTTGAAGCAGCCTGTGCTCAGGCGCTTCTCCCAGGGAGAAGGCGGAATGGCAGTGACCGGCCACGTTAAGCCACAGGGTGCACACCGTGCAGCTGTCAAGCCCAGCTCTGCGTTAGCTCACACCTGCGGTTTTGCGCCGCACACGCACATTTGAGTTGTCGCTGGTTGTTGCAGCGTTTGGCTTTGGTGAGGACAGCGTGTGTTTGTCAGCAGTTGGTGTAGGTGGGATCTGGAGGAGAAAGCGATATTTCCGTGCCAGAACTGGTTGGTGTTTGCATGGTATTGGGGTGGTTGTTCCCGCAGGTGATGAGTGCTGGAGTATTATTGCAGGATGAGGGGATTTTGGAGGCTTGTCTGTGAGATGCACTAGAGGCAGCAGCTGAAAGCGAAAGGCTGAGATTTGAAGGGTTTGTCGATGGGTTTGGGGCGGTTGTCAGCTGAAGAGTTGGCTGTTTGCAGGTGAGGTGTAGGGCAGAGGGTGAAGCTGACTTTGCCTGGGCAGCGCAACTGGCTGGGTGTGCAGAGCTGAGGAGAGCGGGCTGCTGCGGGTGACCCTAAAGCTGGAGAACCAGCCGGCAGCTCCAGACGCTCCCGCTGCCGGGCAGGGCCGTGCAGGCCAGTGCCCTGGGGCACAGCGACGTGACCCTCCGCAAGTACCAAAGAGCAGGTGAGGACCGTGGGCATTTGTACTGAGCTGTGACATCTCTAACCCGTGACATTGGGGTCCAGCCTGAGCAGGGCACGTGCGGAAGCTGTGCTGCAGGGAGGGCAGAGCTGAGGGGAAGGGCTGTGCCAGGGGCTGGTGCCAAGGCAAGGTGGGCGCGCTGTGGGGTGTGGGGGGGTGTCAGCCCCGGACTCAGCCCCTGTCTGACTGTAGTGCCCTTGGGCTGGTGTAGCTCAGTCCTCTGTGTGTTTCTCTTCAGGGGGAGCAGCATGCAAAGGAAAAGCAAGGAAGGAGGTGAACCCATGAGGAAGAGTGATGGATAAAGAGGGTTGGAGCGCACCTGCCAGTCAAGAGGGATCAAGAAAGAAGACACCAGTGGTGGAACCGCAGGTCAGGAGAGCTCAAGGAGGGAGAAAGGTGACTGTGGCCGTATGGGTTTTTCTAGCTCACACACCAATGAAAACAGTTTGGATTATAAAAGAAATGTATGCAAAACCGATAATTAAAGGCAGAGAATGTTTATATGCTATGTATGGGGTAGACCTGAAGGTATATTTCTTCCTACAACGAAGGAGAATTCGTAATACATGCTGCTGTCAGCAACGACCAGTAAGCGACAAGACTCTATTTACTGATGCCTCTGGTCGCTCACATAAAGTTGTAATTACATGGCTAAACTCAGATACCCAGTGCTGCAAACACAAGGTAGAAAAAGAGACCAAGAGTCAAACAAGTTCTTGAGCTGACAGCTGTTAGGATCGCTTTGAGGTGTTCTGTAACAAGCCTTTGAATGTTGTAACTGGCTCATATTATGCGGCTGGCATACTTAACCGCCTGGAAGCTTCTTTTCTTAAGGAAGAGGATAATCCTCTTTTGATGGCTGAAATGAGAATGCTATGGTTTCTAATAAATCATAGACATCATAGGTATTATGCAATGCACACCCGCTCTCGCAGTGGCCCTTCCAGGACCACTTGCGGAAGGCAGTAGGAGGGCCGATGCACGAGCTGTGCCGCTCACTGTGCCTAAAGCCTTGGAGCAAGCTAAATGATCACATAAATTCTTTCACCAGAGTGCAAAGGCGTTAAAACGACAACTTCAAATGACAGTGGATCAGGCCAGGAGCGTTCTTATGTCCTGCCCTGATTGCCAACAGTTGGCACCCGCGCCATCCACAGAGGGTGTTAATCCAGGAGGGGTTACTGCCAATGAAGTACGGCCAGCGGATGTAACGCATTGTTCTGAATTGGGTAAATACGTACGTGTTTCTGTAGACGCTCATTCCAGATTTCTCGTTGCTGCTGCACGCGCTGGTGAAAGAGCACGAGACGTCTGTAACATTGGTTGGCATGTTTTGCTGTTTGAGGAGTTCCACGATCTGTAAAACCAGAGGAAAGCAGAATGCACACTCGATTAGAGGAGCGATCCCCCAGCACGCTGTAATAGAAGTGCCTGCTTTTTAACACTTTCAAAACAGTGTTAAAGAGTCTGTTTGACGACTTTTCGGTATCATTTCTGGCGACGAGGATGGGATAATCTGCCTGACCTCCCGTGGATCCCAGGATCTCTGGGACCTTGTGCCGGCACCGGGGAATTCCTGGAAGGGACCACAGCTCCTCGGACCAGCTCGGGACGCGGGTAAAACCCCATCAATGAGATAAGGCACTTTCATTGTCTGGTTGCGTTGGCACGCTGCCTGCGCGAGACGTGGGCGACAGCAGCGCGTTGGGTCTGCGCATTCGCGTCTGCGCATTTCGGTAAACTGGGTAACTTAAAAAAAGAAAGAAATAAAAAATTAAAGAGGAAAATGAGAAAACAATAAATTAAAGAGAAAAATGAGGGAACAGCAATTTGATAAAGGTACCTGTAATGATTTTGCTGTTTGTGCCTTAGCAATTGTATAATTGTTTCTGGCTTTAGTGGTTTGTTGTTGTTGTTACTTGTGTCTTGGGGGATTTTATAGTCCAGTACTTAGGGTTCACCAATTGTCTGTTATTGTGATTGTGAAGTAGGTAGTGGACAATCGGCAGGAGGATTCGTGAGAAATCCCTCCCAGGCTGTGTTTTCTGACATTGGAAAAGGATCGTTTGCTGTTCAACAGGGCATCAACCAGGGAGAATCTGATTGAATATTGTAATTAATGGTGGCCACTGTAAATAATATTAATATGCTTCACAGGTCTAGGTGGGTATACTTTGAGATCTGTAGTATAGTAATGTGCTACATGTAATATATAGTAAGATATCTATTTTAAATCATATATTGCCTATTACATAAGGCATGTTACACAATACATAATGTTACATATGCATTGTCTTTATCCCCTTCAGATCCATTTGTTTTGAAAAAGGATAATCAGGGAAAGAAATGCAAACCAGTAAAAGGTTTGTTGAAGAACAGCTATTGGTGTAGAATACACAGAGAACATGAGATCAAAATTGTCCCTCGGTCAGTCCAGGGTGGGATCCTGATATCCTTATATCGGGGCACAGGCTGCATTGGTATCGCCAGTGCATTTTATACGGGATTAGACACGCTGCGCCTAAAGCTGTAAATACGCCAAAACCTTCTGAGATTAAACAGGATCGTGAGGAGTCTCCCACGGAGTTTTTACACCGTCTTAAACCGACAGCTCAGAAATATATTAATATAGATCCTGACTTGGAGAACAGAGAATGAGAATTCTTAGTTGACTGGGAGCTCATTATTCTGTGTTAAACACTATGCAGGGAATATTAAGTAGCGATTCTGTAACAGTTATGGGAGCCACAAAAATTGCGAAACACGGCCCTTTAACCTGCTGCTTAGAATGTTTGTATGTGGAGTCTGTACTTATTGATTGTGTACCATGTGTCTTCTCTTGTGCACAACGAATGGTTGAAAAAAGCTTTAATGGTGCAATGGCTGTGCAGTGACACGCTGCTATGGCTGCAATTGTTAAACAAAGAAGGGGAGATGTGGCAGGGTTGTGACATCAGGCCCGTGAGAAATTGCAAGAGTCACAGTGTGAGAACAAGCGCTGGTGGAACAACACAAGCAGCAAGGACTGTGTGGGACATGAACCATCAGGGACAGAGGGATTGGTACATGAGGGACAGAGGGATTGATACGGGGTTGGTACATGAGGGACAGAGGGATTGATACGCGGTGGGTACATCAGGGACAGAGGGATTGATACAGGATCGGTACATCAAGGACAGAGGTCCGCGATGTTTCAAATGCAAACCTGAGTTTGTATTAAATGTCTCTCTGCATCTTAAAGAGAGTCTGTGCCTCATCTGCTACACCCCTTTATCTGTTTCCCAAATTACGATTTCGACTGTATTTACCGTTGTAAAAACAAAGCTTTCCCCCCTTAATTTTTGTCACGTGTTGTAGTTAGAATTAATAGAGATATTGGAGCCCATCGT
The DNA here is from genome assembly GCF_963082525.1 of Nesoenas mayeri. Classification (NCBI taxonomy): domain Eukaryota; kingdom Metazoa; phylum Chordata; class Aves; order Columbiformes; family Columbidae; genus Nesoenas; species Nesoenas mayeri. The sequence goes on from NC_137571.1 coordinate 921,703, forward strand.
AGCTAAACTGGAAAAAGACAGCAGCCGTGTGTATTTTTAAATAAAGACTAAATCAAGTGTGCTAGCTCATTATCTTTAAGTGTTTTACTGTGATCACGTCTCTCCCAAGGTTTTGTGTCTGTTGTATCAAGGCCTGACACCCACGGCCACAGTGGATGAATCACCATGGGCACAACACCAGGAACCTGCCTGTTCGTGTCCAGGATATCCACTCCAGCAGACACGTTTTAATTGGTACTTGCATTATGGATTAGATGCAACAAAAATCCATACTTTCTTTTGTCCTTTGCTATAGAGGAGGGGGTTGAACTTTTCTAGAGCAGATTCAATCACTTGTTGTAAAGCAATGAAATAAATAACTTAGGCTTTTTCTATGGATAAACAACATTTAATTCAATTCCTTAATTGTATTCCTTAAACACTTGTTCGTTAGACCATAAGCAAAACAGCGCTGGGTGTTAGTTTGTTAGTAGGCCCTTATTATGTGGTTGGTTAACCCTGAAAATGTTAGCTCCCTCTATCAATATAACCTCATAAACAAGTTTCAAAATTTTTATGTAGAACTTACCCACCTTTTCCTTTTTGCAGGTTCAGAGCCCGAGCCTCATTTGGTTGTATCTGTAAACATCAAACATCTCAGCACAAATCACACCTGTATTTCTCACAGACAGAAGTGCCTGATCTCCACAGCTTGCCTGGCAGTGCGGAGAGCAGGAAGTGCGGTGAGTCCTGGGCCTTTGGGGACATTTCACCCTGTTTTGTGTCCCAGTCCCTCCCTGCTCCCTCCTCTTTCCTGCTGTGCCCTTCTTCCTCTTTATCTTTTCTCCCTCTGGCCCTCTGCTGCTTCCTCACCTATTCCCCCACCTTTCTGAATCTCTGTGCAGGGTTTCTCGTATCTCCCTCTCCGTCTCCACCCCTCTGTGTTCTCATCATCCCTGGTTTCTCTTTGTCGTCATTCTTGTCTGTTTCTCTGTCCCGCTCCGTGCCCCATCATTTCTCACTGTATCCCTCTGTCCTACTCCCTGCGCCTATTCCTGCCCCTCTTCTTTTTCACTCCCTCTCCCTCTTGCTGCCCACCCCAGGACTGTTTCCCAATTTCTATCCTGCCCCAACCCTTATTGTTCTTTCTCTCTCCTGCTCCCTCTCTGTCTTTCTGCCTGTCTGCCCTTTCCCTGCTGCTTCTTTCTCCATCTCTGTCCAGACTACTGCCCCTTTTCCTTCTTGATGTCTTTCTGTCCTGTTTGTCTTTCTGTCTTCCTTGCCTGTTCCCAGCCCCATCCCCTCTCGCTGTATCTTCCCTGTCCAGCTGGCTCTGCCTTTTCTTGGTCTTCTCATCCTCTTTCCTGCTCCTCAGCCCTCTTTTCCTCTTCCTCCAGCTCATTGCTGCATGTTTTCCCTTTCCAGTCTCTTCATTTTGATCTAAACTTTGCTTTGTTTCTCAGTCCCTTTGTTCTCTTCCCTTCCTGTTGCCTCTCAGTGGGCAGTGACGACCTGGTTCAGAGACAGCACGGTGACCACATCCCAGGTCGCTCGGTCCATCAGCACACAGATGCCACTGTGGTGGACAGCAAATGGCGTTTATTAACAAGTAACACAGCGTTATATACCTTAGGTTTACAATGTCACGTCCATCTGCTTGCCTCACATACTCCTACCTATTTAGGGAGGGGCTACTATCTTTCTGTACAGCGCGAGATCTTCTGGCCGCCAGACCCTAACTACCTACCAGTATGTGACACAACACCCCTGGACACCGTTTGTGTCACAAACGCCCCTGGACAGGGTGTGTCTCACAAACCCCATTGGACAGCATGTGTCACAAGCCCCCCTGGAAACTGTGTATGTCCAAAATATCCCTGGACAGTGTGTGTGGTGTGTGTGTCACAAACCCCCCTGGACAGCGTGTGTGTCACAAAACCCATTGGAAAGGGTGTGTGTCACAAACACCCCTGGACAGTGTGTGTGTCACAAACCCCATTGGACAGGGTGTGTGTCACAAACGCCCCTGGACAGGGTCTGTGTCACAAACGCCCCTGGACAGCGTGTGTCTCACAAACCCCATTCAACAGTGTGTGTGTCACAAACCCCATTGGACAGGGTGTGTGTCAAAAACACTCCTGAACACCTTTTGTGTCACAACCGCCCCTGGACTGGGTGTGTGTCACAAACCCCATTGGACAGTCTGTGTGTCACAAACCCCATTAGACATTGTGTGTGTCACAAACACCCCTGGACACCCTTTGTGTCACAAACGCCCCTGGACAACGTGTGTGTCACCAACCCCATTGGACAGGTTGTGTGTCACAAACACCCCTGGACAGGGTCTGTGTCAAAAAACACCCCTGTAAAGTATGTGTATCAGAAACACCCCTGGACAGAGTGCGTCTCACAAACCCCATTGCACTTTGTTAGTATCAGAAAGCCCATTGGACAGCGTGTGTCTCACAAACCCCATTAGAAAGGGTGTGTTTCACAAACACCCTGGACACCGTTTTGTCACAAACGTTTCTGGACAGGGTGTTTGTCACAAACCCCATTGGACAGTGTGTGTCTCACAAACCCCATTGGACAGCATGTGTGTTTCACAAAGCCAATTGGACAGCGTGTGTGTCACAAACCCCATTGGACAGGTTTTGTGTCACAAACACCCCTGGACACCGTTTTTGTCACAAACGTTTCTGTACAGGGTGTGTTTCAGAAGCCCCATTGAACAGTGTATGTGTCACAAATCCCATTGCACAGCGTGCATGTCATAAACTCCATTGGACAGTGTGAGTTCCACAAATCGCATTGGACAGGTTGTGTGTCACAAACACCCATGGACACCGTTTCTGTCACAAACACCCCTGGAGATGCTGTGTGTCACAAACGCCCCCGGACAATGTGTGTCACAAATGCCCCTGGACAGGGTGTGTGTCACAAACCGTGTTGGAGTTTGTGTGTGTCACAAACCCCATTGCACATTGTGTGTGTAACAAATCCCATTGGACAGTCTGTGTGTCACAAACCCCATTGGACAGTGTGTGTGTCACAAACACGCCTGGACACCGTTTGTGTCACAAACGCCCCTCGACAGGGTGTGTGCAACATACCCCATTGGACAGTGTGTCTGTCACAAACCCCATTGGACAGCTTGTGTGTCACAAACACCCTGGGACACCATTAGTGTCACAAACGCCCCTGGACAGGGTGTGTGTCACAAACGCCACTGGACAGCGTATCTGTCACAAACCCCATTGGACTGGGTGTGTGTCACAAACACACCTGGACACTGTGTGTGTCACAAACGCCGCTGGACAGAGTGCGTGTCACCAACCCCATTGGACAGCTTGTGTGTCACAAACACCCCTGGACACCATTTGTGTCACAAATGCCCCTGGACAGCGTGTGTGTGTGTCACAAACCCCATTGGACAGTGTGTGTGTCACAATCCCCATTGGATAGCCTGTGTGTCACAATCCCCTTTGGACAGCCTGTGTGTCACAAACTCACTTTGGACAACGTGTGTGTCACAAGCACAACTGGAAAGCTTGTGTCACAACCCCCCATGGAAACTGTGAGTGTCACAAGCACCCCTGGACTGACTGTGTGTCACAAACCCTATTGGAGAGTGTGTGTGTCACAAACCCCATTGGACAGCGTGTGTGTCACAAACCCCCCTGGACAGCGTGTGTGTCAAAACTCTCCCTGGACAGTGTGTGTATCACAAAAACCAATGGACAGTGTGTGTGTCGCAGACACCATTGGACAGGGTGTGTGTCATAAACGCCCCTGGACTGCGAGTGTGTCACAAACCACATTGGAGAGTGTGTGTGTCACAAACTCTATTGCACAGCGTGTGTGTCACAAACGCCCCTGGACAGTGTGTGTGTCACAAACCCCATTGGACAGCGTCTGTGTCACAAACCCCATTGGACAGGGTGTGTTTCACAACCCCATTGGAGAGCGTGTGTGTCACGAACCCTATTGGACAGTGTGTGTGTCACAAAGCCCATAAACAGTGTCCGTACCACAAAACCAATTGGACAGCGTGTGTGTCACAAACTCCCATGGATAGTGTGTGTGTCACAAAACCCATTGGACAGCGTGTGTGTCACAGAGCCCATGGGTCAGCCTGTGGGTCACAAACACCGTTGGACTGTGTATGTGTCAAAAACCCCATTAGATAGAGTATGTGTCATAAAAGCCATCGGACAGCTTGTGTCACACTCCCCCCCCGGACAGCATGTGTGTCACAAACACCCCTTGACAGCATGTGTGTCACAAACTCCCCTGTACACCGTGTGTGTCACAAACGCCCGTGGACAGTATGTGTGTATCAAAGCCCATGGGACAGTGTGTGTGTCACAAACCCCATTGGAGAATGTGTGTGCCACAAAGCCCATTGGACAGCCTGTGTGTCACAAAACCCCCTGGAGACTGTGTGTGTCACAAAGACCATTGGACACCATGTGTGTTCACAAACCCCCTGGACACTGTGTGTGTCACAAACCCCATTGGACAGCGTGTGTCACAACCCCACCTGGACAGTGTGTGTGTCACAAACCCCTTTTGACAGTGTGTGTGTCACAAACCCACCTGGACAGCGTGTGTGTCACAGGCCCCAAAGGACAGTGTCTGTGTCAAACCCCCATGGACGGTGTGTGTGTGAGAACTACCCTTGGACATTGTCTGTGTCACAAACCCCACTGGACAGTGTGTGTGTCACTTAGCCCTTTGGACAGTGTGTGGTTCACCAGCCCCATTGGACAGCGTGTGTGTCACAAACCCCATTGGACAGTTTGTGTCACAACTCCCCCTGGACATTGTGTGTATCACAAACACCCCTGGACAGTGTGTGTGTCACAAACCCCATTGGACAGTGTGTGTGTCACAAACCCCATTGGACAGTGTGTGTCAAAACCCCCCCTTGACATTGTGTGTATCACAAACACCCCTGGACAGTGTGTGTGTCACAAACCCCATTGGACAGCGTGTGTGTTCACAAACCCCATTGGACAGCATGTGAGTCACAAACAGCATTGGACTCCGTGTGTGTCACAAAACTCTCCTGGACAGTGTGTGTGTCACAAACCCCACTGGACACACAGATGACTACAGTAAAAAACCAACACTGAAGGTATGCAGGTCTTTATTTCTTCTAGTTGAGGGGATCAATAAGAGATTTAGCTGCTTGCACTGTTTTTGTTACTCACACACTGATGATCTAGTATAGAAGCTACAAACCTCACAAGAAGCAGACCCAGAACCTCATTTAAGTGCCCTAAGGTCAAATTAAGAAGTCACTTAGCTAGTTTTTTCAGTGACCCCCCTGCTCTGAGATTCCTCCTTGCACAGTGACTATCAACACCAGAAGGAAAATTTACTTTAGACATTAGACAGCGTGTGTGTAAGAAATCCCATTGCACAGCGTGTGTGTCACAATCCCCCTGGAAACTGTGCGTGTCACAAACACCCCTGGACAGGGTGTGTGTAAAAATCCCATTGGACTGCATGTGTGTCACAAACCCCTTTGGACAGCGTGTGTGTTACAATCCACCTGGAAACTGGGTGTGTCACAAACACCCCTGGACAGGGTGTGTGTCACTAACGCCATTGGACAGCCTGTGTGTCACAAACCCCATTGGACAGTGTGTGTTTCACAAACCCCATTGGACACTATGTGTGTCACAAACCCCCCTGGACAGCGTGTTTGTCAGAAACCCCATTGGACAGGCTGTGTGTCACAAACTCCCCTGGACAGCATGGTTGTCAAAAACCTCATTGGACAGCGTATGTGTCACAAATACGCCTGGACAGAGTGTGTGTCACAAACCCAATTGCACAGTGTGAGGGTCACAAACACCGTTGGACTGTGTGTGTGTCACAAACCTCATTGGACAGCGTGTGTGTCTCAAACACCCCTGGACAGTGTGTTTGTAACAAATTCCATTGGAGAGAGTGTGTGTCACAAACCCAATTGGGTAGTTTGTGTGTCACAAACCCCATTGGACAGCGTGTGTGTCACAAACCCAGTTGGACAATGTGTGTCAAAACCCCCCTTGACAGTGTGTGTATCACAAACACCCTTGAACAGTGTGTGTGGCACAAACCCAATTGGACAATGTGTGTGCCACAAACCCTCCTGGACAGTGTGTATTACAAACCCCATTGGATATTTTATGTGTCACAAACACCGTTGGACTGTGTGTGTGTCACAAACCCCATTAGACAGAGTGTGTGTCACAAAAGCCATTGTACAGCTTATGTCACACCCCTCCCTGGACAGCGTGTGTGTCACAAACCCCATTGGACAGTATGTGTGTCAAACATCGAATGTACACCGTGTGTGTCACAAACCCCATTGTACAATGAGTCTGTCTCAAACCCCTGTGGACATTGTGTGTGTCAAAACACCACTGGACAGTGTGCGTGTCACAAACCCCATTGTACTGTGTGTGTGTCACAAACCCCATTGGACAGAGTGTGTGTCACAAACCCAATTGGACAGTGTGTGTGTCACAAACCCCATTGGACAGCCTGTGTGTCACAAACCCCATTGGACAGCGTGTGTGTCACAAACCCAGTTGGACAGTGTGTGTGAAAACCCCCCTTGACAGTGTGTGTATCACAAACACCCTTGGACAGTGTGTGTGGCACAAACCCAATTGGACAATGTGTGTGTCACAGACCCCCTTAGACAGTGTGTGTGTCACAAACACCATTGTACTCTGTGTGTGTCACAAACCCTCCTGGACAGTGTGTGTGTCACCAACCCCATTGGACAGCGTGTGTGTCACAAAGCCCATCGGACAAAGTATGTGTCACGAATCCCATAGGACAGTGTGTGTGACACCAACCTCATTGGACAGTGTGTGTGTCAGAAACACCTTTGAACAACGTGTGTGTCACAAACCCCATAGGACAGTGTGTGTGACACAAACACCAGTGGACATTGTGTGTGTCACAAACCCGATTAGACAGTGTGTGTGTCACAAACCCCTCTGGACAGCGTGTTTGTCAGAAACCCCATTGGACAGCGTGTGTCACAACCCCACCTGGACAGCATGTGTGTCACAAACCCACCTGGACAGCGTGTGTGTCACAAACCCCGCTGGATAGTGTGTGTGTCATTTAGCCCTTTGGACAGTGTGTGGTTCACCAGCCCCATTGGACAGTGTGTGTGTCACAAACCCCATTGGACAGTTTGTGTCACAACCCGCCCTGGACATTGTGTGTATCACAAACACCCCTGGACAGCTTGTGTGTCACAAACCCATTGGACAACGTGAGTGTCACCAACCCCATTGCACACGGTGTGTGTCACAAACCCCATTGGACAGCCTGTGTGTCACAAACACACCTGGACACTGTTTGTGTCACAAACGTTTCTGGACAGGGTTTGTGTCACAAACCCCATTGGACAGCGTGTGTGTCACAAATCTCATTGGACAGTGTGTGTTTCCCAATCCCCATTGGACAGGGTGTGTGTCACAAACCCCATTGGACAGGGTGTGTGTCACAAACGCCCCTGGACAGGGTGTGTGTCACAAACGCCCCTGGACAGCGTGTGTGTCACAAACCCCATTGCACAGCGTGTGTGTCACAAACACCCCTGGACACCGTTTGTGTCACAAACGTTTCTGGACAGCATGTGTGTCACAAACCCCATTGGACAGCATGTGTGTCACAAACGCCATTGGACAGGGTTTGTGTCACAAACCCCATTGGACAGCGTGTTTATCACAAACACCCCTGGACACCATTTGTGTTACAATCGCCCTTGGACAGGGAGTGTGTCACATACCCCATTGGAGAGTGTGTGTGTCACAAACCCCATTGGACAGAGTTTGTGTCACAAACCCCATTGGACAGCGTGTTTGTCACAAACACCCCTGGACACCATTTGTGTTACAATCGCCCTTGGACAGGGAGTGTGTCACATACCCCATTGGAGAGTGTGTGTGTCACAAACCCCATTGGACAGAGTTTGTGTCACAAACCCCATTGGACAGCGTGTTTGTCACAAACACCCCTGGACACCATTTGTGTTACAATCGCCCTTGGACAGGGAGTGTGTCACATACCCCATTGGAGAGTGTGTGTGTCACAAACCCCATTGGACAGGGTGTGTGTCACAAACACCCCTGGACAGGGTTTGTGTTACAAACCACATTGGAGAGTGTGTGTGTCACAAACTCTATTGCACAGCGTGTCTGTCACAAACCTTATTGGACAGCCCGTGTGTCACAAACCCCATTGGACAGCGTGTGTTAAAAACCCACCCTGACAGCATTGTTGTCACAAACCCCATTGGACAGTGTGTGTGTCACAAACCTCATTGGACAGTGTGTGTGTCACAAACGCCCCTGGACACTGTATGTGTTACAAACACCCCTGGACAATGTGTGTGTCTACAAACGCCCCTGGACAGCTTGTGTGTCACAAACCCATTGGACAACGTGAGTGTCACCAACCCCATTGGACAGCGTGTGTGTCACAAACCCCCATGGACAGTGTGTGTGTCACAAACGCCATTGAACAGAGTGTGTCACAAACCCCATTGGACAGGGTGTGTGTCACAAAGCCCATTGGACACTGTGTGTGGTGCAAACACCATTGGACAGTGTATGTGTCACAAACCCCATTGGAATGCGTTTGTCACAACCCCCACTGGAATCTATGTGTGTCAAAAACAGCCCTGGACAGCGTGTGTGTCACAAACTTAATTGGAAGGATTTTGTGTAACAAACACGCCTGGACACCGTTTGTGTCACAATCGCCCCTGGACAGGGTGTGTCACAAACTCCATTGGACAGCATGTGTGTTACAAACCCCATTGGGCAGTGTGTGAGTCACAAACCTCATTGGACAGAGTGTTTGTCACAAACACCCCTGGACACCGTTTGTGTCACACACGGCCCTGGACAGCGTGTCTGTCACAAACCTTATTGGACAGCCCGTGTGTCATAAACCCCATTGGACAGCGTGTGTTAAAAACCCACCCTGACAGCATTGTTGTCACAAACCCCATTGGACAGTGTGTGTGTCACAAACCTCATTGGACAGTGTGTGTGTCACAAACGCCCCTGGACACTGTGTGTTACAAACACCCCTGGACAATGTGTGTGTCTACAAACGCCCCTGGACAGCTTGTGTGTCACAAACCCATTGGACAACGTGAGTGTCACCAACCCCATTGGACAGCATGTGTGTCACAAACCCCCATGGACAGTGTGTGTGTCACAAACGCCATTGAACAGAGTGTGTCACAAACCCCATTGGACAGTGCGTGTCACAAACACCCCTGGACACTTTCTTTGTCACAAACACCCCTGGACAGCGTGTGTGTCACAAACGCCCCTGGACAGTTCCTCTGTCACAAACCCCATTGGACAGTGTGTGTGTCACTAACCCCATTGGACAGCCTGTGTGTCACAAACCCCATTGGCTAGCATGTGTGTCATGAACCCCATTGAACAGGGTGTATGTCACAAACCCCATTGGACAGCCTGTGTTTCACAAACCCCATTGGGCAGCGTGTGTGTCACAAACCCCATTGTACAGGATGTGTGTCACAAACCCCTGGACAGCGTGTGTGTCACAACTCCCCGTGGACAGTTTGTGAGTCACAAACCTGATTTGACAGCTTGTGTGTCACAAACCCCACTGGACAGCGTGTGTGTCAGAAACACCATTGGGCAGTGTATGTCAAAACCCCCCCTGGACAGCGTGTGTGTCACAAACCCCCCTGGACAGTGTGTGTGTCACTAACCCCATTGGACAGTGTGTGTGTCGCAAACCCCATTGAACACCGTGTGTGTCACAAACCCCATTGGACAGGGTGTGTGTCACAGCCCTCCCCCTGGACAGTGTGTGTATCACAAAGCCCATTGGACACTGTGTGTGGTACAAACACCATTGGACAGTGTATGTGTCACAAATCCCATTGGAATGCGTTTGTCACAACCCCCACTGGAATCTATGTGTGTCAAAAACAGCCCTGGACAGCGTGTGTGTCACAAACTCGATTGGAAGGATTTTGTGTGACAAACACCCCTGGACATCGTTTGTGTCACAATCGACCCTAGACAGGGTGTGTCACAAACTCCATTGGACGGCGTGTGTGTTACAAACCCCATTGGACAGTGTGTGAGTCACAAACCTCATTGGACAGAGTGTTTGTCACAAACACCCCTGGACACCATTTGTGTCACAAACACCCCTGGACACCGTTTGTGTCACACACGGCCCTGGACAGCGTGTCTGTCACAAACCTTATTGGACAGCCCGTGTGTCACAAACCCCATTGGACAGCGTGTGTGTCACAAACCCCATTGGACAGGGTGTGTGTCACAGCCCCCGCCCTGGACAGTGTGTGTATCACAAAGCCCATTGGACACTGTGTGTGGTACAAACACCATTGGACATTGTATGTGTCACAAATCCCATTGGAATGCGTTTGTCACAACCCCCACTGGAATCTATGTGTGTCAAAAACAGCCCTGGACAGTGTGTGTGTCACAAACTCGATTGGAAGGATTTTGTGTAACAAACACCCCTGGACACCGTTTGTGTCACAATCGCCCCTGGACAGGGTATGTCACAAACTCCATTGGACGGCGTGTGTGTTACAAACCCCATTGGGCAGTGTGTGAGTCACAAACCTCATTGGACAGAGTGTTTGTCACAAACACCCCTGGACACCATTTGTGTCACAAACACCCCTGGACACCGTTTGTGTCACACACGGCCCTGGACAGCGTGTCTGTCACAAACCTTATTGGACAGCCCGTGTGTCACAAACCCCATTGGACAGCGTGTGTTAAAAACCCACCCTGACAGTATTGTTGTCACAAACCCCATTGGACAGTGTGTGTGTCACAAACCTCATTGGACAGTGTGTGTGTCACAAACGCCCCTGGACACTGTGTGTGTTACAAACACCCCTGGACAATGTGTGTGTCTACAAACGCCCCTGGACAGCTTGTGTGTCACAAACCCATTGGACAACGTGAGTGTCACCAACCCTATTGGACAGAGTGTGTGTCACAAACCCCATTGGACAGTGCGTGTCACAAACACCCCTGGACACTTTCCTTGTCACAAACACCCCTGGACACCGTTTATGTCACAAACGCCCCTGGACAGTTCCTCTGTCACAAACCCCATTGGACAGCCTGTGTTTCACAAACCCTATTGGCTAGCATGTGTGTCATGAACCCCATTGAACAGGGTGTATGTCACAAACCCCATTGGACAGCCTGTGTTTCACAAACCCCATTGGGCAGTGTGTGTGTCACAAACCCCATTGTACAGGATGTGTGTCACAAACCCCTGGACAGCGTGTGTGTCACAACTCCCCGTGGACAGTTTGTGAGTCACAAACCTGATTTGACAGCTTGTGTGTCACAAACCCCACTGGACAGCGTGTGTGTCACAAACCCCCCTGGACAGTGTGTGTGTCACTAACCCCATTGGACAGTGTGTGTGTCGCAAACCCCATTGAACACCGTGTGTGTCACAAACCCCATTGGACAGGGTGTGTGTCACAGCCCCCCCCCTGGACAGTGTGTGCATCACAAAGCCCATTGGACACTGTGTGTGGTACAAACACCATTGGACAGTGTATGTGTCACAAATCCCATTGGAATGCGTTTGTCACAACCCCCACTGGAATCTATGTGTGTCAAAAACAGCCCTGGACAGCGTGTGTGTCACAAACTCGATTGGAAGGATTTTGTGTGACAAACACCCCTGGACATCGTTTGTGTCACAATCGCCCCTGGACAGAGTGTGTCACAAACTCCATTGGACGGCGTGTGTGTTACAAACCCCATTGGACAGTGTGTGAGTCACAAACCTCATTGGACAGAGTGTTTGTCACAAACACCCCTGGACACCATTTGTGTCACAAACACCCCTGGACACCGTTTGTGTCACACACGGCCCTGGACAGCGTGTCTGTCACAAACCTTATTGGACAGCCCGTGTGTCACAAACCCCATTGGTCAGGGTGTGTGTCACAAACCCCATTGGACTGGGTGTGTGTCACAAACACAACTGGACACCGTGTGTGTCAGAAACGTCCCTGGACAGGGTGTCTGTCACAAGCACAATTGGAGAGTGTTTGTGTCACAAACTCCATTGGAGAGTGTGTGTGTCACAAACGCCACCAGACAGCATGTGGGTCACAAACAACATTGGAGAGTGTGTGTGTCACAAACCCCACTAGACAGCATGTGTGTCACAAACCCCATTAGACAGTGTGTGTCACACCGCCCCCTGGAAAATGTGTGGAATGACAAACCCCACTGGACAGGGTTTGTGTCACAAACCCCTGGACAGTTTGTCTGTCACAAACCCCAGTTGGCAGCGTGTTTGTCACAAACTCCATTGGACAGCGTGTGTGTCACAAACACCATTGGACAGCGTGTGTCACAAACCCCCCTGGAGAGTGTGTATTTCACATACCCCATTGGACAGGCTGTGTGTCCCAAACCCCATTGAACAGCGTGTGTGTCACAAACCCCATTGGACAGTGTGTGTTTCACAACCCCATTGGAGAGCGTGTGTGTCACGAACCCTATTGGACAGTGTGTGTGTCACAAAGCCCATAAACAGTGTCCGTACCACAAAACCAATTGGACAGCGTGTGTGTCACAAACCCCCAGGGACGGTGTGTGTGTCACAAAACCCATTGGACAGCGTGTGTGTCACAGAGCCCATGGGTCAGCCTGTGGGTCACAAACACCGTTGGGCTGTGTATGTGTCAAAAACCCCATTAGATAGAGTATGTGTCATAAAAGCCATCGGACAGCTTGTGTCACACCCCCCCCCGGACAGCATGTGTGTCACAAACACCCTTTGACAGCATGTGTGTCACAAACTCCCCTGTACACCGTGTGTGTCACAAACGCCCGTGGACAGTATGTGTGTATCAAAGCCCATGGGACAGTGTGTGTGTCACAAACCCCATTGGAGAATGTGTGTGCCACAAAGCCCATTGGACAGCCTGTGTGTCACAAAACCCCCTGGAGACTGTGTGTGTCACAAAGACCATTGGACACCATGTGTGTTCACAAACCCCCTGGACACTGTGTGTGTCACAAACCCCATTGGACAGCGTGTGTCACAACTCCACCTGGACAGTGTGTGTGTCACAAACCCCTTTTGACAGTGTGTGTGTCACAAACCCACCTGGACAGCGTGTGTGTCACAGGCCCCAAAGGACAGTGTCTGTGTCAAACCCCCATGGACGGTGTGTGTGTGAGAACTACCCTTGGACATTGTCTGTGTCACAAACCCCGCTGGACAGTGTGTGTGTCACAAATCCCATTGGACAGTTTGTGTCACAACTCCCCCTGGACATTGTGTGTATCACAAACACCCCTGGACAGTGTGTGTGTCACAAACCCCATTGGACAGTGTGTGTGTCACAAACCCCATTGGACAGTGTGTGTCAAAACCCCCCCTTGACATTGTGTGTATCACAAACACCCCTGGACAGTGTGTGTGTCACAAACCCCATTGGACAGCGTGTGTGTTCACAAACCCCATTGGACAGCATGTGAGTCACAAACAGCATTGGACTCCGTGTGTGTCACAAAACTCTCCTGGACAGTGTGTGTGTGTTACAAACCCCACTGGACACACAGATGACTACAGTAAAAAACCAACACTGAAGGTATGCAGGTCTTTATTTCTTCTAGTTGAGGGGATCAATAAGAGATTTAGCTGCTTGCACTGTTTTTGTTACTCACACACTGATGATCTAGTATAGAAGCTACAAACCTCACAAGAAGCAGACCCAGAACCTCATTTAAGTGCCCTAAGGTCAAATTAAGAAGTCATTTAGCTGGTTTTCTCGGTGACCCCCCTGCTCTGAGGTTCCTCCTTGCACAGTGACTATCAACACCAGAAGGAAAATTTACTTTAGACATTAGACAGCGTGTGTGTAAGAAATCCCATTGCACAGCGTGTGTGTCACAATCCCCCTGGAAACTGTGCGTGTCACAAACACCCCTGGACAGGGTGTGTGTAAAAATCCCATTGGACTGCATGTGTGTCACAAACCCCTTTGGACAGCGTGTGTGTTACAATCCACCTGGAAACTGGGTGTGTCACAAACACCCCTGGACAGGGTGTGTGTCACTAACGCCATTGGACAGCCTGTGTGTCACAAACCCCATTGGACAGTGTGTGTTTCACAAACCCCATTGGACACTATGTGTGTCACAAACCCCCCTGGACAGCGTGTTTGTCAGAAACCCCATTGGACAGGCTGTGTGTCACAAACTCCCCTGGACAGCATGGTTGTCAAAAACCTCATTGGACAGCGTATGTGTCACAAATACCCCTGGACAGAGTGTGTGTCACAAACCCCATTGCACAGTGTGAGGGTCACAAACACCGTTGGACTGTGTGTGTGTCACAAACCCCATTGGACAGTGTGTGTGTCAAAAACCCAAATGAACAGCATGTGTGTCACAACCCTCCCTGGACAGTGTGTATGTCACAAACTCTCCTGGACAGCGTTTGAGTTCACAAACCTCATTGGACAGCATGTGTGTCTCAAACACCCCTGGACAGTGTGTTTGTAACAAACCCCATTGGAGAGAGTGTGTGTCACAAACCCAATTGGGTAGTTTGTGTGTCACAAACCCCATTGGACAGCGTGTGTGTCACAAACCCAGTTGGACAGTGTGTGTCAAAACCCCCCTTGACAGTGTGTGTATCACAAACACCCTTGAACAGTGTGTGTGTCACTAACCCCATTGGACAGTGTGTGTGTCGCAAACCCCATTGAACACCGTGTGTGTCACAAACCCCATTGGACAGGGTGTGTGTCACAGCCCCCGCCCTGGACAGTGTGTGTATCACAAAGCCCATTGGACACTGTGTGTGGTACAAACACCATTGGACAGTGTATGTGTCACAAATCCCATTGGAATGCATTTGTCACAACCCCCACTGGAATCTATGTGTGTCAAAAACAGCCCTGGACAGCGTGTGTGTCACAAACTCGATTGGAAGGATTTTGTGTGACAAACACCCCTGGACATCGTTTGTGTCACAATCGCCGCTGGACAGAGTGTGTCACAAACTCCATTGGACGGCGTGTGTGTTACAAACCCCATTGGACAGTGTGTGAGTCACAAACCTCATTGGACAGAGTGTTTGTCACAAACACCCCTGGACACCATTTGTGTCACAAACACCCCTGGACACCGTTTGTGTCACACACGGCCCTGGACAACGTGTCTGTCACAAACCTTATTGGACAGCCCGTGTGTCACAAACCCCATTGGTCAGGGTGTGTGTCACAAACCCCATTGGACTGGGTGTGTGTCACAAACACAACTGGACACCGTGTGTGTCAGAAACGCCCCTGGACAGGGTGTCTGTCACAAGCACAATTGGAGAGTGTGTGTGTCACAAACTCCATTGGAGAGTGTGTGTGTCACAAACGCCACCAGACAGCATGTGGGTCACAAACAACATTGGAGAGTGTGTGTGTCACAAACCCCACTAGACAGCATGTGTGTCACAAACCCCATTAGACAGTGTGTGTCACACCGCCCCCTGGAAAATGTGTGGAATGACAAACCCCACTGGACAGGGTTTGTGTCACAAACCCCTGGACAGTTTGTCTGTCACAAACCCCAGTTGGCAGCGTGTTTGTCACAAACTCCATTGGACAGCGTGTGTGTCACAAACACCATTGGACAGCGTGTGTCACAAACCCCCCTGGAGAGTGTGTGTTTCACATACCCCATTGGACAGGGTGTGTGTCCCAAACCCCATTGAACAGCGTGTGTGTCACAAACCCCATTGGACAGTGTGTGTTTCACAACCCCATTGGAGAGCGTGTGTGTCACGAACCCTATTGGACAGTGTGTGTGTCACAAAGCCCATAAACAGTGTCCGTACCACAAAACCAATTGGACAGCGTGTGTGTCACAAACCCCCATGGACAGTGTGTGTGTCACAAAACCCATTGGACAGCGTGTGTGTCACAGAGCCCATGGGTCAGTCTGTGGGTCACAAACACCGTTGGACTGTGTATGTGTCAAAAACCCCATTAGATAGAGTATGTGTCATAAAAGCCATCGGACAGCTTGTGTCACACCCCCCCCCGGACAGCATGTGTGTCACAAACACCCCTTGACAGCATGTGTGTCACAAACTCCCCTGTACACCGTGTGTGTCACAAACGCCCGTGGACAGTATGTGTGTATCAAAGCCCATGGGACAGTGTGTGTGTCACAAACCCCATTGGAGAATGTGTGTGCCACAAAGCCCATTGGACAGCCTGTGTGTCACAAAACCCCCTGGAGACTGTGTGTGTCACAAAGACCATTGGACACCATGTGTGTTCACAAACCCCCTGGACACTGTGTGTGTCACAAACCCCATTGGACAGCGTGTGTCACAACCCCACCTGGACAGTGTGTGTGTCACAAACCCCTTTTGACAGTGTGTGTGTCACAAACCCACCTGGACAGCGTGTGTGTCACAGGCCCCAAAGGACAGTGTCTGTGTCAAACCCCCATGGACGGTGTGTGTGTGAGAACTACCCTTGGACATTGTCTGTGTCACAAACCCCGCTGGACAGTGTGTGTGTCACTTAGCCCTTTGGACAGTGTGTGTGTCACAAACCCCATTGGACAGCGTGTGTGTCACAAACCTCATTGGACAGTTTGTGTCACAACTCCCCCTGGACATTGTGTGTATCACAAACACCCCTGGACAGTGTGTGTGTCACAAACCCCATTGGACAGTGTGTGTGTCACAAACCCCATTGGACAGTGTGTGTCAAAACCCCTCCTTGACATTGTGTGTATCACAAACACCCCTGGACAGTGTGTGTGTCACAAACCCCATTGGACAGCGTGTGTGTTCACAAACCCCATTGGACAACATGTGAGTCACAAACAGCATTGGTCTCCGTGTGTGTCACAAAACTCTCCTGGACAGTGTGTGTGTCACAAACCCCACTGGACACACAGATGACTACAGTAAAAAACCAACACTGAAGGTATGCAGGTCTTTATTTCTTCTAGTTGAGGGGATCAATAAGAGATTTAGCTGCTTGCACTGTTTTTGTTACTCACACACTGATGATCTAGTATAGAAGCTACAAACCTCACAAGAAGCAGACCCAGAACCTCATTTAAGTGCCCTAAGGTCAAATTAAGAAGTCATTTAGCTGGTTTTCTCAGTGACCTCCCTGCTCTGAGGTTCCTCCTTGCACAGTGACTATCAACACCAGAAGGAAAATTTACTTTAGACATTAGACAGCGTGTGTGTAAGAAATCCCATTGCACAGCGTATGTGTCACAATCCCCCTGGAAACTGTGCGTGTCACAAACACCCCTGGACAGGGTGTGTGTCACTAACGCCATTGGACAGCCTGTGTGTCACAAACCCCATTGGACAGTGTGTGTTTCACAAACCCCATTGGACACTATGTGTGTCACAAACCCCCCTGGACAGCGTGTTTGTCAGAAACCCCATTGGACAGGCTGTGTGTCACAAACTCCCCTGGACAGCATGGTTGTCAAAAACCTCATTGGACAGCGTATGTGTCACAAATACCCCTGGACAGAGTGTGTGTCACAAACCCCATTGCACAGTGTGAGGGTCACAAACACCGTTGGACTGTGTGTGTGTCACAAACCCCATTGGACAGTGTGTGTGTCAAAAACCCGATTGAACAGCATGTGTGTCACTACCCTCCCTGGACAGTGTGTATGTCACAAACTCTCCTGGACAGCGTTTGAGTTCACAAACCTCATTGGACAGCGTGTGTGTCTCAAACACCCCTGGACAGTGTGTTTGTAACAAATCCCATTGGAGAGAGTGTGTGTCACAAACCCAATTGGGTAGTTTGTGTGTCACAAACCCCATTGGACAGCGTGTGTGTCACAAACCCAGTTGGACAGTGTGTGTCAAAACCCCCCTTGACAGTGTGTGTATCACAAACACCCTTGAACAGTGTGTGTGGCACAAACCCAATTGGACAATGTGTGTGCCACAAACCCTCCTGGACAGTGTGTATTACAAACCCCATTGGATATTTTATGTGTCACAAACACCGTTGGACTGTGTGTGCGTCACAAACCCCATTAGACAGAGTGTGTGTCACAAAAGCCATTGGACAGCTTATGTCACACCCCTCCCTGGACAGCGTGTGTGTCACAAACCCCATTGGACAGTATGTGTGTCAAACATCGAATGTACACCGTGTGTGTCACAAACCCCATTGTACAATGAGTCTGTCTCAAACCCCTGTGGCCATTGTGTGTGTCAAAACACCACTGGACAGTGTGCGTGTCACAAACCCCATTGGACTGTGTGTGTGTCACAAACCCCATTGGACAGAGTGTGTGTCACAAACCCAATTGGACAGTGTGTGTGTCACAAACCCCATTGGACAGCCTGTGTGTCACAAACCCCATTGGACAGAGTGTGTGTCACAAATCCAATTGGACAGTGTGTGTGGCACAAACCCAATTGGACAATGTGTGTGTCACAGACCCCTCTTAGACAGTGTGTGTGTCACAAACACCATTGTACTCTGTGTGTGTCACAAACCCTCCTGGACAGTGTGTGTGTCACCAACCCCATTGGACAGCGTGTGTGTCACAAAGCCCATCGGACAAAGTATGTGTCACGAATCCCATAGGACAGTGTGTGTGACACCAACCTCATTGGACAGTGTGTGTGTCAGAAACCCCTTTGAACAACGTGTGTGTCACAAACCCCATAGGACAGTGTGTGTGACACAAACACCAGTGGACATTGTGTGTGTCACAAACCCGATTAGACAGTGTGTGTGTCACAAACCCCTCTGGACAGCGTGTTTGTCAGAAACCCCATTGGACAGTGTGTGTCACAACCCCACCTGGACAGCATGTGTGTCACAAACCCACCTGGACAGCGTGTGTGTCACAAACCCCGCTGGATAGTGTGTGTGTCATTTAGCCCTTTGGACAGTGTGTGGTTCACCAGCCCCATTGGACAGTGTGTGTATCACAAACCCCATTGGACAGTTTGTGTCACAACCCCCCCTGGACATTGTGTGTATCACAAACACCCCTGGACAGCTTGTGTGTCACAAACCCATTGGACAACGTGAGTGTCACCAACCCCATTGCACACTGTGTGTGTCACAAACCCCATTGGACAGCCTGTGTCTCACAAACACACCTGGACACCGTTTGTGTCACAAACGTTTCTGGACAGGGTTTGTGTCACAAACCCCATTGGACAGCGTGTGTGTCACAAACCCCATTGGACAGTGTGTGTTTCCCAATCCCCATTGGACAGGGTGTGTGTCACAAAACCCAATGGACAGGGTGTGTGTCACAAACGCCCCTGGACAGCGTGTGTGTCACAAACCCCATTGCACAGCGTGTGTGTCACAAACACCCCTGGACACCGTTTGTGTCACAAACGTTTCTGGACAGCATGTGTGTCACAAACCCCATTGGACAACATGTGTGTCACAAACGCCATTGGACAGGGTTTGTGTCACAAACCCCATTGGACAGCGTGTTTATCACAAACACCCCTGGACACCATTTGTGTTACAATCGCCCTTGGACAGGGAGTGTGTCACATACCCCATTGGAGAGTGTGTGTGTCACAAACCCCATTGGACAGGGTGTGTGTCACAAACACCCCTGGACAGGGTTTGTGTTACAAACCACATTGGAGAGTGTGTGTGTCACAAACTCTATTGCACAGCGTGTCTGTCACAAACCTTATTGGACAGCCCGTGTGTCACAAACCCCATTGGAATGCGTTTGTCACAACCCCCACTGGAATTTATCTGTGTCAAAAAGAGCCCTGGACAGCGTGTGTGTCACAAACGCCCCTGGACAGGGTGTGTCACAACCTCCATTGGACAGCGTGTGTGTCACAAACCCCATTGGACAGTGTGTGAGTCAGAAACCTCATTGGACAGAGTGTTTGTCACATAGACCCCTGGACACCGTTTGTGTCACACACGGCCCTGGACAGCGTGTCTGTCACAAACCTTATTGGACAGCCCGTGTGTCACAAACCTCATTGGACAGCGTGTGTTAAAAACCCACCCTGACAGCATTGTTGTCACAAACCCCATTGGACAGTGTGTGTGTCACAAACCTCATTGGACAGTGTGTGTGTCACAAACGCCCCTGGACACTGTGTGTGTTACAAACACCCCTGGACAATGTGTGTGTCTACAAACGCCCCTGGACAGCTTGTGTGTCACAAACCCATTGGACAACGTGAGTGTCACCAACCCCATTGGACAGCGTGTGTGTCACAAACCCCCATGGACAGTGTGTGTGTCACAAACGCCATTGAACAGAGTGTGTCACAAACCCCATTGGACAGGGTGTGTGTCACAAAGCCCATTGGACACTGTGTGTGGTGCAAACACCATTGGACAGTGTATGTGTCACAAACCCCATTGGAATGCGTTTGTCACAACCCCCACTGGAATCTATGTGTGTCAAAAACAGCCCTGGACAGCGTGTGTGTCACAAACTTGATTGGAAGGATTTTGTGTGACAAACACGCCTGGACACCGTTTGTGTCACAATCGCCCCTGGACAGGGTGTGTCACAAACTCCATTGGACGGCATGTGTGTTACAAACCGCATTGGGCAGTGTGTGAGTCACAAACCTCATTGGACAGAGTGTTTGTCACAAACACCCCTGGACACCGTTTGTGTCACACACGGCCCTGGACAGCGTGTCTGTCACAAACCTTATTGGACAACCCGTGTGTCACAAACCCCATTGGACAGCGTGTGTTAAAAACCCACCCTGACAGCATTGTTGTCACAAACCCCATTGGACAGTGTGTGTGTCACAAACCTCATTGGACAGTGTGTGTGTCACAAACGCCCCTGGACACTGTGTGTGACACACACACCCCTGGACAATGTGTGTGTCTACAAACGCCCCTGGACAGCTTGTGTGTCACAAACCCATTGGACAACGTGAGTGTCACCAACCCCATTGGACAGCGTGTGTGTCATAAACTCCCCTGGACAGTGTGTGTATCATAAAGCCCATTGGACACTATGTGTGTCACAAACACCATTGGACAGTGTATGTGTCACAAATCCCATTGGAATGCGTTTGTCACAACCCCCACTGGAATCTATATGTGTCAAAAACAGCCCTGGACAGCGTGTGTGTCACAAACTCGATTGGAAGGATTTTGTGTGACAAACACCCCTGGACATCGTTTGTGTCACAATCGACCCTAGACAGGGTGTGTCACAAACTCCATTGGACGGCGTGTGTGTTACAAACCCCATTGGACAGTGTGTGAGTCACAAACCTCATTGGACAGAGTGTTTGTCACAAACACCCCTGGACACCATTTGTGTCACAAACACCCCTGGACACCGTTTGTGTCACACACGGCCCTGGACAGCGTGTCTGTCACAAACCTTATTGGACAGCCCGTGTGTCACAAACCCCATTGGACAGCGTGTGTTAAAAACCCACCCTGACAGCATTGTTGTCACAAACCCCATTGGACAGTGTGTGTGTCACAAACCTCATTGGACAGTGTGTGTGTCACAAACGCCCCTGGACACTGTGTGTGTTACAAACACCCCTGGACAATGTGTGTGTCTACAAACGCCCCTGGACAGCTTGTGTGTCACAAACCCATTGGACAACGTGAGTGTCACCAACCCTATTGGACAGCGTGTGTGTCATAAACTCCCCTGGACAGTGTGTGTATCATAAAGCCCATTGGACACTGTGTGTGGTACAAACACCATTGGACAGTGTATGTGTCACAAATCCCATTGGAATGCGTTTGTCACAACCCCCACTGGAATCTATGTGTGTCAAAAACAACCCTGGACAGCGTGTGTGTCACAAACTCGATTGGAAGGATTTTGTGTGACAAACACCCCTGGACATCGTTTGTGTCACAATCGACCCTAGACAGGGTGTGTCACAAACTCCATTGGACGGCGTGTGTGTTACAAACCCCATTGGACAGTGTGTGAGTCACAAACCTCATTGGACAGAGTGTTTGTCACAAACACCCCTGGACACCATTTGTGTCACAAACACCCCTGGACACCGTTTGTGTCACACACGGCCCTGGACAGCGTGTCTGTCACAAACTCCATTGGGCAGCCCGTGTGTCACAAACCCCATTGGACAGCGTGTGTTAAAAACCCACCCTGACAGCATTGTTGTCACAAACCCCATTGGACAGTGTGTGTGTCACAAACCTCCTTGGACAGTGTGTGTGTCACAAACGCCCCTGGACACTGTGTGTGTTACAAACACCCCTGGACAATGTGTGTGTCTACAAACGCCCCTGGACAGCTTGTGTGTCACAAACCCATTGGACAACGTGAGTGTCACCAACCCCATTGGACAGCGTGTGTGTCACAAACCCCCATGGACAGTGTGTGTGTCACAAACGCCATTGGACAGAGTGTGTCACAAACCCCATTGGACAGGGTGTGTGTCACAAAGCCCATTGGACACTGTGTGTGGTGCAAACACCATTGGACAGTGTATGTGTCACAAACCCCATTGGAATGCGTTTGTCACAACCCCCACTGGAATCTATGTGTGTCAAAAACAGCCCTGGACAACGTGTGTGTCACAAACTTGATTGGAAGGATTTTGTGTGACAAACACCCCTGGACACCGTTTGTGTCACAATCGCCCCTGGACAGTGTGTGTCACAAACTCCATTGGACGGCATGTGTGTTACAAACCCCATTGGGCAGTGTGTGAGTCACAAACCTCATTGGACAGAGTGTTTGTCACAAACACCCCTGGACACCATTTGTGTCACAAACGGCCCTGTACAGCGTGTCTGTCACAAACCTTATTGGACAGCCCGTGTGTCACAAACCCCATTGGACAGCGTGTGTTAAAAACCCACCCTGACAGCATTGTTGTCACAAACCCCATTGGACAGTGTGTGTGTCACAAACGCCCCTGGACACTGTGTGTGTTACAAACATCCCTGGACAATGTGTGTGTCTACAAACGCCCCTGGACAGCTTATGTGTCACAATCCCATTGGACAATGTGAGTGTCACCAACCCCATTGGACAGCATGTGTGTCACAAACCCCCATGGACAGTGTGTGTGTCACAAACGCCATTGAACAGAGTGTGTCACAAACCCCATTGGACAGTGCGTGTCACAAACACCCCTGGACACTTTCCTTGTCACAAACACCCCTGGACACCGTTTGTGTCACAAACGCCCCTGGACAGTTCCTCTGTCACAAACCCCATTGGACAGTGTGTGTGTCACTAACCCCATTGGACAGCCTGTGTGTCACAAACCCCATTGGCTAGCATGTGTGTCATGAACCCCATTGAACAGGGTGTATGTCACAAAGCCCATTGGACAGCCTGTGTTTCACAAACCCCATTGGACAGCGTGTGTGTCACAAACCTCATTGTACAGGATGTGTGTCACAAACCTCTGGACAGCGTGTGTGTCACAACTCCCCGTGGACAGTTTGTGAGTCACAAACCTGATTTGACAGCTTGTGTGTCACAAACCCCACTGGACAGCATGTGTGTCAGAAACACCATTGGGCAGTGTATGTCAAAACCTCCCCTGGACAGCGTGTGTGTCACAAACCCCCCTGGACAGTGTGTGTGTCACTAACCCCATTGGACAGTGTGTGTGTCGCAAACCCCACTGAACACCGTGTGTGTCACAAACCCCATTGGACAGGGTGTGTGTCACAGCCCCCCCCCGGACAGTGTGTGTATCACAAAGCCCATTGGACACTGTGTGTGGTACAAACACCATTGGACAGTGTATGTGTCACAAATCCCATTGGAATGCGTTTGTCACAACCCCCACTGGAATCTATGTGTGTCAAAAACAGCCCTGGACAGTGTGTGTGTCACAAACCCCACTGGACACACAGATGACTACAGTAAAAAACCAACACTGAAGGTATGCAGGTCTTTATTTCTTCTAGTTGAGGGGATCAATAAGAGATTTAGCTGCTTGCACTGTTTTTGTTACTCACACACTGATGATCTAGTATAGAAGCTACAAACCTCACAAGAAGCAGACCCAGAACCTCATTTAAGTGCCCTAAGGTCAAATTAAGAAGTCATTTAGCTGGTTTTCTCAGTGACCTCCCTGCTCTGAGGTTCCTCCTTGCACAGTGACTATCAACGCCAGAAGGAAAATTTACTTTAATCCCGCACGCAGGTGAATTTTGAGTTTTTAAGTTTCTTTCCTTAAATGAATGATGTATTTCTCTCTTATATGGTTAAGTAAGGGTTCACAAAAAAAACGCATTTCTTTGCTGGACTTTTGTTTCTTTTCAGTGGCAAAATTTGTCACTGTACAAATATTGGATCAGATGGCAACTAAAATATCATGAAGTTAGTTGACATTCCTCCAATACCCATCTATATAAACAGATTGTTATCAGTTACTAAAATGGTTAAAAATCAGTCTTACTGCTCGTCAGTTGTTATTAATGAGAAAACTGTTTTACATAACTGACCTGAAATGCAGATGAATCCAGAAGGAAAAAAAGCCTCGTTGTAGGAAGACAAGTTATCTGTTTGGGCATAAACTGCATAAATGGACGTATGAGAACAAGAGCATTCCACATAGTCTGATGTGTCTTCAACCACTTTGCAGAACCCGCTGTCGGACAGCCAGCTGCAAAACAAAATGTTCACAAAGCTGGAAATCGACTTGTTTAATTCACACGGTAAACAGGCTTGAAAATTGTTGTATCTCTGAAAACACCGGGTTTTCTAAACTACTGCATAAGTTTATCTTCATCTATTGCACATTTTTCACGTGCAGTTTTTAGAATAGCATATTTACATGAAATTAAAACAGCTTTTAAAAAAATATATTATTAAAAAAATATAAGTATATAGTAATGAACTTTGTTTTTCTGCTAGAAATTTTTTTTGTGGCCATGTTTTAAAACTTACACAAGATTCACAGTCCCATCTGAATTTTTAAATAGTGTGTTGCTTATACTTGCACACTGCTTTAGCCCATTCTGAAGAATACTTGCTGTTTGCTGTTTTGAAACTAAAATACATGTTCTCCTTCAGTATTGCTGAAAATTTTGGAAAAGGATACTACAGGTGACATCCTAAGCCATTTCTAGTGGAAACCACATTGTTCTGTGATACAATGTCTAGATAAAAGGAGAGTATGCAGGTAAATTCGGCTGCATCTCCTTCCTGAATAGTTTATATCAGTGACAGACTGATATAATCCAGACCATCTAATGAAATCATATCTAAACTAACTAGTTGTCTGCAGGATATAGAATGGAACTCTCTCTAATTTCATTTATACTGTGTGAACAGGAGAGAAATAGGCAAATCAAATAATAGGGCATTGAAGGGAATACACAGAAAACTTTAGCACATCGCTTGCAATGGTGTGAGTAGCAATAAGAATGGAAAATGATCAGCAGTTCACCACTTCTGAAAAGCAGGATACATCAAGTCAAACTAGCAGCAGCAATATTAAAAACTACCAGGAGATGGCTTTTCTGTCAAAAAGTAAGAGCCCTACAGAGATCATCGTCAAAAGTTATGCCAAAATTCTGGATATTAGCAAATAAGGAATATTCTGTTTCAGTGACTTGAAGCAATACCAGAGACGCAGGTTTAATTCTTTGTAAGAATGGACTCAAAATGTTGTCTGATAACAACTGTAAAGAGTACAAAAGACGCTAATATTAATGAAGTGATGCCATTCTGGAATTTATGGCCTCTCAGCATTGCCCAACACATCATTACGTAAACTAAACAGTACTGTAATGAAAAAAATCAATAGTAGAAGTCTGAGAAATCTCTAAGTTAGAATAACTACACATTTTATTATACAGAATGTTTTACATGCTGGTACAAAGGCCAGAAAAGTTAAGGGGAAAAGATGGATAAGAAATAGATCAATTTCGTACTTGCAGGCAATCTGATCGGACTTGATGGGATTTTATACAAATACACATGGTAGAAACTGGAAAACTAAACAGATTAATAAAACAACCTTTCAGCAGCTTGGCTCCAGAGGAGACATAGAGACTTTTGTGGAACAATCCGACTTCCTGTAGCATAAATCCGATAAACAACTTCATTGTTATCTTTCAAAGGGTATGAACTCTGACCCTTCAATCTCATAGAAAAAACCTGAAACAATACACACAACATAAACACAAACTTAATATTAAAATTCAACAGTCAGTGCTCATTTTAATCACAAACACACTAAAACGCTCACATCATTTTAAAGATATTTAAGATGGTTCGAGTAATGGGCAAGACTGCTTGAAGGAAAAGGGGCCCAAGAGGGCTGGATTGCATTCAGAGATTGCTTCTTCCACGCTCAGGATCAGAGCATCCCCACACGTAGGAAGTCAAGGAAGGGAGCCAGGAGGCCTGCGTGGTTGAATAGGGATCTATTGGGTATGCTCAAGCAGAAGAGGAGAGTTTACAGGTCATGGAAGCAGGGGCTGGCCACTTGGGAAGAATATAAGGCTGCTGTTAGAGGATGTAGGAAGGCAGCTAGGATAGCCAAGGCCTCCTTAGAATTACAGCTAGCGAGAGGGGTCAAGGACAGCAAAAAGAACTTTTTCAAATACATAGCGGATAAAACTAATACCAGAGACAATGTAGGTCCACTGAGGAATGGGGTGGGTGCCCTGGTGGCGGAAGATACAGAGAAGGCAGAATTACTGAATGCCTTCTTTGTCTCTGTCTACTCTGCCGGAGGCTGTCCTGGGGAGCCCTGTACCCCTGAGACCCCAGATGAAGCCAGGTCAATGGAGGAGCTTGCTTTAGTTGATGAGGACTGGGTTAAGGAGCAATTAAATAGTCTGGACATCCATAAATCCGTGGGTCCAGATGGGATGCATCCGCGGGTGCTGAGGGAGCTGGCTGAAGTCATTGCTGGACCGCTCTCCATCATCTTTGCCAAGTCTTGGGAAACGGGAGAGGTGCCCGAGGATTGGAGGAAAGCAAATGTCACTCCAATCTTCAAAAAGGGCAAGAAGGAGGACCCGGGTAACTATAGACCGGTCAGCCTCACCTCTGTCCCTGGGAAAGTAATGGAACAACTTATCCTTGGTGCTATCTCAAGGCATATCAAGGATAAGAAAGTTATTAGGGGCAGTCAGCATGGCTTTACCAAGGGTAAGTCATGCTTGACCAACCTCATAGCCTTTTATGAGAATGTTACAAGGTGGATGGATGATGGCAGAGCCGTGGATGTGGTCTACCTTGACTTCAGTAAAGCCTTTGACACAGTCTCCCACAGCATCCTAGTTGCTAAGTTGCGGAGGTGTGGTCTAGACAATAGAGTAGTGAGGTGGGTTACAAACTGGCTTAAGGAGAGAAGCCAGAGAGTGGTAGTCAATGGTGCGGAGTCTAGTTGGAGACCAGTATCTAGTGGAGTGCCTCAGGGGTCAGTACTGGGGCCAGTATTATTCAATATATTCATTAACGACTTAGACGAGGGAATAGAGTGTACTATCAGCAAGTTTGCTGATGACACTAAGCTGAGAGGAGTGGCTGACACGCCAGAAGGCTGTGCTGCCATCCAGCGAGACCTAGACAGGCTGGAGAGTTGGGCGGGGAATAACCTAATGGAATTTAACAAGGAAAAGTGTAGAGTCCTGCATCTGGGCAGGAACAACCCCAGGTTCCAGTATCGGTTGGGAAATTACATATTAGAGAGCAGTGTAGGGGAAAGGGATCTGGGGATCCTGGTGGACAACAGGATGACCATGAGCCAGCACTGTGCCCTTGTGGCCAGGAAGGCCAATGGCATCCTGGGATGTATTAGAAGGGGAGTGGTTAGTAGATCAAGAGAGGTCCTCCTTCCCCTCTACTCTGCCCTGGTGAGACCCCATCTGGAATATTGTGTCCAGTTCTGGGCCCCTCAGTTCAAGAAGGACAAGGAACTGCTGGAGAGGGTCCAGCGTAGGGCAACCAAGATGATTAAGGGAGTGGAGCACCTCCCTTATGAGGAAAGGCTGAGGGAGCTTGGTCTCTTTAGTTTGGAGAAGAGGAGACTGAGGGGTGACCTTATTAATGTTTATAAATATATAAAGGGTGAGTGCCATGAGGATGGAGCCAGGCTCTTCTCGTTGGCAAACAATGATAGGACAAGGGGCAATGGGATCAAGCTGGAACACAAGAGGTTCCACTTAAATTTGAGAAAAAACTTCTTCTCAGTAAGGGTGACAGAGCACTGGAACAGGCTGCCCAGGGAGGTTGTGGAGTCTCCTTCTCTGGAGACGTTCAAGACCCACCTGGACAAGTTCCTGTGCAACCTCACTTAGGCGTTCCTGCTCCAGCAGGGGGATTGGACTAGATGATCTTTTGAGGTCCCTTCCAATCCAGAACATACTGTGATACTGTGAAAAAATAAATTGCATTATCTTCAAACCTTGTTCTTCAAGGCAAGCTCTTTGTCTCCAGTAAGGAACCACTGCTGGCTGCTATATTCTGTGAACTGTACAGATTCACAGCTCTCTTCTTGAAGAGGGGATAACACAACAGAGACCTTTAACAAATGTTCAGGTACTTGAATAAAATCTCCATCTTTTCCATCAAATCTGTGTCCGTTGATTTGCTAAGGAAACCAGTTGTGAGCCATTATTGCAATGTACGGGCAGCTGTCAAGGCTATTTTTACCTCTGTTGAAGAGGAAAAGCAACAGGGCTGGTAAGTGGAACTGAACTTTCACTATGCTTCACATAATTACTCTAAAATGTATGCGTAATTAATATTTTATTCCTTCATCATTTTCGGCTTTATTACATTTAATAAAAAGACAGCTTCCGTTTCTGTGAAAAAAAGGAGGGGCGGAATTATGATGTATTTTGGCTTCTCCATTTCTCCTCTGGATTTTGCTCACTATGATCTGTAAGAAAAACCATCCCATGGTAAAAGAGGTTATCATAATATTCATCTTTATAACTTGATGTAGAGAAGAGTCATTAATAAGGAGAAGCATTAAAATGGATGATCTAGCTCTTATTCCCAAGAGATGACACAAAAAACTTGCAATAAGGAATTTGAACTTTCAAGTTCTGGACACTGTTCCAGATAGCACTGTTATTTATGCCATTTACTGTCTTTTGGCTGAGATGGGCATCTTAACCCCTATAACTTATGAAATGTCACAGAAAGTTACATCTCCAAAAGAAACTGAGAAAGAAATCTAAAGCATGCTGATTTTCACCTGACGGGAAAAAAGAAAAAAGGTATTTTTTTATTCTAGATTCAACTACCAGTGTTTTAATAGGTTCACAGTGGGAGAAACCCACTGTTGAAAAGTGTTTGTGTCATAAAACTGTCATTTGTTTCTGCAGTCATCTATTTTCCCTGCCCATTAGCCTGGCCATAGGTTATGATGCACTTGCAGAAAAAACTAGGAATTTGAAACTACATGTAAAAACTATGAGTTGCTTTCAGGCAATTCTAAATAATGTTCAAGTGAGCAAAACCATGTACACAGAAATTAGAGAACGCCAGTAGAAATTTTGGGTTACTTACTGTCACCTACATCTTAAAGCATAGCTCTCCATCATATAATTACGTTATTTTCTTAGCAAGATTAATTAATCCTTTTCTAAGCAATATTTAAGCTAATGGTGACTTAATACATCCCAGATCTCCTGACTTCTACTCTCAGAGCTACCCCGCATTTGTGACACCAGCTCTTAGAGCTTTGTAAGATTCCGACAGAGGGCAACACGTTTTCATACAGGTAACAAGTCCCTTTTCTAAAAAATATCATTTACATTTTTACTGTATTAGCTTTCTGGTATTTTCAAAACGTATTTTGAATTCAAGGTTACTTACCTTTCTCCCGGTGACCCACACATTACCCCTGTCAACAGGGAAAAGGCAAATTTCCCGGTCACCGCAGCAAGCAGGCTATATCCTCGTGTGTCCTCGCGTTTTGGGCTAGCCAGGGTGCAGAGTATCTCGTAGAAAAGGCTTCTACTTTTATCAGTGAGTAACTGTTTCTCACCAACATCTGTCACCTAAAGGGAGGAGAAGAAATCGAACATTTTATGCACACAAGTCTGCTTGTAACATTTCCTCATAAAACGAACATTTATCCCAGTGTTCATTCTGAAAGTTCAGCATATTTTTCATTTCTTGATCACTGCGGCCAAGGCATCAGGTGCAGTCTATGTCAAAACTACACAAAGATATCCTTACTAATGTGGATTTATTAAAGAAACCATGTGGGACTTTTCATTCCTTCGCAAGTCAAAGATCGTTGCGCCCTGAGGATTCTTGATATGATTTCTGTGTCAAAATGGCAACAGTCACAAATGAATTATTCTTCATTAATATTTTTATACTGTTTTGTGTCTAGGTATTTAAACATTTTCCAGCTCCACATTTAAACACTTTCCAGATCCATTTTGCATTGCTCCACAAGTCCAGAAGAGCCAGGAAGCCACAAAACTAGTCCCAGGGTTTTCACAGAACTCAGGGCAATGCTGAAGTGCTCAGGTACTTGCCAGCCCGATTGCCAGAGATAATGCAGAGGGAAAAAAAAGGAAAAGAATATGCAGGCCTGGTTAAGACAACAGCAGAAGACTCCAGCTGGTCCTGCTAGGACTTGCTGGTGTGTTGACTGTATTCAAATGTGAAGATAAGAACAACCTATCAGAGAGCAGTGTAGGGGAAAGGGACCTGGGGGTCCTGGGGACAGCAGGATGACCATGAGCCAGCACTGGGCCCTTGTGGCCAGGAAGGCCAATGGTACCTGGGGTGGGTTAGAAGGGGGTGGTCAGTAGGTCAGAGAGGTTCTCCTGCCCCTCTGCTCTGCCCTGGGGAGACCACACCTGGAATCTTGTGTCCAGCTGTGGCCCCTCAGTTCCAGCAGGACAGGGAACTGCTGGAGGGAGTCCAGCGCAGCCACCAAGATGCTGGAGGGAGTGGAGCATCTCCCGTGTGAGGAAAGGCTGAGGGAGCTGGGGCTCTGGAGCTGGACAAGAGGACACTGAGGGGGGACTCATTCATGGGGATCAATATGGAAAGGGAGAGCGTCAGGAGGATGGAGCCAGGCTCTTCTCGGTGACAACCAATGGTAGGACAAGGGGTAATGGGCACAAAGTGGAACACAGGAGTTTTGGAGGTTCTGCTTAAATTTGAGAAGAAACTTGTTGCCGGTGAGGGTGGCAGAGCCTGGCCCAGGCTGCCCAGGGAGCTTGTGGAGTCTCCTTCTCTGCAGACATTCCAACCCGCCTGGACACCTTCCTGTGTAACCTCATCTGGGTGTTCCTGCTCCATGGGGGGATTGCACTGGATGAGCTTTCCAGGGCCCTCCAACCCCTGACATTCTGTGAATCTGTGATTCTGTGAACCCTGAGCCTCACTGCCTTGTGCCAGGGCTAAAACCAACAAAGATATGCCCTGAGAATCAAGAAATCGTAACAAGCTCTGTGAAAGCGTGACACCAAAGGGAAAATGTGGCACAGCACAAAACATCGTGCTATAGGTACATACACAAAATCAATACCAGTTGTTCTTTTCAACCTATTTGATTGTTGATTGCCGGCCACCATCCTAACTTGTAGCAGGCAAACGTCTTCCATGACTGGGACTTCACAGCTTCTATTTTTACCTTTGTCTGTGTCCCTGGGTCCCTGGGTCCCTGCTGTGGATGCTGTCCTTGATCTTATCACAGGCCTGGGTGTTATTTTACTCTTATTAAAGTCATTGGTCATTCAAGAAAGAGCAGGAAAGCTTTACCTTATCTATTATATGCATCACAGCAGTAAGCTGCTCTTCTGTGGTTTCTGTAGCCACTTTGACATTCAGATTCTGGAGGACTCTGTGT
Source organism: Nesoenas mayeri (assembly GCF_963082525.1). Taxonomy (NCBI): domain Eukaryota; kingdom Metazoa; phylum Chordata; class Aves; order Columbiformes; family Columbidae; genus Nesoenas; species Nesoenas mayeri. Next base: position 953,560 of record NC_137571.1, read on the forward strand.
AAGATGGTGTCATCAAGAGGCTGATGGAGTTGATCAATGAGCCCCCAAGCTGGCAAGGAGTCCAAATCTGACACAATGGTGACCTTAGCAATGCCATACACGTCATCTGCCTTGGCACCGCCTGTGGGATTAGAAAGTACAACCTGGAAACGCTTTGGAAATGGGTTTAAAGATCCTGTCTTTGGAGTCAGGGTCACATCCAGGAACATATTTCTCTGTCCAGGTTCAAAAGTCAATAAACCCTCAGATCTGGCAAAATCTTGCCATGCCACAGCTGGAGATACGAAGGTCCGGCCAATAGGTTCAGGTTTCCATAGCTCCTTAAAACAAATCAGAAGAGTTTGGGGTAACATTATGATAGATACAATCGTTCAAAAACAGCTGCTGTAGAACTCCTGTTGTAAATAGGTAAAATTTAAGTGTGTAAAAAAAGAAACCCTCTTTCAAAATGCAGTTAAGAATTATATAACAATTACCTTAAATGAAATATCTCCCTGAAGTAGCAATCTGTCACCTGTAATCACTGACTACCCAGGGAAAGAATTATATATATTGTCGATAGTGTACAGGATCCCTCTCGTTCTTTTGCAAAACAAAAATCACAAAGCTTTTTCTGGGTGAACAGATGTTACAGAAACGTTAGCACATCTGTAAGGTGAATTCCAGAGGGCACAATGTAAGTTTAGGTCTGTAGCATGAAATTCCCTCGGTTCAGGGTACAGGCAGGCATTACAGATACATAAAAACTAAACAAAAGGAAAAAAATAAACCACTCTGGAAACCTGTGCCCAAATTAATATCAGTTCATGATATTTTTAGTCCCAGTAAAGATACCTAGGAATGCTATAGGGCCTCATTTCTTCTGTGAAGTAGCACTCTTTTCACCTTCCACGAGGTCTGCAGATTCTTCATATCCTTACTGGTTTTGTCAGTTGCCATAACCCTGGTATTATATCTCGTAATATAACAAACTTTCCTTAAGTGGAAACTAACATTCTGGGCTATTATTCAAATTCAATAGTATTTCTTAATTTAGTAAGAACTGATTGTATACTGACTATTAAGCAAAGATGTTTATTTGTGAAATACTAGACCGCTTTTGAAAACATTTTGCTTTAATTAGTAGAGTTTACTTATGGAAATATCAGAATATTTTTTTTGAGTTCAGAGAACTTAGTAAATCAATGCAGTGTGTATCTCTTTCAAAATTTCTCTAGAACAAAATCACATCATCTGTGCAAATTTCAGTAAGAAGTTTCCTTTTGTTTACCCCTTCCAATCGAGAACTAGGAAATGGAGCAATAAGTGGTAATAAAAGCACCAGTGGCAAGAGCATTGTTTAAGAAACCTTTGTAGAAATGAGATAAACATCTGTTTCCTGTCTGCCACGGCTTCTTTTTTTTACAGGTACCAAGAGCACCTATAATTTGGTGTGTGGTCACGCACACTCATTACCTAAAAATATCCGAAGAAGGGTTGCTATATAAAAATTATAAACAGGTAAAGAAATGCTCCCTATATTTCAGCCTAAATATACACTGGACAGTAGCAATTTCTTCTCCATTTAACAGCTAAATTATAATGAACTTTTGGCTGGAAAGAATGTGAAAATTTGTTATCACGCAATTCAACAAAAATTGCACTGGTCAGCTATAAGAAATGGATGGAAATATCACGTAATCCCATGCAGTTGAAATAAATATGCATCCAATACAGCAATAGAATGCAAAGCATTTTATTGTAAAGGTTGATGGAATTACACCCCTCTTGCAGCCTGTTCCTTGACGTTGAAAGCAAGGAAGGAATCATGTTTTTGCAGTTGTGTTACTTCTGCTAAAGGAGAATCTTCATAATCTGTCAGTTAATAATGAGGTAGTCATTTAGAGATAAAAGGGTCCCAAGTTAGAAGTGTCTGATGTTACAGCTGTAAACATAACCAAAAAAAATGAAAGGGGATGGTAAAATAGGCTTAAGCACGTGAGATTTTTTAATCAGATAATTTTAGTTTAGAACTTCAAGAAAATGCAATAAAATCTGATGAAAGCGCTCCTTCTCTTTTCCTCAGTGTGCTCTGTGTATTAATACATTTTCCACCTAAAACAGCAAGTGTGTTGGCATCTGAATCTTGACAGGCATACGCATAATAAAAACTTAATTTGAGAGAAAAAAGCCTCAAAAATTTGAGTGTTTCAAGAACTTTAGGACAAAGAAAGAAATGTATTTAATGCCTGCCTGCCCGTTGTCTTTGAGGTAACTGAAAGGTACTATGAAACAAATCACTCTTGATAATACAAGAGTGAACAAGGCCTTTTTACTAGTGGAAAACAAACAAAATTATAATGTATGGGCCCAGCAAATGCTTGACTGCTTCCTGAAAAAAATGCTAATGACAGCCAGATTCACTTTACAGAATGAACGATTTACTAGCAAAAAAATAAGTTAAATTATAAAAACATCAACAGACGCTTTACCTGCATGCTGGAGCTGACCACTGTGGTGACCGATGTACTAGAATCTCTATGCACTTGCAGGCTGATTAAAGTTGTCTTCTTGTGAGCCACAGCAAAACGAGATCCCACAGCAAAATACACTAAACCACGAGGAGCGTCGCTTTCAAGGACCGTTATAAAAGCAAATCTGGCACTGCTGTTCAATGCAGCTCCTGTGCTTACAGCATAAAGCTCAATAAAAAAATACGTCTCAAATTCAGGTACCTGTAAAGGAGGGATGATTTTCATGTCATTATAAGACCCACTAATTATTTGTTTTTAAAAAGTTTGCATTATTTTGTATGCACAATGGATACTAACACTATAAGCATGCCTCTTGAAATGTGCAGTAAGTGCAAGGAAGTATTAATATATCCTAAAAATAATAATGTTGCAGCAATGTCACGTGCAATAATGACATCGTGAATTTTTGCATGGGACTCTACCGCAGTAAAACAGCTATTTGTAGACTACACGTATTGTTACCGTCAATTTGCCATAAGACAAGATGGTAAATGCTTTAAGAGCTCAATTTTCCAGATTATGGAGTTACACAGCTGTACATTTTGTAAGGAATTTGCTCTTCCACTTAATTTTTGCCTTATGAAAAGGCATGTACCCACCTTCTTACCTGTGTAAAAAACTCCACAGAAGAGTGAGTATGCAGTTTTGAATCTTCAGTTAATATTGACTGTATTTTTATATTGAACTCTGCTAACCACAGTTTTGAATAGTCTGGAAATACAGGCTATTGAATTTCAGCGTTCACATGTCAAAGAATTAGTCTAGGAATTTCTACAAACTGAATGCCTGTTTATTGAAAATAAGGTAGCAATATTAAATTACACTATGACGTGTTGCCCTACCTTTGATTTTCTATCTACACTACAGATATAACATGTTTAGAAATAGATATCCGATTCCTGAGATTCCATAAATAATTGGAAATATGGCATCCGAACCTATTAGATGCACTGAGGAAGCAGCAAACCAGCAAAAAAACCTCCATAGTTCTTTACAAGACAACAGCATTATAAAAAAAAGTTGGTAATTGAAGACGATTTCAAGTATAGATTTTTGTTCCGGGTCTGGATTTTTGGAAATTCTACTGTAATTCTAGGAAAGCAGGATCCAGCTCTTAGCAAATGAAGTCAGTGCAACTGACCAAGCAAAAACTTTCTAAAAGCTAGATGTCATACCGTACGCCATAAAAACGTAAAATATTTATTGAATGCATTTATTACTTCATCATTTCATAATGTATTTGTTGCTAATTTATAAGCTATTTTATGGAAGAAGAACTGGAAGAAGAATTAAAGAATATTTGGGGGGGCTAAACAGCATATATTTTTAATCATCAAGTATATTTTAGTCATCAAGTAATTATTTACATGGAATGATCTTGACTAATGGATGACAGGCACAAATTCACTGTAGCGCCACAGGGAACTAACCTTCCATTAGCACCTGTTTGAGTGGCACACGCTTGTGCTTCATGTGGTATAAATGCATGTTTCTAACGCTGCCAGTCCGCTGTCATTAAATAATGGAGACACTCCTCTGGAATAAACAGGTTCAAAATCCCAGTTTGCTCAGCGAGGCCACCTGTGATCCACTCATGCATATATTTTATTCCTTGGCTCTGTAATTTAAAAATTACATCCGAAGATGCAGAAGGAAAATAGCCCTCTGAGCTAAGGGAATGCACACAGTTCCCTAGTGGGAAATGATTGTTTCCCACATCCTACATCTTGCGTTGTTTTCTAAAGTGTAGTCAGACAAACTGTAGAAAGCTTCTCATATTGTCTTTTTTCCATTCCCCAGACTTCAGCTTTGCCACTAGCCTGACGGTTCAGATAGTTTATCGGAAAATTTCAAACTCTTCACTCTGAAAGAATGACAAATATTAATCTTTCCTTTCTTAAGGGACTGTTCTAAGCACCAGGTGTTCAAACAAAATTATTGTTTCCTTTTGTTTCCAGTAAAAATTGTTGCAATAAAAGCGTTTTGTTTTTTTTTTTTTTGTAGAATGAGGTGGTGTTAGTCGCAGGATATGCTTTCTATAAAACACCCTAAGAAGTCCTTTAACTGATTAAAAATTTACTGTGTGGAGGATAAGAATGTAGCAAATGAACACACATCTCACTGAGATAACTCCATTCTTTTTTCTTATGGTTCTATAAAAGATCTGCATTTTACTCTTCAAATTAAATACTCATCTTCCCAAGTTTTTAGCAGTCACCATGGACGCAGCACAAGCCTGTAAATAAACATGTATTTGCAGAGGAGCTGAGCAGATGTCAAGTTACCATCTCCAGACTGTGTCCCACACATCACTTCCTCCAGATCAGAGGGTTTTTTCAGTCTTGATAAGCTGCAATTCAACACCACAGGGCTATACACAAATGAGTAATAATTACTTACATTCTCAGGCTTTAGTTCAATGGAGATGTTGCACAACGTTTGACCTGCCATGCAGGTAGTGGATCCCACCACGGATACAAGTTCATTCTCCAAGTTCACGCCATCCTTCAGAAGGACAACAGCTGTTTTATTAAAGGTCACACGCCAAAAGATCTTCACCTCTTCAAAAGCCCGATAAGCAAATCGAGAGTATATATGTACTGAAGGAGATCACTATTGTTTTAGGAAACATAAACCACGGAGGTAACACACGTTTTCTGTTATGATTAAAAGCTTATCACCAGGGAACAAACTGCTGTAGGATGAAAACTTCTCTATTTTAATTTAAATTCCTTCACCTGACATGTGTTTAGATCACAAAAACATCACACAGGAAGAAAATAAAGCAATTACACGGAGATAGATTATTCTCAATTTTTATTTCAGAAAACATGACATTAGCTGCATAAGAGACACTGGTTCTTGGAAGGGAGTTGCCCGTGTACCTTCCTTAATACTACAGTGACCGTTCGCCTGGAAAACCAGGTAGGATTTGTCTTTCCTCTAAGTTTAAGGAACGTGAAGTACTTGAGCATATTTGATTAAAAGTACACATCAATGTGCAACATATAGATATATAGAGATATAGATATGTGCTAATTAGAAAAAATATAGTGTCTGTGTGACTGAAAACATTATCATAGTGCTGACACTCAGGTGCCTTCTTAATTGCTCATTTTAGTATTCATACCTACATTGTACTACACGGGGAGTTGAGAATTTGAATTACACCTCGAGCAGGGCAAATATTTTAACTCAAGCAAATCTTTCACACTTGTAGCCTTATAGTGTAAGTTGGAAAATACTTGTTTTTCCTGTCTCTGCTTTATCACAATAGAGTGACAGACCTAATCACATTCACAACTTAAAGCCAGTTCATCAACTTCTGAGAAGTTACTAAAGCAGCTGAAAGGCAGATTTATTTTAAAACTCTTTGATAAACTCTTCCACTAACAGCAGCTCCTATTGTTAACAACACAGCATGTTACAACATGTGGGAAGCACATTCGAATCGGCTGTTGCCTGCACCTGTTTGGTTGCCTTGTGACAATCAGCAGCACCTCTCTGTTCTCCGAGTCTTCATCAAGTACGAGAGCGCTTTGTACTTCTGGAACAAATCCCAAAATGCCATTCTGGAGATCACTTCCTATAGAGGAAACAGTCCATGAAAGTAAGCAAGAAAGTTAAGCTGAGACTAAATTATAACCTTCATGTGAATAACCACTAAAAAAAATTTAAAATAGGTATCAAAACAATGCTACAAACTATCATCTGGGGACACCTTGAGAAAATTTATTATAATATTTCTGGGTTTAATTTACACTACATAGTTATCCAGAACTTTAAATGTTGGCATTTCTAAATTTTATTTTAACCAGTAGAATAAGTACTTTTGAAAGCAGATATAGTAGGGTACGGGATGATGATGGGCTTCCAAGGACAGCTTTCTTATTCGTCCCACTCATACTCTTGTTGAAGCCATTAATTTTTCCAAATTGTCACATCAGCTTTTCTTCTGCATCTTTAATTCCGTGTGTGCAAGTATGGAGCTGCACAATACTTCACTGTTCTCATGGGAATGTAAACATCTTTGGCAAAACAGCAGTGTATGGAAAAAAAATCCAGGTTTAATGAGGGGAAGCTACTGTCTTCACAGAGTCCCATTAAATCTTGTTACTAAAGGATTTCTCCTTTACAGGTAGCAATGGCTTTACTTACCAGTGCATGCTGAATGTCAATATAGAGACTGATACTTTGCACAAACCCCATTGTATGTAAAAGTGACAAAATGGCAAAAGTAAAAATCTAAAATGCCTGCAATGCTACTGGATCTACATAAAAACTACTCAAGATTAGTCTTTTCCCTTAAAGAGTAAAACAGGGCAAGAACAGAGAGAAGCATAATCTCTAAATGTATTTTGAGCTACGTTGCTAAGGGACGCGTAGTAGCTTTGTACATTAGATGCTTCCTCTGCTCTGGAAAACTCAAGATTTCACAATAGAATACCCTGCTTATCGTCAAGTAGATTGCCAATCTTTACATGAAAATTGCTATGAAAACATAGTCATGTACTGTTATTAATTTTCCCAGGGAAATAATCTTACCTGCAATAATTACTGTTGCAAAAGCAGCAAATCCCTATTCATCCTTTCCTTCTACAATCTGAGCTCCATATTCAGGATTTGAGAGGAAAACATAAAACAATTCCTGTCCTTCAGGCTCATCATCGTCAAAAATCTTTATGGACACCCTGCTTTCTCTTTGTCCATCCAGCAAAGTCAAAGAGACTGACTGTTCCTCAAAATCTTCCCCTTCCATTGCCCAAGTGAAGTTGGATCTTCCATCAACGGAAGGAAATCCTTCATAAAAGGATATGAATCTGCTCCACTTTGTGCACTCACTCCCCCAAAGGTTTTAATGGTTACTTCAACATCACCAGTAAAACCCTTGGTCCTTCTGATATGAAGTATCGCTGTGTTGGGGGTACTGTTGTTGGCATCTTCTTCAACATAAATAAACTCTGGCCCCAAACTTAGTATTCCATGAAGAATATCATTAGCGAGGATATTAACGGTTGCAACACTGAAAGCTGGATTCACACGTGGACTCCAGGCAAGGTTCACAGGTTGAACATCCAAAATTTCCACACAAGTCAAATTTACAAAAAAAAATTCCTCAATTGCAGAGACAGAGTCATCAATTATTGATATTTCTATCACAGCGTTTGTCTGAAAATGTAAAAACATAAGCTCTCCATTGTAGATGGGTACAAAGTCCTCTAGTGGTTTGGCACTTCCTGGAATGGTCTGATATGTCAATTTAGTGAGATTACTTTGAAAACCAAACAATCTTTGGACATGTAGTGTGACTGCCCAAACATCATCTTCAACTGAAACAGACCTTGAGTTAAGAGCAAACTGGAAGATCCCCATTGGCTCAATTTCAGCTGTTGTAAAACCCGATCTGAAACAGAAAAGACACCAAAGTTGACAGAGGAAATACGAAGCGTGAAGAAAAGTAAAACATTAAAGCAGAATAATTTCCAGTGAACAATCAATGATGGCTGTAAGAAAGCGGATTAAACAAATGTCTAATAGCAGAGGGAAGAAATAGCAACCATACCAAAGCAAGATGTAACATGATTACCTGAAAAATGATTTTGTAATAATAGGATCGAATAGCCCTCCTCAGATGCAATGCACCCAAATCAGCACAGGATACAGAGTAAAGTTTAAATAAAATAAAGTCTTCCTGAGAAAATGGAGAAGCAAAGTAAAGTATGATGTTTTTCCGTTGTGGACACAATGAAAGAAGATACATTACAAATACAGCCACCCCGAGTAATACCAGTTTTATCTATAGAACAAACTTCCCATTTCAAAGGAAAACTGAGGGATAGACAGATCCTAACAGATCTACAGTTAGAGCCAGGAAGCTAGAGAATGAGAGGAAGTTATTTTAAAACTTACAGTGGGGCTTTGAAATACTAACTGCCCCCTCACAGGAATTTTTTTTCCAGATCTGAGCCCTGTGATCAATATAAACTTAAGCTCTACTTCATTCATATTAAATAGATCCCTTTCTTATTAGAAAATAAGCATAGAGGCAAAACTCTTCGTTAAATCTTGTGTCTTATACCTGTCTGCAGAACTGACCTATTATTCAGTGCTAGAGGCTATCAAATGGCACTAAAATTACAGTGATTTTGGTCAAAAAACTAGACCATTTCCACCACTAAGGGAGCCAAAAGCTCTTCAAAGTCACCTTTACCCTCCTTGGGATGTCATCTTCAGTTTTCTAGGAAAGGTCATTCTCACATACTTAATGTACTTGATTCACAGGGTAAATAGGGGCTCTGAGGACACCAGTCCACAGGACAGACAAGCCCAGGAGAAGGGCTCAATCTCAGGATTTATCCATCCATTTCACTCCTGACTTCCTTCAGATTTGCCACTGTAATTGTAACATGGCGAAGCCAAAACCTTTCTCCATACGTGGTGTTACTCCATGTCCATTCTTTTTACACCACTTCTAGCTATCAATGGCTAAGGATGAATGAAAATAAAATAGCTTGAAGAACAGATAACTTATCTGAGATGGAAAACTACATTAAACGTAATGGTTTTGTTTTTTTAAAAAATAAAAAGGAGGTTTATATAAATTAGGTATTTTCAGAACATTTCTTGTTTTATTTTTCTTATTATAAATAATTTGTTATGTAAGACCTTCTAAATATGGATTTTTAGGGACACGAATGAAAACTGTTAAGAGTTGCTTTCAGTCTTCAGTTTCCCGGCTAAAACTGTTGATCTTCATTTTCTTGACTGTCTCCGTTATTCTAGGCACCTATGAAATAGACTGGAGTTGGATAAAAGCCTCAGTTCTGAACAGGTCAGATCTAGATCACTTTGTTCTCACCTGAGACAAGCTATACAAATTTATCAAAGAATGGACTACAAGTTACTAGCTGCCTAGAATAATAACAACAGGGATTTGTATAAGTTTTGTATCTGTACACAGGTCATAATTCTTATGGCATTGGTGCGACTCAAAAATACAAGTAGCATCCTTACCTCAGGCGAGCCCCACCAGACACATTGCTGTGCGCTGCTGTTAAAGTGATGGCAAATGACTCACATTTATTTAGGCTTGGAGTGGCCTGAAATGAAATCACTTTACTTTGCTCACCAGAGGAAAATGCAACAGTACCTGAAGGAAAGAGAGAGTGAGAGAGAGCAAAAGTCAAAATAATCCAATAGGAATCCTCTTTTTATCTGGCAATGCGCTAAAGTACAGACTTTAATCACAATTCCACTCCATTTAGGAAGAAGAAAACTGGATAAGGGTCTTTCCTATATGAAGCTGTCCTTCATGGCCACAGCATCGTGCCTGCCTCCCAGACATGGATCTATGAAGTTGAAGGGTTTTTTTGCTTATAAAATGAACACATCCCTTATAGCTAAAAATTAGACCATACCATTTCAATCTAATGACGCTTTATTAATAGAGAGAGCATACAGAGGTATATATAACTAAAAGGGGGTATCATCACTTCTGCAACTTTCGTAGCTGTTTCCTCAGACTGTTACTCACCAAACAGAGGAGTAATATTGCCTGACTGAGCAAAGTCAGTGATCAGGTCTGCTGGGTATCCTGAGATCCAGCTCACGATGACAGAGCCATAAACTCCTTTTCTGGTGATGACAGCCTGGCCTGTCCCTGCTATAATGTCTGTAAGTCGTAAAATCACAGATTCAAAGCCAACCTGTGGAAACATAATGGATTTTGTTATAGAAAATGGAATAAAAGTGGACAATAACATATATGAAAGAGTACTATATTTTGTAAGGTAGGCATCTTAACAGTAGTTACACATGCATATAAATATATGTATGTACATGTCTATATATGTTTGTGTATATATATATATATATAAATGCTTTCTTCACAACTCTTCAACATTTCTAAATCTTAGACTTCTGAGAATTAGATATCAGGGAAAAAAAGGAACCAGTATGAATGACATTTTGGTACTGAAAACACTGACTATAGCATTTTGTGTCTGTCATTCAAAAGGAAAACAAACCAACCTGCCCTTAATGCTCACATGCAATGGCTGTGGTACCATACAGATACACACAGGTCTAAAATAAAGTATTATTTGCCTATCCAGTGAAAGTAAGTTGTTGTCACGTTACATTGTTTACAAAAACATTCTTGATAGTATGATGTACTTTTCTTTCTTTGACCAAAAAATGGGAATGAAAAGATAATTCACACATTCTAAAATGATAAGTGGATGTATGGTAGTAAACAATGTTTACAGAAAGACCATTTGAATTAAGTTCAGTTCCAAATTGAAAGACAAAACAGTGTGTCAAGAGAATTAAAATCATTACATAAAGACTTCAATAAAATTTAAGAGACAAAAACTCAGCATGCTGTTGTCTTTGCTTGCCACATAAAAAGGGAACTGTAGCACATATGCCATATTGGAACAGGTATAGTATATTTTTTCTGTCTCATACAAAGCAGACAAATGGAAAATTCCCCACTCAGTGATTAGTCAAAGGTACTGTCAACTGCACTAAAACGCAGCATGACCTCCACTTCTTTTTGCACATGAGACTGCATGCATGCTCTTATCTACTTTGGGGCTGCTGTACTTAAAGGAATAACATCGTCCAGAACTAGCTATTTTCCTCTAAGTCTCAGAACTTCCACTTCATGTAAACAAAAGTATAAGTAAATCATCATATTTATGCTATTTACATTTTATAGATGAAGAGACCTTTTCAAACTGCATTTACACATCTCTATATGAATTTGTATCAGAGAAAAGACAATATACAGTACGAGTAATAACTGGAACAGTCTTGTTGGTCATTAAATTGGTTGCAATGATGAAAACTTTAAGGAGCAAACTGAATTCTTATAGCGGCTGCCTTTTGTAATGAAGCGTACCTTCCCTCTGCGGTAGAAAATTACACTGCAGTCAGTCTACTGACCTGTGAATTGGCAGCTTCCTCAGGAACAAGCAGAATGGCTGACTTCGCTTTTCCTAATATTTTGGCACATCCTTGGCACTTGTCCCAACCAGGCTTACGTTAGTCAGTTCCAGGGTAAAATTCAAGCCCAGTACAATAAACGCCTTTGAGAGGAAGAATGCAATTAAAATGGTGGCAATGTAATTCCACTGAAAACACGATAACCACCAGTTCAAAGAGTTAAGTGGCAGAAAAATCAGCAGATTTTGTTGTTTGCATGAAAAAGCAGTGTTTTCAAGTCAAGCGTTTTGTTGATTATCTTTCTATAAAGAAACACAGTTAAAACAGCAATATTGTGATTGTAATTTACCAGCAGTTAATTGAAAGATGAGTTTATAGAGCAAGTATTGCCATTTTACTGAACTGTATCTAACATAGTGGGTCTCAGCTTGATCTTAACTCTTAGGGTTAATAAGAGTATTTGAATACATAAAATAACAAAATATTGAACTGATAGTAACACAAAGCAATGATGGAAGGAAACACTGGATATTTGAACGCATGCATAGAGTGATTTTGCAGTTATTACCTGAAAATGTGATATTTGAACCCACTTCTAGTCCATAAATAGGAAATTCATTATACCAAAACTCTCTTTTCTGCTTCTTGACAGTGGACAGTATTGAGAGTTCAGTATCTTATTCCAGCACATTTGTATTGTGATGAACACAAATGGAAACAATAGATACCACGTGACTTAAAAGGATAATACAGACCTGGTTGCTTATTGGCACTCTTTTCACTCCAAAGCTGGCACCGTCTTTTATTGTGAGGTATCCCACCTCATTCTCAGGCTCAATTAGTGCTTCTTCACAATGAGATGTGATATGGTACTCCACAATTGCTTCTCCAAATGCCCCAGCATGCCGAGTTACATTGATCTGAACATACCGACGATCCAGGTTCCTCTCTACGAGTACTGACTGCTGGTCAGAGTACAGGGCGAACACTCCATAGGGGTCATCATTTGCAAACACATTGATTTCCGAAATTCTTTTCTCTTGGTCTAAATCTGTTCCACCTTCTACTGAAATCAGCTGCACCACATAGTTCTCAACCAGTCCTGGAACATCGTCAGGTAACAGGTAGATGATTATCTCAGCTGTGCTCTCCTGATCAGCAACGACAACAGATCCCTCTGTCCTAAGAAAGTCACCCGTGATGTCAGATTCATGACGTATTTCCCAGTAAACCTGAAATTTATTTAGAAAATGCACAAAATGAAGGCAATATCACCCACAGAGTTGGAAACTTTCACATTCATGGTTCAGTATAGATTGCATACGGAATAGGTTGGGTTTAAATGGGTAAAATACAAATTGGTTTAAGTATGCATAGAAAGAAGCACATAGACTATCTTACAAAGTGGTGTGTTGTTCTTCCAGCAGTACTGTGAATGCAAAGATTACCTTTGTATATCTTCTGGACACCTACGTAAAACTATATGGAATCTCTGAACAATTGCTTGAAATTATTTCTATTTTTACACCAAGATATCCTTGCTGTTTTTCCAGTTTCCAGAATTCCTCACAACAGAAAGGTGTGAAGAGTTCTCATTAAACACATTAGATGCTTTTTATTAATTTTTTTTTTTTTTTAATAAATGAGTACTTGTGAAAATGCTGACTTGCAAACAACTTTAGGTAAAGACAATGTAGGTGATGATTCTAAAATGTCTGATTCTTACCTTTACATATGGCTGAAAAAGAGTAAATTGTGCGGATCTCAAAGAAAGCTCACTATGAAAGTCTGGTCTCTCCTGTTCTCCCATCAAAAGCACAGGAGCAGAGGGAGAGAGAAAGCAAGACAAGCACTCCAGTGCTGGTTTTCTGTTTTTTTCACTGACCAGGGGAGACTGAATCTGACTCTACAAACCACAACTACTAGAGCTGAGCCCTTGCTAAACTCAGTCTAAAAGGCGACATTTCAAAATTTGAGAAATACGCAATTGAAAGGCACAGAATAAGATCTCCCTCCATGCATTGATACAGAGGATTATTTCAGATTATAATGTTGATTAGGAAGAGAGTGAGAATACCGTTATGTTTCCCATGGTGCCCTGGATTCGTCTGACAAACAGTGTAATACTTTGTGGCCCTTCCACTGCAGAGGGTTCTGTGAAGTTTTTCTCAGTTAACGATTCAGGAGCAAACTGTACCATTCCGTTGGGATCACCAAACTTCTGTATCTTTAAGGAAGTAATTGAATAAAAAAGAATTAAACAATCAGAAATGTAAAGTGAATAGTATTCTTGTTTGAAACATTGAGATTTTCATTGCTAGATGCTATAGGGAATGTATCAATTAGTTCTTCCTCTTGAGTTTTCTCCTCTTAAGAAGACTCAAGAGTACATCAGTATTTAGAAGAGGGTCTGAGAGAGTTTGCTCTCTAATAGGTCATTTCCCAACTTATACTGGAACCTGGGGTTGTTCCTGCCCAGACACAAGACTCTACACTTGCCCTTGTTCTATTTTATTAAATTTCTCCCTGCCCAGCTCTCCAGCCTGTCCAGGTCTCCCAATGGCAGCACAGCTTCCAGTGTCAGCCACTCCTCTCAGCTTGGTGTCATCAGCAAACTTGCTGATCTGGTTGTCTAGGATCTAGTTCTGCTTCACCTTTCATAAGGCTCAGCCTAATAATGAAGATCTCCTGAACTTCGACTTCTTCCGAGGATGGATTTATAGATTAATAGTTCTCAGCCCTCCTTCCCCTTCTCCAAAATAGAATGATCCGTTCACAGGGTCACCAATGTCACTATTCAGGGGAGATAAAACCTCTTCTGAATTGGGTCCCAAGATGTCCCAATTAATCTGTGGAAGATACCAGTTTCAGATTTACAGTAGTGACATATTATAACTGCCTCCCAGGTCGGGGGAAGTGACAGAGTAACACAAGCAACATAAAAATTCTTGCATCTGCTAACAAGCTACATTTAAATATGTGCTCTTTTTACAGAACACAACATATTAATAATTGATTATATGTGGGAAAATATAGAATCCTTTGGAGAAAAATAAACATTAAAAATAGAAATTCTGAAGTGCTAGTTAGCCACAATGCCATTTTATTAAATTCTAGATATTAGTTACAGAAAAGAAAATAAACTGAGGTTTCTGTAGCACGTAACAGGAAATGCACAGGCCAGTTTACTTTTCTCTTCCTTTCACAAGTTGTTTTGAAAAGCTCATCAAATAAGTATCCTGACCAGAAACATTCCCTGGCAAGTGTGATATCAAGACTGAGAACGACAAATATTTTCTGCAATAGAAGTTTTTAATGCCTCAAATCACGATTCACACTTCCTCAGGCTGATTAAAAGCTAGAATATTTTCAAAATTTCCCACAAATTAGATTGGTTTTGAAGGGGTCCTATTCAGCATCTTAAAATTATTATTTTGACACTTAATTGTTTTTCAGTTTTCTTCAATGACTTCTAGGAAAAGTCCAAGAAGACCACGGCAGTTTTCACATGAGGAGAGCAGTAGCTCATGGCCTTTAATGCCAATTTTCCAATCATTTGCCCAGACTGTGGAAGCCTTATCTTGGTTCATATTTATACTTTCACTTTGGCAGTGATACATACAGACTAAAAAAAGTCTAGAGGCCTCATAGTAAACAATTTACTGAAAATGAAAATAACTTGACCAGCTTCAGGAAGTAATTCAACTGAGTTCAATTAAATTAGCGGTGGTGCATGAAATTAACTATATTTTCAATGGGATTGGGAGATGGTTCAAAATAAAGTACACCAGACCATACTAAAAGGAGAAAAGCAGGAGGACAAAGAGAAGATCAAAAAAGTAACAATATTTTCTGTTCTTCTGCAACTATACAGAATTCACACTTAATGAAAAGCTGCAACTATCCCATTAGAAATCAGTCACAAGGAAGCCCCTGACGGCAAAAAAAGAAGATTTTTGGCCTTGTCACTGGAAAACGTTCAGTTTTTGAGAACCAGGGCCCACCTGTGTCTCCCCAAACAATTTTCCTGTCCTTTCCAGCACCAGCGACACTGTTGTCGGTGTATCGGGGTTGGGAAGAGTAATTCTACTTTGGCAGAGAAATCGGATGATGCCCTGGGGGCAGTCGCTTTTGGCAATGGTGACCTGGCTCAGTAGATGGAGCCCAAGGGCTGCTCCACCAGTGGCTCCCGTCAGCTGGATTTCAAATTGCTCCGCAAATTCGCTGCATGGAAAAAAAAAACAGAAAAAAAGACCTTCTGAGACACACAAGAACAAAAAATTAAAATTATGATTTGTCATTCAACCATGCGTCCAGCTGGATCTGTTTAAAGATATACAGAAGTCATCTCTGTAAGCATACAGCAGAAGATTCCCCCCATTTGCAGAGAATGGTGATATCTGAAATAAAAATATTGTTTTATTTTCCACATGTGCTAAATTTAAAAAAAAAAAAAAAACAATCAGCAAAATATTTTATTATTCACAGCAGTACTATTAACATCCAAAATTTCTGATAATCTAGGTAAAAAGAATGTAGTTGTTTGCATAAAATTTAACAGGCACTATGAAACTCCAATAATAGCTTCTTTTCCCTCCCTTTAAATATTTCAGGGCTGCAGGAATTTGCTTTTCAATTCAAACTCTGCTGACAGGCACACTGCACGTGCTAAAAAACGGTTTCTCAGAAGTAGATTAGTGAATAAATATCTGAAAAAAATAATTACCTTTCTTCATCATCTGTGATAGAGATATAGATAAAAGTCTGGTTCTGGCCACGATAAAAAATGACAGAATCATTATGGATGACGTAGTCAGCGTTCGGAAGTGCAGAAATACTTCGAGAAAGGAAATCGGCTGTTACATCGCCATACGTTCCACGCTTTCTCACAACAGGAATCATGATTAATCCAGCATCCTCTTGAACTTCAAGAAAAATTGGGAAAAAAAGTTATTTTATTTCAAAATCTGTGAGAGAGCCACAGGCTTATCCTCTAAACCATAGTGAAAACCTCTGGTAAACTTACCCTGTAGAAGGATATACTGTGGATCAAATTCTATGATGCCTTCTGCATTATCACTTTTTGCTATAGTGACTCGTACTGTGGAGATATTTCCTATTACTGGGGGTTGAGCTATCTGTAGATCATTTTCCTTTACGGTGAAATCAAATCCACTTGCCAGAACATAAAAAGGAATATTGCATTAAAAAAAAATCTTGCAAAAGTATTGTAATGCAAGTATGACAATTTTCAATTACCACAAATACTTTTATTTTCTGACAGTTACCACTGAAGATTTTTGGTCACACTTTTTCAAACTATATCTGCAAAACTGGCAGTTTTTTCACAGAAATGTGGGTCTTTCGCTTTTTCTTTCACATTTTATCTTCTTCTTTGAGTTTCATGTGATTTGACAACTTCTATGTAATGGATGGACTTTCAGCTTTAATAAATCTGAATCAGCAAAATCTTAAAATTAATGTTGAAAGAATTTGGATTGCCATACATCCAATTTGTATTATTATTACTATTATAGCTGCCATATGAAATTTTACAGTAAAACACCTGAAATCCAGCGGTGCCTTTATGCAGGTAGGTCAGATTCCAAATACAGTTTGATCTCCTGCTTTTAATTAATTTTATCTTATAATTAATTTTATCTTGACCTTCCTTGGAGTTCCACTTTGGTAATCATCACTGAAAAGTCTTCAGGACCTTCAGGAAAGTCGTCATCATGAATTTCAACCGAAATCATTCTACTCTCCTCATGTGGTTCAAATAACAGTTCCCTTACTGTGGGGGTGAAATCAACTCCCTCCTCTGCAGTCCCATTTATTCTCTGGAAGCAACGACGCACTTTGCCATAGGATCCCCTTGAACGCAAAACAGTGATGTTAACCTGAGGGAGAGAGGACATTTGCTTTAAAAAATGGCTTTGCTTTTCTGTTACCATTCTGAGACTGTTCTATAGGCACCTTCTCAACGGTTCTGCCAGGTGACAATTTGCTGCAGTAAGTGCAGAATACACATAATTTAACAGACAGGCATCTTTCTCAGAGTATTAAAAACACCAAAAGCCTCAGATGGACTGTGCTATGATAAATGCAGAATAAATCTCTGCCTTTTTTTTTTTTTCCTAAAGTTAAGTATAAATCTACCGACAATATTGATATCTATTGATATTTTACGTAAGAAGGAATTTTAACCATATACCCATTTTTCTTCTTCTGTTGTCAGCAATATTTCTCGTGAAAATGTAAACTCTCCGTATGGAAAATCACTGGCGGCCATGGTAATATTTGCTGTGCTGCTAGATTCATTTATGAGTCCTCCATCACTGATCCCAGTTAATTCAAATGTGTAGTAATGCTTCTCCTCAGGACGGTTATCATCGACAGCCTAGGGAGAAGAACCAATTAACCATTTCCAGGTAGAGAGGTATAACTAATTTCTAATCAAGATGCTGGCTAGATAAAAGGAAGAACCTGAAAGAGCTACTGGTGTAAAATCTCTTGTACCTGTATCAGAACCACTGCTGCACACTGCCTGTCTCGCATTGTCAAGGTCCCCGACGTCTCCATAAATTCTGTGTGATGACGGGGTGTTATATTCCAATATATTATGATTTCACCAAAAATCCCTGGGCCACGTGTCAGGCTGCAGAATGCAAACACAGATTTAATCTTCTACCTTTAATATTTGATACCAGATCCAGAGATATAAAGCATAGATATTGTTGTGCATGGAAGAAATGTTACCAGCACTGTGAAGCTTGAATTTTAATCTATTAAGTCACTATTAAGATCTTTACCATAACCTCTTCAGAGCAATAACGTGTCTGCAGTTCTGATTTACTTCCCCATGTTGGGAGGCATCTTGAGCTGTATTTTTACCCAGAGCACTTTATAGTTTCTTTGTGCATACAGCCCAACGTTGGCAGCTGAAAACTGAGCTGTCTTTCTGCTTTTCAGGAAACAGACATGCAAAACAGAAGGGAAATGGGACTTACGGGTAGCACCCAGAGGTAATTTGGTTTTGAAGGCAGAAAGATACGAGAATAGTACTATGAGATCACTTGAGAAATGTTCTGTGTGCTGCTTGTCTAAAAAGCTAGAGGCTAATCCTACTCATGACATTCTCGGTGAACTGAAGCATGGCAAGAAATTGTCTATACCATGATCTAGTACATGTTCTAAAGTGGTGCTGCACAAAGCATCCCTTTGTCTGTTGGGATTCTCAGGGCAGCATGAGAATCTGTTTTCTTGCTTCTATTTGCTGTTTCACTAAGGGAAAGTGTTGTAATACTTTTTCTCCAATTCTGTTAGAAGGTATGGTAACATTGTGATTTCTTCATCTTGTTTTCAGCTGACTGAATGCAGTGAAAGAATTGCATCTTGTTTCAACTAAGACCCAGTGCTGCTTTGGTTATGCTGATCATCGTAACAATGTACCGAATTTCAGTTCAAGCACCAATCCTGAACTGAATCCTGAAAAGCACAAAGCATCTTCAAATATAATTGACTGCCTTCCCCTATTCCTTTGATTAGAATCCTCTTTCCTTTAATGAATCTATGTTGTAAATAATTGGAAGACATATCTAAAGCTCCTCAGCAATACTGAAAAGACACCTACGTAGTATGTTCTGCCCTTCTTAAAAAACAAGCATCTAATTTTGAAAATACTTATGATTTTAGAAGTGATAATGAAATGCAGCATTCAATTAATTCTTGCCAAATGTGGAGCCTCATAGCTTTTGAAACAGAGCTGTTTTGGATAAATGAGTGATGTACTCACCTAATAAGAGCAGTCCCATTATAATTTCCTGAAGGTTCTCCAATCAGAACATGCTGGGATGAATGAGCTATCCCAATCACCCCAGAAGCTCCTTCATCACCCACAATAATGATGGTTGCAACACCTAGGAAGAGAACAAAAGCTTCTCATGGTAAAACAAAGCTAACTAGTGAGGTATTTTTTTAGCATGTTTGGTGACACAAATGCTTAAGCACCAGCTTCCCGGGGAGCCCATGGAATCCCCAACCTTGGAGATATTCAGAATTTCAGTAGACAAGGCATTCAGTGACCTGATCTCATTGTGAAGGCAATTCAACAAGGTGACCCCCCTAGATGGTTTCTTACAAACGAAATTATTCTATGCTTCTTACAGGTCTGAACCTGGTTTTGGTTTCTGCTTGTTTTTGTTAAACAATTCTTTACAGACAATGTTGATTATCTGAACACAAAAGTCTACGCCAACACTTGATTTAGACGGAAAAAATACGATCTAAAATTCTCTTTGATTTCTTCAGATAAGGAAAAAACTGAGGGAAAAATACTGATCTCCTTTTGTCACAGGAGCTCTGCTAGCTCGTTTCTTCTATGTTGTTTCTGGGGGGAGCTGGGTTTTATTTACGGGGGGGACGTTTGAGTCGATTCATGTGAAGATACACAATGCTGCACTAGCTTTTAAGAAATGCGTCTTTTTTTCAGACCACTTCACTTCTTCACAGAATATCAGTTCTAACTATAACATTCAGCACATATTCGGCTCCTCTCTTTGACTTGTAGAACGAATCCCAAAAGATACATCTTCTTAGGACTCAGGGCGTCTAGCACACAGACAGCCGCGGCGCGAAAGCCGCGCCCACAGGACACAGAACCCGCCGCGCCTCGCCCCGAGCTCCCGCCGAAGCGGCGCCCCACTCGCCACGCCACCGGCTCTGCTTTTCAACGTCCCCTCGACTAACGGGGGCTGCGCCGCTCCCGGAGGGACCGCCGGACCGGGCACGGGCGCTGCGCCGGAGGGAGACACAGCTCCAGACCGCCAGCCTTCAGCGCACCTGCCCGCAGGGTCACACGCCTCCCGCCAGCTTCGCCCGCTTGGCTGGGGGGAACCGGAGACGAACGCCTTCGCGCCGGCAAATCCCGCCCGCCCCGTTCCACCGGCACGGTCACCCCCGCCGCGGCCGCACTCACCTGCCGCCTCTTCTGCCGCTCCGCTCCCGCCAGGCGCTCGTGCTTTGGGCATGCGCGGTAGCGAGACCGCAGCACCCGCCCCTTGCCGCGTTCCGGTTGGCTGCCTAGGACACGTCAATCACCTCTCTCGCCGCCTAGCAGCGCTCGCGAGTCGGGCATGCGCAGTACGGAGACCTCAACGCCCGCCCCTCTGGCAACCTGATAGGCGGACAGAGTGGCGACTGACGTGCCTAGGCAGCCAACCAGCGCTCCGCCCCTCCAGCCCTCCCGCGCCAGCAGCCGCGTTGCAAAGGGAACAATAAACCGCGCTCCCCTGCTTTCCGCTGAAAAGGGGGGCGGCTGGGTCCCCGCAGCAGAAAAAACCCTTCCGTCCTGCATTGCCCTTCGCCAGTACAACTGCACAGCTGGGAACTCGGCAACGTCAAGCGGCCGTCTGACAGACGCACACTCGGAACTTGACTCGGCTGGCGATTTTGGCTGGCTTACACACACGGACTTGCACTTCTCTGAGCAAACAAATTCTTTTTTAAGCACAGCCTCTCCTTGGGGAAGAAAAAACGCCCCCTCCGCGCTCCCAAACACTAGGCAGCCGTGGGGAAACCACCGAAAGCCAAGACCGACAGCAGCAACGTCGAGTGCAATCTGGCTTCCATTCTGATCACGCACTTAATGGCCTCTCCCAGGCCTACCAATGACTGCTCCTTTTCTGGAAGGACAAACTGAACGTCCTAAACTGAAGACTGCACGGAACACAGCTCCACTGGCAGCTAATTCGCCTCTTCTCCGGCTTCCACGGGGAATATCTTGTTGCGTCCTCCAACTCGCAAATGTTCTTCCTCAGTCCACGGCCCCAGACGTGGAATCTCCTGAGCAGCGAGCGGAAACAACCGCGCGGGATTTTCTTCAGGGCACCGAGAAGGCGGCGCTGGCAAAAAAGCAGGCCAAAGCGCCTGAACCCGTCTGCCGCCCCCAGCCTTCGGCCAAGAGACCGGGAGCACCCTGCCCGAGGGGCCGCGCACCCCGCAGCTGTACTTGGACGACCGTGTGCGTGAAAGCATGTGTGTCTACAGACGGTTGTCTGTCCACATGCGTGTGCCTTAATGCAGACTCCGTTCGTGCTTAAGCTGGAGTGAGTGCACAGCTGTGCCGTTTGTTGGCAAAGCTCCGCGTGTCGCACGACGTTGCCCAGTCCTGCATTTCTCACGCAGACAGATACACGGGTGCTCTGCTAGTAAAGGAGCAAAGACAGTCGTAGGCAGAACTGAATGCTGCTCCGAGCTACTTCTCACCTATGGCAAATGCTTCACAGGGGCCCGAGGAAAGGCGCTCAGCAGCCGATCTACAAAAGAAACGAAACAGATCATGCTTTAACGCGAAAGAGCAACAGGGCATCACTGCGCAAGCTTGTCCCTGATCTACAGCTGAGAGCAAACACTTGTGTGCTTGTCGGAGAGATTGTGTCTTGCCTGTAAGTGTCTGGGAGTTTGAGGCAGGTCAGTGTGGCTGGTTCGATAATCAACGTCTAGGATAGCTGCAGAGCGGTCCCTGTTGGTGTGGGGACAGTGTGCCTGTAGGTCAGTCTGTGTTCCTAGCACCTGCTGTATCGATCCGTCGCTCCACACGCGTGTGAGTCCATGTCTTTCTCTCCACAAGCATGTGTGCTGATTTCGTCGCACATGTGCATCTGTGCTAGTGTTGAGCTCAGCCGAGTGTGTCTCTGGACACTTGGTGTGCGTTGGCTGTGCCTGTGTGTAACACAGCACAGCCACGACTGCTCCGTGTGAAGAGAGACCAGGGAAATCATCTAGGCAGAGTCAACAAAGGAAAACCGAAGAGGGATTGACGTGTGCTCGACAGAGACGGATTCCCTGCGCTGACATTTCTCAGTAACGCCAGAAGAAAGCTGAGCGGTAGATCGACCGGAGAAATGCTTCCCTAGACGACATTGAGCGAATGAAGGGCATTGTGCGCGGCTTTCGGGATTGTGCCTGAAAAGTGCGAAAACCAGCAGAGCCTGTGCTCAAAAGCTGGTGGCTGTGTGACTGCATTGATGCACGATCCCGCGTCTGCGAGTGTACAGACGGCTGTTTCACGTTCACACAAAGGCACCTGGTCGGGTTTTTCTTCTGTGCGTGCACACGCGTTTCCCTTGTCTCTTCGGAACAGACGTAACTCTGTCCATGCTGAACGACGTGGTAAAAAACGTCTGCCTATATTTTGGTTAACAATCGAGGGTGCGTGTTCCGTCAGCGGCATTTCCGCAGACGACTCCCCAGAGCCAGTTCTGAAAGCTCCGCACACCAGGACTGAATGTGGAACCAAGCAATTGCACAGGTGCACTGGTAACATATTCTGACCGACGTCTTTTATGCCATAGCATTACGAACGTATTTGCGTTCAAGCAAGTATCAGAAACAATGTGTGGACCGAGGATCTGTTGGTATTTTCTCCGTACGGCACGCTTCGTGGTAGCTTACTTGCCGATCGCAGGCTTAGCGATTTCTATACACGACTCGGTATAGGGAGAGAAAGAGAGTGCATCGGAAAACTTGCTTTTTCTGAGATGTAACCTAGTTGCTACGCCTTCTGTTTGTCCACGTGAACACACACGATTCCCCATTGAAAACCAAGAAGAAACCATTCCACAAGCTCCCAGGTAGGCGCATCCACCACCTCGCGCGTACGAAGGCAGCTAGAGAAAAGCACCTACATTTTCACACACTGATGCTTAAGGAAACGCTTGGCCATACACATGCACATATACGCAAGCGCGCCCACTCCCATCTATGCACAGAGAGACGTACGCGATACGTGCTTACATGCTTGAGGGTAAACAGGTGTGCATTGATGGTTGGCGTACTGCATCAGGCATACGTGTCTGCACGAGAATATTCTCTTGGAGGGTACGTGCAGATACGTCCCTGTACTTGGACGACCGTGTGCGTGAAAGCATGTGTGTCTAGAAACCATTGTCTGTCCACATGCGTGTGCCTTGATGCAGGCTCCATTCGTGCTTAAGTGCGAGTGAGTGCACAGTTGCGCCCTTTGTTGGCAAGGTTCCGTGGGTTGCACGACGTTACCCAGTCCTTCATTTCTCACGCGGACACATGCAAGGGAGCTCTGCTAGTAAAGGAGCAAAGACAGTCGCAGGCAGAACTGAATGCTGCTCCGAGCTACTTCTCACCCTTGGCAAATGCTTCACAGTGGCGCAAGGAATAGTGTTCCGCAGCCGAAGTAAGAGAAACGAAAGAGATCATGCCTTAAAGCGAAAGAGTAACAGGACGTCACTGCGCAAGCTTGTCCCTGATCTACAGCTGAGAGCAAACACTTGTGTGCTTGTTGGAGAGATTGTGTCTTGCCTGTAAGTGTCTGGGAGTTTGAGGCAGGTCAGTGTGGCTGATTCGATAATCAACGTCTAGGATAGCTGCAGAGCGGTCCCTGTTGGTGTGGGGACAGTGTGCCTGTAGGTCAGTCTGTGTTCCTGGCGCCTGCTGTATCGATCCGTCATTCCATACGCGTGTGAGTCCATGTCTTTCTCTCCACAAGCATGTGTGCTGATTCCGTCGCACATGTGCATCTGTGCTAGTGTTGAGCTCAGCGGATTGTGTCTCTGGACACTTGGTGTGCGTTGGCTGTGCCTGTGTGTAACACAGCACAGCCACGACTGCTCCTTGTGAAGAGAGATCAGGGAAATCATCTAGGCAGAGTCAACAAAGGAAAACCGAAGAGGGATTGACGTGTGCTCGACAGAGACGGATTCCCTGCGCTGACAGTTCTCAGTAACACCAGAAGAAAGCTGAGTGGTAGATCGACCGGAGAAATGCTTCCCTAGACAACATTTAGCGAATGAAGGGCATTGTGCGCGGCTTTCGGGATTGTGCCTGAAAAGTGCGAAAACCAGCAGAGCCTGTGCTCAAAAGCTGGTGGCTGTGTGACTGCATTGATGCACGTTCCCGTGTCTGCGAGTGTATAGACGGCTGTTTCACGTTCACACAAAGGCACCTGGTCGGGTTTTTCTTCTGTGCGTGCACACGCGTTTCCGCGGTCTCTTCGGAACAGACGTAGCTCTCTGCATGCTGAACGACGTGGTAAAAAGCGTCTGCCTATATTTTGGTTAACAATCGAGGGTGCGTGTCCCGTCAGCGGCATTTCCACAGACGACTCCACAGAACCAGTTCTGAAAGCCCCGCACACCAGGACTGAATGTAGAACGAAGAAATTGCACCGGTGCACGCAATCACATATTCTGACGGCCGTCTTTTATGCCACAGCAGCATGAAGGTATTTGCGTTCAGACACGTATCAGAAAAAATGTGTGGACCGAGGATGTGTTGGTATTTTCTCCGTACGGCATGTTTCGTGGTAGCTTACTTGCCGATTGCAGTTTTAGCGGTTTCTATACACGACTCGGTATAGGGAGAGAAAGAGAGCGCATCGGAAAACTTGCGTTTTCTGAGATGGAACCTTGTTGCTACGCCTTCTGTTTGTCCACGTGAACACACACGATTCCCCACTGAAAACCAAGCAGAAACCTTTCCACAAGCTCCCAGGTATGTGCACCCACCACCTCGTGCCCGTCAACGCAGCTAGAGAAAAGCACCTACCTTTTCACACACTGATGCCTAAGCAAACGCTTGGCCACACACATGCACACATCCGCAAGCGCGCCCACTCCCGTCTATGGACTGAAAGACGTACGCGAAACGTGATGACATGCTTGAGGGTAAACAGGTGTGCGTTGATGGTTGGCGTACTGCATCACGCATACGTGGCTGCACGAGAATATTCTTTTGGAGGGTACGTGCAGATATGTCCCTGTACTTGGACGACCGTGTGCGTGAAAGCGTGTGTGTCTACAAACGATTGTTTGTCCACATGCGTGTGCCTTGATGCAGGCTCCATTCGTGCTTAAGCGCGAGTGAGTGCACAACTGCGCCGTTTGTTGGCAAAGCTCCGCGTGTCGCACGACGTTGCCCAGTCCTGCATTTCTCACGCGGACAGATTCAAGGGAGCTCTGTATAGACGGCTGTTTCATGTTCACACAAAGGCACCTGGTCGGGTGCATCCCAGATACAGCATCCCAGATTCAGCATCCCCGATACAGCTTCCCGGATACAGCATCCCAAATACAGCATCCTAGATACAGTATCCTAGATACGGCATCCTAGATACGGCATCCTAGATACAGCATTCTAGATACAGTATCCCGGATACAACATCCCAGATACGCCATCCCAGATACAGCATCCGAGGTACAGCATCCCAGATACAGCATCCCAGATATAGCATCCCATATACAGCATCCTAGGTACAGCGTAATAGATACAGCATCCCAGATACAACATGTCGAGCTGTGCTCCTCTCCCGCACCAAGTGCTGATCGTGGGGCTCAGGGTGAGGGGGGGCAGCGAGAGGGTCCGTGGACTGGAATAAGTTTTGTTTGGGGTTTTTCAAACGCCTCTGCTGACACGTCGTATAAAAACCGATTGCTGCAGTGCTAAGGAATGAACAGGAGGATGAGCAACAGACTGCAGAAACTGCTTGCGTTTTGGTTTATTGCAAAATTCTTATTGAACTCAAAAAGCAATACGATCTTGCAGTGGTCTTCTAATACCTAGTGACAGCTGTTAATGTACTGGTTTGGAACTTTGAGATGAGATTTGAGATGAAGGGCTGTTCCATTGTGGAATATTGCAGGAGTAAATTTCAGGCATTTCAGCATGCCTGGCAGATCTGCAGCTTGCTAAAGACCTCAGGCTGTTTGGTTTAATCAGACTTTTGTAGATCCCACCTTCACTGGTCAAAGCACCGGCTGCCAATGTGTTTTCTGGTGTTGTCACTTCTTTCTGACCAAAGACGGCAGAGGCAGCAGCTCTACTGGTGGTGTCTGTTTTATTGAAACATGGGGATCTACAGGAACTTTAACCCGAAAGCTCAGGAAGCTGTGGTCCGTGGTCTATCTTTGTAATGTTTGTAGATTGTTCTGCAACGTTTGTGAGTGTGAACTGCTGTGCAGGTAGAAGGAAGAAAGATGTGTGAGCTAAAGCAGCAGGAAGGCTGCAGCCGTGTAAGCCGGGGGTGCAAGCGGCACGAAACGGGCTGCAGCGGCGGAGCCCTCGGTCCCGGGCCGTCCCGGACAGGCGCAGCCCGAGCGCTCCCGGCCCCGCTGCCGCTGCCCCGCCGGGGCCGGGGCCGCGCTGCGGGCGGACAGCGCCGCTCTGCGGCCGCCGGCGGCTCCGGGCCGGGAGGGGGGGCGGGGCCCGGTGGCGGGCGCGGACGGGATTGGCTCCTGCGCCGGATGGGCGGGGCCACGCTGCGTAAGTGCGGGGGCGGAGGCGTGCGTGCCGCCGGTGCGGCGGCGGGAGGAGCGCGCGAGGAGCGCGCGAGGAGCGGCGGGGGCGGCGGTGAGCGAGGGGCGGGCGGACACCGGGGAGACCGGCTGGGGCCGCCCCGGTCCCGGCTGAGGGGGGAGGCTGGAGGGGGAGGGACGGGCTGGTTTGGGCAGGAGGAAGGCGAAGGGCAGGCAGCCGCAACAGCGCGGCCCCGGGCCGGGCCGAGCAAGGGGCGAGGGGGAAACACGCGGGCGGCTGTGAGGGAAGGGAGCCCCGGGCTGAGCGCTGCGCGGGGCTCGGGCGGGGCCGTGGGGCGGAGGGGGGAGCCCGTGGTGCCACAGGGCAGAGGGAGGAACGCGAGCGGGAGGGGGCGGCACCAGGGGACGCGAGGGGCTGGGGCGGCGCTGCCGCCGGGAGGGGCCGGGAACGGGGGGAGCGGCGGAGGAGCCTGAGGGCGGGACGGCGCGGAAGGAGCTTGGGCGGGAAAGGCTGAGGGAGCTCAGGGAGGGGGTGACATCGGGGAGGCTTTGGCGGGAAAGGCTGAGGGACCTCAGGGAGGGGGTGACATCGGGGGGACTTTGGCGGGAAAGGCTGAGGGACCTCAGGGAGGGGGTGACATCGGGGGGGCTTTGGCGGGAAAGGCTGAGGGACCTCAGGGAGGGGGTGACATCGGGGAGGCTTTGGTGGGAAAGGCTGAGGGACCTCAGGGAGGGGGTGACATCGGGGGGGCTTTGGCGGGAAAGTCTGAGGGACTTCGGGGAGGGGATGACATCGGGGGGACTTTGGCGGGAAAGGCTGAGGGACCTCAGGGAGGGGGTGACATCGGGGGGGCTTTGGCGGGAAAGGCTGAGGGACCTCAGGGAGGGGGTGACATCGGGGGGGCTTTGGCGGGAAAGGCTGAGGGACCTCGGGGAGGAGATGGCGTCGGGGAGGCTGCAGGGGGCAATGCTGAGGGAGCTCAGGACGGGATGGCACTCAGGTCTGGTTTCAAAGGGAAATGCTGAGGTGCCTTGAGGAATGGACGCTGGGCTGGGAGCTATGAACACATCAGACTGGTTAAGAGAGTGTTCACGACAGAAATTGGTGCAGTGAAGTATTCCAGCAAAGAGCGGGAGAAGAGCCAAACTTAGATCAGGCCTCCTAGGACGCCTGCAGGTTTGGGGACAGGGATGACGAGGTTGTTAATCCGGTCCTAACTGTTTCTTTGTCTGTCCCTCTCTTGCAGCACCTGACTGAATGGAGGAGCAAGTGGACGGGAAGTTCCTGCGCCACACACAGATCACATTTATCGCTCTCGCCCTCAGAGACCCGGAGATCCAAACCGTTCACATCGTGCCTTGAAGCAGCCTGTGCTCAGGCGCTTCTCGCAGGGAGAAGGCGGAATGGCAGTGACCGGCCACGTTAAGCCACAGGGTGCACACTGTGCAGCTGTCAAGCCCAGCTCTGCGTTAGCTCACACCTGCGGTTTTGCGCCGCACACGCACATTTGAGTTGTCGCTGGTTGTTGCAGCGTTTGGCTTTGGTGAGGACAGCGTGTGTTTGTCAGCAGTTGGTGTAGGTGGGATCTGGAGGAGAAAGCGATATTTCCGTGCCAAAACTGGTTGGTGTTTGCATGGTATTGTGGTGGTTGTTCCCGCAGGCGATGAGTGCTGGAGCATTATTGCAGGATGAGGGGATTTTGGAGGCTTGTCTGTGAGATGCACTAGAGGCAGCAGCTGAAAGCGAAAGGCTGAGATTTGAAGGGTTTGTCGGTGGGTTTGGGGCGGTTGTCAGCTGAAGAGTTGGCTGTTTGCAGGTGAGGTGTAGGGCAGAGGGTGAAGCTGACTTTGCCTGGGCAGCGCAACTGGCTGGGTGTGCAGAGCTGAGGAGAGCGGGCTGCTGCGGGTGACCCTAAAGCTGGAGAACCAGCCGGCAGCTCCAGACGCTCCCGCTGCCGGGCAGGGCCGTGCAGGCCAGTGCCCTGGGGCACAGCGACGTGACCCTCCGCAAGTACCAAAGAGCAGGTGAGGACCGTGGGCATTTGTACTGAGCTGTGACATCTCTAACCCGTGACATTGGGGTCCAGCCTGAGCAGGGCACGTGCGGAAGCTGTGCTGCAGGGAGGGCAGAGCTGAGGGGAAGGCCTGTGCCAGGGGCTGGTGCCAAGGCAAGGTGGGCGCGCTGTGGGGTGTGGGGAGGTGTCAGCCCCGGACTCAGCCCCTGTCTGACTGTAGTGCCCTTGGGCTGGTGTAGCTCAGTCCTCTGTGTGTTTCTCTTCAGGGGGAGCAGCATGCAAAGGAAAAGCAAGGAAGGAGATGAACCCATGAGGAAGAGTGATGGATAAAGAGGGTTGGAGGGCACCTGCCAGTCAAGAGGGATCAAGAAAGAAGACACCAGTGGTGGAACCGCAGGTCAGGAGAGCTCAAGGAGGGAGAAAGGTGACTGTGGCCGTATGGGTTTTTCTAGCTCACACACCAATGAAAACAGTTTGGATAATAAAAGAAATGTATGCAAAACCGATAATTAAAGGCAGAGAATGTTTATATGCTATGTATGGGGTAGACCTGAAGGTATATTTCTTCCTACAACGAAGGAGAATTCGCAATACATGCTGCTGTCAGCAACGACCAGTAAGCGACAAGACTCTATTTACTGATGCCTCTGGTCGCTCACATAAAGTTGTAATTACATGACTAAACTCAGATACCCAGTGCTGCAAACACAAGGTAGAAAAAGAGACCAAGAGTCAAACAAGTTCTTGAGCTGACAGCTGTTAGGATCGCTTTGAGGTGTTCTGTAACAAGCCTTTGAATGTTGTAACTGGCTCATATTATGCGGCTGGCATACTTAACCGCCTGGAAGCTTCTTTTCTTAAGGAAGAGGATAATCCTCTTTTGATGGCTGAATTGAGAATGCTATGGTTTCTAATAAACCATAGACATCATAGGTATTATGCAATGCACACCCGCTCTCGCAGTGGCCCTTCCAGGACCACTTGCGGAAGGCAGTAGGAGGGCCGATGCACGAGCTGTGCCGCTCACTGTGCCTAAAGCCTTGGAGCAAGCTAAATGATCACATAAATTCTTTCACCAGAGTGCAAAGGCGTTAAAACAACTTCAAATGACAGTGGATCAGGCCAGGAGCGTTCTTATGTCCTGTCCTGATTGTCAACAGTTGGCACCCACGCCATCCACAGAGGGTGTTAATCCAGGAGGGGTTA
The DNA here is from genome assembly GCF_963082525.1 of Nesoenas mayeri. Classification (NCBI taxonomy): domain Eukaryota; kingdom Metazoa; phylum Chordata; class Aves; order Columbiformes; family Columbidae; genus Nesoenas; species Nesoenas mayeri. The sequence goes on from NC_137571.1 coordinate 983,530, forward strand.
CTGCCAATGAAGTACGGCCAGCGGATGTAATGCATTGTTCTGAATTGGGTAAATACGTACGTGTTTCTGTAGACGCTCATTCCAGATTTCTCGTTGCTGCTGCACACGCTGGTGAAAGAGCACGAGACGTCTGTAACAGTGGTTGGCATGTTTTGCTGTTTGAGGAGTTCCACGATCTGTAAAACCAGAGGAAAGCGGAACGCACACTCGATTAGAGGAGCGATCCCCCAGCGCGCTGTAATAGAAGTGCCTGCTTTTTGACACTTTCAGAACAGTGTTAAAGAGTCTGTTTGACGACTTTTCGGTATCATTTCTGGCGACGAGGATGGGATAATCTGCCTGACCTCCCGTGGATCCCAGGATCTCTGGGACCTTGTGCCGGCACCGGGGAATTCCTGGAAGGGACCACAGCTCCTCGGACCAGCTGGGGATGCAGGTAAAACCCCATCAATGAGATAAGGCACTTTCATTGTCTGGTTGCGTTGGCACGCTGCCTGCGCGAGACGTGGGCGACAGCAGCGCGTTGGGTCTGCGCATTCGCGTCTGCGCATTTTGGTAAACTGGGTAACTTAAAAAAAGAAAGAAATAAAAAATTAAAGAGGAAAATGAGAAAACAACAAATTAAAGAGAAAAACGAGGGAACAGCAATTTGATAAAGGTACCTTTAATGATTTTGCTGTTTGTGCCTTAGCAATTGTATAATTGTTTCTGGCTTTAGTGGTTTGTTGTTGTTGTTACTTGTGTCTTGGGGGATTTTATAGTCCAGTACTTGGGGTTCACCAATTGTCTGTTATTGTGATTGTGAAGTAGGTAGTGGACAATCGGCAGGAGGATTCGTGAGAAATGCCCCCCAGGCTGTGTTTTCTGACATTGGAAAAGGATCGTTTGCTGTTCAACAGGGCATCAACCAGGGAGAATCTGATTGAATATTGTAATTAATGGTGGCCACTTTAAATAATATTAATATGCTGCACAGGTCTAGGTGGGTATACTTTGAGATCTGTAGTATAGTAATGTGCTACATGTAATATGTAGTAAGATATCTATTTTAAATCATATATTGCCTATTACATAAGGCATATTACACAATACATAATGTTACATATGCATTGTCTTTGTCCCCTTCAGATCCATTTGTTTTTAGAAAGGATAATCAGGGAAAGAAATGCAAACCAGTAAAAGGTTTGTTGAAGATCAGCTATTGGTGTAGAATACACAGAGAACATGAGATCAAAATTGTCCCTCGGTCAGTCCAGGGTGGGATCCTGATATCCTTATATCGGGGCACAGGCTGCATTGGTATCGCCAGTGCATTTTATACGGGATTAGACACGCTGCGCCTAAAGCTGTAAATACGCCAAAACCTTCTGAGATTAAACAGGATCGTGAGGAGTCTCCCACGGAGTTTTTACACCGTCTTAAACCGACAGCTCAGAAATATATTAATATAGATCCTGACTTGGAGAACAGAGAAATAGAATTCTTAGTTGACTGGGAGCTCATTATTCTGTGTTAAACACTATGCAGGGAATATTAAGTAGCGATTCTGTAACAGTTATGGGAGCCACAAAAATTGCGAAACACGGCCCTTTAACCTGCTGCTTAGAATGTTTGTATGTGGAGTCTGTACCTATTGATTGTGCACCATGTGTCTTCTCTTGTGCACAACGAATGGTTGAAAAAAGCTTTAATGGTGCAATGGCTGTGCAGTGACACGCTGCTATGGCTGCAATTGTTAAACAAAGAAGGGGAGATGTGGCAGGGTTGTGACATCAGGCCCGTGAGAAATTGCAAGAGTCACAGTGTGAGAACAAGCGCTGGTGGAACAACACAAGCAGCAAGGACTGTGTGGGACATGAACCATCAGGGACAGAGGGATTGATACGGGGTTGGTACATGAGGGACAGAGGGATTGATACGCGGTGGGTACATCAGGGACAGAGGGATTGATACAGGATCGGTACATCAAGGACAGAGGTCCGCGATGTTTCAAATGCAAACCTGAGTTTGTATTAAATGTCTCTCTGCATCTTAAAGAGAGTCTGTGCCTCATCTGCTACGCCCCTTTATCTGTTTCCCAAATTACGATTTAGACTGTATTTACCGTTGTAAAAACAAAGCTTTCCCCCCTTAATTTTTGTCACGTGTTGTAGTTAGAATTAATAGAGATATTGGAGCCCATCGTAGCTAAACTGGAAAAAGACAGCAGCCGTGTGTATTTTTAAATAAAGACTAAATCAAGTGTGCTAGCTCATTATCTTTAAGCGTTTTACTGTGATCACGTCTCTCCCAAGGTTTTGTGTCTGTTGTATCAAGGCCTGACACCCACGGCCACAGTGGATGAATCACCATGGGCACAACACCAGGAACCTGCCTGTTCGTGTCCAGGATATCCACTCCAGCAGACACGTTTTAATTGGTACTTGCATTATGGATTAGATGCAACAAAAATCCATACTTTCTTTTGTCCTTTGCTATAGAGGAGGGAGTTGAACTTTTCTATAGCAGATTCAATCACTTGTTGTAAAGCAATGAAATAAATAACTTAGGCTTTTTCTATGAATAAACAACATTTAATTCAATTCCTTAATTGTATTCCTTAAACACTTGTTCGTTAGACCATAAGCAAAACAGCGCTGGGTGTTAGTTCGTTAGTAGGCCCTTATTATGTGGTTGGTTAACCCTGAAAATGTTAGCTCCCTCTATCAATAAAACCTCATAAACAAGTTTCAAAATTTTTATGTAGAACTTACCCACCTTTTCCTTTTTGCAGGTTCAGAGCCCGAGCCTCATTTGGTTGTATCTGTAAACATCAAACGTCTCAGCACAAATCACAACTGCATTTCTCACAGACAGAAGTGCCTGATCTCCACAGCTTGCCTGGCAGTGCAGAGAGCAGGAAGTGCGGTGAGTCCTGGGCCTTTGGGGACATTTCACCCTGTTTTGTGTCCCAGTCCCTCCCTGCTCCCTCCTCTTTCCTGCTGTGCCCTTCTTCCTCTTCATCTCTTCTCCCTCTGGCCCTCTGCTCCTTCCTCACCTATTCCCCCACCTTTCTGAATCTCTGTGCAGGGTTTCTCGTATCTCCCTCTCCGTCTCCACCCCTCTGCGTTCTCATCATCCTTGGTTTCTCTTTGTCGTCATTCTTGTCTGTTATTCTGTCCCGCTCCGTGCCCCATCATTTCTCACTGTATCCCTCTGTCCTGCTCCCTGTGCCTATTCCTGCCCCTCTTCTTTTTTACTCCCTCTTCCTCTTGCTGCCCACCCCAGGATTTTTTCCCAATCTCTATCCTGCCCCAACCCTTATTGTTCTTTCTCGCTCCTGCTCCCTCTCTGTCTTTCTGCCTGTCTGCCCTTTCCCTGCTGCTTCTTTCTCCATCTCTGTCCAGATTACTGCCCCTTTTCCTTCTTGATGTCTTTCTGTCCTGTTTGTCTTTCTGTCTTCCTTGCCTGTTCCCAGCCCCATCCCCTCTCGCTGTATCTTCCCTGTCCAGCTGGCTCTGCCTTTTCTTGGTCTTCTCATCCTCTTTCCTGCTCCTCAGCCCTCTTTTCCTCTTCCTCCAGCTCATTGCTGCATGTTTTCCCTTTCCAGTCTCTTCATTTTGATCTAAACTTTGCTTTGTTTCTCAGTCCCTTTGTTCTCTTCCCTTCCTGTTGCCTCTCAGTGGGCAGTGACGACCTGGTTCAGAGACAGCACGGCGACCACATCCCAGGTCGCTCGGTCCATCAGCACACAGACGCCACTGTGGTGGAAAGCAAATGGCGTTTATTAACAAGTAACAAAGCGTTATATACCTTAGGTTTGCAACGTCACGTCCATCTGCTTGCCTCACATACTCCTACCTACCTAGGGAGGGGCTACTATCTTTCTGTACAGCGCGAGATCTTCCGGCCTCCAGACCCTAACTACCTACAGGTATGCGTCACAACCCCCCCTGGACACCGTTTGTGTCACAAACCCCATTGGACAGGGTGTGTGTCACAAACCCCATTGGACAGCATGTGTCACAAGGCCCCCTGGAAACTGTATGTGTCCAAAATATCCCTGGACAGCGTGTGTGTCACGAACCCCGTTGGACAGCGTGTGTGTCACAAACCCCTTTGGACAGTGTGTGTGTCAAAAACACCCTTGGACAGCGTGTGTGTCACAAACCCCTTTGGACAGTGTGTGTGTAACAAACGTCCCTGGACAAGGTTTGCGTTTCAAACCGCGGTGGAGTTTGTGTGTGTCACAAACCCCATTGGACATGGTGTGTGTCACAAACCCCATTGGACAGCCTGTGTGTCACAAACACCCCATTGTACAACGTTTGTGTCAGTAACGTCCCTGGACACAGTGTGTGTCACAAGTCCCATTGGACAGTGTGTGTGTCGAAAAACTGGTTGGACAGCGTGTATGTCACAAACCCCATTGGACATGGTGTGTGTCAAAAACCCCATTGGACCTGGTGTGTGTCACAAACCCCCTTGGACAGCGTGTGTGTCAAAAACCCCCTTGGACAGCGTGTGTGTCACAAACCCCTCTGGACAGTGTGTGTGTAACAAACGTCCCTGGACAAGGTGTGTGTTACAAACCGCAGTGGAGTTTGTGTGTGTCACAAACCGCAGTGGAGTTTGTGTGTGTCACAAACCCCATTGGACATGGTGTGTGTCACAAACCCCATTGGACAGCGTGTTTCACAACCAACCCTGTACAGTGTGTTTTTCACAAACACTCCTGGACACCATTTGTGTTACAATCACCCTTGGACAGGGAGTGTGTCACATAGCCCATTGGAGAGTGTGTGTGTCACAAACCCCATTGGACAGGGTGTGTGTCACAAACACCCCTGGACAGGGTTTGTGTTACAATCCACATTGGAGAGTGTGTGTGTCACAAACTCTATTGCACAGCGTGTGTGTCACAAACGCCCCTGGACAGCGTGTGTGTCACAAACCCCATTGGACAGCGTCTGTGTCACAAACCCCATTGGACAGGGTGTGTGTCACAAACGCCCCTGGACAGGGTGTGTGTCACAAACACCCCTGGACAGCGTGTGTGTCACAAACCCCATTGCACAGCGTGTGTGTCACAAACACCCCTGGACACCGTTTGTGTCACAAACATTTCTGGACAGCATGTGTGTCACAAACCCCATTGGACAGCATGTGTTTCACAAACGCCATTGGACAGGGTTTGTGTCACAAACCCCATTGGACAGCGTGTTTGTCACAAACACCCCTGGACACCATTTGTGTTACAATCGCCCTTGGACAGGGAGTGTGTCACATACCCCATTGGAGAGTGTGTGTGTCACAAACCCCATTGGACAGGGTGTGTGTCACAAACACCCCTGGACAGGGTTTGTGTTACAAACCACATTGGAGAGTGTGTGTGTCACAAACTCTATTGCACAGCGTGTCTGTCACAAACCTTATTTTACGGCCCGTGTGTCACAAACCCCATTGGAATGCGTTTGTCACAACCCCCACTGGAATTTATCTGTGTCAAAAACAGCCCTGGACAGCGTGTGTGTCACAAACGCCCCTGGACAGGGTGTGTCACAACCTCCATTGGACAGCGTGTGTGTCACAAACCCCATTGGACAGTGTGTGAGTCAGAAACCTCATTGGACAGAGTGTTTGTCACAAAGACCCCTGGACACCGTTTGTGTCACAAACGGCCCTGGACAGCGTGTCTGTCACAAACCTTATTGGACAGCCCGTGTGTCACAAACCCCATTGGACAGCGTGTGTTAAAAACCCACCCTGACAGCATTGTTGTCACAAACCCCATTGGACAGTGTGTGTGTCACAAACCTCATTGGACAGTGTGTGTGTCACAAACGCCCCTGGACACTGTGTGTGTTACAAACACCCCTGGACAATGTGTGTGTCTACAAACGCCCCTGGACAGCTTGTGTGTCACAAACCCATTGGACAACGTGAGTGTCACCAACCCCGTTGGACAGTGTGTGTGTCACAAACCCCCATGGACAGTGTGTGTGTCACAAACGCCATTGAACAGAGTGTGTCACAAACCCCATTGGACAGGGTGTGTGTCACAAAGCCCATTGGACACTGTGTGTGGTGCAAACACCATTGGACAGTGTATGTGTCACAAACCCCATTGGAGTGCGTTTGTCACAACCCCCACTGGAATCTATGTGTGTCAAAAACAGCCCTGGACAGCGTGTGTGTCACAAACTTGATTGGAAGGATTTTGTGTGACAAACACCCCTGGACACCGTTTCTGTCACAATCGCCCCTGGACAGGGTGAGTCACAAACTCCATTGGACGGCATGTGTGTTACAAACCCCATTGGGCAGTGTGTGAGTCACAAACCTCATTGGACAGAGTGTTTGTCACAAACACCCCTGGACACCGTTTGTGTCACACACGGCCCTGGACAGCGTGTCTGTCACAAACCTTATTGGACAGCCCGTGTGTCACAAACCTCATTGGACAGTGTGTGTGTCACAAACGCCCCTGGACACTGTGTGTGTTACAAACACCCCTGGACAATGTGTGTGTCTACAAACGCCCCTGGACAGCTTGTGTGTCACAAACCCATTGGACAACGTGAGTGTCACCAACCCTATTGGACAGCGTGTGTGTCACAAACCCCCATGGACAGTGTGTGTGTCACAAACGCCATTGAACAGAGTGTGTCACAAACCCCATTGGACAGTGCGTGTCACAAACACCCCTGGACACTTTCCTTGTCACAAACACCCCTGGACACCGTTTATGTCACAAACGCCCCTGGACAGTTCCTCTGTCACAAACCCCATTGGACAGTGTGTGTGTCACTAACCCCATTGGACAGCCTGTGTGTCACAAACCCTATTGGCTAGCATGTGTGTCATGAACCCCATTGAACAGGGTGTATGTCACAAAGCCCATTGGACAGCCTGTGTTTCACAAACCCCATTGGGCAGCGTGTGTGTCACAAACCCCATTGTACAAGATGTGTGTGACCAACCCCTGGACAGCGTGTGTGTCACAACTCCCCGTGGACAGTTTGTGAGTCACAAACCTGATTTGACAGCTTGTGTGTCACAAACCCCACTGGACAGCGTGTGTGTCAGAAACACCATTGGGCAGTGTATGTCAAAACCCCCCCTGGACAGCGTGTGTGTCACAAACCCCCCTGGACAGTGTGTGTGTCACTAACCCCATTGGACAGTGTGTGTGTCGCAAACCCCATTGAACACCGTGTGTGTCACAAACCCCATTGGACAGAGTGTGTGTCACAGCCCCCCCCCTGGACAGTGTGTGTATCACAAAGCCCATTGGACACTGTGTGTGGTACAAACACCATTGGACAGTGTATGTGTCACAAATCCCATTGGAATGCGTTTGTCACAACCCCCACTGGAATCTATGTGTGTCAAAAACAGCCCTGGACAGCGTGTGTGTCACAAACTCGATTGGAAGGATTTTGTGTGACAAACACCCCTGGACATCGTTTGTGTCACAATCGCCCCTGGACAGGGTGTGTCACAAACTCCATTGGACGGCGTGTGTGTTACAAACCCCATTGGACAGTGTGTGAGTCACAAACCTCATTGGACAGAGTGTTTGTCACAAACACCCCTGGACACCATTTGTGTCACAAACACCCCTGGACACCGTTTGTGTCACACACGGCCCTGGACCGTGTCTGTCACAAACCTTATTGGACAGCCCGTGTGTCACAAACCCCATTGGTCAGGGTGTGTGTCACAAACCCCATTGGACTGGGTGTGTGTCACAAACACAACTGGACACCGTGTGTGTCAGAAACGCCCCTGGACAGGGTGTCTGTCACAAGCACAATTGGAGAGTGTGTGTGTCACAAACTCCATTGGAGAGTGTGTGTGTCACAAACGCCACCAGACAGCATGTGGGTCACAAACAACATTGGAGAGTGTGTGTGTCACAAACTCCATTGGAGAGTGTGTGTGTCACAAACGCCACCAGACAGCATGTGGGTCACAAACAACATTGGAGAGTGTGTGTGTCACAAACCCCACTAGACAGTATGTGTGTCACAAACCCCATTAGACAGTGTGTGTCACACCGCCCCCTGGAAAATGTGTGGAATGACAAACCCCACTGGACAGGGTTTGTGTCACAAACCCCTGGACAGTTTGTCTGTCACAAACCCCAGTTGGCAGCGTGTTTGTCACAAACTCCATTGGACAGCGTGTGTGTCACAAACACCATTGGACAGCGTGTGTCACAAACCCCCCTGGAGTGTGTGTTTCACATACCCCATTGGACAGTGTGTGTTTCACAACCCCATTGGACAGCGTGTGTGTCACAAACCCCATTGGACAGTTTGTGTCACAACTCCCCCATGGACATTGTGTGTATCACAAACACCCCTGGACAGTGTGTGTGTCACAAACCCCATTGGACAGTGTGTGTGTCACAAACCCCATTGGACAGCGTGTGTCACAACCCCACCTGGACAGCATGTGTGTCACAAACCCACCTGGACAGCGTGTGTGTCACAAACCCCGCTGGATAGTGTGTGTGTCATTTAGCCCTTTGGACAGTGTGTGGTTCACCAGCCCCATTGGACAGTGTGTGTATCACAAACCCCATTGGACTCTGTGTGTGTCACAAACCCTCCTGGACAGTGTGTGTGTCACAAACCCCACTGGACACACAGATGACTACAGTAAAAAACCAACACTGAAGGTATGCAGGTCTTTATTTCTTCTAGTTGAGGGGATCAATAAGAGATTTAGCCTCTTGCACTGTTTTTGTTACTCACACACTGATGATCTAGTATAGAAGCTACAAACCTCACAAGAAGCAGACCCAGAACCTCATTTAAGTGCCCTAAGGTCAAATTAAGAAGTCATTTAGCTGGTTTTCTCAGTGACCCCCCTGCTCTGAGGTTCCTCCTTGCACAGTGACTATCAACGCCAGAAGGAAAATTTACTTTAATCCCGCACGCAGGTGAATTTTGGGTTTAAAAGTTTCTTTCCTTAAATGAATGATGTATTTCTCTCTTATATGGTTAAGTAAAGGTTCACAAAAAAACCGCATTTCTTTGCTGGACTTTTGTTTCTTTTCAGTGGCAAAATTTGTCACTGTACAAATATTGGATCAGATGGCAACTAAAATATCATGAAGTTAGTTGACATTCCTCCAATACCCATCTATATAAACAGATTGTTATCAGTTACTAAAATGCTTAAAAATCAGTCTTACTGCTCATCAGTTGTTATTAATGAGAAAACTGTTTTACATAACTGACCTGAAATGCAGATGAATCCAGAAGGAAAAAAAGCCTCGTTGTAGGAAGACAAGTTATCTGTTTGGGCATAAACTGCATAAATGGACGTATGAGAACAAGAGCATTCCACATAGTCTGATGTGTCTTCAACCACTTTGCAGAACCCGCTGTCGGACAGCCAGCTGCAAAACAAAATGTTCACAAAGCTGGAAATCGACTTGTCTAATTCACACGGTAAACAGGCTTGAAAATTGTTGTATCTCTGAAAACACCGGGTTTTCTAAACTACTGCATAAGTTTATCTTCATCTATTGCACATCTTTCACGTGCAGTTTTTAGAATAGCATATTTACATGAAATTAAAACAGCTTTTAAAAAAATATATTATTAAAAAAATATAAGTATATAGTAATGAACTTTGTTTTTCTGCTAGAAAGTTTTTGTGGCCATGTTTTAAAACTTACACAAGATTCACAGTCCCATCTGAATTTTTAAATAGTGTGTTGCTTATACTTGCACAGTGCTTTAGCCCATTCTGAAGAACACTTGCTGTTTGCTGTTTTGAAACTAAAATACATGTTCTCCTTCAGTATTGCTGAAAATTTTGGAAAAGGATACTACAGGTGACATCCTAAGCCATTTCTAGTGGAAACCACATTGTTCTATGATACAATGTCTAGATAAAAGGAGAGTATGCAGGTAAATTCTGCTGCATCTCCTTCCTGAATAGTTTATATCAGTGACAGACTGATAGAATCCAGACCATCTAATGAAATCATATCTGAACTAACTAGTTGTCTGCAGGATATAGAATGGAACTCTCTCTAATTTCATTTATACTGTGTGAACAGGAAAGAAATAGGCAAATCAAATAATAGGGCATTGAAGGGAATACACAGAAAACTTTAGCACATCGCTTGCAATGGTGTGAGTAGCAATAAGAATGGAAAATGATCAGCAGTTCACCACTTCTGAAAACCAGGATGCATCAAGTCAAGCTAGCAGCAGCAATATTAAAAACTACCAGGAGATGGCTTTTCTGTCAAAAAGTAAGAGCCCTACAGAGATCATCGTCAAAAGTTATGCCAAAATTCTGGATATTAGCAAATAAGGAATATTCTGTTTCAGTGACTTGAAGCAATACCAGAGACGCAGGTTTAATTCTTTGTAAGAATGGACTCAAAATGTTGTCTGATAACAACTGTAAAGAGTACAAAAGACGCTAATATTAATGAAGTGATGCCATTCTGGAATTTATGGCCTCTCAGCATTGCCCAACACATCATTACGTAAACTAAACAGTACTGTAATGAAAAAAATCAATAGTAGAAGTCTGAGAAATCTCTAAGTTAGAATAACTACACATTTTATTATACAGAATGTTTTACGTGCTGGTACAAAGGCCAGAAAAGTTAAGGGGAAAAGATGGATAAGAAATAGATCAATTTCGTACTTGCAGGCGATCTGATCGGACTTGATGGGATTTTATACAAATACACATGGTAGAAACTGGAAAACTAAACAGATTAATAAAACAACCTTTCAGCAGCTTGGCTCCAGAGGAGACATAGAGACTTTTGTGGAACAATCCGACTTCCTGTAGCATAAATCCGATAAACAACTTCATTGTTATCTTTCAAAGGGTATGAACTCCGACCCTTCAATCTCATAGAAAAAACCTGAAACAATACACACAACATAAACACAAACTTAATATTAAAATTCAACAGTCAGTGCTCATTTTAATCACAAACACACTAAAACGCTCACATCATTTTAAAGATATTTAAGATGATTCGAGTAATGGGCAAGACTGCTTGAAGGAAAAGGGGCCCAAGAGGGCTGGATTGCATTCAGAGATTGCTTCTTCCACGCTCAGGATCAGAGCATCCCCACACGTAGGAAGTCAAGGAAGGGAGCCAGGAGGCCTGCGTGGTTGAATAGGGATCTATTGGGTATGCTCAAGCAGAAGAGGAGAGTTTACAGGTCATGGAAGCAGGGGCTGGCCACTTGGGAAGAATATAAGGCTGCTGTTAGAGGATGTAGGAAGGCAGCTAGGATAGCCAAGGCCTCCTTAGAATTACAGCTGGCGAGAGGGGTCAAGGACAGCAAAAAGAACTTTTTCAAATACATAGCGGATAAAACTAATACCAGAGACAATGTAGGCCCACTGAGGAATGGGGTGGGTGCCCTGGTGGCGGAAGATACAGAGAAGGCAGAATTACTGAATGCCTTCTTTGTCTCTGTCTACTCTGCCGGAGGCTGTCCTGGGGAGCCCTGTACCCCTGAGACCCCAGATGAAGCCAGGTCAATGGAGGAGCTTGCTTTAGTTGATGAGGACTGGGTTAAGGAGCAATTAAATAGTCTGGACATCCATAAATCCATGGGTCCAGATGGGATGCATCCGCGGGTGCTGAGGGAGCTGGCTGAAGTCATTGCTGGACCGCTCTCCATCATCTTTGCCAAGTCTTGGGAAACGGGAGAGGTGCCCGAGGATTGGAGGAAAGCAAATGTCACTCCAATCTTCAAAAAGGGCAAGAAGGAGGACCCGGGTAACTATAGACCGGTCAGCCTCACCTCTGTCCCTGGGAAAGTAATGGAACAACTTATCCTTGGTGCTATCTCAAGGCATATCAAGGATAAGAAAGTTATTAGGGGCAGTCAGCATGGCTTTACCAAGGGTAAGTCATGCTTGACCAACCTCATAGCCTTTTATGAGAATGTTACAAGGTGGATGGATGATGGCAGAGCCGTGGATGTGGTCTACCTTGACTTCAGTAAAGCCTTTGACACAGTCTCCCACAGCATCCTAGTTGCTAAGTTGCGGAGGTGTGGTCTAGACAATAGAGTAGTGAGGTGGGTTACAAACTGGCTTAAGGAGAGAAGCCAGAGAGTGGTAGTCAATGGTGCGGAGTCTAGTTGGAGACCAGTATCTAGTGGAGTGCCTCAGGGGTCAGTACTGGGGCCAGTATTATTCAATATATTCATTAACGACTTAGACGAGGGAATAGAGTGTACTATCAGCAAGTTTGCTGATGACACTAAGCTGGGAGGAGTGGCTGACACGCCAGAAGGCTGTGCTGCCATCCAGCGAGACCTAGACAGGCTGGAGAGTTGGGCGGGGAATAACCTAATGAAATTTAACAAGGAAAAGTGTAGAGTCCTGCATCTGGGCAGGAACAACCCCAGGTTCCAGTATCGGTTGGGAAATTACATATTAGAGAGCAGTGTAGGGGAAAGGGACCTGGGGATCCTGGTGGACAACAGGATGACCATGAGCCAGCACTGTGCCCTTGTGGCCAGGAAGGCCAATGGCATCCTGGGATGTATTAGAAGGGGGGTGGTTAGTAGATCAAGAGAGGTCCTCCTTCCCCTCTACTCTGCCCTGGTGAGACCCCATCTGGAATATTGTGTCCAGTTCTGGGCCCCTCAGTTCAGGAAGGACAAGGAACTGCTGGAGAGGGTCCAGCGTAGGGCAACCAAGATGATTAAGGGAGTGGAGCACCTCCCTTATGAGGAAAGGCTGAGGGGGCTTGGTCTCTTTAGTTTGGAGAAGAGGAGACTGAGGGGTGACCTTATTAATGTTTATAAATATATAAAGGGTGAGTGCCATGAGGATGGAGCCAGGCTCTTCTCGTTGGCAAACAATGATAGGACAAGGGGCAATGGGATCAAGCTGGAACACAAGAGGTTCCACTTAAATTTGAGAAAAAACTTCTTCTCAGTAAGGGTGACAGAGCACTGGAACAGGCTGCCCAGGGAGGTTGTGGAGTCTCCTTCTCTGGAGACGTTCAAGACCCACCTGGACAAGTTCCTGTGCAACCTCACTTAGGCGTTCCTGCTCCAGCAGGGGGATTGGACTAGATGATCTTTTGAGGTCCCTTCCAATCCAGAACATACTGTGATACTGTGATACTGTGAAAAAATAAATTGCATTATCTTCAAACCTTGTTCTTCAAGGCAAGCTCTTTGTCTCCAGTAAGGAACCACTGCTGGCTGCTATATTCTGTGAACTGTACAGATTCACAGCTCTCTTCTTGAAGAGGGGATAACACAACAGAGACCTTTAACAAATGTTCAGGTACTTGAATAAAATCTCCATCTTTTCCATCAAATCTGTGTCCGTTGATTTGCTAAGGAAACCAGTTGTGAGCCATTATTGCAATGGACGGGCAGCTGTCAAGGCTATTTTTACCTCTGTTGAAGAGGAAAAGCAACAGGGCTGGTAAGTGGAACTGAACTTTCACTATGCTTCACATAATTACTCTAAAATGTATGTGTAATTAATATTTTATTCCTTCATCATTTTCGGCTTTATTACATTTAATAAAAAGACAGCTTCCGTTTCTGTGAAAAAAAGGAGGGGCGGAATTATGATGTATTTTGGCTTCTCCATTTCTCCTCTGGATTTTGCTCACTATGATCTGTAAGAAAAACCATCCCATGGTAAAAGAGGTTATCATAATATTCATCTTTATAACTTGATGTAGAGAAGAGTCATTAATAAGGAGAAGCATTAAAATGGATGATCTAGCTCTTATTCCCAAGAGATGACACAAAAAACTTGCAATAAGGAATTTGAACTTTCAAGTTCTGGACACTGTTCCAGATAGCACTGTTATTTATGCCATTTACTGTCTTTTGGCTGAGATGGGCATCTTAACCCCTATAACTTATGAAATGTCACAGAAAGTTACATCTCCAAAAGAAACTGAGAAAGAAATCTAAAGCATGCTGATTTTCACCTGACGGGAAAAAAGAAAAAAGGTATTTTTTTATTCTAGATTCAACTACCAGTTTTTTAATAGGTTCACAGTGGGAGAAACCCACTGTTGAAAAGTGTTTGTGTCATAAAACTGTCATTTGTTTCTGCAGTCATCTATTTTCCCTGCCCATTAACCTGGCCATAGGTTATGATGCACTTGCAGAAAAAACTAGGAATTTGAAACTACATGTAAAAACTATGAGTTGCTTTCAGGCAATTCTAAATAATGTTCAAGTGAGCAAAACCATGTACACAGAAATTAGAGAACGCCAGTAGAAATTTTGGGTTACTTACTGTCACCTACATCTTAAAGCATAGCTCTCCATCATATAATTACGTTATTTTCTTAGCAAGATTAATTAATCCTTTTCTAAGCAATATTTAAGCTAATAGTGACTTAATACATCCCAGATCTCCTGACTTCTACTCTCAGAGCTACCCCGCATTTGTGACACCAGCTCTTAGAGCTTTGTAAGATTCCGACAGAGTGCAACACGTTTTCATACAGGTAACAAGTCCCTTTTCTAAAAAATATCATTTACATTTTTACTGTATTAGCTTTCTGGTATTTTCAAAACGTATTTTGAATTCAAGGTTACTTACCTTTCTCCCGGTGACCCACACATTACCCCTGTCAACAGGGAAAAGGCAAATTTCCCGGTCACCGCAGCAAGCAGGCTATATCCTCGTGTGTCCTCGCATTTTGGGCTAGCCAGGGTGCAGAGTATCTCATAGAAAAGGCTTCTACTTTTATCAGTGAGTAACTGTTTCTCACCAACATCTGTCACCTAAAGGGAGGAGAAGAAATCGAACATTTTATGCACACAAGTCTGCTTGTAACATTTCCTCATAAAACGAACATTTATCCCAGTGTTCATTCTGAAAGTTCAGCATATTTTTCATTTCTTGATCACTGCGGCCAAGGCATCAGGTGCAGTCTATGTCAAAACTACACAAAGATATCCTTACTAATGTGGATTTATTAAAGAAACCATGTGGGACTTTTCATTCCTTCGCAAGTCAAAGATCGTTGCGCCCTGAGGATTCTTGATATGATTTCTGTGTCAAAATGGCAACAGTCACAAATGAATTATTCTTCATTAATATTTTTATACTGTTTTGTGTCTAGGTATTTAAACATTTTCCAGCTCCACATTTAAACACTTTCCAGATCCATTTTGCATTGCTCCACAAGTCCAGAAGAGCCAGGAAGCCACAAAACTAGTCCCAGGGTTTTCACAGAACTCAGGGCAATGCTGAAGTGCTCAGGTACTTGCCAGCCCGATTGCCAGAGATAATGCAGAGGGAAAAAAAAGGAAAAGAATATGCAGGCCTGGTTAAGACAACAGCAGAAGACTCCAGCTGGTCCTGGTAGGACTTGCTGGTGTGTTGACTGTATTCAAATGTGAAGATAAGAACAACCTATCAGAGAGCAGTGTAGGGGAAAGGGACCTGGGGGTCCTGGGGACAGCAGGATGACCATGAGCCAGCACTGGGCCCTTGTGGCCAGGAAGGCCAATGGTACCTGGGGTGGGTTAGAAGGGGGTGGTCAGTAGGTCAGAGAGGTTCTCCTGCCCCTCTGCTCTGCCCTGGGGAGACCACACCTGGAATCTTGTGTCCAGCTGTGGCCCCTCAGTTCCAGCAGGACAGGGAACTGCTGGAGGGAGTCCAGCGCAGCCACCAAGATGCTGGAGGGAGTGGAGTCTCCTTCTCTGCAGACATTCCAACCCGCCTGGACACCTTCCTGTGTAACCTCATCTGGGTGTTCCTGCTCCATGGGGGGATTGCACTGGATGAGCTTTCCAGGGCCCTCCAACCCCTGACATTCTGTGAATCTGTGATTCTGTGAACCCTGAGCCTCACTGCCTTGTGCCAGGGCTAAAACCAACAAAGATATGCCCTGAGAATCAAGAAATCGTAACAAGCTCTGTGAAAGCGTGACACCAAAGGGAAAATGTGGCACAGCACAAAACATCGTGCTATAGGTACATACACAAAATCAATACCAGTTGTTCTTTTCAACCTATTTGATTGTTGATTGCCGGCCACCATCCTAACTTGTAGCAGGCAAACGTCTTCCATGACTGGGACTTCACAGCTTCTATTTTTACCTTTGTCTGTGTCCCTGGGTCCCTGGGTCCCTGCTGTGGATGCTGTCCTTGATCTTATCACAGGCCTGGGTGTTATTTTACTCTTATTAAAGTCATTGGTCATTCAAGAAAGAGCAGGAAAGCTTTACCTTATCTATTATATGCATCACAGCAGTAAGCTGCTCTTCTGTGGTTTCTGTAGCCACTTTGACATTCAGATTCTGGAGGACTCTGTGTAAGATGGTGTCATCAAGAGGCTGATGGAGTTGATCAATGAGCCCCCAAGCTGGCAAGGAGTCCAAATCTGACACAATGGTGACCTTAGCAATGTCATACACGTCATCTGCCCTGGCACCGCCTGTGGGATTAGAAAGTACAACCTGGAAACGCTTTGGAAATGGGTTTAAAGATCCTGTCTTTGGAGTCAGGGTCACATCCAGGAACATATTTCTCTGTCCAGGTTCAAAAGTCAATAAACCCTCAGATCTGGCAAAATCTTGCCATGCCACAGCTGGAGATACGAAGGTCCGGCCAATAGGTTCAGGTTTCCGTAGCTCCTTAAAACAAATCAGAAGAGTTTGGGGTAACATTATGATAGATACAATCGTTCAAAAACAGCTGCTGTAGAACTCCTGTTGTAAATAGGTAAAATTTAAGTGTGTAAAAAAAGAAACCCTCTTTCAAAATGCAGTTAAGAATTATATAACAATTACCTTAAATGAAATATCTCCCTGAAGTAGCAATCTGTCACCTGTAATCACTGACTACCCAGGGAAAGAATTATATATATTGTCGATAGTGTACAGGATCCCTCTCGTTCTTTTGCAAAACAAAAATCACAAAGCTTTTTCTGGGTGAACAGATGTTACAGAAACGTTAGCACATCTGTAAGGTGAATTCCAGAGGGCACAATGTAAGTTTAGGTCTGTAGCATGAAATTCCCTCGGTTCAGGGTACAGGCAGGCATTACAGATACATAAAAACTAAACAAAAGGAAAAAAATAAACCACTCTGGAAACCTGTGCCCAAATTAATATCAGTTCATGATATTTTTAGTCCCAGTAAAGATACCTAGGAATGCTATAGGGCCTCATTTCTTCTGTGAAGTAGCACTCTTTTCACCTTCCACGAGGTCTGCAGATTCTTCATATCCTTACTGGTTTTGTCAGTTGCCATAACCCTGGTATTATATCTCGTAATATAACAAAATTTCCTTAAGTGGAAACTAACATTCCGGGCTATTATTCAAATTCAATAGTATTTCTTAATTTAGTAAGAACTGATTGTATACTGACTATTAAGCAAAGATGTTTATTTGTGAAGTACTAGACCACTTTTGAAAACATTTTGCTTTAATTACTAGAGTTTACTTATGGAATAAATCAGAATTTTTTTTTGAGTTCAGAGAACTTAGTAAATCAATGCAGTGTGTATCTCTTTCAAAATTGCTCTAGAACAAAATCACATCATCTGTGCAAATTTCAGTAAGAAGTTTCCTTTTGTTTACCCCTTCCAATCGAGAACTAGGAAATGGAGCAATAAGTGGTAATAAAAGCACCAGTGGCAAGAGCATTGTTTAAGAAACCTTTGTAGAAATGAGATAAACATCTGTTTCCTGTCTGCCACGGCTTCTTATTTTACAGGTACCAAGAGCACCAATAATTTGGTGTGTGGTCACGCACACTCATTACCTAAAAATATCCGAAGAAGGGTTGCTATATAAAAATTATAAACAGGTAAAGAAATGCTCCCTATATTTCAGCCTAAATATACACTGGACAGTAGCAATTTCTTCTCCATTTAACAGCTAAATTATAATGAACTTTTGGCTGGAAAGAATGTGAAAATTTGTTATCACGCAATTCAACAAAAATTGCACTGGTCAGCTATAAGAAATGGATGGAAATATCACGTAATCCCATGCAGTTGAAATAAATATGCATCCAATACAGCAATAGAATGCAAAGCATTTTATTGTAAAGGTTGATGGAATTACACCCCTCTTGCAGCCTGTTCCTTGACGTTGAAAGCAAGGAAGGAATCATGTTTTTGCAGTTGTGTTACTTCTGCTAAAGGAGAATCTTCATAATCTGTCAGTTAATAATGAGGTAGTCATTTAGAGATAAAAGGGTCCCAAGTTAGAAGTGTCTGATGTTACAGCTGTAAACATAACCCAAAAAATGAAAGGGGATGGTAAAATAGGCTTAAGCACGTGAGATTTTTTAATCAGATAATTTTAGTTTAGAACTTCAAGAAAATGCAATAAAATCTGATGAAAGCGCTCCTTCTCTTTTCCTCAGTGTGCTCTGTGTATTAATACATTTTCCACCTAAAACAGCAAGTGTGTTGGCATCTGAATCTTGACAGGCATACGCATAATAAAAACTTAATTTGAGAGAAAAAAGCCTCAAAAATTTGAGTGTTTCAAGAACTTTAGGACAAAGAAAGAAATGTATTTAATGCCTGCCTGCCCATTGTCTTTGAGGTAACTGAAAGGTACTATGAAACAAATCACTCTTGATAATACAAGAGTGAACAAGGCCTTTTTACTAGTGGAAAACAAACAAAATTATAATGTATGGGCCCAGCAAATGCTTGACTGCTTCCTGAAAAAAATGCTAATGACAGCCAGATTCACTTTACAGAATGAACGATTTACTAGCAAAAAAATAAGTTAAATTATAAAAACATCAACAGACGCTTTACCTGCATGCTGGAGCTGACCACTGTGGTGACCGATGTACTAGAATCTCTATGCACTTGCAGGCTGATTAAAGTTGTCTTCTTGTGAGCCACAGCAAAACGAGATCCCACAGCAAAATACACTAAACCACGAGGAGCGTCGCTTTCAAGGACGGTTATAAAAGCAAATCTGGCACTGCTGTTCAATGCAGCTCCTGTGCTTACAGCATAAAGCTCAACAAAAAAATACGTCTCAAATTCAGGTACCTGTAAAGGAGGGATGATTTTCATGTCATTATAAGACCCACTAATTATTTGTTTTTAAAAAGTTTGCATTATTTTGTATGCACAATGGATACTAACACTATAAGCATGCCTCTTGAAATGTGCAGTAAGTGCAAGGAAGTATTAATATATCCTAAAAATAATAATGTTGCAGCAATGCCACATGCAATAATGACATCGTGAATTTTTGCATGGGACTCTACCGCAATAAAACAGCTATTTGTAGACTACACGTATTGTTACCGTCAATTTGCCATAAGACAAGATGGTAAATGCTTTAAGAGCTCAATTTTCCAGATTATGGAGTTACACAGCTGTACATTTTGTAAGGAATTTGCTCTTTCACTTAATTTTTGCCTTATGAAAAGGCATGTACCCACCTTCTTACCTGTGTAAAAAACTCCATAGAAGAGTGAGTATGCAGTTTTGAATCTTCAGTTAATATTGACTGTATTTTTATATTGAACTCTGCTAACCACAGTTTTGAATAGTCTGGAAATACAGGCTATTGAATTTCAGCGTTCACATGTCAAAGAATTAGTCTAGGAATTTCTACAAACTGAATGCCTGTTTATTGAAAATAAGGTAGCAATATTAAATTACACTATGACGTGTTGCCCTACCTTTGATTTTCTATCTACACTACAGATATAACATGTTTAGAAATAGATATCCGATCCCTGAGATTCCATAAATAATTGGAAATATGGCATCCGAACCTATTAGATGCACTGAGGAAGCAGCAAACCAGCAAAAAAACCTCCATAGTTCTTTACAAGACAACAGCATTATAAAAAAAAGTTGGTAATTGAAGACGATTTCAAGTATAGATTTTTGTTCCGGGTCTGGATTTTTGGAAATTCTACTGTAATTCTAGGAAAGCAGGATCCAGCTCTTAGCAAATGAAGTCAGTGCAACTGACCAAGCAAAAACTTTCTAAAAGCTAGATGTCATACCGTACGCCATAAAAACGTAAAATATTTATTGAATGCATTTATTACTTCATCATTTCATAATGTATTTGTTGCTAATTTATAAGCTATTTTATGGAAGAAGAACTGGAAGAAGAATTAAAGAATATTTGGGGGGGCTAAACAGCATATATTTTTAATCGAGTAGTCATCAAGTAATTATTTACATGGAATGATCTTGACTAATGGATGACAGGCACAAATTCACTGTAGCGCCACAGGGAACTAACCTTCCATTAGCACCTGTTTGAGTGGCACACGCTTGTGCTTCATGTGGTATAAATGCATGTTTCTAACGCTGCCGGTCCGCTGTCATTAAATAATGGAGACACTCCTCTGGAATAAACAGGTTCAAAATCCCAGTTTGCTCAGCGAGGCCACCTGTGATCCACTCATGCATATATTTTATTCCTTGGCTCTGTAATTTAAAAATTACATCCGAAGATGCAGAAGGAAAATAGCCCTCTGAGCTAAGGGAATGCACACAGTTCCCTAGTGGGAAATAATTGTTTCCCACATCCTACATCTTGCGTTGTTTTCTAAAGTGTAGTCAGACAAACTGTAGAAAGCTTCTCATATTGTCTTTTTCCCATTCCCCAGACTTCAGCTTTGCCACTAGCCTGACGGTTCAGATAGTTTATCGGAAAATTTCAAACTCTTCACTCTGAAAGAATGACAAATATTAATCTTTCCTTTCTTAAGGGACTGTTCTAAGCACCAGGTGTTCAAACAAAATTATTGTTTCCTTTTGTTTCCAGTAAAAATTGTTACAATAAAAGCGTTTTGTTTTTTTTTTTTTTGTAGAATGAGGTGGTGTTAGTCGCAGGATATGCTTTCTATAAAACACCCTAAGAAGTCCTTTAACTGATTAAAAATTTACTGTGTGGAGGATAAGAATGCAGCAAATGAACACACATCTCACTGAGATAACTCCATTCTTTTTTCTTATGGTTCTATAAAAGATCTGCATTTTACTCTTCAAATTAAATACTCATCTTCCCAAGTTTTTAGCAGTCACCATGGACGCAGCACAAGCCTGTAAATAAACATGTATTTGCAGAGGAGCTGAGCAGATGTCAAGTTACCATCTCCAGACTGTGTCCCACACATCACTTCCTCCAGATCAGAGGGTTTTTTCAGTCTTGATAAGCTGCAATTCAACACCACAGGGCTATACACAAATGAGTAATAATTACTTACATTCTCAGGCTTTAGTTCAATGGAGATGTTGCACAACGTTTGACCTGCCATGCAGGTAGTGGATCCCACCACGGATACAAGTTCATTCTCCAAGTTCACGCCATCCTTCAGAAGGACAACAGCTGTTTTATTAAAGGTCACACGCCAAAAGATCTTCACCTCTTCAAAAGCCCGATAAGCAAATCGAGAGTATATATGTACTGAAGGAGATCACTATTGTTTTAGGAAACATAAACCACGGAGGTAACACACGTTTTCTGTTATGATTCAAAGCTTATCACCAGGGAACAAACTGCTGTAGGATGAAAACTTCTCTTTTTTAATTTAAATTCCTTCACCTGACATGTGTTTAGATCACAAAAACATCACACAGGAAGAAAATAAAGCAATTACACGGAGATAGATTATTCTCAATTTTTATTTCAGAAAACATGACATTAGCTGCATAAGAGACACTGGTTCTTGGAAGGGAGTTGCCCGTGTACCTTCCTTAATACTACAGTGACCGTTCGCCTGGAAAACCAGGTAGGATTTGTCTTTCCTCTAAGTTTAAGGAACGTGAAGTACTTGAGCATATTTGATTAAAAGTACACATCAATGTGCAACATATAGATATATAGAGATATAGATATGTGCTAATTAGAAAAAATATAGTGTCTGTGTGACTGAAAACATTATCATAGTGCTGACACTCAGGTGCCTTCTTAATTGCTCATTTTAGTATTCATACCTACATTGTACTACACGGGGAGTTGAGAATTTGAATTACACCTCGAGCAGGGCAAATATTTTAACTCAAGCAAATCTTTCACACTTGTAGCCTTATAGTGTAAGTTGGAAAATACTTGTTTTTCCTGTCTCTGCTTTATCACAATAGAGTGACAGACCTAATCACATTCACAACTTAAAGCCAGTTCATCAACTTCTGAGAAGTTACTAAAGCAGCTGAAAGGCAGATTTATTTTAAAACTCTTTGATAAACTCTTCCACTAACAGCAGCTCCTGTGGTTAACAACACAGCATGTTACAACATGTGGGAAGCACATTCGAATCGGCTGTTGCCTGCACCTGTTTGGTTGCCTTGTGACAATCAGCAGCACCTCTCTGTTCTCCGAGTCTTCATCAAGTACGAGAGCGCTTTGTACTTCTGGAACAAATCCCAAAATGCCGTTCTGGAGATCACTTCCTATAGAGGAAACAGTCCATGAAAGTAAGCAAGAAAGTTAAGCTGAGACTAAATTATAACCTTCATGTGAATAACCACTAAAAAAAATTTAAAATAGGTATCAAAACAATGCTACAAAGTATCATCTGGGGACACCTTGAGAAAATTTATTATAATATTTCTGGGTTTAATTTACACTACATAGTTATCCAGAACTTTAAATGTTGGCATTTCTAAATTTTATTTTAACCAGTAGAATAAGTACTTTTGAAAGCAGATATAGTAGGGTACAGGATGAAGATGGGCTTCCAAGGACAGCTTTCTTATTCGTCCCACTCATACTCTTGTTGAACCCATTAATTTTTCCAAATTGTCACATCAGCTTTTCTTCTGCATCTTTAATTCCGTGTGTGCAAGTATGGAGCTGCACAATACTTCACTGTTCTCATGGGAATGTAAACATCTTTGGCAAAACAGCAGTGTATGGAAAAAAAATCCAGGTTTAATGAGGGGAAGCTACTGTCTTCACAGAGTCCCATTAAATCTTGTTACTAAAGGATTTCTCCTTTACAGGTAGCAATGGCTTTACTTACCAGTGCATGCTGAATGTCAATATAGAGACTGATACTCTGCACAAACCCCATTGTATGTAAAAGTGACAAAATGGCAAAAGTAAAAATCTAAAATGCCTGCAATGCTACTGGATCTACATAAAAACTACTCAAGATTAGTCTTTTCCCTTAAAGAGTAAAACAGGGCAAGAACAGAGAGAAGCATAATCTCTAAATGTATTTTGAGCTACGTTGCTAAGGGACGCGTAGTAGCTTTGTACATTAGATGCTTCCTCTGCTCTGGAAAACTCAAGATTTCACAATAGAATACCCTGCTTATCGTCAAGTAGATTGCCAATCTTTACATGAAAATTGCTATGAAAACATAGTCATGTACTGTTATTAATTTTCCCAGGGAAATAATCTTACCTGCAATAATTACTGTTGCAAAAGCAGCAAATCCCTATTCATCCTTTCCTTCTACAATCTGAGCTCCATATTCAGGATTTGAGAGGAAAACATAAAACAATTCCTGTCCTTCAGGCTCATCATCGTCAAAAATCTTTATGGACACCCTGCTTTCTCTTTGTCCATCCAGCAAAGTCAAAGAGACTGACTGTTCCTCAAAATCTTCCCCTTCCATTGCCCAAGTGAAGTTGGATCTTCCATCAACGGAAGGAAATCCTTCATAAAAGGATATGAATCTGCTCCACTTTGTGCACTCACTCCCCCAAAGGTTTTAATGGTTACTTCAACATCACCAGTAAAACCCTTGGTCCTTCTGATATGAAGTATCGCTGTGTTGGGGGTACTGTTGTTGGCATCTTCTTCAACATAAATAAACTCTGGCCCCAAACTTAGTATTCCATGAAGAATATCATTAGCGAGGATATTAACGGTTGCAACACTGAAAGCTGGATTCAGACGTGGACTCCAGGCAAGGTTCACAGGTTGAACATCCAAAATTTCCACACAAGTCAAATTTACAAAAAAAAATTCCTCAATTGCAGAGACAGAGTCATCAATTATTGATATTTCTATCACAGCGTTTGTCTGAAAATGTAAAAACATAAGCTCTCCATTGTAGATGGGTACAAAGTCCTCTAGTGGTTTGGCACTTCCTGGAATGGTCTGATATGTCAATTTAGTGAGATTACTTTGAAAACCAAACAATCTTTGGACATGTAGTGTGACTGCCCAAACATCATCTTCAACTGAAACAGACCTTGAGTTAAGAGCAAACTGGAAGATCCCCATTGGCTCAATTTCAGCTGTTGTAAAACCCGATCTGAAACAGAAAAGACACCAAAGTTGACAGAGGAAATACGAAGCGTGAAGAAAAGTAAAACATTAAAGCAGAATAATTTCCAGTGAACAATCAATGATGGCTGTAAGAAAGCGGATTAAACAAATGTCTAATAGCAGAGGGAAGAAATAGCAACCATACCAAAGCAAGATGTAACATGATTACCTGAAAAATGATTTTGTAATAATAGGATCGAACAGCCCTCCTCAGATGCAATGCACCCAAATCAGCACAGGATACAGAGTAAAGTTTAAATAAAATAAAGTCTTCCTGAGAAAATGGAGAAGCAAAGTAAAGTATGATGTTTTTCCGTTGTGGACACAATGAAAGAAGATACATTACAAATACAGCCACCCCGAGTAATACCAGTTTTATCTATAGAACAAACTTCCCATTTCAAAGGAAAACTGAGGGATAGACAGATCCTAACAGATCTACAGTTAGAGCCAGGAAGCTAGAGAATGAGAGGAAGTTATTTTAAAACTTACAGTGGGGCTTTGAAATACTAACTGCCCCCTCACAGGAATTTTTTTTCCAGATCTGAGCCCTGTGATCAATATAAACTTAAGCTCTACTTCATTCATATTAAATAGATCCCTTTCTTATTAGAAAATAAGCATAGAGGCAAAACTCTTCGTTAAATCTTGTGTCTTATACCTGTCTGCAGAACTGACCTATTATTCAGTGCTAGAGGCTATCAAATGGCACTAAAATTACAGTGATTTTGGTCAAAAAACTACACCATTTCCACCACTAAGGGAGCCAAAAGCTCTTCAAAGTCACCTTTACCCTCCCTGGGATGTCATCTTCAGTTTTCTAGGAAAGGTCATTCTCACATACTTAATGTACTTGATTCACAGGGTAAATAGGGGCTCTGAGGACACCAGTCCACAGGACAGACAAGCCCAGGAGAAGGGCTCAATCTCAGGATTTATCCATCCATTTCACTCCTGACTTCCTTCAGATTTGCCACTGTAATTGTAACATGGCGAAGCCAAAACCTTTCCCCATACGTGGTGTTACTCCATGTCCATTCTTTTTATACCACTTCTAGCTATCAATGGCTAAGGATGAATGAAAATAAAATAGCTTGAAGAACAGATAACTTATCTGAGATGGAAAACTACATTAAACGTAATGGTTTTGGTTTTTTAAAAAATAAAAAGGAGGTTTATATAAATTAGGTATTTTCAGAACATTTCTTGTTTTATTTTTCTTATTATAAATAATTTGTTATGTAAGACCTTCTAAATATGGATTTTTAGGGACACGAATGAAAACTGTTAAGAGTTGCTTTCAGTCTTCAGTTTCCCGGCTAAAACTGTTGATCTTCATTTTCTTGACTGTCTCCGTTATTCTAGGCACCTATGAAATAGACTGGAGTTGGATAAAAGCCTCAGTTCTGAACAGGTCAGATCTAGATCACTTTGTTCTCACCTGAGACAAGCTATACAAATTTATCAAAGAATGGACTACAAGTTACTAGCTGCCTAGAATAATAACAACAGGGATTTGTATAAGTTTTGTATCTGTACACAGGTCATAATTCTTATGGCATTGGTGCGACTCAAAAATACAAGTAGCATCCTTACCTCAGGCGAGCCCCACCAGACACATTGCTGTGCGCTGCTGTTAAAGTGATGGCAAATGACTCACATTTATTTAGGCTTGGAGTGGCCTGAAATGAAATCACTTTACTTTGCTCACCAGAGGAAAATGCAACAGTACCTGAAGGAAAGAGAGAGTGAGAGAGAGCAAAAGTCAAAATAATCCAATAGGAATCCTCTTTTTATCTGGCAATGCGCTAAAGTACAGACTTTAATCACAATTCCACTCCATTTAGGAAGAAGAAAACTGGATAAGGGTCTTTCCTATATGAAGCTGTCCTTCATGGCCACAGCATCGTGCCTGCCTCCCAGACATGGATCTATGAAGTTGAAGGGTTTTTTTGCTTATAAAATGAACACATCCCTTATAGCTAAAAATTAGACCATACCATTTCAATCTAATGACGCTTTATTAATAGAGAGAGCATACAGAGGTATATATAACTAAAAGGGGGTATCATCACTTCTGCAACTTTCGTAGCTGTTTCCTCAGACTGTTACTCACCAAACAGAGGAGTAATATTGCCTGACTGAGCAAAGTCAGTGATCAGGTCTGCTGGGTATCCTGAGATCCAGCTCACGATGACAGAGCCATAAACTCCTTTTCTGGTGATGACAGCCTGGCCTGTCCCTGCTATAATGTCTGTAAGTCGTAAAATCACAGATTCAAAGCCAACCTGTGGAAACATAATGGATTTTGTTATAGAAAATGGAATAAAAGTGGACAATAACATATATGAAAGAGTACTATATTTTGTAAGGTAGGCATCTTAACAGTAGTTACACATGCATATAAATATATGTATGTACATGTCTATATATGTTTGTGTATATATATATATATATAAAAAAATGCTTTCTTCACAACTCTTCAACATTTCTAAATCTTAGACTTCTGAGAATTAGATATCAGGGAAAAAAAGGAACCAGTATGAATGACATTTTGGTACTGAAAACACTGACTATAGCATTTTGTGTCTGTCATTCAAAAGGAAAACAAACCAACCTGCCCTTAATGCTCACATGCAATGGCTGTGGTACCATACAGATACACACAGGTCTAAAATAAAGTATTATTTGTCTATCCAGTGAACGTAAGTTGTTGTCACGTTACATTGTTTACAAAAACATTCCTGATAGTATGATGTACTTTTCTTTCTTTGACCAAAAAATGGGAATGAAAAGATAATTCACACATTCTAAAATGATAAGTGGATGTATGGTAGTAAACAATGTTTACAGAAAGACAATTTGAATTAAGTTCAGTTCCAAATTGAAAGACAAAACAGTGTGTCAAGAGAATTAAAATCATTACATAAAGACTTCAATAAAATTTAAGAGACAAAAACTCAGCATGCTGTTGTCTTTGCTTGCCACATAAAAAGGGAACTGTAGCACATATGCCATATTGGAACAGGTATAGTATATTTTTTCTGTCTCATACAAAGCAGACAAATGGAAAATTCCCCACTCAGTGATTAGTCAAAGGTACTGTCAACTGCACTAAAACGCAGCATGACCTCCACTTCTTTTTGCACATGAGACTGCATGCATGCTCTTATCTACTTTGGGGCTGCTGTACTTAAAGGAATAACATCGTCCAGAACTAGCTATTTTCCTCTAAGTCTCAGATCTTCCACTTCATGTAAACAAAAGTATAAGTAAATCATCATATTTATGCTATTTACATTTTATAGATGAAGAGACCTTTTCAAACTGCATTTACACATCTCTATATGAATTTGTATCAGAGAAAAGACAATATACAGCACGAGTAATAACTGGAACAGTCTTGTTGGTCATTAAATTGGTTGCAATGATGAAAACTTTAAGGAGCAAACTGAATTCTTATAGCGGCTGCCTTTTGTAATGAAGCGTACCTTCCCTCTGCGGTAGAAAATTACACTGCAGTCAGTCTACTGACCTGTGAATTGGCAGCTTCCTCAGGAACAAGCAGAATGGCTGACTTCGCTTTTCCTAATATTTTGGCACATCCTTGGCACTTGTCCCAACCAGGCTTACGTTAGTCAGTTCCAGGGTAAAATTCAAGCCCAGTACAATAAACGCCTTTGAGAGGAAGAATGCAATTAAAATGGTGGCAATGTAATTCCACTGAAAACACGATAACCACCAGTTCAAAGAGTTAAGTGGCAGAAAAATCAGCAGATTTTGTTGTTTGCATGAAAAAGCAGTGTTTTCAAGTCAAGCGTTTTGTTGATTATCTTTCTATAAAGAAACACAGTTAAAACAGCAATATTGTGATTGTAATTTACCAGCAGTTAATTGAAAGATGAGTTTATAGAGCAAGTATTGCCATTTTACTGAACTGTATCTAACATAGTGGGTCTCAGCTTGATCTTAACTCTTAGGGTTAATAAGAGTATTTGAATACATAAAATAACAAAATATTGAACTGATAGTAACACAAAGCAATGATGGAAGGAAACACTGGATATTTGAATGCATGCATAGAGTGATTTTGCAGTTATTACCTGAAAATGTGATATTTGAACCCACTTCTAGTCCATAAATAGGAAATTCATTATACCAAAACTCTCTTTTCTGCTTCTTGACAGTGGACAGTATTGAGAGTTCAGTATCTTATTCCAGCACATTTGTATTGTGATGAACACAAATGGAAACAATAGATACCACGTGACTTAAAAGGATAATACAGACCTGGTTGCTTATTGGCACTCTTTTCACTCCAAAGCTGGCACCGTCTTTTATTGTGAGGTATCCCACCTCATTCTCAGGCTCAATTAGTGCTTCTTCACAATGAGATGTGATATGGTACTCCACAATTGCTTCTCCAAATGCCCCAGCATGCCGAGTTACATTGATCTGAACATACCGACGATCCAGGTTCTTCTCTACGAGTACTGACTGCTGGTCAGAGTACAGGGCGAACACTCCATAGGGGTCATCATTTGCAAACACATTGATTTCCGAAATTCTTTTCTCTTGGTCTAAATCTGCTCCACCTTCTACTGAAATCAGCTGCACCACATAGTTCTCAACCAGTCCTGGAACATCGTCAGGTAACAGGTAGATGATTATCTCAGCTGTGCTCTCCTGGTCAGCAACGACAACAGATCCCTCTGTCCTAAGAAAGTCACCCGTGATGTCAGATTCACTACGTATTTCCCAGTAAACCTGAAATTTATTTAGAAAATGCACAAAATGAAGGCAATATCACCCACAGAGTCGGAAACTTTCACATTCATGGTTCAGTATAGATTGCATACGGAATAGGTTGGGTTTAAATGGGTAAAATACAAATTGGTTTAAGTATGCATAGAAAGAAGCACATAGACTATCTTACAAAGTGGTGTGTTGTTCTTCCAGCAGTACTGTGAATGCAAAGATTACCTTTGTATATCTTCTGGACACCTACGTAAAACTATACGGAATCTCTGAACAATTGCTTGAAATTATTTCTATTTTTACACCAAGATATCCTTGCTGTTTTTCCAGTTTCCAGAATTCCTCACAACAGAAAGGTGTGAAGAGTTCTCATTAAACACATTAGATGCTTTTTATTAATTTTTTTTTTTTTTAAATAAATGAGTACTTGTGAAAATGCTGACTGGCAAACAACTTTAGGTAAAGACAATGTAAGTGATGATTCTAAAATGTCTGATTCTTACCTTTACATATGGCTGAAAAAGAGTAAATTGTGAGGATCTCAAAGAAAGCTCACTATGAAAGTCTGGTCTCTCCTGTTCTCCCATCAAAAGCACAGGAGCAGAGGGAGAGAGAAAGCAAGACAAGCACTCCAGTGCTGGTTTTCTGTTTTTTTCACTGACCAGGGGAGACTGAATCTGACTCTACAAACCACAACTACTAGAGCTGAGCCCTTGCTAAACTCAGTCTAAAAGGCGACATTTCAAAATTTGAGAAATACGCAATTGAAAGGCACAGAATAAGATCTCCCTCCATGCATTGACATAGAGGATTATTTCAGATTATAATGTTGATTAGGAAGAGAGTGAGAATACCGTTATGTTTCCCATGGTGCCCTGGATTCGTCTGACAAACAGTGTAATACCTTGTGGCCCTTCCACTGCAGAGGGTTCTGTGAAGTTCTTCTCAGTTAACGATTCAGGAGCAAACTGTACCATTCCGTTGGGATCACCAAACTTCTGTATCTTTAAGGAAGTAATTGAATAAAAAAAAATTAAACAATCAGAAATGTAAAGTGAATAGTATTCTTGTGTGAAACATTGAGATTTTCATTGCTAGATGCTATAGGGAATGTATCAATTAGTTCTTCCTCTTGAGTTTTCTCCTCTTAAGAAGACTCAAGAGTACATCAGTATTTAGAAGAGAGTCTGAGAGAGTCTGCTCTCTAATAGGTCATTTCCCAACTTATACTGGAACCTGGGGTTGTTCCTGCCCAGACACAAGACTCTACACTTGCCCTTGTTCTATTTTATTAAATTTCTCCCTGCCCAGCTCTCCAGCCTGTCCAGGTCTCCCAATGGCAGCACAGCTTCCAGTGTCAGCCACTCCTCTCAGCTTGGAGTCATCAGCAAACTTGCTGATCTAGTTGTCTAGGATCTAGTTCTGCTTCACCTTTCATAAGGCTCAGCCTAATAATGAAGATCTCCTGAACTTCGACTTCTTCCGAGGATGGATTTGTAGATTAATAGTTCTCAGCCCTCCTTCCCCTTCTCCAAAATAGAATGATCCGTTCACAGGGTCACCAATGTCACTATTCAGGGGAGATAAAACCTCTTCTGAATTGGGTCCCAAGATGTCCCAATTAATCTGTGGAAGATACCAGTTTCAGATTTACAGTAGTGACATATTATAACTGCCTCCCAGGTCGGGGGAAGTGACAGAGTAACACAAGCGACATAAAAATTCTTGCATCTGCTAACAAGCTACATTTAAATATGTGCTCTTTTTACAGAACACAACATATTAATAATTGATTATATGTGGGAAAATATAGAATCCTTTGGAGAAAAATAAACATTAAAAATAGAAATTCTGAAGTGCTAGTTAGCCACAATGCCATTTTATTAAATTCTAGATATTAGTTACAGAAAAGAAAATAAACTGAGGTTTCTGTAGCACGTAACAGGAAATGCACAGGCCAGTTTACTTTTCTCTTCCTTTCACAAGTTGTTTTGAAAAGCTCATCAAATAAGTATCCTGACCAGAAACATTCCCTGGCAAGTGTGATATCAAGACTGAGAACGACAAATATTTTCTGCAATAGAAGTTTTTAATGCCTCAAATCACGATTCACACTTCCTCAGGCTGATTAAAAGCTAGAATATTTTCAAAATTTCCCACAAATTAGATTGGTTTTGAAGGGGTCCTATTCAGCATCTTAAAATTATTATTTTGACACTTAATTGTTTTTCAGTTTTCTTCAATGACTTCTAGGAAAAGTCCAAGAAGACCACGGCAGTTTTCACATGAGGAGAGCAGTAGCTCATGGCCTTTAATGCCAATTTTCCAATCATTTGCCCAGACTGTGGAAGCCTTATCTTGGTTCATATTTATACTTTCAGTTTGGCAGTGATACATACAGACTAAAAAAAGTCTAGAGGCCTCATAGTAAACAATTTACTGAAAATAAAAATAAATTGACCAGCTTCAGGAAGTAATTCAACTGAGTTCAATTAAATTAGCGGTGGTGCATGAAATTAACTATATTTTCAATGGGATTGGGAGATAGTTCAAAATAAAGTACACCAGACCATACTAAAAGGAGAAAAGCAGGAGGACAAAGAGAAGATCAAAAAAGTAACAATATTTTCTGTTCTTCTGCAACTATACAGAATTCACACTTAATGAAAAGCTGCAACTATCCCATAAGAAATCAGTCACAAGGAAGCCCCTGACGGCAAAAAAAGAAGATTTTTGGCCTTGTCACTGGAAAACGTTCAGTTTTTGAGAACCAGGGCCCACCTGTGTCTCCCCAAACAATTTTCCTGTCCTTTCCAGCACCAGTGACACTGTTGTCGATGTATCGGGGTTGGGAAGAGTAATTCGACTTTGGCTGAGAAATCGGATGATGCCCTGGGGAGAGTCGCTTTTGGCAATGGTGACCTGGCTCAGTAGATGGAGCCCAAGGGCTGCTCCACCAGTGGCTCCCGTCAGCTGGATTTCAAATTGCTCCGCAAATTCGCTGCATGGAAAAAAAACCAGAAAAAAAAGACCTTCTGAGACACACAAGAACAAAAAATTAAAATTATGATTTGTCATTCAACCATGCGTCCAGCTGGATCTGTTTAAAGATATACAGAAGTCATCTCTGTAAGCATACAGCAGAAGATTCCCCCCATTTGCAGAGAACGGTGATATCTGAAATAAAAATATTGTTTTATTTTCCACATGTGCTAAATTAAAAAAAAAAAAAAAAACAATCAGCAAAATATTTTATTATTCACAGCAGTACTATTAACACCCAAACTTTCTGATAATCTAGGTAAAAAGAATGTAGTTGTTTGCATAAAATTTAACAGGCACTATGAAACTCCAATCATAGCTTCTTTTCCCTCCCTTTAAATATTTCAGGGCTGCAGAAATTTGCTTTTCAATTCAAACTCTGCTGACAGGCACACTGCACGTGCTAAAAAACGGTTTCTCAGAAGTAGATTAGTGAATAAATATCTGAAAAAAATAATTACCTTTCTTCATCATCTGTGATAGAGATATAGATAAAAGTCTGGTTCTGGCCACGACAAAAAATGACAGAATCATTATGGATGATGTAGTCAGCGTTCGGAAGTGCAGAAATACTTCGAGAAAGGAAATCGGCTGTTACATCGCCATACGTTCCACGCTTTCTCACAACAGGAATCATGATTAATCCAGCATCCTCTTGAACTTCAAGAAAAATTGGGAAAAAAAAGTTATTTTATTTCAAAATTTGTGAGAGAGCCACAGGCTTATCCTCTAAACCATAGTGAAAACCTCTGGTAAACTTACCCTGTAGAAGGATATACTGTGGATCAAATTCTATGATGCCTTCTGCATTATCACTTTTTGCTATAGTGACTCGTACTGTGGAGATATTTCCTATTACTGGGGGTTGAGCTATCTGTAGATCATTTTCCTTTACGGTGAAATCAAATCCACTTGCAAGAACATAAAAAGGAATATTACATTAAAAAAAAACTCTTGCAAAAGTATTGTAATGCAAGTATGACAATTTTCAATTACCACAAATACTTTTATTTTCTGACAGTTACCACTGAAGATTTTTGGTCACACTTTTTCAAACTATATCTGCAAAACTGGCAGTTTTTTCACAGAAATGTGGGTCTTTCGCTTTTTCTTTCACATTTTATCTTCTTCTTTGAGTTTCATGTGATTTGACAACTTCTATGTAGTGGATGGACTTTCAGCTTTAATAAATCTGAATCAGCAAAATCTTAAAATTAATGTTGAAAGAATTTGGATTGCCATACATCCAATTTGTATTATTATTACTATTATAGCTGCCATATGAAATTTTACAGTAAAACACCTGAAATCCAGCGGTGCCTTTATGCAGGTAGGTCAGATTCCAAATACAGTTTGATCTCCTGCTTTTAATTAATTTTATCTTATAATTAATTTTATCTTGACCTTCCTTGGAGTTCCACTTTGGTAATCATCACTGAAAAGTCTTCAGGACCTTCAGGAAAGTCGTCATCATGAATTTCAACCGAAATCATTCTACTCTCCTCATGTGGTTCAAATAACAGTTCCCTTACTGTGGGGGTGAAATCAACTCCCTCCTCTGCAGTCCCATTTATTCTCTGGAAGCAAAGACGCACTTTGCCATAGGATCCCCTTGAACGCAAAACAGTGATGTTAACCTGAGGGAGAGAGGACATTTGCTTTAAAAAATGGCTTTGCTTTTCTGTTACCATTCTGAGACTGTTCTATAGGCACCTTCTCAATGGTTCTGCCAGGTGACAATTTGCTGCAGTAAGTGCAGAATACACATAATTTAACAGACAGGCATCTTTCTCAGAGTATTAAAAACACCAAAAGCCTCAGATGGACTGTGCTATGATAAATGCAGAATAAATCTCTGCCTTTTTTTTTTTTTCCTACAGTTAAGTATAAATCTACCGACAATATTGATATCTATCGATATTTTACGTAAGAAGGAATTTTAACCATATACCCATTTTTCTTCTTCTGTTGTCAGCAATATTTCTCGTGAAAATGTAAACTCTCCGTATGGAAAATCACTGGCGGCCATGGTAATATTTGCTGTGCTGCTAGATTCATTTATGAGTCCTCCATCACTGATCCCAGTTAATTCAAATGTGTAGTAATGCTTCTCCTCAGGACGGTTATCATCGACAGCCTAGGGAGAAGAACCAATTAACCATTTCCAGGTAGAGAGGTATAACTAATTTCTAATCAAGATGCTGGCTAGATAAAAGGAAGAACCTGAAAGAGCTACTGGTGTAAAATCTCTTGTACCTGTATCAGAACCACTGCTGCACACTGCCTGTCTCGCATTGTCAAGGTCCCCGACGTCTCCATAAATTCTGTGTGATGACGGGGTGTTATATTCCAATATATTATGATTTCACCAAAAATCCCTGGGCCACGTGTCAGGCTGCAGAATGCAAACACAGATTTAATCTTCTACCTTTAATATTTGATACCAGATCCAGAGATATAAAGCATAGATATTGTTGTGCACGGAAGAAATGTTACCAGCACTGTGAAGCTTGAATTTTAATCTATTAAGTCACTATTAAGATCTTTACCATAACCTCTTCAGAGCAATAACGTGTCGGCAGTTCTGATTTACTTCCCCGTGTTGGGAGGCATCTTGAGCTGTATTTTTACCCAGAGCACTTTATAGTTTCTTTGTGCATACAGCCCAAAGTTGGCAGCTGAAAACTGAGCTGTCTTTCTGCTTTTCAGGAAACAGACATGCAAAACAGAAGGGAAATGGGACTTACGGGTAGCACCCAGAGGTAATTTGGTTTTGAAGGCAGAAAGATACGAGAATAGTACTATGAGATCACTTGAGAAATGTTCTGTGTGCTGCTTGTCTAAAAAGCTAGAGGCTAATCCTACTCATGACATTGTCGGTGAACTGAAGCATGGCAAGAAATTGTCTATACCATGATCTAGTACATGTTCTAAAGTGGTGCTGCACAAAGCATCCCTTTGTCTGTTGGGATTCTCAGGGCAGCATGAGAATCTGTTTTCTTGCTTCTATTTGCTGTTTCACTAAGGGAAAGTGTTGTAATACTTTTTCTCCAATTCTGTTAGAAGGTATGGTAACATTGTGATTTCTTCATCTTGTTTTCAGCTGACTGAATGCAGTGAAAGAATTGCATCTTGTTTCAACTAAGACCCAGTGCTGCTTTGGTTATGCTGATCATCGTAACAATGTACCGAATTTCAGTTCAAGCACCAATCCTGAACTGAATCCTGAAAAGCACAAAGCATCTTCAAATATAATTGACTGCCTTCCCCTATTCCTTTGATTAGAATCCTCTTTCCTTTAATGAATCTATGTTGTAAATAATTGGAAGACATATCTAAAGCTCCTCAGCAATACTGAAAAGACACCTACGTAGTATGTTCTGCCCTTCTTAAAAAACAAGCATCTAATTTTGAAAATACTTATGATTTTAGAAGTGATAATGAAATGCAGCATTCAATTAATTCTTGCCAAATGTGGAGCCTCATAGCTTTTGAAACAGAGCTGTTTTGGATAAATGAGTGATGTACTCACCTAATAAGAGCAGTCCCATTATAATTTCCTGAAGGTTCTCCAATGAGAACATGCTGGGATGAATGAGCTATCCCAACCACCCCAGAAGCTCCTTCATCATCCACAATAATGATGGTTGCAACACCTAGGAAGAGAACAAAAGCTTCTCATGGTAAAACAAAGCTAACTAGTGAGGTATTTTTTTAGCATGTTTGGTGACACAAATGGTTAAGCACCAGCTTCCCGGGGAGCCCATGGAATCCCCAACCTTGGAGATATTCAGAATTTCAGTAGACAAGGCATTCAGTGACCTGATCTCATTGTGAAGGCAATTCAACAAGGTGACCCCCCTAGATGGTTTCTTACAAACGAAATTATTCTATGCTTCTTACAGGTCTGAACCTGGTTTTGGTTTCTGCTTGTTTTTGTTAAACAATTCTTTACAGACAATGTTGATTATCTGAACACAAAAGTCTACGCCAACACTTGATTTAGACGGAAAAAATACGATCTAAAATTCTCTTTGATTTCTTCAGATAAGGAAAAAACTGAGGGAAAAATACTGATCTCCTTTTGTCACAGGAGCTCTGCTAGCTCGTTTCTTCTATGTTGTTTCTGGGGGGAGCTGGGTTTTATTTACGGGGGGGACGTTTGAGTCGATTCATGTGAAGATACACAATGCTGCACTAGCTTTTAAGAAATGCGTCTTTTTTTCAGACCACTTCACTTCTTCACAGAATATCAGTTCTAACTATAACATTCAGCACATATTCGGCTCCTCTCTTTGACTTGTAGAACGAATCCCAAAAGATACATCTTCTTAGGACTCAGGGCGTCTAGCACACAGACAGCCGCGGCGCGAAAGCCGCGCCCACAGGACACAGAACCCGCCGCGCCTCGCCCCGAGCTCCCGCCGAAGCGGCGCCCCACTCGCCACGCCACCGGCTCTGCTTTTCAACGTCCCCTCGACTAACGGGGGCTGCGCCGCTCCCGGAGGGACCGCCGGACCGGGCACGGGCGCTGCGCCGGAGGGAGACACAGCTCCAGACCGCCAGCCTTCAGCGCACCTGCCCGCAGGGTCACACGCCTCCCGCCAGCTTCGCCCGCTTGGCTGGGGGGAACCGGAGACGAACGCCTTCGCGCCGGCAAATCCCGCCCGCCCCGTTCCACCGGCACGGTCACCCCCGCCGCGGCCGCACTCACCTGCCGCCTCTTCTGCCGCTCCGCTCCCGCCAGGCGCTCGTGCTTTGGGCATGCGCGGTAGCGAGACCGCAGCACCCGCCCCTTGCCGCGTCCCGGTTGGCTGCCTAGGACACGTCAATCACCTCTCTCGCCGCCTAGCAGCGCTCGCGAGTCGGGCATGCGCAGTACGGAGACCTCAACGCCCGCCCCTCTGGCAACCTGATAGGCGGACAGAGTGGCGACTGACGTGCCTAGGCAGCCAACCAGCGCTCCGCCCCTCCAGCCCTCCCGCGCCAGCAGCCGCGTTGCAAAGGGAACAATAAACCGCGCTCCCCTGCTTTCCGCTGAAAAGGGGGGCGGCTGGGTCCCCGCAGCAGAAAAAACCCTTCCGTCCTGCATTGCCCTTCGCCAGTACAACTGCACAGCTGGGAACTCGGCAACGTCAAGCGGCCGTCTGACAGACGCACACTCGGAACTTGACTCGGCTGGCGATTTTGGCTGGCTTACACACACGGACTTGCACTTCTCTGAGCAAACAAATTCTTTTTTAAGCACAGCCTCTCCTTGGGGAAGAAAAAACGCCCCCT
Source organism: Nesoenas mayeri (assembly GCF_963082525.1). Taxonomy (NCBI): domain Eukaryota; kingdom Metazoa; phylum Chordata; class Aves; order Columbiformes; family Columbidae; genus Nesoenas; species Nesoenas mayeri. The sequence continues at coordinate 1,020,833 of NC_137571.1, forward strand.
CCGCGCTCCCAAACACTAGGCAGCCGTGGGGAAACCACCGAAAGCCAAGACCGACAGCAGCAACGTCGAGTGCAATCTGGCTTCCATTCTGATCACGCACTTAATGGCCTCTCCCAGGCCTACCAATGACTGCTCCTTTTCTGGAAGGACAAACTGAACGTCCTAAACTGAAGACTGCACGGAACACAGCTCCACTGGCAGCTAATTCGCCTCTTCTCCGGCTTCCACGGGGAATATCTTGTTGCGTCCTCCAACTCGCAAATGTTCTTCCTCAGTCCACGGCCCCAGACGTGGAATCTCCTGAGCAGCGAGCGGAAACAACCGCGCGGGATTTTCTTCAGGGCACCGAGAAGGCGGCGCTGGCAAAAAAGCAGGCCAAAGCGCCTGAACCCGTCTGCCGCCCCCAGCCTTCGGCCAAGAGACCGGGAGCACCCTGCCCGAGGGGCCGCGCACCCCGCAGCTGTACTTGGACGACCGTGTGCGTGAAAGCATGTGTGTCTACAGACGGTTGTCTGTCCACATGCGTGTGCCTTAATGCAGACTCCGTTCGTGCTTAAGCTGGAGTGAGTGCACAGCTGTGCCGTTTGTTGGCAAAGCTCCGCGTGTCGCACGACGTTGCCCAGTCCTGCATTTCTCACGCAGACAGATACACGGGTGCTCTGCTAGTAAAGGAGCAAAGACAGTCGTAGGCAGAACTGAATGCTGCTCCGAGCTACTTCTCACCTATGGCAAATGCTTCACAGGGGCCCGAGGAAAGGCGCTCAGCAGCCGATCTACAAAAGAAACGAAACAGATCATGCTTTAACGCGAAAGAGCAACAGGGCATCACTGCGCAAGCTTGTCCCTGATCTACAGCTGAGAGCAAACACTTGTGTGCTTGTCGGAGAGATTGTGTCTTGCCTGTAAGTGTCTGGGAGTTTGAGGCAGGTCAGTGTGGCTGGTTCGATAATCAACGTCTAGGATAGCTGCAGAGCGGTCCCTGTTGGTGTGGGGACAGTGTGCCTGTAGGTCAGTCTGTGTTTCTAGCACCTGCTGTATCGATCCGTCGCTCCACACGCATGTGAGTCCATGTCTTTCTCTCCACAAGCATGTGTGCTGATTTCGTCGCACATGTGCATCTGTGCTAGTGTTGAGCTCAGCCCAGTGTGTCTCTGGACACTTGGTGTGCGTTGGCTGTGCCTGTGTGTAACACAGCACAGCCACGACTGCTCCGTGTGAAGAGAGATCAGGGAAATCATCTAGGCAGAGCCAACAAAGGAAAACCGAAGAGGGATTGACGTGTGCTCGACAGAGACGGATTCCCTGCGCTGACATTTCTCAGTAACGCCAGAAGAAAGCTGAGCGGTAGATCGACCGGAGAAATGCTTCCCTAGACGACATTGAGCGAATGAAGGGCATTGTGCGCGGCTTTCGGGATTGTGCCTGAAAAGTGCGAAAACCAGCAGAGCCTGTGCTCAAAAGCTGGTGGCTGTGTGACTGCATTGATGCACGATCCCGCGTCTGCGAGTGTACAGACGGCTGTTTCACGTTCACACAAAGGCACCTGGTCGGGTTTTTCTTCTGTGCGTGCACACGCGTTTCCCTTGTCTCTTCGGAACAGACGTAACTCTGTCCATGCTGAACGACGTGGTAAAAAACGTCTGCCTATATTTTGGTTAACAATCGAGGGTGCGTGTTCCGTCAGCGGCATTTCCGCAGACGACTCCCCAGAGCCAGTTCCGAAAGCTCCGCACACCTGGACTGAATGTGGAACCAAGCAATTGCAAAGGTGCACGCAATCACATATTCTGAGGGACGTCATTTATGCCACAGCAGCACGAAGGTATCTGTGTTCAGGCACGTATCAGAAAAAATGTGCGGACCGAGGATCTGTTGGTATTTTCTCCGTACGGCACGCTTCGTGGTAGCTTACTTGCCGATCGCAGGCTTAGCGGTTTCTATACAGGAATCCATATAGGGAGAGAAAGAGAGCGCATCGGAAAACTTACGTTTTCTGAGATGGAACCTAGTTGCTACGCCTTCTGTTTGTCCACGTGAACACACACGATTCCCCACTGAAAACCAAGCAGAAACCTTTCCAAAAGCTTCCAGGTAGGCGCATCCACCACCTCGTGCACGCGAACGCAGCTAGAGAAAAGCACCTAATTTTCCACACTGATGCTTAAGCAAACGCCTGGCCACACACAAGCACACATCCGCAAGCGCGCCCACTCCCATCTATGCACAGAGAGACGTACGCGAAACGTACTGACATGCTTGAGGGTAAACAGGTGTGCATTGATGGTTGGCGTACTGCATCACGCATACGTGGCTGCACGAGAATATTCTTTTGGAGGGTACGTGCAGATACGTCCCTGTACTTGGACGACCGTGTGCATGGAAGCATGTGTGTCTACAAACGATTGTCTGTCCACATGCGTGTGCCTTTTTGCAGGCTCCATTCGTGCTTAAGCTGGAGTGAGTGCACAGCTGCGCTGTCTTTTGGCAAAGCTCCGCGTGTCGCACGACGTTGCCCAGTCCTGCATTTCTCACGCGGAGAGATGCAAGGGAGCTCTGCTAGTAAAGGAGCAAAGACAGTGGCAGGCAGATCTGAATGCTGCTCCGAGCTACTTCTCACCCTTGGCAAATTCTTCACAGTGCGCGAGGAATAACTTTCCGCAGCCGATGTACAAGAGAAACGAAACAGATCATGCCTTAACGCGAAAGAGTAACAGGGCGTCACTGTGCAAACTAGTCCCTGATCTACAGCTGAGAGTAAACACTTGTGTGCTTGTTGGAGAGATTGTGTCTTGCCTGTAAGTGTCTGGGAGTTTGAGGCAGGTCAGTGTGGCTGGTTCGATAATCAACGTCTAGGATAGCTGCAGAGCGGTCCCTGTTGGTGTGAGGACAGTGTGCCTGTAGATCAGTCTGTGTTTCTAGCGCCTGCTGTATCGATCCGTCGCTCCACACGCGTGTGAGTCCATGTCTTTCTCTCCACAAGCATGTGTGCTGATTTCGTCGCACATGTGCATCTGTGCTAGTGTTGAGCTCAGCGGAGTGTGTCTCTCGACACTTGGTGTGCGTTGGCTGTGCCTGTGTGTAACACAGCACAGCCACGACTGCTCCGTGTGAAGAGAGACCAGGGAAATCATCTAGACAGAGTCAACAAAGGAAAACCGAAGAGGGATTGACGTGTGCTCGACAGAGACGGATTCCCTGCGCTGACATTTCTCAGTAACGCCAGAAGGAAGCTGAGCGGTAGATCGACCGGAGAAATGCTTCCCTAGACGACATTTAGCGAATGAAGGGCATTGTGCGCGGCTTTCGGAATTGTGCCTGAAAAGTGCGAAAACCAGCAGAGCCTGTGCTCAAAAGCTAGTGGCTGTGTGACTGCATTGATGCACGTTCCCGTGTCTGCGAGTGTACAGACGGCTGTTTCACGTTCACACAAAGGCACCTGGTCGGGTTTTTCTTCTGTGCGTGCACACGCGTTTCCGTGGTCTCTTCGGAACAGACGTAGCTCTCTGCATGCTGAACGATGTGGTAAAAAGCGTCTGCCTATATTTTGGTTAACAATCGAGGGTGCGTGCTCCGTCAGCGGCATTTCCGCAGACGACTCCGCAGAGCCAGTTCTGAAAGCTCCGCACACCAGAACTGAATGTGGAACCAACCAATTGCACAGGTGCGCTCGTAACATATTCTGACGGACGTCTTTTATGCCATAGTACTACGAACTTAATTGCGTTCAAGCAAGTGTCAGAAATAACGTGTGGACCGAGGATCTGTTGGTATTTTCTCCGTACGGCACGCTTCGTGGTAGCTTACTTGCCGATCGCAGGCTTAGCGGTTTCTATACACGACTCGGTATAGGGAGAGAAAGAGAGCGCATCGGAAAACTTGCGTTTTCTGAGATGGAACCTAGTTGCTACGCATTGTTTTTGTCCACGTGAACACACACGATTCCCCATTGAAAACCAAGCAGAAACCATTCCACAAACTCCCAGGTAGGTGCGCCCACCACCTCGCGCGCACTAACGAAGCTAGAGAAAAGCACCTACATTTTCACACACTGATGCTTAAGCAAACGCTTGGCCATACACATACACATATTCCCAAGCGCGTCCACTCTCATCTATGCACAGAGAGACCTACGCGATACGTGCTTACATGCTTGAGGGTAAACAGGTGTGCACTGATGGTTGGCGTAGTGCATCACGCATACGTGTCTGCACGAGAATATTCTTTTGGAGGGTACGTGCAGATACGTCCCTGTACTTGGACGACCGTGTGCGTGAAAGCGTGTGTGTCTAGAAACCATTGTCTGTCCACATGCGTGTGCCTTGATGCAGGTTCCATTCGTGCTTAAGCGCGAGTGAGTGCACAGCTGCGCCGTTTGTTGGCCAGGTTCCGCGTGTTGCACGACGTTACTCAGTCCTTCATTTCTCACGCGGACACATGCAAGGGAGCTCTGCTAGTAAAGGAGCAAAGACAGTCGCAGGCAGAACTGAATGCTGCTCCGAGCTACTTCTCACCCTTGGCAAATGCTTCACAGTGGCGAGGAATAGCTTTTCGCAGCCGATGTACAAGAGAAACGAAAAAGATCATGCCTTAACGCGAAAGAGCAACAGGGCGTAACTGCGCAAGCTTGTCCCTGATCTACAGCTGAGAGCGAACACTTGTGTGCTTATCGGAGAGATTGTGTCTTGCCTGTAAGTGTCTGGGAGTTTGAGGCAGGTCAGTGTGGCTGGTTCGATAATCAACGTCTAGGATAGCTGCAGAGAGGTCCCTGTTGGTGTGGGGACAGTGTGCTTGTAGGTCAGTCTGTGTTCTTAGCACCTGCTGTAGAGATCCGTCGTTCCATACGCGTGTGAGTCCATGTCTTTCTCTCCACAAGCATGTGTGCTGATTTCGTCGCACATGTGCATCTGTGCTAGTGTTGAGCTCAGCGGAGTGTGTCTCTCGACACTTGGTGTGCGTTGGCTGTGCCTGTGTGTAACACAGCACAGCCACGACTGCTCCTTGTGAAGAGAGATCAGGGAAATCATCTAGACAGAGTCAACAAAGGAAAACCGAAGACGGATTGACGTGTGCTCGACAGAGACGGATTCCCTGCGCTGACATTTCTCAGTAACGCCAGAAGGAAGCTGAGCGGTAGATCGACCGGAGAAATGCTTCCCTAGACGACATTTAGCGAATGAAGGGCATTGTGCGCGGCTTTCGGGATTGTGCCTGAAAGTGCGAAAACCAGCAGAGCCTGTGCTCAAAAGCTGGTGGCTGTGTGACTGCATTGATGCACGTTCCCGTGTCTGCGAGTGTACAGACGGCTGTTTCACGTTCACACAAAGGCACCTGGTCGGGTTTTTCTTCTGTGCGTGCACACGCGTTTCCGTGGTCTCTTCGGAACAGACGTAGCTCTCTGCATGCTGAACGACGTGGTAAAACGCGTCTGCCTATATTTTGGTTAACAATCGAGGGTGCGTGTTCTGTCAGCGGCATTTCCGCAGACGACTCCACAGAGCCAGTTCTGAAAGTCCCGCACACCTGGACTGAATGTAGAACGAAGAAATTGCACCGGTGCGCGAAATCACATATTCTGACGGCCGTCTCTTATGCCACAGCAGCATGAAGGTATTTGCGTTCAGGCACGTATCAGAAACAATGTGTGGATGAGGATCTGTTGGTATTTTCTCCGTACGGCAGGCTTCGTGGTAGCTTACTTGCCGATCGCAGTCTTAGCGGTTTCTATACAGGAATCCATATAGGGAGAGAAAGAGAGCGCATCGGAAAACTTGCGTTTTCTGAGATGGAACCTAGATGCTACGCATTGTTTTTGTCCACGTGAACACACACGATTCCCCACTGAAAACCAAGCAGAAACCTTTCCACAGGCTCCCAGGTATGTGCACCTACCACCTCGTGCACGCGAACGCATCTATAGAAAAGCACCTACATTTTCAAACTCTGATGCTTAAGCAAAAGCCTGGGCATACGCATGCACACATCCACAAGCGCGCCCTCTCCCATCTATGCACAGAAAGACGTACGCGAAACGTGCTAACATGCTTGAGAGTAAACAGGTGTGCGTTGATGGTTGGCGTACTGCATCACGCATACGTGGCTGCACGAGAATATTCTTTTGGAGGGTACGTGCAGATACGTCCCTGTACTTGGATGACCGTGTGCGTGAAAGCGTGTGTGTCTACAAACGATTTTCTGTCCACATGAGTGTGCCTTTTTGCAGGCTCCATTCGTACTTAAGCGCGAGTGAGTGCACAGCTGCGCCGTCTTTTGGTAAAGCTCCGTGTGTCGCACGACGTTGCCCAGTCCTGCATTTCTCATGCGTACAGATGCACGGGAGCTCTGCTAGTAAAGGAGCAAAGACAGTCGCAGGCAGAACTGAATGCTGCTCCGAGCTACTTCTCACCCTTGGCAAATGCTTCACAGTGCGCGAGGAATAGCTTTCCGCAGCCGATGTACAAGAGAAACGAAACAGATCATGCCTTAACGCGAAAGAGCAACAGGGCGTCACTGCGGAAGCTTGTCCCTGATCGACATCTGAGAGCGAACACTTGTGTGCTTGTCGGAGAGATTGTGTCTTGCCTGTAAGTGTCTGGGAGTTTGGGGCAGGTCAGTGTGGCTGGTTCGATAATCAACGTCTAGGATAGCTGCAGAGCGGTCCCTGTTGGTGTGAGGACAGTGTGCCTGGAAGTCAGTCTGTGTTCCTGGCTCCTGCTGTATCTATCCGTCGCTCCACACGCGTTTGAGTCCATGTCTCTCTCCACAAGCATGTGTGCTGATTTCGTCGCACATGTGCATCTGTGCTAGTGTTGAGCTCAGCGGAGTGTGTCTCTGGACACTTGGTGTGCGTTTGCTGTGTGCCTGTGTGTAACACAGCACAGCCACGACTGCTCCTTGTGAAGAGAGATCAGGGAAATCATCTAGGCAGAGTCAACAAAGGAAAACCGAAGAGGGATTGACGTGTGCTCGACAGAGACGGATTCCCTGCGCTGACAGTTCTCAGTAACACCAGAAGAAAGCTGAGCGGTAGATCGACCGGAGAAATGCTTCCCTAGACGACATTTAGCGAATGAAGGGCATTGTGCGCGGCTTTCGGGATTGTGCCTGAAAAGTGCGAAAACCAGCAGAGCCTGTGCTCAAAAGCTGGTGGCTGTGTGACTGCATTGATGCACGTTCCCGTGTCTGCGAGTGTATAGACGGCTGTTTCACGTTCACACAAAGGCACCTGGTCGGGTTTTTCTTCTGTGCGTGCACACGCGTTTCCGTGGTCTCTTCGGAACAGACGTAGCTCTCTGCATGCTGAACGATGTGGTAAAACGCGTCTGCCTATATTTTGGTTACCAATCGAGGGTGCGTGTTCCGACTGCGGCATTTCCGCAGACGACTCCACAGAACCAGTTCTGAAAGTCCCGCTCACCAGGACTGAATGTGGAACCAAGCAATTGCACAGGTGCGCGCAATCACATATTCTGACGGCCGTCTTTTATGCCACAGCAGCACGAAGGTATTTGCGTTCAAGCACGTATCAGAAACAATGTGTGGACCGAGGATCTGTGGGTGTTTTCTCCGTACTGCATGCTTCGTGGTAGCTTACTTGCCGATCGCAGGCTTAGCGGTTTCTATACACGACTCGGCATAGGGAGAGAAAGAGAGCGCATCGGAAAACTTGCGTTTTCTGAGATGGAACCTAGTTGCTATGCCTTCTGTTTGTTCACGTGAACACACACGATTCCCCACTGAAAACCAAGCAGAAACCTTTCCACAAGCTCCCAGGTATGTGCACCCACCACCTCTTGCCCACCAACGCAGCTAGAGAAAAGCACCTACCTTTTCACACACTGATGCCTAAGCAAACGCTTGGCCACACACATGGACACATCCGCAAGCGCGCCCACTCCCATCTATGCACAGAGAGACGTACGCGAAACGTCATGACATGCTTGAGGGTAAACAAGTGTGCGTTGATGGTTGGCGTACTGCATCACGCATACGTGGCTGCACGAGAATATTCTTTTGGAGGGTACGTGCAGATATGTCCCTGTACTTGGACGACCGTGTGCGTGAAAGCGTGTGTGTCTACAAACGATTGTTTGTCCACATGCGTGTGCCTTGATGCAGGCTCCATTCGTGCTTAAGCGCGAGTGAGTGCACAGCTGCGCCGTTTGTTGGCAAAGCTCCGCGTGTCGCACGACGTTGCCCAGTCCTGCATTTCTCACGCGGACAAATTCAAGGGAGCTCTGTATAGACGGCTGTTTCATGTTCACACAAAGGCACCTGGTCGGGTGCATCCCAGATACAGCATCCCAGATTCAGCATCCCCGATACAGCTTCCCGGATACAGCATCCCAAATACAGCATCCTAGATACAGTATCCTAGATACGGCATCCTAGATACGGCATCCTAGATACAGCATTCTAGATACAGTATCCCGGATACAACATCCCAGATACGCCATCCCAGATACAGCATCCCAGGTACAGCATCCCAGATACAGCATCCCAGATATAGCATCCCAGATACAGCATCCTAGGTACAGCGTAATAGATACAGCATCCCAGATACAACATGTCGAGCTGTGCTCCTCTCCCACACCAAGTGCTGATCGTTGGGCTCAGGGTGAGGGGGGGCAGCGAGGGGGTCCGTGGACTGGAATAAGTTTTGTTTGGGGTTTTTCAAACGCCTCTGCTGACACGTCGTATAAAAACCGATTGCTGCAGTGCTAAGGAATGAACAGGAGGATGAGCAACAGACTGCAGAAACTGCTTGCGTTTTGGTTTATTGAAAAATTCTTATGAAACTCAAAAAGCAATACGATCTTGCAGTGGTCTTCTAATACCTAGTGACAGCTGTTAATGTACTGGTTTGGAACTTTGAGATGAGATTTGAGATGAAGGGCTGTTCCATTGTGGAATATTGCAGGAGTAAATTTCAGGCATTTCAGCATGCCTGGCAGATCTGCAGCTTGCTAAAGACCTCAGGCTGTTTGGTTTAATCAGACTTTTGTAGATCCCACCTTCACTGGTCAAAGCACCGGCTGCCAATGTGTTTTCTGGTGTTGTCACTTCTTTCTGACCAAAGACGGCAGAGGCAGCAGCTCTACTGGTGGTGTCTGTTTTATTGAAACATGGGGATCTACAGGAACTTTAACCCGAAAGCTCAGGAAGCTGTGGTCCGTGGTCTATCTTTGTAATGTTTGGAGATTGTTCTGCAACGTTTGTGAGTGTGAACTGCTGTGCAGGTAGAAGGAAGAAAGATGTGTGAGCTAAAGCAGCAGGAAGGCTGCAGCCGTGTAAGCCGGGGGTGCAAGCGGCACGAAACGGGCTGCAGCGGCGGAGCCCTCGGTCCCGGGCCGTCCCGGGCAGGCGCAGCCCGAGCGCTCCCGGCCCCGCTGCCGCTGCCCCGCCGGGGCCGGGGCCGCGCTGCGGGCGGACAGCGCCGCTCTGCGGCCGCCGGCGGCTCCGGGCCGGGAGGGGGGGCGGGGCCCGGTGGCGGGCGCGGACGGGATTGGCTCCTGCGCCGGATGGGCGGGGCCACGCTGCGTAAGTGCGGGGGCGGAGGCGTGCGTGCCGCCGGTGCGGCGGCGGGAGGAGCGCTCGAGGAGCGGCGGGGCCGGCGGTGAGCGAGGGGCGGACGGACACCGGGGAGACCGGCCGGGGCCGCCCCGGTCCCGGCTGAGGGGGGAGGCTGGAGGGGGAGGGACGGGCTGGTTTGGGCAGGAGGAAGGCGAGGGGCAGGCAGCCGCAACAGCGCGGCCCCGGGCCGGGCCGAGCAAGGGGCGAGGGGGAAACACGCGGGCGGCTGTGAGGGAAGGGAGCCCCGGGCTGAGCGCTGCGCGGGGCTCGGGCGGGGCCGTGGGGCGGAGGGGGGAGCCCGTGGTGCCACAGGGCAGAGGGAGGAAGGCGAGCGGGAGGGGGCGGCGCCAGGGGGCGCGAGGGGCGGGGGCGGTGCTGCCGCCGGGAGGGGCCGGGAACGGGAGGAGCGGCGGAGGAGCCTGAGGGCGGGACGGCGCGGAAGGAGCTTGGGCGGGAAAGGCTGAGGGAGCTCAGGGAGGGGGTGACATCGGGGAGGCTTTGGCGGGAAAGGCTGAGGGACCTCAGGGAGGGGGTGACATCGGGGGGCTTTGGCGGGAAAGGCTGAGGGACCTCAGGGAGGGGGTGACATCGGGGAGGCTTTGGTGGGAAAGGCTGAGGGACCTCAGGGAGGGGGTGACATCGGGGGGGCTTTGGCGGGAAAGTCTGAGGGACTTCGGGGAGGGGGTGACATCGGGGGGGCTTTGGCGGGAAAGGCTGAGGGACTTCGGGGAGGGGGTGACATCGGGGGGGCTTTGGCGGGAAAGGCTGAGGGACCTCAGGGAGGGGGTGACATCGGGGGGGCTTTGGCGGGAAAGGCTGAGGGACCTCGGGGAGGAGATGGCGTCGGGGAGGCTGCAGGGGGCAATGCTGAGGGAGCTCAGGACGGGATGGCACTCAGGTCTGGTTTCAAAGGGAAATGCTGAGGTGCCTTGAGGAATGGACGCTGGGCTGGGAGCTATGAACACATCAGACTGGTTAAGAGAGTGTTCACGACAGAAATTGGTGCAGTGAAGTATTCCAGCAAAGAGCGGGAGAAGAGCCAAACTTAGATCAGGCCTCCTAGGACGCCTGCAGGTTTGGGGACAGGGATGACGAGGTTGTTAATCCGGTCCTAACTGTTTCTTTGTCTGTCCCTCTCTTGCAGCACCTGACTGAATGGAGGAGCAAGTGGACGGGAAGTTCCTGCGCCACACACAGATCACATTTATCGCTCTCGCCCTCAGAGACCCGGAGATCCAAACCGTTCACATCGTGCCTTGAAGCAGCCTGTGCTCAGGCGCTTCTCGCAGGGAGAAGGCGGAATGGCAGTGACCGGCCACGTTAAGCCACAGGGTGCACACTGTGCAGCTGTCAAGCCCAGCTCTGCGTTAGCTCACACCTGCGGTTTTGCGCCGCACACGCACATTTGAGTTGTCACTGGTTGTTGCAGCGTTTGGCTTTGGTGAGGACAGCGTGTGTTTGTCAGCAGTTGGTGTAGGTGGGATCTGGAGGAGAAAGCGATATTTCCGTGCCAGAACTGGTTGGTGTTTGCATGGTATTGTGGTGGTTGTTCCCGCAGGCGATGAGTGCTGGAGCATTATTGCAGGATGAGGGGATTTTGGAGGCTTGTCTGTGAGATGCACTAGAGGCAGCAGCTGAAAGCGAAAGGCTGAGATTTGAAGGGTTTGTCGGTGGGTTTGGGGCGGTTGTCAGCTGAAGAGTTGGCTGTTTGCAGGTGAGGTGTAGGGCAGAGGGTGAAGCTGACTTTGCCTGGGCAGCGCAACTGGCTGGGTGTGCAGAGCTGAGGAGAGCGGGCTGCTGCGGGTGACCCTAAAGCTGGAGAACCAGCCGGCAGCTCCAGACGCTCCCGCTGCCGGGCAGGGCCGTGCAGGCCAGTGCCCTGGGGCACAGCGACGTGACCCTCCGCAAGTACCAAAGAGCAGGTGAGGACCGTGGGCATTTGTACTGAGCTGTGACATCTCTAACCCGTGACATTGGGGTCCAGCCTGAGCAGGGCACGTGCGGAAGCTGTGCTGCAGGGAGGGCAGAGCTGAGGGGAAGGGCTGTGCCGGGGCTGGTGCCAAGGCAAGGTGGGCGCGGCTGTGGGGTGTGGGGAGGTGTCAGCCCCAGACTCAGCCCCTGTCTGACTGTAGTGCCCTTGGGCTGGTGTAGCTCAGTCCTCTGTGTGTTTCTCTTCAGGGGGAGCAGCATGCAAAGGAAAAGCAAGGAAGGAGGTGAACCCATGAGGAAGAGTGATGGATAAAGAGGGTTGGAGGGCACCTGCCAGTCAAGAGGGATCAAGAAAGAAGACACCAGTGGTGGAACCGCAGGTCAGGAGAGCTCAAGGAGGGAGAAAGGTGACTGTGGCCGTATGGGTTTTTCTAGCTCACACACCAATGAAAACAGTTTGGATAATAAAAGAAATGTATGCAAAACCGATAATTAAAGGCAGAGAATGTTTATATGCTATGTATGGGGTAGACCTGAAGGTGTATTTCTTCCTACAACGAAGGAGAATTCGCAATACATGCTGCTGTCAGCAACGACCAGTAAGCGACAAGACTCTATTTACTGATGCCTCTGGTCGCTCACATAAAGTTGTAATTACATGGCTAAACTCAGATACCCAGTGCTGCAAACACAAGGTAGAAAAAGAGACCAAGAGTCAAACAAGTTCTTGAGCTGACAGCTGTTAGGATCGCTTTGAGGTGTTCTGTAACAAGCCTTTGAATGTTGTAACTGGCTCATATTATGCGGCTGGCATACTTAACCGCCTGGAAGCTTCTTTTCTTAAGGAAGAGGATAATCCTCTTTTGATGGCTGAATTGAGAATGCTATGGTTTCTAATAAACCATAGACATCATAGGTATTATGCAATGCACACCCGCTCTCGCAGTGGCCCTTCCAGGACCACTTGCGGAAGGCAGTAGGAGGGCCGATGCACGAGCTGTGCCGCTCACTGTGCCTAAAGCCTTGGAGCAAGCTAAATGATCACATAAATTCTTTCACCAGAGTGCAAAGGCGTTAAAACGACAACTTCAAATGACAGTGGATCAGGCCAGGAGCGTTCTTATGTCCTGCCCTGATTGCCAACAGTTGGCACCCGCGCCATCCACAGAGGGTGTTAATCCAGGAGGGGTTACTGCCAGTGAAGTACAGCCAGCGGATGTAACGCATTGTTCTGAATTGGGTAAATACGTACGTGTTTCTGTAGACGCTCATTCCAGATTTCTCGTTGCTGCTGCACACGCTGGTGAAAGAGCACGAGACGTCTGTAACATTGGTTGGCATGTTTTGCTGTTTGAGGAGTTCCACGATCTGTAAAACTAGAGGAAAGCGGAACGCACACTCGATTAGAGGAGCGATCCCCCAGCGCGCTGTAATAGAAGTGCCTGCTTTTTAACACTTTCAAAACAGTGTTAAAGAGTCTGTTTGACGACTTTTCGGTATCATTTCTGGCGACGAGGATGGGATAATCTGCCTGACCTCCCGTGGATCCCAGGATCTCTGGGACCTTGTGCCGGCACCGGGGAATTCCTGGAAGGGACCACAGCTCCTCGGACCAGCTCGGGACGCGGGTAAAATCCCATCAATGAGATAAGGCACTTTCATTGTCTGGTTGCGTTGGCACGCTGTCTGCGCGAGACGTGGGCGACAGCAGCGCGTTGGGTCTGCGCATTCGCGTCTGCGCATTTTGGTAAACTGGGTAACTTAAAAAAAGAAAGAAAGAAAAAATTAAAGAGGAAAATGAGAAAACAATAAATTAAAGAGAAAAACGAGGGAACAGCAATTTAATAAAGGTACCTTTAATGATTTTGCTGTTTGTGCCTTAGCAATTGTATAATTGTTTCTGGCTTTAGTGGTTTGTTGTTGTTGTTACTTGTGTCTTGGGGGATTTTATAGTCCAGTACTTGGGGTTCACCAATTGTCTGTTATTGTGATTGTGAAGTAGGTAGTGGACAATCGGCAGGAGGATTCGTGAGAAATCCCCCCCAGGCTGTGTTTTCTGACATTGGAAAAGGATCGTTTGCTGTTCAACAGGGCGTCAACCAGGGAGAATCTGATTGAATATTGTAATTAATGGTGGCCACTGTAAATAATATTAATATGCTGCACAGGTCTAGGTGGGTATACTTTGAGATCTGTAGTATAGTAATGTGCTACATGTAATATGTAGTAAGATATCTATTTTAAATCATATATTGCCTATTACATAAGGCATATTACACAATACATAATGTTACATATGCATTGTCTTTGTCCCCTTCAGATCCATTTGTTTTGAAAAAGAATAATCAGGGAAAGAAATGCAAACCAGTAAAAGGTTTGTTGAAGATCAGCTATTGGTGTAGAATACACAGAGAACATGAGATCAAAATTGTCCCTCGGTCAGTCCAGGGTGGGATCCTGATATCCTTATATCGGGGCACAGGCTGCATTGGTATCGCCAGTGCATTTTATACGGGATTAGACACGCTGCGCCTAAAGCTGTAAATACGCCAAAACCTTCTGAGATTAAACAGGATCGTGAGGAGTCTCCCACGGAGTTTTTACACCGTCTTAAACCGACAGCTCAGAAATATATTAATATAGATCCTGACTTGGAGAACAGAGAAATAGAATTCTTAGTTGACTGGGAGCTCATTATTCTGTGTTAAACACTATGCAGGGAATATTAAGTAGCGATTCTGTAACAGTTATGGGAGCCACAAAAATTGCGAAACACGGCCCTTTAACCTGCTGCTTAGAATGTTTGTATGTGGAGTCTGTACCTATTGATTGTGTACCATGTGTCTTCTCTTGTGCACAACGAATGGTTGAAAAAAGCTTTAATGGTGCAATGGCTGTGCAGTTACACGCTGCTATGGCTTCAATTGTTAAACAAAGAAGGGGAGATGTGGCAGGGTTGTGACATCAGGCCCGTGAGAAATTGCAAGAGTCACAGTGTGAGAACAAGCGCTGGTGGAACAACACAAGCAGCAAGGACTGTGTGGGACATGAACCATCAGGGACAGAGGGATTGGTACATCAGGGACAGAGGGATTGATACGCGGTGGGTACATCAGGGACAGAGGGATTGATGCAGGATCGGTACATCAAGGACAGAGGTCCGCGATGTTTCAAATGCAAACCTGAGTTTGTATTAAATGTCTCTCTGCATCTTAAAGAGAGTCTGTGCCTCATCTGCTACGCCCCTTTATCTGTTTCCCAAATTACGATTTAGACTGTATTTACCGTTGTAAAAACAAAGCTTTCCCCCCTTAATTTTTGTCACGTGTTGTAGTTAGAATTAATAGAGATATTGGAGCCCATCGTAGCTAAACTGGAAAAAGACAGCAGCCGTGTGTATTTTTAAATAAAGACTAAATCAAGTGTGCTAGCTCATTATCTTTAAGCGTTTTACTGTGATCACGTCTCTCCCAAGGTTTTGTGTCTGTTGTATCAAGGCCTGACACCCACGGCCACAGTGGATGAATCACCATGGGCACAACACCAGGAACCTGCCTGTTCGTGTCCAGGATATCCACTCCAGCAGACACGTTTTAATTGGTACTTGCATTATGGATTAGATGCAACAAAAATCCATACTTTCTTTTGTCCTTTGCTATAGAGGAGGGAGTTGAACTTTTCTATAGCAGATTCAATCACTTGTTGTAAAGCAATGAAATAAATAACTTAGGCTTTTTCTATGAATAAACAACATTTAATTCAATTCCTTAATTGTATTCCTTAAACACTTGTTCGTTAGACCATAAGCAAAACAGCGCTGGGTGTTAGTTCGTTAGTAGGCCCTTATTATGTGGTTGGTTAACCCTGAAAATGTTAGCTCCCTCTATCAATATAACCTCATAAACAAGTTTCAAAATTTTTATGTAGAACTTACCCACCTTTTCCTTTTTGCAGGTTCAGAGCCCGAGCCTCATTTGGTTGTATCTGTAAACATCAAACGTCTCAGCACAAATCACAACTGCATTTCTCACAGACAGAAGTGCCTGATCTCCACAGCTTGCCTGACAGTGCAGAGAGCAGGAAGTGCGGTGAGTCCTGGGCCTTTGGGGACATTTCACCCTGTTTTGTGTCCCAGTCCCTCCCTGCTCCCTCCTCTTTCCTGCTGTGCCCTTCTTCCTCTTCATCTCTTCTCCCTCTGGCCCTCTGCTCCTTCCTCACCTATTTCCCCACCTTTCTGAATCTCTGTGCAGGGTTTCTCGTATCTCCCTCTCCGTCTCCACCCCTCTGCGTTCTCATCATCCTTGGTTTCTCTTTGTCGTCATTCTTGTCTGTTATTCTGTCCCGCTCCGTGCCCCATCATTTCTCACTGTATCCCTCTGTCCTGCTCCCTGCGCCTATTCCTGCCCCTCTTCTTTTTTACTCCCTCTTCCTCTTGCTGCCCACCCCAGGATTTTTTCCCAATCTCTATCCTGCCCCAACCCTTATTGTTCTTTCTCTCTCCTGCTCCCTCTCTGTCTTTCTGCCTGTCTGCCCTTTCCCTGCTGCTTCTTTCTCCATCTCTGTCCAGATTACTGCCCCTTTTCCTTCTTGATGTCTTTCTGTCCTGTTTGTCTTTCTGTCTTCCTTGCCTGTTCCCAGCCCCATCCCCTCTCGCTGTATCTTCCCTGTCCAGCTGGCTCTGCCTTTCCTTTGTCTTCTCATCCTTTTTCCTGCTCCTCAGCCCTCTTTTCCTCTTCCTCCAGCTCATTGCTGCATGTTTTCCCTTTCCAGTCTCTTCATTTTGATCTAAACTTTGCTTTGTTTCTCAGTCCCTTTGTTCTCTTCCCTTCCTGTTGCCTCTCAGTGGGCAGTGACGACCTGGTTCAGAGACAGCACGGCGACCACATCCCAGGTCGCTCGGTCCATCAGCACACAGACGCCACTGTGGTGGAAAGCAAATGGCGTTTATTAACAAGTAACACAGCGTTATATACCTTAGGTTTGCAACGTCACGTCCATCTGCTTGCCTCACATACTCCTACCTACCTAGGGAGGGGCTACTATCTTTCTGTACAGCGCGAGATCTTCCGGCCTCCAGACCCTAACTACCTACAGGTATGCGTCACAACCCCCCCTGGACACCGTTTGTGTCACAAACGCCCCTGGACAGGGTGTGTCTCACAAACCCCATTGGACAGCATGTGTCACAACCCCCCCTGGAAACTGTGTGTGTCACAAACACCCCTGGACAACGTGTATGTCACAAACGCCCCTAGATAGGGTGTGTGTCACAAACCCCATTGGACAGGGTGTGTGTCACAAACCCCATTGGACAGCATGTGTCACAAGGCCCCCTGGAAACTATATGTGTCCAAAATATCCCTGGACAGCGTGTGTGTCACGAACCCCGTGGGACAGCGTGTGTGTCACGAACCCCATTGGACAGTGTGTGTGTCCCAAACCCCGTTGGACAGCTTGTGTGTCACAAACACCCTTAGACAGGGTGTGTGTCACAAACCCCATTGGAAAGGGTGTGTGTGACAAACACCCCT
The DNA here is from genome assembly GCF_963082525.1 of Nesoenas mayeri. Taxonomy (NCBI): domain Eukaryota; kingdom Metazoa; phylum Chordata; class Aves; order Columbiformes; family Columbidae; genus Nesoenas; species Nesoenas mayeri. The sequence continues at coordinate 1,037,863 of NC_137571.1, forward strand.
GGACAGTGTGTGTGTCACAAACGCCCCTGGACAGGGTGTTTGTCACATACCCCATTGGACAGTGTGCATGTCACAAACCTCATTGAACAACGTGTGAGTCACAAAGCCCATTGGACACGGCGTGTGTGTCACAAACCCCATTGGACAGCGTGTGTGTCATAAACACCATTGGACAGGGTGTGTGTCACAAACACCCCTGAACAGAATGCATGTCACAAACCCCATTGCAAAGTGTGTGTGTCACAAACCCCATTGGACAGCATGTATGTCACAAACCCCCTTGGACAGTGTTTGTGTCAAAAACTCCCTTGGACAGCGTGTGTGTCACAAACCCCTTTGGACAGTGTGTGTGTAACAAATGTCCCTGGACAAGGTGTGTGTTAGAAACCGCGGTGGAGTTTGTGTGTGTCACAAACCCCATTGGACAGCCTGTGTGTCACAAGCACCCCATTGTACAACGTTTGTGTCAGTAACGTCCCTGGACACAGTGTGTGTCACAAGCCCCATTGGACAGTGTGTGTGTCGAAAAACTGGTTGGACAGCGTGTGTGTCACAAACCCCATTGGACCTGGTGTGTGTCAAAAACCGCATTGGACCTGGTGTGTGTCAAAAACCCCCTTGGACAGCGTGTGTGTCACAAACCCCCTTGGACAGCGTGTGTGTCAAAAACCCCCTTGGACAGCGTGTGTGTCAGAAACCCCTTTGGACAGTGTGTGTGTAACAAACGTCCCTGGACAAGGTGTGTGTTACAAACCGCAGTGGAGTTTGTGTGTGTCACAAACCCCATTGGACATGGTGTGTGTCACAAACCCCATTGGACAGCGTGTTTCACAACCAACACTGTACAGTGTGTTTTTCACAAACACCCCTGGACACCATTTGTGTTACAATCACCCTTGAACAGGGAGTGTGTCACATAGCCCATTGGAGAGTGTGTGTGTCACAAACCCCATTGTACAGCATGTATGTCACAAACCCCCTTGGACAGTGTGTGTGTCAAAAACACCCTTGGACAGCGTGTGTGTCACAAACCCCTTTGGACAGTGTGTGTGTAACAAACGTCCCTGGACAAGGTTTGCGTTTCAAACCGCGGTGGAGTTTGTGTGTGTCACAAACCCCATTGCACACTGTGTGTGTCACAAACCCCATTGGACAGCCTGTGTGTCACAAACACCCCATTGTACAACGTTTGTGTCAGTAACGTCCCTGGACACAGTGTGTGTCACAAGCCCCATTGGACAGTGTGTGTGTCGAAAAACTGGTTGGACAGCGTGTGTGTCACAAACCCCATTGGACATGGTGTGTGTCAAAAACCCCATTGGACCTGGTGTGTGTCACAAACCCCCTTGGACAGCGTGTGTGTCAAAAACCCCCTTGGACAGCGTGTGTGTCACAAACCCCCCTGGACAGCGTGTGTGTAACAAATGTCCCTGGACAAGGTGTGTGTTACAAACCGCAGTGGAGTTTGTGTGTGTCACAAACCCCATTGGACATGGTGTGTGTCACAAACCCCATTGGACAGCGTGTTTCACAACCAACCCTGTACAGTGTGTTTTTCACAAACACCCCTGGACACCATTTGTGTTACAATCACCCTTGGACAGGGAGTGTGTCACATAGCCCATTGGAGAGTGTGTGTGTCACAAACCCCATTGGACAGGGTGTGTGTCACAAACACCCCTGGACAGGGTTTGTGTTACAAACCACATTGGAGAGTGTGTGTGTCACAAACTCTATTGCACAGCGTGTGTGTCACAAACGCCCCTGGACAGCATGTGTGTCACAAACCCCATTGGACAGCGTCTGTGTCACAAACCCCATTGGACAGCCTGTGTGTCACAAACACACCTGGACACCGTTTGTGTCACAAACGTTTCTGGACAGGGTTTGTGTCACAAACCCCATTGGACAGCATATGTGTCACAAACCCCATTGGACAGTGTGTGGTCCCTAATCCCCATTGGACAGGGTGTGTGTCACAAACCCCATTGGACAGGGTGTGTGTCACAAACGCCCCTGGACAGGGTGTGTGTCACAAACGCCCCTGGACAGCGTATGTGTCACAAACCCCATTGCACTGCGTGTGTGTCACAAACACCCCTGGACACCGTTTGTGTCACAAACGTTTCTGGACAGAATGTGTGTCACAAACGCCATTGGACAGGGTTTGTGTCACAAACCCCATTGGACAGCGTGTTTGTCACAAACACCCCTGGACACCATTTGTGTTACAATCGCCCTTGGACAGGGAGTGTGTCACATACCCCATTGGAGAGTGTGTGTGTCACAAACCCCATTGGACAGAGTGTGTGTCACAAACACCCCTGGACAGGGTTTGTGTTACAAACCACATTGGAGAGTGTGTGTGTGACAAACTCTATTGCACAGCGTGTCTGTCACAAACCTTATTGGACAGCCCGTGTGTCACAAACCCCATTGGAATGCGTTTGTCACAACCCCCACTGGAATTTATCTGTGTCAAAACCAGCCCTGGACAGCGTGTGTGTCACAAACGCCCCTGGACAGGGTGTGTCACAACCTCCATTGGACAGCGTGTGTGTCACAAACCCCATTGGACAGTGTGTGAATCAGAAACCTCATTGGACAGAGTGTTTGTCACAAAGACCCCTGGACACCGTTTGTGTCACAAACGGCCCTGGACAGCGTGTCTGTTACAAACCTTATTGGACAGCCCGTGTGTCACAAACCCCATTGGACAGCGTGTGTTAAAAACCCACCCTGACAGCATTGTTGTCACAAACCCCATTGGACAGTGTGTGTGTCACAAACCTCATTGGACAGTGTGTGTGTCACAAACGCCCCTGGACACTGTGTGTGTTACAAACACCCCTGGACAATGTGTGTGTCTACAAACGCCCCTGGACAGCTTGTGTATCACAAACCCATTGGACAACGTGAGTGTCACCAACCCCATTGGACAGTGTGTGTGTCACAAACCCCCATGGACAGTGTGTGTGTCACAAACGCCATTGAACAGAGTGTGTCACAAAGCCCATTGGACACTGTGTGTGGTACAAACACCATTGGACAGTGTATGTGTCACAAACCCCATTGGAGTGCGTTTGTCACAACCCCCACTGGAATCTATGTGTGTCAAAAACAGCCCTGGACAGCGTGTGTGTCACAAACTTGATTGGAAGGATTTTGTGTGACAAACACCCCTGGACACCGTTTGTGTCACAATCGCCCCTGGACAGGGTGTGTCACAAACTCCATTGGACGGCATGTGTGTTACAAACCTCATTGGGCAGTGTGTGAGTCACAAACCTCATTGGACAGAGTGTTTGTCACAAACACCCCTGGACACCGTTTGTGTCACACACGGCCCTGGACAGCGTGTCTGTCACAAACCTTATTGGACAGCCCGTGTGTCACAAACCCCATTGGACAGCGTGTGTGTCACAAACCTCATTGGACAGTGTGTGTGTCACAAACGCCCCTGGACACTGTGTGTGTTACAAACACCCCTGGACAATGTGTGTGTCTACAAACGCCCCTGGACAGCTTGTGTGTCACAAACCCATTGGACAACGTGAGTGTCACCAACCCCATTGGACAGCATGTGTGTCACAAACCCCCATGGACAGTGCGTGTGTGTCACAAACGCCATTGAACAGAGTGTGTCACAAACCCCATTGGACAGTGCGTGTCACAAACACCCCTGGACACTTTCCTTGTCACAAACACCCCTGGACACCATTTGTGTCACAAACGCCCCTGGACAGTTCCTCTGTCACAAACCCCATTGGACAGTGTGTGTGTCACTAACCCCATTGGACAGCCTGTGTGTCACAAACCCCATTGGCTAGCATGTGTGTCATGAACCCCATTGAACAGGGTGTATGTCACAAACCCCATTGGACAGGGTGTGTGTCACAAACACCCCTGGACAGGGTTTGTGTTACAAACCACATTGGAGAGTGTGTGTGTCACAAACCCCCATGGACAGTGCATGTGTGTCACAAACGCCATTGAACAGAGTGTGTCACAAACCCCATTGGACAGTGCATGTCACAAACACCCCTGGACACTTTTCTTGTCACAAACACCCCTGGACACCGTTTGTGTCACAAACGCCCCTGGACAGTTCCTCTGTCACAAACCCCATTGGACAGTGTGTGTCACTAACCCCATTGGACAGCCTGTGTGTCACAAACCCCATTGGCTAGCATGTGTGTCATGAACCCCATTGAACAGGGTGTATGTCACAAACCCCATTGGACAGCCTGTGTTTCACAAACCCCATTGGGCAGCGTGTGTGTCACAAACCCCATTGTACAGGATGTGTGTCACAAACCCCTGGACAGCGTGTGTGTCACAACTCCCCGTGGACAGTTTGTGAGTCACACACCTGATTTGACAGCTTGTGTGTCACAAACCCCACTGGACAGCGTGTGTGTCAGAAACACCATTGGACAGTGTATGTCAAAACCCGCCCTGGACAGTGTGTGTGTCACAAACCCCCCTGGACAAGTGTGTGTATCACTAACCCCATTGGACAGTGTGTGTGTCGCAAACCCCATTGAACACCGTGTGTGTCACAAACCCCATTGGACAGGGTGTGTGTCACAGCCCCCCCCTGGACAGTGTGTGTATCACAAAGCCCATTGGACAGTGTGTGTGGTGCAAACACCATTGGACAGTGTATGTGTCACAAATCCCATTGGAATGCATTTGTCACAACCCCCACTGGAATCTATGTGCGTCAAAAACAGCCCTGGACAGCGTGTGTGTCACAAGCTCGATTGGAAGGATTTTGTGTGACAAACACCCCTGGACACCGTTTGTGTCACAATCGCCCCTGGACAGGGTGTGTCACAAACTCCATTGGACGGCGTGTGTGTTACAAACCCCATTGGACAGTGTGTGAGTCACAAACCTCATTGGACAGAGTGTTTGTCACAAACACCCCTGGACACCATTTGTATCACAAACACCCCTGGACACCGTTTGTGTCACACACGGCCCTGGACAGCGTGTTTGTCACAAACCTTATTGGACAGCCCGTGTGTCACAAACCCCATTGGACAGCGTGTGTTAAAAACCCACCCTGACAGCATTGTTGTCACAAACCCCATTGGACAGTGTGTGTGTCACAAACCTCATTGGACAGTGTGTGTGTCACAAACGCCCCTGGACACTGTGTGTGTTACAAACACCCCTGGACGATGCGTGTGTCTACAAACGCCCCTGGACAGCTTGTGTGTCACAAACCCATTGGACAACGTGAGTGTCACCAACCCTATTGGACAGCGTGTGTGTCACAAACCCCCATGGACAGTGTGTGTGTCACAAACGCCATTGAACAGAGTGTGTCACAAACCCCATTGGACAGTGCGTGTCACAAACACCCCTGGACACTTTCCTTGTCACAAACACCCCTGGACACCGTTTATGTCACAAACGCCCCTGGACAGTTCCTCTGTCACAAACCCCATTGGACAGTGTGTGTGTCACTAACCCCATTGGACAGCCTGTGTGTCACAAACCCCATTGGCTAGCATGTGTGTCATGAACCCCATTGAACAGGATGTATGTCACAAACCCCATTGGACAGCCTGTGTTTCACAAACCCCATTGGGCAGCGTGTGTGTCACAAACCCCATTGTACAGGATGTGTGTCACAAACCCCTGGACAGCGTGGGTGTCACAACTCCCCGTGGACAGTTTGTGAGTCACAAACCTGATTTGACAGCTTGTGTGTCACAAACCCCACTGGACAGCGTGTGTGTCAGAAACACCATTGGACAGTGTATGTCAAAACCCGCCCTGGACAGTGTGTGTGTCACAAACCCCCCTGGACAGTGTGTGTGTCACTAACCCCATTGGACAGTGTGTGTGTCGCAAACCCCATTGAACAGCGTGTGTATCACAAACCCCATTGGACAGGGTGTGTGTCACAGCCCCCCCACTGGACAGTGTGTGTATCACAAAGCCCATTGGACACTGTGTGTGGTACAAACACCATTGGACAGTGTATGTGTCACAAATCCCATTGGAATGCGTTTGTCACAACCCCCACTGGAATCTATGTGTGTCAAAAACAGCCCTGGACAGCGTGTGTGTCACAAACTCAATTGGAAGGATTTTGTGTGACAAACACCCCTGGACATCGTTTGTGTCACAATCGCCCCTGGACAGGGTGTGTCACAAACTCCATTGGACGGCATGTGTGTTACAAACCCCATTGGACAGTGTGTGAGTCACAAACCTCATTGGACAGAGTGTTTGTCACAAACAACCCTGGACACCATTTGTGTCACAAACACCCCTGGACACCATTTGTGTCACACACGGCCCTGGACAGCGTCACAAACCTTATTGGACAGCCCGTGTGTCACAAACCCCATTGGTCAGGGTGTGTGTCACAAACCCCATTGGACTGGGTGTGTGTCACAAACACAACTGGACACCGTGTGTGTCAGAAACGCCCCTGGACAGGGTGTCTGTCACAAGCACAATTGGAGAGTGTGTGTGTCACAAACTCCATTGGAGAGTGTGTGTGTCACAAACGCCACCAGACAGCATGTGGGTCACAAACAACATTGGAGAGTGTGTGTGTCACAAACCCCACTAGACAGCATGTGTGTCACAAACCCCATTAGACAGTGTGTGTCACACCGCCCCCTGGAAAATGTGTGGAATGACAAACCCCATTGGACAGGGTTTGTGTCACAAACCCCTGGACAGTTTGTCTGTCACAAACCCCAGTTGGCAGCGTGTTTGTCACAAACTCCATTGGACAGCGTGTGTGTCACAAACACCATTGGACAGCGTGTGTCACAAACCCCCTTGGAGAGTGTGTGTTTCACATACCCCATTGGACAGGGTGTGTGTCCCAAACCCCATTGGACAGCGTGTGTCACGAACCCTATTGGACAGTGTGTGTGTCACAAAGCTCATAAACAGTGTCCGTGCCACAAAACCAATTGGACAGCGTGTGTGTCACAAAGCCCATGGGTCAGCCTGTGGGTCACAAACACCGTTGGACTGTGTATGTGTCAAAAACCCCATTAGATAGAGTATGTGTCATAAAAGCCATCGGACAGCTTGTGTCACACCCCCCCCCGGACAGCATGTGTGTCACAAACTCCCCTGTACACCGTGTGTATCACAAACGCCCGTGGACAGTATGTGTGTATCAAAGCCCATGGGACAGTGTGTGTGTCACAAACCCCATTGGAGAATGTGTGTGCCACAAAGCCCATTGGACAGCCTGTGTGTCACAAAACCCCCTGGAGACTGTGTGTGTCACAAAGACCATTGGACACCATGTGTGTTCACAAACCCCCTGGACACTGTGTGTGTCACAAACCCCATTGGACAGCGTGTGTCACAACCCCACCTGGACAGTGTGTGTGTCACAAACCCCTTTTGACAGTGTGTGTGTCACAAACCCACCTGGACAGCGTGTGTGTCACAAACCCCAAAGGACAGTGTCTGTGTCAAACCCCCATGGACGGTGTGTGTGTGAGAACTACCCTTGGACAGTGTCTGTGTCACAAACCCCGCTGGACAGTGTGTGTGTCACTTAGCCCTTTGGACAGTGTGTGTGTCACAAACCCCATTGGACAGCGTGTGTGTCACAAACCCCATTGGACAGTTTGTGTCACAACTCCCCCTGGACATTGTGTGTATCACAAACACCCCTGGACAGTGTGTGTGTCACAAACCCCATTGGACAGTGTGTGTGTCACAAACCCCATTGGACAGTGTGTGTCAAAACCCCCCCTTGACATTGTGTGTATCACAAACACCCCTGGACAGTGTGTGTGTCACAAACCCCATTGGACAGCGTGTGTGTTCACAAACCCCATTGGACAGCATGTGAGTCACAAACAGCATTGGACTCCGTGTGTGTCACAAAACTCTCCTGGACAGTGTGTGTGTCACAAACCCCACTGGACACACAGATGACTACAGTAAAAAACCAACACTGAAGGTATGCAGGTCTTTATTTCTTCTAGTTGAGGGGATCAATAAGAGATTTAGCTGCTTGCACTGTTTTTGTTACTCACACACTGATGATCTAGTATAGAAACTACAAACCTCACAAGAAGCAGACCCAGAACCTCATTTAAGTGCCCTAAGGTCAAATTAAGAAGTCATTTAGCTGGTTTTCTCAGTGACCCCCCTGCTCTGAGGTTCCTCCTTGCACAGTGACTATCAACACCAGAAGGAAAATTTACTTTAGACATTAGACAGCGTGTGTGTAAGAAATCCCATTGCACAGCGTGTGTGTCACAATCCCCCTGGAAACTGTGCGTGTCACAAACACCCCTGGACAGGGTGTGTGTAAAAATCCCATTGGACTGCATGTGTGTCACAAACCCCTTTGGACAGCGTGTGTGTTACAATCCACCTGGAAACTGGGTGTGTCACAAACACCCCTGGACAGGGTGTGTGTCACTAACGCCATTGGACAGCCTGTGTGTCACAAACCCCATTGGACAGTGTGTGTTTCACAAACCCCATTGGACACTATGTGTGTCACAAACCCCCCTGGACAGCGTGTTTGTCAGAAACCCCATTGGACAGGCTGTGTGTCACAAACTCCCCTGGACAGCATGGTTGTCAAAAACCTCATTGGACAGCGTATGTGTCACAAATACCCCTGGACAGAGTGTGTGTCACAAACCCCATTGCACAGTGTGAGGGTCACAAACACCGTTGGACTGTGTGTGTGTCACAAACCTCATTGGACAGTGTGTGTGTCAAAAACCCCATTGAACAGCATGTGTGTCACAACCCTCCCTGGACAGTGTGTATGTCACAAACTCTCCTGGACAGCGTTTGTGTTCACAAACCTCATTGGACAGCGTGTGTGTCTCAAACACCCCTAGACAGTGTGTGTGTAACAAACCCCATTGGAGAGAGTGTGTGTCACAAACCCAATTGGGTAATTTGTGTGTCACAAACCCCATTGGACAGCGTGTGTGTCACAAACCCAGTTGGACAGTGTGTGTCAAAACCCCCCTTGACAGTGTGTGTATCACAAACACCCTTGAACAGTGTGTGTGGCACAAACCCAATTGGACAATGTGTGTGTCACAAACCCTCCTGGACAGTGTGTATTACAAACCCCATTGGATATTTTATGTGTCACAGACACCGTTGGACTCTGTGTGTGTCACAAACCCCATTAGACAGAGTGTGTGTCACAAAAGCCATTGGACAGCTTATGTCACACCCCTCCCTGGACAGCGTGTGTGTCACAAACCCCATTGGACAGTATGTGTGTCAAACATCGAATGTACACCGTGTGTGTCACAAACCCCATTGTACAATGAGTCTGTCTCAAACCCCTGTGGCCATTGTGTGTGTCAAAACACCACTGGACAGTGTGCGTGTCACAAACCCCATTGGACTGTGTGTGTGTCACAAACTCCATTGGACAGAGTGTGTGTCACAAACCCAATTGGACAGTGTGTGTGTCACAAACCCCATTGGACAGCCTGTGTGTCACAAACCCCATTGGACAGCGCGTGTGTCACAAACCCAGTTGGACAGTGTGTGTGAAAACCCCCCTTGACAGTGTGTGTATCACAAACACCCTTGGACAGTGTGTGTGGCACAAACCCAATTGGACAATGTGTGTGTCACAGACCCCCTTAGACAGTGTGTGTGTCACAAACACCATTGTACTCTGTGTGTGTCACAAACCCTCCTGGACAGTGTGTGTGTCACCAACCCCATTGGACAGCGTGTGTGTCACAAACCCCATCGGACAAAGTATGTGTCACGAATCCCATAGGGCAGTGTGTGTGACACCAACCTCATTGGACAGTGTATGTGTCAGAAACCCCTTTGAACAACGTATGTGTCACAAACCCCATAGGACAGTGTGTGTGACACAAACACCAGTGGACATTGTGTGTGTCACAAACCCGATTAGACAGTGTGTGTGTCACAAACCCCTCTGGACAGCGTGTTTGTCAGAAACCCCATTGGACAGCGTGTGTCACAACCCCACCTGGACAGCATGTGTGTCACAAACCCACCTGGACAGCGTATGTGTCACATACCCCGCTGGATAGTGTGTGTGTCATTTAGCCCTTTGGACAGTGTGTGGTTCACCAGCCCCATTGGACAGTGTGTGTGTCACAAACCCCATTGGACAGTTTGTGTCACAACCCCCCCTGGACATTGTGTGTATCACAAACACCCCTGGACAGTGTGTGTGTCACAAACCCCATTGGACAGCGTGTGTGTCTCAAACACCCCTGGACAGTGTGTGTGTAACAAACCCCATTGGAGAGAGTGTGTGTCACAAACCCAATTGGATAGTGTGTGTGTCACAAACCCCATTGGACAGCGTGTGTGTCACAAACCCAGTTGGACAGTGTGTGTCAAAACCCCCCTTGACAGTGTGAGTATCACAAACACCCTTGAACAGTGTGTGTGGCACAAACCCCATTGGACAATGTGTGTGTCACAAACCCTCCTGGACAGTGTGTATTACAAACCCCATTGGATATTTTATGTGTCACAAACACCGTTGGACTGTGTGTGTGTCACAAACCCCATTAGACAGAGTGTGTGTCACAAAAGCCATTGGACAGCTTATGTCACACCCCTCCCTGGACAGCGTGTGTGTCACAAACCCCATTGGACAGTATGTGTGTCAAACATCGAATGTACACCGTGTGTGTCACAAACCCCATTGTACAATGAGTCTGTCTCAAACCCCTGTGGCCATTGTGTGTGTCAAAACACCACTGGACAGTGTGCGTGTCACAAACCCCATTGGACTGTGTGTGTGTCACAAATCCCATTGGACAGAGTGTGTGTCACAAACCCAATTGAACAGTGTGTGTGTCACAAACCCCATTGGACTGTGTGTGTGTCACAAACCCCATTGGACAGCGCGTGTGTCACAAACCCAGTTGGACAGTGTGTGTGAAAACCCCCCTTGACAGTGTGTGCATCACAAACACCCTTGGACAGTGTGTGTGGCACAAACCCAATTGGACAATGTGTGTGTCACAGACCCCCTTAGACAGTGTGTGTGTCACAAACACCATTGTACTCTGTGTGTGTCACAAACCCTCCTGGACAGTGTGTGTGTCACCAACCCCATTGGACAGCGTGTGTGTCACAAACCCCATCGGACAAAGTATGTGTCACGAATCCCATAGGACAGTGTGTGTGACACCAACCTCATTGGACAGTGTGTGTGTCAGAAACCCCTTTGAACAACGTGTGTGTCACAAACCCCATAAGACAGTGTGTGTGACACAAACACCAGTGGACATTGTGTGTGTCACAAACCCGATTAGACAGTGTGTGTGTCACAAACCCCTCTGGACAGCGTGTGTGTCACAAACCCCATTGGACAGCGTGTGTCACAACCCCACCTGGACAGCATGTGTGTCACAAACCCACCTGGACAGCGTGTGTGTCACAAACCCCGCTGGATAGTGTGTGTGTCATTTAGCCCTTTGGACAGTGTGTGGTTCACCAGCCCCATTGGACAGTGTGTGTATCACAAACCCCATTGGACAGCGTGTGTGTCACAAACCCCATTGGACAGTTTGTGTCACAACCCCCCCATGGACATTGTGTGTATCACAAACACCCCTGGACAGTGTGTGTGTCACAAACCCCATTGGACAGTGTGTGTGTCACAAACCCCATTGGACAGCGTGTGTCACAACCCCACCTGGACAGCATGTGTGTCACAAACCCACCTGGACAGCGTGTGTGTCACAAACCCCGCTGGATAGTGTTTGTGTCATTTAGCCCTTTGGACAGTGTGTGGTTCACCAGCCCCATTGGACAGTGTGTGTATCACAAACCCCATTGGACTCTGTGTGTGTCACAAACCCTCCTGGACAGTGTGTGTGTCACAAACCCCACTGGACACACAGATGACTACAGTAAAAAACCAACACTGAAGGTATGCAGGTCTTTATTTCTTCTAGTTGAGGGGATCAATAAGAGATTTAGCCTCTTGCACTGTTTTTGTTACTCACACACTGATGATCTAGTATAGAAGCTACAAACCTCACAAGAAGCAGACCCAGAACCTCATTTAAGTGCCCTAAGGTCAAATTAAGAAGTCATTTAGCTGGTTTTCTCAGTGACCCCCCTGCTCTGAGGTTCCTCCTTGCACAGTGACTATCAACGCCAGAAGGAAAATTTACTTTAATCCCGCACACAGGTGAATTTTGGGTTTTTAAGTTTCTGTCCTTAAATGAATGATGTATTTCTCTCTTATATGGTTAAGTAAAGGTTCACAAAAAAACCGCATTTCTTTGCTGGACTTTTGTTTCTTTTCAGTGGCAAAATTTGTCACTGTACAAATATTGGATCAGATGGCAACTAAAATATCATGAAGTTAGTTGACATTCCTCCAATACCCATCTATATAAACAGATTGTTATCAGTTACTAAAATGGTTAAAAATCAGTCTTACTGCTCATCAGTTGTTATTAATGAGAAAACTGTTTTACATAACTGACCTGAAATGCAGATGAATCCAGAAGGAAAAAAAGCCTCGTTGTAGGAAGACAAGTTATCTGTTTGGGCATAAACTGCATAAATGGACGTATGAGAACAAGAGCATTCCACATAGTCTGATGTGTCTTCAACCACTTTGCAGAACCCGCTGTCGGACAGCCAGCTGCAAAACAAAATGTTCACAAAGCTGGAAATCGACTTGTCTAATTCACACGGTAAACAGGCTTGAAAATTGTTGTATCTCTGAAAACACCGGGTTTTCTAAACTACTGCATAAATTTATCTTCATCTATTGCACATCTTTCACGTGCAGTTTTTAGAATAGCATATTTACATGAAATTAAAACAGCTTTTAAAAAAATATATTATTAAAAAAATATAATTATATAGTAATGAACTTTGTTTTTCTGCTAGAAAGTTTTTGTGGCCATGTTTTAAAACTTACACAAGATTCACAGTCCCATCTGAATTTTTAAATAGTGTGTTGCTTATACTTGCACAGTGCTTTAGCCCATTCTGAAGAACACTTGCTGTTTGCTGTTTTGAAACTAAAATACATGTTCTCCTTCAGTATTGCTGAAAATTTTGGAAAAGGATACTACAGGTGACATCCTAAGCCATTTCTAGTGGAAACCACATTGTTCTGTGATACAATGTCTAGATAAAAGGAGAGTATGCAGGTAAATTCTGCTGCATCTCCTTCCTGAATAGTTTATATCAGTGACAGACTGATATAATCCAGACCATCTAATGAAATCATATCTGAACTAACTAGTTGTCTGCAGGATATAGAATGGAACTCTCTCTAATTTCATTTATACTGTGTGAACAGGAAAGAAATAGGCAAATCAAATAATAGGGCATTGAAGGGAATACACAGAAAACTTTAGCACATCGCTTGCAATGGTGTGAGTAGCAATAAGAATGGAAAATGATCAGCAGTTCACCACTTCTGAAAACCAGGATGCATCAAGTCAAGCTAGCAGCAGCAATATTAAAAACTACCAGGAGATGGCTTTTCTGTCAAAAAGTAAGAGCCCTACAGAGATCATCGTCAAAAGTTATGCCAAAATTCTGGATATTAGCAAATAAGGAATATTCTGTTTCAGTGACTTGAAGCAATACCAGAGACGCAGGTTTAATTCTTTGTAAGAATGGACTCAAAATGTTGTCTGATAACAACTGTAAAGAGTACAAAAGACGCTAATATTAATGAAGTGATGCCATTCTGGAATTTATGGCCTCTCAGCATTGCCCAACACATCATTACGTAAACTAAACAGTACTGCAATGAAAAAAATCAATAGTAGAAGTCTGAGAAATCTCTAAGTTAGAATAACTACACATTTTATTATACAGAATGTTTTACGTGCTGGTACAAAGGCCAGAAAAGTTAAGGGGAAAAGATGGATAAGAAATAGATCAATTTCGTACTTGCAGGCAATCTGATCGGACTTGATGGGATTTTATACAAATACACATGGTAGAAACTGGAAAACTAAACAGATTAATAAAACAACCTTTCAGCAGCTTGGCTCCAGAGGAGACATAGAGACTTTTGTGGAACAATCCGACTTCCTGTAGCATAAATCCGATAAACAACTTCATTGTTATCTTTCAAAGGGTATGAACTCCGACCCTTCAATCTCATAGAAAAAACCTGAAACAATACACACAACATAAACACAAACTTAATATTAAAATTCAACAGTCAGTGCTCATTTTAATCACAAACACACTAAAACGCTCACATCATTTTAAAGATATTTAAGATGATTCGAGTAATGGGCAAGACTGCTTGAAGGAAAAGGGGCCCAAGAGGGCTGGATTGCATTCAGAGATTGCTTCTTCCACGCTCAGGATCAGAGCATCCCCACACGTAGGAAGTCAAGGAAGGGAGCCAGGAGGCCTGCGTGGTTGAATAGGGATCTATTGGGTATGCTCAAGCAGAAGAGGAGAGTTTACAGGTCATGGAAGCAGGGGCTGGCCACTTGGGAAGAATATAAGGCTGCTGTTAGAGGATGTAGGAAGGCAGCTAGGATAGCCAAGGCCTCCTTAGAATTACAGCTGGCGAGAGGGGTCAAGGACAGCAAAAAGAACTTTTTCAAATACATAGCGGATAAAACTAATACCAGAGACAATGTAGGCCCACTGAGGAATGGGGTGGGTGCCCTGGTGGCGGAAGATACAGAGAAGGCAGAATTACTGAATGCCTTCTTTGTCTCTGTCTACTCTGCCGGAGGCTGTCCTGGGGAGCCCTGTACCCCTGAGACCCCAGATGAAGCCAGGTCAATGGAGGAGCTTGCTTTAGTTGATGAGGACTGGGTTAAGGAGCAATTAAATAGTCTGGACATCCATAAATCCATGGGTCCAGATGGGATGCATCCGCGGGTGCTGAGGGAGCTGGCTGAAGTCATTGCTGGACCGCTCTCCATCATCTTTGCCAAGTCTTGGGAAACGGGAGAGGTGCCCGAGGATTGGAGGAAAGCAAATGTCACTCCAATCTTCAAAAAGGGCAAGAAGGAGGACCCGGGTAACTATAGACCGGTCAGCCTCACCTCTGTCCCTGGGAAAGTAATGGAACAACTTATCCTTGGTGCTATCTCAAGGCATATCAAGGATAAGAAAGTTATTAGGGGCAGTCAGCATGGCTTTACCAAGGGTAAGTCATGCTTGACCAACCTCATAGCCTTTTATGAGAATGTTACAAGGTGGATGGATGATGGCAGAGCCGTGGATGTGGTCTACCTTGACTTCAGTAAAGCCTTTGACACAGTCTCCCACAGCATCCTAGTTGCTAAGTTGCGGAGGTGTGGTCTAGACAATAGAGTAGTGAGGTGGGTTACAAACTGGCTTAAGGAGAGAAGCCAGAGAGTGGTAGTCAATGGTGCGGAGTCTAGTTGGAGACCAGTATCTAGTGGAGTGCCTCAGGGGTCAGTACTGGGGCCAGTATTATTCAATATATTCATTAACGACTTAGACGAGGGAATAGAGTGTACTATCAGCAAGTTTGCTGATGACACTAAGCTAGGAGGAGTGGCTGACACGCCAGAAGGCTGTGCTGCCATCCAGCGAGACCTAGACAGGCTGGAGAGTTGGGCGGGGAATAACCTAATGGAATTTAACAAGGAAAAGTGTAGAGTCCTGCATCTGGGCAGGAACAACCCCAGATTCCAGTGTCGGTTGGGAAATTACATATTAGAGAGCAGTGTAGGGGAAAGGGACCTGGGGATCCTGGTGGACAACAGGATGACCATGAGCCAGCACTGTGCCCTTGTGGCCAGGAAGGCCAATGGCATCCTGGGATGTATTAGAAGGGGGGTGGTTAGTAGATCAAGAGAGGTCTTCCTTCCCCTCTACTCTGCCCTGGTGAGACCCCATCTGGAATATTGTGTCCAGTTCTGGGCCCCTCAGTTCAGGAAGGACAAGGAACTGCTGGAGAGGGTCCAGCGTAGGGCAACCAAGATGATTAAGGGAGTGGAGCACCTCCCTTATGAGGAAAGGCTGAGGGAGCTTGGTCTCTTTAGTTTGGAGAAGAGGAGACTGAGGGGTGACCTTATTAATGTTTATAAATATATAAAGGGTGAGTGCCATGAGGATGGAGCCAGGCTCTTCTCGTTGGCAAACAATGATAGGACAAGGGGCAATGGGATCAAGCTGGAACACAAGAGGTTCCACTTAAATTTGAGAAAAAACTTCTTCTCAGTAAGGGTGACAGAGCACTGGAACAGGCTGCCCAGGGAGGTTGTGGAGTCTCCTTCTCTGGAGACGTTCAAGACCCACCTGGACAAGTTCCTGTGCAACCTCACTTAGGCGTTCCTGCTCCAGCAGGGGGATTGGACTAGATGATCTTTTGAGGTCCCTTCCAATCCAGAACATACTGTGATACTGTGATACTGTGAAAAAATAAATTGCATTATCTTCAAACCTTGTTCTTCAAGGCAAGCTCTTTGTCTCCAGTAAGGAACCACTGCTGGCTGCTATATTCTGTGAACTGTACAGATTCACAGCTCTCTTCTTGAAGAGGGGATAACACAACAGAGACCTTTAACAAATGTTCAGGTACTTGAATAAAATCTCCATCTTTTCCATCAAATCTGTGTCCGTTGATTTGCTAAGGAAACCAGTTGTGAGCCATTATTGCAATGTACGGGCAGCTGTCAAGGCTATTTTTACCTCTGTTGAAGAGGAAAAGCAACAGGGCTGGTAAGTGGAACTGAACTTTCACTATGCTTCACATAATTACTCTAAAATGTATGCGTAATTAATATTTTATTCCTTCATCATTTTCGGCTTTATTACATTTAATAAAAAGACAACTTCCGTTTCTGTGAAAAAAAGGAGGGGCGGAATTATGATGTATTTTGGCTTCTCCATTTCTCCTCTGGATTTTGCTCACTATGATCTGTAAGAAAAACCATCCCATGGTAAAAGAGGTTATCATAATATTCATCTTTATAACTTGATGTAGAGAAGAGTCAATAACAAGGAGAAGCATTAAAATGGATGATCTAGCTCTTATTCCCAAGAGATGACACAAAAAACTTGCAATAAGGAATTTGAACTTTCAAGTTCTGGACACTGTTCCAGATAGCACTGTTATTTATGCCATTTACTGTCTTTTGGCTGAGATGGGCATCTTAACCCCTATAACTTATGAAATGTCACAGAAAGTTACATCTCCAAAAGAAACTGAGAAAGAAATCTAAAGCATGCTGATTTTCACCTGACGGGAAAAAAGAAAAAAGGTATTTTTTTATTCTAGATTCAACTACCAGTTTTTTAATAGGTTCACAGTGGGAGAAACCCACTGTTGAAAAGTGTTTGTGTCATAAAACTGTCATTTGTTTCTGCAGTCATCTATTTTCCCTGCCCATTAACCTGGCCATAGGTTATGATGCACTTGCAGAAAAAACTAGGAATTTGAAACTACATGTAAAAACTATGAGTTGCTTTCAGGCAATTCTAAATAATGTTCAAGTGAGCAAAACCATGTACACAGAAATTAGAGAACGCCAGTAGAAATTTTGGGTTACTTACTGTCACCTACATCTTAAAGCATAGCTCTCCATCATATAATTACGTTATTTTCTTAGCAAGATTAATTAATCCTTTTCTAAGCAATATTTAAGCTAATAGTGACTTAATACATCCCAGATCTCCTGACTTCTACTCTCAGAGCTACCCCGCATTTGTGACACCAGCTCTTAGAGCTTTGTAAGATTCCGACAGAGTGCAACACGTTTTCATACAGGTAACAAGTCCCTTTTCTAAAAAATATCATTTACATTTTTACTGTATTAGCTTTCTGGTATTTTCAAAACGTATTTTGAATTCAAGGTTACTTACCTTTCTCCCGGTGAGCCACACATTACCCCTGTCAACAGGGAAAAGGCAAATTTCCCGGTCACCGCAGCAAGCAGGCTATATCCTCGTGTGTCCTCGCATTTTGGGCTAGCCAGGGTGCAGAGTATCTCATAGAAAAGGCTTCTACTTTTATCAGTGAGTAACTGTTTCTCACCAACATCTGTCACCTAAAGGGAGGAGAAGAAATTGAACATTTTATGCACACAAGTCTGCTTGTAACATTTCCTCATAAAACAAACATTTATCCCAGTGTTCATTCTGAAAGTTCAGCATATTTTTCATTTCTTGATCACTGCGGCCAAGGCATCAGGTGCAGTCTATGTCAAAACTACACAAAGATATCCTTACTAATGTGGATTTATTAAAGAAACCATGTGGGACTTTTCATTCCTTCGCAAGTCAAAGATCGTTGCGCCCTGAGGATTCTTGATATGATTTCTGTGTCAAAATGGCAACAGTCACAAATGAATTATTCTTCATTAATATTTTTATACTGTTTTGTGTCTAAGTATTTAAACATTTTCCAGCTCCACATTTAAACACTTTCCAGATCCATTTTGCATTGCTCCACAAGTCCAGAAGAGCCAGGAAGCCACAAAACTAGTCCCAGGGTTTTCACAGAACTCAGGGCAATGCTGAAGTGCTCAGGTACTTGCCAGCCCGATTGCCAGAGATAATGCAGAGGGAAAAAAAAGGAAAAGAATATGCAGGCCTGGTTAAGACAACAGCAGAAGACTCCAGCTGGTCCTGGTAGGACTTGCTGGTGTGTTGACTGTATTCAAATGTGAAGATAAGAACAACCTATCAGAGAGCAGTGTAGGGGAAAGGGACCTGGGGGTCCTGGGGACAGCAGGATGACCATGAGCCAGCACTGGGCCCTTGTGGCCAGGAAGGCCAATGGTACCTGGGGTGGGTTAGAAGGGGGTGGTCAGTAGGTCAGAGAGGTTCTCCTGCCCCTCTGCTCTGCCCTGGGGAGACCACACCTGGAATCTTGTGTCCAGCTGTGGCCCCTCAGTTCCAGCAGGACAGGGAACTGCTGGAGGGAGTCCAGCGCAGCCACCAAGATGCTGGAGGGAGTGGAGCATCTCCCGTGTGAGGAAAGGCTGAGGGAGCTGGGGCTCTGGAGCTGGACAAGAGGACACTGAGGGGGGACTCATTCATGGGGATCAATATGGAAAGGGAGAGCGTCAGGAGGATGGAGCCAGGCTCTTCTCGGTGACAACCAATGGTAGGACAAGGGGTAATGGGCACAAAGTGGAACACAGGAGTTTTGGAGGTTCTGCTTAAATTTGAGAAGAAACTTGTTGCCGGTGAGGGTGGCAGAGCCTGGCCCAGGCTGCCCAGGGAGCTTGTGGAGTCTCCTTCTCTGCAGACATTCCAACCCGCCTGGACACCTTCCTGTGTAACCTCATCTGGGTGTTCCTGCTCCATGGGGGGATTGCACTGGATGAGCTTTCCAGGGCCCTCCAACCCCTGACATTCTGTGAATCTGTGATTCTGTGAACCCTGAGCCTCACTGCCTTGTGCCAGGGCTAAAACCAACAAAGATATGCCCTGAGAATCAAGAAATCGTAACAAGCTCTGTGAAAGCGTGACACCAAAGGGAAAATGTGGCACAGCACAAAACATCGTGCTATAGGTACATACACAAAATCAATACCAGTTGTTCTTTTCAACCTATTTGATTGTTGATTGCCGGCCACCATCCTAACTTGTAGCAGGCAAACGTCTTCCATGACTGGGACTTCACAGCTTCTATTTTTACCTTTGTCTGTGTCCCTGGGTCCCTGGGTCCCTGCTGTGGATGCTGTCCTTGATCTTATCACAGGCCTGGGTGTTATTTTACTCTTATTAAAGTCATTGGTCATTCAAGAAAGAGCAGGAAAGCTTTACCTTATCTATTATATGCATCACAGCAGTAAGCTGCTCTTCTGTGGTTTCTGTAGCCACTTTGACATTCAGATTCTGGAGGACTCTGTGTAAGATGGTGTCATCAAGAGGCTGATGGAGTTGATCAATGAGCCCCCAAACTGGCAAGGAGTCCAAATCTGACACAATGGTGACCTTAGCAATGCCATACACGTCATCTGCCCTGGCACCGCCTGTGGGATTAGAAAGTACAACCTGGAAACGCTTTGGAAATGGGTTTAAAGATCCTGTCTTTGGAGTCAGGGTCACATCCAGGAACATATTTCTCTGTCCGGGTTCAAAAGTCAATAAACCCTCAGATCTGGCAAAATCTTGCCATGCCACAGCTGGAGATACGAAGGTCCGGCCAATAGGTTCAGGTTTCCGTAGCTCCTTAAAACAAATCAGAAGAGTTTGGGGTAACATTATGATAGATACAATCGTTCAAAAACAGCTGCTGTAGAACTCCTGTTGTAAATAGGTAAAATTTAAGTGTGTAAAAAAAGAAACCCTCTTTCAAAATGCAGTTAAGAATTATATAACGATTACCTTAAATGAAATATCTCCCTGAAGTAGCAATCTTTCACCTGTAATCACTGACTACCCAGGGAAAGAATTATATATATTGTCGATAGTGTACAGGATCCCTCTCGTTCTTTTGCAAAACAAAAATCACAAAGCTTTTTCTGGGTGAACAGATGTTACAGAAACGTTAGCACATCTGTAAGGTGAATTCCAGAGGGCACAATGTAAGTTTAGGTCTGTAGCATGAAATTCCCTCGGTTCAGGGTACAGGCAGGCATTACAGATACATAAAAACTAAACAAAAGGAAAAAAATAAACCACTCTGGAAACCTGTGCCCAAATTAATATCAGTTCATGATATTTTTTAGTCCCAGTAAAGATACCTAGGAATGCTATAGGGCCTCATTTCTTCTGTGAAGTAGCACTCTTTTCACCTTCCACGAGGTCTGCAGATTCTTCATATCCTTACTGGTTTTGTCAGTTGCCATAACCCTGGTATTATATCTCGTAATATAACAAACTTTCCTTAAGTGGAAACTAACATTCTGGGCTATTATTCAAATTCAATAGTATTTCTTAATTTAGTAAGAACTGATTGTATACTGACTATTAAGCAAAGATGTTTATTTGTGAAGTACTAGACCACTTTTGAAAACATTTTGCTTTAATTACTAGAGTTTACTTATGGAATAAATCAGAATTTTTTTTTGAGTTCAGAGAACTTAGTAAATCAATGCAGTGTGTATCTCTTTCAAAATTGCTCTAGAACAAAATCACATCATCTGTGCAAATTTCAGTAAGAAGTTTCCTTTTGTTTACCCCTTCCAATCGAGAACTAGGAAATGGAGCAATAAGTGGTAATAAAAGCACCAGTGGCAAGAGCATTGTTTAAGAAACCTTTGTAGAAATGAGATAAACATCTGTTTCCTGTCTGCCACGGCTTCTTATTTTACAGGTACCAAGAGCACCAATAATTTGGTGTGTGGTCACGCACACTCATTACCTAAAAATATCCGAAGAAGGGTTGCTATATAAAAATTATAAACAGGTAAAGAAATGCTCCCTATATTTCAGCCTAAATATACACTGGACAGTAGCAATTTCTTCTCCATTTAACAGCTAAATTATAATGAACTTTTGGCTGGAAAGAATGTGAAAATTTGTTATCACGCAATTCAACAAAAATTGCACTGGTCAGCTATAAGAAATGGATGGAAATATCACGTAATCCCATGCAGTTGAAATAAATATGCATCCAATACAGCAATAGAATGCAAAGCATTTTATTGTAAAGGTTGATGGAATTACACCCCTCTTGCAGCCTGTTCCTTGACGTTGAAAGCAAGGAAGGAATCATGTTTTTGCAGTTGTGTTACTTCTGCTAAAGGAGAATCTTCATAATCTGTCAGTTAATAATGAGGTAGTCATTTAGAGATAAAAGGGTCCCAAGTTAGAAGTGTCTGATGTTACAGCTGTAAACATAACCCAAAAAATGAAAGGGGATGGTAAAATAGGCTTAAGCACGTGAGATTTTTTAATCAGATAATTTTAGTTTAGAACTTCAAGAAAATGCAATAAAATCTGATGAAAGCGCTCCTTCTCTTTTCCTCAGTGTGCTCTGTGTATTAATACATTTTCCACCTAAAACAGCAAGTGTGTTGGCATCTGAATCTTGACAGGCATACGCATAATAAAAACTTAATTTGAGAGAAAAAAGCCTCAAAAATTTGAGTGTTTCAAGAACTTTAGGACAAAGAAAGAAATGTATTTAATGCCTGCCTGCCCATTGTCTTTGAGGTAACTGAAAGGTACTATGAAACAAATCACTCTTGATAATACAAGAGTGAACAAGGCCTTTTTACTAGTGGAAAACAAACAAAATTATAATGTATGGGCCCAGCAAATGCTTGACTGCTTCCTGAAAAAAATGCTAATGACAGCCAGATTCACTTTACAGAATGAACGATTTACTAGCAAAAAAATAAGTTAAATTATAAAAACATCAACAGACGCTTTACCTGCATGCTGGAGCTGACCACTGTGGTGACCGATGTACTAGAATCTCTATGCACTTGCAGGCTGATTAAAGTTGTCTTCTTGTGAGCCACAGCAAAACGAGATCCCACAGCAAAATACACTAAACCACGAGGAGCGTCGCTTTCAAGGACGGTTATAAAAGCAAATCTGGCACTGCTGTTCAATGCAGCTCCTGTGCTTACAGCATAAAGCTCAACAAAAAAATACGTCTCAAATTCAGGTACCTGTAAAGGAGGGATGATTTTCATGTCATTATAAGACCCACTAATTATTTGTTTTTAAAAAGTTTGCATTATTTTGTATGCACAATGGATACTAACACTATAAGCATGCCTCTTGAAATGTGCAGTAAGTGCAAGGAAGTATTAATATATCCTAAAAATAATAATGTTGCAGCAATGCCACGTGCAATAATGACATCGTGAATTTTTGCATGGGACTCTACCGCAATAAAACAGCTATTTGTAGACTACACGTATTGTTACCGTCAATTTGCCATAAGACAAGATGGTAAATGCTTTAAGAGCTCAATTTTCCAGATTATGGAGTTACACAGCTGTACATTTTGTAAGGAATTTGCTCTTTCACTTAATTTTTGCCTTATGAAAAGGCATGTACCCACCTTCTTACCTGTGTAAAAAACTCCATAGAAGAGTGAGTATGCAGTTTTGAATCTTCAGTTAATATTGACTGTATTTTTATATTGAACTCTGCTAACCACAGTTTTGAATAGTCTGGAAATACAGGCTATTGAATTTCAGCGTTCACATGTCAAAGAATTAGTCTAGGAATTTCTACAAACTGAATGCCTGTTTATTGAAAATAAGGTAGCAATATTAAATTACACTATGACGTGTTGCCCTACCTTTGATTTTCTATCTACACTACAGATATAACATGTTTAGAAATAGATATCCGATCCCTGAGATTCCATAAATAATTGGAAATATGGCATCCGAACCTATTAGATGCACTGAGGAAGCAGCAAACCAGCAAAAAAACCTCCATAGTTCTTTACAAGACAACAGCATTATAAAAAAAAGTTGGTAATTGAAGACGATTTCAAGTATAGATTTTTGTTCCGGGTCTGGATTTTTGGAAATTCTACTGTAATTCTAGGAAAGCAGGATCCAGCTCTTAGCAAATGAAGTCAGTGCAACTGACCAAGCAAAAACTTTCTAAAAGCTAGATGTCATACCGTACGCCATAAAAACGTAAAATATTTATTGAATGCATTTATTACTTCATCATTTCATAATGTATTTGTTGCTAATTTATAAGCTATTTTATGGAAGAAGAACTGGAAGAAGAATTAAAGAATATTTGGGGGGGCTAAACAGCATATATTTTTAATCGAGTAGTCATCAAGTAATTATTTACATGGAATGATCTTGACTAATGGATGACAGGCACAAATTCACTGTAGCGCCACAGGGAACTAACCTTCCATTAGCACCTGTTTGAGTGGCACACGCTTGTGCTTCATGTGGTATAAATGCATGTTTCTAACGCTGCCGGTCCGCTGTCATTAAATAATGGAGACACTCCTCTGGAATAAACAGGTTCAAAATCCCAGTTTGCTCAGCGAGGCCACCTGTGATCCACTCATGCATATATTTTATTCCTTGGCTCTGTAATTTAAAAATTACATCCGAAGATGCAGAAGGAAAATAGCCCTCTGAGCTAAGGGAATGCACACAGTTCCCTAGTGGGAAATAATTGTTTCCCACATCCTACATCTTGCGTTGTTTTCTAAAGTGTAGTCAGACAAACTGTAGAAAGCTTCTCATATTGTCTTTTTCCCATTCCCCAGACTTCAGCTTTGCCACTAGCCTGACGGTTCAGATAGTTTATCGGAAAATTTCAAACTCTTCACTCTGAAAGAATGACAAATATTAATCTTTCCTTTCTTAAGGGACTGTTCTAAGCACCAGGTGTTCAAACAAAATTATTGTTTCCTTTTGTTTCCAGTAAAAATTGTTACAATAAAAGCGTTTTGTTTTTTTTTTTTTTGTAGAATGAGGTGGTGTTAGTCGCAGGATATGCTTTCTATAAAACACCCTAAGAAGTCCTTTAACTGATTAAAAATTTACTGTGTGGAGGATAAGAATGCAGCAAATGAACACACATCTCACTGAGATAACTCCATTCTTTTTTCTTATGGTTCTATAAAAGATCTGCATTTTACTCTTCAAATTAAATACTCATCTTCCCAAGTTTTTAGCAGTCACCATGGACGCAGCACAAGCCTGTAAATAAACATGTATTTGCAGAGGAGCTGAGCAGATGTCAAGTTACCATCTCCAGACTGTGTCCCACACATCACTTCCTCCAGATCAGAGGGTTTTTTCAGTCTTGATAAGCTGCAATTCAACACCACAGGGCTATACACAAATGAGTAATAATTACTTACATTCTCAGGCTTTAGTTCAATGGAGATGTTGCACAACGTTTGACCTGCCATGCAGGTAGTGGATCCCACCACGGATACAAGTTCATTCTCCAAGTTCACGCCATCCTTCAGAAGGACAACAGCTGTTTTATTAAAGGTCACACGCCAAAAGATCTTCACCTCTTCAAAAGCCCGATAAGCAAATCGAGAGTATATATGTACTGAAGGAGATCACTATTGTTTTAGGAAACATAAACCACGGAGGTAACACACGTTTTCTGTTATGATTCAAAGCTTATCACCAGGGAACAAACTGCTGTAGGATGAAAACTTCTCTTTTTTAATTTAAATTCCTTCACCTGACATGTGTTTAGATCACAAAAACATCACACAGGAAGAAAATAAAGCAATTACACGGAGATAGATTATTCTCAATTTTTATTTCAGAAAACATGACATTAGCTGCATAAGAGACACTGGTTCTTGGAAGGGAGTTGCCCGTGTACCTTCCTTAATACTACAGTGACCGTTCGCCTGGAAAACCAGGTAGGATTTGTCTTTCCTCTAAGTTTAAGGAACGTGAAGTACTTGAGCATATTTGATTAAAAGTACACATCAATGTGCAACATATAGATATATAGAGATATAGATATGTGCTAATTAGAAAAAATATAGTGTCTGTGTGACTGAAAACATTATCATAGTGCTGACACTCAGGTGCCTTCTTAATTGCTCATTTTAGTATTCATACCTACATTGTACTACACGGGGAGTTGAGAATTTGAATTACACCTCGAGCAGGGCAAATATTTTAACTCAAGCAAATCTTTCACACTTGTAGCCTTATAGTGTAAGTTGGAAAATACTTGTTTTTCCTGTCTCTGCTTTATCACAATAGAGTGACAGACCTAATCACATTCACAACTTAAAGCCAGTTCATCAACTTCTGAGAAGTTACTAAAGCAGCTGAAAGGCAGATTTATTTTAAAACTCTTTGATAAACTCTTCCACTAACAGCAGCTCCTGTGGTTAACAACACAGCATGTTACAACATGTGGGAAGCACATTCGAATCGGCTGTTGCCTGCACCTGTTTGGTTGCCTTGTGACAATCAGCAGCACCTCTCTGTTCTCCGAGTCTTCATCAAGTACGAGAGCGCTTTGTACTTCTGGAACAAATCCCAAAATGCCGTTCTGGAGATCACTTCCTATAGAGGAAACAGTCCATGAAAGTAAGCAAGAAAGTTAAGCTGAGACTAAATTATAACCTTCATGTGAATAACCACTAAAAAAAATTTAAAATAGGTATCAAAACAATGCTACAAAGTATCATCTGGGGACACCTTGAGAAAATTTATTATAATATTTCTGGGTTTAATTTACACTACATAGTTATCCAGAACTTTAAATGTTGGCATTTCTAAATTTTATTTTAACCAGTAGAATAAGTACTTTTGAAAGCAGATATAGTAGGGTACAGGATGAAGATGGGCTTCCAAGGACAGCTTTCTTATTCGTCCCACTCATACTCTTGTTGAACCCATTAATTTTTCCAAATTGTCACATCAGCTTTTCTTCTGCATCTTTAATTCCGTGTGTGCAAGTATGGAGCTGCACAATACTTCACTGTTCTCATGGGAATGTAAACATCTTTGGCAAAACAGCAGTGTATGGAAAAAAAATCCAGGTTTAATGAGGGGAAGCTACTGTCTTCACAGAGTCCCATTAAATCTTGTTACTAAAGGATTTCTCCTTTACAGGTAGCAATGGCTTTACTTACCAGTGCATGCTGAATGTCAATATAGAGACTGATACTCTGCACAAACCCCATTGTATGTAAAAGTGACAAAATGGCAAAAGTAAAAATCTAAAATGCCTGCAATGCTACTGGATCTACATAAAAACTACTCAAGATTAGTCTTTTCCCTTAAAGAGTAAAACAGGGCAAGAACAGAGAGAAGCATAATCTCTAAATGTATTTTGAGCTACGTTGCTAAGGGACGCGTAGTAGCTTTGTACATTAGATGCTTCCTCTGCTCTGGAAAACTCAAGATTTCACAATAGAATACCCTGCTTATCGTCAAGTAGATTGCCAATCTTTACATGAAAATTGCTATGAAAACATAGTCATGTACTGTTATTAATTTTCCCAGGGAAATAATCTTACCTGCAATAATTACTGTTGCAAAAGCAGCAAATCCCTATTCATCCTTTCCTTCTACAATCTGAGCTCCATATTCAGGATTTGAGAGGAAAACATAAAACAATTCCTGTCCTTCAGGCTCATCATCGTCAAAAATCTTTATGGACACCCTGCTTTCTCTTTGTCCATCCAGCAAAGTCAAAGAGACTGACTGTTCCTCAAAATCTTCCCCTTCCATTGCCCAAGTGAAGTTGGATCTTCCATCAACGGAAGGAAATCCTTCATAAAAGGATATGAATCTGCTCCACTTTGTGCACTCACTCCCCCAAAGGTTTTAATGGTTACTTCAACATCACCAGTAAAACCCTTGGTCCTTCTGATATGAAGTATCGCTGTGTTGGGGGTACTGTTGTTGGCATCTTCTTCAACATAAATAAACTCTGGCCCCAAACTTAGTATTCCATGAAGAATATCATTAGCGAGGATATTAACGGTTGCAACACTGAAAGCTGGATTCAGACGTGGACTCCAGGCAAGGTTCACAGGTTGAACATCCAAAATTTCCACACAAGTCAAATTTACAAAAAAAAATTCCTCAATTGCAGAGACAGAGTCATCAATTATTGATATTTCTATCACAGCGTTTGTCTGAAAATGTAAAAACATAAGCTCTCCATTGTAGATGGGTACAAAGTCCTCTAGTGGTTTGGCACTTCCTGGAATGGTCTGATATGTCAATTTAGTGAGATTACTTTGAAAACCAAACAATCTTTGGACATGTAGTGTGACTGCCCAAACATCATCTTCAACTGAAACAGACCTTGAGTTAAGAGCAAACTGGAAGATCCCCATTGGCTCAATTTCAGCTGTTGTAAAACCCGATCTGAAACAGAAAAGACACCAAAGTTGACAGAGGAAATACGAAGCGTGAAGAAAAGTAAAACATTAAAGCAGAATAATTTCCAGTGAACAATCAATGATGGCTGTAAGAAAGCGGATTAAACAAATGTCTAATAGCAGAGGGAAGAAATAGCAACCATACCAAAGCAAGATGTAACATGATTACCTGAAAAATGATTTTGTAATAATAGGATCGAACAGCCCTCCTCAGATGCAATGCACCCAAATCAGCACAGGATACAGAGTAAAGTTTAAATAAAATAAAGTCTTCCTGAGAAAATGGAGAAGCAAAGTAAAGTATGATGTTTTTCCGTTGTGGACACAATGAAAGAAGATACATTACAAATACAGCCACCCCGAGTAATACCAGTTTTATCTATAGAACAAACTTCCCATTTCAAAGGAAAACTGAGGGATAGACAGATCCTAACAGATCTACAGTTAGAGCCAGGAAGCTAGAGAATGAGAGGAAGTTATTTTAAAACTTACAGTGGGGCTTTGAAATACTAACTGCCCCCTCACAGGAATTTTTTTTCCAGATCTGAGCCCTGTGATCAATATAAACTTAAGCTCTACTTCATTCATATTAAATAGATCCCTTTCTTATTAGAAAATAAGCATAGAGGCAAAACTCTTCGTTAAATCTTGTGTCTTATACCTGTCTGCAGAACTGACCTATTATTCAGTGCTAGAGGCTATCAAATGGCACTAAAATTACAGTGATTTTGGTCAAAAAACTACACCATTTCCACCACTAAGGGAGCCAAAAGCTCTTCAAAGTCACCTTTACCCTCCCTGGGATGTCATCTTCAGTTTTCTAGGAAAGGTCATTCTCACATACTTAATGTACTTGATTCACAGGGTAAATAGGGGCTCTGAGGACACCAGTCCACAGGACAGACAAGCCCAGGAGAAGGGCTCAATCTCAGGATTTATCCATCCATTTCACTCCTGACTTCCTTCAGATTTGCCACTGTAATTGTAACATGGCGAAGCCAAAACCTTTCCCCATACGTGGTGTTACTCCATGTCCATTCTTTTTATACCACTTCTAGCTATCAATGGCTAAGGATGAATGAAAATAAAATAGCTTGAAGAACAGATAACTTATCTGAGATGGAAAACTACATTAAACGTAATGGTTTTGGTTTTTTAAAAAATAAAAAGGAGGTTTATATAAATTAGGTATTTTCAGAACATTTCTTGTTTTATTTTTCTTATTATAAATAATTTGTTATGTAAGACCTTCTAAATATGGATTTTTAGGGACACGAATGAAAACTGTTAAGAGTTGCTTTCAGTCTTCAGTTTCCCGGCTAAAACTGTTGATCTTCATTTTCTTGACTGTCTCCGTTATTCTAGGCACCTATGAAATAGACTGGAGTTGGATAAAAGCCTCAGTTCTGAACAGGTCAGATCTAGATCACTTTGTTCTCACCTGAGACAAGCTATACAAATTTATCAAAGAATGGACTACAAGTTACTAGCTGCCTAGAATAATAACAACAGGGATTTGTATAAGTTTTGTATCTGTACACAGGTCATAATTCTTATGGCATTGGTGCGACTCAAAAATACAAGTAGCATCCTTACCTCAGGCGAGCCCCACCAGACACATTGCTGTGCGCTGCTGTTAAAGTGATGGCAAATGACTCACATTTATTTAGGCTTGGAGTGGCCTGAAATGAAATCACTTTACTTTGCTCACCAGAGGAAAATGCAACAGTACCTGAAGGAAAGAGAGAGTGAGAGAGAGCAAAAGTCAAAATAATCCAATAGGAATCCTCTTTTTATCTGGCAATGCGCTAAAGTACAGACTTTAATCACAATTCCACTCCATTTAGGAAGAAGAAAACTGGATAAGGGTCTTTCCTATATGAAGCTGTCCTTCATGGCCACAGCATCGTGCCTGCCTCCCAGACATGGATCTATGAAGTTGAAGGGTTTTTTTGCTTATAAAATGAACACATCCCTTATAGCTAAAAATTAGACCATACCATTTCAATCTAATGACGCTTTATTAATAGAGAGAGCATACAGAGGTATATATAACTAAAAGGGGGTATCATCACTTCTGCAACTTTCGTAGCTGTTTCCTCAGACTGTTACTCACCAAACAGAGGAGTAATATTGCCTGACTGAGCAAAGTCAGTGATCAGGTCTGCTGGGTATCCTGAGATCCAGCTCACGATGACAGAGCCATAAACTCCTTTTCTGGTGATGACAGCCTGGCCTGTCCCTGCTATAATGTCTGTAAGTCGTAAAATCACAGATTCAAAGCCAACCTGTGGAAACATAATGGATTTTGTTATAGAAAATGGAATAAAAGTGGACAATAACATATATGAAAGAGTACTATATTTTGTAAGGTAGGCATCTTAACAGTAGTTACACATGCATATAAATATATGTATGTACATGTCTATATATGTTTGTGTATATATATATATATATAAAAAAATGCTTTCTTCACAACTCTTCAACATTTCTAAATCTTAGACTTCTGAGAATTAGATATCAGGGAAAAAAAGGAACCAGTATGAATGACATTTTGGTACTGAAAACACTGACTATAGCATTTTGTGTCTGTCATTCAAAAGGAAAACAAACCAACCTGCCCTTAATGCTCACATGCAATGGCTGTGGTACCATACAGATACACACAGGTCTAAAATAAAGTATTATTTGTCTATCCAGTGAACGTAAGTTGTTGTCACGTTACATTGTTTACAAAAACATTCCTGATAGTATGATGTACTTTTCTTTCTTTGACCAAAAAATGGGAATGAAAAGATAATTCACACATTCTAAAATGATAAGTGGATGTATGGTAGTAAACAATGTTTACAGAAAGACAATTTGAATTAAGTTCAGTTCCAAATTGAAAGACAAAACAGTGTGTCAAGAGAATTAAAATCATTACATAAAGACTTCAATAAAATTTAAGAGACAAAAACTCAGCATGCTGTTGTCTTTGCTTGCCACATAAAAAGGGAACTGTAGCACATATGCCATATTGGAACAGGTATAGTATATTTTTTCTGTCTCATACAAAGCAGACAAATGGAAAATTCCCCACTCAGTGATTAGTCAAAGGTACTGTCAACTGCACTAAAACGCAGCATGACCTCCACTTCTTTTTGCACATGAGACTGCATGCATGCTCTTATCTACTTTGGGGCTGCTGTACTTAAAGGAATAACATCGTCCAGAACTAGCTATTTTCCTCTAAGTCTCAGATCTTCCACTTCATGTAAACAAAAGTATAAGTAAATCATCATATTTATGCTATTTACATTTTATAGATGAAGAGACCTTTTCAAACTGCATTTACACATCTCTATATGAATTTGTATCAGAGAAAAGACAATATACAGCACGAGTAATAACTGGAACAGTCTTGTTGGTCATTAAATTGGTTGCAATGATGAAAACTTTAAGGAGCAAACTGAATTCTTATAGCGGCTGCCTTTTGTAATGAAGCGTACCTTCCCTCTGCGGTAGAAAATTACACTGCAGTCAGTCTACTGACCTGTGAATTGGCAGCTTCCTCAGGAACAAGCAGAATGGCTGACTTCGCTTTTCCTAATATTTTGGCACATCCTTGGCACTTGTCCCAACCAGGCTTACGTTAGTCAGTTCCAGGGTAAAATTCAAGCCCAGTACAATAAACGCCTTTGAGAGGAAGAATGCAATTAAAATGGTGGCAATGTAATTCCACTGAAAACACGATAACCACCAGTTCAAAGAGTTAAGTGGCAGAAAAATCAGCAGATTTTGTTGTTTGCATGAAAAAGCAGTGTTTTCAAGTCAAGCGTTTTGTTGATTATCTTTCTATAAAGAAACACAGTTAAAACAGCAATATTGTGATTGTAATTTACCAGCAGTTAATTGAAAGATGAGTTTATAGAGCAAGTATTGCCATTTTACTGAACTGTATCTAACATAGTGGGTCTCAGCTTGATCTTAACTCTTAGGGTTAATAAGAGTATTTGAATACATAAAATAACAAAATATTGAACTGATAGTAACACAAAGCAATGATGGAAGGAAACACTGGATATTTGAATGCATGCATAGAGTGATTTTGCAGTTATTACCTGAAAATGTGATATTTGAACCCACTTCTAGTCCATAAATAGGAAATTCATTATACCAAAACTCTCTTTTCTGCTTCTTGACAGTGGACAGTATTGAGAGTTCAGTATCTTATTCCAGCACATTTGTATTGTGATGAACACAAATGGAAACAATAGATACCACGTGACTTAAAAGGATAATACAGACCTGGTTGCTTATTGGCACTCTTTTCACTCCAAAGCTGGCACCGTCTTTTATTGTGAGGTATCCCACCTCATTCTCAGGCTCAATTAGTGCTTCTTCACAATGAGATGTGATATGGTACTCCACAATTGCTTCTCCAAATGCCCCAGCATGCCGAGTTACATTGATCTGAACATACCGACGATCCAGGTTCTTCTCTACGAGTACTGACTGCTGGTCAGAGTACAGGGCGAACACTCCATAGGGGTCATCATTTGCAAACACATTGATTTCCGAAATTCTTTTCTCTTGGTCTAAATCTGCTCCACCTTCTACTGAAATCAGCTGCACCACATAGTTCTCAACCAGTCCTGGAACATCGTCAGGTAACAGGTAGATGATTATCTCAGCTGTGCTCTCCTGGTCAGCAACGACAACAGATCCCTCTGTCCTAAGAAAGTCACCCGTGATGTCAGATTCACTACGTATTTCCCAGTAAACCTGAAATTTATTTAGAAAATGCACAAAATGAAGGCAATATCACCCACAGAGTCGGAAACTTTCACATTCATGGTTCAGTATAG
This sequence comes from Nesoenas mayeri, assembly GCF_963082525.1. Taxonomy (NCBI): domain Eukaryota; kingdom Metazoa; phylum Chordata; class Aves; order Columbiformes; family Columbidae; genus Nesoenas; species Nesoenas mayeri. The sequence goes on from NC_137571.1 coordinate 1,070,464, forward strand.
ATTGCATACGGAATAGGTTGGGTTTAAATGGGTAAAATACAAATTGGTTTAAGTATGCATAGAAAGAAGCACATAGACTATCTTACAAAGTGGTGTGTTGTTCTTCCAGCAGTACTGTGAATGCAAAGATTACCTTTGTATATCTTCTGGACACCTACGTAAAACTATACGGAATCTCTGAACAATTGCTTGAAATTATTTCTATTTTTACACCAAGATATCCTTGCTGTTTTTCCAGTTTCCAGAATTCCTCACAACAGAAAGGTGTGAAGAGTTCTCATTAAACACATTAGATGCTTTTTATTAATTTTTTTTTTTTTTAAATAAATGAGTACTTGTGAAAATGCTGACTGGCAAACAACTTTAGGTAAAGACAATGTAAGTGATGATTCTAAAATGTCTGATTCTTACCTTTACATATGGCTGAAAAAGAGTAAATTGTGAGGATCTCAAAGAAAGCTCACTATGAAAGTCTGGTCTCTCCTGTTCTCCCATCAAAAGCACAGGAGCAGAGGGAGAGAGAAAGCAAGACAAGCACTCCAGTGCTGGTTTTCTGTTTTTTTCACTGACCAGGGGAGACTGAATCTGACTCTACAAACCACAACTACTAGAGCTGAGCCCTTGCTAAACTCAGTCTAAAAGGCGACATTTCAAAATTTGAGAAATACGCAATTGAAAGGCACAGAATAAGATCTCCCTCCATGCATTGACATAGAGGATTATTTCAGATTATAATGTTGATTAGGAAGAGAGTGAGAATACCGTTATGTTTCCCATGGTGCCCTGGATTCGTCTGACAAACAGTGTAATACCTTGTGGCCCTTCCACTGCAGAGGGTTCTGTGAAGTTCTTCTCAGTTAACGATTCAGGAGCAAACTGTACCATTCCGTTGGGATCACCAAACTTCTGTATCTTTAAGGAAGTAATTGAATAAAAAAAAATTAAACAATCAGAAATGTAAAGTGAATAGTATTCTTGTGTGAAACATTGAGATTTTCATTGCTAGATGCTATAGGGAATGTATCAATTAGTTCTTCCTCTTGAGTTTTCTCCTCTTAAGAAGACTCAAGAGTACATCAGTATTTAGAAGAGAGTCTGAGAGAGTCTGCTCTCTAATAGGTCATTTCCCAACTTATACTGGAACCTGGGGTTGTTCCTGCCCAGACACAAGACTCTACACTTGCCCTTGTTCTATTTTATTAAATTTCTCCCTGCCCAGCTCTCCAGCCTGTCCAGGTCTCCCAATGGCAGCACAGCTTCCAGTGTCAGCCACTCCTCTCAGCTTGGAGTCATCAGCAAACTTGCTGATCTAGTTGTCTAGGATCTAGTTCTGCTTCACCTTTCATAAGGCTCAGCCTAATAATGAAGATCTCCTGAACTTCGACTTCTTCCGAGGATGGATTTGTAGATTAATAGTTCTCAGCCCTCCTTCCCCTTCTCCAAAATAGAATGATCCGTTCACAGGGTCACCAATGTCACTATTCAAGGGAGATAAAACCTCTTCTGAATTGGGTCCCAAGATGTCCCAATTAATCTGTGGAAGATACCAGTTTCAGATTTACAGTAGTGACATATTATAACTGCCTCCCAGGTCGGGGGAAGTGACAGAGTAACACAAGCGACATAAAAATTCTTGCATCTGCTAACAAGCTACATTTAAATATGTGCTCTTTTTACAGAACACAACATATTAATAATTGATTATATGTGGGAAAATATAGAATCCTTTGGAGAAAAATAAACATTAAAAATAGAAATTCTGAAGTGCTAGTTAGCCACAATGCCATTTTATTAAATTCTAGATATTAGTTACAGAAAAGAAAATAAACTGAGGTTTCTGTAGCACGTAACAGGAAATGCACAGGCCAGTTTACTTTTCTCTTCCTTTCACAAGTTGTTTTGAAAAGCTCATCAAATAAGTATCCTGACCAGAAACATTCCCTGGCAAGTGTGATATCAAGACTGAGAACGACAAATATTTTCTGCAATAGAAGTTTTTAATGCCTCAAATCACGATTCACACTTCCTCAGGCTGATTAAAAGCTAGAATATTTTCAAAATTTCCCACAAATTAGATTGGTTTTGAAGGGGTCCTATTCAGCATCTTAAAATTATTATTTTGACACTTAATTGTTTTTCAGTTTTCTTCAATGACTTCTAGGAAAAGTCCAAGAAGACCACGGCAGTTTTCACATGAGGAGAGCAGTAGCTCATGGCCTTTAATGCCAATTTTCCAATCATTTGCCCAGACTGTGGAAGCCTTATCTTGGTTCATATTTATACTTTCAGTTTGGCAGTGATACATACAGACTAAAAAAAGTCTAGAGGCCTCATAGTAAACAATTTACTGAAAATAAAAATAAATTGACCAGCTTCAGGAAGTAATTCAACTGAGTTCAATTAAATTAGCGGTGGTGCATGAAATTAACTATATTTTCAATGGGATTGGGAGATAGTTCAAAATAAAGTACACCAGACCATACTAAAAGGAGAAAAGCAGGAGGACAAAGAGAAGATCAAAAAAGTAACAATATTTTCTGTTCTTCTGCAACTATACAGAATTCACACTTAATGAAAAGCTGCAACTATCCCATAAGAAATCAGTCACAAGGAAGCCCCTGACGGCAAAAAAAGAAGATTTTTGGCCTTGTCACTGGAAAACGTTCAGTTTTTGAGAACCAGGGCCCACCTGTGTCTCCCCAAACAATTTTCCTGTCCTTTCCAGCACCAGTGACACTGTTGTCGATGTATCGGGGTTGGGAAGAGTAATTCGACTTTGGCTGAGAAATCGGATGATGCCCTGGGGAGAGTCGCTTTTGGCAATGGTGACCTGGCTCAGTAGATGGAGCCCAAGGGCTGCTCCACCAGTGGCTCCCGTCAGCTGGATTTCAAATTGCTCCGCAAATTCGCTGCATGGAAAAAAAACCAGAAAAAAAAGACCTTCTGAGACACACAAGAACAAAAAATTAAAATTATGATTTGTCATTCAACCATGCGTCCAGCTGGATCTGTTTAAAGATATACAGAAGTCATCTCTGTAAGCATACAGCAGAAGATTCCCCCCATTTGCAGAGAACGGTGATATCTGAAATAAAAATATTGTTTTATTTTCCACATGTGCTAAATTAAAAAAAAAAAAAAAAACAATCAGCAAAATATTTTATTATTCACAGCAGTACTATTAACACCCAAACTTTCTGATAATCTAGGTAAAAAGAATGTAGTTGTTTGCATAAAATTTAACAGGCACTATGAAACTCCAATCATAGCTTCTTTTCCCTCCCTTTAAATATTTCAGGGCTGCAGAAATTTGCTTTTCAATTCAAACTCTGCTGACAGGCACACTGCACGTGCTAAAAAACGGTTTCTCAGAAGTAGATTAGTGAATAAATATCTGAAAAAAATAATTACCTTTCTTCATCATCTGTGATAGAGATATAGATAAAAGTCTGGTTCTGGCCACGACAAAAAATGACAGAATCATTATGGATGATGTAGTCAGCGTTCGGAAGTGCAGAAATACTTCGAGAAAGGAAATCGGCTGTTACATCGCCATACGTTCCACGCTTTCTCACAACAGGAATCATGATTAATCCAGCATCCTCTTGAACTTCAAGAAAAATTGGGAAAAAAAAGTTATTTTATTTCAAAATTTGTGAGAGAGCCACAGGCTTATCCTCTAAACCATAGTGAAAACCTCTGGTAAACTTACCCTGTAGAAGGATATACTGTGGATCAAATTCTATGATGCCTTCTGCATTATCACTTTTTGCTATAGTGACTCGTACTGTGGAGATATTTCCTATTACTGGGGGTTGAGCTATCTGTAGATCATTTTCCTTTACGGTGAAATCAAATCCACTTGCAAGAACATAAAAAGGAATATTACATTAAAAAAAAACTCTTGCAAAAGTATTGTAATGCAAGTATGACAATTTTCAATTACCACAAATACTTTTATTTTCTGACAGTTACCACTGAAGATTTTTGGTCACACTTTTTCAAACTATATCTGCAAAACTGGCAGTTTTTTCACAGAAATGTGGGTCTTTCGCTTTTTCTTTCACATTTTATCTTCTTCTTTGAGTTTCATGTGATTTGACAACTTCTATGTAGTGGATGGACTTTCAGCTTTAATAAATCTGAATCAGCAAAATCTTAAAATTAATGTTGAAAGAATTTGGATTGCCATACATCCAATTTGTATTATTATTACTATTATAGCTGCCATATGAAATTTTACAGTAAAACACCTGAAATCCAGCGGTGCCTTTATGCAGGTAGGTCAGATTCCAAATACAGTTTGATCTCCTGCTTTTAATTAATTTTATCTTATAATTAATTTTATCTTGACCTTCCTTGGAGTTCCACTTTGGTAATCATCACTGAAAAGTCTTCAGGACCTTCAGGAAAGTCGTCATCATGAATTTCAACCGAAATCATTCTACTCTCCTCATGTGGTTCAAATAACAGTTCCCTTACTGTGGGGGTGAAATCAACTCCCTCCTCTGCAGTCCCATTTATTCTCTGGAAGCAAAGACGCACTTTGCCATAGGATCCCCTTGAACGCAAAACAGTGATGTTAACCTGAGGGAGAGAGGACATTTGCTTTAAAAAATGGCTTTGCTTTTCTGTTACCATTCTGAGACTGTTCTATAGGCACCTTCTCAATGGTTCTGCCAGGTGACAATTTGCTGCAGTAAGTGCAGAATACACATAATTTAACAGACAGGCATCTTTCTCAGAGTATTAAAAACACCAAAAGCCTCAGATGGACTGTGCTATGATAAATGCAGAATAAATCTCTGCCTTTTTTTTTTTTTCCTACAGTTAAGTATAAATCTACCGACAATATTGATATCTATCGATATTTTACGTAAGAAGGAATTTTAACCATATACCCATTTTTCTTCTTCTGTTGTCAGCAATATTTCTCGTGAAAATGTAAACTCTCCGTATGGAAAATCACTGGCGGCCATGGTAATATTTGCTGTGCTGCTAGATTCATTTATGAGTCCTCCATCACTGATCCCAGTTAATTCAAATGTGTAGTAATGCTTCTCCTCAGGACGGTTATCATCGACAGCCTAGGGAGAAGAACCAATTAACCATTTCCAGGTAGAGAGGTATAACTAATTTCTAATCAAGATGCTGGCTAGATAAAAGGAAGAACCTGAAAGAGCTACTGGTGTAAAATCTCTTGTACCTGTATCAGAACCACTGCTGCACACTGCCTGTCTCGCATTGTCAAGGTCCCCGACGTCTCCATAAATTCTGTGTGATGACGGGGTGTTATATTCCAATATATTATGATTTCACCAAAAATCCCTGGGCCACGTGTCAGGCTGCAGAATGCAAACACAGATTTAATCTTCTACCTTTAATATTTGATACCAGATCCAGAGATATAAAGCATAGATATTGTTGTGCACGGAAGAAATGTTACCAGCACTGTGAAGCTTGAATTTTAATCTATTAAGTCACTATTAAGATCTTTACCATAACCTCTTCAGAGCAATAACGTGTCGGCAGTTCTGATTTACTTCCCCGTGTTGGGAGGCATCTTGAGCTGTATTTTTACCCAGAGCACTTTATAGTTTCTTTGTGCATACAGCCCAAAGTTGGCAGCTGAAAACTGAGCTGTCTTTCTGCTTTTCAGGAAACAGACATGCAAAACAGAAGGGAAATGGGACTTACGGGTAGCACCCAGAGGTAATTTGGTTTTGAAGGCAGAAAGATACGAGAATAGTACTATGAGATCACTTGAGAAATGTTCTGTGTGCTGCTTGTCTAAAAAGCTAGAGGCTAATCCTACTCATGACATTGTCGGTGAACTGAAGCATGGCAAGAAATTGTCTATACCATGATCTAGTACATGTTCTAAAGTGGTGCTGCACAAAGCATCCCTTTGTCTGTTGGGATTCTCAGGGCAGCATGAGAATCTGTTTTCTTGCTTCTATTTGCTGTTTCACTAAGGGAAAGTGTTGTAATACTTTTTCTCCAATTCTGTTAGAAGGTATGGTAACATTGTGATTTCTTCATCTTGTTTTCAGCTGACTGAATGCAGTGAAAGAATTGCATCTTGTTTCAACTAAGACCCAGTGCTGCTTTGGTTATGCTGATCATCGTAACAATGTACCGAATTTCAGTTCAAGCACCAATCCTGAACTGAATCCTGAAAAGCACAAAGCATCTTCAAATATAATTGACTGCCTTCCCCTATTCCTTTGATTAGAATCCTCTTTCCTTTAATGAATCTATGTTGTAAATAATTGGAAGACATATCTAAAGCTCCTCAGCAATACTGAAAAGACACCTACGTAGTATGTTCTGCCCTTCTTAAAAAACAAGCATCTAATTTTGAAAATACTTATGATTTTAGAAGTGATAATGAAATGCAGCATTCAATTAATTCTTGCCAAATGTGGAGCCTCATAGCTTTTGAAACAGAGCTGTTTTGGATAAATGAGTGATGTACTCACCTAATAAGAGCAGTCCCATTATAATTTCCTGAAGGTTCTCCAATGAGAACATGCTGGGATGAATGAGCTATCCCAACCACCCCAGAAGCTCCTTCATCATCCACAATAATGATGGTTGCAACACCTAGGAAGAGAACAAAAGCTTCTCATGGTAAAACAAAGCTAACTAGTGAGGTATTTTTTTAGCATGTTTGGTGACACAAATGGTTAAGCACCAGCTTCCCGGGGAGCCCATGGAATCCCCAACCTTGGAGATATTCAGAATTTCAGTAGACAAGGCATTCAGTGACCTGATCTCATTGTGAAGGCAATTCAACAAGGTGACCCCCCTAGATGGTTTCTTACAAACGAAATTATTCTATGCTTCTTACAGGTCTGAACCTGGTTTTGGTTTCTGCTTGTTTTTGTTAAACAATTCTTTACAGACAATGTTGATTATCTGAACACAAAAGTCTACGCCAACACTTGATTTAGACGGAAAAAATACGATCTAAAATTCTCTTTGATTTCTTCAGATAAGGAAAAAACTGAGGGAAAAATACTGATCTCCTTTTGTCACAGGAGCTCTGCTAGCTCGTTTCTTCTATGTTGTTTCTGGGGGGAGCTGGGTTTTATTTACGGGGGGGACGTTTGAGTCGATTCATGTGAAGATACACAATGCTGCACTAGCTTTTAAGAAATGCGTCTTTTTTTCAGACCACTTCACTTCTTCACAGAATATCAGTTCTAACTATAACATTCAGCACATATTCGGCTCCTCTCTTTGACTTGTAGAACGAATCCCAAAAGATACATCTTCTTAGGACTCAGGGCGTCTAGCACACAGACAGCCGCGGCGCGAAAGCCGCGCCCACAGGACACAGAACCCGCCGCGCCTCGCCCCGAGCTCCCGCCGAAGCGGCGCCCCACTCGCCACGCCACCGGCTCTGCTTTTCAACGTCCCCTCGACTAACGGGGGCTGCGCCGCTCCCGGAGGGACCGCCGGACCGGGCACGGGCGCTGCGCCGGAGGGAGACACAGCTCCAGACCGCCAGCCTTCAGCGCACCTGCCCGCAGGGTCACACGCCTCCCGCCAGCTTCGCCCGCTTGGCTGGGGGGAACCGGAGACGAACGCCTTCGCGCCGGCAAATCCCGCCCGCCCCGTTCCACCGGCACGGTCACCCCCGCCGCGGCCGCACTCACCTGCCGCCTCTTCTGCCGCTCCGCTCCCGCCAGGCGCTCGTGCTTTGGGCATGCGCGGTAGCGAGACCGCAGCACCCGCCCCTTGCCGCGTCCCGGTTGGCTGCCTAGGACACGTCAATCACCTCTCTCGCCGCCTAGCAGCGCTCGCGAGTCGGGCATGCGCAGTACGGAGACCTCAACGCCCGCCCCTCTGGCAACCTGATAGGCGGACAGAGTGGCGACTGACGTGCCTAGGCAGCCAACCAGCGCTCCGCCCCTCCAGCCCTCCCGCGCCAGCAGCCGCGTTGCAAAGGGAACAATAAACCGCGCTCCCCTGCTTTCCGCTGAAAAGGGGGGCGGCTGGGTCCCCGCAGCAGAAAAAACCCTTCCGTCCTGCATTGCCCTTCGCCAGTACAACTGCACAGCTGGGAACTCGGCAACGTCAAGCGGCCGTCTGACAGACGCACACTCGGAACTTGACTCGGCTGGCGATTTTGGCTGGCTTACACACACGGACTTGCACTTCTCTGAGCAAACAAATTCTTTTTTAAGCACAGCCTCTCCTTGGGGAAGAAAAAACGCCCCCTCCGCACTCCCAAACACTAGGCAGCCGTGGGGAAACCACCGAAAGCCAAGACCGACAGCAGCAACGTCGAGTGCAATCTGGCTTCCATTCTGATCACGCACTTAATGGCCTCTCCCAGGCCTACCAATGACTGCTCCTTTTCTGGAAGGACAAACTGAACGTCCTAAACTGAAGACTGCACGGAACACAGCTCCACTGGCAGCTAATTCGCCTCTTCTCCGGCTTCCACGGGGAATATCTTGTTGCGTCCTCCAACTCGCAAATGTTCTTCCTCAGTCCACGGCCCCAGACGTGGAATCTCCTGAGCAGCGAGCGGAAACAACCGCGCGGGATTTTCTTCAGGGCACCGAGAAGGCGGCGCTGGCAAAAAAGCAGGCCAAAGCGCCTGAACCCGTCTGCCGCCCCCAGCCTTCGGCCAAGAGACCGGGAGCACCCTGCCCGAGGGGCCGCGCACCCCGCAGCTGTACTTGGACGACCGTGTGCGTGAAAGCATGTGTGTCTACAGACGGTTGTCTGTCCACATGCGTGTGCCTTAATGCAGACTCCGTTCGTGCTTAAGCTGGAGTGAGTGCACAGCTGTGCCGTTTGTTGGCAAAGCTCCGCGTGTCGCACGACGTTGCCCAGTCCTGCATTTCTCACGCAGACAGATACACGGGTGCTCTGCTAGTAAAGGAGCAAAGACAGTCGTAGGCAGAACTGAATGCTGCTCCGAGCTACTTCTCACCTATGGCAAATGCTTCACAGGGGCCCGAGGAAAGGCGCTCAGCAGCCGATCTACAAAAGAAACGAAACAGATCATGCTTTAACGCGAAAGAGCAACAGGGCATCACTGCGCAAGCTTGTCCCTGATCTACAGCTGAGAGCAAACACTTGTGTGCTTGTCGGAGAGATTGTGTCTTGCCTGTAAGTGTCTGGGAGTTTGAGGCAGGTCAGTGTGGCTGGTTCGATAATCAACGTCTAGGATAGCTGCAGAGCGGTCCCTGTTGGTGTGGGGACAGTGTGCCTGTAGGTCAGTCTGTGTTCCTAGCACCTGCTGTATCGATCCGTCGCTCCACACGCATGTGAGTCCATGTCTTTCTCTCCACAAGCATGTGTGCTGATTTCGTCGCACATGTGCATCTGTGCTAGTGTTGAGCTCAGCCCAGTGTGTCTCTGGACACTTGGTGTGCGTTGGCTGTGCCTGTGTGTAACACAGCACAGCCACGACTGCTCCGTGTGAAGAGAGATCAGGGAAATCATCTAGGCAGAGCCAACAAAGGAAAACCGAAGAGGGATTGACGTGTGCTCGACAGAGACGGATTCCCTGCGCTGACATTTCTCAGTAACGCCAGAAGAAAGCTGAGCGGTAGATCGACCGGAGAAATGCTTCCCTAGACGACATTGAGCGAATGAAGGGCATTGTGCGCGGCTTTCGGGATTGTGCCTGAAAAGTGCGAAAACCAGCAGAGCCTGTGCTCAAAAGCTGGTGGCTGTGTGACTGCATTGATGCACGATCCCGCGTCTGCGAGTGTACAGACGGCTGTTTCACGTTCACACAAAGGCACCTGGTCGGGTTTTTCTTCTGTGCGTGCACACGCGTTTCCCTTGTCTCTTCGGAACAGACGTAACTCTGTCCATGCTGAACGACGTGGTAAAAAACGTCTGCCTATATTTTGGTTAACAATCGAGGGTGCGTGTTCCGTCAGCGGCATTTCCGCAGACGACTCCCCAGAGCCAGTTCCGAAAGCTCCGCACACCTGGACTGAATGTGGAACCAAGCAATTGCAAAGGTGCACGCAATCACATATTCTGAGGGACGTCATTTATGCCACAGCAGCACGAAGGTATCTGTGTTCAGGCACGTATCAGAAAAAATGTGCGGACCGAGGATCTGTTGGTATTTTCTCCGTACGGCACGCTTCGTGGTAGCTTACTTGCCGATCGCAGGCTTAGCGGTTTCTATACAGGAATCCATATAGGGAGAGAAAGAGAGCGCATCGGAAAACTTACGTTTTCTGAGATGGAACCTAGTTGCTACGCCTTCTGTTTGTCCACGTGAACACACACGATTCCCCACTGAAAACCAAGCAGAAACCTTTCCAAAAGCTTCCAGGTAGGCGCATCCACCACCTCGTGCACGCGAACGCAGCTAGAGAAAAGCACCTAATTTTCCACACTGATGCTTAAGCAAACGCCTGGCCACACACAAGCACACATCCGCAAGCGCGCCCACTCCCATCTATGCACAGAGAGACGTACGCGAAACGTACTGACATGCTTGAGGGTAAACAGGTGTGCATTGATGGTTGGCGTACTGCATCACGCATACGTGGCTGCACGAGAATATTCTTTTGGAGGGTACGTGCAGATACGTCCCTGTACTTGGACGACCGTGTGCATGGAAGCATGTGTGTCTACAAACGATTGTCTGTCCACATGCGTGTGCCTTTTTGCAGGCTCCATTCGTGCTTAAGCTGGAGTGAGTGCACAGCTGCGCTGTCTTTTGGCAAAGCTCCGCGTGTCGCACGACGTTGCCCAGTCCTGCATTTCTCACGCGGAGAGATGCAAGGGAGCTCTGCTAGTAAAGGAGCAAAGACAGTGGCAGGCAGATCTGAATGCTGCTCCGAGCTACTTCTCACCCTTGGCAAATTCTTCACAGTGCGCGAGGAATAACTTTCCGCAGCCGATGTACAAGAGAAACGAAACAGATCATGCCTTAACGCGAAAGAGTAACAGGGCGTCACTGTGCAAACTAGTCCCTGATCGACAGCTGAGAGTAAACACTTGTGTGCTTGTTGGAGAGATTGTGTCTTGCCTGTAAGTGTCTGGGAGTTTGAGGCAGGTCAGTGTGGCTGGTTCGATAATCAACGTCTAGGATAGCTGCAGAGCGGTCCCTGTTGGTGTGGGGACAGTGTGCCTGTAGATCAGTCTGTGTTTCTAGCGCCTGCTGTATCGATCCGTCGCTCCACACGCGTGTGAGTCCATGTCTTTCTCTCCACAAGCATGTGTGCTGATTTCGTCGCACATGTGCATCTGTGCTAGTGTTGAGCTCAGCGGAGTGTGTCTCTCGACACTTGGTGTGCGTTGGCTGTGCCTGTGTGTAACACAGCACAGCCACGACTGCTCCGTGTGAAGAGAGACCAGGGAAATCATCTAGACAGAGTCAACAAAGGAAAACCGAAGAGGGATTGACGTGTGCTCGACAGAGACGGATTCCCTGCGCTGACATTTCTCAGTAACGCCAGAAGGAAGCTGAGCGGTAGATCGACCGGAGAAATGCTTCCCTAGACGACATTTAGCGAATGAAGGGCATTGTGCGCGGCTTTCGGAATTGTGCCTGAAAAGTGCGAAAACCAGCAGAGCCTGTGCTCAAAAGCTAGTGGCTGTGTGACTGCATTGATGCACGTTCCCGTGTCTGCGAGTGTACAGACGGCTGTTTCACGTTCACACAAAGGCACCTGGTCGGGTTTTTCTTCTGTGCGTGCACACGCGTTTCCCTTGTCTCTTCGGAACAGACGTAGCTCTCTGCATGCTGAACGATGTGGTAAAAAGCGTCTGCCTATATTTTGGTTAACAATCGAGGGTGCGTGCTCCGTCAGCGGCATTTCCGCAGACGACTCCGCAGAGCCAGTTCTGAAAGCTCCGCACACCAGAACTGAATGTGGAACCAACCAATTGCACAGGTGCGCTCGTAACATATTCTGACGGACGTCTTTTATGCCATAGTACTACGAACTTAATTGCGTTCAAGCAAGTGTCAGAAATAACGTGTGGACCGAGGATCTGTTGGTATTTTCTCCGTACGGCACGCTTCGTGGTAGCTTACTTGCCGATCGCAGGCTTAGCGGTTTCTATACACGACTCGGTATAGGGAGAGAAAGAGAGCGCATCGGAAAACTTGCGTTTTCTGAGATGGAACCTAGTTGCTACGCATTGTTTTTGTCCACGTGAACACACACGATTCCCCATTGAAAACCAAGCAGAAACCATTCCACAAACTCCCAGGTAGGTGCGCCCACCACCTCGCGCGCACTAACGAAGCTAGAGAAAAGCACCTACATTTTCACACACTGATGCTTAAGCAAACGCTTGGCCATACACATACACATATTCCCAAGCGCGTCCACTCTCATCTATGCACAGAGAGACCTACGCGATACGTGCTTACATGCTTGAGGGTAAACAGGTGTGCACTGATGGTTGGCGTAGTGCATCACGCATACGTGTCTGCACGAGAATATTCTTTTGGAGGGTACGTGCAGATACGTCCCTGTACTTGGACGACCGTGTGGGTGAAAGCGTGTGTGTCTAGAAACCATTGTCTGTCCACATGCGTGTGCCTTGATGCAGGTTCCATTCGTGCTTAAGCGCGAGTGAGTGCACAGCTGCGCCGTTTGTTGGCCAGGTTCCGCGTGTTGCACGACGTTACTCAGTCCTTCATTTCTCACGCGGACACATGCAAGGGAGCTCTGCTAGTAAAGGAGCAAAGACAGTCGCAGGCAGAACTGAATGCTGCTCCGAGCTACTTCTCACCCTTGGCAAATGCTTCACAGTGGCGAGGAATAGCTTTTCGCAGCCGATGTACAAGAGAAACGAAAAAGATCATGCCTTAACGCGAAAGAGCAACAGGGCGTAACTGCGCAAGCTTGTCCCTGATCTACAGCTGAGAGCGAACACTTGTGTGCTTATCGGAGAGATTGTGTCTTGCCTGTAAGTGTCTGGGAGTTTGAGGCAGGTCAGTGTGGCTGGTTCGATAATCAACGTCTAGGATAGCTGCAGAGAGGTCCCTGTTGGTGTGGGGACAGTGTGCTTGTAGGTCAGTCTGTGTTCTTAGCACCTGCTGTAGAGATCCGTCGTTCCATACGCGTGTGAGTCCATGTCTTTCTCTCCACAAGCATGTGTGCTGATTTCGTCGCACATGTGCATCTGTGCTAGTGTTGAGCTCAGCGGAGTGTGTCTCTCGACACTTGGTGTGCGTTGGCTGTGCCTGTGTGTAACACAGCACAGCCACGACTGCTCCTTGTGAAGAGAGATCAGGGAAATCATCTAGACAGAGTCAACAAAGGAAAACCGAAGACGGATTGACGTGTGCTCGACAGAGACGGATTCCCTGCGCTGACATTTCTCAGTAACGCCAGAAGGAAGCTGAGCGGTAGATCGACCGGAGAAATGCTTCCCTAGACGACATTTAGCGAATGAAGGGCATTGTGCGCGGCTTTCGGGATTGTGCCTGAAAGTGCGAAAACCAGCAGAGCCTGTGCTCAAAAGCTGGTGGCTGTGTGACTGCATTGATGCACGTTCCCGTGTCTGCGAGTGTACAGACGGCTGTTTCACGTTCACACAAAGGCACCTGGTCGGGTTTTTCTTCTGTGCGTGCACACGCGTTTCCGTGGTCTCTTCGGAACAGACGTAGCTCTCTGCATGCTGAACGACGTGGTAAAACGCGTCTGCCTATATTTTGGTTAACAATCGAGGGTGCGTGTTCTGTCAGCGGCATTTCCGCAGACGACTCCACAGAGCCAGTTCTGAAAGTCCCGCACACCTGGACTGAATGTAGAACGAAGAAATTGCACCGGTGCGCGAAATCACATATTCTGACGGCCGTCTCTTATGCCACAGCAGCATGAAGGTATTTGCGTTCAGGCACGTATCAGAAACAATGTGTGGATGAGGATCTGTTGGTATTTTCTCCGTACGGCAGGCTTCGTGGTAGCTTACTTGCCGATCGCAGTCTTAGCGGTTTCTATACAGGAATCCATATAGGGAGAGAAAGAGAGCGCATCGGAAAACTTGCGTTTTCTGAGATGGAACCTAGATGCTACGCATTGTTTTTGTCCACGTGAACACACACGATTCCCCACTGAAAACCAAGCAGAAACCTTTCCACAGGCTCCCAGGTATGTGCACCTACCACCTCGTGCACGCGAACGCATCTATAGAAAAGCACCTACATTTTCAAACTCTGATGCTTAAGCAAAAGCCTGGGCATACGCATGCACACATCCACAAGCGCGCCCTCTCCCATCTATGCACAGAAAGACGTACGCGAAACGTGCTGACATGCTTGAGAGTAAACAGGTGTGCGTTGATGGTTGGCGTACTGCATCACGCATACGTGGCTGCACGAGAATATTCTTTTGGAGGGTACGTGCAGATACGTCCCTGTACTTGGATGACCGTGTGCGTGAAAGCGTGTGTGTCTACAAACGATTTTCTGTCCACATGAGTGTGCCTTTTTGCAGGCTCCATTCGTACTTAAGCGCGAGTGAGTGCACAGCTGCGCCGTCTTTTGGTAAAGCTCCGTGTGTCGCACGACGTTGCCCAGTCCTGCATTTCTCATGCGTACAGATGCACGGGAGCTCTGCTAGTAAAGGAGCAAAGACAGTCGCAGGCAGAACTGAATGCTGCTCCGAGCTACTTCTCACCCTTGGCAAATGCTTCACAGTGCGCGAGGAATAGCTTTCCGCAGCCGATGTACAAGAGAAACGAAACAGATCATGCCTTAACGCGAAAGAGCAACAGGGCGTCACTGCGGAAGCTTGTCCCTGATCGACATCTGAGAGCGAACACTTGTGTGCTTGTCGGAGAGATTGTGTCTTGCCTGTAAGTGTCTGGGAGTTTGGGGCAGGTCAGTGTGGCTGGTTCGATAATCAACGTCTAGGATAGCTGCAGAGCGGTCCCTGTTGGTGTGAGGACAGTGTGCCTGGAAGTCAGTCTGTGTTCCTGGCTCCTGCTGTATCTATCCGTCGCTCCACACGCGTTTGAGTCCATGTCTCTCTCCACAAGCATGTGTGCTGATTTCGTCGCACATGTGCATCTGTGCTAGTGTTGAGCTCAGCGGAGTGTGTCTCTGGACACTTGGTGTGCGTTTGCTGTGTGCCTGTGTGTAACACAGCACAGCCACGACTGCTCCTTGTGAAGAGAGATCAGGGAAATCATCTAGGCAGAGTCAACAAAGGAAAACCGAAGACGGATTGACGTGTGCTCGACAGAGACGGATTCCCTGCGCTGACAGTTCTCAGTAACACCAGAAGAAAGCTGAGCGGTAGATCGACCGGAGAAATGCTTCCCTAGACGACATTTAGCGAATGAAGGGCATTGTGCGCGGCTTTCGGGATTGTGCCTGAAAAGTGCGAAAACCAGCAGAGCCTGTGCTCAAAAGCTGGTGGCTGTGTGACTGCATTGATGCACGTTCCCGTGTCTGCGAGTGTATAGACGGCTGTTTCACGTTCACACAAAGGCACCTGGTCGGGTTTTTCTTCTGTGCGTGCACACGCGTTTCCGTGGTCTCTTCGGAACAGACGTAGCTCTCTGCATGCTGAACGATGTGGTAAAACGCGTCTGCCTATATTTTGGTTACCAATCGAGGGTGCGTGTTCCGACTGCGGCATTTCCGCAGACGACTCCACAGAACCAGTTCTGAAAGTCCCGCTCACCAGGACTGAATGTGGAACCAAGCAATTGCACAGGTGCGCGCAATCACATATTCTGACGGCCGTCTTTTATGCCACAGCAGCACGAAGGTATTTGCGTTCAAGCACGTATCAGAAACAATGTGTGGACCGAGGATCTGTGGGTGTTTTCTCCGTACTGCATGCTTCGTGGTAGCTTACTTGCCGATCGCAGGCTTAGCGGTTTCTATACACGACTCGGCATAGGGAGAGAAAGAGAGCGCATCGGAAAACTTGCGTTTTCTGAGATGGAACCTAGTTGCTATGCCTTCTGTTTGTTCACGTGAACACACACGATTCCCCACTGAAAACCAAGCAGAAACCTTTCCACAAGCTCCCAGGTATGTGCACCCACCACCTCTTGCCCACCAACGCAGCTAGAGAAAAGCACCTACCTTTTCACACACTGATGCCTAAGCAAACGCTTGGCCACACACATGGACACATCCGCAAGCGCGCCCACTCCCATCTATGCACAGAGAGACGTACGCGAAACGTCATGACATGCTTGAGGGTAAACAAGTGTGCGTTGATGGTTGGCGTACTGCATCACGCATACGTGGCTGCACGAGAATATTCTTTTGGAGGGTACGTGCAGATACGTCCCTGTACTTGGACGACCGTGTGCGTGAAAGCGTGTGTGTCTACAAACGATTGTTTGTCCACATGCGTGTGCCTTGATGCAGGCTCCATTCGTGCTTAAGCGCGAGTGAGTGCACAGCTGCGCCGTTTGTTGGCAAAGCTCCGCGTGTCGCACGACGTTGCCCAGTCCTGCATTTCTCACGCGGACAAATTCAAGGGAGCTCTGTATAGACGGCTGTTTCATGTTCACACAAAGGCACCTGGTCGGGTGCATCCCAGATACAGCATCCCAGATTCAGCATCCCCGATACAGCTTCCCGGATACAGCATCCCAAATACAGCATCCTAGATACAGTATCCTTGATACGGCATCCTATATACGGCATCCTAGATACAGCATTCTAGATACAGTATCCCGGATACAACATCCCAGATACGCCATCCCAGATACAGCATCCCAGGTACAGCATCCCAGATACAGCATCCCAGATATAGCATCCCAGATACAGCATCCTAGGTACAGCGTAATAGATACAGCATCCCAG
Organism: Nesoenas mayeri; assembly: GCF_963082525.1. Taxonomy (NCBI): domain Eukaryota; kingdom Metazoa; phylum Chordata; class Aves; order Columbiformes; family Columbidae; genus Nesoenas; species Nesoenas mayeri. Next base: position 1,087,250 of record NC_137571.1, read on the forward strand.
ATACAACATGTCGAGCTGTGCTCCTCTCCCACACCAAGTGCTGATCGTTGGGCTCAGGGTGAGGGGGGGCAGCGAGGGGGTCCGTGGACTGGAATAAGTTTTGTTTGGGGTTTTTCAAACGCCTCTGCTGACACGTCGTATAAAAACCGATTGCTGCAGTGCTAAGGAATGAACAGGAGGATGAGCAACAGACTGCAGAAACTGCTTGCGTTTTGGTTTATTGAAAAATTCTTATGAAACTCAAAAAGCAATACGATCTTGCAGTGGTCTTCTAATACCTAGTGACAGCTGTTAATGTACTGGTTTGGAACTTTGAGATGAGATTTGAGATGAAGGGCTGTTCCATTGTGGAATATTGCAGGAGTAAATTTCAGGCATTTCAGCATGCCTGGCAGATCTGCAGCTTGCTAAAGACCTCAGGCTGTTTGGTTTAATCAGACTTTTGTAGATCCCACCTTCACTGGTCAAAGCACCGGCTGCCAATGTGTTTTCTGGTGTTGTCACTTCTTTCTGACCAAAGACGGCAGAGGCAGCAGCTCTACTGGTGGTGTCTGTTTTATTGAAACATGGGGATCTACAGGAACTTTAACCCGAAAGCTCAGGAAGCTGTGGTCCGTGGTCTATCTTTGTAATGTTTGGAGATTGTTCTGCAACGTTTGTGAGTGTGAACTGCTGTGCAGGTAGAAGGAAGAAAGATGTGTGAGCTAAAGCAGCAGGAAGGCTGCAGCCGTGTAAGGCGGGGGTGCAAGCGGCACGAAACGGGCTGCAGCGGCGGAGCCCTCGGTCCCGGGCCGTCCCGGGCAGGCGCAGCCCGAGCGCTCCCGGCCCCGCTGCCGCTGCCCCGCCGGGGCCGGGGCCGCGCTGCGGGCGGACAGCGCCGCTCTGCGGCCGCCGGCGGCTCCGGGCCGGGAGGGGGGGCGGGGCCCGGTGGCGGGCGCGGACGGGATTGGCTCCTGCGCCGGATGGGCGGGGCCACGCTGCGTAAGTGCGGGGGCGGAGGCGTGCGTGCCGCCGGTGCGGCGGCGGGAGGAGCGCTCGAGGAGCGGCGGGGCCGGCGGTGAGCGAGGGGCGGACGGACACCGGGGAGACCGGCCGGGGCCGCCCCGGTCCCGGCTGAGGGGGGAGGCTGGAGGGGGAGGGACGGGCTGGTTTGGGCAGGAGGAAGGCGAGGGGCAGGCAGCCGCAACAGCGCGGCCCCGGGCCGGGCCGAGCAAGGGGCGAGGGGGAAACACGCGGGCGGCTGTGAGGGAAGGGAGCCCCGGGCTGAGCGCTGCGCGGGGCTCGGGCGGGGCCGTGGGGCGGAGGGGGGAGCCCGTGGTGCCACAGGGCAGAGGGAGGAAGGCGAGCGGGAGGGGGCGGCGCCAGGGGGCGCGAGGGGCGGGGGCGGTGCTGCCGCCGGGAGGGGCCGGGAACGGGAGGAGCGGCGGAGGAGCCTGAGGGCGGGACGGCGCGGAAGGAGCTTGGGCGGGAAAGGCTGAGGGAGCTCAGGGAGGGGGTGACATCGGGGAGGCTTTGGCGGGAAAGGCTGAGGGACCTCAGGGAGGGGGTGACATCGGGGGGCTTTGGCGGGAAAGGCTGAGGGACCTCAGGGAGGGGGTGACATCGGGGAGGCTTTGGTGGGAAAGGCTGAGGGACCTCAGGGAGGGGGTGACATCGGGGGGGCTTTGGCGGGAAAGTCTGAGGGACTTCGGGGAGGGGGTGACATCGGGGGGGCTTTGGCGGGAAAGGCTGAGGGACTTCGGGGAGGGGGTGACATCGGGGGGGCTTTGGCGGGAAAGGCTGAGGGACCTCAGGGAGGGGGTGACATCGGGGGGGCTTTGGCGGGAAAGGCTGAGGGACCTCGGGGAGGAGATGGCGTCGGGGAGGCTGCAGGGGGCAATGCTGAGGGAGCTCAGGACGGGATGGCACTCAGGTCTGGTTTCAAAGGGAAATGCTGAGGTGCCTTGAGGAATGGACGCTGGGCTGGGAGCTATGAACACATCAGACTGGTTAAGAGAGTGTTCACGACAGAAATTGGTGCAGTGAAGTATTCCAGCAAAGAGCGGGAGAAGAGCCAAACTTAGATCAGGCCTCCTAGGACGCCTGCAGGTTTGGGGACAGGGATGACGAGGTTGTTAATCCGGTCCTAACTGTTTCTTTGTCTGTCCCTCTCTTGCAGCACCTGACTGAATGGAGGAGCAAGTGGACGGGAAGTTCCTGCGGCACACACAGATCACATTTATCGCTCTCGCCCTCAGAGACCCGGAGATCCAAACCGTTCACATCGTGCCTTGAAGCAGCCTGTGCTCAGGCGCTTCTCGCAGGGAGAAGGCGGAATGGCAGTGACCGGCCACGTTAAGCCACAGGGTGCACACTGTGCAGCTGTCAAGCCCAGCTCTGCGTTAGCTCACACCTGCGGTTTTGCGCCGCACACGCACATTTGAGTTGTCACTGGTTGTTGCAGCGTTTGGCTTTGGTGAGGACAGCGTGTGTTTGTCAGCAGTTGGTGTAGGTGGGATCTGGAGGAGAAAGCGATATTTCCGTGCCAGAACTGGTTGGTGTTTGCATGGTATTGTGGTGGTTGTTCCCGCAGGCGATGAGTGCTGGAGCATTATTGCAGGATGAGGGGATTTTGGAGGCTTGTCTGTGAGATGCACTAGAGGCAGCAGCTGAAAGCGAAAGGCTGAGATTTGAAGGGTTTGTCGGTGGGTTTGGGGCGGTTGTCAGCTGAAGAGTTGGCTGTTTGCAGGTGAGGTGTAGGGCAGAGGGTGAAGCTGACTTTGCCTGGGCAGCGCAACTGGCTGGGTGTGCAGAGCTGAGGAGAGCGGGCTGCTGCGGGTGACCCTAAAGCTGGAGAACCAGCCGGCAGCTCCAGACGCTCCCGCTGCCGGGCAGGGCCGTGCAGGCCAGTGCCCTGGGGCACAGCGACGTGACCCTCCGCAAGTACCAAAGAGCAGGTGAGGACCGTGGGCATTTGTACTGAGCTGTGACATCTCTAACCCGTGACATTGGGGTCCAGCCTGAGCAGGGCACGTGCGGAAGCTGTGCTGCAGGGAGGGCAGAGCTGAGGGGAAGGGCTGTGCCGGGGCTGGTGCCAAGGCAAGGTGGGCGCGGCTGTGGGGTGTGGGGAGGTGTCAGCCCCAGACTCAGCCCCTGTCTGACTGTAGTGCCCTTGGGCTGGTGTAGCTCAGTCCTCTGTGTGTTTCTCTTCAGGGGGAGCAGCATGCAAAGGAAAAGCAAGGAAGGAGGTGAACCCATGAGGAAGAGTGATGGATAAAGAGGGTTGGAGGGCACCTGCCAGTCAAGAGGGATCAAGAAAGAAGACACCAGTGGTGGAACCGCAGGTCAGGAGAGCTCAAGGAGGGAGAAAGGTGACTGTGGCCGTATGGGTTTTTCTAGCTCACACACCAATGAAAACAGTTTGGATAATAAAAGAAATGTATGCAAAACCGATAATTAAAGGCAGAGAATGTTTATATGCTATGTATGGGGTAGACCTGAAGGTGTATTTCTTCCTACAACGAAGGAGAATTCGCAATACATGCTGCTGTCAGCAACGACCAGTAAGCGACAAGACTCTATTTACTGATGCCTCTGGTCGCTCACATAAAGTTGTAATTACATGGCTAAACTCAGATACCCAGTGCTGCAAACACAAGGTAGAAAAAGAGACCAAGAGTCAAACAAGTTCTTGAGCTGACAGCTGTTAGGATCGCTTTGAGGTGTTCTGTAACAAGCCTTTGAATGTTGTAACTGGCTCATATTATGCGGCTGGCATACTTAACCGCCTGGAAGCTTCTTTTCTTAAGGAAGAGGATAATCCTCTTTTGATGGCTGAATTGAGAATGCTATGGTTTCTAATAAACCATAGACATCATAGGTATTATGCAATGCACACCCGCTCTCGCAGTGGCCCTTCCAGGACCACTTGCGGAAGGCAGTAGGAGGGCCGATGCACGAGCTGTGCCGCTCACTGTGCCTAAAGCCTTGGAGCAAGCTAAATGATCACATAAATTCTTTCACCAGAGTGCAAAGGCGTTAAAACGACAACTTCAAATGACAGTGGATCAGGCCAGGAGCGTTCTTATGTCCTGCCCTGATTGCCAACAGTTGGCACCCGCGCCATCCACAGAGGGTGTTAATCCAGGAGGGGTTACTGCCAGTGAAGTACAGCCAGCGGATGTAACGCATTGTTCTGAATTGGGTAAATACGTACGTGTTTCTGTAGACGCTCATTCCAGATTTCTCGTTGCTGCTGCACACGCTGGTGAAAGAGCACGAGACGTCTGTAACATTGGTTGGCATGTTTTGCTGTTTGAGGAGTTCCACGATCTGTAAAACTAGAGGAAAGCGGAACGCACACTCGATTAGAGGAGCGATCCCCCAGCGCGCTGTAATAGAAGTGCCTGCTTTTTAACACTTTCAAAACAGTGTTAAAGAGTCTGTTTGACGACTTTTCGGTATCATTTCTGGCGACGAGGATGGGATAATCTGCCTGACCTCCCGTGGATCCCAGGATCTCTGGGACCTTGTGCCGGCACCGGGGAATTCCTGGAAGGGACCACAGCTCCTCGGACCAGCTCGGGACGCGGGTAAAATCCCATCAATGAGATAAGGCACTTTCATTGTCTGGTTGCGTTGGCACGCTGTCTGCGCGAGACGTGGGCGACAGCAGCGCGTTGGGTCTGCGCATTCGCGTCTGCGCATTTTGGTAAACTGGGTAACTTAAAAAAAGAAAGAAAGAAAAAATTAAAGAGGAAAATGAGAAAACAATAAATTAAAGAGAAAAACGAGGGAACAGCAATTTAATAAAGGTACCTTTAATGATTTTGCTGTTTGTGCCTTAGCAATTGTATAATTGTTTCTGGCTTTAGTGGTTTGTTGTTGTTGTTACTTGTGTCTTGGGGGATTTTATAGTCCAGTACTTGGGGTTCACCAATTGTCTGTTATTGTGATTGTGAAGTAGGTAGTGGACAATCGGCAGGAGGATTCGTGAGAAATCCCCCCCAGGCTGTGTTTTCTGACATTGGAAAAGGATCGTTTGCTGTTCAACAGGGCGTCAACCAGGGAGAATCTGATTGAATATTGTAATTAATGGTGGCCACTGTAAATAATATTAATATGCTGCACAGGTCTAGGTGGGTATACTTTGAGATCTGTAGTATAGTAATGTGCTACATGTAATATGTAGTAAGATATCTATTTTAAATCATATATTGCCTATTACATAAGGCATATTACACAATACATAATGTTACATATGCATTGTCTTTGTCCCCTTCAGATCCATTTGTTTTGAAAAAGAATAATCAGGGAAAGAAATGCAAACCAGTAAAAGGTTTGTTGAAGATCAGCTATTGGTGTAGAATACACAGAGAACATGAGATCAAAATTGTCCCTCGGTCAGTCCAGGGTGGGATCCTGATATCCTTATATCGGGGCACAGGCTGCATTGGTATCGCCAGTGCATTTTATACGGGATTAGACACGCTGCGCCTAAAGCTGTAAATACGCCAAAACCTTCTGAGATTAAACAGGATCGTGAGGAGTCTCCCACGGAGTTTTTACACCGTCTTAAACCGACAGCTCAGAAATATATTAATATAGATCCTGACTTGGAGAACAGAGAAATAGAATTCTTAGTTGACTGGGAGCTCATTATTCTGTGTTAAACACTATGCAGGGAATATTAAGTAGCGATTCTGTAACAGTTATGGGAGCCACAAAAATTGCGAAACACGGCCCTTTAACCTGCTGCTTAGAATGTTTGTATGTGGAGTCTGTACCTATTGATTGTGTACCATGTGTCTTCTCTTGTGCACAACGAATGGTTGAAAAAAGCTTTAATGGTGCAATGGCTGTGCAGTTACACGCTGCTATGGCTTCAATTGTTAAACAAAGAAGGGGAGATGTGGCAGGGTTGTGACATCAGGCCCGTGAGAAATTGCAAGAGTCACAGTGTGAGAACAAGCGCTGGTGGAACAACACAAGCAGCAAGGACTGTGTGGGACATGAACCATCAGGGACAGAGGGATTGGTACATCAGGGACAGAGGGATTGATACGCGGTGGGTACATCAGGGACAGAGGGATTGATGCAGGATCGGTACATCAAGGACAGAGGTCCGCGATGTTTCAAATGCAAACCTGAGTTTGTATTAAATGTCTCTCTGCATCTTAAAGAGAGTCTGTGCCTCATCTGCTACGCCCCTTTATCTGTTTCCCAAATTACGATTTAGACTGTATTTACCGTTGTAAAAACAAAGCTTTCCCCCCTTAATTTTTGTCACGTGTTGTAGTTAGAATTAATAGAGATATTGGAGCCCATCGTAGCTAAACTGGAAAAAGACAGCAGCCGTGTGTATTTTTAAATAAAGACTAAATCAAGTGTGCTAGCTCATTATCTTTAAGCGTTTTACTGTGATCACGTCTCTCCCAAGGTTTTGTGTCTGTTGTATCAAGGCCTGACACCCACGGCCACAGTGGATGAATCACCATGGGCACAACACCAGGAACCTGCCTGTTCGTGTCCAGGATATCCACTCCAGCAGACACGTTTTAATTGGTACTTGCATTATGGATTAGATGCAACAAAAATCCATACTTTCTTTTGTCCTTTGCTATAGAGGAGGGAGTTGAACTTTTCTATAGCAGATTCAATCACTTGTTGTAAAGCAATGAAATAAATAACTTAGGCTTTTTCTATGAATAAACAACATTTAATTCAATTCCTTAATTGTATTCCTTAAACACTTGTTCGTTAGACCATAAGCAAAACAGCGCTGGGTGTTAGTTCGTTAGTAGGCCCTTATTATGTGGTTGGTTAACCCTGAAAATGTTAGCTCCCTCTATCAATATAACCTCATAAACAAGTTTCAAAATTTTTATGTAGAACTTACCCACCTTTTCCTTTTTGCAGGTTCAGAGCCCGAGCCTCATTTGGTTGTATCTGTAAACATCAAACGTCTCAGCACAAATCACAACTGCATTTCTCACAGACAGAAGTGCCTGATCTCCACAGCTTGCCTGACAGTGCAGAGAGCAGGAAGTGCGGTGAGTCCTGGGCCTTTGGGGACATTTCACCCTGTTTTGTGTCCCAGTCCCTCCCTGCTCCCTCCTCTTTCCTGCTGTGCCCTTCTTCCTCTTCATCTCTTCTCCCTCTGGCCCTCTGCTCCTTCCTCACCTATTTCCCCACCTTTCTGAATCTCTGTGCAGGGTTTCTCGTATCTCCCTCTCCGTCTCCACCCCTCTGCGTTCTCATCATCCTTGGTTTCTCTTTGTCGTCATTCTTGTCTGTTATTCTGTCCCGCTCCGTGCCCCATCATTTCTCACTGTATCCCTCTGTCCTGCTCCCTGCGCCTATTCCTGCCCCTCTTCTTTTTTACTCCCTCTTCCTCTTGCTGCCCACCCCAGGATTTTTTCCCAATCTCTATCCTGCCCCAACCCTTATTGTTCTTTCTCTCTCCTGCTCCCTCTCTGTCTTTCTGCCTGTCTGCCCTTTCCCTGCTGCTTCTTTCTCCATCTCTGTCCAGATTACTGCCCCTTTTCCTTCTTGATGTCTTTCTGTCCTGTTTGTCTTTCTGTCTTCCTTGCCTGTTCCCAGCCCCATCCCCTCTCGCTGTATCTTCCCTGTCCAGCTGGCTCTGCCTTTCCTTTGTCTTCTCATCCTTTTTCCTGCTCCTCAGCCCTCTTTTCCTCTTCCTCCAGCTCATTGCTGCATGTTTTCCCTTTCCAGTCTCTTCATTTTGATCTAAACTTTGCTTTGTTTCTCAGTCCCTTTGTTCTCTTCCCTTCCTGTTGCCTCTCAGTGGGCAGTGACGACCTGGTTCAGAGACAGCACGGCGACCACATCCCAGGTCGCTCGGTCCATCAGCACACAGACGCCACTGTGGTGGAAAGCAAATGGCGTTTATTAACAAGTAACACAGCGTTATATACCTTAGGTTTGCAACGTCACGTCCATCTGCTTGCCTCACATACTCCTACCTACCTAGGGAGGGGCTACTATCTTTCTGTACAGCGCGAGATCTTCCGGCCTCCAGACCCTAACTACCTACAGGTATGCGTCACAACCCCCCCTGGACACCGTTTGTGTCACAAACGCCCCTGGACAGGGTGTGTCTCACAAACCCCATTGGACAGCATGTGTCACAACCCCCCCTGGAAACTGTGTGTGTCACAAACACCCCTGGACAACGTGTATGTCACAAACGCCCCTAGATAGGGTGTGTGTCACAAACCCCATTGGACAGGGTGTGTGTCACAAACCCCATTGGACAGCATGTGTCACAAGGCCCCCTGGAAACTATATGTGTCCAAAATATCCCTGGACAGCGTGTGTGTCACGAACCCCGTGGGACAGCGTGTGTGTCACGAACCCCATTGGACAGTGTGTGTGTCCCAAACCCCGTTGGACAGCTTGTGTGTCACAAACACCCTTAGACAGGGTGTGTGTCACAAACCCCATTGGAAAGGGTGTGTGTGACAAACACCCCTGGACAGTGTGTGTGTCACAAACGCCCCTGGACAGGGTGTTTGTCACATACCCCATTGGACAGTGTGCATGTCACAAACCTCATTGAACAACGTGTGAGTCACAAAGCCCATTGGACACGGCGTGTGTGTCACAAACCCCATTGGACAGCGTGTGTGTCATAAACACCATTGGACAGGGTGTGTGTCACAAACACCCCTGAACAGAATGCATGTCACAAACCCCATTGCAAAGTGTGTGTGTCACAAACCCCATTGGACAGCATGTATGTCACAAACCCCCTTGGACAGTGTTTGTGTCAAAAACTCCCTTGGACAGCGTGTGTGTCACAAACCCCTTTGGACAGTGTGTGTGTAACAAATGTCCCTGGACAAGGTGTGTGTTAGAAACCGCGGTGGAGTTTGTGTGTGTCACAAACCCCATTGGACAGCCTGTGTGTCACAAGCACCCCATTGTACAACGTTTGTGTCAGTAACGTCCCTGGACACAGTGTGTGTCACAAGCCCCATTGGACAGTGTGTGTGTCGAAAAACTGGTTGGACAGCGTGTGTGTCACAAACCCCATTGGACCTGGTGTGTGTCAAAAACCGCATTGGACCTGGTGTGTGTCAAAAACCCCCTTGGACAGCGTGTGTGTCACAAACCCCCTTGGACAGCGTGTGTGTCAAAAACCCCCTTGGACAGCGTGTGTGTCAGAAACCCCTTTGGACAGTGTGTGTGTAACAAACGTCCCTGGACAAGGTGTGTGTTACAAACCGCAGTGGAGTTTGTGTGTGTCACAAACCCCATTGGACATGGTGTGTGTCACAAACCCCATTGGACAGCGTGTTTCACAACCAACACTGTACAGTGTGTTTTTCACAAACACCCCTGGACACCATTTGTGTTACAATCACCCTTGAACAGGGAGTGTGTCACATAGCCCATTGGAGAGTGTGTGTGTCACAAACCCCATTGTACAGCATGTATGTCACAAACCCCCTTGGACAGTGTGTGTGTCAAAAACACCCTTGGACAGCGTGTGTGTCACAAACCCCTTTGGACAGTGTGTGTGTAACAAACGTCCCTGGACAAGGTTTGCGTTTCAAACCGCGGTGGAGTTTGTGTGTGTCACAAACCCCATTGCACACTGTGTGTGTCACAAACCCCATTGGACAGCCTGTGTGTCACAAACACCCCATTGTACAACGTTTGTGTCAGTAACGTCCCTGGACACAGTGTGTGTCACAAGCCCCATTGGACAGTGTGTGTGTCGAAAAACTGGTTGGACAGCGTGTGTGTCACAAACCCCATTGGACATGGTGTGTGTCAAAAACCCCATTGGACCTGGTGTGTGTCACAAACCCCCTTGGACAGCGTGTGTGTCAAAAACCCCCTTGGACAGCGTGTGTGTCACAAACCCCCCTGGACAGCGTGTGTGTAACAAATGTCCCTGGACAAGGTGTGTGTTACAAACCGCAGTGGAGTTTGTGTGTGTCACAAACCCCATTGGACATGGTGTGTGTCACAAACCCCATTGGACAGCGTGTTTCACAACCAACCCTGTACAGTGTGTTTTTCACAAACACCCCTGGACACCATTTGTGTTACAATCACCCTTGGACAGGGAGTGTGTCACATAGCCCATTGGAGAGTGTGTGTGTCACAAACCCCATTGGACAGGGTGTGTGTCACAAACACCCCTGGACAGGGTTTGTGTTACAAACCACATTGGAGAGTGTGTGTGTCACAAACTCTATTGCACAGCGTGTGTGTCACAAACGCCCCTGGACAGCATGTGTGTCACAAACCCCATTGGACAGCGTCTGTGTCACAAACCCCATTGGACAGCCTGTGTGTCACAAACACACCTGGACACCGTTTGTGTCACAAACGTTTCTGGACAGGGTTTGTGTCACAAACCCCATTGGACAGCATATGTGTCACAAACCCCATTGGACAGTGTGTGGTCCCTAATCCCCATTGGACAGGGTGTGTGTCACAAACCCCATTGGACAGGGTGTGTGTCACAAACGCCCCTGGACAGGGTGTGTGTCACAAACGCCCCTGGACAGCGTATGTGTCACAAACCCCATTGCACTGCGTGTGTGTCACAAACACCCCTGGACACCGTTTGTGTCACAAACGTTTCTGGACAGAATGTGTGTCACAAACGCCATTGGACAGGGTTTGTGTCACAAACCCCATTGGACAGCGTGTTTGTCACAAACACCCCTGGACACCATTTGTGTTACAATCGCCCTTGGACAGGGAGTGTGTCACATACCCCATTGGAGAGTGTGTGTGTCACAAACCCCATTGGACAGAGTGTGTGTCACAAACACCCCTGGACAGGGTTTGTGTTACAAACCACATTGGAGAGTGTGTGTGTGACAAACTCTATTGCACAGCGTGTCTGTCACAAACCTTATTGGACAGCCCGTGTGTCACAAACCCCATTGGAATGCGTTTGTCACAACCCCCACTGGAATTTATCTGTGTCAAAACCAGCCCTGGACAGCGTGTGTGTCACAAACGCCCCTGGACAGGGTGTGTCACAACCTCCATTGGACAGCGTGTGTGTCACAAACCCCATTGGACAGTGTGTGAATCAGAAACCTCATTGGACAGAGTGTTTGTCACAAAGACCCCTGGACACCGTTTGTGTCACAAACGGCCCTGGACAGCGTGTCTGTTACAAACCTTATTGGACAGCCCGTGTGTCACAAACCCCATTGGACAGCGTGTGTTAAAAACCCACCCTGACAGCATTGTTGTCACAAACCCCATTGGACAGTGTGTGTGTCACAAACCTCATTGGACAGTGTGTGTGTCACAAACGCCCCTGGACACTGTGTGTGTTACAAACACCCCTGGACAATGTGTGTGTCTACAAACGCCCCTGGACAGCTTGTGTATCACAAACCCATTGGACAACGTGAGTGTCACCAACCCCATTGGACAGTGTGTGTGTCACAAACCCCCATGGACAGTGTGTGTGTCACAAACGCCATTGAACAGAGTGTGTCACAAAGCCCATTGGACACTGTGTGTGGTACAAACACCATTGGACAGTGTATGTGTCACAAACCCCATTGGAGTGCGTTTGTCACAACCCCCACTGGAATCTATGTGTGTCAAAAACAGCCCTGGACAGCGTGTGTGTCACAAACTTGATTGGAAGGATTTTGTGTGACAAACACCCCTGGACACCGTTTGTGTCACAATCGCCCCTGGACAGGGTGTGTCACAAACTCCATTGGACGGCATGTGTGTTACAAACCTCATTGGGCAGTGTGTGAGTCACAAACCTCATTGGACAGAGTGTTTGTCACAAACACCCCTGGACACCGTTTGTGTCACACACGGCCCTGGACAGCGTGTCTGTCACAAACCTTATTGGACAGCCCGTGTGTCACAAACCCCATTGGACAGCGTGTGTGTCACAAACCTCATTGGACAGTGTGTGTGTCACAAACGCCCCTGGACACTGTGTGTGTTACAAACACCCCTGGACAATGTGTGTGTCTACAAACGCCCCTGGACAGCTTGTGTGTCACAAACCCATTGGACAACGTGAGTGTCACCAACCCCATTGGACAGCATGTGTGTCACAAACCCCCATGGACAGTGCGTGTGTGTCACAAACGCCATTGAACAGAGTGTGTCACAAACCCCATTGGACAGTGCGTGTCACAAACACCCCTGGACACTTTCCTTGTCACAAACACCCCTGGACACCATTTGTGTCACAAACGCCCCTGGACAGTTCCTCTGTCACAAACCCCATTGGACAGTGTGTGTGTCACTAACCCCATTGGACAGCCTGTGTGTCACAAACCCCATTGGCTAGCATGTGTGTCATGAACCCCATTGAACAGGGTGTATGTCACAAACCCCATTGGACAGGGTGTGTGTCACAAACACCCCTGGACAGGGTTTGTGTTACAAACCACATTGGAGAGTGTGTGTGTCACAAACCCCCATGGACAGTGCATGTGTGTCACAAACGCCATTGAACAGAGTGTGTCACAAACCCCATTGGACAGTGCATGTCACAAACACCCCTGGACACTTTTCTTGTCACAAACACCCCTGGACACCGTTTGTGTCACAAACGCCCCTGGACAGTTCCTCTGTCACAAACCCCATTGGACAGTGTGTGTCACTAACCCCATTGGACAGCCTGTGTGTCACAAACCCCATTGGCTAGCATGTGTGTCATGAACCCCATTGAACAGGGTGTATGTCACAAACCCCATTGGACAGCCTGTGTTTCACAAACCCCATTGGGCAGCGTGTGTGTCACAAACCCCATTGTACAGGATGTGTGTCACAAACCCCTGGACAGCGTGTGTGTCACAACTCCCCGTGGACAGTTTGTGAGTCACACACCTGATTTGACAGCTTGTGTGTCACAAACCCCACTGGACAGCGTGTGTGTCAGAAACACCATTGGACAGTGTATGTCAAAACCCGCCCTGGACAGTGTGTGTGTCACAAACCCCCCTGGACAAGTGTGTGTATCACTAACCCCATTGGACAGTGTGTGTGTCGCAAACCCCATTGAACACCGTGTGTGTCACAAACCCCATTGGACAGGGTGTGTGTCACAGCCCCCCCCTGGACAGTGTGTGTATCACAAAGCCCATTGGACAGTGTGTGTGGTGCAAACACCATTGGACAGTGTATGTGTCACAAATCCCATTGGAATGCATTTGTCACAACCCCCACTGGAATCTATGTGCGTCAAAAACAGCCCTGGACAGCGTGTGTGTCACAAGCTCGATTGGAAGGATTTTGTGTGACAAACACCCCTGGACACCGTTTGTGTCACAATCGCCCCTGGACAGGGTGTGTCACAAACTCCATTGGACGGCGTGTGTGTTACAAACCCCATTGGACAGTGTGTGAGTCACAAACCTCATTGGACAGAGTGTTTGTCACAAACACCCCTGGACACCATTTGTATCACAAACACCCCTGGACACCGTTTGTGTCACACACGGCCCTGGACAGCGTGTTTGTCACAAACCTTATTGGACAGCCCGTGTGTCACAAACCCCATTGGACAGCGTGTGTTAAAAACCCACCCTGACAGCATTGTTGTCACAAACCCCATTGGACAGTGTGTGTGTCACAAACCTCATTGGACAGTGTGTGTGTCACAAACGCCCCTGGACACTGTGTGTGTTACAAACACCCCTGGACGATGCGTGTGTCTACAAACGCCCCTGGACAGCTTGTGTGTCACAAACCCATTGGACAACGTGAGTGTCACCAACCCTATTGGACAGCGTGTGTGTCACAAACCCCCATGGACAGTGTGTGTGTCACAAACGCCATTGAACAGAGTGTGTCACAAACCCCATTGGACAGTGCGTGTCACAAACACCCCTGGACACTTTCCTTGTCACAAACACCCCTGGACACCGTTTATGTCACAAACGCCCCTGGACAGTTCCTCTGTCACAAACCCCATTGGACAGTGTGTGTGTCACTAACCCCATTGGACAGCCTGTGTGTCACAAACCCCATTGGCTAGCATGTGTGTCATGAACCCCATTGAACAGGATGTATGTCACAAACCCCATTGGACAGCCTGTGTTTCACAAACCCCATTGGGCAGCGTGTGTGTCACAAACCCCATTGTACAGGATGTGTGTCACAAACCCCTGGACAGCGTGGGTGTCACAACTCCCCGTGGACAGTTTGTGAGTCACAAACCTGATTTGACAGCTTGTGTGTCACAAACCCCACTGGACAGCGTGTGTGTCAGAAACACCATTGGACAGTGTATGTCAAAACCCGCCCTGGACAGTGTGTGTGTCACAAACCCCCCTGGACAGTGTGTGTGTCACTAACCCCATTGGACAGTGTGTGTGTCGCAAACCCCATTGAACAGCGTGTGTATCACAAACCCCATTGGACAGGGTGTGTGTCACAGCCCCCCCACTGGACAGTGTGTGTATCACAAAGCCCATTGGACACTGTGTGTGGTACAAACACCATTGGACAGTGTATGTGTCACAAATCCCATTGGAATGCGTTTGTCACAACCCCCACTGGAATCTATGTGTGTCAAAAACAGCCCTGGACAGCGTGTGTGTCACAAACTCAATTGGAAGGATTTTGTGTGACAAACACCCCTGGACATCGTTTGTGTCACAATCGCCCCTGGACAGGGTGTGTCACAAACTCCATTGGACGGCATGTGTGTTACAAACCCCATTGGACAGTGTGTGAGTCACAAACCTCATTGGACAGAGTGTTTGTCACAAACAACCCTGGACACCATTTGTGTCACAAACACCCCTGGACACCATTTGTGTCACACACGGCCCTGGACAGCGTCACAAACCTTATTGGACAGCCCGTGTGTCACAAACCCCATTGGTCAGGGTGTGTGTCACAAACCCCATTGGACTGGGTGTGTGTCACAAACACAACTGGACACCGTGTGTGTCAGAAACGCCCCTGGACAGGGTGTCTGTCACAAGCACAATTGGAGAGTGTGTGTGTCACAAACTCCATTGGAGAGTGTGTGTGTCACAAACGCCACCAGACAGCATGTGGGTCACAAACAACATTGGAGAGTGTGTGTGTCACAAACCCCACTAGACAGCATGTGTGTCACAAACCCCATTAGACAGTGTGTGTCACACCGCCCCCTGGAAAATGTGTGGAATGACAAACCCCATTGGACAGGGTTTGTGTCACAAACCCCTGGACAGTTTGTCTGTCACAAACCCCAGTTGGCAGCGTGTTTGTCACAAACTCCATTGGACAGCGTGTGTGTCACAAACACCATTGGACAGCGTGTGTCACAAACCCCCTTGGAGAGTGTGTGTTTCACATACCCCATTGGACAGGGTGTGTGTCCCAAACCCCATTGGACAGCGTGTGTCACGAACCCTATTGGACAGTGTGTGTGTCACAAAGCTCATAAACAGTGTCCGTGCCACAAAACCAATTGGACAGCGTGTGTGTCACAAAGCCCATGGGTCAGCCTGTGGGTCACAAACACCGTTGGACTGTGTATGTGTCAAAAACCCCATTAGATAGAGTATGTGTCATAAAAGCCATCGGACAGCTTGTGTCACACCCCCCCCCGGACAGCATGTGTGTCACAAACTCCCCTGTACACCGTGTGTATCACAAACGCCCGTGGACAGTATGTGTGTATCAAAGCCCATGGGACAGTGTGTGTGTCACAAACCCCATTGGAGAATGTGTGTGCCACAAAGCCCATTGGACAGCCTGTGTGTCACAAAACCCCCTGGAGACTGTGTGTGTCACAAAGACCATTGGACACCATGTGTGTTCACAAACCCCCTGGACACTGTGTGTGTCACAAACCCCATTGGACAGCGTGTGTCACAACCCCACCTGGACAGTGTGTGTGTCACAAACCCCTTTTGACAGTGTGTGTGTCACAAACCCACCTGGACAGCGTGTGTGTCACAAACCCCAAAGGACAGTGTCTGTGTCAAACCCCCATGGACGGTGTGTGTGTGAGAACTACCCTTGGACAGTGTCTGTGTCACAAACCCCGCTGGACAGTGTGTGTGTCACTTAGCCCTTTGGACAGTGTGTGTGTCACAAACCCCATTGGACAGCGTGTGTGTCACAAACCCCATTGGACAGTTTGTGTCACAACTCCCCCTGGACATTGTGTGTATCACAAACACCCCTGGACAGTGTGTGTGTCACAAACCCCATTGGACAGTGTGTGTGTCACAAACCCCATTGGACAGTGTGTGTCAAAACCCCCCCTTGACATTGTGTGTATCACAAACACCCCTGGACAGTGTGTGTGTCACAAACCCCATTGGACAGCGTGTGTGTTCACAAACCCCATTGGACAGCATGTGAGTCACAAACAGCATTGGACTCCGTGTGTGTCACAAAACTCTCCTGGACAGTGTGTGTGTCACAAACCCCACTGGACACACAGATGACTACAGTAAAAAACCAACACTGAAGGTATGCAGGTCTTTATTTCTTCTAGTTGAGGGGATCAATAAGAGATTTAGCTGCTTGCACTGTTTTTGTTACTCACACACTGATGATCTAGTATAGAAACTACAAACCTCACAAGAAGCAGACCCAGAACCTCATTTAAGTGCCCTAAGGTCAAATTAAGAAGTCATTTAGCTGGTTTTCTCAGTGACCCCCCTGCTCTGAGGTTCCTCCTTGCACAGTGACTATCAACACCAGAAGGAAAATTTACTTTAGACATTAGACAGCGTGTGTGTAAGAAATCCCATTGCACAGCGTGTGTGTCACAATCCCCCTGGAAACTGTGCGTGTCACAAACACCCCTGGACAGGGTGTGTGTAAAAATCCCATTGGACTGCATGTGTGTCACAAACCCCTTTGGACAGCGTGTGTGTTACAATCCACCTGGAAACTGGGTGTGTCACAAACACCCCTGGACAGGGTGTGTGTCACTAACGCCATTGGACAGCCTGTGTGTCACAAACCCCATTGGACAGTGTGTGTTTCACAAACCCCATTGGACACTATGTGTGTCACAAACCCCCCTGGACAGCGTGTTTGTCAGAAACCCCATTGGACAGGCTGTGTGTCACAAACTCCCCTGGACAGCATGGTTGTCAAAAACCTCATTGGACAGCGTATGTGTCACAAATACCCCTGGACAGAGTGTGTGTCACAAACCCCATTGCACAGTGTGAGGGTCACAAACACCGTTGGACTGTGTGTGTGTCACAAACCTCATTGGACAGTGTGTGTGTCAAAAACCCCATTGAACAGCATGTGTGTCACAACCCTCCCTGGACAGTGTGTATGTCACAAACTCTCCTGGACAGCGTTTGTGTTCACAAACCTCATTGGACAGCGTGTGTGTCTCAAACACCCCTAGACAGTGTGTGTGTAACAAACCCCATTGGAGAGAGTGTGTGTCACAAACCCAATTGGGTAATTTGTGTGTCACAAACCCCATTGGACAGCGTGTGTGTCACAAACCCAGTTGGACAGTGTGTGTCAAAACCCCCCTTGACAGTGTGTGTATCACAAACACCCTTGAACAGTGTGTGTGGCACAAACCCAATTGGACAATGTGTGTGTCACAAACCCTCCTGGACAGTGTGTATTACAAACCCCATTGGATATTTTATGTGTCACAGACACCGTTGGACTCTGTGTGTGTCACAAACCCCATTAGACAGAGTGTGTGTCACAAAAGCCATTGGACAGCTTATGTCACACCCCTCCCTGGACAGCGTGTGTGTCACAAACCCCATTGGACAGTATGTGTGTCAAACATCGAATGTACACCGTGTGTGTCACAAACCCCATTGTACAATGAGTCTGTCTCAAACCCCTGTGGCCATTGTGTGTGTCAAAACACCACTGGACAGTGTGCGTGTCACAAACCCCATTGGACTGTGTGTGTGTCACAAACTCCATTGGACAGAGTGTGTGTCACAAACCCAATTGGACAGTGTGTGTGTCACAAACCCCATTGGACAGCCTGTGTGTCACAAACCCCATTGGACAGCGCGTGTGTCACAAACCCAGTTGGACAGTGTGTGTGAAAACCCCCCTTGACAGTGTGTGTATCACAAACACCCTTGGACAGTGTGTGTGGCACAAACCCAATTGGACAATGTGTGTGTCACAGACCCCCTTAGACAGTGTGTGTGTCACAAACACCATTGTACTCTGTGTGTGTCACAAACCCTCCTGGACAGTGTGTGTGTCACCAACCCCATTGGACAGCGTGTGTGTCACAAACCCCATCGGACAAAGTATGTGTCACGAATCCCATAGGGCAGTGTGTGTGACACCAACCTCATTGGACAGTGTATGTGTCAGAAACCCCTTTGAACAACGTATGTGTCACAAACCCCATAGGACAGTGTGTGTGACACAAACACCAGTGGACATTGTGTGTGTCACAAACCCGATTAGACAGTGTGTGTGTCACAAACCCCTCTGGACAGCGTGTTTGTCAGAAACCCCATTGGACAGCGTGTGTCACAACCCCACCTGGACAGCATGTGTGTCACAAACCCACCTGGACAGCGTATGTGTCACATACCCCGCTGGATAGTGTGTGTGTCATTTAGCCCTTTGGACAGTGTGTGGTTCACCAGCCCCATTGGACAGTGTGTGTGTCACAAACCCCATTGGACAGTTTGTGTCACAACCCCCCCTGGACATTGTGTGTATCACAAACACCCCTGGACAGTGTGTGTGTCACAAACCCCATTGGACAGCGTGTGTGTCTCAAACACCCCTGGACAGTGTGTGTGTAACAAACCCCATTGGAGAGAGTGTGTGTCACAAACCCAATTGGATAGTGTGTGTGTCACAAACCCCATTGGACAGCGTGTGTGTCACAAACCCAGTTGGACAGTGTGTGTCAAAACCCCCCTTGACAGTGTGAGTATCACAAACACCCTTGAACAGTGTGTGTGGCACAAACCCCATTGGACAATGTGTGTGTCACAAACCCTCCTGGACAGTGTGTATTACAAACCCCATTGGATATTTTATGTGTCACAAACACCGTTGGACTGTGTGTGTGTCACAAACCCCATTAGACAGAGTGTGTGTCACAAAAGCCATTGGACAGCTTATGTCACACCCCTCCCTGGACAGCGTGTGTGTCACAAACCCCATTGGACAGTATGTGTGTCAAACATCGAATGTACACCGTGTGTGTCACAAACCCCATTGTACAATGAGTCTGTCTCAAACCCCTGTGGCCATTGTGTGTGTCAAAACACCACTGGACAGTGTGCGTGTCACAAACCCCATTGGACTGTGTGTGTGTCACAAATCCCATTGGACAGAGTGTGTGTCACAAACCCAATTGAACAGTGTGTGTGTCACAAACCCCATTGGACTGTGTGTGTGTCACAAACCCCATTGGACAGCGCGTGTGTCACAAACCCAGTTGGACAGTGTGTGTGAAAACCCCCCTTGACAGTGTGTGCATCACAAACACCCTTGGACAGTGTGTGTGGCACAAACCCAATTGGACAATGTGTGTGTCACAGACCCCCTTAGACAGTGTGTGTGTCACAAACACCATTGTACTCTGTGTGTGTCACAAACCCTCCTGGACAGTGTGTGTGTCACCAACCCCATTGGACAGCGTGTGTGTCACAAACCCCATCGGACAAAGTATGTGTCACGAATCCCATAGGACAGTGTGTGTGACACCAACCTCATTGGACAGTGTGTGTGTCAGAAACCCCTTTGAACAACGTGTGTGTCACAAACCCCATAAGACAGTGTGTGTGACACAAACACCAGTGGACATTGTGTGTGTCACAAACCCGATTAGACAGTGTGTGTGTCACAAACCCCTCTGGACAGCGTGTGTGTCACAAACCCCATTGGACAGCGTGTGTCACAACCCCACCTGGACAGCATGTGTGTCACAAACCCACCTGGACAGCGTGTGTGTCACAAACCCCGCTGGATAGTGTGTGTGTCATTTAGCCCTTTGGACAGTGTGTGGTTCACCAGCCCCATTGGACAGTGTGTGTATCACAAACCCCATTGGACAGCGTGTGTGTCACAAACCCCATTGGACAGTTTGTGTCACAACCCCCCCATGGACATTGTGTGTATCACAAACACCCCTGGACAGTGTGTGTGTCACAAACCCCATTGGACAGTGTGTGTGTCACAAACCCCATTGGACAGCGTGTGTCACAACCCCACCTGGACAGCATGTGTGTCACAAACCCACCTGGACAGCGTGTGTGTCACAAACCCCGCTGGATAGTGTTTGTGTCATTTAGCCCTTTGGACAGTGTGTGGTTCACCAGCCCCATTGGACAGTGTGTGTATCACAAACCCCATTGGACTCTGTGTGTGTCACAAACCCTCCTGGACAGTGTGTGTGTCACAAACCCCACTGGACACACAGATGACTACAGTAAAAAACCAACACTGAAGGTATGCAGGTCTTTATTTCTTCTAGTTGAGGGGATCAATAAGAGATTTAGCCTCTTGCACTGTTTTTGTTACTCACACACTGATGATCTAGTATAGAAGCTACAAACCTCACAAGAAGCAGACCCAGAACCTCATTTAAGTGCCCTAAGGTCAAATTAAGAAGTCATTTAGCTGGTTTTCTCAGTGACCCCCCTGCTCTGAGGTTCCTCCTTGCACAGTGACTATCAACGCCAGAAGGAAAATTTACTTTAATCCCGCACACAGGTGAATTTTGGGTTTTTAAGTTTCTGTCCTTAAATGAATGATGTATTTCTCTCTTATATGGTTAAGTAAAGGTTCACAAAAAAACCGCATTTCTTTGCTGGACTTTTGTTTCTTTTCAGTGGCAAAATTTGTCACTGTACAAATATTGGATCAGATGGCAACTAAAATATCATGAAGTTAGTTGACATTCCTCCAATACCCATCTATATAAACAGATTGTTATCAGTTACTAAAATGGTTAAAAATCAGTCTTACTGCTCATCAGTTGTTATTAATGAGAAAACTGTTTTACATAACTGACCTGAAATGCAGATGAATCCAGAAGGAAAAAAAGCCTCGTTGTAGGAAGACAAGTTATCTGTTTGGGCATAAACTGCATAAATGGACGTATGAGAACAAGAGCATTCCACATAGTCTGATGTGTCTTCAACCACTTTGCAGAACCCGCTGTCGGACAGCCAGCTGCAAAACAAAATGTTCACAAAGCTGGAAATCGACTTGTCTAATTCACACGGTAAACAGGCTTGAAAATTGTTGTATCTCTGAAAACACCGGGTTTTCTAAACTACTGCATAAATTTATCTTCATCTATTGCACATCTTTCACGTGCAGTTTTTAGAATAGCATATTTACATGAAATTAAAACAGCTTTTAAAAAAATATATTATTAAAAAAATATAATTATATAGTAATGAACTTTGTTTTTCTGCTAGAAAGTTTTTGTGGCCATGTTTTAAAACTTACACAAGATTCACAGTCCCATCTGAATTTTTAAATAGTGTGTTGCTTATACTTGCACAGTGCTTTAGCCCATTCTGAAGAACACTTGCTGTTTGCTGTTTTGAAACTAAAATACATGTTCTCCTTCAGTATTGCTGAAAATTTTGGAAAAGGATACTACAGGTGACATCCTAAGCCATTTCTAGTGGAAACCACATTGTTCTGTGATACAATGTCTAGATAAAAGGAGAGTATGCAGGTAAATTCTGCTGCATCTCCTTCCTGAATAGTTTATATCAGTGACAGACTGATATAATCCAGACCATCTAATGAAATCATATCTGAACTAACTAGTTGTCTGCAGGATATAGAATGGAACTCTCTCTAATTTCATTTATACTGTGTGAACAGGAAAGAAATAGGCAAATCAAATAATAGGGCATTGAAGGGAATACACAGAAAACTTTAGCACATCGCTTGCAATGGTGTGAGTAGCAATAAGAATGGAAAATGATCAGCAGTTCACCACTTCTGAAAACCAGGATGCATCAAGTCAAGCTAGCAGCAGCAATATTAAAAACTACCAGGAGATGGCTTTTCTGTCAAAAAGTAAGAGCCCTACAGAGATCATCGTCAAAAGTTATGCCAAAATTCTGGATATTAGCAAATAAGGAATATTCTGTTTCAGTGACTTGAAGCAATACCAGAGACGCAGGTTTAATTCTTTGTAAGAATGGACTCAAAATGTTGTCTGATAACAACTGTAAAGAGTACAAAAGACGCTAATATTAATGAAGTGATGCCATTCTGGAATTTATGGCCTCTCAGCATTGCCCAACACATCATTACGTAAACTAAACAGTACTGCAATGAAAAAAATCAATAGTAGAAGTCTGAGAAATCTCTAAGTTAGAATAACTACACATTTTATTATACAGAATGTTTTACGTGCTGGTACAAAGGCCAGAAAAGTTAAGGGGAAAAGATGGATAAGAAATAGATCAATTTCGTACTTGCAGGCAATCTGATCGGACTTGATGGGATTTTATACAAATACACATGGTAGAAACTGGAAAACTAAACAGATTAATAAAACAACCTTTCAGCAGCTTGGCTCCAGAGGAGACATAGAGACTTTTGTGGAACAATCCGACTTCCTGTAGCATAAATCCGATAAACAACTTCATTGTTATCTTTCAAAGGGTATGAACTCCGACCCTTCAATCTCATAGAAAAAACCTGAAACAATACACACAACATAAACACAAACTTAATATTAAAATTCAACAGTCAGTGCTCATTTTAATCACAAACACACTAAAACGCTCACATCATTTTAAAGATATTTAAGATGATTCGAGTAATGGGCAAGACTGCTTGAAGGAAAAGGGGCCCAAGAGGGCTGGATTGCATTCAGAGATTGCTTCTTCCACGCTCAGGATCAGAGCATCCCCACACGTAGGAAGTCAAGGAAGGGAGCCAGGAGGCCTGCGTGGTTGAATAGGGATCTATTGGGTATGCTCAAGCAGAAGAGGAGAGTTTACAGGTCATGGAAGCAGGGGCTGGCCACTTGGGAAGAATATAAGGCTGCTGTTAGAGGATGTAGGAAGGCAGCTAGGATAGCCAAGGCCTCCTTAGAATTACAGCTGGCGAGAGGGGTCAAGGACAGCAAAAAGAACTTTTTCAAATACATAGCGGATAAAACTAATACCAGAGACAATGTAGGCCCACTGAGGAATGGGGTGGGTGCCCTGGTGGCGGAAGATACAGAGAAGGCAGAATTACTGAATGCCTTCTTTGTCTCTGTCTACTCTGCCGGAGGCTGTCCTGGGGAGCCCTGTACCCCTGAGACCCCAGATGAAGCCAGGTCAATGGAGGAGCTTGCTTTAGTTGATGAGGACTGGGTTAAGGAGCAATTAAATAGTCTGGACATCCATAAATCCATGGGTCCAGATGGGATGCATCCGCGGGTGCTGAGGGAGCTGGCTGAAGTCATTGCTGGACCGCTCTCCATCATCTTTGCCAAGTCTTGGGAAACGGGAGAGGTGCCCGAGGATTGGAGGAAAGCAAATGTCACTCCAATCTTCAAAAAGGGCAAGAAGGAGGACCCGGGTAACTATAGACCGGTCAGCCTCACCTCTGTCCCTGGGAAAGTAATGGAACAACTTATCCTTGGTGCTATCTCAAGGCATATCAAGGATAAGAAAGTTATTAGGGGCAGTCAGCATGGCTTTACCAAGGGTAAGTCATGCTTGACCAACCTCATAGCCTTTTATGAGAATGTTACAAGGTGGATGGATGATGGCAGAGCCGTGGATGTGGTCTACCTTGACTTCAGTAAAGCCTTTGACACAGTCTCCCACAGCATCCTAGTTGCTAAGTTGCGGAGGTGTGGTCTAGACAATAGAGTAGTGAGGTGGGTTACAAACTGGCTTAAGGAGAGAAGCCAGAGAGTGGTAGTCAATGGTGCGGAGTCTAGTTGGAGACCAGTATCTAGTGGAGTGCCTCAGGGGTCAGTACTGGGGCCAGTATTATTCAATATATTCATTAACGACTTAGACGAGGGAATAGAGTGTACTATCAGCAAGTTTGCTGATGACACTAAGCTAGGAGGAGTGGCTGACACGCCAGAAGGCTGTGCTGCCATCCAGCGAGACCTAGACAGGCTGGAGAGTTGGGCGGGGAATAACCTAATGGAATTTAACAAGGAAAAGTGTAGAGTCCTGCATCTGGGCAGGAACAACCCCAGATTCCAGTGTCGGTTGGGAAATTACATATTAGAGAGCAGTGTAGGGGAAAGGGACCTGGGGATCCTGGTGGACAACAGGATGACCATGAGCCAGCACTGTGCCCTTGTGGCCAGGAAGGCCAATGGCATCCTGGGATGTATTAGAAGGGGGGTGGTTAGTAGATCAAGAGAGGTCTTCCTTCCCCTCTACTCTGCCCTGGTGAGACCCCATCTGGAATATTGTGTCCAGTTCTGGGCCCCTCAGTTCAGGAAGGACAAGGAACTGCTGGAGAGGGTCCAGCGTAGGGCAACCAAGATGATTAAGGGAGTGGAGCACCTCCCTTATGAGGAAAGGCTGAGGGAGCTTGGTCTCTTTAGTTTGGAGAAGAGGAGACTGAGGGGTGACCTTATTAATGTTTATAAATATATAAAGGGTGAGTGCCATGAGGATGGAGCCAGGCTCTTCTCGTTGGCAAACAATGATAGGACAAGGGGCAATGGGATCAAGCTGGAACACAAGAGGTTCCACTTAAATTTGAGAAAAAACTTCTTCTCAGTAAGGGTGACAGAGCACTGGAACAGGCTGCCCAGGGAGGTTGTGGAGTCTCCTTCTCTGGAGACGTTCAAGACCCACCTGGACAAGTTCCTGTGCAACCTCACTTAGGCGTTCCTGCTCCAGCAGGGGGATTGGACTAGATGATCTTTTGAGGTCCCTTCCAATCCAGAACATACTGTGATACTGTGATACTGTGAAAAAATAAATTGCATTATCTTCAAACCTTGTTCTTCAAGGCAAGCTCTTTGTCTCCAGTAAGGAACCACTGCTGGCTGCTATATTCTGTGAACTGTACAGATTCACAGCTCTCTTCTTGAAGAGGGGATAACACAACAGAGACCTTTAACAAATGTTCAGGTACTTGAATAAAATCTCCATCTTTTCCATCAAATCTGTGTCCGTTGATTTGCTAAGGAAACCAGTTGTGAGCCATTATTGCAATGTACGGGCAGCTGTCAAGGCTATTTTTACCTCTGTTGAAGAGGAAAAGCAACAGGGCTGGTAAGTGGAACTGAACTTTCACTATGCTTCACATAATTACTCTAAAATGTATGCGTAATTAATATTTTATTCCTTCATCATTTTCGGCTTTATTACATTTAATAAAAAGACAACTTCCGTTTCTGTGAAAAAAAGGAGGGGCGGAATTATGATGTATTTTGGCTTCTCCATTTCTCCTCTGGATTTTGCTCACTATGATCTGTAAGAAAAACCATCCCATGGTAAAAGAGGTTATCATAATATTCATCTTTATAACTTGATGTAGAGAAGAGTCAATAACAAGGAGAAGCATTAAAATGGATGATCTAGCTCTTATTCCCAAGAGATGACACAAAAAACTTGCAATAAGGAATTTGAACTTTCAAGTTCTGGACACTGTTCCAGATAGCACTGTTATTTATGCCATTTACTGTCTTTTGGCTGAGATGGGCATCTTAACCCCTATAACTTATGAAATGTCACAGAAAGTTACATCTCCAAAAGAAACTGAGAAAGAAATCTAAAGCATGCTGATTTTCACCTGACGGGAAAAAAGAAAAAAGGTATTTTTTTATTCTAGATTCAACTACCAGTTTTTTAATAGGTTCACAGTGGGAGAAACCCACTGTTGAAAAGTGTTTGTGTCATAAAACTGTCATTTGTTTCTGCAGTCATCTATTTTCCCTGCCCATTAACCTGGCCATAGGTTATGATGCACTTGCAGAAAAAACTAGGAATTTGAAACTACATGTAAAAACTATGAGTTGCTTTCAGGCAATTCTAAATAATGTTCAAGTGAGCAAAACCATGTACACAGAAATTAGAGAACGCCAGTAGAAATTTTGGGTTACTTACTGTCACCTACATCTTAAAGCATAGCTCTCCATCATATAATTACGTTATTTTCTTAGCAAGATTAATTAATCCTTTTCTAAGCAATATTTAAGCTAATAGTGACTTAATACATCCCAGATCTCCTGACTTCTACTCTCAGAGCTACCCCGCATTTGTGACACCAGCTCTTAGAGCTTTGTAAGATTCCGACAGAGTGCAACACGTTTTCATACAGGTAACAAGTCCCTTTTCTAAAAAATATCATTTACATTTTTACTGTATTAGCTTTCTGGTATTTTCAAAACGTATTTTGAATTCAAGGTTACTTACCTTTCTCCCGGTGAGCCACACATTACCCCTGTCAACAGGGAAAAGGCAAATTTCCCGGTCACCGCAGCAAGCAGGCTATATCCTCGTGTGTCCTCGCATTTTGGGCTAGCCAGGGTGCAGAGTATCTCATAGAAAAGGCTTCTACTTTTATCAGTGAGTAACTGTTTCTCACCAACATCTGTCACCTAAAGGGAGGAGAAGAAATTGAACATTTTATGCACACAAGTCTGCTTGTAACATTTCCTCATAAAACAAACATTTATCCCAGTGTTCATTCTGAAAGTTCAGCATATTTTTCATTTCTTGATCACTGCGGCCAAGGCATCAGGTGCAGTCTATGTCAAAACTACACAAAGATATCCTTACTAATGTGGATTTATTAAAGAAACCATGTGGGACTTTTCATTCCTTCGCAAGTCAAAGATCGTTGCGCCCTGAGGATTCTTGATATGATTTCTGTGTCAAAATGGCAACAGTCACAAATGAATTATTCTTCATTAATATTTTTATACTGTTTTGTGTCTAAGTATTTAAACATTTTCCAGCTCCACATTTAAACACTTTCCAGATCCATTTTGCATTGCTCCACAAGTCCAGAAGAGCCAGGAAGCCACAAAACTAGTCCCAGGGTTTTCACAGAACTCAGGGCAATGCTGAAGTGCTCAGGTACTTGCCAGCCCGATTGCCAGAGATAATGCAGAGGGAAAAAAAAGGAAAAGAATATGCAGGCCTGGTTAAGACAACAGCAGAAGACTCCAGCTGGTCCTGCTAGGACTTGCTGGTGTGTTGACTGTATTCAAATGTGAAGATAAGAACAACCTATCAGAGAGCAGTGTAGGGGAAAGGGACCTGGGGGTCCTGGGGACAGCAGGATGACCATGAGCCAGCACTGGGCCCTTGTGGCCAGGAAGGCCAATGGTACCTGGGGTGGGTTAGAAGGGGGTGGTCAGTAGGTCAGAGAGGTTCTCCTGCCCCTCTGCTCTGCCCTGGGGAGACCACACCTGGAATCTTGTGTCCAGCTGTGGCCCCTCAGTTCCAGCAGGACAGGGAACTGCTGGAGGGAGTCCAGCGCAGCCACCAAGATGCTGGAGGGAGTGGAGCATCTCCCGTGTGAGGAAAGGCTGAGGGAGCTGGGGCTCTGGAGCTGGACAAGAGGACACTGAGGGGGGACTCATTCATGGGGATCAATATGGAAAGGGAGAGCGTCAGGAGGATGGAGCCAGGCTCTTCTCGGTGACAACCAATGGTAGGACAAGGGGTAATGGGCACAAAGTGGAACACAGGAGTTTTGGAGGTTCTGCTTAAATTTGAGAAGAAACTTGTTGCCGGTGAGGGTGGCAGAGCCTGGCCCAGGCTGCCCAGGGAGCTTGTGGAGTCTCCTTCTCTGCAGACATTCCAACCCGCCTGGACACCTTCCTGTGTAACCTCATCTGGGTGTTCCTGCTCCATGGGGGGATTGCACTGGATGAGCTTTCCAGGGCCCTCCAACCCCTGACATTCTGTGAATCTGTGATTCTGTGAACCCTGAGCCTCACTGCCTTGTGCCAGGGCTAAAACCAACAAAGATATGCCCTGAGAATCAAGAAATCGTAACAAGCTCTGTGAAAGCGTGACACCAAAGGGAAAATGTGGCACAGCACAAAACATCGTGCTATAGGTACATACACAAAATCAATACCAGTTGTTCTTTTCAACCTATTTGATTGTTGATTGCCGGCCACCATCCTAACTTGTAGCAGGCAAACGTCTTCCATGACTGGGACTTCACAGCTTCTATTTTTACCTTTGTCTGTGTCCCTGGGTCCCTGGGTCCCTGCTGTGGATGCTGTCCTTGATCTTATCACAGGCCTGGGTGTTATTTTACTCTTATTAAAGTCATTGGTCATTCAAGAAAGAGCAGGAAAGCTTTACCTTATCTATTATATGCATCACAGCAGTAAGCTGCTCTTCTGTGGTTTCTGTAGCCACTTTGACATTCAGATTCTGGAGGACTCTGTGTAAGATGGTGTCATCAAGAGGCTGATGGAGTTGATCAATGAGCCCCCAAACTGGCAAGGAGTCCAAATCTGACACAATGGTGACCTTAGCAATGCCATACACGTCATCTGCCCTGGCACCGCCTGTGGGATTAGAAAGTACAACCTGGAAACGCTTTGGAAATGGGTTTAAAGATCCTGTCTTTGGAGTCAGGGTCACATCCAGGAACATATTTCTCTGTCCGGGTTCAAAAGTCAATAAACCCTCAGATCTGGCAAAATCTTGCCATGCCACAGCTGGAGATACGAAGGTCCGGCCAATAGGTTCAGGTTTCCGTAGCTCCTTAAAACAAATCAGAAGAGTTTGGGGTAACATTATGATAGATACAATCGTTCAAAAACAGCTGCTGTAGAACTCCTGTTGTAAATAGGTAAAATTTAAGTGTGTAAAAAAAGAAACCCTCTTTCAAAATGCAGTTAAGAATTATATAACGATTACCTTAAATGAAATATCTCCCTGAAGTAGCAATCTTTCACCTGTAATCACTGACTACCCAGGGAAAGAATTATATATATTGTCGATAGTGTACAGGATCCCTCTCGTTCTTTTGCAAAACAAAAATCACAAAGCTTTTTCTGGGTGAACAGATGTTACAGAAACGTTAGCACATCTGTAAGGTGAATTCCAGAGGGCACAATGTAAGTTTAGGTCTGTAGCATGAAATTCCCTCGGTTCAGGGTACAGGCAGGCATTACAGATACATAAAAACTAAACAAAAGGAAAAAAATAAACCACTCTGGAAACCTGTGCCCAAATTAATATCAGTTCATGATATTTTTTAGTCCCAGTAAAGATACCTAGGAATGCTATAGGGCCTCATTTCTTCTGTGAAGTAGCACTCTTTTCACCTTCCACGAGGTCTGCAGATTCTTCATATCCTTACTGGTTTTGTCAGTTGCCATAACCCTGGTATTATATCTCGTAATATAACAAACTTTCCTTAAGTGGAAACTAACATTCTGGGCTATTATTCAAATTCAATAGTATTTCTTAATTTAGTAAGAACTGATTGTATACTGACTATTAAGCAAAGATGTTTATTTGTGAAGTACTAGACCACTTTTGAAAACATTTTGCTTTAATTACTAGAGTTTACTTATGGAATAAATCAGAATTTTTTTTTGAGTTCAGAGAACTTAGTAAATCAATGCAGTGTGTATCTCTTTCAAAATTGCTCTAGAACAAAATCACATCATCTGTGCAAATTTCAGTAAGAAGTTTCCTTTTGTTTACCCCTTCCAATCGAGAACTAGGAAATGGAGCAATAAGTGGTAATAAAAGCACCAGTGGCAAGAGCATTGTTTAAGAAACCTTTGTAGAAATGAGATAAACATCTGTTTCCTGTCTGCCACGGCTTCTTATTTTACAGGTACCAAGAGCACCAATAATTTGGTGTGTGGTCACGCACACTCATTACCTAAAAATATCCGAAGAAGGGTTGCTATATAAAAATTATAAACAGGTAAAGAAATGCTCCCTATATTTCAGCCTAAATATACACTGGACAGTAGCAATTTCTTCTCCATTTAACAGCTAAATTATAATGAACTTTTGGCTGGAAAGAATGTGAAAATTTGTTATCACGCAATTCAACAAAAATTGCACTGGTCAGCTATAAGAAATGGATGGAAATATCACGTAATCCCATGCAGTTGAAATAAATATGCATCCAATACAGCAATAGAATGCAAAGCATTTTATTGTAAAGGTTGATGGAATTACACCCCTCTTGCAGCCTGTTCCTTGACGTTGAAAGCAAGGAAGGAATCATGTTTTTGCAGTTGTGTTACTTCTGCTAAAGGAGAATCTTCATAATCTGTCAGTTAATAATGAGGTAGTCATTTAGAGATAAAAGGGTCCCAAGTTAGAAGTGTCTGATGTTACAGCTGTAAACATAACCCAAAAAATGAAAGGGGATGGTAAAATAGGCTTAAGCACGTGAGATTTTTTAATCAGATAATTTTAGTTTAGAACTTCAAGAAAATGCAATAAAATCTGATGAAAGCGCTCCTTCTCTTTTCCTCAGTGTGCTCTGTGTATTAATACATTTTCCACCTAAAACAGCAAGTGTGTTGGCATCTGAATCTTGACAGGCATACGCATAATAAAAACTTAATTTGAGAGAAAAAAGCCTCAAAAATTTGAGTGTTTCAAGAACTTTAGGACAAAGAAAGAAATGTATTTAATGCCTGCCTGCCCATTGTCTTTGAGGTAACTGAAAGGTACTATGAAACAAATCACTCTTGATAATACAAGAGTGAACAAGGCCTTTTTACTAGTGGAAAACAAACAAAATTATAATGTATGGGCCCAGCAAATGCTTGACTGCTTCCTGAAAAAAATGCTAATGACAGCCAGATTCACTTTACAGAATGAACGATTTACTAGCAAAAAAATAAGTTAAATTATAAAAACATCAACAGACGCTTTACCTGCATGCTGGAGCTGACCACTGTGGTGACCGATGTACTAGAATCTCTATGCACTTGCAGGCTGATTAAAGTTGTCTTCTTGTGAGCCACAGCAAAACGAGATCCCACAGCAAAATACACTAAACCACGAGGAGCGTCGCTTTCAAGGACGGTTATAAAAGCAAATCTGGCACTGCTGTTCAATGCAGCTCCTGTGCTTACAGCATAAAGCTCAACAAAAAAATACGTCTCAAATTCAGGTACCTGTAAAGGAGGGATGATTTTCATGTCATTATAAGACCCACTAATTATTTGTTTTTAAAAAGTTTGCATTATTTTGTATGCACAATGGATACTAACACTATAAGCATGCCTCTTGAAATGTGCAGTAAGTGCAAGGAAGTATTAATATATCCTAAAAATAATAATGTTGCAGCAATGCCACGTGCAATAATGACATCGTGAATTTTTGCATGGGACTCTACCGCAGTAAAACAGCTATTTGTAGACTACACGTATTGTTACCGTCAATTTGCCATAAGACAAGATGGTAAATGCTTTAAGAGCTCAATTTTCCAGATTATGGAGTTACACAGCTGTACATTTTGTAAGGAATTTGCTCTTTCACTTAATTTTTGCCTTATGAAAAGGCATATACCCACCTACTTACCTGTGTAAAAAACTCCATAGAAGAGTGAGTATGCAGTTTTGAATCTTCAGTTAATATTGACTGTATTTTTATATTGAACTCTGCTAACCACAGTTTTGAATAGTCTGGAAATACAGGCTATTGAATTTCAGCGTTCACATGTCAAAGAATGAGTCTAGGAATTTCTACAAACTGAATGCCTGTTTATTGAAAATAAGGTAGCAATATTAAATTACACTATGACGTGTTGCCCTACCTTTGATTTTCTATCTACACTACAGATATAACATGTTTAGAAATAGATATCCGATTCCTGAGATTCCATAAATAATTGGAAATATGGCATCCGAACCTATTAGATGCACTGAGGAAGCAGCAAACCAGCAAAAAAACCTCCATAGTTCTTTACAAGACAACAGCATTATAAAAAAAAGTTGGTAATTGAAGACGATTTCAAGTACAGATTTTTGTTCCGGGTCTGGATTTTTGGAAATTCTACTGTAATTCTAGGAAAGCAGGATCCAGCTCTTAGCAAATGAAGTCAGTGCAACTGACCAAGCAAAAACTTTCTAAAAGCTAGATGTCATACCGTACGCCATAAAAACGTAAAATATTTATTGAATGCATTTATTACTTCATCATTTCATAATGTATTTGTTGCTAATTTATAAGCTATTTTATGGAAGAAGAACTGGAAGAAGAATTAAAGAATATTTGGGGGGGCTAAACAGCATATATTTTTAATCGAGTAGTCATCAAGTAATTATTTACATGGAATGATCTTGACTAATGGATGACAGGCACAAATTCACTGTAGCGCCACAGGGAACTAACCTTCCATTAGCACCTGTTTGAGTGGCACACGCTTGTGCTTCATGTGGTATAAATGCATGTTTCTAACGCTGCCGGTCCGCTGTCATTAAATAATGGAGACACTCCTCTGGAATAAACAGGTTCAAAATCCCAGTTTGCTCAGCGAGGCCACCTGTGATCCACTCATGCATATATTTTATTTCTTGGCTCTGTAATTTAAAAATTACATCCGAAGATGCAGAAGGAAAATAGCCCTCTGAGCTAAGGGAATGCACACAGTTCCCTAGTGGGAAATAATTGTTTCCCACATCCTACATCTTGCGTTGTTTTCTAAAGTGTAGTCAGACAAACTGTAGAAAGCTTTTCATATTGTCTTTTTCCCATTCCCCAGACTTCAGCTTTGCCACTAGCCTGACGGTTCAGATAGTTTATCGGAAAATTTCAAACTCTTCACTCTGAAAGAATGACAAATATTAATCTTTCCTTTCTTAAGGGACTGTTCTAAGCACCAGGTGTTCAAACAAAATTATTGTTTCCTTTTGTTTCCAGTAAAAATTGTTACAATAAAAGCTTTTTGTTTTTTTTTTTTTTGTAGAATGAGGTGGTGTTAGTCGCAGGATATGCTTTCTATAAAACACCCTAAGAAGTCCTTTAACTGATTAAAAATTTACTGTGTGGAGGATAAGAATGCAGCAAATGAACACACATCTCACTGAGATAACTCCATTCTTTTTTGTTATGGTTCTATAAAAGATCTGCATTTTACTCTTCAAATTAAATACTCATCTTCCCAAGTTTTTAGCAGTCACCATGGACGCAGCACAAGCCTGTAAATAAACATGTATTTGCAGAGGAGCTGAGCAGATGTCAAGTTACCATCTCCAGACTGTGTCCCACACATCACTTCCTCCAGATCAGAGGGTTTTTTCAGTCTTGATAAGCTGCAATTCAACACCACAGGGCTATACACAAATGAGTAATAATTACTTACATTCTCAGGCTTTAGTTCAATGGAGATGTTGCACAACGTTTGACCTGCCATGCAGGTAGTGGATCCCACCACGGATACAAGTTCATTCTCCAAGTTCACGCCATCCTTCAGAAGGACAACAGCTGTTTTATTAAAGGTCACACGCCAAAAGATCTTCACCTCTTCAAAAGCCCGATAAGCAAATCGAGAGTATATATGTACTGAAGGAGATCACTATTGTTTTAGGAAACATAAACCACGGAGGTAACACACGTTTTCTGTTATGATTCAAAGCTTATCACCAGGGAACAAACTGCTGTAGGATGAAAACTTCTCTTTTTTAATTTAAATTCCTTCACCTGACATGTGTTTAGATCACAAAAACATCACACAGGAAGAAAATAAAGCAATTACACGGAGATAGATTATTCTCAATTTTTATTTCAGAAAACATGACATTAGCTGCATAAGAGACACTGGTTCTTGGAAGGGAGTTGCCCGTGTACCTTCCTTAATACTACAGTGACCGTTCGCCTGGAAAACCAGGTAGGATTTGTCTTTCCTCTAAGTTTAAGGAACGTGAAGTACTTGAGCATATTTGATTAAAAGTACACATCAATGTGCAACATATAGATATATAGAGATATAGATATGTGCTAATTAGAAAAAATATAGTGTCTGTGTGACTGAAAACATTATCATAGTGCTGACACTCAGGTGCCTTCTTAATTGCTCATTTTAGTATTCATACCTACATTGTACTACACGGGGAGTTGAGAATTTGAATTACACCTCGAGCAGGGCAAATATTTTAACTCAAGCAAATCTTTCACACTTGTAGCCTTATAGTGTAAGTTGGAAAATACTTGTTTTTCCTGTCTCTGCTTTATCACAATAGAGTGACAGACCTAATCACATTCACAACTTAAAGCCAGTTCATCAACTTCTGAGAAGTTACTAAAGCAGCTGAAAGGCAGATTTATTTTAAAACTCTTTGATAAACTCTTCCACTAACAGCAGCTCCTGTGGTTAACAACACAGCATGTTACAACATGTGGGAAGCACATTCGAATCGGCTGTTGCCTGCACCTGTTTGGTTGCCTTGTGACAATCAGCAGCACCTCTCTGTTCTCCGAGTCTTCATCAAGTACGAGAGCGCTTTGTACTTCTGGAACAAATCCCAAAATGCCGTTCTGGAGATCACTTCCTATAGAGGAAACAGTCCATGAAAGTAAGCAAGAAAGTTAAGCTGAGACTAAATTATAACCTTCATGTGAATAACCACTAAAAAAAATTTAAAATAGGTATCAAAACAATGCTACAAAGTATCATCTGGGGACACCTTGAGAAAATTTATTATAATATTTCTGGGTTTAATTTACACTACATAGTTATCCAGAACTTTAAATGTTGGCATTTCTAAATTTTATTTTAACCAGTAGAATAAGTACTTTTGAAAGCAGATATAGTAGGGTACAGGATGAAGATGGGCTTCCAAGGACAGCTTTCTTATTCGTCCCACTCATACTCTTGTTGAACCCATTAATTTTTCCAAATTGTCACATCAGCTTTTCTTCTGCATCTTTAATTCCGTGTGTGCAAGTATGGAGCTGCACAATACTTCACTGTTCTCATGGGAATGTAAACATCTTTGGCAAAACAGCAGTGTATGGAAAAAAAATCCAGGTTTAATGAGGGGAAGCTACTGTCTTCACAGAGTCCCATTAAATCTTGTTACTAAAGGATTTCTCCTTTACAGGTAGCAATGGCTTTACTTACCAGTGCATGCTGAATGTCAATATAGAGACTGATACTCTGCACAAACCCCATTGTATGTAAAAGTGACAAAATGGCAAAAGTAAAAATCTAAAATGCCTGCAATGCTACTGGATCTACATAAAAACTACTCAAGATTAGTCTTTTCCCTTAAAGAGTAAAACAGGGCAAGAACAGAGAGAAGCATAATCTCTAAATGTATTTTGAGCTACGTTGCTAAGGGACGCGTAGTAGCTTTGTACATTAGATGCTTCCTCTGCTCTGGAAAACTCAAGATTTCACAATAGAATACCCTGCTTATCGTCAAGTAGATTGCCAATCTTTACATGAAAATTGCTATGAAAACATAGTCATGTACTGTTATTAATTTTCCCAGGGAAATAATCTTACCTGCAATAATTACTGTTGCAAAAGCAGCAAATCCCTATTCATCCTTTCCTTCTACAATCTGAGCTCCATATTCAGGATTTGAGAGGAAAACATAAAACAATTCCTGTCCTTCAGGCTCATCATCGTCAAAAATCTTTATGGACACCCTGCTTTCTCTTTGTCCATCCAGCAAAGTCAAAGAGACTGACTGTTCCTCAAAATCTTCCCCTTCCATTGCCCAAGTGAAGTTGGATCTTCCATCAACGGAAGGAAATCCTTCATAAAAGGATATGAATCTGCTCCACTTTGTGCACTCACTCCCCCAAAGGTTTTAATGGTTACTTCAACATCACCAGTAAAACCCTTGGTCCTTCTGATATGAAGTATCGCTGTGTTGGGGGTACTGTTGTTGGCATCTTCTTCAACATAAATAAACTCTGGCCCCAAACTTAGTATTCCATGAAGAATATCATTAGCGAGGATATTAACGGTTGCAACACTGAAAGCTGGATTCAGACGTGGACTCCAGGCAAGGTTCACAGGTTGAACATCCAAAATTTCCACACAAGTCAAATTTACAAAAAAAAATTCCTCAATTGCAGAGACAGAGTCATCAATTATTGATATTTCTATCACAGCGTTTGTCTGAAAATGTAAAAACATAAGCTCTCCATTGTAGATGGGTACAAAGTCCTCTAGTGGTTTGGCACTTCCTGGAATGGTCTGATATGTCAATTTAGTGAGATTACTTTGAAAACCAAACAATCTTTGGACATGTAGTGTGACTGCCCAAACATCATCTTCAACTGAAACAGACCTTGAGTTAAGAGCAAACTGGAAGATCCCCATTGGCTCAATTTCAGCTGTTGTAAAACCCGATCTGAAACAGAAAAGACACCAAAGTTGACAGAGGAAATACGAAGCGTGAAGAAAAGTAAAACATTAAAGCAGAATAATTTCCAGTGAACAATCAATGATGGCTGTAAGAAAGCGGATTAAACAAATGTCTAATAGCAGAGGGAAGAAATAGCAACCATACCAAAGCAAGATGTAACATGATTACCTGAAAAATGATTTTGTAATAATAGGATCGAACAGCCCTCCTCAGATGCAATGCACCCAAATCAGCACAGGATACAGAGTAAAGTTTAAATAAAATAAAGTCTTCCTGAGAAAATGGAGAAGCAAAGTAAAGTATGATGTTTTTCCGTTGTGGACACAATGAAAGAAGATACATTACAAATACAGCCACCCCGAGTAATACCAGTTTTATCTATAGAACAAACTTCCCATTTCAAAGGAAAACTGAGGGATAGACAGATCCTAACAGATCTACAGTTAGAGCCAGGAAGCTAGAGAATGAGAGGAAGTTATTTTAAAACTTACAGTGGGGCTTTGAAATACTAACTGCCCCCTCACAGGAATTTTTTTTCCAGATCTGAGCCCTGTGATCAATATAAACTTAAGCTCTACTTCATTCATATTAAATAGATCCCTTTCTTATTAGAAAATAAGCATAGAGGCAAAACTCTTCGTTAAATCTTGTGTCTTATACCTGTCTGCAGAACTGACCTATTATTCAGTGCTAGAGGCTATCAAATGGCACTAAAATTACAGTGATTTTGGTCAAAAAACTACACCATTTCCACCACTAAGGGAGCCAAAAGCTCTTCAAAGTCACCTTTACCCTCCCTGGGATGTCATCTTCAGTTTTCTAGGAAAGGTCATTCTCACATACTTAATGTACTTGATTCACAGGGTAAATAGGGGCTCTGAGGACACCAGTCCACAGGACAGACAAGCCCAGGAGAAGGGCTCAATCTCAGGATTTATCCATCCATTTCACTCCTGACTTCCTTCAGATTTGCCACTGTAATTGTAACATGGCGAAGCCAAAACCTTTCCCCATACGTGGTGTTACTCCATGTCCATTCTTTTTATACCACTTCTAGCTATCAATGGCTAAGGATGAATGAAAATAAAATAGCTTGAAGAACAGATAACTTATCTGAGATGGAAAACTACATTAAACGTAATGGTTTTGGTTTTTTAAAAAATAAAAAGGAGGTTTATATAAATTAGGTATTTTCAGAACATTTCTTGTTTTATTTTTCTTATTATAAATAATTTGTTATGTAAGACCTTCTAAATATGGATTTTTAGGGACACGAATGAAAACTGTTAAGAGTTGCTTTCAGTCTTCAGTTTCCCGGCTAAAACTGTTGATCTTCATTTTCTTGACTGTCTCCGTTATTCTAGGCACCTATGAAATAGACTGGAGTTGGATAAAAGCCTCAGTTCTGAACAGGTCAGATCTAGATCACTTTGTTCTCACCTGAGACAAGCTATACAAATTTATCAAAGAATGGACTACAAGTTACTAGCTGCCTAGAATAATAACAACAGGGATTTGTATAAGTTTTGTATCTGTACACAGGTCATAATTCTTATGGCATTGGTGCGACTCAAAAATACAAGTAGCATCCTTACCTCAGGCGAGCCCCACCAGACACATTGCTGTGCGCTGCTGTTAAAGTGATGGCAAATGACTCACATTTATTTAGGCTTGGAGTGGCCTGAAATGAAATCACTTTACTTTGCTCACCAGAGGAAAATGCAACAGTACCTGAAGGAAAGAGAGAGTGAGAGAGAGCAAAAGTCAAAATAATCCAATAGGAATCCTCTTTTTATCTGGCAATGCGCTAAAGTACAGACTTTAATCACAATTCCACTCCATTTAGGAAGAAGAAAACTGGATAAGGGTCTTTCCTATATGAAGCTGTCCTTCATGGCCACAGCATCGTGCCTGCCTCCCAGACATGGATCTATGAAGTTGAAGGGTTTTTTTGCTTATAAAATGAACACATCCCTTATAGCTAAAAATTAGACCATACCATTTCAATCTAATGACGCTTTATTAATAGAGAGAGCATACAGAGGTATATATAACTAAAAGGGGGTATCATCACTTCTGCAACTTTCGTAGCTGTTTCCTCAGACTGTTACTCACCAAACAGAGGAGTAATATTGCCTGACTGAGCAAAGTCGGTGATCAGGTCTGCTGGGTATCCTGAGATCCAGCTCACGATGACAGAGCCATAAACTCCTTTTCTGGTGATGACAGCCTGGCCTGTCCCTGCTATAATGTCTGTAAGTCGTAAAATCACAGATTCAAAGCCAACCTGTGGAAACATAATGGATTTTGTTATAGAAAATGGAATAAAAGTGGACAATAACATATATGAAAGAGTACTATATTTTGTAAGGTAGGCATCTTAACAGTAGTTACACATGCATATAAATATATGTATGTACATGTCTATATATGTTTGTGTATATATATATATATATAAAAAAATGCTTTCTTCACAACTCTTCAACATTTCTAAATCTTAGACTTCTGAGAATTAGATATCAGGGAAAAAAAGGAACCAGTATGAATGACATTTTGGTACTGAAAACACTGACTATAGCATTTTGTGTCTGTCATTCAAAAGGAAAACAAACCAACCTGCCCTTAATGCTCACATGCAATGGCTGTGGTACCATACAGATACACACAGGTCTAAAATAAAGTATTATTTGTCTATCCAGTGAACGTAAGTTGTTGTCACGTTACATTGTTTACAAAAACATTCCTGATAGTATGATGTACTTTTCTTTCTTTGACCAAAAAATGGGAATGAAAAGATAATTCACACATTCTAAAATGATAAGTGGATGTATGGTAGTAAACAATGTTTACAGAAAGACAATTTGAATTAAGTTCAGTTCCAAATTGAAAGACAAAACAGTGTGTCAAGAGAATTAAAATCATTACATAAAGACTTCAATAAAATTTAAGAGACAAAAACTCAGCATGCTGTTGTCTTTGCTTGCCACATAAAAAGGGAACTGTAGCACATATGCCATATTGGAACAGGTATAGTATATTTTTTCTGTCTCATACAAAGCAGACAAATGGAAAATTCCCCACTCAGTGATTAGTCAAAGGTACTGTCAACTGCACTAAAACGCAGCATGACCTCCACTTCTTTTTGCACATGAGACTGCATGCATGCTCTTATCTACTTTGGGGCTGCTGTACTTAAAGGAATAACATCGTCCAGAACTAGCTATTTTCCTCTAAGTCTCAGATCTTCCACTTCATGTAAACAAAAGTATAAGTAAATCATCATATTTATGCTATTTACATTTTATAGATGAAGAGACCTTTTCAAACTGCATTTACACATCTCTATATGAATTTGTATCAGAGAAAAGACAATATACAGCACGAGTAATAACTGGAACAGTCTTGTTGGTCATTAAATTGGTTGCAATGATGAAAACTTTAAGGAGCAAACTGAATTCTTATAGCGGCTGCCTTTTGTAATGAAGCGTACCTTCCCTCTGCGGTAGAAAATTACACTGCAGTCCGTCTACTGACCTGTGAATTGGCAGCTTCCTCAGGAACAAGCAGAATGGCTGACTTCGCTTTTCCTAATATTTTGGCACATCCTTGGCACTTGTCCCAACCAGGCTTACGTTAGTCAGTTCCAGGGTAAAATTCAAGCCCAGTACAATAAACGCCTTTGAGAGGAAGAATGCAATTAAAATGGTGGCAATGTAATTCCACTGAAAACACGATAACCACCAGTTCAAAGAGTTAAGTGGCAGAAAAATCAGCAGATTTTGTTGTTTGCATGAAAAAGCAGTGTTTTCAAGTCAAGCGTTTTGTTGATTATCTTTCTATAAAGAAACACAGTTAAAACAGCAATATTGTGATTGTAATTTACCAGCAGTTAATTGAAAGATGAGTTTATAGAGCAAGTATTGCCATTTTACTGAACTGTATCTAACATAGTGGGTCTCAGCTTGATCTTAACTCTTAGGGTTAATAAGAGTATTTGAATACATAAAATAACAAAATATTGAACTGATAGTAACACAAAGCAATGATGGAAGGAAACACTGGATATTTGAATGCATGCATAGAGTGATTTTGCAGTTATTACCTGAAAATGTGATATTTGAACCCACTTCTAGTCCATAAATAGGAAATTCATTATACCAAAACTCTCTTTTCTGCTTCTTGACAGTGGACAGTATTGAGAGTTCAGTATCTTATTCCAGCACATTTGTATTGTGATGAACACAAATGGAAACAATAGATACCACGTGACTTAAAAGGATAATACAGACCTGGTTGCTTATTGGCACTCTTTTCACTCCAAAGCTGGCACCGTCTTTTATTGTGAGGTATCCCACCTCATTCTCAGGCTCAATTAGTGCTTCTTCACAATGAGATGTGATATGGTACTCCACAATTGCTTCTCCAAATGCCCCAGCATGCCGAGTTACATTGATCTGAACATACCGACGATCCAGGTTCTTCTCTACGAGTACTGACTGCTGGTCAGAGTACAGGGCGAACACTCCATAGGGGTCATCATTTGCAAACACATTGATTTCCGAAATTCTTTTCTCTTGGTCTAAATCTGCTCCACCTTCTACTGAAATCAGCTGCACCACATAGTTCTCAACCAGTCCTGGAACATCGTCAGGTAACAGGTAGATGATTATCTCAGCTGTGCTCTCCTGGTCAGCAACGACAACAGATCCCTCTGTCCTAAGAAAGTCACCCGTGATGTCAGATTCACTACGTATTTCCCAGTAAACCTGAAATTTATTTAGAAAATGCACAAAATGAAGGCAATATCACCCACAGAGTCGGAAACTTTCACATTCATGGTTCAGTATAGATTGCATACGGAATAGGTTGGGTTTAAATGGGTAAAATACAAATTGGTTTAAGTATGCATAGAAAGAAGCACATAGACTATCTTACAAAGTGGTGTGTTGTTCTTCCAGCAGTACTGTGAATGCAAAGATTACCTTTGTATATCTTCTGGACACCTACGTAAAACTATACGGAATCTCTGAACAATTGCTTGAAATTATTTCTATTTTTACACCAAGATATCCTTGCTGTTTTTCCAGTTTCCAGAATTCCTCACAACAGAAAGGTGTGAAGAGTTCTCATTAAACACATTAGATGCTTTTTATTAATTTTTTTTTTTTTTAAATAAATGAGTACTTGTGAAAATGCTGACTGGCAAACAACTTTAGGTAAAGACAATGTAAGTGATGATTCTAAAATGTCTGATTCTTACCTTTACATATGGCTGAAAAAGAGTAAATTGTGAGGATCTCAAAGAAAGCTCACTATGAAAGTCTGGTCTCTCCTGTTCTCCCATCAAAAGCACAGGAGCAGAGGGAGAGAGAAAGCAAGACAAGCACTCCAGTGCTGGTTTTCTGTTTTTTTCACTGACCAGGGGAGACTGAATCTGACTCTACAAACCACAACTACTAGAGCTGAGCCCTTGCTAAACTCAGTCTAAAAGGCGACATTTCAAAATTTGAGAAATACGCAATTGAAAGGCACAGAATAAGATCTCCCTCCATGCATTGACATAGAGGATTATTTCAGATTATAATGTTGATTAGGAAGAGAGTGAGAATACCGTTATGTTTCCCATGGTGCCCTGGATTCGTCTGACAAACAGTGTAATACCTTGTGGCCCTTCCACTGCAGAGGGTTCTGTGAAGTTCTTCTCAGTTAACGATTCAGGAGCAAACTGTACCATTCCGTTGGGATCACCAAACTTCTGTATCTTTAAGGAAGTAATTGAATAAAAAAAAATTAAACAATCAGAAATGTAAAGTGAATAGTATTCTTGTGTGAAACATTGAGATTTTCATTGCTAGATGCTATAGGGAATGTATCAATTAGTTCTTCCTCTTGAGTTTTCTCCTCTTAAGAAGACTCAAGAGTACATCAGTATTTAGAAGAGAGTCTGAGAGAGTCTGCTCTCTAATAGGTCATTTCCCAACTTATACTGGAACCTGGGGTTGTTCCTGCCCAGACACAAGACTCTACACTTGCCCTTGTTCTATTTTATTAAATTTCTCCCTGCCCAGCTCTCCAGCCTGTCCAGGTCTCCCAATGGCAGCACAGCTTCCAGTGTCAGCCACTCCTCTCAGCTTGGAGTCATCAGCAAACTTGCTGATCTAGTTGTCTAGGATCTAGTTCTGCTTCACCTTTCATAAGGCTCAGCCTAATAATGAAGATCTCCTGAACTTCGACTTCTTCCGAGGATGGATTTGTAGATTAATAGTTCTCAGCCCTCCTTCCCCTTCTCCAAAATAGAATGATCCGTTCACAGG
Source organism: Nesoenas mayeri (assembly GCF_963082525.1). Taxonomy (NCBI): domain Eukaryota; kingdom Metazoa; phylum Chordata; class Aves; order Columbiformes; family Columbidae; genus Nesoenas; species Nesoenas mayeri. Next base: position 1,129,790 of record NC_137571.1, read on the forward strand.
GTCACCAATGTCACTATTCAGGGGAGATAAAACCTCTTCTGAATTGGGTCCCAAGATGTCCCAATTAATCTGTGGAAGATACCAGTTTCAGATTTACAGTAGTGACATATTATAACTGCCTCCCAGGTCGGGGGAAGTGACAGAGTAACACAAGCGACATAAAAATTCTTGCATCTGCTAACAAGCTACATTTAAATATGTGCTCTTTTTACAGAACACAACATATTAATAATTGATTATATGTGGGAAAATATAGAATCCTTTGGAGAAAAATAAACATTAAAAATAGAAATTCTGAAGTGCTAGTTAGCCACAATGCCATTTTATTAAATTCTAGATATTAGTTACAGAAAAGAAAATAAACTGAGGTTTCTGTAGCACGTAACAGGAAATGCACAGGCCAGTTTACTTTTCTCTTCCTTTCACAAGTTGTTTTGAAAAGCTCACCAAATAAGTATCCTGACCAGAAACATTCCCTGGCAAGTGTGATATCAAGACTGAGAACGACAAATATTTTCTGCAATAGAAGTTTTTAATGCCTCAAATCACGATTCACACTTCCTCAGGCTGATTAAAAGCTAGAATATTTTCAAAATTTCCCACAAATTAGATTGGTTTTGAAGGGGTCCTATTCAGCATCTTAAAATTATTATTTTGACACTTAATTGTTTTTCAGTTTTCTTCAATGACTTCTAGGAAAAGTCCAAGAAGACCACGGCAGTTTTCACATGAGGAGAGCAGTAGCTCATGGCCTTTAATGCCAATTTTCCAATCATTTGCCCAGACTGTGGAAGCCTTATCTTGGTTCATATTTATACTTTCACTTTGGCAGTGATACATACAGACTAAAAAAAGTCTAGAGGCCTCATAGTAAACAATTTACTGAAAATAAAAATAAATTGACCAGCTTCAGGAAGTAATTCAACTGAGTTCAATTAAATTAGCGGTGGTGCATGAAATTAACTATATTTTCAATGGGATTGGGAGATAGTTCAAAATAAAGTACACCAGACCATAATAAAAGGAGAAAAGCAGGAGGACAAAGAGAAGATCAAAAAAGTAACAATATTTTCTGTTCTTCTGCAACTATACAGAATTCACACTTAATGAAAAGCTGCAACTATCCCATAAGAAATCAGTCACAAGGAAGCCCCTGACGGCAAAAAAAGAAGATTTTTGGCCTTGTCACTGGAAAACGTTCAGTTTTTGAGAACCAGGGCCCACCTGTGTCTCCCCAAACAATTTTCCTGTCCTTTCCAGCACCAGTGACACTGTTGTCGATGTATCGGGGTTGGGAAGAGTAATTCGACTTTGGCTGAGAAATCGGATGATGCCCTGGGGGGAGTCGCTTTTGGCAATGGTGACCTGGCTCAGTAGATGGAGCCCAAGGGCTGCTCCACCAGTGGCTCCCGTCAGCTGGATTTCAAATTGCTCCGCAAATTCGCTGCATGGAAAAAAAACCAGAAAAAAAAGACCTTCTGAGACACACAAGAACAAAAAATTAAAATTATGATTTGTCATTCAACCATGCGTCCAGCTGGATCTGTTTAAAGATATACAGAAGTCATCTCTGTAAGCATACAGCAGAAGATTCCCCCCATTTGCAGAGAACGGTGATATCTGAAATAAAAATATTGTTTTATTTTCCACATGTGCTAAATTAAAAAAAAAAAAAAAAACAATCAGCAAAATATTTTATTATTCACAGCAGTACTATTAACACCCAAACTTTCTGATAATCTAGGTAAAAAGAATGTAGTTGTTTGCATAAAATTTAACAGGCACTATGAAACTCCAATAATAGCTTCTTTTCCCTCCCTTTAAATATTTCAGGGCTGCAGAAATTTGATTTTCAATTCAAACTCTGCTGACAGGCACACTGCACGTGCTAAAAAACGGTTTCTCAGAAGTAGATTAGTGAATAAATATCTGAAAAAAATAATTACCTTTCTTCATCATCTGTGATAGAGATATAGATAAAAGTCTGGTTCTGGCCACGATAAAAAATGACAGAATCATTATGGATGATGTAGTCAGCGTTCGGAAGTGCAGAAATACTTCGAGAAAGGAAATCGGCTGTTACATCGCCATACGTTCCACGCTTTCTCACAACAGGAATCATGATTAATCCAGCATCCTCTTGAACTTCAAGAAAAATTGGGAAAAAAAAGTTATTTTATTTCAAAATTTGTGAGAGAGCCACAGGCTTATCCTCTAAACCATAGTGAAAACCTCTGGTAAACTTACCCTGTAGAAGGATATACTGTGGATCAAATTCTATGATGCCTTCTGCATTATCACTTTTTGCTATAGTGACTCGTACTGTGGAGATATTTCCTATTACTGGGGGTTGAGCTATCTGTAGATCATTTTCCTTTACGGTGAAATCAAATCCACTTGCAAGAACATAAAAAGGAATATTACATTAAAAAAAAACTCTTGCAAAAGTATTGTAATGCAAGTATGACAATTTTCAATTACCACAAATACTTTTATTTTCTGACAGTTACCACTGAAGATTTTTGGTCACACTTTTTCAAACTATATCTGCAAAACTGGCAGTTTTTTCACAGAAATGTGGATCTTTCGCTTTTTCTTTCACATTTTATCTTCTTCTTTGAGTTTCATGTGATTTGACAACTTCTATGTAATGGATGGACTTTCAGCTTTAATAAATCTGAATCAGCAAAATCTTAAAATTAATGTTGAAAGAATTTGGATTGCCATACATCCAATTTGTATTATTATTACTATTATAGCTGCCATATGAAATTTTACAGTAAAACACCTGAAATCCAGCGGTGCCTTTATGCAGGTAGGTCAGATTCCAAATACAGTTTGATCTCCTGCTTTTAATTAATTTTATCTTATAATTAATTTTATCTTGACCTTCCTTGGAGTTCCACTTTGGTAATCATCACTGAAAAGTCTTCAGGACCTTCAGGAAAGTCGTCATCATGAATTTCAACCGAAATCATTCTACTCTCCTCATGTGGTTCAAATAACAGTTCCCTTACTGTGGGGGTGAAATCAACTCCCTCCTCTGCAGTCCCATTTATTCTCTGGAAGCAAAGACGCACTTTGCCATAGGATCCCCTTGAACGCAAAACAGTGATGTTAACCTGAGGGAGAGAGGACATTTGCTTTAAAAAATGGCTTTGCTTTTCTGTTACCATTCTGAGACTGTTCTATAGGCACCTTCTCAATGGTTCTGCCAGGTGACAATTTGCTGCAGTAAGTGCAGAATACACATAATTTAACAGACAGGCATCTTTCTCAGAGTATTAAAAACACCAAAAGCCTCAGATGGACTGTGCTATGATAAATGCAGAATAAATCTCTGCCTTTTTTTTTTTTTCCTACAGTTAAGTATAAATCTACCGACAATATTGATATCTATCGATATTTTACGTAAGAAGGAATTTTAACCATATACCCATTTTTCTTCTTCTGTTGTCAGCAATATTTCTCGTGAAAATGTAAACTCTCCGTATGGAAAATCACTGGCGGCCATGGTAATATTTGCTGTGCTGCTAGATTCATTTATGAGTCCTCCATCACTGATCCCAGTTAATTCAAATGTGTAGTAATGCTTCTCCTCAGGACGGTTATCATCGACAGCCTAGGGAGAAGAACCAATTAACCATTTCCAGGTAGAGAGGTATAACTAATTTCTAATCAAGATGCTGGCTAGATAAAAGGAAGAACCTGAAAGAGCTACTGGTGTAAAATCTCTTGTACCTGTATCAGAACCACTGCTGCACACTGCCTGTCTCGCATTGTCAAGGTCCCCGACGTCTCCATAAATTCTGTGTGATGACGGGGTGTTATATTCCAATATATTATGATTTCACCAAAAATCCCTGGGCCACGTGTCAGGCTGCAGAATGCAAACACAGATTTAATCTTCTACCTTTAATATTTGATACCAGATCCAGAGATATAAAGCATAGATATTGTTGTGCACGGAAGAAATGTTACCAGCACTGTGAAGCTTGAATTTTAATCTATTAAGTCACTATTAAGATCTTTACCATAACCTCTTCAGAGCAATAACGTGTCGGCAGTTCTGATTTACTTCCCCGTGTTGGGAGGCATCTTGAGCTGTATTTTTACCCAGAGCACTTTATAGTTTCTTTGTGCATACAGCCCAAAGTTGGCAGCTGAAAACTGAGCTGTCTTTCTGCTTTTCAGGAAACAGACATGCAAAACAGAAGGGAAATGGGACTTACGGGTAGCACCCAGAGGTAATTTGGTTTTGAAGGCAGAAAGATACGAGAATAGTACTATGAGATCACTTGAGAAATGTTCTGTGTGCTGCTTGTCTAAAAAGCTAGAGGCTAATCCTACTCATGACATTGTCGGTGAACTGAAGCATGGCAAGAAATTGTCTATACCATGATCTAGTACATGTTCTAAAGTGGTGCTGCACAAAGCATCCCTTTGTCTGTTGGGATTCTCAGGGCAGCATGAGAATCTGTTTTCTTGCTTCTATTTGCTGTTTCACTAAGGGAAAGTGTTGTAATACTTTTTCTCCAATTCTGTTAGAAGGTATGGTAACATTGTGATTTCTTCATCTTGTTTTCAGCTGACTGAATGCAGTGAAAGAATTGCATCTTGTTTCAACTAAGACCCAGTGCTGCTTTGGTTATGCTGATCATCGTAACAATGTACCGAATTTCAGTTCAAGCACCAATCCTGAACTGAATCCTGAAAAGCACAAAGCATCTTCAAATATAATTGACTGCCTTCCCCTATTCCTTTGATTAGAATCCTCTTTCCTTTAATGAATCTATGTTGTAAATAATTGGAAGACATATCTAAAGCTCCTCAGCAATACTGAAAAGACACCTACGTAGTATGTTCTGCCCTTCTTAAAAAACAAGCATCTAATTTTGAAAATACTTATGATTTTAGAAGTGATAATGAAATGCAGCATTCAATTAATTCTTGCCAAATGTGGAGCCTCATAGCTTTTGAAACAGAGCTGTTTTGGATAAATGAGTGATGTACTCACCTAATAAGAGCAGTCCCATTATAATTTCCTGAAGGTTCTCCAATGAGAACATGCTGGGATGAATGAGCTATCCCAACCACCCCAGAAGCTCCTTCATCATCCACAATAATGATGGTTGCAACACCTAGGAAGAGAACAAAAGCTTCTCATGGTAAAACAAAGCTAACTAGTGAGGTATTTTTTTAGCATGTTTGGTGACACAAATGGTTAAGCACCAGCTTCCCGGGGAGCCCATGGAATCCCCAACCTTGGAGATATTCAGAATTTCAGTAGACAAGGCATTCAGTGACCTGATCTCATTGTGAAGGCAATTCAACAAGGTGACCCCCCTAGATGGTTTCTTACAAACGAAATTATTCTATGCTTCTTACAGGTCTGAACCTGGTTTTGGTTTCTGCTTGTTTTTGTTAAACAATTCTTTACAGACAATGTTGATTATCTGAACACAAAAGTCTACGCCAACACTTGATTTAGACGGAAAAAATACGATCTAAAATTCTCTTTGATTTCTTCAGATAAGGAAAAAACGGAGGGAAAAATACTGATCTCCTTTTGTCACAGGAGCTCTGCTAGCTCGTTTCTTCTATGTTGTTTCTGGGGGGAGCTGGGTTTTATTTACGGGGGGGACGTTTGAGTCGATTCATGTGAAGATACACAATGCTGCACTAGCTTTTAAGAAATGCGTCTTTTTTTCAGACCACTTCACTTCTTCACAGAATATCAGTTCTAACTATAACATTCAGCACATATTCGGCTCCTCTCTTTGACTTGTAGAACGAATCCCAAAAGATACATCTTCTTAGGACTCAGGGCGTCTAGCACACAGACAGCCGCGGCGCGAAAGCCGCGCCCACAGGACACAGAACCCGCCGCGCCTCGCCCCGAGCTCCCGCCGAAGCGGCGCCCCACTCGCCACGCCACCGGCTCTGCTTTTCAACGTCCCCTCGACTAACGGGGGCTGCGCCGCTCCCGGAGGGACCGCCGGACCGGGCACGGGCGCTGCGCCGGAGGGAGACACAGCTCCAGACCGCCAGCCTTCAGCGCACCTGCCCGCAGGGTCACACGCCTCCCGCCAGCTTCGCCCGCTTGGCTGGGGGGAACCGGAGACGAACGCCTTCGCGCCGGCAAATCCCGCCCGCCCCGTTCCACCGGCACGGTCACCCCCGCCGCGGCCGCACTCACCTGCCGCCTCTTCTGCCGCTCCGCTCCCGCCAGGCGCTCGTGCTTTGGGCATGCGCGGTAGCGAGACCGCAGCACCCGCCCCTTGCCGCGTCCCGGTTGGCTGCCTAGGACACGTCAATCACCTCTCTCGCCGCCTAGCAGCGCTCGCGAGTCGGGCATGCGCAGTACGGAGACCTCAACGCCCGCCCCTCTGGCAACCTGATAGGCGGACAGAGTGGCGACTGACGTGCCTAGGCAGCCAACCAGCGCTCCGCCCCTCCAGCCCTCCCGCGCCAGCAGCCGCGTTGCAAAGGGAACAATAAACCGCGCTCCCCTGCTTTCCGCTGAAAAGGGGGGCGGCTGGGTCCCCGCAGCAGAAAAAACCCTTCCGTCCTGCATTGCCCTTCGCCAGTACAACTGCACAGCTGGGAACTCGGCAACGTCAAGCGGCCGTCTGACAGACGCACACTCGGAACTTGACTCGGCTGGCGATTTTGGCTGGCTTACACACACGGACTTGCACTTCTCTGAGCAAACAAATTCTTTTTTAAGCACAGCCTCTCCTTGGGGAAGAAAAAACGCCCCCTCCGCACTCCCAAACACTAGGCAGCCGTGGGGAAACCACCGAAAGCCAAGACCGACAGCAGCAACGTCGAGTGCAATCTGGCTTCCATTCTGATCACGCACTTAATGGCCTCTCCCAGGCCTACCAATGACTGCTCCTTTTCTGGAAGGACAAACTGAACGTCCTAAACTGAAGACTGCACGGAACACAGCTCCACTGGCAGCTAATTCGCCTCTTCTCCGGCTTCCACGGGGAATATCTTGTTGCGTCCTCCAACTCGCAAATGTTCTTCCTCAGTCCACGGCCCCAGACGTGGAATCTCCTGAGCAGCGAGCGGAAACAACCGCGCGGGATTTTCTTCAGGGCACCGAGAAGGCGGCGCTGGCAAAAAAGCAGGCCAAAGCGCCTGAACCCGTCTGCCGCCCCCAGCCTTCGGCCAAGAGACCGGGAGCACCCTGCCCGAGGGGCCGCGCACCCCGCAGCTGTACTTGGACGACCGTGTGCGTGAAAGCATGTGTGTCTACAGACGGTTGTCTGTCCACATGCGTGTGCCTTAATGCAGACTCCGTTCGTGCTTAAGCTGGAGTGAGTGCACAGCTGTGCCGTTTGTTGGCAAAGCTCCGCGTGTCGCACGACGTTGCCCAGTCCTGCATTTCTCACGCAGACAGATACACGGGTGCTCTGCTAGTAAAGGAGCAAAGACAGTCGTAGGCAGAACTGAATGCTGCTCCGAGCTACTTCTCACCTATGGCAAATGCTTCACAGGGGCCCGAGGAAAGGCGCTCAGCAGCCGATCTACAAAAGAAACGAAACAGATCATGCTTTAACGCGAAAGAGCAACAGGGCATCACTGCGCAAGCTTGTCCCTGATCTACAGCTGAGAGCAAACACTTGTGTGCTTGTCGGAGAGATTGTGTCTTGCCTGTAAGTGTCTGGGAGTTTGAGGCAGGTCAGTGTGGCTGGTTCGATAATCAACGTCTAGGATAGCTGCAGAGCGGTCCCTGTTGGTGTGGGGACAGTGTGCCTGTAGGTCAGTCTGTGTTCCTAGCACCTGCTGTATCGATCCGTCGCTCCACACGCATGTGAGTCCATGTCTTTCTCTCCACAAGCATGTGTGCTGATTTCGTCGCACATGTGCATCTGTGCTAGTGTTGAGCTCAGCCCAGTGTGTCTCTGGACACTTGGTGTGCGTTGGCTGTGCCTGTGTGTAACACAGCACAGCCACGACTGCTCCGTGTGAAGAGAGATCAGGGAAATCATCTAGGCAGAGCCAACAAAGGAAAACCGAAGAGGGATTGACGTGTGCTCGACAGAGACGGATTCCCTGCGCTGACATTTCTCAGTAACGCCAGAAGAAAGCTGAGCGGTAGATCGACCGGAGAAATGCTTCCCTAGACGACATTGAGCGAATGAAGGGCATTGTGCGCGGCTTTCGGGATTGTGCCTGAAAAGTGCGAAAACCAGCAGAGCCTGTGCTCAAAAGCTGGTGGCTGTGTGACTGCATTGATGCACGATCCCGCGTCTGCGAGTGTACAGACGGCTGTTTCACGTTCACACAAAGGCACCTGGTCGGGTTTTTCTTCTGTGCGTGCACACGCGTTTCCCTTGTCTCTTCGGAACAGACGTAACTCTGTCCATGCTGAACGACGTGGTAAAAAACGTCTGCCTATATTTTGGTTAACAATCGAGGGTGCGTGTTCCGTCAGCGGCATTTCCGCAGACGACTCCCCAGAGCCAGTTCCGAAAGCTCCGCACACCTGGACTGAATGTGGAACCAAGCAATTGCAAAGGTGCACGCAATCACATATTCTGAGGGACGTCATTTATGCCACAGCAGCACGAAGGTATCTGTGTTCAGGCACGTATCAGAAAAAATGTGCGGACCGAGGATCTGTTGGTATTTTCTCCGTACGGCACGCTTCGTGGTAGCTTACTTGCCGATCGCAGGCTTAGCGGTTTCTATACAGGAATCCATATAGGGAGAGAAAGAGAGCGCATCGGAAAACTTACGTTTTCTGAGATGGAACCTAGTTGCTACGCCTTCTGTTTGTCCACGTGAACACACACGATTCCCCACTGAAAACCAAGCAGAAACCTTTCCAAAAGCTTCCAGGTAGGCGCATCCACCACCTCGTGCACGCGAACGCAGCTAGAGAAAAGCACCTAATTTTCCACACTGATGCTTAAGCAAACGCCTGGCCACACACAAGCACACATCCGCAAGCGCGCCCACTCCCATCTATGCACAGAGAGACGTACGCGAAACGTACTGACATGCTTGAGGGTAAACAGGTGTGCATTGATGGTTGGCGTACTGCATCACGCATACGTGGCTGCACGAGAATATTCTTTTGGAGGGTACGTGCAGATACGTCCCTGTACTTGGACGACCGTGTGCATGGAAGCATGTGTGTCTACAAACGATTGTCTGTCCACATGCGTGTGCCTTTTTGCAGGCTCCATTCGTGCTTAAGCTGGAGTGAGTGCACAGCTGCGCTGTCTTTTGGCAAAGCTCCGCGTGTCGCACGACGTTGCCCAGTCCTGCATTTCTCACGCGGAGAGATGCAAGGGAGCTCTGCTAGTAAAGGAGCAAAGACAGTGGCAGGCAGATCTGAATGCTGCTCCGAGCTACTTCTCACCCTTGGCAAATTCTTCACAGTGCGCGAGGAATAACTTTCCGCAGCCGATGTACAAGAGAAACGAAACAGATCATGCCTTAACGCGAAAGAGTAACAGGGCGTCACTGTGCAAACTAGTCCCTGATCGACAGCTGAGAGTAAACACTTGTGTGCTTGTTGGAGAGATTGTGTCTTGCCTGTAAGTGTCTGGGAGTTTGAGGCAGGTCAGTGTGGCTGGTTCGATAATCAACGTCTAGGATAGCTGCAGAGCGGTCCCTGTTGGTGTGGGGACAGTGTGCCTGTAGATCAGTCTGTGTTTCTAGCGCCTGCTGTATCGATCCGTCGCTCCACACGCGTGTGAGTCCATGTCTTTCTCTCCACAAGCATGTGTGCTGATTTCGTCGCACATGTGCATCTGTGCTAGTGTTGAGCTCAGCGGAGTGTGTCTCTCGACACTTGGTGTGCGTTGGCTGTGCCTGTGTGTAACACAGCACAGCCACGACTGCTCCGTGTGAAGAGAGACCAGGGAAATCATCTAGACAGAGTCAACAAAGGAAAACCGAAGAGGGATTGACGTGTGCTCGACAGAGACGGATTCCCTGCGCTGACATTTCTCAGTAACGCCAGAAGGAAGCTGAGCGGTAGATCGACCGGAGAAATGCTTCCCTAGACGACATTTAGCGAATGAAGGGCATTGTGCGCGGCTTTCGGAATTGTGCCTGAAAAGTGCGAAAACCAGCAGAGCCTGTGCTCAAAAGCTAGTGGCTGTGTGACTGCATTGATGCACGTTCCCGTGTCTGCGAGTGTACAGACGGCTGTTTCACGTTCACACAAAGGCACCTGGTCGGGTTTTTCTTCTGTGCGTGCACACGCGTTTCCCTTGTCTCTTCGGAACAGACGTAGCTCTCTGCATGCTGAACGATGTGGTAAAAAGCGTCTGCCTATATTTTGGTTAACAATCGAGGGTGCGTGCTCCGTCAGCGGCATTTCCGCAGACGACTCCGCAGAGCCAGTTCTGAAAGCTCCGCACACCAGAACTGAATGTGGAACCAACCAATTGCACAGGTGCGCTCGTAACATATTCTGACGGACGTCTTTTATGCCATAGTACTACGAACTTAATTGCGTTCAAGCAAGTGTCAGAAATAACGTGTGGACCGAGGATCTGTTGGTATTTTCTCCGTACGGCACGCTTCGTGGTAGCTTACTTGCCGATCGCAGGCTTAGCGGTTTCTATACACGACTCGGTATAGGGAGAGAAAGAGAGCGCATCGGAAAACTTGCGTTTTCTGAGATGGAACCTAGTTGCTACGCATTGTTTTTGTCCACGTGAACACACACGATTCCCCATTGAAAACCAAGCAGAAACCATTCCACAAACTCCCAGGTAGGTGCGCCCACCACCTCGCGCGCACTAACGAAGCTAGAGAAAAGCACCTACATTTTCACACACTGATGCTTAAGCAAACGCTTGGCCATACACATACACATATTCCCAAGCGCGTCCACTCTCATCTATGCACAGAGAGACCTACGCGATACGTGCTTACATGCTTGAGGGTAAACAGGTGTGCACTGATGGTTGGCGTAGTGCATCACGCATACGTGTCTGCACGAGAATATTCTTTTGGAGGGTACGTGCAGATACGTCCCTGTACTTGGACGACCGTGTGGGTGAAAGCGTGTGTGTCTAGAAACCATTGTCTGTCCACATGCGTGTGCCTTGATGCAGGTTCCATTCGTGCTTAAGCGCGAGTGAGTGCACAGCTGCGCCGTTTGTTGGCCAGGTTCCGCGTGTTGCACGACGTTACTCAGTCCTTCATTTCTCACGCGGACACATGCAAGGGAGCTCTGCTAGTAAAGGAGCAAAGACAGTCGCAGGCAGAACTGAATGCTGCTCCGAGCTACTTCTCACCCTTGGCAAATGCTTCACAGTGGCGAGGAATAGCTTTTCGCAGCCGATGTACAAGAGAAACGAAAAAGATCATGCCTTAACGCGAAAGAGCAACAGGGCGTAACTGCGCAAGCTTGTCCCTGATCTACAGCTGAGAGCGAACACTTGTGTGCTTATCGGAGAGATTGTGTCTTGCCTGTAAGTGTCTGGGAGTTTGAGGCAGGTCAGTGTGGCTGGTTCGATAATCAACGTCTAGGATAGCTGCAGAGAGGTCCCTGTTGGTGTGGGGACAGTGTGCTTGTAGGTCAGTCTGTGTTCTTAGCACCTGCTGTAGAGATCCGTCGTTCCATACGCGTGTGAGTCCATGTCTTTCTCTCCACAAGCATGTGTGCTGATTTCGTCGCACATGTGCATCTGTGCTAGTGTTGAGCTCAGCGGAGTGTGTCTCTCGACACTTGGTGTGCGTTGGCTGTGCCTGTGTGTAACACAGCACAGCCACGACTGCTCCTTGTGAAGAGAGATCAGGGAAATCATCTAGACAGAGTCAACAAAGGAAAACCGAAGACGGATTGACGTGTGCTCGACAGAGACGGATTCCCTGCGCTGACATTTCTCAGTAACGCCAGAAGGAAGCTGAGCGGTAGATCGACCGGAGAAATGCTTCCCTAGACGACATTTAGCGAATGAAGGGCATTGTGCGCGGCTTTCGGGATTGTGCCTGAAAGTGCGAAAACCAGCAGAGCCTGTGCTCAAAAGCTGGTGGCTGTGTGACTGCATTGATGCACGTTCCCGTGTCTGCGAGTGTACAGACGGCTGTTTCACGTTCACACAAAGGCACCTGGTCGGGTTTTTCTTCTGTGCGTGCACACGCGTTTCCGTGGTCTCTTCGGAACAGACGTAGCTCTCTGCATGCTGAACGACGTGGTAAAACGCGTCTGCCTATATTTTGGTTAACAATCGAGGGTGCGTGTTCTGTCAGCGGCATTTCCGCAGACGACTCCACAGAGCCAGTTCTGAAAGTCCCGCACACCTGGACTGAATGTAGAACGAAGAAATTGCACCGGTGCGCGAAATCACATATTCTGACGGCCGTCTCTTATGCCACAGCAGCATGAAGGTATTTGCGTTCAGGCACGTATCAGAAACAATGTGTGGATGAGGATCTGTTGGTATTTTCTCCGTACGGCAGGCTTCGTGGTAGCTTACTTGCCGATCGCAGTCTTAGCGGTTTCTATACAGGAATCCATATAGGGAGAGAAAGAGAGCGCATCGGAAAACTTGCGTTTTCTGAGATGGAACCTAGATGCTACGCATTGTTTTTGTCCACGTGAACACACACGATTCCCCACTGAAAACCAAGCAGAAACCTTTCCACAGGCTCCCAGGTATGTGCACCTACCACCTCGTGCACGCGAACGCATCTATAGAAAAGCACCTACATTTTCAAACTCTGATGCTTAAGCAAAAGCCTGGGCATACGCATGCACACATCCACAAGCGCGCCCTCTCCCATCTATGCACAGAAAGACGTACGCGAAACGTGCTGACATGCTTGAGAGTAAACAGGTGTGCGTTGATGGTTGGCGTACTGCATCACGCATACGTGGCTGCACGAGAATATTCTTTTGGAGGGTACGTGCAGATACGTCCCTGTACTTGGATGACCGTGTGCGTGAAAGCGTGTGTGTCTACAAACGATTTTCTGTCCACATGAGTGTGCCTTTTTGCAGGCTCCATTCGTACTTAAGCGCGAGTGAGTGCACAGCTGCGCCGTCTTTTGGTAAAGCTCCGTGTGTCGCACGACGTTGCCCAGTCCTGCATTTCTCATGCGTACAGATGCACGGGAGCTCTGCTAGTAAAGGAGCAAAGACAGTCGCAGGCAGAACTGAATGCTGCTCCGAGCTACTTCTCACCCTTGGCAAATGCTTCACAGTGCGCGAGGAATAGCTTTCCGCAGCCGATGTACAAGAGAAACGAAACAGATCATGCCTTAACGCGAAAGAGCAACAGGGCGTCACTGCGGAAGCTTGTCCCTGATCGACATCTGAGAGCGAACACTTGTGTGCTTGTCGGAGAGATTGTGTCTTGCCTGTAAGTGTCTGGGAGTTTGGGGCAGGTCAGTGTGGCTGGTTCGATAATCAACGTCTAGGATAGCTGCAGAGCGGTCCCTGTTGGTGTGAGGACAGTGTGCCTGGAAGTCAGTCTGTGTTCCTGGCTCCTGCTGTATCTATCCGTCGCTCCACACGCGTTTGAGTCCATGTCTCTCTCCACAAGCATGTGTGCTGATTTCGTCGCACATGTGCATCTGTGCTAGTGTTGAGCTCAGCGGAGTGTGTCTCTGGACACTTGGTGTGCGTTTGCTGTGTGCCTGTGTGTAACACAGCACAGCCACGACTGCTCCTTGTGAAGAGAGATCAGGGAAATCATCTAGGCAGAGTCAACAAAGGAAAACCGAAGACGGATTGACGTGTGCTCGACAGAGACGGATTCCCTGCGCTGACAGTTCTCAGTAACACCAGAAGAAAGCTGAGCGGTAGATCGACCGGAGAAATGCTTCCCTAGACGACATTTAGCGAATGAAGGGCATTGTGCGCGGCTTTCGGGATTGTGCCTGAAAAGTGCGAAAACCAGCAGAGCCTGTGCTCAAAAGCTGGTGGCTGTGTGACTGCATTGATGCACGTTCCCGTGTCTGCGAGTGTATAGACGGCTGTTTCACGTTCACACAAAGGCACCTGGTCGGGTTTTTCTTCTGTGCGTGCACACGCGTTTCCGTGGTCTCTTCGGAACAGACGTAGCTCTCTGCATGCTGAACGATGTGGTAAAACGCGTCTGCCTATATTTTGGTTACCAATCGAGGGTGCGTGTTCCGACTGCGGCATTTCCGCAGACGACTCCACAGAACCAGTTCTGAAAGTCCCGCTCACCAGGACTGAATGTGGAACCAAGCAATTGCACAGGTGCGCGCAATCACATATTCTGACGGCCGTCTTTTATGCCACAGCAGCACGAAGGTATTTGCGTTCAAGCACGTATCAGAAACAATGTGTGGACCGAGGATCTGTGGGTGTTTTCTCCGTACTGCATGCTTCGTGGTAGCTTACTTGCCGATCGCAGGCTTAGCGGTTTCTATACACGACTCGGCATAGGGAGAGAAAGAGAGCGCATCGGAAAACTTGCGTTTTCTGAGATGGAACCTAGTTGCTATGCCTTCTGTTTGTTCACGTGAACACACACGATTCCCCACTGAAAACCAAGCAGAAACCTTTCCACAAGCTCCCAGGTATGTGCACCCACCACCTCTTGCCCACCAACGCAGCTAGAGAAAAGCACCTACCTTTTCACACACTGATGCCTAAGCAAACGCTTGGCCACACACATGGACACATCCGCAAGCGCGCCCACTCCCATCTATGCACAGAGAGACGTACGCGAAACGTCATGACATGCTTGAGGGTAAACAAGTGTGCGTTGATGGTTGGCGTACTGCATCACGCATACGTGGCTGCACGAGAATATTCTTTTGGAGGGTACGTGCAGATATGTCCCTGTACTTGGACGACCGTGTGCGTGAAAGCGTGTGTGTCTACAAACGATTGTTTGTCCACATGCGTGTGCCTTGATGCAGGCTCCATTCGTGCTTAAGCGCGAGTGAGTGCACAGCTGCGCCGTTTGTTGGCAAAGCTCCGCGTGTCGCACGACGTTGCCCAGTCCTGCATTTCTCACGCGGACAAATTCAAGGGAGCTCTGTATAGACGGCTGTTTCATGTTCACACAAAGGCACCTGGTCGGGTGCATCCCAGATACAGCATCCCAGATTCAGCATCCCCGATACAGCTTCCCGGATACAGCATCCCAAATACAGCATCCTAGATACAGTATCCTTGATACGGCATCCTATATACGGCATCCTAGATACAGCATTCTAGATACAGTATCCCGGATACAACATCCCAGATACGCCATCCCAGATACAGCATCCCAGGTACAGCATCCCAGATACAGCATCCCAGATATAGCATCCCAGATACAGCATCCTAGGTACAGCGTAATAGATACAGCATCCCAGATACAACATGTCGAGCTGTGCTCCTCTCCCACACCAAGTGCTGATCGTTGGGCTCAGGGTGAGGGGGGGCAGCGAGGGGGTCCGTGGACTGGAATAAGTTTTGTTTGGGGTTTTTCAAACGCCTCTGCTGACACGTCGTATAAAAACCGATTGCTGCAGTGCTAAGGAATGAACAGGAGGATGAGCAACAGACTGCAGAAACTGCTTGCGTTTTGGTTTATTGAAAAATTCTTATGAAACTCAAAAAGCAATACGATCTTGCAGTGGTCTTCTAATACCTAGTGACAGCTGTTAATGTACTGGTTTGGAACTTTGAGATGAGATTTGAGATGAAGGGCTGTTCCATTGTGGAATATTGCAGGAGTAAATTTCAGGCATTTCAGCATGCCTGGCAGATCTGCAGCTTGCTAAAGACCTCAGGCTGTTTGGTTTAATCAGACTTTTGTAGATCCCACCTTCACTGGTCAAAGCACCGGCTGCCAATGTGTTTTCTGGTGTTGTCACTTCTTTCTGACCAAAGACGGCAGAGGCAGCAGCTCTACTGGTGGTGTCTGTTTTATTGAAACATGGGGATCTACAGGAACTTTAACCCGAAAGCTCAGGAAGCTGTGGTCCGTGGTCTATCTTTGTAATGTTTGGAGATTGTTCTGCAACGTTTGTGAGTGTGAACTGCTGTGCAGGTAGAAGGAAGAAAGATGTGTGAGCTAAAGCAGCAGGAAGGCTGCAGCCGTGTAAGGCGGGGGTGCAAGCGGCACGAAACGGGCTGCAGCGGCGGAGCCCTCGGTCCCGGGCCGTCCCGGGCAGGCGCAGCCCGAGCGCTCCCGGCCCCGCTGCCGCTGCCCCGCCGGGGCCGGGGCCGCGCTGCGGGCGGACAGCGCCGCTCTGCGGCCGCCGGCGGCTCCGGGCCGGGAGGGGGGGCGGGGCCCGGTGGCGGGCGCGGACGGGATTGGCTCCTGCGCCGGATGGGCGGGGCCACGCTGCGTAAGTGCGGGGGCGGAGGCGTGCGTGCCGCCGGTGCGGCGGCGGGAGGAGCGCTCGAGGAGCGGCGGGGCCGGCGGTGAGCGAGGGGCGGACGGACACCGGGGAGACCGGCCGGGGCCGCCCCGGTCCCGGCTGAGGGGGGAGGCTGGAGGGGGAGGGACGGGCTGGTTTGGGCAGGAGGAAGGCGAGGGGCAGGCAGCCGCAACAGCGCGGCCCCGGGCCGGGCCGAGCAAGGGGCGAGGGGGAAACACGCGGGCGGCTGTGAGGGAAGGGAGCCCCGGGCTGAGCGCTGCGCGGGGCTCGGGCGGGGCCGTGGGGCGGAGGGGGGAGCCCGTGGTGCCACAGGGCAGAGGGAGGAAGGCGAGCGGGAGGGGGCGGCGCCAGGGGGCGCGAGGGGCGGGGGCGGTGCTGCCGCCGGGAGGGGCCGGGAACGGGAGGAGCGGCGGAGGAGCCTGAGGGCGGGACGGCGCGGAAGGAGCTTGGGCGGGAAAGGCTGAGGGAGCTCAGGGAGGGGGTGACATCGGGGAGGCTTTGGCGGGAAAGGCTGAGGGACCTCAGGGAGGGGGTGACATCGGGGGGCTTTGGCGGGAAAGGCTGAGGGACCTCAGGGAGGGGGTGACATCGGGGAGGCTTTGGTGGGAAAGGCTGAGGGACCTCAGGGAGGGGGTGACATCGGGGGGGCTTTGGCGGGAAAGTCTGAGGGACTTCGGGGAGGGGGTGACATCGGGGGGGCTTTGGCGGGAAAGGCTGAGGGACTTCGGGGAGGGGGTGACATCGGGGGGGCTTTGGCGGGAAAGGCTGAGGGACCTCAGGGAGGGGGTGACATCGGGGGGGCTTTGGCGGGAAAGGCTGAGGGACCTCGGGGAGGAGATGGCGTCGGGGAGGCTGCAGGGGGCAATGCTGAGGGAGCTCAGGACGGGATGGCACTCAGGTCTGGTTTCAAAGGGAAATGCTGAGGTGCCTTGAGGAATGGACGCTGGGCTGGGAGCTATGAACACATCAGACTGGTTAAGAGAGTGTTCACGACAGAAATTGGTGCAGTGAAGTATTCCAGCAAAGAGCGGGAGAAGAGCCAAACTTAGATCAGGCCTCCTAGGACGCCTGCAGGTTTGGGGACAGGGATGACGAGGTTGTTAATCCGGTCCTAACTGTTTCTTTGTCTGTCCCTCTCTTGCAGCACCTGACTGAATGGAGGAGCAAGTGGACGGGAAGTTCCTGCGGCACACACAGATCACATTTATCGCTCTCGCCCTCAGAGACCCGGAGATCCAAACCGTTCACATCGTGCCTTGAAGCAGCCTGTGCTCAGGCGCTTCTCGCAGGGAGAAGGCGGAATGGCAGTGACCGGCCACGTTAAGCCACAGGGTGCACACTGTGCAGCTGTCAAGCCCAGCTCTGCGTTAGCTCACACCTGCGGTTTTGCGCCGCACACGCACATTTGAGTTGTCACTGGTTGTTGCAGCGTTTGGCTTTGGTGAGGACAGCGTGTGTTTGTCAGCAGTTGGTGTAGGTGGGATCTGGAGGAGAAAGCGATATTTCCGTGCCAGAACTGGTTGGTGTTTGCATGGTATTGTGGTGGTTGTTCCCGCAGGCGATGAGTGCTGGAGCATTATTGCAGGATGAGGGGATTTTGGAGGCTTGTCTGTGAGATGCACTAGAGGCAGCAGCTGAAAGCGAAAGGCTGAGATTTGAAGGGTTTGTCGGTGGGTTTGGGGCGGTTGTCAGCTGAAGAGTTGGCTGTTTGCAGGTGAGGTGTAGGGCAGAGGGTGAAGCTGACTTTGCCTGGGCAGCGCAACTGGCTGGGTGTGCAGAGCTGAGGAGAGCGGGCTGCTGCGGGTGACCCTAAAGCTGGAGAACCAGCCGGCAGCTCCAGACGCTCCCGCTGCCGGGCAGGGCCGTGCAGGCCAGTGCCCTGGGGCACAGCGACGTGACCCTCCGCAAGTACCAAAGAGCAGGTGAGGACCGTGGGCATTTGTACTGAGCTGTGACATCTCTAACCCGTGACATTGGGGTCCAGCCTGAGCAGGGCACGTGCGGAAGCTGTGCTGCAGGGAGGGCAGAGCTGAGGGGAAGGGCTGTGCCGGGGCTGGTGCCAAGGCAAGGTGGGCGCGGCTGTGGGGTGTGGGGAGGTGTCAGCCCCAGACTCAGCCCCTGTCTGACTGTAGTGCCCTTGGGCTGGTGTAGCTCAGTCCTCTGTGTGTTTCTCTTCAGGGGGAGCAGCATGCAAAGGAAAAGCAAGGAAGGAGGTGAACCCATGAGGAAGAGTGATGGATAAAGAGGGTTGGAGGGCACCTGCCAGTCAAGAGGGATCAAGAAAGAAGACACCAGTGGTGGAACCGCAGGTCAGGAGAGCTCAAGGAGGGAGAAAGGTGACTGTGGCCGTATGGGTTTTTCTAGCTCACACACCAATGAAAACAGTTTGGATAATAAAAGAAATGTATGCAAAACCGATAATTAAAGGCAGAGAATGTTTATATGCTATGTATGGGGTAGACCTGAAGGTGTATTTCTTCCTACAACGAAGGAGAATTCGCAATACATGCTGCTGTCAGCAACGACCAGTAAGCGACAAGACTCTATTTACTGATGCCTCTGGTCGCTCACATAAAGTTGTAATTACATGGCTAAACTCAGATACCCAGTGCTGCAAACACAAGGTAGAAAAAGAGACCAAGAGTCAAACAAGTTCTTGAGCTGACAGCTGTTAGGATCGCTTTGAGGTGTTCTGTAACAAGCCTTTGAATGTTGTAACTGGCTCATATTATGCGGCTGGCATACTTAACCGCCTGGAAGCTTCTTTTCTTAAGGAAGAGGATAATCCTCTTTTGATGGCTGAATTGAGAATGCTATGGTTTCTAATAAACCATAGACATCATAGGTATTATGCAATGCACACCCGCTCTCGCAGTGGCCCTTCCAGGACCACTTGCGGAAGGCAGTAGGAGGGCCGATGCACGAGCTGTGCCGCTCACTGTGCCTAAAGCCTTGGAGCAAGCTAAATGATCACATAAATTCTTTCACCAGAGTGCAAAGGCGTTAAAACGACAACTTCAAATGACAGTGGATCAGGCCAGGAGCGTTCTTATGTCCTGCCCTGATTGCCAACAGTTGGCACCCGCGCCATCCACAGAGGGTGTTAATCCAGGAGGGGTTACTGCCAGTGAAGTACAGCCAGCGGATGTAACGCATTGTTCTGAATTGGGTAAATACGTACGTGTTTCTGTAGACGCTCATTCCAGATTTCTCGTTGCTGCTGCACACGCTGGTGAAAGAGCACGAGACGTCTGTAACATTGGTTGGCATGTTTTGCTGTTTGAGGAGTTCCACGATCTGTAAAACTAGAGGAAAGCGGAACGCACACTCGATTAGAGGAGCGATCCCCCAGCGCGCTGTAATAGAAGTGCCTGCTTTTTAACACTTTCAAAACAGTGTTAAAGAGTCTGTTTGACGACTTTTCGGTATCATTTCTGGCGACGAGGATGGGATAATCTGCCTGACCTCCCGTGGATCCCAGGATCTCTGGGACCTTGTGCCGGCACCGGGGAATTCCTGGAAGGGACCACAGCTCCTCGGACCAGCTCGGGACGCGGGTAAAATCCCATCAATGAGATAAGGCACTTTCATTGTCTGGTTGCGTTGGCACGCTGTCTGCGCGAGACGTGGGCGACAGCAGCGCGTTGGGTCTGCGCATTCGCGTCTGCGCATTTTGGTAAACTGGGTAACTTAAAAAAAGAAAGAAAGAAAAAATTAAAGAGGAAAATGAGAAAACAATAAATTAAAGAGAAAAACGAGGGAACAGCAATTTAATAAAGGTACCTTTAATGATTTTGCTGTTTGTGCCTTAGCAATTGTATAATTGTTTCTGGCTTTAGTGGTTTGTTGTTGTTGTTACTTGTGTCTTGGGGGATTTTATAGTCCAGTACTTGGGGTTCACCAATTGTCTGTTATTGTGATTGTGAAGTAGGTAGTGGACAATCGGCAGGAGGATTCGTGAGAAATCCCCCCCAGGCTGTGTTTTCTGACATTGGAAAAGGATCGTTTGCTGTTCAACAGGGCGTCAACCAGGGAGAATCTGATTGAATATTGTAATTAATGGTGGCCACTGTAAATAATATTAATATGCTGCACAGGTCTAGGTGGGTATACTTTGAGATCTGTAGTATAGTAATGTGCTACATGTAATATGTAGTAAGATATCTATTTTAAATCATATATTGCCTATTACATAAGGCATATTACACAATACATAATGTTACATATGCATTGTCTTTGTCCCCTTCAGATCCATTTGTTTTGAAAAAGAATAATCAGGGAAAGAAATGCAAACCAGTAAAAGGTTTGTTGAAGATCAGCTATTGGTGTAGAATACACAGAGAACATGAGATCAAAATTGTCCCTCGGTCAGTCCAGGGTGGGATCCTGATATCCTTATATCGGGGCACAGGCTGCATTGGTATCGCCAGTGCATTTTATACGGGATTAGACACGCTGCGCCTAAAGCTGTAAATACGCCAAAACCTTCTGAGATTAAACAGGATCGTGAGGAGTCTCCCACGGAGTTTTTACACCGTCTTAAACCGACAGCTCAGAAATATATTAATATAGATCCTGACTTGGAGAACAGAGAAATAGAATTCTTAGTTGACTGGGAGCTCATTATTCTGTGTTAAACACTATGCAGGGAATATTAAGTAGCGATTCTGTAACAGTTATGGGAGCCACAAAAATTGCGAAACACGGCCCTTTAACCTGCTGCTTAGAATGTTTGTATGTGGAGTCTGTACCTATTGATTGTGTACCATGTGTCTTCTCTTGTGCACAACGAATGGTTGAAAAAAGCTTTAATGGTGCAATGGCTGTGCAGTTACACGCTGCTATGGCTTCAATTGTTAAACAAAGAAGGGGAGATGTGGCAGGGTTGTGACATCAGGCCCGTGAGAAATTGCAAGAGTCACAGTGTGAGAACAAGCGCTGGTGGAACAACACAAGCAGCAAGGACTGTGTGGGACATGAACCATCAGGGACAGAGGGATTGGTACATCAGGGACAGAGGGATTGATACGCGGTGGGTACATCAGGGACAGAGGGATTGATGCAGGATCGGTACATCAAGGACAGAGGTCCGCGATGTTTCAAATGCAAACCTGAGTTTGTATTAAATGTCTCTCTGCATCTTAAAGAGAGTCTGTGCCTCATCTGCTACGCCCCTTTATCTGTTTCCCAAATTACGATTTAGACTGTATTTACCGTTGTAAAAACAAAGCTTTCCCCCCTTAATTTTTGTCACGTGTTGTAGTTAGAATTAATAGAGATATTGGAGCCCATCGTAGCTAAACTGGAAAAAGACAGCAGCCGTGTGTATTTTTAAATAAAGACTAAATCAAGTGTGCTAGCTCATTATCTTTAAGCGTTTTACTGTGATCACGTCTCTCCCAAGGTTTTGTGTCTGTTGTATCAAGGCCTGACACCCACGGCCACAGTGGATGAATCACCATGGGCACAACACCAGGAACCTGCCTGTTCGTGTCCAGGATATCCACTCCAGCAGACACGTTTTAATTGGTACTTGCATTATGGATTAGATGCAACAAAAATCCATACTTTCTTTTGTCCTTTGCTATAGAGGAGGGAGTTGAACTTTTCTATAGCAGATTCAATCACTTGTTGTAAAGCAATGAAATAAATAACTTAGGCTTTTTCTATGAATAAACAACATTTAATTCAATTCCTTAATTGTATTCCTTAAACACTTGTTCGTTAGACCATAAGCAAAACAGCGCTGGGTGTTAGTTCGTTAGTAGGCCCTTATTATGTGGTTGGTTAACCCTGAAAATGTTAGCTCCCTCTATCAATATAACCTCATAAACAAGTTTCAAAATTTTTATGTAGAACTTACCCACCTTTTCCTTTTTGCAGGTTCAGAGCCCGAGCCTCATTTGGTTGTATCTGTAAACATCAAACGTCTCAGCACAAATCACAACTGCATTTCTCACAGACAGAAGTGCCTGATCTCCACAGCTTGCCTGACAGTGCAGAGAGCAGGAAGTGCGGTGAGTCCTGGGCCTTTGGGGACATTTCACCCTGTTTTGTGTCCCAGTCCCTCCCTGCTCCCTCCTCTTTCCTGCTGTGCCCTTCTTCCTCTTCATCTCTTCTCCCTCTGGCCCTCTGCTCCTTCCTCACCTATTTCCCCACCTTTCTGAATCTCTGTGCAGGGTTTCTCGTATCTCCCTCTCCGTCTCCACCCCTCTGCGTTCTCATCATCCTTGGTTTCTCTTTGTCGTCATTCTTGTCTGTTATTCTGTCCCGCTCCGTGCCCCATCATTTCTCACTGTATCCCTCTGTCCTGCTCCCTGCGCCTATTCCTGCCCCTCTTCTTTTTTACTCCCTCTTCCTCTTGCTGCCCACCCCAGGATTTTTTCCCAATCTCTATCCTGCCCCAACCCTTATTGTTCTTTCTCTCTCCTGCTCCCTCTCTGTCTTTCTGCCTGTCTGCCCTTTCCCTGCTGCTTCTTTCTCCATCTCTGTCCAGATTACTGCCCCTTTTCCTTCTTGATGTCTTTCTGTCCTGTTTGTCTTTCTGTCTTCCTTGCCTGTTCCCAGCCCCATCCCCTCTCGCTGTATCTTCCCTGTCCAGCTGGCTCTGCCTTTCCTTTGTCTTCTCATCCTTTTTCCTGCTCCTCAGCCCTCTTTTCCTCTTCCTCCAGCTCATTGCTGCATGTTTTCCCTTTCCAGTCTCTTCATTTTGATCTAAACTTTGCTTTGTTTCTCAGTCCCTTTGTTCTCTTCCCTTCCTGTTGCCTCTCAGTGGGCAGTGACGACCTGGTTCAGAGACAGCACGGCGACCACATCCCAGGTCGCTCGGTCCATCAGCACACAGACGCCACTGTGGTGGAAAGCAAATGGCGTTTATTAACAAGTAACACAGCGTTATATACCTTAGGTTTGCAACGTCACGTCCATCTGCTTGCCTCACATACTCCTACCTACCTAGGGAGGGGCTACTATCTTTCTGTACAGCGCGAGATCTTCCGGCCTCCAGACCCTAACTACCTACAGGTATGCGTCACAACCCCCCCTGGACACCGTTTGTGTCACAAACGCCCCTGGACAGGGTGTGTCTCACAAACCCCATTGGACAGCATGTGTCACAACCCCCCCTGGAAACTGTGTGTGTCACAAACACCCCTGGACAACGTGTATGTCACAAACGCCCCTAGATAGGGTGTGTGTCACAAACCCCATTGGACAGGGTGTGTGTCACAAACCCCATTGGACAGCATGTGTCACAAGGCCCCCTGGAAACTATATGTGTCCAAAATATCCCTGGACAGCGTGTGTGTCACGAACCCCGTGGGACAGCGTGTGTGTCACGAACCCCATTGGACAGTGTGTGTGTCCCAAACCCCGTTGGACAGCTTGTGTGTCACAAACACCCTTAGACAGGGTGTGTGTCACAAACCCCATTGGAAAGGGTGTGTGTGACAAACACCCCTGGACAGTGTGTGTGTCACAAACGCCCCTGGACAGGGTGTTTGTCACATACCCCATTGGACAGTGTGCATGTCACAAACCTCATTGAACAACGTGTGAGTCACAAAGCCCATTGGACACGGCGTGTGTGTCACAAACCCCATTGGACAGCGTGTGTGTCATAAACACCATTGGACAGGGTGTGTGTCACAAACACCCCTGAACAGAATGCATGTCACAAACCCCATTGCAAAGTGTGTGTGTCACAAACCCCATTGGACAGCATGTATGTCACAAACCCCCTTGGACAGTGTTTGTGTCAAAAACTCCCTTGGACAGCGTGTGTGTCACAAACCCCTTTGGACAGTGTGTGTGTAACAAATGTCCCTGGACAAGGTGTGTGTTAGAAACCGCGGTGGAGTTTGTGTGTGTCACAAACCCCATTGGACAGCCTGTGTGTCACAAGCACCCCATTGTACAACGTTTGTGTCAGTAACGTCCCTGGACACAGTGTGTGTCACAAGCCCCATTGGACAGTGTGTGTGTCGAAAAACTGGTTGGACAGCGTGTGTGTCACAAACCCCATTGGACCTGGTGTGTGTCAAAAACCGCATTGGACCTGGTGTGTGTCAAAAACCCCCTTGGACAGCGTGTGTGTCACAAACCCCCTTGGACAGCGTGTGTGTCAAAAACCCCCTTGGACAGCGTGTGTGTCAGAAACCCCTTTGGACAGTGTGTGTGTAACAAACGTCCCTGGACAAGGTGTGTGTTACAAACCGCAGTGGAGTTTGTGTGTGTCACAAACCCCATTGGACATGGTGTGTGTCACAAACCCCATTGGACAGCGTGTTTCACAACCAACACTGTACAGTGTGTTTTTCACAAACACCCCTGGACACCATTTGTGTTACAATCACCCTTGAACAGGGAGTGTGTCACATAGCCCATTGGAGAGTGTGTGTGTCACAAACCCCATTGTACAGCATGTATGTCACAAACCCCCTTGGACAGTGTGTGTGTCAAAAACACCCTTGGACAGCGTGTGTGTCACAAACCCCTTTGGACAGTGTGTGTGTAACAAACGTCCCTGGACAAGGTTTGCGTTTCAAACCGCGGTGGAGTTTGTGTGTGTCACAAACCCCATTGCACACTGTGTGTGTCACAAACCCCATTGGACAGCCTGTGTGTCACAAACACCCCATTGTACAACGTTTGTGTCAGTAACGTCCCTGGACACAGTGTGTGTCACAAGCCCCATTGGACAGTGTGTGTGTCGAAAAACTGGTTGGACAGCGTGTGTGTCACAAACCCCATTGGACATGGTGTGTGTCAAAAACCCCATTGGACCTGGTGTGTGTCACAAACCCCCTTGGACAGCGTGTGTGTCAAAAACCCCCTTGGACAGCGTGTGTGTCACAAACCCCCCTGGACAGCGTGTGTGTAACAAATGTCCCTGGACAAGGTGTGTGTTACAAACCGCAGTGGAGTTTGTGTGTGTCACAAACCCCATTGGACATGGTGTGTGTCACAAACCCCATTGGACAGCGTGTTTCACAACCAACCCTGTACAGTGTGTTTTTCACAAACACCCCTGGACACCATTTGTGTTACAATCACCCTTGGACAGGGAGTGTGTCACATAGCCCATTGGAGAGTGTGTGTGTCACAAACCCCATTGGACAGGGTGTGTGTCACAAACACCCCTGGACAGGGTTTGTGTTACAAACCACATTGGAGAGTGTGTGTGTCACAAACTCTATTGCACAGCGTGTGTGTCACAAACGCCCCTGGACAGCATGTGTGTCACAAACCCCATTGGACAGCGTCTGTGTCACAAACCCCATTGGACAGCCTGTGTGTCACAAACACACCTGGACACCGTTTGTGTCACAAACGTTTCTGGACAGGGTTTGTGTCACAAACCCCATTGGACAGCATATGTGTCACAAACCCCATTGGACAGTGTGTGGTCCCTAATCCCCATTGGACAGGGTGTGTGTCACAAACCCCATTGGACAGGGTGTGTGTCACAAACGCCCCTGGACAGGGTGTGTGTCACAAACGCCCCTGGACAGCGTATGTGTCACAAACCCCATTGCACTGCGTGTGTGTCACAAACACCCCTGGACACCGTTTGTGTCACAAACGTTTCTGGACAGAATGTGTGTCACAAACGCCATTGGACAGGGTTTGTGTCACAAACCCCATTGGACAGCGTGTTTGTCACAAACACCCCTGGACACCATTTGTGTTACAATCGCCCTTGGACAGGGAGTGTGTCACATACCCCATTGGAGAGTGTGTGTGTCACAAACCCCATTGGACAGAGTGTGTGTCACAAACACCCCTGGACAGGGTTTGTGTTACAAACCACATTGGAGAGTGTGTGTGTGACAAACTCTATTGCACAGCGTGTCTGTCACAAACCTTATTGGACAGCCCGTGTGTCACAAACCCCATTGGAATGCGTTTGTCACAACCCCCACTGGAATTTATCTGTGTCAAAACCAGCCCTGGACAGCGTGTGTGTCACAAACGCCCCTGGACAGGGTGTGTCACAACCTCCATTGGACAGCGTGTGTGTCACAAACCCCATTGGACAGTGTGTGAATCAGAAACCTCATTGGACAGAGTGTTTGTCACAAAGACCCCTGGACACCGTTTGTGTCACAAACGGCCCTGGACAGCGTGTCTGTTACAAACCTTATTGGACAGCCCGTGTGTCACAAACCCCATTGGACAGCGTGTGTTAAAAACCCACCCTGACAGCATTGTTGTCACAAACCCCATTGGACAGTGTGTGTGTCACAAACCTCATTGGACAGTGTGTGTGTCACAAACGCCCCTGGACACTGTGTGTGTTACAAACACCCCTGGACAATGTGTGTGTCTACAAACGCCCCTGGACAGCTTGTGTATCACAAACCCATTGGACAACGTGAGTGTCACCAACCCCATTGGACAGTGTGTGTGTCACAAACCCCCATGGACAG
Organism: Nesoenas mayeri; assembly: GCF_963082525.1. NCBI lineage: Eukaryota > Metazoa > Chordata > Aves > Columbiformes > Columbidae > Nesoenas > Nesoenas mayeri. Next base: position 1,156,555 of record NC_137571.1, read on the forward strand.
TGTGTGTGTCACAAACGCCATTGAACAGAGTGTGTCACAAAGCCCATTGGACACTGTGTGTGGTACAAACACCATTGGACAGTGTATGTGTCACAAACCCCATTGGAGTGCGTTTGTCACAACCCCCACTGGAATCTATGTGTGTCAAAAACAGCCCTGGACAGCGTGTGTGTCACAAACTTGATTGGAAGGATTTTGTGTGACAAACACCCCTGGACACCGTTTGTGTCACAATCGCCCCTGGACAGGGTGTGTCACAAACTCCATTGGACGGCATGTGTGTTACAAACCTCATTGGGCAGTGTGTGAGTCACAAACCTCATTGGACAGAGTGTTTGTCACAAACACCCCTGGACACCGTTTGTGTCACACACGGCCCTGGACAGCGTGTCTGTCACAAACCTTATTGGACAGCCCGTGTGTCACAAACCCCATTGGACAGCGTGTGTGTCACAAACCTCATTGGACAGTGTGTGTGTCACAAACGCCCCTGGACACTGTGTGTGTTACAAACACCCCTGGACAATGTGTGTGTCTACAAACGCCCCTGGACAGCTTGTGTGTCACAAACCCATTGGACAACGTGAGTGTCACCAACCCCATTGGACAGCATGTGTGTCACAAACCCCCATGGACAGTGCGTGTGTGTCACAAACGCCATTGAACAGAGTGTGTCACAAACCCCATTGGACAGTGCGTGTCACAAACACCCCTGGACACTTTCCTTGTCACAAACACCCCTGGACACCATTTGTGTCACAAACGCCCCTGGACAGTTCCTCTGTCACAAACCCCATTGGACAGTGTGTGTGTCACTAACCCCATTGGACAGCCTGTGTGTCACAAACCCCATTGGCTAGCATGTGTGTCATGAACCCCATTGAACAGGGTGTATGTCACAAACCCCATTGGACAGGGTGTGTGTCACAAACACCCCTGGACAGGGTTTGTGTTACAAACCACATTGGAGAGTGTGTGTGTCACAAACCCCCATGGACAGTGCATGTGTGTCACAAACGCCATTGAACAGAGTGTGTCACAAACCCCATTGGACAGTGCATGTCACAAACACCCCTGGACACTTTTCTTGTCACAAACACCCCTGGACACCGTTTGTGTCACAAACGCCCCTGGACAGTTCCTCTGTCACAAACCCCATTGGACAGTGTGTGTCACTAACCCCATTGGACAGCCTGTGTGTCACAAACCCCATTGGCTAGCATGTGTGTCATGAACCCCATTGAACAGGGTGTATGTCACAAACCCCATTGGACAGCCTGTGTTTCACAAACCCCATTGGGCAGCGTGTGTGTCACAAACCCCATTGTACAGGATGTGTGTCACAAACCCCTGGACAGCGTGTGTGTCACAACTCCCCGTGGACAGTTTGTGAGTCACACACCTGATTTGACAGCTTGTGTGTCACAAACCCCACTGGACAGCGTGTGTGTCAGAAACACCATTGGACAGTGTATGTCAAAACCCGCCCTGGACAGTGTGTGTGTCACAAACCCCCCTGGACAAGTGTGTGTATCACTAACCCCATTGGACAGTGTGTGTGTCGCAAACCCCATTGAACACCGTGTGTGTCACAAACCCCATTGGACAGGGTGTGTGTCACAGCCCCCCCCTGGACAGTGTGTGTATCACAAAGCCCATTGGACAGTGTGTGTGGTGCAAACACCATTGGACAGTGTATGTGTCACAAATCCCATTGGAATGCATTTGTCACAACCCCCACTGGAATCTATGTGCGTCAAAAACAGCCCTGGACAGCGTGTGTGTCACAAGCTCGATTGGAAGGATTTTGTGTGACAAACACCCCTGGACACCGTTTGTGTCACAATCGCCCCTGGACAGGGTGTGTCACAAACTCCATTGGACGGCGTGTGTGTTACAAACCCCATTGGACAGTGTGTGAGTCACAAACCTCATTGGACAGAGTGTTTGTCACAAACACCCCTGGACACCATTTGTATCACAAACACCCCTGGACACCGTTTGTGTCACACACGGCCCTGGACAGCGTGTTTGTCACAAACCTTATTGGACAGCCCGTGTGTCACAAACCCCATTGGACAGCGTGTGTTAAAAACCCACCCTGACAGCATTGTTGTCACAAACCCCATTGGACAGTGTGTGTGTCACAAACCTCATTGGACAGTGTGTGTGTCACAAACGCCCCTGGACACTGTGTGTGTTACAAACACCCCTGGACGATGCGTGTGTCTACAAACGCCCCTGGACAGCTTGTGTGTCACAAACCCATTGGACAACGTGAGTGTCACCAACCCTATTGGACAGCGTGTGTGTCACAAACCCCCATGGACAGTGTGTGTGTCACAAACGCCATTGAACAGAGTGTGTCACAAACCCCATTGGACAGTGCGTGTCACAAACACCCCTGGACACTTTCCTTGTCACAAACACCCCTGGACACCGTTTATGTCACAAACGCCCCTGGACAGTTCCTCTGTCACAAACCCCATTGGACAGTGTGTGTGTCACTAACCCCATTGGACAGCCTGTGTGTCACAAACCCCATTGGCTAGCATGTGTGTCATGAACCCCATTGAACAGGATGTATGTCACAAACCCCATTGGACAGCCTGTGTTTCACAAACCCCATTGGGCAGCGTGTGTGTCACAAACCCCATTGTACAGGATGTGTGTCACAAACCCCTGGACAGCGTGGGTGTCACAACTCCCCGTGGACAGTTTGTGAGTCACAAACCTGATTTGACAGCTTGTGTGTCACAAACCCCACTGGACAGCGTGTGTGTCAGAAACACCATTGGACAGTGTATGTCAAAACCCGCCCTGGACAGTGTGTGTGTCACAAACCCCCCTGGACAGTGTGTGTGTCACTAACCCCATTGGACAGTGTGTGTGTCGCAAACCCCATTGAACAGCGTGTGTATCACAAACCCCATTGGACAGGGTGTGTGTCACAGCCCCCCCACTGGACAGTGTGTGTATCACAAAGCCCATTGGACACTGTGTGTGGTACAAACACCATTGGACAGTGTATGTGTCACAAATCCCATTGGAATGCGTTTGTCACAACCCCCACTGGAATCTATGTGTGTCAAAAACAGCCCTGGACAGCGTGTGTGTCACAAACTCAATTGGAAGGATTTTGTGTGACAAACACCCCTGGACATCGTTTGTGTCACAATCGCCCCTGGACAGGGTGTGTCACAAACTCCATTGGACGGCATGTGTGTTACAAACCCCATTGGACAGTGTGTGAGTCACAAACCTCATTGGACAGAGTGTTTGTCACAAACAACCCTGGACACCATTTGTGTCACAAACACCCCTGGACACCATTTGTGTCACACACGGCCCTGGACAGCGTCACAAACCTTATTGGACAGCCCGTGTGTCACAAACCCCATTGGTCAGGGTGTGTGTCACAAACCCCATTGGACTGGGTGTGTGTCACAAACACAACTGGACACCGTGTGTGTCAGAAACGCCCCTGGACAGGGTGTCTGTCACAAGCACAATTGGAGAGTGTGTGTGTCACAAACTCCATTGGAGAGTGTGTGTGTCACAAACGCCACCAGACAGCATGTGGGTCACAAACAACATTGGAGAGTGTGTGTGTCACAAACCCCACTAGACAGCATGTGTGTCACAAACCCCATTAGACAGTGTGTGTCACACCGCCCCCTGGAAAATGTGTGGAATGACAAACCCCATTGGACAGGGTTTGTGTCACAAACCCCTGGACAGTTTGTCTGTCACAAACCCCAGTTGGCAGCGTGTTTGTCACAAACTCCATTGGACAGCGTGTGTGTCACAAACACCATTGGACAGCGTGTGTCACAAACCCCCTTGGAGAGTGTGTGTTTCACATACCCCATTGGACAGGGTGTGTGTCCCAAACCCCATTGGACAGCGTGTGTCACGAACCCTATTGGACAGTGTGTGTGTCACAAAGCTCATAAACAGTGTCCGTGCCACAAAACCAATTGGACAGCGTGTGTGTCACAAAGCCCATGGGTCAGCCTGTGGGTCACAAACACCGTTGGACTGTGTATGTGTCAAAAACCCCATTAGATAGAGTATGTGTCATAAAAGCCATCGGACAGCTTGTGTCACACCCCCCCCCGGACAGCATGTGTGTCACAAACTCCCCTGTACACCGTGTGTATCACAAACGCCCGTGGACAGTATGTGTGTATCAAAGCCCATGGGACAGTGTGTGTGTCACAAACCCCATTGGAGAATGTGTGTGCCACAAAGCCCATTGGACAGCCTGTGTGTCACAAAACCCCCTGGAGACTGTGTGTGTCACAAAGACCATTGGACACCATGTGTGTTCACAAACCCCCTGGACACTGTGTGTGTCACAAACCCCATTGGACAGCGTGTGTCACAACCCCACCTGGACAGTGTGTGTGTCACAAACCCCTTTTGACAGTGTGTGTGTCACAAACCCACCTGGACAGCGTGTGTGTCACAAACCCCAAAGGACAGTGTCTGTGTCAAACCCCCATGGACGGTGTGTGTGTGAGAACTACCCTTGGACAGTGTCTGTGTCACAAACCCCGCTGGACAGTGTGTGTGTCACTTAGCCCTTTGGACAGTGTGTGTGTCACAAACCCCATTGGACAGCGTGTGTGTCACAAACCCCATTGGACAGTTTGTGTCACAACTCCCCCTGGACATTGTGTGTATCACAAACACCCCTGGACAGTGTGTGTGTCACAAACCCCATTGGACAGTGTGTGTGTCACAAACCCCATTGGACAGTGTGTGTCAAAACCCCCCCTTGACATTGTGTGTATCACAAACACCCCTGGACAGTGTGTGTGTCACAAACCCCATTGGACAGCGTGTGTGTTCACAAACCCCATTGGACAGCATGTGAGTCACAAACAGCATTGGACTCCGTGTGTGTCACAAAACTCTCCTGGACAGTGTGTGTGTCACAAACCCCACTGGACACACAGATGACTACAGTAAAAAACCAACACTGAAGGTATGCAGGTCTTTATTTCTTCTAGTTGAGGGGATCAATAAGAGATTTAGCTGCTTGCACTGTTTTTGTTACTCACACACTGATGATCTAGTATAGAAACTACAAACCTCACAAGAAGCAGACCCAGAACCTCATTTAAGTGCCCTAAGGTCAAATTAAGAAGTCATTTAGCTGGTTTTCTCAGTGACCCCCCTGCTCTGAGGTTCCTCCTTGCACAGTGACTATCAACACCAGAAGGAAAATTTACTTTAGACATTAGACAGCGTGTGTGTAAGAAATCCCATTGCACAGCGTGTGTGTCACAATCCCCCTGGAAACTGTGCGTGTCACAAACACCCCTGGACAGGGTGTGTGTAAAAATCCCATTGGACTGCATGTGTGTCACAAACCCCTTTGGACAGCGTGTGTGTTACAATCCACCTGGAAACTGGGTGTGTCACAAACACCCCTGGACAGGGTGTGTGTCACTAACGCCATTGGACAGCCTGTGTGTCACAAACCCCATTGGACAGTGTGTGTTTCACAAACCCCATTGGACACTATGTGTGTCACAAACCCCCCTGGACAGCGTGTTTGTCAGAAACCCCATTGGACAGGCTGTGTGTCACAAACTCCCCTGGACAGCATGGTTGTCAAAAACCTCATTGGACAGCGTATGTGTCACAAATACCCCTGGACAGAGTGTGTGTCACAAACCCCATTGCACAGTGTGAGGGTCACAAACACCGTTGGACTGTGTGTGTGTCACAAACCTCATTGGACAGTGTGTGTGTCAAAAACCCCATTGAACAGCATGTGTGTCACAACCCTCCCTGGACAGTGTGTATGTCACAAACTCTCCTGGACAGCGTTTGTGTTCACAAACCTCATTGGACAGCGTGTGTGTCTCAAACACCCCTAGACAGTGTGTGTGTAACAAACCCCATTGGAGAGAGTGTGTGTCACAAACCCAATTGGGTAATTTGTGTGTCACAAACCCCATTGGACAGCGTGTGTGTCACAAACCCAGTTGGACAGTGTGTGTCAAAACCCCCCTTGACAGTGTGTGTATCACAAACACCCTTGAACAGTGTGTGTGGCACAAACCCAATTGGACAATGTGTGTGTCACAAACCCTCCTGGACAGTGTGTATTACAAACCCCATTGGATATTTTATGTGTCACAGACACCGTTGGACTCTGTGTGTGTCACAAACCCCATTAGACAGAGTGTGTGTCACAAAAGCCATTGGACAGCTTATGTCACACCCCTCCCTGGACAGCGTGTGTGTCACAAACCCCATTGGACAGTATGTGTGTCAAACATCGAATGTACACCGTGTGTGTCACAAACCCCATTGTACAATGAGTCTGTCTCAAACCCCTGTGGCCATTGTGTGTGTCAAAACACCACTGGACAGTGTGCGTGTCACAAACCCCATTGGACTGTGTGTGTGTCACAAACTCCATTGGACAGAGTGTGTGTCACAAACCCAATTGGACAGTGTGTGTGTCACAAACCCCATTGGACAGCCTGTGTGTCACAAACCCCATTGGACAGCGCGTGTGTCACAAACCCAGTTGGACAGTGTGTGTGAAAACCCCCCTTGACAGTGTGTGTATCACAAACACCCTTGGACAGTGTGTGTGGCACAAACCCAATTGGACAATGTGTGTGTCACAGACCCCCTTAGACAGTGTGTGTGTCACAAACACCATTGTACTCTGTGTGTGTCACAAACCCTCCTGGACAGTGTGTGTGTCACCAACCCCATTGGACAGCGTGTGTGTCACAAACCCCATCGGACAAAGTATGTGTCACGAATCCCATAGGGCAGTGTGTGTGACACCAACCTCATTGGACAGTGTATGTGTCAGAAACCCCTTTGAACAACGTATGTGTCACAAACCCCATAGGACAGTGTGTGTGACACAAACACCAGTGGACATTGTGTGTGTCACAAACCCGATTAGACAGTGTGTGTGTCACAAACCCCTCTGGACAGCGTGTTTGTCAGAAACCCCATTGGACAGCGTGTGTCACAACCCCACCTGGACAGCATGTGTGTCACAAACCCACCTGGACAGCGTATGTGTCACATACCCCGCTGGATAGTGTGTGTGTCATTTAGCCCTTTGGACAGTGTGTGGTTCACCAGCCCCATTGGACAGTGTGTGTGTCACAAACCCCATTGGACAGTTTGTGTCACAACCCCCCCTGGACATTGTGTGTATCACAAACACCCCTGGACAGTGTGTGTGTCACAAACCCCATTGGACAGCGTGTGTGTCTCAAACACCCCTGGACAGTGTGTGTGTAACAAACCCCATTGGAGAGAGTGTGTGTCACAAACCCAATTGGATAGTGTGTGTGTCACAAACCCCATTGGACAGCGTGTGTGTCACAAACCCAGTTGGACAGTGTGTGTCAAAACCCCCCTTGACAGTGTGAGTATCACAAACACCCTTGAACAGTGTGTGTGGCACAAACCCCATTGGACAATGTGTGTGTCACAAACCCTCCTGGACAGTGTGTATTACAAACCCCATTGGATATTTTATGTGTCACAAACACCGTTGGACTGTGTGTGTGTCACAAACCCCATTAGACAGAGTGTGTGTCACAAAAGCCATTGGACAGCTTATGTCACACCCCTCCCTGGACAGCGTGTGTGTCACAAACCCCATTGGACAGTATGTGTGTCAAACATCGAATGTACACCGTGTGTGTCACAAACCCCATTGTACAATGAGTCTGTCTCAAACCCCTGTGGCCATTGTGTGTGTCAAAACACCACTGGACAGTGTGCGTGTCACAAACCCCATTGGACTGTGTGTGTGTCACAAATCCCATTGGACAGAGTGTGTGTCACAAACCCAATTGAACAGTGTGTGTGTCACAAACCCCATTGGACTGTGTGTGTGTCACAAACCCCATTGGACAGCGCGTGTGTCACAAACCCAGTTGGACAGTGTGTGTGAAAACCCCCCTTGACAGTGTGTGCATCACAAACACCCTTGGACAGTGTGTGTGGCACAAACCCAATTGGACAATGTGTGTGTCACAGACCCCCTTAGACAGTGTGTGTGTCACAAACACCATTGTACTCTGTGTGTGTCACAAACCCTCCTGGACAGTGTGTGTGTCACCAACCCCATTGGACAGCGTGTGTGTCACAAACCCCATCGGACAAAGTATGTGTCACGAATCCCATAGGACAGTGTGTGTGACACCAACCTCATTGGACAGTGTGTGTGTCAGAAACCCCTTTGAACAACGTGTGTGTCACAAACCCCATAAGACAGTGTGTGTGACACAAACACCAGTGGACATTGTGTGTGTCACAAACCCGATTAGACAGTGTGTGTGTCACAAACCCCTCTGGACAGCGTGTGTGTCACAAACCCCATTGGACAGCGTGTGTCACAACCCCACCTGGACAGCATGTGTGTCACAAACCCACCTGGACAGCGTGTGTGTCACAAACCCCGCTGGATAGTGTGTGTGTCATTTAGCCCTTTGGACAGTGTGTGGTTCACCAGCCCCATTGGACAGTGTGTGTATCACAAACCCCATTGGACAGCGTGTGTGTCACAAACCCCATTGGACAGTTTGTGTCACAACCCCCCCATGGACATTGTGTGTATCACAAACACCCCTGGACAGTGTGTGTGTCACAAACCCCATTGGACAGTGTGTGTGTCACAAACCCCATTGGACAGCGTGTGTCACAACCCCACCTGGACAGCATGTGTGTCACAAACCCACCTGGACAGCGTGTGTGTCACAAACCCCGCTGGATAGTGTTTGTGTCATTTAGCCCTTTGGACAGTGTGTGGTTCACCAGCCCCATTGGACAGTGTGTGTATCACAAACCCCATTGGACTCTGTGTGTGTCACAAACCCTCCTGGACAGTGTGTGTGTCACAAACCCCACTGGACACACAGATGACTACAGTAAAAAACCAACACTGAAGGTATGCAGGTCTTTATTTCTTCTAGTTGAGGGGATCAATAAGAGATTTAGCCTCTTGCACTGTTTTTGTTACTCACACACTGATGATCTAGTATAGAAGCTACAAACCTCACAAGAAGCAGACCCAGAACCTCATTTAAGTGCCCTAAGGTCAAATTAAGAAGTCATTTAGCTGGTTTTCTCAGTGACCCCCCTGCTCTGAGGTTCCTCCTTGCACAGTGACTATCAACGCCAGAAGGAAAATTTACTTTAATCCCGCACACAGGTGAATTTTGGGTTTTTAAGTTTCTGTCCTTAAATGAATGATGTATTTCTCTCTTATATGGTTAAGTAAAGGTTCACAAAAAAACCGCATTTCTTTGCTGGACTTTTGTTTCTTTTCAGTGGCAAAATTTGTCACTGTACAAATATTGGATCAGATGGCAACTAAAATATCATGAAGTTAGTTGACATTCCTCCAATACCCATCTATATAAACAGATTGTTATCAGTTACTAAAATGGTTAAAAATCAGTCTTACTGCTCATCAGTTGTTATTAATGAGAAAACTGTTTTACATAACTGACCTGAAATGCAGATGAATCCAGAAGGAAAAAAAGCCTCGTTGTAGGAAGACAAGTTATCTGTTTGGGCATAAACTGCATAAATGGACGTATGAGAACAAGAGCATTCCACATAGTCTGATGTGTCTTCAACCACTTTGCAGAACCCGCTGTCGGACAGCCAGCTGCAAAACAAAATGTTCACAAAGCTGGAAATCGACTTGTCTAATTCACACGGTAAACAGGCTTGAAAATTGTTGTATCTCTGAAAACACCGGGTTTTCTAAACTACTGCATAAATTTATCTTCATCTATTGCACATCTTTCACGTGCAGTTTTTAGAATAGCATATTTACATGAAATTAAAACAGCTTTTAAAAAAATATATTATTAAAAAAATATAATTATATAGTAATGAACTTTGTTTTTCTGCTAGAAAGTTTTTGTGGCCATGTTTTAAAACTTACACAAGATTCACAGTCCCATCTGAATTTTTAAATAGTGTGTTGCTTATACTTGCACAGTGCTTTAGCCCATTCTGAAGAACACTTGCTGTTTGCTGTTTTGAAACTAAAATACATGTTCTCCTTCAGTATTGCTGAAAATTTTGGAAAAGGATACTACAGGTGACATCCTAAGCCATTTCTAGTGGAAACCACATTGTTCTGTGATACAATGTCTAGATAAAAGGAGAGTATGCAGGTAAATTCTGCTGCATCTCCTTCCTGAATAGTTTATATCAGTGACAGACTGATATAATCCAGACCATCTAATGAAATCATATCTGAACTAACTAGTTGTCTGCAGGATATAGAATGGAACTCTCTCTAATTTCATTTATACTGTGTGAACAGGAAAGAAATAGGCAAATCAAATAATAGGGCATTGAAGGGAATACACAGAAAACTTTAGCACATCGCTTGCAATGGTGTGAGTAGCAATAAGAATGGAAAATGATCAGCAGTTCACCACTTCTGAAAACCAGGATGCATCAAGTCAAGCTAGCAGCAGCAATATTAAAAACTACCAGGAGATGGCTTTTCTGTCAAAAAGTAAGAGCCCTACAGAGATCATCGTCAAAAGTTATGCCAAAATTCTGGATATTAGCAAATAAGGAATATTCTGTTTCAGTGACTTGAAGCAATACCAGAGACGCAGGTTTAATTCTTTGTAAGAATGGACTCAAAATGTTGTCTGATAACAACTGTAAAGAGTACAAAAGACGCTAATATTAATGAAGTGATGCCATTCTGGAATTTATGGCCTCTCAGCATTGCCCAACACATCATTACGTAAACTAAACAGTACTGCAATGAAAAAAATCAATAGTAGAAGTCTGAGAAATCTCTAAGTTAGAATAACTACACATTTTATTATACAGAATGTTTTACGTGCTGGTACAAAGGCCAGAAAAGTTAAGGGGAAAAGATGGATAAGAAATAGATCAATTTCGTACTTGCAGGCAATCTGATCGGACTTGATGGGATTTTATACAAATACACATGGTAGAAACTGGAAAACTAAACAGATTAATAAAACAACCTTTCAGCAGCTTGGCTCCAGAGGAGACATAGAGACTTTTGTGGAACAATCCGACTTCCTGTAGCATAAATCCGATAAACAACTTCATTGTTATCTTTCAAAGGGTATGAACTCCGACCCTTCAATCTCATAGAAAAAACCTGAAACAATACACACAACATAAACACAAACTTAATATTAAAATTCAACAGTCAGTGCTCATTTTAATCACAAACACACTAAAACGCTCACATCATTTTAAAGATATTTAAGATGATTCGAGTAATGGGCAAGACTGCTTGAAGGAAAAGGGGCCCAAGAGGGCTGGATTGCATTCAGAGATTGCTTCTTCCACGCTCAGGATCAGAGCATCCCCACACGTAGGAAGTCAAGGAAGGGAGCCAGGAGGCCTGCGTGGTTGAATAGGGATCTATTGGGTATGCTCAAGCAGAAGAGGAGAGTTTACAGGTCATGGAAGCAGGGGCTGGCCACTTGGGAAGAATATAAGGCTGCTGTTAGAGGATGTAGGAAGGCAGCTAGGATAGCCAAGGCCTCCTTAGAATTACAGCTGGCGAGAGGGGTCAAGGACAGCAAAAAGAACTTTTTCAAATACATAGCGGATAAAACTAATACCAGAGACAATGTAGGCCCACTGAGGAATGGGGTGGGTGCCCTGGTGGCGGAAGATACAGAGAAGGCAGAATTACTGAATGCCTTCTTTGTCTCTGTCTACTCTGCCGGAGGCTGTCCTGGGGAGCCCTGTACCCCTGAGACCCCAGATGAAGCCAGGTCAATGGAGGAGCTTGCTTTAGTTGATGAGGACTGGGTTAAGGAGCAATTAAATAGTCTGGACATCCATAAATCCATGGGTCCAGATGGGATGCATCCGCGGGTGCTGAGGGAGCTGGCTGAAGTCATTGCTGGACCGCTCTCCATCATCTTTGCCAAGTCTTGGGAAACGGGAGAGGTGCCCGAGGATTGGAGGAAAGCAAATGTCACTCCAATCTTCAAAAAGGGCAAGAAGGAGGACCCGGGTAACTATAGACCGGTCAGCCTCACCTCTGTCCCTGGGAAAGTAATGGAACAACTTATCCTTGGTGCTATCTCAAGGCATATCAAGGATAAGAAAGTTATTAGGGGCAGTCAGCATGGCTTTACCAAGGGTAAGTCATGCTTGACCAACCTCATAGCCTTTTATGAGAATGTTACAAGGTGGATGGATGATGGCAGAGCCGTGGATGTGGTCTACCTTGACTTCAGTAAAGCCTTTGACACAGTCTCCCACAGCATCCTAGTTGCTAAGTTGCGGAGGTGTGGTCTAGACAATAGAGTAGTGAGGTGGGTTACAAACTGGCTTAAGGAGAGAAGCCAGAGAGTGGTAGTCAATGGTGCGGAGTCTAGTTGGAGACCAGTATCTAGTGGAGTGCCTCAGGGGTCAGTACTGGGGCCAGTATTATTCAATATATTCATTAACGACTTAGACGAGGGAATAGAGTGTACTATCAGCAAGTTTGCTGATGACACTAAGCTAGGAGGAGTGGCTGACACGCCAGAAGGCTGTGCTGCCATCCAGCGAGACCTAGACAGGCTGGAGAGTTGGGCGGGGAATAACCTAATGGAATTTAACAAGGAAAAGTGTAGAGTCCTGCATCTGGGCAGGAACAACCCCAGATTCCAGTGTCGGTTGGGAAATTACATATTAGAGAGCAGTGTAGGGGAAAGGGACCTGGGGATCCTGGTGGACAACAGGATGACCATGAGCCAGCACTGTGCCCTTGTGGCCAGGAAGGCCAATGGCATCCTGGGATGTATTAGAAGGGGGGTGGTTAGTAGATCAAGAGAGGTCTTCCTTCCCCTCTACTCTGCCCTGGTGAGACCCCATCTGGAATATTGTGTCCAGTTCTGGGCCCCTCAGTTCAGGAAGGACAAGGAACTGCTGGAGAGGGTCCAGCGTAGGGCAACCAAGATGATTAAGGGAGTGGAGCACCTCCCTTATGAGGAAAGGCTGAGGGAGCTTGGTCTCTTTAGTTTGGAGAAGAGGAGACTGAGGGGTGACCTTATTAATGTTTATAAATATATAAAGGGTGAGTGCCATGAGGATGGAGCCAGGCTCTTCTCGTTGGCAAACAATGATAGGACAAGGGGCAATGGGATCAAGCTGGAACACAAGAGGTTCCACTTAAATTTGAGAAAAAACTTCTTCTCAGTAAGGGTGACAGAGCACTGGAACAGGCTGCCCAGGGAGGTTGTGGAGTCTCCTTCTCTGGAGACGTTCAAGACCCACCTGGACAAGTTCCTGTGCAACCTCACTTAGGCGTTCCTGCTCCAGCAGGGGGATTGGACTAGATGATCTTTTGAGGTCCCTTCCAATCCAGAACATACTGTGATACTGTGATACTGTGAAAAAATAAATTGCATTATCTTCAAACCTTGTTCTTCAAGGCAAGCTCTTTGTCTCCAGTAAGGAACCACTGCTGGCTGCTATATTCTGTGAACTGTACAGATTCACAGCTCTCTTCTTGAAGAGGGGATAACACAACAGAGACCTTTAACAAATGTTCAGGTACTTGAATAAAATCTCCATCTTTTCCATCAAATCTGTGTCCGTTGATTTGCTAAGGAAACCAGTTGTGAGCCATTATTGCAATGTACGGGCAGCTGTCAAGGCTATTTTTACCTCTGTTGAAGAGGAAAAGCAACAGGGCTGGTAAGTGGAACTGAACTTTCACTATGCTTCACATAATTACTCTAAAATGTATGCGTAATTAATATTTTATTCCTTCATCATTTTCGGCTTTATTACATTTAATAAAAAGACAACTTCCGTTTCTGTGAAAAAAAGGAGGGGCGGAATTATGATGTATTTTGGCTTCTCCATTTCTCCTCTGGATTTTGCTCACTATGATCTGTAAGAAAAACCATCCCATGGTAAAAGAGGTTATCATAATATTCATCTTTATAACTTGATGTAGAGAAGAGTCAATAACAAGGAGAAGCATTAAAATGGATGATCTAGCTCTTATTCCCAAGAGATGACACAAAAAACTTGCAATAAGGAATTTGAACTTTCAAGTTCTGGACACTGTTCCAGATAGCACTGTTATTTATGCCATTTACTGTCTTTTGGCTGAGATGGGCATCTTAACCCCTATAACTTATGAAATGTCACAGAAAGTTACATCTCCAAAAGAAACTGAGAAAGAAATCTAAAGCATGCTGATTTTCACCTGACGGGAAAAAAGAAAAAAGGTATTTTTTTATTCTAGATTCAACTACCAGTTTTTTAATAGGTTCACAGTGGGAGAAACCCACTGTTGAAAAGTGTTTGTGTCATAAAACTGTCATTTGTTTCTGCAGTCATCTATTTTCCCTGCCCATTAACCTGGCCATAGGTTATGATGCACTTGCAGAAAAAACTAGGAATTTGAAACTACATGTAAAAACTATGAGTTGCTTTCAGGCAATTCTAAATAATGTTCAAGTGAGCAAAACCATGTACACAGAAATTAGAGAACGCCAGTAGAAATTTTGGGTTACTTACTGTCACCTACATCTTAAAGCATAGCTCTCCATCATATAATTACGTTATTTTCTTAGCAAGATTAATTAATCCTTTTCTAAGCAATATTTAAGCTAATAGTGACTTAATACATCCCAGATCTCCTGACTTCTACTCTCAGAGCTACCCCGCATTTGTGACACCAGCTCTTAGAGCTTTGTAAGATTCCGACAGAGTGCAACACGTTTTCATACAGGTAACAAGTCCCTTTTCTAAAAAATATCATTTACATTTTTACTGTATTAGCTTTCTGGTATTTTCAAAACGTATTTTGAATTCAAGGTTACTTACCTTTCTCCCGGTGAGCCACACATTACCCCTGTCAACAGGGAAAAGGCAAATTTCCCGGTCACCGCAGCAAGCAGGCTATATCCTCGTGTGTCCTCGCATTTTGGGCTAGCCAGGGTGCAGAGTATCTCATAGAAAAGGCTTCTACTTTTATCAGTGAGTAACTGTTTCTCACCAACATCTGTCACCTAAAGGGAGGAGAAGAAATTGAACATTTTATGCACACAAGTCTGCTTGTAACATTTCCTCATAAAACAAACATTTATCCCAGTGTTCATTCTGAAAGTTCAGCATATTTTTCATTTCTTGATCACTGCGGCCAAGGCATCAGGTGCAGTCTATGTCAAAACTACACAAAGATATCCTTACTAATGTGGATTTATTAAAGAAACCATGTGGGACTTTTCATTCCTTCGCAAGTCAAAGATCGTTGCGCCCTGAGGATTCTTGATATGATTTCTGTGTCAAAATGGCAACAGTCACAAATGAATTATTCTTCATTAATATTTTTATACTGTTTTGTGTCTAAGTATTTAAACATTTTCCAGCTCCACATTTAAACACTTTCCAGATCCATTTTGCATTGCTCCACAAGTCCAGAAGAGCCAGGAAGCCACAAAACTAGTCCCAGGGTTTTCACAGAACTCAGGGCAATGCTGAAGTGCTCAGGTACTTGCCAGCCCGATTGCCAGAGATAATGCAGAGGGAAAAAAAAGGAAAAGAATATGCAGGCCTGGTTAAGACAACAGCAGAAGACTCCAGCTGGTCCTGGTAGGACTTGCTGGTGTGTTGACTGTATTCAAATGTGAAGATAAGAACAACCTATCAGAGAGCAGTGTAGGGGAAAGGGACCTGGGGGTCCTGGGGACAGCAGGATGACCATGAGCCAGCACTGGGCCCTTGTGGCCAGGAAGGCCAATGGTACCTGGGGTGGGTTAGAAGGGGGTGGTCAGTAGGTCAGAGAGGTTCTCCTGCCCCTCTGCTCTGCCCTGGGGAGACCACACCTGGAATCTTGTGTCCAGCTGTGGCCCCTCAGTTCCAGCAGGACAGGGAACTGCTGGAGGGAGTCCAGCGCAGCCACCAAGATGCTGGAGGGAGTGGAGCATCTCCCGTGTGAGGAAAGGCTGAGGGAGCTGGGGCTCTGGAGCTGGACAAGAGGACACTGAGGGGGGACTCATTCATGGGGATCAATATGGAAAGGGAGAGCGTCAGGAGGATGGAGCCAGGCTCTTCTCGGTGACAACCAATGGTAGGACAAGGGGTAATGGGCACAAAGTGGAACACAGGAGTTTTGGAGGTTCTGCTTAAATTTGAGAAGAAACTTGTTGCCGGTGAGGGTGGCAGAGCCTGGCCCAGGCTGCCCAGGGAGCTTGTGGAGTCTCCTTCTCTGCAGACATTCCAACCCGCCTGGACACCTTCCTGTGTAACCTCATCTGGGTGTTCCTGCTCCATGGGGGGATTGCACTGGATGAGCTTTCCAGGGCCCTCCAACCCCTGACATTCTGTGAATCTGTGATTCTGTGAACCCTGAGCCTCACTGCCTTGTGCCAGGGCTAAAACCAACAAAGATATGCCCTGAGAATCAAGAAATCGTAACAAGCTCTGTGAAAGCGTGACACCAAAGGGAAAATGTGGCACAGCACAAAACATCGTGCTATAGGTACATACACAAAATCAATACCAGTTGTTCTTTTCAACCTATTTGATTGTTGATTGCCGGCCACCATCCTAACTTGTAGCAGGCAAACGTCTTCCATGACTGGGACTTCACAGCTTCTATTTTTACCTTTGTCTGTGTCCCTGGGTCCCTGGGTCCCTGCTGTGGATGCTGTCCTTGATCTTATCACAGGCCTGGGTGTTATTTTACTCTTATTAAAGTCATTGGTCATTCAAGAAAGAGCAGGAAAGCTTTACCTTATCTATTATATGCATCACAGCAGTAAGCTGCTCTTCTGTGGTTTCTGTAGCCACTTTGACATTCAGATTCTGGAGGACTCTGTGTAAGATGGTGTCATCAAGAGGCTGATGGAGTTGATCAATGAGCCCCCAAACTGGCAAGGAGTCCAAATCTGACACAATGGTGACCTTAGCAATGCCATACACGTCATCTGCCCTGGCACCGCCTGTGGGATTAGAAAGTACAACCTGGAAACGCTTTGGAAATGGGTTTAAAGATCCTGTCTTTGGAGTCAGGGTCACATCCAGGAACATATTTCTCTGTCCGGGTTCAAAAGTCAATAAACCCTCAGATCTGGCAAAATCTTGCCATGCCACAGCTGGAGATACGAAGGTCCGGCCAATAGGTTCAGGTTTCCGTAGCTCCTTAAAACAAATCAGAAGAGTTTGGGGTAACATTATGATAGATACAATCGTTCAAAAACAGCTGCTGTAGAACTCCTGTTGTAAATAGGTAAAATTTAAGTGTGTAAAAAAAGAAACCCTCTTTCAAAATGCAGTTAAGAATTATATAACGATTACCTTAAATGAAATATCTCCCTGAAGTAGCAATCTTTCACCTGTAATCACTGACTACCCAGGGAAAGAATTATATATATTGTCGATAGTGTACAGGATCCCTCTCGTTCTTTTGCAAAACAAAAATCACAAAGCTTTTTCTGGGTGAACAGATGTTACAGAAACGTTAGCACATCTGTAAGGTGAATTCCAGAGGGCACAATGTAAGTTTAGGTCTGTAGCATGAAATTCCCTCGGTTCAGGGTACAGGCAGGCATTACAGATACATAAAAACTAAACAAAAGGAAAAAAATAAACCACTCTGGAAACCTGTGCCCAAATTAATATCAGTTCATGATATTTTTTAGTCCCAGTAAAGATACCTAGGAATGCTATAGGGCCTCATTTCTTCTGTGAAGTAGCACTCTTTTCACCTTCCACGAGGTCTGCAGATTCTTCATATCCTTACTGGTTTTGTCAGTTGCCATAACCCTGGTATTATATCTCGTAATATAACAAACTTTCCTTAAGTGGAAACTAACATTCTGGGCTATTATTCAAATTCAATAGTATTTCTTAATTTAGTAAGAACTGATTGTATACTGACTATTAAGCAAAGATGTTTATTTGTGAAGTACTAGACCACTTTTGAAAACATTTTGCTTTAATTACTAGAGTTTACTTATGGAATAAATCAGAATTTTTTTTTGAGTTCAGAGAACTTAGTAAATCAATGCAGTGTGTATCTCTTTCAAAATTGCTCTAGAACAAAATCACATCATCTGTGCAAATTTCAGTAAGAAGTTTCCTTTTGTTTACCCCTTCCAATCGAGAACTAGGAAATGGAGCAATAAGTGGTAATAAAAGCACCAGTGGCAAGAGCATTGTTTAAGAAACCTTTGTAGAAATGAGATAAACATCTGTTTCCTGTCTGCCACGGCTTCTTATTTTACAGGTACCAAGAGCACCAATAATTTGGTGTGTGGTCACGCACACTCATTACCTAAAAATATCCGAAGAAGGGTTGCTATATAAAAATTATAAACAGGTAAAGAAATGCTCCCTATATTTCAGCCTAAATATACACTGGACAGTAGCAATTTCTTCTCCATTTAACAGCTAAATTATAATGAACTTTTGGCTGGAAAGAATGTGAAAATTTGTTATCACGCAATTCAACAAAAATTGCACTGGTCAGCTATAAGAAATGGATGGAAATATCACGTAATCCCATGCAGTTGAAATAAATATGCATCCAATACAGCAATAGAATGCAAAGCATTTTATTGTAAAGGTTGATGGAATTACACCCCTCTTGCAGCCTGTTCCTTGACGTTGAAAGCAAGGAAGGAATCATGTTTTTGCAGTTGTGTTACTTCTGCTAAAGGAGAATCTTCATAATCTGTCAGTTAATAATGAGGTAGTCATTTAGAGATAAAAGGGTCCCAAGTTAGAAGTGTCTGATGTTACAGCTGTAAACATAACCCAAAAAATGAAAGGGGATGGTAAAATAGGCTTAAGCACGTGAGATTTTTTAATCAGATAATTTTAGTTTAGAACTTCAAGAAAATGCAATAAAATCTGATGAAAGCGCTCCTTCTCTTTTCCTCAGTGTGCTCTGTGTATTAATACATTTTCCACCTAAAACAGCAAGTGTGTTGGCATCTGAATCTTGACAGGCATACGCATAATAAAAACTTAATTTGAGAGAAAAAAGCCTCAAAAATTTGAGTGTTTCAAGAACTTTAGGACAAAGAAAGAAATGTATTTAATGCCTGCCTGCCCATTGTCTTTGAGGTAACTGAAAGGTACTATGAAACAAATCACTCTTGATAATACAAGAGTGAACAAGGCCTTTTTACTAGTGGAAAACAAACAAAATTATAATGTATGGGCCCAGCAAATGCTTGACTGCTTCCTGAAAAAAATGCTAATGACAGCCAGATTCACTTTACAGAATGAACGATTTACTAGCAAAAAAATAAGTTAAATTATAAAAACATCAACAGACGCTTTACCTGCATGCTGGAGCTGACCACTGTGGTGACCGATGTACTAGAATCTCTATGCACTTGCAGGCTGATTAAAGTTGTCTTCTTGTGAGCCACAGCAAAACGAGATCCCACAGCAAAATACACTAAACCACGAGGAGCGTCGCTTTCAAGGACGGTTATAAAAGCAAATCTGGCACTGCTGTTCAATGCAGCTCCTGTGCTTACAGCATAAAGCTCAACAAAAAAATACGTCTCAAATTCAGGTACCTGTAAAGGAGGGATGATTTTCATGTCATTATAAGACCCACTAATTATTTGTTTTTAAAAAGTTTGCATTATTTTGTATGCACAATGGATACTAACACTATAAGCATGCCTCTTGAAATGTGCAGTAAGTGCAAGGAAGTATTAATATATCCTAAAAATAATAATGTTGCAGCAATGCCACGTGCAATAATGACATCGTGAATTTTTGCATGGGACTCTACCGCAGTAAAACAGCTATTTGTAGACTACACGTATTGTTACCGTCAATTTGCCATAAGACAAGATGGTAAATGCTTTAAGAGCTCAATTTTCCAGATTATGGAGTTACACAGCTGTACATTTTGTAAGGAATTTGCTCTTTCACTTAATTTTTGCCTTATGAAAAGGCATATACCCACCTACTTACCTGTGTAAAAAACTCCATAGAAGAGTGAGTATGCAGTTTTGAATCTTCAGTTAATATTGACTGTATTTTTATATTGAACTCTGCTAACCACAGTTTTGAATAGTCTGGAAATACAGGCTATTGAATTTCAGCGTTCACATGTCAAAGAATGAGTCTAGGAATTTCTACAAACTGAATGCCTGTTTATTGAAAATAAGGTAGCAATATTAAATTACACTATGACGTGTTGCCCTACCTTTGATTTTCTATCTACACTACAGATATAACATGTTTAGAAATAGATATCCGATTCCTGAGATTCCATAAATAATTGGAAATATGGCATCCGAACCTATTAGATGCACTGAGGAAGCAGCAAACCAGCAAAAAAACCTCCATAGTTCTTTACAAGACAACAGCATTATAAAAAAAAGTTGGTAATTGAAGACGATTTCAAGTACAGATTTTTGTTCCGGGTCTGGATTTTTGGAAATTCTACTGTAATTCTAGGAAAGCAGGATCCAGCTCTTAGCAAATGAAGTCAGTGCAACTGACCAAGCAAAAACTTTCTAAAAGCTAGATGTCATACCGTACGCCATAAAAACGTAAAATATTTATTGAATGCATTTATTACTTCATCATTTCATAATGTATTTGTTGCTAATTTATAAGCTATTTTATGGAAGAAGAACTGGAAGAAGAATTAAAGAATATTTGGGGGGGCTAAACAGCATATATTTTTAATCGAGTAGTCATCAAGTAATTATTTACATGGAATGATCTTGACTAATGGATGACAGGCACAAATTCACTGTAGCGCCACAGGGAACTAACCTTCCATTAGCACCTGTTTGAGTGGCACACGCTTGTGCTTCATGTGGTATAAATGCATGTTTCTAACGCTGCCGGTCCGCTGTCATTAAATAATGGAGACACTCCTCTGGAATAAACAGGTTCAAAATCCCAGTTTGCTCAGCGAGGCCACCTGTGATCCACTCATGCATATATTTTATTTCTTGGCTCTGTAATTTAAAAATTACATCCGAAGATGCAGAAGGAAAATAGCCCTCTGAGCTAAGGGAATGCACACAGTTCCCTAGTGGGAAATAATTGTTTCCCACATCCTACATCTTGCGTTGTTTTCTAAAGTGTAGTCAGACAAACTGTAGAAAGCTTTTCATATTGTCTTTTTCCCATTCCCCAGACTTCAGCTTTGCCACTAGCCTGACGGTTCAGATAGTTTATCGGAAAATTTCAAACTCTTCACTCTGAAAGAATGACAAATATTAATCTTTCCTTTCTTAAGGGACTGTTCTAAGCACCAGGTGTTCAAACAAAATTATTGTTTCCTTTTGTTTCCAGTAAAAATTGTTACAATAAAAGCTTTTTGTTTTTTTTTTTTTTGTAGAATGAGGTGGTGTTAGTCGCAGGATATGCTTTCTATAAAACACCCTAAGAAGTCCTTTAACTGATTAAAAATTTACTGTGTGGAGGATAAGAATGCAGCAAATGAACACACATCTCACTGAGATAACTCCATTCTTTTTTGTTATGGTTCTATAAAAGATCTGCATTTTACTCTTCAAATTAAATACTCATCTTCCCAAGTTTTTAGCAGTCACCATGGACGCAGCACAAGCCTGTAAATAAACATGTATTTGCAGAGGAGCTGAGCAGATGTCAAGTTACCATCTCCAGACTGTGTCCCACACATCACTTCCTCCAGATCAGAGGGTTTTTTCAGTCTTGATAAGCTGCAATTCAACACCACAGGGCTATACACAAATGAGTAATAATTACTTACATTCTCAGGCTTTAGTTCAATGGAGATGTTGCACAACGTTTGACCTGCCATGCAGGTAGTGGATCCCACCACGGATACAAGTTCATTCTCCAAGTTCACGCCATCCTTCAGAAGGACAACAGCTGTTTTATTAAAGGTCACACGCCAAAAGATCTTCACCTCTTCAAAAGCCCGATAAGCAAATCGAGAGTATATATGTACTGAAGGAGATCACTATTGTTTTAGGAAACATAAACCACGGAGGTAACACACGTTTTCTGTTATGATTCAAAGCTTATCACCAGGGAACAAACTGCTGTAGGATGAAAACTTCTCTTTTTTAATTTAAATTCCTTCACCTGACATGTGTTTAGATCACAAAAACATCACACAGGAAGAAAATAAAGCAATTACACGGAGATAGATTATTCTCAATTTTTATTTCAGAAAACATGACATTAGCTGCATAAGAGACACTGGTTCTTGGAAGGGAGTTGCCCGTGTACCTTCCTTAATACTACAGTGACCGTTCGCCTGGAAAACCAGGTAGGATTTGTCTTTCCTCTAAGTTTAAGGAACGTGAAGTACTTGAGCATATTTGATTAAAAGTACACATCAATGTGCAACATATAGATATATAGAGATATATATATGTGCTAATTAGAAAAAATATAGTGTCTGTGTGACTGAAAACATTATCATAGTGCTGACACTCAGGTGCCTTCTTAATTGCTCATTTTAGTATTCATACCTACATTGTACTACACGGGGAGTTGAGAATTTGAATTACACCTCGAGCAGGGCAAATATTTTAACTCAAGCAAATCTTTCACACTTGTAGCCTTATAGTGTAAGTTGGAAAATACTTGTTTTTCCTGTCTCTGCTTTATCACAATAGAGTGACAGACCTAATCACATTCACAACTTAAAGCCAGTTCATCAACTTCTGAGAAGTTACTAAAGCAGCTGAAAGGCAGATTTATTTTAAAACTCTTTGATAAACTCTTCCACTAACAGCAGCTCCTGTGGTTAACAACACAGCATGTTACAACATGTGGGAAGCACATTCGAATCGGCTGTTGCCTGCACCTGTTTGGTTGCCTTGTGACAATCAGCAGCACCTCTCTGTTCTCCGAGTCTTCATCAAGTACGAGAGCGCTTTGTACTTCTGGAACAAATCCCAAAATGCCGTTCTGGAGATCACTTCCTATAGAGGAAACAGTCCATGAAAGTAAGCAAGAAAGTTAAGCTGAGACTAAATTATAACCTTCATGTGAATAACCACTAAAAAAAATTTAAAATAGGTATCAAAACAATGCTACAAAGTATCATCTGGGGACACCTTGAGAAAATTTATTATAATATTTCTGGGTTTAATTTACACTACATAGTTATCCAGAACTTTAAATGTTGGCATTTCTAAATTTTATTTTAACCAGTAGAATAAGTACTTTTGAAAGCAGATATAGTAGGGTACAGGATGAAGATGGGCTTCCAAGGACAGCTTTCTTATTCGTCCCACTCATACTCTTGTTGAACCCATTAATTTTTCCAAATTGTCACATCAGCTTTTCTTCTGCATCTTTAATTCCGTGTGTGCAAGTATGGAGCTGCACAATACTTCACTGTTCTCATGGGAATGTAAACATCTTTGGCAAAACAGCAGTGTATGGAAAAAAAATCCAGGTTTAATGAGGGGAAGCTACTGTCTTCACAGAGTCCCATTAAATCTTGTTACTAAAGGATTTCTCCTTTACAGGTAGCAATGGCTTTACTTACCAGTGCATGCTGAATGTCAATATAGAGACTGATACTTTGCACAAACCCCATTGTATGTAAAAGTGACAAAATGGCAAAAGTAAAAATCTAAAATGCCTGCAATGCTACTGGATCTACATAAAAACTACTCAAGATTAGTCTTTTCCCTTAAAGAGTAAAACAGGGCAAGAACAGAGAGAAGCATAATCTCTAAATGTATTTTGAGCTACGTTGCTAAGGGATGCGTAGTAGCTTTGTACATTAGATGCTTCCTCTGCTCTGGAAAACTCAAGATTTCACAATAGAATACCCTGCTTATCGTCAAGTAGATTGCCAATCTTTACATGAAAATTGCTATGAAAACATAGTCATGTACTGTTATTAATTTTCCCAGGGAAATAATCTTACCTGCAATAATTACTGTTGCAAAAGCAGCAAATCCCTATTCATCCTTTCCTTCTACAATCTGAGCTCCATATTCAGGATGTGAGAGGAAAACATAAAACAATTCCTGTCCTTCAGGCTCATCATCGTCAAAAATCTTTATGGACACCCTGCTTTCTCTTTGTCCATCCAGCAAAGTCAAAGAGACTGACTGTTCCTCAAAATCTTCCCCTTCCATTGCCCAAGTGAAGTTGGATCTTCCATCAACGGAAGGAAATCCTTCATAAAAGGATATGAATCTGCTCCACTTTGTGCACTCACTCCCCTAAAGGTTTTAATGGTTACTTCAACATCACCAGTAAAACCCTTGGTCCTTCTGATATGAAGTATCGCTGTGTTGGGGGTACTGTTGTTGGCATCTTCTTCAACATAAATAAACTCTGGCCCCAAACTTAGTATTCCATGAAGAATATCATTAGCGAGGATATTAACGGTTGCAACACTGAAAGCTGGATTCAGACGTGGACTCCAGGCAAGGTTCACAGGTTGAACATCCAAAATTTCCACACAAGTCAAATTTACAAAAAAAAATTCCTCAATTGCAGAGACAGAGTCATCAATTATTGATATTTCTATCACAGCGTTTGTCTGAAAATGTAAAAACATAAGCTCTCCATTGTAGATGGGTACAAAGTCCTCTAGTGGTTTGGCACTTCCTGGAATGGTCTGATATGTCAATTTAGTGAGATTACTTTGAAAACCAAACAATCTTTGGACATGTAGTGTGACTGCCCAAACATCATCTTCAACTGAAACAGACCTTGAGTTAAGAGCAAACTGGAAGATCCCCATTGGCTCAATTTCAGCTGTTGTAAAACCCGATCTGAAACAGAAAAGACACCAAAGTTGACAGAGGAAATACGAAGCGTGAAGAAAAGTAAAACATTAAAGCAGAATAATTTCCAGTGAACAATCAATGATGGCTGTAAGAAAGCGGATTAAACAAATGTCTAATAGCAGAGGGAAGAAATAGCAACCATACCAAAGCAAGATGTAACATGATTACCTGAAAAATGATTTTGTAATAATAGGATCGAACAGCCCTCCTCAGATGCAATGCACCCAAATCAGCACAGGATACAGAGTAAAGTTTAAATAAAATAAAGTCTTCCTGAGAAAATGGAGAAGCAAAGTAAAGTATGATGTTTTTCCGTTGTGGACACAATGAAAGAAGATACATTACAAATACAGCCACCCCGAGTAATACCAGTTTTATCTATAGAACAAACTTCCCATTTCAAAGGAAAACTGAGGGATAGACAGATCCTAACAGATCTACAGTTAGAGCCAGGAAGCTAGAGAATGAGAGGAAGTTATTTTAAAACTTACAGTGGGGCTTTGAAATACTAACTGCCCCCTCACAGGAATTTTTTTTCCAGATCTGAGCCCTGTGATCAATATAAACTTAAGCTCTACTTCATTCATATTAAATAGATCCCTTTCTTATTAGAAAATAAGCATAGAGGCAAAACTCTTCGTTAAATCTTGTGTCTTATACCTGTCTGCAGAACTGACCTATTATTCAGTGCTAGAGGCTATCAAATGGCACTAAAATTACAGTGATTTTGGTCAAAAAACTACACCATTTCCACCACTAAGGGAGCCAAAAGCTCTTCAAAGTCACCTTTACCCTCCCTGGGATGTCATCTTCAGTTTTCTAGGAAAGGTCATTCTCACATACTTAATGTACTTGATTCACAGGGTAAATAGGGGCTCTGAGGACACCAGTCCACAGGACAGACAAGCCCAGGAGAAGGGCTCAATCTCAGGATTTATCCATCCATTTCACTCCTGACTTCCTTCAGATTTGCCACTGTAATTGTAACATGGCGAAGCCAAAACCTTTCCCCATACGTGGTGTTACTCCATGTCCATTCTTTTTATACCACTTCTAGCTATCAATGGCTAAGGATGAATGAAAATAAAATAGCTTGAAGAACAGATAACTTATCTGAGATGGAAAACTACATTAAACGTAATGGTTTTGGTTTTTTAAAAAATAAAAAGGAGGTTTATATAAATTAGGTATTTTCAGAACATTTCTTGTTTTATTTTTCTTATTATAAATAATTTGTTATGTAAGACCTTCTAAATATGGATTTTTAGGGACACGAATGAAAACTGTTAAGAGTTGCTTTCAGTCTTCAGTTTCCCGGCTAAAACTGTTGATCTTCATTTTCTTGACTGTCTCCGTTATTCTAGGCACCTATGAAATAGACTGGAGTTGGATAAAAGCCTCAGTTCTGAACAGGTCAGATCTAGATCACTTTGTTCTCACCTGAGACAAGCTATACAAATTTATCAAAGAATGGACTACAAGTTACTAGCTGCCTAGAATAATAACAACAGGGATTTGTATAAGTTTTGTATCTGTACACAGGTCATAATTCTTATGGCATTGGTGCGACTCAAAAATACAAGCAGCATCCTTACCTCAGGCGAGCCCCACCAGACACATTGCTGTGCGCTGCTGTTAAAGTGATGGCAAATGACTCACATTTATTTAGGCTTGGAGTGGCCTGAAATGAAATCACTTTACTTTGCTCACCAGAGGAAAATGCAACAGTACCTGAAGGAAAGAGAGAGTGAGAGAGAGCAAAAGTCAAAATAATCCAATAGGAATCCTCTTTTTATCTGGCAATGCGCTAAAGTACAGACTTTAATCACAATTCCACTCCATTTAGGAAGAAGAAAACTGGATAAGGGTCTTTCCTATATGAAGCTGTCCTTCATGGCCACAGCATCGTGCCTGCCTCCCAGACATGGATCTATGAAGTTGAAGGGTTTTTTTGCTTATAAAATGAACACATCCCTTATAGCTAAAAATTAGACCATACCATTTCAATCTAATGACGCTTTATTAATAGAGAGAGCATACAGAGGTATATATAACTAAAAGGGGGTATCATCACTTCTGCAACTTTCGTAGCTGTTTCCTCAGACTGTTACTCACCAAACAGAGGAGTAATATTGCCTGACTGAGCAAAGTCGGTGATCAGGTCTGCTGGGTATCCTGAGATCCAGCTCACGATGACAGAGCCATAAACTCCTTTTCTGGTGATGACAGCCTGGCCTGTCCCTGCTATAATGTCTGTAAGTCGTAAAATCACAGATTCAAAGCCAACCTGTGGAAACATAATGGATTTTGTTATAGAAAATGGAATAAAAGTGGACAATAACATATATGAAAGAGTACTATATTTTGTAAGGTAGGCATCTTAACAGTAGTTACACATGCATATAAATATATGTATGTACATGTCTATATATGTTTGTGTATATATATATATATATAAAAAAATGCTTTCTTCACAACTCTTCAACATTTCTAAATCTTAGACTTCTGAGAATTAGATATCAGGGAAAAAAAGGAACCAGTATGAATGACATTTTGGTACTGAAAACACTGACTATAGCATTTTGTGTCTGTCATTCAAAAGGAAAACAAACCAACCTGCCCTTAATGCTCACATGCAATGGCTGTGGTACCATACAGATACACACAGGTCTAAAATAAAGTATTATTTGTCTATCCAGTGAACGTAAGTTGTTGTCACGTTACATTGTTTACAAAAACATTCCTGATAGTATGATGTACTTTTCTTTCTTTGACCAAAAAATGGGAATGAAAAGATAATTCACACATTCTAAAATGATAAGTGGATGTATGGTAGTAAACAATGTTTACAGAAAGACAATTTGAATTAAGTTCAGTTCCAAATTGAAAGACAAAACAGTGTGTCAAGAGAATTAAAATCATTACATAAAGACTTCAATAAAATTTAAGAGACAAAAACTCAGCATGCTGTTGTCTTTGCTTGCCACATAAAAAGGGAACTGTAGCACATATGCCATATTGGAACAGGTATAGTATATTTTTTCTGTCTCATACAAAGCAGACAAATGGAAAATTCCCCACTCAGTGATTAGTCAAAGGTACTGTCAACTGCACTAAAACGCAGCATGACCTCCACTTCTTTTTGCACATGAGACTGCATGCATGCTCTTATCTACTTTGGGGCTGCTGTACTTAAAGGAATAACATCGTCCAGAACTAGCTATTTTCCTCTAAGTCTCAGATCTTCCACTTCATGTAAACAAAAGTATAAGTAAATCATCATATTTATGCTATTTACATTTTATAGATGAAGAGACCTTTTCAAACTGCATTTACACATCTCTATATGAATTTGTATCAGAGAAAAGACAATATACAGCACGAGTAATAACTGGAACAGTCTTGTTGGTCATTAAATTGGTTGCAATGATGAAAACTTTAAGGAGCAAACTGAATTCTTATAGCGGCTGCCTTTTGTAATGAAGCGTACCTTCCCTCTGCGGTAGAAAATTACACTGCAGTCCGTCTACTGACCTGTGAATTGGCAGCTTCCTCAGGAACAAGCAGAATGGCTGACTTCGCTTTTCCTAATATTTTGGCACATCCTTGGCACTTGTCCCAACCAGGCTTACGTTAGTCAGTTCCAGGGTAAAATTCAAGCCCAGTACAATAAACGCCTTTGAGAGGAAGAATGCAATTAAAATGGTGGCAATGTAATTCCACTGAAAACACGATAACCACCAGTTCAAAGAGTTAAGTGGCAGAAAAATCAGCAGATTTTGTTGTTTGCATGAAAAAGCAGTGTTTTCAAGTCAAGCGTTTTGTTGATTATCTTTCTATAAAGAAACACAGTTAAAACAGCAATATTGTGATTGTAATTTACCAGCAGTTAATTGAAAGATGAGTTTATAGAGCAAGTATTGCCATTTTACTGAACTGTATCTAACATAGTGGGTCTCAGCTTGATCTTAACTCTTAGGGTTAATAAGAGTATTTGAATACATAAAATAACAAAATATTGAACTGATAGTAACACAAAGCAATGATGGAAGGAAACACTGGATATTTGAATGCATGCATAGAGTGATTTTGCAGTTATTACCTGAAAATGTGATATTTGAACCCACTTCTAGTCCATAAATAGGAAATTCATTATACCAAAACTCTCTTTTCTGCTTCTTGACAGTGGACAGTATTGAGAGTTCAGTATCTTATTCCAGCACATTTGTATTGTGATGAACACAAATGGAAACAATAGATACCACGTGACTTAAAAGGATAATACAGACCTGGTTGCTTATTGGCACTCTTTTCACTCCAAAGCTGGCACCGTCTTTTATTGTGAGGTATCCCACCTCATTCTCAGGCTCAATTAGTGCTTCTTCACAATGAGATGTGATATGGTACTCCACAATTGCTTCTCCAAATGCCCCAGCATGCCGAGTTACATTGATCTGAACATACCGACGATCCAGGTTCTTCTCTACGAGTACTGACTGCTGGTCAGAGTACAGGGCGAACACTCCATAGGGGTCATCATTTGCAAACACATTGATTTCCGAAATTCTTTTCTCTTGGTCTAAATCTGCTCCACCTTCTACTGAAATCAGCTGCACCACATAGTTCTCAACCAGTCCTGGAACATCGTCAGGTAACAGGTAGATGATTATCTCAGCTGTGCTCTCCTGGTCAGCAACGACAACAGATCCCTCTGTCCTAAGAAAGTCACCCGTGATGTCAGATTCACTACGTATTTCCCAGTAAACCTGAAATTTATTTAGAAAATGCACAAAATGAAGGCAATATCACCCACAGAGTCGGAAACTTTCACATTCATGGTTCAGTATAGATTGCATACGGAATAGGTTGGGTTTAAATGGGTAAAATACAAATTGGTTTAAGTATGCATAGAAAGAAGCACATAGACTATCTTACAAAGTGGTGTGTTGTTCTTCCAGCAGTACTGTGAATGCAAAGATTACCTTTGTATATCTTCTGGACACCTACGTAAAACTATACGGAATCTCTGAACAATTGCTTGAAATTATTTCTATTTTTACACCAAGATATCCTTGCTGTTTTTCCAGTTTCCAGAATTCCTCACAACAGAAAGGTGTGAAGAGTTCTCATTAAACACATTAGATGCTTTTTATTAATTTTTTTTTTTTTTAAATAAATGAGTACTTGTGAAAATGCTGACTGGCAAACAACTTTAGGTAAAGACAATGTAAGTGATGATTCTAAAATGTCTGATTCTTACCTTTACATATGGCTGAAAAAGAGTAAATTGTGAGGATCTCAAAGAAAGCTCACTATGAAAGTCTGGTCTCTCCTGTTCTCCCATCAAAAGCACAGGAGCAGAGGGAGAGAGAAAGCAAGACAAGCACTCCAGTGCTGGTTTTCTGTTTTTTTCACTGACCAGGGGAGACTGAATCTGACTCTACAAACCACAACTACTAGAGCTGAGCCCTTGCTAAACTCAGTCTAAAAGGCGACATTTCAAAATTTGAGAAATACGCAATTGAAAGGCACAGAATAAGATCTCCCTCCATGCATTGACATAGAGGATTATTTCAGATTATAATGTTGATTAGGAAGAGAGTGAGAATACCGTTATGTTTCCCATGGTGCCCTGGATTCGTCTGACAAACAGTGTAATACCTTGTGGCCCTTCCACTGCAGAGGGTTCTGTGAAGTTCTTCTCAGTTAACGATTCAGGAGCAAACTGTACCATTCCGTTGGGATCACCAAACTTCTGTATCTTTAAGGAAGTAATTGAATAAAAAAAAATTAAACAATCAGAAATGTAAAGTGAATAGTATTCTTGTGTGAAACATTGAGATTTTCATTGCTAGATGCTATAGGGAATGTATCAATTAGTTCTTCCTCTTGAGTTTTCTCCTCTTAAGAAGACTCAAGAGTACA
Organism: Nesoenas mayeri; assembly: GCF_963082525.1. NCBI lineage: Eukaryota > Metazoa > Chordata > Aves > Columbiformes > Columbidae > Nesoenas > Nesoenas mayeri. The sequence goes on from NC_137571.1 coordinate 1,187,262, forward strand.
TCAGTATTTAGAAGAGAGTCTGAGAGAGTCTGCTCTCTAATAGGTCATTTCCCAACTTATACTGGAACCTGGGGTTGTTCCTGCCCAGACACAAGACTCTACACTTGCCCTTGTTCTATTTTATTAAATTTCTCCCTGCCCAGCTCTCCAGCCTGTCCAGGTCTCCCAATGGCAGCACAGCTTCCAGTGTCAGCCACTCCTCTCAGCTTGGAGTCATCAGCAAACTTGCTGATCTAGTTGTCTAGGATCTAGTTCTGCTTCACCTTTCATAAGGCTCAGCCTAATAATGAAGATCTCCTGAACTTCGACTTCTTCCGAGGATGGATTTGTAGATTAATAGTTCTCAGCCCTCCTTCCCCTTCTCCAAAATAGAATGATCCGTTCACAGGGTCACCAATGTCACTATTCAGGGGAGATAAAACCTCTTCTGAATTGGGTCCCAAGATGTCCCAATTAATCTGTGGAAGATACCAGTTTCAGATTTACAGTAGTGACATATTATAACTGCCTCCCAGGTCGGGGGAAGTGACAGAGTAACACAAGCGACATAAAAATTCTTGCATCTGCTAACAAGCTACATTTAAATATGTGCTCTTTTTACAGAACACAACATATTAATAATTGATTATATGTGGGAAAATATAGAATCCTTTGGAGAAAAATAAACATTAAAAATAGAAATTCTGAAGTGCTAGTTAGCCACAATGCCATTTTATTAAATTCTAGATATTAGTTACAGAAAAGAAAATAAACTGAGGTTTCTGTAGCACGTAACAGGAAATGCACAGGCCAGTTTACTTTTCTCTTCCTTTCACAAGTTGTTTTGAAAAGCTCACCAAATAAGTATCCTGACCAGAAACATTCCCTGGCAAGTGTGATATCAAGACTGAGAACGACAAATATTTTCTGCAATAGAAGTTTTTAATGCCTCAAATCACGATTCACACTTCCTCAGGCTGATTAAAAGCTAGAATATTTTCAAAATTTCCCACAAATTAGATTGGTTTTGAAGGGGTCCTATTCAGCATCTTAAAATTATTATTTTGACACTTAATTGTTTTTCAGTTTTCTTCAATGACTTCTAGGAAAAGTCCAAGAAGACCACGGCAGTTTTCACATGAGGAGAGCAGTAGCTCATGGCCTTTAATGCCAATTTTCCAATCATTTGCCCAGACTGTGGAAGCCTTATCTTGGTTCATATTTATACTTTCACTTTGGCAGTGATACATACAGACTAAAAAAAGTCTAGAGGCCTCATAGTAAACAATTTACTGAAAATAAAAATAAATTGACCAGCTTCAGGAAGTAATTCAACTGAGTTCAATTAAATTAGCGGTGGTGCATGAAATTAACTATATTTTCAATGGGATTGGGAGATAGTTCAAAATAAAGTACACCAGACCATAATAAAAGGAGAAAAGCAGGAGGACAAAGAGAAGATCAAAAAAGTAACAATATTTTCTGTTCTTCTGCAACTATACAGAATTCACACTTAATGAAAAGCTGCAACTATCCCATAAGAAATCAGTCACAAGGAAGCCCCTGACGGCAAAAAAAGAAGATTTTTGGCCTTGTCACTGGAAAACGTTCAGTTTTTGAGAACCAGGGCCCACCTGTGTCTCCCCAAACAATTTTCCTGTCCTTTCCAGCACCAGTGACACTGTTGTCGATGTATCGGGGTTGGGAAGAGTAATTCGACTTTGGCTGAGAAATCGGATGATGCCCTGGGGGGAGTCGCTTTTGGCAATGGTGACCTGGCTCAGTAGATGGAGCCCAAGGGCTGCTCCACCAGTGGCTCCCGTCAGCTGGATTTCAAATTGCTCCGCAAATTCGCTGCATGGAAAAAAAACCAGAAAAAAAAGACCTTCTGAGACACACAAGAACAAAAAATTAAAATTATGATTTGTCATTCAACCATGCGTCCAGCTGGATCTGTTTAAAGATATACAGAAGTCATCTCTGTAAGCATACAGCAGAAGATTCCCCCCATTTGCAGAGAATGGTGATATCTGAAATAAAAATATTGTTTTATTTTCCACATGTGCTAAATTAAAAAAAAAAAAAAAAACAATCAGCAAAATATTTTATTATTCACAGCAGTACTATTAACACCCAAACTTTCTGATAATCTAGGTAAAAAGAATGTAGTTGTTTGCATAAAATTTAACAGGCACTATGAAACTCCAATAATAGCTTCTTTTCCCTCCCTTTAAATATTTCAGGGCTGCAGAAATTTGCTTTTCAATTCAAACTCTGCTGACAGGCACACTGCACGTGCTAAAAAACGGTTTCTCAGAAGTAGATTAGTGAATAAATATCTGAAAAAAATAATTACCTTTCTTCATCATCTGTGATAGAGATATAGATAAAAGTCTGGTTCTGGCCACGATAAAAAATGACAGAATCATTATGGATGATGTAGTCAGCGTTCGGAAGTGCAGAAATACTTCGAGAAAGGAAATCGGCTGTTACATCGCCATACGTTCCACGCTTTCTCACAACAGGAATCATGATTAATCCAGCATCCTCTTGAACTTCAAGAAAAATTGGGAAAAAAAAGTTATTTTATTTCAAAATTTGTGAGAGAGCCACAGGCTTATCCTCTAAACCATAGTGAAAACCTCTGGTAAACTTACCCTGTAGAAGGATATACTGTGGATCAAATTCTATGATGCCTTCTGCATTATCACTTTTTGCTATAGTGACTCGTACTGTGGAGATATTTCCTATTACTGGGGGTTGAGCTATCTGTAGATCATTTTCCTTTACGGTGAAATCAAATCCACTTGCAAGAACATAAAAAGGAATATTACATTAAAAAAAAACTCTTGCAAAAGTATTGTAATGCAAGTATGACAATTTTCAATTACCACAAATACTTTTATTTTCTGACAGTTACCACTGAAGATTTTTGGTCACACTTTTTCAAACTATATCTGCAAAACTGGCAGTTTTTTCACAGAAATGTGGATCTTTCGCTTTTTCTTTCACATTTTATCTTCTTCTTTGAGTTTCATGTGATTTGACAACTTCTATGTAATGGATGGACTTTCAGCTTTAATAAATCTGAATCAGCAAAATCTTAAAATTAATGTTGAAAGAATTTGGATTGCCATACATCCAATTTGTATTATTATTACTATTATAGCTGCCATATGAAATTTTACAGTAAAACACCTGAAATCCAGCGGTGCCTTTATGCAGGTAGGTCAGATTCCAAATACAGTTTGATCTCCTGCTTTTAATTAATTTTATCTTATAATTAATTTTATCTTGACCTTCCTTGGAGTTCCACTTTGGTAATCATCACTGAAAAGTCTTCAGGACCTTCAGGAAAGTCGTCATCATGAATTTCAACCGAAATCATTCTACTCTCCTCATGTGGTTCAAATAACAGTTCCCTTACTGTGGGGGTGAAATCAACTCCCTCCTCTGCAGTCCCATTTATTCTCTGGAAGCAAAGACGCACTTTGCCATAGGATCCCCTTGAACGCAAAACAGTGATGTTAACCTGAGGGAGAGAGGACATTTGCTTTAAAAAATGGCTTTGCTTTTCTGTTACCATTCTGAGACTGTTCTATAGGCACCTTCTCAACGGTTCTGCCAGGTGACAATTTGCTGCAGTAAGTGCAGAATACACATAATTTAACAGACAGGCATCTTTCTCAGAGTATTAAAAACACCAAAAGCCTCAGATGGACTGTGCTATGATAAATGCAGAATAAATCTCTGCCTTTTTTTTTTTTTCCTACAGTTAAGTATAAATCTACCGACAATATTGATATCTATCGATATTTTACGTAAGAAGGAATTTTAACCATATACCCATTTTTCTTCTTCTGTTGTCAGCAATATTTCTCGTGAAAATGTAAACTCTCCGTATGGAAAATCACTGGCGGCCATGGTAATATTTGCTGTGCTGCTAGATTCATTTATGAGTCCTCCATCACTGATCCCAGTTAATTCAAATGTGTAGTAATGCTTCTCCTCAGGACGGTTATCATCGACAGCCTAGGGAGAAGAACCAATTAACCATTTCCAGGTAGAGAGGTATAACTAATTTCTAATCAAGATGCTGGCTAGATAAAAGGAAGAACCTGAAAGAGCTACTGGTGTAAAATCTCTTGTACCTGTATCAGAACCACTGCTGCACACTGCCTGTCTCGCATTGTCAAGGTCCCCGACGTCTCCATAAATTCTGTGTGATGACGGGGTGTTATATTCCAATATATTATGATTTCACCAAAAATCCCTGGGCCACGTGTCAGGCTGCAGAATGCAAACACAGATTTAATCTTCTACCTTTAATATTTGATACCAGATTCAGAGATATAAAGCATAGATATTGTTGTGCACGGAAGAAATGTTACCAGCACTGTGAAGCTTGAATTTTAATCTATTAAGTCACTATTAAGATCTTTACCATAACCTCTTCAGAGCAATAACGTGTCGGCAGTTCTGATTTACTTCCCCGTGTTGGGAGGCATCTTGAGCTGTATTTTTACCCAGAGCACTTTATAGTTTCTTTGTGCATACAGCCCAAAGTTGGCAGCTGAAAACTGAGCTGTCTTTCTGCTTTTCAGGAAACAGACATGCAAAACAGAAGGGAAATGGGACTTACGGGTAGCACCCAGAGGTAATTTGGTTTTGAAGGCAGAAAGATACGAGAATAGTACTATGAGATCACTTGAGAAATGTTCTGTGTGCTGCTTGTCTAAAAAGCTAGAGGCTAATCCTACTCATGACATTGTCGGTGAACTGAAGCATGGCAAGAAATTGTCTATACCATGATCTAGTACATGTTCTAAACTGGTGCTGCACAAAGCATCCCTTTGTCTGTTGGGATTCTCAGGGCAGCATGAGAATCTGTTTTCTTGCTTCTATTTGCTGTTTCACTAAGGGAAAGTGTTGTAATACTTTTTCTCCAATTCTGTTAGAAGGTATGGTAACATTGTGATTTCTTCATCTTGTTTTCAGCTGACTGAATGCAGTGAAAGAATTGCATCTTGTTTCAACTAAGACCCAGTGCTGCTTTGGTTATGCTGATCATCGTAACAATGTACCGAATTTCAGTTCAAGCACCAATCCTGAACTGAATCCTGAAAAGCACAAAGCATCTTCAAATATAATTGACTGCCTTCCCCTATTCCTTTGATTAGAATCCTCTTTCCTTTAATGAATCTATGTTGTAAATAATTGGAAGACATATCTAAAGCTCCTCAGCAATACTGAAAAGACACCTACGTAGTATGTTCTGCCCTTCTTAAAAAACAAGCATCTAATTTTGAAAATACTTATGATTTTAGAAGTGATAATGAAATGCAGCATTCAATTAATTCTTGCCAAATGTGGAGCCTCATAGCTTTTGAAACAGAGCTGTTTTGGATAAATGAGTGATGTACTCACCTAATAAGAGCAGTCCCATTATAATTTCCTGAAGGTTCTCCAATGAGAACATGCTGGGATGAATGAGCTATCCCAACCACCCCAGAAGCTCCTTCATCATCCACAATAATGATGGTTGCAACACCTAGGAAGAGAACAAAAGCTTCTCATGGTAAAACAAAGCTAACTAGTGAGGTATTTTTTTAGCATGTTTGGTGACACAAATGGTTAAGCACCAGCTTCCCGGGGAGCCCATGGAATCCCCAACCTTGGAGATATTCAGAATTTCAGTAGACAAGGCATTCAGTGACCTGATCTCATTGTGAAGGCAATTCAACAAGGTGACCCCCCTAGATGGTCTCTTACAAACGAAATTATTCTATGCTTCTTACAGGTCTGAACCTGGTTTTGGTTTCTGCTTGTTTTTGTTAAACAATTCTTTACAGACAATGTTGATTATCTGAACACAAAAGTCTACGCCAACACTTGATTTAGACGGAAAAAATACGATCTAAAATTCTCTTTGATTTCTTCAGATAAGGAAAAAACGGAGGGAAAAATACTGACCTCCTTTTGTCACAGGAGCTCTGCTAGCTCGTTTCTTCTATGTTGTTTCTGGGGGGAGCTGGGTTTTATTTACGGGGGGGACGTTTGAGTCGATTCATGTGAAGATACACAATGCTGCACTAGCTTTTAAGAAATGCGTCTTTTTTTCAGACCACTTCACTTCTTCACAGAATATCAGTTCTAACTATAACATTCAGCACATATTCGGCTCCTCTCTTTGACTTGTAGAACGAATCCCAAAAGATACATCTTCTTAGGACTCAGGGCGTCTAGCACACAGACAGCCGCGGCGCGAAAGCCGCGCCCACAGGACACAGAACCCGCCGCGCCTCGCCCCGAGCTCCCGCCGAAGCGGCGCCCCACTCGCCACGCCACCGGCTCTGCTTTTCAACGTCCCCTCGACTAACGGGGGCTGCGCCGCTCCCGGAGGGACCGCCGGACCGGGCACGGGCGCTGCGCCGGAGGGAGACACGGCTCCAGACCGCCAGCCTTCAGCGCACCTGCCCGCAGGGTCACACGCCTCCCGCCAGCTTCGCCAGCTCGGCGGGGGGGAACCGGAGACGAACGCCTTCGCGCCGGCAAATCCCGCCCGCCCCGTTCCACCGGCACGGTCACCCCCGCCGCGGCCGCACTCACCTGCCGCCTCTTCCGCCGCTCCGCTCCCGCCAGGCGCTCGTGCTTTGGGCATGCGCGGTAGCGAGACCGCAGCACCCGCCCCTTGCCGCGTCCCGGTTGGCTGCCTAGGACACGTCAATCACCTCTCTCGCCGCCTAGCAGCGCTCGCGAGTCGGGCATGCGCAGTACGGAGACCTCAACGCCCGCCCCTCTGGCAACCTGATAGGCGGACAGAGTGGCGACTGACGTGCCTAGGCAGCCAACCAGCGCTCCGCCCCTCCAGCCCTCCAGCCCTCCCGCGCCAGCAGCCGCGTTGCAAAGGGAACAATAAACCGCGCTCCCCTGCTTTCCGCTGAAAAGGGGGGCGGCTGGGTCCCCGCAGCAGAAAAAACCCTTCCGTCCTGCATTGCCCTTCGCCAGTACAACTGCACAGCTGGGAACTCGGCAACGTCAAGCGGCCGTCTGACAGACGCACACTCGGAACTTGACTCGGCTGGCGATTTTGGCTGGCTTACACACACGGACTTGCACTTCTCTGAGGAAACAAATTCTTTTTTAAGCACAGCCTCTCCTTGGGGAAGAAAAAACGCCCACTCCGCGCTCCCAAACACTAGGCAGCCGTGGGGAAACCACCGAAAGCCAAGACCGACAGCAGCAACGTCGAGTGCAATCTGGCTTCCATTCTGATCACGCACTTAATGGCCTCTCCCAGGCCTACCAATGATTGCTCCTTTTCTGGAAGGACAAACTGAACGTCCTAAACTGAAGACTGCACGGAACACAGCTCCACTGGCAGCCAATTCACCTCTTCTCCGGCTTCCACGGGGAATATCTTGTTGCATCCTCCAACTCGCAAACGTTCTTCCTCAGTCCACGGCCCCAGACGCGGAATCTCCTGAGCAGCGAGCGGAAAAAACCGTGCGGGATTTTCTTCACGGCACCGAGAAGGCGGCGCTGGCAAAAAAGCAGGCCAAAGCGCCTGAACCCGTCTGCCGCCCCCAGCCTTCGGCCAAGAGACCGGGAGCACCCTGCCCGAGGGGCCGCGCACCCCGCAGCTGTACTTGGACGACCGTGTGCGTGAAAGTATGTGTGTCTACAGACGATTGTCTGTCCACATGCGTGTGCCTTGATGCAGACTCCGTTCGTGCTTAAGCTGGAGTGAGTGCACAGCTGTGCCGTTTGTTGGCAACGCTCCGCGTGTCGCACGACGTTGCCCAGTCCTGCATTTCTCACGCAGACAGATGCACGGGAGCTCTGCTAGTAAAGGAGCAAAGACAGTCGTAGGCAGAACTGAATGCTGCTCCGAGCTACTTCTCACCTATGGCAAATGCTTCACAGGGGCCCGAGGAAAGGCGCTCAGCAGCCGATCTACAAAAGAAACGAAACAGATCATGCTTTAACGCGAAAGAGCAACAGGGCATCACTGCGCAAGCTTGTCCCTGATCTACAGCTGAGAGCGAACACTTGTGTGCTTGTCGGAGAGATTGTGTCTTGCCTGTAAGTGTCTGGGAGTTTGGGGCAGGTCAGTGTGGCTGGTTCGATAATCAACGTCTAGGATAGCTGCAGAGAGGTCCCTGTTGGTGTGGGGACAGTGTGCTTGTAGGTCAGTCTGTGTTCCTAGCACCTGCTGTAGAGATCCGTCGTTCCATACGCGTGTGAGTCCATGTCTTTCTCTCCACAAGCATGTGTGCTGATTTCGTCGCACATGTGCATCTGTGCTAGTGTTGAGCTCAGCGGAGTGTGTCTCTGGACACTTGGTGTGCGTTGGCTGTGCCTGTGTGTAACACAGCACAGCCACGACTGCTCCGTGTGAAGAGAGATCAGGGAAATCATCTAGGCAGAGTCAACAAAGGAAAACCGAAGAGGGATTGACGTGTGCTCGACAGAGACGGATTCCCTGCGCTGACATTTCTCAGTAACGCCAGAAGAAAGCTGAGCGGTAGATCGACCGGAGAAATGCTTCCCTAGACAACATTGAGCGAATGAAGGGCATTGTGCGCGGCTTTCGGAATTGTGCCTGAAAAGTGCGAAAACCAGCAGAGCCTGTGCTCAAAAGCTGGTGGCTGTGTGACTGCATTGATGCACGTTCCCGTGTCTGCGAGTGTATAGACGGCTGTTTCACGTTCACACAAAGGCACCTGGTCGGGTTTTTCTTCTGTGCGTGCACACGCGTTTCCGTGGTCTCTTCGGAACAGACGTAGCTCTCTGCATGCTGAACGACGTGGTAAAACGCGTCTGCCTATATTTTGGTTAACAATCGAGGGTGCGTGTTCCGTCAGCGGCATTTCCGCAGACGACTCCACAGAGCCAGTTCTGAAAGTCCCGCACACCTGGACTGAATGTAGAACGAAGAAATTGCACAGGTGCGCGAAATCACATATTCTGACGGCCGTCTCTTATGCCACAGCAGCATGAAGGTATTTGCGTTCAGGCACGTATCAGAAACAATGTGTGGATGAGGATGTGTTGGTATTTTCTCCGTACGGCAGGCTTCGTGGTAGCTTACTTGCCGATCGCAGTCTTAGCGGTTTCTATACAGGAATCCATATAGGGAGAGAAAGAGAGCGCATCGGAAAACTTGCGTTTTCTGAGATGGAACCTAGTTGCTACGCATTGTTTTTGTCCACGTGAACACACACGATTCCCCACTGAAAACCAAGCAGAAACCTTTCCACAGGCTCCCAGGTATGTGCACCTACCACCTCGTGCACGCGAGCGCATCTATAGAAAAGCACCTACATTTTCAAACTCTGATGCTTAAGCAAAAGCCTGGCCATACGCATGCACACATCCACAAGCGCGCCCTCTCCCATCTATGCACAGAAAGACGTACGCGAAACGTGCTGACATGCTTGAGGGTAAACAGGTGTGCACTGATGGTTGGCGTAGTGCATCACGCATACGTGTCTGCACGAGAATATTCTTTTGGAGGGTACGTGCAGATACGTCCCTGTACTTGGATGACCGTGTGCGTGAAAGCGTGTGTGTCTACAAACGATTTTCTGTCCACATGAGTGTGCCTTTTTGCAGGCTCCATTCGTACTTAAGCTGGAGTGAGTGCACAGCTGCGCCGTCTTTTGGTAAAGCTCCGCGTGTCGCACGACGTTGCCCAGTCCTGCATTTCTCATGCGTACAGATGCACGGGAGCTCTGCTAGTAAAGGAGCAAAGACAGTCGCAGGCAGAACTGAATGCTGCTCCGAGCTACTTCTCACCCTTGGCAAATGCTTCACAGTGCGCGAGGAATAGCTTTCCGCAGCCGATGTACAAGAGAAACGAAACAGATCATGCCTTAACGCGAAAGAGCAACAGGGCGTCACTGCGGAAGCTTGTCCCTGATCGACATCTGAGAGCGAACACTTGTGTGCTTGTCGGAGAGATTGTGTCTTGCCTGTAAGTGTCTGGGAGTTTGGGGCAGGTCAGTGTGGCTGGTTCGATAATCAACGTCTAGGATAGCTGCAGAGCGGTCCCTGTTGGTGTGAGGACAGTGTGCCTGGAAGTCAGTCTGTGTTCCTGGCTCCTGCTGTATCTATCCGTCGCTCCACACGCGTTTGAGTCCATGTCTCTCTCCACAAGCATGTGTGCTGATTTCGTCGCACATGTGCATCTGTGCTAGTGTTGAGCTCAGCGGAGTGTGTCTCTGGACACTTGGTGTGCGTTGGCTGTGTGCCTGTGTGTAACACAGCACAGCCACGACTGCTCCTTGTGAAGAGAGATCAGGGAAATCATCTAGGCAGAGTCAACAAAGGAAAACCGAAGAGGGATTGACGTGTGCTCGACAGAGACGGATTCCCTGCGCTGACAGTTCTCAGTAACACCAGAAGAAAGCTGAGCGGTAGATCGACCGGAGAAATGCTTCCCTAGACGACATTTAGCGAATGAAGGGCATTGTGCGCGGCTTTCGGAATTGTGCCTGAAAAGTGCGAAAACCAGCAGAGCCTGTGCTCAAAAGCTGGTGGCTGTGTGACTGCATTGATGCACGTTCCCGTGTCTGCGAGTGTACAGACGGCTGTTTCACGTTCACACAAAGGCACCTGGTCGGGTTTTTCTTCTGTGCGTGCACACGCGTTTCCGTGGTCTCTTCGGAACACACGTAGCTCTCTGCATGCTGAACGACGTGGTAAAAAGAGTCTGCCTATATTTTGGTTAACAATCGAGGGTGCGTGTTCCGTCAGCGGCATTTCCGCAGACGACTCCGCAGAGCCAGTTCTGAAAGTCCCGCTCACCAGGACTGAATGTGGAACCAACCAATTGCACAGGTGCGCTCGTAACATATTCTGACGGACGTCTTTTATGCCATAGTATTACGAACGTATTTGGGTTCAAGCAAGTGTCAGAAACAACGTGTGGACCGAGGATCTGTTGGTATTTTCTCCGTACGGCACGCTTCGTGGTAGCTTACTTGCCGATTGCAGGATTAGCGGTTTCTATACACGACTCGGTATAGGGAGAGAAAGAGAGCGCATCGGAAAACTTGCGTTTTCTGAGATGGAACCTAGTTGCTACGCATTGTTTTTGTCCACGTGAACACACACGATTCCCCATTGAAAACCAAGCAGAAACCATTCCACAAGCTCCCAGGTAGGTGCGCCCACCACCTCACGCGCACTAACGAAGCTAGAGAAAGGCACCTACATTTTCACACACTGATGCTTAAGCAAACGCTTGGCCATACACATACACATATTCCCAAGCGCGTCCACTCTCATCTATGCACAGAGAGACCTACGCGATACGTGCTTACATGCTTGAGGGTAAACAGGTGTGCACTGATGGTTGGCGTAGTGCATCACGCATACGTGGCTGCACGAGAATATTCTTTTGGAGGGTACGTGCAGATACGTCCCTGTACTTGGACGACTGTGTGCGTGAAAGCGTGTGTGTCTAGAAACGATTGTCTGTCCACATGCGTGTGCCTTGATGCAGGTTCCATTCGTGCTTAAGCGCGAGTGAGTGCACAGCTGCGCCGTCTTTTGGTAAAGCTCCGCGTGTCGCACGACGTTGCCCAGTCCTGCATTTCTCATGCGTACAGATGCACGGGAGCTCTGCTAGTAAAGGAGCAAAGACAGTCGCAGGCAGAACTGAATGCTGCTCCGAGCTACTTCTCACCCTTGGCAAATGCTTCACAGTGGCGAGGAATAGCTTTCCGCAGCCGATGTACAAGAGAAACGAAAGAGATCATGCCTTAACGCGAAAGAGCAACAGGGCGTAACTGCGCAAGCTTGTCCCTGATCTACAGCTGAGAGCGAACACTTGTGTGCTTGTCGGAGAGATTGTGTCTTGCCTGTAAGTGTCTGGGAGTTTGGGGCAGGTCAGTGTGGCTGGTTCGATAATCAACGTCTAGGATAGCTGCAGAGCGGTCCCTGTTGGTGTGAGGACAGTGTGCCTGGAAGTCAGTCTGTGTTCCTGGCTCCTGCTGTATCTATCCGTCGCTCCACACGCGTTTGAGTCCATGTCTCTCTCCACAAGCATGTGTGCTGATTTCGTCGCACATGTGCATCTGTGCTAGTGTTGAGCTCAGCGGAGTGTGTCTCTGGACACTTGGTGTGCGTTGGCTGTGTGCCTGTGTGTAACACAGCACAGCCACGACTGCTCCTTGTGAAGAGAGATCAGGGAAATCATCTAGGCAGAGTCAACAAAGGAAAACCGAAGACGGATTGACGTGTGCTCGACAGAGACGGATTCCCTGCGCTGACAGTTCTCAGTAACACCAGAAGAAAGCTGAGCGGTAGATCGACCGGAGAAATGCTTCCCTAGACGACATTTAGCGAATGAAGGGCATTGTGCGCGGCTTTCGGAATTGTGCCTGAAAAGTGCGAAAACCAGCAGAGCCTGTGCTCAAAAGCTGGTGGCTGTGTGACTGCATTGATGCACGTTCCCGTGTCTGCGAGTGTACAGACGGCTGTTTCACGTTCACACAAAGGCACCTGGTCGGGTTTTTCTTCTGTGCGTGCACACGCGTTTCCGTGGTCTCTTCGGAACAGACGTAGCTCTCTGCATGCTGAACGACGTGGTAAAAAGAGTCTGCCTATATTTTGGTTAACAATCGAGGGTGCGTGTTCCGTCAGCGGCATTTCCGCAGACGACTCCGCAGAGCCAGTTCTGAAAGTCCCGCTCACCAGGACTGAATGTGGAACCAACCAATTGCACAGGTGCGCTCGTAACATATTCTGACGGACGTCTTTTATGCCATAGTATTACGAACGTATTTGGGTTCAAGCAAGTGTCAGAAACAACGTGTGGACCGAGGATCTGTTGGTATTTTCTCCGTACGGCACGCTTCGTGGTAGCTTACTTGCCGATTGCAGGATTAGCGGTTTCTATACACGACTCGGTATAGGGAGAGAAAGAGAGCGCATCGGAAAACTTGCGTTTTCTGAGATGGAACCTAGTTGCTACGCATTGTTTTTGTCCACGTGAACACACACGATTCCCCATTGAAAACCAAGCAGAAACCATTCCACAAGCTCCCAGGTAGGTGCGCCCACCACCTCACGCGCACTAACGAAGCTAGAGAAAGGCACCTACATTTTCACACACTGATGCTTAAGCAAACGCTTGGCCATACACATACACATATTCCCAAGCGCGTCCACTCTCATCTATGCACAGAGAGACCTACGCGATACGTGCTTACATGCTTGAGGGTAAACAGGTGTGCACTGATGGTTGGCGTAGTGCATCACGCATACGTGGCTGCACGAGAATATTCTTTTGGAGGGTACGTGCAGATACGTCCCTGTACTTGGACGACTGTGTGCGTGAAAGCGTGTGTGTCTAGAAACGATTGTCTGTCCACATGCGTGTGCCTTGATGCAGGTTCCATTCGTGCTTAAGCGCGAGTGAGTGCACAGCTGCGCCGTCTTTTGGTAAAGCTCCGCGTGTCGCACGACGTTGCCCAGTCCTGCATTTCTCATGCGTACAGATGCACGGGAGCTCTGCTAGTAAAGGAGCAAAGACAGTCGCAGGCAGAACTGAATGCTGCTCCGAGCTACTTCTCACCCTTGGCAAATGCTTCACAGTGGCGAGGAATAGCTTTCCGCAGCCGATGTACAAGAGAAACGAAAGAGATCATGCCTTAACGCGAAAGAGCAACAGGGCGTAACTGCGCAAGCTTGTCCCTGATCTACAGCTGAGAGCGAACACTTGTGTGCTTGTCGGAGAGATTGTGTCTTGCCTGTAAGTGTCTGGGAGTTTGGGGCAGGTCGGTGTGGCTGGTTCGATAATCAACGTCTAGGATAGCTGCAGAGCGGTCCCTGTTGGTGTGAGGACAGTGTGCCTGGAAGTCAGTCTGTGTTCCTGGCTCCTGCTGTATCTATCCGTCGCTCCACACGCGTGTGAGTCCATGTCTCTCTCCACAAGCATGTGTGCTGATTTCGTCGCACATGTGCATCTGTGCTAGTGTTGAGCTCAGCGGAGTGTGTCTCTGGACACTTGGTGTGCGTTGGCTGTGTGCCTGTGTGTAACACAGCACAGCCACGACTGCTCCTTGTGAAGAGAGATCAGGGAAATCATCTAGGCAGAGTCAACAAAGGAAAACCGAAGACGGATTGACGTGTGCTCGACAGAGACGGATTCCCTGCGCTGACAGTTCTCAGTAACACCAGAAGAAAGCTGAGCGGTAGATCGACCGGAGAAATGCTTCCCTAGACGACATTTAGCGAATGAAGGGCATTGTGCGCGGCTTTCGGAATTGTGCCTGAAAAGTGCGAAAACCAGCAGAGCCTGTGCTCAAAAGCTGGTGGCTGTGTGACTGCATTGATGCACGTTCCCGTGTCTGCGAGTGTACAGACGGCTGTTTCACGTTCACACAAAGGCACCTGGTCGGGTTTTTCTTCTGTGCGTGCACACGCGTTTCCGTGGTCTCTTCGGAACACACGTAGCTCTCTGCATGCTGAACGACGTGGTAAAAAGAGTCTGCCTATATTTTGGTTAACAATCGAGGGTGCGTGTTCCGTCAGCGGCATTTCCGCAGACGACTCCGCAGAGCCAGTTCTGAAAGTCCCGCTCACCAGGACTGAATGTGGAACCAACCAATTGCACAGGTGCGCTCGTAACATATTCTGACGGACGTCTTTTATGCCATAGTATTACGAACGTATTTGGGTTCAAGCAAGTGTCAGAAACAACGTGTGGACCGAGGATCTGTTGGTATTTTCTCCGTACGGCACGCTTCGTGGTAGCTTACTTGCCGATTGCAGGATTAGCGGTTTCTATACACGACTCGGTATAGGGAGAGAAAGAGAGCGCATCGGAAAACTTGCGTTTTCTGAGATGGAACCTAGTTGCTACGCATTGTTTTTGTCCACGTGAACACACACGATTCCCCATTGAAAACCAAGCAGAAACCATTCCACAAGCTCCCAGGTAGGTGCGCCCACCACCTCACGCGCACTAACGAAGCTAGAGAAAGGCACCTACATTTTCACACACTGATGCTTAAGCAAACGCTTGGCCATACACATACACATATTCCCAAGCGCGTCCACTCTCATCTATGCACAGAGAGACCTACGCGATACGTGCTTACATGCTTGAGGGTAAACAGGTGTGCACTGATGGTTGGCGTAGTGCATCACGCATACGTGGCTGCACGAGAATATTCTTTTGGAGGGTACGTGCAGATACGTCCCTGTACTTGGACGACTGTGTGCGTGAAAGCGTGTGTGTCTAGAAACGATTGTCTGTCCACATGCGTGTGCCTTGATGCAGGTTCCATTCGTGCTTAAGCGCGAGTGAGTGCACAGCTGCGCCGTCTTTTGGTAAAGCTCCGCGTGTCGCACGACGTTGCCCAGTCCTGCATTTCTCATGCGTACAGATGCACGGGAGCTCTGCTAGTAAAGGAGCAAAGACAGTCGCAGGCAGAACTGAATGCTGCTCCGAGCTACTTCTCACCCTTGGCAAATGCTTCACAGTGGCGAGGAATAGCTTTCCGCAGCCGATGTACAAGAGAAACGAAACAGATCATGCCTTAACGCGAAAGAGCAACAGGGCGTAACTGCGCAAGCTTGTCCCTGATCTACAGCTGAGAGCGAACACTTGTGTGCTTGTCGGAGAGATTGTGTCTTGCCTGTAAGTGTCTGGGAGTTTGGGGCAGGTCAGTGTGGCTGGTTCGATAATCAACGTCTAGGATAGCTGCAGAGCGGTCCCTGTTGGTGTGAGGACAGTGTGCCTGGAAGTCAGTCTGTGTTCCTGGCTCCTGCTGTATCTATCCGTCGCTCCACACGCGTGTGAGTCCATGTCTCTCTCCACAAGCATGTGTGCTGATTTCGTCGCACATGTGCATCTGTGCTAGTGTTGAGCTCAGCGGAGTGTGTCTCTGGACACTTGGTGTGCGTTGGCTGTGTGCCTGTGTGTAACACAGCACAGCCACGACTGCTCCTTGTGAAGAGAGATCAGGGAAATCATCTAGGCAGAGTCAACAAAGGAAAACCGAAGACGGATTGACGTGTGCTCGACAGAGACGGATTCCCTGCGCTGACAGTTCTCAGTAACACCAGAAGAAAGCTGAGCGGTAGATCGACCGGAGAAATGCTTCCCTAGACGACATTTAGCGAATGAAGGGCATTGTGCGCGGCTTTCGGAATTGTGCCTGAAAAGTGCGAAAACCAGCAGAGCCTGTGCTCAAAAGCTGGTGGCTGTGTGACTGCATTGATGCACGTTCCCGTGTCTGCGAGTGTACAGACGGCTGTTTCACGTTCACACAAAGGCACCTGGTCGGGTTTTTCTTCTGTGCGTGCACACGCGTTTCCGTGGTCTCTTCGGAACACACGTAGCTCTCTGCATGCTGAACGACGTGGTAAAAAGAGTCTGCCTATATTTTGGTTAACAATCGAGGGTGCGTGTTCCGTCAGCGGCATTTCCGCAGACGACTCCGCAGAGCCAGTTCTGAAAGTCCCGCTCACCAGGACTGAATGTGGAACCAACCAATTGCACAGGTGCGCTCGTAACATATTCTGACGGACGTCTTTTATGCCATAGTATTACGAACGTATTTGGGTTCAAGCAAGTGTCAGAAACAACGTGTGGACCGAGGATCTGTTGGTATTTTCTCCGTACGGCACGCTTCGTGGTAGCTTACTTGCCGATTGCAGGATTAGCGGTTTCTATACACGACTCGGTATAGGGAGAGAAAGAGAGCGCATCGGAAAACTTGCGTTTTCTGAGATGGAACCTAGTTGCTACGCATTGTTTTTGTCCACGTGAACACACACGATTCCCCATTGAAAACCAAGCAGAAACCATTCCACAAGCTCCCAGGTAGGTGCGCCCACCACCTCACGCGCACTAACGAAGCTAGAGAAAGGCACCTACATTTTCACACACTGATGCTTAAGCAAACGCTTGGCCATACACATACACATATTCCCAAGCGCGTCCACTCTCATCTATGCACAGAGAGACCTACGCGATACGTGCTTACATGCTTGAGGGTAAACAGGTGTGCACTGATGGTTGGCGTAGTGCATCACGCATACGTGGCTGCACGAGAATATTCTTTTGGAGGGTACGTGCAGATACGTCCCTGTACTTGGACGACTGTGTGCGTGAAAGCGTGTGTGTCTAGAAACGATTGTCTGTCCACATGCGTGTGCCTTGATGCAGGTTCCATTCGTGCTTAAGCGCGAGTGAGTGCACAGCTGCGCCGTCTTTTGGTAAAGCTCCGCGTGTCGCACGACGTTGCCCAGTCCTGCATTTCTCATGCGTACAGATGCACGGGAGCTCTGCTAGTAAAGGAGCAAAGACAGTCGCAGGCAGAACTGAATGCTGCTCCGAGCTACTTCTCACCCTTGGCAAATGCTTCACAGTGGCGAGGAATAGCTTTCCGCAGCCGATGTACAAGAGAAACGAAAGAGATCATGCCTTAACGCGAAAGAGCAACAGGGCGTAACTGCGCAAGCTTGTCCCTGATCTACAGCTGAGAGCGAACACTTGTGTGCTTGTCGGAGAGATTGTGTCTTGCCTGTAAGTGTCTGGGAGTTTGGGGCAGGTCGGTGTGGCTGGTTCGATAATCAACGTCTAGGATAGCTGCAGAGCGGTCCCTGTTGGTGTGAGGACAGTGTGCCTGGAAGTCAGTCTGTGTTCCTGGCTCCTGCTGTATCTATCCGTCGCTCCACACGCGTGTGAGTCCATGTCTCTCTCCACAAGCATGTGTGCTGATTTCGTCGCACATGTGCATCTGTGCTAGTGTTGAGCTCAGCGGAGTGTGTCTCTGGACACTTGGTGTGCGTTGGCTGTGTGCCTGTGTGTAACACAGCACAGCCACGACTGCTCCTTGTGAAGAGAGATCAGGGAAATCATCTAGGCAGAGTCAACAAAGGAAAACCGAAGAGGGATTGACGTGTGCTCGACAGAGACGGATTCCCTGCGCTGACAGTTCTCAGTAACACCAGAAGAAAGCTGAGCGGTAGATCGACCGGAGAAATGCTTCCCTAGACGACATTTAGCGAATGAAGGGCATTGTGCGCGGCTTTCGGAATTGTGCCTGAAAAGTGCGAAAACCAGCAGAGCCTGTGCTCAAAAGCTGGTGGCTGTGTGACTGCATTGATGCACGTTCCCGTGTCTGCGAGTGTACAGACGGCTGTTTCACGTTCACACAAAGGCACCTGGTCGGGTTTTTCTTCTGTGCGTGCACACGCGTTTCCGTGGTCTCTTCGGAACACACGTAGCTCTCTGCATGCTGAACGACGTGGTAAAAAGAGTCTGCCTATATTTTGGTTAACAATCGAGGGTGCGTGTTCCGTCAGCGGCATTTCCGCAGACGACTCCGCAGAGCCAGTTCTGAAAGTCCCGCTCACCAGGACTGAATGTGGAACCAACCAATTGCACAGGTGCGCTCGTAACATATTCTGACGGACGTCTTTTATGCCATAGTATTACGAACGTATTTGCGTTCAAGCAAGTGTCAGAAACAACGTGTGGACCGAGGATCTGTTGGTATTTTCTCCGTACGGCACGCTTCGTGGTAGCTTACTTGCCGATTGCAGGATTAGCGGTTTCTATACACGACTCGGTATAGGGAGAGAAAGAGAGCGCATCGGAAAACTTGCGTTTTCTGAGATGGAACCTAGTTGCTACGCATTGTTTTTGTCCACGTGAACACACACGATTCCCCATTGAAAACCAAGCAGAAACCATTCCACAAGCTCCCAGGTAGGTGCGCCCACCACCTCACGCGCACTAACGAAGCTAGAGAAAGGCACCTACATTTTCACACACTGATGCTTAAGCAAACGCTTGGCCATACACATACACATATTCCCAAGCGCGTCCACTCTCATCTATGCACAGAGAGACCTACGCGATACGTGCTTACATGCTTGAGGGTAAACAGGTGTGCACTGATGGTTGGCGTAGTGCATCACGCATACGTGGCTGCACGAGAATATTCTTTTGGAGGGTACGTGCAGATACGTCCCTGTACTTGGACGACTGTGTGCGTGAAAGCGTGTATGTCTAGAAACCATTGTCTGTCCACATGCGTGTGCCTTGATGCAGGTTCCATTCGTGCTTAAGCGCGAGTGAGTGCACAGCTGCGCCGTCTTTTGGTAAAGCTCCGCGTGTCGCACGACGTTGCCCAGTCCTGCATTTCTCATGCGTACAGATGCACGGGAGCTCTGCTAGTAAAGGAGCAAAGACAGTCGCAGGCAGAACTGAATGCTGCTCCGAGCTACTTCTCACCCTTGGCAAATGCTTCACAGTGGCGAGGAATAGCTTTCCGCAGCCGATGTACAAGAGAAACGAAAGAGATCATGCCTTAACGCGAAAGAGCAACAGGGCGTAACTGCGCAAGCTTGTCCCTGATCTACAGCTGAGAGCGAACACTTGTGTGCTTGTTGGAGAGATTGTGTCTTGCCTGTAAGTGTCTGGGAGTTTGAGGCAGGTCAGTGTGGCTGGTTCGATAATCAACGTCTAGGATAGATGCAGAGAGGTCCCTGTTGGTGTGGGGACAGTGTGCCTGTAGGTCAGTCTGTGTTCCTAGCACCTGCTGTAGAGATCCGTCGTTCCATACGCGTGTGAGTCCATGTCTTTCTCTCCACAAGGATGTGTGCTGATTTCGTCGCACATGTGCATCTGTGCTAGTGTTGAGCTCAGCGGAGTGTGTCTCTGGACACTTGGTGTGCGTTGGCTGTGCCTGTGTGTAACACAGCACAGCCACGACTGCTCCGTGTGAAGAGAGATCAGGGAAATCATCTAGGCAGAGTCAACAAAGGAAAATCGAAGAGGGATTGACGTGTGCTCGACAGAGACGGATTCCCTGCGCTGACATTTCTCAGTAACGCCAGAAGGAAGCTGAGCGGTAGATCGACCGGAGAAATGCTTCCCTAGACAACATTGAGCGAATGAAGGGCATTGTGCGCGGCTTTCGGAATTGTGCCTGAAAAGTGCGAAAACCAGCAGAGCCTGTGCTCAAAAGCTGGTGGCTGTGTGACTGCATTGATGCACGTTCCCGTGTCTGCGAGTGTATAGACGGCTGTTTCACGTTCACACAAAGGCACCTGGTCGGGTTTTTCTTCTGTGCGTGCACACGCGTTTCCGTGGTCTCTTCGGAACAGACGTAGCTCTCTGCATGCTGAACGATGTGGTAAAACGCGTCTGCCTATATTTTGGTTACCAATCGAGGGTGCGTGTTCCGACTGCGGCATTTCCGCAGACGACTCCGCAGAGCCAGTTCTGAAAGTCCCGCTCACCAGGACTGAATGTAGAACGAAGAAATTGCACCGGTGCGCGCAATCACATATTCTGACGGCCGTCTCTTATGCCACAGCAGCATGAAGGTATTTGCGTTCAGGCACGTATCAGAAACAATGTGTGGATGAGGATGTGTTGGTATTTTCTCCGTACGGCAGGCTTCGTGGTAGCTTACTTGCCGATCGCAGTCTTAGCGGTTTCTATACAGGAATCCATATAGGGAGAGAAAGAGAGCGCATCGGAAAACTTGCGTTTTCTGAGATGGAACCTAGTTGCTACGCATTGTTTTTGTCCACGTGAACACACACGATTCCCCACTGAAAACCAAGCAGAAACCTTTCCACAGGCTCCCAGGTATGTGCACCTACCACCTCGTGCACGCGAACGCATCTATAGAAAAGCACCTACATTTTCAAACACTGATGCTTAAGCAAAAGCCTGGCCATACGCATGCACACATCCACAAGCGCGCCCTCTCCCATCTATGCACAGAAAGACGTACGCGAAACGTGCTGACATGCTTGAGAGTAAACAGGTGTGCGTTGATGGTTGGCGTACTGCATCACGCATACGTGTCTGCACGAGAATATTCTTTTGGAGGGTACGTGCAGATACGTCCCTGTACTTGGATGACCGTGTGCGTGAAAGCGTGTGTGTCTACAAACGATTTTCTGTCCACATGAGTGTGCCTTTTTGCAGGCTCCATTCGTACTTAAGCTGGAGTGAGTGCACAGCTGCGCCGTCTTTTGGTAAAGCTCCGCGTGTCGCACGACGTTGCCCAGTCCTGCATTTCTCATGCGTACAGATGCACGGGAGCTCTGCTAGTAAAGGAGCAAAGACAGTCGCAGGCAGAACTGAATGCTGCTCCGAGCTACTTCTCACCCTTGGCAAATGCTTCACAGTGCGCGAGGAATAGCTTTCCGCAGCCGATGTACAAGAGAAACGAAACAGATCATGCCTTAACGCGAAAGAGCAACAGGGCGTCACTGCGGAAGCTTGTCCCTGATCTACAGCTGAGAGCGAACACTTGTGTGCTTGTCGGAGAGATTGTGTCTTGCCTGTAAGTGTCTGGGAGTTTGGGGCAGGTCAGTGTGGCTGGTTCGATAATCAACGTCTAGGATAGCTGCAGAGCGGTCCCTGTTGGTGTGAGGACAGTGTGCCTGGAAGTCAGTCTGTGTTCCTGGCTCCTGCTGTATCTATCC
Organism: Nesoenas mayeri; assembly: GCF_963082525.1. Taxonomy (NCBI): domain Eukaryota; kingdom Metazoa; phylum Chordata; class Aves; order Columbiformes; family Columbidae; genus Nesoenas; species Nesoenas mayeri. The sequence goes on from NC_137571.1 coordinate 1,208,721, forward strand.
GTCGCTCCACACGCGTTTGAGTCCATGTCTCTCTCCACAAGCATGTGTGCTGATTTCGTCGCACATGTGCATCTGTGCTAGTGTTGAGCTCAGCGGAGTGTGTCTCTGGACACTTGGTGTGCGTTGGCTGTGTGCCTGTGTGTAACACAGCACAGCCACGACTGCTCCTTGTGAAGAGAGATCAGGGAAATCATCTAGGCAGAGTCAACAAAGGAAAACCGAAGACGGATTGACGTGTGCTCGACAGAGACGGATTCCCTGCGCTGACAGTTCTCAGTAACACCAGAAGAAAGCTGAGCGGTAGATCGACCGGAGAAATGCTTCCCTAGACGACATTTAGCGAATGAAGGGCATTGTGCGCGGCTTTCGGAATTGTGCCTGAAAAGTGCGAAAACCAGCAGAGCCTGTGCTCAAAAGCTGGTGGCTGTGTGACTGCATTGATGCACGTTCCCGTGTCTGCGAGTGTATAGACGGCTGTTTCACGTTCACACAAAGGCACCTGGTCGGGTTTTTCTTCTGTGCGTGCACACGCGTTTCCGTGGTCTCTTCGGAACAGACGTAGCTCTCTGCATGCTGAACGATGTGGTAAAACGCGTCTGCCTATATTTTGGTTACCAATCGAGGGTGCGTGTTCCGACTGCGGCATTTCCGCAGACGACTCCACAGAACCAGTTCTGAAAGTCCCGCTCACCAGGACTGAATGTGGAACCAAGCAATTGCACAGGTGCGCGCAATCACATATTCTGACGGCCGTCTTTTATGCCACAGCAGCACGAAGGTATTTGCGTTCAAGCACGTATCAGAAACAATGTGTGGACCGAGGATCTGTGGGTGTTTTCTCCGTACTGCATGCTTCGTGGTAGCTTACTTGCCGATCGCAGGCTTAGCGGTTTCTATACACGACTCGGCATAGGGAGAGAAAGAGAGCGCATCGGAAAACTTGCGTTTTCTGAGATGGAACCTAGTTGCTACGCCTTCTGTTTGTCCACGTGAACACACACGATTCCCCACTGAAAACCAAGCAGAAACCTTTCCACAAGCTCCCAGGTATGTGCACCCACCACCTCTTGTCCACCAACGCAGCTAGAGAAAAGCACCTACCTTTTCACACACTGATGCCTAAGCAAACACTTGGCCACACACATGGACACATCCGCAAGCGCGCCCACTCCCATCTATGCACAGAGAGACGTACGCGAAACGTCATGACATGCTTGAGGGTAAACAAGTGTGCGTTGATGGTTGGCGTACTGCATCACGCATACGTGGCTGCACGAGAATATTCTTTTGGAGGGTACGTGCAGATATGTCCCTGTACTTGGACGACCGTGTGCGTGAAAGCGTGTGTGTCTACAAACGATTGTTTGTCCACATGCGTGTGCCTTGATGCAGGCTCCATTCGTGCTTAAGCGCGAGTGAGTGCACAGCTGCGCCGTTTGTTGGCAAAGCTCCGCGTGTCGCACGACGTTGCCCAGTCCTGCATTTCTCACGCGGACAAATTCAAGGGAGCTCTGTATAGACGGCTGTTTCATGTTCACACAAAGGCACCTGGTCGGGTGCATCCCAGATACAGCATCCCAGATTCAGCATCCCCGATACAGCTTCCCGGATACAGCATCCCAAATACAGCATCCTAGATACAGTATCCTAGATACGGCATCCTAGATACGGCATCCTAGATACAGCATTCTAGATACAGTATCCCGGATACAACATCCCAGATACGCCATCCCAGATACAGCATCCCAGGTACAGCATCCCAGATACAGCATCCCTGATACAGCATCCCATATACAGCATCCTAGGTACAGCGTAATAGATACAGCATCCCAGATACAACATGTCGAGCTGTGCTCCTCTCCCACACCAAGTGCTGATCGTGGGGCTCAGGGTGAGAGGGGGCAGCGAGGGGGTCCGTGGACTGGAATAAGTTTTGTTTGGGGTTTTTCAAACGCCTCTGCTGACACGTCGTATAAAAACCGATTGCTGCAGTGCTAAGGAATGAACAGGAGGATGAGCAACAGACTGCAGAAACTGCTTGCGTTTTGGTTTATTGAAAAATTCTTATGAAACTCAAAAAGCAATACGATCTTGCAGTGGTCTTCTAATACCTAGTGACAGCTGTTAATGTACTGGTTTGGAACTTTGAGATGAGATTTGAGATGAAGGGCTGTTCCATTGTGGAATATTGCAGGAGTAAATTTCAGGCATTTCAGCATGCCTGGCAGATCTGCAGCTTGCTAAAGACCTCAGGCTGTTTGGTTTAATCAGACTTTTGTAGATCCCACCTTCACTGGTCAAAGCACCGGCTGCCAATGTGTTTTCTGGTGTTGTCACTTCTTTCTGACCAAAGACGGCAGAGGTAGCAGCTCTACTGGTGGTGTCTGTTTTATTGAAACATGGGGATCTACAGGAACTTTAACCCGAAAGCTCAGGAAGCTGTGGTCCGTGGTCTATCTTTGTAATGTTTGGAGATTGTTCTGCAACGTTTGTGAGTGTGAACTGCTGTGCAGGTAGAAGGAAGAAAGATGTGTGAGCTAAAGCAGCAGGAAGGCTGCAGCCGTGTAAGCCGGGGGTGCAAGCGGCACGAAACGGGCTGCAGCGGCGGAGCCCTCGGTCCCGGGCCGTCCCGGGCAGGCGCAGCCCGAGCGCTCCCGGCCCCGCTGCCGCTGCCCCGCCGGGGCCGGGGCCGCGCTGCGGGCGGACAGCGCCGCTCTGCGGCCGCCGGCGGCTCCGGGCCGGGAGGGGGGGCGGGGCCCGGTGGCGGGCGCGGACGGGATTGGCTCCTGCGCCGGATGGGCGGGGCCACGCTGCGTAAGTGCGGGGGCGGAGGCGTGCGTGCCGCCGGTGCGGCGGCGGGAGGAGCGCTCGAGGAGCGGCGGGGCCGGCGGTGAGCGAGGGGCGGACGGACACCGGGGAGACCGGCCGGGGCCGCCCCGGTCCCGGCTGAGGGGGGAGGCTGGAGGGGGAGGGACGGGCTGGTTTGGGCAGGAGGAAGGCGAGGGGCAGGCAGCCGCAACAGCGCGGCCCCGGGCCGGGCCGAGCAAGGGGCGAGGGGGAAACACGCGGGCGGCTGTGAGGGAAGGGAGCCCCGGGCTGAGCGCTGCGCGGGGCTCGGGCGGGGCCGTGGGGCGGAGGGGGGAGCCCGTGGTGCCACAGGGCAGAGGGAGGAAGGCGAGCGGGAGGGGGCGGCGCCAGGGGGCGCGAGGGGCGGGGGCGGCGCTGCCGCCGGGAGGGGCCGGGAACGGGAGGAGCGGCGGAGGAGCCTGAGGGCGGGACGGCGCGGAAGGAGCTTGGGCGGGAAAGGCTGAGGGAGCTCAGGGAGGGGGTGACATCGGGGAGGCTTTGGCAGGAAAGGCTGAGGGACCTCAGGGAGGGGGTGACATCGGGGGGGCTTTGGCGGGAAAGGCTGAGGGACCTCAGGGAGGGGGTGACATCGGGGAGGCTTTGGTGGGAAAGGCTGAGGGACCTCAGGGAGGGGGTGACATCGGGGGGGCTTTGGCGGGAAAGTCTGAGGGACTTCGGGGAGGGGGTGACATCGGGGGGGCTTTGGCGGGAAAGGCTGAGGGACCTCAGGGAGGGGGTGACATCGGGGGGGCTTTGGCGGGAAAGGCTGAGGGACCTCGGGGAGGAGATGGCGTCGGGGAGGCTGCAGGGGGCAATGCTGAGGGAGCTCAGGACGGGATGGCACTCAGGTCTGGTTTCAAAGGGAAATGCTGAGGTGCCTTGAGGAATGGACGCTGGGCTGGGAGCTATGAACACATCAGACTGGTTAAGAGAGTGTTCATGACAGAAATTGGTGCAGTGAAGTATTCCAGCAAAGAGCAGGAGAAGAGCCAAACTTAGATCAGGCCTCCTAGGACGCCTGCAGGTTTGGGGACAGGGATGACGAGGTTGTTAATCCGGTCCTAACTGTTTCTTTGTCTGTCCCTCTCTTGCAGCACCTGACTGAATGGAGGAGCAAGTGGACGGGAAGTTCCTGCGCCACACACAGATCACATTTATCGCTCTCGCCCTCAGAGACCCGGAGATCCAAACCGTTCGCATCGTGCCTTGAAGCAGCCTGTGCTCATGCGCTTCTCCCAGGGAGAAGGCGGAATGGCAGTGACCGGCCACGTTAAGCCACAGGGTGCACACTGTGCAGCTGTCAAGCCCAGCTCTGCGTTAGCTCACACCTGCGGTTTTGCGCCGCACACGCACATTTGAGTTGTCGCTGGTTGTTGCAGCGTTTGGCTTTGGTGAGGACAGCGTGTGTTTGTCAGCAGTTGGTGTAGGTGGGATCTGGAGGAGAAAGCGATATTTCCGTGCCAGAACTGGTTGGTGTTTGCATGGTATTGTGGTGGTTATTCCCGCAGGCGATGAGTGCTGGAGCATTATTGCAGGATGAGGGGATTTTGGAGGCTTGTCTGTGAGATGCACTAGAGGCAGCAGCTGAAAGCGAAAGGCTGAGATTTGAAGGGTTTGTCGGTGGGTTTGGGGCGGTTGTCAGCTGAAGAGTTGGCTGTTTGCAGGTGAGGTGTAGGGCAGAGGGTGAAGCTGACTTTGCCTGGGCAGCGCAACTGGCTGGGTGTGCAGAGCTGAGGAGAGCGGGCTGCTGCGGGTGACCCTAAAGCTGGAGAACCAGCCGGCAGCTCCAGACGCTCCCGCTGCCGGGCAGGGCCGTGCAGGCCAGTGCCCTGGGGCACAGCGACGTGACCCTCCGCAAGTACTAAAGAGCAGGTGAGGACCGTGGGCATTTGTACTGAGCTGTGACATCTCTAACCCGTGACATTGGGGTCCAGCCTGAGCAGGGCACGTGCGGAAGCTGTGCTGCAGGGAGGGCAGAGCTGAGGGGAAGGGCTGTGCCGGGGCTGGTGCCAAGGCAAGGTGGGCGCGGCTGTGGGGTGTGGGGAGGTGTCAGCCCCGGACTCAGCCCCTGTCTGACTGTAGTGCCCTTGGGCTGGTGTAGCTCAGTCCTCTGTGTGTTTCTCTTCAGGGGGAGCAGCATGCAAAGGAAAAGCAAGGAAGGAGGTGAACCCATGAGGAAGAGTGATGGATAAAGAGGGTTGGAGGGCACCTGCCAGTCAAGAGGGATCAAGAAAGAAGACACCAGTGGTGGAACCGCAGGTCAGGAGAGCTCAAGGAGGGAGAAAGGTGACTGTGGCCGTATGGGTTTTTCTAGCTCACACACCAATGAAAACAGTTTGGATAATAAAAGAAATGTATGCAAAACCGATAATTAAAGGCAGAGAATGTTTATATGCTATGTATGGGGTAGACCTGAAGGTGTATTTCTTCCTACAACGAAGGAGAATTCGCAATACATGCTGCTGTCAGCAACGACCAGTAAGCGACAAGACTCTATTTACTGATGCCTCTGGTCGCTCACATAAAGTTGTAATTACATGGCTAAACTCAGATACCCAGTGCTGCAAACACAAGGTAGAAAAAGAGACCAAGAGTCAAACAAGTTCTTGAGCTGACAGCTGTTAGGATCGCTTTGAGGTGTTCTGTAACAAGCCTTTGAATGTTGTAACTGGCTCATATTATGCGGCTGGCATACTTAACCGCCTGGAAGCTTCTTTTCTTAAGGAAGAGGATAATCCTCTTTTGATGGCTGAATTGAGAATGCTATGGTTTCTAATAAACCATAGACATCATAGGTATTATGCAATGCACACCCGCTCTCGCAGTGGCCCTTCCAGGACCACTTGCGGAAGGCAGTAGGAGGGCCGATGCACGAGCTGTGCCGCTCACTGTGCCTAAAGCCTTGGAGCAAGCTAAATGATCACATAAATTCTTTCACCAGAGTGCAAAGGCGTTAAAACGACAACTTCAAATGACAGTGGATCAGGCCAGGAGCGTTCTTATGTCCTGCCCTGATTGCCAACAGTTGGCACCCGCGCCATCCACAGAGGGTGTTAATCCAGGAGGGGTTACTGCCAGTGAAGTACGGCCAGCGGATGTAACGCATTGTTCTGAATTGGGTAAATACGTACGTGTTTCTGTAGACGCTCATTCCAGATTTCTCGTTGCTGCTGCACACGCTGGTGAAAGAGCACGAGACGTCTGTAACAGTGGTTGGCATGTTTTGCTGTTTGAGGAGTTCCACGATCTGTAAAACTAGAGGAAAGCGGAACGCACACTCGATTAGAGGAGCGATCCCCCAGCGCGCTGTAATAGAAGTGCCTGCTTTTTAACACTTTCAAAACAGTGTTAAAGAGTCTGTTTGACGACTTTTCGGTATCATTTCTGGCGACGAGGATGGGATAATCTGCCTGACCTCCCGTGGATCCCAGGATCTCTGGGACCTTGTGCCGGCACCGGGGAATTCCTGGAAGGGACCACAGCTCCTCGGACCAGCTCGGGACGCGGGTAAAATCCCATCAATGAGATAAGGCACTTTCATTGTCTGGTTGCGTTGGCACGCTGTCTGCGCGAGACGTGGGCGACAGCAGCGCGTTGGGTCTGCGCATTCGCGTCTGCGCATTTTGGTAAACTGGGTAACTTAAAAAAAGAAAGAAAGAAAAAATTAAAGAGGAAAATGAGAAAACAATAAATTAAAGAGAAAAACGAGGGAACAGCAATTTAATAAAGGTACCTTTAATGATTTTGCTGTTTGTGCCTTAGCAATTGTATAATTGTTTCTGGCTTTAGTGGTTTGTTGTTGTTGTTACTTGTGTCTTGGGGGATTTTATAGTCCAGTACTTGGGGTTCACCAATTGTCTGTTATTGTGATTGTGAAGTAGGTAGTGGACAATCGGCAGGAGGATTCGTGAGAAATCCCCCCCAGGCTGTGTTTTCTGACATTGGAAAAGGATCGTTTGCTGTTCAACAGGGCGTCAACCAGGGAGAATCTGATTGAATATTGTAATTAATGGTGGCCACTGTAAATAATATTAATATGCTGCACAGGTCTAGGTGGGTATACTTTGAGATCTGTAGTATAGTAATGTGCTACATGTAATATGTAGTAAGATATCTATTTTAAATCATATATTGCCTATTACATAAGGCATATTACACAATACATAATGTTACATATGCATTGTCTTTGTCCCCTTCAGATCCATTTGTTTTGAAAAAGAATAATCAGGGAAAGAAATGCAAACCAGTAAAAGGTTTGTTGAAAATCAGCTATTGGTGTAGAATACACAGAGAACATGAGATCAAAATTGTCCCTCGGTCAGTCCAGGGTGGGATCCTGATATCCTTATATCGGGGCACAGGCTGCATTGGTATCGCCAGTGCATTTTATACGGGATTAGACACGCTGCGCCTAAAGCTGTAAATACGCCAAAACCTTCTGAGATTAAACAGGATCGTGAGGAGTCTCCCACGGAGTTTTTACACCGTCTTAAACCGACAGCTCAGAAATATATTAATATAGATCCTGACTTGGAGAACAGAGAAATAGAATTCTTAGTTGACTGGGAGCTCATTATTCTGTGTTAAACACTATGCAGGGAATATTAAGTAGCGATTCTGTAACAGTTATGGGAGCCACAAAAATTGCGAAACACGGCCCTTTAACCTGCTGCTTAGAATGTTTGTATGTGGAGTCTGTACCTATTGATTGTGTACCATGTGTCTTCTCTTGTGCACAACGAATGGTTGAAAAAAGCTTTAATGGTGCAATGGCTGTGCAGTTACACGCTGCTATGGCTTCAATTGTTAAACAAAGAAGGGGAGATGTGGCAGGGTTGTGACATCAGGCCCGTGAGAAATTGCAAGAGTCACAGTGTGAGAACAAGCGCTGGTGGAACAACACAAGCAGCAAGGACTGTGTGGGACATGAACCATCAGGGACAGAGGGATTGGTACATGAGGGACAGAGGGATTGATACGGGGTTGGTACATCAGGGACAGAGGGATTGATACGCGGTGGGTACATCAGGGACAGAGGGATTGATACAGGATCGGTACATCAAGGACAGAGGTCCGCGATGTTTCAAATGCAAACCTGAGTTTGTATTAAATGTCTCTCTGCATCTTAAAGAGAGTCTGTGCCTCATCTGCTACGCCCCTTTATCTGTTTCCCAAATTACGATTTAGACTGTATTTACCGTTGTAAAAACAAAGCTTTCCCCCCTTAATTTTTGTCACGTGTTGTAGTTAGAATTAATAGAGATATTGGAGCCCATCGTAGCTAAACTGGAAAAAGACAGCAGCCGTGTGTATTTTTAAATAAAGACTAAATCAAGTGTGCTAGCTCATTATCTTTAAGCGTTTTACTGTGATCACGTCTCTCCCAAGGTTTTGTGTCTGTTGTATCAAGGCCTGACACCCACGGCCACAGTGGATGAATCACCATGGGCACAACACCAGGAACCTGCCTGTTCGTGTCCAGGATATCCACTCCAGCAGACACGTTTTAATTGGTACTTGCATTATGGATTAGATGCAACAAAAATCCATACTTTCTTTTGTCCTTTGCTATAGAGGAGGGAGTTGAACTTTTCTATAGCAGATTCAATCACTTGTTGTAAAGCAATGAAATAAATAACTTAGGCTTTTTCTATGAATAAACAACATTTAATCCAATTCCTTAATTGTATTCCTTAAACACTTGTTCGTTAGACCATAAGCAAAACAGCGCTGGGTGTTAGTTCGTTAGTAGGCCCTTATTATGTGGTTGGTTAACCCTGAAAATGTTAGCTCCCTCTATCAATATAACCTCATAAACAAGTTTCAAAATTTTTATGTAGAACTTACCCACCTTTTCCTTTTTGCAGGTTCAGAGCCCGAGCCTCATTTGGTTGTATCTGTAAACATCAAACGTCTCAGCACAAATCACAACTGCATTTCTCACAGACAGAAGTGCCTGATCTCCACAGCTTGCCTGACAGTGCAGAGAGCAGGAAGTGCGGTGAGTCCTGGGCCTTTGGGGACATTTCACCCTGTTTTGTGTCCCAGTCCCTCCCTGCTCCCTCCTCTTTCCTGCTGTGCCCTTCTTCCTCTTCATCTCTTCTCCCTCTGGCCCTCTGCTCCTTCCTCACCTATTTCCCCACCTTTCTGAATCTCTGTGCAGGGTTTCTCGTATCTCCCTCTCCGTCTCCACCCCTCTGTGTTCTCATCATCCTTGGTTTCTCTTTGTCGTCATTCTTGTCTGTTATTCTGTCCCGCTCCGTGCCCCATCATTTCTCACTGTATCCCTCTGTCCTGCTCCCTGTGCCTATTCCTGCCCCTCTTCTTTTTTACTCCCTCTTCCTCTTGCTGCCCACCCCAGGATTTTTTCCCAATCTCTATCCTGCCCCAACCCTTATTGTTCTTTCTCTCTCCTGCTCCCTCTCTGTCTTTCTGCCTGTCTGCCCTTTCCCTGCTGCTTCTTTCTCCATCTCTGTCCAGATTACTGCCCCTTTTCCTTCTTGATGTCTTTCTGTCCTGTTTGTCTTTCTGTCTTCCTTGCCTGTTCCCAGCCCCATCCCCTCTCGCTGTATCTTCCCTGTCCAGCTGGCTCTGCCTTTTCTTTGTCTTCTCATCCTCTTTCCTGCTCCTCAGCCCTCTTTTCCTCTTCCTCCAGCTCATTGCTGCATGTTTTCCCTTTCCAGTCTCTTCATTTTGATCTAAACTTTGCTTTGTTTCTCAGTCCCTTTGTTCTCTTCCCTTCCTGTTGCCTCTCAGTGGGCAGTGACGACCTGGTTCAGAGACAGCACGGCGACCACATCCCAGGTCGCTCGGTCCATCAGCACACAGACGCCACTGTGGTGGAAAGCAAATGGCGTTTATTAACAAGTAACACAGCGTTATATACCTTAGGTTTGCAACGTCACGTCCATCTGCTTGCCTCACATACTCCTACCTACCTAGGGAGGGGCTACTATCTTTCTGTACAGCGCGAGATCTTCCGGCCTCCAGACCCTAACTACCTACAGGTATGCGTCACAACCCCCCCTGGACACCGTTTGTGTCACAAACACCCCTGGACAGGGTGTGTCTCACAAACCCCATTGGACAGCATGTGTCACAACCCCCCCTGGAAACTGTGTGTGTCACAAACACCCCTGGACAACGTGTATGTCACAAACGCCCCTAGATAGGGTGTGTGTCACAAACCCCATTGGACAGGGTGTGTGTCACAAACCCCATTGGACAGGGTGTGTGTCACAAACCCCATTGGACAGCATGTGTCACAAGGCCCCCTGGAAACTATATGTGTCCAAAATATCCCTGGACAGCGTGTGTGTCACGAACCCCGTGGGACAGCGTGTGTGTCACGAACCCCATTGGACAGTGTGTGTGTCCCAAACCCCGTTGGACAGCTTGTGTGTCACAAACACCCTTAGACAGGGTGTGTGTCACAAACCCCATTGGAAAGGGTGTGTGTGACAAACACCCCTGGACAGTGTGTGTGTCACAAACGCCCCTGGACAGGGTGTTTGTCACATACCCCATTGGACAGTGTGCATGTCACAAACCTCATTGAACAACGTGTGAGTCACAAAGCCCATTGGACACGGCGTGTGTGTCACAAACCCCATTGGACAGCGTGTGTGTCATAAACACCATTGGACAGGGTGTGTGTCACAAACACCCCTGAACAGAATGCATGTCACAAACCCCATTGCAAAGTGTGTGTGTCACAAACCCCATTGGACAGCATGTATGTCACAAACCCCCTTGGACAGTGTTTGTGTCAAAAACTCCCTTGGACAGCGTGTGTGTCACAAACCCCTTTGGACAGTGTGTGTGTAACAAATGTCCCTGGACAAGGTGTGTGTTAGAAACCGCGGTGGAGTTTGTGTGTGTCACAAACCCCATTGGACAGCCTGTGTGTCACAAACCCCATTGGACAGCCTGTGTGTCACAAGCACCCCATTGTACAACGTTTGTGTCAGTAACGTCCCTGGACACAGTGTGTGTCACAAGCCCCATTGGACAGTGTGTGTGTCGAAAAACTGGTTGGACAGCGTGTGTGTCACAAACCCCATTGGACCTGGTGTGTGTCAAAAACCGCATTGGACCTGGTGTGTGTCAAAAACCCCCTTGGACAGCGTGTGTGTCACAAACCCCCTTGGACAGCGTGTGTGTCAAAAACCCCCTTGGACAGCGTGTGTGTCAGAAACCCCTTTGGACAGTGTGTGTGTAACAAACGTCCCTGGACAAGGTGTGTGTTACAAACCGCAGTGGAGTTTGTGTGTGTCACAAACCCCATTGGACATGGTGTGTGTCACAAACCCCATTGGACAGCGTGTTTCACAACCAACACTGTACAGTGTGTTTTTCACAAACACCCCTGGACACCATTTGTGTTACAATCACCCTTGAACAGGGAGTGTGTCACATAGCCCATTGGAGAGTGTGTGTGTCACAAACCCCATTGTACAGCATGTATGTCACAAACCCGCTTGGACAGTGTGTGTGTCAAAAACACCCTTGGACAGCGTGTGTGTCACAAACCCCTTTGGACAGTGTGTGTGTAACAAACGTCCCTGGACAAGGTTTGCGTTTCAAACCGCGGTGGAGTTTGTGTGTGTCACAAACCCCATTGCACACTGTGTGTGTCACAAACCCCATTGGACAGCCTGTGTGTCACAAACACCCCATTGTACAACGTTTGTGTCAGTAACGTCCCTGGACACAGTGTGTGTCACAAGCCCCATTGGACAGTGTGTGTGTCGAAAAACTGGTTGGACAGCGTGTGTGTCACAAACCCCATTGGACATGGTGTGTGTCAAAAACCCCGTTGGACCTGGTGTGTGTCACAAACCCCCTTGGACAGCGTGTGTGTCAAAAACCCCCTTGGACAGCGTGTGTGTCACAAACCCCCCTGGACAGCGTGTGTGTAACAAATGTCCCTGGACAAGGTGTGTGTTACAAACCGCAGTGGAGTTTGTGTGTGTCACAAACCCCATTGGACATGGTGTGTGTCACAAACCCCATTGGACAGCGTGTTTCACAACCAACCCTGTACAGTGTGTTTTTCACAAACACCCCTGGACACCATTTGTGTTACAATCACCCTTGGACAGGGAGTGTGTCACATAGCCCATTGGAGAGTGTGTGTGTCACAAACCCCATTGGACAGGGTGTGTGTCACAAACACCCCTGGACAGGGTTTGTGTTACAAACCACATTGGAGAGTGTGTGTGTCACAAACTCTATTGCACAGCGTGTGTGTCACAAACGCCCCTGGACAGCGTGTGTGTCACAAACCCCATTGGACAGCGTCTGTGTCACAAACCCCATTGGACAGCCTGTGTGTCACAAACACACCTGGACACCGTTTGTGTCACAAACGTTTCTGGACAGGGTTTGTGTCACAAACCCCATTGGACAGCATATGTGTCACAAACCCCATTGGACAGTGTGTGTTTCCTAATCCCCATTGGACAGGGTGTGTGTCACAAACCCCATTGGACAGGGTGTGTGTCACAAACGCCCCTGGACAGTTCCTGTGTCACAAACGCCCCTGGACAGCGTATGTGTCACAAACCCCATTGCACAGCGTGTGTGTCACAAACACCCCTGGACACCGTTTGTGTCACAAATGTTTCTGGACAGAATGTGTGTCACAAACGCCATTGGACAGGGTTTGTGTCACAAACCCCATTGGACAGCGTGTTTGTCACAAACACCCCTGGACACCATTTGTGTTACAATCGCCCTTGGACAGGGAGTGTGTCACATACCCCATTGGAGAGTATGTGTGTCACAAACCCCATTGGACAGAGTGTGTGTCACAAACACCCCTGGACAGGGTTTGTGTTACAAACCACATTGGAGAGTGTGTGTGTGACAAACTCTATTGCACAGCGTGTCTGTCACAAACCTTATTGGACAGCCCGTGTGTCACAAACCCCATTGGAATGCGTTTGTCACAACCCCCACTGGAATTTATCTGTGTCAAAACCAGCCCTGGACAGCGTGTGTGTCACAAACGCCCCTGGACAGGGTGTGTCACAACCTCCATTGGACAGCGTGTGTGTCACAAACCCCATTGGACAGTGTGTGAATCAGAAACCTCATTGGACAGAGTGTTTGTCACAAAGACCCCTGGACACCGTTTGTGTCACAAACGGCCCTGGACAGCGTGTCTGTCACAAACCTTATTGGACAGCCCGTGTGTCACAAACCCCATTGGACAGCGTGTGTTAAAAACCCGCCCTGACAGCATTGTTGTCACAAACCCCATTGGACAGTGTGTGTGTCACAAACCTCATTGGACAGTGTGTGTGTCACAAACGCCCCTGGACACTGTGTGTGTTACAAACACCCCTGGACAATGTGTGTGTCTACAAACGCCCCTGGACAGCTTGTGTGTCACAAACCCATTGGACAACGTGAGTGTCACCAACCCCATTGGACAGTGTGTGTGTCACAAACCCCCATGGACAGTGTGTGTGTCACAAACGCCATTGAACAGAGTGTGTCACAAAGCCCATTGGACACTGTGTGTGGTACAAACACCATTGGACAGTGTATGTGTCACAAACCCCATTGGAGTGCGTTTGTCACAACCCCCACTGGAATCTATGTGTGTCAAAAACAGCCCTGGACAACGTGTGTGTCACAAACTTGATTGGAAGGATTTTGTGTGACAAACACCCCTGGACACCGTTTGTGTCACAATCGCCCCTGGACAGGGTGTGTCACAAACTCCATTGGACGGCATGTGTGTTACAAACCTCATTGGGCAGTGTGTGAGTCACAAACCTCATTGGACAGAGTGTTTGTCACAAACACCCCTGGACACCGTTTGTGTCACACACGGCCCTGGACAGCGTGTCTGTCACAAACCTTATTGGACAGCCCGTGTGTCACAAACCCCATTGGACAGCGTGTGTGTCACAAACCTCATTGGACAGCGTGTGTGTCACAAACGCCCCTGGACACTGTGTGTGTTACAAACACCCCTGGACAATGTGTGTGTCTACAAACGCCCCTGGACAGCTTGTGTGTCACAAACCCATTGGACAACGTGAGTGTCACCAACCCCATTGGACAACATGTGTGTCACAAACCCCCATGGACAGTGCGTGTGTGTCACAAACGCCATTGAACAGAGTGTGTCACAAACCCCATTGGACAGTGCGTGTCACAAACACCCCTGGACACTTTCCTTGTCACAAACACCCCTGGACACCGTTTGTGTCACAAACGCCCCTGGACAGTTCCTCTGTCACAAACCCCATTGGACAGTGTGTGTGTCACTAACCCCATTGGACAGCCTGTGTGTCACAAACCCCATTGGCTAGCATGTGTGTCATGAACCCCATTGAACAGGATGTATGTCACAAACCCCATTGGACAGGGTGTGTGTCACAAACCTCATTGGACAGTGTGTGTGTCACAAACGCCCCTGGACACTGTGTGTGTTACAAACACCCCTGGACAATGTGTGTGTCTACAAACGCCCCTGGACAGCTTGTGTGTCACAAACCCATTGGACAACGTGAGTGTCACCAACCCCATTGGACAGCATGTGTGTCACAAACCCCCATGGACAGTGCGTGTGTGTCACAAACGCCATTGAACAGAGTGTGTCACAAACCCCATTTGACAGTGCGTGTCACAAACACCCCTGGACACTTTCCTTGTCACAAACACCCCTGGACACCATTTGTGTCACAAACGCCCCTGGACAGTTCCTCTGTCACAAACCCCATTGGACAGTGTGTGTGTCACTAACCCCATTGGACAGCCTGTGTGTCACAAACCCCATTGGCTAGCATGTGTGTCATGAACCCCATTGAACAGGGTGTATGTCACAAACCCCATTGGACAGGGTGTGTGTCACAAACACCCCTGGACAGGGTTTGTGTTACAAACCACATTGGAGAGTGTGTGTGTCACAAACCCCCATGGACAGTGTGTGTGTGTCACAAACGCCATTGAACAGAGTGTGTCACAAACCCCATTGGACAGTGCATGTCACAAACACCCCTGGACACTTTTCTTGTCACAAACACCCCTGGACACCGTTTGTGTCACAAACGCCCCTGGACAGTTCCTCTGTCACAAACCCCATTGGACAGTGTGTGTGTCACTAACCCCATTGGACAGCCTGTGTGTCACAAACCCCATTGGCTAGCATGTGTGTCATGAACCCCATTGAACAGGGTGTATGTCACAAACCCCATTGGACAGCCTGTGTTTCACAAACCCCATTGGGCAGCGTGTGTGTCACAAACCCCATTGTACAGGATGTGTGTCACAAACCCCTGGACAGCGTGGGTGTCACAACTCCCCGTGGACAGTTTGTGAGTCACACACCTGATTTGACAGCTTGTGTGTCACAAACCCCACTGGACAGCGTGTGTGTCAGAAACACCATTGGACAGTGTATGTCAAAACCCGCCCTGGACAGTGTGTGTGTCACAAACCCCCCTGGACAAGTGTGTGTATCACTAACCCCATTGGACAGTGTGTGTGTCGCAAACCCCATTGAACACCGTGTGTGTCACAAACCCCATTGGACAGGGTGTGTGTCACAGCCCCCCCCGGACAGTGTGTGTATCACAAAGCCCATTGGACAGTGTGTGTGGTGCAAACACCATTGGACAGTGTATGTGTCACAAATCCCATTGGAATGCGTTTGTCACAACCTCCACTGGAATCTATGTGTGTCAAAAACAGCCCTGGACAGCGTGTGTGTCACAAACTCGATTGGAAGGATTTTGTGTGACAAACACCCCTGGACACCGTTTGTGTCACAATCGCCCCTGGACAGGGTGTGTCACAAACTCCATTGGACGGCGTGTGTGTTACAAACCCCATTGGACAGTGTGTGAGTCACAAACCTCATTGGACAGAGTGTTTGTCACAAACACCCCTGGACACCATTTGTATCACAAACACCCCTGGACACCGTTTGTGTCACACACGGCCCTGGACAGCGTGTCTGTCACAAACCTTATTGGACAGCCCGTGTGTCACAAACCCCATTGGACAGCGTGTGTTAAAAACCCACCCTGACAGCATTGTTGTCACAAACCCCATTGGACAGTGTGTGTGTCACAAACCTCATTGGACAGTGTGTGTGTCACAAACGCCCCTGGACACTGTGTGTGTTACAAACACCCCTGGACGATGCGTGTGTCTACAAACGCCCCTGGACAGCTTGTGTGTCACAAACCCATTGGACAACGTGAGTGTCGCCAACCCTATTGGACAGCGTGTGTGTCACAAACCCCCATGGACAGTGTGTGTGTGTCACAAACGCCATTGAACAGAGTGTGTCACAAACCCCATTGGACAGTGCGTGTCACAAACACCCCTGGACACTTTCCTTGTCACAAACACCCCTGGACACCGTTTATGTCACAAACGCCCCTGGACAGTTCCTCTGTCACAAACCCCATTGGACAGTGTGTGTGTCACAAACCCCATTGGACTGGGTGTGTGTCACAAACACAACTGGACACCGTGTGTGTCAGAAACGCCCCTGGACAGGGTGTCTGTCACAAGCACAATTGGAGAGTGTGTGTGTCACAAACTCCATTGGAGAGTGTGTGTGTCACAAACGCCACCAGACAGCATGTGGGTCACAAACAACATTGGAGAGTGTGTGTGTCACAAACCCCACTAGATAGCATGTGTGTCACAAACCCCATTAGACAGTGTGTGTCACACCGCCCCCTGGAAAATGTGTGGAATGACAAACCCCATTGGACAGGGTTTGTGTCACAAACCCCTGGACAGTTTGTCTGTCACAAACCCCAGTTGGCAGCGTGTTTGTCACAAACTCCATTGGACAGCGTGTGTGTCACAAACACCATTGGACAGCGTGTGTCACAAACCCCCTTGGAGAGTGTGTGTTTCACATACCCCATTGGACAGGGTGTGTGTCCCAAACCCCATTGGACAGCGTGTGTCACGAACCCTATTGGACAGTGTGTGTGTCACAAAGCTCATAAACAGTGTCCGTGCCACAAACCCCCATGGACAGTGTGTGTGTCACAAAACCCATTTGACAGCGTGTGTGTCACAAAACCCATTGGACAGCGTGTGTGTCACAAAGCCCATGGGTCAGCCTGTGGGTCACAAACACCGTTGGACTGTGTATGTGTCAAAAACCCCATTAGATAGAGTATGTGTCATAAAAGCCATCGGACAGCTTGTGTCACACCCCCCCCCGGACAACATGTGTGTCACAAACACCCCTTGACAGCATGTGTGTCACAAACTCCCCTGTACACCGTGTGTATCACAAACGCCCGTGGACAGTATGTGTGTATCAAAGCCCATGGGACAGTGTGTGTGTCACAAACCCCATTGGAGAATGTGTGTGCCACAAAGCCCATTGGACAGCCTGTGTGTCACAAAACCCCCTGGAGACTGTGTGTGTCACAAAGACCATTGGACACCATGTGTGTTCACAAATCCCCTGGACACTGTGTGTGTCACAAACCCCATTGGACAGCGTGTGTCACAACCCCACCTGGACAGTGTGTGTGTCACAAACCCCTTTTGACAGTGTGTGTGTCACAAACCCACCTGGACAGCGTGTGTGTCACAAACCCCAAAGGACAGTGTCTGTGTCAAACCCCCATGGACGGTGTGTGTGTGAGAACTACCCTTGGACAGTGTCTGTGTCACAAACCCCGCTGGACAGTGTGTGTGTCACTTAGCCCTTTGGACAGTGTGTGTGTCACAAACCCCATTGGACAGCGTGTGTGTCACAAACCCCATTGGACAGTTTGTGTCACAACTCCCCCTGGACATTGTGTGTATCACAAACACCCCTGGACAGTGTGTGTGTCACAAACCCCATTGGACAGTGTGTGTGTCACAAACCCCATTGGACAGTGTGTGTCAAAACCCCCCCTTGACATTGTGTGTATCACAAACACCCCTGGACAGTGTGTGTGTCACAAACCCCATTGGACAGCGTGTGTGTTCACAAACCCCATTGGACAGCATGTGAGTCACAAACAGCATTGGACTCCGTGTGTGTCACAAAACTCTCCTGGACAGTGTGTGTGTCACAAACCCCACTGGACACACAGATGACTACAGTAAAAAACCAACACTGAAGGTATGCAGGTCTTTATTTCTTCTAGTTGAGGGGATCAATAAGAGATTTAGCTGCTTGCACTGTTTTTGTTACTCACACACTGATGATCTAGTATAGAAACTACAAACCTCACAAGAAGCAGACCCAGAACCTCATTTAAGTGCCCTAAGGTCAAATTAAGAAGTCATTTAGCTGGTTTTCTCAGTGACCCCCCTGCTCTGAGGTTCCTCCTTGCACAGTGACTATCAACACCAGAAGGAAAATTTACTTTAGACATTAGACAGCGTGTGTGTAAGAAATCCCATTGCACAGCGTGTGTGTCACAATCCCCCTGGAAACTGTGCGTGTCACAAACACCCCTGGACAGGGTGTGTGTAAAAATCCCATTGGACTGCATGTGTGTCACAAACCCCTTTGGACAGCGTGTGTGTTACAATCCACCTGGAAACTGGGTGTGTCACAAACACCCCTGGACAGGGTGTGTGTCACTAACGCCATTGGACAGCCTGTGTGTCACAAACCCCATTGGACAGTGTGTGTTTCACAAACCCCATTGGACACTATGTGTGTCACAAACCCCCCTGGACAGCGTGTTTGTCAGAAACCCCATTGGACAGGCTGTGTGTCACAAACTCCCCTGGACAGCATGGTTGTCAAAAACCTCATTGGACAGCGTATGTGTCACAAATACCCCTGGACAGAGTGTGTGTCACAAACCCCATTGCACAGTGTGAGGGTCACAAACACCGTTGGACTGTGTGTGTGTCACAAACCTCATTGGACAGTGTGTGTGTCAAAAACCCCATTGAACAGCATGTGTGTCACAACCCTCCCTGGACAGTGTGTATGTCACAAACTCTCCTGGACAGCGTTTGTGTTCACAAACCTCATTGGACAGCGTGTGTGTCTCAAACACCCCTAGACAGTGTGTGTGTAACAAACCCCATTGGAGAGAGTGTGTGTCACAAACCCAATTGGGTAATTTGTGTGTCACAAACCCCATTGGACAGCGTGTGTGTCACAAACCCAGTTGGACAGTGTGTGTCAAAACCCCCCTTGACAGTGTGTGTATCACAAACACCCTTGAACAGTGTGTGTGGCACAAACCCAATTGGACAATGTGTGTGTCACAAACCCTCCTGGACAGTGTGTATTACAAACCCCATTGGATATTTTATGTGTCACAGACACCGTTGGACTCTGTGTGTGTCACAAACCCCATTAGACAGAGTGTGTGTCACAAAAGCCATTGGACAGCTTATGTCACACCCCTCCCTGGACAGCGTGTGTGTCACAAACCCCATTGGACAGTATGTGTGTCAAACATCGAATGTACACCGTGTGTGTCACAAACCCCATTGTACAATGAGTCTGTCTCAAACCCCTGTGGCCATTGTGTGTGTCAAAACACCACTGGACAGTGTGCGTGTCACAAACCCCATTGGACTGTGTGTGTGTCACAAACTCCATTGGACAGAGTGTGTGTCACAAACCCAATTGGACAGTGTGTGTGTCACAAACCCCATTGGACAGCCTGTGTGTCACAAACCCCATTGGACAGCGCGTGTGTCACAAACCCAGTTGGACAGTGTGTGTGAAAACCCCCCTTGACAGTGTGTGTATCACAAACACCCTTGGACAGTGTGTGTGGCACAAACCCAATTGGACAATGTGTGTGTCACAGACCCCCTTAGACAGTGTGTGTGTCACAAACACCATTGTACTCTGTGTGTGTCACAAACCCTCCTGGACAGTGTGTGTGTCACCAACCCCATTGGACAGCGTGTGTGTCACAAACCCCATCGGACAAAGTATGTGTCACGAATCCCATAGGGCAGTGTGTGTGACACCAACCTCATTGGACAGTGTATGTGTCAGAAACCCCTTTGAACAACGTATGTGTCACAAACCCCATAGGACAGTGTGTGTGACACAAACACCAGTGGACATTGTGTGTGTCACAAACCCGATTAGACAGTGTGTGTGTCACAAACCCCTCTGGACAGCGTGTTTGTCAGAAACCCCATTGGACAGCGTGTGTCACAACCCCACCTGGACAGCATGTGTGTCACAAACCCACCTGGACAGCGTATGTGTCACATACCCCGCTGGATAGTGTGTGTGTCATTTAGCCCTTTGGACAGTGTGTGGTTCACCAGCCCCATTGGACAGTGTGTGTGTCACAAACCCCATTGGACAGTTTGTGTCACAACCCCCCCTGGACATTGTGTGTATCACAAACACCCCTGGACAGTGTGTGTGTCACAAACCCCATTGGACAGCGTGTGTGTCTCAAACACCCCTGGACAGTGTGTGTGTAACAAACCCCATTGGAGAGAGTGTGTGTCACAAACCCAATTGGATAGTGTGTGTGTCACAAACCCCATTGGACAGCGTGTGTGTCACAAACCCAGTTGGACAGTGTGTGTCAAAACCCCCCTTGACAGTGTGAGTATCACAAACACCCTTGAACAGTGTGTGTGGCACAAACCCCATTGGACAATGTGTGTGTCACAAACCCTCCTGGACAGTGTGTATTACAAACCCCATTGGATATTTTATGTGTCACAAACACCGTTGGACTGTGTGTGTGTCACAAACCCCATTAGACAGAGTGTGTGTCACAAAAGCCATTGGACAGCTTATGTCACACCCCTCCCTG
The DNA here is from genome assembly GCF_963082525.1 of Nesoenas mayeri. NCBI lineage: Eukaryota > Metazoa > Chordata > Aves > Columbiformes > Columbidae > Nesoenas > Nesoenas mayeri. The sequence continues at coordinate 1,229,321 of NC_137571.1, forward strand.
GACAGCGTGTGTGTCACAAACCCCATTGGACAGTATGTGTGTCAAACATCGAATGTACACCGTGTGTGTCACAAACCCCATTGTACAATGAGTCTGTCTCAAACCCCTGTGGCCATTGTGTGTGTCAAAACACCACTGGACAGTGTGCGTGTCACAAACCCCATTGGACTGTGTGTGTGTCACAAATCCCATTGGACAGAGTGTGTGTCACAAACCCAATTGAACAGTGTGTGTGTCACAAACCCCATTGGACAGCCTGTGTGTCACAAACCCCATTGGACAGCGCGTGTGTCACAAACCCAGTTGGACAGTGTGTGTGAAAACCCCCCTTGACAGTGTGTGCATCACAAACACCCTTGGACAGTGTGTGTGGCACAAACCCAATTGGACAATGTGTGTGTCACAGACCCCCTTAGACAGTGTGTGTGTCACAAACACCATTGTACTCTGTGTGTGTCACAAACCCTCCTGGACAGTGTGTGTGTCACCAACCCCATTGGACAGCGTGTGTGTCACAAACCCCATCGGACAAAGTATGTGTCACGAATCCCATAGGACAGTGTGTGTGACACCAACCTCATTGGACAGTGTGTGTGTCAGAAACCCCTTTGAACAACGTGTGTGTCACAAACCCCATAAGACAGTGTGTGTGACACAAACACCAGTGGACATTGTGTGTGTCACAAACCCGATTAGACAGTGTGTGTGTCACAAACCCCTCTGGACAGCGTGTGTGTCACAAACCCCATTGGACAGCGTGTGTCACAACCCCACCTGGACAGCATGTGTGTCACAAACCCACCTGGACAGCGTGTGTGTCACAAACCCCGCTGGATAGTGTGTGTGTCATTTAGCCCTTTGGACAGTGTGTGGTTCACCAGCCCCATTGGACAGTGTGTGTATCACAAACCCCATTGGACAGCGTGTGTGTCACAAACCCCATTGGACAGTTTGTGTCACAACCCCCCCATGGACATTGTGTGTATCACAAACACCCCTGGACAGTGTGTGTGTCACAAACCCCATTGGACAGTGTGTGTGTCACAAACCCCATTGGACAGCGTGTGTCACAACCCCACCTGGACAGCATGTGTGTCACAAACCCACCTGGACAGCGTGTGTGTCACAAACCCCGCTGGATAGTGTTTGTGTCATTTAGCCCTTTGGACAGTGTGTGGTTCACCAGCCCCATTGGACAGTGTGTGTATCACAAACCCCATTGGACTCTGTGTGTGTCACAAACCCTCCTGGACAGTGTGTGTGTCACAAACCCCACTGGACACACAGATGACTACAGTAAAAAACCAACACTGAAGGTATGCAGGTCTTTATTTCTTCTAGTTGAGGGGATCAATAAGAGATTTAGCCTCTTGCACTGTTTTTGTTACTCACACACTGATGATCTAGTATAGAAGCTACAAACCTCACAAGAAGCAGACCCAGAACCTCATTTAAGTGCCCTAAGGTCAAATTAAGAAGTCATTTAGCTGGTTTTCTCAGTGACCCCCCTGCTCTGAGGTTCCTCCTTGCACAGTGACTATCAACGCCAGAAGGAAAATTTACTTTAATCCCGCACACAGGTGAATTTTGGGTTTTTAAGTTTCTGTCCTTAAATGAATGATGTATTTCTCTCTTATATGGTTAAGTAAAGGTTCACAAAAAAACCGCATTTCTTTGCTGGACTTTTGTTTCTTTTCAGTGGCAAAATTTGTCACTGTACAAATATTGGATCAGATGGCAACTAAAATATCATGAAGTTAGTTGACATTCCTCCAATACCCATCTATATAAACAGATTGTTATCAGTTACTAAAATGGTTAAAAATCAGTCTTACTGCTCATCAGTTGTTATTAATGAGAAAACTGTTTTACATAACTGACCTGAAATGCAGATGAATCCAGAAGGAAAAAAAGCCTCGTTGTAGGAAGACAAGTTATCTGTTTGGGCATAAACTGCATAAATGGACGTATGAGAACAAGAGCATTCCACATAGTCTGATGTGTCTTCAACCACTTTGCAGAACCCGCTGTCGGACAGCCAGCTGCAAAACAAAATGTTCACAAAGCTGGAAATCGACTTGTCTAATTCACACGGTAAACAGGCTTGAAAATTGTTGTATCTCTGAAAACACCGGGTTTTCTAAACTACTGCATAAATTTATCTTCATCTATTGCACATCTTTCACGTGCAGTTTTTAGAATAGCATATTTACATGAAATTAAAACAGCTTTTAAAAAAATATATTATTAAAAAAATATAATTATATAGTAATGAACTTTGTTTTTCTGCTAGAAAGTTTTTGTGGCCATGTTTTAAAACTTACACAAGATTCACAGTCCCATCTGAATTTTTAAATAGTGTGTTGCTTATACTTGCACAGTGCTTTAGCCCATTCTGAAGAACACTTGCTGTTTGCTGTTTTGAAACTAAAATACATGTTCTCCTTCAGTATTGCTGAAAATTTTGGAAAAGGATACTACAGGTGACATCCTAAGCCATTTCTAGTGGAAACCACATTGTTCTGTGATACAATGTCTAGATAAAAGGAGAGTATGCAGGTAAATTCTGCTGCATCTCCTTCCTGAATAGTTTATATCAGTGACAGACTGATATAATCCAGACCATCTAATGAAATCATATCTGAACTAACTAGTTGTCTGCAGGATATAGAATGGAACTCTCTCTAATTTCATTTATACTGTGTGAACAGGAAAGAAATAGGCAAATCAAATAATAGGGCATTGAAGGGAATACACAGAAAACTTTAGCACATCGCTTGCAATGGTGTGAGTAGCAATAAGAATGGAAAATGATCAGCAGTTCACCACTTCTGAAAACCAGGATGCATCAAGTCAAGCTAGCAGCAGCAATATTAAAAACTACCAGGAGATGGCTTTTCTGTCAAAAAGTAAGAGCCCTACAGAGATCATCGTCAAAAGTTATGCCAAAATTCTGGATATTAGCAAATAAGGAATATTCTGTTTCAGTGACTTGAAGCAATACCAGAGACGCAGGTTTAATTCTTTGTAAGAATGGACTCAAAATGTTGTCTGATAACAACTGTAAAGAGTACAAAAGACGCTAATATTAATGAAGTGATGCCATTCTGGAATTTATGGCCTCTCAGCATTGCCCAACACATCATTACGTAAACTAAACAGTACTGCAATGAAAAAAATCAATAGTAGAAGTCTGAGAAATCTCTAAGTTAGAATAACTACACATTTTATTATACAGAATGTTTTACGTGCTGGTACAAAGGCCAGAAAAGTTAAGGGGAAAAGATGGATAAGAAATAGATCAATTTCGTACTTGCAGGCAATCTGATCGGACTTGATGGGATTTTATACAAATACACATGGTAGAAACTGGAAAACTAAACAGATTAATAAAACAACCTTTCAGCAGCTTGGCTCCAGAGGAGACATAGAGACTTTTGTGGAACAATCCGACTTCCTGTAGCATAAATCCGATAAACAACTTCATTGTTATCTTTCAAAGGGTATGAACTCCGACCCTTCAATCTCATAGAAAAAACCTGAAACAATACACACAACATAAACACAAACTTAATATTAAAATTCAACAGTCAGTGCTCATTTTAATCACAAACACACTAAAACGCTCACATCATTTTAAAGATATTTAAGATGATTCGAGTAATGGGCAAGACTGCTTGAAGGAAAAGGGGCCCAAGAGGGCTGGATTGCATTCAGAGATTGCTTCTTCCACGCTCAGGATCAGAGCATCCCCACACGTAGGAAGTCAAGGAAGGGAGCCAGGAGGCCTGCGTGGTTGAATAGGGATCTATTGGGTATGCTCAAGCAGAAGAGGAGAGTTTACAGGTCATGGAAGCAGGGGCTGGCCACTTGGGAAGAATATAAGGCTGCTGTTAGAGGATGTAGGAAGGCAGCTAGGATAGCCAAGGCCTCCTTAGAATTACAGCTGGCGAGAGGGGTCAAGGACAGCAAAAAGAACTTTTTCAAATACATAGCGGATAAAACTAATACCAGAGACAATGTAGGCCCACTGAGGAATGGGGTGGGTGCCCTGGTGGCGGAAGATACAGAGAAGGCAGAATTACTGAATGCCTTCTTTGTCTCTGTCTACTCTGCCGGAGGCTGTCCTGGGGAGCCCTGTACCCCTGAGACCCCAGATGAAGCCAGGTCAATGGAGGAGCTTGCTTTAGTTGATGAGGACTGGGTTAAGGAGCAATTAAATAGTCTGGACATCCATAAATCCATGGGTCCAGATGGGATGCATCCGCGGGTGCTGAGGGAGCTGGCTGAAGTCATTGCTGGACCGCTCTCCATCATCTTTGCCAAGTCTTGGGAAACGGGAGAGGTGCCCGAGGATTGGAGGAAAGCAAATGTCACTCCAATCTTCAAAAAGGGCAAGAAGGAGGACCCGGGTAACTATAGACCGGTCAGCCTCACCTCTGTCCCTGGGAAAGTAATGGAACAACTTATCCTTGGTGCTATCTCAAGGCATATCAAGGATAAGAAAGTTATTAGGGGCAGTCAGCATGGCTTTACCAAGGGTAAGTCATGCTTGACCAACCTCATAGCCTTTTATGAGAATGTTACAAGGTGGATGGATGATGGCAGAGCCGTGGATGTGGTCTACCTTGACTTCAGTAAAGCCTTTGACACAGTCTCCCACAGCATCCTAGTTGCTAAGTTGCGGAGGTGTGGTCTAGACAATAGAGTAGTGAGGTGGGTTACAAACTGGCTTAAGGAGAGAAGCCAGAGAGTGGTAGTCAATGGTGCGGAGTCTAGTTGGAGACCAGTATCTAGTGGAGTGCCTCAGGGGTCAGTACTGGGGCCAGTATTATTCAATATATTCATTAACGACTTAGACGAGGGAATAGAGTGTACTATCAGCAAGTTTGCTGATGACACTAAGCTAGGAGGAGTGGCTGACACGCCAGAAGGCTGTGCTGCCATCCAGCGAGACCTAGACAGGCTGGAGAGTTGGGCGGGGAATAACCTAATGGAATTTAACAAGGAAAAGTGTAGAGTCCTGCATCTGGGCAGGAACAACCCCAGATTCCAGTGTCGGTTGGGAAATTACATATTAGAGAGCAGTGTAGGGGAAAGGGACCTGGGGATCCTGGTGGACAACAGGATGACCATGAGCCAGCACTGTGCCCTTGTGGCCAGGAAGGCCAATGGCATCCTGGGATGTATTAGAAGGGGGGTGGTTAGTAGATCAAGAGAGGTCTTCCTTCCCCTCTACTCTGCCCTGGTGAGACCCCATCTGGAATATTGTGTCCAGTTCTGGGCCCCTCAGTTCAGGAAGGACAAGGAACTGCTGGAGAGGGTCCAGCGTAGGGCAACCAAGATGATTAAGGGAGTGGAGCACCTCCCTTATGAGGAAAGGCTGAGGGAGCTTGGTCTCTTTAGTTTGGAGAAGAGGAGACTGAGGGGTGACCTTATTAATGTTTATAAATATATAAAGGGTGAGTGCCATGAGGATGGAGCCAGGCTCTTCTCGTTGGCAAACAATGATAGGACAAGGGGCAATGGGATCAAGCTGGAACACAAGAGGTTCCACTTAAATTTGAGAAAAAACTTCTTCTCAGTAAGGGTGACAGAGCACTGGAACAGGCTGCCCAGGGAGGTTGTGGAGTCTCCTTCTCTGGAGACGTTCAAGACCCACCTGGACAAGTTCCTGTGCAACCTCACTTAGGCGTTCCTGCTCCAGCAGGGGGATTGGACTAGATGATCTTTTGAGGTCCCTTCCAATCCAGAACATACTGTGATACTGTGATACTGTGAAAAAATAAATTGCATTATCTTCAAACCTTGTTCTTCAAGGCAAGCTCTTTGTCTCCAGTAAGGAACCACTGCTGGCTGCTATATTCTGTGAACTGTACAGATTCACAGCTCTCTTCTTGAAGAGGGGATAACACAACAGAGACCTTTAACAAATGTTCAGGTACTTGAATAAAATCTCCATCTTTTCCATCAAATCTGTGTCCGTTGATTTGCTAAGGAAACCAGTTGTGAGCCATTATTGCAATGTACGGGCAGCTGTCAAGGCTATTTTTACCTCTGTTGAAGAGGAAAAGCAACAGGGCTGGTAAGTGGAACTGAACTTTCACTATGCTTCACATAATTACTCTAAAATGTATGCGTAATTAATATTTTATTCCTTCATCATTTTCGGCTTTATTACATTTAATAAAAAGACAACTTCCGTTTCTGTGAAAAAAAGGAGGGGCGGAATTATGATGTATTTTGGCTTCTCCATTTCTCCTCTGGATTTTGCTCACTATGATCTGTAAGAAAAACCATCCCATGGTAAAAGAGGTTATCATAATATTCATCTTTATAACTTGATGTAGAGAAGAGTCAATAACAAGGAGAAGCATTAAAATGGATGATCTAGCTCTTATTCCCAAGAGATGACACAAAAAACTTGCAATAAGGAATTTGAACTTTCAGGTTCTGGACACTGTTCCAGATAGCACTGTTATTTATGCCATTTACTGTCTTTTGGCTGAGATGGGCATCTTAACCCCTATAACTTATGAAATGTCACAGAAAGTTACATCTCCAAAAGAAACTGAGAAAGAAATCTAAAGCATGCTGATTTTCACCTGACGGGAAAAAAGAAAAAAGGTATTTTTTTATTCTAGATTCAACTACCAGTTTTTTAATAGGTTCACAGTGGGAGAAACCCACTGTTGAAAAGTGTTTGTGTCATAAAACTGTCATTTGTTTCTGCAGTCATCTATTTTCCCTGCCCATTAACCTGGCCATAGGTTATGATGCACTTGCAGAAAAAACTAGGAATTTGAAACTACATGTAAAAACTATGAGTTGCTTTCAGGCAATTCTAAATAATGTTCAAGTGAGCAAAACCATGTACACAGAAATTAGAGAACGCCAGTAGAAATTTTGGGTTACTTACTGTCACCTACATCTTAAAGCATAGCTCTCCATCATATAATTACGTTATTTTCTTAGCAAGATTAATTAATCCTTTTCTAAGCAATATTTAAGCTAATAGTGACTTAATACATCCCAGATCTCCTGACTTCTACTCTCAGAGCTACCCCGCATTTGTGACACCAGCTCTTAGAGCTTTGTAAGATTCCGACAGAGTGCAACACGTTTTCATACAGGTAACAAGTCCCTTTTCTAAAAAATATCATTTACATTTTTACTGTATTAGCTTTCTGGTATTTTCAAAACGTATTTTGAATTCAAGGTTACTTACCTTTCTCCCGGTGAGCCACACATTACCCCTGTCAACAGGGAAAAGGCAAATTTCCCGGTCACCGCAGCAAGCAGGCTATATCCTCGTGTGTCCTCGCATTTTGGGCTAGCCAGGGTGCAGAGTATCTCATAGAAAAGGCTTCTACTTTTATCAGTGAGTAACTGTTTCTCACCAACATCTGTCACCTAAAGGGAGGAGAAGAAATTGAACATTTTATGCACACAAGTCTGCTTGTAACATTTCCTCATAAAACAAACATTTATCCCAGTGTTCATTCTGAAAGTTCAGCATATTTTTCATTTCTTGATCACTGCGGCCAAGGCATCAGGTGCAGTCTATGTCAAAACTACACAAAGATATCCTTACTAATGTGGATTTATTAAAGAAACCATGTGGGACTTTTCATTCCTTCGCAAGTCAAAGATCGTTGCGCCCTGAGGATTCTTGATATGATTTCTGTGTCAAAATGGCAACAGTCACAAATGAATTATTCTTCATTAATATTTTTATACTGTTTTGTGTCTAAGTATTTAAACATTTTCCAGCTCCACATTTAAACACTTTCCAGATCCATTTTGCATTGCTCCACAAGTCCAGAAGAGCCAGGAAGCCACAAAACTAGTCCCAGGGTTTTCACAGAACTCAGGGCAATGCTGAAGTGCTCAGGTACTTGCCAGCCCGATTGCCAGAGATAATGCAGAGGGAAAAAAAAGGAAAAGAATATGCAGGCCTGGTTAAGACAACAGCAGAAGACTCCAGCTGGTCCTGCTAGGACTTGCTGGTGTGTTGACTGTATTCAAATGTGAAGATAAGAACAACCTATCAGAGAGCAGTGTAGGGGAAAGGGACCTGGGGGTCCTGGGGACAGCAGGATGACCATGAGCCAGCACTGGGCCCTTGTGGCCAGGAAGGCCAATGGTACCTGGGGTGGGTTAGAAGGGGGTGGTCAGTAGGTCAGAGAGGTTCTCCTGCCCCTCTGCTCTGCCCTGGGGAGACCACACCTGGAATCTTGTGTCCAGCTGTGGCCCCTCAGTTCCAGCAGGACAGGGAACTGCTGGAGGGAGTCCAGCGCAGCCACCAAGATGCTGGAGGGAGTGGAGCATCTCCCGTGTGAGGAAAGGCTGAGGGAGCTGGGGCTCTGGAGCTGGACAAGAGGACACTGAGGGGGGACTCATTCATGGGGATCAATATGGAAAGGGAGAGCGTCAGGAGGATGGAGCCAGGCTCTTCTCGGTGACAACCAATGGTAGGACAAGGGGTAATGGGCACAAAGTGGAACACAGGAGTTTTGGAGGTTCTGCTTAAATTTGAGAAGAAACTTGTTGCCGGTGAGGGTGGCAGAGCCTGGCCCAGGCTGCCCAGGGAGCTTGTGGAGTCTCCTTCTCTGCAGACATTCCAACCCGCCTGGACACCTTCCTGTGTAACCTCATCTGGGTGTTCCTGCTCCATGGGGGGATTGCACTGGATGAGCTTTCCAGGGCCCTCCAACCCCTGACATTCTGTGAATCTGTGATTCTGTGAACCCTGAGCCTCACTGCCTTGTGCCAGGGCTAAAACCAACAAAGATATGCCCTGAGAATCAAGAAATCGTAACAAGCTCTGTGAAAGCGTGACACCAAAGGGAAAATGTGGCACAGCACAAAACATCGTGCTATAGGTACATACACAAAATCAATACCAGTTGTTCTTTTCAACCTATTTGATTGTTGATTGCCGGCCACCATCCTAACTTGTAGCAGGCAAACGTCTTCCATGACTGGGACTTCACAGCTTCTATTTTTACCTTTGTCTGTGTCCCTGGGTCCCTGGGTCCCTGCTGTGGATGCTGTCCTTGATCTTATCACAGGCCTGGGTGTTATTTTACTCTTATTAAAGTCATTGGTCATTCAAGAAAGAGCAGGAAAGCTTTACCTTATCTATTATATGCATCACAGCAGTAAGCTGCTCTTCTGTGGTTTCTGTAGCCACTTTGACATTCAGATTCTGGAGGACTCTGTGTAAGATGGTGTCATCAAGAGGCTGATGGAGTTGATCAATGAGCCCCCAAACTGGCAAGGAGTCCAAATCTGACACAATGGTGACCTTAGCAATGCCATACACGTCATCTGCCCTGGCACCGCCTGTGGGATTAGAAAGTACAACCTGGAAACGCTTTGGAAATGGGTTTAAAGATCCTGTCTTTGGAGTCAGGGTCACATCCAGGAACATATTTCTCTGTCCGGGTTCAAAAGTCAATAAACCCTCAGATCTGGCAAAATCTTGCCATGCCACAGCTGGAGATACGAAGGTCCGGCCAATAGGTTCAGGTTTCCGTAGCTCCTTAAAACAAATCAGAAGAGTTTGGGGTAACATTATGATAGATACAATCGTTCAAAAACAGCTGCTGTAGAACTCCTGTTGTAAATAGGTAAAATTTAAGTGTGTAAAAAAAGAAACCCTCTTTCAAAATGCAGTTAAGAATTATATAACGATTACCTTAAATGAAATATCTCCCTGAAGTAGCAATCTGTCACCTGTAATCACTGACTACCCAGGGAAAGAATTATATATATTGTCGATAGTGTACAGGATCCCTCTCGTTCTTTTGCAAAACAAAAATCACAAAGCTTTTTCTGGGTGAACAGATGTTACAGAAACGTTAGCACATCTGTAAGGTGAATTCCAGAGGGCACAATGTAAGTTTAGGTCTGTAGCATGAAATTCCCTCGGTTCAGGGTACAGGCAGGCATTACAGATACATAAAAACTAAACAAAAGGAAAAAAATAAACCACTCTGGAAACCTGTGCCCAAATTAATATCAGTTCATGATATTTTTTAGTCCCAGTAAAGATACCTAGGAATGCTATAGGGCCTCATTTCTTCTGTGAAGTAGCACTCTTTTCACCTTCCACGAGGTCTGCAGATTCTTCATATCCTTACTGGTTTTGTCAGTTGCCATAACTCTGGTATTATATCTCGTAATATAACAAAATTTCCTTAAGTGGAAACTAACATTTCGGGCTATTATTCAAATTCAATAGTATTTCTTAATTTAGTAAGAACTGATTGTATACTGACTATTAAGCAAAGATGTTTATTTGTGAAGTACTAGACCACTTTTGAAAACATTTTGCTTTAATTACTAGAGTTTACTTATGGAATAAATCAGAATTTTTTTTTGAGTTCAGAGAACTTAGTAAATCAATGCAGTGTGTATCTCTTTCAAAATGGCTCTAGAACAAAATCACATCATCTGTGCAAATTTCAGTAAGAAGTTTCCTTTTGTTTACCCCTTCCAATCGAGAACTAGGAAATGGAGCAATAAGTGGTAATAAAAGCACCAGTGGCAAGAGCATTGTTTAAGAAACCTTTGTAGAAATGAGATAAACATCTGTTTCCTGTCTGCCACGGCTTCTTATTTTACAGGTACCAAGAGCACCAATAATTTGGTGTGTGGTCACGCACACTCATTACCTAAAAATATCCGAAGAAGGGTTGCTATATAAAAATTATAAACAGGTAAAGAAATGCTCCCTATATTTCAGCCTAAATATACACTGGACAGTAGCAATTTCTTCTCCATTTAACAGCTAAATTATAATGAACTTTTGGCTGGAAAGAATGTGAAAATTTGTTATCACGCAATTCAACAAAAATTGCACTGGTCAGCTATAAGAAATGGATGGAAATATCACGTAATCCCATGCAGTTGAAATAAATATGCATCCAATACAGCAATAGAATGCAAAGCATTTTATTGTAAAGGTTGATGGAATTACACCCCTCTTGCAGCCTGTTCCTTGACGTTGAAAGCAAGGAAGGAATCATGTTTTTGCAGTTGTGTTACTTCTGCTAAAGGAGAATCTTCATAATCTGTCAGTTAATAATGAGGTAGTCATTTAGAGATAAAAGGGTCCCAAGTTAGAAGTGTCTGATGTTACAGCTGTAAACATAACCCAAAAAATGAAAGGGGATGGTAAAATAGGCTTAAGCACGTGAGATTTTTTAATCAGATAATTTTAGTTTAGAACTTCAAGAAAATGCAATAAAATCTGATGAAAGCGCTCCTTCTCTTTTCCTCAGTGTGCTCTGTGTATTAATACATTTTCCACCTAAAACAGCAAGTGTGTTGGCATCTGAATCTTGACAGGCATACGCATAATAAAAACTTAATTTGAGAGAAAAAAGCCTCAAAAATTTGAGTGTTTCAAGAACTTTAGGACAAAGAAAGAAATGTATTTAATGCCTGCCTGCCCATTGTCTTTGAGGTAACTGAAAGGTACTATGAAACAAATCACTCTTGATAATACAAGAGTGAACAAGGCCTTTTTACTAGTGGAAAACAAACAAAATTATAATGTATGGGCCCAGCAAATGCTTGACTGCTTCCTGAAAAAAATGCTAATGACAGCCAGATTCACTTTACAGAATGAACGATTTACTAGCAAAAAAATAAGTTAAATTATAAAAACATCAACAGACGCTTTACCTGCATGCTGGAGCTGACCACTGTGGTGACCGATGTACTAGAATCTCTATGCACTTGCAGGCTGATTAAAGTTGTCTTCTTGTGAGCCACAGCAAAACGAGATCCCACAGCAAAATACACTAAACCACGAGGAGCGTCGCTTTCAAGGACGGTTATAAAAGCAAATCTGGCACTGCTGTTCAATGCAGCTCCTGTGCTTACAGCATAAAGCTCAACAAAAAAATACGTCTCAAATTCAGGTACCTGTAAAGGAGGGATGATTTTCATGTCATTATAAGACCCACTAATTATTTGTTTTTAAAAAGTTTGCATTATTTTGTATGCACAATGGATACTAACACTATAAGCATGCCTCTTGAAATGTGCAGTAAGTGCAAGGAAGTATTAATATATCCTAAAAATAATAATGTTGCAGCAATGCCACGTGCAATAATGACATCGTGAATTTTTGCATGGGACTCTACCGCAGTAAAACAGCTATTTGTAGACTACACGTATTGTTACCGTCAATTTGCCATAAGACAAGATGGTAAATGCTTTAAGAGCTCAATTTTCCAGATTATGGAGTTACACAGCTGTACATTTTGTAAGGAATTTGCTCTTTCACTTAATTTTTGCCTTATGAAAAGGCATATACCCACCTACTTACCTGTGTAAAAAACTCCATAGAAGAGTGAGTATGCAGTTTTGAATCTTCAGTTAATATTGACTGTATTTTTATATTGAACTCTGCTAACCACAGTTTTGAATAGTCTGGAAATACAGGCTATTGAATTTCAGCGTTCACATGTCAAAGAATTAGTCTAGGAATTTCTACAAACTGAATGCCTGTTTATTGAAAATAAGGTAGCAATATTAAATTACACTATGACGTGTTGCCCTACCTTTGATTTTCTATCTACACTACAGATATAACATGTTTAGAAATAGATATCCGATTCCTGAGATTCCATAAATAATTGGAAATATGGCATCCGAACCTATTAGATGCACTGAGGAAGCAGCAAACCAGCAAAAAAACCTCCATAGTTCTTTACAAGACAACAGCATTATAAAAAAAAGTTGGTAATTGAAGACGATTTCAAGTACAGATTTTTGTTCCGGGTCTGGATTTTTGGAAATTCTACTGTAATTCTAGGAAAGCAGGATCCAGCTCTTAGCAAATGAAGTCAGTGCAACTGACCAAGCAAAAACTTTCTAAAAGCTAGATGTCATACCGTACGCCATAAAAACGTAAAATATTTATTGAATGCATTTATTACTTCATCATTTCATAATGTATTTGTTGCTAATTTATAAGCTATTTTATGGAAGAAGAACTGGAAGAAGAATTAAAGAATATTTGGGGGGGCTAAACAGCATATATTTTTAATCGAGTAGTCATCAAGTAATTATTTACATGGAATGATCTTGACTAATGGATGACAGGCACAAATTCACTGTAGCGCCACAGGGAACTAACCTTCCATTAGCACCTGTTTGAGTGGCACACGCTTGTGCTTCATGTGGTATAAATGCATGTTTCTAACGCTGCCAGTCCGCTGTCATTAAATAATGGAGACACTCCTCTGGAATAAACAGGTTCAAAATCCCAGTTTGCTCAGCGAGGCCACCTGTGATCCACTCATGCATATATTTTATTCCTTGGCTCTGTAATTTAAAAATTACATCCGAAGATGCAGAAGGAAAATAGCCCTCTGAGCTAAGGGAATGCACACAGTTCCCTAGTGGGAAATAATTGTTTCCCACATCCTACATCTTGCGTTGTTTTCTAAAGTGTAGTCAGACAAACTGTAGAAAGCTTCTCATATTGTCTTTTTCCCATTCCCCAGACCTCAGCTTTGCCACTAGCCTGACGGTTCAGATAGTTTATCGGAAAATTTCAAACTCTTCACTCTGAAAGAATGACAAATATTAATCTTTCCTTTCTTAAGGGACTGTTCTAAGCACCAGGTGTTCAAACAAAATTATTGTTTCCTTTTGTTTCCAGTAAAAATTGTTGCAATAAAAGCGTTTTGTTTTTTTTTTTTTTGTAGAATGAGGTGGTGTTAGTCGCAGGATATGCTTTCTATAAAACACCCTAAGAAGTCCTTTAACTGATTAAAAATTTACTGTGTGGAGGATAAGAATGCAGCAAATGAACACACATCTCACTGAGATAACTCCATTCTTTTTTCTTATGGTTCTATAAAAGATCTGCATTTTACTCTTCAAATTAAATACTCATCTTCCCAAGTTTTTAGCAGTCACCATGGACGCAGCACAAGCCTGTAAATAAACATGTATTTGCAGAGGAGCTGAGCAGATGTCAAGTTACCATCTCCAGACTGTGTCCCACACATCACTTCCTCCAGATCAGAGGGTTTTTTCAGTCTTGATAAGCTGCAATTCAACACCACAGGGCTATACACAAATGAGTAATAATTACTTACATTCTCAGGCTTTAGTTCAATGGAGATGTTGCACAACGTTTGACCTGCCATGCAGGTAGTGGATCCCACCACGGATACAAGTTCATTCTCCAAGTTCACGCCATCCTTCAGAAGGACAACAGCTGTTTTATTAAAGGTCACACGCCAAAAGATCTTCACCTCTTCAAAAGCCCGATAAGCAAATCGAGAGTATATATGTACTGAAGGAGATCACTATTGTTTTAGGAAACATAAACCACGGAGGTAACACACGTTTTCTGTTATGATTCAAAGCTTATCACCAGGGAACAAACTGCTGTAGGATGAAAACTTCTCTTTTTTAATTTAAATTCCTTCACCTGACATGTGTTTAGATCACAAAAACATCACACAGGAAGAAAATAAAGCAATTACACGGAGATAGATTATTCTCAATTTTTATTTCAGAAAACATGACATTAGCTGCATAAGAGACACTGGTTCTTGGAAGGGAGTTGCCCGTGTACCTTCCTTAATACTACAGTGACCGTTCGCCTGGAAAACCAGGTAGGATTTGTCTTTCCTCTAAGTTTAAGGAACGTGAAGTACTTGAGCATATTTGATTAAAAGTACACATCAATGTGCAACATATAGATATATAGAGATATAGATATGTGCTAATTAGAAAAAATATAGTGTCTGTGTGACTGAAAACATTATCATAGTGCTGACACTCAGGTGCCTTCTTAATTGCTCATTTTAGTATTCATACCTACATTGTACTACACGGGGAGTTGAGAATTTGAATTACACCTCGAGCAGGGCAAATATTTTAACTCAAGCAAATCTTTCACACTTGTAGCCTTATAGTGTAAGTTGGAAAATACTTGTTTTTCCTGTCTCTGCTTTATCACAATAGAGTGACAGACCTAATCACATTCACAACTTAAAGCCAGTTCATCAACTTCTGAGAAGTTACTAAAGCAGCTGAAAGGCAGATTTATTTTAAAACTCTTTGATAAACTCTTCCACTAACAGCAGCTCCTGTGGTTAACAACACAGCATGTTACAACATGTGGGAAGCACATTCGAATCGGCTGTTGCCTGCACCTGTTTGGTTGCCTTGTGACAATCAGCAGCACCTCTCTGTTCTCCGAGTCTTCATCAAGTACGAGAGCGCTTTGTACTTCTGGAACAAATCCCAAAATGCCATTCTGGAGATCACTTCCTATAGAGGAAACAGTCCATGAAAGTAAGCAAGAAAGTTAAGCTGAGACTAAATTATAACCTTCATGTGAATAACCACTAAAAAAAATTTAAAATGGGTATCAAAACAATGCTACAAAGTATCATCTGGGGACACCTTGAGAAAATTTATTATAATATTTCTGGGTTTAATTTACACTACATAGTTATCCAGAACTTTAAATGTTGGCATTTCTAAATTTTATTTTAACCAGTAGAATAAGTACTTTTGAAAGCAGATATAGTAGGGTACGGGATGAAGATGGGCTTCCAAGGACAGCTTTCTTATTCGTCCCACTCATACTCTTGTTGAACCCATTAATTTTTCCAAATTGTCACATCAGCTTTTCTTCTGCATCTTTAATTCCGTGTGTGCAAGTATGGAGCTGCACAATACTTCACTGTTCTCATGGGAATGTAAACATCTTTGGCAAAACAGCAGTGTATGGAAAAAAAATCCAGGTTTAATGAGGGGAAGCTAATGTCTCCACAGTGCCCCATTAAATCTTGTTACTAAAGGATTTCTCCTTTACAGGTAGCAATGGCTTTACTTACCAGTGCATGCTGAATGTCAATATAGAGACTGATACTTTGCACAAACCCCATTGTATGTAAAAGTGACAAAATGGCAAAAGTAAAAATCTAAAATGCCTGCAATGCTACTGGATCTACATAAAAACTACTCAAGATTAGTCTTTTCCCTTAAAGAGTAAAACAGGGCAAGAACAGAGAGAAGCATAATCTCTAAATGTATTTTGAGCTACGTTGCTAGGGGACGCGTAGTAGCTTTGTACATTAGATGCTTCCTCTGCTCTGGAAAACTCAAGATTTCACAATAGAATACCCTGCTTATCGTCAAGTAGATTGCCAATCTTTACATGAAAATTGCTATGAAAACATAGTCATGTACTGTTATTAATTTTCCCAGGGAAATAATCTTACCTGCAATAATTACTGTTGCAAAAGCAGCAAATCCCTATTCATCCTTTCCTTCTACAATCTGAGCTCCATATTCAGGATTTGAGAGGAAAACATAAAACAATTCCTGTCCTTCAGGCTCATCATCGTCAAAAATCTTTATGGACACCCTGCTTTCTCTTTGTCCATCCAGCAAAGTCAAAGAGACTGACTGTTCCTCAAAATCTTCGCCTTCCATTGCCCAAGTGAAGTTGGATCTTCCATCAATGGAAGGAAATCCTTCATAAAAGGATATGAATCTGCTCCACTTTGTGCACTCACTCCCCCAAAGGTTTTAATGGTTACTTCAACATCACCAGTAAAACCCTTGGTCCTTCTGATATGAAGTATCGCTGTGTTGGGGGTACTGTTGTTGGCATCTTCTTCAACATAAATAAACTCTGGCCCCAAACTTAGTATTCCATGAAGAATATCATTAGCGAGGATATTAACGGTTGCAACACTGAAAGCTGGATTCACACGTGGACTCCAGGCAAGGTTCACAGGTTGAACATCCAAAATTTCCACACAAGTCAAATTTACAAAAAAAAATTCCTCAATTGCAGAGACAGAGTCATCAATTATTGATATTTCTATCACAGCGTTTGTCTGAAAATGTAAAAACATAAGCTCTCCATTGTAGATGGGTACAAAGTCCTCTAGTGGTTTGGCACTTCCTGGAATGGTCTGATATGTCAATTTAGTGAGATTACTTTGAAAACCAAACAATCTTTGGACATGTAGTGTGTCTGCCCAAACATCATCTTCAACTGAAACAGACCTTGAGTTAAGAGCAAACTGGAAGATCCCCATTGGCTCAATTTCAGCTGTTGTAAAACCCGATCTGAAACAGAAAAGACACCAAAGTTGACAGAGGAAATACGAAGCGTGAAGAAAAGTAAAACATTAAAGCAGAATAATTTCCAGTGAACAATCAATGATGGCTGTAAGAAAGCGGATCAAACAAATGTCTAATAGCAGAGGGAAGAAATAGCAACCATACCAAAGCAAGATGTAACATGATTGCCTGAAAAATGATTTTGTAATAATAGGATCGAACAGCCCTCCTCAGATGCAATGCACCCAAATCAGCACAGGATACAGAGTAAAGTTTAAATAAAATAAAGTCTTCCTGAGAAAATGGAGAAGCAAAGTAAAGTATGATGTTTTTCCGTTCTGGACACAATGAAAGAAGATACATTACAATACAGCCACCCCGAGTAATACCAGTTTTATCTATAGAACAAACTTCCCATTTCAAAGGAAAACTGAGGGATAGACAGATCCTAACAGATCTACAGTTAGAGCCAGGAAGCTAGAGAATGAGAGGAAGTTATTTTAAAACTTACAGTGGGGCTTTGAAATACTAACTGCCCCCTCACAGGAATTTTTTTTCCAGATCTGAGCCCTGTGATCAATATAAACTTAAGCTCTACTTCATTCATATTAAATAGATCCCTTTCTTATTAGAAAATAAGCATAGAGGCAAAACTCTTCGTTAAATCTTGTGTCTGATACCTGTCTGCAGAACTGACCTATTATTCAGTGCTAGAGGCTATCAAATGGCACTAAAATTACAGTGATTTTGGTCAAAAAACTAGACCATTTCCACCACTAAGGGAGCCAAAAGCTCTTCAAAGTCACCTTTACCCTCCCTGGGATGTCATCTTCAGTTTTCTAGGAAAGGTCATTCTCACATACTTAATGTACTTGATTCACAGGGTAAATAGGGGCTCTGAGGACACCAGTCCACAGGACAGACAAGCCCAGGAGAAGGGCTCAATCTCAGGATTTATCCATCCATTTCACTCCTGACTTCCTTCAGATTTGCCACTGTAATTGTAACATGGCGAAGCCAAAACCTTTCTCCATACGTGGTGTTACTCCATGTCCATTCTTTTTATACCACTTCTAGCTATCAATGGCTAAGGATGAATGAAAATAAAATAGCTTGAAGAACAGATAACTTATCTGAGATGGAAAACTACATTAAACGTAATGGTTTTGTTTTTTTAAAAAATAAAAAGGAGGTTTATATAAATTAGGTATTTTCAGAACATTTCTTGTTTTATTTTTCTTATTATAAATAATTTGTTATGTAAGACCTTCTAAATATGGATTTTTAGGGACACGAATGAAAACTGTTAAGAGTTGCTTTCAGTCTTCAGCTTCCCGGCTAAAACTGTTGATCTTCATTGTCTTGACTGTCTCCGTTATTCTAGGCACCTATGAAATAGACTGGAGTTGGATAAAAGCCTCAGTTCTGAACAGGTCAGATCTAGATCACTTTGTTCTCACCTGAGACAAGCTATACAAATTTATCAAAGAATGGACTACAAGTTACTAGCTGCCTAGAATAATAACAACAGGGATTTGTATAAGTTTTGTATCTGTACACAGGTCATAATTCTTATGGCATTGGTGCGACTCAAAAATACAAGTAGCATCCTTACCTCAGGCGAGCCCCACCAGACACATTGCTGTGCGCTGCTGTTAAAGTGATGGCAAATGACTCACATTTATTTAGGCTTGGAGTGGCCTGAAATGAAATCACTTTACTTTGCTCACCAGAGGAAAATGCAACAGTACCTGAAGGAAAGAGAGTGAGAGAGAGAGCAAAAGTCAAAATAATCCAATAGGAATCCTCTTTTTATCTGGGAATGCGCTAAAGTACAGACTTTAACCACAATTCCACTCCATTTAGGAAGAAGAAAACTGGATAAGGGTCTTTCCTATATGAAGCTGTCCTTCATGGCCACAGCATCGTGCCTGCCTCCCAGACATGGATCTATGAAGTTGAAGGGTTTTTTTGCTTATAAAATGAACACATCCCTTATAGCTAAAAATTAGACCATACCATTTCAATCTAATGACTCTTTATTAATAGAGAGAGCATACAGAGGTATATATAACTAAAAGGGGGTATCATCACTTCTGCAACTTTCGTAGCTGTTTCCTCAGACTGTTACTCACCAAACAGAGGAGTAATATTGCCTGACTGAGCAAAGTCGGTGATCAGGTCTGCTGGGTATCCTGAGATCCAGCTCACGATGACAGAGCCATAAACTCCTTTTCTGGTGATGACAGCCTGGCCTGTCCCTGCTATAATGTCTGTAAGTCGTAAAATCACAGATTCAAAGCCAACCTGTGGAAACATAATGGATTTTGTTATAGAAAATGGAATAAAAGTGGACAATAACATATATGAAAGAGTACTATATTTTGTAAGGTAGGCATCTTAACAGTAGTTACACATGCATATAAATATATGTATGTACATGTCTATATATGTTTGTGTATATATATATATAAAAAAATGCTTTCTTCACAACTCTTCAACATTTCTAAATCTTAGACTTCTGAGAATTAGATATCAGGGAAAAAAAGGAACCAGTATGAATGACATTTTGGTACTGAAAACACTGACTATAGCATTTTGTGTCTGTCATTCAAAAGGAAAACAAACCAACCTGCCCTTAATGCTCACATGCACTCAGCATGCTGTTGTCTTTGCTTGCCACATAAAAAGGGAACTGTAGCACATATGCCATATTGGAAGTATAGTATATTTTTTCTGTCTCATACAAAGCAGACAAATGGAAAATTCCCCACTCAGTGATTAGTCAAAGGTACTGTCAACTGCACTAAAACGCAGCATGACCTCCACTTCTTTTTGCACATGAGACTGCATGCATGCTCTTATCTACTTTGGGGCTGCTGTACTTACAGGAATAACATCGTCCAGAACTAGCTATTTTCCTCTAAGTCTCAGAACTTCCACTTCATGTAAACAAAAGTATAAGTAAATCATCATATTTATGCTATTTACATTTTATAGATGAAGAGACCTTTTCAAACTGCATTTACACATCTCTATATGAATTTGTATCAGAGAAAAGACAATATACAGTACAAGTAATAACTGGAACAGTCTTGTCGGTCATTAAATTGGTTGCAATGATGAAAACTTTAAGGAGCAAACTGAATTCTTATAGCGGCTGCCTTTTGTAATGAAGTGTACCTTCCTTCTGCGGTAGAAAATTGCACTGCAGTCAGTCTACTGACCTGTGAATTGGCAGCTTCCTCAGGAACAAGCAGAATGGCTGACTTCGCTTTTCCTAATATTTTGGCACATCCTTGGCACTTGTCCCAACCAGGCTTACGTTAGTCAGTTCCAGGGTAAAATTCAAGCCCAGTACAATAAACGCCTTTGAGAGGAAGAATGCAATTAAAATGGTGGCAATGTAATTCCACTGAAAACACGATAACCACCAGTTCAAAGAGTTAAGTGGCAGAAAAATCAGTAGATTTTCTTGTTTGCATGAAAAAGCAGTGTTTTCAAGTCAAGCGTTTTGTTGATTATCTTTCTATAAAGAAATACAGTTAAAACAGCAATATTGTGATTGTAATTTACCAGCAGTTAATTGAAAGATGAGTTTATAGAGTAAGTATTGCCATTTTACTGAACTGTATCTAACATAGCGGGTCTCAGCTTGATCTTAACTCTTAGGGTTAATAAGAATATTTGAATACATAAAATAACAAAATATTGAACTGATAGTAACACAAAGCAATGATGGAAGGAAACACTGGATATTTGAACGCATGCATAGAGTGATTTTGCAGTTATTACCTGAAAATGTGATATTTGAACCCACTTCTAGTCCATAAATAGGAAATTCATTATACCAAAACTCTCTTTTCTGCTTCTTGACAGTGGACAGTATTGAGAGTTTAGTATCTTATTCCAGCACATTTGTATTGTGATGAACACAAATGGAAACAATAGATACCACGTGACTTAAAAGGATAATACAGACCTGGTTGCTTATTGGCACTCTTTTCACTCCAAAGCTGGCATCGTCTTTTATTGTCTTTTATTATTTTATTGGCACCTCATTCTCAGGCTCAATTAGTGCTTCTTCACAATGAGATGTGATATGGTACTCCACAATTGCTTCTCCAAATGCCCCAGCATGCCGAGTTACATTGATCTGAACATACCGACGATCCAGGTTCCTCTCTACGAGTACTGACTGCTGGTCAGAGTACAGGGCGAACACTCCATAGGGGTCATCATTTGCAAACACATTGATTTCCGAAATTCTTTTCTCTTGGTCTAAATCTGCTCCACCTTCTACTGAAATCAGCTGCACCACATAGTTCTCAACCAGTCCTGGAACATCGTCAGGTAACAGGTAGATGATTATCTCAGCTGTGCTCTCCTGGTCAGCAATGACAACAGATCCCTCTGTCCTAAGAAAGTCACCCGTGATGTCAGATTCACTACGTATTTCCCAGTAAACCTGAAATTTATTTAGAAAATGCACAAAATGAAGGCAATATCACCCACAGAGTCGGAAACTTTCACATTCATGGTTCAGTATAGATTGCATACGGAATAGGTTGGGTTTAAATGGGTAAAATACAAATTTGTTTAAGTATGCATAGAAAGAAGCACATAGACTATCTTACAAAGTGGTGTGTTGTTCTTCCAGCAGTACTGTGAATGCAAAGATTACCTTTGTATATCTTCTGGACACCTACGTAAAACTATACGGAATCTCTGAACAATTGCTTGAAATTATTTCTATTTTTACACCAAGATATCCTTGCTGTTTTTCCAGTTTCCAGAATTCCTCACAACAGAAAGGTGTGAAGAGTTCTCATTAAACACATTAGATGCTTTTTATTAATTTTTTTTTTTTTTAAATAAATGAGTACTTGTGAAAATGCTGACTCGCAAACAACTTTAGGTAAAGACAATGTAAGTGATGATTCCAAAATGTCTGATTCTTACCTTTACATATGGCTGAAAAAGAGTAAATTGTGAGGATCTCAAAGAAAGCTCACTATGAAAGTCTGGTCTCTCCTGTTCTCCCATCAAAAGCACAGGAGCAGAGGGAGAGAGAAAGCAAGACAAGCACTCCAGTGCTGGTTTTCTGTTTTTTTCACTGACCAGGGGAGACTGAATCTGACTCTACAAACCACAACTACTAGAGCTGAGCCCTTGCTAAACTCAGTCTAAAAGGCGACATTTCAAAATTTGAGAAATACGCAATTGAAAGGCACAGAATAAGATCTCCCTCCATGCATTGACATAGAGGATTATTTCAGATTATAATGTTGATTAGGAAGAGAGTGAGAATACCGTTATGTTTCCCATGGTGCCCTGGATTCGTCTGACAAACAGTGTAATACCTTGTGGCCCTTCCACTGCAGAGGGTTCTGTGAAGTTTTTCTCAGTTAACGATTCAGGAGCAAACTGTACCATTCCGTTGGGATCACCAAACTTCTGTATCTTTAAGGAAGTAATTGAATAAAAAAAAAATTAAACAATCAGAAATGTAAAGTGAATAGTATTCTTGTTTGAAACATGGAGATTTTCATTGCTAGATGCTATAGGGAATGTATCAATTAGTTCTTCCTCTTGAGTTTTCTCCTCTTAAGAAGACTCACGAGTACATCAGTATTTAGAAGAGAGTCTGAGAGAGTCTGCTCTCTAATAGGTCATTTCCCAACTTATACTGGAACCTGGGGTTGTTCCTGCCCAGACACAAAACTCTACACTTGCCCTTGTTCTATTTCATTAAATTTCTCCCTGCCCAACTCTCCAGCCTGTCCAGGTCTCCCAATGGCAGCACAGCTTCCAGTGTCAGCCACTCCTCTCAGCTTGGTGTCATCAGCAAACTTGCTGACAGTCACTCTGTTCCCTCATCCAAGTCATTGATGAATATACTGAATGATACAGGCCCCAGTACTGACTCTTGAGGGACTGCACTAGATACAGGCCTCAACTGGACTCTGCCCCGTTGACCACGACCATCAAACCCATGTAGTAGGGGAGGCAAAAGAAAAAGAGGCAAATGACAAGCTATTCAATCACTATGATTACCCTTCAAAGTTTTGCAGGATAAATACCAATAACAGAGATCTCAAGAGGAAGAAAAGCAATAATGACTTACTATTAGTGTAATGCTGTTTGCCTTAGGATCTAGTTCTGCTTCACCTTTCATAAGGCTCAGCCTAATAATGAAGATCTCCTGAACTTCAACTTCTTCACGAGGATGGATTTGTAGATTAATAGTTCTCAGCCCTCCTTCCCCTTCTCCAAAATAGAATGATCCGTTCACAGGGTCACCAATGTCACTATTCAGGGGAGATAAAACCTCTTCTGAATTGGGTCCCAAGATGTCCCAATTAATCTGTGGAAGATACCAGTTTCAGATTTACAGTAGTGACATATTATAACTGCCTCCCAGGTCGGGGGAAGTGACAGAGTAACACAAGCAACATAAAAATTCTTGCATCTGCTAACAAGCTACATTTAAATATGTGCTCTTTTTACAGAACACAACATATTAATAATTGATTATATGTGGGAAAATATAGAATCCTTTGGAGAAAAATAAACATTCAAAATAGAAATTCTGAAGTGCTAGTTAGCCACAATGCCATTTTATTAAATTCTAGATATTAGTTACAGAAAAGAAAATAAACTGAGGTTTCTGTAGCACGTAACAGGAAATGCACAGGCCAGTTTACTTTTCTCTTCCTTTCACAAGTTGTTTTGAAAAGCTCACCAAATAAGTATCCTGACCAGAAACATTCCCTGGCAAGTGTGATATCAAGACTGAGAACGACAAATATTTTCTGCAACAGAAGTTTTTAATGCCTCAAATCACGATCCACACTTCCTCAGGCTGATTAAAAGCTAGAATATTTTCAAAATTTCCCACAAATTAGATCGGTTTTGAAGGGGTCCTATTCAGCATCTTAAAATTATTATTTTGACACTTAATTGTTTTTCAGTTTTCTTCAATGACTTCTAGGAAAAGTCCAAGAAGATCACGGCAGTTTTCACATGAGGAGAGCAGTAGCTCATGGCCTTTAATGCCAATTTTCCAATCATTTGCCCAGACTGTGGAAGCCTTATCTTGGTTCATATTTATACTTTCACTTTGGCAGTGATACATACAGACTAAAAAAAAGTCTAGAGGCCTCATAGTAAACAATTTACTGAAAATAAAAATAAATTGACCAGCTTCAGGAAGTAATTCAACTGAGTTCAATTAAATTAGCGGTGGTGCATGAAATTAACTATATTTTCAATGGGATTGGGAGATAGTTCAAAATAAAGTACACCAGACCATAATAAAAGGAGAAAAGCAGGAGGACAAAGAGAAGATCAAAAAAGTAACAATATTTTCTGTTCTTCTGCAACTATACAGAATTCACACTTAATGAAAAGCTGCAACTGTCCCATTAGAAATCAGTCACAAGGAAGCCCCTGACGGCAAAAAAAGAAGATTTTTGGCCTTGTCACTGGAAAACGTTCAGTTTTTGAGAACCAGGGCCCACCTGTGTCTCCCCAAACAATTTTCCTGTCCTTTCCAGCACCAGCGACACTGTTGTCGGTGTATCGGGGTTGGGAAGAGTAATTCGACTTTGGCTGAGAAATCGGATGATGCCCTGGGGGGAGTCGCTTTTGGCAATGGTGACCTGGCTCAGTAGATGGAGCCCAAGGGCTGCTCCACCAGTGGCTCCCGTCAGCTGGATTTCAAATTGCTCTGCAAATTCGCTGCATGGAAAAAAAACAGAAAAAAAGACCTTCTGAGACACACAAGAACAAAAAATTAAAATTATGATTTGTCATTCAACCATGCGTCCAGCTGGATCTGTTTAAAGGTATACAGAAGTCATCTCTGTAAGCATACAGCAGAAGATTCCCCCCATTTGCAGAGAATGGTGATATCTGAAATAAAAATATTGTTTTATTTTCCACATGTGCTAAATTTAAAAAAAAAAACAAACCAATCAGTAAAATATTTTATTATTCACAGCAGTACTATTAACACCCAAACTTTCTGATAATCTAGGTAAAAAGAATGTAGTTGTTTGCATAAAATTTAACAGGCACTATGAAACTCCAATAATAGCTTCTTTTCCCTCCTTTAAATATTTCAGGGCTGCAGAAATTTGCTTTTCAATTCAAACTCTGCTGACAGGCACACTGCACGTGCTAAAAAACGGTTTCTCAGAAGTAGATTAGTGAATAAATATCTGAAAAAAATAATTACCTTTCTTCATCATCTGTGATAGAGATATAGATAAAAGTCTGGTTCTGGCCACGATAAAAAATGACAGAATCATTATGGATGATGTAGTCAACGTTCGGAAGTGCAGAAATACTTCGAGAAAGGAAATCGGCTGTTACATCGCCATACGTTCCACGCTTTCTCACAACAGGAATCAGGATAAATCCAGCATCCTCTTGCACTTCAAGAAAAATTGGGAAAAAAAGTTATTTTATTTCAAAATTTGTGAGAGAGCCACAGGCTTATCCTCTAAACCATAGTGAAAACCTCTGGTAAACTTACCCTGTAGAAGGATATACTGTGGATCAAATTCTATGATGCCTTCTGCATTATCACTTTTTGCTATAGTGACTCGTACTGTGGAGATATTTCCTATTACTGGGGGTTGAGCTATCTGTAGATCATTTTCCTTTACGGTGAAATCAAATCCACTTCCAAGAACATAAAAAGGAATATTACATTAAAAAAAACTCTTGCAAAAGTATTGTAATGCAAGTATGACAATTTTCAATTACCACAAATACTTTTATTTTCTGACAGTTACCACTGAAGATTTTTGGTCACACTTTTTCAAACTATATCTGCAAAACTGGCAGTTTTTTCACAGAAATGTGGATCTTTCGCTTTTTCTTTCACATTTTATCTTCTTCTTTGAGTTTCATGTGATTTGACAACTTCTATGTAATGGATGGACTTTCAGCTTTAATAAATCTGAATCAGCAAAATCTTAAAATTAATGTTGAAAGAATTTGGATTGCCATACATCCAATTTGTATTATTATTACTATTATAGCTGCCATATGAAATTTTACAGTAAAACACCTGAAATCCAGCGGTGCCTTTATGCAGGTAGGTCAGATTCCAAATACAGTTTGATCTCCTGCTTTTAATTAATTTTATCTTATAATTAATTTTATCTTGACCTTCCTTGGAGTTCCACTTTGGTAATCATCACTGAAAAGTCTTCAGGACCTTCAGGAAAGTCGTCACCATGAATTTCAACCGAAATCATTCTACTCTCCTCATGTGTTTCAAATAACAGTTCCCTTACTGTGGGGGTGAAATCAACTCCCTCCTCTGCAGTCCCATTTATTCTCTGGAAGCAAAGACGCACTTTGCCATAGGATCCCCTTGAACGCAAAACAGTGATGTTAACCTGAGGGAGAGAGGACATTTGCTTTAAAAAATGGCTTTGCTTTTCTGTTACCATTCTGAGACTGTTCTATAGGCACCTTCTCAACGGTTCTGCCAGGTAACAACTTGCTGCAGTAAGTGCAGAATACACATAATTTAACGGACAGGCATCTTTCTCAGAGTATTAAAAACACCAAAAGCCTCAGATGGACTATGCTATGATAAATGCAGAATAAATCTCTGCCTTTTTTTTTTTTTTTCCCTAAAGTTAAGTATAAATCTACCGACAATATTGATATCTATCGATATTTTACGTAAGAAGGAATTTTAACCATATACCCATTTTTCTTCTTCTGTTGTCAGCAATATTTCTCGTGAAAATGTAAACTCTCCGTATGGAAAATCACTGGCGGCCATGGTAATATTTGCTGTGCTGCTAGATTCATTTATGAGTCCTCCATCACTGATCCCAGTTAATTCAAATGTGTAGTAATGCTTCTCCTCAGGACGGTTATCATCGACAGCCTAGGGAGAAGAACCAATTAACCATTTCCAGGTAGAGAGGTATAACTAATTTCTAATCAAGATGCCTGCTAGATAAAAGGAAGAACCTGAAAGAGCTACTGGTGTAAAATCTCTTGTACCTGTATTAGAACCACTGCTGCACACTGCCTGTCTCGCATTGTCAAGGTCCCCGACGTCTCAACAAATTCTGTGTGATGACGGGGTGTTATATTCCAATATATTATGATTTCACCAAAAATCCCTGGGCCACGTGTCAGGCTGCAGAATGCAAACACAGATTTAATCTTCTACCTTTAATATTTGATACCAAATCCAGAGATATAAAGCATAGATATTGTTGTGCACGGAAGAAATGTTACCAGCACTGTGAAGCTTGAATTTTAATCTATTAAGTCACTATTAAGATCTTTACCATAACCTCTTCAGAGCAATAACGTGTCTGCAGTTCTGATTTACTTCCCCGTGTTGGGAGGCATCTTGAGCTGTATTTTTACCCAGAGCACTTTATAGTTTCTTTGTGCATACAGCCCAAAGTTGGCAGCTGAAAACTGAGCTGTCTTTCTGCTTTTCAGGAAATAGACATGCAAAACAGAAGGGAAATGGAACTTACGGGTAGCACCCAGAGGTAATTTGGTTTTGAAGGCAGAAAGATACGAGAATAGTACTATGAGATCACTTGAGAAATGTTCTGTGTGCTGCTTGTCTAAAAAGCTAGAGGCTAATCCTACTCATGACATTGTCGGTGAACTGAAGCATGGCAAGAAATTGTCTATACCATGATCTAGTACATGTTCTAAAGTGGTGCTGCACAAAGCATCCCTTTGTCTGTTGGGATTCTCAGGGCAGCATGAGAATCTGTTTTCTTGCTTCTATTTGCTGTTTCACTAAGGGAAAGTGTTGTAATACTTTTTCTCCAATTCTGTTAGAAGGTATGGTAACATTGTGATTTCTTCATCTTGTTTTCAGCTGACTGAATGCAGTGAAAGAATTGCATCTTGTTTCAACTAAGACCCAGTGCTGCTTTGGTTATGCTGATCATCGTAACAATGTACCGAATTTCAGTTCAAGCACCAATCCTGAACTGAATCCTGAAAAGCACAAAGCATCTTCAAATATAATTGACTGCCTTCCCCTATTCCTTTGATTAGAATCCTCTTTCCTTTAATGAATCTATGTTGTAAATAATTGGAAGACATATCTAAAGCTCCTCAGCAATACTGAAAAGACACCTACGTAGTATGTTCTGCCCTTCTTAAAAAACAAGCATCTAATTTTAAAAATACTTATGATTTTAGAAGTGATAATGAAATGCAGCATTCAATTAATTCTTGCCAAATGTGGAGCCTCATAGCTTTTGAAACAGAGCTGTTTTGGATAAATGAGTGATGTACTCACCTAATAAGAGCAGTCTCATTATAATTTCCTGAAGGTTCTCCAATCAGAACATGCTGGGATGAATGTGCTATCCCAACCACCCCAGAAGCTCCTTCATCATCCACAATAATGATGGTTGCAACACCTATGAAGAGAACAAAAGCTTCTCATGGTAAAACAAAGCTAACTAGTGAGGTATTTTTTTAGCATGTTTGGTGACACAAATGGTTAAGCACCAGCTTCCCGGGGAGCCCATGGAATCCCCAACCTTGGAGATATTCAGAATTTCAGTAGACAAGGCATTCAGTGACCTGATCTCATTGTGAAGGCAATTCAACAAGGTGACCCCCCTAGATGGTTTCTTACAAACGAAATTATTCTATGCTTCTTACAGGTCTGAACTTGGTTTTGGTTTCTGCTTGTTTTTGTTAAACAATTCTTTACAGACAATGTTGATTATCTGAACACAAAAGTCTACGCCAACACTTGATTTAGACGGAAAAAATACGATCTAAAATTCTCTTTGATTTCTTCAGATAAGGAAAAAACTGAGGGAAAAATACTGACCTCCTTTTGTCACAGGAGCTCTGCTAGCTCGTTTCTTCTATGTTGTTTCTGGGGGGAGCTGGGTTTTATTTACGGGGGGGACGTTTGAGTCGATTCATGTGAAGATACACAATTCTGCACTAGCTTTTAAGAAATGTGTCTTTTTTTCAGACCACTTCACTTCTTCACAAAATATCAGTTCTAACTATAACATTCAGCACATATTCGGCTCCTCTCTTTGACTTGTAGAACGAATCCCAAAAGATACATCTCCTTAGGACTCAGGGCGTCTAGCACACAGACAGCCGCGGCGCGAAAGCCGCGCCCACAGGACACAGAACCCGCCGCGCCTCGTCCCGAGCTCCCGCCGAAGCGGCGCCCCACTCGCCACGCCACCAGCTCTGCTTTTCAACGTCCCCTCGACTAACGGGGGCTGCGCCGCTCCCGGAGGGACCGCCGGACCGGGCACGGGCGCTGCGCCGGAGGGAGACACGGCTCCAGACCGCCAGCCTTCAGCGCACCTGCCCGCAGGGTCACACGCCTCCCGCCAGCTTCGCCCGCTCGGCGGGGGGGAACCGGAGACGAACGCCTCCGCGCCGCGCCGGCAAATCCCGCCCGCCCCGTTCCACCGGCACGGTCACCCCCGCCGCGGCCGCACTCACCTGCCGCCTCTTTCGTCGCTCCGCTCCCGCCAGGCGCTCGTGCTTTGGGCATGCGCGGTAGCGAGACCGCAGCACCCGCCCCTTGCCGCGTCTCGGTTGGCTGCCTAGGACACGTCAATCACCTCTCTCACCGCCTAGCAGCGCTCGCGAGTCGGGCATGCGCAGTACGGAGACCTCAACGCCCGCCCCTCTGGCAATCTGATAGGCGGACAGAGTGGCGACTGACGTGCCTAGGCAGCCAACCAGCGCTCCGCCCCTCCAGCCCTCCAGCCCTCCCGCGCCAGCAGCCGCGTTGCAAAGGGAACAATAAACCGCGCTCCCTTGCTTTCCGCTGAAAAGGGGGGCGGCTGGGTCCCCGCAGCAGAAAAAACCCTTCCGTCCTGCATTGCCCTTCGCCAGTACAACTGCACAGCTGGGAACTCGGCAACGTCAAGTGGCCGTCTGACAGACGCACACTCGGAACTTGACTAGGCTGGCGATTTTGGCTGGCTTACACACACGGACTTGCACTTCTCTGAGCAAACAAATTCTTTTTTAAGCACAGCCTCTCCCTGGGGAAGAAAAAACGCCCCCTCCGAGCTCCCAAACACTAGACAGCCGTGGGGAAACCACCGAAAGCCAAGACTGACAGCAGCAACGTCGAGTGCAATCTGGCTTCAATTCTGATCACGCACTTAATGGCCTCTCCCAGGCCTGCCAATGACTGCTCCTTTTCTGGAAGGACAAACTGAACGTCCTAAACTGAAGACTGCACGGAACACAGCTCCACTGGCAGCCAATTTGCCTCTTCTCCGGCTTCCACGGGGAATATCTTGTAGCGTCCTCCAACTCGCAAACATTCTTCCTCAGTCCACGGCCCCAGACGCGGAATCTCCTGAGCAGCGAGCGGAAACAACCGCGCGGGATTTTCTTCAGGGCACCGAGAAGGCGGCGCTGGCAAAAAAGCAGGCCAAAGCACCTGAACCCGTCTGCCAGCCCCAGCCTGCAGCCAAGAGACCGGGAGCACCCTGCCCGAGGGGCCGCGCACCCCGCAGCTGTACTTGGATGACCGTGTGCGTGAAAGCATGTGTGTCTACAAACGATTGTCTGTCCACATGCGTGTGCCTTTTTGCAGGCTCATTTCGTGCTCAAGCTGGAGTGAGTGCACAGCTGCGCCGTTTGTTGCCAAAGCTCTCCGTGTCGCACGACGTTGCACAGTCCTGCATTTCTCACGCGGACAGATGCAAGGGAGCTCTGCTAAGTAAAGGAGCAAAGACAGTCGCAGGCAGATCTAAATGCTGCTCCGAACTACTTCTCACCCTTGGCAAATGCTTCACAGTGGCGCAAGGAATGGTGTTCCGTAGCCGATGTACAAGAGAAACGAAAGAGATCATGCCTTAACGCGAAAGAGTAACAAGGCGTCACTGCGCAAACTTGTCCCGATCTACAGCTGAGAGCGAACACTTGTGTGCTTGTCGGAGAGATTGTGTCTTGCCTGTAAGTGTCTGGGAGTCTGGCGCAGGTCAGTGTGGCTGTTTCGATAATCAACGTCTAGGATAGCTGCAGAGCGGTCCCTGTTTGTGTGGGGACAGTGTGCCTGTAGGTCAGTCTGTGTTCCTAGCGCCTGCTGTATCTATTCGTCACTCCACACGCGTGTGAGTCCATGTCTTTCTCTCCACAAGCCTATGTGCTGATTTCGTCGCACATATGCATCTGTGCTAGTGTTGAGCTCAGCGGAGTGTGTCTCTGGACACTTGGTGTGCGTTGTCTTTGCCTGTTTGTAACGCATCACAGTCGTGACTGTTCCGGCGAAGAGAAACCAGGGAAATCATCTAGGCAGAGTCAACAAATGAAAACCGAAGAAGGATTGACGTGTGCTCGACAGAGACGGATTCCCTGCGCTGACATTTCTCAGTAGCACGAGAAGAAAGCTGAGCGGTAGATCGACCGGAGAAATGCTTCCCTAGATGACATTTAGCGAATGAAGGGCATTGTGCGCGGCTTTCGGGATTGTGCCTGAAAAGTGCGAAAACCAGCAGAGCCTGTGCTCAAAAGCTGGTGGCTGTGTGACTGCATTGATGCACGTTCCCGTGTCTGCGAGTGTATAGACGGCTGTTTCACGTTCACACAAAGGCACCTGGTCGGGTTTTTCTTCTGTGCGTGCACACGCTTTTCCCTTGTCTCTTCGGAACACACGTAGCTCTCTGCATGCTGAACGACGTGGTAAAACGCGTCTGCCTATATTTTGGTTAACAATCGAGGGTGCGTGTTCCGACTGCGGCATTTCCGCAGACGACTCCACAGAGCCAGTTCTGAAAGCTCCGCACACCAGGACTGAATGTATAACCAAGCAATTGCACAGGTGCGCGCAATCACATATTCTGATGGACGTCTTTTATGCCACAGTAGCACGAAGGTATTTGAGTTCAAGTACGTTTCAGAAACAATGTGTGGACCGAGGATCTGGTGGTATTTTCTCCGTACGGCACGCTTCGTGGTAGCTTACTTGCCGATCGCAGGCTTAGCGGTTTCTATACACGACTCGGCATAGAGAGAGAAAGAGAGCGCATCGGAAAACTTGCTTTTTCTGCGCTGGAACCTAGTTGCTACGCATTGTTTTTGTCCACGTGAACACACACGATTCCCCACTGAAAACCAAGCAGAAACCATTCCACAAGCTCCCAGGTAGGTGCACCCACCACCTAGTGCGCACGAACGCAGCTAGAGAAAAGCACCTAATTTTCCACACTGATGCTTAAGCAAACGCCTGGCCACACACAAGTACACATCCGCAAGCGCGCCCACTCCCATCTATGCACAGAAAGTCGTACGCGAAACGTGCTGACGTGCTTGAGGGTAAACAGGTGTGCATTGATGGTTGTTGTACTGCATCACGCATACGTGGCTGCACGAGAATATTCTTTTGGAGGGTACGTGCAGATACGTCCCTGTACTTGGACGACTGTGTGCGTGAAAGCGTGTGTGTCTACAAATGATTGTCTGTCCACATGCGTGTGCCTTTTTGCAGGCTCCATTCGTGCTTAGGCTGGAGTGAGTGCACAGCTGCGCCTTTTGTTGGCAAGGTTCCGCGTGTTGCACGACGTTGCCCAGTCCTGCATTTCTCACGCGGACAGATGCAGGGGAGCTCTGCTAAGTAAAGGAGCAAAGACAGTCGCAGGCAGAACTGAATGCTGCTCCGAGCTACTTCTCACCCTTGGCAAATGCTTCACAGTGGCGCGAGGAATAGCTTTCCGCAGCCGATGTACAAGAGAAACGAAACAGATCATGCCTTAATGCGAAGGAGCAACAGGGCGTCACTGCGCAAGCTTATCCCTGATCTACAGCTGAGAGCGAGCACTTGTGTGCTTGTCGGAGAGATTGTGTCTTGCCTGTAAGTGTCTGGGAGTTTGGGGCAGGTCAGTGTGGCTGTTTCGATAATCAACGTCTAGGATAGCTGCAGAGCGGTCCCTGTTGGTGTGAGGACAATGTGTCTGTAGGTCAGTCTGTGTTCCTGGCGCCTGCTGTATCGATCCGTCGCTCCACACGCATGTGAGTCCATGTCTTTCTCTCCACAAGCATGTGTGCTGATTTCGTCGCACATGTGCATCTGTGCTAGTGTTGAGCTCAGCGGAGTGTGTCTCTGGACACTTGGTGTTCGTTGGCTGTGCCTGTGTGTAACGCAGCACAGCCACGACTGCCTCGGTGAAGAGAGACCAGGGAAATCATCTAGGCAGAGTCAACAAATGAAAACCGAAGAAGGATTGACGTGTGCTCGACAGAGACGGATTCCCTGCGATGACATTTCTCAGTAACTGCAGAAGAAAGCTGAGCGGTAGATCGACCGGAGAAATGCTTCCCTAGATGACATTTAGCGAATGAAGGGCATTGTGCGCGGCTTTCGGGATTGTGCCTGAAAAGTGCGAAAACCAGCAGAGCCTGTGCTCAAAAGCTGGTGGCTGTGTGACTGCATTGATGCACGTTCCCGTGTCTGCGAGTGTATAGACGGCTGTTTCACGTTCACACAAATGCATCTAGTCTGTTTTTTCTTCTGTGCGTGCACACGCGTTTCCGTTGTCTCTTCGGAACAGACGTAGCTCTCTGCATGCCGAACGACGTGGTAAAACGCGTCTGCCTATATTTTGGTTAACAATCGAGGGTGCGTGTTCCGACTGCGGCATTTCCGCAGACGACTCCACAGAGCCAGTTCTGAAAGCTCCGCACACCAGGACTGAATGTAGAACGAAGCAATTGCACCGGTGCGCTCGTAACATATTCTGATGGACGTCTTTTATGCCATAGCATTACGAACGTATTTGCGTTCAAGCAAGTATCACAAACAATGTGTGAACCGAGGATCTGTTGGTGTTTACTCCGTACGGCATGTTTCGTGGTAGCTTACTTGCCGATTGCAGGCTTAGCGGTTTCTATACAGGAATCCATATAGGGAGAGAAAGAGAGCGCATCGGAAAACTTGCGTTTTCTGAGATGGAACCTAGTTGCTACGCATTGTTTTTGTCCACGTGAACACACACGATTCCCCACTGAAAACCAAGCAGAAACCATTCCACAAGCTCCCAGGTAGGTGCACCCACCACCTCGTGCACGCGAATGCAGCTAGAGAAAAGCACCTACCTTTTCACACACTGATGCCTAAGCAAATGCCTGGCCACACACATGGACACATCCGCAAGCGCGCCCGCTCCCATCTATGGACTGAAAGACGTACGCGAAACGTGCTGACGTACTTGAGGGTAAACAGGTGTGCGTTGATGGTTGTCGTACTGCATCACGCATACGTGGCTGCACGAGAATATTCTTTTGCAGGGTACCTGTAGATACGTCCCTGTATTTGGACGACCGTGCGCGTGAAAGCGTGTGTGTCTACAAATGATTGTCTGTCCACATGCGTGTGCCTTGATGCAGGTTCCATTCGTGCTTAAGCTGGAGTGAGTGCACAGCTGCACCGTTTGTTGGCAAGGTTCCGCGTGTTGCACGACGTTGCCCAGTCCTGCATTTCTCACGCGGACAGATTCAAGGGAGCTCTGTATAGACGGCTGTTTCATGTTCACACAAAGGCACCTGGTCGGGTGCATCCCAGAGACAGCATCCCAGATTCAGCATCCCCGATACAGCTTCCCGGATACAGCATCCCAAATACAGCATCCTAGATACAGTATCCTAGATATGGCATCCTAGATACGGCATCCTAGATACAGCATTCTAGATACAGTATCCCGGATACAACATCCCAGATACGCCATCCGAGATACAGCATCCCAGGTACAGCATCCCAGATACAGCATCCCTGATACAGCATCCCATATACAGCATCCTAGGTACAGCGTAATAGATACAGCATCCCAGATACAACATGTCGAGCTGTGCTCCTCTCCCACACCAAGTGCTGATCGTGGGGCTCAGGGTGAGGGGGGGCAGCGAGGGGGTCCGTGGACTGGAATAAGTTTTGTTTGGGGTTTTTCAAACGCCTCTGCTGACACGTCGTATAAAAACCGATTGCTGCAGTGCTAAGGAATGAACAGGAGGATGAGCAACAGACTGCAGAAACTGCTTGCGTTTTGGTTTATTGAAAAATTCTTATTGAACTCAAAAAGCAATACGATCTTGCAGTGGTCTTCTAATACCTAGTGACAGCTGTTAATGTACTGGTTTGGAACTTTGAGATGAGATTTGAGATGAAGGGCTGTTCCATTGTGGAATATTGCAGGAGTAAATTTCAGGCATTTCAGCATGCCTGGCAGGTCTGCAGCTTGATAAAGACCTCAGGCTGTTTGGTTTAATCAGACTTTTGTAGATCCCACCTTCACTGGTCAAAGCACCGGCTGCCAACGTGTTTTCTGTTGTTGTCATTTCTTTCTGACCAAAGATGGCAGAGGCAGCAGCTCTACTGGTGGTGTCTGTTTGATTGAAACATGGGGATCTACAGGAACTTTAACCCGAAAGCTCAGGAAGCTGTGGTCCGTGGTCTATCTTTGTAATGTTTGGAGATTCTTCTGCAGATATTCTTATGCTAACGAGCACGGAACGTTTGTGAGTGTGAACTGCTGTGCAGGTAGAAGGAAGAAAGATGTGTGAGCTAAAGCAGCAGGAAGGCTGCAGCCGTGTAAGCCGGGGGTGCAAGCGGCACGAAACGGGCTGCAGCGGCGGAGCCCTCGGTCCCGGGCCGTCCCGGGTCAGGCGCAGCCCGAGCGCTCCCGGCCCCGCTGCCGCTGCCCCGCTGGGGCCGGGGCCGCGCTGCGGGCGGACAGCGCCGCTCTGCGGCCGCCGGCGGCTCCGGGCCGGGAGGGGGGGCGGGGCCCGATGGCGGGCGCGGACGGGATTGGCTCCTGCGCCGGATGGGCGGGGCCACATTGCGTAAGTGCGGGGGCGGAGGAGTGCGTGCCGCCGGTGCGGCGGCGGGAGGAGCGCGCGAGGAGCGGCGGGGCCGGCGGTGAGCGAGGGGCGGGCGGACACCGGGGAGACCGGCCGGGGCCGCCCCGGTCCCGGCTGAGGGGGGAGGCTGGAGAGGGAGGGACGGGCTGGTTTGGGCAGGAGGAAGGCGAGGGGCAGGCAGCCGCAACAGCGCGGCCCCGGGCCGGGCCGAGCAAGGGGCGAGGGGGAAACACGCGGGCGGCTGTGAGGGAAGGGAGCCCCGGGCTGAGCGCTGCGCGGGGCTCGGGCGGGGCCGTGGGGCGGAGGGGGGAGCCCGTGGTGCCACAGGGCAGAGGGAGGAAGGCGAGCGGGAGGGGGCGGCGCCAGGGGGCGCGAGGGGCGGGGGCGGCGCTGCCGCCGCCGCCGGGAGGGGCCGGGAACGGGGGGAGCGGCGGAGGAGCCTGAGGGCGGGACGGCGCGGAAGGAGCTTGGGCGGGAAAGGCTGAGGGAGCTCAGGGAGGGGGTGACATCGGGGAGGCTTTGGCGGGAAAGGCTGAGGGACCTCAGGGAGGGGGTGACATCGGGGGGACTTTGGCGGGAAAGGCTGAGGGACCTCAGGGAGGGGGTGACATCGGGGGGGCTTTGGCGGGAAAGGCTGAGGGACCTCAGGGAGGGGGTGACATCGGGGAGGCTTTGGTGGGAAAGGCTGAGGGACCTCAGGGAGGGGGTGACATCGGGGGGGCTTTGGCGGGAAAGGCTGAGGGACCTCGGGGAGGAGATGGCGTCGGGGAGGCTGCAGGGGGCAATGCTGAGGGAGCTCAGGACGGGATGGCACTCAGGTCTGGTTTCAAAGGGAAATGCTGAGGTGCCTTGAGGAATGGACGCTGGGCTGGGAGCTATGAACACATCAGACTGGTTAAGAGAGTGTTCGTGGGAGAAATTTGTGCAGTGAAGTATTCCAGCAAAGAGTGGGAGAAGAGCCAAACTTAGATCAGGCCTCCTAGGACGCCTGCAGGTTTGGGGACAGGGATGACGAGGTTGTTAATCCGGTCCTAACTGTTTCTTTGTCTGTCCCTCTCTTGCAGCACCTGACTGAATGGAGGAGCAAGTGGACGGGAAGTTCCTGCGCCACACACAGATCACATTTATCGCTCTCGCCCTCAGAGACCCGGAGATCCAAACCGTTCGCATCGTGCCTTGAAGCAGCCTGTGCTCATGCGCTTCTCCCAGGGAGAAGGCGGAATGGCAGTGACCGGCCACGTTAAGCCACAGGGTGCACACTGTGCAGCTGTCAAGCCCAGCTCTGCGTTAGCTCACACCTGCGGTTTTGCGCCGCACACGCACATTTGAGTTGTCGCTGGTTGTTGCAGCGTTTGGCTTTGGTGAGGACAGCGCGTGTTTGTCAGCAGTTGGTGTAGGTGGGATCTGGAGGAGAAAGCGATATTTCCGTGCCAGAACTGGTTGGTGTTTGCATGGTATTGTGGTGGTTGTTCCCGCGGGTGATGAGTGCTGGAGCATTATTGCAGGATGAGGGGATTTTGGAGGCTTGTCTGTGAGATGCACTAGAGGCAGCAGTTGAAAGTGAAAGGCTGAGATTTGGAGGGTTTGTCGGTGGGTTTTGGACGGTTGTCAGCTGAAGAGTTGGCTGTTTGCAGGTGAGGTGTAGGGCAGAGGGTGAAGCTGACTTTGCCTGGGCGGCACAACTGGCTGGGTGTGCAGAGCTGAGGAGAGCGGGCTGCTGCGGGTGACCCTAAAGCTGGAGAACCAACTGGCAGCTCCAGACACTCCCGCTGCCGGGCAGGGCCGTGCAGGCCAGTGCCCTGGGGCACAGCGACGTGACCCTCCGCAAGTACCAAAGAGCAGGTGAGGACCGTGGGCATTTGTACTGAGCTGTGACATCTCTAACTCGTGACATTGGGGTCCAGCCTGAGCAGGGCACGTGCGGAAGCTGTGCTGCAGGGAAGGCAGAGCTGAGGGGAAGGGCTGTGCCAGGGGCTGGTGCCAAGGCAAGGTGGGCGCGCTGTGGGGTGTGGGGAGGTGTCAGCCCCGGACTCAGCCCCTGTCTGACTGTAGTGCCCTTGGGCTGGTGTAGCTCAGTCCTCTGTGTGTTTCTCTTCAGGGGGAGCAGCATGCAAAGGAAAAGCAAGGAAGGAGGTGAACCCATGAGGAAGAGTGATGGATAAAGAGGGTTGGAGGGCACCTGCCAGTCAAGAGGGATCAAGAAAGAAGACACCAGTGGTGGAACCGCAGGTCAGGAGAGCTCAAGGAGGGAGAAAGGTGACTGTGGCCGTATGGGTTTTTCTAGCTCACACACCAATGAAAACAGTTTGGATAATAAAAGAAATGTATGCAAAACCAATAATTAAAGGCAGAGAATGTTTATATGCTATGTATGGGGTAGACCTGAAGGTGTATTTCTTCCTACAACGAAGGAGAATTCGCAATACATGCTGCTGTCAGCAACGACCAGTAAGCGACAAGACTCTATTTACTGATGCCTCTGGTCGCTCACATAAAGTTGTAATTACATGGCTAAACTCAGATACCCAGTGCTGCAAACACAAGGTAGAAAAAGAGACCAAGAGTCAAACAAGTTCTTGAGCTGACAGCTGTTAGGATCGCTTTGAGGTGTTCTGTAACAAGCCTTTGAATGTTGTAACTGGCTCATATTATGCGGCTGGCATACTTAACCGCCTGGAAGCTTCTTTTCTTAAGGAAGAGGATAATCCTCTTTTGATGGCTGAATTGAGAATGCTATGGTTTCTAATAAATCATAGACATCATAGGTATTATGCAATGCACACCCGCTCTCGCGGTGGCCCTTCCAGGACCACTTGCGGAAGGCAGTAGGAGGGCCGATGCACGAGCTGTGCCGCTCACTGTGCCTAAAGCCTTGGAGCAAGCTAAATGATCACATAAATTCTTTCACCAGAGTGCAAAGGCGTTAAAACGACAACTTCAAATGACAGTGGATCAGGCCAGGAGCGTTCTTATGTCCTGCCCTGATTGCCAACAGTTGGCACCCGCGCCATCCACAGAGGGTGTTAATCCAGGAGGGGTTACTGCCAATGAAGTACAGCCAGCGGATGTAACGCATTGTTCTGAATTGGGTAAATACGTACGTGTTTCTGTAGACGCTCATTCCAGATTTCTCGTTGCTGCTGCACGCGCTGGTGAAAGAGCACGAGACGTCTGTAACATTGGTTGGCATGTTTTGCTGTTTGAGGAGTTCCACGATCTGTAAAACCAGAGGAAAGCGGAACGCACACTCGATTAGAGGAGCGATCCCCCAGCGCACTGTAATAGAAGTGCCTGCTTTTTAACACTTTCAAAACAGTGTTAAAGAGTCTGTTTGACGACTTTTCGGTATCATTTCTGGCGACGAGGATGGGATAATCTGCCTGACCTCCCGTGGATCCCAGGATCTCTGGGACCTTGTGCCGGCACCGGGGAATTCCTGGAAGGGACCACAGCTCCTCGGACCAGCTCGGGACGCGGGTAAAACCCCATCAATGAGATAAGGCACTTTCATTGTCTGGTTACGTTGGCACGCTGCCTGCGCGAGACGTGGGCAACACCAGCGCGTTGGGTCTGCGCATTCGCGTCTGCGCATTTTGGTAAACTGGGTAACTTAAAAAAAGAAAGAAAGAAAAAATTAAAGAGGAAAATGAGAAAACAATAAATTAAAGAGAAAAACGAGGGAACAGCAATTTGATAAAGGTACCTTTAATGATTTTGCTGTTTGTGCCTTAGCAATTGTATAATTGTTTCTGGCTTTAGTGGTTTGTTGTTGTTGTTACTTGTGTCTTGGGGGATTTTATAGTCCAGTACTTAGGGTTCACCAATTGTCTGTTATTGTGATTGTGAAGTAGGTAGTGGACAATCGGCAGGAGGATTCGTGAGAAATCCCCCCCAGACTGTGTTTTCTGACATTGGAAAAGGATCGTTTGCTGTTCAACAGGGCGTCAACCAGGGAGAATCTGATTGAATATTGTAATTAATGGTGGCCACTGTAAATAATATTAATATGCTTCACAGGTCTAGGTGGGTATACTTTGAGATCTGTAGTATAGTAATGTGCTACATGTAATATGTAGTAAGATATCTATTTTAAATCATATATTGCCTATTACATAAGGCATGTTACACAATACATAATGTTACATATGCATTGTCTTTGTCCCCTTCAGATCCATTTGTTTTGAGAAAGGATAATCAGGGAAAGAAATGCAAACCAGTAAAAGGTTTGTTGAAGAACAGCTATTGGTGTAGAATACACAGAGAACATGAGATCAAAATTGTCCCTTGGTCAGTCCAGGGTGGGATCCTGATATCCTTATATCGGGGCACAGGTTGCATTGGTATCGCCAGTGCATTTTATACGGGATTAGACACGCTGCGCCTAAAGCTGTAAATACGCCAAAACCTTCTGAGATTAAACAGGATCGTGAGGAGTCTCCCACGGAGTTTTTACACCCTCTTAAACCGACAGCTCAGTAATATATTAATATAGATCCTGACTTGGAGAACAGAGAATGAGAATTCTTAGTTGACTGGGAGCTCATTATTCTGTGTTAAACACTATGCAGGGAATATTAAGTAGCGATTCTGTAACAGTTATGGGAGCCACAAAAATTGCGAAACACGGCCCTTTAACCTGCTGCTTAGAATGTTTGTATGTGGAGTCTGTACTTATTGATTGTGTACTATGTGTCTTCTCTTGTGCACAACGAATGGTTGAAAAAAGCTTTAATGGTGCAATGGCTGTGCAGTGACACGCTGCTATGGCTGCAATTGTTAAACAAAGAAGGGGAGATGTGGCAGGGTTGTGACATCAGGCCCATGAGAAATTGCAAGAGTCACAGTGTGAGAACAGGCGCTGGTGGAACAACACAAGCAGCAAGGACTGTGTGGGACATAAACCATCAGGGACAGAGGGATTGGTACATCAGGGCCAGAGGGATTGATACGCGGTGGGTACATCAGGGACAGAGGGATTGATACAGGATCGGTACATCAAGGACAGAGGTCCGTGATGTTTCAAATGCAAACCTGAGTTTATATTAAATGTCTCTCTGCATCTTAAAGAGAGTCTGTGCCTCATCTGCTACACCCCTTTATCTGTTTCCCAAATTACGATTTAGACTGTATTTACTGTTGTAAAAACAAAGCTTTCCCCCCTTAATTTTTGTCACGTGTTGTAGTTAGAATTAATAGAGATATTGGAGCCCATCGTAGCTAAACTGGAAAAAGACAGCAGCCGTGTGTATTTTTAAATAAAGACTAAATCAAGTGTGCTAGCTCATTATCTTTAAGCGTTTTACTGTGATCACGTCTCTCCCAAGGTTTTGTGTCTGTTGTATCAAGGCCTGACACCCACGGCCACAGTGGATGAATCACCATGGGCACAACACCAGGAACCTGCCTGTTCGTGTCCAGGATATCCACTCCAGCAGACACGTTTTAATTGGTACTTGCATTATGGATTAGATGCAACAAAAATCCATACTTTCTTTTGTCCTTTGCTATAGAGGAGGGGGTTGAACTTTTCTATAGCAGATTCAATCGCTTGTTGTAAAGCAATGAAATAAATAACTTAGGCTTTTTCTATGGATAAACAACGTTTAATTCAATTCCTTAATTGTATTCCTTAAACACTTGTTCGTTAGACCATAAGCAAAACAGCGCTGGGTGTTAGTTCGTTAGTAGGCCCTTATTATGTGGTTGGTTAACCCTGAAAATGTTAGCTCCCTCTATCAATATAACCTCATAAACAAGTTTCAAAATTTTTATGTAGAACTTACCCACCTTTTCCTTTTTGCAGGTTCAGAGCCCGAGCCTCATTTGGTTGTATCTGTAAACATCAAACATCTCAGCAAAATCACAACTGCATTTCTCACAGACAGAAGTGCCTGATCTCCACAGCTTGCCTGGCAGTGCAGAGAGCAGGAAGTGCGGTGAGTCCTGGGCCTTTGGGGACATTTCACCCTGTTTTGTGTCTCAGTCCCTCCCTGCTCCCTCCTCTTTCCTGCTGTGCCCTTCTTCCTCTTCATCTCTTCTCCCTCTGGCCCTCTGCTACTTCCTCACCTATTCCCCCACCCTTCTGAATCTCTGTGCAGGGTTTCTCGTATCTCCCTCTCCGTCTCCACCCCTCTGTGTTCTCATCATCCCCGGTTTCTCTTTGTCGTCATTCTTGTCTGTTGCTCTGTCCCGCTCCGTGCCCCATCATTTCTCACTGTATCCCTCTGTCCTGCTCCCTGCGCCTATTCCTGCCCCTCTTCTTTTTTACTCCCTCTTCCTCTTGCTGCCCACCCCAGGATTTTTTCCCAATCTCTATCCTGCCCCAACCCTTATTGTTCTTTCTCTCTCCTGCTCCCTCTCTGTCTTTCTGCCTGTCTGCCCTTTCCCTGCTGCTTCTTTCTCCATCTCTGTCCAGATTACTGCCCCTTTTCCTTCTTGATGTCTTTCTGTCCTGTTTGTCTTTCTGTCTTCCTTGCCTGTTCCCAGCCCCATCCCCTCTCGCTGTATCTTCCCTGTCCAGCTGGCTCTGCCATTTCTTTGTCTTCTCATCCTCTTTCCTGCTCCTCAGCCCTCTTTTCCTCTTCCTCCAGCTCATTGCTGCATGTTTTCCCTTTCCAGTCTCTTCATTTTGATCTAAACTTTGCTTTGTTTCTCAGTCCCTTTGTTCTCTTCCCTTCCTGTTGCCTCTCAGTGGGCAGTGACGACCTGGTTCAGAGACAGCACGGCGACCACATCCCAGGTCGCTCGGTCCATCAGCACACAGACGCCACTGTGGTGGAAAGCAAATGGCGTTTATTAACAAGTAACACAGCGTTATATACCTTAGGTTTGCAACGTCACGTCCATCTGCTTGCCTCACATACTCCTACCTACCTAGGGAGGGGCTACTATCTTTCTGTACAGCGCGAGATCTTCCGGCCTCCAGACCCTAACTACCTACAGGTATGCGTCACAACCCCCCCTGGACACCGTTTGTGTCACAAACGCCCCTGGACAGGGTGTGTCTCACAAACCCCATTGGACAGCATGTGTCACAACCCCCCCTGGAAACTGTGTGTGTCACAAACACCCCTGGACAACGTGTATGTCACAAACGCCCCTAAATAGCGTGTGTGTCACAAACCCCATTGGACAGCGTGTGTGTCACAAACCCCATTGGACAGCGTGTGTGTCACAAACGCCCCTGGACAGTGTGCATGTCACAAACCCCATTGAACAACGTGTGAGTCACAAAGCCCAGTGGACACGGCGTGTGTCACAAACCCCATTGGACAGGGTGTGTGTCACAAACACCCCTGAACAGAATGCGTGTCACAAACCCCATTGCAAAGTGTGTGTGTCACAAACCCCATTGGACAGCATGTATGTCACAAACACCCTTGGACAATGTGTGTGTCAAAAACACCCTTGGACAGCGTGTGTGTCACAAACCCCTTTGGACAGTGTGTGTGTAACAAACGTCCCTGGACAAGGTGTGTGTTACAAACCGCGGTGGAGTTTGTGTGTGTCACAAACCCCATTGCACGCTGTGTGTGTCACAAACCCCATTGGACAGGGTGTGTGTAACAGGCCCCCCCGGACAGTGTGTGTATCACAAAGCCCATTGGACACTGTGTGTGGTACAAACACCATTGGACAGTGTATGTGTCACAAACCCCATTGGAATGCGTTTGTCACAACCCCCACTGGAATCTATGTGTATCAAAAACAGCCCTGGACAGCGTGTGTGTCACAAACTCGATTGGAAGGATTTTGTGTGACAAACACCCCTGGACACCGTTTGTGTCACAATTG
The DNA here is from genome assembly GCF_963082525.1 of Nesoenas mayeri. Taxonomy (NCBI): domain Eukaryota; kingdom Metazoa; phylum Chordata; class Aves; order Columbiformes; family Columbidae; genus Nesoenas; species Nesoenas mayeri. The sequence goes on from NC_137571.1 coordinate 1,273,112, forward strand.
CCCCTGGACAGCGTGTGTGTCACAAACCCCATTGGACAGCGTGTGTGTCACAAACCCCATTGGACAGCGTGTGTGTCACAAACCTCATTGGACAGAGTGTTTGTCACAAACACCCCTGGACACCGTTTGTGTCACAAACGGCCCTGGACAGCGTGTCTGTCACAAACCTTATTGGACAGCCCGTGTGTCACAAACCCCATTGGACAGCGTGTGTTAAAAACCCACCTGGACAACATTTTTGTCACAAACCCCATTGGACAGTGTGTGTGTCACAAACCTCATTGGACAGCGTTAGTGTCACAAACGCCCCTGGACACTGTGTGTGTCACAAACACCCCTGGGCACCGTGTGTGTCTACAAACGCTCCTGGACAGCTTGTGTGTCACCAACCCCATTGGACAGCTTGTGTGTCACCAACCCCATTGGACAGCGTGAGTGTCACCAACCCCATTGGACATCGTGTGTGTCACAAACCCCCATGGACAGTCTGTGTGTCACAAACCCCATTGGACAGTGTGTGTCACAAACACCCCTGGACAGTTTCTGTCTCACCAATCTGCTCTAAGGCACCACAGTAGATGATGTCTGGGGCCTTGCAAAACTCCATGTCCTCAACATGCTTTTCTTTCCCCTGCCCATTTGGGTTCAGCAATTCCTTCCTTGTCCTTCAAATGCCTGGAGTTGCCTGCAGGAGAATGTGGCCCGTCACCCTCCCGGGGACAGACGTAGGCTGAGCATCCTGTCATTCTCCCAGGATGAAAATAGCAAAGGAGAGGTAGCAAATAGGGACACTTGCAATGAGCCTGTCCAAGGGAGCTGAGATGAATCTCACTGTGCCGCTGGGGTTTGTCTTTGGAGTCACACACAGAAATACCACGGTTCTGTCAGGTGTCCACATCTGAGCTGGCCTCGTGGACTCTTAAATCACATTGAGATATTCAGGGACAGACAGTTTCCTTTATACACACAGAGGCAGGAGTCACAGTGTCTCTCTAGGCTCCTGTTTCTATTCCCAAAGGCTGGGAGGCACCTCAGCCCCGTGGTGTGTCACCATGTTCTACATTTATCTTTGATGTCCCTCATAATTAAGAGTGGACATTGGTTCAAGGAAGCACATCCCAGTGCTGCATTCTGGTAGTTTCCTATGGAATATGAGTCCCAACATGATGGGACCTCAATGAACTGTCTGTCTCACAGGCCTTCATGGAACCCCAAGGAATAGCTGATGGTGTTTGTTCTCATTCATGTTCATCTTACCTCACATACATGATGAACATGCTCACATCTCATCTGTACAATGTGAACATGAACCTCTGACCTACTCATTCAGTGTAATTCCATGGAAGGACAAAGACCTCTGAGCTGGGGTGAGAGGCCAGTGCTGGAAAAGGAGGTTGTGAGGGGCCAGTCCATGGTGATTGACCTGGGGCTCCTTCCACGGGGTGTCCAGTGCACAGGGGCACAGCCCAGCCCCTGCTCTGCTGGTCCTGCAGGTCTCTGGCAGGAGCCTGGCTGTGAGAGGACACTGCTGTGTGCCAGCCCTGCACACACACTGTTCAGCTGCACACTGATGTTTCATCTGTGGCCACTTCTGTAGGAATAAGCTTGAGAGAAACTTTGCAAGAAGATATAAACCATCATGCACTGCCCAAAGAAGATCACTTTTCCTTGTGCAAGTACAGTTACTGAGGCCAGCTCTGTCACAGCAGTGCCGATTGCCTGTCCCTGCCTGCGCCCACAGCACTGACACACAGCAGGACGGTGACCAAGCTGCCAGAGCACTCAGGCCTTGCACCAACACCAGGGATGAGAAGGAGAGTGTGGAGTGGAACCAGAACAGCTCTGGGAGAACAAGCACTGCTGCTCCCTGGCAGGGCTGACACGCCAGAGCTTTTTTCCCCTCCACCCACACACAGGAACTGTCCCTGCAGCTCCAAAAAGCCTTTGCAGGAAGGATATAGTGAAAAACAAGTCACTTAAGAGCCTTTTATTCTTTCTAGAGACAAGGAGAGCACTGCTGCTCATTTAAGCAGCCAACAGTTATAAAAGAAAAGCCAGCAGTGAATTAGAAAGGGGTTGACAACATTATCACCATAAGAAAACAATGAACAACACCAGAAAATCCAGTTGACAGGCCGGGGTTGTAATTAGCTACATTAAAACTCCTGTATAGAAGAAGATGGCCAGTTTATTGCTTCAGAAACCAGAGGGATATGAGTTTGCACAGGGCATCCTTGAGCTCCTGGTTCCTCATGCTGTAGATGAGGGGATTCACTGCTGGAGGCACCACGGAGTACAGAACTGACACCACCAGGTCCAGGGATGGGGAGGAGATGGATGAGGGTTTCAGGTCAGCAAATATGGCAGTGCTGAGGAACAGGGAGACCATGGCCAGGTGAGGGAGGCAGGTGGAAAAGGCTTTGTGCCGTCCCTGCTCAGAGGGGATCCTCAGCACAGCCCTGAAGATCTGCACGTAGGACAGCATGATGAACACAAAACATCCAAATCCTAAACAGACACTAACCGCAAGAAGCCTAGGTTCCCTGAGGTAGGAGTGTGAGCAGGAGAGTTTGAGGATCTGGGGGATTTCACAGAAGAACTGGCCCAGGGCATTGCCCTTGCACAGGGGCAGTGAAAATGTATTGGCCGTGTGCAGCAGAGCATGGAGAAACCCAGTGGCCCAGGCAGCTGCTGCCATGTGGACACAAGCTCTGCTGCCCAGGAGGGTCCCGTAGTGCAGGGGTTTGCAGATGGCAACATAGCGGTCGTATGACATGATGGTGAGAAGAAAATATTCTGCTGAAGCTAAAAAGCCAAACAGAAAGAGTTGTGTAGCACATCCTGTATAGGAAGTGACCCTGGTACCCCACAGAGAGTTGGCCATGGACTTGGGGACAATGGTGGAGATGGAGCCCAAGTCGAGGAGGGCGAGGTTGAGCAGGAAGAAGTACATGGGGGTGTGGAGGTGCTGGTCCCAGGCTATGGTGGTGATGATGAGGCCGTTGCACAGGAGGGCAGCCAGGTAGATGCCCAGGAAGAGCCAGAAGTGCAAGAGCTGCAGCTCCTGTGTGTCTGTGAACGTCAGGAGGAGGAACTGGGTGATGGAGCTGCTGTTGGACATTGGCTGCCTGTGGGCAAGAGCACCTGTCATAGGAGGAAAAGATAGTGAAGGTTTAGATGAGACTTTTCTGGGAATAATCAAAACCGTTTCCCACAGACCCTCACACCCCATCACACACAGAGACACTTTTCTTTTTCCAGGAGAACGTCCTGGCTGAGCCCTCGTCTGTGCTTGGTGAGTGTGCAATGAAGAGCAGGGTCTCTGCCCAGGGGCTCCTGGGACTCAGCCTGTCCCTGTGTGATCGGGTGGGGAGGGGCCAGTCCTGGGGTTCAGCTTTGTCAGCTGGAACCGCTCCCGGTGCAGAAGGGACTGTCAGCATCTGTACCCCCAGGCCTGAGAAACTGAGTTTGAGAGGTTTGGTGTTTCTACAGCTCCTTCTCCCCTCCCACCCTGGGCAGTGTTGTTGGGTGCCAGAAACCTGCAGCATTTCTGCTGCACTCAGGGAGAACAGAGCGAGTCCTGCGAGACCAGAGGGTGCCTGTGGGTCAGTGCAGAGTGAGGGCAGCTGCTCTGTCCCTCTGTCCTGCTCCAGCTGCCCTGGGCTGGCACCTTTCTGAGATGGAGGCTGATCACACTCCCATGTTACCCTGAAAAGCCACCAGGCACTGCTGAGAGCAGAGGGATCCTCCTCAGACCATGACAGGTCTCACCCTTTCCTAAGGTCTCAGGACACACACAGCTCATTCCCCAGCCCCACAGGTCAGAGCAAAGCTGGGACACGTGTGCCCATGGACACACCTGCAGGAAAGGACCCCCAAGATCAGGCTGTGCCTCTGCAGCTGAAACTGCCATCCCCAGAGAGCCTGACAGCAAGAACAAGATCCCAACAGCAGTGACCCAGAGCAGGGGAGCAAGAAGGAAAATGCGGTGAGGGTGGGTGTGAGAGAGGCCAGGGCAGAGGCAGCCGGGCACTCAGACAGCGTCACCCTTCCCCAGCTGTGCAGCCACCTCCCAGACACCAACACTGCCGGGCAGCTGCTCTCAGCCCCTGTGCTCTGCAGAGGAACTGGAGCTCTGGCTGCACAGGAGCTGCTTCGTGCCTTGGAGCCCCCGGCGCTGAGGGCAGAGGCTTTGCTGGGTGGGACAGGAGGCCAGGGGGCTGCTCACAGGAGGGATCTGACCTGCAGGGGGTCACAGGGACTTTTCTCTCTTCTCCCTCCCGTAACAACTCCCGGTTTGATTTCCTCTCATTTCTGATCATTTTCCTGCTGCCTGGAGATTCTCCCCTGGGAGGTGTTTCCCTGTCCATGTCTCTTCCCTGTCAGTGCTCACAGACCATCCCACCCTCTGTGCCCTCCCCCTGGCCCTACAGATCCTTCCTGTTCATAGGCACTGCCTGGGGGCATCTTCCTGTCTGCAGGCTGGAAAACAGGACAGGTCAGACTAAGGCTGACGGGTCCAGCCAAGGTGATGCAGGTGCTGTGCACAGGCAGAGGGGTGGGGAAGGGATGTCATGAGCCTTCTGGCAGATGTGCTGATCACTGAGAGTTGCAGTTCAGTTGTCTCAGTGACTTGTTTCAGTGTGAGAGCTCATTTTCATTTTATCCTTTCCTGTACCCCCCACCCCTTGTGAGAGGAAACTGAAAAGACAGACTCAGCAAAGCTCCTTATCTGTCTGGTAATCCTTGCATTGATCTTCTCATTGAGGCATCCCCTTGGAAAAATCCTGGGTTTGATCTGGATGTGTGAGCAGCCCTGACCCACACAGCACCCTCTCCACAGCAGAAGGACCTTTCCTGCCCAATAGGGTTTGCTTCTTCCACCACAGCTTCTCCCCTCCTTGTTGCTGGGATCTCCCGGGCAGGCTGAGCGCTGACCCTGGCAGGCGGCAGAGTCCCTGCCCGGCACAGCCCTGGGGTGCAGGGACCCTACTCTGCAGGACAGCCCTGGGCACCCCTGCCTGCACATTGACATTTACACCCCACAGCCACCCTGGGGAGAACGCAGCATTCACGTCTTGTCACTGACAGTGCAGAAGGCAATCCCTGCTCTGCAGCACATCCTCCCCTCTGATCAGAGAACCTCTGAGAGCTGTACTTACATCTCTCGCAGACTCTGCAATGTGACAGCTTTCTGAGATCCTACCATGATTTGCAGATGCAATGCCCTGCAGCCACAGCCTTCATATCTGAGAGGATTTAATTTCCAGTGACCTCTCAGCATCCTCCCAGCCCAGACTGTGATTCCCTCTCTGTGCCTGGCTCCTGTGCCCTCGGTGCTGCAGGCAGAGCCCTCAGCCCTGCTGCGTGTGCAGAGGAGCTGCTCCTGGGCAGAGCTGTCTCTCTGCAGCGCTGCCGCTGCCATGAGCTCCCTGTGTCCCAGGAGCCCAGCCCAGCTCAGCAGCACAGGAGCAGCCCTTGATGTCCCTTGCTCTGTCCCCTATGGGCTCCTCCAGGTGTCCCTGGGGCTCCAGGGGCACAACTTTGAAGCTGAAGTAATCAGTGATGTTGATTCTCTCTCCTCTTCAGAGACACTTCTTTCCAGCATTGTATTTTTCATTTTAAAAAATTAATCGGTATGAGAATCGTCTTTTCCCATCATTAGACAGGACACCACGAAGGTTACACCAAAGGATCTAATCACTCCAGGCTAGGGAAGGAATATCTTCAGTTAAAGGAATTCAGGCATTTTGTTCTGGTTTTACACTCCCAGGTCTAGAGAGACATTCATCAATCTTTGGCCATGTCACGTCTGTGCTCTGATTCAAAACCTTTGCACACATGGGCTCTTGGACACTTGGTACCAGGTTTCTTGTGGCAGGTCAGAGCTGGGCTGGTGCCACAGCTGGGGTGGCTCAGCCCAGATGTGAGGCCATGTCCTCAGCCAGGGACCTGACTGGGGAGCTGGAGCTGTCAGTGCTGCAGACAGAGCTGTGACACGGATGGAATGAACTGCCAGGCAGGGTGGCAGGAGTGAGTTCATCTCGTCTCAAGGACAGCAGCCTCCAAGCACAGCAACAGCCCAGATCAGAACTCAGTCCAGACATGTAAGGCAATTCAAGGGCCACATAATGAGCTGTTACTACTGCAGGAACAGTTAAAGGAGAAACAAAGACACTGTGTGGACACTGATGAATTTAATAAGAGGTGAGAATCTCTGCGTCCTCTTGTTCTCCCTCTTCTCCAGCAAGGTCTCCCAGGCCTCTGTGACTGGAGTCAGAACAACCAGCAGTGCGTGGGGATCAAGTCGGGGTCACTGGAACTAACACAATCCTTTCCAGTCTATGGGACAGCAGGGGCAGCATCCCAGGAGCTGGGACAGCAGGACCATGTCACAGTGAGGCCACTCTCCACCATCTGTGAAAGCTCATGGAGACTGGGGGGACTCCCTGACCACTGGCAGCTCTCACACAGTGTATGCACTTTTCAAAATGGCCCATGGGTGAGCAGGGGAAGTAAGGGCTGTGCCCCAGAGCATGTCCACTGGGACCCCATTTCTGGGTGTCTGGAAAAGAAGGTGATGGGGTTTGCCCAGGGCAGGTTGTGCCTGTCCATCCTCTTTGCTTTCTGTGAGGAAAGGTCAGGGTTGTGGATGTGGGCAGAGCAGTGGTGGTCTGTTACCTGGCAGTCAGCAAGGCATTCAGTGTCACCCTCTGTAATATTATTGTGTCCAAGGTGGGATATTATGATCTATGTTAGTGTGCAATTAGATGGGTAAAAAGCCATCTGGATGGTTGGGCTTGGAAAGGTGCTGTAGAAAGGGAGAAACTTTCCAGTCATGAGGACAGTCCAGCACTGGAAGCTGTTTCCCAGGAGTGCGCACCCACTCTGTCCCAGAAAGTGACCAAGATGTGTTTGGATAAAGCCCTGAGCAATCTGGTCTGACCCTGCTGTGAGCAGGAGGTTGGTCAGGATGCCTCCTGAGGTCCCTTGGAGCCTGAATGACGCTGTCCTTCCTTCCTCTTCATGCTTTCAAATTAGGGAGAACTCTCAGGTTCTCCCTGAGCACAGAAGTAATTCACATGAGGTGCAGGGCTGCTTTGCAAGTGCCCCCAAAAAGGCCTGACCACATATTTTCAATCCTTTTTCTTTTGCCCTAACCCAAGATCTCATTTTTTGCTGTCCTAATGCCTCTCCAGAAAGAACAGCCCATGTTGTTAACCCTTTCAGAGCAGGTTGCTCAACAGGTGTCAGCATCCATGCACAGAGTCTGCACATCAGCCAGACACAAATCCATCATTATAGAAATGGAGACAAGGCACTTGACCAGCTCCTTGCACCCAGATATCAGCGTGACATGTCTGCTGAGATGCCAGGGAACACCTAAAATGTACATGAAGGGTATATGAGTCCTGGTTGGGTATCCTGGCTTGTCTCCTGACCCATGTGGTCCTTCAGGCTCGAAGAGAATCAAAACCAGCCATTGGACTGGGGTAGTTCCATTGTACACGTGTCACACAGGGCAGATGAGGGAGCTCAGAACTCCAGACTCTGCTGCACTGTTGGGACTGCAGAGGCTGGAAATGCAGGTGACAGTGTGTGTCAGTGCACACACATAAAGATTCTGGCTTCCTTTGGGCCTTTGCACTGACCTGGGATCTGTTCCTTGGCCTTCTTTGTCTCCAAAAAAACCTGTTCTCCTATGCAACCTGCACATCACACATCATAAGGAATAATTAAAAGGTAGAAAAATAATGAAAGAAGCACAATTTTGGGGTAATTCTGTCCAAAAGGTGTACTCTTTAAATGATTAAAACAAAAAAGAAGTGAGAGGAAAATCATTGTTCTAAGAACTTCTTTCAAGAAGATCAACTACTGAGGTGTAGGAGATGGTTTGAAAAGTAATAATAACTGTTAGGAAGGAAATTAAAGATATTTAGTTCATCATCATAATCACCACTGAGAGGAAGAAGTTCCCTGTTACTGTTACTAGTGACAGCACCACTGTTCACAAACATCCTTCAGAGCATCTCCATTTTTCCTGGGCTCCAAACCTCATCCTGCTCAGAATTTGACAGGATTGCTGCAAACCCCTGTGATCCAAATCTCTGCAACTGTCTCTGCTCAACAGCCTTTTACCCCAGGAAAGGGAAAACTGCCAATGCAGACACCAACCCAGTGCCCAATCTGCCTGGAGAGCCAGGACAGTTGTGCCACACAACAGCCGCCTCTGAGAGAAGCTGGAGGGGATGGAATTGCAATGGTTTCAACCCAAATCATAGAATCATAGAATAATTTAGGCTGGAAAATACCCTTAAGAACACAGCGTCCAACCGTAAGTCAAACATTGCCAAGTCCACCACTAAACCATGTTCCAAAGTGCCACGTCTCCAAGTCTTTTAAACACCTCCAGCAATGGCAGCTCCAATCCTGAGGTGGCAGGACACCACTGGCTGCAGTTGGACATAAGATACTGGTCATGGCTGTGAGTTCAGCCCTCGCTGGCAGAATGTCTCACACCCTCACTGAGGAGGGCAGGGGGCTGGGAGATGGGAGCACGTTTCAGTTTCCAGATCCCAGCACAGAGCCCAAACCATCCTGCCCTTGGACTCTGGATCCCATTTCCTGAGATGCAAAGCTGGTAGACTTCTGAGGATAATCATGTTAAAAGGCATGAATAATCCTTCCAGTGTTTGTGTAATATGTCTAGGAATGTCAGTCGTATAAGCTTATATTTAGATATCTGTAAAATAGTACTCTTCATCTGTGGTAGCCCCTCTGGCAATGACAATTACATAGGTATTTGCACTATAAGGCTCTATACCCCATCCACAAGCACACATCTAAGTGGTTCAGATGACGGGTGGTCTGGCAAACGTCACCCTTTGTGTCCCCAGGTGATGGACACAGCACATGTGCCTCTGCAGAGAGTGGCAGGAGCTGGATCCCCTTCTCGGGACAGACTCCTTCCAGGAGAGACACAGACACAGGGGGAACTCATCGGGTCTTTACGGCATTTCACTCGGCATCAGTTTTGACATATTGGGTGCTGTCCTGTGACTGCCCTTTCTGCACAAATGATCATACAAACACAACCATTTAGTGAAACATGGTCATAAAGGGGCTGTTATGGACAAGAAAGCTCACCGTGAACTCTGCAGAGAGCGAGGAAGTTTATAATAAGCAGCAGGAAGAACCAAGAAGCTCGAGGCCTCTTCTGAAGAGCGGGAGGCCTGAGCAGCCGTGATTGGCCATTGTAGGTGTGGGAGAGGGTCAGGGCATGTCAGGGAGAAGCAATGAGATGGCTGATGGCTTCAGTGAACCCTTCCAGCCATGTCTGAGCCCAGAAATGGAAAGCAGTCGATGTCTGCAGGTGGAGGAAGAACAGGAGGAAGATTTTCCTGGGAATATGGAAGGAAGAAAGGCCTCTCTTGGGCTAATCATGTATGGCAGTGCCATTTGCATGCTGTGGGCATGGCTGTGCCTGGGAGATGGGGAACGGCTGCTGCTGGGGTGGCTGTGCTCAGTCATGGCCCATGAGCTGACCCTGCTCTGCTCCTCTCTTACACTGCCCACACTGGGATGGTCCTCAGGAATCATCCATGAGCCTGGTGGATCCATGAACCTTCTGGAGTGATGGGTGCGAATCCAAATAGAGGATTCAAGCAAGTGTGTGATTGGAACATTGAGGTGATTGGTGACCATTGCCAGTCGTATGAAAGAATCTGGATGAGATGTGAGGAACTCACAGGCAATTCCAACTCTATAGAAAACCAGATACTTGCAGTTAAAGCAACAGGAGTTGACATAAAACCCACCCCCAAAATACAAAACACTCACACTGACCACAGGAAAAGTCTTGAAAAACATTGGAGAAAAATCTACCAGGTCCCAGGGGTGAGGGCTCAGCCATTCTGGTGATGAACAAGCATCAGGGGCTGACATGGCACCAGAGCCACCTCCACATGGCCCTCACCACCTGGAAACAGTGTCTCCAAGTCTTTCCTTCACCAGCCTCCAGGGACAGGGACCTGCAATGGTTGTTTCCTTCACAGCTGTGTCAGTGATGGCCCTTCATGGGGTCCAAACACCCTCAGAATCTTGGGGTTTGCTTCTGCCTTTGAGTTCGTTAGAGGTTTGTTCATTCTTTCAGTATCTGCAGTTCAGGTTCATGGCAGCAGAGGGCTCATTAACATCGGAAATGCTCTTAAAAGCCAAGGCTCTGTGCATCATTATCCTAAGGGCTTCAAGTCTGATGTGGATGATTAGAGAGATTTCAGGAATAGCCAAACAGAGACCATTTCCGTAATAAATAGTAATAAAGCCAAATTTCTTCTATTCCCTTCCCTGCTCGCCCTTCCCTCCCTTTCCAGAACAGGTGGCATCAGCAGACTCCAGTTCATATTGATACGGAGCGTCTTCTGGTAAAGACTGAATATGTCAGAAAAGTGGGTGTCTAAATCACCATGTGCATGAGGAGATAGTCCAGGACACCTCAAGAGGAGTCATACTCCTCTGAACCAAGAGGTGGGTGTCCCTGGCAATCTCAGGTGCCACAGCACAGTGATACTTGTGTTCAGGAGCTGGTCAAGTGACCCATCTCCTGTTCTGTAATGGTGTCTGAGTTTGCTCAGGTCACCCCTGACTTGAGCCCCATCCACTGCTGGGTGTTCTCCAGACTCCTGCCTTCAGGAACAAAGTCCCAGGAGACCTTGCTGGTGAAGATGGAGGCAAAGAAGCCATGAAGAACCTCAGTCCCGTCTGATTCTACTCTTATGAAGTTCAGCAGCAGGCCCATGATTACCCTGTCTATTCTCTTACTGCAAGTGAAGCTCTGTCAGCTCATCTTGCTGCCCTTCCCGTGCAGGTATCAAGTCCAGGGCAGCTTTGGCATCATCCCCACATCCATGGACAAGGTTTCTCCATTCCTCCTTTGCAGTTTCCCCTGCTCCCACCTCCTGTGTGCTGCCTTTTGCCCTGCAGCTCCATCAGTGCAGAGGAGCAGCCTCATGAGATAAATGCTTCTGTTCATGGGTACTTGAAGAGATCATTCTTGTGCTTGGAGCAGCCTGTCCGGTAGGGCTGATGAGATTTCCTGAGCTCCTTCACCCTTCAGATCTACTTCCATGTCACCACTTTGCCCACCATTCCCCAGTATGTCAGTCTTCCCCTCTGGATTCCACCAGCCTGTGCTCTGCTGCTGGCCTTCCTCCCTCCCCTCTGGTGCCTGGGACCGACAGTCAAGGTGGACACTGATGTTCACATCCCTCACCAGGGTTTTTTTGTTTTCCAGTTCCAGATCCAGGTGAGCATCACCCTTGTTGGCCCATCAGGCAGCCATGTTAAGCAGTTGGCCCAAGATCCTTTGGACTGTTGGCAGCTGCAGCTTTGCCTGGCCAGTGAATGTCAGGGCAATTACAGTTCCCCATAGGAACGTACTCATTCACTGGTGAGTTGCTCGAGTTGCTGATAGAAGATCCATTTCTTCTCCATGATCAAGTAATTTGTAGCACACAACATGTTGTCACCCTGTAATGGGATTAAATGGCAAAGACTTAGAACTTAGGGTGATTGTGGCTGTGCTACAGTTGTCACCTCTCTAAGAAGACAACAGGAGTTTGACTGATGTCAGAGAGGGCCAATTTCATCTGCTCCAAGTTGGACCCACTCCTTGCCCAATCTGAGCCACTCAGTGATGCTGGCAGCACCTCTGGGATATTGTATTTGAGAAAGGGTTAAAAACGCTGCACAACAGCAGGTGGGAGAGAGCAAGGAGGAAATGGGAGAGAAAAGCTCTGCAGACACCAAGCTCATATCCCATAGGGCCCAGCAGGTTCCTCAGCAGGCCAAATCCTGCTCTCCTGAAATCCTGCTCTTGGCCTTGTTCTCATCTCCCAGGAGCCTCAGCTCCACTTTCCCATCCCTGACTGTTCCATCCTGACCAACTCTTTCTGGTTTGTAAGTGTGAAGTCCCACAGGGCACCTCACCCCACTGACTCCTCAGTCACCCATGTCAGGAAGATGTTGTCAATGAGCTCCAACACCCTCCTTGTCCCCAGCCAGGAACCTGGGAGGGGTGGGACCATAGTCCTGCCCTTGGCCTTGCACAGCCCCACATCACACTGTCCCAGGAAGGGCCCTGGGCAACGTGGGAGGGACAGGATCTGACTCCTCAGGGTTGGGGGTCAGGGCTTAGTCCTTCAGTTAATGAAACACATCCAGGTTTACTCAGCGTCAGAGACATGTTTACATTGCTTTTCCTGACCTGTCATCACTGCCTCCAGTTTTCTGTGCTAACCAAACTCTGGGGTCAGTTCTTCAGTTTTGTCCCTCAGTGGGACCCGTGTATATTACAGGAAACTTTGGAGTTTGCATCTGAGTTTGACTTCTTGAGAAGTTTCTTCAGCTTCCCCTCAGGGTCTGAGGTCCATGGACTCAGCACCAAACCCACCAGAGGGGTCATTAAAGTGCCTTGGGCTGCTCCTGTGCTGCTGAGCTGGGCTGGGCTCCTGGGACACAGGGAGCTCATGGCAGCAGCAGCGCTGCAGAGAGACAGCTCTGCCCAGGAGCAGCTCCTCTGCACACGCAGCAGGGCTGAGGGCTCTGCCTGCAGCACCGAGGGCACAGGAGCCAGACACAGAGAGGGGAAAGGCAATGTAGGGGGTTGGTTGCTGAGGGCTCATTGAGAGACAAATCTTCACAGTTCTAACACGGTAAGTCTCTGGCTGTAGGACAATGCAGCTGCATTTCCTGGAGGGATCTCCTAAAGATGATACACCCCACAATTTACAGGAGCTGTCAGGGCTCTCTCACTGTATTTCTTATGTAGAAAACAAGAACATGGTCCAGACCAGCGCTTCCCTGCTGCACTGTCAGAGGGACAGGGCATGATGGCACCTTCTGCTGAGGGTGACTGCAGGGGGAGCACCCAGGGGTACCAGGTTGTACCTGAGGTGTTTGCCTGGGACTGGCAGGTATCAGACCAGACTGACAGAGTGATGGTGCTTTCATCATTTACAATTACTAGTCAACACTTGTGCATCTAATTAGATAAGTTTCACGACTGTAGCTGAAGAGGCAGATATGTGAAGAACACTTAGAAGATGTGATAGAAGAATATTCCGGTTGATAACAGAGAATCATAGAATTAATTCAGTTGGAAGAGACCCTCAGGAGCATTGAGTCCAACCACAACCTAAATCTAGAACTAAACCGTGTCCCTAAGAACCTCGTCTAAAATCTTATAAACCCCTGCAGGAATGGTGACTGAACCACTGCCCTGAGCTGCCTGTTCCAATGCCTGACAACCCTTTCCAGGAAGAATTTTTTCCTAATATCCAATCTGAACCTTCCCTGACACAATTTAAGGCCATTTCCTCTCGTCCTATCACTTGCTGCTTGGGAGAAGAGACCAACCCCCTCCATGTTCAACCTCCTGTCAGGCAGTTGTGGACAGCGAGAAGGTCTCCCCTCAGCCTCCTGTTCTTCAGCTGAATCCAAAAGCTCCCTCAGCCGCTCCTCATCACACTTGTGCTCCAGGCACTGAGCAGCTTCGTCGTCTCCTCTGCACTCTCTCTGGTGCCTCAATGTCCTTCTTATGATGAAGGGCCCAAACCTGAACACAGGATTCAAGGTGCGACCTCATCAGCGCTGAGAACAGTGGCACAATCACGCTACTCCTGCTGGCCACACCATTCCTGATACAAGCCAGGATGCTGGTGGCCCTTTTGGCCATCCGGGCACACATAGGCTCATGTTCAGCTGCTGTCGATCAACACTCCCTGATCCCTTTCCACCAGGCAATTTTCCAGCCACTCTTCCCTGAGCCTGGGGTTGTTGTGACCCAAGTGCAGGACTCGGCACTTGATCTGGTCAAACCTCATACAAATGGCCTCAGCCCAATGATCCAGCGGGTCCAGATCCCTCTGCATGGCCTTCCCACCCTCCAGCAGATGAACACTCCCACCCAACTTGGTGTCATCTGCAAACTTCATGAGGGTGCACTCGATCCCCTCATCCACATCACTGATAAAGCTTAAATAGAACTGAGTCAAATACTGAGTCCTGGGGACACCACTTGTGACCGGACGCCAGCTGGATTTGGCTCAGTTCACCACAATTCTTTTGGTCCAGGGTGGTCAAGCAGGACCTGCCTTTCATCAAGCCATGCTGATTGGGCCCGATTGCTCGTCTTGTGTGTGTGACCTCACAGTCCTTTCCCAGGCCTATTCCTGCTGTTGGCCAAACCCCTGCAGACGCAGAAATGACCTCATAGTGCCCTCCACAGCCATTGGCTTCCTGCTGACTATGAGTTCCTGAGACACAAGTGACCACATGGCATCGTACCCACCATCACCCTCCTTGTGGTCGAGTGTGTGAGATGGCCCTGGTGTCCCAGAGGGAGTTGGCCATGGATTTGGGGACAATGGTGGAGATGGAGCCCATGTCGAGGAGGGCGAGGTTGAGCAGGAAGAAGTACATGGGGGTGTGCAGGTGCTGGTCCCAGGCTATGGTGGTGATGATGAGGCCGTTGCCCAGGAGGGCAGCCAGGTAGATGCCCAGGAAGAGCCAGAAGTGCAAGAGCTGCAGCTCCTGTGTGTCTGTGAATGTCAGGAGGAGGAACTGGGTGATGGAGCTGCTGTTGGACATTTCCTGCCTGTGGGCATGAGGACCTGTGCAAGGACGAAAGACAGTGACAAGTTAGGGGAGATTTCTCTGGGAAAAATAAACAGGCTATTTCTCATGGAAAACCCCCTCCTGATGGAGGGATGTTTCAGCTTATACTCTCTTTCTACCAAATGAGAAAAACAGTTCATCACAGTTTAAAATGCAGCTTGGGCATCAGGTTTCCATGAACACACTTCTGGGGCAAGACCCCTTGAGTTTGTGTCAGAACAAGAAGTGACCGACACCGCCACCGCAACCCTAGAGAGCTCTGTCCTGCTCACACCTCCTGGCACTGCCCAGGGGCAGCTCTGTGTGGGCAGGGGCTCAGGAGCAGCTCAGACATGTCCTAACGAGAACTGGGATCTCAGTGTCTTCTCCAAAGAGAGAAATAAATCCCCATCTCCCACTGCACACCCAGATGAGCATGAGTGGAAAACTGAAAGCACAGACTCCTTCCCTTGCAGCTGTTCCTGTGTTGATGTTGTTGTTCAGAAGGACCCTCTGCCATGTCTGTGGGGGGATCTGGAGCTCTGAGCAGCCCTGACCCACACAGCCCCCTTCAACCCCACAAGCTCCCTGCCTGCCCTGCCGGGGGTCGCTCCTTCCCCCCACAGCTGTGCCATGGGATCTCCCGGGCAGGCTGAGCGCTGACCCTGGCAGGCGGCAGAGTCCCTGCCCAGCACAGCCCTGGGCTGCAGGGACCCTGCTCTGCAGGACAGCCCTGGGCACCCCAGGTGCTCCCCCGGCTTCACAGCTGTTCAACATGGCCTGACAAGAGCCCCGTCCTTACAGATCCCACACGCTGTGCGTGTGCCAGTTTCAGGAGATGCCTCCAGGAGCTACAGCTGCACTGCCCTGCACCAGAGACTTACCATGGCAAGGGCTGCAAAGGTTTCTCCTCCAGTGAGCTCTCAGTCATCCTCCCAGTCCTGACGACCTTTAATCTCTCTCTGCCTTGCTCGTCTGCTGAGATCCCCAGGCAGAGCCCTCAGCCCTGCTGCGTGTGCAGAGGAGCTGCTCCTGGGCAGAGCTGTCTCTCTGCAGCGCTGCCGCTGCCATGAGCTCCCTGTGTCCCAGGAGCCCAGCCCAGCTCAGCAGAACAGGAGCAGCACAAGGCGCTTTAATGACCCCTCTGGTGGGTTTGGTGCTGAGTCCATGAACTTCAGACCCTGGGGGAAGGTGAAGAAACTTCTCAAGAAGTCAAAGTCAGATTCAAACTCCAAAGTTTCTTGTAAAGTCACCCTGAGGGACACAACTGAGAAACCATCCCAGGGGTCTGGTCAGAGAAGAAAACTGGAGACAGAGATGACAGGTCAAGAAAAGCAATGTAAATGTGGCTCTGATGCTGAGTAAACCTGGATATGTTAACTTAATCAACGTGCCAAGCCCTGACCCCCAGCCCTGGAAGTCAGATCCTGTCCCTCCCACGTTGCCCAGGGCCCTTCCTGGGACAGTGTGATGTGGGGCTGTGCAAGGCCAAGGGCAGGACTATGGTCCCACCCCTCCCAGGTTCCTGGCTGGGAACAAGGAGGCCATGAGGCCCCTGTGCTGCAAGGACAAGGTGTCTCCTCACAGGCATCAGAGGTGCAGACAACAGCCATAGCCAAGGGGAGAAGGAGCTCATGTCTGGTGGGGCTTTCAGCCTCTTTCCATCCCGTGATCATCTCCACGACAGCCTGTCCTGTGCTGTGGCATCCCCTGCACCTCTGTCCCTGCAGGCTGGAGACATCCCCCCTGCTGCCCCACCTTGCTCTTGTCTGAGCATCTTCCTTCCTTTGCTGAGATCTCTCCATCCTCCCCAGCTGCTCCTTGAAGCACAAAGCCTTGGGCTGATGCAGACTCCCTCTGCTGACCTGCTCCACCACAGCACTGCCCTTCCTTCACATTCCTTTCTGCTCATGTCCAGCCTGGACCTCCCCAGATGCACTTTGGGACATTATTTCTTTCTCAAGCTCTTTCCCACTATGCAGAAACCTCCACCACCTCTGAAACCGCCCTTCAAGCACTCTCAGGCTACTCCTGCGCTGCTGCAGCCTCCCCAGCGCTGCTGGGCCAAAGCAGACCAGGTCCCTCCGCACCCCACACCGTGTGCACAAGGTGCTGAACCTGCCTTGGCACAGCCCTGCACTCTCCAGTTCCTCCCTGCTTCTCCAAACTGGGAAGCTGCACACTGGCACACACCCGTGTGTGTGGGTCACACCAGTGCTGAACCGAATGGGATGAGAACTGCAGGTGTCTGGGTCCCCACGCTCCTCCTCATGCAGCCCCGTGTGCAGCTGCCTTGTTCATGGTGAGCGTGCACCACGGGCTGGTGTGGGGACCTTGTAGTGCCCAGGCCCTTCTCCTCAGGGTCACTGAGAACTCGTCATTTCATCTTGTCACAATTTAGAGATTTCTGATGGGCGAACACCAGATATTCACAAGGTCTGGAATCTCCCTTGACTGAAGTTCCATTTGCTCAGGTATTAAAGTTTGCACGTAGATGGCTTATCCTGATGAGGGTGTCTCTCCCACCATAATAGCATGAGGCGTTACAGGACACTATAAATATCATCTCCTGGGGAAAAAGTGGGGTCTTGAGTGTCTGATACTCATACTGCCAGAGGTCTGAAGTCAAAGGGATAGCTTCCCTTCAGGTGGGAGAGCAGCAGGAATGCGTGGAGCTCTGCCTGGGGACAGACAATGTCAGCTGAAGGTTGAGGAGTCAGCATGAGAGGGCAGAACAACATGGGCAGTGTTGTGGTGACTGGCCATCAGCTACAGACTCACTGATGAGGAAGAGGAATGAGATGAGGCCTCCTTCAGACAAATGAAAGAAGCCGCATGTTTCCAGGGCCGTGTCCTCATGGCAGACCTGAGATATCACAATATCTGCAAGGTACCAGCCATCCAGGAGGTTTTGGAGTTCATTGACAACATCTTCCTGACATGGGTGACTGAGGAGTCAGTGGGGTGAGGTGCCCTGTGGGACTTCACACTTACAAACCAGAAAGAGTTGGTCAGGATGGAACAGTCAGGGATGGGAAAGTGGAGCTGAGGCTCCTGGGAGATGAGAACAAGGCCAAGAGCAGGATTTCAGGAGAGCAGGATTTGGCCTGCTGAGGAACCTGCTGGGCCCTATGGGATATGAGCTTGGTGTCTGCAGAGCTTTTCTCTCCCATTTCCTCCTTGCTCTCTCCCACCTGCTGTTGTGCAGCGTTTTTAACCCTTTCTCAAATACAATATCCCAGAGGTGCTGCCAGCATCACTGAGTGGCTCAGATTGGGCAAGGAGTGGGTCCAACTTGGAGCAGATGAAATTGGCCCTCTCTGACATCAGTCAAACTCCTGTTGTCTTCTTAGAGAGGTGACAACTGTAGCACAGCCACAATCACCCTAAGTTCCAAGTCTTTGCCATTTAATCCCATTACAGGGTGACAACATGTTGTGTGCTACAAATTACTTGATCATGGAGAAGAAATGGATCTTCTATCAGCAACTCGAGCAACTCACCAGTGAATGAGTACGTTCCTATGGGGAACTGTAATTGCCCTGACATTCACTGGCCAGGCAAAGCTGCAGCTGCCAACAGTCCAAAGGATCTTGGGCCAACTGCTTAACATGGCTGCCTGATGGGCCAACAAGGGTGATGCTCACCTGAACTGGGATCTGGGAAACAAGGAAACCCTGGTGAGGGATGTGAACATCAGTGTCCACCTTATCTGTCGGGACCAGGAAGCAGTGGGGTCCCCAGGCACCAGAGGGGAGGGAGGAAGCAGAGCACAGGCTGGTGGAATCCAGAGGAGAAGACTTTGACATACTGGGGGTTGGTGGGCAAAGTAGTGACATAGAAGTAGGTGTGAAGGGTGAAGGAGCTCAGGAAATCTGATAATCCTTACAGGACATCCTGCTCAAAGCTCAAGAATGATCTCCCCAAGGACACATGAAAAGAAGCATTTATCTCGTGAGGCTGCTCCTCTGAACTGATGGACCTCCAGGGTAAAAAGGCAGCACACAGGAGGTGGGAGCAGGGGAAGCTGCAAAGGAGGAATTTAGAAACCTTGTCCATGGATGTGGGGATGATGCCAAAGCTGCGCTGGACTTGATACCTGCACGGGAAGGGCAGCAAGATGAGCTGACAGAGCATCACTTGCAGTAAGAGAATACACAGGGTGAACGTGGGTCTGCTGCTGAACTTCATAAGAGTAGAATCAGACGGGACTGAGGTTCTTCATGGCTTCTTTGCCTCCATCTTCACCAGCAAGGTCTCCTGGGACTTTGTTCCTGAAGGCAGGAGTCTGGAGAACACCCAGCAGTGGATGGGGCTCAAGTCAGGGGTGACCTGAGCACACCCAGACACCATTACAGAACAGGAGATGAGTCACTTGACCAGCTCTCTGAACACAAGTATCACTGTGCTGTGGCACCTGAGATTGCCAGAAACACCCACCTCTTGGTCCAGAGGAGTGTGACTCGTCTTGAGGTGTCCTGACCTGTCTCCTCACTCACATGGTGATTTTGGTACCCACTTTTCTGAGATATTCAGTCTTTATTAGGAGATGCAACACATCAATATGAACTAGAAGCTGCTGATGCCACCTGTTCTGGAAAGGGAGGGAAGGGAAAGCAGGGAAGGAAACAGAAGGAATTTGGCTTTATTGCTATTTATGATGGAAATGGTCTCTGTTTGGCTGTTCCTGAAATCTCTCTAATCATCCACACCAGACTTGAAGCCTTTAGGAAAATGATTCACAGAGCCTTGGCATTTAAGAGCATTTTAGAAGTCAATGAGCCCTCTGATGCCATGATCCTGAACTGCAGATACTGAAAGGACAAATCTCCAATGAAGTGAAAGGCAGAAGCAAACCCCAAGTTTCTGCCATGTGAGCTCTTGATGCTTGTTCATCACCAGAATGGCTGAGCCCTCACCCCTGGGACCTGGTAGATTTTTCTCAAATGTTTTTCAAGGCTTTTCCTGTGGTCAGTGTGAGTGTTTTCTGTTTTAGTTGTGAGTTTTATGTCAAGTGATGTTGCTTTAACTGCAAGTATCTGGTTTTCTATAGAGTTGGAATTGCCTGTGAGTTCCTCACATCTCATCCAGATTCTTTCATACGACTGGCAATGGTCACCAATCACCTCAATGTTCCAATCACACACTTGCTTGAATCCTCTATTTGGATTCGCACCCATCACTCCAGAAGGTTCATGGATCCACCAGGCTCATGGATGATTCCTGAGGACCATCCCAGTGTGGGCAGTGTAAGAGAGGAGCAGAGCAGGGTCAGCTCATGGGCCATGACTGAGCACAGCCACCCCAGCAGCAGCCGTTCCCCATCTCCCAGGCACAGCCATGCCCACAGCATGCAAATGGCACTGCCATACATGATTAGCCCAAGAGAGGCCTTTCTTCCTTCCATATTCCCAGGAAAATCTTCCTCCTGTTCTTCCTCCACCTGCAGACATCGACTGCTTTCCATTTCTGGGCTCAGACATGGCTGGAAGGGTTCACTGAAGCCATCAGCCATCTCATTGCTTCTCCCTGACATGCCCTGACCCTCTCCCACACCTACAATGGCCAATCACGGCTGCTCAGGCCTCCCGCTCTTCAGAAGAGGCCTCGAGCTTCTTGGTTCTTCCTGCTGCTTATTATAAACTTCCTCGCTCTCTGCAGAGTTCACGGTGAGCTTTCTTGTCCATAACAGCCCCTTTATGACCATGTTTCACTAAATGGTTGTGTTTGTATGATCATTTGTGCAGAAAGGGCAGTCACAGGACAGCACCCAATATGTCAAAACTGATGCCGAGTGAAATGCCGTAAAGACCCGATGAGTTCCCCCTGTGTCTGTGTCTCTCCTGGAAGGAGTCTGTCCCGAGAAGGGGATCCAGCTCCTGCCACTCTCTGCAGAGGCACATGTGCTGTGTCCATCACCTGGGGACACAAAGGGTGACGTTTGCCAGACCACCCGTCATCTGAACCACTTAGATGTGTGTTTGTGGAATGGGTATGGAGCCTTATAGTGCAAATACCTATGTAATTGTCATTGCCAGAGGGGCTGCCACAGATGCAGTGTACTATTTTACAGTTATTTAAATATAAGCATATACGACTGACATTCCTAGACATATTACACAAACACTGGAAGGACTATTCATGCCTGTAACATGATTATCCTCAGAAGTCTACCAGCTTTGCATCTCAGGAAATGGGATCCAGAGTCCAAGGGCAGGATGGTTTGGGCTCTGTGCTGGGATCTGGAAACTGAAACGTGCTCCCATCTCCCAGCCCCCTGCCCTCCTCAGTGAGGGTGTGAGACATTCTGCCAGCGAGGGCTGAACTCACAGCCATGACCAGTATCTTATGTCCAACTGCAGCCAATGGTGTCCTGCCAGCTCAGGATTGGAGCTTCCATGGCTGGAGGTGTTTAAAAGACTTGGAGACGTGGCACTTTGGAACATGGTTTAGTGGTGGTCTTGGCAATGTTTGTTTTACAGTTGAACTCCATGTTCTTAAGGGTCTTTTCCAGCCTAAATGATTCTATGATTCTATGATTTGGGTTGAAACCATTGCAATTCCATCACCTCCAGCTTCCCTCAGAGGCGGCTGTTTTGTGGCACAACTGTCCTGGCTCTCCAGGCAGGTTGGTCTCTGGGTTGGTTCCTGCATTGGCAGTTTTCCCCTTCCTGGGGTAAGAGGCTTTTGAGCAGATACAGTTGCAGAGATTTGGGTCACAGGGGTTTGCAGCAATCCTGTCAAACTCTGGGCACGCTGAGCTTTGGAGCCCAGGAAAAATGGAGATGCTCTGAAGGCTGTTTGTGAACAGTGGTGCTATCACTGATAACAGTAACATGGAACTCCTCATTCTCACTGATGATCATGATGACCTAAATCTCTTTAATTTCCTAACAGTCATTCTTGCTTTTCCAAGCATCTACTACACCTCAGCAGTTTGATCTTGAAAGAAGTTCTTAGAACAATGCTTTTTCTCTCACTTCTGTTTTGTTTTAATAATTTAAAGAGTACACCTCTTGGACAGAATTACCCCCAAATTGTGCTTCTTTCATTATTTTTCTACCTTTTAATTATTTCTTATGTGGTGTGATTCCTGGAGGGATCTAAAGATGATACATCCCACAATTTGAAGGATCTGTCAGGTCTCTCTCACAGTATCTCTGTTGTAGTGAAGAACACACTCCAGAGCAGGGCTTCCCTGCTGCATTGTCAGAGGGACAGGGCATGATGGCCCCTTCTGCTGAGCATGAGTGAAGGGGGAGCACCCAGGGGTGCCCAGGGCTGTCCTGCAGAGCAGGATCCCTGCACCCCAGGGCTGTGCTGGGGCAGGGACTCTGCTGCCTGCCAGGGTCAGTGCTCAGCCTGCCCGGGAGATCCCATGGCAGCAGCTGTGGGTGGAAGGAGCGATCCCCGGCAGGGCAAGCAGGGAGCTTGTGGGGTTGAAGGGGACTGTGTGGGTCAGACGGAGTCTTTGCTTTCAGTTTTCCACTCTTGCTCGTCCGGGTGTGTAGTGGGAGATGGGGATTTATTTCTCTCTTTGGAGCAGACACTGAGACCCCAGTTCTCATTAGGACGTGTCTGAGCTGCTCCTGAGCCCCTGCACACACAGAGCTGCCCCTGGGCAGTGCCAGGAGGTGTGAGCAGGACAGAGCTGAGCACACAGCGGGTGGGACGGGATCCGTGACACTGACAGGGAGCAGACCCAGGGACAGACACACAGCTGCAGGCAGCACAGACATGGGCAGGGAGAGGGAGATGGACCTGAAATGCTGCGGGTGGGAGTTAGGAATGTCTCTCACATCCTTTCCAGTGCAGACACATTTCCCAGTGCAACCCCTGGTCTCCTCTCCTCCCCAGCAGACCCTCTGCCCCAAAGCCATGGGGTCCAGGTCACAAGTCTCCACCTCAGCAGCTGGACCTCCAGGTGAAGGGTTCCTGGAACGTGGTAAACAAAAAAGGTGCTAAAAGTACTTGCTCTCCAGTGTCATTATGTGAGTGGCAGCAGCACAGCCGGGTCAGGAGAAGGTTCCACAGCATGCTTGTCTGCCTTTCTGTCCTTGCTTTATTTCTCGGGAACGCTACAGTGTTCTTTTCTGTTTCTCCACCTGTCCCTGGTGCTCTTGCTCTCTGAGGTTGGGGTGGGAGTGTGGGTCAGTTTTTGTTCTGACACCAATTTAGGGGGTTTTCACCCAGAGGTGTGTTCATAGAAATTAAATGTCCAAGCTGCATTTTAAAGTGTGATGACCTGTTTTTCTCACTTGGTAGAAATAAAAAATGAGCTGAAACCTCCATCCATCGGTGAAGCGCTATTCCATGAGAAACAGCCTGTTTATTCTCCTCTCACTTGTCACTGTCTTTTCCTCTTATGACAGGTCCTCATGCCCACAGGCAGGAAATGTCCAACAGCAGCTCCATCACCCAATTCCTCCTCCTGCTGTTCACAGACACATGGGAGCTGCAGCTCTTGCACTTCTGGCTCTTCCTGGGCATCTACCTGGCTGCCCTCCTGGGCAACGGCCTCATCATCATCACCATAGCCTGGGACCAGCACCTGCACACCCCCATGTACTTCTTCCTGCTCAACCTCACTCTCCTCGATCTAGGATTCATCTCCATCACTGTCCCCAAGTCCATGGCCAACTCTCTGTGGGATTCCAGGGCCATATCATACTTGGGTTGTGCTGCATAGCTCTTTTCATTTGCATTCTTGATAGTAGCAGAATATTCTATGCTCACCATCATGTCCTATGACCCCTACGTTGCCATCTGCAAACCCCTGCACTACTGGACCCTCCTGGGCAGCAGAGCTTGTGTCCACATGGCAGCAGCTGCCTGGGCCACTGGATTTCTCACTGCTCTGCTGCACACGCCCAATACATTTTCACTGCCCCTGTGCAAGGGCAATGCCCTGGGCCAGTTCTTCTGTGAAATCCCCCAGATCCTCAAACTCTCCTGCTCACACTCCTACCTCAGGGAACTTGGGTTGCTTGTGGTCAGTGCCTGTTTAGCTTTTCTGTGTTTTGTATTCATTGTGGTGTCCTATGTGCAGATCTTGAGGGCCGTGCTGAGGATCCCCTCTGAGCAGGGACGGCACAAAGCCTTTTCCACCTGCCTCCCCCACCTGGCCATGGTCTCCCTGTTTGTCAGCACTGGCATGTTTGCCCACCTGCAGCCCCCCTCCATCTCCTCCCCATCCCTGGACCTGGTGGTGTCAGTTCTGTACTCAGTGGTGCTTCCAGCAGTGAACCCCCTCATCTACAGCATGAGGAACCAGGAGCTCAAGGATGCCATAAGGAAACTGATGACTGTTTGCTTTCCAAAAGCAGTCATGAGCTGACCTCTTTCTTCTGCATGTTATCTGTAATATAACTCATAAACAGTTCAGCCTGAGCTTTGCAGGTTTTTTTTGTTTTCTTTGGTTTTAGCTTTTCTTGGTTTTATTAATGCTCTCCACAAGCAAAATCATTTATCATCTTATGTCTATGTCCATATCTACCTTTCTTATGTGACCCATAATCTTTGTGTAAATGCAGAGCTGTACTCTCTGTGTGTTTAAATGAAATGAAGGACCCTGCACTGCCTTGTTTGCCCAGAATCCTCTCTCTGGGATCTCTGGGGCTGCAGGAGCCATGTCTGTGTGCTGAGGGGGAGTAAGCAGGAGTCACCCTGAGCTGGGTCTTCCTCCCACCCTGACCAGCATGAGCCTGCGGACTCACCCCATGGCCCTGGACACCACAGTCCACTTGCTCTGCAGAGCAGCACCGCCAGCTCACAGCTGTATGGAGCGTGGGAAGGGGGGCAGGAACAGCTGGCCAGGTCAGCATAGCTCAGCTCTCTTGGGAAAGGGCTCTGTGGGGAGATGGGATGTTCCAGGAGAAGAGTGGGGCACTGTATGTGTGCAGAAAAAACATGGAAAGAGAAACCCTTTGCTGCAGGTGGCAGCTTGGGGCAGGTGGCTTTGGCACTGTGGCCGGAGGACCTTCCTGAGGATCCTCTAGGCCAAATGCCTCGTGCTGTCCTGGGAAGCCAGTCTGGACCTGGGTCTGCAAGATGCCTGTGCTGGAGACCCACTCAGCTTGCCGGCTGGATGGACATTCTCACTGTCCTTCATTCTCACTGGTCCCCACTGCTGTGGGACCAGTTCCAGTTCCAGTGTGGCTGCTCTGCGGGCTCGGCTGGGGAGAGGGCAGGGGGTGGCACAATTCAGGAGGGGGTGGGAGGGCTGAACTGGCAAATGCCCCAGAGAAGAAAATACCAGTGAAGGGCTGAAGTGTGTGAGTGTGCAGGGCTGGCACACAGCAGGGTCCTCTCCCAGCCAGGCCTCCTGGGAGAGCCCTGAAGCACCAGCAGAGCAGGGGCTGCTGTGTGCCCATGTTCATGGGACAACCTGGGGAAACTGGCCCAGCACAGTCACCACAGACCAGCCCCTCAAAACCACCATTTCCAGCACTGGCCCTTCACCCCAGCTGAGAGAGGTTGTTCATCCCTCAACACAAGGACACTGAATGAGTAAGTCAGAAGCCAATGTTTCCACTGTATGGATGAGATATGAGCATGCATATCATGGACATAAGATGAACCCGACTCAGTACAAATGCCATCAGCTATTCCTGCAGGTTCCATGAAGGCCTGAATGCAGCACTAGGATGTTCTGCCTTGAACTGAGGTCCCCATGTCCATCCCTCATGACGTGGGACACGAAGATGGCCATACCTAGAGATCTGGACATGCTGGATCATGGGGCTGAGGCCGGTTGTCTGAGGTTTAACAAGGTCAAGTGCTGAGTCCTGCACTTGGGTCACAACTCTACGAACACTACAGGCTCAGGGAAGAGTGTCTGGAAAGCTGCCTGGTAGAAAGGGATCTGTGGGTGTTGACTGACAGTGTCTGAACAGGAGCCAGCGTGTTCTCAGGTGGCCAAAAAGACTAACAGCATCCTGGCTTGTATCAGGAATGGTGTGGCCAGCAGGACTAGAGAAGTGATTATGCCGCTGCACTCAGCACTAGTGTGGCTGCACCTCAAATCCTGTGTTCAGTTTTGGGTCCCTCATCTTGAGAAGGACAGTGAGGCACTAGAGAGAGTGCAGAGGAGGCGACGAAGCTGTTCAGTGTCTGGAGCACAAGTGTGATGAGGAGTGGTTGAGGGAGCTGGGGCTGTTCAGCCTGGGGAACAGGAAGCTGAGGGGAGACCTTCTCGCTGTCCACAACTGCCTGAAAGGAGGTTGGAACGTGGAGGGGGTTGGTCTCTTCTCCAAGTAGCAAGTGATAGGACAAGAGAAAATGGCCCCAAATTGCACCACGGGAGGTTTAGATTGGATATTAGGAAAAAAATATTTCCCGGAAAGCATTGTCAGGCATTGGAACAGGCTGCCCAGGGCAGCAGGGGGAGTCACCATCCCAGGAGGGATTTAAAAGGGGCTTAGATGAGGTTCTCAGGGACATGGTTTAGTGTGAGAGCTGGGTTATGGTTGGACTCAATGATCCCAAGGCTCTCTTCCAATCAGAGTATTCTATGGTTCTATGATTCTGCCTCAGATGAGAGTCCACAAAGCCAACTCAGTTATGGACACCTGCCACAACCCTGACATTTGTGTGTGTGACTCTGGGAACAAATCCCACTGATCCAGTGAGATTCACCTCAGTTGCCCTGTGATTCTGGATTGTGTTTTCAAAATGACAGTGTAATCGAGGAGGTCCTGGCATGCGTCAAACCCATCTTCAAGAAAGGCAGGAAGGAGAATGGGGGAATCACAGGCTGCTCAGCTTGTCTCTGTCCCTGGGAAGGTAATGGGACAAGTCCTCCTGCAGCCATCTGCAGGCACTTGAAGGACAAGAAAGAGACTTATGAACCAAAATGGGTAGGGGAAAGACAGGCATGTTGTGTGTATGAAATTGTGCCAGGCCTTGGACATGGTCTCTTGTGGTGTCCTTATAGACGGATTGAGGCAGGTTGTGCTGAAGAAGTGGATGCTTGGTGGGAAGTTCACTGAAACATCAAGCCCAAATATCATCTGTGATGCAGTGTCCTCTGTGCAGTTAGTGTGTCATCCCCCAGTGACCAGCATTTGGGCCAAAACTGCTGAAGGTCTTTATTCTCCCTTCTGTGCTGTGATGCAGATGATGTAAAGCTGAGCGAAGACCTTGAAGAACCTCACCTGGTCACCTGCTTTGGGAAGGAGAGTGAAGCAAGAAGATGTTCAGGGCTCTCTTCAAACCTGGCTGACTCTATGATTCAATGAGTCTTTCCCCTGGACACATTTTTTGAATATAGAATATCTGCAGAAAAGAAAAACAAAAAAAGAGGCAGAAGAGGAGATAGAAATGATGTCAACATAAAAACAACAGTTACTGCAAAGAAAGTTTCTCCACTCAAACATTTAGAGGGAAATACGTATGGTTAATTTGATACAACAAGCACACTAATATCAGGTCAGGCCCTGGGCTATGGGGAGGGGGATGGATGGGTTCTGTATTATGAGGTCAGCTAAGTCTCAGACACTCATTATCCATGTGGAATCATGTGACTGTGAAGGGGACAGTGGGGTCAGTTCTGTGTCTGGAGGTGACAGCCCAGCAGCAGGGACATGGCTGGGAAAGAACCTCTGCCCAAAGGCCCACAGGTCTTACACAGGAAGAGAGACGGGTTGTCGTGTCCATCCCACCTGAGAACATGACGGGACAGTGGCAGGGACATGGTCGTGTCTGTCAGAGAAGCTGAAAGGCCAGCAGCACTCATGGGATTTAGAAGGTCATGGTGAGGTGACTTCTCTCTGGTCAGGTAAAAGACCACAAGAAGCCTAATGGGTGGGGTTCCCTGCATGAAGGGCAGTTTATGAGATGGTCGAGCTTTTCTTGATAGTGGGAAAAAGCAGGAAAGAGAAAAAAGAAGTCTACTTGGAAGGTGAGGACTGGATATCAGGAGTAAGAAATGTCACTGGATGGGCAGTGCTGTGGTGCAAGAGGTGACCCAGAGGGAGCTGGATCAGCCCATGGTTTGTGTGCCAAAGAGCAGCCGGTGAGGGTGCAGACACAGCAGTGAAGGTGGAGAGATGCTGGGTGAGAGCAGGTGGGGAAGCGAGATGGGTGTCTGCAGCCTGCAGGGAAAGAGAATGGAGGTCATGGCTTCTCCTTTCTGCTTCAGAAAGCAAACCAAGGAGTTTCTCACTATCAGAGCTGAAGAAAAGACTCAAAGGAGACCTCATGGTGGCTACAGCTTCCTACAACGGGAGGAGGAAGGGAAGGCACTGATCTGCTCTCTCTGGTGACTAGTGAAGGAGCCCAAGGTAATGGCAGGAAGATGTGCCAGGGGAGGTTTAGAATGGACATGAGGAAAAGGTTCTTCCCCCAGACGTGCTGGACACTGAACAGGCTCCCCAGGGAGGTGTCACAGCCCCAACCTGACAGTGTTCAAGAAGAGACTGGACAACGTCCTCAGACACACGGGGTGACCTGTGGGGTGTCCTGTGCAGGGACAGGAGCTGGACTCCATGATCCTTCTTGCTCCTTCCAAGTCAGGACATTCTATGATTTTATGAAACACTAGGTCAAAAGTCCCTGTTTTCATTGTCCAGATGAGATGTAAACACCCACATCATGTGCATGTCCACTGTGTGCATGTGGTGAGATGGACCCAAGTGAGCACAAATGATATCAGCTATTCCTTGGGGTGCCATAAAGGTCAGTGGGACAGAGATGGTGTTCAGGGTTCTCTTCCAACCTGCGTTATTGTAGGATTCCATTAATCTTTTCCTTGGAGATATAAAATGCCCCAGAGTAAATACAGCAGCTCCTCTGAAGAGCATTTCTCCACTCAAACCCTTGACAGGAAATCTATCAGATACATTTGCTGAAAGCAGCTCAGTTTGATCTGCTCACACACTGGACCACAAGGAGGGTGATGGTGTGTACGATGTCGTGTGGTCACCTGTGTCTCAGGAACTCATTGTCCAGTAGGAACCAATGGGTGTGGAGGGCACTGTGAGGTCACTTCTGCCTCTGCAGGGGATTGGCCAACAGCAGGAACACGGCTGGGAAAGGACTGTGAGGTCACACACACAGACGAGCAATGGGGCCCAATCAGCATGGCTTGATGAAAGGCAGGTCCTGCTTGACCAGCCTGATCTCCTTCTGTGACAAGGTGACCGCTGAGCAGATGAGGGAAAGTCTGTCGTGGGGAGTGAATCCGCCACACAGGCTGTGGGTGTTGTGTCCTTAGACTGCAGTGAAGCCTTTGACACCGTGTCCCACAGCATCTCCTGGAGAAGCTGCAGCTCGTGGCCTGGATGGTGTATCTCTGATGGGTAAAGAACTGGCTGGAGGGTCGGGCCCAAAGAGTTGTGGCGAACGGAGCCAAATCCAGTGGGTGGCCGGTCATGAGTAGTGTCCCCGGGGCTCAGTATTGGGGCCAGTTCTCTCTCATCTCTTTATCAATGATCTGGATGAGGGGATCGGGTGCACCCTGACTATGTTTTCAGATGACACCAAATTGGGTGGGAGTTTTGATCTGCTGGAGGGTACAAAGGCTCTACAGAGGGATCTGGAGCTGCTGCTTCATTAGGCTGAGGCCATTTGTCTGAGGTTTAACAAGGCCAAGTGTCAGGTCCTGCACTTTGGTCATAACAATCCCCTGCAACACTACAGTCTTGGGGAAGAGTAGCTGGAAAGCTGCCTGATGGAAAAGGACCTGGGGTTGTTGATTGACAGCAGCTGAACATGAGCCTGCGTGTGCCCAGGTTGCCAAAAAGGCCAATGGCTTGATGTGCATCAAGAACGGTGTAGTGGGCAGAACCGGAGCAGCGATCATCCCCTTGTACTCGGCACTGGTGAGGCCACAACTCAAATCCTTGGTTCAGTTTTGTGCCCCCCACTGTAGGAAAGACCTTGAGGTGCTGCAGTGAGTGCAGAGGAGGGGGACAAGGCTGGAGGTGTTGGTCTTCTCCTGGGTAGCAAGTGACAGGATTAGAGGAAATGGCCTCACCTTGTGCCAGAGAAGGTTCAGAATTGATATTAGGAAACATTTCGTCATGGAAAAGGTTGTGAAGCAGTAGAACAGGCTGCCTGGGGAAGTTGTTGTGTCACTATTCTTTGTTCCTTAGCACAGCTTCTAGGAGGACCTGTTCCATCATCTTCCCAGGCACAGGTAAGAGGCTGACAGGTCAGTAGTTTTCAGGGTCCTTCTTTCTACAGCAGAGAAACACTGCCACACATCGCAGGTTAAAACGTGGAGACTGGACATGAGGAGGAAGAAATGTCACTCAAAGGGCAGTGCTGTGGTACAAGAAATCATCCAGCAGGAGATCCGTCCATGTACTTGTGTTTCCAGGAACAGAGTGGAGACACATCAGTCAATGTATGGAAATACCAGGGTGAGAGCAAGGGGAGGAAGCCAGATGGGTGTCCACAGCCTGCAGGGAAACAGCAGCAGCTGAGGGACAGTGTAGGACAACCTGTGGTGGAGATGGCAAAGGGCACTGGCAAGGCTGGATGTCACCAGGAGAACCCAAGTCTTTGTCCCCTTGGCTATGGCCATCGCCTCTGCCACCAAGGCCTGTGAGGAGACATGTTGTCCTCAGGCACTGGGAGACCTCATGGCCTCCTTGCACACCCCTAGTAAGGCTGGGAACTGTCACACCGTTGTCCTTCACTCAGCACCACACAGCCCACATCCCCTGCCCCAGGAAGAGCCCTGAGCAACGTGTGAGGGACAGGATCTGCCTTCCCAGGGGCTGGGGGTCAGATCTTGGCCTCTCTGCTTCATCCAACTAAACCAGGGTTTTCTCAGCACCTCAGCTGCCTGCACGTTTCCCTTTATCTGCCATCATGGCCTCCAATTCTCTGCTCTATCGAGTCCCTGGGGAGGCTTTGCTGGTACTTGCCCTCAGTGGAACTCATTAACACTTCAAGGAACTTAGTACTTTTTTCTTCTGGCTTTGACTTCTGGAAAGGTTTGTGCAATCTCCTCTCAGCACCTGAGTAATGTCCAAGGACTCGGCACCAAATGCACCATGGGGCTCATTACACTCAAGAAAGCTCTAACAAACCATGTCTCTTCTTGTAATGTCCTTCCAATCTTGTCTAGTTAATTAGAGAGTTTTCTTTGTGTAATTATGGAGAAAGATTTCAAAAAGCTTCTGATAAAAAAGTCTTTCCATTGTAAAGGGTGTATTTTAATCCTTTTCAGTTTGGAGATGTGATTGCAGCATTGTCTGATGTTGATCCAGGATCTCTCCTAAGGAGGTCTGGACTGGCCGGAGAAGCTGTCCCTTGAGGTCTCACACCATGTGGACAACCTTGCTCCTCACCTCCCCAACCCCATTGTTTCTCTCATGGGCCCCCAGGGCCTTGCATCCCTTTTCCTCACACCAGACGTCACCGCAGTCTGCAGCTGGATGTGCCATCTCCTTTGCACCAGCTCCCACCTGCTCTCCTTGCAGACCCAAGTGCACACAGCAAAGAGGGACTTTGCTTTACCCCTGAACAAACAAAATACAACTGATGAGAGTCATGATTAAAAGTAAATACACCCCTCAACTGTACACCAAGGACAAGCTGCCACCACTGAGGTTCACCTTCTCCAAGGCAGAACCATGCAAGGAATGTTGTAGACGGAAAGGAAATTATAAAATAAACACAATAAGGGAGTTGGCTAAAGACAGAATTAGACAGACTACTGAAAGACAAGGAAGCTTTTAACTCCCTGAGGCTGAAAGCAGCAACTGGGCTGTTGACAAGTGTCTGAGTGATCAAACAGTAAGAGGAAGGGAAACCCAGAGAGCAATCACAAGGGTTGTGTGCAGATCAGCTGCTAGAAATGGGACTTCAGACATGGTCAGTTTAGTCAGGGCAGGAGGAAATACCTGCAGGATGAGGGAGATGAGATGCACAGATAACAGAGAGAGTGCTGAGAAGGCAAATCTAGTGCAGGATCAGAAGTTCTCCTCTTGCTCTTAATGCACATCCTGAAAAGTCTCCTTTTGATCTAATGGGAAAACACTGATATTTAAAGTATTCAAAACAAAGAAAGGAGAATTACAACACCAACAACATTTGATGTTTGAAGTTGCAAGAACACATTTTCTTCACTCTACATCTTTCAATTGGATTATTTTTCCCTCCATTTTTATTATATGTTCTCTAGATTTCTCTCCTACCAAACCCTACAACATAAAGAAAGATGATCCTTGTGTCTTGCAGAGAGTCGAAGGCACCAAACAATCCTCTGCCATGGGCTGTCAGTGCCACTTTTAACCCTTGGTACACAGTGAGTCATGCTGGAAGCTGTTGGCCACTCTTGACTGATGGAGGAAAGAGGGATAAAAAGGTTAATTGAGCTGTTCTCTTTTTAGATGGCCATGTTGACAGTGATCTCAACAGATCTGTGTTGTCTGTGTTTGTACGTGATCATAAGGAAAAAAAAATATATTTATCTTTGGTAAATATATAGTAAAATATATGATTGTGTCCAGTTACTCGCAAAATATATTTCCTACCAGCACTCTGAATGGATGAATCTTTCTTCTGAGAAATTGCTGTTTCTCAGTTCTCTGTGACTAAAGGCAGGAGTCTGGAGAACAACCAGTAGCAGATGGGGATCAAGTCAGGGGTCACCGGAACTAACACAATCCTCTCCAGTCTATGGGACAGCAGGAGCAGCATCCCAGGAGCTGGGACAACAGGACCATGTCACAGTGAGGCCACTCTCCACCATCTTGGAAAGCTCATGGAGACTGGGGGGACTCCCTGACCACTGGCAGCTCTCACACAGTGTGTGCACTTTTCAAAATGGCCCATGGGTGAGCAGGGGAAGTAAGGGCTGTGCCCCAGAGCATGTCCACTGGGACCCCATTTCTGGGTGTCTGGAAGAGAAGGTGATGGGGTTTGCCCAGGGCAGGTTGTGCCTGTCCATCCTCTTTGCTTTCTATGAGGAAAGGACAGGGTTGTGGACGTGGGCAGAGCAGTGGTGGTCTGTTACCTGAAAGTCAGCAAGGAATCCAGCATCATTTCCTGCAATATTTTTGTAGCCAAGGTAGGATAAAGCACTGAGTTATCTGGTCTAATGCTGTTTTGAGGAGGAGGTTGGTCAAGACATCTTCCAAACTCCCTTTAAACCTGAATAATGCTGTCCTTTCATCCCCCTCATGTTTTCAATTCAGACAAAGATCACGGGTTCTCTCTGACCACAGGAATAATTCACATGAAGTGCAGGGCTGCTTTACAAGTGCCCCCAAACAGCCCTGACCACAACTTTTGCATCCCTTCTCACTTGCCCAAACCCAGAGTCTTTTTTGCTGTCCTAATACCCTTGCAGAAGGAACACACCACCTTGTTCGTCCTTTCAGAGCAGGTTGTTCAACAGGTGTCAGCATCCACGCACAGAGTCTGCACACCAGCCAGGCAGCAAAGCCACCGTTACAGAAATGGGGATGAGGCACTTGACCAGCTCCTTGCACCCAGATATCAGTGTGACATGTCTGCTGAGATGCCAGGGAACACCTAAAATCTACGTGAAGGGTATGTGAGTCCTGGTTGGGTATCCTGGCTTGTCTCCTGACCCATGTGGTCCTTCAGGCTGTGAAGAGAATCAAAACCAGCCATTGGACTGGGGTAGTTCCATTGTACACGTGTCAAACAGGGCAGATGAGAGAGTTCAGAACTCCAGACTCTGCGGCACTGTTGGGACTGCAGAGACTGGAAATGCAGGTGACAGTGTGTGTCAGTGCACACACATAAAGATTCTGGCTTCCTTTGGGCCTTTGCACTGACCTGGGATCTGTTCCTTGGCCTTCTTTGTCCCAAAAAAAACCTGTTCTCCTATGCAACCTCCACATCACACCACATAAGGAATAATTAAAAGGTAGAAAAATAATGAAAGAAGCACAGTTTTGGGGTAATTCTGTGCAAGAGGTGTACTCTTTAAATGATTAAAATGAAAAAGAAGTGAGGGAAAAAGCATTGTTCTAAGAAGTTATTTCAAGGCACAACTGCTGAGGTGTAGTAGATGCTTGGAAAAGCAAGAATGACTGTTAGGACTGAAATTAAAGAGATTTAAATCATCATCATGATCATCAGTGAGAATGAGGAGTTCCCTGTTACTGTTACTAGTAACAGCACCACTGTTCACAAACATCCTTCAGAGCATCTCCATTTTTCCTGGGCTCCAAAGCTCATCATGCTCAGAGTTTGGCATGGATTGCTGCAAACCCCTGTGACCCAAATCTCTACAACCGTCTCTGCTCAACAGCCTTTTACCCCAGGAAGGGGAAAACTGCCAATGCAGACAACAACCCAGTGCCCAACCTGCCTGGAGAGCCAGAGAAGTTGTGCCACAAAACAGCCGCCTCTGAGGGAAGCTGGAGGTGATGGAATTGCAATGGTTTCAACCCAAATCATAGAATCATAGAATCATTTAGGCTGGAAAAGACCCTTAAGAACATGGAGTTCAACTGTAAAACAAACATTGCCAAGACCACCACTAAACCATGTTCCAAAGTGCCACGTCTCCATGTCTTTTAA
The DNA here is from genome assembly GCF_963082525.1 of Nesoenas mayeri. Taxonomy (NCBI): domain Eukaryota; kingdom Metazoa; phylum Chordata; class Aves; order Columbiformes; family Columbidae; genus Nesoenas; species Nesoenas mayeri. Next base: position 1,307,279 of record NC_137571.1, read on the forward strand.
ACACCTCCAGCCATGGAAGCTCCAATCCTGAGCTGGCAGGACACCATTGGCTGCAGTTGGACATAAGATACTGGTCATGGCTGTGAGTTCAGCCCTCGCTGGCAGAATGTCTCACACCCTCACTGAGGAGGGCAGGGGGCTGGGAGATGGGAGCACGTTCCAGTTTCCAGATCCCAGCACAGAGCCCAAACCATCCTGCCCTTGGACTCTGGATCCCATTTCCTGAGATGCAAAGCTGTTGAGCCTTTTGTGGATAATAGTGTTAAAAGGCACGAAAAGTCCTTCACATGTTTGTGTAGTTTGTCTAGGAATGTCAGTTTTATATGCTTATATTTCACTATCTGTAAAACAGTGCTCTGCCTCTGTGGCAGCCCCTCTGGCAATGACAATTAAATAGATATTGGCAATATAAGGCTCCATACCCCATCCACAAGCACACATCTAAGTGGTTCAGATGACGGGTGGTCTGGCAAACGTCACCCTTTGTGTCCCCAGATGATGGACACTGCTCATGTGCCTCTGCAGAGAGTGGCAGGAGCTGGATCCCCTTCTCGGGACAGACTCCTTCCAGGAGAGACACAGACACAGGGGGAACTCATCGGGTCTTTACGGCATTTCACTCGGCATCAGTTTTGACATATTGGGTGCTGTCCTGTGACTGCCCTTTCTGCACAAATGATCATACAAACACAACCATTTAGTGAAACATGGTCATAAAGGGGCTGTTATGGACAAGAAAGCTCACCGTGAACTCTGCAGAGAGCGAGGAAGTTTATAATAAGCAGCAGGAAGAACCAAGAAGCTCGAGGCCTCTTCTGAAGAGCGGGAGGCCTGAGCAGCCGTGATTGGCCGTTGTAGGTGTGGGAGAGGGTCAGGGCATGTCAGGGAGAAGCAATGAGATGGCTGATGGCTTCAGTGAACCCTTCCAGCCATTTCTGAGCCCAGAAATGGAAAGCAGTTGATGTCTGCATGTGTAGGAGGAACAGGAGGAAGATCTTCCTGGGAACAGGGATGGAAGAAAGGCCTCTATTGGGCTAATCATGTATGGCAGTGCCATTTGCATGCTGTGGGCATGGCTGTGCCTGGGAAATGGGGAACGGCTGCTGCTGGGGTGGCTGTGCTCAGTCATGGCCCATGAGCTGACCCTGCTCTGCTCCTCTCTTACACTGCCCAAACTTGGGTGGTCCTCAGGAATCACCCATGAACGTGGTGGATCCATGAACCTCCTGGAGTGATGGGTAATGATCCAAATAGGGATTCAAGCAAGTTTGGGACTGGGACATTGAGGTGATTGGTGACCATTGTCAGGTGTATGAAAGAAGCTGGATGAGTTGTGAGGAGCTCACAGGCATTTCCAACTCCACAGAAAACCAGAGTCTTGCAGTTAAAGCAACAGCACTTGACATAAAACCCACCCCCAAAACACAAAACACTCACACTGACCACAGGAAAAGCCTTGAAAAACATTGGAGAAAAATCTACCAGGTCCCAGGGGTCAGGGCTCAGCCATTCTGGTGATGAACAAGCATCAAGGGCTGACATGGCACCAGAGCCACTTCCACATGGCCCTCACCACCTGGAACCAGTGTCTGCAAGTCTGCCCTTCACCAGCCTCCAGGGACAGGGACCTGCACTGGTTGTTTCCTTCACAGTTGTGTCAGTGATGGCCCTTCATGGGGTCCAAACACCCTCAGAAACTTGGGGTTTGCTTCTGCCTTTCACTTCATTGGAGGTTTGTTCATTCTTTCAGTATCTGCAGTTCAGGATCATGGCAGCAGAGGGCTCACTAACATCGAAAATGTTCTTACAAGCCAAAGCTGTGTGCATCATTATCCTAAAGGCTTCAAGTCTGGTGTCGATGATTAGAGAGATTTCAGGAATAGCCAAACAAAGAGCATTTCCATAATAAATAGGAACAAAGCAGTATTTCTTCTATTTCATTCTCTGCTCGTGCTTCTCTCCCTTTCCAGAACAGGTGGTATCAGCAGCCTCCTGTATATATTGATGTCGTACATCTCCTGATAAAGTCTGAATATGTCAGAAAAGTGGGTGCCTAAAACACCGTGTGAGTGAGGAGACAGGCCAGGACACCTCAAGAGGAGTCACACTCCTAAGCAGGAAATCTATAATCAGCTCCCCAAAATCCTTGTTTCACTCATTGCCCCCCTGGGATTTAGAGCACATTTCTTTACATCAGATTCTGCACTGAAGTTCACACTGATTGTTACAGCTTCTTTGCAGGAATTGCTTCATGTTTCCTTAGAGAACTGGATGAAAACAGGCACCGGGGAATTTTTAATTAGAGGAAACAAAAAAGGAGAAAAGAAAATAAAAAACAAAACCACAATAGAACTTAATGATGTTTCTCAGTTCTGTGGTTTCACAGAACTGCAGACAGAGTTCTGGCACTGCAAGCACAGGGAAAGGCCAACGTTTCATCTCCCACAGTCCATACACATTCTGAAAATTCATATTTTGGCAGGATAGAAATTCCACAGATATTTTAGTGCAAATATTGAATTATTTCATCTGATAAAAAAATAGATTGTGGCGATTTTTGTTCTTTTTGTAGTTGTTGTTGGGCTGGTTTGGTTTTCAGTTTGTAGGGGAGTTCTCAGGTTTTCGGGCTGAGCTCCATGGTCTCACTATAAACATCCAGTGCAAACCTCGAGAGGCCCCGTGTACCTGAGGTGTTTGCCTGGGACTGGCAGGTATCAGACCAGACTGATAGAGCCATGTCGCTTCCATCATTTACATCTGGTATTCAAGACTTGTGTGTTTAATTAGAAAACTTTCAGGACTGTAGGTAAAGAGGCAGGTACGTGAAGAGCACTTAGAAGTGTTAGAAGAATTTTGCAGTTGATATCACAGAATCATAGAATCGTTTCAGGTGAAAGAAATGCTCAGAATCATTGAGTTGAACCATAACCTGACTCGAGCACTAAACCGTCTTCCTTAAGAACCTCGTCTAAACTCCTTTTAAACCCCTGCAGGGATGCTGACTCAACCACTGCCCTGGGCAGCCTGTTCCAATGCCTGACAGCCCTTTCCAGGAAGAATTTTTTCCTAATATCCAATCTAAACCTTTCCTGGCACAACTCGAGGCCATTTCCTCTTGTCCTATCACTGGTTAGTCATGAGAAGAGACCAACACCCTCCATGTTCCAACCTCCTTTTGGGCAGTTGTAGACAGTGATAAGGTCTCCCCTCAGCCTCCTCTTCTCCAGCTGAACCCACCAGTTCCCTCAGCCGCTCCTCATCACACTTGTGCTCCAGCCCCTCAGCAGATTCGTCACCTCCTCTGCACTCTCTCTAGTGCCTCAATGTCCTTATGATAAGGACCAGATTCAAGGTCCAGCCACACCAGTTCCAAGTACAGTGGCACAATCACTTTTCTAGTCCTGCTGGCCACACTATTCCTGATACAAGTCAAGATACTATTGGTGGCCTTTTTAGCCACCTGGCCACACAATGGCTCCTGTTCAGCTGCTGTCATCAACACCCCCATATCCGTCTCCACCAGAAAATTTTCCAGCCACTCCTTCCTGAGCCTGGGGTTGTTGTGACCCAAGTGCAGGACCCGGCACTTGGTCTGGTCAAACCTCATACAAATGGCCTCAGCCCAATGATCCAGCTGGGCCAGATCCATCTGTATGGCCTTCACACCCTCCAGCAGATCAGCACTCCCATCCGACTTGGTGTTGTCTGCAAACTTACTAAGGGTGCACTTGATCACCTCATACAGACCATTGATAGAGATTAAAGAGAACTGAGCCCAATACTGAGCCCTGGGGAAAACCATTCGTGACCGGTCACCAACTGGATTTGCCTCCATTCACCACAACTCCTTGGGCCCGGCCCTCCAGCCACACCTCAGACATGGTCCCCTTCTGGCCAGAGTGGTGCTGATGGGGCTCAGGAAGTGGATGCTGGGTGGGAAGTTGGCTAAACACTCATGACCAAATATCACCAGTGGTACAAAGTCCTCTGTGCAGCCAGTTACTGGTGTCATCTCAGTGGCCAGCACTTGGATCAACACTGTTGAACGTCTTTATTCTCATCTTTTACGATGTTACACAGTGCACTTTCAGCACCTTTGAGGATGATGCAAACCTGGGTGGAGGCCTTGAGCAATCCCACCTGGTTCACCCTGCCTTGAGCAGGAGAGTGAGCCAAATGAGTGAGACAAGGGCTCTCTTCAAACCTGAGTTATTCTGTGATTTGACAGAATTTTTGCCTTTGAGAGATTTCGAGAGAGAGAATAGGTAGAAGAATAGTAACAAAAAAAAAAAAAAAAAAAAAAAGGGCAGAAGTGGAGATATAGAAGTGCTTTTCAGTCACATTTTTAGTAGGAAGTATATATGACAAATTTGAACATGGTGAGGAAACGAGATGGGTGTCTACAGCCTGTGAGAAAGAGGGGCAGGTGTAGGAGTGTGTAGAACATGCTTCGGTCCTGGGTGCTAAGGAGCAAGACGGATGGGTGTGGTATTATGAGGTCAGTTGTGTCTCAGACACTCATAATCCAGTCAGAAGAGTGTGGCTGTGAAGGGGCCTGTGAGGTCAGTTCCATCTCTGGACGTGACAGCCCAGCAGCAGAGACATGGCTGGGTAAGAACCTCGTGTCTATTAGAGAAGCTGAAAGGCCAGCAGCAGTCATGGGATTTAGAGGATCATGTTGAGGTTACTTCTCCCTGGTCAACTGGAAGACCAGAGGAGGTCTAACAGGTTGGGATCTCTGCTTGATGGGGAGTTTCTGAGGTGGTGAAGCTTTCTCAAGTAGTGGGAAAAAGCAGCACAGACCAAAAAAAAAAAAATAAAAAAGCACCAAGTGCAGACTGGGACGTGGAGACTGGATATCGGGAGGAAGAAATGACACTGGAAGGGCAGTGCTGTGGTGCAAGAGGTGACGCAGAGGGAGATGAATCAGCCCGTGGTTTGTGTTCCAAAGTACAGCCAGTGAGGGTGCAGACACAGCAGTGAAGGTGCAGAGATGCTGGGCTGAGAGCAGGTAGGGACAAGGAGGCCATGAGGCCCCTGTGCTGCAAGGACAAGGTGTCTCCTCACAGGCATCAGAGGTGCAGACAACAGCCATAGCCAAGGGGAGAAGGAGCTCATGTCTGGTGGGGCTTTCAGCCTCTTTCCATCCCGTGATCATCTCCACGACAGCCTGTCCTGTGCTGTGGCATCCCCTGCACCTCTGTTCCTGCAGGCTGGAGACATCCCCCCTGCTGCCCCACCTTGCTCTTGTCTGAGCATCTTCCTTCCTTTGCTGAGATCTCTCCATCCTCCCCAGCTGCTCCTTGAAGCACAAAGCCTTGGGCTGATGCAGACTCCCTCTGCTGACCTGCTCCACCACAGCACTGCCCTTCCTTCACATTCCTTTCTGCTCATGTCCAGCCTGGACCTCCCCAGATGCACTTTGGGACATTATTTCTTTCTCAAGCTCTTTCCCACTATGCAGAAACCTCCACCACCTCTGAAACCGCCCTTCAAGCACTCTCAGGCTACTCCTGCGCTGCTGCAGCCTCCCCAGCGCTGCTGGGCCAAAGCAGACCAGGTCCCTCCGCACCCCACACCGTGTGCACAAGGTGCTGAACCTGCCTTGGCACAGCCCTGCACTCTCCAGTTCCTCCCTGCTTCTCCAAACTGGGAAGCTGCACACTGGCACACACCCGTGTGTGTGGGTCACACCAGTGCTGAACCGAATGGGATGAGAACTGCAGGTGTCTGGGTCCCCACGCTCCTCCTCATGCAGCCCCGTGTGCAGCTGCCTTGTTCATGGTGAGCGTGCACCACGGGCTGGTGTGGGGACCTTGTAGTGCCCAGGCCCTTCTCCTCAGGGTCACTGAGAACTCGTCATTTCATCTTGTCACAATTTAGAGATTTCTGATGGGCGAACACCAGATATTCACAAGGTCTGGAATCTCCCTTGACTGAAGCTCCATTTGCTCAGGTATTAATGTTTGAACGCAGATGGCTTATCCTGATGAGGGTGTCTCTACCAACATAACAGCATGAGGCACTACAGGATTCTATAAATATCATCTCCTGGGGAAAATGTGGCGTCTTGGGTGTCTGATACTCAGAATACCAGAGGTCTGGAGTCAAAGGGATAGCTTCCCTTCATGTGGTAGAGCAGCAGGAATGCGTGGAGCTCTGCCTGGGGACAGACAATGTCAGCTGAAGGTTGAGGAGTCAGCATGAGAGGGCAGAACAACATGGGCAGTGTTGTGGTGACTGGACATCAGCTACAGACTCATTGATGAGGAAGAGGAATGAGATGAGGCCTCCTTCAGACAAATGAAAGAAGCCTCATGTTTCCAGGGCCGTGTCCTCATGGCAGACCTGAGATATCACAATATCTGCAAGGAACCGGCCATCCAGGAGGGTTTGAAGCTCATTGACAACATCTTCCTGACATGGGTGACTGAGGAGTCAGTGGGGTGAGGTGCCCTGTGGGACTTCACACTTACAAACCAGAAAGAGTTGGTCAGGATGGAACAGTCAGGGATGGGAAAGTGGAGCTGAGGCTCCTGGGAGATGAGAACAAGGCCAAGAGCAGGATTTCAGGAGAGCAGGATTTGGCCTGCTGAGGGACCTGCTCAGGTCCTGTGGGATATGACCTTGGTGTCTGCAGTGCTTTTCTCTCTCATTTCCTCCCTCCTCTCTCCCACCTGCTGTTGTGCAGCATTTTTAACCCTTTCTCAAATACAATATCCCAGAGGTGCTGCCAGCATCACTGAGTGGCTCAGATTTGGCAAGGAGTGGGTCCATTTTGGCCGGTCAGTGGTGGGTCCACAATGTCGGTCAAACTTGTTGTTGACTTCTCAGAGAGGTGACATCTGTAGCACACCCACACTCACCCCCAGTTCCAAGACTTTGCCATGTATACCCAGTAGAGGGTGACAACATGTGGGATGTTTACAAACTACTTGATCATGGAGAAGAAATGGAAAAGATCTTCTGTCAGCAACCTGAGAAACTCTCCAGACAATGAGCAGGTTCCTATGGGGAACTGTAATTGCCCTGAAATTCACTGGCCAGGCAAATCTGCAGGTGCCAACAGTCCAGAACATCTTGGGACAACTTCTTAACATGTCTGCCTGATGGGCCAACAAGGGTGATGTTCACCTGAATCTGTAACTGGGAAACAGGAAAGAGCTGGTGAGGGATGTGAACATCAGTGTCCACCTTGGCTGTCATGAGCAGGACACAGAGGGGTCCCAGGCACCAGAGGGGAGGGAGGAAGGCCAGCAGCAGAGCACAGGCTGGTGGGCTTCAGAGGAGAAGACTTTGACATACTGGGGAATGGTGGGCAAAGTGGAGACATGGAAGTAGATCTGAAGGGTGAAGGAGCTCAGGAAATCTGATAATCCTTACAGGACAGGCTGCTCCAAGCACAAGAATGATCTCCCCAAGTACCCATGAACAGAAGCATTTATCGTGTGAGGCTGCTCTTCTTAATTGATGGACCTCCAGGGCACAAAGGCAGCACACAGGAGGTGAGAGCAGGGGAAGCTGCAAAGGAGGAATATTAAAACCTTGTCCATGGTCGTGGGGATGATGTCAAAGCTGCCCTGGACTTGATACCTGCACGGGAAGGGCAGCAAGATGAGCTGACAGAGCATCACTTGCAGTAAGAGAATACACAGGGTGAACGTGGGCTTGCTGCTGAACTTCATAAGAGTAGAATCAGACGGGACTGAGGTTCTTCATGGCTTCTTTGCCTCCAACTTCACCAGCAAGGTCTCCTGGGACTTTGTTCCTGAAGGCAGGAGTCTGGAGAACACCCAGCAGTGGATGGGGCTCAAGTCAGGAGTGACCTGAGCACACCCAGACACCATTACAGAACAGAAGATGGGTCACTTGACCAGCTCCTGGACACAAGTATCACTGTGCTGTGGCACTTGAGATTGCCGGGAACACCCACCTCTTGGTCCAGAGGAGTGTGACTCGTCTTGAGGTGTCCTGGCCCGTCTCCTCATGCACATGGTGATTTAGGCACCCCCTTTTCTGGCATATTCAGTCTTTATCAGGAGATTCAACAGATCAATATGAACTGGAAGCTGCTGATGTGACCTATTCTGGAAAGGGAGTGAGGGGCGAGCAGGGAAGGAAACAGAAGAAATTTGGCTTTATTGCTATTTATTATGGAAATGCTCTCTGTTTGGCTATTCCTGAAATCTCTCTAATCATCCACACCAGACTTAAAGCCTTTAGGAAAATGATGCACAGAGCCTTGGCATTTAAGAGCATTTTAGATGTTAGTGAGCCCTCTGCTGCCATGATCCTGAACTGCAGATACTGAGAGAATGAACAAACCTCCAATGAAGTAAAAAGCAGAAGCAAACCCCAAGTTTCTGAGGGTGTTTGGACCCCATGAAGGGCCATCACTGACACAACTGTGAAGGAAACAACCAGTGCAGGTCCCTGTCCCTGGAGGCTGGTGAAGGGCAGACTTGCAGACACTGGTTCCAGGTGGTGAGGGCCATGTGGAGGTGGCTCTGATGCCATGTCAGCCCTTGATGCTTGTTCATCACCAGAATGGCTGAGCCCTGACCCCTGGGACCTGGTAGATTTTTCTCCAATGTTTTTCAAGGCTTTTCCTGTGGTCAGTGTGAGTGTTTTGTGTTTTGGGGGTGGGTTTTATGTCAAGTGCTGTTGCTTTAACTGCAAGACTCTGGTTTTCTGTGGAGTTGGAAATGCCTGTGAGCTCCTCACAACTCATCCAGCTTCTTTCATACACCTGACAATGGTCACCAATCACCTCAATGTCCCAGTCCCAAACTTGCTTGAATCCCTATTTGGATCATTACCCATCACTCCAGGAGGTTCATGGATCCACCACGTTCATGGGTGATTCCTGAGGACCATCCAAGTGTGGGCAGTGTAAGAGAGGAGCAGAGCAGGGTCAGCTCATGGGCCATGACTGAGCACAGCCACCCCAGCAGCAGCCGTTCCCCATTTCCCAGGCACAGCCATGCCCACAGCATGCAAATGGCACTGCCATACATGATTAGCCCAAGAGAGGCCTTTCTTCCTTCCGTATTCCCAGGAAAATCTTCCTCCTGTTCTTCCTCCACCTGCAGACATCAACTGCTTTCCATTTCTGGGCTCAGAAATGGCTGGAAGGGTTCACTGAAGCCATCAGCCATCTCATTGCTTCTCCCTGACATGCCCTGACCCTCTCCCACACCTACAATGGCCAATCACGGCTGCTCAGGCCTCCCGCTCTTCAGAAGAGGCCTCGAGCTTCTTGGTTCTTCCTGGTGCTTATTATGAACTTCGTTGCTCTCTCCAGAGTTCATGGTGAGCTTTCTTGTCCATAACACCCCCTTTATGACCATTTCTGACAAAACAGTTGTCTCTTTATGATCATTTGTGCAGAAATGAAATCACCTGTTACATAGAAACTGATGCCGAGTGAGATGCCATGAAAACCTGATGAGTTCCCCCTGTGTCTGTGTCTCTCCTGGAAGGAGTCTGTCCCGAGAAGGGGATCCAGCTCCTGCCACTCTCTGCAGAGGCACATGAGCAGTGTCAATCACTTGGGGAGGAACAGGGTGACTTCTGCAAGACCACCCTTCATCTGATCCACTTAAGAGCTACCACAGATGCAGAGTACTCTTTTAGTGACATTTAAATATAAACATGTCATTTTATTTTCTTTAAAAACTGACATTCCTAGACAAATTACACAGACATTTGAAGGACTTTTCATGCTTTTGACATGATTATCCACAGAAGCCCCACCAGCTTTGCATCTCAGGAATTGGGATTCAGAGTCCAAGGGCAGGATGGTTTGGGCTCTGTGCTGGGATCTGGAAACGGAAACGTGCTCCCATCTCCCAGCCCCCTGCCCTCCTCAGTGAGGGTGTGAGACATTCTGCCAGCGAGGGCTGAACTCACAGCCATGACCAGTATCTTATGTCCAACTGCAGCCAATGGTGTCCTGCCAGCTCAGTATTGGAGCTTCCATGGCTGGAGGTGTTTAAAAGACGTGGAGATGTGGCGCTTTGGGACATGGTTTGGTGGTGGGCTTGGCAGTGTTTGATTTATGGTAGGATGCTGTGTTCTTAAGGGTATTTTCCAGCCTAAATGATTCTATGATTCTATGATTTGGGTTGAAACCATTTCAGTTCCATCACCTCCAGCTTCCCTCAGAGGCAGCTGTTTTGTGGCACAACTGTCCTGGCTCTCCAGGCAGGTTGGGCACTGGGTTGTTGTCTGCATTGGCAGTTTTCCCCTTCCTGGGGTAAAAGGCTGTTGAACAGAGACAGTTGTAGAGATTTGGGTCACAGGGGTTTGCAGCAATCCTGTCAAACTCTGGGCACGCTGAGCTTTGGAGCCCAGGAAAAATGGAGATGCTCTGAAGGATGTTTGTGAACAGTGGTGCTGTCACTAGTGACAGTAACAGGGAACTCCTTATTCTCACTGATGATCATGATGATTTAAATCTCTTTAATTTCAATCCTAACAGTCATTCTTGCTTTTCCAAGCATCTACTACACCTCAGCAGTTGTGCCTTGAAATAACTTCTTAGAACAATGCTTTTTCTCTCGCTTCTTCTTTGTTTTAATCATTTAAAGAGTACACCTCTTGCACAGAATTGCCCCAAAATTGTGCTTCTTTCATTATTTTTCTACCTTTTCATTATTTCTTATGTGGTGTGATGTGGAGGTTGCATAGGAGAACAGTTTTTTTTTGAGACAAAGAAGGCCAAGGAACAGATCCCAGGTCAGTGCAAAGGCCCAAAGGAAGCCAGAATCTTTATGTGTGTGCACTGACACACACTGTCACCTGCATTTCCAGTCTCTGCAGTCCCAACAGTGCCGCAGAGTCTGGAGTTCTGAACTCTCTCATCTGCCCTGTTTGACACGTGTACAATGGAACTACCCCAGTCCAATGGCTGGTTTTGATTCTCTTCACAGCCTGAAGAACCACATGGGTCAGGAGACAAGCCAGGATACCCAACCAGGACTCACATACCCTTCACGTAGATTTTAGGTGTTCCCTGGCATCTCAGCAGACATGTCACACTGATATCTGGGTTCAAGGAGCTGGTCAAGTGCCTCGTCCCCATTTCTGTAACGGTGGCTTTGCTGCCTGGCTGGTGTGCAGACTCTGTACATTGGATGCTGAGACCTCTTGAACAACCTGCTCTGAAAGGATGAACAAGGTGGTGTGTTCCTTCTGCAAGGGTACTAGGAGAGCAAAAAAGACCCTGGGTTTGGGCAAGTGAGAAGGGATGCAAAAGTTGTGGTCAGGGCTGTTTAGGGGCACTTATAAAGCAGCCCTGCACCTCATGTGAATTATTCCTGTGGTCAGAGAGAACCTGAGAGCTTTGTCTGAATTGAAAACATGAGGGGGATGAAAGGACAGCATTATTCAGGTTTAAAGGGAGTTTGGAAGGTGTCTTGACCAACGTCCTGCTACTCAAAGCAGCATTAGACCAGATAACTCAGTGCTTTATCCTACCTTGGCTACAAAAATATTGCAGGAAATGATGCTGGATTCCTTGCTGACTTTCAGGTAACAGACCACCACTGCTTTGCCCACGTCCACAACCCTATCCTTTCCTCATAGAAAGCAAAGAGGATGGACAGGCACAACCTGCCCTGGGCAAACCCCATCACCTTCTCTTCCAGACACCCAGAAATGGGGTCCCAGTGGACATGCTCTGGGGCACAGCCCTTAGTTCCCCTGCTCACCCATGGGCCATTTTGAAAAGTGCACACACTGTGTGAGAGCTGCCAGTGGTCAGGGAGTCCCCCCAGTCTCCATGAGCTTTCACAGATGGTGGAGAGTGGCCTCACTGTGACATGGTCCTGCTGTCCCAGCTTCTGGGATGCTGCCCCTGCTGTCCCATAGACTGGAGAGGACTGTGTTAGTTGCAGTGACCCCTGACTTGATCCTCATCCACTGCTGGTTGTTCTGACTCCAGTCACAGAGGCCTGGGAGACCTTGCTGTACAAGGGGGACAACAAGAGGACATAGGGTTTCTCACCTCTTTCTTTTATTAAGTGTATCAGTGGCCAGACAATGAGTTTGTTTCTCCTTTAACTGTTCCTGCAGTAGTAACAGCTCATTATGGGAAGTTGAATTGCCTTACAGGTCTAGACTGAGCTTTGATCTGGGCTGTTGCTGTGCTTGGAGGCTGCTGTCCTTGAGACCAGATGAACTCACTCCTGCCACCCTGCCTGGCAGTTCATTCCATCCGTGTCACAGCTCTGTCTGCAGCACTGACAGCTCCAACTCCCCAGTCAGGTCCCTGGCTGAGGACATGGCCTCACATCTGGGCTGAGCCACCCCAGCTGTGGCACCAGCCCAGCTCTGACCTGCACAAGAAACCTGGCACCAAGTGTCCAAGAGCCCATGTGTGCAAAGGCTTTGAATCAGAGCACAGACATGACATAGCCAAATATTGATGAATGTCTCTCTAGACCTTGGAGTATAAAACCAGAATAGAATGCCTGAACTCATTCAACTGAAGATATTCCTTCTTCAGCTTGGAGAAATTAGATCCTTTGGTGTAACCTTCGTGGTGTCCTGTCTAATGATGGGACAAGAAGAGATTATTTTCATACTAATTCGTTTAATAAAAAGAACACAATGATGTGTCTCTTCAGAGGAGAGAGAATCAACATCACTGATTACTTCAGATTTTTTGAAAGGATGTGACCCTGGAGTCCCAAGGACACCTGGAGGAGCCCAGAGGGGACAGAGCAAGGGACATCAAGGGCTGCTCCTGTGCTGCTGAGCTGGGCTGGGCTCCTAGGACACAGGGAGCTCATGGCAGCGGCAGCACTGCAGAGAGACAGCTCTGCCCAGGAGCAGCTCCTCTGCACACGCAGCAGGGCTGAGGGCTCTGCCTGCAGCACCGAGGGCACAGGAGCCAGGCACAGAGAGGGAATCGCAGTCTGGGCTGGGAGGATGCTGAGAGGTCACTGGAAATGAAATCCTCTCTGATATGAAGCCTGTGGCTGCAGGGCATTGCATCTGCAAATCATGGTAGGATCTCAGAAAGCTGTCACATTGCAGAGCCTGCGAGAGATGTAAGTACAGCTCTCAGAGGTTCTCTGATCAGAGGGGAGGATGTGCTGCAGAGCAGGGATTGCCTTCTGCACTGTCAGTGACAAGACGTGAATGCTGCGTTCTCCCCAGGGTGGCTGTGGGGTGTAAATGTCAATGTGCAGGCAGGGGTGCCCAGGGCTGTCCTGCAGAGCAGGGTCCCTGCACCCCAGGGCTGTGCCGGGCAGGGACTCTGCCGCCTGCCAGGGTCAGCGCTCAGCCTGCCCGGGAGAGCCCAGCAACACTGAGGGGAGAAGCTGTGGGGTGAAGGAGTGACCCCCGGCAGGGCAGGGTCCCTCTGCTGCTGGGTTCTCCGTGGGTCGGGGCTGCTCACAGCTCCAGCTCATTCCAGAATATTGACAAGAGGAGGTTTCAAGGAGAAGAAGACAAAGAGTACTACAAAGATAAGGAACCTCCCTGAGTCTGTGTTTTCAGTCTCCTACTCTGGGGAATGGGTGGTGATTAAGGCTGTTCTTAATTTTAAAGAAATACTTGAGACACATGAACCGCAGTAGGTCTTCAAGAGAATCCTGGCATGCCTTGCCTCTCCTCTGCCCAGAACCAGCATCACCTTTGCTGGACACCTTACACTTAATCTGTAACCTGTTTTCCAGCCTGCAGACAGGAAGATGCCCCCAGGCAGTGCCTATGAACAGGAAGGATCTGTAGGGCCAGGGGGAGGGCACAGAGGGTGGGATGGTCTGTGAGCACTGACAGGGAAGAGACATGGACAGGGAAACACCTCCCAGGGGAGAATCTCCAGGCAGCAGGAAAATGATCAGAAATGAGAGGAAATCAAACCGGGAGTTGTTACGGGAGGGAGAAGAGAGAAAAGTCCCTGTGACCCCCTGCAGGTCAGATCCCTCCTGTGAGCAGCCCCCTGGCCTCCTGTCCCACCCAGCAAAGCCTCTGCCCTCAGCGCCGGGGGCTCCAAGGCACGAAGCAGCTCCTGTGCAGCCAGAGCTCCAGCTCCTCTGCAGAGCACAGGGGCTGAGAGCAGCTGCCCGGCACTGTTGGTGTCTGGGAGGTGGCTGCACAGCTGGGGAAGCGTGACGCTGTCTGAGTGCCCGGCTGCCTCTGCCCTGGCCTCTCTCACACCCACCCTCACCGCATTTTCCTTCTTGCTCCCCTGCTCTGGGTCACTGCTGTTGGGATCTTGTTCTTGCTGTCAGGCTCTCTGCGGATGGCAGTTTCAGCTGCAGAGGCACAGCCTGATCTTGGGGGTCCTTTCCTGCAGGTGTGTCCATGGGCACACGTGTCCCAGCTTTGCTCTGACCTGTGGGCTGTGGGCAATGCAGTCTGTGGGGCTGGGGAATGAGCTGTGTGTGTCCTGAGACCTTAGGAAAGGGTGAGACCTGTCATGGTCTGAGGAGGATCCCTCTGCTCTCAGCAGTGCCTGGTAGCTTTTCAGGGTAACATGGGAGTGTGATCAGCCTCCATCTCAGAAAGGTGCCAGCCCAGGGCAGCTGGAGCAGGACAGAGGGACAGAGCAGCTGCCCTCACTCTGCACTGACCCACAGGCACCCCCTGGTCTCGCAGGACTCGCTCTGTTGTCCCTGAGTGCAGCAGAAATGCTGAGGGTTTCTGACACCCAACAACACTCCCCAGGGTAGGAGGGCAGAAGGAGCTGTAGAAACACCAAACCTCTCAAACTCAGTTTCTCAGGCCTGGGGGTACAGATGCTGACAGTCCCTTCTGCACCAGGAGCGGTTCCAGCTGACAAAGCTGAACCCCAGGACTGGCCCCTGCCCACCCCATCACACAGGGTCAGGCTGACTCCTCAGGAGCCCCTGGGCAGAGACCCTGATCTGCATTGCACACTCATCAAGCACCGACGAGGGCTCAGCCAGGACATTCTCCTGAAAAAAATAATGGGTCTCTTTGTGTGAGTGGGGTGGGAGAGACTTTGGGAAATGCCTTTGGTTGTTCCCATAGAAGGCTTGACCTAAACCTTTTCCTCCTTGCACAGGTCCTCATGCCCACAGGCAGCAAATGACCAACAGCAGCTCCATCACCCAGTTCCTCCTCCTGCCATTCGCAGACACACGGGAGCTGCAGCTCTTGCACTTCTGGCTCTTCCTGGGCATCTACCTGGCTGCCCTCCTGGGCAACGGCCTCATCATCACCACCATAGCCTGCGACCAGCACCTCCACACCCCCATGTACTTCTTCCTGCTCAACCTTGCCCTCCTTGACCTGGGCTCCATCTCCACCACTGTCCCCAAGTCTATGGCCAATTCTGTGTGGGACAGCAGGACCATCTCCTTTTTGGGATGTGCTGCACAAGTCTTTATGTTTTTCTTTTTCATTTCAACAGAGTATTTTCTTCCCACCATCATGTCGTACGACCGCTACGTTGCCATCTGCAAACCCCTGCACTACGGGACCCTCCTGGGCAGCAGAGCTTGTGTCCACATGGCAGCAGCTGCCTGGGCCACTGGATTTCTCCATGCTCTGCTGCACACGGCCAATACATTTTCACTGCCCCTGTGCAAGGGCAATGCCCTGGGCCAGTTCTTCTGTGAAATCCCCCAGATCCTCAAGCTCTCCTGCTCATACTCCTACCTCAGGGAACTTGGGTTGCTTGTGGCTAGTAGCATTTCTGTGTTTTGGGTTTATTGTGGTGTCCTATGTGCAGATCTTCAGGGCCGTGCTGAGGATCCCCTCTGAGCAGGAATGGCACAAAGCCTTTTCCACCTGCCCCCCTCACCTGGCCGTGGTCTCTCTGTTCGTCAGCACTGGCATGTTTGCCCACCTAAAGCCCCCCTCCATTTCCTCCCCATCCCTGGACCTGGTGGTGTCTGTTCTGTACTCGGTGGTGCCTCCAGCAGTGAACCCCCTCATCTACAGCATGAGGAACCAGGAGCTCAAGGATGCCCTGTGCAAACTCATATCTTATTGTTTTGTAAAGCAATAAACCACCCATCTGCTTCTACATAGGTGTTTTAATGTAGCTAATTACAGCTCCAGCCTGTCATCTGGATTTTTTGTTGTTATTATTTGTTTTCTTCTTGTGATAATGTTGTCATCCCCTTTCTAATTCACTATTGGCTTTTCTTTTATAACTGTTGGCTGTGCAAAGGAGGAGCCGTGCTCTCCTTGTCTCTAAACAAAATAAAAGGCTCTTTAGTGACTTGTTTATCACTATATCCTTCCTGCAAGCACATTTTTAGAGCTCCAGGGCTGGTTCCCGTGTTCATGAGAGGAGGGTAAAAGAGTCCATCATGGCCGCACTGTCAGGGAGCAGCAGCGCTTGTTCTTCCAGAGCTGTTCTGGTTCCACTCCACACTCTCCTTCTCATCCCTGGTGTTGGTGCAAGGCCTGAGTGCTCTGGCAGCTTGGTCACCGTCCTGCTGTGTGTCAGTGCTGTGGGTGCAGGCAGGGACAGGCAATGGGCACTGCTGTGACAGAGCTGGCCTCACAACAGCCTTTCCAGATAGAAAGATATAAAATCTCCAAACTAAACGGCCTGAAGGCTTATGTCTTCTTCCAAAGATTCTCTCAAGAACATGCCCATGAAAGTGGCAACTAATGCAAACACCAGTGTACAGCTGAACAGTGTGTGTGTGCAGGGCTGGCACACAGCAGTGTCCTCTCACAGCCAGGCTCCTGCCAGAGACCTGCAGGACCAGCAGAGCAGGGCTGGGCTGTGCCTCTGTGCACTGGACACCCCGTGGAAGGAGCCTCAGGTCAACCACCATGGACTGGCCTCTCAAACCACCATTTCCAGCACTGGCTTCTCACCCACAGAGGCTGTTTTCTCTCCATGGATGGACACTCAATGAATAGTTCAGCAGTCCATGTTTGCCTTGTACAGATGAGATGTGAGCACGCACATCATGTACATGAGGTGACGTGAACCTGAGTGAGCACAAACACCATCAACTCTTCCTTTCCGTTCCGTGAAGGCCTGCGGGACAGGCAATGTCTTGAGGTCACTTCATATTGGGAGGAACAACCTATGGGAAATCACCTGAATGCAGCACTGGGTTGTGCTTCCTTGAACTGAGCTCCCTGTGTCCATTCCTCATGATGTGGGACATCTCAGATGAGTGCAGAGCAGGTGACACACCATAGGGCCGAGGTGTCTCCTGTCCTTTGGGAGTGGCAACAGGAGGCCAGAGGGACACTGTGACTCCTGCCTCTGTGTGTAATAGGGACAGACTCTGTCTCTGAGCATCCCTGGGTGAACAAGGAGTCCTGAGACCAACTCAGATATGGACGCCTGACAGAACCCTGATATTTCTGTGTGTGACTCCATAAACAAACCCCACTGGATCAGTGAGATTCGTCTCAGCTGCCTTGAAAAGGATCACTGCAAGTGCTCCAGTCTGTTCTATCACCCTTTCTTGTGATTCCAGATTGTGCTCTCCTGAGTGTCAAGGAAATCAGAATGGCTCTGGGGTCCTTAGAAATCTCAGACCTCAAACCCATCTTCAAGAAGAGCAGGAATAGGAATGGGAAGAATAACAGGCTGGCCACCCTTCCTCCCTCCCTGGGAAGAGGATGGGACAAGCCTCCTGCAGCCATTTCCAGGAATGTGAAGGACAAGCGAGGGATTGCTGAACCCAAATGGACAGGGGAAAGAAAGGCATGTTGTGTACAGGGCATTTGCAAGGCTCAGCCATGGTCTCCTTCTGGTCAGAGTGGTGCTGATGGGGCTCAAAAAGTGGATGCTGGGTGGGAAGTTGGCTGAACCATCAAGCCCAAATATCACCAGTGGTACAAAGTCACAGTATCACAGTATCACAGTATGTTTGGGATTGGAAGGGACCTCAAAAGATCATCTAGTCCAATCCCCCTGCTGGAGCAGGAACACCCAGGTGAGGTCGCACAGGAACATGTCCAGGTGGGTCTTGAATGTCTCCAGAGAAGGAGACTCCAGAACCTCCCTGGGCAGCCTGTTCCAGTGTCTGTCACCCTTACTGAGAAGAAGTTTTTTCTCAAATTTGAGTGGAACCTCTTGTGTTCCAGCTTGATCCCATTACCCCTTGTCCTATCATTGTTTGCCACGGAGAAGAGCCTGGCTCCATCCTCGTGGCACTCACCCTTTATATATTTGTGAGCATTAACAAGGTCACCCCTCAGCCTCCTCTTCTCCAAACTAAAGAGCCCCAGCTCCCTCAGCCTTTCCTCATAAGGGAGGTGCTCCACTCCCTTAATAATCTTTGTTGCCCTGCGCTGGACTCTCTCCAGCAGTTCCCTGTCCTGCTGGAACTGAGGGGCCCAGAACTGGACACAATATTCTAGATGGGGTCCACCAGGCCGGAGTAGAGGGGAAGGAGAACCTCTCTCGATCTACTGACCACCCCCCTTCTAATACACCCCAGGATGCCATTGGCCTTCCTGGCCACAAGGGCCCAGTGCTGGCTCATGGTCATCCTGTTGTCCACCAGGATCCCCAGGTCCCTTTCCCCTACGCTGCTCTCTAATATGTAATTTCCCAACCTATACTGGAACCTGGGGTTGTTCCTGCCCAGATGCAAGACTCTGCACTTGCCCTTGTTAAATTTCATCAGGTTATTTCCCACCCAGCTCTCCAGCCTGTCCAGGTCTTGCTGGATGACAGCACAGCCTCTGGCATGTCAGCCGCTCCTCCCAGCTTAGTGTCATCAGCAAACTTGCTGATAGTCACTCTATTCCCTCATCTAAATCGTTAATGAATATATTGAATAATACTGGCCCCAGTGCTGCCCCCTGAGGAACTGCACTAGATACTGGCCTCCAACTGGACTCCGCACCATTGACTACCACTCTCTGGCTTCTCTCCTTAAGCCAGTTTGCAACCCACCTCACTACTCTATTGTCCAGACCACCCCTCCTCAACTCAGCTGTGAGGATGCTGTGGAGACTGTGTCAAAGCCTTTACTGAAGTCAAGGTGACCACATCCACCACTCTGCCATCATCCATCCACCTTGTTACATTCTCATAAAAGGCTATGAGGTTGGTCAAGCATGACTTCCCCTTGGTGAAGCCATGCTGACTGCCCCTAATGACCCTCTTATCCTTGATATGCCTTGAGATGGCACCAAGGATAAGCTGTTCCATTGCTTTCCCAGGGACATCAGTCATCAAATGTCATCAGAAAAGCAAGGTTGGTCTCTTCTCTACCCAACAGCTGCAGGCATTGCATGGACAAGCAGCACATCACACAGGGATCTTCACTCAGTCTCTTGATGATACAATCAACAAAAAGACCAAATACTTTCACAATATGCCTGGATCCATCTAGTTTTCAAGGACAGCGTCCTCCAGGCACAGCAATGGTTCAGATCAGAACACAATTAAAACTCCAAAAGGAATTGAAGGTCATCAAGATAAGCTGTTGCTAATTCAGGAACAGCTAAAGGAGAATCCTAAATACTGGGAGACTACTACTGAATTTAGTAAGACAAGGTGTAGGTAGAGCTGAGATGTCTCCGTGTCTTTGCATCAGTTGTCACCAGCAAAGTCTTCCAGGCCTTTGTGCTTCCAGGCAGAACTCTGGAGGGCAACAACTGTGGTGGATGGGGATCAAGCCAGGGGTTTCATGAGCAAACTGCAGCCTTACCAGCCCTTGGGACCAGAGGGTTTGCATCCAAGAGTGCTGGGAGAGTGTTTTTCCCCAGTTGATGCTGGTCTGGTATGATCTCTAGAAAGAGGTTTCTCTTGCTCCTGGATTCTTCCCTGCAGACACAGAAATGCTGCCTTGCTCTTCTCCAGGGACATCCCTTTCCCCAGGTGAGGGTGTCCAGCCTGGCCTGGTCGGCTGGTCCTGGTTCCCTGTCTGTGCTCCCCACAGGGCCCTGAGCTGGCCATGCTGCTCTGCAGAGCGAGGGGCTGTGGTGCCCTGGGGCCATGGGTGACTCTGCTCTGGCCACGCTGGCTGGGCTGGGAAACAGACCCAGCTGGATGAGGATCACTGCTGCTGAGCCCTTTCCATCTTCCCAGCTGGCTCAGGAGCCCAGGACAAGGCTGGGCAGGACCATGGGGTGTCTCTCACGGCACAAAGGGCAGGGGAGGGCTGAACCAAGATGGGGTCCTGAAACATTCTCCAGTCTGACATCTTTTGGCATCCTGGCTCCTCACAGCCTGTCCTGGCACTGAAGGGCCCTTGTTACCCTGTGCCCTCCTCAGGTTCACCTCTTCCTCTGGGACACCTTGCACGATCACTCCTTTGACCAGGACTGTTTTGTTTAACCCAGCGGGCAGCTGAACATCACACACAGCCCTTCTCTTCCTCCCTCCAGCCCAGTGGGATGGGAGAGGGAATCAGGAAAGAAAGAAACATCTTGGCTTAAAATGAAGACAGTTTAATGAGACAAAAAGGCAAAACAATAACAACAGCAACAGTAGCAACAATAGCAACAGTAGCTACAGGAGCAACAATAAATATAGTATAATAATGATAATAAATAAAATAATGATAGCAATAGTAATTATAATAATAATGATGGCAGTAGTAATAGTAGTAATTGCACAAATGGTAATAATAATAACAGGAGATATAAACCAAGTCATGCACAATGCAATTGCTCCCAACCCATTGAGTGACACCCAGCCAGATCCCAAACAGCGCTCCCCCAGATAACTTTTCTCTGGTTTACATACCAAGCATGACATCATATGGTGTGGAATATCCCTTTGGCCACTTGGGCCAGCTGTCCTGCCTGTGCCCCTCCCAGCTTCTTGTGCATCTCCAGCCTCCTTGCTGAAAAGTCCTTGGTTTGGGATAAACATGGCTTAGCAACAACCAAAACATCCCTGTGCTATCAACATTCTTCTCAGATTAAATCCAACACACCGCACTCTACCAGCTACTAGGAAGAAAATTAACTCTCTCCCAGCTGAAACCAGGACAGTGCCCCCGCCTTATTCTGTACCATCTGTGTTGTGCCCAGGTCCCACACTCTCCAATACATTCCAGTTAATCAACAGCACTTTCCTCTCTCTGGATATACACACAGATCTCATTCCTCAGTCTATAGGCCATGCCTCTAAAATGCCCAATGAGTTCATGTGGTCCATGGCTTTGGGCTCCAGGGGTCATAAGAGTCTGTCAGGACAGGAGAGATGGTCTTTGCTGTTGGACTGTTGTGTCCTGTGTCCAGAGCTTGTAGCTGGTGTATCTGTCCCAGCCAGGGACAGTGTGTGAGTCTGGGTGGGCAGCGAGTGGCACCTCAGGGAGATCCTCTGACAGTGCCTGGCAGCTCCACTCCTCTCCAGGATGCATCTGCCACTGCTGGTGGGACAGCGCCAGGCAGATCAGTCACAGACGTGTCCCTGTCTTTTGGACGTATGCGACCAAGAAGGGAGCTCTTCATCCAGGCCTTGGTACCTCACAAATCCCCCTGGGACCCCAACCCCAACCACTTCCACTGACACCACTGCCTAAGCCCTAACCTAACACTTATCCATCCCTTACCCTAACCCTAATCCTAACCCCTGCACTTCAAACTTACCCTACACCTATCATTCACCTAAAACTAACCTTAACATTAACCCAACCACCACCCTAACCCTACCTTTTGCCCAAAATCTAACCTAAAGCAACCCCCCCATAATCCTAAAACCAACCCTAACCCTAGCCTTACCCAAACTCCTACCTGAAATATCACCCTAATGTGACCTCTAAACCTAAACCATAACCCTAGCCTAACCCTAACCCATCATACTAACACCAGTCCTAAACCAAACACTAAACTAAACCAAGCCCTAACCCTAAATCCTAACCTGTAACTCTTATGACTGACTCTAACCCTGAAATATCCCTAATTCAAACCTTAACCCATTAACGTAGCGCTAGTGCTATCCCTACCCCTAACTCATAAAACTAACCCCTTACACTGATCCTAACGACTTACACTAACACTACCCCCTAACCACTAACCAGAATTCTGACCCTAAATGCCAAAACCACCCTTAATCTCTAATATAAATCTAAAACCTAACTCTGACCATTCCACTATCGCTACTGCCTAACACTAACCCTAACCCTAATGCTAACCCCCCCCAACTCTAACTAAATCGTAAAACGTAATCCTAACTCTAACCCAAAACATAAAACTAACCCCTAACGCTAAGTCCAACCCTACATTCTAACCCTCTTCTAAACCTAATCTAACTCTAATACTTACCCATAATCCTAACCATAATCCTACCCTTTACACTTAGTATTAAAACCTAACCCTGACTGCTTACACTAACACTATTCACTAACTCTAAAGCCTAATCTTAACAGTATGCCTACCCCTAACCTGAAAATTAACCTCTAACCCTATCTCTAATGCCTTAACCCCAAGCACTAACCATAGGCCTTTACCCCTAAACCTAACCTGTACTCTAATCCTGACCCTGACTCGAACTCTATTCCCTAACCCTAATCTAAACCTAACCCTAAACCTTATCCAACACTAACCCTTATCTAAATGATAACCCTAGTGCTAACCCTAACTCTAAATGCAATCTTAACTCTTAAACCTAACTTAACCCTTAAACTAAGCCCTAACTTGTACCCTAACACTAACCTTAACTGTAATTCCTAAACCTAACTCCAAGTCTAACCCTAAACATCTAGCGCTAACTCTACCCCTAACCAAAACCGTAACACCAGACCCTAACCCTTCCGCCAACTAGTAATGCCAACTCTAACCCTAACCATCATCTAACCCTAGCTGAAACCCTAACCCTAAGTCAGAACTGCTAACCCTAACCCTATCCTTAACTATAATACTAACTCATTCCCTAATCACTAACCCTTCCCCTAACCCATAAAACTAACCCCTAACCATAACCACATATATGAACATTCATTGCTAAACCTCAACCGTGATCCTAACCTCTAAACCATAACTCTAACCCTAACCTAATCTCTACCCCCATCCCCAAACTCTAGCCTATTCACAACCTAATCCTAACTGTAAGCCTACGCCCTAACACCTATCCCTAAAAAAAATCTAGCCATAATGCTTAACCCATACCCTCACTCTAATCCTAAATCAAAGCCTGAGTCTAAGCCTAAACTCAAACCCTAACCCTACCTCTAACTTTAATCAAAAACTTAAATCTAAATCTAAATTTAACCCTAACCCTATCCCTGTCCCTAACCCATATACCTAACCTCTAAACCTAACCACTTCAACTGACCCTAACACTACACCCTAATCCCCAAACCTAACACTATTCCAACCCTTACCCTAACCTTAATCCTAAGCACTACCACTAATTCTAACCATAAATCTAAAACTGAGCCCTAACACTGACTCTAACAGTAACCCTAAACTCTAACCCCAATACCAAACTCTAACCCTAACCTAACACTAACTCTATCACTAACCTAACCTTTATGGTAAGCTGTAACTAACCTAACCTAACTTAACCTAACCTAACACTAACACTAACACTAACACAGATCCAACACTAACCCTAATTCCAACCTGAACTCTACACCTAACCCCTAAATTCACCTCTAACCCAAACCTTAAACCTAAACATAACCCTAATCTAATCCTAGCCCCATTCATATCCATACCCATGAACCCAGCCACCAACCGTAAGCACTTAGACTAAAATTAACACTAATCCAACCCCAATATCTAACCCTAACCATTAACTCAACCTCTAAGCCTAACCCTAAAGCCTAACCTAAACCTAGCTCTAATCTGATGCTAAAGCCTAACCCATCATTCTAAGACCAACTATAACCCTAAGCCCCTATCCCAAAAATAACACTAACACTACCTCTAACCCTAACCCAGTGTCCTATCCCTAACCCGTCAATATAAATCTAAAACCTAAAACTGACCATTCAAATAACAAAACTCCCTAAGCCGTAACCCTAACACTTATCCATCCCTTACCCTAACCATAATCCTAACCCCTAAACCTAAAACTTACCCTACACCTATCATTCACCTAACCATAACATTCACACAAACACCACCCTAACCCTATCTCTTGCACAAAATCTAACCTAAACCAAACCCCCTCAACCCAAAAAATAACCCTAGTATAACCCAAAACCTAAACCTAACTCTAAACCTAAGCCTATCCCTACCCCTAACCTTAACCACTTACACTAAAACTAACCCTAACTCTACCTTACTCTAACTCGAACCACTGAAATCTTACCCTAATGCGACCTTTAACCCTAACCCATAACCCTAGCCTAACCCTAAAACTAACCCTAACCCATCATACTAACACCAGCCTTAAACCAAACACTAAACTAAACCAAGCCCTAACCCTAAATCCTAACCTGCCACTCTTATGACTGACTTGAACCCTAAACTAACCCGAATTCAAACCCTAACCCTAAAGCTATCCCAACCCCTAACCCCTAAACCTAACCCCTTACACTAATCCTAATGATTTACACTAACACTACCCCCTAACCACTAACCAGAATTGCAACCCTTAATGCCAACCCCAACCTCCATCTCCAGTATAAATCTAAAACCTAACTCTGACCATTCCACTATCACTACTGCCTAACACTAACGCTAACCCTAATGCTACCCCATCCCTAACTCTAACCTAAATCTAAAGCTAAAACGTAATCCTAACTCTAACCCAAAACATAAAGCTAACCTCTAACGCTAACTTCAACCCTACATTCTAACCCTCTTCTAAACCTAATCTAACTCTAATACTTACCCATAAGCTTAACTCTAACCCTAACCCTAACCCTAGTCCTACCCTTCAACCCTAATATTAAAACCTAACCCTAACTGCTTACACTAACACTACTCCCTAACTGTGAAACCTAATCATTAGCTCTAACACTAACTATATCCTAACACTAATCTAATCCTAACTGTAAACCTCATCCAAACCCCTAACCATAAGTCTAACTGGAAACACCATCCCCTAACTCTAATCTAACCCTAACCCTAAATCTAATCTGAAACTTAACCCTAATTCAAACCCTAAATCCTAAAACTAACCCCTAACCTAAACCACTTCCACTGACACAACTCCCTGGCCCCTAAACCTAACCTTAACTGTAAATCTAAAACTAACCACTAACCCTAACTCTAACCTGAACACTAACCAAACCCAAAATGTAAATCCAAACCCTAACCCTAAATCTAACCCTAGTACCTAAACCTACTCCCAACCACTTTCACTACTCCGTATCCCCAACTCGTAACACTAACCCAACACTATTCCCTAACCCCTAACCTTAATCCTTACCTCTAACACTAACCCTAATACTAACCTTTACCGCTAACCACATCCCTACCCTTAAACCCTAAACCTAATCCTAATCAAACCCTAATAATAACCCTAACACTACCTCTAACACTATCCCTAAATCTAAACCTCTAATGTTAGTCTGATCACTTACTGTAATCCTAAAGCAAAGGCTAAATCTAAGACCAACCTCTAACCCTAACTCTAAAACTAATTCAATGCCCTAACCCTGATTCTAAATCTAAACCTTAATCTAACCCTACTCCTAAATCTAACCCCAAAACTTAACTCTACCCCTAAGACAACTCCGGAACCCCTAACGCTAACCCTAATCCAACTATTACCCTAAACCAAATCCTAAAACTTAAGCCTAAATGTAAACCTAAATACTAATCCTAAATCTAATCCTAAAATTTAAGACAAAGCCCTAACTCGAACCCTAAGACTAACATCACATAAACAGAAATCCAAACCCTAACCTAACAATATCCCCAACCCAAAATCTAACGCTAACATCAAACCCTAACTCTCACCTTTCTCCCTGACTGGTAATGCTACCCAATAACTGACTCTAATCTAACCCTACAAGGAACTATAACCCTAAACCTACGTCCTAACCACTTGTCCTAGCCATAATCTTATCCTTCCTTATCCTAACTCTTCTCCCTAATACCTAAGCCTAACACCAACCCCCTAAAGCTGACTGTAGATCTCAGCCCTAAACCTTAACCCTAACCCTAGCCAGTAACCATCATTCTAAACCTCACCCTTACTCGAGCCATAATCCCATAACCCTGAAACTAACCCTACCTAACCCTAACCAGTTCCACTAACCGTAACGCTGCTCCCTAACACAAACCCAACACTTATGATAACTCTAATGCTGACCCCTAACACTAACTATAACCTTAATGGTAAGCCTAAACCCTAATACTAACTCTAACCCTAACTTGAAACCTAGTCCTAACACTAAAACTAAACCCTAACCATAACCCTATCACTAACCTAACTTTAACCACAACCCTTAAATCAACCTAACCCAACACTAACCCTAACATGGACTCTAACCCTAACCTGACCTCTAAACAGAATCCTAAGTCTAACTCTAACCCTAAATCTAGCCTCACCCCTAAACCTAATCTCCTATGCTAATCTTAACCATTTACAATAACATTACTCCCTAACCGTGAACCCGAACCCATATCTCCAACAGAATTCTAAAACCTAACCCTAACCACCTTTTCTAACACTACTGCCTAACCCCTAAACTTTAATCTAACCCTTACCCTAATCCCACTTATATTTCCTATCCCTAACTCTAACCCCAACCCCTAAATCTTACCCCAAGCCCCAACTCCTACACCTAAGCTACTCCTAACTATGTCACTAGTGCTACTCCCTCAACCCTAAGCCTAACCCTAAATTCTACCCAATTCTCTTCACCCTAAGGGAATGCTAAGGCAAACCCCTACCTCTAACTCCAACTCTAAACCTAATGCTTAGCCTTCTTACTGTAATCACAAATCTAAGCCTCAACCTAAAACCAAACTCCACCCGTAACCCAAACCCAAAAGCCCTAAGCTTAATTCTAACCCTAATCCTAATCAAACCCTGACCCTACCCCTAACTCTAACCCTAAACCTGACTCTAAATATAACCCTAACCCTAGCCCTACCTCCTAAAACTAACCCCTAACCCTAACCACTTCCACTGACACTACTCTCAAACTCCAACACTCATCAAATCCTACCCCTAATACTTGAACAACTAACCCAAACCCCAGTGCAAACACATACCCGAACCTCAAACCCTGCCTCTCAGACTAATCCCTAATCCCGCTAATACAAACCTACTCCTAACGTGTAGCACTAATTCTCAACCTAACATATCCTCTAACCCTAGCCCCTAACCCTAACACTGAAACCTAACTCTAAACACTAATCCTAACTCTAAACCTAAGTAATATACGCTAGCCAAGAAACAATCACCAAGAAATGATAACCCTAAGCAAAACTCTGACCCTGGTCCTAACCGCTAACCCCAGCTCTGCCCCAAATTCCAACCCTTACTCTAACACTCTTAACCCTAACCACTATTCCAAGCACTACCAGACCCCTGTTCCTAACCTCAAACCCAAAATCTAACCATTTCCCTTATCCCCAAACTCTATCACTAACTACAATGCCAATTCCTCATCCCTAACCCTACCCTAATCCTAACCACTAACACTAACTCTAAACCTAAACCATAAACCTACCTCTAACCAAAACCCAACCTTAACTCTGTCCCTACCCCTAACCCTAACTACTTACCATAATACTCTTCACTAACCCCTAACGCTCATCTAACCCTAACTCTAACCCTAGCACCTAACAGCAAACTGTAACTCTAATCCTAATCCTAACCCATAAACCTAACTTTAAGCCTATCACTACCTCAAACCCTAAACACTAAAGCTAAACCCAAGCCCTCATTCTAACCCTTATCCACAGTCTGTAACCCTAATGCTAAACCTCATTCTAACCCTGAGCAGCACTCTTCTGTCTCCTCCATCTCCTCCTTTTCTTCCTCTTGAGGGGGCAGATGGGCTCTGTGTCCAGACAGGTCCTGGGGCCTGACACTTGCACCACGGGCCTGATCTTTCGGTGCTGACAGCTGGGTGCCTCCCTGCCACCACTGGGACCCTTGCCGGCCACCTCCTTCCCCCCAGGGGACACTGAGCCCTCCTGCGAGATTCTTCTTCTTCTTCTTCCCTGGGGGCTGGAGACTTGATCCTTGTCCTTCACAGCCAGAACACAGGGGCTGCTGTCTGCTCCACGGGGCTGCTTACACTGCCTCTTTTTGGAGGAACCAGCAGTGACGGGGCTGGGCTCCTTCTCGCTGCTGCAGGGAGGAAGGTGGTGCGAAGGGTGGGCAGTGGAACAGGTGGTCACGGGGAGGCTGGGAGCCAAAGGGCTGAGCTGAGGATGAAGCTGAAGGTCGGCTTTTCAGGATTTGGCCAATGGAGAGCAGACGAGGACAGCCTGCAGAACAGGAAAAGAGGCTGACATGATCTGAAGGCCAGGTCAGGAGCAGGAGCCCCCCTCTTCCTCCACACTCCACAGTGCACAAGCACAGCACCCAACTGCTCCCATTTTAGCCAATCCAAGAGAACAGGACAGGTGGCTGCTGAAATCACTCCCGCGGGCCACCTGCCATGTCAGACAGTTGCCTCCTGGACTACTGGCCTTGCTGCCGTGCCGTGCACCTCTGCTGAGGTGCAGAAGCTGCTGGTTCCACCCTGGGCCTTCTGGGACGCTGTGGGCAGATCCCCGCTGTGCCGTGCACTGGGCTGGCAGCACCGCTGCTGCAGGAGTCCCTCTCCAGGGTCTCAGCATTCTCCCCACTGCCCCTGGGCTCCTGGCTGGGGATGGGCTCCAGCAGCAGCTTGGCTGAGGTAGGTGGCTGCTTGCTCTCCCAGGAGCTCTGCCAGGACAGCTCTGCTTTGGCTCCACTTGTGCTGCTGGTGTTGCAGGAGCTCTCAACTGTTCTGGGCACAGGAGCCAGCTGCAGGAGGGCGAGCAGCTTTTTGGGCCTCCAGGCTGAATCACTGTGCCAAGGACACAGGGTGATACTGCAATCCCATCCCCTCCAAGCTCACATAGCAACCCTTAACTGAGCAGGATCCTTCCTGCAAGTCATCCTCCCTCACCCCTGTCCATCGGGTGCAGTGCCTGCCTCCCTGCCAAGCTGCAGCCCACCTGCCCTCGCAGAGCAGGCAGAGGGGCAGCAGCTCCTGCAGCGCTGGCCCAGAACAGCCTTCAGGACTCACCTGGCCTGTCGCTGGTGAAGACCTGGGGCTGTTGGTCTCAGCTTTTTTCACCTGATCAGAGACACTGGCCCCAAGAGATCAAACAGAGCATGAGCACAGGGCCACAGACTGCACCAAACCCCTGAGCCTGCCCCCAGCCAGGCACTGGCCAGCATGCCATGAGGGACGGCTGTACTGTCCCCAGTCCCATGGAGCCTCAATGGAGGAGTCGTGGCTCATGCTCAGGCAACAGGCTCTGCTCTGCCAGACAGAGGCAGCACAACAACAGAAGCTGCTTCCCTCTTGCCTGCACCCTGCCTGACACTGGCAGTTAAGCAGCCTCCAGAGCAGTAACGGTGCAGCTGCAGGAACATCCCCTGTGAGAGCAGAGCTCCCCCACCCACACCCTGCCCCACTACCTGATCTCCAGCACCAGGTCCAGGAAAGGGTCAGAGCTCTCCCAGATGCTCTTGCACGCTGAGAACTTCACTGCAAAAGCAAGAGCAGGAAGCACACCCTGGCACAACACCTGCACCCAACACCACCCCAGCACAGCACAGGCAGCTGCCGTGTTCCCCCTCTCCAGCTTTGGGCTCTGGGATGTCGGCACCAGGATTCACAGCATGCAATTCCACTGTGCGCTGGGACAGCAAGTGCTGCTACATAACTGCCAACATGGGTTCCTCAGCTGGTGGCCAAGAGCTGGGGGCCCCCAGCCAACAGCTTTTTTCATCACTACAACACACGCCACAACCCACAGGAACCACAAGACTGACCAGCTGCACCTCTGGATAAGTTACACACACTCAGCAGTTTTCCCAAAAGATTTGTACTGCAAGGCTCTCAGGGAAACCGCTGCCCTGAGAGTCACAGGCCCAGGACCTGGCAGCCAGCGCTCACCACGGAACCACAGGGATCCGCCAAAGATCTGGTGAACCAGCATGGTGGCCTGGGTCTGGTGATCCAACCTGGAGACAGCAGCACCAGAGCTCACACTGCCCCTCTGCAAAGGCCACCCCTGTCACCCACCGCTGCATCCTCAGGATCCAAACCCATCCCAGTGGCAGCTCCTCTCTCCCTTCCCGGCAGGAGCATCTTGCCAACATTTATGCAGCACTTGCAGTGGCCACTGACCAGGCCTGGAGCTGTCAGGAGAAAGGACTCCCTGGAGCTCACCCAGCTCTAAACTCAGCCCCAACCTGCCGCTGGCTCGGCAGCCGGCACTGCGAGCAGCGCAGAGATGGAGCGGGTGGCAAAGAGCTTTAATCCTCCCTTTCTATTGTCTCTATGGGGCTCTATGGGTCTCCATGGGGCTCCTTGGGGCTCCATGGGCCCCTACAGGTCCCTATGGGTCCCTATAGGGCTCTATGAATCTCTATGGAACCCCCAGGGTCCTAAAACCTTCTCCGGGAACCCCCAGGGTCCTAAAACCCTCCCGGGGAAGCCCCAGGGTCCTAAAACCCTCCTGGGGAACCCCCAGGGTCCTGAAAACCTCCCGGGGAAGCCCCAGGGTCCTAGAACCCGCCCATTCTATGCAGACCCATTGACTGGGACCTGGCAGCTTCCAAACCACTGTGTCCAGGCCACATGCAACACCCCTCAAGGACCAGATGGACAAACATGGGGCCTCTCAGGGCCTTCTGACCAGGACACCTCTCACACACACAAACGAAAACCCACACTAAGGTGGGAGCATGGAGCACCAGGGCAAAAAATGATCATCCATGTTTCTTCTAGTAAAGAGCCTGCTGGCTACTGCAAGGCGCAACTATTGCAGGAAAATGTTAACAAATAATAAACCAAATATTAACAAATGCAGAAGGCCAGTGACCAACGAAGACTGAACACTTACCCCTGGGATTGCCCCAGGCTCAGGAACAGGATTACACCAAGAGGCTTGATCACCATGGACTGCAGGAACCAAACAGGGAGTCAACCACGGGTGAGGAGCTTCCATGGCATGTTGTGATCTCCTTCTTCCTCAGTCACCTGCAGTGATGGGAGGGGGTGAGGTAATGACACAGGACACATACAAAGGTGTACGTTCCCACAGCTAGAAATGGAACACGGGTGACCTTTTTGCTGAGACCTAGCAGGTTTGCAGGCAAATGAATATTCATTACTTGTCTGTGTAACACCACCAAGGCACAAAAAGCTTTTGGAAAGCCTCTGAGATGATCCTGGGTACAATCACACATTAATAACCTATTAAAACGTGAGTGTTTATTCCCTCAAGCAGACAGACAGTGACAACTTACCCCTGGGACAGCCCAAGCCTCATAACCAGGATCCAGCTGAGAAGCTCCATCAGCTCTGCCAATGCCATGGCCTGGAGTCATCACAGATCAGAGAGGTTTCCAGGCTCACAGAGCAATGCTCCTGCATTTCGGGTAAAAGAGGACACAAAGAAGAGAGAAAAAACAAAACAAAACACAGCACAACATATTTAGGACAACAATGCCCATATATTGCAGAGAAATAGCCCTATTTAGGGAGAAAACTGGAAAAATGACTAAATATTCCAAATATTCAGGGGCTAAATTGGCCAATACAGGCAAAAGATTCTGGGTATTTGGGCAAAAAGTGGCCAAAAGAGGCAAAAACGTCCACATTTGGGAGCAAAACTGCTGGCAAAGGTGAAAATATCCCATATTTGGGAACACAGCGCCTCCGTTAGGGGAAAAAATGGGCAAAAGCACCTGAGTATATCGGGTAAAAAGAGCCAGAAAAACCAAAGCACCACTAGACTTGGATCAAAACTGGCCAAAAAGGGGTATAACATCCCCAGATTTGGGGTGAAACTGGACCAGAAAGTCAAAGTATGCCCAGATTTGGGTAAAAAATGGCCAAAAGTGGCCCAAACACCCCCAGATCTGGGTAGAAACTGGACTGCAAAGCCAAAGAACTCCCAGATGGGGGCAGAAACGACCCCAAAGGGCAGAAATGTGCCCAGATTGAGCTCAAAACTGGCCCAAAGGGCCAAAGCAACCCCAGCTTTGATTTGAAACGGGCCCAAAGGCTCAAAGCGTGCCCTGGGATGGGGCCGTGTGGCACGGGGCTGGGGGGCAGGGAGGGCCCCACAGGGACTCAGTGCTGGTTTCTGCCCCTGTGCCACCACTCCCAGCCCCCGCTTGCCCACAACTTGCCCCAGAAGCAGCCGCAGCCCCTCTCCCCTCCCTGCGGGGCGTCTGCCCCCTGCCCACACCCTGGTGCTGCCTGGCTCGCCCTGCCCGGCCCAGCCCGGCTGCTCTCCCGGCCCCAGCCCCAGCCCTGGCCCCACTGCTGCCCTGCTGAGCTGCTCGACGCTGGGTGCTGCCCCTGCCCGCCCACCTGCTCCGTGCGCTCGGCTGGAGCAGCCTGGGCCTCCCGGGCTGGCAGGGACACCAGCAGGAGGAGGAGGGTGAGGACCGTGGCCCCCACGCTCGCACCATGATGCTGCTGCTGCTGCTGCCGAGACACAGCACAGCACGTCACCGTGGGGCTGTGACCTCATAGTCACATTGGAATCACCACATCTGCACACGACTGCATGGCCTTGTTCTACACGAGCATGGGAGGAACAGGAGTGGAGAAGGGGGCACCTATTTGGGAGGCAGCGCTGCCTGTGGGAGTGCACAGGCTCTCACTTCTTGCTTCCCAGAAATCAATCAATCAATCAACCAATCAGTACCAAAAGCTCCATATTAAGACTAAATTAGGAAAAAAAAAAAAAAAGCCAACTCCAAGGGTCTTTCCTTGTAACTGTTTTTGTCAGGCAGCTCTCTAGGAAGCAACGAGCTTTACCTGCTAGTTTTACCACAGCTTCAATGCTTTTAAAGCCACCACTTCTTACCTCTGCTGCTCCCACACAGCCTCACAGCCCAGCAAAATCATAGTGCAGGCAGAAACCTTCACCATACAAAGAGGGAGAGTCAGGAATACGTTACTCTCAAAAAACAGACACTGTCAACCACGCTTGTTCTTGCTTACCAAATTCAGACAGTGTTAGAAAACAACAACAAGGAAGCGAGATTCTTATTTCATGGACCCCATTATATGGACCATTCAACATCAAGTCCAACCAGAGTCTGAACCTCTGAATAAGAAATATCATCTTAAAATTTCTAGGAAAATGAAGGGCTTTGAAGTGGCAACACCATAAAATGTTCATAAAAGCACCACCATGCAAGTCCACATCCCTGACTTGTATCGCAGATACAGCATCCCAGATACAGCATCCTAGAAACAGCATCCCAGATACAGCATCCCAGATACAGCATCCTAGATACAGCATCCTAGATACACTACTAGATACAATAAGTTTTGTTTGGGGTTTTTCGAATGGCTCTGTTGACACATCATACAAAAACTGATTGCTGCAGTGCTAATGAATGAACAGGAGGATGAGCAACAGACTGCAGAAACTGCTTGGGTTTTGGTTTATTGAAAAATTCTTATTGAACTCAAAAAGCAATACGATCTTGCAGTGGTCTTCTAATACCTAGTGACAGCTTTTTAATGTACCGGTTTGGAACTTTGAGATGATATTGGATATGAAGGGCTGTTCCATTGTGGAATATTGCAGGAGTAAACTGTTGCATTTCAGCATGCCTGGCAGATCTGCAGCTTGATAAAGCCCTCAGGCTGTTTGGTTTAATCAGACTTTTGTAGACCCCACCTTCACTGGTCAAAGCACCGGCTGCCAATGTGTTTTCTGGTGTTGTCACTTCTTTCTGACCAAAGACGGCAGAGGCAGCAGCTCTACTGGTGGTGTCTGTTTTATTGAAACATGGGGATCTACAGGAACTTTAACCCGAAAGCTCAGGAAGCTGTGGTCCGTGGTCTGTCTTTGTAATGTTTGTAGATTCTTCTGCAACGTTTGTGAGTGTGAACTGCTGTGCAGGTAGAAGGAAGAAAGATGTGTGAGCTAAAGCAGCAGGAAGGCTGCAGCCGTGTAAGCCGGGGGTGCAAGCGGCACGAAACGGGCTGCAGCGGCGGAGCCCTCGGTCCCGGGCCGTCCCGGGCAGGCGCAGCCCGAGCGCTCCCGGCCCCGCTGCCGCTGCCCCGCCGGGGCCGGGGCCGCGCTGCGGGCGGACAGCGCCGCTCTGCGGCCGCCGGCGGCTCCGGGCCGGGAGGGGGGGCGGGGCCCGGTGGCGGGCGCGGACGGGATTGGCTCCTGCGCCGGATGGGCGGGGCCACGCTGCAGAAGCGCGCGGGCCGAGGAGCGCGTGCAAGCGGTGCAGCGGCGGGGCCGGCGGTGAGCGAGGGGCGGGCGGACACCGGGGAGACCGGCCGGGGCCGCCCCGGTCCCGGCTGAGGGGGGAGGCTGGAGGGGGAGGGACGGGCTGGTTTGGGCAGGAGGAAGGCGAGGGGCAGGCAGCCGCAACAGCGCGGCCCCGGGCCGGGCCGAGCAAGGGGCGAGGGGGAAACACGCGGGCGGCTGTGAGGGAAGGGAGCCCCGGGCTGAGCGCTGCGCGGGGCTCGGGCGGGGCCGTGGAGCGGAGCGGGGAGCCCGTGGTGCCACAGGGCAGAGGGAGGAAGGCGAGCGGGAGGGGGCAGCGCTGGGTCGGGAGAGGCCGGGAACGGGGGGAGCGGCGGAGGAGCCTGAGGGCGGGACGGCGCGGAAGGAGCTTGGGCAGGAAAGGCTGAGGGACCTCGGGGGGAGTGACATCGGGGAGGCTTTGGTGGGAAAGGCTGAGGGAGCTCAGGGAGGAGATGGCGTCGGGGAGGCTGCAGGGGGCAATGCTGAGGTAGCTCAGGACGGGATGGCACTCAGGTCTGGTTTCAAAGGGAAATGCTGAGGTACCTTGAGGAATGGACACTGGGCTGGGAACTATGAACACATCAGATGGTTAACCGAGTGTTCATGACAGAAATTTGTGCAGTGAAGTATTCCAGCAGAGAGCGGGAGAAGAGCCAAACATAGATCAGGCCTCCTAGGACGCCTGCAGGTTTGGGGACAGGGATGACGAGGTTGTTAATTCGGTCCAACTGTTTCTTTCTCTGTCCCTCTCTTGCAGCACCTGACTGAATGGAGGAGCAAGTGGACGGGAAGTTCCTGCACCACACACAGATCACATTTATTGCTCTCGCCCTCAGAGACCCGGAGATCCAAACCGTTTGCATTGTGCATGAGGACCGTGGGTGTTTGTACTGAGCTGTGACATCTCTAACCTGTGACACTGGGGTCCCGCAAGTACCAAGGAGCAGGTGAGGACCGTGGGCATTTGTACTGAGCTGTGACATCTCTATCCCGTGACACTGGGGTCCAGCAAGTACCACCGGTGGTGGAACCGCAGGTCAGGAGAGCTCAAGGAGGGAGAAAGGTGACTGTGGCCGTATGGGTTTTTCTAACTCACACACCAATGAAAACAGTTTGGATAATAAAAGAAATGTATGCAAAACCAATAAAGGCAGAGAATGTATGCTATGTATGGGGTAGACCTGAAGGTATATTTCTTCCTACAAGGAAGGAGAATTTGCAGTGGTAATTAACTGAAGATGTGAATTTCCAGATTGCATTGGCAACATACACAGGGAACATATCAGTTTATTACTGTCAACATAAACTGTGGGCTGAAATTGGTAATTTACCGTTGTACGGCAAATGCTGCTGTCAGCAACGACACCCGCGCCATCCACAGAGGGTGTTAATCCAGGAGGGATTACTGCCAATGAAGTATGGCCAGCGGATGTAACGCATTGTTCTGAATTGGGTAAATACGTACGTGTTTCTGTAGACGCTCATTCCAGATTTCTCGCTGCTGCTGCACGCGCTGGTGAAAGAGCATGAGACGTCTGTAACATTGGTTGGCATGTTTTGCTGTTTGAGGAGTTCCACGATCTGTAAAACCAGAGGAAAGCGGAACGCACGCTTGGTTAGGGGAGTGATCCCCCAGTGTGCTGTAATAAAAGTGCCTGCTTTTTAACACTTTCAAAAGAGTGTTTAAGAGGCTGTTTGCTGACTTTTCGGTATCATTTCTGGCGATGAAGATGGATAATCTGCCTGACCAGCAATTTGATAAAGGTACCTTTAGTGATTTTGCTGTTTGTGCCTTAGCAATTTTATAATTGTTTGTGTCTTTAGTGGTTTGTTGTTGTTGTTACTTGTGTCTTGGGGGATTTTATAGTCCAGTACTTGGGGTTCACCAATTGTCTGTTATTGTGATTGTGAAGTAGGTAGTGGACAATCGGCAGGAGGATTCGGGATAAATCCCCCCCGGGCTGTGTTTTCTGACATTGGAAAAGGATCGTTTGCTGTTCAACAGGGCGTCAACCAGGGAGAATCTGATTGAATATTGTAATTAATGGTGGCCACTGTAAATAATATTAATATGCTGCACAGGTCTAGGTGGGTATACTTTGAGATCTGTAGTATAGTAATGTGCTACATGTAATATATAGTAAGATAGATATTTTAAATCATAAGTTGCCTATTACATAAGGCATATTACACAATACGTAATGTTACATATGCATTGTCTTTATCCCCTTCAGATCCATTTGTTTTGAAAAAGGATAATCAGGGAAAGAAATGCAAACCAGTAAAAGGTTTGTTGAAGAACAGCTATTGGTGTAGAATACACAGAGAACATGAGATCAAAATTGTCCCTCGGTCAGTCCAGGGTGGGATCCTGATATCCTTATATGGGGGGACAGGCTGCATTGGTATCGCCAGTGCATTTTATACGGGATTAGACACGCTGCACCTAAAGCTGTAAATACACCAAAACCTTCTGAGATTAAACAGGATCGTGAGGAGTCTCCCACGGAGTTTTTACACCGTCTTAAACTGACAGCTCAGTAATATATTAATATAGATCCTGACTTGGAGAACAGAGAAATAGAATTCTTAGTTGACTGGGAGCTCATTATTCTGTGTTAAACACTATGCAGGGAATATTAAGTAGCGATTCTGTAACAGTTATGGGTGCCACAAAAATTGCAAAACACGACCCTTTAACCTGCTGCTTAGAATGTTTGTATGTGGAGTCTGTACTTATTGATTGTGTACCATGTGTCTTCTCTTGTGCACAACGAATGGTTGAAAAAAGCTTTAATGGTGCAATGGCTGTGCAGTTACACGCTGCTATGGCTGCAATTGTTAAACAAAGAAGAGGAGGTGTGGCAGGGTTGTGACATCAGGCCCGTGAGAAACTGCAGGAGTCACAGTGAGAACAAGCGCTGATGGAACAACAAGCAGGAAAGACTGTGTGGGACATGAACCATCAGGGACAGAGGGACTGATACGGGATTGGTACATCAGGGACAGAGGGATTGATATGGGATTGGTACATGAAGGACAGAGGGATTGATACGGGATTGGTACATGAAGGACAGAGGGATTGATACGGGATTGGTACATCAGGGACAGAGGGATTGATACGGGATCGGTACATCAGGGACAGAGGTCCACGATGTTTCAAATGCAAACCTGAGTTTGTATTAAATGTCTCTCTGCATCTTAAAGACCACAGAGACCCATAGAGACCCATAGAGACCCATAGAGACCATAGAGACCATAGAGACCATAGAGGATGAATCACCATGGGCACAACACCAGGAACCCGCCTGTTTGTGTCCAGGATATCCACTCCAGCAGACACGTTTTAATTGGTACTTGCATTATGGATTAGGTGCAACAAAAATCCATACTTTCTTTTATCCTTTACTGTACAGGAGGGGGTTGAACTTTTCTATAGCAGATTCGATCACTTGTTGTAAAGGAATGAAATAAATAACTTAGGCTTTTTCTATGGATAAACAACGTTTAATCCAATTCCTTAATTGTATTCCTTAAACACGTGTTCATTAGAGCATAAGCAAATCAGCGCTGGGTACGCGGGGGATTCGCTCCGCCCAACACGCACACCTTTAAACAACAAGAGGTGTGCTTGAATACAGTAAGGTGTTACATATTCATCATGACCCCAGGAACGCCCGTACATATCCATAACCTTTCCTGCTTCTCATTAAAATGAGTCTCAGAGAACCATTTCCATAGTCTCCTCCTTGACCTGCCCCTGTTGCGCCTGCGCAGTGTCACTTGGTGGCTTTGAGGAGGGGTCTCTATGGTCTCTATGGGACTCTATGGTCGCTGTGGTCTTTATGGGTCTCTATGGGACTCTATGGTTTCTGTAGTCTCTATGGGTCTCTGTGGGTCTCTGTGGTCTCTGTGTGTCTCTATGGGTCTCTATGAGACTCTATGGTCTCTGTGGTCTTTATGGGTCTCTATGGGTCTCTACGGATCTCTGTGGTCTCTATGGTCTCTGCGGTCTCTATGGGATTGTATGGTCTCTGTGGTCTTTATGGGTCTCTATGGGTCTTTATGAGTCTCTGTAGTGTCTATGGGTCTCTACGGATCCCTATGGTCTCTGTGGACTCTATGGGTCACTATGGGCTCTATGGTCTCTGTGGTCTCTATGGTCTCTATGGGTCACTATGGTCTCTATGGGTCTCTATGGTCTCTATGGGTCTCCCAAGCTGCCAAGTCGACCGAAACCAGACTGGCCCCCGTTTTGCTGTAACTCTTGGCTGTCTTGTCTCCTCAAGGTTACAGCTGGTGCTATAAAACTTCTGATCTCGGCACTCGATGAGGTTCTGGTTTTTATTAACACAACTGGTTACATACAGCTCTAAACTAGATACTCGTGGCTTCAAGTGTTAGTTTGTTAGTAGGCCCTTATTATGTGGTTGGTTAACCCTGAAAATGTGAGCTCCTTCTATCAATATAACCTCATAAACAAGTTTCAGAACTTTTTACATAGAACTTACCCACCTTTTCCTTTTTGCAGGTTCAGAGGCCGAGCCTCATTTGGTTTCACCCTGTTTTGTGTCCCAGTCCCTCCCTGCTCCCTCCTCTTTCCTGCTGTGCCCTTCTTCCTCTTCATCTCTTCTCCCTCTGGCGCTCTGCTGCTTCCTCACCTATTCCCCCACCCTTCTGAATCTCTGTGCAGGGTTTCTTGTATCTCCCTCTCGGTCTCCACCCCTCTGTGTTCTCACCATCCCTGGTTTCTCTTTGTCGTCATTCTTGTCTGTTGCTCTGTCCCGCTCCGTGCCCCATCATTTCTCACTGTATCCCTCTGTCCTGCTCCCTGCGCCTATTCCTGCCCTTCTTCTTTTTTACTCCCTCTCCCTCTTGCTGCCCACCCCAGGATTTTTTCCCAATCTCTATCCTGCCCCAATCCTTATTGTTCTTTCTCTCTCCTGCTCCCTTTCTGTCTTTCTGCCTGTCTGCCCTTTCCCTGCTGCTTCTTTCTCCATCTCTGTCCAGATTACTGCCCCTTTTCCTTCTTGATGTCTTTCTGTCCTGTTTGTCTTTCTGTCTTCCTTGCCTGTTCCCAGCCCCATCCCCTCTCGCTGTATCTTCCCTGTCCAGCTGGCTCTGCCTTTTCTTTGTCTTCTCTTCCTCTTTGCTGCTCCTCAGCCCTCTTTTCCTCTTCCTCCAGCTCATTGCTGCATGTTTTCCCTTTCCAGTCTCTTCATTTGGATCTGAACTTTGCTTTGTTTCTCAGTCCCTTTGTTCTGTTCCCTTCCTGTTGCCTCTCAGTGGGCAGTGACGACCTGGTTCAGAGACAGCACGGCGACCACCCCCCAGGTCGCTCGATCCATCAGCACAGACACCAATGTGGTGGACATCAAATGACGTTTATTAACAACTAACACAGCGTTATATACCTTAGGTTTACAACGTCACGTCCGTGTACTTGCCTCACATACTCCTACGTACCTAGGGAGAGGCTACTATCTTTCTGTACAGTGTGAGATGTTCCAGCCGCCAGACCCTAAATACATACAGGTATGCGTCACAACTCCCCCTGGACACCGTTTGTGTCACAAACGCCACTGGACAGCGTGTGTGTCACAAACCCCATTGGACAGCGTGTGTCAAAACCCCCCGTGGAAACTGTGTGTGTCACAAACACCCCTGGACAATATGTGTGTGAAAAACCCCATTGGAGAGTGTGTGTGTCACAAATCCCATTGGACAGGGTGTCTGTCACAAACCCCATTGGACAGCGTGTGTGTCACAAAACCCATTGGACAGTGTGTGTGTCACAAACCCTGTTGGAAAGCGAGTGTGTCACAAACCCCATTGGACAGTGCATGTGTCACAAACCCCCCTGGACACCGTTTCTGTCACAAACGCTCCTGGACAGGGTGTGTGTCATAAACCCGAATGGACAGCCTGTGTGTCACAAACCCCATTGGACAGTGTGTCTGTCACAAAACCCATTGGACAGCGTGTGTGTCACAAACCCCATTGGACAGTGTGTGTGTCACAAACACCCCTGGACCCCGCTTGTGTCACAAACGCTCCTAGACAGGGTGTGTGTCACAAACACCATTAGACAGCCTGTGTGTCACAACCCCCATTTGACAGCGTCTGTGTCACAAACCCCATTGGAAAGCGTGTGTGTCACAGACCCCGTTGGACAGCGCGTTTGTCACAAACCCCAGTGGACAACGTGTGTGTCACAAACCCCGTTGCACAGTGTGTGTGTCGTGTCACAGACCGCATTGGAGAGTGTGTGTGTCACAAACACCCCTGGAAAACATTTGTGTCACAAACGCCCCTGGACAGGGTGTGTGTCACAAACCCCATTGGACAGCGTGTGTGTAACAAACCTTGTTGGACTGTGCGTGTGTCACAAAACCCATTGGACAACGAATGTGTCACAAACCCCATTGGACAGCGTGTGTCACAAACCCCATTGGAAAGCGTTTGTGTTAAAAACTCCATTGGATAGAGTATGTGTCACAAACCCCATTGTAGAGCGTGTGTGACAATACCCATTGAATACTGTGTGTGTCAGAAACCCCATTGGACAGCGTGCGTGTCACAAACCCGCCTGGACACCGCTTGTGTCACAAACGCTCCTGGACCGGGTGTGTGTCACAAACCCCATTAGATACCCTGTGTGTCACATACTCCATTTGACAGCGTGTGTGTCACAAACCCCATTGGAAAGCTTATGTGTCACAAACCCCATTGGATAGCGTGTGTGTACCAAACCCCATTGGACAGTGTGTGTGTCACAAAACCCCCTGAACACCGTTTGTGTCACAAGCGCCCCTGGACAAGGTGTGTGTCAGAAACCCCATTGGACAGCCTCTGTGTCACAAAACCTATTCGACAGCGTGTGTGTCACATACCCCATTAGACAGCGTGTGTGTCACAAACATCATTGGACAGTCTGTCTGTCACAATCCCCATTGAATACCGTGTGTGTCAGAAACCCCATTGGACAGCGTGTGTCTCACAGATCACGTTGGACAGCGCGTTTGTCACAAACCCCATTGGACAGCGTGTGTGCCATAAACCCCATTGGACAGCGTGTGTGTCGTGTCACAGACCGCATTGGACAGTGTGTTTGTCACAAACACCCCTGGACACCGCTTGCGTCACAAATGCCCCTGGACAGGGTGTGTGTCACAAACCCCGCTGTACAGCACGTGTGTCACAAACCCCATTGGACAACGAATGTGTCACAAACCCCATTGTAGCGCGTGTGTCATAATCCCCATTGAATACTGTGTGTGTGACAAACCCCATGGGACAGCATGCGTGTCACAAACCCGCCTGGACACCGCTTGTGTCACAAACGCTCCTGGACCGGGTGTGTGTCACAAACCCCATTAGATACCCTGTGTGTCACATACCCCATTTGACAGCGTGTGTGTCACAAACCCCATTGGAAAGCTTGTGTGTCACAAACCCCATTGGATAGCGTGTGTGTACCAAACCCCATTAGACAGTGTGTGTGTCACAAAACCCCCTGAACACTGTTTGTGTCACAAGCGCCCCTGGACAAGGTGTGTGTCAGAAACCCCATTGGACAGCCTCTGTGTCACAAAACCTATTCGACAGCGTGTGTGTCACATACCCCCATTAGACAGCATGTGTGTCACAAACACCATTGGACAGTCTGTCTGTCACAATCCCCATTGAATACTGTGTGTGTCAGAAACCCCATTGGACAGCGTGTGTCTCACAGACCCCGTTGGACAGCTCGTTTGTCACAAACCCCATTGGACAGCGTGTGTGTCATAAACCCCATTGGACAGCGTGTGTGTCGTGTCACAGACCGCATTGGACAGTGTGTTTGTCACAAACACCCCTGGAAACCATTTGTGTCACAAACGCCCCTGGACAGGGTGTGTGTCACAAACCCCGCTGTACAGCACGTGTGTCACAAACCCCATTGGACAACGAATGTGTCACAAACCCCATTGTAGCGCGTGTGTCATAATCCCCATTGAATACTGTGTGTTTCACAAACCCCATGGGACAGCATGCGTGTCACAAACCCGCCTGGACACCGTTTGTGTCAAAACGTCCCTGGACAGGGTGTGTGTCAAAAACGCCATTGGACAGTGTGTGTGTAACAAATCCCATTGGACAGTGTGTGCCACAAACCCCGTTGGACAGCGCGCGTGTCAAAAACCCCGTTGGACAGCGTGTATGTCACAAACACCCCTTGACACTGCTTGCGTCACAAACGCCCCTGGACAGGGTGTGTGTCACAAACCCCGCCGTACAGCGCGTGTGTCGCAAACCCCATTGGACAACGAATGAGTCACAAATTCCATTGTAGAGCGTGTTTCACAATCCCCATTGAATACTGTGTGTGTCACAAACCCCATTTAACAGCGTGCGTGTCACAAACCCGCCTGGACACCGTTTGTGTGACAAACGCCCCTGGACAGAGTTTGTGTCACAAACCCCATTGGACAACGTGTGTGTCACAAACCCCGTTGGGCAGCGCGTGTGTCACAAACCCCATTGGACAGCGTGTGTATCATAAATACCCCCGGAAACTGTTTGTGTCACAAACGCCCCTGGACAGGGTGTGTGTCACAAAGCCCGCTGTACAGCGCGTGTGTCACAAAGCCCATTAGACAACGAATGTGTCACAAACCCCATTGTAGAGCGTGTGTCATAATCCCCATTGAATACTGTGTGTGTCACAAACCCCATTGGACAGCGTGCGTGTCGCAAACCCGCCTGGACACCGTTCGTGTCACAAGCGCCCCTGGACAGGGTGTGTGTCACAAATCCCATTGGACAGTGTGTCGCGGTTGAGACGGACAAGCGACATGGACCAGGTTCTTTCAAGATGAAAGTAATAGATGCCATTTATTGCTACAAGTGCATTTTTATACAATTCTGCCAGTTCATGTGTCTTTTCACTATTGGTTACAAGTTACAACACCAACATCTCATTGGTTAAACTTGCTATCATCCATGTTATTCTTCTATCCCCTTCTCTCTCACGGGTACATCTCTCCTCTCTCCG
The DNA here is from genome assembly GCF_963082525.1 of Nesoenas mayeri. NCBI lineage: Eukaryota > Metazoa > Chordata > Aves > Columbiformes > Columbidae > Nesoenas > Nesoenas mayeri. The sequence goes on from NC_137571.1 coordinate 1,350,597, forward strand.
GATACTCCTTTACTCCCATCCTCCTCAAGGGTAAATCTTAATATCTCAAGGCTGATCTCTACTCTCATATTTTCTGTCAAGGATTCCACAGACCCGCTGCAGTTTCCCACAATTCCCCCTTTTTTATTTGTGCTAAAAATGCTGCCTTCATTGTCCGCTGCAGGGCCCTTTGCAGCAGAGAAACCATGCATGGCAACATTAGTAACACAACCACAACAATCATCAAAATGATCAGTCCTGTTTTCACTACTGATAACAAGCATCCTAAAAACTCTCAACCACTAAGCAATTTATTTAACAAATCCCATCAAAATCTTCACACCCATGTCCTTAAGCTAATAACAAAAATCTATCGTGGCTCTATTCTGCCGTGTGGCGTGTCTTACAGAATCTATATCTAACAAAAGTCCACTTAAAGCCTTTTAAGTTCTGTTAGTTTGCTTAACTAGCCAGCATCCTAATTTTCTAAAATATTTAAAGCTTTTAGCTGTGCCAACACCAGATACAAGAGATCCTAAAACCCTTAACCTTGATCCCCAAAAATCTACATTATCATCACATTTTGACTCTTATACACGCAAAAGCTGTTTTTCTCATCTTACTCTTCTGTGATCTATTATCATAGATACATTGGGCATTAAGAGAGTTAATAGTCCCAAAATACACAGTCCTCCAACAGAATTAGAGGGAATTCTTGGTCAGGCTCTATCTCCACAGATCAAGAATACACCATACAGGAGGTTTTGGGGTCGCTGTTCCACATTATCAATGACAACTCTTGGATTCTTCTGCGAGGCATTACACCATCGAGTTTCATTTCTATAGTCACCAATGGTGGCATTAACATTTTGCAGTCTTATCCATTCATGCTTTAGCATATTGTCCTGGCACTTTTCACAAACCAGCTGGATACAAGCGTTCATGGGCACAGATCCCAGCAATTCCAGTTCCTGTGGTTCAATGTCTATTTCCGGGAGACAGTTAATCCAAAGTGCCATGTTAGTATTATTACAGTTTGTTGCAATGCCTCTGCATTGACCACTATTTTGAAACAATTGTGTGATGCTGCTGTAGTCATCAAGGAGGATGCCAACCAAGCATGTGTGGAATGGGTTTTCCAGAGATGCCATAGCCAGGCATATGGAGTCCTGGTCAGTCATGTTGGCTAAAGTACTCCACATGTTAGTCTTTGTCTGTGCGGGCATCCAAAACACAGCAGCTGCAACAATCGTTGTCAGGACGATAACACAGGTTTCACATTTCGCGCCAGCAACCATTGCGGCCCTTGATCTGTAAAGACACAAGCAGAACCTCTCCCCCAGGTTATCAATTGATGTGGCCTTTTCCATTGACTAGTGATTTGACCATAGCTAATGTAGGTTCCTTCTGATTTAGCATGATTTTGGGTCATACTTGCAAAGTATTTAATCACATAAAATGCTTTTGACAATTGGTTTTGTGGTACTTTCCCTACTTCTCCCCCCTTTTTGTTTTAAAAAAGAACAAAACCAAAACAAAAAAAACACAGTTCAGAAGCAGATATGTGCATTGAACCTTGATTATGTACTCAGAATCACAAATCAAATTTAGAGGTTCCTCCCTAAAAATCTCTAAGTAATTTAAAGCTGTGCCAAGTTCTGCTAATTGGGTTGAACCTTCAAAAATTTTTTCAGAATGATGCCAATTGTTATTTTCACACTAAACCACTACAGCTTTATGAGACTTCCCAAAACCATCGACAAAAACTTTGCAAGTATGTAGGATCAGACCAAATACAAGTATGGCCTATGGCCTGATGTTGAAGACTTGCAGGTTCTGCAGTAATTTACATTTTACATTTATGCATGCCAAAAGCTGTGGTGTTAAGAAAACCAGCTAGTGCAATTTATAGAGACATAGATTACAAATAAAAAAAATCAAAATTAAATTTCACAAATGGTACATATATGACAAAAGGATCATGGCCTATTGAAACTTAAATTAATTCCCTGCTTTTCTGGATCAGAGTAACAAGTGGTATATCAGTCTGCTAGCAATCTCATCATACTGTCCCACAATAGCCACAGGTTGTTTCTATGTTGTAGCCATAAATAGACAAATCTGCAAGTCCAATCGAACGCAGTCAGCCTGTAAAGTTGTCATAAATTTATTCCTTAAAGCTTCCAACTCCATTTTGGCTGTCATATTTATTGGATATTGTTTTCCCTTACCGGATCAAGTCCTGTTTCAGATCTATCAGTGTAGTATTTGCTTTATCAAAACATTGGCTGTTAATACTAGTGGAAATACAGCATTTTAAATTTCCTTGGAGATTTCTCACTTGCAGCAAGCAGATCTGCAGCATCCCAGCAGCTTCTTGTAGGCTATGCAACTAAACAGAAGTCTCAGAAAACGTTATTTGAGCTTACAATTTACTTAACAAATCTTAACCTAAGAGAGGTATAGGAGTTTCTAACAACTATAAGAATTCATGTATTTAAACTTTGTTCCAAATTTGGCATTCCATTGGTCTCAAAAAACGGCCTTTCTTTTGTTCTCTCTCATGACCTCAAAAACTAGCATGGTGAATTTACTAAGAAGTCACTTACAACTAATTACCACAGAATAAGTCTATTAACAAATTTTTGGTTTAATTTTCCAGTTTCATTAGAACTATGGATCCACTGGTGATGCCTTTAAATTTTACCCTCAGACTCCTTCATGCAGTATTACAGCTCTCTAGCAGTAACATTGCTTGGGGGAGGGGCGCGGCGGGGAATAAAACTTCCCTCTTGCCCCCATCTGAGATGGCAAGACGTCCAGCCCAGTATGAAAACACATCAGTTTGAACTCCACATCAAACCAACTTGGCTCCACTCCACACTCAAATCAGTACCAGTCTGACCCAGAGAAGCACTGAACACTGTGATTCCCCAAAGCTGACCAGTGTGAAAAGACTGACTTCAGCAAGGAGGTAAAATTATGAGCTCTTTTTCCCAAATGTGCCAAAAACTAGGAAACAAGACAGAAGCAAAAATAAACAACACCAACAACCCCTGATTCAAAGCCAAAAAACAACACAGTGCCACAACAAAAATGGATGACAATACTTCCGGGGAAAAAAAGCACAGAGCGGGGGGAGTAAAGCCCCCCTTTCTCCGCTTAGCAGCGGGAAAACAGGTTTCTCCATTTTTTTTCGTTCTCTTCTTCCTGCAGTTCAGATATAGTCAAGGTCATGCAGCTGGTACAAGGTGGGAGGCTCTGGTAAACTCCTCAGTTACGATGAGATGCACATAGGCCTGGAATATTTTGCTGTTTTGTTTTCCATTTCGTTCCAACCATAATACACTTTATATGCAATTTCAAGTAGCTCAGCAATAGTTACATGCCTTAGCTCCATTTACCTGTTACAATTTAGAGATGTCAAAAACCAGTATAAACCAGTATAATAAACATAAATCCATTATTCTATTTTCCTAAATCTAAATCAGTTAATATTCTAGCAACTTTTAAATACAACCTCTTCCAAATTCACAGCTATCATAGCATTTTAACAATTTAAATGCTTTTCTAACAATATAAGCAATTACTCTAATGTGTAAGGATGCATCCTAAGGGGGAGCAAGGTGGAATTTTTGCAGTGGAACAGGTTCCCATTTTGTAATTATCTCCCCAAACAAGATTCTTTTGGTACCAAATATGAATATGCAAACTAAAATACTGAGCTCAGATATGAAAACCATATACCAAGTTCAAATATGCAGATGGATCACAGTTACACCAATTTAAGACAATATCTCAATTTTTGCATTGCACCTTTGGGCCGCTCACTGCTCAGCCAGGTGGAGGTACCTCTGGGTCTCCCTGACAAAAAAGGTCAGTTGCGCCCTGAAACCCATCCGCATCCACCGACCCGGACTGAGCAAGGCCTTCTTTTGTTTTGTTTTGTTTTGTTTTTTCTTTTGTTTTAATGTCTCATCTGGTGCGCTACAACCGTCATTCCAAAACCAGGATTCTTTACATGATGTGCATACGGAAAAAACAAATCCAGCACACCGAGATGAGACACAGCCTGTCACAGAGTTGCGCAAGTCTGAATGCTGGAATAAAGCTAGCATGCTAGAGAAGAAAAAAAAAAAAATAACAGCTACTACACACAAAATTTACCATCACATTCACGTAGTAAAGAACTAAATTACTCATGATCTTCTGTATTATCACAAAACGCACATTTTGAGTTAATGAATTCTCATGATTTAACAGACTGTGAAGTTATCGTACCATATAACAAAGACCTACCAAAATTACAACATGCGTAAACCGATACCCACGAAGAAAACAGATTAATGAGGAAAGCATCTTGCAGACCTTAGCAAGTTTACTGTGACCTGTGTGTTATCAGTTAACTCTCTCTCAGCTTGTTGACATTCAAACCGGTCCAGCTGTAAAACTATCTGTAATGATTTAATGATCTCTTGTAGAGATTTATTTTGTCCTGCTCTTCTCACCTTAAAAGCAACATTAATTGCAACAAAATTCTATTCTCCAGACACTTTTACCAATCATTTAACGTAAACAGCAGCGAACACTGATTTCAATATTTAACAAGATCTTCCTTCCTTATAATTCTAAGTGCTTTCCTAAGTTTTAAAACACCTCCCAATACTGATTTTTAGGAACACAACTGAAAACAATTATTCCTGACCCCATCTTGCAAGTAAAAACCTTGAGAAGGGGGAGGGAGGGAGGGGTGCTGCTTGCAGCATGACTGGGAAAAGTAGGGAGAGAGTTTTGCGGCACACTTAACTCACATTCCTGACAAGCTGCTTGATTTTTCAGAGAGGCAATACACAGAAATGCATAATATGTACTGTAAAACTCGCAGATAGTAAACATGAGCATTCTCTACTGCTAATTTCAACACCAATGCTTCCTTAGCTTGTAAGTTTTCAACCTGCTTACTGATAGCCTCTTGAAGATGGTCAATAAATTGCATGTAATTATCACTGGGACCCCGATTAACAGTTGCAAATGATTTGGCCACACTGCTGGTCCCAGGCACCCCCATCACAGCTTGATATGTGAGGTCTGTTGACTGCTTCAGGATTTCAGAAAGTTATCGTGCCTGTATAGCGTCTCTTCCAGAAACGCACAGGGTCCCGTGGTTTAACTGTAATCGAAACTGGGGGTAAATCCCAGCTTTTTGGTAAGTTCGGTTTACGCTCTGAAACTCTACCCTCACCCTCAGGAATTCAGTGTGGGAGGGAGGCGGGGGCAGGTTGGAGGGCCCCAAATCTGTAGGAATTACGTTATTTGGCTCGGTCTGGCTCACCACGGGGGGGTCCTCCCCACCTAAATCTCCAGGCAAGGGGGGACAGGAAAAAAAAAAAAAAAATGTCCATTTTCTTCTTCCGTGACTGATAGCGGCGGGGCAGAGGGTTGAACTGTGATCAATGGCGGTGATGCAGACGGTGGAACCGCGGTTGCTGATGATAGAGGAGAGGTTTGAGCCGTAATTGATGACAGCGGAGCGGTTGGCCGAACGCACCGCTCTGACTGGTGCTCCGACTGGTTCTCTGAGGGCCCCTCCTGAGACCATAACGCTGTTTTTTCATGTGAGTCTTTCATAACTTTTAACCGATCTCGGGGCCACACATATGTATACGACTCTTTCGTAGTTTTTTTCTGATCTCGGGGCCACATATACGTGCGCTCCTCCTTTATTCCTTTTAACTTTCCAAGAAAGTACCGCGGATCCTTGTCTGTGTCAGATAATATGGATTTGGGCGGTATTGATGAATCTTTAGTAACAGGAGGTGTCGGAGTAGTACTTAATCTTGCTTTTTCCTCCGAATCTGGCCCAGAAGAGCCAAGAAGACCATCCCCCTCAGCCGCCTCTGCCTGTTGCTATTTTAACTCTTTCAAAGTATCTAATAATAAGCACCACGTCGTTAACAGTTCAGTTGCTTCCTTGGACCCTTGGGTAGCACTATCAAACAATTTATCTCCCAAGTCCATCCATTGTGACACACTAAATGCTGTCACAGGATTAACCTCTAAACCTTGTGCTTTGCCCCATAGTAACATTTTTCTTAAAGTCAGTTCCGGAAGGCTAACACCCTGCTTCTTCAGAAGCAGCTTCCATGTAGATAATATAGAACCCTCTTCTTTAGATAAGTTTCCCCCCATGTTCCCGGTAGCTCACCTCCTCCTTCGCGAGGTGTCTTTTCAATCGATCCGGATCTTCGGCAGCTCTCCTGGGCTGTTCTTATCAGCTGTACCGGGCTCCGTCTCCACAGCTCTTCGGCTGTTCACAGCTTTCCACTGTCACCTTGTTAGGCGAGATCCTCTTCAGGTAGGATCACGTCGGGGTCACTACATGTCGCGGTTGAGACGGACAAGCGACATGGACCAGGTTCTTTCAAGATGAAAGTAATAGATGCCATTTATTGCTACAAGTGCATTTTTATACAATTCTGCCAGTTCATGTGTCTTTTCACTATTGGTTACAAGTTACAGCACTAACATCTCATTGGTTAAACTTGCTATCATCCATGTTATTCTTCTATCCCCTTCTCTCTCACGCATACCTCTCTCCTCTCTCCGGATACTCCTTTACTCCCATCCTCCTCAAGGGTAAATCTTAATATCTCAAGGCTGATCTCTACTCTCATATTTTCTGTCAAGGATTCCACAGACCCGCTGCAGTTTCCCACAACAGTGTGTGTCACAAACCCCGTTGGACAGCGCGAGTGCCAAATCCCCATTGGACAGCGTGTGTGTCACAAACACCCCTGGACACCGCTTGCGTCACAAATGCCCCTGGACAGGGTGTGTGTCACAAACCCTGCTGGACAGCGTGTGTGTCACATACCCCATTGGACAGCGTGTGTCACAAATCCCATTGGACAGCGTTTGTGTTACAAACTCCATTGGACAGAGTGTGTATCACAAACCCCATTGTAGAGCGTGTGTCACAATCCTCATTGAATACTGTGTGTGTCAGAAACCCCATTGGAGAGCGTGCGTGTCACAAACCCGCCTGGACACCGCTTGTGTCACAAACGCTCCTGGACCGGGTGTGTGTCACAAACCCCATTAGATACCCTGTGTGTCACATACTCCATTTGACAGCGTGTGTGTCACAAACCCCATTGGAAAGCGTGTGTGTCACAAACCCCATTGGATAGCGTGTGTGCACCAAACCCCATTGGACAGTGTGTGTGTCACAAAACCCCCTGAACACCGTTTGTGTCACAAGCGCCCCTGGACAAGGTGTGTGTCAGAAACCCCATTGGACAGCCTCTGTGTCACAAAACCTATTCGACAGCGTGTGTGTCACATACCCCATTCGACAGCGTGTGTGTCACATACCCCATTAGACAGCGTGTGTGTCACAAACACCATTGGACAGTCTGTCTGTCACAATCCCCATTGAATACCGTGTGCGTTAGAAACCCCATTGGACAGCGTGTGTCTCACAGACCCCGTTGGTCAGCGCGTTTGTCACAAACACCATTGGACAGCGTGTGTGTCGTGTCACAGACCGCATTGGACAGTGTGTTTGTCACAAACACCCCTGGAAACAATTTGTGTCACAAATGCCCCTGGACAGGGTGTGTGTCACAAAACCCGCTGTACAGCGCGTGTGTCACAAACCCCATTGGACAACGAATGTGTCACAAACCCCATTGTAGCGCGTGTGTCATAATCCCCATTGAATACTGTGTGTGTCACAAACCCCATGGGACAGCGTGCGTGTCACAAACCCGCCTGGACACCGTTTGTGTCACAGGCGCCCCTGGACAGGGTGTGTGTTACAAACCCCCCTCGACACCGCTTGTGTCACAAACGCCCCTGCACAGGGTGTGTGTCACAAACCCCATTGGACAGTGTGTGTGTCACAAACCCCATTGGACAGCGTGTGTGTCACAAACCCCGTTGGACAGCGCGTGTGTCACAAACCCCATTGGACAACCAATGTGTCAGAAACCCCATTGGATAGCGTGTGTGTCACAAATCCCATTGGACAGTGTGTGTGTCACAAACCCCATTAGAAAGAGTGTGTTTCTCAAACTCCATTGGACAGCCTGTGTGTCAGGAACACCCCTGGACAGTGTGTATATCACATACCCCATTGGACAGCGTGTGTGTCACAAACCCCATTGTACAGCGTGTGTATCATAAATACCCCCGGAAACTGTTTGTGTCACAACGCCCCTGGACAGGGTGTGTGTCAAAAACGCCATTGGTCAGTGTGTGTGTAGCAAATCCCATTGGACAGTGTGTGTCACAAACCCCGTTGGACAGCGCGAGCGTCAAAAACCTCGTTGGACAGCGTGTGTGTCACAAACACCCCTGGGCACTGCTTGTGTCACAAACGCCCCTGGACCGGGTGTGTGTCACAAACCCCGCTGTACAGCGCGTGTGTCACAAACCCCATTGGACAACGAATGTGTCACAAACCCCATTATAGAGCGTGTGTAACAATCCCCATTGAATACTGTGTGTGTCACAAACCCCGTTTAACAGTGTGCATGTCACAAACCCGCCTGGACACCGTTTGTGTCACAAGCGCCCCTGGACAGGGTGTGTGTCACAAATACCATTGGACAGTGTGTGTGACAAACCCCGTTGGACAGCGCGTGTGTCACAAACCCCATTCGACAGCCTATGTGTCACAAACACCCCTGTACAGTGTGTGTGTTACAAACCCCCCTTGACACCGCTTGTGTCACAAATGCCCCTACACAGGGTGTGTGTCACAAACCCCATTGGACAACAAATGTGCCACAAACCCCATTGGATAGCTGTGTGTCACAAACCCCATTGGACAGTGTGTGTGCCACAAACCCCATTAGACAGCGTGTGTTTCTCAAACTCCATTGGAGAGCGTGTGTGTCAGAAACACCCCTGGACAGTGTGTATATCACATACCCCATTGGACAGCGTATGTGTCACAAACCCGATGACACAGCGTGTTTATCATAAATACCCCCGGAAAATGTTTGTGTCACAAACGCCCCTGGACCGGGTGTGTGTCACAAACCCCGCTGTACAGCACGTGTGTCACAAACGCCCCTGCACAGGGTGTGTGTCACAAACCCCATTGGACAACAAATGCGCTGCCATTGGACAGTGCGAGTGTCAAAAACCCCATTGGACAGCGTGTTTGTCACAAACACCCCTGGACACCGCTTGCGTCACAAACGCCCATGGACAGGGTGTCTGTCACAAAGCCCGCTGGATATCGTGTGTGTCACATACCCTATCGGACAGCGTGTGTCACAAATCCCATTGGACAGCGTTTGTGTCACAAACCCCATTGTAGAGCATGTTTCACAATCCCCATTGAATACTGTGTGTGTCACAAACCCCATTGGACAGCGTGCGTGTCACAAACACCCCTGGTCTTGGTGTGTGTCACAAACCCCATTTGATAGCGCGTGTGTCACAAACCCCATTGGACATTGTGTGTGTTACAAACCCCGTTGGACAGCGCGTGTGTCCCAAACCCCTTTGTACAACGAGTGTGTCACAAACCCCATGGGACAACGTGTGTCACAAACCCCGTTGGACGGCTCATGTGTCACAAACCCCATTGGACAGTGTGTGTGTCACAAACACCCCTGGAAACTGTTTGTGTCACAAACGCCCCTGGATAGGTTGTGTGTAACAAACCCCATTTGACAGCGTGCGAGTCACAAACCACATTGGACATTGTCTGTGTCACCAACCCCTTTGGACACTGTGCTTGTCACAAACCCCATTGAACACTGTGCGTGTCACCAACCCCAGTGGACAGTGTGTGTGTCACAAACCCCAATAGAAAGCGTGTGTGTCACAAACCCCATTGGAGAGCGTGTGTGTCACAAATCCCGTTGGACAGCGTGTGTGTCACAAACCTCATTGGACAGTGTGTGTGTCACTAACCCCATTGGACACCGTTTGTGTCTCAAACGCCCCTGGACAGGTGTGTGTAATAAACCCCACTGGACAGTGTCTGTCACAACCTGTCACAATCCCCATTCAATACTGTGTCTGTTACAATCCCCATTGAATACTGTCCATGTCACAAACCCCATTTGACAGCAGGTGTGTCACAAAGCCCTTTGGACAGCGCGTGTGTCACAGACTCCATTGGACAACGTTTGTGTCACAATCTGCAGTGGACAGCGTGTGTGTCACAGACCTCATTAGACAGTGTGTGTGTCACAAACACCCATGGACACTGTTTGTGTCACAAACGCCCCTGGACAGGGTGTGTGACATAAACCCCATGTGACAGTGTGTGTGTCACAATCCCCATTGGTCAGTGTGTGTGTCACAAATCCCATTGGACAGTGTGTGGGTCAGAAACCCCATTGGACAGTGCGTGTGTCACAGACTGTATTGTATAGTGTTTGTGTCACAAACACTCCTGGACAGCATGAGAGTCACAAACCCCGTTGGACAGTGCGTGTGTTAAACCCTGTTGGACAGCGTGTGTGCCACAAACCCCATTGGACAGTGCGTGTCTTACAAATCCCATTGGACAGCGTGTGTGTCACAAACCCCGTTGGACAGCGCTTGTGTCACAAAGCCCATTGGAGAGCGCGTGTCACAAACCCCGTTGGACAGCGTTTGTGTCACAAACTCCATTGCACAGAGTGTCTGTTAGAAAGCCCATCGGTCAGTGTGTGTGAAACAAACCTCATTGGACAGTGTATGTGTTAGAAATCCCCCAGGACACCGTATGTGTCACAAACGCCTCTGGACAGGGTGTGTGTCACACACCCCATTAGACAGCCTGTGTGTCACAAACCCCATTGGACAGCCAGTGTGTCACAAACCCCATTGGACAGCGTGCGTGCCACAAACACTCCTGGACAGTGTGTGTGTCACAAATACCCCTGGAAACCATTTGTGTCACAAACGCCGCTGGAGAGGGTGTGTGTCAGAAACCCCATTTGACAGCGTGTTTTTCACTAACACCATTGAACAGCGTGTGTGTCACTAACCCCATTGGACACCGTGTTTGTCACAAACACCCTTGGACAGGGTGTGTGTCACAAACCCCGTTGGACAGTGTGTCTGTCACAATCCCTATTGAATACTGTCTGCGTCACAAACCCCGTTGGACAGCGTGTGTGTCACAAATCCCATTGGATAGCATTTGTGTCAGAAACCGCATTGGACAGCGTGTGTGTCACAGATCTCATTGGACAGTGCATGTGTGACAAACACCCCTGGACATGGTGTGTGTCACAAACCCATTGAACAGCGCGTGTGTCACAAACCCCATTGGACAGCGTGTGTGTCACAAACACCCCTGGACTTGGTGTGTGTCACAAACCCCATTTGATGGCGCGTGTGTCACTAACCCCATTGGACAGCCTGTGTGTCACTAAGCCCATTGAACAGTGTGTGTGTCTAAAATCCCCCTGGACACTGTTTGTGTCACAAACGCCTCTGGACAGTGTTTGTGTGATAAACGCACCTGGACAGGGTGTGTGTCACAAACCCCATTGGATATCTTGTGTGTCACAAATCCCATTGGACAGTTTATGTGTCACAAACCCCCTGGACACCGTTTGTGTCACAAACGCCTCTGGACAGTGTTTGTGTGATAAACGCACCTGGACAGGGTGTGTGTCACAAACCCCATTGAATACTGTGTATGTCACAGACCCCATTGGACAGTGTGTGTGTCACAAACACCCCTGGACACCGCTTGTGTCATAAACGCCCCAGGACAAGGTGTGTGTCACAGACCCCATTAGACAGCCTGTTTGTCACAAACCCCATTGGACAGCGCATGTGTCACAGACCGCATTGGTCAGTGTGTGTGTCACAAACATTCCGGGAAACCATTTGTGTCATAAACGCCACTGGACAGGATGTGTGTCTTAAACCCCAGTAGGCAGCGTGTGGTCACTAACCCCATATGACAGCGTGTGTGTCAGAAGCACTCCTGGACACGGTGTGCATCACAAACCCTATTGGACAGCATGTGTGTCACAAACGCGATTCGACAGCGTGTGTGTCACAAACCCCATTGAACAGCATGTGTGTCAGAAATACCCCTGGACAGGGTGTGTGTCACAAACACCCGTGGACAGCGTGTGTTTCACAAACCACATTGGACGTGTGTCTGTCACAATCACCATTGAATACTGTGTGTGTCACAAACCCCATTGCACAGCGTGTGTGTCACAAACCCCATTGGAAAGCGTGTGTGTCACAGACCTCATTGGACAGTGTGTGTCTCACAAATACCCCTGGAAACCGTTTGTGTCACAAACGCCCCTGGACAGGGTGTGTGTCACAAACCCCATTGGACAGTGTGTGTGTCACAAACTCCCTTGGACAGCGCGTATGTCAGAAACCCCATTGGACAATGACTGTGTCACAAACCCCATTGGACAGCGTGTGTCACAAACCCCATTGGACAGTGTTTGTGTCACAGACTCCATTGGACAGAGTGTGTGTCACAAACACCATTGGATATCTTGTGTGTCTCAAATCCCATTGAACAGTGTATGTGTCACACACCCCCCTGGACACTGTTTGTGTCACAAACGCCTCTAAACAGGCTGTGTGTGACAAACGCCCCTGGACAGCCTGTGTGTCACAAACCCCTTTGGACAGTGTGTGTGTCACAAAAAACGTTAAACAGTGCGTGTTTCACAAACCCCATTGGACAGTGTGTGTGTCACAAACCCCAATGGACAGTGTGTGTGTCACAAACACCCCTGGACAGGGTCTGTCTCACAATCCCCATTGAAAAGCCTGTGTGTCACAAACCGCATTCCACATCGTGTGTGTCACAAACCCCATTGCACAGCGTGTGTGTCACAAACCACGTTGGACAGGGTGTGTGTCACAAACACCCCTGGACAGCGTGTGTGTCACAAACCCCTTTCGACAGCGTGTGTTTCACAACCCCCCTTAGAAACTGTGTGTGTCACAAACCCGTTCGGACAGAGTGTGTTTCACAATCCCCATTGGACATCGTGTATGTCACAAACCCCATTGGCCAGTGTGTGTGTCACAAACCCCGTTGGACAGTGCGTCTGTCACTATCCCCATTGAATACTGTTTGTGTCACAGACCCCATTGGACAGTGTGTGTGTCACAAACACCCATGGAAACCGTTTGTGTCACAAATGGCCCTCGACATGGTGTGTGACACAATCCGCATTTGACGACCTGTGTGTCACAAACTTCATTGGACAGCATGTGTGTCACAAACACCCCTGGACAGGGTGTGTGTCACGAACCCGATGGGACAGCGTATTTGTCACAAACCCCATTCGAAAACATGTGTGTCACAAACACCATTGGACAGTGTGTGTGTCACAAGTACCCCTGGAAAACGTTTGTTTCACAAACGGCCCTGGATAGCGTGTGTGTCACAGACCCCATTGGACAGCGTGTGTGTCACAGACACCATTGGACAGCGTTTGTGTCACAAACCCCATTATACATCGTGTGTGTCACAAACATCCCTGGACACTGTTTTTGACACAAACGCCCCTCGACAGGGTGTGTGTCATAAACCCCATTGGACAGGGTGTGTGTCACAAACTCAATTGGACAGAGTGTGTGTCAGAGGCCCCATAGGACAGTGTGTATGTCACAAACACCCCTGGAGACTGTTTGTGTCACAAGCACCCCTGGACTTGGTGTGTGTCACAATCCCCATTTGAAAGTGTGTGTGTGTGTCACAAACACCCCTGGACAGGGTGTGTGTCACAAACCCCATTCGACAGCATATGTGTTACAAACCCCATTGGATATCGTGTGTGTAACAAATATCCCTTGAAATCCTCTGTCTCACAAACGCCCCTGGGGAGGTGAGTGTTAAAACGTCATTGGACAGCTTGTGTTTCACAAACCCCATTCGACAGGGTGTGTGTCACAAACCCCATTGGAGAGCGTGTGTGTCGCAAATACCCCTTGAAACCGTTTGTGTCACAAACGCCTCTGGAGAGGTGTGTGTCACAAAACTCATTGGACAGCGTTTGTGTCAGAAAGCCCAGGTAGACAGCGTGTGTGTCACAAACCCCATTGGACAGCGTGTGTGTCACAGACCCCATTGGAAAGTGTGTGTGTCACAAACAACCCTGGAAACCATATGTTTCACAAACGCCCCTGGACAGGGTGTGTGTCACAAACCCCTTTTGACAGTGTGTGTGTCACAAACCCCATTGGAGAGCGTGTGTGTCACAGACCCCATTGGACAGTGTGTGTGTCACAATCAACCCTGGAAACTGATTGTGTCAGGAACGCCCCTCGACAGGTGTGTGTCACAAACCCCATTGGACAGGGTGTGTGTCAAAAACACCTCGTGACAGCGTGTGTGTCATAAAACCCCTTTCGACAGCGTGTGTTTCACAACACCCCTTGGAAACTGTGCGTGTCACAAAACCCTTCGGACAGAGTGTGTGACACAAACCCAATTGGACATCGTGTGTGTCACAAACCCCATTGGACAGAGTGTGTGTCACAGACCCCATTGGATAGTGTGTGTGTCACAAACACCCCTAGAAAGTGTTTGTGTCACTAAGGCCCCTGCGCAGGGTTTGTGTGACAGACCCCATCTGAAAGCATATGTGTCACAAACCTAATTGGACAGCGTGTGTGTCACAAACTCCATTGGACAGTGCGTGTGTCACAAAAACCGTTAGACAGGGCGTGTGTCACAAACCCCATTGGACAGCGTGTGTGTCACAAACCCCATTGGACAGCGTGTGTGTCACAAACAGCCCTGGACAGGGTGTGTCTCACAATCCACATTGAACAGCGTGTGTGTCACAAATACCCCTTGAAACCGTTTGTGTCACAAATACACCTGGACAGGTATGTGTCACAAACCTCATTGGACAGCGTGTGTGTCACAAACACCCCTGGAAAGTGTTTGTGTCACTAAGGCCCCTGCACAGGGTGTGTGTCACAGACCCCATCTGAAAGTGTATGTGTCACAAACCTCATTAACCAATCTGTCTGTCACAATCCCCATTGAATACTGTGTGTGTCACAAACCCCGTTGGACAGGGGTTGTGTCACAAACCCCACTGGACAGCCTGTGTGTCACAAACCCTACTGTACAGCATGTGTGTCAGAAACCCCATTGGAGAACGAGTATGTCACAAATCGCATTAGACAGTCTGTCTGTCACAATCCCCATTGAATACTGTGTGTGTTAAAACCCCATTGCACAGTGTGTGTGTCACAAACCCAATGGACAGCATGTGTGTCACAGACCCCATTGGACATCGTGTGTTTCACAGACCCCATTGGACAGTGTGTGTGTCACAAACATCCCTGGAAACTCTTTGTGTCACGAACGCCCCTGGACAGGGTTTGTGTCACAAACCCTATTTGACAGCGTGTGTGTCACAAACCCTTTTGGACAACGTGTGGGTCACAAACCCCATTGGAGAGCCTGCATGTCACAAACTCCGCTGGACACCGTTTGTGTCAGAAACCCCTTAAGACAGGGTGTGTGTCACAAACCCCATTGGACAACATGTGTGTCACAAACACCCCTGGACAGGTTGTTTGTAACAAACCCTATCTGATAGCGTGTGTGTCGCAAACCCCATTGGACCGCGTGTGTGTCACAAACACCCCTGGACAGCGTGTGTGTCACAAACCCCATTGGACAGTGTGTCTGTCACAATCCCCATTGAATACTGTGTATGTCACAGATCCCATTGGACAGTGTGTGTGTCACAAACACCCATGGAAACCATTTGTGTCACAAATGGCCCTCGACAGGGTGTGTGAAACAATCCGCATTTGACGACGTGTGTGTCACAAACTCCATTGGACAGCGTGTGTGTCACAAACACCCCTGGACAGGGTGTGTGTCATGAACCTGATGGGACAGCGTGTTTGTCACAAACCCCATTCGAAAACATGTGTGTCACAAACGCCATTGGACAGTGTGTGTGTCACAAGTACCCCTGGAAAACGTTTGTTTCACAAATGGCCCTGGATAGCGTGTGTGTCACAGACCCCATTGGACAGCGTGTGTGTCACAAACGCCATTGGACAGGGTGTGTGTCACAAACAGCCCTGGACACCGTTTTTGACAAAAGTGCCCATGGACAGGATGTGTGTCATAAACCCCATTGGACAGGGTGTGTGTCACAATCTCAATTGGACAGAGTGTGTGTCAGAAGCCCCATAGGACAGTGTGTGTTTCACAAACACCCCTGGAGACTGTTTGTGTCACAAGCACCCCTGGACATGGTGTGTGTCACAATCCCCATTTGACAGTGTGTGTGTCACAAACACCCCTGGACAGGGTGTGTGTCACAAACCCCATTCGACAGCATGTGTGTTACAAACCCCATTGGATATCGTGTGTGTAACAAATATCCCTTGAAATCCTGTGTGTCACAAACGCCCCTGGAGCGGTGAGTGTCACAAACCTCATTGGACAGCTTGTGTTTCACAAACCCCATTCGACAGGGTGTGTGTCACAAACCCCATTGGAGAGCGTGTGTGTCCCAAATACTCCTTTAAACCGTTTGTGTCAGAAATGCCTCTGGAGAGGTGTGTGTCACAAACCTCATTGGCCAGCGTTTGTGTCAGAAAGCCCATTTGGACAGCGCGTGTCTCACAAACCCCATTGGACAACGTGTGTGTCACAGACCCCATTGGAAAGTGTGTGTGTCACAAACAACCCTGGAAACCATATGTTTCACAAATGCCCCTGGACAGGGTGTGTGTCACAAACCCCATTTGACAGCGTGTGTGTCACAAACCCCATTGGAGAGCGTGTGTGTCCCAAATACCCCTTTAAACCGTTTGTGTCAGAAATGCCTCTGGAGAGGTGTGTGTCACAAACCTCATTGGCCAACGTTTGTGTCAGAAAGCCCATTTGGACAGCGCGTGTCTCACAAACCCCATTGGACAACGTGTGTGTCACAGACCCCATTGGAAAGTGTGTGTGTCACAAACAACCCTGGAAACCATATGTTTCACAAATGCCCCTGGACAGGGTGTGTGTCACAAACCCCATTTGACAACGTGTGTGTCACAAACCCCATTGGAGAGCGTGTGTGTCACAGACCCCATTGGACAGTGTGTGTGTCACAAACAACCCTGGAAACTGATTGTGTCAGAAACGCCCCTCGACAGGTGTGTGTCACAAACCTTATTGGACAGTGTGTGTGTCACAAACCCCATTGGACAGGGTGTGTGTCAAAAACAGCCCGTGACAGAGTGTGTGTCATAAAACCCCTTTTGACAGCGTGTGTTTCACAACACCCCTTGGAAACTGTGCGTGTCACAAAACCCTTCGGACAGAGTGTGTGACACAAACCCAATTGGACATCGTGTGTGTCACAAACCCCATTGGCCAGTGTGTGTGTCACAAACCCTGTTGGCCAGTGTGTGTGTCGCAAACCCCATTGGACAGAGTGTGTGTCACAGATCCCATTGGATAGTGTGTGTGTCACAAACACCCCTAGAAAGTGTTTGTGTCACTAAGGCCCCTGCGCAGGGTTTGTGTGATAGACCCCATCTGAAAGCGTATGTGTCACAAACCTAATTGGACAGGGTGTGTGTCACAAACACCCCTAGAAAGTGTTTGTGTCACTAAGGCCCCTGCGCAGGGTTTGTGTGACAGACCCCATCTGAAAGCGTATGTGTCACAAACCTAATTGGACAGCGTGTGTGTCACAAACTCCATTGGACAGTGCGTGTGTCACAAAAACCGTTGGACAGGGCGTGTGTCACAAACGTCATTGGACAGCGTGTGTGTCACAATCCCCATTGGACAGCGTGTGTGTCACAAACAGCCCTGGACAGGGTGTGTCTCACAATCCACAGTGAACAGCGTGTGTGTCACAAATACCCCTTGAAACCGTTTGTGTCACAAATACACCTGGACAAGTGTGTGTCACAAACCTCATTGGACAGCATGTGTGTCACAAACACCCCTGGAAAGTGTTTGTGTCACTAAGGCCCCTGCACAGGGTGTGTGTCACAGACCCCATCTGAAAGTGTATGTGTCACAAACCCCATTAACCAATCTGTCTGTCACAATCCCCATTGAATACTGTGTGTGTCACAAACCCCGTTGGACAGGGTGTGTGTCACAAACACCCCTGGACAGCGTGTGTGTCACAAACCCCTTTCGACAGCGTGTGTTTCAAACCCACGCTTTGGAAACTGTGTGTGTCACAAACCCCTTCGGACAGAGTGTGTTTCACAATCCCCATTGGACATCGTGTATGTCACAAACCCCATTGACCAGTGTGTGTGTCACAAACCCCGTTGGACAGTGTGTGTGTCACAAACCCCATTGGACAATCTGTCTGTCACTATCCCCATTGAATACTCTGTGTGTCACAAACCCTATTGGACAGCGTGTGTCACAACACCCCCTGGATACTGTCTGTGTCACAAACACCCCTGAACAGCGTGTGTGTCACAAACCTCCCTAAAAAGTTTGTGTTTCCAATCCCCATTGGACAGTGTGTGTCACAAACGCCCCTGGACATGCTGTGTGTCACAAACGCCATTGGACAAAGTGTGTAACAACACCCCCTGGACAGTGTGTGTGTCACAAACCCCCCTAAGCAGTGTGCGTGTCAGAAAGCCCATTGGACAGCGTTTGTGTCACAAACTTCATTGGACAGCGTCTGTGTCACAAACATCCCTTGACAGCGTGTGTGTCACAAACGGCCCTGGACACGGTCTCTGTCAGAACCCCTTTGTACCGTGTGTGTGTCACAAACCCTATTGGACACCGTGTGTGTCACAAACCCCATTGGGCAGCGAATGTGTCACAAACCCAATTAGACAATCTGTCTGTCACAATCCCCATTGAATACTGCATGTGTCACAAACCCCATTGGACAATGTGTGTGTCACAAACCCTGTTGGACAGCGCATGTGTCACAAACCCCATTGGACAACGTGTGTGCCATAAACAGCCCTGGACAGGGTGTGTCTCACAATCCCCATTGAACAGCCTGTGTGTCACAAATCGCATTCTACATCGTGTGTGTCACAAACACCCCTCGACAGCGTGTGTGTCACGAACCCACCTGGACACCGTTTGTGTCACAAACGCCCCTGGACAGGGTGTGTGTCACAAACCCCTTTGGAAAACGGGTGTGTCACAAACCCTATTGGACAGCGGGTTTGTCACAAATGCCATTGGACAGGGTGTGTTTCACAAACCCCATTCGACAGGTGTGTGTCACAATCCTCATTGGACAGCGTGTGTGTCACAAACACCCCGGGACAGAATGTGTGTCAAAAATCCCATTCGACAGGGTGTGTGTTGCAAACCCCTTTGAACACTGTGTGTATCTCAAACCTCCTTGGACAGGGTGTGTGTAAGAAAACCCATTGGACAGCGTGTGTGTTACAAACCCGATTAGAT
This sequence comes from Nesoenas mayeri, assembly GCF_963082525.1. NCBI lineage: Eukaryota > Metazoa > Chordata > Aves > Columbiformes > Columbidae > Nesoenas > Nesoenas mayeri. Next base: position 1,369,969 of record NC_137571.1, read on the forward strand.
AGTGTGTGTGTCACAAACCCCGTTAGACAGTACGTGTGTCATTGACCCCCCTGGACAGTGTGTGTGTCACAAACCCCATTGAATACTGTGTTTGTCACAAACCTCATTGGACAGAGTGTGTGTAAGAAAACCCATTGGACAGCGTGTGTGTCACAAACGCTATTGGACAGCGTGTGTCACAACCCCCCCTGGAAACTGTCTGTGACACAAACACCCCTGAACAGCGTGTGTGTCACAAACCTCCCTAAAAAGTATGTGTTTGAAATCCCCATTGGACAGTGCGTGTCACAAACGCCCCTGGACATGCTGTGTGTCACAAACACCATTGGACAGAATGTGTAACTACATCCCCTGAGCAGTGTGTGTGTAACAAACCCCCCTAAGCAGTGTATGTGTCACAAAGCCCATTAGACACTGTGTGTGTCATAAATCTCATTGGAGAGCGTGTGTGTCACAAACCCCATTGGACAGGGTGTGTGTCACAAACAGCCCTGGACAGTGTGTCTGTCACAAACACCCCTGGACAACGTGTGTGTCACAAACGCCTTTGAACAGGGTGTGTGTCACTAACACCCCTGAATGCCATTTGTGTCACAAACGCCCCTGGAGAGGGTGTGTGTCACAAACTCCATTGGACAGCGTGTGTGACACAAACCCCATTGGACAGTGTGTCTGTTACAAACCCCATTGGACAGCGTGTGTGTCACAGACCCCATTGCACGTTGTCTGTGTCACTAACACCCCTGGAAATCGTTTGTGTCACAAACGCCCCTGAACAGGGTGTGTGTCACAAACCCCATTGGACAACGTGTGCATCACAAACCCCATTCGACAGCGTGTGTGTCACAAACACCCCTGGACAGCACGTGTTTCACAAAATCTATTGGACAGCGTGTGTGTCACAAACTCCAGTGGACAGCGTGTGTGTCACAAACACCCCTGGACAGGGTGTGTGTCACAAAACCCATTTGACAGCATTCGTATCAGAATCCCCATTGGAGAGTGTGTGTGTCACAAACCCCATTGGACAGTTGTGTGTCACAAACACCCCTGGACAGGGTGTGTGTCACAAACCCCATTGGACAGCGTGTGTGTCACAAACACCATTGGACAGGGTGTGTGCCACAAACACCCCTGGACAGGGTGTGTGTCACAAACCCCACTGGACAGTGTGTGTGTCACAAACCCCATTGGACAGCGCGTGTGTCACAAACTCCGTTTGACAGCGCGTGTGTAACAAACCCAATTGGACAGCCTGTATTTCTCAAATCCCATTGGACAGTGTGTGTATCACAAAACCCATTGGACAGTGTGTGTGTCACAAACACCATTCGACAGCCTGTGTGTCACGAACCCCATTGGACAGCGTGTGTGTCACATACCCCATTGGATAGCCTGCATGTCAAAGACCCCATTAAACAGTGTGTGTGTCACAAACACCCATGTAATCTGTTTGTGTCACAAACAACCCTGGACAGTGTGTGCTTCACAAAGCTCCCTAAACAGTGTCTGTCTCAGAATCCCCATTGGTCAGCGTGTGTGTCACAAACTTCATTGGACAGCGTCTGTGTCACAAACCCCATTGGACACCCTGTGTGTCACAAACAGCCCTGGACAGGGTGTGTCTCACTATCCACAGTGAACAGCGTGTGTGTCACAAATACCCCTTGAAACCGTTTGTGTCACAAATACACCTGGACAGGTGTGTGTCACAAACCTCATTGGACAGCATGCGTGTCACAAACCCCAATGGACAGCGTGTGTGTCACAAACACCCCTGGACAGGGTCTGTCTCACAATCCCCATTGAAAAGCCTGTGTGTTACAAACCGCATTCCACATCGTGTGTGTCACAAACCCATTGCACAGCGTGTGTGTCACAAACCCCATTGGACAGGGTGTGTGTCACAAACACCCCTGGACAGCGTGTGTGTCACAAACCCCTTTCGACAGCATGTGTTTCACAATCCCCCTTGGAAACTGTGTGTGTCACAAACCCGTTCGGACAGAGTGTGTTTCACAATCCCCATTGGACATCGTGTATGTCACAAAACCCCATTGACCAGTGTGTGTGTCACAAACTCCGTTGTACAGTGTGTGTGTCACAAACCCCATTGGACAATCTGTCTGTCACTATCCCCATTGAATACTCTGTGTGTCACAAACCCTATTGGACAGCGTGTGTCACAACACCCCCTGGATACTGTCTTTTTCACAAACACTCCTGAACAGCGTGTGTGTCACAAACCTCCCTAAAAAGTTTGTGTTTCCAATCCCCATTGGACAGTGTGTGTCACAAAAGCCCCTGGACATGCTGTGTGTCACAAACGCCATTGGACAAAGTGTGTAACAACACCCCCTGGACAGTGTGTGTGTCACAAACCCCCCTAAGCAGTGTGTGTGTCACAAAGCCCATTGGACAGCGTGTGTGTCACAAACCCCATTGGACATTGTGTGTGTCACAAACATCCCTTGACAGCGTGTGTGTCACAAATGGCCCTGGACACGGTCTGTGTCAGAACCCCTTTGGACCGTGTGTGTGTCACAAACCCTATTGGACACCGTGTGGGTCACAAACCCCATTGGGCAGCGTATGTGTCACAAACCCCATTAGACAATCTGTCTGTCACAATCCCCATTGAATTGTGTGTGTCACAAACCCCATTGGACAGTGTGTGTGTCACAAACCTGTTGGACAGCACGTGTGTCACAAATCCCATTGGACAGCGTGTGTGTCATAAACAGCCCTGCACAGGGTGTGTCTCACATTCCCATTAAACACCTTGTGTGTCACAAACCGCATTCTACATCGTGTGTGTCACAAACCCCATTGCACAGCGTGTGTATCTCAAATCCCATTGGACAGGGTGTGTGTCACAAACACCCCTCGACAGTGTGTGTGTCACTAACCCACCTGGACACCGTTTGTGTCACAAACGCCCCTGGACAGGGTGTGTGTCACAAACCTCATTGGAAAGTGTGTCTGTCACAATCTCCTTTGAATAATGTGTGTGTCACAAACCCCATTGGACAGCTTGTGTGTCGCAAACAGCCCTGGACAGGGTGTGTGTCACAACCTCATTGGACAGCGTGTGTGTCATAAACCCCTTTGGACAGAGTGTGTGTCACAACCCCTCCTGGATACTGTCTGTGTCACAAAAACCCCTGGACAGCGTGTGTGTCACAATCCTCCCTAAACAGTGTGTGTGTCACAATCTCCATTGGACAGTGTGTGTCAGAAACGCCACTGGACAGGGTTTGTGTCACAGACTCCTTTGGACAGAGTGTGTGTCGCAAACCACATTGGACACCGTGTGTTTCACAAAGTCCATTGGACAGTGTGTGTGTCACAAACCCAATGGGACATCGTGTGTTTCACAGAGTGTATTGGACAGTGTGTGTGTCACAAACACCCATGGAAACCGTTTGTGTCACAAACGCGCCTGAACATGGTGTTTGTCACAAACCCCATTGGACACCGTGTGTGTCACAAATCCCATTGGTCAGCTTGTGTGTCACAAACCCCATTCGACAGCGTGTATGTCACAAATCCCATTGGACAGCGTGTGTGTCACAAACCCTGTTGGACAACGCACGTTTCACAAAGCCCCTTGGACAGCGTGTGTGTCACAGACTTTATTGGACAGTGTGTGTGTCACAAACACCCCTAGACACCGTTTGTGTCACAAACACCTGGACACCTGGACAGGGTGTTTGTCACAAACCCCATTGGACAGCGTGTGTGTCACAAACACCCCTGGACAGTGTGTGTGTCACAAACTTTTTGGAGAGGTTGTGTGTCAGAAACCACCCTGGACACCGTTTGTGTCACACTTGCCCGTGGACAGGGTGTGTGTCACAAACGCTATGGACAGCGGGTGTGTCACAAACCCCATTGGAGAGCGTGTGTGTCACAAGTCCCATTGGACAGTGTGTGTGTCACATACCTCGTGGGACAGTGCGAGTGTCATAAGCCCCATTGGAACACGTGTTGGTCACAAACTCCATTGGACAGCGTGTGTGTCACAGACTGAATTGGACAGTGTGTGTGTCACAAACACCCCTGGAAACCGTTTGTGTCACAAAGGCCCCTGGACATCGCGTTTGTCAAAACCCCATTGGACAGTGTGTGTGTCACAAACCTCATTGGACAGAGTGACTAACAACACCCCCTGCACACTGTGTGTGTCACAAACCCCCCTAAACATTCTGTGTGTCACAAACTCCATTGGACAGCCTGTCTGTCACAGAACGGATTGGACAGTGTGTGTGTCTCAAACACCCATGGAAACCGTCTGTGTCACAAACGCCTCCGGACAGGGTGTGTGTCACAAACCCCATTGGACAGGGTGTGTGTAAGAAAACCCATTGGACAGCGTGTGTGTGTCACAAATACCATTGGACAGCGTATGTGTCACAAACACCCCTGGACAGCGTGTGTGTCACAAACCCCCTTGGAGAGGTTGTGAGACAGAAACCACCATGGACACCGTTTGTGTCACAAAGGCCCCTGGACATGGTGTGTGTCAAAACATTGGACAGCGTGTGTGTCACAGACTGTATTGGACAGTGTGTGTGCCACAAGCCCTCCTGGAAACTGTGTGTGTCACAAACAGCCCTGGACAGCGTGTGTGACACAAACCTCTCTAAACAGTGAGTGTCTCACAAAACCCATTGGTCAGTGTGTGTGTCACCAATTCCATTGGACAGAGTGTGTGCCACAAACCCCATTGGACAGCCTGACTGTCACAAACCCCATTGGACAGTGCGTTTCCCCATTGGACAGCCTGTGTGTCACAAATACCCCTGGAAACCGTTTGTGTCACAAACGCCTCTGGACACGGTGTGTGTCGAAATCCCCATTGGACAGGGTGTGTGTCACAAACCCCATTGGACAGCGTGTGTCATAAACCCATTATACAGCGTGTGTGTGTCAGACCCCAATGGAAATTTTTTGTGTCACAAATACACCTGGACAGCGTGTGTGTCACAAAACCCTTGGGACAAGGTGTGTGTCACAAACCTCCGTGGACACCGTTTGTGTCACAAACGCCCCTGGACAGGATGTGTGCCACAAACCCTATTGACAGCGTGTGTGTCACAAACACCATTGGAGAGCATGTGTGTCACAAACCCCATTGGACAGCTTGTGTGTCACAAACCCCGTTGGACAGTGAAGGTGTCACAAACCCCATTGGGAAACGTGTGTGGCACAAACCCCATTGGACAGTGTGTGTGTCACAAACCCCATTGGACAGCCTGTGTGTCACAGACCCCATTGGACATTGTTTGTGTCACAAAAAAGCCAGGAAACAGGACAGGTTGTGTGTCACAAACCCCATTGGACAGCTTGTGTGTCACAAACCCCATTGGACAGCGTGTGTCACAAACCCCATTGGACAGTGTGTTTTTCACAAACACCCCTGGACAGTGTGTGTGTCACAAATCCCATTGGACAGCGTATGTGTCACAAACACCCCTGGACAGCGTGTGTGTCACAAACCCCCTTGGAGAGGTTGTGTGACAGAAACCACCATGGACACCGTTTGTGTCACAAAGGCCCTTGGACATGGTGTGTGTCAAAACCCCATTGGACACTGTGTGTGTCACAAACCCCTAATAGACAGTGTGTTTGTCACTAACCCGATTGGACAGTGTGTGTGTCACAAACCTCACTGGACAGCGTGTTTGTCACAGACCCCATTGAACAGTGCACTTGTGACAAACCCCATTGAACAGTGTGTGTGTTACAAACCTCATTGGACAGCGTGTGTCACAACCGCTCCTGGAAAATTAGTGTGTCACAAACACCCCTGGACAGCGTGTGTGTCACACACCTCCCTAAATATTGTGTGTCTTACAATCCCCATTGTTCAACTTGTGTGTCACAAAATCCATTGGACAGAGAGTGTTGCACAAACCCCATTGGACAGGATGTGTGTAACAAACGCCCCTGGAGAGAGTGTGTGTCACAAACCCCATTAGACAGCAAGTGTGTCACAACCCCCATTGGTCAGAGTGTGTTTCACAAACTCCATTGGACAGCCTGTGTGTCACAGACCCCATTGGACAGTGTGTGTGTGTCAGACCCCATTGGACAGTGTGTGTGTCACAAACACCCCTGGAAACCGTTTGTGTCACAAGCGCCCCTGGACAGGGTGTGTGACATAAACCCAATTGGACAGAGTGAGTAACAACACCCCCTGGACACTGTGTGTGTCATAAACCCCCCTAAACAGTGTGTGTGTCACAAACACTCCTGGACCGGGTGTGTGTCACAAACCCCATTTGACATCGTGTGTGCACAAACCCCATTGGACAGCGTGTGTGTCAAAAACACCCCTGGACAGGGTGTGTGTCACAAATCGAAATGAACACTTTGTGTGTCACAAATCTCATTGGACAGAATGTGTCACAACCCCCCCTAAACAGTGTGTGTGTCACAAACACCCCTGGACAACGTGTGTGTCACAATCCTCCCTAAACAGTGTGTGTCTCACAATCTGCATTGGTCAGCGTGTGTGTCACAAACTCCATTGGACAGAGTGTGTGTCATAAACCCTATTGGACAGTTTGTGTGTCACAGACCCCATTGGATACTGTGTGTGTCAGAAACCCCCCTGGACAACGTTTGTGTCACAAATGCCCCTGGGCAGGGTGTGTTTCACAAACCCCATTGGACAGCCTTAAAGTCGCAAACCTCATTGGACAGAAAGTGTGTCACAAACCCCATTGGACAGCTTGTGTGTCACAGAACCCATTGGACAGTGTGCGTGCCACAAACACCCCTGGAAACCGTTTGTGTTTAAAAGGGCCCTGGACAGGATGTGAGTCACAAACCTCATTTGACAGTGTGTGCGTCACCATTCCCATTGTACACTGTGTGTATCACAAGCCTCATTGGACAGCGTGTGAGTAAGAATACCATTGGACAGCGTGTATGTCACAAACCCCATTGGATAGTGTGTGTGTGTCACAAAGCCCCCTGGACACCGTTTGTGTCACAAAGGCCCCTGGACATGGTGTGTGTCAAAGCCTCATTGCACAGTGTGTGTGTCACAATCCCCATTGGACAGCGTGTGTGCAACAAACACCATTGGAGAGCGTATGTGTCAGAAACCCCATGGGACAGTGCGAGTGTCACAAACCCCACTGGAAAACGTGTGTGTCACAAACCCCATTGGACAGTGTGTGTGTCACAAACCCCATTGAACAGTGTCTGTCACAACCTCCCCTGGAAAATATGTGTGTCACATACCCCATTGGACAGCGTGTGTGTCATAAACCCCCCTGGACATTGTGTGTGTCACAAAACCCATTGGAAAACTTGTGTGTCACAAATCCCATTGGCCAGTGTCTGTGTGACAAACCCCATTGGACAGTGTCTGTCACAACCCCACCTGTAAAATATGTGTGTCATAAACCCCATTGGACAGCTTGTGTGTCACAAACCCCATTGGACAACCTGTGTGTCACAGACTCCATTGGACAGTGTGTGCGTCACAAACAACCCTGGAAACCGCTTGAGTCACAAACTCTTCTGGACAGGTTGTGCGTCACAAACCCCCCTAAACAGTGTGTGTGTCACAAACCCCATTGGACAGTGTTTGTATCACAAACCCCGTTGGAAGATGCGAGTGTCACAAACCCCATTGGAAAACGTGTGTTTCACAAACTCCCCTGGACAGTGTGTGTGTCACAAACCCCATTGGACAGTGGGTGTGTCACAGACTGTATTGTATAGTGTTTGTGTCATAAACACTCCTGGACAGCATGAGAGTCACAAACCCCGTTGGACAGTGCGTGTGTTAAACCCTGTTGGACAGCGTGTGTGCCACAAACCCCATTGGACAGTGCGTGTCTTACAAACCCCATTGGACAGAGTGTGTGTCACAAACCCCATTTGACATCGTGTGTGTCAGAAACCCCATTGGACAGCGTGTGTGTCACAGACCCCATTGGACAGTGTGTGTGTCACAAACAACCCTGGAAACCATTTGTGTCACAAACGTCCGTGGACAGGGTGTGTGTCACAAACCCCACTAGACAGCGTTTGCGTCACAATCCCCATTCGACAGCGTGTGTGTCACAAACTCCATTGGAAGGAGTGTGAGTCACAAACTGCATTGGACAGCGTGTGTGTGACAAACCCCATTGGACAGTGTCTGTCACAACACCACCTGTAAAATATGTGTGACATAAACCCCATTGGACAGCTTGTGTGTCACAAACCCCATTGGACAATCTGTGTGTCACAGACCTCATTGGACAGTGTGTGCGTCACAAACACCCCTGGAAACCGCTTGAGTCACAAACTCTTCTGGACAGGTTGTGCGTCACAAACCCCCCTAAACAGTGTGTGTGTCACAAACCCCATTGGACAGTGTTTGTATCACAAACCCCATTGGAAAATGCGAGTGTCACAAACCCCATTGGAAAACGTGTGTTTCACAAACTCCCCTGGACAGTGTGTGTGTCAAAAACCCCATTGGACAGTGGGTGTGTCACAGACTGTATTGTATAGTGTTTGTGTCACAAACACTCCTGGCCAGCATGAGAGTCACAAACCCCATTTGACAGTGTGAGTCTCACAAACCCCGTTGGACAGTGCGTGTGTTAAACCCTGTTGGACAACGTGTGTGCCACAAACCCCATTGGACAGTGCGTGTCTTACAAACCCCATTGGACAGAGTGTGTGTCACAAACCCCATTTGACATCGTGTGTGTCAGAAACCCCATTGGACAGCGTGTGTGTCACAGACCCCATTGGACAGTGTGTGTGTCACAAACACCCCTGGAAACCGTTTGTGTCACAAACGTCTGTGGACAGGGTGTGTGTCACAAACGCCACTGGACATCGTGTGTGTCACAAACCCTATTCGACAGTGTGTGTGTCACAAACTCCACTGGACAGCCTGTGTGTCAGAAACCCCATTGGACAGTGTGTGTGTCACAAACCCATTGGACAGGGTGTTTGTCACAAAGACGCCTGGACAGCGTGTGTGTCTACAAACCCCATTGGACAGGGTGTATATCACAAATTCCATTGGACATTGTGTGTCACAAACCACCCTGGAAGCTCTGTGTGTCACAAACACACCTGGACAGGGTATGTGTCACAAACCCCTTTGGACAGTGTGTGTTTCACACTGTCCATTAGAAAGCCTGTGTGTCCCAAACCCCATTGGACAGCGTGTGTGTCACAAAATCCAATGGATAGTGTGTGTAACAACACCCCCTGGACAGTGTGTGTGTCAAAAACGCCCCTAAACAGTGTGTGTGTCAGAAAGCCCATTGGACAGTGTGTGTGTCACAAACCCCATTGGACAGAGTGTGTGTCACTAACACCCCTGGACAGGGTGTGTGTCACAAACCCCATTGGACAGCGTTTGTGTCACAAACACCCCTGGAAAATACGTGTGTCACAAACACACCTGGACAGGGTATGTGTCACAAACCCCTTTGGACACTGTGTGTGTCACACTGTCCATTGGAAAGCGTGTGTGTCCCAAACCACACTGAACAGCGTGTGTATGTCACAAACCCCACTGGAAGGTGTATGTGCCAGAAACACCCCTGGACAGCGTGTGTGTCACAAAATCCATTGGATAGTGTGTGTAACAACACCCCCTGGACAGTGTGTGTGTCAAAAACGCCCCTAAACAGTGTGTGTGTCACAAACCCCTTTGGACAGCGTGTGTGTCACAAACTCCATTGAATAGCGTGTGTGTCACAAATTCCATTGGACAGAGTGTGAGCCATAAACCCCATTGTAGAGCCTGTGTGTCAGAAACCTCATTAAACAGGGTATGTGTCACAAACTCCTTTAGAAAGAGTGTGTGTCACAAACCCCATTGGACAGCGTGTGTGTCACAAACCACATTGGACAGTGGGTGTGTCACAAACACCCCTGGACAGGGTGTGTGTCACAAACTACTTTGCATAGCGTGTGTGTCCCATACCCCATTGAACAGCGTGTGTGTATCACAAACCACATTGAACAGTCGGTGTGTCACAAAGACCCCTGGACAGCGTGTGTGTCACAAACCCCATTGGACAGTGTGTGTGTTACAAATACCATTGAAAAGCGTGTGTGTCACAAACCCCATTGGGAAGCATGTGTGTCACAAACACCCCTGGACAGTGTGTGTGTCACAAACCCCATTGAACAGTGTGTGTGTCAACAAACCCCATTGAACAGCGTGTGTGTCACAAAGCCCATTAAACAGGGTGTATGTCACAAACCCCATTGGACAGCGTGTGTGTCACAAACCCCATTGGGCAGCGTGTGTGTCACAAACCCCATTGGACATCGTGTGTGAGAAATAACCCTGGACGGCGTGCGTGTGACAATCCCCATTGGACAGCGTGTGTGTCACAAACACTCCTGGAGAGCGTGTGTGTCACAAATCCCATTGGATAGCGTTTGTGTCACAAACACCCCTGGAAACTGTGTGTGTCACAAACACACCTGGACAGGGTATGTGTCACAAACCTCTTTGGACACTGTGTGTGTCACACTGTCCATTAGAAAGCCTGTGTGTCCCATACCCAATTGCATAGCGTGTGTGTCACAAAATCCATCGGATAGTGTGAGTAACAACACCCCCTGGACAGTGTGTGCGTCACTAACACCCCTGGACAGCGTGTGTGTCACAAACCCCATTCGACAGCGTGTGTGTCACAAACTCCATTGGAAAGAGTGTGTGTCACAAACCGCATTGGACAGCCTGTGTGTCACAAACCCCATTGGACAGGGTGTGTGTCACAAACCTCATAGGACAGGGTGTTCGTCGCAAAGATGCCTGGACAGCGTGTGTGTCTACAAACCCCATTGGACAGGGTGTATATCACAAATTCCATTGGACATCGTGTGTCACAAACCACCCTGGAAGCTGTGTGTGTCACAAACACACCTGGACAGGGTATGTGTCACAAACCCCTTTGGACAGTGTGTGTTTCACAGTGTCCATTAGAAAGCCTGTGTGTCCCAAACCCCATTGAACAGCGTGTGTGTCACAAAATCCATTGGATAGTGTGTGTAACAACACCCCCTGGACAGTGTGTGTGTCACAAACGCCCCTAAACAGTGTTTGTGTCAGAAAGCCCATTGGACAGTGTGTGTGTCACAAACCCCAGTGGACAGCGTTTGTGTCACAAACACCCCTGGACAGAGTGTCTGTCAAAAAGCCCCCTGGACACTGTTTGTGTTATAAACCCCATTGGACAGCGTGTGTATGTCACAAACCCCACTGGAAGGTGTATGTGTCAGAAACACCCCTGGACAGCGTGTGTGTCACAAACCCCTTTGGACAGCGTGTGTGTCAACAAACTCCATTGGGCAGCGTGTGGGTCACAAACTCCATTGAATATCGTGTGTGTCACAAATTCCATTGGACAGAGTGTGAGCCATAAACCCCATTGGAAAGCGTGTCTGTCAGAAACCTCATTAAAAAGGGTGTGTGTCACAAACTCCATTAGAAAGAGTGTGTGTCACAAACCCCATTGGACAGCGTGTGTGTCACAAACCACATTGGACAGTGGGTGTGTCACAAACAACCCTGGACAGGGTGTGTGTCACAAACTCCATTGCACAGCATGTGTCCCAGACCCCATTGAACAGCGTGTGTGTGTCACAAACCCCATTGGACAGTGTGTGTGTAACAAAGACCCTTGTACCGCGTGTGTGTCACAAACCCCAGTGGACAGGGTGTGTCACAAAATCCTTTGGATAGTGTGTGTAACAACATCCCCTGGACAGTGTGTGTTTCACAAACCCCCCTAAACGGTGTGTTTGTCAGAAAGCCCATTGGAAAATGTGTGTGTCACAAACCCCATTGGACAGTGTGTGTGTCACAGACCTCATTGGAGAGTGTGTGTGTCACAAACACTCCTGGAATCTATTTGTGTCACAAACGTCCGTGGACAGGGTGTGTGTCACAAACGCCACTGGACAGCGTGTGTGTCACAAACCCCATTCGACAGCGTGTGTGTCACAAACTCCTTTCGAAAGAGTGTGTGTCACAAACCGCATTGGACAGCCTGTGTGTCACAAACCCCTATTGAACAGTGTGTGTGTCACAAACCCCATTGGGCAGTGTGTGTGTCACAAACCCCATTGAATAGAGTGTGTGTCACAAACCCCATTGGACAGCGTGTGTGACAAATGCCCCTGGACAGCGTGTGTGTCACAAACCCCATTGAACAGCGTGTGTGTCACAAACACCCCTGGACAGGGTGTGTGTCACAAACCCTATTGAACAGCGTGTGTGTCACTAACCCCATTCGACAGCCTGTGTGTCACAAACCCCATTGGACAGCATGTGTATCACAAACACCTCTGGACAGGGTGTGTGTCAAAAACCCCATTGGACAGCGTGTTTGTCACAAAATCCATTGGATAGTGTGAGTAACAACACCCCCTGGAAAGTGTGTGTGTCACAAACACCCCTAAACAGTGTGTGTGTCAGAAATCCGATTGGACGGTGTGTGTGTCACAAACCCCATTGGACAGCGTGTGTGTCACAGACCCCATTGGACAGTGTGTGTGTCACAAACACCCCTGGAAACTGTTTGTGTCACAAACGTCTGTGGACAGGGTGTGTGTCACAAATGCAACTGGACAGCGTGTGTGTCACAAACCCCATTCGACAGCGTGTGTGTCACAAACTCCCTTGAAAAGAGTGTGTGTCACAAACCGCATTGGAGAGCCTGTGTGTCACAAACCCCATTGGACAGTGTGTGTGTCACAAACCCCATAGGACAGGGTGTTCGTCACAAAGACGCCTGGACAGCGTGTGTGTCTACAAACCCCATTGGACAGGGTGAATATCACAAATTCCATTGGACATCGTGTGTCACACACCCCCCTGGAAGCTGTGTGTGTCACAAACACACCTGGACAGGGTATGTGTCACAAACCCCTTTGGACAGTGTGTGTTTCACACTGTCCATTAGAAAGCCTATGTGTCCCAAACCCCATTGGACAGCGTGTGTGTCACAAAATCCATTGGATAGTGTGTGTAACAACACCCCCTGGACAGTGTGTGTGTCACAAATGCCCCTAAACAGTGTGTGTGTTCAGAAAGCCCATTGGACAGTGTGTGTGTGTCACAAACCCCATTGGACTGCATGTGTATCACAAACACCTCTGGACAGGGTGTGTGTCACAAACCCCAGTGGACAGCGTTTGTGTCACAAACACCCCTGGACAGAGTGTGTGTCAAAAATCCCCCTGGACACTGTTTGTGTTACAAACCCCATTGGACAGCGCGTGTATGTCACAAACCCCACTGGAAGGTGTATGTGTCAGAAACACCCCTGGACAGGGTGTGTGTCACAAACCCCAGTGGACAGGGTGTGTGTCACAAAATCCTTTGGATAGTGTGTGTAACAACACCCCCTGGACAGTGTGTGTTTTACAAACCCCCCTAAACGGTGTGTTTGTCAGAAAGCCCATTGGAAAGCTTGTGTGTCACAAACTCCATCGCACAGCATGTGTGTCCCAAACCCCATTGAACAGCGTGTGTGTGTCACAAACTCCATTGGACAGTGTGTGTGTAACAAAGACCCCTGGACAGCGTGTATGTCACAAACCTCAGTGGACAGGGTGTGTGTCACAAAGACCCCTGGACAGCGTGTGTGTCACAATCCCCATTGGACAGTGTGTGTGTCACAAATCCCATTGAAAAGCGTGTGTGTAACAAACCTCATTGGGAAGCGTGTGTGTCATATATCCCATTAGGCAGCGTATGTGTGACAAACCCCGTTGAACACCGTGTGTGTCACAAACGCCCCTGGACAGCGTGTGTGTCAGAAACCCCATTGGACAGTGTGTGTGTCACAAACCCCATTGGACATCGTGTGTGTCACAAGCCCCATTGGACAGAGTGTGTGTCACAAAAAGCCCTGGACAGCGTGTGTGTCACAAACACCCCTGGACAGGATGTGTGTCACAAAACCCATTGGACAGCGTTTGTGTCACAAACACGCATGGAAACTGTGTGTGTCACAAACACACCTGGACAGGGTATGTGTCACAAACCTCTTTGGACAGTGTGTGTGTCACACTGTCCATTGGAAAGCCTGTGTGTCCCAAACCCCATTGGACAGCGTGTGTGTCACAAAATCCATTGGATAGTGTGTGTAACAACACCCCCTGGACAGTGTGTGTGTCACAAACCCCCCTAAACTGTGTGTGTGTCAGAAAGCCCATTGGAAAGTGTGTGTGTCACAAACCCCATTCGACAGCGTGTGTGTCACAGACCCCATTGGACAGTGTGTGTGTCACAAACACCCCTGGAAACCGTTTGTGTCACAAACGTCTGTGGACAGGGTATGTGTCACAAACCCCACTGGTCAGCGTGTGTGTCACAATCCTGATTCGACTGCATGTGTGTCACAAACTCCATTGGAAAGAGTGTGTGTCACAAACCGCATTAGACAGCCTGTGTGTCACAAACCCCATTGAATAGATTGTGTGTCACAAACGCCATTGGACAACGTGTGTGACAAATGCCACTGGACAGGGTGTGTGTCACAAACCCCATTGGACAGGGTGTGTATAGAAACACCCCTGGACAGCGTGTGTGTCACAAACCTCATTGAACAGCGTGTGTGTCACTAACACCCCTGAACAGGGTGTGTGTCACAAACCCTATTGGACAGCGTGTGTGACACTAAACCCATTCGACAGCGTGTGTGTCACAAACCTCATTGGACAGCGTGTGTATCACAAACACCTCTGGACAGGGTGTGTGTTAAAAACCCCATTGGACAGCGTGTGTGTCACAAACACCCCTGGACAGGGTGTGTGTCACAAACCCCATTGAACAGCGTGTGTGCCACAAACACCATTGGACAGCGTGTGTGTCAAAAACCCCATTGGACAGGGTGTGTGTCACAAACACCCCTGGACAGAGTGTCTGTCAAAAAGCCCCCTGGACACTGTTTGTGTTAAAAATCCCATTGGACAGCGTGTGTGTATGTCACAAACCCCACTGGAAGGTGTATGTGTCAGAAACACCCCTGGACAGCATGTGTGTCACAAGCCCCATTGAACAGCGTCTGTGTCACAAACACCCCTGGACAGGGTGTGTGTCACAAATCCCATTAGGTAGCGTGTGTGTCACAAACCCCATTGGACACCGTGTTAGTCACAAACACCCCTGGACAGGGTGTATGTCACAAACCCCACTGGACAGCGTGTGTGTCACAAATCACATCGGACAGTGGGTGTGTCGCAAACACCCCTGGACAGGGTGTGTGTCACAAACTCCATTGCATAGCATGTGTGTCCCAAACCCCATTGAACAGCGTGTGTGTGTCACAAACTCCATTGCACAGCATGTGTGTAACAAAGACCCCTGGACAGCGTGTATGTCACAAACCCCAGTGGACAGGGTGTGTGTCACAAAGACCCCTGGACAGCGTGTGTGTCACAATCCCCATTGGACAGTGTGTGTGTCACAAATCCCATTGAAAAGCGTGTGTGTAACAAACCCCATTGGGAAGCGTGTGTGTCACATATCCCATTAGGCAGCGTATGTGTGACAAACCCCATTGGACACCGTGTGTGTCACAAACGCCCCTGGACAGGGTGTGTGTCACAAACCCCATTGGACAGTGTGTGTGTGACAAACCCCATTGGACATCGTGTGTGTCACAAGCCCCATTGGACAGAGTGTGTGTCACAAAAAGCCCTGGACAGCGTGTGTGTCACAAACACCCCTGGACAGGGTGTGTGTCACAAACCCCATTGGACAGCGTTTGTGTCACAAACACGCATGGAAACTGTGTGTGTCACAAACACACCTGGACAGGGTATGTGTCACAAACCTCTTTGGCCAGTGTGTGTGTCACACTGTCCATTGGAAAGCCTGTGTGTCCCAAACCCCATTGGACAGCGTGTGTGTCACAAAATCCATTGGATAGTGTGTGTAACAACACCCCCTGGACAGTGTGTGTGTCACAAACCCCCCTAAACAGTGTGTGTGTCAGAAAGCCCATTGGAAAGTGTGTGTGTCACAAACCCCATTCGACAGCGTGTGTGTCACAGACCCCATTGGACAATGTGTGTGTCACAAACACCCCTGGAAACCATTTGTGTCACAAACGTCTGTGGACAGGGTATGTGTCACAAACCCCACTGGCCAGCGTGTGTGTCACAATCCTGATTCGACTGCATGTGTGTCACAAACTCCATTGGAAAGAGTGTGTGTCACAAACCGCATTAGACAGCCTGTGTGTCACAAACCCCATTGGGCAGCGTGTGTGTCACAAACCCCATTGAATAGATTGTGTGTCACAAACGCCATTGGACAACGTGTGTGACAAATGCCACTGGACAGGGTGTGTGTCACAAACCCCATTGGACAGGGTGTGTGTAGAAACACCCCTGGACAGGGTGTGTGTCACAAACCTCATTGAACAGCGTGTGTGTCACAAACACCCCTGAGCAGGGTGTGTGTCACAAACCCTATTGGACAGCGTGTGTGACACTAAACCCATTCGACAGCGTGTGTGTCACAAACCCCATTGGACATCGTGTGTGTCACAAGCCCCATTGGACAGAGTGTGTGTCACAAAAAGCCCTGGACAGCGTGTGTGTCACAAACACCCCTGGACAGGGTGTGTGTCACAAACCCCATTGGACAGCGTTTGTGTCACAAACACGCATGGAAACTGTGTGTGTCACAAACACACCTGGACAGGGTATGTGTCACAAACCTCTTTGGACAGTGTGTGTGTCACACTGTCCATTGGAAAGCCTGTGTGTCCCAAACCCCACTGGACAGCGTGTGTGTCACAAAATCCATTGGATAGTGTGTTTAACAACACCCCCTGGACAGTGTGTGTGTCACAAATGCCCCTAAACAGTGTGTGTGTCAGAAAGCCCATTGGAAAGTGTGTGTGTCACAAACCCCATTGGACTGCATGTATATCACAAACAACTCTGGACAGGGTGTCTGTCAAAAACCCCATTGGACAGTGTGTGTGTCACAAACACCCCTGGACAGAGTGTGTGTCAAAAAACCCCCTGGACACTGTTTGTGTTACAAATCCCATTGGACAGCGTGTGTATGTCACAAACCCCACTGGAAGGTGTATGTGTCAGAAACACCCCTGGACAGCGTGTGTGTCACAAACTCCATTGCACAGCATGTGTGTCCCAAACCCCATTGAACAGCGTGTGTGTGTCACAAACTCCCCTGGACAGTGTGTGTGTAACAAAGACCCCTGGACAGCGTGTGTGTCACAATCCCCATTGGACAGTGTGTGTGTCACAAATCCCATTGAAAAGCGTGTATGTAACAAATCCCATTGGGAAGCGTGTGTGTCACATATCCCATTAGGCAGCGTATGTGTGACAAACCCCATTGGACACCGTGTGTGTCACAAACGCCCCTGGACAGGGTGTGTGTCACAAACCCCATTGGACAGTGTGTGTGTCACAAACCCCATTGGACAGAGTGTGTGTCACAAGCCCCATTGGACAGAGTGTGTGTCACAAAAAGCCCTGGACAGCGTGTGTGTCACAAACACCCCTGGACAGGGTGTGTGTCACAAACCCCATTGGACAGCGTTTGTGTCACAAACACGCATGGAAACTGTGTGTGTCACAAACACACCTGGACAGGGTATGTGTCACAAACCTCTTTGGACAGTGTGTGTGTCACACTGTCCATTGGAAAGCCTGTGTGTCCCAAACCCCACTGGACAGCGTGTGTGTCACAAAATCCATTGGATAGTGTGTGTAACAACACCCCCTGGACAGTGTGTGTGTCACAAATGCCCCTAAACAGTGTGTGTGTCAGAAAGGCCATTGGACAGTGTGTGTGTCACAAACCCCATTGGACTGCATGTATATCACAAACAGCTCTTGACAGGGTGTCTGTCAAAAACCCCATTGGACAGTGTGTGTGTCACAAACACCCCTGGACAGAGTGTGTGTCAAAAAACCCCCTGGACACTGTTTGTGTTACAAACCCCATTGGACAGCGTGTGTATGTCACAAACCCCACTGGAAGGCGTATGTGTCAGAAACACCCCTGGACAGTGTGTGTGTCACAAACCCCAGTGGACAGGGTGTGTGTCACAAAATCCTTTGGATAGTGTGTGTAACAACACCCCCTGGACAGTGTGTATTTCACAAACCCCCATAAACGGTGTGTTTGTCAGAAATCCCATTGGAAAGTGTGTGTGTCACAAACCCCATTGGACGGTGTGTGTGTCACAGACCTCATTCGAGAGTGTGTGTGTCACAAACACCCCTGGAAACCATTTGTGTCACAAACGTCCGTGGACAGGATGCGTGTCACAAATGCCACTGGACAGCGTGTGTGTCACAAACCCCATTCGACAGCGTGTGTGTCAGAAACTCCTTTGGAAAGAATGTATGTCACAAACCGCATTGGACAGCCTGTGTTTCACAAACCCCATTGGGCAGTGTGTGTGTGTGTCGAGGGTTAAGATTGCGGGGTGACAATAAAACCCTGGCAAATGTATTGTTAACCCCCTCTCCCTCCCACTTCCCCCTTTTTCCCCTCCCTCTCTCCCCTTCCACTCAGGAGAGGCGATTGGGAGGAAAAAAAGAAGGACAGAGAGAAGAGAGTTGGAAAAAATTAAAGATGTTTTACTAATGCTATTAATAAGAATAGAGAAAATAATACAAAATATACAAAACCAATCTTGAAAGTCTCAGCAACTGCAGAGCCGGCACCCAAAGTCCTGGATTAGACTCCACAGCCAACCAGAGCTGGATTCAGTCTCTCACTAGGCCTCAGTTCGCAGGGACGACTAGCAAGGTCCTCTCCTAATGTCGGCCATAGGGAAAAAAAGGGAAAGAAGGGCCGAGATCCTCGTGATCTCCCATTTTATATGAAGCATTCACGTGAATGGAATGTTATACACAGTTGGTCAGTTGTTCCTCGTCGCCCCTCTCGCGAGATGTCCATCCATGCTTATCAATAAGTTTGCATTCCATTGTTAGGTTTTACCAAAACATGTGTCTGGTTCTCCAGGAAAATGCAGTTAATATGAAGGCTTTAGCTGACAGGCAAAATTCACTGAAAGAGAAACTTGTTTTTAACAAAACCAGGACATTCCACCCCTTATAATATGCCATTCACTGAATGCTTAGACCTTATCAATACAATCTATCAATACAATCTGATTAATCACTACTACTATATATATATACACATATGCACATATATACCCAGGAGTAATTAATCTTAATCAGTGGACCATCCTTTGAAAAGTTCATTAAGTTCATTTTGTCACAACAGTCTCCCAGGGCAGGAAAAATGATACAAGTGAATTTCATGACCACTGTTTGTGGGTTAAAGACACCAACTTCGAAGAAGTTGTCAGGTGCCACTCGAAGAAGCTAGCTCTTGTTTCATCATCACTGTCTTGATCTGAAAGACACTTATTAAATACTGTTAGTACGACAATTCACATCATGCAGTTCAGTATTGAATATTTTCACCTAAGCTCAAATCCCCTTGAGGTACACACCGAACTTCTCCATCCTTAAGCATCATCCACCAGGTGCTGCCAAGTCCCTGGGCAAAAACAATCCCACGAATGGGCTTGCCTTTGCCTGGGGCAGGAGTAACCCAGACTGCCTTTCCTAACATATTTTTCATGTGTACTACAGGGACTTTATCTCCTTCTACAATCTGTAGAAGTTCTGATTGGGCAGGCCCGGCTCGATTGGTTGATCCCCTGGTGTTGACCAACCAAGTGGCTTTTGCTAAATGTGAATCCCAGTTTTTAAAGGTTCCACCGCCAAGTGCCTTTAGTGTAGTTTTTAGCAAACCATTGTACCTTTCAATTTTCCCAGAGGCTGGTGCATGATATGGAATATGATATACCCACTCAATACCATGTTCTTTGGCCCAATTGTCTATAATACTGTTTTTGAAATGAGTACCATTGTCTGATTCAATTCTTTCTGACGTACCGTGTCGCCAAAGGACTTGCTTTTCAAGGCCCAAGATAGTATTTCGGGCTGTAGCATGAGGTACGGCATATGTTTCCAACCATCCTGTGGTTGCTTCCACCATTGTAAGTACATAACGCTTACCTTGACGTGTTTGTGGAAGTGTAATATAATCAATCTGCCAAGCTTCTCCATACTTATACTTTAACCATTGCCCCCCATACCATACAGGCTTTAACCGTTTTGCTTGTTTGATTTCGGCGCAAGTTTCACATTCATGAATAACCTGTGAAATAGTGTCCATAGTTAAATCCACCCCTCGATCGCGAGCCCATTTATATGTTGCATCTCTACCTTGATGCCCTGAAGCATCATGGGCCCACCGAGCTAGGAAAAGTTCACCTTTATGTTGCCAGTCCAAGTCCACCTCAGCTACTTTAATCTTAGCAGCTTGTTGGTTGTTTAGATGTTCCTCGGTGGCTCGACTTTTAGGCACATGAGCATCTACATGACGAACTTTCACAGGCAGGCTCTCTAGCCGAGCAGCAATGTCTTGCCACAGTGTGGCATCCCAAATGGGTTTACCTCTGCGCTGCCAGTTGCTTTTCTTCCATTGCTGTAGCCACCCCCACAAGGCATTTGCTACCATCCATGAGTCAGTATAGAGATAAAGTATTGGCCTCTTCTCTCTTTCAGTAATGTCCAAAGCCAGCTGGATGGCTTTCACTTCTGCAAATTGACTAGATTCACCTTGTCCTTCAGTGGCTTCTGTAACTTGTCATGTGGGACTCCACACAGCAGCTTTCCACCTTCGATGTTTTCCTACAAGACGACAGGATCCATCTGTGAACAGTGCATACTGCTTATCAGTATCTGAAAGAGTATTATATGGTGGTGCTTCTTCAGCACGTTTTACTTCCTCATCTGGAGACATCCCAAAGTCTTTACTTTCTGGCCAATCTGTAATCACTTCTAAGATCCCTGGGCGACTGGGACTTCCAATTCGAGCTCGTTGCGTGATCAATGCAATCCATTTATTCCACGTAACTTCAGTTGCATGATGTGGAGAGGGAACCGTCCCTTTGAACATCCAGCTCAGCACTGGCAGTCGAGGTGCCAGGAGGAGCTGTGCTTCAGTACCGATCACTTCTGAAGCAGCTCGGACTCCTTCGTATGCTGCTAGTATCTCTTTTTCAGTTGGAGTATAGTTGGCCTCAGATCCTGTGTATCCTCGACTCCAAAAACCTAAGGGTCGACCTCGGGTTTCTCCTGGTGCTTTCTGCCAAAGGCTCCAGGTAAGTCCATTATCTCCGACTGCGGTGTAGAGCACATTTTTAACATCTAGTCCAGTCCGAACTGGTCCAAGGACCACTGCATGAGTTATCTCACGCTTAATTTGTTCAAAGGCTTGTCGTTGTTCAGGGCCCCACTCAAATTGGTTCTTTTTACGAGTCACTCGATAGAGAGGGCTCACAATCTGGCTGTAGTCAGGAATATGCATTCTCCAAAAACCTACAATGCCCAAGAAAGTCTGTGTCTCCTTTTTATTAGTAGGTAGAGACATTGCAGCAATTTTGTTGATCACATTCATTGGGATCTGACGACGGCCATCTTGCCATTTTATTCCTAAAAACTGGATCTCTCGTGCAGGTCCCTTGACCTTGCTTCGTTTTATGGCAAAACCAGCATCCAAAAGAATCTGAATTATTCTCTCACCTTTCTCGAAGACTTCTTTCGCTGTGTCAACCCATACGATAATGTCATCAATATACTGCAAGTGTTCTGGAGCTTTACCTTGCTCCAGCGTGGTCTGGATCAGTCCATGGCAGATGGTAGGACTGTGTTTCCACCCCTGGGGCAAGCGATTCCACGTGTACTGGATGCCTCTCCAGGTGAAAGCAAACTGCGGCCTGCACTCTGCTGCTACAGGAATAGAGAAAAATGCATTAGCAATGTCAATTGTAGCATACCACTTAGCTGCCTTTGACTCCAGTTCAAATTGCAGTTCTAGCATGTCAGGCACAGCAGCGCTCAGTGGTGGCGTAACTTCATTCAGGCCACGATAGTCCACAGCTAGTCTCCACTCGTCACTAGACTTACGCACTGGCCAGATTGGGCTGTTAAAAGGTGAGCGAGTCTTACTGATCACACCCTGGCTTTCCAATTGACGGATCAACTTCTGGATAGGAATCAAAGAGTCTCGACTGGTGCGATATTGCCGGTGATGCACTGTTGTGGTAGCAGTTGGCACCTGCTGATCGTCAACCATCAGCAGTCCTACAACAGAAGGATAATCTGAAAGACCATGCAAATCAGACAGCTGTTCAATTTTCTCAGTGTCCACAGCTGCTATACCAAATGCCCACCTATACCCTTTTGGGTCCTTAAAATACCCTCTCTTGAGGTAGTCTATGCCAAGGATGCACGGAGCATCTGGGCCAGTCACAATGGGATGCTTTTCCCAGTTTTTTCCAGTTAGGCTCATTTCAGCCTCTACAACAGTCAGTTCCTGGGATCCCCCAGTCACTCCAACAATATTGATGGATTGCGTTCCTTTATAATTAGAAGGAATTATTGTGCACTGTGCACCACAGTATCACAGTATCACAGTATGTTCTGGATTGGAAGGGACCTCAAAAGATCATCTAGTCCAATCCCCCTGCTGGAGCAGGAACGCCTAAGTGAGGTTGCACAGGAACATGTCCAGGTGGGTCTTGAATGTCTCCAGAGAAGGAGACTCCACAACCCCCCTGGGCAGCCTGTTCCAGTGCTCTGTCACCCTTACTGAGAAGAAGTTTTTTCTCAAATTTAAGTGGAACCTCTTGTGTTCCAGCTTGATCCCATTGCCCCTTGTCCTATCATTGTTTGCCAACGAGAAGAGCCTGGCTCCATCCTCATGGCACTCACCCTTTATATATTTATAAACATTAATAAGGTCACCCCTCAGTCTCCTCTTCTCCAAACTAAAGAGACCCAGCTCCCTCAGCCTTTCCTCATAAGGGAGGTGCTCCACTCCCTTAACCATCTTTGTTGCCCTACGCTGGACCCTCTCCAGCAGTTCCTTGTCCTTCTTGAACTGAGGGGCCCAGAACTGGACACAATATTCCAGATGGGGTCTCACCAGGGCAGAGTAGAGGGGAAGGAGGACCTCTCTTGATCTACTAACCACCCCCCTTCTAATACATCCCAGGATGCCATTGGCCTTCCTGGCCACAAGGGCACAGTGCTGGCTCATGGTCATCCTGTTGTCCACCAGGATCCCCAGGTCCCTTTCCCCTACACTGCTCTCTAATATGTAATTTCCCAACCGATACTGGAACCTGGGATTGTTCCTGCCCAGATGCAGGACTCTACACTTTTCCTTGTTAAATTTCATTAGGTTACTCCCCGCCCAACTCTCCAGCCTGTCTAGGTCTCGCTGGATGGCAGCACAGCCTTCTGGCGTGTCAGCCACTCCTCCCAGCTTAGTGTCATCAGCAAACTTGCTGATAGTACACTCTATTCCCTCGTCTAAGTCGTTAATGAATATATTGAATAATACTGGCCCCAGTACTGACCCCTGAGGTACTCCACTAGATACTGGTCTCCAACTAGACTCCGCACCATTGACTACCACTCTCTGGCTTCTCTCCTTAAGCCAGTTTGTAACCCACCTCACTACTCTATTGTCTAGACCACACCTCCGCAACTTAGCAACTAGGATGCTGTGGGAGACTGTGTCAAAGGCTTTACTGAAGTCAAGGTAGACCACATCCACGGCTCTGCCATCATCCATCCACCTTGTAACATTCTCATAAAAGGCTATGAGGTTGGTCAAGCATGACTTACCCTTGGTAAAGCCATGCTGACTGCCCCTAATAACCTTCTTATCCTTGATATGCCTTGAGATAGCACCAAGGATAAGTTGTTCCATTACTTTCCCAGGGACAGAGGTGAGGCTGACCGGTCTATAGTTACCCGGGTCCTCCTTCTTGCCCTTTTTGAAGATTGGAGTGACATTTGCTTTCCTCCAATCCTCGGGCACCTCTCCCGTTTCCCAAGACTTGGCAAAGATGATGGAGAGCGGTCCAGCAATGACCTCAGCCAGCTCCCTCAGCACCCGCGGATGCATCCCATCTGGACCCATGGATTTATGGATGTCCAGTCTATTTAATTGCTCCTTAACCCAGTCCTCATCAACTAAAGCAAGCTCCTCCATTGACCTGGCTTCATCTGGGGTCTCAGGGGTACAGGGCTCCCCAGGACAGCCTCCGGCAGAGTAGACAGAGACAAAGAAGGCATTCAGTAATTCTGCCTTCTCTGTATCTTCCGCCACCAGGGCACCCACCCCATTCCTCAGTGGGCCTACATTGCCTCTGGTATTAGTTTTATTTTTTTTACCAGTGTCCACTAAAGCTTTGTACTCCTGGGGGTGTGTTGTACCAGGCCATCGTATTTGTACAGTCCAATAAACTCTGTTATCCCTTTCCTCCACCTGGTTGGAGGCAGGGCACCTCTAATTTCTGTTTTGCACAGTCTCTGGGTGTGAATTAGAGGTTCCTTCAAGAGCATCAGAATCTCTTCTGCTCCTTTTGTAAACTGAAGCAGCCACCTTCCTAGGAGTTTTTCCTTTTATCTCACGTACTCGTTCTTGAAGTTCTGAGGTAGGTCTCCCATGCCACTTATTCATGTTTTCTCCCTGCTCATGTAGGAAGAACCACAGTGAACCTCTTTTTGTGGGCTGCCTCTGTCCTCTCTCTCGAGATTGGAAACGCCTTTTCCTAACAGCTGAAACATAGGTTTGTGCAGGTCGTGAATGGTATGTGTCTTCTCTGAGTTCTTTGATTTCTTGCAATAGCTTTTCAAACCGGTCATCAGATTTTTCACACAGTCTCTCCACAGCAGAGACACAAGCTCGTAGAGAACCAGCAAGGCTGTCCTCAAATTCACGGAGCTGCTCAATCACTTCAGTAATATCTTGTCCACCTCTAGATGACCAGAGCATTCCTGCCAATGACTTAGCATATGCAGGTGATGCACTTTGTACAAATCTGCGCCACAGAGGTCATGTACAATTGATTCTATCTGGGTCTGTTCCCTCTTGGCTGTTTGGTCCAAAATAGATGATCTCTCGCACAGCTAATTCTCTCAGGAACTGAATACCTTTCTCCATAGTATTCCATTTCCCTAACCTGGATATACAATCTTCCTTGTAGGGAAATCTTACTTTCATAGCTGCCAGGAGTCGGGTCCAGAGAGTAGTGGCATTAGACTCTCTTGAAATTGCCCTATCAATGGTGGAATCTCTTGACAGAGATCCCAGCTGCCTGGCTTCACCACCTTCCAGTTCAATTGTATCTGCCCCATTGTCCCAGCATCGGAGCAGCCAGGTTAAAATATTCTCGCCTTCACGACGACTAAAGTCTTTTCGCAGATCTCTCAGCTCACCTGGAGAAAAGGACCGAGTGGTGGTCACTTCATCTCCTCCCTGTCCTGATGGTGCCCCTTGGGTTGATGTTGGCCCTGTGCCATCATCTGCTGCACGGGTAGTCTTTCTAGTGACTTTCTTACAACCAGCAACTGATGCTGATATGGGTTTACCATCATTTAATTCATTTCCAGAGTCTGAATGACTGTCACAGTGATCGCTATGGTTACAGCAGCAACAGTGCCCAGTGTGTGAAGAAGGGGGGGCTGCCTTTAAGGCTGCAGAATTAGTGTTATCAGAAGTGACCTTGGCACAAGAACTCTGTGTAGGAGCTGCACCTTCAGCCTGCGAAGGCGCCGTGGCGGGGGCAGCAGCTGCAACGGCAGCTTTCACTGTTTTGCTCTTTCTCGAGGGGCTCGGAGTGCTTTTTGCTAAAGCTTCCGAAGACGCACCGCAAATCTCAGGACAACAAAGAGACAAAAACCTCCTGTTGAACGCCATTTCTCTTAACAGAAGCACAAACTGACATACATTCAGCCAACCAGATAACACCATCACAGTTCTATCAAAACTCCAAGGGTATTCAAAGCTCTCTAAAACATTTGCGAACTGTCTTAGCAAAAAAACAAAAGTATTGTTAGTCAGCCTTTCTAAAGGTTCGCTTGACCAATTAGCAAACACAGAGCCGTACGGCTCTTTAATCTCTCCTGGAGGCTTTTCAAGGTAAAGCAGAAGCGAGTAGAAATTCATTAGCGGCTGCAGTATAATGAAATAAACCAGTGACAAACCACACAGTATCATCATGAGCATTGTCCAGTTCCTTGTTGTATTATAATGAATACTTCGATTTAAAAAGAAAGCCCAACACAGATATGGAATCAGTGAGCACAATGTAGAAAACAACTGATACAACTTAAGCCATAACATCTTTAAATCAGTGTAATTCACTTTGCCTTAACACAACTAAATGATATCCAAAGCAAACCGACATGCGAGTATCACAACTCTATGAGTTGGCACCGTGCCAAGAAAATTGAAAGGTACGTCAGAGCAGTAGAAAAGCCAAAAATCTCCAAATTTACCCCTTTCTCTTGCCCCACGTTGGGCGCCAATTATCTGTCGAGGGTTAAGATTGCGGGGTGACAATAAAACCCTGGCAGATGTATTGTTACCCCCCTCTACCCCCCACTTCCCCCTTTTTCCCCTCCCTCTCTCCCCTTCCACTCAGGAGAGGCGATTGGGAGGAAAAAAAGAAGGACAGAGAGAAGAGAGTTGGAAAAAATTAAAGATGTTTTACTAATGCTATTAATAAGAATAGAGAAAATAATACAAAATATACAAAACCAATCTTGAAAGTCTCAGCAACTGCAGAGCCGGCACCCAAAGTCCTGGATTAGACTCCACAGCCAACCAGAGCTGGATTCAGTCTCTCACTAGGCCTCAGTTCGCAGGGACGACTAGCAAGGTCCTCTCCTAATGTCGGCCATAGGGAAAAAAAGGGAAAGAAGGGCCGAGATCCTCGTGATCTCCCATTTTATATGAAGCATTCACGTGAATGGAATGTTATACACAGTTGGTCAGTTGTTTCTCGTCGCCCCTCTCGTGAGATGTCCATCCATGCTTATCGATAAGTTTGCATTCCATTGTTAGGTTTTACCAAAACATGTGTCTGGTTCTCCAGGAAAATGCAGTTAATATGAAGGCTTTAGCTGACAGGCAAAATTCACTGAAAGAGAAACTTGTTTTTAACAAAACCAGGACAGTGTGTCACAAACCCCATTGGGCAGCGTGTGGGTCACAAACCCCATTGAATAGAGTGTGTGTCACAAACCCCATTGGACAGCGTGTGTGACAAATGCCCCTGGACAGCGTGTGTGTCACAAGCCCCATTGAACAGCGTGTGTGTCACAAACACCCCTGGACAGGGTGTGTGTCACAAACCCTATTGGACAGCGTGTGTGACACTAAACCCATTCGACAGCGTGTTTGTCACAAACCCCATTGGACAGCATGTGTGTCACAAACACCCCTGGACAGGGTGTGTGTCAAAAATCCCATTGGACAGCGTGTTTGTCACAAACACCCCTGGACAGGGTGTGTGTCACAAACTCCATTAGACAGCGTGTGTGTCACAAACCCCATTGGACAGCGTGTGTGTCAGAAAAACACCCCTGGACAGAGTGTGTGTCAAAAAGCCCCCTGGACACTGTTTGTGTTAAAAACCCCATTGGACAGCGTGTGTATGTCACAAACCCCACTGGAAGGTGTATGTGTCAGAAACACCCCTGGACAGCATGTGTGTCACAAACCCCTTTGGACAGCGTGTGTGTCAACAAACCCCATTGGGCAGCGTGTGGGTCACAAACCCCATTGAATACCGTGTGTGTCACAAATTCCATTGGACAGAGTGTGAGCCATAAACCCCATTGGAAAGCGTGTGTGTCAGAAACCTCATTAAAAAGGGTGTGTGGTACAAACTCCATTAGAAAGAGTGTGTGTCACAAACCCCATTGGACAGCGTGTGTGTCACAATCCACATTGGACAGTGGGTGTGTCACAAACACCCCTGGACAGGGTGTGTGTCACAAACTCCATTGCACAGCATGTGTGTCCCAAACCCCATTGAACAGCGTGTGTGTGTCACAAACTCCATTGGACAGTGTGTGTGTAACAAAGACCCCTGGACAGCGTGTATGTCACAAACCTCAGTGGACAGGGTGTGTGTCACAAAGACCCAAGGACAGCGTGTGTGTCACAATCCCCATTGGACAGTGTGTGTGTCACAAATCCCATTGAAAAGCGTGTGTGTAACAAACCCCATTGGGAAGCGTGTGTGTCACATATCCCATTAGGCAGCGTATGTGTGACAAACCCCATTGGACACCGTGTGTGTCACAAACGCCCCTGGACAGCGTGTGTGTCACAAACCCCATTGGACAGTGTGTGTGTCACAAACCCCATTGGACATCGTGTGTGTCACAAGCCCCATTGGACAGAGTGTGAGTCACAAAAAGCCCTGGACAGCGTGTGTGTCACAAACACCCCTGGACAGGGTGTGTGTCACAAACCCCATTGGACAGCGTTTGTGTCACAAACATGCATGGAAACTGTGTGTGTCACAAACACACCTGGACAGGGTATGTGTCACAAACCTCTTTGGACAGTGTGTGTGTCACACTGTCCATTGGAAAGCCTGTGTGTCCCAAACCCCACTGGACAGCGTGTGTGTCACAAAATCCATTGGATAGTGTGTGTAACAACACCCCCTGGACAGTGTGAGTGTCACAAACCCCCTAAACAGTGTGTGTGTCAGAAAGCCCATTGGAAAGTGTGTGTGTCACAAACACCCCTGGAAACCATTTGTGTCACAAACGTCCCTGGACAGGGTATGTGTCACAAACCCCACTGGCCAGCGTGTGTGTCACAATCCTGATTCGACTGCATGTGTGTCACAAACTCCATTGGAAAGAGTGTGTGTCACAAACCGCATTAGACAGCCTGTGTGTCACAAACCCCATTGGGCAGCGTGTGTGTCACAAATCTCATTGAATAGATTGTGTGTCACAAACGCCATTGGACAACGTGTGTGACAAATGCCACCGGACAGGGTGTGTGTCACAAACGCCATTGGACAGGGTGTGTGTAGAAACACCCCTGGACAGGGTGTGTGTCACAAACCTCATTGAACAGCGTGTGTGTCACTAACACCCCTGAACAGGGTGTGTGTCACAAACCCTATTGGACAGCGTGTGTGACACTAAACCCATTCGACAGCGTGTGTGTCACAAACCCCATTGGACAGCGTGTGTATCACAAACACCTCTGGACAGGGTGTGTGTCAAAAACCCCATTGGACAGCGTGTGTGTCACAAACACCCCTGGACAGGGTGTGTGTCACAAACCCCATTGAACAGCGTGTGTGCCACAAACACCATTGGACAGCTTGTGTGTCAAAAACCCCATTGGACAGCGTGTGTGTCACAAACACCCCTGGACAGAGTTTCTGTCAAAAAGCCCCCTGGACACTGTTTGTGTTATAAACCCCATTGGACAGCGTGTGTATGTCACAAACCCCACTGGAAGGTGTATGTGTCAGAAACACCCCTGGACAGCGTGTGTGTCACAAACCCCTTTGAACAGCGTGTGTGTCACAAACCCCATTGGGCAGCGTGTGGGTCACAAACCTCCATTGAATACCGTGTGTGTCACAAATTCCATTGGACAGAGTGTGAGCCATAAACCCCATTGGAAAGCGTGTGTGTCAGAAACCTCCTTAAAAAGGGTGTGTGTCACAAACTCCATTGCACAGCATGTGTGTCCCAAACCCCATTGAACAGTGTGTGTGTCACAAACACCCCTGGACAGGGTGTATGTCACAAACTCCATTGCACAGCATGTGTGTCCCAAACCCCATTGAACAGCATGTGTGTGTCACAAACCCCATTGGACAGTGTGTGTGTAACAAAGACCCCTGGACAGCGTGTGTGTCACAAACCCCAGTGGACAGGGTGTGTGTCACAAAGACCCCTGGACAGCGTGTATGTCACAAACACCATTGGACAGTGTGTGTGTCACAAATTCCATTGAAAATCGTGTGTGTCACAAACCCCATTTGGCAGCGTGTGTGTCACAAATCCCATTAGGCAGCGTGTGTGTCACAAACCCCATTGGACACCGTGTGTGTCACAAACACCCCTGGACAGGGTGTGTGTCACAAACCCCACTGGACAGCGTGTGTGTCACAAACCACATTGGACAGTGGGTGTGTCACAAACACCCCTGGACAGGGTGTGTGTCACAAACTCCATTGCACAGCATATGTGTCCCAATCCCCATTGAACAGCGTGTGTGTGTCACAAACTCCATTGGACAGTGTGTGCGTAACAAAGACCCCTGGACAGCGTGTATGTCACAAACGCCAGTGGACAGGGTGTGTGTCACAAAGACCCCTGGACAGCGTGTGTGTCACAATCCCCATTGGACAGTGTGTGTGTCACAAATCCCATTGAAAAGCGTGTGTGTAACAAACCCCATTGGGAAGCGTGTGTGTCACATATCCCATTAGGCAGCGTATGTGTGACAAACTCCATTGGACACCGTGTGTGTCACAAACACCCCTGGACAGGGTGTGTATAACAAACCCTATTGGACAGTGTGTGTGTCACAAACCCCATTGGACATCGTGTGTGTCACAAGCCCCATTGGACAGAGTGTGTGTCACAAAAAGCCCTGGACAGCGTGTGTGTCACAAACACCCCTGGACAGG
This sequence comes from Nesoenas mayeri, assembly GCF_963082525.1. Taxonomy (NCBI): domain Eukaryota; kingdom Metazoa; phylum Chordata; class Aves; order Columbiformes; family Columbidae; genus Nesoenas; species Nesoenas mayeri. The sequence goes on from NC_137571.1 coordinate 1,400,589, forward strand.
GTGTGTGTCACAAACCCCATTGGACAGCGTTTGTGTCACAAAGCCCATTGGACTGCGCGTGTGTCACGAACACCTCTGGATAGGGTGTGTGTCACAAACCACTTTGGACAGTGTGTGTGTCACACTGTCCATTGGGCAGCCTGTGTGTCCCAAACCCCACTGGACAGCGAGTTTGTCACAAACCCCATTAAACAGGGTGTGTGTCAAATACTCCATTGGACAGCGTGTGTGTCACAAAACCCATTGAACAGCGTGTGTGTCACGAACACGCCTGGACAGCGTGTGTGTCACAAACCATTTTGGACAGTGTGTGTGTCACAAACCCCATTGGACGCTGTGTGTGTCACAAACCCCATTAAACAGGGTATGTGTCACAAACTCCATTGGAAAGAGTGTGTATCACAAACCGCATTGGACAGCCTGTGTGTCACACACCCCATTGGACAGCGTGTGTGTCACAAACCCAATTGGACACGGTTTGTGTCACAAACCCCTTTGGACATCGTGTGTGACAAATGCCGCTGGACACTATCTGTGTCACAAAACCCATTGGACAGGGTTTGTGTCACAAAAACCCCTGGACAGCTTGTATGTCACAAACTCCATTGGACAACGTGTGTGTCACAAACCCCATTCGATGGTGTGTGTGCCACAAACTCCATTGGAAAGAGTGTGTGTCACAAACCGCATTAGACAGCCTGTGTGTCAGAAACCTCCTTAAAAAAGGTGTGTATCAGAAACTCCATTAGAAAGAGTGTGTTTCACAAACACCATTGGACAGTGGGTGTGTCACAGATGCCCCTGGAGAGTGTGTGTGTCACAAACCCCATTGGACAGGGTGTGTGTAGAAACACCCCTGGACAGGGTGTGTGTCACAAACCTCATTGAACAGCGTGTGTGTCACTAACACCCCTGAACAGGGTGTGTGTCACAAACCCTATTGGACAGCGTGTGTGACACTAAACCCATTCGACAGCGTGTGTGTCACAAACCCCATTGGACAGCGTGTGTATCACAAACACCTCTGGACAGGGTGTGTGTCAAAAACCCCATTGGACAGCGTGTGTGTCACAAACACCCCTGGACAGGGTGTGTGTCACAAACCCCATTGAACAGCGTGTGTGCCACAAACACCATTGGACAGCTTGTGTGTCAAAAACCCCATTGGACAGCGTGTGTGTCACAAACACCCCTGGACAGAGTGTCTGTCAAAAAGCCCCCTGGACACTGTTTGTGTTAAAAACCCCATTGGACAGCGTGTGTATGTCACAAACCCCACTGGAAGGTGTATGTGTCAGAAACACCCCTGGACAGCGTGTGTGTCACAAACCCCTTTGAACAGCGTGTGTGTCACAAACCCCATTGGGCAGCGTGTGGGTCACAAACCTCCATTGAATACCGTGTGTGTCACAAATTCCATTGGACAGAGTGTGAGCCATAAACCCCATTGGAAAGCGTGTGTGTCAGAAACCTCCTTAAAAAGGGTGTGTGTCACAAACTCCATTAGAAAGAGTGTGTGTCACAAACCCCATTGGACAGTGTGTGTGTCACAAACACCCCTGGACAGGGTGTATGTCACAAACTCCATTGCACAGCATGTGTGTCCCAAACCCCATTGAACAGCATGTGTGTGTCACAAACCCCATTGGACAGTGTGTGTGTAACAAAGACCCCTGGACAGCGTGTGTGTCACAAACCCCAGTGGACAGGGTGTGTGTCACAAAGACCCCTGGACAGCGTGTATGTCACAAACACCATTGGACAGTGTGTGTGTCACAAATTCCATTGAAAATCGTGTGTGTCACAAACCCCATTTGGCAGCGTGTGTGTCACAAATCCCATTAGGCAGCGTGTGTGTCACAAACCCCATTGGACACCGTGTGTGTCACAAACACCCCTGGACAGGGTGTGTGTCACAAACCCCACTGGACAGCGTGTGTGTCACAAACCACATTGGACAGTGGGTGTGTCACAAACACCCCTGGACAGGGTGTGTGTCACAAACTCCATTGCACAGCATATGTGTCCCAATCCCCATTGAACAGCGTGTGTGTGTCACAAACTCCATTGGACAGTGTGTGCGTAACAAAGACCCCTGGACAGCGTGTATGTCACAAACGCCAGTGGACAGGGTGTGTGTCACAAAGACCCCTGGACAGCGTGTGTGTCACAATCCCCATTGGACAGTGTGTGTGTCACAAATCCCATTGAAAAGCGTGTGTGTAACAAACCCCATTGGGAAGCGTGTGTGTCACATATCCCATTAGGCAGCGTATGTGTGACAAACTCCATTGGACACCGTGTGTGTCACAAACGCCCCTGGACAGGGTGTGTATAACAAACCCTATTGGACAGTGTGTGTGTCACAAACCCCATTGGACATCGTGTGTGTCACAAGCCCCATTGGACAGAGTGTGTGTCACAAAAAGCCCTGGACAGCGTGTGTGTCACAAACACCCCTGGACAGGGTGTGTGTCACAAACCCCATTGGACAGCGTTTGTGTCACAAAGCCCATTGGACTGCGCGTGTGTCACGAACACCTCTGGATAGGGTGTGTGTCACAAACCACTTTGGACAGTGTGTGTGTCACACTGTCCATTGGGCAGCCTGTGTGTCCCAAACCCCACTGGACAGCGAGTTTGTCACAAACCCCATTAAACAGGGTGTGTGTCAAATACTCCATTGGACAGCGTGTGTGTCACAAAACCCATTGAACAGCGTGTGTGTCACGAACACGCCTGGACAGCGTGTGTGTCACAAACCATTTTGGACAGTGTGTGTGTCACAAACCCCATTGGACGCTGTGTGTGTCACAAACCCCATTAAACAGGGTATGTGTCACAAACTCCATTGGAAAGAGTGTGTATCACAAACCGCATTGGACAGCCTGTGTGTCACACACCCCATTGGACAGCGTGTGTGTCACAAACCCAATTGGACACGGTTTGTGTCACAAACCTCTTTGGACATCGTGTGTGACAAATGCCGCTGGACACTATGTGTGTCACAAAACCCATTGGACAGGGTTTGTGTCACAAAAACCCCTGGACAGCGTGTGTGTCACAAACTCCATTGGACAACGTGTGTGTCACAAACCCCATTCGACGGTGTGTGTGCCACAAACTCCATTGGACAGAGTGTGAGCCATAAACCCCATTGGAAAGCGTGTGTGTCAGAAACCTCCTTAAAAAAGGTGTGTATCAGAAACTCCATTAGAAAGAGTGTGTTTCACAAACACCATTGGACAGCGGGTGTGTCACAGATGCCCCTGGAGAGTGTGTGTGTCACAAACCCCTTTGGACAGGGTGTGTGTCAGAAAGACCCCTGGACAGCGTGTGTCACAAACTCCATTGGACAGAGTGTGAGTCACAAACCCCATTGGAAAGTGTGTGTGTCACAAACCCCATTAATCAGGGTTTGTGTTACAAACGCCAAAGGACAGCGGGTGTGTCAGAAACCTCATTGGACAGCGAGTGTGTCACAAACACCCCTGGATAGGGTGTGTGTTATAGACCACTTTGGACAGTGTGTGTGTCACACTGTCCATTGGACAACCTGTGTGCCCCAAACCCCGTTCCACAGCGTGTGTGTCACAAACCCCATTAAACAGGGTGTGTGTCACAAACTCCATTGGACAGCGTGTGTGTCACAAACCCCATTGGACAGCGTGTGTGTCACGAACACCTCTCTACAGGGTGTGTTTCACAAACCCCATTGGACAGTGTGTGTGTCACAAATCCCATTGGACAGCGTGTGTGTCACAAAGCCCATTGGAAAGGGTGCGTCACGAACACCTCTGGAAAGGGTGTGTGTCACAAACCACTTTGGACAGTGTGTGTGTCACACAGTCCATTGGACAGCCTGTGTGTCCCAAACCCCACTGGACAGCGTGTGTGTGACAAACCCCATTAAACAGGGTGTGTGTCAAATACTCCATTGGACAGCGTGTGTGTCACACACCCCATTGGACAGCGTGTGTGTGACGAACACCCCTGGACAGCGTGTGTGTCACAAACCCCATTGGACATCGTGTGTGACACATGCCCTGCACAGCGTATGTGTCACAAACCCCATTGGACAGTGTGTGTGTCACAAATCCCATTGAACAGAGTGTGTGTCACAAACCCCATTCAATAGTGTGTGTGTCACAAACTCCATTGGATAGCGTGTGTGTCACAAACCCCATTGGACAACGTGTGTGTCACAAACCCCATTGAACAGCGGGTGTGTCACAAACCCCATTGGACAGCGGGTGTGTCACAAACCCCATTAAGCAGGGTGTGTGTCACAAACTCCATTGGATAGCGTGTGTGTCACAAATCCCATTAGACAGCGTGTGTGTAACAAACCCCATTGGACACCGTGTGTGTCACAATACACCCTTGGACAGGGTGTGTGTCTCAAACCCCATTGCACAATGTGTGTGTTACAAACCCCATTGAACACCGTGTCTTTCACATAGCCCATTAAACATGGTGTGTGTCACAAACTCCATTGGACGACATGTGTGTCACAAACCCCATTGGACAGCGTGTGTGTCACAAACGCCCCTGGACAGTGTGTGTGTCACAAACCCCATTGGACAACGTGTGTGTCACAAATCCCATTGGACATCGTGTGTGAAAAATGGCCCTGGACAGCGTGTGTGTCACAAACCCCATTAGACACGATGTGTGTCACAAAAACCCTGGACAGCGTGTGTGTCACAAACCCCATTGGAAAGCGTGTGTGTCACAAACCCCATTAAACAGGGTGTGTGTCACAAAGTCCATTGGAAAGAGTGTGTGTCACAAACCGCATTGGACACCCTGTGTGTCACAAACCCCATTGGAGAGTGTGGGTGTCACAAACACCATTGGACACTGCGTGTGTCACAAACACCCCTAGATAGGGTGTGTGTCACAATCCTCATTGGACAGTCTGTGTGTCACGAACCCCATTGGGAAGCGTATGTGTCACAAATACCATTGGACAGCGTATGTGTCACAAAATCCATTTATAGCGTGTGTAACAACACCCCCTGGACAGGGTTTGTGTAACAAACCCCCCTAGACTGTGTGTGTGTCACAAAGCCCATTACTCAGGGTGTGTGTCAAAAACCCCATTTAATAGCGGGTGTGTCACAAACCCCACTGGACAGCGGGTGTGTCACAAACCCCATTGAACAGGGTGTGTGTCACAAACTCCATTGGACAACGTGTGTGTCTCAAACCCCATTGGACAGTGTGTGTGTCAAAAATGCCCCTGGACAGTGTGTGTGTCACAAACCCCATTGGACAGCGTGTGTGTCACAAACCCCATTGGACAGCCTTTGTGTCACAAACACCCCTGGACATGGTGTGTGTCACAAACCTTATGGAGAGGCTGTGTGTCACAAACCCCATTGGGAAGTGTGTGTGTCACAAATCCCATTAGACAGCGTGTGTGTCACAAACCCCATTGGACACCGTGTGTGTCACAAATCCCATTAGACAGCGTGTGTGTCACAAACCCCATTGGACACCGTGTGTGTCACAAACACCCCTGGACAGAATGTGTGTCACAAACCCCATTGGACAGTCTGTGTGTCACAAACCCCTTTGGACAGCGTGTGTGTCAACAAACCCCATTGGGCAGCGTGTGGGTCACAAACCCCATTGAATACCGTGTGTGTCACAAATTCCATTGGACAGAGTGTGAACCATAAACCCCATTGGAAAGCGTGTGTGTCAGAAACCTCATTAAAAAGGGTGTGTGGTACAAACTCCATTAGAAAGAGTGTGTGTCACAAACCCCATTGGACAGCGTGTGTGTCACAATCCACATTGGACAGTGGGTGTGTCACAAACACCCCTGGACAGGGTGTGTGTCACAAACTCCATTGCACAGCATGTGTGTCCCAAACCCCATTGAACAGCGTGTGTGTGTCACAAACTCCATTGGACAGTGTGTGTGTAACAAAGACCCCTGGACAGCGTGTATGTCACAAACCTCAGTGGACAGGGTGTGTGTCACAAAGACCCAAGGACATCGTGTGTGTCACAATCCCCATTGGACAGTGTGTGTGTCACAAATCCCATTGAAAAGCGTGTGTGTAACAAACCCCATTGGGAAGCGTGTGTGTCACATATCCCATTAGGCAGCGTATGTGTGACAAACCCCATTGGACACCGTGTGTGTCACAAACGCCCCTGGACAGCGTGTGTGTCACAAACCCCATTGGACAGTGTGTGTGTCACAAACCCCATTGGACATCGTGTGTGTCACAAGCCCCATTGGACAGAGTGTGTGTCACAAAAAGCCCTGGACAGCGTGTGTGTCACAAACACCCCTGGACAGGGTGTGTGTCACAAACCCCATTGGACAGCGTTTGTGTCACAAACATGCATGGAAACTGTGTGTGTCACAAACACACCTGGACAGGGTATGTGTCACAAACCTCTTTGGACAGTGTGTGTGTCACACTGTCCATTGGAAAGCCTGTGTGTCCCAAACCCCACTGGACAGCGTGTGTGTCACAAAATCCATTGGATAGTGTGTGTAACAACACCCCCTGGACAGTGTGAGTGTCACAAACCCCCTAAACAGTGTGTGTGTCAGAAAGCCCATTGGAAAGTGTGTGTGTCACAAACACCCCTGGAAACCATTTGTGTCACAAACGTCCCTGGACAGGGTATGTGTCACAAACCCCACTGGCCAGCGTGTGTGTCACAATCCTGATTCGACTGCATGTGTGTCACAAACTCCATTGGAAAGAGTGTGTGTCACAAACCGCATTAGACAGCCTGTGTGTCACAAACCCCATTGGGCAGCGTGTGTGTCACAAATCTCATTGAATAGATTGTGTGTCACAAACGCCATTGGACAACGTGTGTGACAAATGCCACCGGACAGGGTGTGTGTCACAAACGCCATTGGACAGGGTGTGTGTAGAAACACCCCTGGACAGGGTGTGTGTCACAAACCTCATTGAACAGCGTGTGTGTCACTAACACCCCTGAACAGGGTGTGTGTCACAAACCCTATTGGACAGCGTGTGTGACACTAAACCCATTCGACAGCGTGTGTGTCACAAACCCCATTGGACAGCGTGTGTATCACAAACACCTCTGGACAGGGTGTGTGTCAAAAACCCCATTGGACAGCGTGTGTGTCACAAACACCCCTGGACAGGGTGTGTGTCACAAACCCCATTGAACAGCGTGTGTGCCACAAACACCATTGGACAGCTTGTGTGTCAAAAACCCCATTGGACAGCGTGTGTGTCACAAACACCCCTGGACAGAGTGTCTGTCAAAAAGCCCCCTGGACACTGTTTGTGTTAAAAACCCCATTGGACAGCGTGTGTATGTCACAAACCCCACTGGAAGGTGTATGTGTCAGAAACACCCCTGGACAGCGTGTGTGTCACAAACCCCTTTGAACAGCGTGTGTGTCACAAACCCCATTGGGCAGCGTGTGGGTCACAAACCTCCATTGAATACCGTGTGTGTCACAAATTCCATTGGACAGAGTGTGAGCCATAAACCCCATTGGAAAGCGTGTGTGTCAGAAACCTCCTTAAAAAGGGTGTGTGTCACAAACTCCATTAGAAAGAGTGTGTGTCACAAACCCCATTGGACAGTGTGTGTGTCACAAACACCCCTGGACAGGGTGTATGTCACAAACTCCATTGCACAGCATGTGTGTCCCAAACCCCATTGAACAGCATGTGTGTGTCACAAACCCCATTGGACAGTGTGTGTGTAACAAAGACCCCTGGACAGCGTGTGTGTCACAAACCCCAGTGGACAGGGTGTGTGTCACAAAGACCCCTGGACAGCGTGTATGTCACAAACACCATTGGACAGTGTGTGTGTCACAAATTCCATTGAAAATCGTGTGTGTCACAAACCCCATTTGGCAGCGTGTGTGTCACAAATCCCATTAGGCAGCGTGTGTGTCACAAACCCCATTGGACACCGTGTGTGTCACAAACACCCCTGGACAGGGTGTGTGTCACAAACCCCACTGGACAGCGTGTGTGTCACAAACCACATTGGACAGTGGGTGTGTCACAAACACCCCTGGACAGGGTGTGTGTCACAAACTCCATTGCACAGCATATGTGTCCCAATCCCCATTGAACAGCGTGTGTGTGTCACAAACTCCATTGGACAGTGTGTGCGTAACAAAGACCCCTGGACAGCGTGTATGTCACAAACGCCAGTGGACAGGGTGTGTGTCACAAAGACCCCTGGACAGCGTGTGTGTCACAATCCCCATTGGACAGTGTGTGTGTCACAAATCCCATTGAAAAGCGTGTGTGTAACAAACCCCATTGGGAAGCGTGTGTGTCACATATCCCATTAGGCAGCGTATGTGTGACAAACTCCATTGGACACCGTGTGTGTCACAAACGCCCCTGGACAGGGTGTGTATAACAAACCCTATTGGACAGTGTGTGTGTCACAAACCCCATTGGACATCGTGTGTGTCACAAGCCCCATTGGACAGAGTGTGTGTCACAAAAAGCCCTGGACAGCGTGTGTGTCACAAACACCCCTGGACAGGGTGTGTGTCACAAACCCCATTGGACAGCGTTTGTGTCACAAAGCCCATTGGACTGCGCGTGTGTCACGAACACCTCTGGATAGGGTGTGTGTCACAAACCACTTTGGACAGTGTGTGTGTCACACTGTCCATTGGGCAGCCTGTGTGTCCCAAACCCCACTGGACAGCGAGTTTGTCACAAACCCCATTAAACAGGGTGTGTGTCAAATACTCCATTGGACAGCGTGTGTGTCACAAAACCCATTGAACAGCGTGTGTGTCACGAACACGCCTGGACAGCGTGTGTGTCACAAACCATTTTGGACAGTGTGTGTGTCACAAACCCCATTGGAAGCCGTGTGTGTCACAAACCCCATTAAACAGGGTATGTGTCACAAACTCCATTGGAAAGAGTGTGTATCACAAACCGCATTGGACAGCCTGTGTGTCACACACCCCATTGGACAGCGTGTGTGTCACAAACCCAATTGGACACGGTTTGTGTCACAAACCCCTTTGGACATCCTGTGTGACAAATGCCGCTGGACACTATGTGTGTCACAAAACCCATTGGACAGGGTTTGTGTCACAAAAACCCCTGGACAGCGTGTGTGTCACAAACTCCATTGGACAACGTGTGTGTCACAAACCCCATTCGACGGTGTGTGTGCCACAAACTCCATTGGACAGAGTGTGAGCCATAAACCCCATTGGAAAGCGTGTGTGTCAGAAACCTCCTTAAAAAAGGTGTGTATCAGAAACTCCATTAGAAAGAGTGTGTTTCACAAACACCATTGGACAGCGGGTGTGTCAGAGATGCCCCTGGAGAGTGTGTGTGTCACAAACCCCATTGGACAGGGTGTGTGTAGAAACACCCCTGAACAGGGTGTGTGTCACAAACCTCATTGAACAGCGTGTGTGTCACTAACACCCCTGAACAGGGTGTGTGTCACAAACCCTATTGGACAACGTGTGTGACACTAAACCCATTCGACAGCGTGTGTGTCACAAACCCCATTGGACAGCGTGTGTATCACAAACACCTCTGGACAGGGTGTGTGTCAAAAACCCCATTGGACAGCGTGTGTGTCACAAACACCCCTGGACAGGGTGTGTGTCACAAACCCCATTGAACAGCGTGTGTGCCACAAACACCATTGGACAGCTTGTGTGTCAAAAACCCCATTGGACAGCGTGTGTGTCACAAACACCCCTGGACAGAGTGCCTGTCAAAAAGCCCCCTGGACACTGTTTGTGTTAAAAATCCCATTGGACAGCGTGTGTATGTCACAAACCCCACTGGAAGGTGTATGTGTCAGAAACACCCCTGGACAGCGTGTGTGTCACAAACCCCTTTGAACAGCGTGTGTGTCACAAACCCCATTGGGCAGCGTGTGGGTCACAAACCTCCATTGAATACCGTGTGTGTCACAAATTCCATTGGACAGAGTGTGAGCCATAAACCCCATTGGAAAGCGTGTGTGTCAGAAACCTCCTTAAAAAGGGTGTGTGTCACAAACTCCATTAGAAAGAGTGTGTGTCACAAACCCCATTGGACAGTGTGTGTGTCACAAACACCCCTGGACAGGGTGTATGTCACAAACTCCATTGCACAGCATGTGTGTCCCAAACCCCATTGAACAGCATGTGTGTGTCACAAACCCCATTGGACAGTGTGTGTGTAACAAAGACCCCTGGACAGCGTGTGTGTCACAAACACCCCTGGACAGGGTGTGTGTCACAAAGACCCCTGGACAGCGTGTATGTCACAAACACCATTGGACAGTGTGTGTGTCACAAATTCCATTGAAAATCGTGTGTGTCACAAACCCCATTTGGCAGCGTGTGTGTCACAAATCCCATTAGGCAGCGTGTGTGTCACAAACCCCATTGGACACCGTGTGTGTCACAAACACCCCTGGACAGGGTGTGTGTCACAAACCCCACTGGACAGCGTGTGTGTCACAAACCACATTGGACAGTGGGTGTGTCACAAACACCCCTGGACAGGGTGTGTGTCACAAACTCCATTGCACAGCATATGTGTCCCAATCCCCATTGAACAGCGTGTGTGTGTCACAAACTCCATTGGACAGTGTGTGCGTAACAAAGACCCCTGGACAGCGTGTATGTCACAAACGCCAGTGGACAGGGTGTGTGTCACAAAGACCCCTGGACAGCGTGTGTGTCACAATCCCCATTGGACAGTGTGTGTGTCACAAATCCCATTGAAAAGCGTGTGTGTAACAAACCCCATTGGGAAGCGTGTGTGTCACATATCCCATTAGGCAGCGTATGTGTGACAAACTCTATTGGACACCGTGTGTGTCACAAACGCCCCTGGACAGGGTGTGTATAAAAAACCCTATTGGACAGTGTGTGTGTCACAAACCCCATTGGACATCGTGTGTGTCACAAGCCCCATTGGACAGAGTGTGTGTCACAAAAAGCCCTGGACAGCGTGTGTGTCACAAACACCCCTGGACAGGGTGTGTGTCACAAACCCCATTGGACAGCGTTTGTGTCACAAAGCCCATTGGACTGCGCGTGTGTCACGAACACCTCTGGATAGGGTGTGTGTCACAAACCACTTTGGACAGTGTGTGTGTCACACTGTCCATTGGGCAGCCTGTGTGTCCCAAACCCCACTGGACAGCGAGTTTGTCACAAACCCCATTAAACAGGGTGTGTGTCAAATACTCCATTGGACAGCGTGTGTGTCACAAAACCCATTGAACAGCGTGTGTGTCACGAACACGCCTGGACAGCGTGTGTGTCACAAACCATTTTGGACAGTGTGTGTGTCACAAACCCCATTGGACGCTGTGTGTGTCACAAACCCCATTAAACAGGGTATGTGTCACAAACTCCATTGGAAAGAGTGTGTATCACAAACCGCATTGGACAGCCTGTGTGTCACACACCCCATTGGACAGCGTGTGTGTCACAAACCCAATTGGACACGGTTTGTGTCACAAACCCCTTTGGACATCGTGTGTGACAAATGCCGCTGGACACTATGTGTGTCACAAAACCCATTGGACAGGGTTTGTGTCACAAAAACCCCTGGACAGCGTGTGTGTCACAAACTCCATTGGACAACGTGTGTGTCACAAACCCCATTCGACGGTGTGTGTGCCACAAACTCCATTGGACAGAGTGTGAGCCATAAACCCCATTGGAAAGCGTGTGTGTCAGAAACCTCCTTAAAAAAGGTGTGTATCAGAAACTCCATTAGAAAGAGTGTGTTTCACAAACACCATTGGACAGCGGGTGTGTCACAGATGCCCCTGGAGAGTGTGTGTGTCACAAACCCCATTGGACAGGGTGTGTGTAGAAACACCCCTGAACAGGGTGTGTGTCACAAACCTCATTGAACAGCGTGTGTGTCACTAACACCCCTGAACAGGGTGTGTGTCACAAACCCTATTGGACAACGTGTGTGACACTAAACCCATTCGACAGCGTGTGTGTCACAAACCCCATTGGACAGCGTGTGTATCACAAACACCTCTGGACAGGGTGTGTGTCAAAAACCCCATTGGACAGCGTGTGTGTCACAAACACCCCTGGACAGGGTGTGTGTCACAAACCCCATTGAACAGCGTGTGTGCCACAAACACCATTGGACAGCTTGTGTGTCAAAAACCCCATTGGACAGCGTGTGTGTCACAAACACCCCTGGACAGAGTGCCTGTCAAAAAGCCCCCTGGACACTGTTTGTGTTAAAAACCCCATTGGACAGCGTGTGTATGTCACAAACCCCACTGGAAGGTGTATGTGTCAGAAACACCCCTGGACAGCGTGTGTGTCACAAACCCCTTTGAACAGCGTGTGTGTCACAAACCCCATTGGGCAGCGTGTGGGTCACAAACCTCCATTGAATACCGTGTGTGTCACAAATTCCATTGGACAGAGTGTGAGCCATAAACCCCATTGGAAAGCGTGTGTGTCAGAAACCTCCTTAAAAAGGGTGTGTGTCACAAACTCCATTAGAAAGAGTGTGTGTCACAAACCCCATTGGACAGTGTGTGTGTCACAAACACCCCTGGACAGGGTGTATGTCACAAACTCCATTGCACAGCATGTGTGTCCCAAACCCCATTGAACAGCATGTGTGTGTCACAAACCCCATTGGACAGTGTGTGTGTAACAAAGACCCCTGGACAGCGTGTGTGTCACAAACACCCCTGGACAGGGTGTGTGTCACAAAGACCCCTGGACAGCGTGTATGTCACAAACACCATTGGACAGTGTGTGTGTCACAAATTCCATTGAAAATCGTGTGTGTCACAAACCCCATTTGGCAGCGTGTGTGTCACAAATCCCATTAGGCAGCGTGTGTGTCACAAACCCCATTGGACACCGTGTGTGTCACAAACACCCCTGGACAGGGTGTGTGTCACAAACCCCACTGGACAGCGTGTGTGTCACAAACCACATTGGACAGTGGGTGTGTCACAAACACCCCTGGACAGGGTGTGTGTCACAAACTCCATTGCACAGCATATGTGTCCCAATCCCCATTGAACAGCGTGTGTGTGTCACAAACTCCATTGGACAGTGTGTGCGTAACAAAGACCCCTGGACAGCGTGTATGTCACAAACGCCAGTGGACAGGGTGTGTGTCACAAAGACCCCTGGACAGCGTGTGTGTCACAATCCCCATTGGACAGTGTGTGTGTCACAAATCCCATTGAAAAGCGTGTAACAAACCCCATTGGGAAGCGTGTGTGTCACATATCCCATTAGGCAGCGTATGTGTGACAAACTCCATTGGACACCGTGTGTGTCACAAACGCCCCTGGACAGGGTGTGTATAACAAACCCTATTGGACAGTGTGTGTGTCACAAACCCCATTGGACATCGTGTGTGTCACAAGCCCCATTGGACAGAGTGTGTGTCACAAAAAGCCCTGGACAGCGTGTGTGTCACAAACACCCCTGGACAGGGTGTGTGTCACAAACCCCATTGGACAGCGTTTGTGTCACAAAGCCCATTGGACTGCGCGTGTGTCACGAACACCTCTGGATAGGGTGTGTGTCACAAACCACTTTGGACAGTGTGTGTGTCACACTGTCCATTGGGCAGCCTGTGTGTCCCAAACCCCACTGGACAGCGAGTTTGTCACAAACCCCATTAAACAGGGTGTGTGTCAAATACTCCATTGGACAGCGTGTGTGTCACAAAACCCATTGAACAGCGTGTGTGTCACGAACACGCCTGGACAGCGTGTGTGTCACAAACCATTTTGGACAGTGTGTGTGTCACAAACCCCATTGGAAGCCGTGTGTGTCACAAACCCCATTAAACAGGGTATGTGTCACAAACTCCATTGGAAAGAGTGTGTATCACAAACCGCATTGGACAGCCTGTGTGTCACACACCCCATTGGACAGCGTGTGTGTCACAAACCCAATTGGACACGGTTTGTGTCACAAACCCCTTTGGACATCCTGTGTGACAAATGCCGCTGGACACTATGTGTGTCACAAAACCCATTGGACAGGGTTTGTGTCACAAAAACCCCTGGACAGCGTGTGTGTCACAAACTCCATTGGACAACGTGTGTGTCACAAACCCCATTCGACGGTGTGTGTGCCACAAACTCCATTGGACAGAGTGTGAGCCATAAACCCCATTGGAAAGCGTGTGTGTCAGAAACCTCCTTAAAAAAGGTGTGTATCAGAAACTCCATTAGAAAGAGTGTGTTTCACAAACACCATTGGACAGCGGGTGTGTCAGAGATGCCCCTGGAGAGTGTGTGTGTCACAAACCCCATTGGACAGGGTGTGTGTAGAAACACCCCTGAACAGGGTGTGTGTCACAAACCTCATTGAACAGCGTGTGTGTCACTAACACCCCTGAACAGGGTGTGTGTCACAAACCCTATTGGACAACGTGTGTGACACTAAACCCATTCGACAGCGTGTGTGTCACAAACCCCATTGGACAGCGTGTGTATCACAAACACCTCTGGACAGGGTGTGTGTCAAAAACCCCATTGGACAGCGTGTGTGTCACAAACACCCGTGGACAGGGTGTGTGTCACAAACCCCATTGAACAGCGTGTGTGCCACAAACACCATTGGACAGCTTGTGTGTCAAAAACCCCATTGGACAGCGTGTGTGTCACAAACACCCCTGGACAGAGTGCCTGTCAAAAAGCCCCCTGGACACTGTTTGTGTTAAAAACCCCATTGGACAGCGTGTGTATGTCACAAACCCCACTGGAAGGTGTATGTGTCAGAAACACCCCTGGACAGCGTGTGTGTCACAAACCCCTTTGAACAGCGTGTGTGTCACAAACCCCATTGGGCAGCGTGTGGGTCACAAACCTCCATTGAATACCGTGTGTGTCACAAATTCCATTGGACAGAGTGTGAGCCATAAACCCCATTGGAAAGCGTGTGTGTCAGAAACCTCCTTAAAAAGGGTGTGTGTCACAAACTCCATTAGAAAGAGTGTGTGTCACAAACCCCATTGGACAGTGTGTGTGTCACAAACACCCCTGGACAGGGTGTATGTCACAAACTCCATTGCACAGCATGTGTGTCCCAAACCCCATTGAACAGCATGTGTGTGTCACAAACCCCATTGGACAGTGTGTGTGTAACAAAGACCCCTGGACAGCGTGTGTGTCACAAACCCCAGTGGACAGGGTGTGTGTCACAAAAACCCCTGGACAGCGTGTATGTCACAAACACCATTGGACAGTGTGTGTGTCACAAATTCCATTGAAAATCGTGTGTGTCACAAACCCCATTTGGCAGCGTGTGTGTCACAAATCCCATTAGGCAGCGTGTGTGTCACAAACCCCATTGGACACCGTGTGTGTCACAAACACCCCTGGACAGGGTGTGTGTCACAAACCCCACTGGACAGCGTGTGTGTCACAAACCACATTGGACAGTGGGTGTGTCACAAACACCCCTGGACAGGGTGTGTGTCACAAACTCCATTGCACAGCATATGTGTCCCAATCCCCATTGAACAGCGTGTGTGTGTCACAAACTCCATTGGACAGTGTGTGCGTAACAAAGACCCCTGGACAGCGTGTATGTCACAAACGCCAGTGGACAGGGTGTGTGTCACAAAGACCCCTGGACAGCGTGTGTGTCACAATCCCCATTGGACAGTGTGTGTGTCACAAATCCCATTGAAAAGCGTGTGTGTAACAAACCCCATTGGGAAACGTGTGTGTCACATATCCCATTAGGCAGCGTATGTGTGACAAACTCCATTGGACACCGTGTGTGTCACAAACGCCCCTGGACAGGTTGTGTATAACAAACCCTATTGGACAGTGTGTGTGTCACAAACCCCATTGGACATCGTGTGTGTCACAAGCCCCATTGGACAGAGTGTGTGTCACAAAAAGCCCTGGACAGCGTGTGTGTCACAAACACCCCTGGACAGGGTGTGTGTCACAAACCCCATTGGACAGCGTTTGTGTCACAAAGCCCATTGGACTGCGCGTGTGTCACGAACACCTCTGGATAGGGTGTGTGTCACAAACCACTTTGGACAGTGTGTGTGTCACACTGTCCATTGGGCAGCCTGTGTGTCCCAAACCCCACTGGACAGCGAGTTTGTCACAAACCCCATTAAACAGGGTGTGTGTCAAATACTCCATTGGACAGCGTGTGTGTCACAAAACCCATTGAACAGCGTGTGTGTCACGAACACGCCTGGACAGCGTGTGTGTCACAAACCATTTTGGACAGTGTGTGTGTCACAAACCCCATTGGACGCTGTGTGTGTCACAAACCCCATTAAACAGGGTATGTGTCACAAACTCCATTGGAAAGAGTGTGTATCACAAACCGCATTGGACAGCCTGTGTGTCACACACCCCATTGGACAGCGTGTGTGTCACAAACCCAATTGGACACGGTTTGTGTCACAAACCCCTTTGGACATCGTGTGTGACAAATGCCGCTGGACACTATGTGTGTCACAAAACCCATTGGACAGGGTTTGTGTCACAAAAACCCCTGGACAGCGTGTGTGTCACAAACTCCATTGGACAACGTGTGTGTCACAAACCCCATTCGACGGTGTGTGTGCCACAAACTCCATTGGACAGAGTGTGAGCCATAAACCCCATTGGAAAGCGTGTGTGTCAGAAACCTCCTTAAAAAGGGTGTGTGTCACAAACTCCATTAGAAAGAGTGTATGTCACAAACCCCACTGGAAGGTGTATGTGTCAGAAACACCCCTGGACAGCGTGTGTGTCACAAACCCCTTTGAACAGCGTGTGTGTCACAAACCCCATTGGGCAGCGTGTGGGTCACAAACCTCCATTGAATACCGTGTGTGTCACAAATTCCATTGGACAGAGTGTGAGCCATAAACCCCATTGGAAAGCGTGTGTGTCAGAAACCTCCTTAAAAAGGGTGTGTGTCACAAACTCCATTAGAAAGAGTGTGTGTCACAAACCCCATTGGACAGTGTGTGTGTCACAAACACCCCTGGACAGGGTGTATGTCACAAACTCCATTGCACAGCATGTGTGTCCCAAACCCCATTGAACAGCATGTGTGTGTCACAAACCCCATTGGACAGTGTGTGTGTAACAAAGACCCCTGGACAGCGTGTGTGTCACAAACCCCAGTGGACAGGGTGTGTGTCACAAAGACCCCTGGACAGCGTGTATGTCACAAACACCATTGGACCGTGTGTGTGTCACAAATTCCATTGAAAATCGTGTGTGTCACAAACCCCATTTGGCAGCGTGTGTGTCACAAATCCCATTAGGCAGCGTGTGTGTCACAAACCCCATTGGACACCGTGTGTGTCACAAACACCCCTGGACAGGGTGTGTGTCACAAACCCCACTGGACAGCGTGTGTGTCACAAACCACATTGGACAGTGGGTGTGTCACAAACACCCCTGGACAGGGTGTGTGTCACAAACTCCATTGCACAGCATATGTGTCCCAATCCCCATTGAACAGCGTGTGTGTGTCACAAACTCCATTGGACAGTGTGTGCGTAACAAAGACCCCTGGACAGCGTGTATGTCACAAACGCCAGTGGACAGGGTGTGTGTCACAAAGACCCCTGGACAGCGTGTGTGTCACAAACTCCATTGGACAACGTGTGTGTCACAAACCCCATTCGACGGTGTGTGTGCCACAAACTCCATTGGACAGAGTGTGAGCCATAAACCCCATTGGAAAGCGTGTGTGTCAGAAACCTCCTTAAAAAAGGTGTGTATCAGAAACTCCATTAGAAAGAGTGTGTTTCACAAACACCATTGGACAGCGGGTGTGTCACAGATGCCCCTGGAGAGTGTGTGTGTCACAAACCCCTTTGGACAGGGTGTGTGTCAGAAAGACCCCTGGACAGCGTGTGTGTCACAAACTCCATTGGACAGAGTGTGAGTCACAAACCCCATTGGAAAGTGTGTGTGTCACAAACCCCATTAATCAGGGTTTGTGTTACAAACGCCAAAGGACAGCGGGTGTGTCAGAAACCTCATTGGACAGCGAGTGTGTCACAAACACCCCTGGATAGGGTGTGTGTTATAGACCACTTTGGACAGTGTGTGTGTCACACTGTCCATTGGACAACCTGTGTGCCCCAAACCCCGTTCCACAGCGTGTGTGTCACAAACCCCATTAAACAGGGTGTGTGTCACAAACTCCATTGGACAGCGTGTGTGTCACAAACCCCATTGGACAGCGTGTGTGTCACGAACACCTCTCTACAGGGTGTGTTTCACAAACCCCATTGGACAGTGTGTGTGTCACAAATCCCATTGGACAGCGTGTGTGTCACAAAGCCCATTGGAAAGGGTGCGTCACGAACACCTCTGGAAAGGGTGTGTGTCACAAACCACTTTGGACAGTGTGTGTGTCACACAGTCCATTGGACAGCCTGTGTGTCCTAAACCCCACTGGACAGCGTGTGTGTGACAAACCCCATTAAACAGGGTGTGTGTCAAATACTCCATTGGACAGCGTGTGTGTCACACACCCCATTGGACAGCGTGTGTGTGACGAACACCCCTGGATAGCGTGTGTGTCACAAACCCCATTGGACATCGTGTGTGACACATGCCCTGCACAGCGTATGTGTCACAAACCCCATTGGACAGTGTGTGTGTCACAAATCCCATTGAACAGAGTGTGTGTCACAAACCCCATTCAATAGTGTGTGTGTCACAAACTCCATTGGATAGCGTGTGTGTCACAAACCCCATTGGACAACGTGTGTGTCACAAACCCCATTGAACAGCGGGTGTGTCACAAACCCCATTGGACAGCGGGTGTGTCACAAACCCCATTAAGCAGGGTGTGTGTCACAAACTCCATTGGATAGCGTGTGTGTCACAAATCCCATTAGACAGCGTGTGTGTAACAAACCCCATTGGACACCGTGTGTGTCACAATACACCCTTGGACAGGGTGTGTGTCTCAAACCCCATTGCACAATGTGTGTGTTACAAACCCCATTGAACACCGTGTCTTTCACATAGCCCATTAAACATGGTGTGTGTCACAAACTCCATTGGACGACATGTGTGTCACAAACCCCATTGGACAGCGTGTGTGTCACAAACGCCCCTGGACAGTGTGTGTGTCACAAACCCCATTGGACAGCGTGTGTGTCACAAATCCCATTGGACATCGTGTGTGAAAAATGGCCCTGGACAGCGTGTGTGTCACAAACCCCATTAGACACGATGTATGTCACAAAAACCCTGGACAGCGTGTGTGTCACAAACCCCATTGGAAAGCGTGTGTGTCACAAACCCCATTAAACAGGGTGTGTGTCACAAAGTCCATTGGAAAGAGTGTGTGTCACAAACCGCATTGGACACCCTGTGTGTCACAAACCCCATTGGAGAGTGTGGGTGTCACAAACACCATTGGACACTGCGTGTGTCACAAACACCCCTAGATAGGGTGTGTGTCACAATCCTCATTGGACAGGCTGTGTGTCACGAACCCCATTGGGAAGCGTATGTGTCACAAATACCATTGGACAGCGTATGTGTCACAAAATCCATTTATAGCGTGTGTAACAACACCCCCTGGACAGGGTTTGTGTAACAAACCCCCCTAGACTGTGTGTGTGTCACAAAGCCCATTACTCAGGGTGTGTGTCAAAAACCCCATTTAACAGCGGGTGTGTCACAAACCCCACTGGACAGCGGGTGTGTCACAAACCCCATTGGACATCGTGTGTGTCACAAACTCCATTGGACAACGTGTGTGTCACAAACCCCATTGGACAGTGTGTGTGTCAAAAATGCCCCTGGACAGTGTGTGTGTCACAAACCCCATTGGACAGCGTGTGTGTCACAAACCCCATTGGACAGCCTTTGTGTCACAAACACCCCTGGACATGGTGTGTGTCACAAACCTTATGGAGAGGCTGTGTGTCACAAACCTCATTGGGAAGTGTGTGTGTCACAAATCCCATTAGACAGCGTGTGTGTCACAAACCCCATTGGACACCGTGTGTGTCACAAACACCCCTGGACAGAATGTGTGTCACAAAACCCATTGAACAGTCTGTGTGTCACAAACCCCATTGGACTGCGTGTGTGTCACAAACGCCCCTGGAGAGGGTGTTTGTCACAAACTCCATTGGACAGCGTGTGTGTCACAAACCCCATTGGGCAGCTTGTGTGTCACAAACCCCATTGGACAGGGTGTGTGTCACAAACACCCGTGGACAGCGTGTGTGTCACAAACCCCATTGGAAAGCGTGTTTCTCACAAACCCCATTAAACAGGTTGTGTGTCACAAACTCCATTGGAAAGTGTGTGTGTCACAAAGCGCATTGGACAGCCTCTGTGTCACAAACCCCATTGGAGAGTGTGTGTGTCACAATACTCATTGGACAGGCTGTGTGTCACAAACCCCATTGGGAAGCGTGTATGTCACAAATCCCATTGGACAGTGTGTGTATCACAAACTCCATTGGACAGCATGTGTCACAAACACCCATGGACAGGGTGTGTGTCACAAACCCCCTTGGACAGTGTGTGTGTCACAAACCCCATTGAACAGTGGGTGTGTCACAAACCCCGTTGGAAAGCGGGTGTGTCACAAACCCCATTAAACAGGATGTGTTTCACAAACTTTATTGGACCGCATGTGTGTCACAAACCCCATTGGACAGCGTGTGTGTCACAAACGCCCCTGGACAGTGTGTGTGTCACAAACCCCATTGGATAGCGTGTGTGTCACAAACCCCATTTGACAGGGTTTGTGTCACAAAGACCCCTGGACAGCGTGTGTGTCACAAACTCCATTGGACAGCGTGTGTGTCACAAACCCCATTAATCAGGGTGTGTGTCACAAACCCCATTGGACAGTGGGTGTTTCATAAACCCCATTGGACAGCGGATGCATCATGAACACCCCTGGACAGAGTGTGTGTTACAAACCCCATTGGACAGCGTGTGTGTGACAAACCACATTAAACAGGGTGTATGTCACAAACTCCATTGGACAGCGTGTATGTCACAAACCCCATTGGACAGGGTGTGTGTCACAAAAATCCCTGGATAGCGTGTATGTCACAAACCCTATTGCACAGCGTCTGTGTCACATAACCCATTAGACAGCGTGTGTGTCACAAACCCCATTGGACAGTGTGTGTGTCACAAACAACCCTGGACAGCGTGTGTGTCACATACCCCAGTGGACAGTGTGTGTGTCACAAACGCCCCTGAACAGGGTGTATGTCACAAACCCCATTGGACATCCTGTGTGTCAAAAACCCCTTGGACAGCGTTTGTCTCACTAACACCCCTCGGCACCGTTTGTGCCACAAACGTCCCTGGACAGGGTGTGTGACACATACGTCATTGGAGAGCGTGTGTGTCACAAAACGCATTGGACAGTGTGTGTGCCACAAACACCCCTCGACACCTTTGTGTCATAAACGTCCCTGGACAGGGTTTTTGACAGAAACCCCATTGGAGACTGTGTGTGTCACAAACCCCATTGGACAGTGTGTTTGTCACAACCCCCATTGAACAGCATCTGTGACACAAACTCCATTGGATATCGAATGTGTCAAAAACCCCATTGGACAGCGCGTGTCTCACAAACCCCATTGGACAGTGTGAGTGTCACAAACAACCATGGACACCGTGTATTTCACAAAAGCCCCTGGAAAGGGTGTATGTCAAAAGCCCCGTTGGACAGCGTGTGTGTCACAAACCGCATTGGACAGGGTGTGTCACAACCCACCCTGGAAACACTGTCTGTCACAAACACCGTTGGACAGCGTATGTGTGACAAACCCCATTGGAGAGGGTGTGTGTCACAAACACCCTTGGACAGGGTGTGTGTCACAAACCCCATTGGGCAGCGTGTGTGTCACAAACTTCATTGGATAGCGTGTGTGTCACAAACCCCATTAATCAGGGTGTGTGTCACAAACCCCATTGGACAGCGGGTGTTTCATAAACCCCATTGGACAGCGGATGCGTCACGAACACCCCTGGACAGAGTGTGTGTTACAAATCACATTGGACAGTGTGTGTGTCACGCTGTCCATTGGACATTCTGTGTGTCCCAAACCCCATTGGACAGCGTGTGTGTGACAAACCACATTAAACAGGGTGTATGTCACAAACTCCATTGGACAGCGTGTATGTCACAAACCCCATTGGACAGGGTGTGTGTCACAAAAACCCCTGGATAGTGTGTATGTCACAAACCCTATCGCACAGCGTGTGTGTCACATAACCCATTAGACAGCGTGTGTGTCACAAACCCCATTGGACAGCGGGTGTGTCACAAACAACGCTGGACAGGGTGTGTGTCACATACCACAGTGGACAGTCTGTGTGTCACAAACGCCCCTGAACAGGGTGTATGTCACAAACCCCATTGGACATCGTGTTTAACAAATGCCCCTGGACAGCGTGTGTGTCACAACCCCCATTAAACTGGGTGTGTGTCACAAACTCCATTGGACAGAGTGTGTGTCACAAAAACCCCTGGAAAACGTGTGTGTCACAAACCCCATTGGACAGTGTGTGTGTCACATACCCCATTCGACAGTGTGTGTGTCACAAACCGGATTGGACAGCCTGTGTGTCACAAACCCCATTGGACAGTGTGTGTGTCAAAAACCGCATTGGACACCGTGTGTATCACAAACACCCCTAGACAGGGTGTGTGTCACAATCCTCATAGGACAGGCTGTGTGTCACAAACCCCATTGGGAAGTCTGTGTGTCGCAAACACCCCTGGACACTTTCTTTGTCACAAACGCTCCTGGACAGGGTTTGTGTCACAAACTGCATTGGACAGCGTGTGTGTGACAAACACCCTTCGACACCGTTTGTGTCACAAACGACCCTGGACAGGGTGCGTGACAGAAACCCCATTGGAGAGAGTGTGTGTCACAAACCCCATTGGACAGCGTGTGTGTCACAAATCCCACTGGGCAACGTGTGTGTCACAAACCCCATTGGACATCGTGTTTGACAAATGCCCCTGGACAGCGTGTGTTTCACAACCCCCATTAAACAGGGTGTGTGTCACAAGCTCCATTGGACAGGATGTGTGTCACAAAAACCCCTGGAAAGCGTGTGTGTCACAATCCCCATTCG
This sequence comes from Nesoenas mayeri, assembly GCF_963082525.1. Classification (NCBI taxonomy): domain Eukaryota; kingdom Metazoa; phylum Chordata; class Aves; order Columbiformes; family Columbidae; genus Nesoenas; species Nesoenas mayeri. The sequence continues at coordinate 1,423,695 of NC_137571.1, forward strand.
ACAGTGTGTGTGTCACAAATCGGATTGGACAGCCTGTGTGTCACAAACCCCATTGGACAGTGTGCATGTCAAAAACCCCATTGGACACCGTGTGTATCATAAACACCCCTAGACAGGGTGTGTGTCACAATCCTCATTGGACAGGCTGTGTGTCACAAACCCCATTTGGAAGCGTGTGTGTCACAAATCCCATTAGATAGCGTGTGTGTCACAAACCCCATTGGACACGGTGTGTGTCACAAACACCTCTGGACAGGATGTGTGTCACAAACCCCATTGGACAGTGTGTGTGTCACAAACCCCATTGGACAGCGTGTGTGTCAAAAAGCCTATTAAACAGGGTCTGTGTCAAAAACGCTCCTGGAGAGGGTGTGTGTCACAAACCCCATTGGAGAGCGTGTGTGTCACAAACCTCATTGGACAGGCTTTGTTTAACAAACCTCATTGGGAAGTGTGTGTGTCACAAACCCCATTGGACGGGGTGTGTGTCACAAACCCCATTGGACAGTGTGTGTGTCACAAACCCCATTTGAACAGCGTCTGTGTCACAAAGCCCATTAAACAGGGTCAGTGTCACAAACGCCCCTGGACAGGGTGTGTTTCACAAACCGCATTGGAGAGTGTGTGTGTCAAAACCCCATTAAACAGCATGTGTGTCACAAAGCCCATTAAACAGGGTCTGTGTCACAAACCCCATTGGACAGCGTGTGTCTCACAATCCCCATTGGACAGCGTGTGTGTCACATACGTCCCTGGACAGGGTGTGTGTCACAAACCCCATTGGACAGCGTTTGTGTCACAAACCCAACTGGGCAGCGTGTGTGTCACAAACCGCATTGGACAGCGGGTGTGTCACAAATACCCCTGGACAGGGTGTGTGTCAAAACCCCATTGCACAGCGCGTGTGTAACAAAACCCCCTAGACAGTGTGTGTGTCAGAAAGCCCATTGGACAGTGTGTGTGTCAAAAACCCCATTGGAGAGCGTGTCTGTAACAGACCCCATTGGACAGTGTGTGTGTCACAAACTCCATTGGAAAGAGTGTGTGTCACAAACCCCATTGGACAGCGTGTGTGTCACAAACTCCATTGGAAAGAGTGTGTGTCACAAACCCCATTGGACAGCGTGTGTGTCACAAAACCCATTGGAGAGCGGGTGTGTGACAAAGACCCCTGGACAGCGTGTGTGTCACAAACTCCATTGGACAGAGTGTGGGTCACAAACCCCATTGGAAAGCGTGTGTGTCACAAACCCCATTAATCAGGGTGCGTGTCACAAACCCCATTGGAGAGCGGGCGTGTCACAAACCCCATTGGACAGCGGGTGTGTCACGAAAACCCCTTTACAGAGTGTGTGTTACAAACCACTTTGGACAGTGTGTGTGTCAAACTGCCCATTTGACAGCCTGTGTGGCCCAAAAACCATTGGATGCGTGTGTGTCACAAACCCCATTAAACAGGGTGTGTATAACAAACTCCATTGGACAGCGTGTGTGTCACGAACACCCCTGGACAGGGTGTATGTCACAAACCCAATTGGGCGGCGTAGGGGTAACAAACCCCATTGAACAGCGTGTGTGTCACAAACCCCATTGGACACTGTGTATTTCACAAACTCCATTGGACAGAGTGTGAGCCACAAACACCATTGGAAAGCGTGTGTATCAGAAAATTCATCAAACAGGGTGTGTGTCACAAACTCCATTGGAAAGAGTGTGTGTCACGAACCCCATTGGACAGCATGTGTGTCACAAACCCCATTGGACAGTGGGTGTGTCACAAACACCCCTGGACAACGTGTGTGTCACAAACCCCATTGAGTAGCGTCTGTGTTTCACAAACCCCATTGGACAGTGTGTGTGTAACAAAGACCCCTGGACAGCGTGTGTGTCAGAAACGTCAGTGGACAGGGTGTGTGTACAAAGACCCCTGGACAGCGCGTGTGTCACAAACCCCATTGGACAGGGTGTGTATCACAAATCCCATTGGACAACGTTTGTATCCCAAACACCCCTGGAAACTGTGTGTGTCACAAACATACCAGCATACGAATTGTGTCCCAAACCCCATTGGAACGCGTGTGTGTCAAAAAATCCATTGGATAGCGTGTGTAACGACACCCCCTGGACAGTGTTTGTTTCACAAACGCCCCTAGACAGTACGTGTTTCACAAAGCCCATTAAACAGGGTGTTTGTCACAAACTCCATTGGACAGCGTGTGTGTCACAAACCCCATTGGGCGGCGTGTGAGTCACAAACCCCATTGAACAGCGTGTATGTCACAAACCCCATTGGCCAGTGGGTGTGTCACAAACACCCCTGGACAGGGTGTGTATCACAAGCCCCATTGGACAGCGTGTGTGTCACAGACCCCATTGGACAGTGTGTGTCACAAACACCCCTGGAAACCGTTTGTGTCACAAACGTCTGTGGACAGGGTCTGTGTCACAAACCCTATTCGACAGCGTGTGTGTCACAAACCCCATTGGATAGCGTGTGTGTCACAAATACCCCTGGACATGGTGTGTGTCACAAAACTCATTGGACAGGCTGTGTGTCACAAACCCCATTGGGAAGCGTGTGTGTCACAAATCCAATTAGACAGAGTGTGTGTCACAAACCCCATTGCACACCGTGTGTGTCACACACACCCCTGGAGAGGGTGTGTGTTACAAATCCCATTGGACATTGTGTGTGTCACAAACACCCGTGGACATGGTGTGTATCACAAACCTCATTGGACAGGCTGTGTGTCACAAAGCCCATTGGACATCGTGTGTGACAAATGCCCCTGGACAGCGTGTGTGTCACAAAATCACTGGACAGAGTGTCAGTCACAAACCCCATTGGAAAGCGTGTGTGTCACAAACCCCATTAAACAGGGTGTGTGTCACAAACTCCATTGGAAAGGATGTGTGTCAAAAAAACCCCTGGAAAGCGTGTGTGTCACAAACCCCATTGGACTGCGTGTGTGTCACATACCCCATTGAACAGTGTGTGTGTAACAAACCGCATTGGACAGCCAGTGTGTCACAAACTCCCTTGGACAGTGTGTGTGTCACAAACTCCATTGGACACCGTGTGTGTCACAAACACCCCTAGACAGTGTGTGTGTCACAATCCTCATTGGACAGACTGTGTGTTACAAACCCCATTGGGAAGCGTGTGTGTCACAAATCCCATTAGACAGAGTGTGTGTCACAAATCCCATTGGACAATGTATGTCACAAGCACCCATGGACAGGATGTGTGTCACAAACCCCAGTGGACAGCGTGTGTGTCACAGACACTCCTGGAGAGGGTGTGTGTCACAAACACCATTGGACATTGTGTGTGTCACAAACCCCATTGGACTGCGTGTGTATTCACAAACGCCCCTGGGCAAGGTGTTTGTCACAAACCCCATTGGACAGCGTGTGTGTCACAAACCCCATTGGGCAGCCTGTGTGTCACAAACCCCATTCGATATCGTGTGTGACAAATCGCCGTGGACAGCGTGTGTGTCACAAAATCCATTGGAAAGTGTGTGTGTAAACAATCCCATTAAACAGGATATGTGTCACAAACTCCATTGGACAGCATGTGTCACAAGCACCCATGGACAGGGTTTGTGTCGCAAACCCCATTGGACAGCGTGTGTATCACAAACCACATTGAACAGCGGGTGTGTCAAAAATCAAATTGGACAGCGGGTGTGTCACAAATCCCATTAAAGAGGGTGTGTGTCACACACCCCACTGGACAGCGTGTGTGTCACAGACGCCCCTGGACAGTGTGTGTGTCACAAAGTCCATTGGACAGGGTGTGTGTCACAAAAACCCCTGGACAGCGTGTGTGTCACAAACTCCATTGGACAGAGTGTGAGTCACAAACCCCATTGGACAGCGTGTGTGTCACGAACACCCTTGGACAGAGTGTGTGTCACAAACCCCATTGGTCAGCGTGTTTGCCACAAACCCCATTGGACAGGGTGTGTTTCCCAAAAAACCCTGGACAGTGTGTGTGTCAGAAACCCCATTGGACAGCGTGTGTGTCACAAACCCCATTCAACAGTGTGTGTGTCACAAACTCCATTGGACAGCGTGTGCCACAAGCACCCATGGACAGGGTGTGTGTCACAAATCCCATTGGACAGCATGTGTGTCACAAACCCATTGGACAGCGGGTGTGTCACAAACCCCATTAAACAGGGTGTGTGTCACAAACCCCATTGGACAGCGTGTGTGTCACAAACCCCATTAAACAGGGTGTGTGTCACAAACTCCATTGGACAACGTGTGTGTCACAAAACCCATTGGACAGCGTGTGTGTCACAGACGCCCCTGGGGAGTGTGTGTGTCACAAACTACATTGGACAGTGTGTGTGTCTCACTTTCCATTGGACAACTTGTGTGCCCCAAACCCCATTGCACAGCGTGTGTGTCACAAACCCCATTAAACAGGGTGTGTGTCACAAACCCCATTGGACAGCGTTTGTGTCACTAACCCCATTGGACAGCGTGTGTCACGAACACCTCTCTACAGGGTGTGTGTCACAAACCCCATAGGACAGTGTGTGAGTCACAAACCCCATTGGACACCGTGTGTGTCACAAAGCCCATTGGACTGCGGGTGTGTCACGAACACCTCTGGAAAGGGTGTGTGTCACAAACCACTTTGGACTGTGTGTGTGTCACACTGTCCATTGGACAGCCTGTGTTTCCAAAACCCCACTGGACAGCGTGTGTGTCACAAACCCCATTAAACAGGGTGTGTGTCAAATACTCCATTGGACAGCGTGTGTGTAACAAACCCCATTGGACAGCGTGTGTGTCACGAACACCCCTGGACAGGATATGTGTCACAAACCATTTTGGAAAGTGTGTGTGTCACAAACCCCATTGGACATCGTGTGTGACACATGCCCTGGACAGCGTATGTGTCACAAACCCCATTGGACAGTGTGTGTGTCACAAATCCCATCGAACAGAGTGTGTGTCACAAACCCCATTCAATAGTGGGTGTGTCACAAGCACCCATGGACAGGGTGTGTGTCACAAACCCCATTGGACAGCGTGTGTGTCACAAACCCCATTGAACAGCGGGTGTGTCACAAACCGCATTGGACAGCGGGTGTGTCACAAACCCCATTAAGCAGGGTGTGTGTCACAAACTCCATTGGACAGCGTGTGTGTGACAAACCCCATTGGACAGTGTGTGTGTTACAAAAGCCCCTGGACAGTGTGTGTGTCACGAAACCCAGTGGATAGCGAGTGTGTCACAAACCCCGTTAATCAGGGTGTGTTTCACAAACCCCATTGGTCAGCGTGTGTGTCACAAACACTATTGATCAGTGTGTGTGTGTGTCACAAATCCCATTGGAGAGTGTGTGTGTAAGAAAGACCCCTGGACAGCGTGTGTGTCACAAACTCCATTGGACAGAGTGTGAGTCACAAAACCCATTGGAAAGCATGTGTGTCACAAACCCCATTAAACAGGGTGTGTGTCACAGACCCCATTGGACAGCGGGTGTGTCACAAACATCCCTGGACAGGGTGTGTGTCACAAACTCCATTGCACAGCGTGTGTGTCACAAACCCCATTGAACAGTGTGTGTGTGTGTCACAAACCCCATTGGACAGTGTGTGTGTAACAAAGACCACTGGACAACGTGTGTGTCACAAAGCCCAGTGGTCAGGGTCTGTGTCATAAAGATCCCTGGACAGCGTGTGTGTCACAAAATCCATTGCATAGCATGTGTAACAACACCCCCTGGACAGTGTATGGGTCACAAACCCCCCTAGACAGTGTGTGTGTCACAAAGCGCATTGGACAGTGTGTGTGTCAAATACCCCATTGGACAGTTTGTGTAACAAACCCCGTTGGACAGCGTGTGTGTGACAAACCCCATTGGACAGCCTGTGTGTCACAAACACCCCTGGACATGGTCTGTGTCACAAACCTCATTGGACAGCGTGTGTGTCACAAACCCCATTGGACAGCCTGTGTGTCACAAACACCCCTGGACATGGTGTGTGTCACAAACCTCATTGGACAGGCTGTGTGTCACAAACCCCATTGGACATCGTGTGTGATAAATGCCCCTGGACAGCGTGTGTCACAAATCCCATTGGACAGGGTGTGTGTCACATAAACCCCATTCGACAGTGTGTGTGTCACAAACTCCATTGGACAGAGTGTGTGTCACAAACCTCATTGGATAGTAGGTGTGTCACAAACCCCGTTGGACAGCGGGTGTTTCACAAACCCCATTGGACAACGTGTGTGTCACTAACGCCACTGGACAGTGTGTGTGTCACAAACCCATTGGACAGCGTGTGTGTCAAAAACCCCATTGGACAGGGTGTGTGTCACAAAGACCCCTGGACACCATGGGTGTCCCAAACCATTTTGGACAGTGTGTGTGTCACACTGTCCATTGGACAGCCTGTGTGTCCCAAACCACATTGGACAGCGTGTGTGTCACAAACCCCATTAAACAGGGTGTGTGTCACAAACTCCATTGGACAGCGTGTGTGTCACAAATCCCATTGGACAGCACGTGTGTCACGAACACCCCTGGACAGGGTGTGTGTCACAAACCCCATTGGACAGCGTGTGTGTAACAAACCCCATTGGGCGGTGTGTGGGTTAGAAACCCCATTGGACAACGTTTGTGTCACAGACCCCATTGGACAGTGTGTGTGTCACAAACACTCCTGGAAACCGTTTGTGTCACAAACGTCCATGGACAGAGTCTGTGTCACAAACCCCATTGGATAGCCTGTGTGTCACAAACACCCCTGGACATGGTGTGTGTCAGAAACCTCATTGGACAGGCTGTGTGTCACAAATCCCATTGAGAGTCCTGTGTGTCACAAATCAAATTTGACAGCGTGTATGTCACAAGCCCCATTGGACACCGTGAGTGTCACAAACTCCACCGGACAGGGTGTGTGTCACAAACCCCATTGGACAGTGTATGTGTCACAAACCCCATTGAACAGCGTGTGTGTCACAAAGCCCATTAAACAGGGTCTGTGTCACAAACCCCATTGGCCAGGGTGTGTGTCAAAAACCCCATTGGACAGCGTGTGTGTCACAAACCCCATTGGACAGCCTGTGTGTCACAAACACCCCTGGACATGGTGTTTATCACAAACCTCATTGGACAGGCTGTGTGTCACAAACCCCATTGGACATCGTGTGTGACAAATGCCCCTGGACAGCGTGTGTGTCACAAACCATTGGACAGGGTGTGTGTCACATAAACCCCACTCGACAGTGTGTGTGTCACAAACTCCATTGGACAGCAGGGGTGTCACAAAGCCCGTTGGACAGCGGATGTGTCACAAACCCCATTGGACAGCGTGTGTGTCACAAACGCCCCTGGACAGTGTGTGTGTCACAAACCCATTGGACAGCGTGTGTGTCACAAACCCCATTGGACAGGGTGTGTGTCACAAAGACCCCTGGACACCGTGTGTGTCTCAAACCACTTTGGACAGTGTGTGTGTCACACTGTCCATTGGACAGCCTGTGTTTTCCAAACCACATTGAACAGAGTGTGTGTCACAAACCCCATTAAACAGGGTGTTTGTCACAAACTCCATTGGACAGGGTGTGTGTCCCAAATCCCATTGGACAGCATGTGTGTCACGAAAACCCCTGGACAGGGTGTATGTCACAAACCCCATTGGACAGCGTGTGTGTAACAAACCCCATTGGACAGTGTGTGTGTCACAGACCCCATTGGATAGTGTGTGTGTCACAAACACTCCCGGAAACAGTTTGTGTCAGAAACGTCCATGGACAGTGTCTGTGTCACAAACCCCACTGGACAGCCTGTGTGTCACAAACACCCCTTGACATGATGTGTGTCAGAAACCTCATTGGACAGGCTGTGTGTCACAAACCCCATTGAGAAGCGTGTGTGTCACAAATCACATTTGACAGCATGTGTGTCACAAACCCCATTGGACACCGTGTGTGTCACAAACACCTTTGGACACCGTGTGTGTCACAAACCCCATTGGACAGTGTATGTGTCAAAAACCCCATTGAATAGCGTGTGTGTCACAGAGCCCGTTAAACTGGGTCTGTGTCACAAACCCCATTGGACAGGGTGTGTGTCAAAAACCACATTGGACAGCGTGTGTGTCACAAACCCCATTGGACAGCCTGTGTGTCACAAACACCCCTGGACATGGTGTGTATCACAAACCTCATTGGACAGGCTGTGTGTCACAAAGCCCATCGGACATCGTGTGTGACAAATGCCCCTGGACAACGTGTGTGTCACAAACTCCATTGGACAGAGTGTGAGTCACAAACCCCATTGGAAAGCGTGTGTGTCACAAACCCCATTAAACAGGGTGTGTGTCACAAACTCCATTGGACAGGGTGTGTGTCACAAAAACCCCTGGACAGCGTGTGTGTCACAAACCCTGTTGGACTGCGTGTGTGTCACATACCCCATTCAACAGTGTGTGTGTCACAAACCGCATTGGACAGCCTGTGTGTCTCAAACTCCATTGGACACCGTGTGTGTCACAAACACCCCTAGACAGTGTGTGTGTCACAATCCTCATTGGACAGGCTGTGTGTCACAAACCCCATTGGGAAGCGTGTATGTCACAAATCCCATTGGACAGTGTGTGTGTCACAAACCCCATTCGACAGCGTATGTCACAAGTACCCATGGACAGGGTGTGTTTCACAAACCGCAGTGGACAGCGTGTGTGTCACAAACACCATTGAGCAGCGGGGGTGTCACAAACCCCATTAAACAGGGTGTGTGTCACAAACTCCATTGGACAGTGTGTGTGTCACAAACCCCATTGGAAAGCGTGTGTGACACAAATGCCCCTGGTCAGTATGTGTGTCACAAATCCCATTGGATAGCGTGTGTGTCAGAAACACCATTGCACAGGGTGTGTGTCACAAAGACCCCTGAACAGTGTGTGTGTCACAAACTCCATTAAACAGGGTGTGAGTCACAAACCCCATTGGAAAGCGTGTGTGTAACAAACCCCATTAAACAGGGTGTGTGTCACAAACCCCATTGGACAGTGTATGTGTCACAAACCCCATTGAACAGCGTGTGTGTCACAAAGCCCATTAAACAGGGTCTGTGTCACAAACCCCATTGGCCAGGGTGTGTGTCAAAAACCCCATTGGACAGCGTGTGTGTCACAAACCCCATTGGACAGCCTGTGTGTCACAAACACCCCTGGACATGGTGTTTATCACAAACCTCATTGGACAGGCTGTGTGTCACAAACCCCATTGGACATCGTGTGTGACAAATGCCCCTGGACAGCGTGTGTGTCACAAACCATTGGACAGGGTGTGTGTCACATAAACCCCACTCGACAGTGTGTGTGTCACAAACTCCATTGGACAGCAGGGGTGTCACAAAGCCCGTTGGACAGCGGATGTGTCACAAACCCCATTGGACAGCGTGTGTGTCACAAACGCCCCTGGACAGTGTGTGTGTCACAAACCCATTGGACAGCGTGTGTGTCACAAACCCCATTGGACAGGGTGTGTGTCACAAAGACCCCTGGACACCGTGTGTGTCCCAAACCACTTTGGACAGTGTGTGTGTCACACTGTCCATTGGACAGCCTGTGTTTTCCAAACCGCATTGGACAGAGTGTGTGTCACAAACCCCATTAAACAGGGTGTTTGTCACAAACTCCATTGGACAGGGTGTGTGTCCCAAATCCCATTGGACAGCATGTGTGTCACGAAAACCCCTGGACAGGGTGTATGTCACAAACCCCATTGGATAGCGTGTGTGTAACAAATCCCATTGGACAGTGTGTGTGTCACAGACCCCATTGGATAGTGTGTGTGTCACAAACACTCTCGGAAACAGTTTGTGTCAGAAACGTCCATGGACAGTGTCTGTGTCACAAACCCCACTGGACAGCCTGTGTGTCACAAACACCCCTTGACATGGTGTGTGTCAGAAACCTCATTGGAGAGGCTGTGTGTCACAAACCCCATTGAGAAACGTGTGTGTCACAAATCACATTTGACAGCATGTGTGTCACAAACCCCATTGGACACCGTGTGTGTCACAAACATCTTTGGACAGGGTGTGTGTCACAAACCCCATTGGACAGTGTATGTGTCAAAAATCCCATTGAATAGCGTGTGTGTCACAGAGCCCGTTAAACTGGGTCTGTGTCACAAACCCCATTGGACAGGGTGTGTGTCAAAAACCACATTGGACACCGTGTGTGTCACAAACCCCATTGGACAGCGAGCGTGTCAAAAACACTACTGGACATGGTGTGTGTCACAAACCTCATTGAACAGGCTGTGTGTCACAAAACCCATTGGGAAGCTTGTGTGTCACAAATCCCATTGAATAGCGTGTGTGTCACAAAGCCCATTAAACAGGGTCTGTGTCACAAACGCCCCTGGACAGGGTGTGTGTCACAAACCCCATTGGACAGCGTGTGTGACACAAATGCCCCTGGTCAGTGTGTGTGTCACAAACCCCATTGAGAAGCGTGTGTGTCGCAAACCCCATTGGACAGAGAGTGTGTCACAAACAGCCCTGGACAGGGTGTGTGTCACAAACCTCATTGGACAGTGTGTGTGTCACAAACCCCATTGAACAGCGTGTGTGTCAAAAACCCCATTAAACAGGGTCTGTGTCACAAAACCCGTTGGACAGGGTGTGTGTCTCAAACCCTATTGGACAGCGTGTGTGTCACAAACCCCATTGGACAGTGTGTTTCTCACAGCCCCCATTCAACAGCGTGTGTGTCACAAGCCCCCCTGTGCAGCGTGTCTGTCACAAACCCCATTGGAGAGTGTGGAGAGTGTGTGTGTCACAAAACTCATTGGAAAGCGTGTGTTTCACAAATCCCATTGGACACTGTGTGTCACACAAACTTCATTGGACTGTGTGTGTGTCACAAACCCCATTGGACAGGGTGAGTGTCACAAACAATCCTGGACACCGTATATTTCACAAAAGTCCGTGGACAGAGTGTGTGTAAAAAACCCCATTGGACAGCCTGTGTATCACAAACCCCTTGGACAGCATTTGTGTCACAAACACCCCTCGGCACCGTTTGTGTCACAAACGTCCCTGAACAGGCTGTGTGACACATACCCCATTGGAGAGCGTGTGTATCACAAAACGCATTGGACAGTGTGTGTTCCACAAACACCCCTCGACACCGTTTGTGTCATAAACGTCACTGGACAGGGTTTGTGACACAAACCCCATTGGAGACTGTGTGTGTCACAAACCCCATTGGACAGTGTGTTTATCACAACCCCCATTGAACAGCGTGTGTGACACAAACTCCATTGGATTGCGTATGTGTGACAAACCCCATTGGACAGCGTGTCTCTCACAAACCCCATTGGACAGAGTGAGTGTCAAAAACAACCCTGGACACCGTGTATTTCACAAAAGCCCCTGGACACGGTGTGTGTCAAAAACCCCGTTGGACAGCGTGTGTGTCACAAGCCCCATTGGACAGGGTGTGTCACAACCCCCCCTGGAAACGCTGTCTGTCACAAACACCCCTGAACAGGGTATGTGTCACAAACCCCATTGGAGAGGGTGTGTGTCACAAACCCCATTCGACAGCGTGTGTGTCACAAACTCCATTGGACAATCTGTGTGTCACAAACACCCTTGGACAGGGTGTGTGTCACAAACCCATTTGGGCAGCGTGTGTGTCACAAATCCCATCGGATAGCGTGCGTGTTAAAAACCCCATTGGATAGCCTGTGTGTCACAAACCCCATTGGGCAGCTTGTGTGTCACAAACCCCATTGAACAGCATGTGTGTCACAAACCCCTTTGGAAAGCGTGTGTGTCACAAAGACCCCTGGACAGCGTGTGTGTCACACACCCCATTGGACAGCGTGTGTGACACAAATCCCATGGGACAGCGGGTGTGTCACATAAACCCCTGGACAGGGTGAGTGTCACAAAGCCATGGGACAGAGGGTGTGTCACAAACCCCATTGGAAAGCGTGTGTGTCACAAAGACCCCTGGACAGCGTGTGTGTCACAAACCCCATTGGAGAGCGTGTGTGTCAAAAAGTCATGGGACAGCGGATGTGTCACATAAACCCCTGGACAGGGTGAGTGTCACAAACCTCATTGGACAGCTTGTGTGTCACAAACCCCATTGAACAGCATGTGTGTCTCGAACCCCATTGGACAGTGTGTGTGTCACAAACCCCATTGGACAGCCTGTGTGTCACAAACACCCCTGGACATGGTGTGTGTCACAAACCTCATTGAACAGGGTGTGTGTCACAAAACCCATTGGGAAGCTTGTGTGTCACAAATCCCATTGAACAGCGTGTGTGTCACAAAGCCCATTAAACAGGGTCTGTGTCACAAACGCCCCTGGACAGGGTGTGTGTCACAAACCCCATTGGACAGCGTGTGTGACACAAATGCCCCTGGTCAGTGTGTGTGTCACAAACCCCATTGGGAAGCGTGTGTGTCACAAACCCCATTGGACGGGGTGTGTTTCACAAACCCCATTGTACAGGGTGAGTGTCACAAACCCCATTGAACAGTGTGTGTGTCACATAGCCCATTAAACAGGGTCTGTGTCACAAACGCCCCTGGATAGGGTGTGTGTCACAAACCCCATTGGACAGCGTGTGTGTCACAAAGCCATGGGACAGAGGGTGTGTCACAAACCCCATTGGAAAGCGTGTGTGTCACAAAGACCCCTGGACAGCGTGTGTGTCACAAATCCCATTGGAGAGCGTGTGTGTCCAAAAAGTCATGGGACAGCAGGTGTGTCACATAAACCCCTGGACAGGGTGAGTGTCAGAAACCCCATTGGACAGCGTGTGTGTCACAAACCCCATTGGACAGAGGATGTGTCACATAAACCCCTGGACAGGGTGAGTATCACAAACCCCATTGGACAGCATGTGGTTCACAAACCACATTGGACATAGTGTGTGACATATGCCCCTGGACAGTGTGTGTCTCACAAACCCCTTTGGACAGCGTGTGTGTCACAAAACGCATTGAACAGTGTGTGTGTCACAAACCCCATTCGACAGTGTGTGTGTCACAAACCCCATTGGACAGAGTGTGAGTCACAGACCCCATTGGACAGTGTGTGTGTCAGAAACACCCCTGGAAACCGTTTGTTTCACAAACGTCTGTGGACAGCGTCTGTGTCACAAACCCCATTCGACAGCGCGTGTGTCACAAACCCCATTGGACAGCGTGTGTGTCAAAAACACTCCTGGACATGGTGTGTGTCACACATCATTGGACAGGCTGTGTGTCACAAACCCTTTTGGGAAGACTTTGTGTAACAAATCCCATTGGACAGCATGTGTGTTACAAATCCCATTGGACAGCATGTGTGTCACAAACCCCATTGGACAGAGAGTGTGTCACAAACAGCCCTGGACAGGGTGTGTGTCACAAACCCCATTGGACAGTGTGTGTATCACAAACCCCATTGGACAGTGTGTGTGCCACAAACCCCATTAAACAGGGTCTGTGTCACAAACCCCATTGGACAGGGTGTGTGTCACAAACCCTATTGGACAGTGTGTGTGTCACAAAACCCTTTGAACAGCGTGTGTGTCACAAACCCCATTAAACAGGGTCTGTGTCACAAACACCATTGGACAGGGTGTGTGTCACAAACCCTATTAAACAGTGTGTGTGTCACAAAACCCTTTGAACAGCGTGTGTGTCACAAACCCCACTTAACAGAGTCTGTGTCACAGACACCCTTGGACAGGGTGTGTGTCACAAACCCATTTGGGCAGCGTGTGTGTCACAAATCCCATCGGATAGCGTGTGTGTTAAAAACCCCATTGGATAGCATGTGTGTCACAAACCCCATTGGGCAGCTTGTGTGTCACAAACCCCATTGAACAGCATGTGTGTCACAAACCCCTTTGGAAAGCGTGTGTGTCACAAAGACCCCTGGACAGCGTGTGTGTCACACACCCCATTGGACAGCGTGTGTGACTGTCCTGGTTTTGTTAAAAACAAGTTTCTCTTTCAGTGAATTTTGCCTGTCAGCTAAAGCCTTCATATTAACTGCATTTTCCTGGAGAACCAGACACATGTTTTGGTAAAACCTAACAATGGAATGCAAACTTATTGATAAGCATGGATGGACATCTCGCGAGAGGGGCGACGAGAAACAACTGACCAACTGTGTATAACATTCCATTCACGTGAATACTTCATATAAAATGGGAGATCACGAGGATCTCAGCCCTCTTCTTTTTTCCTCTTCTGCTTATGGCCGACGTTAGGAGAGGACCTTGCTAGTCGTCCCTGCGAACTGAGGCCTAGTGACAGACTGAATCCAGCTCTGGTTGGCTGTGGAGTCTAATCCAGGACTTTGGGTGCTGGCTCTGCAGTTGCTGAGACTTTCAAGATTGGTTTTGTATATTTTGTATTATTTTCTCTATTCTTATTAGTAGCATTAGTAAAACATCTTTAATTTTTTCCAACTCTCTTCTCTCTGTCCTTCTTTTTTCCTCCCAATCGCCTCTCCTGAGTGGAAGGGGGGAGAGGGAGGGGAAAAAGGGGGAAGTGGGGGGTAGAGGGGGGTAACAATACATCTGCCAGGGTTTTATTGTCACCCCGCAATCTTAACCCTCGACAGATAATTGGCGCCCAACGTGGGGCAAGAGAAAGGGGTAAATTTGGAGATTTTTGGCTTTTCTACTGCTCTGACGTACCTTTCAATTTTCTTGGCACGGTGCCAACTCATAGAGTTTTGATACTCGCACGTCGGTTTGTTTCGGATATTATTTAGTGGTATTAAGGCAAAGTGAATTACACTGATTTAAAGATGTTATGGCATAAGTTGTATCAGTTATTTTCTACATTGTGCTCACTGATTCCATATCTGTGTTGGGCTTTCTTTTTAAATCGAAGTATTCATTATATAACAACAAGGAACTGGACAATGCTCATGATGATACTGTGTGGTTTGTCACTGGTTTATTTCATTATACTGCAGCCGCTAATGAATTTCTACTCGCTTCTGCTTTACCTTGAAAAGCCTCCAGGAGAGATTAAAGAGCCGTACGGCTCTGTGTTTGCTAATTGGTCAAGTGAACCTTTAGAAAGGCTGACTAACAATACTTTTGTTTTTTCGCTAGGACAGTTCGCAAATGTTTTAGAGAGCTTTGAATATCCTTGTAGTTTTGATAGAACTGTGATGGTGTTATCTGGTTTGCTGAATGTGTGTCAGTTTGTGCTTCTGTTAAGAGAAATGGTGTTCAACAGGAGGTTTGCGTCTCTTTGTTGTCCTGAGATTTGCGGTGCGTCTTCGGAAGCTTTAGCAAAAAGCACTCCGAGCCGCTCGAGAAAGAGCAAAACAGTGAAAGCTGCCGTTGCAGCTGCTGCCCCCGCCACGGCGCCTTCGCAGGCTGAAGGTGCAGCTCCTACACAGAGTTCTTGTGCCAAGGTCACTTCTGATAACACTAATTCTGCAGCCTTAAAGGCAGCCCCCCCTTCTTCACACACTGGGCACTGTTGCTGCTGTAACCATAGCGATCACTGTGACAGTCATTCAGACTCTGGAAATGAATTAAATGATGGTAAACCCATATCAGCATCAGTTGCTGGTTGTAAGAAAGTCACTAGAAAGACTACCCGTGCAGCAGATGATGGCACAGGGCCAACATCAACCCAAGGGGCACCATCAGGACAGGGAGGAGATGAAGTGACCACCACTCGGTCCTTTTCTCCAGGTGAGCTGAGAGATCTGCGAAAAGACTTTAGTCGTCGTGAAGGCGAGAATATTTTAACCTGGCTGCTCCGATGCTGGGACAATGGGGCAGATACAATTGAACTGGAAGGTGGTGAAGCCAGGCAGCTGGGATCTCTGTCAAGAGATTCCACCATTGATAGGGCAATTTCAAGAGAGTCTAATGCCACTACTCTCTGGACCCGACTCCTGGCAGCTATGAAAGTAAGATTTCCCTACAAGGAAGATTGTATATCCAGGTTAGGGAAATGGAATACTATGGAGAAAGGTATTCAGTTCCTGAGAGAATTAGCTGTGCGAGAGATCATCTATTTTGGACCAAACAGCCAAGAGGGAACAGACCCAGATAGAATCAATTGTTCACGACCTCTGTGGCGCAGATTTGTACAAAGTGCATCACCTGCATATGCTAAGTCATTGGCAGGAATGCTCTGGTCATCTAGAGGTGGACAAGATATTACTGAAGTGATTGAGCAGCTCCGTGAATTTGAGGACAACCTTGCTGGTTCTCTACGGGCTTGTGTCTCTGCTGTGGAGAGACTGTGTGAAAAATCTGATGACCGGTTTGAAAAGCTATTGCAAGAAATCAAAGAACTCAGAGAAGACACATACCATTCACGACCTGCACAAACCTATGTTTCAGCTGTTAGGAAAAGGCGTTTCCAATCTCGAGAGAGAGGACAGAGGCAGCCCACAAAAAGAGGTTCACTGTGGTTCTTCCTACATGAGCAGGGAGAAAACATGAATAAGTGGCATGGAAGACCTACCTCAGAACTTCAGGAACGAGTATGTGAAATAAAAGGAAAAACTCCTAGGAAGGTGGCTGCTCCAGTTAACAAAAGGAGCAGAAGAGATTCTGATGCTCTTGAAGGAACCTCTAATTCACACCCAGAGACTGTGCAAAACAGAAATTAGAGGTGCCCTGCCTCCAACCAGGTGGAGGAAAGGGATAACCGAGTTTATTGGACTGTACAAATACGACGGCCTGGTACAACACACCCCCAGGAGTACAAAGCTTTAGTGGACACTGGTGCTCAGTGCACAATAATTCCTTCTAATTATAAAGGAACGCAATCCATCAATATTGTTGGAGTGACTGGGGGATCCCAGGAACTGACTGTTGTAGAGGCTGAAATGAGCCTAACTGGAAAAAACTGGGAAAAGCATCCCATTGTGACTGGTCCAGATGCTCCATGCATCCTTGGCATAGACTACCTCAAGAGAGGGTATTTTAAGGACCCAAAAGGGTATAGGTGGGCATTTGGTATAGCAGCTGTGGACACTGAGAAAATTGAACAGCTGTCTGATTTGCCTGGTCTTTCAGATGATCCTTCTGTTGTAGGACTGCTGATGGTTGACGATCAGCAGGTGCCAACTGCTAGCACGACAGTGCATCGCCGACAATATCGCACCAATCGAGACTCTTTGATTCCTATCCAGAAGTTGATCCGTCAATTCGAAAGCCAGGGTGTGATCAGTAAGACTCGCTCACCTTTTAACAGCCCAATCTGGCCAGTGCGTAAGTCTAGTGATGAGTGGAGACTAACTGTGGACTATCGTGGCCTGAATGAAGTTACGCCACCACTGAGTGCTGCTGTGCCTGACATGCTAGAACTGCAATTTGAACTGGAGTCAAAGGCAGCTAAGTGGTATGCTACAATTGACATTGCTAATGCATTTTTCTCTATTCCTGTAGCAGCAGAGTGCAGGCCGCAGTTTGCTTTCACCTGGAGAGGCATCCAGTACACGTGGAATCGCTTGCCCCAGGGGTGGAAACACAGTCCTACCATCTGCCATGGACTGATCCAGACCACACTGGAGCAAGGTAAAGCTCCAGAACACTTGCAGTATATTGATGACATCATCGTATGGGGAGACACAGCGAAAGAAGTCTTCGAGAAAGGTGAGAGAATAATTCAGATTCTTTTGGATGCTGGTTTTGCCATAAAACGAAGCAAGGTCAAGGGACCTGCACGAGAGATCCAGTTTTTAGGAATAAAATGGCAAGATGGCCGTCGCCAGATCCCAATGGATGTGATCAACAAAATTGCAGCAATGTCTCCACCTACTAATAAAAAGGAGACACAGACTTTCTTGGGCGTTGTAGGTTTTTGGAGAATGCATATTCCTGACTACAGCCAGATTGTGAGCCCCCTCTATCGAGTGACTCGTAAAAAGAACCAATTTGAGTGGGGCCCTGAACAACAACAAGCCTTTGAACAAATTAAGCGTGAGATAACTCATGCAGTGGTCCTTGGACCAGTTCGGACTGGATTAGATGTTAAAAATGTGCTCTACACTGCAGCCGGAGATAATGGACTTACCTGGAGCCTCTGGCAGAAAGCACCAGGAGAAACCCGAGGTCGACCCTTAGGTTTTTGGAGTCGAGGATACAAAGGATCTGAGGCCAACTATACTCCAACTGAAAAAGAGATACTAGCAGCATACGAAGGAGTTCGAGCTGCTTCAGAAGTGATCGGTACTGAAGCACAGCTCCTCCTAGCGCCTCGACTGCCGGTGCTGAGCTGGATGTTCAAAGGGACGGTTCCCTCTCCACATCATGCAACCGAAGTTACGTGGAGTAAATGGATTGCATTAATCACGCAACGAGCTCGAATTGGAAGTCCTAACCGTCCAGGAATCTTAGAAGTGATTACAGACTGGCCAGAAAGCAAAGACTTTGGGATGACTCCAGATGAGGAGGAAGTAAAACGTGCTGAAGAAGCACCACCGTATAATACTCTTTCAGATACTGATAAGCAGTATGCACTGTTCACAGATGGATCCTGTCGTCTTGTAGGAAAACATCGAAGGTGGAAAGCTGCTGTGTGGAGTCCCACACGACAAGTTACAGAAGCCACTGAAGGACAAGGTGAATCTAGCCAATTTGCAGAAGTGAAAGCCATCCAGCTGGCTTTGGACATTGCTGAACGAGAAAAGTGGCCAATACTTTATCTCTATACTGACTCATGGATGGTAGCAAATGCCTTGTGGGGGTGGCTACAGCAATGGAAGAAGAACAACTGGCAGCGCAGAGGTAAACCCATTTGGGCTGCCACACTGTGGCAAGACATTGCTGCTCGGCTAGAGAGCCTGCCTGTGAAAGTTCGTCATGTGGATGCTCATGTGCCTAAAAGCCGAGCCACCGAGGAACATCTAAACAACCAACAAGCGGATCAAGCTGCTAAAATTAAAGTAGCTGAGGTGGACTTGGACTGGCAACATAAAGGTGAACTTTTCCTAGCTCGGTGGGCCCATGATGCTTCAGGGCATCAAGGTAGAGATGCAACATATAAATGGGCTCGCGATCGAGGGGTGGATTTAACTATGGACACTATTTCACAGGTTATTCATGAATGTGAAACTTGCGCCGAAAACAAACAAGCAAAACGGTTAAAGCCTGTATGGTATGGGGGGCGATGGTTAAAGTATAAGTATGGAGAAGCTTGGCAAATTGATTATATTACACTTCCACAAACACGTCAAGGTAAGCGTTATGTACTTACAATGGTGGAAGCAACCACAGGATGGTTGGAAACATATGCCGTACCTCATGCTACAGCCCGAAATACTATCTTGGGCCTTGAAAAGCAAGTCCTTTGGCGACATGGTACGCCAGAAAGAATTGAATCAGACAATGGTACTCATTTCAAAAACAGTATTATAGATAATTGGGCCAAAGAACATGGTATTGAGTGGGTATATCATATTCCATATCATGCACCAGCCTCTGGGAAAATTGAAAGGTACAATGGTTTGCTAAAAACTACACTAAAGGCACTTGGCGGTGGAACCTTTAAAAACTGGGATTCACATTTAGCAAAAGCCACTTGGTTGGTCAACACCAGGGGATCAACCAATCGAGCCGGGCCTGCCCAATCAGAAATTCTATGGACTGTAGAAGGAGATAAAGTCCCTGTAGTACACATGAAAAATATGTTAGGAAAGGCAGTCTGGGTTACTCCTGCCCCAGGCAAAGGCAAGCCCATTCGTGGGATTGTTTTTGCCCAGGGACCTGGCAGCACCTGGTGGGTGATGCTTAAGGATGGAGAAGTTCGGTGTGTACCTCAAGGGGATTTGAGCTTAGGTGAAAATATTCAATACTGAACTGCATGATGTGAATTGTCGTACTAACAGTATTTAATAAGTGTCTTTCAGATCAAGACAGTGATGATGAAACAAGAGCTAGCCTTCTTCGAGTGGCGCCTGACAACTTCTTCGAAGTTGATGTCTTTAACCCACAAACAGTGGTCATGAAATGCACTTGTACCATTTTTCCTGCCCTGGGAGACTGTTGTGACAAAATGAACTTAATGAACTTTTTAAAGGATGGTCCACTGATTAAGATTAATTACTCCTGGGTATATATGTACATATGTATATATATATATATAGTAGTAGTGATTCATTAGATTGTATTGATAGATTGTATTGATAAGGTCTAAGCATTCAGTGAATGGCATATTATAAGGGGTGGAATGTCCTGGTTTTGTTAAAAACAAGTTTCTCTTTCAGTGAATTTTGCCTGTCAGCTAAAGCCTTCATATTAACTGCATTTTCCTGGAGAACCAGACACATGTTTTGGTAAAACCTAACAATGGAATGCAAACTTATTGATAAGCATGGATGGACATCTCGCGAGAGGGGCGACGAGGAACAACTGACCAACTGTGTATAACATTCCATTCACGTGAATACTTCATATAAAATGGGAGATCACGAGGATCTCAGCCCTCTTCTTTTTTCCTCTTCTGCTTATGGCCGACGTTAGGAGAGGACCTTGCTAGTCGTCCCTGCGAACTGAGGCCTAGTGAGAGACTGAATCCAGCTCTGGTTGGCTGTGGAGTCTAATCCAGGACTTTGGGTGCTGGCTCTGCAGTTGCTGAGACTTTCAAGATTGGTTTTGTATATTTTGTATTATTTTCTCTATTCTTATTAGTAGCATTAGTAAAACATCTTTAATTTTTTCCAACTCTCTTCTCTCTGTCCTTCTTTTTTCCTCCCAATCGCCTCTCCTGGGTGGAAGGGGGGAGAGGGAGGGGAAAAGGGGGGAAGTGGGGGGTAGAGGGGGTTAACAATACATCTGCCAGGGTTTTAATGTCACCCCGCAATCTTAACCCTCGACAGTGACACAAACCCCATGGGACAGCGGGTGTGTCACATAAACCCCTGGACAGGGTGAGTGTCACAAAGCCATGGGACAGAGGGTGTGTCACAAACCCCATTGGAAAGCGTGTGTGTCACAAAGACCCCTGGACAGCGTGTGTGTCACAAACCCCATTGGAGAGCGTGTGTGTCAAAAAGTCATGGGACAGCGGATGTGTCACATAAACCCCTGGACAGGGTGAGTGTCACAAACCCCATTGGACAGCTTGTGTGTCACAAACCCCATTGAACAGCATGTGTGTCTCGAACCCCATTGGACAGTGTGTGTGTCACAAACCCCATTGGACAGCCTGTGTGTCACAAACACCCCTGGACAGGGTGAGTGTCACAAACCCCATTGGACAGCTTGTGTGTCACAAACCCCATTGAACAGCATGTGTGTCTCGAACCCCATTGGACAGTGTGTGTGTCACAAAACCCATTGGGAAGCTTGTGTGTCACAAATCCCATTGAACAGCGTGTGTGTCACAAAGCCCATTAAACAGGGTCTGTGTCACAAACGCCCCTGGACAGGGTGTGTTTCACAAACCCCATTGGACAGCGTGTGTGACACAAATGCCCCTGGTCAGTGTGTGTGTCACAAACCCCATTGGGAAGCGTGTGTGTCACAAACCCCATTGGATGGGGTGTGTTTCACAAACCCCATTGGACAGGGTAAGTGTCACAAACTCCATTGAACAGCGTGTGTGTCACAAAGCCATGGGACAGAGGGTGTGTCACAAACCCCATTGGAAAGCATGTGTGTCACAAAGACCCCTGGACAGCGTGTGTGTCACAAACCCCATTGGAGAGC
This sequence comes from Nesoenas mayeri, assembly GCF_963082525.1. Classification (NCBI taxonomy): domain Eukaryota; kingdom Metazoa; phylum Chordata; class Aves; order Columbiformes; family Columbidae; genus Nesoenas; species Nesoenas mayeri. The sequence continues at coordinate 1,445,398 of NC_137571.1, forward strand.
GTGTGTGTCCAAAAAGTCATGGGACAGCAGGTGTGTCACATAAACCCCTGGACAGGGTGAGTGTCAGAAACCCCATTGGACAGCGTGTGTGTCACAAACCCCATTGGACAGAGGGTGTGTCACATAAACCCCTGGACAGGGTGAGTATCACAAACCCCATTGGACAGCATGTGGTTCACAAACCCCATTGGACATAGTGTGTGACATATGCCCCTGGACAGTGTGGGTCTCACAAACCCCTTTGGACAGCGTGTGTGTCACAAAACGCATTGGACAGTGTGTGTGTCACAAACCCCATTCGACAGTGTGTGTGTCACAAACTCCATTGGACAGAGTGTGAGTCACAGACCCCATTGGACAGTGTGTGTGTCAGAAACACCCCTGGAAACCATTTGTTTCACAAACGTCTGTGGACAGGGTCTGTGTCACAAACCCCATTCGACAGCACGTGTGTCACAAACCCCATTGGACAGCGTGTGTGTCAAAAATACTCCTGGACATGGTGTGTGTCACACATCATTGGACAGGCTGTGTGTCACAAACCCTTTTGGGTAGACTTTGTGCAACAAATCCCATTGGACAGCATGTGTGTTACAAATCCCATTGGACAGCATGTGTGTCACAAACCCCATTGGACAGAGAGTGTGTCACAAACAGCCCTGGACAGGGTGTGTGTCACAAACCCCATTGGACAGTGTGTGTGTCACAAACCCCATTGGACAGTGTGTGTGTCACAAACCCCATTAAACAGGGTCTGTGTCACAAACCCCATTGGACAGGGTGTGTGTCACAAACCTTATTGGCCAGTGTGTGTGTCACAAAACCCTTTGAACAGCGTGTGTGTCACAATCCCCATTAAACAGGGTCTGTGTCACAAACCCCATTGGACAGGGTGTGTGTCACAAACCCTATTGGACAGCGTGTGTGTCACGAACTCGATTGGACAGTCTGTGTGTCACAAATCCCATTGCACAGCGTTTGTGCCACAAACCCCATTGGACACCTTGTGTGTCACAAACTCCATTGGACAGAGTGTGAGTCACAAACCCCACTGGAAAGCATGTGTGTCACAAACCCCATTAAACAGGGTGTGTGTCACAAACTCCATTGGAAAGAGTGTGTGTCACAAACCCCATTGGACAGCGTGTGTGTCACAAACCCCATTGAGCAGCAGGTGTGTCACAAATACCCCTGGACAGTGTGTGTGTCACAAACCCCATTGGACAGCGTGTGTGTCTCAAAACCAATTGAACAGAGTGTGTGTGTCACAAACCCCATTGGACAGTGTGTGTGTAACAAAGACTCCTGGACAGCGTGTGTGTCACAAAGCCCAGTGGTCAGGTTCTGTGTCACAAAGACCCCTGGACAGCGTGTGTGTCACAAAATCCTTTGGATAGCGTGTGTAACAACACCCCCTGGACAGTGTGTGTGTCAAAAACCCCCTACACAGTGTGTGTGTCACAAAGCGCATTGGACAGTGTGTGTGTCAAATATCCCATTGGACAGTGTGTGTGTCACAGACCCCATTGGACAGAGTGTGTGTCACAAACACCCCTGGAAACCGTTTTTGTCAGAAACGTCTGTGGACAGGGTCTGTGTCACAAAGACCCCTGGACAGCGTGTGTGTCAAAAAATCCATTGAATAGCATGTGTAACAACACCCCTGGACAGTGTGTGTGTCACAAACACACCCTGGAAACCGTTTGTGTCACAAACGTCCGTGGACAGGGTCTGTGTCACAAACCCCATTCGACAGCGTGTGTCAACAAACCCCATTGGACAGCGTGTGTGTCACAAACCCCATTCGACAGCGTGTGTGTCACAAACCCCATTGGACACCGTGTGTGTCACAAACATCCCTGGACAGCGTGTGTGTCATAAACCTCATTGTACAGGCTGTGTGTCACAAACCCCACTGGGAAGCGTGTGTGTCACAAACCCATTGAACAGCGTGTGTATTATAAAGCTCCCTGGACACTGTGTGTCACAAACCCCATTGGACAGGGTGTGTGTCACATACTCCATTGCCTAGTGTGTGTGTCACAAACCCCCTGGACTGTGTGTCTGTCACACACCCCATTGGACAGCGTGTGTCACAATCACCCACGGAAATAGTGTGAGTCACAAACCCCATTGGAAAGCGTGTGTGTCACAAACCTCATTAAACAGGGTGTGTGTCACAAACTCCATTGGAAAGAGTGTGTGTCACAGACCACATTGGACAGCGTGTGTGTCACAAAACCTATTGGACACAGTGTGTGTCACAAACCCCATTGAGAAGCGTGTGTGTCATAAACCTCACTGGACAGAGTGTGAGTCACAAAACCCATTGTAAAGCGTGTGTGTCACAAACCCCATTAAACAGGGTGTGTGTCACAAACTCCATTGGACAGCGTTTGTGTCACAAACGTCCATGGACAGGGTGTGTGTCACAAACCCCATTGGACAGCGTGTGTGTCACAAACCCCATGGAACAGCGTGTGTGTCACAAACCCCATTAGACAGTGTGTAACAAAGACCCCTGGACAGCGTGTGTGTCACAAACCCCATTGGGAAGCGTGTGTGTAACAAAGTCCCCTGGACAGCGTGTGTGTCACAAACCCCAGTGGACAAGGTGTGTGTCACAAAGACCCCTGGACAACGTGTGGGTCACAAACCCCATTGGACAGTGCGTGTGTCACAAAGCCCATTGAACAGCGTGTGTGTCACAAACCCCATTCGACAGAGTGTGTGTCACAAACCCCTTTGGACAGCGTGTGGGATCCTTCAAAACAGAACACAGCACAACATATTTAGGACAACAATGCCCATATATTGCAGAGAAATAGAACTATTTAGGGAGAAAACTGGAAAAATGACTAAATATTCCAAATATTTGGGGGCTAAATTGGCCAATATAGGCAAAAGATTCTGAGTATTTGGGCAAAAAGTGGCCAAAAGAGGCAAAAACGTCCACATTTGGGAGCAAAACTGCTGGCAAAGGTGAAAATATCCCATATTTGGGAACACAGCGCCTCCAGTAGGGGTAAAAATGGGCAAAAGCACCTGAGTATATCGGGTAAAAAGAGCCAGAAAAAACAAAGCACCAGTAGATTTTGATTAAAAGTGGCCAAAAAAGGGTATAACATGCCCAGATTTGGGGTGAAATTGGACCAAAAAGTCAAAGTATGCCCAGATTTGGGTAAAAAATGGCCAAAAGTGGCCCAAACACCCCCAGATTTGGGCAGAAACTGGACTGCAAAGCCAAAGAACTCCCAGATCTAGGCAGAAACGACCCCAAAGGGCACAAATGTGCCCAGATTGAGCTCAAAACTGGCCCAAAGGGCCAGAGCAACCCCAGCTTTGATTTGAAACGGGCCCAAAGGCTCAAAGCGTGCCCTGGGATGGGGCCGTGTGGCACGGGGCTGGGGGGCAGGGAGGGCCCCGCAGGGACTCAGTGCTGGTTTCTGCCCCTGTGCCACCACTCCCAGCCCCCGCTTGCCCACAACTTGCCCCTGAAGCAGCCGCAGCCCCTCTCCCCTCCCTGCGGGGCGTCTGCCCCCTGCCCACACCCTGGTGCTGCCTGGCTCGCCCTGCCCGGCCCAGCCCGGCTGCTCTCCCGGCCCCAGCCCCAGCCCTGGCCCCACTGCTGCCCTGCTGAGCTGCTCGGGGCTGGGTGCTGCCCCTGCCCGCCCACCTGCTCCCTGCGCTCGGCTGGAGCAGCCTGGGCCTCCCGGGCTGGCAGGGACACCAGCAGGAGGAGGAGGGTGAGGACCATGGCCCCCACGCTCGCAACGTGATGCTGCTGCTGCTGCTGCTGCTGCTGCTGCCGAGACACAGCACAGCACGTCACCGTGGGGCTGTGACCTCATAGTCACATTGGAATCACCACATCTGCACACGACTGCATGGCCTTGTTCTACACGAGCATGGGAGGAACAGGAGTGGAGAAGGGGGCACCTATTTGGGAGGCAGCGCTGCCTATGGGAGTGCACAGGCTCTCACTTCTTGCTTCCCAGAAATCAATCAATCAATCCATCAATCAATCAATACCAAAAGCTCCATATTAAGACTAAATTAGAAAAAAAAAGCCAACTTCAAGGGTCTTTCCTTGTAACTGTTTCTGTCAGGCAGCTCTCTAGGAAGAAACGAGCTTTACCTGCTACTTTTACCACAGCTTCAATGCCTTTAAAGCCACCACTTCTTACCTCTGCTGCTCCCACACAGCCTCACAGCCCAGCAAAATCACAGTGCAGGCAGAAACCTTCACCATACAAAGAGGGAGAGTCAGGAATACGTTACTCTCAAAAAACAGACACTGTCAACCACGCTTGCTCTCGCTTACCAAATTCAGGCAGTGTTAGGAAACAACAACAAGGAAGTGAGATTCTTATTTCATGGACCCCATTATACGGACCATTCAACATCAAGTCCAACCAGAGTCTGAACCTCCAAATAAGAAATATCATCTTAAAATTTCTAGGAAAATGAAGGGCTTTGAAGTGGCAATACAATAAAATGTTCATAAAAGCACCGCCATGCAAGTCCGCACCCCTGATCACAGACCACCTGCCCTGGTACCTAGGGCAGTGATGTTCTCAGCTGATTCGCAGCCACTGACATCTGGAAAACAGCACAAAGTCTCATGTTTTTTAGTGCCAAACATGTAGTTTGGAACTGAAACAGGCAAGAAAACCATCTATAGTCAGTCTGGTTTCATTCGAGGCCATCAGGACAAGTTGAGTTCACATTCACCAGGAACCACAGCAGGTCCCACCCGTCCCTGCAGACCCCAACACCGCTCCTGCGCAGGGTCCCGAGGAGCAGGAAGCACAGAACAAGAAACCTCCCTTCCAAAGAAGGCCCACAGCCGCTCTTCCAACAAGCTGCATAAGCAGCAGCTGAGAACAAGCTCTGCTGTAGGTGCACCCAGCTCTGCCATCTGCCAAGAGTTACAGCAAAAGGGGGGCCAGTCTGGTTTCAGTCAACTTGGCAGCTTTGGAGACCCATAGAGACCATAGACCCATAGTGACCTATAGAGACCATAGAGACCACAGAGACCATAGAGCCCATAGTGGCCCATAGAGACCATAGAGACCACAGAGACCATAGGGATCTGTAGAGACCCATAGACACTACAGAGACTCAAAAAGACCCATAGAGACACACAGAGACCACAGAGACCCATAGAGACCCATAGAGACTACAGAAACCATAGAGTCCCATAGAGACCCATAAAGACCACAGCGACCATAGAGTCCCATAGAGACCATAGAGACCCCTCCTCAATGCCACCAAGTGACACTGCGCAGGCACAACAGGGGCGGGTCAAGGAGGAGACTATGGAAATGGTTCTCTGAGACTCATTTGAATGAGAAGCAGGAAAGGTTGTGGAGATGTACAGGTGTTCCTGGGGTCATCATGAATATGTAACACCTCACTGTATTTAAGCACACCTCTTGTTGTTTAAAGGTGTGCGTGTTGGGCGGAGCGAATCCCCCGCGCACCCAGGGCTGTTTTGCTTATGCTCTAATGAACACGTTTTTAATGAATACGATTAAGGTATTGGATTAAACGTTGTTTATCCATAGAAAAAGCCTAAGTTATTTATTTCATTCCTTTACAACAAGTGATCGAATCTGCTATAGAAAAGTTCAACTCCCTCCTGTACAGTAAAGGATAAAAGAAAGTATGGATTTTTGTGGCATCTAATCCATTACGCAAGTACCAACTAAAAATGCATTAGCAGTGGGTTCCTTCAAATATTCACTGTGAAGGCAGTTCCTGGCACGATTATATCAGCGTTCTTACTATTTTACAGGAGAAATACAGGGCACGGCTGATTTTGCCCACGTGCAGCACAATGATCACACGAGTGCGGTGAACCGGGTGAAAGGCCCTAGAGAAGGAAAATCAGGCTCCGTGTGCAGAGCCAAAACAGAAACCCTTTTCAAACTGCTTAATTTTAAAAAGCTACAACGGGTATAAAGAAGAAAAAAGAGCAGTCAATGCGCATAATGACACAATTAGATGGTTTTTCAGTTCCATGATGTGCTCTTCTACTAAAAAGTGTCTGCTGGAGTGGATATCCTGGACACGAACAGGTGGGTTCCTGGTGCTGTGCCCATGGTGATTCATCCACTGTGGCTGTGGGTGTCAGGCCTTGATACAACAGACACAAAACCTTGGGAGGGAGGTGATCACAGTAAAACGCTTAAAGATAATGAGCTAGCAGACTTGATTTAGTCTTCATTTAAAAATACACATGGCTGCTGTCTTTTTTCCAGTTTAGCTAGGACGGGCTCCAATATCTCTATTAATTCTAACTACAACACGTGACAAAAATTAAGGGGGGAAAGCTTTGTTTTTACAACGGTAAATACAGTCTACATCCTAATCTGGGAAACAGATAAAGGGGTGTAGCAGATGAGGCACAGACTCTCTTTAAAACACAGAGAGACATTTAATACAAACATCGCGTACCTCTGTCCCTGATGTACCAATCCCGTATCAATCCCTCTGTCCCTAACGTACCAATCCCGTATCAATCCCTCTGTCCCTGATGTACCAATCGGGTATCAATCTCTCTGTCCCTGATGTACCAACCCCGTAACAATCCCTCTTTCCCTGATGTACCAACCCCGTATCAATCCCTCTGTCCTTCATGCACCAATCCCGTAACAATCCCTCTTTCCCTGATGTACCAACCCCGTATCAATCCCTCTGTCCTTCATGTACCAATCCTGTATCAATCCCTCTGTCCCTGATGTACCAATCCCGTATCAATCCCTCTTTCCCTGATGTACCAATCGGGTATCAATCTCTCTGTCCTTCATGTACCAACCCTGTAACAATCCCTCTGTCCCTGATGTACCAATCCCGTATCAATCCCTCTGTCCCTGATGTACCAACCCCGTATCAATCCCTCTGTCCTTCATGTACCAATCCTGTATCAATCTCTCTGTCCCTGATGTACCAATCCCGTATCAGTCCCTCTGTCCCTGATGGTTCATGTCCCACACAGTCCTTGCTGCTTGTTGTTCCACCACCGCTTGTTCTCACACTGTGACTCTTGCAGTTTCTCACGGGCCTGATGTCCCAACCCTGACACATCTCCCCTTCTTTGTTTAACAATTGCAGCCATAGCAGCGTGTAACTGCACAGCCATTGCACCATTAAAGCTTTTTTCAACCATTCGTTGTGCACAAGAGAAGACACATGGTACACAATCAATAAGTACAGACTCCACATACAAACATTCTAAGCAGCGGGTTAAAGGGTCGTGTTTCGCAATTTTTGTGGCACCCATAACTGTTGCAGAGTCGCTACTTAATATTCCCTGCATAGTGTTTAACACAGAATAATGAGCTCCCAGTCAACTAAGAATTCTATTTCTCTGTTCTCCAAGTCAGGATCTATATTAATATACTTCTGAGCTGTCGGTTTAAGACGGTGTAAAAACTCCGTGGGAGACTCCTCATGATCCTGTTTAATCTCAGAAGGTTTTGGCGTATTTACAGCTTTAGGCGCAGCGTGTCTAATCCCGTATAAAATGCACAGTCCATACCAATACAGCCTGTGCCCCGATATAAGGATATCAGGATCCCACCCTGGACTGACCGAGGGACAATTTTGATCTCATGTTCTCTTTGTATTCTACACCAATAGCTGTTCTTCAACAAACCTTTTACTGGTTTGCATTTCTTTCCCTGATTATCCTTTTTCAAAACAAATGGATCTGAAGGGGATAAAGACAATGCATATGTAACATTATGTATTGTGTAATATGCCTTATGTAAGAGGCAACATATGATTTAAAATATATATCTTACTACATATTACATGTAGCACATTACTATACTACAGATCTCAAAGTATACCCACCTAGACCTGTGCAGCATATTAATATTATTTACAGTGGCCACCATTAATTACAATATTCAATCAGATTCTCCCTGGTTGACGCCCTGTTGAACAGCAAACGATCCTTTTCCAATGTCAGAAAACACAGCCCGAGGGGGATTTCTCCCGAATCCTCCTGCCGATTGTCCACTACCTACTTCACAATCACAATGACAGACAATTGGTGAACCCTAAGTACTGGACTATAAAATCCCCCAAGACACAAGTAACAACAACAACAAACCACTAAAGACACAAACAATTATACAATTGCTAAGGCACAAATAGCAAAATCACTAAAGGTACCCTTATCTAATTACTGTTCCCTCGTTTTTCTCTTTATTTTTTTCTCACTTTTCTCTTTAATTTTTTCTTTCTTTCTTTTTTTAAGTTACCCAGTTTACCAAAATGCGCAGACACGAATGCACAGACCCAATGCGCTGGTGTCGCCCACGTCTCGCGCAGGCAGCGTGCCAACCCAACCAGACAATGGAAGTGCCTTATCTCATTGATGGGGTTTTACCCGCGTCCCGAGCTGGTCCGAGGAGCTGTGGTCCCTTCCAGGAATTCCCCGGTGCCGGCACAAGGTCCCAGAGATCCTGGGATCCACGGGAGGTCAGGCAGATTATCCCATCCTCGTCGCCAGAAATGATACCGAAAAGTCGTCAAACAGACTCTTTAACACTGTTTTGAAAGTGTTAAACAGCAGGCACTTTTATTACAGCGCACTGGGGGATCGCTCCTCTAATCGAGTGTGCGTTCCGCTTTCCTCTGGTTTTACAGATCATGGAACTCCTCAAACAGCAAAACATGCCAACCAATGTTACAGACGTCTCGTGCTCTTTCACCAGCGCGTGCAGCAGCAACGAGAAATCTGGAATGAGCGTCTACAGAAACACGTACCTTTGGTGTTGATTGATATATTGATTGATTGTTTTCTGGGAAGCAAGAAGTGAGAGCCTGTGCACTCCCATAGGCAGCGCTGCCTCCCAAATAGGTGCCCCCTTCTCCACTTCTGTTCCTCCCATGCTCGTGTAGAACAAGGCCATGCAGTCGTGTGCAGATGTGGTGATTCCAATGTGACTATGAGGTCACAGCCCCACGGTGACGTGCTGTGCTGTGTCTCGGCAGCAGCAGCAGCAGCAGCAGCAGCAGCAGCATCACGGTGCGAGCGTGGGGGCCATGGTCCTCACCCTCCTCCTCCTGCTGGTGTCCCTGCCAGCCCGGGAGGCCCAGGCTGCTCCAGCCGAGCGCAGGGAGCAGGTGGGCGGGCAGGGGCAGCACCCAGCCCCGAGCAGCTCAGCAGGGCAGCAGTGGGGCCAGGGCTGGGGCTGGGGCCGGGAGAGCAGCCGGGCTGGGCCGGGCAGGGCGAGCCAGGCAGCACCAGGGTGTGGGCAGGGGGCAGACGCCCCGCAGGGAGGGGAGAGGGGCTGCGGCTGCTTCAGGGGCAAGTTGTGGGCAAGCGGGGGCTGGGAGTGGTGGCACAGGGGCAGAAACCAGCACTGAGTCCCTGTGGGGCCCTCCCTGCCCCCCAGCCCCGTGCCACACGGCCCCATCCCAGGGCACGCTTTGAGCCTTTGGGCCCATTTCAAATCAAAGCTGGGATTGCTCTGGCCCTTTGGGCCAGTTTTGAGCTCAATCTGGGCACATTTGTGCCCTTTGGGGTCGTTTCTGCCTAGATCTGGGAGTTCTTTGGCTTTGCAGTCCAGTTTCTGCCCAAATCTGGGGGTGTTTGGGCCACTTTTGGCCATTTTTTACCCAAATCTGGGCATACTTTGACTTTTTGGCCCAATTTCACCCCAAATCTGGCGATGTTATACCCCTTTTTGGCCACTTTTAATCCAAATCTAGTGGTGCTTTGGTTTTTCTGGCTCTTTTTACCCGATATACTCAGGTGCTTTTGCCCATTTTTTCCCCTACTGGAGGCGCTGTGTTCCCAAATATGGGATATTTTCACCTTTGCCAGCAGTTTTGCTCCCAAATGTGGACGTTTTTGCCTCTTTTGGCCACTTTTTGCCCAAATACTCAGAATCTTTTGCCTGTATTGGCCAATTTAGCCCCAAAATATTTGGAATATTTAGTCATTTTTCCAGTTTTCTCCTTAAATAGGGCTATTTCTCTGCAATATATGGGCATTGTTGTCCTAAATATGTTGTGTTGTGTTTTGTTTTGTTTTTTCTCTCTTCTTTATGTCCTCTTTTACCTGAAATGCAGGAGCAATGCTCTGTGAGCCTGGAAACCTCTCTGATCTGTGATGACTCCAGGCCATGGCATTGGCAGAGCTGATGGAGCTTCTCAGCTGGATCCTGGTTATGAGCCTTGGGCTGTCCCAAGGGTAAGTTGTCACTGTCTGTCTGCTTGAGGGAATAAATACTCGCAATTTAATAGGTTATTAATGTGTGATTGTACCCAGGATCATCTCAGAGGCTTTCCAAAAGCTTTTTGTGCCTTGGTGGTGTTACACAGACAAGTAATGAATATTCATTTGCCTGCAAACCTGCTAGGTCTCAGCAAAAAGGTCACCCGTGTTCCATTTCTAGCTGTGGGAACGTACACCTTTGTATGTGTCCTGTGTCATTACCTCACCCCCTCCCATCACTGCAGGTGACTGAGGAAGAAGGAGATCACAACATGCCATGGAAGCTCCTCACCCGTGGTTGACTCCCTGTTTGGTTCCTGCAGTCCATGGTGATCAAGCCTCTTGGTGTAATCCTGTTCCTGAGCCTGGGGCAATCCCAGGGGTAAGTGTTCAGTCTTCATTGGTCACTGGCCTTCTGCATTTGCTAATATTTGGTTTATTATTTGTTAACATTTTCCTGCAATAGTTGCGCCTTGCAGTAGCCAGCAGGCTCTTTGCTAGAAGAAACATGGATGATCATTTTTTGCCCTGGTGCTCCATGCTCCCACCTTAGTGTGGGTTTTCGTTTGTGTGTGTGAGAGGTGTCCTGGTCAGAAGGCCCTGAGAGGCCCCATGTTTGTCCATCTGGTCCTTGAGGGGTGTTGCATGTGGCCTGGACACAGTGGTTTGGAAGCTGCCAGGTCCCAGTCAATGGGTCTGCATGGAATGGGCGGGTTCTAGGACCCTGGGGCTTCCCCGGGAGGTTTCCAGGACCCTGGGCGTTCCCCAGGAGGGTTTTAGGACCCTGGGGGTTCCCGGAGAAGGTTTTAGGACCCTGGGGGTTCCATAGAGATTCATAGAGCCCTATAGGGAGCCATAGGGACCTGTAGGGGCCCATGGAGCCCCAAGGAGCCCCATGGAGCCCCATAGAGACAACAGAAAGGTAGGATTAAAGCTCTTTGCCAACCGCTCCATCTCTGCGCTGCTCGCAGTGCCGGCTGCCGAGCCAGCGGCAGGTTGGGCTGAGTTTAGAGCTGGGTGAGCTCCAGGGAGTCCTTTCTCCTGACAGCTCCAGGCCTGGTCAGTGGCCACTGCAAGTGCTGGATAAATGTTGGCAGGATGCTCCTGCCGGGAAGGGAGAGAGGAGCTGCCACTGGGATGGGTTTGGATGCTGAGGACGCAGCGGTGGGTGACAGGGGTGGCCATTGCGGAGGGGCAGTGTGAGCTCTGGTGCTGCTGTCTCCAGGTTGGCTCACCAGACCCAGGCCACCATGCTGGTTCACCAGATCTTTGGCGGATCCCTGTGGTTCCGTGGTGAGCGCTGGCTGCCAGGTCCTGGGCCTGTGACTCTCAGGGCAGCGGTTTCCCTGAGAGCCTTGCAGTACAAATCTTTTGGGAAAACTGCTGAGTGTGTGTAACTTATCCAGAGGTGCAGCTGGTCAGTCTTGTGGTTCCTGTGGGTTGTGGCGTGTGTTGTAGTGATGAAAAAAGCTGTTGGCTGGGGGCCCCCAGCTCTTTGCCACCAGCTGAGGAACCCGTGTTGGCAGTGATGTAGCAGCACTTGCTGTCCCAGCGCACAGTGGAATTGCACGCTGTGAATCCTGGTGCCGACATCCCAGAGCCCAAAGCTGGAGAGGGGGAACGCGGCAGCTGCCTGTGCTGTGCTGGGGTGGTGTTGGGTGCAGGTGTTGTGCCAGGGTGTGCTTCCTGCTCTTGCTTTTGCAGTGAAGTTCTCAGCGTGCAAGAGCATCTGGGAGAGCTCTGACCCTTTCCTGGACCTGGTGCTGGAGATCAGGTAGTGGGGCAGGGTGTGGGTGGGGGAGCTCTGCTCTCACAGGGGATGTTCCTGCAGCTGCACCGTTACTGCTCTGGAGGCTGCTTAACTGCCAGTGTCAGGCAGGGTGCAGGCAAGAGGGAAGCAGCTTCTGTTGTTGTGCTGCCTCTGTCTGGCAGAGCAGAGCCTGTTGCCTGAGCATGAGCCACGACTCCTCCATTGAGGCTCCATGGGACTGGGGACAGTGCAGCCGTCCCTCATGGCATGCTGGCCAGTGCCTGGCTGGGGGCAGGCTCAGGGGTTTGGTGCAGTCTGTGGCCCTGTGCTCATGCTCTGTTTTATCTCTTGGGGCCAGTGTCTCTGATCAGGTGAAAAAAGCTGAGACCAACAGAGCCGGGTCTTCAGCAGCGACAGGCCAGGTGAGTCCTGAAGGCTGTTCTGGGCCAGAGCTGCAGGAGCTGCTGCCCCTCTGCCTGCTCTGCGAGGGCAGGTGGGCTGCAGCTTGGGAGGGAGGCAGGCACTGCACCCAATGGACAGGGGTGAGGGAGGATGACTTGCAGGAAGGATCCTGCTCAGTTAAGGGTTGCTGTGTGAGCTTGGAGGGGATGGGATTGCAGTATCACCCTGTGTCCTTGGCACAGTGATTCAGCCTGGAGGCCCAAAAAGCTGCTCGCCCTCCTGCAGCTGCCTCCAGTGCCCAGAACAGTTCAGAGCTCCTGCAACAGCAGCAGCACAAGTGGGGCCAAAGCAGAGCTGTCCTGGCAGAGCTCCTGGGAGAGCAAGCAGCCACCTACCTCAGCCAAGCTGCTGCTGGAGCCCATCCCCAGCCAGGAGCCCAGGGGCAGTGGGGAGAATGCTGAGACCCTGGAGAGGGACTCCTGCAGCAGCGGTGCTGCCAGCCCAGTGCACGGCACAGCGGGGATCTGCCCAGAGCGTCCCAGAAGGCCCAGGGTGGAACCAGCAGCTTCTGCACCTCAGCAGAGGTGCACGGCACGGCAGCAAGGCCAGTAGTCCAGGAGGCAACTGTCTGACATGGCAGGTGGCCCGCGGGAGTGATTTCAGCAGCCACCTGTCCTATTCTCTTGGATTGGCTAAGATGGGAGCAGTTGGGTGCTGTGCTTGTGCACTGTGGAGTGTGGAGGAAGAGGGGGGCTCCTGCTCCTGACCTGGCCTTCAGATCATGTCAGCCTCTTTTCCTGTTCTGCAGGCTGTCCTCGTCTGCTCTCCATTGGCCAAATCCTGAAAAGCCGACCTTCAGCTTCATCCTCAGCTCAGCCCTTTGGCTGCCAGCCTCCCCGTGACCACCTGTTCCACTGCCCACCCTTCGCACCACCTTCCTCCCTGCAGCAGCGAGAAGGAGCCCAGCCAGGTCACCGCTGGTTCCTCCAAAAAGAGGCAGTGTAAGCAGCCCCGTGGAGCAGACAGCAGCCCCTGTGCTCTGGCTGTGAAGGACAAGGATCAAGTCTCCAGCCCCCAGGGAAGAAGAAGAAGAAGAATCTCGCAGGAGGGTTCAGTGTCCCCTGGGGGAAGGAGGTGGCAGGCAAGGGTCCCAGCGGTGGCAGGGAGGCAGCCAGCTGTCAGCACCGAAAGATCAGGCCCGTGGTGCAAGTGTCAGGCCCCAGGACCTGTCTGGACACAGAGCCCATCTGCCCCCTCAAGAGGAAGAAAAGGAGGAGATGGAGGAGACAGAAGAGTGCTGCTCAGTGTTAGAATGAGGTTTAGCATTAGGGTTACAGACTGTGGGCAAGGGTTAGAATGAGGGCTTGGGTTTAGGTTTAGTGTTTAGGGTTTGAGGTAGTGATAGGGTTAAAGTTAGGTTGATGGGTTAGGATTAGGATTAGAGTTACAGTTTGCTGTTAGGTGCTAGGGTTAGAGTTAGGGTTAGACGAGTGTTAGGGCTTAGTGAAGAGTATTATGGTAAGTAGTTAGGGTTAAGGGTAGGGACAGAGTTAAGGTTGAGTTTTGGTTAGAGGTAGATTTATGGTTTAGGTTTAGAGTTAGTGTTAGTGGTTAGGATTAGGGTAGGGTTAGGGATGAGGAATTGGCATGGTAGTTAGTGATAGGGCTTGGGGATAAGGGTCAGGATTAGAGTTACCAGTTAGGGATTAAGATTAGTGTTAGGTTGAGATAAAGTGTATGATGAGGCTTAGATACGGGTTAGGGGTTTGGGTGTAGAGTTAGAGTTAGCATTAGGTAAGGTTTCAGGTTTGGTTTAGATTACAGGTAGGTTTAGGGGTTAGGGTTATAGTTAGGATTAGGGTTTGCGATTAGGGTTAGTGGTTAGTTTTCGAGTTCTAATTAGAGGTAGGGTTAGACTTAGCCTTAGGGAAAAGAATTAATTTTAGTTGTAGGGATAGGATTTGGGTTAGTGTTAAGGTGTAGGGGTTATTGTTAAAGTATGTATGAGGTTTAGAATGAGGCTTGCAAGCTAGGGTTGGGGTTAAGGTTTAGGAGTTAGGTTTAGAATAAGTGTTAGGGGTTTGTTTTTGTGGTTAGAGTTAGAAGTAGAGTTAAGGACAGGGTTATAGTAAGCAGTTAGGACTTAGGGTTCTGGTTATAGTTAGGCTTAGGGTTAGATTAGGGTTATTGTTAGGGTCTGGTGTTAGGGCTTTGGTCAGGACTAGAGTTAGCATTAGGTTTCAGGTTTAGACTTAGGGTTAGGATTTACAGTAAAGGTTAGAGTTAGGGTAAAAATTAGGGCTTAATTTAAGGGTTAAGTTAGGGTTAGATTGAGAGTTAGGGTTAGGATTAGGTTTAGGTTTAGCATTTAGATAAGGGTTAGATTTTAGATAAGGTTGAGGGTTAGTGTTAGATAAGGTTTTGGGTTAGGGGACAGAGTTAGGGTTAGAGTTTGGGATAGGCTTAGGGAGCATGGTTAGGGTTAGTGTTTGGGGTTAAGGTTTTGAGTGAGGGTTATGGGTCAGGTTTTGGGTTAGAGTTAGTCTTAGAGTTGGGATTAAACTTTGGGCAAGAGGTTAGAGTATAGCGTTAAGGGTTAGGAGTTTCTGTTTGGGTTATATGAGGTTTAGGTTAGGGTTACGTGGTAGGGTTAAGGTCTAGGGTTAGATTTAGGGTAAAGGTAAGTGTTAGGAGTTACAGTTAGGGTTAGGCTTAGGAATTAGGGAGTGGGGTTAGATTTTGGGGTTAGGGGTTTGAGCTAGGGTTAGGGGGAAGGGTTACATTTAGGGTTAGAAATAGGGTTAAACATAGGGCAAGGGGTCAGAGTTAGGGTTAGAATTACTGTGTTTGAGTTAGATGAGGTTTAGGATTAGGGGTATGTGTTAGAGTTAGGCTTTAGGGTTAAGCGTTATGGTTGGTGCTAGAGTTAGGAGCTAGGGATTGGTCTGAGAGGTAGGGTTTGAGGTTCGCGTATGTGTTTGCATTGGGGTTTGTGTTAGTTGTTCAAGTATTAGGGGTAGGATTTGATGAGTGTTGGAGTTGGAGAGTAGTGTCAGTGGAAGTGGTTAGGGTTAGGGGTTAGTTTTAGGAGGTAGGGCTAGGGTTAGGGTTCTGTTTAGAGTCAGGTTTAGGGTTAGAGTTAGGGGTAGGGTCAGGGTTTGATTAGGATTAGGGTTAGAATTAAGGTTAGGGCTTTTGGGTTTGGGTTAGGGGTGGAGTTTGGTTTTAGGTTGAGGCTTAGATTTGTGATTACAGTAAGAAGGCTAAGCATTAGGGTTAGAGTTGGAGTTAGAGGTAGGGGTTTGCATTAGCGTTCCCTTAGGGTGAAGAGAATTGGGTAGAATTTAGGGTTAGGCTTAGGGTTGAGGGAGTAGCATTAGTGACATAGTTAGGAGTAGCTTAGGTGTAGGAGTTGGGGCTTGGGGTAAGATTTAGGGTTTGAGGTTAGAGTTAGGGATAGGAAATATAATTAGGATTAGGGTAAGGGTTAGATTAAAGTTTAGGGGTTAGGCAGTAGTGTTAGAAAAGGTGGTTAGGGTTAGGTTTTAGAATTCTGTTGGAGATATGGGTTCGGGTTCCTGGTTAGGGAGTAATGTTATTGTAAATGGTTAAGACTAACATAGGAGATTAGGTTTAGGGGTGAGGCTAGATTTAGGGTTAGAGTTAGGCTTAGGATTCTGTTTAGAGGTCAGGTTAGGGTTAGATTTCATGTTAGGGTTAGTGTTGGGTTAGGTTGGTTTAAGGGTTGTGGTTAAAGTTAGGTTAGTGATAGGGTTATGGTTAGGTTATGGTTAGGGTTTAGTTTTAGTGTTAGGACTAGGTTTCAAGTTAGGGTTAGAGTTAGTATTAGGGTTTAGGTTTACCATGAAGGTTATAGTTAGTGTTAGGGGTCAGCATTAGAGTTATCATAAGTGTTGGGTTTGTTAGGGAGCAGTGTTACGGTTAGTGGAACTGGTTAGGGTTAGGTAGGGTTAGTTTCAGGGTTTAGGGGTTATTGCTCGAGTAAGGGTGAGGTTTAGAATGATGGTTACTGGCTAGGGTTAGGGTTAAGGTTTAGGGCTGAGCTTTAGAGTCAGCTTTAGGGGGTTGGTGTTAGGCTTAGGTATTAGGGAGAAGAGTTAGGATAAGGAAGGATAAGATTATGGCTAGGATAAGTGGTTAGGACTTAGGTTTAGGGTTATAGTTCCTTGTAGGGTTAGATTAGAGTCAGTTATTGGGTAGCATTACCAGTCAGGGAGAAAGGTGAGAGTTAGGGTTTGATGTTAGCGTTAGATTTTGGGTTGGGGATATTGTTAGGTTAGGGTTTGGATTTCTGTTTATGTGATGTTAGTCTTAGGGTTAGAGTCAGGGGTTTATCTTAAATTTTAGGATTAGATTTAGGATTAGTATTTAGGTTTACATTTAGGCTTAAGTTTTAGGATTTGTTTTTAGGTAATGGTTGGATTAGGGTTAGCGTTAGGATTCCGGAGTTGTTTTAGGGGTAGAGTTAAGTTTTGGGGTTAGATTTAGGGGTAGGGTTAGATTAAGGTTTAGATTTAGAATCAGGGTTAGGGCATTGAATTAGTTTTAGAGTTAGGGTTAGAGGTTGGTCTTAGATTTAGCCTTTGCTTTAGGATTACAGTAAGTGATTGGACTAACATTAGAGGTTTAGATTTAGGGATAGGTGTTAGAGGTAGTGTTAGGGTTATTATTAGAGTTTGATTAGGATTAGGTTTAGGGTTTAAGGGTAGGGATGTGGTTAGTGGTAAAGGTTAGTATTAGGGTTAGTGTTAGAGGTAAGGATTAAGGTTAGGGGTTAGGGAATAGTGTTGGGTTAGTGTTACGGGTTGGGGATACGGAGTAGTGAAAGTGGTTGGGAGTAGGTTTAGGTACTAGGGTTAGATGTAGGGTTAGGGTTTGGATTGACATTTTGGGTTTGGTTAGTGTTCAGGTTAGAGTTAGGGTTGGTGGTTAGTGGTTAGTTTTAGATTTACAGTTAGGGTTAGGTTTAGGGTTAGGAGTTAGGGTTAGGGTTAGAATTGGGGTAAGGGCTTGGGGTTACAGTTAGATTAGTTTTAGGTTAGTGTTAGGGTTGGTGGTAGGGGCTTATTTAGGGTAAGGGGTTAGGGAGTAGCGTTATTATAAGTGGTTAGGATTACTGTAACGGGGTAGGGTTAGGGGTGGGGATAGGGTTAAGGTTAGAATGATGGGTTAGGGTTGCAGTTAGGGTTTGGGATTGGGGGTAGAGTTAGGTTTCGGGACAGGGGTTTGGGGCTCAGATTAGATTCAGGGTTAGGGTTTAGGATAAGGATTAGGCTTTTGGTAAGTGTTGCGTTAGTGTTAGAGGTTGGGGATACGGAGTAGTGGGAGTGGTTAGGAGTAGGTTTAGGTACTAGGGTTAGATTTATGTTTAGGGTTTGGATTGACATTTTGGGTTTGGTTAGTGTTCAGGTTAGAGTTAGGGTTAGTGGTTAGTTTTAGATTTACAGTTAGGGTTAGGTTTAGGGGCCAGGGAGTTGTGTCAGTGGAAGTGGTTTAGGGTAGGGGTTAGTTTTAGGATTTAGGGTTTGAATTAGGGTTAAGTTTCAGATTAGATTTAGGGTTAGGGTTAGATTAGAGTTAGGGGATGGTGTTTCCAGTTAGACTTATGGTTAGGGGTTTGGATGAGGTTTACAGTTAGGGTTAGATTAGTGTTAGGATATAGTTAGTGTTAGAGCTAATGATTAGGTTTCAGAGTTAGGGAATAGTGTTAGTGTAAGCAGTTAGGGTTAGGTTTTAATATTAGGGCTGAAGGGTAGGACTAGGGTTAGGGTTAGAGTTAAGCTTATGGGTAAGTATTAGAGTTAGATTAGGTTTAGAAGAGGGTTAGAATGTAGGGTTGAAGTTAGCGTTAGAGGTTAGCTTTATGTTTTGGGTTAGAGTTAGGATCACGTTTTAGCTTCAGATTTAGGTTAGAGTTAGGGATGGGGTTAGCATTAGGGTTAGGGTTAGTGTTAGGCAGTAGTGATAGTGGAATGGTTAGAGTGAGATTTTAGTTTTATACTGGAGATGGAGGTTGGGGTTGGCATTAAGGGTTGCAATTCTGGTTAGTGGTTAGGGGGTAGTGTTAGTGTAAGTCGTTAGGACTAGTGTAAGGGGTTAGGTTTAGTGGTTAGGGGTTGGGATAGCTTTAGGGTTAGGATAATGGGTTAGGGTTTGAATTTGGGTTAGTTTAGGGTTCGAGTCAGTCATGAGTTGCAGGATAGGATTTAGGGTTAGGGCTTGGTTTAGTTTAGTGTTTGGTTTAAGGCTGGTGTTAGTATGATGGGTTAGGGTTAGTTTTAGGGTTAGGCTAGGGTTATGGGTTAGGGTTAAAGGTCGCATTGGGGTAAGATTTCAGTGGTTCGAGTTAGGGTAAGGTAGAGTTAGGGTTAGTTTTAGTGTAAGTGGTTAAGGTTAGGGGTAGGGATAGGCTTAGGTTTAGGGTTAGGTTTAGGTTTTGGGTTACACTAGGGTTATTTTTTGGGTTGAGGGCGTTTGGTTTAGGTTAGATTTTGTGCAAGAGGTAGGGTTAGGGTGGTGTTTGGGTGAATGTTATGGTTAGGTGAATGATAGGTGTAGGGTAAGTTTTAGGGTTAGGGGTTAGGGTTATGGTTAGGGTAAGGGATGGATAAGTGTTAGGGTTATGGCTTAGGGAGTTTTGTTATTTGAATGGTCAGTTTTAGGTTTTAGATTTATATTGACGGGTTAGGGATAGGACACTGGGTTAGGGTTAGAGGTAGTGTTAGTGTTATTTTTGGGATAGGGGCTTAGGGTTATAGTTGGTCTTAGAATGATGGGTTAGGCTTTAGCATCAGATTAGAGCTAGGTTTAGGTTAGGCTTTAGGGTTAGGCTTAGACGTTGAGTTAATGGTTAGGGTTAGATATTGTGGTTGGGTTAGTGTTAATTTTAGTCTAAGTGCTTACGGTTGGTGGCTGGGTTCATGGGCTAGGGATATGAATGGGGCTAGGATTAGATTAGGGTTATGTTTAGGTTTAAGGTTTGGGTTAGAGGTGAATTTAGGAGTTAGGTGAGGGGTTCAGGTTAGAATTAGGGTTAGTGTTGGCTCTGTGTTAGTGTTACGTTAGGTTAGGTTAGTTACAGCTTACCATTAAGGTTAGGTTAGTGATAGAGTTAGTGTTAGGTTAGGGTTAGAGTTTAGTATTGGGGTTAGAATTTAGGGTTACTGTTAGAGTCAGCATTAGGGCTCAGTTTTAGATTTATGGTTAGAATTAGTGGTAGTGGTTAGGATTAAGGTTAGGGTAAGGGTTGGAATAGTGTTAGGTTTGGGGGTTAGGGTGTAGTGTTAGGGTCAGTTGAAGTGGTTAGGTTTAGAGGTTAGGTGTATGGGTTAGGGACAGGGATAGGGTTAGGGTGAAGTTTAGATTTAGAGTTAGGTTTTTGATTAAAGTTAGAGGTAGGGTTAGGGTTTGAGTTTAGGCTTAGACTCAGGCTTTGATTTAGGATTAGAGTGAGGGTATGGGTTAAGCATTATGGTTAGATTTTTTTTAGGGATAGGTGTTAGGGGGTAGGCTTACAGTTAGGATTAGGTTGTGAATAGGCTAGAGTTTGGGGATGGGGGTAGAGATTAGGTTAGGGTTAGAGTTATGGTTTAGAGGTTAGGATCAGGGTTGAGGTTTAGCAATGAATGTTCATATATGTGGTTATGGTTAGGGGTTAGTTTTATGGGTTAGGGGAAGGGTTAGTGATTAGGGAATGAGTTAGTATTATAGTTAAGGATAGGGTTAGGGTTAGCAGTTATGACTTAGGGTTAGGGTTTCCGCTAGGGTTAGATGATGGTTAGGGTTAGAGTTGGCATTACTAGTTGGCGGAAGGGTTAGGGTCTGGTGTTACGGTTTTGGTTAGGAGTAGAGTTAGCGCTAGATGTTTAGGGTTAGACTTGGAGTTAGGTTTAGGAATTAGTTAAGGTTAGTGTTAGGGTACAAGTTAGGGCTTAGTTTAAGGGCTAAGTTAGATTTAAGAGTTCGGATTGCATTTAGAGTTAGGCTTAGCACTAGGGTTCTCATTTAGATAAGGGTTAGTGTTGGATAAGATTTAGGGTTAGGTTTAGATTAGGGTTAGGGAATAGAGTTCGAGTCAGGGTCAGGATTAGAGTACAGGTTAGGTTTAGGGGTAAAGGCCTATGGTTAGTGCTTGGGGTTAGGCATTTGAGATAGGGTTAGGGGTTAATTTTCAGGTTAGGGTTAGGCATACTGTTAGGATTAGGCTTTCGAGTTAGTGAATAGTGTTAGCGTAAGCAGTCAGGGTTAGGTTTTAATAGTAGGTGTAAAGGGTAGGATTATGGTTAGGATTATGGGTAAGTATTAGAGTTAGATTAGTTTTAGAAGAGGGTTAGAATGTAGGGTTTGAGTTAGCGTTAGGGGTTAGTTTTGTGTTTTGGGTTAGAGTTAGGATTACGTTTTAGCTTTAGATTTAGTTAGAGTTAGGGGTGGGGTTAGCATTAGGGTTAGGGTTAGTGTTAGGCAGTAGCGATAGTGGAATGGTCAGAGTTAGGTTTTAGATTTATATTAGAGATTGAGGGTGGTTTTGGCATTTAGGGTCAGAATTCTGGTTAGTGGTTAGGGGGTAGTGTTAGTGTAAGTCGTTAGGATTAGTGTAAGGGGTTAGTTTTATGAGTTAGGGGTAGGGATAGCATTAGCGCTACGTTAATGGGTTAAGGTTTGAATTAGGGATATTTCAGGGTTAGAGTCAGTCATAAGAGTTACAGGTTAGGATGTAGGGTTAGGGCTTGGTTTAGTTTAGTGTTTGGTTTAAGGCTGGTGTTAGTATGATGGGTTAGGGTTAGATATAGGGTTAGGCTAGGGTTATGGTTTAGGTTTAGAGGTCACATTAGGGTGATACTTCAGGTAAGAGTTTGGGTAAGGCTAGGGTTAGGGTTAGTTTTAGGATTAT
This sequence comes from Nesoenas mayeri, assembly GCF_963082525.1. Taxonomy (NCBI): domain Eukaryota; kingdom Metazoa; phylum Chordata; class Aves; order Columbiformes; family Columbidae; genus Nesoenas; species Nesoenas mayeri. The sequence continues at coordinate 1,466,701 of NC_137571.1, forward strand.
GGGGGGTTTGGTTTAGGTTAGATTTTGGGCAAAAGGTAGGGTTAGGGTGGTGGTTGGCTTAATGTTAAGGTTAGTTTTAGGTGAATGATAGGTGTAGGGTAAGTTTGAAGTGCAGGGGTTAGGATTAGGGTTAGGGGAAGGGATGGATAAGTGTTAGGTTAGGGCTTAGGCAGTGGTGTCAGTGGAAGTGGTTGGGGTTGGGGTTTAGCTCAGGGTCCCAGGGGGATTTGTGAGGTACCAAGGCCTGGATGAAGAGCTCCTTCTGAGTCGCACACATCCCAAAAGACAGGGACACGTCTGTGACTGATCTGCCTGGCGCTGTCCCACCAGCAGTGGCAGATGCATCCTGGAGAGGAGTGGAGCTGCCAGGCACTGTCAGAGGATCTCCCTGAGGTGCCACTGGCTGCCCACCCAGACTCACACACTGTCCCTGGCTGGGACAGATGCACCAGCTACGAGCTCTGGACACAGGACACAACAGTCCAACAGCAAAGACCATCTCTCCTGTCCTGACAGACTCTTATGACCCCTGGAGCCCAAAGCCATGGACCACATGAACTCCTTGGACATTTTAGAGGTGTGGCCTATAGACTGAGGAATGAGATCTGTGTGTATATCCAGAGATAGGAAAGTGCTGTTGATTAACTGGAATGTATTGGAGAGTGTGGGACCCGGGCACAACACAGATGGTACAGAAGAAGGGGGGGGGGCACTGTCCTGGTGTCAGCTGGGAGAGAGTTAATTTTCTTCCTAGTAGCTGGTAGAGTGCGGTGTGTTGGATTTAATCTGAGAAGAATGTTGATAGCACAGGGATGTTTTGGTTGTTGCTAAGCCATGTTTATCCCAAACCAAGGACTTTTCAGCAAGGAGGCTGGAGATGCACAAGAAGCTGGGAGGGGCACAGGCAGGACAGCTGGCCCAAGTGGCCAAAGGGATATTCCACACCATATGATGTCATGCTTGGTATGTCAACTAGAGAAAAGTTATCTGGGGGAGCGCTGTTTGGGATCTGGCTGGGTGTCACTCAATGGGTTGGGAGCAATTGCATTGTGCGTGACTTGGTTTATATCTCCTGTTATTATTATTACCATTTTTGCAATTACTGCTATTACTACTGCCATCATTATTATTAATACTATTGCTATAATTATTTTATTTATTATCATTATTATATTTATTGTAGCTATTGTTGCTATTGTAGCTATTGTTTCTATTGTTGCTGTTGTTGCTATTGTTGCTATTTTTGCTGTTGTTATTGTTTTGTCTTTCTGTCTCATTAAACTGTCTTCATTTTAACCCAAGATGTTCATTTCTTTCCTGATTCCCTCTCCCACCCCACTGGGCTGGAGGGAGGAAGAGAAGGGCTGTGTGTGATGTTCAGCTGCCCGCTGGGTTACACAAAACAGTCCTGGTCAAAGGAGTGATCATGCAGGTGTCCCAGAGGAAGAGGTGAACCTGAGGAGGGCACAGGGTAACAAGGGCCCTTCAGTGCCAGGACAGGCTGTGAGGAGCCAGAATGCCAAAAGATGTCAGACTGGAGAATGTTTCAGGACCCCATCTTGGTTCAGCCCTCCCCTGTCCTTTGTGCCATGAGAGACACCCCATGGTCCTGCCCAGCCTTGTCCTGGGCTCCTGAGCCAGCTGGGAAGATGGAAAGGGCTCAGCAGCAGTGATCCTCCTCCAGCTGGGTCTGTTTCCCAGCCCAACCAGCGTGGCCAGAGCAGAGTCACCCATGGCCCCAGGGCACCACAGCCCCTCGCTCTGCAGAGCAGCATGGCCAGCTCAGGGCCCTGTGGGGAGCACAGGGAGGGAACCAGGACCAGCCGGCCAGGCCAGGCTGGACACCCTCACCTGGGAAAGGGATGTCCCTGGAGAAGAGCAAGGCAGCATTTCTGTGCCTGCAGGGAGGAATCCAGGAGCAAGAGAAACCTCTTTCTGCAGACACTCATTGGGGTCAGGCTGCTCTGTTGCTGGAGCAGGACTCTTGTTCTGGTCTGAGGAGAGGGGCTGGCACTGATGGACAAAGGTCATCTGTGGTGGGGATCTGCTGGAGCTGAATCTGCTTTTCCTGTCTATCCACATCTCCTCAGGAGACACTCTGCGTCGGTATCCATGGGGGAATTCTTCTATCACATGTTCAAAGTGCTCACTGCTAAAACAGTGTCATTCTGACCAGCTTCTCAGATGTTGTATCTGGGATGCTGTATATAGGGTGCTGTATCTGGGTTGCTGTATCTGGGATGCTGTATCTAGGATGCTGTACCTGGGATGTTGCATCTGGCGTGATGTATCTAGGATGCTGTACCTGCGATGCTGTATCTGGGATGCTGTATCTGGGATGCTGTATCTTGGATACTGTATCTGGCATGCTGTATCTGGGATGCTGTATCTGGGACAGTGCTCTAGGATGGTGAATCTAGGATGCTGTATCTAGGATGCTGTTTCTGGCATGCTGTATCTAGGATGCTGTATCTAGGATGCTGTATCTGGGATACTATATCTGGGATGCTGTATCTAGGATGCTGTTTCTGGGATGCTGCACCTGTGATGCTGTATCTGGGACACTGTATTTGGGATGCTGTGCTTGGGATACTGTATCTAGGATGCTGTATCTGGGATGCTGTATCTGGGATGCTGTATTTGGGATGCTGTACCTGGGATGCTGTATCGGGAATGTTGTATGTAGGATGCTGTATCTAGGATGCTGTATCTGGGATGATATATCTGGAATGCTGCATTTGGGATGCTGTATCTGGAATGCTGTATCTGGGATGTTATATCTGGGATGTTGTATCTAGGATGTTGTATCTAGGATCCTTTATCTGGGATGATATATCTGGGATGCTGCATTTGGGATGCTGTATCTGGGATGCTGTATCTGGGATGCTGTATGTGGGATGCTGCATTTGGGATGGTGTATCTAGCATGCTGTTTCTGGGATGCTGTATCTGGAATGCTGTATCTGGGATGCTGTATCTAGGATGCTGTATCTAGGATGCTGTATCTGGGATGCTGCATCTGGGATGCTGCATTTGGGATGCTGTATCTAGTATGCTGTATCTGGCATGATGTGTCTGGGATGCTATATCTCGGATGCTGTATCTGGTGTGATATATCTGGGATGCTGTATCTAGGATGCTGTATCTAGGATGCTGTATCTGGGATGCTGTGTCTGGGATGCTGTATTTGGGATGCTGTATCTGGGATGCTGTATCTGTGATGCTGTATCTAGGATGCTATACTTGGGATGTTGTATCGGGGATGCTCTATCTGGGATGCTGTATCTACGAATGCTATAGCTAGGATGCTGTATATACGATGCTATATCTGGGATGCTGTATCTGGGATGCTGTATATGAGATACTGTATCTGGGATGCTGTATCTAGGATGCTATATCTGGGATGCTGTATCTAGGATGCTGTATCTGGGATGCTGTATCTTTGATGCTGAATCTAGGATGCCGTATCTACGATGCTGTATATGAGATGCTGTGTGTGGGATGCTATATTTGGGATGCTGTATCTAGGATGCTATATTTCAGATGCTGTATCTGGGATGCTGGATCTGGGATGCTGTATCTGGGATGCTGGATCTGGGATGCTGTATCTGGGATAGTGCTTTAGGATGGTGAATCTAGGATGCTGTACACTGGGATGCTGTATCTGGGATGCTATATCTGGGATGCTGTATCTAGGATGCTGTATCTAGGATGCTGTATCTGGGATGCTGCATCTGGGATGCTGCATTTGGGATGCTGTATCTAGGATGCTATATCTGGGATGCTGTATCTAGGATGCTGTATCTAGGATGTTGTATCTGGGATGCCATATCTAGAATGCTATATCTAGGATGCTGTTTCTGGGATGCTGTATCTGGCATGCTGTATCTAGGATGTTGTATTTGGGATGCTGTATCTGGGACGCTGTACCTGGAATAATGTATCTAGGATGCTGTATCTAGGATGTTGTATCTGGGATGCTCTATCTAGGATGCTGTATCTGGGATACTGTATCTGGGATGCTGTATCTAGGATGCTGTTTCTGGGACGCTGTATCTGGGATGCTGCATTTGGGATGCCCTATCTGGGATGTTGTATCTGGGATAATGTATGTAGGATGCTGTATCTAGGGTGCTGTATCTGGGATGCTGTATCTGGGATATTGTATCTAGGATGCTGTATCTGGGATGCTAAATCTGGAATGGCGTATCTGGGATGTTGTATCTGGGATGCTGTATCTAGGATACTGTATCTAGGATGCTGTATCTAGGATGCTGTACCTGGGATACTGTATCTGGGATGCTGTATCTGGGATGCTATATCTGGGATGCTGTATCTGGGATGCTGTGTCTGGGATAATGTATCTAGGATGCTGTATCTGGGATGCTCTATCTGGAATGGCATTTCTGGGATGTTGTATCTGGGATGCTGTATCTAGGATACTGTATCTAGGATGCTGTATCTAGGATGCTATACCTGGGATGCTATATCTGGAATGGCGTATCTGGGATGTTGTATCTGGGATGCTGTATCTAGGATACTGTATCTAGGATGCTGTATCTAGGATGCTATACCTGGCATGCTATATCTGGAATGGCGTATCTGGGATGTTGTATCTGGGATGCTGTATCTAGGATACTGTATCTAGGGTGCTGTATCTAGGGTTCTCTATCTGGGATGCTGTATCTGGGATACTGTATCTAGGATGCTGTATCTGGAATGCTATATCTGGAATGGCATACCTGGGATGTTGTATCTGGGATACTGTATCTAGGATACTGTATCTAGGATGCTGTATCTAGGATGCTGTACCTGGGATACTGTACCTGGGATGCTGTACCTGGGATGCTGTATCTGGGATGCTATATCTGGGATGCTATATCTGGGATGCTGTGTCTGGGATAGTGCTCTGGGATGGTGAATCTAGGATGTTGTATCTAGGATGCTGTTTCTGGGATGCTGTATCTAGGATGCTGTATCTAGGATGCTGCATTTGGGATGCTGCATTTGGGATGCTGTATCTAGGATGCTGTACCTAAGATGCTGTATCTGGGATCTTGTACCTAGGATGCTGTATCTGGGATGCTGTATTTGGGATGCTGCATTTGGGATGCTCTATCTGGGCTGCTGTATCTGACATGCTGCATTTGGTATGCTGTATCTAGGATGCTATATCTGGGATGCTGTATCTGGGATGCTGTATGTAGGATGTTTTATCTGGGATGTTATATCTAGGATGCTATATCTAGGATGTTGTATCTTGGATGCTGTATCTAGGATGCTGTATCTGGGATACTGTATCTGGGATGCTATATCTGGGATGCTGTATCTGGGATGCTTTATCTAGGATGCTGTATTTGGGATGCTCTATCTGGGATGCTGTATCTGGGATACTGCATCTGGGATGCTGTACATGGGACACTGTATCTGGGATGCTATATCTGGGATGCTGTATCTGGGATGCTTTTCTAGGATGCTGTATCTAGGATGCTGTATCTAGGATGCTGTATCTAGGATGCTATACCTGGGATGCTATATCTGGAATGGCGTATCTGGGATGTTGTATCTGGGATGCTGTATCTAGGATACTGTATCTAGGGTGCTGTACCTAGGGTGCTGTATCTGAGATGCTGTATCTGGGATACTGTATCTAGGATGCTGTATCTGGGATGCTATATCTGGAATGGCGTATCTGGGATGTTGTATCAGGGATGCTGTATCTAGGATACTGTATCTAGGATGCTGTATCTAGGATGCTGTATCTGGGATACTGTATCCGGGATTCTGTATCTGATATGCTATATCTGGGATGCTGTATCTGGGATGCTGTGTCTGGGATAGTGCTCTGTGATGGTGAATCTAGGATGTTGTATCTAGGATGCTGTATCAGGGATGTTGTATCTAGGATGCTGTAACTAGGATGCTGTATCTGGGATGCTGCATTTGAGATGCTGTATCTAGGATGCTGTATCTAAGATGCTGTATCTGGGATCCTGTACCTAGGATGCTCTATCTGGGATGCTGCAGTTGGGATGCTGTACCTGGGCTACTGTATCTGGGATGCTGCATTTGGTATGCTATATCTAGGATGCTATATCTGGGATGCTGTATCTGGGATGCTGTATGTAGGATGTTGTATCTGGGATGCTATATCTAGGACGCTATATCTAGGATGTTTTTTCTGGGATGCTGTATCTAGGATGCTGTATCTGGGATACTGTATCTGGGATGCTCTATCTACGATGCTGTATATAGGATGGTGTGTCTGGGATGCTGTATCTAGGGTGCTGTATCTGGGACGCTGTACCTGGGATAATGTATCTAGGATGCTGTATCTAGGTTGTTGTATCTGGCATGCTCTATCTAGGATGCTGTATCTGGGATACTTTATCTGGGATGCTGTATGTAGGATCCTGTTTCTGGGATGCTGTATCTGGGATGCTGCATTTGGGATGCTCTATCAGGGATGCTGTATCTGGGATACTGTATATAGGATGCTGTATCTAGGGTACTCTATCTGGGATGCTGTATCTAGGATGCTGTATCTAGGATGCTGTATCTAGGATGCTGTACCTGGGATACTGTATCTGGGATGCTGTATCTGGGATGCTATATCTGGGATGAAGTATCTGGGATGCTATATCTGGAATGGCATATCTGGGATGTCGTATCTGGGATGCTGTATCTAGGATACTGCATCTAGGATGCTGTATTTAGGATGCTGTACCTAGGATGCTGTATCTGGGATACTGTATCTGGGATGCTGTATTTGGGATGCTGTATCGAGGATGCTGTACCTGGGATGCTGTATCTGAGATACTGTATCTGGGATGCTGTATTTGGGATGCTGTATCGAGGATGCTGTACCTGGGATGCTGTATCTGGGATGTTGTATGTAGGATGCTGTATCTAAGATGCTTTATCTGGGATGCTGTATCGAGGATGCTGTATCTGGGACCCTGTATGTGGGATGCTGTATGTAGGATGCTGTATCTAAGATGCTTTATCTGGGATCTTGTACCTAGGATGCTCTATCTGGGATACTGCAGTTGGGATGCTGTATCTAGTATGCTGTATCTGGCATGATGTGTCTGGGATGCTATATCTGGGATGCTGTATCTGGTGTGATATATCTGGGATGCTGTATCTAAGATGCTGTATCTAGGATGCTTTATCTGGGATGCTGTATCTGGGATGCTGAATCTAGGATGCCGTATCTACGATGCTGTATCTGGGATGCTGTGTCTGGGATGCTGTATTTGGGATGCTGTATCTGTGATGCTGTATCTAGGATGGTATATTTGGGATGCTGTATCGGGGATGCTCTATCTGGGATGCTGTATCTACGAATGCTGTAGCTGGGATGCTGTATATAGGATGCTATGTCTGGGATGCTGCATCTGGGATGCTGTATATGAGATGCTGTATCTGGGATGCTGTATATAGGATGCTATATCTGGGATGCTGTATCTAGGATGCTGTATCTGGGATGCTGTATCTTTGATGCTGAATCTAGGATGCCGTATCTACGATGCTGTATATGGGATGCTTTGTGTGGGATGCTATATTTGGGATGCTGTATCTGGGATGCTGTATCTAGGATGCTATATTCCAGATGCTGTATCTGGAATGCTGTATCTGGGATGCTGTATCTGGGATAGTGCTCTAGGATGGTGAATCTAGGATGCTGTATCTAGGATGCTGTATCTGGGATGCTGTATCTGGGATGCTACATTTGGGATGCTGTATCTAGGATGCTGTATCTAGGCTGCTGTAACTGGGATGCTGTATATACGGTGCTGTATCTGGGATGCTGTATCTGGGATGCTGCTTTTGGGATGCTATATATAGTATGCTGTACCTGGGATGATGTGTCTGGGATGCTATATCTGCGATGCTGTATGTGGTATTATATATCTGGGATGCTGTATATAAGATGCCGTATCTAGGATGCTGTATCTGGGATGCTGAATCTAGGATGCCGTATCTACGATGGTGTATCTGGGATGCTGTGTCTGGGATGCTGTATTTGGGATGCTGTATCTGGGATGCTGTATCTGGGATGCTCTATCTAGCATGCTGTGTCTGGGATGCTGTATCTGGGATGCTGTATATAGGATGCTTTATCTGGGATGCTGTATCCGGGATGAAGTATATGAGATGCTGTATCTCGGATAGTGCTCTGGGATGGTGAATCTAGGATGCTGTATCTAGGATGCTGTATCTGGGATGCTGTATGTGGGATGCTGCATTTGGGATGCTCTATCTAGGATGCTGTATCTGAGATGCTGTATATAGGGTGCTGTATCTGGGTTGCTCTATCTGGGATGCTCCATTTGGGATGCTGTATCTGGGATGCTGTGTCTGGTGTGATATATCTGGGATGCTGTATCTAGGATGCTGTATCTAGGATGCTGTATCTGGGATGCTGTGTCTGGGATGCTGTATTTGGGATGCTGAATCTGGGATGCTGTATATAGGATGCTATATTTGGGATGTTGTATCAGGGATGCTGTATCTGGGATGCTGTATCTAGGATACTGTGTCTGGGATGCTGTATCTGGGATACTACATTTGGGATGCTGTATCTAGGATGCTGTATCTGGAATGCTGTATCTGAGCTGCTCTATCTGGGATGCTGTATCTGGGATGCTGCCTTTGGGGTGCTCTATCTGGGATGCTGTATCTAGGATGCTGTATCTGGGATGCTGTATCTGGAATCGCGTATCTGGGATGTAGTATCTGGGATGCTGTATCTAGGATACTGTATTTAGGATGCTGTATCTAGGATGCTGTATCTGGGATGCTGTATCTGGGATGCTGTATCTAGGGTGCTGTATCTGGCATGGTGTATCTGGGATGCTGTATCTGGGATACTGTATTTGGGATGTTGTATCTGGGATGCTGTATTTGGGATGCTGTATCTAGGATGGTGAATCTAGGATGCTGCATCTAGCGTGCTGTTTCTAGGATGCTCTACCTGGGATGCTGTTTCTGGGATGCTGTATCTAGGATGCTGTATCTGGGATGCTGTATCTAGAATGATGTATCTGGGATGCTGTATCTAGGATGCTGTACCTGGGATGCTGCATTTGGGATGCTCTATCTGAGAGGCTCCATCTGGGATACTGTATCTAGTATGCTGTATTTAGGGTGCTGTATCTTAGGTGCTGTATCTCGGATACTGTATCTGGGATGCTGTAAATAGGGTGCTATATCTGGGATGCTCTTTCTGGGATGCTGCATTTGGGATGCTGTATCTAGGATGCTGTATCTGGGATGCTGTATTTAGGATGCTGTATCTAGGATGTTGTATCTGGGATGCTGTATCTAGAATTATGCATCTGGTATGCTGTATCTAGGATGGTATATGTAGCATGCTGTGTCTGGGAAGCTGCATCTAGAATGCTATATCTGGGATGCTGTATGTGGGAAGCTGTACCTGGGATGGTGTATCTGGGATGCTGCATTTGGGATCCTGTATCTAGGATGCTGTATCTAGGTTGCTGTATCTGGGATGCTGTACCTTGGATCCTGTATCTGGGATGCTGTATCTAGAGTGCTGTATCTGGGATGCTGTATCTGTGATGCTGTATCTGGGATGCTGTATTTGGGATGCTGTATCTGGGATACTGTATCTAGGATGCTTCATCTAGGATGGCGTATCTGGGATGTTGTATCTGGGATGCTGTATCATTGATACTGTATCTAGTATGCTGTATCTAGGATGCTGTACCTGGGATACTGTACCTGGGATGCTGTATCTAGTATGCTATATCTGGGATGTTGTATCTGGGATGCTGTGTCTAGGATACTGTATCTAGGATGCTGCATCTAGGATGCTGTATCTGGGATACTGTATCTAGAATGATGTATCTGAGATGCTGTATCTAGGGTGCTCTATCTAGGATGCTGTATCTGGGATGCTGTATCTAGGATGCTGTTTCTGGGATGCTGTACCTGGGATGCTGCATTTGGGATGCTCTATCTGGGATGCTGTATCTGGGATGCTGTATCTGGGATGCTGTATCTAGGGTGCCGTATCTGTGATGCTGTATCTGGGATACTGTATCTAGGATGTTGTATCTGGGATGCTGTATTTGTGATTCTGTATCTGGGATGTTGTATCTAGGATGCTGTATCTGGGATGCTGTATCTGGGATGCTGTATCTAGGATGCTGTATCTAGGACGCTGTATCTAGGATGCTGTACCTGGGATGCTGTATCTAGGATGCTATATCTGGGACGCTGTATCTGGGATGCTGTATCTGGGATGCTGTGTCTAGGATTCTGTGTCTGCGATGCTGTATCTGGGATGCTGCATTTCGGATGCTGTATCTAGGATGCTGTATCTGGGATGCTGTTTCTGGCATGCTCTATCTAGGATGCTGTATCTAGGATGCTGTATCTGGGATGCTGTATCTGGGATGCTGTATTTCAGATGCTGTATCTGGGGTGCTCTATTTGGGATGCTGTATCTAGGATGCTTTATCTGGGATTCTGTATCTGGGATACTGGATCTGGGATGCTGTATCTGGGATACTGTATCTAGGATGTTGTATCTGGGTTGCTGTATCTAGGATGCTGTATCTGGGATGTTGTATCTGGGATGCAGTATCTAGGATGCTGTTTCTGCGAAGCTGTACCTGGGATTCTGCATTTGGGATGCTCTATCTGGGATGCTGTATCTGGGATGCTGTATCTAGGGTGCTGTATCTGGGATGCTGTATTTAGGATGCTGTGTCTAGGATGCTGTATCTGAAATGCTGTATCTAGTGTGCTGTATATAAGATGCTGTATCTGGGATGCTGTATCTAGGATGTTGTTTCTGGGATGCTGTACCTGGGATGCTGCATTTGGGATGCTGTACCTGGGATGCTGTATCTGGGATGCTGTATCTGGTATGCTGTATCTAGGGTGCTGTATCTGGGATGCTGTATCTGGGATACTGTATCTAGGATGTTGTATCTGGGATGCTATCTAGGATGCTGTATCTGGGATGTTGTATCTGGGATGTAGTATTTAGGATGCTGTTTCTGCGATGCTGTACTTGGGATGCTGCATTTGGGATGCTGTATCTGCGATGCTGTATCTTGGATGCTGCATTTGGGATGCTGTATCTAGGATGCTGTATCTGGGATGCTGTACCTGGTATACTGTTCTGGGATGGTGAATCTAGGATGCTGTATCTAGGATGCTGTTTCTGGCATGCTGTATCTTGGATGCTGTATCTAGGATGGTGTATCTGGGATGCTGTATCTCGGATGGCGTATCTGGGATGCTGCATTTGGGATGCTGTGGCTAGGATGCTGTATCTGGGATGTTGTATCTGGGATTCTGTATCTAAGATGCTGTATCTAGGATGCTGTATATGGGATGTTGTATTTGGGATGCTGTATCTGGGATGCTGCATTTAAGATGTTGTATATAGGATGCTGTATTTGAGATGCTGTATCTGGGATGCTGCATTTGGGATGCTGTATCTATGATGCTGTATCTCAGATGCTGTATCTAGGATGCTGTATCTGAGATGCTGTATCTGGGATGCTGTACCTGGGATGGTGTATCTGGGATGCTACATTTGGGATCCTGTATCTGGGATGCTGTATCTATGGTGCTGTATCTGGGATGCTGTACCTTGGATCCTGTATCTGTGATGCTGTATCTAGGGTGCTGTATCTGGGATTCTGTATCTGGGATGCTGTATCTGGGATGCTGTATCTGGGATGCTGTATTTGGGATGCTTTATCTGGGATACTGTATCTAGGATGCTGTATCTAGGATGCTGTACCTGGGATACTGTATCTAGGATCCTGTATCTGGGATGCTATATCTGGCATGCTGTATCTGGGATGCTGTATGTAGGATACTGTTCTGGGATGGTGAATCTTGTATGCTGTATCTAGGATGCTGTTTCTGGCATGCTGTATCTGGGATGCTGCATTTGGGATGTTGTCTCTAGGATGCTGTATCTAGCATGGTGTATCTGGGATGCTCTATCTGGGATGCTGCATTTGGGATGCTGTATCTAGGATGCTGTATCTCTGATGCTGTATCTAGGATGCTGTATCTAGAATGCTGTATCTGGGATGCTGTATCTGGGATGCTGCATTTGGGATGCTGTATCTAGGATGCTGTATCTAGGATGCTGTACCTGGGATGCTATATCTGGAGTGATGTATCTGGGATGCTGTATCTAGTATGCTGTATCTGGGATGCTGTATCTGGGATGCTGTATTTGGGATGCTGTATCTGGGGTGCTCTATTTGGGATGCTGTATCTAGGATGCTTTATCTGGGATTCTGTATCTGGGATACTGGATCTGGGATGCTGTACCTGGCATGCTGTATTTGGGATGCTGCATCTGGAATGCTGTATCTGGGATGCTGTATTTTGGATGCTGTATCTAGGATGGTGAATCTAGGATGCTCTATCTAGGATGCTGTTTCTGGGATGCTGTATATAGGGTGTTGTATCTGGGATGCTGTACCTGGGATGCTGTATGTAGGATGTTGTATCTGGAATACTGTATCTGGGATGCTGTATCTAGGATGCTGTATCTGAGATACTGTATCTGGGATGCTGTATCTAGGATGCTGTTTCTGGGATGCTGTACCTGGGATGCTGCATTTGGGATGCTCTATCTGGGATGCTGTATCTGGGATACTGTATCTAGGATGCTGTATCTAGGATGTTGTATCTGGGATGCTATATCTAGGATGCTGCATCTGGGATGCTGTATCAGGGATGCTGCATCTAAGATGATGTATCTGGGATGCTGTATCTGGGATGCTGTATCTAGGATGCTATATCTGGGATGCTGTTTCTGGGATGCTGTATGTGGGATGCTGTACGTAGGATGTTGTATCTGGGATGCTGTCAGGGATTGGCTCAAGGAGCATGGGCATGAGTCCACGAGTCCACTGTACGAGCAGAGCCTATTTTAGTTGACGTAAGTAGGCCTTAGTTAGCTTGAATATTCGGCCGTGGGGAAGGGGGAAATGGAAAACTACTGACTAAGGCAGAGTCTGCATGTCTTTGAAGAGATAAGAACCAGAAGATTGGGGAATGTCTTTTAAGAACCAGAAGACTGAGGAATGTCTTTGAGAAGAGATAAGAGTCAGAAGAAGGAATGCAGAATGTGCATAGTTAGCTAAACCCAAGTAGGTGGAGTAAGTAAATGTAATCTTGTAGTGCTAATCCTATTAGATAGAGACAAGTATGCATAATTATGGTGTTTGGTATAAATACGCGCTCTCCCGGGCAATAAAGTTGAATCATGCTTTATCACTCACATTGAGTCGGCCTGCATGTTTTCCTCAGCTGCGAACTCGCATGTGGCGCCCGAACAGGGACTCTCGAAGGAGCGGCTGAAGCAGAGGGGCACCGGGAAGCAGTGACCGGGGGGTCAAGAGCGACCGAACACTGCGTGCGTGCGTCGGTGTGTCATCTCTGAGGACCTGAACTGAATTCAGGAGTTCGCCGTCTGCATGGGCTACAGGGCTAGGGCTGCAGGTGGTGCAAGGTTTACAAGGTACCAAGGATTATAGGGTAAGGCGCCTTTCTTTTGCCTAAGGGCAGGTATCAGGATACGGATAACAGAACTATGGATTTAGAAGTAGCCCTAAATTTATTGCAGTGCTTTTTAGAAAAGCGGGGAGTAGATTGTATCAAGCATTTAACGGGGTTAGTAACGTTAGGTAAAGTTAAGGGTTGTTTTCAGAATCCGGATTCTCTTTTTGATGTTAGTGAATGGCGAAAATTAGGGGATGTGTTATGGGATATGGTTATAGATGATGATAAATCAGCGAAGAACCTCAAAAGACTATTAACTTGGTGCAGAGGCAATGGGTATCTTGCTGACCTGTTAGGAGTTTTTCAAATAGAGACTTGGGAAAAAATGGGAACTGTGTTGTGGAAGGCAATTAGTCACCGTGAAAAATATATTCTTGGCCTTGTAACCACCTGGAAACTGATAATTACTACAGTGAAGCAATTAAAACCTGAAAAGACTGTTACGAGCATTAGTGACTCAAAACTTAAACTTGAACTTTGGGACAATATAGAGCAGAAATTATGGGATAAAGTCAGCAATGGAGATAAAGAAGCTAAATCATTAGTAACTACATGGAAGCTTATAATCACTGCCTTAAAAGATCTTAAGGCTGAACGGTCTGCTGCTGCCAGAATTTTTGCAGCGTTGCAGCCTGATAAGTATCCTGAAAGTTACTGTGAAGTTCACCCGGTTTGTGTCTGCGATACCCTCCCTACTCCATCCCCTGCTGTGCTTTCAGCACCCCCGATAGCTCAGCAGTCCAGGGCAGGGGGAGGAACAATGCCGAACGGGTAGCCTCCTGTACCATCATCTAACCCTGGTGAGAACAGCAAGTCCAGAGGATTTGGAGTCAGACAACTTATTCAAAGAACCTGTGAAAGCTGAGAATGCTAAAGTCGTAAACAAGTGTACTATCAGTCCTTTTACCAATTTTACCAATCTGCTTTTACTGCCTTTTAACCCTCCAACTTCCACGAGAGAACAGAAGAAGTCACTGGATAAAAACTGGACAACAGAACTGTGTGACAGATTAGATCAGTTAACAGCAAGTGAATCCGACAGTCGGCAATACAGTCATGATAATCGTGACGGGAAAGGGGGTGCTCCTGGGGACTCAGGGTATAAAACTAAGGGTATAAAGTTAAGCAAGCATTGATGTTGAAATTAGCAGCAGAGAATGCTAGTGTTTGCTATCAACATGTTATTTGCGAGTTTTACAGTACATATTACGTGCTCCTGTTTATTGCCTCTCTGAAAATCAAGCAGCTTGTCAGGAATGTGAGTGAATTGTTTTACTGGTTGTTGTTAGAATTATTTCTTTGTGGTATAAGCACGCTGTAAAACTTTCTCCCCATTTTTCCCAGTCATCTTCTCAAGGTTTTTACTTGCAAGATGGGGTCAGGAATAATGGTTTTCAGTCGTGTTCGTAAAAAATCGGTATTGGGAGGTGTTTTAAAACATAGGAAAGCACTTGGAAATATGAAGAAGGAAGATCTTGTAAAATATTGTAATTAATGGTGACTGCGTTATAAGTTAAATGATTGAGAAAAGTGTCCGGAGAATAGAATTTTGTTGCAATTAATGTTGGTTTTAAGGTGAGAAGAGCAGGACAAAATAAATCTCTGCAAGAAATCATTAAATCATTTCAGACAGTTTTACAGGCGGGGTGCTTTGAACCTCAACAAGCTGAGAGAGAGTTAACTGATAACACACAGGTCACAGTAAACTTGCTGAAGTCTGCACAATGTTTTCCTTATCAGCCTGTTTTCTTTGTGGGTATCTGTTTAGGTATGTTGCAATTTTGGTAGGTCTGTGCTATATGGTACAGTAAGTTCACAGACTGTTAAATCATGAGAATCGGTTGACTCAAAAGGTGCGTTTTGTGATAGTACAAAAGATCATGAGTAATTTAGTTCCTTACTGTGTGAACGTGATGTTAAGATTTTATGTGTAGTAGCTGTTATATTTTTTTTCTAGCGTACTAGCTTTATTCCAATATCCAGACTTGCGCAACTCTGTGACAGGCTGTCTCTCATCTCGGTGCACTAAATTTGGCCTTTTTGTATGCACATCAAGTAAAGAATCCTGGTTTTAGAATAGCAGTTGTAGCGCACCAGATGAGACGCTAATAAAAGCCTTGCCCAGTTCAGCTTGCTGCGGCGGTGGGGGGGCAGATGCCGGTTTGAGGCTCCAGCGCGCACTGGCCTGTTTTGCCAGGGAGACCCAGCGGCAACTGCACCTGGCCGAGCAGTAAGTGGTTCAAAGGTGCAATCCAAAAATTCAGATATTGTCTTGAATAAGTGTAACTGTGATCTATCTGCATATTTGACCTTGGTATCTGGTTTTCATATCTGAGCTCAGTATTTTAGTTTGCATATTCATATTTGGTACCAAAAGAATCTTGTTTGGGGAGATAATTACAAAATGGGAACCAGTTCCATTGCTGGGGTTCCACCTTGCTTCCCCTTAGGATGCATCCTTACACATTAGAGTAATTGCTTATATTGTTATCTAGTAATTTTGAGACCAGAAAAGAATTTAAATTGTTAAACTCTGCTTTGAAAAAACAAAAAACAAAAAACAACAAAAAGACAGACAAACAAAAAAACACCTAAATGCTATAATGGATGTGAACTTGGTATTGTATGAAGTTATGAAGTTGCATTTAAAGGTTGCTGGAATGTGAACTGATTTGGATCTAGGACAATAGAATAATGGATTTATGTTTATCATACTGGTTTTTGACATCTGTAAATTGTAAAAGGTAAATGGAGCTAAGGAATGTAACTATTGCTGAGTTACTTGGAATTGCATACAAAGTGTATTATAGTTGGAATGAAATGGGAAAAACCTGGTTTCCCGCTGCTAAGCAGAGAAAGGGGGGCTTCACTCCCCCCGCTCTATCTCTTTTTTTTTCTGAAGTATTGTCATCCTTCCTTGTTGTGGCACTGTGTTGCTTTTCAGCTTTGAATCAGGGGTTGTTGGTGTTGGTTATTTTTGCTTCTGTCTTGTTTCCTAGGTTTTGGCACATCTGGGGAAAGAGCTCATAGTTTTACCTCCTTGCTGAAGTCAGTCTTTTCACACTCGTCAGCTTTGGGGGGTCACAGTGTTCAGTGCTTCTCTGGGTCAGACTGGTACTGATTTGAGTGTGGAGTGGAGCCAGATTGGTTTGATGTGGAGTTCGAACTGATGTGTTTTCATGCTGGGCTGGACGTCTTGCCATCTCAGATGGGGGCGAGAGGGAAGTTTTATTCCCCCCCGCGCCCCTCCCACAAGCAATGTTACTGCTAGAGAGCTGTAATACTGCGTGAAGGAGTCTGAGGGTGAAATTTAAAGGCATTACCAGTGGATCCATAGTTCTAATGAAACTGGAAAATTAAACCAAATATCTGTTAATAGACTTGTTCTATGGTAACTAGTTCTAAGAGACTTCTTAGTAAATTCACCATGCTAATTTTTGAGGTCATGGGAGAAAACGAAAGAAAGGCCTTTTTTTGAGACTAATAGAATGCCAAATCTGGAACAAAGTTTTAATACATGAATTCTCGTAGTTGCCAGAAAGTCCTATACCTCTCTTAGGTTAAGGTTTGTTAAGTAAGTTGTAAGCTCAAATAACGTTTTCTGAGAATTCTGTTTAGTTGCGTGGCCTACAAGAAGCTGCTGGAATGACGCAGATCTGCTTGCTGCAAGTGAGAAATCTCCAAAGAAATTTTGAATGCTGTATTTCCACTAGTGTTAACAGCCAATGTTTCGATGAAGCAAATACTACACTGATAGATCTGAAACAGGACTTCGATCCGATCAAGGGCTGCAATGGTTGCCAGCACGAAATGTGAAACCTGTGCTATCTTCCTGACAATGATTGCTGCAGCTGTTGCGTTTTGGATGCCTGCACAAAGACTAACGTGGATTACTTTAGCCAACATGACTGACCAGGACTCTATATGCCTAACTACGATGTCTCCGGAAAAAACGTTCCACACATGCTTGGTTGGTGTCTCCCTTGATGACTACAGCAGCATCACACAACTGTTTCAAAATAGTGGTCGGTGCAAAGGCATTGCAACAAACTGTAATAATACCAACATGGCACTTTGGATTAATTGCCTCCTGGAAGCAGATATCAAACCACAGGAACTGGAATTGCTGGCATCTATGCCCATGGATTGTATCCAGCCGGTTTGTGAAAAGTGTCAGAACAATATACAAGAACATGAATGGATAAAACTGCAAAATGTTAATGCTACCCTTGGTGACTACAGAAATGAAACTCGATGGTGTAATGCTTCACAGAAGAATCCAAGGGATGTCATTGATAATGTGGGACAGCGACCTCAAAACCTCCTCTATTGTGTATTCTTGATCTGTGAAGATAGAGCCTGACCAGGAATTCCTTCTAATGCTGTTGGAGGACTGTGTATTTTGGGCCTATTAACTCTCTTAACGCCCAATGTATCTATGATAATAGATCACAGAAGAACAAGACGAGAAAAACACTTTTTGCGTGTATATGAGTCAAAATGTGATGATAATGTAGATTTTTGAGGATCAGGGTAAAGGGTTTTAGGATCTCTTGTATCTGGTGTTGGCAAAACTAAAGCTTTAAATACTTTAGAAAAATTAGGATGCTGGCTAGTTAAGCAAACAAACAGAACTTCTAAGGCTTTAAGTGGACTTTTGTTGGGTGTAGATTCTGTAAGACATGCTACACTGCAGAATACAGTTGCAGGAGACTTTTGTTATTAGCCCATGGCCATGGATGTGAGGAATTTGACGGAATGTGCTGTATGGACTTAGAGGATAAGTCGAGATCCATCCACAAGGAGATTAAACAACTCATGGACCATTCGCAGAAAATCAGAGAGGATGTGGGCCTCTTTGGCTTAGAGGGCCTCACGAACTGGTTTGGATTAGGAGGATGGGTAAAAGGGCTCTTGCAAAGTGCTCTGACTCTCTTAATAATAGTAATAAGTTGTATTAATGTGCTTGAGCTGTGCTATATCATGTATTAAGAAAGTCTTGGAGTGAACTCTTGGGCAAGCTCTGCTCGTACAAAAAGAAAAAGGGGGGAATTGTCAGGGATTGGCTCAAGGAGCATGGACATGAGTCCATGAGTCCACTGTATGAGCAGAGATAAGAACCAGAAGACTGGGGAATGTCTTTGAGAAGAGATAAGAGTCAAGAAGGAATGCGGAATGCGCATAGTTAGCTAAAATCAAGTAGGTGGAGTAAGTAAATGTAACCTTTTAGTGCTAATCCTATTCGATAGAGACAAGTATGCATAATTATGGTGTTTGGTATAAATACGCGCTATCCCGGGCGATAAAGTTGAATCATGCTTTATTACTCACATTGAGTCGGCCTGCATGTTTTCCTCAGCCGTGAACTCGCAAGCGACAACTCACCCCTGGGACAGCCCAAGGCTCATAACCAGGATCCCGCTGAGAAGCTCCATCAGCTCTGCCAATGCCATGGCCTGGAGTCATCACAGATCAGAGAGGTTTCCAGGCTCACAGAGCATTGCTCCTGCATTTCAGGTAAAAGAGGACATAAAGAGGACTAAAAAAACAAAACAAAACACAGCACAACATATTTAGGACAACAATGTCCATATATTGCAGAGAAATAGCCCTATTTAGGGAGAAAACTAGAAAAATAACTAAATATTCCAAATATTTTGGGGCTAAATTGGCCAATACAGGCAAAAGATTCTGAGTATTTGGGCAAAAAGGGGCAAAAAGTGGCCAAAAGAGGCAAAAACGTCCACATTTGGGAGCAAAACTGTTGGCAAAGGTGAAAATATCCCATATTTGGGAACACAGCGCCTCCAGTAGGGGAAAAAATGGGCAAAAGCACCTGAGTATATCGGGTAAAAAGAGCCAGATAAACCAAAGCACCACTAAATTTGGATTAAAACTGGCCAGAAAGGGGTATAACATCCCCAGATTTGGGGTGAAACTGGACCAAAAAGTCAAAGTATGACCAGATTTGGGTAAAAAATGGCCAAAAGTGGCCCAAATACCCCCAGATTTGGGCAGAAACTGGACTGCAAAGCCAAAGAACTCCCAGATCTAGGCAGAAACGACCCCAAAGGGCACAAATGTGCCCAGATTGAGCTCAAAACTGGCCCAAAGAGCCAAACCAACCCCAGCTTTGATTTGAAACGGGCCCAAAGGCTCAAAGCGTGCCCTGGGATGGGGCCGTGTGGCACGGGGCTGGGGGGCAGGGAGGGCCCCGCAGGGACTCAGTGCTGGTTTCTGCCCCTGTGCCACCACTCCCAGCCCCTGCTTGCCCACAACTTGCCCCTGAAGCAGCCGCAGCCCCTCTCCCCTCCCTGCGGGGCGTCTGCCGCCTGCCCACACCCTGGTGCTGCCTGGCTCGCCCTGCCCGGCCCAGCCCGGCTGCTCTCCCGGCCCCAGCCCCAGCCCTGGCCCCACTGCTGCCCTGCTGAGCTGCTCGGGGCTGGGTGCTGCCCCTGCCCGCCCACCTGCTCCCTGCGCTCGGCTGGAGCAGCCTGGGCCTCCCGGGCTGGCAGGGACACCAGCAGGAGGAGGAGGGTGAGGACCATGGCCCCCACGCTCGCAACGTGATGCTGCTGCTGCTGCTGCTGCCGAGACACAGCACAGCACGTCACCGTGGGGCTGTGACCTCATAGTCACATTGGAATCACCACATCTGCACATGACTGCATGGCCTTGTTCTACACGAGCATGGGAGGAACAGGAGTGGAGAAGGGGGCACCTATTTGGGAGGCAGCGCTGCCTATGGGAGTGCACAGGCTCTCACTTCTTGCTTCCCAGAAATCAATCAATCAATCCATCAATACCAAAAGCTCCATATTAAGACTAAATTAGAAAAAAAAAGCCAACTTCAAGGGTCTTTCCTTGTAACTGTTTCTGTCAGGCAGCTCTCTAGGAAGAAACGAGCTTTACCTGCTAGTTTTACCACAGCTTCAATGCCTTTAAAGCCACCACTTCTTACCTCTGCTGCTCCCACACAGCCTCACAGCCCAGCAAAATCATAGTGCAGGCAGAAACCTTCACCATACAAAGAGGGAGAGTCAGGAATACGTTACTCTCAAAAAACAGACACTGTCAACCACGCTTGCTCTTGCTTACCAAATTCAGACAGTGTTAGAAAACAACAACAAGGAAGCGAGATTCTTATTTCATGGACCCCATTATATGGACCATTCAACATCAAGTCCAGCCAGAGTCTGAACCTCTGAATACCATCTTAAAATTTCTAGGAAAATGAAGGGCTTTGAAGTGGCAACACCATAAAACGTTCATAAAAGCACCGCCATGCAAGTTCGCACCCCTGATCACAGACCACCTGCCCTGGTACCTAGGGCAGTGATGTTCTCAGCTGATTCGCAGCCACTGACATCTGGAAAACAGCACAAAGTCTCATGTTTTTTAGTGCCAAACATGAAGTTTGGAACTGAAACAGGCAAGAAAACCATCTACAGTCAGTCTGCTTTCGTTCGAGGCCATCAGGACAAGTTGAGTTCACATTCACCAGGAACCACAGCAGGTCCCACCCGTCCCTGCAGACCCCAACACCGCTCCTGCGCAGGGTCCCGAGGAGCAGGAAGCACAGAACAAGAAACCTCCCTTCCAAAGAAGGCCCACAGCCGCTCTTCCAACAAGCTGCATAAGCAGCAGCTGAGAACAAGCTCTGCTGTAGGTGCACCCCGCTCTGCCGTCTGCTCAAGGAGACCAGCTCCTAAATGATCCCCAGCCCTACAGACACAGATCTGCCCCAGGGCAGGGATGAGGAAACACCAGAGTGCACGGACACCTGGTCATTCAGTTGAAGCTGCTGGGGAGAAGGACAGAGGACTAGAGAGAGACAAATGAGACGAGAGAGAAGACAGAGGAGCCCAGAGAGAAAGAAACACACAGGGGAAAGGATGGAGAGATGGAGAGATCAAGGCAAAAAGGGACAAGGAGCCATGAAGAAACAGGGAGGAAGAAACAGCAGCGCTGAGGAGCAGGACAGAGGGATGGGGAGGGGGGAGGAGGAGAAGCAGGAAGGGGGTAGAGAAAGACAGGGAGGGGGATGTACAGATGGAGAGACAAAAAGAAAGGCAGGGAACAGAACAAAGGGACTGAGAAACAAAGCAACGTTCAGATCAAAATGAAGAGACTGGAAAGGGAAAACATGCAGCAATGAGCTGGAGGAAGAGGAAAAGAGGGCTGAGGAGCAGGAAAGAGGATGAGAAGACAAAGAAAAGGCAGAGCCAGCTGGACAGGGGAGATACAGCGAGAGGGGATGGGGCCAGGAACAGGCAAGGAAGACAGAAAGACAAACAGGACAGCAAGACGTCAAGAAGGGAAAGGGGCAGTAATCTGGATAGAGATGGAGAAAGAAGCAGCAGGGAAAGGGCAGACAGGCAGAAAGACAGAGAGGGAGCAGGAGAGAGAAAGAACAATAAGGCTGTCCACTGGGGTTTGTGACACACACGCTGTTCAATGGGGTTTGTGAACACACACGCTGTCCAGGGGCGTTTGTGAAACACACGATGTCCAATGGGGTTTGTGACACACAGGCTGTCCAATGGGGTTTCTGACACACATGCTGTCCAATGGCGTTTGTGACACGCACGCTGTCTACGGGTGTTTTTCACACACAGTTTCCAGGGGGGTTGGGTTGTGACACACACGCTCTCCTATGGGTTTTGTGACACACACGCTGTCCAATGGGATTTGTCACACGCACACTCTGCAATGGGGTTTGTGACACACACCCTGTCCAGGGGCATTTGTGACATACACGGTGTGCAGGGGCGTTTGTGACATAAACGGTGTCCAGGGGTGTTTGTGACACACACACTGTCCCGGGGGTTTTGTGAAACACACGCTGTTCAATGAGGTTTGTGACACACTCGCTGTCCACTGGGGTTTGTGACACACTTCCTGTCCAATGGGGTTTGTGACACACACGCTGTCCAATGGGGTTTGTGACACATAGGCTGTCCAATGGGGTTTGTGACACACAGACTGTCCAATGGGGTTTGTGACACATAGGCTATCCAATGGGGTTTGTTACACACAGACTGTACAATGGGGTTTTGACACACATGCTGTCCAATGGGGTTTGTGACACATACGCTGTTAAAAGGGGTCTGTGAAACACACGCTGTCCAATGGGGTTTGTGACACACACGCTGTCCATGGGTGTTTGTGACACACACGCTGTCCATGGGTGTTTGTGACACACACAGTTTCCAGGGGGGGTTGTGACACACGTTGTCGAATGGGGTTTTTGATACACACGCTGTCCAATGGGCTTTGTGACACACAAACTCTCCAATGGGGTTTGTGACACACACACTGTCCAATGGGGTTTGTGACACACACGCTGTCCAGGGGGGTTTGTGACACACACGCTGCCCAATGGGGTTTGTCACACACACTCTCCCAAGGGGTTTTTGACATACACCCTGTCCAGGGGCGTCTGTGACACAAAAGGTGTCCAGAGGTGTTTGCGAACACACACGCTGTCCAATGGGGTTTGTGACACACACGCTGTCCAATGGGGTTTTTGACACAGACCCTGTCCAGGAGCGTTTGTGACACAAACGGTGTCCAGGGCTGTTTGTGACACACACACTGTCCAGGGGTGTTTGTGAAACATACGCTGTCCAATGGGGTTTGTGACACACACTCTGTCCAGGGGGGTTTGTGACACACACTCTGTCCAATGGGGTTTGTGACACACGCGCTATCCAGGGGTGTTTATGACACACACACTGTCCAATGGGGTTTGTGACACACATGCTGTCCAATAGGGTTTCTTGCACACACACTCTGCAATGGGGTTTGTGACACATACCCTGTCCAGGGGCATTTGTGACACACACGGTGTCCAGGGGTGATTATGACACACACGATGTCCAATGAGGTTGGTGACACACACGCTGTCCAGGGGTGTTTGTGACACAAACACTGTCCAGGGGTGTTTGTGACACACACGGTATCCAAAGGGGTTTGTGACACACACACTCTCGAATGGGGTTTCTGACACACACGCTGTCCAATGTGGTTTGTGACACACACATTCTCTAATGGGGTTTGTGACATAAACGGTGTCCGGGGTGTTTGTGACACACACGCTGTCCAATGGGGTTTGTGACATACACACTCTCAAATGGGGTTTGTGACACACACGCTGTCCAAGGGGGTTTGTGACACACACATTCTCTAATGGGCTTTGTGACACATACCCTGTCCAGGGGTGTTTGTGACACACGCATGTTCCAGGGGGGGTTGTGACACACGCTGTCCGATGGGGTTCGTCACACACACACTGTCCAATGGGGTTTGTGACATGCAGGCTTTCCAATGGGGTTTGTGACACACACACTGTCCAACGGGGTTTGTGATACACACGCTGTCGCATGGGGTTTGTGACACACACACTCTCTAATGGGGTTTGTGACACACATGATGTCCAGCAGTGTTAGTGACACACACACTGTCCAGGGGGGTTTGTGACACACACACTATCCAATGGGGTTTTTGACACACACACTTTCTAATGGGGTTTGTGATACACATCCTGTCCATGGGCGTTTGTGACACACACGGTGTCCAGGGGTGTTTGTGACACGCACCCTGTCCAATGGGGTTTGTGACACACACGCGGTCAAATGGGGTTTGTGACAAATAGGCTGTCCAATGGGGTTTGTGACACACAGGCTATTCAGGGGGCTTGTGACACAAACCCTGTCCAGGGGCGTTTGTGATACACACGCTGTGCAACGGGGTTTGTGACACACACGCTGTCCAGGGGTGTTTGTGACACACACACTGTCCAATGGGGTTTGTGACACACACACTGTCCAATGGGCTTTGTGACACACACACAATCCAAAGGCGTTTGTGACACACACACTGTCCAATGGGATGTGTGACACACACCCTGTCCAGGGGTGTTTCTGAAACAAACAGTTTCAAGATGGGGTTGTGAGACACGCTGTCAAACGGGCTTTGTGACACACACCCTGTCCAATGTGGTTTCTGACACACACCCTGTCCAATGGGGTTTATGACACACACGCTGTCCTATGGGGTTTGTGACACACACGCTGTTCAATGGGGTTTGTGACACAGACACTATCAAGGGGGGGTTGTGACACACGCTGTCCAATGGGGTTTGTAACGCACACACAGTCCCATGGGGTTTGAGAAACACACGCTGTCCATGTATAATTTTGACACATACAGTTTCCAGAGGTGGTTGTGACACATGCTGTGCAATGGTGTTTGTGACACACACCCTGTCCAGGGGTGTTTGTGACACACACACTGTCCAATGGGGTGTTTGTGTCACACACAGTTTCCAGGGGGGGTTTTGTCACACGCTGTCCATTGGGGTTTGTGACACACACCCTGTCCAGGGGCATTTGTGACCATAACGGTGTCCAGGGGTGTTTGTGTCACACACACTGTCCAGGGGGTTTTGTGACACAGAAGCTGTCCAATGGGGTTTGTGACACACACCCTGTCCAGTGGGGTATGTGACACACACACTGTCCAGTAGGGTTTATGACACACACGCTGTCCAGGGGTGTTTGCGACACAAACGCTGTCCAATGGGGTTTGTGACACACACACTCTCCAATGGGGTTTGTGACACACACGTTGTTGAATGGGGTTTGTGACACACATGCTGTCCAAGGGGGTTTGTGACACACATGCTGGTTAATGGGGTTTGTGACACACATGCTGGTTAATGGGGTTTGTGACACACACAGTTTCCAGGCTGGGTTGTGACACTCAATCTCCAAGGGGGTTTGCGACACACACACTCTCCCATGGGGTTTGTGACACACACACTGTCCAATGGGATTTGTGACACGCACGCTGTCCAGTGGGGTTTGTGACACACACGCTGTCCAATGGGGTTTGTGACACACACACTCTCCAATCGGGTTTCTGACACACACGCTGTCCAAGGGGTTTTGTGACACACACACTTTCCAGTGGGGTTTGTGACACATACCCTGTCCAGGGGTGTTTGTGACACACGCATGTTCCAGGGGGGGTTGTGACACACAATGTCCAATGGGGTTTGTGACGCACACGCTGTCAAATGGGGTTTGTGACACACACTCTGTCCAATAGGGTTTGTGACACACACCCTGTTCAGGAGTGTTTTTGACACAAACGGTTTCCAGGGGTGTTTGTGACACACACCTGTAGGTATTTAGGGCCAGGCGGCCGGAAGATCTCGCCCTGTACGGAAAGATAGCAGCCCCTCCCTAGGTAGGTAGGAGTATGTGAGGCAAGCAGACGGACGTGATGTTGTAAACCTAAGGTATATAACGCTGTGTTACTTGTTAATAAACGCCATTTGCCGTCCACCACATTGGTGTCTGTGTGCTGATGGACCAAGCGACCTGGGGTGTGGTCGCCGTGCTGTCTCTGAACCAGGTCATCACTGCCCATTGAGAGGAAACAGGAAGGGAACAGAACAAAGGGACTGAGAAACAAACAAAGTTCAGATCAAAATGAAGAGACTGGAGAGGGAAAACATGCAGCAATGAGCTGGAGGAAAAGAGGGCTGAGGAGCAGGAAAGAGGAAGAGAAGACAAAGAAAAGGCAGAGCCAGCTGGACAGGGGAGATACAGCGAGAGGGGATGGGGCCGGGAACAGGCAAGGAAGACAGAAAGACAAACAGGACAGAAAGACATTAAGAAGTAAAAGGGGCAGTAGTCTGGACAGAGATGGAGAAAGAAGAACAGGGAAAGTACAGACAGGCAGAAAGACAGAGAGGGAGCAGCAGAGAGAAGGAACAATAAGGGCTGGGGCAGGACAGAGATTGGGAAAAAATCCTGGAGTGGGCAGCAAGAGGGAGAGGGAGTGAAAAAGAAGAGGAGTGGGAATAGGCACAGGGACCTAGGGCATAGGAAAGAGGAGGGAGCAGGGAGGGACAGGGACACAAAACAGGGTGAAATGTCCCCAAGGGCCCAGGACTCACTGCACTTCCTGCTCTCTGCACTGCCAGGCAAGCTGTGGGGTTCAGGCACTTCTGTCTGTGAGAAATGCAGTTGTGATTCGTGCTGAGATGTTTCCTGTTTACAGATACAACCAAATGAGGCTCGGGCTCTGAACCTGCAAAAAGGAAAAGGTGGGTAAGTTCTATGTAAAAAGTTCTGAAACTTGTTTATGAGGTTATATTGATAGAGGGAGCTCACATTTTCAGGGTTAACCAACCACATAATAAGGGCCTACTAATGAACTAACACTTGAAGCCACATCATGAGTATCTAGTTTAGAGCTGTATGTAACCAGTTGTGTTAAGAAAAACCAGAACCTCATCGAGTGCCGAGATCAGAAGTTTTACAGCACCAGCTGTAACCTTGAGGAGACAAGACAGCCAAGAGTTACAGCAAAAGGGGGGCCAGTCTGGTTTCGGTCGACTTGGCAGCTTAGGAGACCCATGAAGACCACAGAGACCATAGAGCCCATAGTGACCCATAGAGGCCATAGAGACCACAGAGACCATAGGGATGCGTAGAGACCCACAGACACTACAGAGACTCATAAAGACCCATAGAGACCCATAGAGAGCACAGAGACCATACAGTCCCATAGAGACCATAGAGACCACAGAGACCCGTAGAGACCCATAGAGACCCATAAAGACCACAGAGACCACAGAGTCCTATAGAGACCAAGAGTGACCCATAGAGACCACAGAGACCATAGAGACCCATAAAGACTACAGAAACCATAGAGTCCCATAGAGACCCATAAAGACCACAGAGACCATAGAGTCCCATAGAGACCATAGAGACCCCTCCTCAAAGTCACCAAGTGACACTGCACAGGCGCAACAGGGGCGGGTCAAGAAGGAGACTATGGAAATGGTTCTCTGAGACTCATTTGAATGAGAAGCAGGAAAGGTTATGGATATGTACAGGCGTTCCTGGGGTCATCATGAATATGTAACACCTCACTGTATTTAAGCACATCTCTTGTTGTTTAAAGGTGTGCGTGTTGGGCGGAGCGAATCCCCTGTGCACCCAGCGCTGTTTTGCTTATGCTCTAATGAACACGTGTTTAAGGAATACAATTAAGGGACTGGATTAAATGTTGTTTATCCATAGAAAAAGCCTAAGTTATTTCTTTCATTGCTTTACAACAAGTGATCGAATCTGCTATAGAAAAGTTCAACCCCCCCCCGTACAGTAAAGGATAAACTCAGCCAGACAGGGGCTGAGTCCGGGGCTGACACCTCCCCACACCCCACAGTGCGCCCACCTTGCCTTGGCACCAGCCCCTCGCACAGCCCTTCCCCTCAGCTCTGCCCTCCCTGCAGCACAGCTTCCGCACGTGCCCTGCTCAGGCTGGACCCCAGTGTCACGGGTTAGAGATGTCACAGCTCAGTACAAATGCCCACGGTTCTCACCCACGATGCGAATGGTTTGGATCTCCGGGTCTCTGAGGGCGAGAGTAATAAATGTGACCTGTGTGTGGCGCAGGAACTTCCCGTCCACTTGCTCCTCCATTCAGTCAGGTGCTGCAAGAGAGGGACAGAGAAAGAAACAGTTGGACCGGATTAACAACCTCGTCATCCCTGTCCCCAAACCTGCAGGCGTCCTAGGAGGCCTGATCTAAGTTTGGCTCTTCTCCCGCTCTTTGCTGGAATACTTCACTGCACAAATTTCTGTCATGAACACTCTCTTAACCATCTGATGTGTTCACAGTTCCCAGCCCAGCGTCCATTCCTCAAGGCACCTCAGCATTTCCCTTTGAAACCAGACCTGAGTGCCATCCCGTCCTGAGCTCCCTCAGCATTGCCCCCTGCAGCCTCCCCGACGCCATCTCCTCCCTGAGCTCCCTCAGCCTTTCCCACCAAAGCCCCCCCGATGTCACCCCCCAGAGGTCCCTCAGCCTTTCCCGCCAAAGCCCCCCCGATGTCACCCCCCCTTTCCTCCCTCTGCCTTGTGGCACCACGGGCTCCCCCCTCCGCCCCACGGCCCCGCCCGAGCCCCGCGCAGCGCTCAGCCCGGGGCTCCCTTCCCTCACAGCCGCCCGCGTGTTTCCCCCTCGCCCCTTGCTCGGCCCGGCCCGGGGCCGCGCTGTTGCGGCTGCCTGCCCCTCGCCTTCCTCCTGCCCAAACCAGCCCGTCCCTCCCCCTCCAGCCTCCCCCCTCAGCCGGGACCGGGGCGGCCCCGGCCGGTCTCCCCGGTGTCCGTCCGTCCGTCCGCCCGCCCCTCGCTCACCGCCGGCCCCGCCGCCGCACCGCTCGCACGCGCTCCTCGGCCCGCGCGCTTCTGCAGCGTGGCCCCGCCCATCCGGCGCAGGAGCCAATCCCGTCCGCGCCCGCCACCGGGCCCGCCCCCCCTCCCGGCCCGGAGCCGCCGGCGGCCGCAGAGCGGCGCTGTCCGCCCGCAGCGCGGCCCCGGCCCCGGCGGGGCAGCGGCAGCGGGGCCGGGAGCGCTCGGGCTGCGCCTGCCCGGGACGGCCCGGGACCGAGGGCTCCGCCGCTGCAGCCCGTTTCGTGCCGCTTGCACCCCCGACTTACACGGCTGCAGCCTTCCTGCTGCTTTAGCTCACACAGCTTTCTTCCTTCTGCCTGCACAGCAGTTCACACTCACAAACGTGCCGTGCTCGTTGCCATAAGAATATCTGCAGAAGAATCTCCAAACATTACAAAGATAGACCACGGACCACAGCTTCCTGAGCTTTGGGTTAAAGTTCCTGTAGATCCCCATGTTTCAATAAAACAGACACCACCAGTAGAGCTGCTGCCTCTGCCGTCTTTGGTCAGAAAGAAGTGACAACACCAGAAAACACATTGGCAGCCGGTGCTTTGACCAGTGAAGGTGGGATCTACAAAAGTCTGATTAAACCAAACAGCCTGAGGGCTTTATCAAGCTGCAGATCTGCCAGGCATGCTGAAATGCAAGAGTTTACTCCTGCAATATTCCACAATGGAACAGCCCTTCATATCCAATCTCATCTCAAAGTTCCAAAACAGTACATTAAAAAGCTGTCACTAGATATTAGAAGACCACTGCAAGATCGTATTGCTTTTTGAGTTCAATAACAATTTTTCAATAAACCAAAACCCAAGCAGTTTCCGCAGTCTGTTGCTCATCCTCCTGTTCATTCCTTAGCACTGCAGCAATTCGTTTTTATACGACGTGTCAGCAGAGGCGTTTGAAAAACCCCAAACAAAACTTATTCCAGTCCACAGACCCCCCCGCCCTCCCTGCCCCCCCTCACCCTGAGCCCCACGATCAGCACTTGGTGCGGGAGAGGAGCACAGCTCGACATGTTGGATCTGGGATGCTGTATCTATTATGCTGTAACTAGGATGCTGTATCTGGGATGCTATATCTGGCATGTTGAATCTAGGATGATGTATATAGGATGCTTTATCTAGGATGCTGTATCTGGGATGGTGAATCTAGAATGCTGTATCTCGGATGCTGTATCTAGGATGCTGTACCGGGGATACTGTGTCTAGGATGCTGTATATGGGATGCTGTATCTGGGATGCTGTATCTGGGATGCTGCATTTGGGATGCTGTATCTAGGATGCTGAATCTAGGATGCTATATCTAGGATGCTCTATCAGCGATGCTGTATATAGGATGCTATATCTGGGATGCTGTACCTGGATGCTGCATTTGACATGCTGTATCTGGGATGCTGTATCTGGGATGCTGTATCTGGGTTGCTGTATCTAGGATGTTGTATCTAGGGCGCTGTATCTAGGATGCTGTATCTGGGATGCTCTATCTAGGGTGCTGTATCTGGGATGCTGTATCTGGAATGCTCTACCTAGGATGCTGTTTCTGGGATGCTGTACCTGGGATGCTGCCTTTGGGATGCTGTACCAGAAATGCTGCATTTGGGATGCTGTATCTGGGATGCTGTATCTGGAATACTGTATCTAGGATGCTGTATCTGGGAAGCTGTATCTTGGATGCTGTATCTGGGTTGCTATACCTGGGATGCTATATCTGGGATGGCATATGTGGGATGGTGTATCTGGAATGCTGTATCTAGTATACTGTGTCTAGGATGCTCTATCTAAGATGCTATACCTGAAATACTGTACCTGGAATGCTGCATTTGGGATGCTGTATCTAGGATGCTGTATGAGGGATGCTGTATCTGGGGTACTGTATCTAGGATGCTGTATCTAGGATGCTGTATCTTGGATGCTCTATCTAGGATGTTGTATCTGGGATGCTATATCTGGGATGCTGTATCTGGGATGCTGTTTCTGGGATGCTGTACCTGGGATGCTGCATTTGGGATGCTGTATCTGGGATGATGTACCTGTGTTGTACGAAAATCTGTTCCTGCGAATCTTCTACAACAAATACTGCTCAGAGTAACCCACGAGAGTTCGAGTCTCTCTCCAGTGCCTTCCTAATAACCCTTTTCAATCTGGAATACTGTATCTAGGATACTGTATCCGGGATGATGTATCTAGGGTAGAGTATCTAGGATGCTGTATCTGAGATGCTGTATCTGGGATGCTGTATCTAGGCTGCTGTATCTGGGATGCTGTATCTTGGATGCTGTATCTGGGATGCTGTACCTGGATGCTGCATTTGGGATGCTGTATCTAGGATGCTCTATCTGGGATGCTGTATCTAGGATGCTGTATCTTGGATATTGTATCTGGAATGCTGTATCTAGGATGCTGTACCTGGGATGCTGTATCTGGGATGCTGTATCTAGGGTGCTGTATCTAGGGCGCTGTATCCACGATGATGTATCTGGGATGCTGTATCTGGGATGCTGTACCTAGGATGCTGTTTCTAGGATGCTATACCTGGGATGCTGTATCTAGGATGCTGTTTCTGGGATGCTGTACCAGGGATGCTGCATTTGGGATGCTGTATCTGGGATGCTGTATCTGGAATGGTGTATCTAGGGTGCTGTATCTGGGAAACTGTATCTTGGATGCTGTATCTGGGATGCTATATCTGGGGTGTTGTATCTGCGATGCTGTATCTAGTATACTTTATCTTGGATGCTGTATCTAGGATGCTGTACCGGGGATACTGTGTCTAGGATGCTGTATATGGGATGCTATATCTGGGATGCTGTATCTGGGATGCTGTACCTGGGATGCTGCATTTGGGATGCTGTATCTAGGATGGTGAATCTAGGATGCTATATCTAGGATGCTCTATCAGTGGTGCTGTATATAGGATGCTATATCTGGGATGCTGTACCTGGATGCTGCATTTGGGATGCTGTATCTGGGATGCTGTATCTGGGTTGCTGTATCTAGGATGTTGTATCTAGGTCGCTGTATTTAGGATGCTGTATCTGGTTTGCTGTATCTAGGATGTTGTATCTAGGTCGCTGTATCTAGGATGCTGTATCTGGGATGCTGTATGTAGTGTACTGTATCTGGGATGCTGTGTCTGGGATGCTGTATCTGGGATACTGTATCTGGGATGTTGTATCTGGGATGCTGTATCTAGGATGCCGTTCCTGACATACTGTACCTGGGATTCTGCATTTGGGATGCTGTATCTGGGATGCTGTATCAAGGGTGCTGTATCTGACATGCTGTATCTTGGATGGTGTATCTGGGATGCTGTATCTAGGATATAGTATCTAGGATGCTGTATCTAGGACGCTGTACCTGGGATACTGTATCTAGGATGCTGCATCTGGGATGCTGTATCTGGGATGCTGTATCTGGCGTGATGTATCTGGGATGCTGTATCTGGGATGCTGTATCTTGGATCCTGTATATAGGGCTCTGTATCTAGGATGCTGTATCTGGGATGCTGTATCTTGGATCCTGTAACTGGGATGCTGTATTTAGGATACTGTGTCTAGGATGCTATATCCAGGATGCTGTACCTGGGGTACTGTATCTGAGATGCTGTCTCTGGGATGTTGTATCTGGGATGCTGTATCTAGGATGCTGTATCTAGGGTGCTATATCTAGGATGCCGTATCTAGGATGCCGTTCCTGGTATACTGTAACTGGGATTCTGCATTTGCTATGCTGTATCTGGGATGCTGTATCTAGGGTGCTGTATGTAGGATGCTGTA
This sequence comes from Nesoenas mayeri, assembly GCF_963082525.1. Lineage (NCBI taxonomy): Eukaryota > Metazoa > Chordata > Aves > Columbiformes > Columbidae > Nesoenas > Nesoenas mayeri. The sequence continues at coordinate 1,499,313 of NC_137571.1, forward strand.
GGTGGGATGCTGTATCTGGGATGCTGTGTCAAGGGTGCTGTATCTTAGATGCTGTATCTTGGATGCTGTATGTGGGATGCTGTATCTAGGATACAGTATCTAGGATGCTTTATCTAGGATGCTGTACCTGGTATACTGTATCTAGGATGCTGTATCTGGGATGCTGTATCTGGGGTGCTGTATCTGGCGTGATGTATCTGGGATGCTGTATCTGGAATGCTGTATCTTAAATCCTGTATATAGGGCTCTGTATCTAGGATGCTGTATCTGGGATGCTGTATCTTGGATGCTGTATCTGGGATGCTGTATTTAGGATACTGTGTCTAGGATGCTATATCCAGGATGCTGTACCTGGGGTACTGTATCTAGGATGCTGTCTCTGGGATGCTGTATCTAGGATGCTGTATCTGGTATACTGTATCTGGGATGTTGTATCTGGGATGCTGTATCTAGGATATTGTATCTAGGATGCTTTATCTAGGATGCTGTACCTGGGATACTGTATCTAGGATGCTGTATATGGGATGCTATATCTAGGATAGTGTATCTAGGATACTGTATCTAGAGCGCTGTATCTAGGATGCTGTATCTCAGATGCTTTATCTGGTGTACTGTACCTGGGATGCTGCATTTGGGATGCTGTATCTGGGATGCTGTATCTGGGGTGCTGTATCTAGGATGCTGTTTCTGGGGTGCTGTACCTGGTGTGCTGTATTTGGAATGCTGTATCTAGTATGCTTTATCTGTGATGCTGTATATAGGGTGCTGTATCTAGCATGCTGTACCTGAAATACTGTAACTGGAATGCTGCATTTAGGATGCTGTATCTAGGATGCTGTATCTGCGATGCTGTATCTGGGATACTGTATCTAGGATGCTGTATCTAGGATGCTGTATCTAGGATGCTGTATCTTAGATGCTGTGTCTGGGATGCTGTATCTAGTGTGCTATATCTGGGATAGCATATCTTGAATGTTGTATCTGGGATGTTTTATCTGGTATGCTATATCTAGGATGCCGTTCCTGGCATACTGTACCTGAGATTCTGCATTTGGGATGCTGTATCTGGGATGCTGTATCTAGGGTGCTATATCTAGGATGCTGTATCTAGGATGCCGTCCCTGGCATACTGTACCTGGGATTCTGCATGTGGGATGCTATATCTGGGATGCTGTATCTAGGGTGCTGTATCTGGCATGCTGTATCTGGCATGCTGTATCAAGGGTGCTGTATCTGAGATGCTGTATCTTGGATTCTGTATCTGGGATGCTGTATCTAGGACGCTGTACCTGAGATATTGTATCTAGAATGCTGTATCTGGGATGCTGTATCTGGGATGTTGTATCTGGCGTGATGTATCTGGGATGCTGTATCTGGGATGCTGTATCTTGGATCCTGTATCTAGGGCTCTGTATCTAGGATGCTGTATATGGGATGCTGTATCTGGGATGCTGTATTTAGGATACTGTGTCTAGGATGCTATATCTAGGATGCTGTACCTGGGGTACTATATTTAGGATGCTGTCTCTGGGATGCTGTATCTAGGATGCTGTATGTGGGATGCTCTATCTAGGGTGCTGTATCTGGGATGCTGTATCTGGGATGCTGTATCTGGAATGCTCTATCTAGGGTTCTGTATCTGGGATGCTGTACCTGGTATGCTGTATCTCGGATGCTGCATTTGGGATGTTGTATCTGGGATATTGTATCTAGGATGCTGTATCTGGGATGCTATATCTGGGATGGCGTATCTGGGATGTTGTATCTGGGATGCTGTATCTAGGATACTGTATCTAGGATGCTTTATCTAGGATGCTGTACCTTGGATTCTGTATATAGGATGCTGTATCTGGGATGCTATATCTGGGATGCTGTATCTGGCGTGATGTATCTGGGATGCTGTATTTGGTATGCTGTATCTGGGATACTTTATCTAGGATGCTGTACCTGGGATGCTGTATCTAGGGTGCTGTATCTGGGATTCTGTATCTGGGATAATGTTCTGGGATGGTGAATCTAGGATGCTGTATCTAGGAGGCTGTTTCTGGGATGCTGTATCTGGGATGCTGTATCTGGGGTGCTGTATCTAGGATGCTGTATCTAGGGATCTGTATCTGGGATGCTGTATTTGGAATGCTGTATCTGGGATCCTGTATCTGGGATGCTGTATCTAGGGTGCTGTATCTCGGATGCTCTATCTGGGGTGCTGTATATGGGATGCTGTATCAAGGTATCACAGTATGTTTGGGATTGGAAGGGACTTGGAAAGCTCATCCAGTGCAATCCCCCCATGCAACAGGAACACCCAGATGAGGTTACACAGGAATGTGTCCAGGTGAGTTGGAATGTCTGCAGAGAAGAGGACTCCACAACCCCTCTGGGCAGCCTGTTCCAGGCTCTGCCACCCTCACGGAGAAGAAATTTTTTCTCAAATTTAAGTGGAACCTCTTGTGTTGCAGCTTGGTCCCATTACCCCTTGTCCTATCATTGTTTGCCACCGAGAAGAGCCTGACTCCCTCCTCGTGGCACTCACCGTTTATATATTTATAAACATTAATAAGGTCACCCCTCAGTCTCCTCTTCTCCAAACTAAACAGCCCCAGCTCCCTCAGCCTTTCTTCATAAGGGAGATGCTCCACTCCCTTAATCATCTTTGTTGCCCTGTGCTGGACCCTCTCCAGCAGTTCCCTGTCCTGCTGGAACTGAGGGGCCCAGAACTGGACACAATATTCCAGATGGGGTCCACCAGGCCGGTGGCACCTGAGGTTCGGTTAAGGGACAACGGGGTCCAAAACAACTTTTATTATACTGGGGAGAAACAGGGTTTTAGCACTGCAAAGTGACTTAAATAAAGATTCGGATATCAGCTGAGGAAAATTATTAAGGGACAGCAACTAACACAACAGGTGGTCCACAGAGTGCATGCACGTGGTTCGTGAAAACAGTGCTGGAGCCGGCCCTGAGTCCCGGAGAAGTACACACTGCATGGACACGGTGTGGGGTTGTTACAAAGAGATACACGTACTCGTAGTGAGTACGGGAAGTGTACGCTCGCAATTGTGCGAGGGTCAGTTTATAATACACTCACAATCCTGCGAGGGTTAATTTACTTACACGTGCAAGTGCGCACGGAATATTACACGCGCTTATGTGGAAGCACGGGAGGAAAATACACCCGCGATTGTGCGAGGAAATAATTTATACACGTGCTCATATTGAGCACGGAAAGTTACGCGTGCAAATGTGCATGGAAAGTACACGTGCTTGTATTAAGCACAGAAAGTACGCGTGCAAATGTGCACAGAAAGTTACACGTGCAAATGTGCACGGGAGAAAAATACACCAGCGATTGTGCGAGGATTAATTTTACATGTGCTCGTATTGAGCACGGAAAGTTACACGTGCAAATGTGCACGGAAAGTATAAATATACTGCATTCTGCCACACTGCCCCTCAATAATTTTCCTCACCTGATATTCGAACCTTTATTTAAGTCACTTTGCAGTGCTAAAACCCTGTTTCTCCCCAGTTTAATACAAGTTGTTTTGGACCCTGTTGTCCCTTAACCGAACCTCGGGTGTCTCCGTGACACGCGTGCTTGCATCTTGAAATAAGTAACTTATGCTTTTCCTATGGATAAACAACATTTAATCCAATTCCTTGTATTCCTTAAACACATGTTCATTAGAGCATAAGCCAAATAGCGCTGGGTGTGCGGGGGATTCGCTCCGCCCAACACGCACACCTTTAAACAACAAGAGGTGTGCTTAAATACAGTGAGGTGTTACATATTCATAATGACCCCAGGAACGCCTGTACATATCCATAACCTTTCCTGCTTTTTATTAACATGAGTCTCAGAGAACCATTTCCATAGTCTCCTCCTTGACCCTCCCCTGTTGGCCTGTGCAGTGTCACTTGGTGGCATTGAGGAGGGGTCTTTGGGGGTCTTTGGATGAAGCTCCTTCAGCTTCGTCACAGTGGACTTTGTACCTTTGGCCCATTATGTTGAATTGACTGGGACTCAAGCTGCCAAGTCGATTGAAACCAGACTGGCGCCCCCTTTTGCTGTATATCTTCGTTATCTTGTCTCCTCAAGGTGCAGTAAAACTTCTTATCTTGGCATTCGATGGGGTTCTGTTCTTCTTAACATAAAGCTCTAAACTAAGCGTCTATTGTGTGCCTAAGCCTTAAAGTGTTAGTTTGTTAGTAGGCACCCATTATAAGTTTTAGTTAACCCTTAAAATGTTAGTTCCCTCTGTCAATATAACTTCATATACAAGTTTCATGGAGCTTACCCACCTTTTCCTTTCTCCAGGTTCAGAGCCCGTGCCTCATTTGGTTATATCTGTGAACATTAAACATCTCAGCACGAATCACAACTGCATTTCCCACAATCTCCTAACGAGGGTTTAATTGCGGCAGTTGTTTGTTCACCTCCCGGGCGCGGCGCTGGGACAGAGGTGGCGATAGAGCCGACATCTGTCCCCGGGCATCCGGTCGTGTTCTCGTTCACACGCTGTTCCCTTTAAATAAATCATCATTGCCCAAACCGGCGTTCAATTATTAAAGCGAACGCCGACGCGGCGCCGGCACGGGGTGCTTTGGCAATGGCGCGTCCCCAGGCATCCCCGTCCTCATCCATTCTGCGGGGAGATCACAGTATCACAGGATGTTTGGGATTGGAAGGGGCCTCAAAAGCTCATCCAGTCCAATCCCCTCATGGAGCAGGAACGCCCAGGTGAGGTCGCACAGGAACATGTCCAGGTGGGTTTTGAATGTCTGCAGAGAAGGAGACTCCACACCCTCCCTGGGCAGCCTGTTCCAGGCTCTGCCACCCTTACCGAGAAGTTTCTTCTCAAATTTAAGTGGAACCTCTTGTGTTCCAGCTTGATCCCGTTACCCCTTGTCCTATCATTGTTTGTCACCGAGAAGAGCCTGGCTCCATCCTCGTGGCACTCACCCTTTATATATTTATAAACATTAATAAGGTCACCCCTCAGTCTCCTCTTCTCCAAACTAAAGAGCCCCAGCTCCCTCAGCCTTTCCTCACACGGGAGATGCTCCACTCCCTCCAGCATCTTGGTGGCTGCGCTGGACTCTCTCCAGCAGTTCCCTGTCCTGCTGGAGTCGAGGGGCCACAACTGGACACAAGATTCCAGGTGTGGTCTCCCCAGGGCAGAGCAGAGGGGCAGGAGAACCTCTCTGCACCCAGCTGGTCTCCCATCCAAGCACTGACCAGGCCCGACCCTGCTTAGCTTCCCAGATCAGCTGTTCTCAGGGTGATATGGCGGTGTATCTGGACAGTCTCCCATCCAAGTACTGACCGGGCCCGACCCTGCTTAGCTTCCCAGATCAGACGACATGGGAAGTTCTCAGGGTGCTATGGCTGTATATATTGCATTATGTATATACATATGTTCCGCAAATATATCCTGATAGTATCTGAACTAAACCCTTTATTCAAGGGCAGAGCAGAGGGGCAGGAGAACCTCTCTGACCTACTGACCACCCCCTTCTAACCCCCCCTAGGTCCCATTGGCTTCCTGGCCACAAGGGCCCAGTGCTGGCTCATGGTCACCCTGCTGTCCCCAGGATCCCCAGCTCCCTTTTCACTGCTCCAACAGCTCATTCCCAACTTACACTGGAACCTGGGCTTGTTCTGCCCACATTCAAGACTCTACACCCTCCAGCCTGTCCAGGTCTCTGATGGCAGCACAGCTTCCAGTGTCACCCACTCCTCCCAGCTCGGTGTCACCAGCAAACTCACTGACAGTCACTCTATTCCCTCATCTAAATTATTAATGAATATATTGAATAATACTGGCCCCAGCACTGCCCCTTGAGGCACCGCACTAGATATTGGCCTCCAACTGGACTCTGCACCGTTGACTACCACTCTCTGGCTTCTCTCCTTAAGCCAGTTTGCAACCCACCTCACTACTCTATTGTCCAGACCACCCCTCCTCAACTCAGCTGTGAGGATGCTGTGGAGACTGTGTCAAAGGCTTTGCTGAAGTCAAGGTGACCACATCCACTGCTCTGCCATCATCCATCCACCCTGTTACATCGTGTTCTCCCACCATCAGTAATGCCGTGAGTGTGTTTTCCCCTTTCCTGTGCCCCCCTCCCCAAATTAATCACTGACAGGACTGGTTTAATTGCCTCGTTACGGGGATGGCGCTTCCCCATCGCGTCACCCCGTGAGGTCAAGCTGGTGCTGAACGTGTTATTGAATCAGCTCCCTCCCAGAATAAAAGGCAAAGAGGTTCGTTGAAACAGCTGAAAATGGTGGGGAGAGGGACGGAACAACCGGGGTCACCCCCCCGGGCTTGTGGCTTCGTGCTTCACCCCCTTGCTGGATTGGCACTGTCACAGCCCTCGGATGACGCTTTAATGGCACCGAGGAGCGGATGACAATGTGGTTCTCCGTGTGCTCCAGGCACTGAGAGCAGCCCCGGGGGGTTCAGGTTGTTGGGGACACGGGGACACGGGTGCCGGGCGAGGATGGTAACGGCGATGGGACACTTGGCCGGGGCGCGGTGCCGGACCCGCGGGTAATGAAGCGCCGTAAGGAGCCCGGGCTGCCGGGGGGTGCTTGGGGTGGAGGGGGGGCAGGGAGGGGCCACTGGCCGGTCTGGGGACCCCTCTGGGTCCCTCCTGCAATGGGGAACAGCAGAGGGGCGGGAGGCAGCCTGGCCCGAATTCCTGCCCGATCCAGGATTGCTGATTGACCCAGGATTGCTGATTGACCCAGGATTGCTGAATAATCCGGGATTGCTGAATGATCCAGGATTGTGCCCGATCCAGGATTGCTGATTGACCCAGGATTGCTGCCTGATCCAGGATTGTGCCCAATCCAGGATTGCTGATTGATCCGGGATTGCTGATTGGTCCAGGATTGCTGATTGATCCAGGATTGTGCCCGATCCAGGATTGCTGATTGACCCAGGATTGCTGATTGATCCGGGATTGCTGCCTGATCCAGGATTGCTGCCCGATCCAGGATTGCTGATTGATCCGGGATTGCTGATTGGTCCAGGATTGCTGATTGATCCGGGATTGCTGATTGGTCCAGGATTGCAGGGCTCTCCTTCCTCATCAGCCCGATTTGCTCGTTCCCAATTAATAAATCAGCAGGTGTGAGGGATTTCCTGGGAGAGCGTTTATGTGGGGGGTCGGATGAGTGACCCACTGGGATCCAGGATCACACCGGATCACTTATCAATGGGAACTGTGGGGCGGATTTGCCGCTCAGGAATCGGTGCCGCGCAGCGTTCAGTCGGGGTCACCGGGAAATTATTCACTCATTAGAAACTATAGAAGCGCTGAGTTGGGGAAACTGAGGCACGAGAGCCTCGGTGGGTGCAATGGGTGCAGCACCTGGGGGGTCTGGGTGCCACCAGGGCTGGGTGCAATGGGTGCAGCACCTGGGGGGTCTGGGTGCCACCAGGGCTGGATGCGGTGGGTGCAGCACCTGGGGGGGCTCTGGGTGCCACCAGGGCCACCTGGGGGGGTCTGGGTGCCAGCAGGTCTGGGTGCAATGGATGCAGCACCTGTGGGGGGATTTGGGTGCCACCAAGGCCACCTGGGGGGGTCTGGGTGCCACCAGGGCTGTGTGCAATGGGTGCAGCACCTGGGGGGGTCTGGGTGCCAGCAGGTCTGGGTGCAATGGGTGCAGCACCTGGGGGAGGGCAGTCTGGGTGCAATGGATGCAGCACCTGGGGGGTTCTGGGTGCCAGCAGGGCTGTGTGCAATGGGTGCAGTGGGTGCAATGCAATGGCTCCAGCTGGGAAGGGGCTGCAGAAGCTGCCCCAGCACCCGGGACTTTCAGCCAGGCTGGATAAGATGCTCTTGGTGGTGCCGCTTTCTCTGGGTGCCGTCTCTGCGCGACCTATTGTCCCCGCACGACCTGTTCCTCACGCTCATCCTGCTCCAAAATGAAGGTTCCCAGTGTTCGTTGCTCCCCGGAGTGATTGGGGTGGGTGCACAGAGCTCCTGTGGGGCGGGTGCGGGGGGACGTTCAGGGACCCAACCTTAGGCCAGGCCTGGACGCGCAGCACCAAGTCCAGCTTGGCTGACACTGAACATAGTCACACGCTGCCACCTCTCGGCACAGCCGCTCGCCCTCCTGGGCCCTTTCCTTCCTCCATGTTTCAGAGCGGGATGCAGGATGGATCGGGCAGGGATGGGATGCAGGATGGATCAGGCAGGGACGGGTGCAGGATGGATCGGGCAGGAATGGGATGCAGGATGGATTCCGCAGGGACAGGGGCAGGCAGGGACGGGGGCAGGATGGATCCCGCAGGGACGGGTGCAGGATGGATCGGGCAGGGACAGGGGCAGGATGGATCGGGCAGGAATGGGATGCAGGATGAATCGGGCAGGGACGGGGGCAGGATGGATCGGGCAGAGACGGGGGCAGGATGGATAGGGCAGGAATGGGATGCAGGATGGATCGGGCAGGGACGGGGGCAGGATGGATCGGGCAGAGACGGGGGCAGGATGGATCGGGCAGGAATGGGATGCAGGATGGATCCCCCAGGGACGGGGGCAGGATGGATCCCGCAGGGACGGGTGCAGCATGGATCGGGCAGGAATGGGATGCAGGATGGATCGGGCAGGGATCGGTACAGGACCAGTGAATTCACCCACAAAAGCATTCTAGAGCTGCCTAGAGAAGACTGGACGGGGGACGGGACACTGTGGGGGTCCCCATGGGCTCTGACAGCAGGATGGCCCCTGCTCCGCGCTCCCAGCCTCAGCACCGCCCGCCTCGCACGCCCGGTTGGGCTGCACCGAGCACATCGGGCGCCGGAGCTGCGACATCACCCCCGTGTCCCCGAGCCGCGACATCACCCCCGTGTCCCGGAGCCGCGACATCAGCCCTGTGTCCCCGAGCGGTGACATCAGCCCCGTGTCCCCGAGCGGTGACAGCAGCTCCGTGTCCCCGAGCCGCTACATCAGCCCCGTGTCCCGGGGGACGGGACGGGTGCAGGATGGATCGGGCAGGAGCGGTGACAGCAGCTCCGTGTCCCCGACCCCCCTGGCCCCGCCCGCCTGCGCCTCTCGGGGTCCACACGGAGCTGGAGGGGAACGAGACCCGTGGGTGCTGCGCTGAATGCCCCCCCCGCAATGCGGCGCTTCCAGCGTGCGGCGCCTTCCCCCCCCTCCCCAGCACGGCCCGTGAAACGCGGCGAACGTTTCCCTTTCATCCCCTTCCCTCTCCCCGTCCCCCATCGCTCGGTGGCCCTGACGAGGCTCCTCCGGGCCGGGGAGGGTCCCCCGGGTGCAGATCGTTCCCTCCGCGCCCACCGGAGCCGCAGACTGAAGCTCTAATTCACCAGCTCAGCTCCTGCGCTGGAGCGGATGTTTTCAACCTTGCGAAACGCTGCTTTTCCCTTTATAGCCTTCATTAGTTGGTTTTGTGTGTGTGTGTTTAATTTTATTGTTAATTTGAGTGTTTGTCATTGTTTTCCCCTCTGCCTGTGAGGGGCAGGAAGAGCCGGAACGGCCCACCTCACTTCTTGGGGGAGAAGGTGTCGGAGCGTCTCCGGCCCGCTCACCCGTGCTTGCCATGCCTCAGTTTCTCCCATTGCCGAGGCCGTTTCACCGCTGCCGGGCGATGGAGCGCGGACCCGTGTGCACAGCTGGGCACGCTGAGGGTTCCAGCTCCGGAGGGGCTGAGCTGCTCCCGTCCCTTCCGCTCCCCACGCGCAGCCTTTCCCTCCGCATCTGTCCCTTTGTCACCCATCCGAGCAGCGCGAAGCAACAACCCCTTCCCGGTGTTAGTAACAGAACCAGTTTTACAAAATGTTCCTGAAAGGATGAATCAGTTTTGTAAACTGTCCCTTGTGAAAAATGCAACTGTGATTCGTGCTGAGATGATTAATGTTTACAGGTATAATCAAATGAGGCACGGACTCTGGACTCGGAAAAGGGAAAGGTGGGTAAGTTCTATGTATAAAGTTATGAAACTTGTTTAGGAAGTTATATTGATAGAGGGAACTAACATTTTAAGGGTTAAGCAACTATATAATAAGGGCCTACTAACAAGCTAACATTTTAAACCACATTATTAATATCTAGTTTAGAGCTGTATGTAACTAATTGTGCTAAAAAAAGCAGGACTTCATTAAATGCCGAGATCAGAAGTTTTACAGCCCCAGCTGCAACCTTGAGGAGACAAGACAGACAAGAGTTACAGAAAAGAGGGGCCAGTCTGGTTCCAGTCGGTTTGGCAGCTCGGGTTCCAGCCAGTTCCTCCTAATGAGCCAAAGGTACAAAGTCCACTGTGACGAAGCTGAAGGAGCTTCATCCAAAGACCCCCAAAGACCCCTCCTCAAATTCACCAAGTGACACTGTGCAGGCCAACAGGGGCGGGTCAAGGAGGAGACCATGGAAATGGTTTTCTGAGACTCATTTTAATGAGAAGCAGGAAAGGTTATGGATATGTACAGGTGTTCCTGGGGTCATTATGAATATGTAACACCTCACTGCATTTAAGCACACCTCTTGTTGTTTAAAGGTGTGCGTGTTGGGCAGAGCGAATTCCCCACGCACCCAGCGCTGTTTGGCTTATGCTCTAATGAACACGTGTTTAAGGAATACAATTAAGGAACTGGATTAAACGTTGTTTATCCATAGAAAAAACCTAAGTTATTTATTTCACCCTGAAAGGATGTTCAAGCATATCGTGTTCGAGTGTACTCTTATCTTAACAACCTAGCTTTATCTCAGCCTAAATACGCATTGAGTGAGGAGAAGTACATGCAGTATCTCCGGGGCTTGAGCAAGTCAGCAGTTATCGAGCTATAGAAGTAGTAAGTGAAAGGGACAGAAATGATGAAGACTACTTACTTCATCCTGAAGACCTCCTGAAAGACACTGCACATGGTCAAAATCGTTCCAAGATGTTGCAATCAATGTCGAGTAACCGTTACGTATCTTAATGAATATATGAATATGTATGTGAATGGAGTGTACAAATACTGTGTAACTTAAACTGAGCAGCGAAGCTTTGGGTGCGAACCCCTGGTTTCCCAGCGCTGAAATAAAGCACCGCATAGAACGACGCCCGTGGTTATGTGTCCTGATTGCTAACACCGGGGCAGCTGTTTCGCAGCGGGACGCCCGGTCCCCAGCTCATCCTGCTCGCGGCCTCGGGTCCGCAGCCGCGGTGCAGCTCAGTGCTGCCGCGGACGCAATGAGCTTAGCGTAAGGTGATCAGCGGCGCGGATCAGCAGCAGAAACAGACGGCGGGGAGATGGGATTAGGGGCCGCCGTCCCTGCGTCTCTCTCTCTGTTCTACCAGCACGGTGGCCCCGGATGGTGCTGTTGACCAGGGGGTGGTGCGCGGACGGGGACGCCCTGGCTGTGGTGTGGCTGTTGCTCGGCTCGGTTGTCCCTGTGATCGTCTAGTGGAAGGGCAGTGGGATTGTCTCAGGGGGCAGTGCTGGGGCTCTATTCTTCAATATATTCACCAATGACTTGGATGAGGGAAGAGAGCGACTGTCAGTGAGTTTGCTGGTGACACCAAGGTGGGAGGAGTGGGTGACACTGGAAGCTGTGCTGCCATCAGAGACCTGGACAGGCTGGAGAGCTGGGCGGGGAGAAATGTGACGAAATAGAACAAGGGCAAGTGTAGAGTCTTGAATGTGGGCAGAACAAGCCCAGGTTCCAGTGTAAGTTGGGAATGAGCTGCTGGAGCAGTGAAAAGGGAGCTGGGGGTCCTGGGGACAGCAGGGTGACCATGAGCCAGCACTGGGCCCTTGTGGCCAGGAAGCCAATGGGACCTGGGTGGGGTTAGAAGGGGATGGTCAGTAGGTCAGAGAGGTTCTCCTGCCCCTCTGCTCTGCCCTTGAATAAAGGGTTTAGTTCAGACACTATAAGGATACACTTGAGAAACGTTTATTTTATATATATGTGTATATATATATGTATATATGCAGCCATAGCACCCTGAGAACGCCCCATGTCGTCTGATCTGGGAAGCTAAGCAGGGTCGGGCCCGGTCAGTACTTGGATGGGAGACCGTCCAGATACACAGCCATAGCACCCTGAGAACACCTGATCTGGGAAGCTAAGCAGGGTCGGGCCTGGTCAGTGCTTGGATGGGAGACCAGCTGGGTGCAGAGAGGTTCTCCTGCCCCTCAGCTCTGCCCTTGAATAAAGGGAAATCACGTAGGCAGAGGCAAGAAAGCAAAACCAAGGCAGGACTGATGTGTGTTTGCAATACACCGTTTCCCAGTGCAGAATTTTCAGTTACACAGGAAAAAAAGGTTGAGCAGTCGATCCACCGGAGAAACGTTTCCCAAGAGGCCACTGAGCAAAGGAACAGCAGAGCCCGTGTGACGTGGTGCACGGTCGGCCATTCATGTACCTGCGAACGCACAACCGCCTGCGTGAAACCGTGTGAGTGGTTGCGCGTTCATACGCGGTGGTGGCGATGCAAAGCGTTGGACGTCTTCCTGCGCTTGCACACGCGCGTGAGAGCATCCACGCGGGTGCACACGCACATGCATCCATATGGGATCTTATTGATACAAGAGCTGGAGCGTGTGCACAACTGTGAGTGTTTGGGGAGGAGTTTCTACGTATATGTCGCTGACCCCTCATGTGGACACGCAAGCAATAGGAAGAGAAGCTGCTAAATGATTTTAGCACGGTGATTAAGTCACAAAGGACATATCCATAATTAACCACTTGACGTGATTAACGCTTTCTAAGAAAGAAACTCATCAGTGACTTCTGTGTGTACTGGTTGCATTCCCACCAAGAGCTTTGAATGAGGAGAGACATGACCCCCCCGCCCCCGACAGAGACTGCAGTACGTGTGCAGGGCGCTAGATGGCAGCAAAGACTGCGGAATAGCTAAACCCAGCCTAACCTTGGGCTTAAGCAACTCTCCCTTAATGCAGGTGTGACTATGAGGGTTTGATACAGCGTCTATTCACACGTGCCTACAGACACATGTTGTGGTCAACCCTGGGAGGTCCCCAGTCCCTCCCGTCGTGATCCTGGGGTTGTGCATCAACCCCCGCCGTGATGCTGTTGTTAACACCCCGATATCAGCCGGAACTCTTGGGTGATGCTGGTGTTAACACTCCGATATCAGCCGGAACCCCCGGATGACGCTGGTGTTAACACCAGGACCACCATGATTTTCAGGCGGAACACCTGGCTGACGCTGTTGTTAACACCCCGATATTCAGGCGGAACCCCTGGGTGACACTGTTGTTAACACCCCGATATCAGCTGGAATCCCTGGGTGATGCTGGTGTTAACACCCTGATATCAGCCGGAACTCCTGGGTGACGCTGGTGTTAACACCCCGATATTCAGCCGGAACCCCCGGGTGATGCCCCAAGGGACCCAGAAGATTGGGAGGGACCCAGGAGTGCCCCAAGGGACCCAGGAGTTTGGGGAGAGACCCAGGAGCTTGGGGTGGACCCAGGAGTTCAGGAAGGACCCAGGAGTGCCCCAAGATTTCCAGGATTTCTGGAGGGACCCAGGAGTACCCCAAGGGACCCAGGACTCTGGGAGGGACCCAGGAGTTTGGGAGGGACCCAGGAGTTCGAGAGGGACCCAGCAGTGCCCCAAGGGACCCAGGAGTGCTTCAAAGGACCCAGGACTCTGGGAGGGAACCAAGAGTTTCGGGAGGGACCCAGAAGTTCAGGATGGATCCAGGAGTTCGGGAGGGACCCAGGAGTTCAGGAGGGACCCAGGAGTGCCCCAAGGGACACAGGAGGTCGGGGAGGGACCCAGGAGTGCCCCAAGGGAGCCAGGAGTTTGGGGACGGACCCAGGATGTCCGAACAGACCCCGAGTGCACCAAGGGCCACAGGAGTTCGAGAGGGACCCAAGAGTGCCCCATGGGACCCAGGAGTTTGGGACGGACCCAGGAGTTCGGGAGGGACCAAGGCCTCTGGAGGTGACCTGGGAGTGCCCCAAGGGAACGGGAAGTTTGGAATGGACCCAGGAGTGCCCCAAGGGACTCAGGAGCTCATGAGGGACCCAGGAGTTCGGGAGGGACCCAGGACTTCAGAAAGGACCCAGGAGTGCCCCAAGGCACTCGGGAGTTTGGGGGATACCCAGGAGTTTGGGAAAGGAACCCAGGAGTTTGGGAAAGGAACACAGGAGTTTGGGGGGGAGCCGAGAGTTCGGGAGAGACCCACAATTCTGGGAGGGACCCAGGTGTGCCCCAGGGACCCAGGAGTTGCCGGAAGGCATTATGGGAGGACCCAGGCATTTGGGAAGGACCAAATAGAGGACCCAGGCGTCGGGGTGGGGAATGTAATCAGGGACCCGTAGAGAGGACCCAGGAGTTCGGGAGGGACGCAGGAGTGCCCCTAGATACCCAGCAGTTCAATGGTCCCTCCTTGGTCAAATCTATGGGACCCAGACGCCTGGGTCCCTCCTCAGTGCAATCTATAGGGCCCGGACGCCTGGGTCCCTCCTTGGTCAAATCTATGGGGCCCGGACGCCTGGGTCCCTCCTCAGTGCAATCTATGGGGCCGGAATGCCTGGGTCCCTCTTCGGTCAAATCTGTGGGGCCCGGACGCCTGGGTCCCTCCTCAGTGCAATCTATGGGGCCCGGACGCCTGGGGCCCTCCTTGGTCAAATCTATGGGGCCCGGACGCCTGGGTCCATCATCAGTGCAATCTATGGGGCCCGGACGCCTGGGTCCCTCCTTGGTCAAATCTGTGGGGCCTGGACGCCTGGGTCCCCCCTCGGTCAAATCTATGGAGCCCGGACGCCTGGGTACCTCCTCAGTGCAATCTATGGGGCCCGGACACCTCGGTCCCTCCTCGGTATATATCTATGGGGCCCGGACGCCTGGGTCCCTCCTCAGTGCAATCTATGGGGTCCGGATGCCTGGGTCCCTCCTCAGTCAAATCTATGGGGCCCGGACGCCTGGGTCCCTCCTCAGTGCAATCTATGGGGCCCGGACGCCTAGGTCCCTCCTCAGTGCAATCTATAGGGCCCGGACGCCTGGGTCCCTCCTCAGTGCAATCTGTGGGGCCCGGACGCCTGGGTCTCTCCTTGTAGGAGCGAGATAAGGACTCAGCAAAACAAGTCGATTCAATGTGAATCACGCTAAGCCATTTATTACAGAAACAAGCCTCCATATATATGTAACTATATTCTAATCACGCGTCCACGCTCCAAGTGTGGATTCGCTAAATGAGGATCATGGGTTGTCCGTGCGCTGGAGTCTCACTGATGATACGGCCGGTGATTCACGCCACGCCAGGACCCGGTGACCGAGGAGCGCCCCTCTTTCCAACTGCAGAGTCTGCCCTCAGCTTCCCGAAGCGGCCTTGAGACTCCTCTGAGCCTGAGTAATTCAGCAACAGCTCTTTATCTATCAAAACCCCTCCACACACGCTGTGCAATGGGGTTTGTGACACACACGCTGTCCAATGGGGTTTGTGATACACACACTGTCCAATGGGGTTTGTGACACACACGCTGTCCAATGGGGTTTGTGACACACACGCTGTCCAATGGGGTTTGTGACACACACACTGTCCAATGGGGTTTGTGACACACACGCTGTCCAGGGGGGTTTGTGACACACACACAGTCCAAAAGGGTTTGGACTGGATCGATCTCCGGTCGATCTACCTCTCAGCTTTCTTCTCGTTGATGAAAATTTTCCAAAGGAGGATCCCCTATGGGATTATAATACTGGAAACGGTTTATGTCGCCTCCGGAGGTATCAGGACTGGTTATTAATTGACGTTCAGACTGCTATACCGAAACAAATGAATTGGTCAAAATTGTGTAGTGTTAAGCAGGAAAAGAACGAATCCCCTTCAGCCTTTTTAGAAAGATTAAAGGAAACTGCAAGGAGATATACAGATTTAGATACTGAAACAGAACAAGCAAGGGCTCAGTTAGCTTTAATCTTCTTACGACAGTCTCAAGATGATATTCTAAAGAAATTGCAGAAACTGGAGGGGGCACAATTACAAGATCCGGATGTCATGTTAGAAACAGCCTGGAAAGTTTATAATAATAGAGGAAAGGAACAGTCAAGGCGTTATCGGCAAGACCTGTTGGCCCTTCCAAGGACAAGGCGGGGGAGCAGGAACAGGGGTCCGTGGTAGAGGAATTAGAAACGGTCGAGGGCGTGGGTTTCGGCATGTTCAGGGAATTCCTTTGGGACCTGTTGTAAAGCTCGATTCAAATCAATGTGCTTATTGTAAGCAGCGAGGGCACTGGAAAAACGAATGCCCAAACCGTCCCGGTTCCATGAGTCGGGTACCAAACGCAGTAGGAAATGCAGTACAGACCATGGTGTTGGGGGAGTATAGTAATGACAGCTGACTATATGAAAGCACGAAAACGGATACGCAGAATAAGGAGCCCTTGGTGACGGTACAAGTGAGGGACCAGGGTGTGAGATTTTTAGTGGACACAGGGGCTACCTATTCTGTGCTAAATTCCTTACAGGGAACAGTAGGTCATAAAACGACAATGATTGTTGGTGCCACAGGGAAGGAAGAAGCACGGCCATTCCTACAACCCTTACATTTGTGTTTTGGAGGAAAGGAATTAACCCACGAGTTCTTATATGTTCCAGACTGTCCGGTCTCCCTTTTAGGACGGGATTTATTGACCAAATTGGATGCCGTAATAACATTCGAGGATGGAAACCTGGTAATGAAAATTCCAGAATCTAAGGTAGGACAAATTCTGTTATTAAAAGAAAACCTGGTAGTGAAAATACCGCAAGCAGTGGAGGAGGCTGTGATTCCTATGGTATGGGAGACTGACATACCTGGGAAATCAAAAACAGCCCAGCCCGTAGAAGTGGAACTGAAGGAAGATGCCAAGGCAGTACAGTTGAGGCAGTACCCACGGAAACTACAAGCTAGGTTAGGAATAGTACCTCTAATTGAAAAATTATTGAAATATGGTATTCTAGAGGAATGTGAATCAGAATATAATACTCCAATCTTTCCAGTAAAGAAACCTGATGGTAGTTATCGATTAGTCCAAGATTTGCGGGCTGTAAACCAGATCACTAAGGACATTTATCCGGTAGTTGCAAATCCATATACCTTGTTAACATCTGTGAAAGAGAAATATAAATGGTTTACTGTACTTGACCTAAAAGATGCCTTCTTCTGCATACCCCTTGACCATGAAAGCAAAAAGCTATTTGCCTTTGAATGGGAAAATCCACACAATGGGAGGAAAACTCAATTAACCTGGACACGCCTTCCACAAGGGTTCAAGAATAGCCCAACCATCTTTGGAAACCAACTAGCTAAGGAACTCGAGGAATGGACTACAAAAGGTCATATCATGATCAAGGTCATCATATCATGATGACAATGGTATTTGTTGCTACAATATGTAGATGATATTCTGATTGCGACTGAGACACGAGAACTCTGCATCCAGGTAACAATTGAAATATTGAACCAATTGGGAATGAACGGGTACAAAGTATCGAAAAATAAAGCTCAGATTGCATCCGAGACTGTGATCTATTTAGGATGCGAGCTCTCTCAAGGACAGCGAAGGCTGAGCCTGAACGGGATACGTGCTATTTGTGCTATTCCAGAACCACAAAGCTTACCTGAGTTGAGATCTTTTTTAGGAATGACAGGATGGTGCGGACTCTGGATTATGGACTATGGGTTGATCGCCAAACCTTTGTATGAAGCACAAGGGAGTAAAACGTTCAAGTGGGGAAAGCCACGATGTGAGGCCTTCCAAAAGCTAAACCAGGCTTTGATGCAGGCGCCTGCTTTGGGCAAAGACTTCCAGTTGTTCGTACACGAGCGACAAAGACTTGCCTTGGGAGTATGAACCCAACAACCAGGATCCTGGAAAAGACCTGTGGGCTATTTTTCCAAACAGCTGGATCTGGGAGGGACCCACAATTCTGGGAGGGACCCAGGTGTGCCCCAGGGACCCAGGAGTTGCCGGAAGGCATTATGGGAGGATCCAGGCATTTGGGAAGGACCAAATAGAGGACCCAGGCGTCGGGGGGGGAATGAAATCAGGGACCCGTAGAGGGGACCCAGGAGTTTGGGAGGGACCCAGGAGTGCCCCTAGATACCCAGTTCAATGGTCCCTCCTTGGTCAAATCTATGGGGCCCGGACGCCTGGGTCCCTCCTCAGTGCAATCTATGGGGACCGGACGCCTGGGTCCCTCCTCAGTGCAATCTATGGGGCCCGGACGCCTGGGGCCCTCCTCGGTCAAATCTATGGGGCCCGGACGCCTGGGTCCATCATCAGTGCAATCTATGGGGCCCGGATGCCTGGGTCCCTCCTTGGTCAAATCTCTGGGGGCCGGACGCCTGGGTCCCACCTCGGTCAAATCTATGGGGCCTGGACGCCTGGGTACCTCCTCAGTGCAATCTATGGGGCCCGGACGCCTGGGATCCTCCTCGGTCAAATCTATGGGGCCTGGACGCCTGGGTCCCTCCTCAGTGCAATCTATGCGGCCCGGACGCCTGGGTTCCTCCTCGGTCAAATCTATGGGGTCCGAAGTGTTTGTATCCCATATGGTGACAACAGTATTGGAACAAAAGGCGGGCCATTGGCTTTCCCAAGCAGAATGATGAAATACCAGGTAATTCTGACAGAACAAGATGATGTTGTTCTAAAAACTACTAACCTAATGAATCCTGCTGAGTTTTTGGGTGCAGGTACTGAAGAAGGAGATCTGGAACATGATTGTGTGGAAGTCATCGAATATGTGCATGGAGCCCTTTGGAAAGAGCGGGGACTGCTCTCCTCACAAGGAACAAACATTAAATACCGGAAGGAAATACTGAACTTGATTAATGCCATTCAGAAACCATCGCAAGTTGCTATAATGCACTGTAAAGCTCATCAAAGTGGAACATCGAAAATTATTGGGGGAAATCGGCTTGCTGATCAAACAGCTCGGTCCGTGGCACGGCAAGTCAGAACAATGGTGGGTCTTGTCTCCCAGAGCGTAAGAGCAATTGATTTATTACCTTCAGAGCCACCTAAATATTCCATAGAAAACGAAAAATGGCAAGTCTAGTAAGAGCCAGAAAGAATAATTCTGTGTGGTATGTAACCAGCAATGGACAAGTTGTGGTGCGAACCACTATTATGAGAGGAATACTTCAGAAGTGTCACTGGGTGCAGAAGCATTGGTAACTTATCTAAAGAAAACAAATTATCTCGGCCCAGATGTTAACAGTGGCAAAGTTCATTACAGCTAAGTGTGAAATTTGCTTGAAAAATAATCCTCTAGTAAAAAGAAAAATAGAAATGGGGAAAATTAAGACAGGCATGCAACCCAGGGATTATTGGCAAATAGATTACATGGAACTCCCCAGAACTCGTGGGTATAGATATCTACTCGTTGTGGTGGACACCTTTTCTGGATGGCCAGAAGCCTTCCCTTGTTGCACCAACCAAGCAAAAGAAACTGTGAAATGGTTATTAAAAGAAATAATCCCTAGATTTGGGGTACCAATAGGAATATCATCCGATAGGGGGCCCCATTTTGTGGCACAACTGGTAAAGGAGGTTAGCAGAGGTTTAGGGATTCAGTGGGATCTGCATACTCCCTGGAGGCCCCAGTCCAGTGGACAGGTAGAGAAAATGAACCAAACTTTAAAAAGACAGCTTAGTAAGGTCCGTCAGGAGGCAAAGATTCAATGGCCACAGGCCTTACCAATAGTATTGTTGCGTATCAGGATAAAACCTAAGAGCGGAATGTCAGTAAGTCCGTACGAAATTCTGTATGGCAAACCCTATGAAGCACCAAACCCAAATCCAGAGGTCCACATAAAGGGTAATCAGGACTTGTACAATTATGTGTTGTCTCTTGGCAGGACACTGAATCGACCCCAATTTGCATTAGTGTGGAGTCGACCACTGGCACTTGAAAATCCAGTACACAATATAGAACCTGGGGACACTGTATATACGAAAAACTGGAAAGAAGAGCCTTTGAGAGAATGTTTGGACGGACTCTACCAAGTACTCTTGACCACATTTACCGCAGTTAAAGTTTCCGGAGTGGACTCCTGGATACATTACACCCGTGTGAAGAAAGTTCCAAGAGCGTGGTAATCACAGTTGATGCTGCTCTGGTATGATCCCAGAAGGAAATGCACTCAGAGTCTGAGGTATTGTTTAAAATGCTGTTCATTAGGTCTGACTCTACAAGAGGGGTATCACAGAGGCAATCTGTGTCCCTCTGGATGGTGGAAACCCAGGTGGTGTAGCACTGAACAAGCTTCCGAACATCCGCTGCCAGGAGGAGCCCCATGTCTTGTCAAAGCACTGTGACAGTTTTGGATTGTATGAGGTGAGGTGGGGCAGCTTGCTGAGCTGTGGTGTTTCAGCTGAAGGATACAGGGTCTGCTGGAGAGAGTCCCAGGGAGAGTGAGGACAGAGGGATCCCCCTGTGTGAAGGACCAGCTCAGATCTATGGAGCTGCTCAATGACATGGGCAACAGGTTGATTTATCTTGTGTGAGTGAGGATGACAGAGAAGTTGGTCAGGATGACACTGTTTGGGCAGTGAGCACTTTGAACATGTGATAGAAGAATTCCCCCATGGATATCGACGCAGAGTGTCTCCTGAGGAGGTGTGGACAGACAGGAAAAGCAGATTCAGCTCCAGCAGATCCCCACCACAGATGACCTTTGTCCATCAGTGCCAGCCCCTCTCCTCAGACCAGAACAAGAGTCCTGCTCCAGCAACAGAGCAGCCTGACCCCAATGAGTGTCTGCAGAAAGAGGTTTCTCTTGCTCCTGGATTCCTCCCTGCAGGCACAGAAATGCTCCCTTGCTCTTCTCCAGGGACATCCCTTTCCCAGGTGAGGGTGTCCAGCCTGGCCTGGCCGGCTGGTCCTGGTTCCCTCCCTGTGCTCCCCACAGGGCCCTGAGCTGGCCATGCTGCTCTGCAGAGCGAGGGGCTGTGGTGCCCTGGGGCCGTGGGTGACTCTGCTCTGGCCACGCTGGTTGGGCTGGGAAACAGACCCAGCTGGAGGAGGATCACTGCTGCTGAGCCCTTTCCATCTTCCCAGCTGGCTCAGGAGCCCAGGACAAGGCTGGGCAGGACCATGGGGTGTCTCTCACGGCACAAAGGGCAGGGGAGGGCTGAACCAAGATGGTGTCCTGAAACATTCTCCAGTCTGACATCTTTTGGCATCCTGGCTCCTCACAGCCTGTCCTGGCACTGAAGGGCCCTTGTTACCCTGTGCCCTCCTCAGGTTCACCTCTTCCTCTGGGACACCTGCATGATCACTCCTTTGACCAGGACTGTTTTGTTTAACCCAGCGGGCAGCTGAACATCATACACAGCCCTTCTCTTCCTCCCTCCAGCCCAGTGGGATGGGAGAGAGAATCAGGAAAGAAAGAAACATCTTGGGTTAAAATGAAGACAGTTTAATGAGACAGAAAGGCAAAACAATAAAAATGGCAAAAACAGCAACAATAGCAACAATAGCAACAATAGCTACAATAAATATAATATAATAATGATAATAAATAAAATAATTATAGCAATAGTAATTATAATAATAATGATGGCAGTAGTAATAGTAGTAACTGCAAAAATGGTAATAATAATAACAGGAGATATAAACCAAGTCACGCACAATGCAATTGCTCACAACCCATTGAGTGACACCCAGCCAGATCCCAAACAGCGCTCCCCCAGATAACTTTTCTCTAGTTGACATACCAAGCATGACATCATATGGTGTGGAATATCCCTTTGGCCACTTGGGCCAGCTGTCCTGCCCGTGCCCCTCCCAGCTTCTTGTGCATCTCCAGCCTCCTTGCTGAAAAGTCCTTGGTTTGGGATAAACATGGCTTAGCAACAACCAAAACATCCCTGTGCTATCAACATTCTTCTCAGATTAAATCCAACACACCGCACTCTACCAGCTACTAGGAAGAAAATTAACCCTCTCCCAGCTGAAACCAGGACAGTGCCTCCCCCTTCTTCTGTACCATTTGTGTTGTGCCCGGGTCCCACACTCTCCAATACATTCCAGTTAATCAACAGCACTTTCCTATCTCTGGATATACACACAGATCTCATTCCTCAGTCTATAGACCACGCCTCTAAAATGTCCAATGAGTTCATGTGGTCCATGGCTTTGGGCTCCAGGGGTCATAAGAGTCTGTCAGGACAGGAGAGATGGTCTTTGCTGTTGGACTGTTGTGTCCTGTGTCCAGAGCTCGTAGCTGGTGTATCTGTCCCAGCCAGGGACAGTGTGTGAGTCTGGGTGGGCAGCCAGTGGCACCTCAGGGAGATCCTCTGACAGTGCCTGGCAGCTCCACTCCTCTCCAGGATGCATCTGCCACTGCTGGTGGGACAGCGCCAGGCAGATCAGTCACAGACGTGTCCCTGTCTTTTGGGATGTGTGCGAACCAGAAGGGAACTCTTCATCCAGGCCTTGGTACCTCACAAATCCCCCTGGGACCCTGAGCTAAACCCCAACCCCAACCACTTCCACTGACACCACTGCCTAAGCCCTAACCTAACACTTATCCATCCCTTCCCCTAACCCTAATCCTAACCCCTGCACTTCAAACTTACCCTACACCTATCATTCACCTAAAACTAACCTTAACATTAACCCAGCCACCACCCTAACCCTACCTTTTGCCCAAAATCTAACCTAAACCAAACCCCCCATAATCCTAAAACTAACCCTAACCCTAGCCTTACCCAAACTCTTACCTGAAATATCACCCTAATGGGACCTCTAACCCTAAACCATAACCCTAGCCTAACCCTAAAACTAACCCTAACCCATCATACTAACACCAGCCCTAAATCAAACACTAAACTAAACCAAGCCCTAACCCGAAATCCTAACCTGTAACTCTTATGACTGACTCTAACCCTGAAATATCCCTAATTCAAACCTTAAGCCATTAACGTAGCGCTAATGCTATTCCTACCCCTAACTCATAAAACTAACCCCTTACACTGATCCTAACGACTTACACTAACACTACCCCCTAACCACTAACCAGAATTCTGACCCTAAATGCCAAAACCACCCTCAATCTCTAATAGAAATCTAAAACCTAACTCTGACCATTCCACTATCGCTACTGCCTAACACTAACCCTAACCCTAATGCTAACCCCACCCCTAACTCTAACTAAATCTAAAGCTAAAACGTAATCCTAACTCTAACCCAAAACATAAAACTAACCCCTAACGCTAACTCCAACCCTACATTCTAACCCTCTTCTAAACCTAATCTAACTCTAATACCCATAATCCTAACCATAATCCTACTCTTTACACCTAGTATTAAAACCTAACCCTGACTGCTTACACTAACACTATTCACTAACTCTAAAGCCTAATCCTAACAGTATGCCCAACCCTAACCTGAAAATTAACCCCTAACCCTATCTCAAATGCCTAACCCCAAGCACTAACCATAGGCCTTTACCCCTAAACCTAACCTGTACTCTAATCCTGACCCTGACTCGAACTCTATTCCCTAACCCTAATCTAAACCTAACCTAAACCTTATCCAACACTAACCCTTATCTAAATGATAACCCTGAGTCTAAGCCTAAACTCAAACCCTAACCCTACCTCTAACTTTAATCAAAAACCTAAATCTAAATCTAAACTTAACCCTAACCCTATCCCTTTCCCTAACCCATACACCTAACCTCTAAACCTAACCACTTCAACTGACCCTAACACTACACCCTAACCCCCAAACCTAACACTATTCCAACCCTTACCCTAACCTTAATCCTAACCCCTACCACTAATTCTAACCATAAATCTAAAACTGAGCCCTAACATTGACTCTAACAGTAACCCTAAACTCTAACCCCAATACTAAACTCTAACCCTAACCTAACACTAACTCTATCACTAACCTAACCTTAATGGTAAGCCGTAACCAACCTAACCTAACCTAACCTAACCTAACCTAACCTAATCTAGCCTAACCTAACCTAACACTAACACAGACCCAACACTAACCCTAATTCTAACCTAAAATCTACACCTAACTCCTACATTCACCTCTAACCCAAACCTTAAACCTAAACATAACCCTAATCTAATCCTAGCCCCATTCATATCCCTAGCCCATGAACCCAGCCACCAACTGTAAGCACTTAGACTAAAATTAACACTAACCCAACCCCAATATCTAACCCTAACCATTAACTCAACCTCTAAGCCTAACCCTAAAGCCTAACTTAAACCTAGCTCTAATCTGATGCTAAAGCCTAACCCATCATTCTAAGACTAACTATAACCCTAAGCCCCTATCCCAAAAATAACACTAACACTACCTCTAACCCTAACCTAGTGTCCTATCCCTAACCCTTCAATATAAATCTAAAACCTAAAACTGACCATTCAAATAACAACACTGCCTAAGCTGTAACCCTAACACTTATCCATTCCTTACCCTAACCATAACCCTAACCCCTAAACCTAAAACTTACCCTACACCTATCATTCACCTAACCATAACATTCACCCAAACACCACCCTAACCCTACCTCTTGCACAAAATCTAACCTAAACTAAACCGCCTCAACCCAAAAACTAACCCTAGTATAAGTCAAAACCTAAACCTAACCCTAAACCTAAGCCTATCCCTACCCCTAGCCTTAACCACTTACACTAAAACTAACCCTAACTCTACCTTACCCTAACTCGAACCACTGAAATCTTACCCTAATGTGACCTCTAACCCTAACCCATAACCCTAGCCTAACCCTAAAACTAACCCTAACCCATCATACTAACACCAGCCTTAAACCAAACACTAAACTAAACCAAGCCCTAACCCGAAATCCTAACCTAACCTAACAGAAACCCAACACTTATGATAACTCTAATGTTGACCCCTAACACTAACTATAACCTTCA
Source organism: Nesoenas mayeri (assembly GCF_963082525.1). Taxonomy (NCBI): domain Eukaryota; kingdom Metazoa; phylum Chordata; class Aves; order Columbiformes; family Columbidae; genus Nesoenas; species Nesoenas mayeri. Next base: position 1,524,206 of record NC_137571.1, read on the forward strand.
TGGTAAGCCTAAACCCTAATACTAACTCTAACCCTAACTTGAAACCTAGTCCTAACACTAAAACGAAACCCTAACCATAACCTAATCATAACCTTATCACTAACCTAACTTTAACCACAACCCTTAAACCAACCTAACCCAACACTAACCCTAACATGAAATCTAACCCTAACCTGACCTCTAAACAGAATCCTAAGCCTAACTCTAACCCTAACTCTAGTCTCACCCCTAAACCTAATCTCCTATGCTAATCTTAACCATTTACAATAACATTACTCCCTAACCATGAACCCGAACCCCAGAACTCCAACAGAATTCTAAAACCTAACCCTAACCACCTTTTCTAACACTACTGCCTAACCCCTAAACTTTAATCTAACCCTTACCCTAATCCTAATTATATTTCCTATCCCTAACTCTAACCTCAAACCCTAAATCTTACCCCAAGCCCCAACTCCTACACCTAAGCTACTCCTAACTACGTCACTAATGCTACTCCCTCAACCCTAAACCTAACCCTAAATTCTACCCAATTCTCTTCACCCTAAGGGAACACTAATGCAAACCCCTACCTCTAACTCCAACTCTAAACCTAATGCTTAGCCTGCTTACTGTAATCACAAATCTAAGCCTCAACCTAAAACCAAACTCCACCCCTAACCCAAACCCAAAAGCCCTAACCTTAATTCTAACCCTAATCCTAATCAAACCCTGACCCTACCCCTAACTCTAACCCTAAACCTGACTCTAAACAGAACCCTAACCCTAGCCCTACCTCCTAAAACTAACCCCTAACCCTAACCACTTCCACTGACACTACTCTCAAACTCCAACAGTAATCAAGTCCTACCCCTAATACTTGAACAACTAACCCAAACCCCAATGCAAACACATATCCAAACCTCAAACCCTACCTCTCAGCCTAATCCCTAGCTCCTAACTCTAGCACCAACCATAACGCTTAACCCTAAAGCCTAACTCTAACACATACCCCTAATCCTAAACCTCATCTAACTCAAACACAGTAATTCTAACCCTAACTCTGACCCCTTGCCCTACGTTTAACCTTATTTCTAACCCTAAATGTAGCCCTTCCCCCTAACCCTAGCTCAAACCCCTAACCCTAAAATCTAACTCCATTCCCTAATTCCTAAGCCTAACCCTAACTGTAACTCCTAACACTTACCTTTACCCTAAATCTAATCCTAGACCTTAACCCTACCACATAACCCTAACCTAAACCTCATATAACCCAAACACAAACTCCTAACCCTTAACGCTATACTCTAACCTCTTGCCCAAAGTTTAATCCCAACTCTAAGACTAACTCTAACCCAAAACCTGACCCATAACCCTCACTCAAAACCTTAACCCCAAACACTAACCCTAACCATGCTCCCTAAGCCTATCCCAAACTCTAACCCTAACTCTGTCCCCTAACCCAAAACCTTATCTAACACTAACCCTCAACCTTATCTAAAACCTAACCCTTATCTAAATGCTAAACCTAAACCTAATCCTAACCCTAACTCTCAATCTAACCCTAACTTAACCCTTAAATTAAGCCCTAATTTTTACCCTAACTCTATCCTTTACTGTAAATCCTAACCCTCAGACTAAACCTGAAACCTAATGCTAACTCTAGCCCTAACCAAAGCCCTAACACCAAGCCCTAACAATAACCCTAATCTAACCCTAAGCCTAACTATAACCATAACTCTAAGTCCTAACTGCTTACTATAACCCTGTCCTTAACTCTACTTCTAACTCTAATCACAAAAACAAACCCCTAACACTTATTCTAAACCTAACTCCTAAACCTGAATCCCAACCCTAGCTTGCAAGTCTCATTCTAAACCTCATACCTACTTTAACAATAACCCCTACACCTTAATACTAACCCAAATCCTATCCCGAAAACTAAAATTAATTCTTTTCCCTAAGGCTAAGTCTAACCCTACCTCTAATTAGAACTCAAAAACTAACCACTAACCCTAATCGCAAACCCTAATCCTAACTATAACCCTAACCCCTAAACCTACCTTTAATCTAAACCTAACCTGAAACCTTACCTAATGCTAACTCTAACTCTACACCCAAACCCCTAACCCGTATCTAAGCCTCACCATACACTTTATCTCAACCTAACACTAATCTTAATCCCTAACTGGTAACTCTCATCTTGACCCTGTGCTTTACCCAAAGACCTATCTATCCCTAAATCTGACGAAACACTAGCCCCCTCTGACGCTAATACAAATCTACTCCTAACCTGTAGCACTAATTCTCAACCTAACATATCCTCTAACCCTAGCCCCTAACCCTAACACTGAAACCGAACTCTAAACACTAATTCTAACTCTAAACCTAACTAATACATGCTAGCCAAGAAACAATCACCAACAAATTATAACCCTAAGCAAAACTCTGACCCTGGTCCTAACCGCTAACCCCATCTCTGCACCAAATTCCAACCCTTACTCTAACACTCTTAACCCTAACCACTATTCCAAGCACTACCAGACCCCTGTTCCTAACCTCAAACCCAAAATCTAACCATTTCCCTTATCCCCAAGCCCTATCACTAACTACAATGCCAATTCCTCATCCCTAACCCTACCCTAATCCTAACCACTAACACTAACTCTAAACCTAAACCATAAACCTACCTCTAACCAAAAGCCAACCTTAATTTGTCCCTACCCCTAACCCTAACTACTTACCATAATACTCTTCACTAACCCCTAACACTCGTCTAACCCTAACTCTAACCCTAGCACCTAACAGCAAACTGTAACTCTAATCCTAATCCTAACCCATCAACCTAACTTTAACCCTATCACTACCTCAAACCCTAAACACTGAAGCTAAACCCAAGCCCTCATTCTAACCCTTACCCACAGTCTGTAACCCTAATGCTAAACCTCATTCTAATCCTGAGCAGCACTCTTTTGTCTCCTCCATCTCCTCCTTTTCTTCCTCTTGAGGGGGCAGATGGGCTCTGTGTCCAGACAGGTCCTGGGGCCTGACACTTGCACCACGGGCCTGATCTTTCGGTGCTGACAGCTGGCTGCCTCCCTGCCACCGCTGGGACCCCTGCCTGCAACCTCCTTCCCCCAGGGGACACTGAGCCCTCCTGCGAGATTCTTCTTCTTCTTCTTCCCTGGGGGCTGGAGACTTGATCCTTGTCCTTCAGAGCCAGAGCACAGGGGCTGCTGTCTGCTCCACGGGGCTGCTTACACTGCCTCTTTTTGGAGGAACCAGCGGTGACCTGGCTGGGCTCCTTCTCGCTGCTGCAGGGAGGAAGGTGGTGCGAAGGGTGGGCAGTGGAACAGGTGGTCACGGGGAGGCTGGGAGCCAAAGGGCTGAGCTGAGGATGAAGCTGAAGGTCGGCTTTTCAGGATTTGGCCAATGGAGAGCAGACGAGGACAGCCTGCAGAACAGGAAAAGAGGCTGACATGATCTGAAGGCCAGGTCAGGAGCAGGAGCCCCCCTCTTCCTCCACACTCCACAGTGCACAAGCACAGCACCCAACTGCTCCCATCTTAGCCAATCCAAGAGAACAGGACAGGTGGCTGCTGAAATCACTCCCGCGGGCCACCTGCCATGTCAGACAGTTGCCTCCTGGACTACTGGCCTTGCTGCCGTGCCGTGCACCTCTGCTGAGGTGCAGAAGCTGCTGGTTCCACCCTGGGCCTTCTGGGACGCTGTGGGCAGATCCTCGCTGTGCCGTGCATTGGGCTGGCAGCACCGCTGCTGCAGGAGTCCCTCTCCAGGGTCTCAGCATTCTCCCCACTGCCCCTGGGCTCCTGGCTGGGGATGGGCTCCAGCAGCAGCTTGGCTGAGGTAGGTGGCTGCTTGCTCTCCCAGGAGCTCTGCCAGGACAGCTCTGCTTTGGCCCCACTTGTGCTGCTGCTGTTGCAGGAGCTCTGAACTGTTCTGGGCACTGGAGGCAGCTGCAGGAGGGCGAGCAGCTTTTTGGGCCTCCAGGCTGAATCACTGTGCCAAGGACACAGGGTGATACTGCAATCCCATCCCCTCCAAGCTCACACAGCAACCTTTAACTGAGCAGGATCCTTCCTGCAAGTCATCCTCCCTCACCCCTGTCCATTGGGTGCAGTGCCTGCCTCCCTGCCAAGCTGCAGCCCACCTGCCCTCGCAGAGCAGGCAGAGGGGCAGCAGCTCCTGCAGCTCTGGCCCAGAACAGCCTTCAGGACTCACCTGGCCTGTCGTTGCCATCACGACAACACACGCCACAACCCACAGGAACCACAAGACTGACCAGCTGCACCTCTGGATAAGTTACACACACTCAGCAGTTTTCCCAAAAGATTTGTACTGCAAGGCTCTCAGGGAAACCGCTGCCCTGAGAGTCACAGGCCCAGGACCTGGCAGCCAGTGCTCACCACGGAAGCACAGGGATCTGCCAAAGATCTGGTGAACCAGCATGGTGGCCTGGGTCTGGTGAGCCAACCTGGAGACAGCAGCACCAGAGCTCACACTGCCCCTCCGCAATGGCCACCCCTGTCACCCACCGCTGCGTCCTCAGGATCCAAACCCATCCCAGTGGCAGCTCCTCTCTCCCTTCCCGGCAGGAGCATCCTGCCAACATTTATCCAGCACTTGCAGTGGCCACTGACCAGGCCTGGAGCTGTCAGGAGAAAGGACTCCCTGGAGCTCACCCAGCTCTAAACTCAGCCCAACCTGCCGCTGGCTCGGCAGCCGGCACTGCGAGCAGCGCAGAGATGGAGCGGGTGGCAAAGAGCTTTAATCCTACCTTTCTATTGTCTCTATGGGGCTCTATGGGGCTCCATGGGCCCCTACAGGTCCCTATGGGTCCCTATAGGGCTCTATGAATCTCTATGGAACCCCCAGGGTCCTAAAACCTTCTCCAGGAACCCCCAGGGTCCTAAAACCTTCTCCGGGAACCCCCAGGGTCTTAAAACCCTCCTGGGGAACGCCCAGGATCCTGAAAACCTCTTGGGGAATCCCCAGGGTCCTAGAACCCGCTCATTCTACGCAGACCCATTGACTGAGACCAGGCAGCTTCCAAACCACTGTGTCCAGGCCACATGCAACACCTCTCAAGGACCAGATGGACAAACATGGGGCCTCTCAGGGCCTTCTGACCAGGACACCTCTCACACACACAAACGAAAACCCACACTAAGGTGGGAGCATGGAGCACCAGGGCAAAAAATGATCATCCATGCTTCTTCTAGCAAAGAGCCTGCTGGCTACTGCAAGGCGCAACTATTGCAGGAAAATGTTAACAAATAATAAACCAAATATTAACAAATGCAGAAGGCCAGTGACCAATGAAGACTGAACACTTACCCCTGGGATTGCCCCAGGCTCAGGAACAGGATTACACCAAGAGGCTTGATCACCATGGACTGCAGGAACCAAACAGGGAGTCAACCACGGGTGAGGAGCTTCCATGGCATGTTGTGATCTCCTTCTTCCTCAGTCACCTGCAGTGATGGGAGGGGGTGAGGTAATGACACAGGACACATACAAAGGTGTACGTTCCCACAGCTAGAAATGGAACATGGGTGACCTTTTTGCTGAGACCTAGCAGGTTTGCAGGCAAATGAATATTCATTACTTGTCTGTGTAATACCACCAAGGCACAAAAAGCTTTTGGAAAGCCTCTGAGATGATCCTGGGTACAATCACACATGAATAACCTATTAAAATGCGAGTGTTTATTCCCTCAAGCAGACAGACAGTGACAACTTATCCCTGGGACAGCCCAAGGCTCATAACCAGGATCCAGCTGAGAAGCTCCATCAGCTCTGCCAATGCCATGGCCTGGAGTCATCACAGATCAGAGAGGTTTCCAGGCTCACAGAGCATTGCTCCTGCATTTCAGGTAAAAGAGGACATAAAGAAGAGAGAAAAAACAAAACAAAACACAGCACAACATATTTAGGACAACAATGCCCATATATTGCAGAGAAATAGCCCTATTTAGGGAGAAAACTGGAAAAATGACTAAATATTCCAAATATTTGGGGGCTAAATTGGCCAATACAGGCAAAAGATTCTGAGTATTTGGGCAAAAAGTGGCCAAAAGAGGCAAAAACGTCCACATTTGGGAGTAAAACTGCTGGCAAAGGTGAAAATATCCCATATTTGGGAACACAGCGCCTCCAGTAGGGGAAAAAATGGACAAAAGCACCTGAGTATATCGGGTAAAAAGAGCCAGAAAAACCAAAGCACCACTAGATTTGGATCAAAACTGGCCAAAAAGGGGTATAACATCCCCAGATTTGGGGTGAAACTGGGCCAAAAAGTCAAAGTATGCCCAGATTTGGGTAAAAAATGGCCAAAAGTGGCCCAAACACCCCCAGATTTGGGCAGAAACTGGACTGCAAAGCCAAAGAACTCCCAGATCTAGGCAGAAACGACCCCAAAGGGCACAAATGTGCCCAGATTGAGCTCAAAACTGGCCCAAAGGGCCAAAGCAACCCCAGCTTTGATTTGAAATGGGCCCAAAGGCTCAAAGCGTGCCCTGGGATGGGGCCGTGTGGCACGGGGCTGGGGGGCAGGGAGGGCCCCGCAGGGACTCAGTGCTGGTTTCTGCCCCTGTGCCACCACTCCCAGCCCCCGCTTGCCCACAACTTGCCCCTGAAGCAGCCGCAGCCCCTCTCCCCTCCCTGCGGGGCGTCTGCCCCCTGCCCACACCCTGGTGCTGCCTGGCTCGCCCTGCCCGGCCCAGCCCGGCTGCTCTCCCGGCCCCAGCCCCAGCCCTGGCCCCACTGCTGCCCTGCTGAGCTGCTCGGGGCTGGGTGCTGCCCCTGCCCGCCCACCTGCTCCCTGCGCTCGGCTGGAGCAGCCTGGGCCTCCCGGGCTGGCAGGGACACCAGCAGGAGGAGGAGGGTGAGGACCATGGCCCCCACGCTCGCACCGTGATGCTGCTGCTGCTGCTGCTGCCGAGACACAGCACAGCACGTCACCGTGGGGCTGTGACCTCATAGTCACATTGGAATCACCACATCTGCTCACGACTGCATGGCCTTGTTCTACACGAGCATGGGAGGAACAGGAGTGGAGAAGGGGGCACCTATTTGGGAGGCAGCGCTGCCTATGGGAGTGCACAGGCTCTCACTTCTTGCTTCCCAGAAATCAATCAATCAATCAATCAGTACCAAAAGCTCCATATGAAGACTAAATTAGAAAAAAAAAGCCAACTTCAAGGGTCTTTCCTTGTAACTGTTTCTGTCAGGCAGCTCTCTAGGAAGAAACAAGCTTTACCTGCTAGTTTTACCACAGCTTCAATGCCTTTAAAGCCACCACTTCTTACCTCTGCTGCTCCCACACAGCCTCACAGCCCAGCAAAATCATAGTGCAGGCAGAAACCTTCACCATACAAAGAGGGAGAGTCAGGAATACGTTACTCTCAAAAAACAGACACTGTCAACCACGCTTGCTCTTGCTTACCAAATTCAGACAGTGTTAGAAAACAACAACAAGGAAGCGAGATTCTTATTTCATGGACCCCATTATATGGACCATTCAACATCAAGTCCAACCAGAGTCAGAACCTCCGAATAAGAAATATCATCTTAAAATTTCTAGGAAAATGAAGGGCTTTGAAGTGGCAACACCATAAAACGTTCATAAAAGCACCGCCATGCAAGTTCGCACCCCTGATCACAGACCACCTGCCCTGGTACCTAGGGCAGTGATGTTCTCAGCTGATTCGCAGCCACTGACATCTGGAAAACAGCACAAAGTCTCATGTTTTTTAGTGCCAAACATGAAGTTTGGAACTGAAACAGGCAAGAAAACCACCTACAGTCAGTCTGGTTTCATTCGAGGCCATCAGGACAAGTTGAGTTCACATTCACCAGGAACCACAGCAGGTCCCACCCGTCCCTGCAGACCCCAACATCGCTCCTGCGCAGGGTCCCGAGGAGCAGGAAGCACAGAACAAGAAACCTCCCTTCCAAAGAAGGCCCACAGCCGCTCTTCCAACAAGCTGCATAAGCAGCAGCTGAGAACAAGCTCTGCTGTAGGTGCACCCCGCTCTGCCGTCTGCTCAAGGAGACCAGCTCCTAAATGATCCCCAGCCCTACAGACACAGATCTGCCCCAGGGCAGGGATGAGGAAACACCAGAGTGCACGGACACCTGGTCATTCAGTTGAAGCTGCTGGGGAGAAGGACAGAGGACTAGAGAGAGACAAATGAGACGAGAGAGAAGACAGAGGAGCCCAGAGAGAAAGAAACACACAGGGGAAAGGATGGAGAGATGGAGAGATGAAGGCAAAAAGGGACAAGGAGCCATGAAGAAACAGGGAGGAAGAAACAGCAGGGCTGATGGGCAGGACAGAGGGATGGGGAGGGGGGAGGAGGAGAAGCAGGAAGGGGGTAGAGAAAGACAGGGAGGGGGATGTACAGATGGAGAGACAAAAAGAAAGGCAGGGAACAGAACAAAGGGACTGAGAAAAAAAGCAAAGTTCAGATCAAAATGGAGACTGGAAAGGGAAAACATGCAGCAATGAGCTGGAGGAAGAGGAAAAGAGGGCTGAGGAGCAGGAAAGAGGAAGAGAAGACAAAGAAAAGGCAGAGCCAGCTGGACAGGGGAGATACAGCGAGAGGGGATGGGGCCGGGAACAGGCAAGGAAGACAGAAAGACAAACAGGACAGAAAGACATCAAGAAGGAAAAGGGGCAGTAGTCTGGACAGAGATGGAGAAAGAAGCAGCAGGGAAAGGGCAGACAGGCAGAAAGACAGAGAGGGAGCAGGAGAGAGAAAGAAAAATAAGGCTGTCCAATGGGGTTTGTGACACACACACTGTCCAATGGGGTTTGTGACACACGCTGTCCACGGTTGTTTGTGACATACACCCTGTCCAGGGAGTTTTGTCACACATACGTTCTCCAATGGGGTTGGTGACACACACGATGTTCAATGAGGTTTGTGGTACATACGCTGTCCACTGGTGCTGTGACACACACACTGTCCAGGAGCGTTTGGGAAACACACCTTTTCCAAAGGCGTTTGTGACACACAGGCTGTCCATTGGGGTTTGTGACACACACGCTGTCCAATGGGGTTTCTGACACACACACTGTTCAATGGCGTTTGTGACACGCACGCTCTCTACGGGTGTTTTTGACACACACAGTTTCCAGGGGGGGTTGGGTTGCGAAACACGCTGTCCAATGGGTTTTGTGACACACACCCTGTGAAATAGGGTTTGTGACACACACGGTGTCCAATGGGGTTTGTGACACACACAGTCTCCAATGGGGTTTGTGACACACACTGTTCAGTGGGGTTTGTAACACACACGCTGTCCAATGGGGTTTGTGAAACACAGAGTCTCCAATGGGGTTTGTGACACACGCGCTATCCAGGGGTGTTTATGACAAACACCCTGTCCAATGGGGTTTGTGACACACACGCTGTCCAATGGGGTTTGTCAGATGCACACTCTGCAATGGGGTTTGTGACACATACCCTGTCCAGGGGCGTTTGTAACACAAACGGTGTCCAGGGGTGATTGTGACACACACGGTATCCAAAGGGGTTTGTGACACACACACTCTCGAATGGAGTTTGTGACACACACGCTGTCCAAGGGGGTTTGTGACACACACATTCTCTAATGGGTTTTGTGACACATACCCTGTCCAGAGGTGTTTGTGACACACGCATGTTCCAATGGGGTTTGTGACACAAACGCTGTCCAGGGGTGTTTGTGACAAACACCCTGTCTAATGGGGTTCATGACACACATGCTGTCCAATGGAGTTTGTGACATGCAGGCTTTCCAATGGGGTTTGTGACACCCACACTGTCCAACGGGGTTTGTGAGAAACAGACTGTCGCATGGGGTTTGTGACACACACACTCTCTAAGGGGTTTGTGACACACATGATGTCCAGCAGTGTTAGTGACACACACACTGTCCAGGGGGGTTTGTGAAACACACACTATCCAATGGGGTTTTTGACACACACGCTGTGCAGGGGGGGTTGTGACACACACACTTTCTAATGGGGTTTGTGATAGACGCCCTGTCCAGGGGCGTTTGTGACACACACGGTGTCCAGGGGTGTTTGTGACACACACCCTGTCCAATGGGGTTTGTGACACACACGTGGTCAAATCGGGTTTGTGACACACACCCTGTTCAGTGGGGTATGTGACACACACACTGTCCAATAGGGTTTATGACAGACACGCTGTCCAGGGGTGTTTGCGACACAAACGCTGTCCAATGGGGTTTGTGACACAGGGCACAGGGAGCAGGACAGAGGGATACAGTGAGAAATGATGGGGCACGGAGCAGGACAGAGCAACAGACAAGAATGACGACAAAGAGAAACCAGGGATGGTGAGAACACAGAGGGGTGGAGACGGAGAGGGAGATACGAGAAACCCTGCACAGAGATTCAGAAAGGTGGGGGAATAGGTGAGGAAGCAGCAGAGGGCCAGAGGGAGAAGAGATGAAGAGGAAGAAGGGCACAGCAGGAAAGAGGAGGGAGCAGGGAGGGACTGGGACACAAAACAGGGTGAAATGTCCCCAAGGGCCCAGGACTCACCGCACTTCCTGCTCTCTGCACTGCCAGGCAAGCTGTGGAGTTCAGGCACTTATGACTGTGAGAAATGCAGTTGTGATTCGTGCTGAGATGTTTCCTGTTTACAGATACAACCAAATGAGGCTCGGGCTCTGAACCTGCAAAAAGGAAAAGGTGGGTAAGTTCTATGTAAAAAGACCACAGAGACCCATAGAGACACACAGAGACCACAGAGACCCATAGAGACCCATAAGGACCACAGAAACCATAGAGTCCCATAGAGACCCATAAAGACCACAGAGAACATAGAGTCTCATAGAGACCATAGAGACCCCTCCTCAATGCCACCAAGTGACACTGCGCAGGCGCAACAGGGGCGGGTCAAGGAGGAGACTATGGAAATGGTTCTCTGAGACTCATTTGAATGAGAAGCAGGAAAGGTTATGGATATGTACAGGCATTCCTGGGGTCATTATGAATATGTAACACCTCACTGTATTTAAGCACACCTCTTGTTGTTTAAAGCTGTGCGTGTTGGGCGGAGCGAATTCCCCGTGCACCCAGCGCTGTTTTGCTTATGCTCTAATGAACACGTGTTTAAGGAATACAATTAAGGAATTGGATTAAACATTGTTTATCCATAGAAAAAGCCTAAGTTATTTATCTCATTCCTTTACAACAAGTGATCGAATCTGCTATAGAAAAGTTCAACCCCCTCCTGTACAGTAAGGGATAAAAGAAAGTATGGATTTTTGTTGCACCTAATCCATAATGCAAGTACCAATTAAAACTACATTAGCAGTGGGTTCCTTCAAATATTCACTGTGAAGGCAGTTCCTGGCACGATTATATCAGCGTTCCTACCATTTTACAGGAGAAACACAGGGCACGGCTGATTTTGCCCACGTGCAGCGCAATGATCACACGAGTGCGGTGAACCGAGTGAAAGGCCCTAGAGAAGGAAAATCAGGCTCCGTGTGCAGAGCCAAAACAGAAACCCTTTTCAAACTGGTTAATTTTAAAAAGCTACAACGGGTATAAAGAAGAAAAAAGAGCAGTGAATGCGCATAATGACACAATTAGATGGTTTTTCAGTTCCATGATGTGCTCTTTTACTAAAAAGTGTCTGCTGGAGTGGATATCCTGGACACAAACAGGTGGGTTCCTGGTGCTGTGCCCATGGTGATTCATCCACTGTGGCCGTGGGTGTCAGGCCTTGATACAACAGACACAAAACCTTGGGAGGGAGGTGATCACAGTAAAACGCTTAAAGATAATGAGCTAGCAGACTTGATTTAGTATTTATTTAAAAATACACATGGCTGCTGTCTTTTTTCCAGTTTAGCTAGGACGGGCTCCAATATCTCTATTAATTCTAACTACAATATGTGACAAAAATTAAGGGGGGAAAGCTTTGTTTTTACAACAGTAAATACAGTCTGAATCGTAATCTGGGAAACAGATAAAGGGGTGTAGCAGATGAGGCACAGACTCTCTTTAAGATGCAGAGAGACATTTAATACAAACTCAGGTTTGCATTTGAAACATCACGTACCTCTGTCCCTGATGTACCAATTCCATATCAATCCCTCTGTCCCTGATGCACCAATCCCATATCAATCCCTCTGTCCCTGGTGTATCAACCCCATATCAATCCCTCTGTCCCTGATGTACCAATCCCGTATCAGTCCCTCTGTCCCTGATGGTTCATGTCCCACATAGTCTTTGCTGCTTGTTGTTCCACCACCGCTTGTTCTCACACTGTGACTCTTGCAGTTTCTCACGGGCCTGATGTCCCAACCCTGCCACATCTCGCCTTCTTTGTTTAACAATTGCAGCCATAGCAGCGTGTAACTGCACAGCCATTGCACCATTAAAGCTTTTTTCAACCATTCGTTGTGCACAAGAGAAGACACATGGTACACAATCAATAAGTACAGACTCCACATACAAACATTCTAAGCAGCGGGTTAAAGGGCCGTGTTTCGCAATTTTTGTGGCACCCATAAGTAGCGATTCTGTAACAGTTAATATTCCCTGCATAGTGTTTAACACAGAATAATGAGCTCCCAGTCAACTAAGAATTCTCATTCTCTATTCTCCAAGTCAGGATCTATATTAAAATACTTTTGAGCTGTCGGTTTAAGACGGTGTAAAAACACCGTGGGAGACTCCTCAAGATCCTGTTTAATCTCAGAAGGTTTTGGCGTATTTACAGCTTTAGGCGCAGCGTGTCTAATCCCGTATAAAATGCACAGTCCATACCAATGCAGCCTGTCCCGCGATATAAGGATATCAGCATCCCACCCTGGACTGACCGAGGGACAATTTTGATCTCATGTTCTCTGTGTATTCTACACCAATAGCTGTTCTTCAACAAACCTTTTACTGGTTTGCATTTCTTTCCCTGATTATCCTTTTTCAAAACAAATGGATCTGAAGGGGATAAAGACAATCCATATGTAACATTACGTATTGTGTAATATGCCTTATGTAATAGGCAACATATGATTTAAAATATCTATCTTACTATATATTACATGTAGCACATTACTATACTACAGATCTCAAAGTATACCCACCTAGACCTGTGCAGCATATTAATATTATTTACAGTGGCCGCCATTAATTACAATATTCAATCAGATTCTCCCTGGTTGATGCCCTCTTGAACAGCAAACGATCCTTTTCCAATGTCAGAAAACACAGCCCGGGGGGAATTTCTCCCGAATCCTCCTGCCGATTGTCCACTACCTACTTCACAATCACAATGACAGACAATGTTCATAAAAGCACCACCATGCAAGTCCACATCCCTGACTTGTATCCCAGATACAGCATCCTAGATACAGCATCCCAGATACAGCATCCGAGATACAGCATCCTAGATACAGCATCCTAGATACAGCATCCCAAATACAGCATCCCAGATACAGCATCCCAGATACAGCATCCTAGGTACAGCATAATAGATACAGCATCCCAGATCCAACATGTCTAGCTGTGCTCCTCTCCCGCACCAAGTGCTGATCGTGGGGCTCAGGGTGAGGGGGGGCAGCGAGGGGGTCCATGGACTGGAATAAGTTTTGTTTGGGGTTTTTCAAACGCCTCTGCTGACACGTCGTATAAAAACCAATTGCTGCAGTTCTAAGGAATGAACAGGAGGATGAGCAACAGACTGCAGAAACTGCTTGGGTTTTGGTTTATTGAAAAATTGTTATTGAACTCAAAAAGCAATACGATCTTGCAGTGGTCTTCTAATACCTAGTGACAGCTTTTAATGTACTGTTTTGGAACTTTGAGATGAGATTGGATATGAAGGGCTGTTCCATTGTGGAATATTGCAGGAGTAAACTGTTGCATTTCAGCATGCCTGGCAGATCTGCAGCTTGATAAAGCCCTCAGGCTGTTTGGTTTAATCAGACTTTTGTAGACCCCACCTTCACTGGTCAAAGCACCGGCTGCCAATGTGTTTTCTGGTGTTGTCACTTCTTTCTGACCAAAGACGGCAGAGGCAGCAGCTCTACTGGTGGTGTCTGTTTTACTGAAACATGGGGATCTACAGGAACTTTAACCCAAAGCTCAGGAAGCTGTGGTCCGTGGTCTATCTTTGTAATGTTTGGAGATTCTTCTGCAGATATTCTTATGGCAACGAGCACGGCACGTTTGTGAGTGTGAACTGCTGTGCAGGCAGAAGGAAGAAAGCTGTGTGAGCTAAAGCAGCAGGAAGGCTGCAGCCGTGTAAGCCGGGGGTGCAAGCGGCACGAAACGGGCTGCAGCGGCGGAGCCCTCGGTCCCGGGCCGTCCCGGGCAGGCGCAGCCCGAGCGCTCCCGGCCCCGCTGCCGCTGCCCCGCCGGGGCCGGGGCCGCGCTGCGGGCGGACAGCGCCGCTCTGCGGCCGCCGGCGGCTCCGGGCCGGGAGGGGGGGCGGGCCCGGTGGCGGGCGCGGACGGGATTGGCTCCTGCGCCGGATGGGCGGGGCCACGCTGCAGAAGCGCGCGGGCCGAGGAGCGCGTGCGAGCGGTGCGGCGGCGGGGCCGGCGGTGAGCGAGGGGCGGGCGGACGGACGGACACCGGGGAGACCGGCCGGGGCCGCCCCGGTCCCGGCTGAGGGGGGAGGCTGGAGGGGGAGGGACGGGCTGGTTTGGGCAGGAGGAAGGCGAGGGGCAGGCAGCCGCAACAGCGCGGCCCCGGGCCGGGCCGAGCAAGGGGCGAGGGGGAAACACGCGGGCGGCTGTGAGGGAAGGGAGCCCCGGGCTGAGCGCTGCGCGGGGCTCGGGCGGGGCCGTGGGGCGGAGGGGGGAGCCCGTGGTGCCACAAGGCAGAGGGAGGAAAGGGGGGGTGACATCGGGGGGGCTTTGGCGGGAAAGGCTGAGGGAGCTCAGGGAGGAGATGGCGTCGGGGAGGCTGCAGGGGGCAATGCTGAGGGAGCTCAGGACGGGATGGCACTCAGGTCTGGTTTCAAAGGGAAATGCTGAGGTACCTTGAGGAATGGACGCTGGGCTGGGAACTGTGAACACATCAGATGGTTAAGAGAGTGTTCATGACAGAAATTTGTGCAGTGAAGTATTCCAGCAAAGAGCGGGAGAAGAGCCAAACTTAGATCAGGCCTCCTAGGACGCCTGCAGGTTTGGGGACGGGGATGACGAGGTTGTTAATCCGGTCCTAACTGTTTCTTTCTCTGTCCCTCTCTTGCAGCACCTGACTGAATGGAGGAGCAAGTGGACGGGAAGTTCCTGCGCCACACACAGGTCACATTTATTACTCTCGCCCTCAGAGACCCGGAGATCCAAACCGTTCGCATCGTGCCTTGAAGCAGCCTGTGCTCATGCGCTTCTCCAGGGAGAAGGCGGAATGGCAGTGACTGGCCACGTTAAGCCACAGGGTGCACACTGTGCAGCTGTCAAGCCCAGCTCTGCGTTAGCTCACACCTGCGGTTTTGCGCCGCACACGCACATTTGAGTTGTCGCTGGTTGTTGCAGCGTTTGGCTTTGGTGAGGACAGCGTGTGTTTGTCAGCAGTTGGTGTAGGTGGGATCTGGAGGAAAAAGCGATATTTCCGTGCCAGAAGTGGTTGGTGTTTGCATGGTATTGTGGCGGTTGTTCCCGCAGGCGATGAGTGCTGGAGCATTATTGCAGGATGAGGGGCTTTTGGAGGCTTGTCTGTGAGATGCACTAGAGTCAGCAGTTGAAAGCGAAAGGCTGAGATGTGGAGGGTTTGTCGGTGGGTTTTGGGCGGTTGTCAGCTGAAGAGTTGGCTGTTTGCAGGTGAGGTGTAGGGCAGAGGGTGAAGCTGACTTTGCCTGGGTGGTGCAACTGGCTGGGTGTGCAGAGCTGAGGAGAGCGGGCTGCTGCGGGTGACCCTAAAGCTGCAGAACCAGCCGGCAGCTCCAGCCGCTCCCGCTGCCGGGCAGGGCCGTGCAGGCCAGTGCCCTGGGGCACAGCGACGTGACCCTCCGCAAGTACCAAAGAGCAGGTGAGGACCGTGGGCATTTGTACTGAGCTGTGACATCTCTAACCCGTGACACTGGGGTCCCGCAAGTACCAAGGAGCAGGTGAGGACTGTAATAAATTTAGACTTAGTCTTGTAAGTAACAAAAGTTTTATTTCTAATCAAGCAATAAGCAAAGACAGTGCTGGGTGCGGCCTAGATGCCTCAGTCTCCCTTGCGGCACGCGCACCAGCTAATTCAGTTCTCTGGGTTTTAAAGCCCATCTCTGGTCCACAGCTTCCGGGTGTGACTTTTCACTCATGTTGAAGGCTCGTATCATGTGGGCATTGACTGCTGTGTAGCCAGTTTTGATCAGCTTACTTTGGTTACTTATGAGGTAAATACATCAAGCAGGACAAAGCAAGTAAACATACAAACACTTCTCAAACAAACATCTCCAGGAGCTTTAATGAATAAACATTTCTCGGAACTGCTTGTTACAATTATTTCCCCCTTTTCTATTTTTTTACTTATTTTGTTCGTTAAAGCGTTGCAACTCTTGACCACTTAATACTAATAATTCGGTGTCGTTTTGATCATGCAATTTCTCATATTTTGCCTCAATCAACATCAAGTGAGCATCTTCTAGTCTGCCTTTCACGATCGCTATTACTTTAATTAAGATACAAGGTCCGAATGTTAATACTAGGATTAAAAGAATCAGTGGTCCTGCTATAGTGGATAAGAGGGTTGTAAGCCAGAGTGATTGTCTGAACCAGTTCTCATACCAGCTCTGCCGAGATTCATATTCTTTTTTTCGTTTCTCTATATTTTCTCGTAGTTTATTCATCATGTCTCTTACTAGTCCTGTGTGATCGGCAGAAACACAACACTCTTCCCTTAAAGCCGCACAAAGTCCTCCTTCCTTAAGAAATAGTAGGTTCAAACCTCGTCGGTTCTGTAAGACTACTTCAGACAGAGATCCTACCGATTTTTCTAGCGCACTTATAGATTGCTCTGTCCTTAACAGGTCCTCATCAACGGCCACCCTTAGTGCTGCAAATTGGTGGTTCTGACTTACTATTGAGGCGATGCCGGTTCCTGCAGCCGCCACACTAAGGGCTAGTAGGGCACCTACAGTTATGGCAGTGACTGGTTCTCTTTTTACTAACTGGTGAGTTACCGCGATTTCTTCATATCCCTTTGGGTGACAGGTAATTTTAGGAATAACTACCACTTGTATGCAAAACTCTTCTAATAGTTTTATATATTTCATGGAAACACAGGGTGTGAGCCCGCTTTTTGAACATATCCACTTAGAGTTATTAACTGGTATTATCCAATCGCTGGGCCTCCTAATTCTCGTTATCCATTGACCGGTGCGTGTTCTGTTCATGCATAGGTGTTGTTTTTCAGGGGGTACCTTACCAATGCATATCCCCTTACCCTGCACTTGCTGCAATGAGATTCCCTGGGTCTCATTACTCCATTGACAAGAGTCAGGATTTGTTCCATTGGCGAGTTTAGGCGTTGCTCCGAGCCCAATGGCCTCAAAGTCTGGCGGTTTTGGATCAAAACACAACCAACATTCTAGCGTTCAATTTGGATAGGTCCTGTTGATAACCTGATAACTTGCATTCATTAGGGTCCAAAGTGGATTTTCCTTAGTATTAGAGTCTTGTGTGTTTTCAAGACCATCTGTTATTGTCTTGTTAATTTCTAATTCTTTGGTTATTACTACATTGGGACCTATTGGTTGGGCTCTTTTTCAGGCGCAGGTTCCTTCTGGATTTTTATGAGCCCTCCTCGATCCTTTCCTGGTTCCCAATACCTGACTCCTCAAATTTTTCCTCGTATCCATCCTTGGTCCTCTGGTTGCAGGACTGTGAGTGTCAAATGTGTACAACTACCTGGGTTTATTGTACCTCTGCTTGAGTCTCGCTTAGAAGGTTGGCAACCGCTGGGCCCCCAGGTTATATTCAAAAACTTATCTCGCACAACCGGTTTCCAGTCTGAAGCAATTGTCTCACAACCCCAATATGCACAATAATACTCATTAGGATAGTTGCAGTAACTCTTCCCTGGATTGGAAGAGGGACAAACATCATAACCTTTTTGATCTAAGCATGGTTGTATAGGTGCTAACTGACAAAGGGTTACAGAAAAACTAGGGGATCCTACTGTAATATTCTCTTTAATCACTCGGCTCTCTTCTACCTGAATTAGGGTCCATTTGTATGGTCTATGTGCTGACTCCCCGTTACTGGCCGTTAGTAATAATATTAATACAGCATACCAAATGGGGTTGCATTTGCCTAGGTTCAGCTTGCTTTGATTTTGCAATTTGTTGTGCTGCCTAGCACTGGGGTAGTTCTCCCAACATTGCTGCACAATTCCATTCGGGTTTTTGCCCCCACTGTGTTATTCCTCTGCCTCGCCCGTCGACTCGGTGGCTTCGAGCCACGGGGTAAACCATCTTCTCGGCAGCAAGAATATTCTTCAGGAGGCCCCGAATGTTTCCGGCAACTGCACCGTCGCTTGTAAGCTTCCCAGTTGCAGCTTTTTACCCAGGGGGAATGGCACGTTATTTCTTCTACAGTGGTTCGACAGCACACTTGTACTATGTGTTAAGTTTTAATGCTAATTCAGTAATTTCTCGTTCAGTTGAATAACACTGATCACAAGTTCCTCGAGGGGGAATACCGTCTAGGCAATGCAACCACCAGTTTTCCTGGCACACTGTGCATTTAAAGCATCCAAAAGGATAACAGTTGCAACCTATGTTATCACATTTAACGTTATAATCCTTACAAATAGGGTATTTATAATCAGCTTTATCGTTTTTCTGTACTTGCACGATACAGGTTGGTAAGTCCAAGTCCATTTATTGCTTCCTCAGTTTAATCCTGAAAGGGTCCTCTGGATTCTGCAGTCCACGTGTCGGTCTTGATCGGGCCTTTCACTCGACTGGCGTGTGTCCACCCCTTCTCGACGGTCCGAATAGCTGTTTCTGTAGTGAGTAAAACAGCATAAGGTCCCTCCCATCGAGGGGTTAGTGATGCCTCCTTCCAGGTCTTTATAAGCACTTTATCTCCAGGTTCTAGAGTATGTATTTTTATGTCTAAAGGCGGTCGTTGTACCACTAATCCTTTTTCCCAAAGGTATTTTCTTTGCTTTAATAACTGTATTAGATAATTCTTTATTTGGAAATCCTTTATTTCTGGGTGGTCCTGTGGTATTTCTAAATCATAGGGCATACCATATAACATCTCGAAAGGTGAGATCCCGAGGTCCGTTCTCGGCTGCGTTCTTATATTTAATAGTGCTAAGGGCAAACACTTTACCCATGACATTTTGGTTTCTATCATCAGTTTTGTGAGTTGTTTCTTTATCTCTCCATTCATTCGTTCTACTCTTCCTGAACTTTGTGGATGCCATGGAGTATGATATTGCCAATTGGTACCTAGTGCCTGGAAGGTCTCTGTAATAATCTTTGATGCAAAGTGTGGGCCCCGGTCGGAATCAATGGCTTCAATTATTCCATATCGGGGAATTATTTCTTCTAACGGTATTTTTGCTACTGTACGTGCAGTAGCTCTAGCTGTTGGGAATGCCTCCACAAAGTGTGTAAGGTGGTCTACCAGCACCAACAAATAACGGTAACGTCCGACCTTTGGTAGTTCTGTAAAATCAATTTGTATTTTTGAGAACGGTCGCAATGTGAGTTCCCTCCCACCGGGAACTCGTTTCTTTCTTTGCTGTTTATTCACTCGCTGACAGGTGAGGCACTTTTCAACAATTCGTTTTGCTATATTGTATGCTCCTATACAAGCATACTTTGTAGCAAATTGATCTACTAATGCCTGCGTTCCCCAATGTGTGATATCATGCAATGTGTTCATTATACTAATTGCAGTTACTTTTGGAACTACTTCCCTCCCATCTTTTAGCTTCCACTGTTTGCCTTGCTGCTTTGCTCCTAATTTAGCAAGCTTCTCTTGTTCTACAGTGCTAAAAACGTATATGCCCGGATGACTGGGACACCATTTCCCTCTTAGTCCTAGGCAGGTGCGTGGAATGGCGTCTACATTAAATTCTTTCCAACATTGATAGCAAGGGTAATCATTTTCCCACACCGTCCCTTGCCCACAGTTTGGGCAGTCTTTTCTTAGTTCCTTTGGGTCTGGAATCTCACAAGTCAATCTCTTAAGATTTAATAAGGCCGCCTTTCTTGCTTCTTCGTCTGCAAGGTTATTTCCCCTAAGAATGGGATTCAGACCTTTCTCGTGCCCCTTTACATGAACCACTGCTATTGCTCTAGGTTTTCTTATTTCTTGCAAGATTTATATAATCAATCCTTGATGTATTAGATTTTTCCCTTGTGAATTTATCAGTCCTCGTTCTTCCCATATTTTGCCCAATGTATGTACTACTCCAAATGCATACTTTGAGTCTGTGTATATAGTCCCGCTACCCGTACCAATTAATTGCAAGGCTCTTAGAACAGCATATAATTCGCAAGCTTGTGCAGACCATCCAGAGTTTAGTGGTCCTGATTCTAGGACTTCATTGGTTTTCCCATTTATTATTGCATATCCTGACTTTGGCTTTCCTTCCACCACCCGGGAGGAGCCATCTACAAATAATTTTTCTCCTTCTGATAACTCTTCCTCTTCTAGATCAGGTCTTATTTTGGTTTGTTCTTCAATTACTTGCAAACAATTATGTGTCAATTCTACACTAGGTTCTCCGTATAGGAATTGTGTGGGGTTCTGTAAAGAGGTGCTTTCCAAAGTCAATTTTGGGGATTCAATTAGAATACTTTCATATTTTAATAACCTAGAATCCGTTATCCATTTTTCGGATTTTTGTTGCAGCACCCCTCGTATATTGTGCGGTGTTAATACATGCAGTTCCCCTCCAAATGTTATTTTCTGCGTTTCTTCCACTAATAATGCAGCTGATACTATTGCCTGTAAACATGTAGGCCAACCCCTACTAGCGGGGTCTAACAATTTGGATAGGTAGGCTACTGGTTTTTTATGTCCAGCCCACTGCTGCGCTAATACTCCATATGCAGTTCCTGAGTCCACATTAGGAAATAAATAAAACGGCTTTTGTGTGTCTGGTAGACTTAACACAGGGGCACTCACCAGTTCTTTCTTAATATCGTTCAGTTGTTCCTCCTCTTGTTCTGTCCATTGTACTAATTCTTCCTGTGTTAGTTTTTTGTACAAAAATTTCACTTTCTTTGTCTAGTTTTCGATCCAATGTCTGCAGTATCCAGTCAGTCCTAATATTTGTCTTATCTGCCTCTTAGACTTTGGGGCCGGTAATGACAGGATCCCTTTTATTCTTTCCGGGTCTAAATGTTTGGTCCCCCTGCTTAAATAGTGCCCCAGATATTTTACTTCTTGTTGGACAAACTGAAGTTTACTTTTTGATACCTTGAGTCCCTGTAAACTAAGGAAATTTAATAACCTTATACTGTCTTGTCTAACCCCCTCCTCATCCTGCCCTGCCAACAAGAGATCGTCCACATACTCTACTAGCACCACTTCAGGGCTACGTTCGTATTCCTGTAACATTTGTTCTAAAGCTTGCCCAAACAAGTTGGGCGACTCCGTAAACCCCTGGGGAAGTACAGTCCAGCATAACTGTTGTTTTCTATGAGTATCTGGGTCCTCCCACTCAAAGGCAAAATAATTTTGACTTTCCTCATCCAATGGGCAAGCCCAGAAGGCATCCTTTAAGTCTATTACACTATACCACTCATCATCCGGGCTTAGATGACTCAGGAGGGTATACGGGTTAGCTACTGCAGGAAATCGACTCACAGTCCTCTTGTTTATCTCCCTCAGGTCATGTACCAGCCTCCATTTCCCATCTTCTTTTCTCACTGGTCAAATGGGGGTGTTAAAAGGAGACATGCAAGGTTCAAGCAAGCCTTTTTCTAACAATCTCTCTATTTCTGGTTTCAACCCCCTTCGACCTTCTTCAGATATTGGATATTGTCTTACCCGAATGGGTATTTCTGGGCTAGAGATTTTAACTTTAAAGGGCGTTATGTTCAGTTTCCCTACTGAATCCTCCGTATACCACACTTCAGGATTAATTTTATTCTCATCTTCCACTTTGAGGGGACATAATCTTATCCGAATTTCTTTCCCTCTTACTTCTAAATTGATACTCAATTCAATTATTAAATCCCGCCCCAAGAGATGATATTCAGCTTCTGGAACTAAAAGCAAATTTCCCACTCCTATTTTGGAGTTGGTTTTGATAATTACCCCCTTTATAACGGGAACACAAAATGGCTCCCCTTTTGCCCCAATTACTTGCATGGTGTCGGAGGATATTTTGCATCCCCTGGGCAAGGCTAGTATGGTAGATCGCTCTGCCCCGCAATTGACAAGAAATTCAATTTCTTGCTGCTGGGGGCCCGCTTTCCATTTGATCAAGGGCTCTGTTCCTTTTTGGGTCCCCAGCAAAAAGAGCCCCTGACACCCCTATTCCGCTTTAAACATTTTCTCATCCGCCATTTTCTTCCTACAGTTCCGCTTAATGTGCCCTTTCTTTCCACAGTAAAAACATTCTATCGGCTCACCCCGTTCCATTGTAGTCTCGCTATTAAGGGGTCTTGTCTTAGAACTGGGCCCCTTATACTCTGCCCTTTGATCTTTGGCTTTCTGAGCTGTACCTTCTCTGACTGTTGCAACCATCATTCGTACAGTCCTCCGCTCTTTTCCATCCTCTCTCCTGACATACACTTTCTGAGCTTCCCTTAGTAGTTCATCTAATCCACGATTTTGCCAATCCTCAAGTTTTTCCAGTTTCTTCCGAATATCTGTCCAGGATTTTGCTACAAATTGCGTTTTTAACAACGCTTCCCCTACAGGGGTACTGGGATCTAATCCCGAGTATAACTGTAAATTCTTTCTAAGCCGTTCTAGCCATTCTGTGGGCGTTTCATCTTTTTTCTGGTGTTCACTAGACACCCTTCCAATGTTCTGCCCCCTCGGTACAGATTCTCTAATACCTTGGACTAATATAGTCCGCAGATCTTGCATGTGACCCCTGTGTAATGGGTCCTGGTTATTCCAGTCGGGCCTTTGCAGCGGCCATTTAGTGTCGGCTGCAGGACCCTGTTGATGCTGTTCATCCCAGATTCGCATACCGGCTCTATGGATCATTCCCCTCTCTTGGGCAGTAAATAATATTCCTATGATTGCTTGCAGTTCATCCCACGTGTATGTATTAGGTCCTAAGAATTGATCAACCCGCTTCGCTACTCCTAGCAGGTCCTCTAATAGACTCCCCATTTCCTTTTTAAAATCTCCGACGTCTCCAGAATTGAGGAGCACCGCCACATACCCCATTCCCGCCTGTGGACCTCCCATCGCAATTTCTCGCAACGGATATAATTGTCCCGTCATCTGGTACTGCTGCTGTCTAATCTTACTACGAGTGACGGGTCCTGTGGGTTGACTAAGGTCCATTTCCTCCAGGTTCGGTGCCAGCGGTGCAGCATTTGGACCAGGGGCCGGCACCGGGGGTGGTGGTGGCGGCACATAAGGTGGGGGTGCTACGGGAATTTCTTCCTCATGCCACTTGTTTCTTTGTTTATTGTGCCTCTTATCCCCCTTTTCTTTTAACGGATACAGATTGATCCTAGTCTCTGACCCTATCCATAAGCGTGCATAATCGCTCTCCTCTTGACTAAACGGTTCCTTTGAGTGAACGTAAAGGTTGAAGGTTTGGCAAATCCAGTCCTCAAAGGATCCGAACACTGGCCAAAACAGATGGTCCTTATGAATTTCCTTACCACCCCAAACTACCATACAATAGTGGATCATTTTTATTTTACTCTTAGCCCGTCTAGAGGGGTAATCATTCCAATATTTAATCATCAATCCTAGTGGACTATCCTGGGGGATTGGCGGAAGTTTCGCTTGCAAATCCCCACCCATGTGACCAGAAGGTCTACTTTTCTTCTGTCCCATCTTCCAGGGTGCACTCACGCACACTCACACACGCTCCCCTCGTTCGTGACTCGCTCCCTCGCGGGCTACGAGAACTGCACTACTGGAGGGTCCGCACTCGCTTCGTCCGCAATTGGACGTCTCAGTCATCGTACCCCAGGAAACCCAGCCCCAACCAAGTGGAAATCCGGCCTATACTCACTCGTCCTGCGTCTTCACTCGGATCTTCGTGCACAAAGTTTAAGGGTCTGCCAGCATTTACTTTGCTTATTGCAATTTAGAAGGTTCTTCGGTGAAGGGTGGCGACAAAATCCTCCAAGGGCCGCTAGAAAAAGAAGCGCGGCGACTCCCTCAAAAAGGATCGCCGGCGAATATCCTTCATCCGAGTCACGGCACCAAATTTATTACAAGGACCGTGGGCATTTGTACTGAGCTGTGACATCTCTAACTCGTGACACTGGGGTCCAGCCTGAGCAGGGCACGTGCGGAAGCTGTGCTGCAGGGAGGGCAGAGCTGAGGGGAAGGGCTGTGCCAGGGGCTGGTGCCAAGGCAAGGTGGGCGCGCTGTGGGGTGTGGGGAGCTGTCAGCCCTGGACTCAGCCCCTGTCTGACTGAAGTGCCCTTGGGCTGGTGTAGCTCAGTCCTCCGTGTGTTTCTCTTCAGGGGAGCAGCGCGCAAAGGAAAAGCAAGGAAGGAGGTGAACCCGTGAGGAACAGTGATGGATAAAGAGGGTTGGAGCGCACCTGCCAGTCAAGAGGGATCAAGAAAGAAGACACCGGTGGTGGAACCGCAGGTCAGGAGAGCTCAAGGAGGGAGAAAGGTGACTGTGGCCATATGGGTTTTTCTAGCTCACACACCAATGAAAACAGTTTGGATAATAAAAGAAATGTATGCAAAACCAATAATTAAAGGCAGAGAATGTTTGTATGCTATGTATGGGGTAGACCTGAAGGTATGTATATTTCTTCCTACAAGGAAGGAGAATTCGCAGTGGTAATTAACTGAAGATGTGAATTTCCAGATTGCATTGGTAACATACGCAGGGAACATATCAGTTTATTACTGTCAACATAAGCTGTGGGCTGAAATTGGTAATTGACCGTTGTACAGCAAATGCTGCTGTCAGCAATGACCAGTAAGCGACAAGACTGTATTTACTGATGCCTCTGGTCGCTCACGTAAAGTTGTAATTATGTGGCTAAACTGAGATACCCAGTGCTGCAAACACAAGGTAGAAAAAGAGACCAAGGGTCAAGCAAGTTCTTGAGCTGCCAGCTGTCAGGATCGCTTTGAGGTGTTCTGTAACGAGCCTTTGGATGTTGTAACTGGCTCATATTATGCAGCTGGCATACTGAACCGCCTGGAAGCTTCTTTTCTTAAGGAAGAGGATAATCCTCTTTTGATGGCTGAATTGAGAATGCTATGGTTTCTAATAAATCATGGTTTTTATGCAGTGCACACCCGCTCTCGCACAGCCCTTCCAGGACCTCTTGGGAAGGCAGTAGGAGGGCCAATGCACAAGCTGTGCCGCTCACTGTGCCTAAAGCCTTGGAGCAAGCTAAATGATCACATAAATTCTTTCACCAGAGTGCAAAGGCGTTAAAACGACAATTTCAAATGACAGTGGATCAGGCCAGGAACGTTCTTATGTCCTGCCCTGATTGCCAACAGTTGGCACCCGTGCCATCCACAGAGGGTGTTAATCCAGGAGGGGTTACTGCCAATGAAGTACGGCCAGCGGATGTAACGCATTGTTCTGAATTGGGTAAATACGTACGTGTTTCTGTAGATGCTCATTCCAGATTTCTCGTTGCTGCTGCACACGCTGGTGAAAGAGCACGAGACGTCTGTAACATTGGTTGGCATGTTTTGCTGTTTGAGGAGTTCCACGCTCTGTAAAACCAGAGGAAAGCGGAACGCACACTCGATTAGAGGAGCGATCCCCCAGTGCGCTGTAATAGAAGTGCCTGCTGTTTAACACTTTCAAAACAGTGTTAAAGAGTCTGTTTGCCGACTTTTCAGTATCATTTCTGGTGACGAGGATGGATAATCTGCCTGACCTCCCGTGGATCCCAGGATCTCTGGGACCTTGTGCCGGCACCGGGGAATTCCTGGAAGGGACCACAGCTCCTCGGACCAGCTCGGGACGCGGGTAAAACCCCATCAGTGAGATAAGGCACTTCCATTGTCTGGTTGGGTTGGCACGCTGCCTGCGCGAGACGTGGGCGACACCAGCGCGTTGGGTCTGCGCATTCGTGTCTGCGCATTTTGGTAAACTGGGTAACTTAAAAAAAGAAAGAAAGAAAAAATTAAAGAGAAAAGTGAGAAAAAAATAAAGAGAAAAATGAGGGAACAGTAATTAGATAAGGGTACCTTTAGTGATTTTGCTATTTGTGCCTTAGCAATTGTATAATTGTTTGTGTCTTTAGTGGTTTGTTGTTGTTACTTGTGTCTTGGGGGATTTTATAGTTCAGTACTTAGGGTTCACCAATTGTCTGTCATTGTGATTGTGAAGTAGGTAGTGGACAATCGGCAGGAGGATTCGGGAGAAATCCCCCCCGGGCTGTGTTTTCTGACATTGAAAAAGGATCGTTTGCTGTTCAACAGGGCATCAACCAGGGAGAATCTGATTGAATATTGTAATTAATGGCGGCCACTGTAAATAATATTAATATGCTGCACAGGTCTAGGTGGGTATACTTTGAGATCTGTAGTATAGTAATGTGCTACATGTAATATATAGTAAGATAAATATTTTAAATCATATGTTGCCTATTATATAATGCATATTACACAATACGTAATGTTACATATGCATTGTCTTTATCCCCTTCAGATCCATTTGTTTTGAAAAAGGAGAATCAGGGAAAGAAATGCAAACCAGTAAAAGGTTTGTTGAAGAACAGCTATTGGTGTAGAATACACAGAGAACATGAGATCAAAATTGTCCCTCGGTCAGTCCAGGGTGGGATCCTGATATCCTTATATTGGGGGACAGGCTGCATTGGTATGGACTGTGCATTTTATACGGGATTAGACACGCTGCGCCTAAAGCTGTAAATACGCCAAAACCTTCTGAGATTAAACAGGATTTTGAGGAGTCTCCCACGGTGTTTTTACACCGTCTTAAACAGTGTGAGAACAAGCACTGGTGGAACAACAAGCAGCAAAGACTGTGTGGGACATGAACCATAGGGACAGAGGGACTGACACGGGATTGGTACATCAGGGACAGAGGGATTGATATGGAATTGGTACATCAGGGACAGAGGTACGTGATGTTTCAAATGCAAACCTGAGTTTGTATTAAAGGTCTCTCTGCGTCTTCAAGAGAGTCTGTGCCTCATCTGCTACACCCCTTTATCTGTTTCCCAGATTATGATTTAGACTGTATTTACCGTTGTAAAAACAAAGCTTTTCCCCCTTAATTTTTGTCACGTGTTGTAGTTAGAATTAATAGAGATATTGGAGCCCGTCCTAGCTAAACTGGAAAAAGACAGCAGCCATGTGTATGTTTAAATAAAGACTAAATCAAGTCTGCTAGCTCATTATCTTTAAGTATTTTACTGTGATCACCTCCCTCCCAAGGTTTTGTGTCTGTTGTATCAAGGCCTGATACCCACGGCCACAGTGGATGAATCACCATGGGCACAGCACCAGGAACCCGCCTGTTCGTGTCCAGGATATCCACTCCAGCAGACACTTTAAGTAAAAGAGCACATGGAACTGAAAAACCATCTAATTGTGTCATTATGCACATTCACTGCTCTTTTTTCTTCTTTATGCCTGTTGTAGCTTTTTAAAATTAACCAGTTTGAAAAGGGTTTCTGTTTTGGCTCTGCACACGGAGCCTGATTTTCCTTCTCTAGGGCCTTTCACCCGGTTCACCGCACTCGTGTGATCATTGCGCTGCACGTGGGCAAAATCAGCCGTGCCCTGTGTTTCTCCTGTAAAATGGTAGGAACGCTGATATAATCGTGCCAGGAACTGCCTTCACAGTGAATATTTGAAGGAACCCACTGCTAATGTAGTTTTAATTGGTACTTGCGTAATGGATTAGATGCAACAAAAATCCATACTTTTTTTTATCCTTTACTGTACAGGAGGGGGTTGAACTTTTCTATAGCAGATTCGATCACTTATTGTAAAGCAATGAAATAAATAACTTAGGCTTTTTCTATGGATAAACAACGTTTAATCCAATTCCTTAATTGTATTCCTTAAACATGTGTTCGTTAGAGCATAAGCAAAACAGCGCTGGGTGCACGGGGGATTCGCTCCGCCCAACACGCACAGCTTTAAACAACAAGAGGTGTGCTTAAATACAGTGAGGTGTTACATATTCATAATGACCCCAGGAACGCCTGTACATATCCATAACCTTTCCTGCTTCTCATTCAAATGAGTCTCAGAGAACCATTTCCATAGTCTCCTCCTTGACCCGCCCCTGTTGCGCCTGCGCAGTGTCACTTGGTGGCATTGAGGAGGGGTCTCTCTGGTCTCTATGGGACTCTATGGTCTCTGTGGTCTTTATGGGTCTCTATGGGACTCTATGGTTTCTGTGGTCTTTATGGGTCTCTATGGGACTCTATGGTCTCTGTGGTCTATATGGGTCTCTATGGGTCTCTACGGGTCTCTGTGGTCTCTATGGGTCTTTATGAGTCTCTGTAGTGTCTATGGGTTTCTACAGATCCCTATGGTCTCTATGGTCTCTATAGGTCACTATGGGCTCTATGGTCTCTATGGGTCTCCCAAGCTGCCAAGTTGACTGAAACCAGACTGGCCCCCCTTTTGCTGTAACTCTTGGCTGTCTTGTCTCCTCAAGGTTACAGCTGGTGCTGTAAAACTTCTGATCTCGGCACTTGATGAGGTTCTGGTTTTTCTTAACACAACTGGTTACATACAGCTCTAAACTAGATACTCATGATGTGGCTTCAAGTGTTAGTTAGTTAGTAGACCCTTATTATGTGGTTGGTTAACCCTGAAAATGTGAGCTCCCTCTATCAATATAACCTCATAAACAAGTTTCAGAACTTTTTACATAGAACTTACCCACCTTTTCCTTTTTGCAGGTTCAGAGTCCGAGCCTCATTTGGTTGTATCTGTAAACATGAAACATCTCAGCACGAATCACAACTGCATTTCTGACAGACAGAAGTGCCTGAACCCCACAGCTTGCCTGGCAGTGCAGAGAGCAGGAAGTGCGGTGAGTCCTGGGCCCTTGGGGACATTTCACCCTGTTTTGTGTCCCAGTCCCTCCCTGCTCCCTCCTCTTTCCTGCTGTGCCCTTCTTCCTCTTCATCTCTTCTCCCTCTGGCCCTCTGCTGCTTCCTCACCTATTCCTCCACCCTTCTGAATCTCTGTACAGGGTTTCTCGTATCTCCCTCTCCGTCTCCACCCCTCTGTGTTCTCACCATCCCTGGTTTCTCTTTGTCGTCATTCTTGTCTGTTGCTCTGTCCCGCTCCGTGCCTCATCATTTCTCACTGTATCCCTCTGTCCTGCTCCCTGTGCCTATTCCTGCCCCTCTTCTTTTTCACTCCCTCTCCCTCTTGCTGCCCACCCCAGGATTTTTTCCCATCTCTATCCTGCCCCAGCCCTTATTGTTCCTTCTCTCTGCTGCTCCCTCTCTGTCTTTCTGCCTGTCTGTACTTTCCCTGCTGCTTCTTTCTCCATCTCTGTCCAGACTACTGCCCCTTTTCCTTCTTGATGTCTTTCTGTCCTGTTTGTCTTTCTGTATTCCTTGCCTGTTCCCGGCCCCATCCCCTCTCGCTGTATCTCCCTTGTCCAGTTGGCTCTGCCTTTTCTTTGTCTTCTCTTCCTCTTTCCTGCTCCTCAGCCCTCTTTTCCTCTTCCTCCAGCTCATTGCTGCATGTTTTCCCTCTCCAGTCTCTTCATTTTGATCTGAACTTTGTTTGTTTCTCAGTCCCTTTGTTCTGTTCCCTTCCTGTTTCCTCTCAGTGGGCAGTGACGACCTGGTTCAGAGACAGCACGGCGACCACACCCCAGGTCGCTTGGTCCATCAGCACACAGACACCAATGTGGTGGACGGCAAATGGCGTTTATTAACAAGTAACATAGCGTTATATACCTTAGGTTTACACATCACGTCCGTCTGCTTGCCTTGTGTGTCACAAACACCCCTGGAAACCGTTTGTGTCAAAAACACTCCTGGACAGGGTGTGTGACACAAACACCATTGGAGAGTGTGTGTGTCACAAACCCTATTGGACAGAGTATGTGTCACAAACCCCATTTGACAGCGTGTGTCACAACCCCCCCTGGAACATGCGTGTGTCACAAACACCTCTGGACAGGGTATGTGTCACAAACCCAACTGGAGAGTGTGTGTGTCACAAACCCCATTAACCAGCGTGTGTGTCACAAACCCCCTTGGACAGCGTGTGTGTCACAAACCCCATTCAACAACGTGTGTGTCACAAACCCCATTGGAGAGTGTGTGTGTCACAAACCCCATTGGACAGCGTTGGTGTTGCAAACACCCCTGGACAGCGTATGTGTCATAAACTCTATTGGACAGTGTGTATATCACATACCCCACGGGACAGGGTATGTGTCACAAACCCCATTGGACAGCTTCTGTGTCACAAAACCCGCTGGACAGTGTGTGTGACACAAACACCCCTGGACACCGTTATGGTCACAAATGCCCCTGGACAGGGTGTGTGTCACAAACCCCAATGGACAGCGTGTGACAAAACCCCCCCTGGAAACTGTGTGTGACACAAACACCCCATTGGACAGTGTGTGTGTCACAAACACCCCTGGACAGGGTGTGTGTCACAAACGCCATTGCACAGCATGTGTCACAACCACCTCTGGAAACTGTGTGTGTCAAAATTATACATGGACAGCATGTGTTTCACAAACCCCATGGGACTGTGTGTGCGTTACAAACCCCATTGGACAGCGTGTGTCACAACCCCCCCTGGATAGTGTCTGTGTCACAAACCCCATTGAACAGCGTGTGTGTCACAAACCCCATAGGACAGCGTGTGTGTCATAAACCCCATTGGACAGGGTGTGTGTCACAAACCACATTGGACAGGGTGTGTGTCACAAAGACCTTTGGATTGTGTGTGTGTCACAAAGCCCATTGGACAGCATGTGTGTCACAAACCCCATTGGACAGTGTGTGTGTCACAAACACCCCTGGACAGCGTGTGTGTCACAAACCCCGTTGCACAGCGTGTGTATCACAAACGCCCCTGGACAGAGTTTGTGTCACAAGCCCCCTGGATAGCCTGTGTGTCACAAACCCCATTGGACAGCCTATTTGTAACAAACTCCATTGGACACGGTGTGTGTCACAAACCCCATTGGACAGGGTGTGCGTCACAAACACCCCTGGACACCGTGTGTGTCACAAACGCCCCTGGACAGGGTGTGTATCACAAACCCCGTTGGACAGTGTGTGTGTCACAAACCCTATTGGAAAGCCTGCATGTCACAAACTCCATTGGACAGTGTGTGTGTCACGAATCCCATCGGACAGCGTGTGTCACAACCCCCCCTGGAACATGCGTGTGTCACAAACACCACTGGACAGGGTATGTGTCACAAACCCCATTAGAGAATGTGTGTGTCACAAACCTCCTTGGACAGCGTGTGTGTCACAAACCCCATTCGAGAGTGTGTGTGTCACCAACCCCATTGGACATCGTGTGTGTCACAATCACCCCTGGACACCGTTTGTGTCACAAACCCCATTAGAGAATGTGTGTGTCACAAACCACATTGGA
The DNA here is from genome assembly GCF_963082525.1 of Nesoenas mayeri. NCBI lineage: Eukaryota > Metazoa > Chordata > Aves > Columbiformes > Columbidae > Nesoenas > Nesoenas mayeri. Next base: position 1,555,914 of record NC_137571.1, read on the forward strand.
CAGCGTGTGTGTCAGAAACCCCATTCGAGAGTGTGTGTGTCACAAACCCCTTTGGATACCGTGTGTGTCACAAACACCCCTGGACAGCGTGTGTGTCACCAACCCCATTGGACATCGTGTGTGTCATAATCACCCCTGGACACCGTGTGTGTCACAAATGCCCCTGGACAGGGTATGTGTCACAAACCCCATTGCAGAGTGTGTGTGCGACAAACCCTATTGGACAGCGTGTGTGTCACAAACCCCATTGGACAGCGTGTGTCACGACCCCCCCTGGATAGTGTCTGTGTCACAGACCCCATTGGACAGAGTGTGTGTCACAAACCCCATTTCACAGGGTGTGAGTCACAAAACCCATTGGACAGCGTGTTTCACAACCCTGGAAACTGTGTGTGTCAAAAACACCCATAGAGAGCGTGCGTGTCATAAACGCCATTGAACAGTGTGTGTGTCAGAAAACCCATTGGACAACCTGTGTGCCACAAACCCCATTCGACAGCGTGTGTCACAAGCCCCCCTGGAAACTGTGTGTGTCACAAACACCCATGGACAGCGTGTGTGTCACAAAGCCCAGTGGACAGCGTGTGTTTCACAAACCCCTTTGGACAGCGTGTGTGTCACAAAGCCCATTGAACAGCATGTGTGTCACAAACCCCCCTGGACAGTGTGTGTACCACAAATGTTCCTGGACAGGGTCTGTGTCACAAACCCCATTGGACAGCGTGTGTGTCAAAACCCCATTGTACAATCTGTGTGTCACAAACCCCATTGGAAAGCCTGCATGTCACAAACCCCATTGGACAGCGTGTGTGTCACAAACCCCATTGGACAGCCTTATTGTTCTTTCTCTCTCCTGCTCCCTCTCTGTCTTTCTGCCTGTCTGCCCTTTCCCTGCTGCTTCTTTCTCCATCTCTGTCCAGACTACTGCCCCTTTTCCTTCTTGATGTCTTTCTGTCCTGTTTGTCTTTCTGTCTTCCTTGCCTGTTCCCGGCCCCGTCCCCTCTCGCTGTATCTCCCCTGTCCAGCTGGCTCTGCCTTTTCTTTGTCTTCTCTTGCTCTTTCCTGCTCCTCAGCCCTCTTTTCCTCTTCCTCCAGCTCATTGCTGCATGTTTTCCCTTTCCAGTCTCCATTTTGATCTGAACTTTGCTTTTTTTCTCAGTCCCTTTGTTCTGTTCCCTGCCTTTCTTTTTGTCTCTCCATCTGTACATCCCCCTCCCTGTCTTTCTCTACCCCCTTCCTGCTTCTCCTCCTCCCCCCTCCCCATCCCTCTGTCCTGCCCATCAGCCCTGCTGTTTCTTCCTCCCTGTTTCTTCATGGCTCCTTGTCCCTTTTTGCCTTGATCTCTCCATCTCTCCATCCTTTCCCCTGTGTGTTTCTTTCTCTCTGGGCTCCTCTGTCTTCTCTCTCGTCTCATTTGTCTCTCTCTAGTCCTCTGTCCTTCTCCCCAGCAGCTTCAACTGAATGACCAGGTGTCCGTGCACTCTGGTGTTTCCTCATCCCTGCCCTGGGGCAGATCTGTGTCTGTAGGGCTGGGGATCATTTAGGAGCTGGTCTCCTTGTGCAGACGGCAGAGCGGGGTGCACCTACAGCAGAGCTTGTTCTCAGCTGCTGCTTATGCAGCTTGTTGGAAGAGCGGCTGTGGGCCTTCTTGGGAAGGGAGGTTTCTTGTTCTGTGCTTCCTGCTCCTCGGGACCCTGCGCAGGAGCGGTGTTGGGGTCTGCAGGGACGGGTGGGACCTGCTGTGGTTCCTGGTGAATGTGAACTCAACTTGTCCTGATGGCCTCGAACGAAAGCAGACTGACTGTAGATGGTTTTCTTGCCTGTTTCAGTTCCAAACTACGTGTTTGGCACTAAAAAACATGAGACTTTGTGCTGTTTTCCAGATGTCAGTGGCTGCGAATCAGCTGAGAACATCACTGCCCTAGGTACCAGGGCAGGTGGTCTGTGATCAGGGGTGCGGACTTGCATGGCGGTGCTTTTATGAACGTTTTATGGTGTTGCCACTTCAAAGCCCTTCATTTTCCTAGAAATTTTAAGATGATATTTCTTATTCGGACGTTCAGACTCTGGTTGAACTTAATGTTGAATGGTCGATATAATGGGGTCCATGAAATAAGAATCTCGCTTCCTTGTTGTTGTTTTCTAACACTGTCTGAATTTGGTAAGCAAGAGCAAGCGTGGTTGACAGTGTCTGTTTTTTGAGAGTAACGTATTCCTGACTCTCCCTCTTTGTATGGTGAAGGTTTCTGCCTGCACTATGATTTTGCTGGGCTGTGAGGCTGTGTGGGAGCAGCAGAGGTAAGAAGTGGTGGCTTTAAAGGCATTGAAGCTGTGGTAAAAGTAGCAGGTAAAGCTCGTTTCTTCCTAGAGAGCTGCCTGACAGAAACAGTTACAAGGAAAGACCCTTGAAGTTGGCTTTTTTTTTTTTTTTTTCTAATTTAGTCTTAATATGGAGCTTTTGGTATTGATTGATTGATTGATTGACTGATTGTTTTCTGGGAAGCAAGAAGTAAGAGCCTGTGCACTCCCATAGGCAGCGCTGCCTCCCAAATAGGTGCCCCCTTCTCCACTCCTGTTCCTCCCATGCTCGTGTAGAACAAGGCCATGCAGTCGTGTGCAGATGTGGTGATTCCAATGTGACTATGAGGTCACAGCCCCACGGTGACGTGCTGTGCTGTGTCTCGGCAGCAGCAGCAGCAGCAGCATCATGGTGCGAGCGTGGGGGCCATGGTCCTCACCCTCCTCCTCCTGCTGGTGTCCCTGCCAGCCCGGGAGGCCCAGGCTGCTCCAGCCGAGCGCAGGGAGCAGGTGGGCGGGCAGGGGCAGCACCCAGCCCCGAGCAGCTCAGCAGGGCAGCAGTGGGGCCAGGGCTGGGGCTGGGGCCGGGAGAGCAGCCGGGCTGGGCCGGGCAGGGCGAGCCAGGCAGCACCAGGGTGTGGGCAGGGGGCAGACGCCCCGCAGGGGGGGGCGAGGGGCTGCGGCTGCTTCAGGGGCAAGTTGTGGGCAAGCGGGGGCTGGGAGTGGTGGCACAGGGGCAGAAACCAGCACTGAGTCCCTGCGGGGCCCTCCCTGCCCCCCAGCCCCGTGCCACACGGCCCCATCCCAGGGCACGCTTTGAGCCTTTGGGCCCGTTTCAAATCAAAGCTGGGGTTGCTTTGGCCCTTGGGCCAGTTTTGAGCTCAATCTGGGCACATTTGTGCCCTTTGGGGTCGTTTCTGCCTAGATCTGGGAGTTCTTTGTCTTTGCAGTCCAGTTTCTACCCAAATCTGGGGGTGTTTGGGCCACTTTTGGCCATTTTTTACCCAAATCTGGGCATACTTTGACTTTTTGGCCCAATTTCACCCCAAATCTGGGGATGTTATACCCCTTTTTGGCCAGTTTTGATCCAAATCTAGTGGTGCTTTGGTTTTTCTGGCTCTTTTTACCCGATATACTCAGGTGCTTTTGCCCATTTTTTCCCCCTACTGGAGGCGCTGTGTTCCCAAATATGGGATATTTTCACCTTTGCCAGCAGTTTTGCTCCCAAATGTGGACGTTTTTGCCTCTTTTGGCCACTTTTTGCCCAAATACCCAGAATCTTTTGCCTGTATTGGCCAACTTAGCCCCCAAGTATTTGGAATATTTAGTCATTTTTCCAGTTTTCTCCCTAAATAGGGCTATTTCTCTGCAATATATGGGCATTGTTGTCCTAAATATGTTGTGCTGTGTTTTGTTTTGTTCTCAGTCCTCTTTATGTCCTCTTTTACCCGAAATGCAGGAGTTTTGCTCTGTGAGCCTGGAAACCTCTCTGCTCTGTGATGACTCCAGGCCATGGCATTGGCAGAGCTGATGGAGCTTCTCAGCTGGATCCTGGTTATGAGCATTGGGCTGTCCCAGGGGTGAGTTGTCGCTGTTTGTCTGCTTGAGGGAATAAACACTCACGTTTTAATAGGTTATTCATGTGTGATTGTACCCAGGATCATCTCAGAGGCTTTCCAAAAGCTTTTTGTGCCTTGGTGGTGTTACACAGACAAGTAATGAATATTCATTTGCCTGCAAACCTGCTAGGTCTCAGCAAAAAGGTCACCCATGTTCCATTTCTAGCTGTGGGGACGTACACCTTTGTATGTGTCCTGTGTCATTACCTCACCCCCTCCCATCACTGCAGGTGACTGAGGAAGAATGAGATCACAACACACCATGGAAGCTCCTCACCCGTGGTTGACTCCCTGTTTGGTTCCTGCAGTCCATGGTGATCAAGCCTCTTGGTGTAATCCTGTTCCTGGGCCTGGGGCAATCCTAGGGTAAGTGTTCAGTCTTCATTGGTCACTGGCCTTCTGCATTTGTTAATATTTGGTTTATTATTTGTTAACATTTTCCTGCAATAGTTGCGCCTTGCAGTAGCCAGCAGGCTCTTTGCTAGAAGAAACATGGATGATCATTTTTTGCCCTGGTACTCCATGCTCCCACCTTAATGTGGGTTTTCGTTTGTGTGTGTGAGAGGTGTCCTGGTCAGAAGGCCCTGAGAGGCCCCATGTTTGTCCATCTGGTCCTTGAGAGGTGTTGCATGTGGCCTGGACACAGTGGTTTGGAAGCTGCCAGGTCCCAGTCAATGGGTCTGCATAGAATGGGCGGATTCTAGGACCCTGGGCGTTCCCCGGGAGGGTTTTAGGACCCTGGGGCTTCCCAGGGAAGGTTTTAGGACCCTGGGGGTTCCCGGAGAAGGTTTTAGGACCCTGGGGGTTCCTGGAGAAGGTTTTAGGACCCTGGGGGTTCCATTGAGATTCATAGAGCCCTATAGGGACCCATAGTGACCTGTAGGGGCCCATGGAGCCCCAAGGAGCCCCATGGAAACCCATAGAGCCCCATAGAGACAATAGAAAGGGAGGATTAAAGCTCTTTGCCACCCGCTCCATCTCTGCGCTGCTCGCAGTGCCGGCTGCCGAGCCAGCGGCAGGTTGGGCTGAGTTTAGAGCTGGGTGAGCTCCAGGGAGTCCTTTCTCCTGACAGCTCCAGGCCTGGTCAGTGGCCACTGCAAGTGCTGGATAAATGTTGGCAGGATGCTCCTGCCGGGAAGGGAGAGAGGAGCTGCCACTGGGATGGGTTTGGATGCTGAGGACGCAGCGGTGGGTGACAGGGGTGGCCATTGCGGAGGGGCAGTGTGAGCTCTGGTGCTGCTGTCTCCAGGTTGGCTCACCAGACCCAGGCCACCATGCTGGTTCACCAGATCTTTGGCAGATCCCTGTGCTTCCGTGGTGAGCACTGGCTGCCAGGTCCTGGGCCTGTGACTCTCAGGGCAGCGGTTTCCCTGAGAGCCTTGCAGTACAAATCTTTTGGGAAAACTGCTGAGTGTGTGTAACTTATCCAGAGGTGCAGCTGGTCAGTCTTGTGGTTCCTGTGGGTTGTGGCGTGTGTTGTCGTGATGAAAAAAGCTGTTGGCTGGGGGCCCCCAGCTCTTTGCCACCAGCTGAGGAACCCATGTTGGCAGTGATGTAGCAGCACTTGCTGTCCCAGCGCACAGTGGAATTGCACGCTGTGAATCCTGGTGCCGACATCCCAGAGCCCAAAGCTGGAGAGGGGGAACGCGGCAGCTGCCTGTGCTGTGCTGGGGTGGTGTTGGGTGCAGGTGTTGTGCCAGAGTGTGCTTACTGCTCTTGCTTTGGCAGTGAAGTTCTCAGCGTGCAAGAGCATCTGGGAGAGCTCTGACCCTTTCCTGGAGCTGGTGCTGGAGATCAGGTAGTGGGGCAGGGTGTGGGTGGGGGAGCTCTGCTCTCACAGGGGATGTTCCTGCAGCTGCACCGTTACTGCTCTGGAGGCTGCTTAACTGCCAGTGTCAGGCAGGGTGCAGGCAAGAGGGAAGCAGCTTCTGTTGTTGTGCTGCCTCTGTCTGGCAGAGCAGAGCCTGTTGCCTGAGCATGAGCCACGACTCCTCCATTGAGGCTCCATGGGACTGGGGACAGTACAGCCGTCCCTCATGGCATGCTGGCCAGTGCCTGGCTGGGGGCAGGCTCAGGGGTTTGGTGCAGCCTGTGGTCCTGTGCTCATGCTCTGTTTGATCTCTTGGGGCCAGTGTCTCTGATCAGGTGAAAAAAGCTGAGACCAACAGAGCCGGGTCTTCACCAGCAACAGGCCAGGTGAGTCCTGAAGGCTGTTCTGGGCCAGAGCTGCAGGAGCTGCTGCCCCTCTGCCTGCTCTGCGAGGGCAGGTGGGCTGCAGCTTGGCAGGGAGGCAGGCACTGCGCTCAATGGACAGGGGTGAGGGAGGATGACTCGCAGGAAGGATCCTGCTCAGTTAAGGGTTGCTGTGTGAGCTTGGAGGGGATGGGATTGCAGTATCACCCTGTGTCCTTGGCACAGTGATTCAGCCTGGAGGCCCAAAAAGCTGCTCGCCCTCCTGCAGCTGCCTCCAGTGCCCAGAACAGTTCAGAGCTCCTGCAACAGCAGCAGCACAAGTGGGGCCAAAGCAGAGCTGTCCTGGCAGAGCTCCTGGGAGAGCAAGCAGCCACCTACCTCAGCCAAGCTGCTGCTGGAGCCCATCCCCAGCCAGGAGCCCAGGGGCAGTGGGGAGAATGCTGAGACCCTGGAGAGGGACTCCTGCAGCAGCGGTGCTGCCAGCCCAATGCACGGCACAGCGGGGATCTGCCCAGAGCGTCCCAGAAGGCCCAGGGTGGAACCAGCAGCTTCTGCACCTCAGCAGAGGTGCACGGCACGGCAGCAAGGCCAGTAGTCCAGGAGGCAACTGTCTGACATGGCAGGTGGCCCGCGGGAGTGATTTCAGCAGCCACCTGTCCTGTTCTCTTGGATTGGCTAAGATGGGAGCAGTTGGGTGCTGTGCTTGTGCACTGTGGAGTGTGGAGGAAGAGGGGGGCTCCTGCTCCTGACCTGGCCTTCAGATCATGTCAGCCTCTTTTCCTGTTCTGCAGGCTGTCCTCGTCTGCTCTCCATTGGCCAAATCCTGAAAAGCCGACCTTCAGCTTCATCCTCAGCTCAGCCCTTTGGCTCCCAGCTTCCCCATGACCACCTGTTCCACTGCCCACCCTTCGCACCACCTTCCTCCCTGCAGCAGCGAGAAGGAGCCCAGCCAGGTCACCGCTGGTTCCTCCAAAAAGAGGCAGTGTAAGCAGCCCCGTGGAGCAGACAGCAGCCCCTGTGCTCTGGCTCTGAAGGACAAGGATCAAGTCTCCAGCCCCCAGGGAAGAAGAAGAAGAAGAATCTCGCAGGAGGGCTCAGTGTCCCCTGGGGGAAGGAGGTTGCAGGCAAGGGTCCTAGCGGTGGCAGGGAGGCACCCAGCTGTCAGCACCCAAAGATCAGGCCCGTGGTGCAAGTGTCAGGCCCCAGGACCTGTCTGGACACAGAGCCCATCTGCCCCCTCAAGAGGAAGAAAAGGAGGAGATGGAGGAGACAGAAGAGTGCTGCTCAGGGTTAGAATGAGGTTTAGCATTAGGGTTACAGACTGTGGGCAAAGGTTAGAATGAGGGCTTGGGTTTAGGTTTAGTGTTTAGGGTTTGAGGTAGTGATAGGGTTAAAGTTAGGTTGATGGGTTAGGATTAGGATTAGAGTTACAGTTTGCTGTTAGGTGCTAGGGTTAGAGTTAGGGTTAGATGAGTGTTAGGGCTTAGTGAAGAGTATTATGGTAAGTAGTTAGGGTTAAGGGTAGGGACAGAGTTAAGATTGAGTTTTGGTTAGAGTTAGGTTTATGGTTTAGGTTTAGAGTTAGTGTTAGTGGTTAGGATTAGGGTAGGGTTAGGGATGAGGAATTGGCATGGTAGTTAGTGATAGGGCTTGGGGATAAGGGAAATGGTTAGATTTTGGGTTTGAGGTTAGGAACAGGGGTCTGGTAGTGCTTGGAATAGTGGTTAGGGTTAAGAGTGTTAGAGTAAGGGTTGGAATTTGGTGCAGAGCTGGGGTTAGCGGTTAGGACCAGGGTCAGAGTTTTTCTTAGGGTTATCATTTGTTGGTGATTGTTTCTTGGCTAGCGTGTATTAGTTAGGTTTAGAGTTAGGATTAGTGTTTAGAGTTAGGTGCCAGTGTTAGGGGCTAGGGTTAGAGGATATGTTAGGTTGAGAATTAGTGCTACAGGTTAGGAGTAGGTTTGTATTAGAGTCAGAGGGGGCTAGTGTTTCATCAGATTTAGGGATAGATAGGGCTTTGGGTAAAGCACAGGGTCAGGATGAGAGTTACCAGTTAGGGATTAGGATTAGTGTTAGGTTGAGATAAAGTGTATGATGAGGCTTAGATATGGGTTAGGGGTTTGGGTGTAGAGTTAGAGTTAGCATTAGGTAAGGTTTCAGGTTAGGTTTAGGTTACTGGTAGGTTTAGGGGTTAGGGTTATGGTTAGGATTAGGGTTTGCGATTGGGGTTAGTGGTTAGTTTTTGAGTTCTAATTAGAGGTAGGGTTAGACTTAGCCTTAGGGAAAAGAATTAATTTTAGTTGTAGGGATAGGATTTGGGTTAGTGTTAAGGTGTAGGGGTTATTGTTAAAGTAGGTATGAGGTTTAGAATGAGGCTTGCAAGCTAGAGTTGGAGTTAAGGTTTAGGAGTTAGGTTTAGAATAAGTGTTAGGGGTTTGTTTTTGTGGTTAGAGTTAGAAGTAGAGTTAAGGACAGGGTTATAGTAAGCAGTTAGGACTTAGGGTTATGGTTATAATTAGACTTAAGGTTAGATTAGGGTTATTGTTAGGGCTTGGTGTTAGGGCTTTGGTTAGGGCTAGAGTTAGCATTAGGTTTCAGGTTTAGTCTGAGGGTTAGGATTTACAGTAAAGGATAGAGTTAGGGTAAAAATTAGGGCTTAATTTAAGGGTTAAGTTAGGGTTAGATTGAGAGTTAGGGTTAGGATTAGGTTTAGGTTTAGCATTTAGATAAGGGTTAGGTTTTAGATAAGGTTGAGGGTTAGTGTTAGATAAGGTTTTGGGTTAGGGGACAGTGTTAGGGTTAGAGTTTGGGATAGGCTTAGTGAGCATGGTTAGGGTTAGTGTTTGGGGTTAAGGTTTTGAGTGAGGGTTATGGGTCAGGTTTTGGGTTAGAGTTAGTCTTAGAGTTGGGATTAAACTTTGGGCAAGAGGTTAGAGTATAGCGTTAAGGGTTAGGAATTTGTGTTCGTGTTATATGAGGTTTAGGTTAGGGTTATGTGGTAGAGTTAAGGTCTAGGGTTAGATTTAGGGTAAAGGTAAGTGTTAGGAGTTACAGTTAGGGTTAGGCTTAGGAATTAGGGAGTGGGGTTAGATTTTGGGGTTAGGGGTTTGAGCTAGGGTTAGGGGGAAGGGCTACATTTAGGGTTAGAAATAGGGTTAAACATAGGGCAAGGGGTCAGAGTTAGGGTTAGAATTATTGTGTCTGAGTTAGATGAGGTTTAGAATTAGGAGTATGTGTTAGAGTTGGGCTTTAGGGTTAAACGTTACGGTTGGTGCTAGAGTTAGGAGCTAGGGATTGGTCTGAGAGGTAGGGTTTGAGGTTCGGGTGTGTATTTGCATTGAGGTTTGGTTTAGTTGTTCAAGTACTAGGGGTAGGATTTGATGAGTGTTGGAGTTCGAGAATAGTGTCAGTGGAAGTGGTTAGGGTTAGGGGTTAGTTTTAGGAGGTAGGGCTAGGGTTAGGGTTCTGTTTAGAGTCAGGTTTAGGGTTAGAGTTAGGGGTAGGGTCAGGGTTTGATTAGGATTAGGGTTAGAATTAAGGTTAGGGCTTTTGGGTTTGGGTTAGGGGTGGAGTTTGGTTTTAGGTTGAGGCTTAGATTTGTGATTACAGTAAGAAGGCTAAGCATTAGGTTAAGAGTTGGAGCTAGAGGTAGGGGTTTGCATTAGCATTCCCTTAGGGTGAAGAGATTTGGGTAGAATTTAGGGTTAGGCTTAGGGTTGAGGGAGTAGCATTAGTGACATAGTTAGGAGTAGCTTAGGTGTAGGAGTTGGGGCTTGGGGTAAGATTTAGGGGTTGGGGTTAGAGTTAGGGATAGGAAATATAATTAGGATTAGGGTAAGGGTTAGATTAAAGCTTAGGGGTTAGGCAGTAGTGTTAGAAAAGGTGGTTAGGGTTAGGTTTTAGAATTCTGTTGGAGTTCTAGGGTTCGGGTTCATGGTTAGGGAGTAATGTTATTGTAAATGGTTAAGATTAGCATAGGAGATTAGGTTCAGGAGTGAGGCTAGAGTTAGGGTTAGTGTTAGGCTTAGGATTCTGTTTAGAGGTTAGGTTAGGGTTAGATTTCATGTTAGGGTTAGTGTTGGATTAGGTTGGTTTAAGGGTTGTGGTTAAAGTTAGGTTAGTGATAGGGTAATGGTTAGGTTATGGTTAGGGTTTAGTTTTAGTGTTAGGACTAGGTTTCAAGTTAGGGTTAGAGTTAGTATTAGGGTTTAGGCTTACCATGAAGGTTATAGTTAGTGTTAGGGGTCAGCATTAGAGTTATCATAAGTGTTGGGTTTGTGTTAGGGAGCAGTGTTACGGTTAGTGGAACTGGTTAGGCTTAGGTAGGGTTAGTTTCAGAGTTATGGGATTATGGCTCAAGTAAGGGTGAGGTTTAGAATGATGGTTACTGGCTAGGGTTAGGGTTAAGGTTTAGGGCTGAGCTTTAGAGTCAGCTTTAGGGGGTTGGTGTTAGGCTTAGGTATTAGGGAGAAGAGTTAGGATAAGGAAGGATAAGATTATGGCTAGGATAAGTGGTTAGGACTTAGGTTTAGGGTTATAGTTCCTTTTAGGGTTAGATTAGAGTCAGTTATTGGGTAGCATTACCAGTCAGGGAGAAAGGTGAGAGTTAGGGTTTGATGTTAGCGTTAGATTTTGGGTTGGGGATATTGTTAGGTTAGGATTTGGATTTCTGTTTATGTGATGTTAGTCTTAGGGTTAGAGTTAGGGGTTTGTCTTAAATTTTAGAATTAGATTTAGGATTAGTATTTAGGTTTACATTTAGGCTTAAGTTTTAGGATTTGGTTTAGGGTAATGGTTGTATTAGGGTTAGCGTTAGGGGTTCCGGAGTTGTTTTAGGGGTAGAGTTAAGTTTTGGGGTTAGATTTAGGGGTAGGGTTAGATTAAAGTTTAGATTTAGAATCAGGGTTAGGGCACTGAATTAGTTTTAGAGTTAGGGTTAGAGGTTGGTCTTAGATTTAGCCTTTGTTTTAGGATTACAGTAAGTGATTGGACTAACATTAGAGGTTTAGATTTAGGGATAGGTGTTAGAGGTAGTGTTAGGGTTATTATTAGGGTTTGATTAGGATTAGGTTTAGGGTTTAAGGGTAGGGCTGTGGTTAGTGGTAAAGGTTAGTATTAGGGTTAGTGTTAGAGGTAAGGATTAAGGTTAGGGGTTAGGGAATAGTGTTGGGTTAGTGTTACGGGTTGGGGATACGGAGTAGTGAAAGTGATTGGGAGTAGGTTTAGGTACTAGGGTTAGATTTAGGGTTAGGGTTTGGATTTACATTTTGGGTTTGGTTAGTGTTCAGGTTAGAGTTAGGGTTAGTGATTAGTTTTAGATTTACAGTTAGGGTTAGGTTTAGGGGCCAGGGATTTGTGTCTGTGGAAGTGGTTTAGGTTAGGGGTTAGTTTTAGGATTTAGGGTTTGAATTAGGGTAAAGTTTCAGATTAGATATAGGGTTAGGGTTAGATTAGAGTTAGGGGATGGTGTTTCGAGTTAGACTTATGGTTAGGGGTTTGGATGAGGTTTACAGTTAGGATTAGATTAGTGTTAGGATATAGTTAGTGTTAGAGCTAATGATTAGGTTTCAGAGTTAGGGAATAGTGTTGGTGTAAGCAGTTAGGGTTAGGTTTTAATATTAGGGTTGAAGGGTAGGACTAGGGTTAGGGTTAGAGTTAAGCTTATGGGTAAGTATTAGAGTTAGATTAGGTTTAGAAGAGGGTTAGAATATAGGGTTGAAGTTAGCGTTAGAGGTTAGCTGTATGTTTTGTGTTAGAGTTAGGATTACGTTTTAGCTTTAGATTTAGATTAGAGTTAGGGATAGGGTAACATTAGGGTTAGCGTTAGTGTTAGGCAGTAGTGATAGTGGAATGGTCAGAGTTAGATTTTAGATTTATACTGGAGATGGAGGTTGGAGTTGGCATTAAGGGTTGCAATTCTGGTTAGTGGTTAGGGGGTAGTGTTAGTGTAAGTCGTTAGGATTAGTGTAAGGGGTTAGATTTAGGGGTTAGGGGTTGGGATAGCTTTAGGGTTAGGATAATGGGTTAGGGTTTGAATTCGGGTTAGTTTAGGGTTCAAGTCAGTCATAGGAGTTGCAGGTTAGGATTTAGGGTCAGGGCTTGGTTTAGTTTAGTGTTTGGTTTAAGGCTGGTGTTTGTATGATGGGTTAGAGTTAGATTTAGGGTTAGGCTAGGGTTATGGGTTAGGGTTAAAGGTCGCATTAGGGTAAGATTTCAGTGGTTCGAGTTAGGGTAAGGTAGAGTTAGGGTTAGTTTTAGTGTAAGTGGTTAAGGTTAGGGGTAGGGATAGGCTTAGCTTTAGGGTTAGGTTTAGGTTTTGGGTTATACTAGGGTTATTTTTTGGGTTGAGGGGGTTTGGTTTAGGTTAGATTTTGTGCAAGAGGTAGGGTTAGGGTGGTGTTTGGGTGAATGTTATGGTTAGGTGAATGATAGGTGTAGGGTAAGTTTTAGGTTTAGGGGTTAGGGTTATGGTTAGGGTAAGGGATGGATAAGTGTTAGGGTTACGACTTAGGGAGTTTTGTTATTTGAATGGCCAGTTTTAGGTTTTAGATTTATATTGACGGGTTAGGGATAGGACACTGGGTTAGGGTTAGAGGTAGTGTTAGTGTTATTTTTGGGATACGGGCTTAGGGTTATAGTTGGTCTTAGAATGATGGGTTAGGCTTTAGCATCAGATTAGAGCTAGGTACAGGTTAGGCTTTAGGGTTAGGCTTAGAGGTTGAGTTAATGGTTAGGATTAGATATTGGGGTTGGAATAGTGTTAGGTTTGGGGGTTAGGGTGTAGTGTTAGGGTCAGTTGAAGTGGTTAGGTTTAGAGGTTAGGTGTATGGGTTAGGGAAAGGGATAGGGTTAGGGTTAAGTTTAGATTTAGATTTAGGTTTTTGATTAAAGTTAGAGGTAGGGTTAGGGTTTGAGTTTAGGCTTAGACTCAGGCTTTGATTTAGGATTAGAGTGAGGGTATGGGTTAAGCATTATGGCTAGATTTTTTTTAGGGATAGGTGTTAGGGGGTAGGCTTACAGTTAGGATTAGGTTGTGAATAGGATAGAGTTTGGGAATGGGGGTGGAGATTAGGTTAGGGTTAGAGTTATGGTTTAGAGGTTAGGATCAGGGTTGAGGTTTAGCAATGAATGTTCATATAGGTGGTTATGGTTAGGGGTTAGGTTTATGGGTTAGGGGAAGGGTTAGTGATTAGGGAATGAGTTAGTATTATAGTTAAGGATAGGGTTAGGGTTAGCAGTTCTGACTTAGGGTTAGGGTTTCAGCTAGGGTTAGATGATGGTTAGTGTTAGAGTTGGCATTACTAGTTAGGATTGCATTTAGATTTAGGGTTAGCACTAGGGTTATCATTTAGATAAGGGTTAGTGTTGGATAAGGTTTAGGGTTAGGTTTAGATTAGGGTTAGGGAATAGAGTTCGAGTCAGAGTCAGGATTAAAGTACAGGTTAGGTTTAGGGGTAAAGGCCTATGGTTAGTGCTTGGGGTTAGGCATTTGAGATAGGGTTAGGGGTTAATTTTCAGGTTAGGGTTAGGCATACTGTTAGGATTAGGCTTTAGAGTTAGTGAATAGTGTTAGCATAAGCAGTCAGGGTTAGGTTTTAATACTAGGTGTAAAGGGTAGGATTATGGTTATGATTATGGGTAAGTATTAGAGTTAGATTAGGTTTAGAAGAGGGTTAGAATGTAGGGTTGGAGTTAGCGTTAGGGGTTAGTTTTATGATTTGGGTTAGTGTTAGGATTACATTTTAGCTGTAGATTTAATTAGAGTTAGGGGTGGGGTTAGCATTAGGGTTAGGGTTAGTGTTAGGCAATAGCGATAGTGGAATGGTCAGAGTTAGGTTTTAGATTTATATTAGAGATTGAGGGTGGTTTTGGCATTTAGGGTCAGAATTCTGGTTAGTGGTTAGGGGGTAGTGTTAGTGTAAGTCGTTAGGATTAGTGTAAGGGGTTAGTTTTATGAGTTAGGGGTAGGGATAGCATTAGCGCTACGTTAATGGCTTAAGGTTTGAATTAGGGATATTTCAGGGTTAGAGTCAGTCATAAGAGTTACAGGTTAGGATTTCGGGTTAGGGCTTGGTTTAGTTTAGTGTTTGGTTTAGGGCTGGTGTTAGTATGATGGGTTAGGGTTAGTTTTAGGGTTAGGCTAGGGTTATGGTTTAGGTTTAGAGGTCCCATTAGGGTGATATTTCAGGTAAGAGTTTGGGTAAGGCTAGGGTTAGGGTTGGTTTTAGGATTATGGGGGGTTTGGTTTAGGTTAGATTTTGGGCAAAAGGTAGGGTTAGGGTGGTGGTTGGGTTAATGTTAAGGTTAGTTTTAGGTGAATGATAGGTGTAGGGTAAGTTTGAAGTGCAGGGGTTAGGATTAGGGTTAGGGTAAGGGATGGATAAGTGTTAGGTTAGGGCTTAGGCAGTGGTGTCAGTGGAAGTGGTTGGGGTTGGGGTTTAGCTCAGGGTACAGGGGGATTTGTGAGGTACCAAGGCCTGGATGAAGAGCTCCCTTCTGGGTCGCACACATCCCAAAAGACAGGGACACGTCTGTGACTGATCTGCCTGGCGCTGTCCCACCAGCAGTGGCAGATGCATCCTGGAGAGGAGCGGAGCTGCCAGGCGCTCTCAGAGGATCTCCCTGAGGAGCCACTGGCTGCCCACCCAGACTCACACACTGTCCCTGGCTGGGACAGATACACCAGCTACGAGCTCTGGACGCAGGACACAACAGTCCAACAGCAAAGACCATCTCTCCTGTCCTGACAGACTCTTATGACCCCTGGAGCCCAAAGCCATGGGCCACATGAACTCATTGGACAGTTTAGAGGCGTGGCCTATAGACTGAGGAATGAGATCTGTGTGTATATCCAGAGATAGGAAAGTGCTGTTGATTAACTGGAATGTATTGGAGAGTGTGGGACCCGGGCACAACACAGATGGTACAGAAGAAGGGGGGGGCACTGTCCTGGTTTCAGCTGTGAGAGAGTTAATTTTCTTCCTAGTAGCTGGTAGAGTGCGGTGTGTTGGATTTAATCTGAGAAGAATGTTGATAGCACAGGGATGTTTTGGTTGTTGCTAAGCCATGTTTATCCCAAACCAAGGACTTTTCAGCAAGGAGGCTGGAGATGCACAAGAAGCTGGGAGGGGCACAGGCAGGACAGCTGGCCCAAGTGGCCAAAGGGATATTCCACACCATATGATGTCATGCTTGGTATGTCAACTAGAGAAAAGTTATCTGGGGGAGCGCTGTTTGGGATCTGACTGGGTGTCACTCAATGGGTTGTGAGCAATTGCATTGTGCGTGACTTGGTTTATATCTCCTGTTATTATTATTACCATTTGTGCAATTACTACTATTACTACTGCCATCATTATTATTATTACTATTGCTGTAATTATTTTATTTATTATCATTATTATATTATATTTATTGTAGCTATTGTTACTATTGTTGCTGTTGTTGCTATTGTAGCTATTGTTGCTGTTGTTATTGTTTTGCCTTTCTGTCTCATTAAACTGTCTTCATTTTAACCCAAGATGTTCATTTCTTTCCTGATTCCCTCTCCCACCCCACTGGGCTGGAGGGAGGAAGAGAAGGGCTGTGTGTGATGTTCAGCTGCCCGCTGGGTTACACAAAACAGTCCTGGTCAAAGGAGTGATCATGCAGGTGTCCCAGAGGAAGAGGTGAACCTGAGGAGGGCACAGGGTAACAAGGGCCCTTCAGTGCCAGGACAGGCTGTGAGGAGCCAGGATGCCAAAAGATGTCAGACTGGAGAATGTTTCAGGACCCCATCTTGGTTCAGCCCTCCCCTGCCCTTTGTGCCATGAGAGACGCCCCATGGTCCTGCCCAGCCTTGTCCTGGGCTCCTGAGCCAGCTGGGAAGATGGAAAGGGCTCAGCAGCAGTGATCCTCCTCCAGCTGGGTCTGTTTCCCAGCCCAACCAGCGTGGCCAGAGCAGAGTCACCCATGGCCCCAGGGCACCACAGCCCCTCGCTCTGCAGAGCAGCATGGCCAGCTCAGGGCCCTGTGGGGAGCACAGGGAGGGAACCAGGACCAGCCGGCCAGGCCAGGCTGGACACCCTCACCTGGGGAAAGGGATGTCCCTGGAGAAGAGCAAGGCAGCATTTCTGTGCCTGCAGGGAGGAATCCAGGAGCAAGAGAAACCCCTTTCTGCAGACACTCATTGGGGTCAGGCTGCTCTGTTGCTGGAGCAGGACTCTTGTTCTGGTCTGAGGAGAGGGGCTGGCACTGATGGACACAGGTCATCTGTGGTGGGGATCTGCTGGAGCTGAATCTGCTTTTCCTGTCTGTCCACACCTCCTCAGGAGACACTCTGCGTCGGTATCCATGGGGGAATTCTTCTATCACATGTTCAAAGTGCTCACTGCCCAAACAGTGTCATCCTGACCAACTTCTCTGTCATCCTCACTCACACAAGATAAATCAACCTGTTGCCCATGTCATTGAGCAGCTCCATAGATCTGAGCTGATCCTTCACACAGGGGGATCCCTCTGTCCTCACTCTCCCTGGGACTCTCTCCAGCAGACCCTGTATCCTTCAGCTGAAACACCACAGCTCAGCAAGCTGTCCCACCTCACCTCATACAATCCAAAACTGTCACAGTGCTTTGACAAGACATGGGGCTCCTCCTGGCAGCGGATGTTCGGAAGCTTGTTCAGTGCTACACCACCTGGGTTTCCACCATCCAGAGGGACACAGATTGCCTCTGTGATACCCCTCTTGCAGAGCCAGACCTAATGAACAGCATTTTAAGCAATACCTCAGACTCTGAGTGCATTTCCTTCTGGGATCATACCAGACCAGCATCAACTGGGGAAAAACACTCTCCCAGCACTCTTGGATACAAACCCTCTGGTCCCAAGGGCTGGTAAGGCTGCAGTTTGCTCATGAAACCCCCGGCTTGATCCCCATCCACCACAGTTGTTGCCCTCCAGAGTTCTGCCTGGAAGCACGAAGGCCTGGAAGACTTTGCTGGTGACAACTGATGCAAAGACACGGAGACATCTCAGGTCTACCTACACCTTGTCTTACTAAATTCAGTAGTAGTCTCCCAGTATTTAGGATTCTCCTTTAGCTGTTTCTGAATTAGCAACAGCTTATCTTGATGACCTTCAATTCCTTTTGGAGTTTTAATTGTGTTCTGATCTGAACCATTGCTGTGCCTGGAGGACACTGTCCTTGAAAACTAGATGGATCCATGCATATTGTGAAAGTATTTGGTCTTTTTGTTGATTGTATCATCAAGAGACTGAGTGAAGATCCCTGTGTGATGTGCTGCTTGTCCATGCAATGCCGGCAGCTGTTGGGTAGAGAAGAGACCAACCTTGCTTTTCTGATGACATGTAATGACCGATGTCCCTGGGAAAGCAATGGAACGGCTTATCCTTGGTGCCATCTCAAGGCACATCAAGGATAAGAGGGTTATTAGGGGCAGTCAGCATGGCTTCACCAAGGGTAAGTCATGCTTGATCAACCTCATAGCCTATTATGAGAATGTAACAAGGTGGATGGATGATGGCAGAGCGGTGGATGTGGTCACCTTGACTTCAGGAAAGCCTTTGACACAGTCTCCACAGCATCCTCACAGCTGAGTTGAGGAGGGGTGGTCTGGACAATAGAGTAGTGAGGTGGGTTGCAAACTGGCTTAAGGAGAGAAGCCAGAGATGGTGATCAATGGTGGGGAGTCCAGTTGGAGGCCAGTATCCAGTGCGGAGCCTCAGAGGGCAGTACTGGGGCCAGTATTATTCAATATATTCATTAACGATTTAGATGAGGGAATAGAGTGACTGTCAGCAAGTTTGCTGATGACACTAAGCTGGGAGGAGCGGCTGACACGCCAGAGGCTGTGCTGCCATCAGAGACCTGGACAGGCTGGAGAGCTGGGCGGGGAATAACCTGATGGAATTTAACAAGGGCAAGTGCAGAGTCCTGCATCTGGGCAGGAACAGCCCCAGGTTCCAGTATAGGTTGGGAAATTACATATTAGAGAGCAGTGTAGGGGAAAGGCACCTGGGGGTCCTGGTGGACCACAGGATGACCATGAGCCAGCGCTGGGCCGTTGTGGCTAGGAAGGCCAATGGCATCCTGGGCTGTATTAGAAGGGGGGTGGTTAGTTTACTGAGAGAGGTCCTCCTTCCCCTCTACTCCGGCCTGGTGGACCCCATCTAGAATATTGTGTCCAGTTCTGGGCCCCTCAGTTCCAGCAGGACAGGGAACTGCTGGAGAGGGTCTAGCATAGGGCAACAAAGATGCTGCAGGGAGTGGAGCATCTCCCTTATGAAGAAAGGCTGAGGGAGCTGGGTCTCTTTAGTTTGGAGAAGAGGAGACTGAGGGGTTACCTTATTAATGTTTATAAATATATAAAGGGTGAGTGCCATGAGGATGGAGCCAGGCTCTTCTCGGTGGCAAACAATGATAGGACAAGGGGTAATGGGATCAAGCTGCAACACAAGAGGTTCAACTTATATTTGAGAAAAAACTTCTCAGTGAGGGTAACAGAGCACTGGAATAGGCTGCCCGGGGGGTTTGTGGAGTCTCCTTCTCTGGAGACATTCCAACTCGCCTGGACATGTTCCTATGCGACCTCACCTGGGCGTTCCTGCTCCGGCGGGGGAATTGGTCTGGATGAGCTTTTGAGGTCCCTTCCAATCCCAAACATACTGTGATACTGTGATCCTGTGAAGCCGCTCTGACCTGCACAGCTAACAACTAAAGCACAACCAACCTACAAGTTTCTTGCAAGTATCGTACCAACACACACAGAGCATCTCCATTTCTTTTTCATCATTTTAAATGGGTAGATGGATTTTTCCACAAGAAAATCCCCAATCTAAGCAAGACTCACTGTCCAGCACACCAGTCCTGCGCTGAGCTTGCCGGCAATAGGCATCCTGCAGAAGATGTTCCATACTACGATTCCTGCCACAGTTTTATCCCTGAGGTAGAAAATGGCAGCATGGCCATGCCCTTCTCTTTGCTTTGGAACTTGAGGCACTGGGAGAAAACTTGGAGGAATGACAATTTCTGAAGCTTCTGCTTCAGTCTCTTGATCGAAGGGACCTTGTCCCTCTAGCAAAGAGTTGTCCAGACATCCAGTGCAGAAGAGAAGCAGCAGCTCTTTGCCGGTGATGTTGAGAGCGGACTAAAGAGCAGGGCCCTGGAAGAGGCTGAGGTGTTTTCTGGGAATTGCATCCGGCAAAAGTTCAGTTTCAATAAAACAAGAATGAAACCATCCTGACATGAAGCACAGCGCTGGCCGTTCCCGACTTCCATCACCAAAAGCAAAAGGCAGAACAGCTGCTTCTTTAAAGCACCATAGACAAAATAAAGACGCTTAGAACCACAGCAGCTCTTCTGTGCAAAACCTGATCATTTGGTTGCTATGGAGGAAATTCAGCCTCCCTGGGAAAAGAAGTCGTAATTTTGGGAAATGAGTTACCCAAGGCCTTCTTGGAGGAACATTAACGTTTGAATCCCATTTGACTATCAAAACCAGCCTTTAAAGCTTGGTGTAGGAAAGAAGCAAAGAGATTGATGTCTCCTGGAGCTCTGCAGTGCGATCAGACCAACTCTCTGGGCACGACCCAGTGAGACACATAAACCTTCACGCACGGACACAGCTCCCGAGCACGACTCCAGCCCTCCCTGATTGCTCCCTTGCATTTTTCAGCATGGCTTTTGCTGTTAATTTAGCAAGAAGTCCTCCTGTTGGCAAATTACTGGTGGTGATCTACTGTCAACAAGTCCAATGGCTTCAGAGCCTACACTGGGACCCAGATTGCTCCTAGGAAGGAAGTGTTGATTTCAGAGAGAACATATAATACAGATTCAAGAGAAGTACACATTGCTGTGTCAACACCTTGAACTGGGCACCTGCTGAATTGGAACTGGGAGGCTTAGAGGAGTCAGTGCAGCTGTGATTTAGGGCCCAGCAAGTCCCGCGTGTCGAAAGTGTTCCAAATCGTGCCGAGGAAACAGATGCTTCCCACAAAACGATGTGGGTATCTCTAGATGTACATGACTACCTTTCTGGCCACGGCACCAACGGACTTGTTGCGGCACAGCCCCGCAGCACCAGAACATGTCGCCGCTCGCGTCCCGCCTGAGGAGCACAGGTTGGACAGCTGCGGCAAGTTACTTGCTTTGTTCCATGTCAATTTTACTCCTTTGCCTTTTCATGAAGTGACTCAGTTTCACGTTCACTCCATCATGAAGTTGCAATTTCCCTGAAAGTGCTGGCGTCACCTTATCCCAGAGAAGGACCGCGCTGTGAGCAGGAGAAATACACCGGTCCAAGGCAGGAAAAGAAGGTCTCTGCTCCGGGGACGTGGCGGTGCTGTGCTTTGTCCTGAGCCCCCGGCCGATCGCAATACAACTCTCCCCTTCCCAGGCAGAAATTCCCCGCAGGGCAACTGGGCAGCTGGAGGCTGGGGAGAGAGATGCCGCTGCTGCCCGGTGCTGCCCCAGTCATTGCCATCAGCTCTGGTTCTGTGCAGTGCACGGGGGTGCTGGGGAAGAGGAGGATGCTGCGAAGGCTGCAGCCCGGGGCATGCAGCAGCCACAGACAGCCATGGCTGGTTTGCAATGCGCCACACAGGGATCAGCAGCTGCTGCGGCTCTTGGCTAACTGGGTTTATACCTGAGCCGCCCTCCATTTTTGGGCCCCAGAAACCCAGGGCAGAGTAACTCGCATCTGAGACGAAGCTCTGAGCGGGTGGATTTCTTGTCAAGACCAGCCCTGTTTGCGGCGCTTCTCCCCGGTGTCTCAGGCCTGAACGTGCTCTCGTGACGCTGGAAGCCTTGTGCATCAGAGCCTTGTGCAGAGATGGATCATGGCTCAGATTTCCAGCAAGGGAGCGAGCAGCCGGCTCTTCCTGACTTGGAAGACCCTCGGTGGAGGCGAGGGACCACATGTGGGCTTGGAGGGTCTCGCCGGTATCAGCTCCTGTAGGTGCTCCAAAACACCCCCGCAATGGGGAGGTTCCTTGTGAGACGAAGGGGGTGCCGTAAGGTGCAGGTCAACCAGGCCAAGTCGGCAATAGCCAAACTGCTGGCTTGCGGCAGCACCAGCAGGCACCCCGGGACACCCCGAGGACAGAGATTTCCTGCAGCCTTCTTTGTCCCGAGGTGGAGCAGGAACAGATGAGCACAGGGGGAAAACTGCCATTTTTTTTTTAATTGGCTTTATTGATTTCTGAAAACAATCCAAGGCCGAGCAGAGGCTGGCAGCACCATGTCCTCAGGGCAGGTGAACGCTGCGTTCACCGTCCAGGCACCCACCCCTGGCGTGGCACCCTCAGACGCTCCCTCTGGACACTGCGCAGGCTCAGGACCAGCCGCATGTGCAGGCACTCACGTGGCGCTGGCAGCCGGGCTCTACTCCTCTTGCTGTCCCGCAGTGCAGCTGCAGCGGAAAGCCCTGCGCAGAGCCCGCAGAGCCCTCCTGAACCGGGAAGGCTGTCACCGTGGAGCTGGGCCCTGCGCTGGGCAGGCCATGTCTGCGCTGGTCTCTCCTCTATGTTCTGCAGGCCTTGGAGAAACCGTGTTCTCTTCTTCCTCCTCTGCAACTGGGACGAGAGGGGCTGTGCTGGCCTGTCCCTCATCCTCTCCAGCCAAGTGAGCTTCAACGGCTTCAAGTCCTGTGGGTGCTGGTGCTGCCACTGGAACATCCGTGCATTGGGCCTGGTGCTGCTGTTCCACCGGTCGCTGGCCAGGTCCCTGGATCTCAGCCTCAGCCCTGCGCACGGCCTCACTGACGATGTACTCCACAATGTCTGCCAGAGCCACATCGTCCTCTGTGGGGCTGTGCTGGGCAGGTGCCGGGCGCTCTGCCTTTGCTGCCACCTCTGTGTCTGTGCAGCTGGTCAAGCCAGGCCCCTCCTGGGGACCTGCAGGGGCGTCCTGGAGCTGATCCTGGACCGAGGGGTTGATGCAGGTGCTGTGGATGGTGTCTCCGCCTTGGCACCCCTCTTTGCTGTTCTTGTCTTGCAAGTCCATGCGCTGGGCCAGGTCCCGCGGTTCCTCCGGTTCCTGGCCATCTCCTACGATCTCAGCCACAGCCCTGCGCACGGCCTCACTGACGATGCGCTGGGCTGTGTCCCACAGAGCCGCGTCGTCGGCCTCTCCCTCCTGCCCTTTCCCGACCCTCCCCTGTGGCCTATGGAGCACGGGGGGCTGGGAGTGGGCATACGCCTCCTCGTCAATGGGCATCTTGGGTCTCGTCTACCACAGAGCCGCGTCGTTGGCTGTGGGGCCCTGTGGGGCAGGTGCTGGGCACTCTGCTTCTGCTGCTGCCTTGGTGTTGGTGCTGCAGGGCCAGCCAGACCCCTCCTGGCGACCTTTATGGTGGTCCTGGAAGCGCTCCTGGACCGAGGGGGTGACCCAGGTGCTCTGGATGCTGTGCTGGCCCAGGCTGTGGCTGATCTGCGGGCAGGAGGAGGAGCAGGACACAGGGGATGGAGGCGGCAGTCCCGGCACCACAGCAGCTGCTTGCGGCCCCGTCCAACCACCGGCCTCTCCCTCCTGCCCTGTCCCGTCCCTCCCCTGTGGCCTGTGGAGCAAGGGGGGGTGCCCGAAGGGCTGGGAGTGGGCGTTCGCCTCCTCGTCAATGGGCATCTTGGGTCTCGTCTACCAAAGAGCTGCAATGGGCACCCAGGGGAGATGCTGCCTCCTGAGAAGCTGCTGCTCCTGCGAAGCTGCTGCTCCTGAGAAGCTGCTCCTTAAATACTCCCACGGTCAGGGCGGGGACCCCCGTGTCACAATGGCTCTGGTTATGACGTCACAGAGCCCGGGCGGTTGCCATGGACACACCCACCTCCGGGCCCGGCTGGGACTGGCTGTGCGCGGCGTGGGGCAGCCCCTGCGTGACGGAGGAGGGAGCGGAGAATCACAGGATCAGCAGGATCACAGTATCACAGTATGTTTGGGATTGGAAGGGACCTCAAAAGATCATCCAGTGCGATCCCCTGCTGGAGCAGGAACGCCCAGGTGAGGTCACACAGGAACATGTCCAGGCGGGTTTTGAATGTCTGCAGAGAAGGAGACTCCACAACCCCCCTGGGCAGCCTGTTCCAGGCTCTGCCACCCTCACTGAGAAGAAGTTTCTTCTTAAATTTGAGTGGAACCCCTTGTGTTGCAGCTTGATCCCATTGCCCCTTGTCCTATCATTGTTTGCCACCGAGAAGAGCCTGGCTCCATCCTCGTGACACTCACCCTTTATATATTTAGAAACATTAATAAGGTCACCCCTCAGTCTCCTCTTCTCCAAACTAAAGAGCCCCAGCTCCCTCAGCCTTTCCTCATAAGGGAGATGCTCCACTCCCTTAATCATCTTTGTTGCCCTGTGCTGGACCCTCTCCAGCAGTTCCCTGTCCTGCTGGAACTGAGGGGCCCAGAACTGGACACAATATTCCAGATGGGGTCCATCAGGCCGGAGTAGAGGGGAAGGAGAACCTCTCTCGATCTACTGACCACCTACCTTCTAATACACCCCAGGTCCCATTGGCTTCCTGGCCACAAGGTCCCAGTGCTGGCTCAGCCCACAGCACCCAGCTGGTCTCCCATCCAAGCACTGACCGGGCCCAACCCTGCTTAGCTTCCCAGATCAGACGAGATGGGGCGTTCTCAGGTTGCTATGGCTGTGTGTGTATACATATATATATATATATATATATACATATATATATATTTATATGGTCTCTCATCCAAGCACTGACCAGACCCAACCCTACTTAGCTTCCCAGACCAGCCATTCTCAGGGTGCTCTGGCTGTATATATTATATATATGTGTATGTTCCCCAAGTATATACTGGCAGTATGTGAACTAAACCCTTTCTCAAGGGCAGAGCAGAGGGGCAGGAGAACCTCTCTGACCTACTGACCACCCCCTTCTAACCCACCCCAGGTACCATTGGCTTCCTGGCCACAAGGGCGCAGTGCTGGCTCATGGTCATCCTGTGGTCCACCAGGACCCCCAGGTCCCTTTCCCCTACATTGCTCTCTAATATGTAATTTCCCAACCTATACTGGAACCTGGGGCTGTTCCTGCCCAGATGCAGGACTCTGCACTTGCCCTTGTTAAATTCCATCAAGTTATCCCCCGCCCAACTCTCCAGCCTGTCCAGGTCTCTGATGGCAGCACAGCTTCCAGTGTCAGCCACTCCTCCCAGCTTAGTGTCATCAGTAAACTTGCTGATAGTCACTCTATTCCCTCGTCTAAATCGTTAATGAATATATTGAATAACATTGGCTCCAGTACTGCCCCCTGAGGCACTGCATTAGATACTGACATCCAACTAGACTCCGCACCATTGACCCCCACTCTCTGGCTTCTCTCCTTAAGCCAGTTTGCAACCCACCTCACTACTCTATTGTCCAGACCACACCTCCTCAACTTAGCTGTCAGGATGCTGTGGAGACTGTGTAAAAGGCTTTCCTGAAGTCAAGGTGACCACATCCACCGCTCTGCCATCATCCATCCACCCTGTTACATTCTCATAATAGGCTATGAGGTTGGTCAAGCATGCCTTACCCTTGGTGAAGCCATGCTGACTGCCCCTAATAACCCTCTTATCCTTGATGTGCCTTGAGATGGCACCAAGGATAAGCCGTTCCATTGCTTTCCCAGGGACATCAGTCATCAGATGTCATCAGAAAAGCAAGGTTGGTCTCTTCTCTACCCAACAGCTGCCGGCATTGCATGGACAAGCAGCACATCACACAGGGATCTTCCCTC
This sequence comes from Nesoenas mayeri, assembly GCF_963082525.1. Classification (NCBI taxonomy): domain Eukaryota; kingdom Metazoa; phylum Chordata; class Aves; order Columbiformes; family Columbidae; genus Nesoenas; species Nesoenas mayeri. Next base: position 1,580,764 of record NC_137571.1, read on the forward strand.
AGTCTCTTGATGATACAATCAACAAAAAGACCAAATACTTTCACAATATGCATGGATACATCTAGTTTTCAAAGACAGCGTCCTCCAGGCACAGCAATGGTTCAGATCAGAACACAATTAAAACTCCAAAAGGAATTGAAGGTCATCAAGATAAGCTGTTGCTAATTCAGAAACAGCTAAAGGAGAATCCTAAATACTGGGAGACTACTACTGAATTTAGTAAGACAAGGTGTAGGTAGACCTGAGATGTCTCCGTGTCTTTGCATCAGTTGTCACCAGCAAAGTCTTCCAGGCCTTTGTGCTTCCAGACAGAACTCTGGAGGGCAACAACTGTGGTGGATGGGAATCAAGCCGGGGGTTTCATGAGCAAACTGCAGCCTTACCAGCCCTTGGGACCAGAGGGTTTGCATCCAAGAGTGCTGGGAGAGTGTTTTTCCCCAGTTGATGCTGCTCTGGTATGATCCCAGAAGGAAATGCACTCAGAGTCTGAGGTATTGCTTAAAATGCTGTTCATTAGGTCTGGCTCTACAAGAGGGGTATCACAGAGGCAATCTGTGTCCCTCTGGATGGTGGAAACCCAGGTGGTGTAGCACTGAACAAGCTTCCGAACATCCGCTGCCAGGAGGAGCCCCATGTCTTGTCAAAGCACTGTGACAGTTTTGGACCGCCTGGAAGCTTCTTTTCTTAAGGAAGAGGATAATCCTCTTTCGATGGCTGAATTGAGAATGCTATGGTTTCTAATAAATCATAGACATCATGGTTATTATGCAATGCACACCCGCTCTCGCACAGCCCTTCCAGGACCTCTTGCGGAAGGCAGTAGGAGGGCCGATGCACGAGCTGTGCCGCTCACTGTGCCTAAAGCCTTGGAGCAAGCTAAATGATCACATAAATTCTTTCGCCAGAGTGCAAAGGCGTTAAAACGACAACTTCAAATGACAGTGGATCAGGCCAGGAGCGTTCTTGTGTCCTGCCCTGATTGCCAACAGTTGGCGCCCGTGCCATCCACAGAGGGTGTTAATCCAGGAGGGGTTACTGCCAATGAAGTACGGCCAGCGGATGTAACACATTGTTCTGAATTGGGTAAATACGTACATGTTTCTGTAGACGCTCATTCCAGATTTCTCGTTGCTGCTGCACGCGCTGGTGAAAGAGCACAAGATGTCTGTAACATTGGTTGGCAAGTTTTGCTGTTTGAGGAGTTCCACGATATGTAAAACCAGAGGAAAGCGGAACGCACGCTCGATTAGAGGAGCGATCCCCCAGCGCGCTGTAATAGAAGTGCCTGCTGTTTAACACTTTCAAAACAGTGTTAAAGAGTCTGTTTGCCGACTTTTCGGTATCATTTCTGGCGACGAGGATGGATAATCTGCCTGACCTCCCGTGGATCCCAGGATCTCTGGGACCTTGTGCCGGCACCGGGGAATTCCTGGAACGGACCACAGCTCCTCGGGCCAGCTCGGGACGCGGGTAAAACCCCATCAGTGAGATAAGGCACTTCCATTGTCTGGTTGGGTTGGCACGCTGCCTGCGCGAGACGTGGGCGACACCAGCGCGTTGGGTCTGCGCATTCGCGTCTGCGCATTTTGGTAAACTGGGAAACTTAAAAAAAGAAAGAAAGAAAAAATTAAAGAGAAAAACGAGAAAACAATAAATAAAAGAGAAAAACGAGGGAACAGCAATTTGATAAAGGTACCTTTAGTGATTTTGCTATTTGTGCCTTAGCAATTGTATAATTGTTTGTGTCTTTAGTGGTTTGTTGTTGTTGTTACTTGTGTCTCTGGTGATTTTAGAGTCCAGTACTTAGGGTTCACCAATTGTCTGTCATTGTGATTGTGAAGTAGGTAGTGGACAATCGGCAGGAGGATTCGGGAGAAATCCCCCCCGGGCTGTGTTTTCTGACATTGAAAAAGGATCGTTTGCTGTTCAACAGGGTGTCAACCAGGGAGAATCTGATTGAATATTGTAATTAATGGCGGCCACTGTAAATAATATTAATATGCTGCACAGGTCTAGGTGGGTATACTTTGAGATCTGTAGTATAGTAATGTGCTACATGTAATATATAGTAAGATAGATATTTTAAATCATATGTTGCCTATTACATAAGGCGTATTACACAATACATAATATTACATATGCATTGTCTTTATCCCCTTCAGATCCATTTGTTTTGAAAAAGGAGAATCAGGGAAAGAAATGCAAACCAGTAAAAGGTTTGTCGAAGAACAGCTATTGGTGTAGAATACACAGAGAACATGAGATCAAAATTGTCCCTCGGTCAGTCCAGGGTGGGATCCTGATATCCTTATATCGGGGGACAGGCTGCATTGGTATGGACTGTGCATTTTATACGGGATTAGACACGCTGCGCCTAAAGCTGTAAATACGCCAAAACCTTCTGAGATTAAACAGGATCTTGAGGAGTTTCCCACGGAGTTTTTACACCCTCTTAAACCGACAGCTCAGAAGTATATGAATATAGATCCTGACTTGGAGAACAGAGAATGAGAATTCTTAGTTGACTGGGAGCTCATTATTCTGTGTTAAACACTATGCAGGGAATATTATCTGTTACAGAATCGCTACTTATGGGAGCCACAAAAATTGCGAAACACGGCCCTTTAACCCGCTGCTTAGAATGTTTGTATGTGGAGTCTGTACTTATTGATTGTGTACCATGTGTCTTCTCTTGTGCACAACGAATGGTTGAAAAAAGCTTTAATGGTGCAATGGCTGTGCAGTTACACGCTGCTATGGCTGCAATTGTTAAACAAAGAAGGCGAGATGTGGCAGGGTTGGGACATCAGGCCCGTGAGTAACTGCAAGAGTCACAGTGTGAGAACAAGCACTGGTGGAACAACACAAGCAGCAAGGACTGTGTGGGACATGAACCATCAGGGACAGAGGGACTGATACGGGATTGGTACATCAGGGACAGAGAGATTGATACAGGATTGGTACATGAAGGACAGAGGGATTGATACGGGGTTGGTACATCAGGGACAGAGGTAAATGATGTTTCAAATGCAAACCTGAGTTTGTATTAAATGTCTCTCTGTGTCTTCAAGAGAGTCTGTGCCTCATCTGCTACACCTCTTTATCTGTTTCCCAGATTACGATTTAGACTGTATTTACTGTTGTAAAAACAAAGCTTTCCCCCCTTAATTTTTGTCACATATTGTAGTTAGAATTAATAGAGATATTGGAGCCCATCCTAGCTAAACTGGAAAAAGACAGCAGCCATGTGTATTTTTAAATAAAGACTAAATCAAGTCTGCTAGCTCATTATCTTTAAGCGTTTTACTGTGATCACCTCCCTCCCAAGGTTTTGTGTCTGTTGTATCAAGGCCTGACACCCACGGCCACGGTGGATGAATCACCATGGGCACAGCACCAGGAACCCGCCTGTTCGTGTCCAGGATATCCACTCCAGCAGACACTTTTTAGTAAAAGAGCACATCATGGAACTGAAAAACCATCTAATTGTGTCATTATGCACATTCACTGCTCTTTTTTCTTCTTTATACCCGTTGTAGCTTTTTAAAATTAAGCAGTTTGAAAAGGGTTTCTGTTTTGGCTCTGCACACGGAGCCTGATTTTCCTTCTCTAGAGCCTTTCACCCGGTTCACCGCACTCATGTGATCATTGCGCTGCACGTGGGCAAAATCAACCGTGCCCTGTGTTTCTTCTGTAAAATAGTAAGAACGCTGATATAATCGTGCCAGGAACTGCCTTCACAGTGAATATTTGAAGGAACCCACTGCTAATGTAGTTTTAATTAGTACTTGCCTTATGGATTAGGTGCCACAAAAATCCATACTTTCTTTTATCCTTTACTGTACAGGAGGGCATTGAACTTTTCTATAGCAGATTCGATCACTTGTTGTAAAGGAATGAGATAAATAACTTAGCCTTTTCTATGGATAAACAACGTTTAATCCAATTCCTTAATTGTATTCCTTAAACACGTGTTAATTAGAGCATAAGCAAAACAGTGCTGGGTGCGTGGGGAATTCGCTCCGCCCAACACGCACACCTTTAAACAACAAGAGGTGTGCTTAAATACAGTGAGGTGTTACATATTCATAATGACCCCAGGAACACCTTTACATATCCATAACCTTTCCTGCTTCTCATTCAAATGAGTCTCAGAGAACCATTTCCATAGTCTCCTCCTTGACCCGCCCCTGTTGCGCCTGCGCAGTGTCACTTGGTGGCATTGGGGAGGGGTCTCTATGGTCTCTATGGGACTCTATGGTCTCTGTGGTCTTTATGGGTCTCTATGGGACTCTATGGTTTCTGTGGTCCTTATGGGTCTCTATGGGTCTCTGTGGTCTCTGTGTGTCTCTATGGGTCTCTGTGGTCTCTGTGGTCTTTATGGGTCTTTATGGGTCTCTATGGGTCTCTGTGGTCTCTATGGGTCTCTATTGGTCTCTATGGGACTCTATGGTCTCTGTGGTCTATATGGGTCTCTATGGGTCTCTACGGGTCTCTGTGGTCTCTATGGGTCTCTATGGGTCTTTATGAGTCTCTGTAATGTCTATGGGTCTCTACAGATCCCTATGGTCTCTGTGGTCTCTATGGGACCGTATGGTCTCTGTGGTCTCTATGGGTCTCTATGGGTCTTTATGAGTCTCTGTAGTGTCTATGGGTCTCTACGGATCCCTATGGTCTCTGTGGTCTCTATGGTCTCTATGGTCTCTATAGGTCACTATGGGCTCTATGGTCTCTATGGGTCTCCCAAGCTGCCAAGTCGACCGAAACCAGACTGGCCCCCCTTTTGCTGTAACTCTTGGCTGTCTTGTCTCCTCAAGGTTACAGCTGGTGCTGTAAAACTTCTGATCTCGGCACTTGATAAGGTTCTGGTTTTTCTTAACACAACTGGTTACATACAACTCTAAACTAGATACTCATGATGTGGCTTCAAGTGTTAGTTAGTTAGTAGGCCCTTATTATGTGGTTGCTTAATGCTGAAAATGTGAGCTCCCTCTATCAATATAACCTCATAAACAAGTTTCAGAACTTTTTACATAGAACTTACCCACCTTTTTCTTTTTGCAGGTTCAGTGCCTGAGCCTCATTTGGTTGTATCTGTAAACAGGAAACATCTCAGCACGAATCACAACTGCATTTCTCACAGACAGAAGTGCCTGAACTCCACAGCTTGCCTGGCAGTGCAGAGAGCAGGAAGTGCGGTGAGTCCTGGGCCCTTGGGGACATTTCACCCTGTTTTGTGTCCCTGTCCCTCCCTGCTCCCTCCTCTTTCCTGCTGTGCCCTTCTTCCTCTTCATCTCTTCTCCCTCTGGCCCTTTGCTGCTTCCTCACCTATTCCTCCACCCTTCTGAATCTCTGTGCAGGGTTTCTCGTATCTCCCTCTCCGTCTCCACCCCTCTGTGTTCTCACCATCCCTGGTTTCTCTTTGTCATCATTCTTGTCTGTTGCTCTGTCCTACTCCGTGCCCCATCATTTCTCATTGTATCCCTCTGTCCTGCTCCCTGTGCCTATTCCTGCCCCTCTTCTTTTTCACTCCTTCTCCCTCTTGCTGCCCACTCCAGGATTTTTTCCCAATCTCTGTCCTGCCCCAACCTTTATTGTTCTTTCTCTCTCCTGCTCCCTCTCTGTCTTTCTGCCTGTCTGCCCTTTCCCTGCTGCTTCTTTCTCCATCTCTGTCCAGATTACTGCCCCTTTTCCTTCTTGATGTCTTTCTGTCCTGTTTGTCTTTCTGTCTTCCTTGCCTGTTCCCGGCCCCATCCCCTCTCGCTGTATCTCCCCTGTCCAGCTGGCTCTGCCTTTTCTTTGTCTTCTCTTGCTCTTTCCTGCTCCTCAGCCCTCTTTTCCTCTTCCTCCAGCTCATTGCTGCATGTTTTCCCTTTCCAGTCTCTTCCTTTTGATCTGAACTTTGCTTTGTTTCTCAGTCCCTTTGTTCTGTTCCCTTCCTGTTTCCTCTCAGTGGGGAGTGACGACCTGGTTCAGAGACAGCTCGGCGACCACACCCCAGGTCGCTTGGTCCATCAGCACACAGACACCAATGTGTTGGATGGCAAATGGCGTTTATTAACACAGCGTTATATATCTTAGGTTTACAACATCACGTCTGTCTGCTTGCCTCACATACTCCTACCTACCTAAAGAGGGGCTGCTATCTTTCCGTACAGCGCGAGATCTTCCGGCCGCCTGGCCCTAAATACCTACAGGTGTGTGTCACAAACACCCCTGGAAACCGTTTGTGTCAAAAACACTCCTGGACAGGGTGTGGGACACAAACCCCATTGGACAAGGTGTGTGTCACAAACCCCATTGGACAGAGTGTGTGTCACAAACGCCGTTAGACAGGGTGTGTGTCACAAACACCCCTGGACACCGTGTCTGTCACAAAAGCCCCTGGACAGCGTGTGTTTCTCAAACCCCATTTGACAGCGTGTGCGTCATAAACCCCATTGGACAGCGTGTGTCACAACCCCCCCTGGAACATGCGTGTGTCACAAACACCCCTGGACAGGGTATGTCTCACAAACCCCATTAGAGAATGCGTGTGTCACAAACCCCCTTGGACAGCGTGTGTGTCAAAAACCCCATTCGAGAGTGTGTGTGTCACCAACCCCATTGGACATCGTGTGTGTCACAATCACCCCTGGACACTGTGTGTGTTACAAACGCCCATGGACAGGGTATGTGTCACAAACCCCATTGGACAGTGTGTGTGTCACAAACCCCATTGGACAGCGTGTGTGTCTCAAACCCCATTGGGCAATGTGTGTGTCATAAACAGCCCTGGACAGCGTGTGTGTCACAAACGCCTTTGGAAATGGTGTGTGTCCCAAACACCCCTGGACAGTGTGTTTGTCACAACACCAGTAGACAGCGTATGTACCACAAACCTCATTGAAAATCGCGTGTGTCACCAATCCCATTGGAGAGCGTATGTGTGACAAAATTCCCTGGACAGGGTGTATGTCACTAACCCCATTGGACAGCATTTGTGTCAAAAACCCCATTAGATAGTCTGTGTGTCACAAACCCCCCTGGACAGGGTGTGTGTCACAAAGCCCATTGGACAGCATGTGTGTCACAAAGCCCCCTGGACAGGGTGTGTGTCACAAACCCCATTGGATAGCGTGTGTCACAACCCCCCCTGGAAACTGTGTGTATCCAAAATACCCCAGTGGACAGCGTGTGTGTCACGAACCCCATTGGACAGGGTGTGTGTCACAAACCCCAGTGCACAGTGTGTGTGTCACAAACCCCATTGGACAGAGTGTGTCACAACACCCCCGGAAACTGTGTATGTCACAAACAACCCTGGACAGCGTGTGTCACAAACCCCATTGGACAGGGTGTGTGTCAAAAACCCCACTGGAGAGTGTGTGTGTCACAAACCCCATTGGACAGCGTGTGTGTTCGCAAACACCCCTGGACAACTTTTGTGTCACAGACACCCCTGGACAGGGTGTGTGTCAAAAACCCCTTGGGAGAGTGTGTGTGACAAAGCCCATTGGACAGTGTGTGTGTCACAAACCCCATTGGAGAGTGTGTGTGTCACAAACCCCATTGGACAGCGAGTGTGTCACAAACCCCCCTGGACAGCGTGTGTGTCACAAACCCCATTGGACAGTGTGTGTGTCACAAACCCCATTGGACAGCGTGTGTATCACAAACCCCATTCGACAGCGTGTGTCACAACCCCCCATGGAAACTGTGTGTGTCACAAACACCCATGGACAGCGTGTGTGTCACAAACACCCATGGACAGTGTGTGTGTCACAAACCCCATTGGACAGCGTGTGTTTCACAAACCCCCCTGGACAGTGTGTGTGTCACAAACCCCATTGGACAGCATGGGTGTCAAAACCCCATTGTACAGTCTGTGTCACAAACCCCATTGGACAGCCTATGTGTCACAAACCCCATTGGACAGGAAGTGTGTCACAAACCCCAGTGGACAGCAAGTGTGTCACAAACCTCATTGAACAGCGTTTGTTTCACAAAACCCCCGGGACAGTGTGTGTGTCACAAACCCCATTGGACAGCGTGTGTGTCACAAACCCCATTTCACAGGGTGTGTGTCACAAAACCCTTTGGAAAGGGTGTGTGTAACAAACACCCCTGGACACCGTGTGTGTCCCAAACGCCCCTGGACAGTGTGTATCACAACCCCATTGGACAGTGTGTGTACCACAAACCTCATTGAACAGCGTGTGTGTCACTAACCCCATTGAACAGCATATGTGTGACAAACCTCCCTGGAGAGGGTGTGTGTCACAAACCCCATTGGAGAGTTTGTGTGTCACAAACCCCATTGGACAGCGTGTGTGTCACAAACCCCATTGGACAGCCTTATTGTTCTTTCTCTCTCCTGCTCCCTCTCTGTCTTTCTGCCTGTCTGCCCTTTCCCTGTTCTTCTTTCTCCATCTCTGTCCAGACTACTGCCCCTTTTCCTTCTTGATGTCTTTCTGTCCTGTTTGTCTTTCTGTCTTCCTTGCCTGTTCCCAGCCCCATTCCCTCTCGCTGTATCTTCCCTGTCCAGCTGGCTCTGCCTTTTCTTTGTCTTCTCATCCTCTTTCCTGCTCCTCAGCCCTCTTTTCCTCTTCCTCCAGCTCATTGCTGCATGTTTTCCCTTTCCAGTCTCTTCATTTGGATCTGAACTTTGCTTTTTTTCTCAGTCCCTTTGTTCTGTTCCCTGCCTTTCTTTTTGTCTCTCCATCTGTACATCCCCCTCCCTGTCTTTCTCTACCCCCTTCCTGCTTCTCCTCCTCCCCCCTCCCCATCCCTCTGTCCTGCCCATCAGCCCTGCTGTTTCTTCCTCCCTGTTTCTTCATGGCTCCTTGTCCCTTTTTGCCTTGATCTCTCCATCTCTCCATCCTTTCCCCTGTGTGTTTCTCTCTGGGCTCCTCTGTCTTCTCTCTCGTCTCATTTGTCTCTCTCTAGTCCTCTGTCCTTCTCCCCAGCAGCTTCAACTGAATGACCAGGTGTCCGTGCACTCTGGTGTTTCCTCATCCCTGCCCTGGGGCAGATCTGTGTCTGTAGGGCTGGGGATCATTTAGGAGCTGGTCTCCTTGAGCAGACGGCAGAGCCGGGTGCACCTACAGCAGAGCTTGTTCTCAGCTGCTGCTTATGCAGCTTGTTGGAAGAGCGGCTGTGGGCCTTCTTTGGAAGGGAGGTTTCTTGTTCTGTGCTTCCTGCTCCTCGGGACCCTGCGCAGGAGCGGTGTTGGGGTCTGCAGGGACGGGTGGGACCTGCTGTGGTTCCTGGTGAATGTGAACTCAACTTGTCCTGATGGCCTCGAACGAAAGCAGACTGACTGTAGATGGTTTTCTTGCCTGTTTCAGTTCCAAACTTCATGTTTGGCACTAAAAAACATGAGACTTTGTGCTGTTTTCCAGATGTCAGTGGCTGCAAATCAGCTGAGAACATCACTGCCCTAGGTACCAGGGCAGGTGGTCTGTGATCAGGGGTGTGGACTTGAATGGCGGTGCTTTTATGAACATTTTATGGTGTTACCACTTCAAAGCCCTTCATTTTCCTAGAAATTTTAAGATGATATTCAGAGGTTCAGACTCTGGTTGGACTTGATGTTGAATGGTCCATATAATGGGGTCCATGAAATAAGAATCTTGCTTCCTTGTTGTTGTTTTCTAACACTGTCTGAATTTGGTAAGCAAGAGCAAGCGTGGTTGACAGTGTCTGTTTTTTGAGAGTAACGTATTCCTGACTGTCCCTCTTTGTATGGTGAAGGTTTCTGCCTGCACTATGATTTTGCTGGGCTGTGAGGCTGTGTGGGAGCAGCAGAGGTAAGAAGTGGTGGCTTTAAAGGCATTGAAGCTGTGGTAAAAGTAGCAGGTAAAGCTCGTTTCTTCCTAGAGAGCTGCCTGACAGAAACAGTTACAAGGAAAGACCCTTGAAGTTGGCTTTTTTTTTTTTTTTTTTTCTAACTTAGTCTTAATATGGAGCTTTTGGTATTGATTGATTGATTGATTGATTGATTTCTGGGAAGCAAGAAGTGAGAGCCTGTGCACTCCCATAGGCAGCGCTGCCTCCCAAATAGGTGCCCCCTTCTCCACTCCTGTTCCTCCCATGCTCGTGTAGAACAAGGCCATGCAGTCGTGAGCAGATGTGGTGATTCCAAGGTGACTATGAGGTCACAGCCCCACGGTGACGTGCTGTGCTGTGTCTCGGCAGCAGCAGCAGCAGCAGCAGCAGCAGCAGCAGCATCATGGTGCGAGCGTGGGGGCCATGGTCCTCACCCTCCTCCTCCTGCTGGTGTCCCTGCCAGCCCGGGAGGCCCAGGCTGCTCCAGCCGAGCGCAGGGAGCAGGTGGGCGGGCAGGGGCAGCACCCAGCCCCGAGCAGCTCAGCAGGGCAGCAGTGGGGCCAGGGCTGGGGCTGGGGCCGGGAGAGCAGCCGGGCTGGGCCGGGCAGGGCGAGCCAGGCAGCACCAGGGTGTGGGCAGGGGGCAGACGCCCCGCAGGGAGGGGAGAGGGGCTGCGGCTGCTTCAGGGGCAAGTTGTGGGCAAGCGGGGGCTGGGAGTGGTGGCACAGGGGCAGAAACCAGCACTGAGTCCCTGCGGGGCCCTCCCTGCCCCCTAGCCCCGTGCCACACGGCCCCATCCCAGGGCACGCTTTGAGCCTTTGGGCCCGTTTCAAATCAAAGCTGGGGTTGCTTTGGCCCTTTGGGCCAGTTTTGAGCTCTAATCTGGGCACATTTGTGCCCTTTGGGGTCGTTTCTGCCTAGATCTGGGAGTTCTTTGTCTTTGCAGTCCAGTTTCTGCCCAAATCTGGGGGTGTTTGGGCCACTTTTGGCCATTTTTTACCCAAATCTGGGCATACTTTGAATTTTGGCCCAATTTCACCCCAAATCTGGGGATGTTATACCCCTTTTTGGCCAGTTTTGATCCAAATCTACTGGTTCTTTGGTTTTTCTGGCTCTTTTTACCCGATATACTCAGGTGCTTTTGCCCATTTTTTCCCCTACTGGAGGCGCTGTGTTCCCAAATATGGGATATTTTCACCTTTGCCAGCAGTTTTGCTCCCAAATGTGGACGTTTTTGCCTCTTTTGGCCACTTTTTGCGCAAATACTCAGAATCCTTTGCCTGTATTGGCCGCTTTAGCCCCCAAATATTTGGAATATTTAGTCATTTTTCCAGTTTTCTCCCTAAATAGGGCTATTTCTCTGCAATATATGGGCATTGTTGTCCTAAATATGTTGTGCTGTGTTTTGTTTTGTTTTTTCTCTCTTCTTTATGTCCTCTTTTACCCGAAATGCAGGAGTATTGCTCTGTGAGCCTGGAAACCTCTCTGATCTGTGATGACTCCAGGCCATGGCATTGGCAGAGCTGATGGAGCTTCTCAGCGGGATCCTGGTTATGAGCCTTGGGCTGTCCCAGGGGTAAGTTGTCACTGTCTGTCTGCTTGAGGGAATAAACACTCACATTTTAATAGGTTATTAATGTGTGATTGTACCCAGGATCATCTCAGAGGCTTTCCAAAAGCTTTTTGTGCCTTGGTGGTGTTACACAGACAAGTAATGAATATTCATTTGCCTGCAAACCTGCTAGGTCTCAGCAAAAAGGTCACCCATGTTCCATTTCTAGCTGTGGGAACGTACACCTTTGTATGTGTCCTGTGTCATTACCTCACCCCCTCCCATCACTGCAGGTGACTGAGGAAGAAGGAGATCACAACATGCCATGGAAGCTCCTCACCCGTGGTTGACTCCCTGTTTGGTTCCTGCAGTCCATGGTGATCAAGCCTCTTGGTGTAATCCTGTTCCTGAGCCTGGGGCAATCCCAGGGGTAAGTGTTCAGTCTTCATTGGTCACTGGCCTTCTGCATTTGCTAATATTTGGTTTATTATTTGTTAACATTTTCCTGCAATAGTTGCGCCTTGCAGTAGCCAGCAGGCTCTTTACTAGAAGAAACATGGATGATCATTTTTTGCCCTGGTGCTCCATGCTCCCACCTTAGTGTGGGTTTTCGTTTGTGTGTGTGAGAGGTGTCCTGGTCAGAAGGCCCTGAGAGGCCCCATGTTTGTCCATCTGGTCCTTGAGGGGTGTTGCATGTGGCCTGGACACAGTGGTTTGGAAGCTGCCGGGTCCCAGCCAAGGGGTCTGCAGCCCCTCTACAGCTTTGGCAATTTCAGCATGCGTCTGGGTCCCATGTTGTTGCCTGACCCCCGTCCAGGCACTACAGGTCACTGAGGACAAGGTAGATCACAACGTGAAATGGAAACGCTGTTCCTTTCTGCTTGTTTCCAGCCGTCCCTGTACGCAGCGGCTACTTGACTTCTTGACTTGAGTCTGTTTGTGAGCCTTGGGGCGATCCCACAGGTACGACCTTGGAACAAATGAGCGTTTCCTTGTTAATTTTCTATTCCTGTGAAATTTAGCTTGCTACTTTCTTTGCTGATGCTCGGTCACGCAGAGGGGAAGTGGGTCCGCCTCAGCGCTGTGCCCCAGAGGGCTCTGCCTTGCAAAGCTCTTTGCCACCCGCTCCATCTCTGCGCTGCTCGCAGTGCCGGCTGCCGAGCCAGCGGCAGGTTGGGCTGAGTTTAGAGCTGGGTGAGCTCCAGGGAGTCCTTTCTCCTGACAGCTCCAGGCCTGGTCAGTGGCCACTGCAAGTGCTGGATAAATGTTGGCAGGATGCTCCTGCCGGGAAGGGAGAGAGGAGCTGCCACTGGGATGGGTTTGGATGCTGAGGACGCAGCGGTGGGTGACAGGGGTGGCCATTGCGGAGGGGCAGTGTGAGCTCTGGTGCTGCTGTCTCCAGGTTGGCTCACCAGACCCAGGCCACCATGCTGGTTCACCAGATCTTTGGCAGATCCCTGTGGTTCCGTGGTGAGCGCTGGCTGCCAGGTCCTGGGCCTGTGACTCTCAGGGCAGCGGTTTCCCTGAGAGCCTTGCAGTACAAATCTTTTGGGAAAACTGCTGAGTGTGTGTAACTTATCCAGAGGTGCAGCTGGTCAGTCTTGTGGTTCCTGTGGGTTGTGGTGGGTGTTGTAGTGATGAAAAAAGCTGTTGGCTGGGGGCCCCCAGCTCTTTGCCACCAGCTGAGGAACCCATGTTGGCAGTGATGTAGCAGCACTTGCTGTCCCAGCGCACAGTGGAATTGCACGCTGTGAATCCTGGTGCCGACATCCCAGAGCCCAAAGCTGGAGAGGGGGAACACGGCAGCTGCCTGTGCTGTGCTGGGGTGGTGTTGGGTGCAGGTGTTGTGCCAGGGTGTGCTTCCTGCTCTTGCTTTTGCAGTGAAGTTCTCAGCGTGCAAGAGCATCTGGGAGAGCTCTGACCCTTTCCTGGAGCTGGTGCTGGAGATCAGGTAGTGGGGCAGGGTGTGGGTGGGGGAGCTCTGCTCTCACAGGGGATGTTCCTGCAGCTGCACCGTTACTGCTCTGGAGGCTGCTTAACTGCCAGTGTCAGGCAGGGTGCAGGCAAGAGGGAAGCAGCTTCTGTTGTTGTGCTGCCTCTGTCTGGCAGAGCAGAGCCTGTTGCCTGAGCATGAGCCACGACTCCTCCATTGAGGCTCCATGGGACTGGGAACAGTACAGCCGTCCCTCATGGCATGCTGGCCAGTGCCTGGCTGGGGGCAGGCTCAGGGGTTTGGTGCAGTCTGTGGCCCTGTGCTCATGCTCTGTTTTATCTCTTGGGGCCAGTGTCTCTGATCAGGTGAAAAAAGCCGAGACCAACAGAGCCAGGTCTTCACCAGCGACAGGCCAGGTGAGTCCTGAAGGCTGTTCTGGGCCAGAGCTGCAGGAGCTGCTGCCCCTCTGCCTGCTCTGCGAGGGCAGGTGGGCTGCAGCTTGGTAGGGAGGCGGGCACTGCACCCAGTGGACAGGGGTGAGGGAGGATGACTTGCAGGAAGGATCCTGCTCAGTTAAGGGTTGCTGTGTGAGCTTGGAGGGGATGGGATTGCAGTATCACCCTGTGTCCTTGGCACAGTGATTCAGCCTGGAGGCCCAAAAAGCTGCTCGCCCTCCTGCAGCTGCCTCCAGTGCCCAGAACAGTTCAGAGCTCCTGCAACAGCAGCAGCACAAGTGGGGCCAAAGCAGAGCTGTCCTGGCAGAGCTCCTGGGAGAGCAAGCAGCCACCTACTTCAGCCAAGCTGCTGCTGGAGCCCATCCCCAGCCAGGAGCCCAGGGGCAGTGGGGAGAATGCTGAGACCCTGGAGAGGGACTCCTGCAGCAGCGGTGCTGCCAGCCCAATGCACGGCACAGCGGGGATCTGCCCAAAGCGTCCCAGAAGGTCCAGGGTGGAACCAGCAGCTTCTGCACCTCAGCAGAGGTGCACGGCACGGCAGCAAGGCCAGTAGTCCAGGAGGCAACTGTCTGACATGGCAGGTGGCCCGCGGGAGTGATTTCAGCAGCCACCTGTCCTGTTCTCTTGGATTGGCTAAGATGGGAGCAGTTGGGTGCTGTGCTTGTGCACTGTGGAGTGTGGAGGAAGAGGGGGGCTCCTGCTCCTGACCTGGCCTTCAGATCATGTCAGCCTCTTTTCCTGTTCTGCAGGCTGTCCTCGTCTGCTCTCCATTGGCCAAATCCTGAAAAGCCGACCTTCAGCTTCATCCTCAGCTCAGCCCTTTGGCTCCCAGCCTCCCCGTGACCACCTGTTCCACTGCCCACCCTTCGTACCACCTTCCTCCCTGCAGCAGCGAGAAGGAGCCCAGCCAGGTCACCGCTGGTTCCTCCAAAAAGAGGCAGTGTAAGCAGCCCCGTGGAGCAGACAGCAGCCCCTGTGCTCTGGCTCTGAAGGACAAGGATCAAGTCTCCAGTCCCCAGGGAAGAAGAAGAAGAAGAAGAAGAATCTCGCAGGAGGGCTCAGTGTCCCCTGGGGGGAAGGAGGTGGCAGGCAAGGGTCCCAGCGGTGGCAGGGAGGCACCCAGCTGTCAGCACCGAAAGATCAGGCCCGTGGTGCAAGTGTCAGGCCCCAGGACCTGTCTGGACACAGAGCCCATCTGCCCCCTCAAGAGGAAGAAAAGGAGGAGATGGAGGAGACAGAAGAGTGCTGCTCAGGGTTAGAATGAGGTTTAGCATTAGGGTCACAGACTGTGGGTAAGGGTTTGAATGAGGACTTGGGTTTAGGTTTAGTGTTTAGGGTTTGAGGTAGTGATAGGGTTAAAGTTAGGTTGATGGGTTAGGATTAGGATTAGAGTTACAGTTTGCTGTTAGGTGCTAGGGTTAGAGTTAGGGTTAGACGAGTGTTAGGGGTTAGTGAAGAGTATTATGGTAAGTAGTTAGGGTTAGGGGTAGGGACAGAGTTAAGGTTGGCTTTTGGTTAGAGGTAGGTTTATGGTTTAGGTTTAGAGTTAGTGTTAGTGGTTAGGATTAGGGTAGGGTTAGGGATGAGGAATTGGCATTGTAGTTAGTGATAGGGCTTGGGGATAAGGGAAATGGTTAGATTTTGGGTTTGAGGTTAGGAACAGGGGTCTGGTAGTGCTTGGAATAGTGGTTAGGGTTAAGAGTGTTAGAGTAAGGGTTGGAATTTGGGGCAGAGATGGGGTTATCGGCTAGGACCGGGTCAGAGTTTTTCTTAGGGTTATCATTTGTTGGTGATTGTTTCTTGGCTAGCATGTATTAGTTAGGTTTAGAGTTAGAATTAGTGTTTAGAGTTAGGTTTCAGTGTTAGGGTTAGGGGCTAGGGTTAGAGGATATGTTAGGTTGAGAATTAGTGCTACAGGTTAGGAGTAGGTTTGTATTAGCGTCAGAGGGGGCTAGTGTTTCGTCAGATTTAGGGATAGATAGGTCTTTGGGTAAAGCACAGGGTCAGGATTAGAGTTACCAGTTAGGGATTAAGATTAGTGTTAGGTTGAGATAAAGTGTATGGTGAGGCTTAGATACGGGTTAGGGGTTTGGGTGTAGAGTTAGAGTTAGCATTAGGTAAGGTTTCAGGTTAGGTTTAGATTACAGGTAGGTTTAGGGGTTAGGGTTATGGTTAGGATTAGGGTTTGCGATTAGGGTTAGTGGTTAGTTTTCGAGTTCTAATTAGAGGTAGGATTAGACTTAGTCTTAGGGAAAAGAGTTAATTTTAGTTGTAGGGATAGGATTTGGGTTAGTGTTAAGGTGTAGGAGTTATTGTTAAAGCAGGTATGAGGTTTAGAATGAGGCTTGCAAGCTAGGGTTGGGGTTAAGGTTTAAGAGTTTGAGAGTAGTGTCAGTGGAAGTGGTTAGGGTTAGGGGTTAGTTTTAGGAGGTAGGGCTAGGGTTAGGGTTATGTTTAGAGTCAGGTTTAGGGTTAGAGTTAGGGGTAGGGTCAGGGTTTGATTAGGATTAGGGTTAGAATTAAGGTTAGGGCTTTTGGGTTTGGGTTAGGGGTGTAGTTTGGTTTTAGATTGAGGCTTAGATTTGTGATTACAGTAAGAAGGCTAAGCATTAGGTTTAGAGTTGGAGTTAGAGGTAGGGGTTTGCATTAGCGTTCCCTTAGGGTGAAGAGAATTGGGTAGAATTTAGGGTTAGGCTTAGGATTGAGGGAATAGCATTAGTGACATAGGAGTAGCTTAGGTGTAGGAGCTGGGGCTTGGGGTAAGATTTAGGGGTTGGGGTTAGAGTTAGGGATAGGAAATATAATTAGGATTAGGGTAAGGGTTAGATTAAAGTTTAGGAGTTAGGCAGTAGTGTTAGAAAAGGTGGTTAGGGTTAGGTTTTAGAATTCTGTTGGAGTTCTAGGGTTCGGGTTCATGGTTAGGGAGTAATGTTATTGTAAATGGTTAAGATTAGCATAGGAGATTAGGTTTAGGGGTGAGGCTAGAGTTAGGGTTAGAGTTAGGCTTAGGATTCTGTTTAGAGGTCAGGTTAGGGTTAGATTTCATGTTAGGGTTAGTGTTGGATTAGGTTGGTTTAAGGGTTGTGGTTAAAGTTAGGTTAGTGATAGGGTTATGGTTAGGTTATGGTTAGGGTTTAGTTTTAGTGTTAGGACTAGGTTTCAAGTTAGAGTTAGAGTTAGTATTAGGGTTATTAGGGTATTAGGGTTAGTGTTAGGGGTCAGCATTAGAGTTATCATAAGTGTTGAGTTTGTGTTAGGGAGCAGTTTTACAGTTAGGATTATGGTTAGGGTTAGGGTTAGGGTTTAGATTTACAGTTAGGGTTAGTGTTATGGGTTGGGGATACGGAGTAGTGAAAGTGGTTGGGAGTAGGTTTAGGTACTAGGGTTAGATTTAGGGTTAGGGTTTGGATTTACATTTTGGGTTTGGTTAGTGTTCAGGTTAGAGTTAGGGTTGGTGGTTAGTGGTTAGTTTTAGATCTACAGTTAGAGTTAGGTTTAGGGTTAGGAGTTAGGGTTAGGGTTAGAATTGGGGTAAGGGCTTGGGGTTACAGTTAGATTAGTTTTAGGTTAGTGTTAGGGTTGGTGGTAGGGGCTTATTTAGGGTAAGGGGTTAGGGAGTAGCGTTATTATAAGTGGTTAGGATTACTGTAAGGGGGTAGGGTTAGGGGTGGGGATAGGGTTAAGGTTAGAATGATGGGTTAGGGTTGCAGTTAAGGTTTGGGATTGGGGGTAGAGTTAGGTTTCGGGACAGGGGTTTGGGGCTCAGATTAGATTCAGGGTTAGGCTTTAAGATAAGGATTAGGCTTTTGGTAAGTGTTGCGTTAGTGTTAGGGGTTGGGGATCCGGAGTAGTGGAAGTGGTTAGGAGTAGGTTTAGGTACTAGGGTTAGATTTATGTTTAGGGTTTGGATTGACATTTTGGGTTTGGTTAGTGTTCAGGTTAGAGTTAGTGGTTAGTGGTTAGTTTTAGATTAACAGTTAGGGTTAGGTTTAGGGGCCAGGGAGTTGAGTCAGTGGAAGTGGTTTAGGTTAGGGGTTAGTTTTAGGATTTAGGGTTTGAATTAGGGTAAAGTTTCAGATTAGATTTAGGGTTAGGGTTAGATTAGAGTTAGGGGATGGTGTTTCCAGTTAGACTTATGGTTATGGGTTTGGATGAGGTTTACAGTTAGGATTAGTGTTAGGATATAGTTAGCGTTAGAGCTAATGATTAGGTTTTAGAGTTAGGGAAAAGTGTTAGTGTAAGCAGTTAGGGTTAGGTTTTAATATTAGAGTTGAAGGGTAGGACTAGGGTTAGGGTTAGAGTTAAGCTTATGGGTAAGTATTAGAGTTAGATTAGGTTTAGAAGAGGGTTAGAATGTAGGGTTGGAGTTAGCGTTAGAGGTTAGCTTTATGTTTTGTGTTAGAGTTAGGATTACGTTTTAGCTTTAGATTTAGGTTAGAGTTAGGGATGGGGTTAGCATTAGGGTTAGCGTTAGTGTTAGGCAGTAGTGATAGTGGAATGGTCAGAGTGAGGTTTTAGATTTATACTGGAGATGGAGGTTGGGGTTGGCATTAAGGGTTGCAATTCTGGTTAGTGGTTAAGGGGTAGTGTTAGTGTAAGTCATTAGGATTAGTGTAAGGGGTTAGGTTTAGGGGTTAGGGGTTGGGATAGCTTTAGGATTAGGATAATGGGTTAGGGTTTGAATTCGGGTTAGTTTAGGGTTCGAGTCAGTCGTAAGAGTTGCAGGTTAGGATTTAGGGTCAGGGCTTGGTTTAGTTTAGTGTTTGGTTTAAGGCTGGTGTTAGTATGATGGTTTAGGGTTAGTTTTAGGGTTAGGCTAGGGTTATGGGTTAGGGTTAGAGGTCGCATTAGGGTAAGATTTCAGTGGTTCGAGTTAGGGTAAGGTAGAGTTAGGGTTAGTTTTAGTGTAAGTGGTTAAGGTTAGGGGTAGGGATAGGCTTAGGTTTAGGGTTAGGTTTAGGTTTTGGGTTATACTAGAGTTATTTTTTGGGTTGAGGGGGTTTGGTTTAGGTTAGATTTTGTGCAAGAGGTAGGGTTAGGGTGGTGTTTGGGTGAATGTTATGGTTAGGTGAATGATAGGTGTAGGGTAAGTTTTAGGTTTAGGGGTTAGGGTTATGGTTAGGGTAAGGGATGGATAAGTGTTAGGGTTACGGCTTAGGGAGTTTTGTTATTTGAATGGTCAGTTTTAGGTTTTAGATATATATTGACGCGTTAGGGATAGGACACTGGGTTAGGGTTAGAGGTAGTGTTAGTGTTATTTTTGGGATAGGGGCTTAGGGTTATAGTTGGTCTTAGAATGATGGGTTAGGCTTTAGCATCAGATTAGAGCTAGGTTTAGGTTAGGCTTTAGGGTTAGGCTTAGAGGTTGAGTTAATGGTTAGGGTTAGATATTGGGGTTGGATTAGTGTTAATTTTAGTCTAAGTGCTTACGGTTGGTGGCTGGGTTCATGGGCTAGGGATATGAATGGGGCTAGGATTAGATTAGGGTTATGTTTAGGTGTAAGGTTTGGGTTAGAGGTGAATTTAGGAGTTAGGTGTAGAGTTCAGGTTAGAATTAGGGTTAGTGTTGGCTCTGTGTTAGTGTTAGTGTTAGGGTTAGGTTAGGTTAGGTTAGGTTAGGTTAGGTTAGGTTAGTTACAGCTTACCATTAAGGTTAGGTTAGTGATAGAGTTAGTGTTAGGTTAGGGTTAGAGTTTGGTATTGGGGTTAGAGTTTAGGGTTACTGTTAGAGTCAGCGTTAGGGCTCAGTTTTAGATTTATGGTTAGAATTAGTGTTAGTGGTTAGGATTAAGGTTAGGGTAAGGGTTGGAATAGTGTTAGGTTTGGGGGTTAGGGTGTAGTGTTAGGGTCAGTTGAAGTGGTTAGGTTTAGAGGTTAGGTGTATGCGTTAGGGAAAGGGATAGGGTTAGGGTTAAGTTTAGATTTAGATTTAGGTTTTTGATTAAAGTTAGAGGTAGGGTTAGGGTTTGAGTTTAGGCTTAGACTCAGGCTTTGATTTAGGATTAGAGTGAGGGTATGGGTTAAGCATTATGGCTAGATTTTGTTTAGGGATAGGTGTTAGGGGGTAGGCTTACAGTTAGGATTAGGTTGTGAATAGGATAGAGTTTGGGGATGGGGGTAGAGATTAGGTTAGGGAGGTTAGGGTTAGAGTTATGGTTTAGAGGTTAGGATCAGGGTTGAGGTTTAGCAATGAATGTTCATATATGTGGTTATGGTTAGGGATTAGTTTTATGGGTTAGTGGAAGGTTCAGTGATTAGGGAAGAAGTTAGTATTATAGTTAAGGATAGGGTTAGGGTTAGCAGTTCTGACTTAGGGTTAGGGTTTCAGCTAGGGTTAGATGATGGTTAAGGTTAGAGTTGCATTACTAGTTGGCGGAAGGGTTAGGGTCTGGTGTTACGGTTTTGGTTAGGGGTAGAGTTAGCGCTAGATGTTTAGGGTTAGACTTGGAGTTATGTTTAGGAATTACAGTTAAGGTTAGTGTTAGGGTACAAGTTAGGGCTTAGTGTAAGGGTTAAGTTAGGTTTAAGAATTAGGATTGCATTTAGAGTTAAGGTTAGCACTAGGGTTATCATTTAGATAAGGGTTAGTGTTGGATAAGATTTAGGGTTAGGTTTAGATTAGGGTTACGGAATAGAGTTCGAGTCAGGGTCAGGATTAGAGTACAGGTTAGGTTTAGGGGTAAAGGCCTATGGTTAGTGCTTGGGGTTAGGCATTTGAGATAGGGTTAGGGATTGATTCTCAGGTTAAGGTTAGGCTTACTGTTAGGATTAGGCTTTAGAGTTAGTGAATAGTGTTAGTGTAAGCAGTCAGGGTTAGGTTTTAATAGTAGGTGTAAAGGGTAGGATTATGGTTAGGATTATGGGTAAGTATTAGAGTTAGATTAGTTTTAGAAGAGGGTTAGAATGTAGGGTTGGAGTTAGCGTTAGGGGTTAGTTTTATGATTTGGGTTAGTGTTAGGGTTACGTTTTAGCTTTAGATTTAGTTAGAGTTAAGGGTGGGGTTAGCATTAGGGTTAGGGTTAGTGTTAGGCAGTAGCGATAGTGGAATGGTCAGAGTTAGGTTTTAGATTTATATTAGAGATTGAGGGTGGTTTTGGCATTTAGGGTCAGAATTCTGGTTAGTGGTTAGGGGGTAGTGTTAGTGTAAGTCGTTAGGATTAGTGTAAGGGGTTAGTTTTATGAGTTAGGGGTAGGGATAGCATTAGCGCTACGTTAATGGCTTAAGGTTTGAATTAGGGATATTTCAGGGTTAGAGTCAGTCATAAGAGTTACAGTTTAGGATTTAGGGTTAGGGCTTGGTTTAGTTTAGTGTTTGATTTAGGGCTGGTGTTAGTATGATGGGTTAGGGTTAGTTTTAGGGTTAGGCTAGGGTTATGGTTTAGGTTTAGAGGTCACATTAGGGTGATATTTCAGGTAAGAGTTTCGGTAAGGCTAGGGTTAGGGTTGGTTTTAGGATTATGGGGGGTTTGGTTTAGGTTAGATTTTGGGCAAAAGGTAGGGTTAGGGTGGTGGTTGGGTTAATGTTAAGGTTAGTTTTAGGTGAATGATAGGTGTAGGGTAAGTTTGAAGTGCAGGGGTTAGGATTAGGGTTAGGGTAAGGGATGGACAAGTGTTAGGTTAGGGCTTAGGCAGTGGTGTCAGTGGAAGTGGTTGGGGTTTAGCTCAGGGTCCCAGGGGGATTTGTGAGGTACCAAGGCCTGGATGAAGAGCTCCCTTCTTGATCGCACACATCCCAAAAGACAGGGACACGTCTGTGACTGATCTGCCAGGCGCTGTCCCACCAGCAGTGGCAGATGCATCCTGGAGAGGAGTGGAGCTGCCAGGCACTGTCAGAGGATCTCCCTGAGGTGCCACTGGCTGCCCACCCAGACTCACACACTGTCCCTGGCTGGGACAGATACACCAGCTACGAGCTCTGGACGCAGGACACAACAGTCCAACAGCAAAGACCATCTCTCCTGTCCTGACAGACTCTTATGACCCCTGGAGCCCAAAGCCATGGGCCACATGAACTCATTGGACATTTTAGAGGCGTGGCCTATAGACTGAGGAATGAGATCTGTGTGTATACCCAGAGATAGGAAAGTGCTGTTGATTAACTGTTGGGTAGAGAAGAGACCAACCTTGCTTTTCTGATGACATGTGATGACTGATGTCCCTGGGAAAGCAATGGAACGGCTTATCCTTGGTGCCATCTCAAGGCACATCAAGGATAAGAGGGTTATTAGGGGCAGTCAGCATGGCTTCACCAAGGGTAAGTCATGCTTGACCAACCTCATAGCCTTTTATGAAAATGTAACAGGGTGTATGGATGATGGCAGAGGGGTGGATGTGGTCACCTTGACTTCAGCAAAGCCTTTGACACAGTCTCCACAGCATCCTCACAGCTGAGTCGAGGAGGTGTGGTCTGGACAATAGAGTAGTGAGGTGGGTTGCAAACTGGCTTAAGAAGAGAAGCCAGAGAGTGGTAGTCAATGGTGCGGAGTCCAGTTGGAGGCCAGTATCCAGTGCAGTGCCTCAGGGGGCAGTGCTGGGGCCAGTATTATTCAATATATTCATTAACGATTTAGACGAGGGAATAGAGTGACTATCAGCAAGTTTGCTGATGACACTAAGCTGGGAGGAGCGGCTGACACGCCAGAGGCTGTGCTGCCATCAGAGACCTGGACAGGCTGGAGAGCTGGGCGGGGAATAACCTGATGGAATTTAACAAGGGCAAGTGCAGAGTCCTGCATCTGGGCAGGAACAGCCCCAGGTTCCAGTATAGGTTGGGAAATTACATATTAGAGAGCAGTGTAGGGGAAAGGCACCTGGGGGTCCTGGTGGACCACAGGATGACCATGAGCCAGCACTGGGCCCTTGTGGCCAGGAAGCCAATGGTATCTGGGGTGGGTTAGAAGGGGGTGGTCAGTAGGTCAGAGAGGTTCTCCTGCCCCTCTGCTCTGCCCTTGAGAAAGAGTTTAGTTCACATACTGCCAGTATATACTTGGGTAACATACACATATATATAATATATACAGCCAGAGCACCCTGAGAATGGCTGGTCTGGGAAGCTAAGTAGAGTCGGGTCTGGTCAGTGCTTGGATGGGAGACCATATAAATATATATATATGTATATATATAAATATATATATGTATATATATATAAATCTAGGATGCTGTATCTAGGATGCTGTATCTGGAATGGTAAATCTAGGATGCTGTATCTGGGATGCTGTGTCTGGGATGCTGTACCTGGGATGCTGTATTTGGGAGGTTGTATCTGGAATGCTGTATCTAGGGTGCTGTATCTGGGATACTGTATCTGGGATGCTGTATCTGGGATGCTGTATGTGGGATGCTGAATCTAGGGTGCTGTATCTAGGGTGCTGTATTTCGGACACTATATCTTGATCTGTATCTGGGATGCTGTACCTTGGATGCTGTATCTATTATGCTGTACCTAGCATGCTATATCTACGATGCTGCATCTGGGATGCTGTATCTTGGATGCTGTATCTGGGATGCTGTATTTGGGATGTCATACCTGGTACGCTGTATCTGAGATGCTGTATCTGAGATGCTGTATCTGAGATGCTGTATCTGGGATGCTGTATCCAGGATGCTGTATCTGGGATGCTGTATCTTGGATTCTGTATCTGGGATCCTGTATTTGGGATGTCCTACCTGGGATGCTGTATCTGGGATGCTGTATCTGGGATGCTGTACCTGGGATGCTGTATTTGGGATGCTGTATTTGGGATGCTGTATTTGGGATGCTGTATTTGGGAAGCTGTATTTGGGATGCTTTATTTGATATGCTGTATTTGGGATGCTGTATCTAGAATGCTGTATCTAGGGTGCTGTATCTGGGATACGGTATCTGGGATGCTGTGTCTGGGACGTTGTATCTGGGATGCTGTACCTGGGATGCTGTACCTGGGATGCTGTATTTGGGATGCTGTATTTGGGATGCTGTATTTGGGAAGCTGTATTTGGGATGCTTTATTTGGTATGCTATATTTGGGATGCTGTATCTAGAATGCTGTATCTAGGGTGCTGTATCTGGGATACGGTATCTGGGATGCTGTATCTGGGATGCTGTATGTGGGATGCTGTATCTAGTATGCTTTATCTGGGATGCTTTATCTGGGATGCTGTATTTGGGATGCTGTATTTGGGATGCTGTATTGGGATACTGTATTTGGGATGCCGTATCTGGGATGCTGTATCTAGGATCGTGTATCTAGGATGCTGTATCTGGGATGCTGTTATCTAAGATGGTGAATATAGGATGCTGTATATAGGATGCTGTGTCTGGGATGCTGTATCTGGGATACGGTATCTAGGATGCTGTATATAGGATGTTGTATCTGGGATGGTGAATCTAGAATGCTCTATCTATGATGCTGTACCTGGGATGCTGTACCTGGGATGCTGTACCTGGGATGCTGTATTAGGGATGCTGTATTTGGGATGCTGTATCTGGGATGCTGTACCTGGGATGCTGTATTTGGGATGCTGTATCTAGGATGCTGTGTCTATGATGCTGTATCTGGGATGCTGTATCTAGGGTGCTGTATCTGGTATGGTGTATCTAGAGTGCTGTATATGGGATATTGTATGTGGGATGCTGTATCTGGGATGCTGTATCTGGGATGCTGTATCTAGGGTGCTGTATCTAGGGTGCTCTATCTGGGATACTGTATCTGGGATGCTGTATCTAGGATGCTCCATCTGGGACGCTGTATCTATTATGCTCTACCTAGGTTGCTGTATCTATGATGCTGTATCTGGGATGCTGTATCTGGGATGCTGTATCTATTATGCTGTATCTAGGATGCTGTATCTAGGATGCTGTATCTCGGATGCTGTATCTGGGATGCTGTACCTGGGATGCTGTATTTGGGATGCCGTATCTTGGATGCTCTATCTGTGATGCTTTATCTGGGCTGCTGTATTTGAGATGCTCTATCTAGGATGCTGTATCTAGGATGCTGCATCTGGGATGCTGTATAAAAGTGTCACAGTATGTTTGGGATTGGAAGGGCCCTGGAAAGCTCATCCAGTGCAATCCCCCCATGGAGCAGGAACGCCCAGATGAGGTTACACAGGAAGGTGTCCAGGCGGGTTGGAATGTCTGCAGAGAAGGAGACTCCACAACCCCCCTGGGAAGCCTGTTCCAGGCTCTGTCACCCTCACTGAGAAGAAGTTTCTTCTCAAATTTAAGTGGAACCTCTTGTATTGCAGCTTGATCCCATTACCCCTTGTCCTATCATTGTTTGCCACCGAGAAGAGCCTGGCTCCATCCTCGTGGCACTCACTCTTTATATATTTATAAACATTAATAAGGTCACCCCTCAGTCTCCTCTTCTCCAAACTAAAGAGCCCCAGCTCCCTCAGCCTTTCCTCATAAGGGAGATGCTCCACTCCCTTAATCGTCTTTGTTACCCTACGCTGGACCCTCTCCAGCAGTTCCCTGTCCTGCTGGAACTGAGGGGCCACAACTGGACACAATATTCTAGATGGGGTCTCACCAGGGCAGAGTAGAAGGGAAGGAGGACCTCTCTCGATCTACTGACCACCCCCCTTCTGATACACCCCAGGATGCCATTGGCCTTCCTGGCCACAAGGGCCCAGTGCTGACTCATGGTCATCCTGTTGTCCACCAGGATCCCCAGGTCCCTTTCCCCTACACTGCTCTCTAATATGTAATTTCCCAACCTATACTGGAACCTGGGGCTGTTCCTGCCCAGATGCAGGACTCTGCACTTGCCCTTGTTAAATTTCATCAGGTTATTCCCCGCCCAGCTCTCCAGCCTGTCCAGGTCTCTGATGGCAGCACAGCCTCTGGCGTGTCAGCCGCTCCTCCCAGCTTAGTGTCATCAGCAAACTTGCTGACAGTCACTCTATTCCCTCGTCTAAATCGTTAATGAATATATTGAATAATACTGGCCCCAGCACTGCCCCCTGAGGCACTGCACTGGATACTGGCCTCCAACTGGACTCCGCACCATTGACCACCACTCTCTGGCTTCTCTTCTTAAGCCAGTTTGCAACCCACCTCACTACTCTATTGTCCAGACCACACCTCCTCGACTCAGCTGTGAGGATGCTGTGGAGACTGTGTCAAAGGCTTTACTGAAGTCAAGGTGACCACATCCACCCCTCTGCCATCATCCATCCACCCTGTTACATTCTCATAAAAGGCTATGAGGTTGGTCAAGCATGACTTACCCTTGGTGAAGCCATGCTGACTGCCCCTAATAACCCTCTTATCCTTGATGTGCCTTGAGATGGCACCAAGAATAAGCTGTTCCATTGCTTTCCCAGGGACATCAGTCATCACATGTCATCAGAAAAGCAAGGTTGGTCTCTTCTCTACCCAACAGCTGCCGGCATTGCATGGACAAGCAGCACATCACACAGGGATCTTCACTCAGTCTCTTGATGATACAATCAACCAAAAGACCAAATACTTTCACAATATGCCTGGATCCATCTAGTTTTCAAGGAGAGCGTCCTCCAGGCACAGCAATGGTTCAGATCAGAACACAATTAAAACTCCAAAAGGAATTGAAGGTCATCAAGATAAGCTGTTGCTAATTCAGAAACAGCTAAAGGAGAATCCTAAATACTGGGAGACTACTACTGAATTTAGTAAGACAAGGTGTAGGTAGACCTGAGATGTCTCCGTGTCTTTGCATCAGTTGTCACCAGCAAAGTCTTCCAGGCCTTTGTGCTTCCAGGCAGAACTCTGGAGGGCAACAGCTGTGGTGGATGGGGATCAAGCCAGGGGTTTCATGAGCAAACTGCAGCCTTACCAGCCCTTGGGACCAGAGGGTTTGCATCCAAGAGTGCTGGGAGAGTGTTTTTCCCCAGTTGATGCTGCTCTGGTATGATCCCAGAAGAAAATGCTCTCAGAGTCTGAGGTATTGTTTAAAATGCTGTTCATTAGGTCTGGCTCTACAAGAGGGGTATCACAGAGGCAATCTGTGTCCCTCTGGATGGTGGAAACCCAGGTGGTGTAGCACTGAACAAGCTTCCAAACATCCGCTGCCAGGAGGAGCCCCATGTCTTGTCAAACACTGTGACAGTTTTGGATTGTATGAGGTGAGGTGGGGCAGCTTGCTGAGCTGTGGTGTTTCAGTTGAAGGATACAGGGTCTGCTGGAGAGAGTCCCAGGGAGAGTGAGGACAGAGGGATCCCCCTGTGTGAAGGACCAGCTCAGATCTATGGAGCTGCTCAATGACATGGGCAACAGGTTGATTCATCTTGTGTGAGTGAGGATGACAGAGAAGTTGGTCAGGATGACACTGTTTGGGCAGTGAGCACTTTGAACATGTGACAGAAGAATTCCCCCATGGATACCGACGCAGAGTGTCTCCTGAGGAGGTGTGGACAGACAGGAAAAGCAGATTCAGCTCCAGCAGATCCCCACCACAGATGACCTGTGTCCATCAGTGCCAGCCCCTCTCCTCAGACCAGAACAAGAGTCGTGCTCCAGCAACAGAGCAGCCTGACCCCAATGAGTGTCTGCAGAAAGAGGTTTCTCTTGCTCCTGGATTCCTCCCTGCAGGCACAGAAATGCTGCCTTGCTCTTCTCCAGGGACATCCCTTTCCCCAGGTGAGGGTGTCCAGCCTGGCCTGGCCGGCTGGTCCTGGTTCCCTCCCTGTGCTCCCCACAGGGCCCTGAGCTGGCCATGCTGCTCTGCAGAGCGAGGGGCTGTGGTGCCCTGGGGCCATGGGTGACTCTGCTCGGGCCACGCTGGTTGGGCTGGGAAACAGACCCAGCTGGATGAGGATCACTGCTGCTGAGCCCTTTCCATCTTCCCAGCTGGCTCAGGAGCCCAGGACAAGGCTGGGCAGGACCATGGGGTGTCTCTCATGGCACAAAGGGCAGGGGAGGGCTGAACCAAGATGGGGTCCTGAAACATTCTCCAGTCTGACATCTTTTGGCATCCTGGCTCCTCACAGCCTGTCCTGGCACTGAAGGGCCCTTGTTACCCTGTGCCCTCCTCAGGTTCACCTCTTCCTCTGGGACACCTGCATGATCACTCCTTTGACCAGGACTGTTTTGTGTAACCCAGCGGGCAGTTGAACATCACACACAGCCCTTCTCTTCCTCCCTCCAGCCCAGTGGGATGGGAGAGGGAATCAGGAAAGAAAGAAACATCTTGGGTTAAAATGAAGACAGTTTAATGATACAGAAAGGCAAAACAATAGCAACAATAGCTACAATAGCTACAATAGCAACAATAGCTACAATAGCTACAATAGCTACAATAAATATAATATAATAATGGTAATAAATAAAATAATTATAGCAATAGTAATTATAATAATAATGATGGGAGTAGTAATAGTAGTAATTGCAAAAATGGTAATAACAATAACAGGAGATATAAACCAAGTCACGCACAATGCAATTGCTCACAACCCACTGAGTGACAACCAACCAGATCCCAAACAGCGCTCCCCCAGATAACTTTTCTCTAGTTGACATACCAAGCATGACATCATATGGTGTGGAATATCCCTTTGGCCACTTGGGCCAGCTGTCCTGCCTGTGCCCCTCCCAGCTTCTTGTGCATCTCCAGCCTCCTTGCTGAAAAGTCCTTGGTTTGGGATAAACATGGCTTAGCAACAACCAAAACATCCCTGTGCTATCAACATTCTTCTCAGATTAAATCCAACACACCGCACTCTACCAGCTACTAGGAAGAAAATTAACTCTCTCCCAGCTGAAACCAGGACAGTGCCCCCCCCTTCTTCTGTACCATCTGTGTTGTGCCCGGGTCCCACACTCTCCAATACATTCCAGTTAATCAACAGCACTTTCCTATCTCTGGATATACACACAGATCTCATTCCTCAGTCTATAGGCCACGCCTCTAAACTGTCCAATGAGTTCATGTGGCCCATGGCTTTGGGCTCCAGGGGTCATAAGAGTCTGTCAGGACAGGAGAGATGGTCTTTGCTGTTGGACTGTTGTGTCCTGTGTCCAGAGCTCGTAGCTGGTGTATCTGTCCCAGCCAGGGACAGTGTGTGAGTCTGGGTGGGCAGCCAGTGGCACCTCAGGGAGATCCTCTGACAGCGCCTGGCAGCTCCACTCCTCTCCAGGATGCATCTGCCACTGCTGGTGGGACAGCGCCAGGCAGATCAGTCACAGACGTGTCCCTGTCTTTTGGGATGTGTGCGACCCAGAAGGGAGCTCTTCATCCAGGCCTTGGTACCTCACAAATCCCCCTGGGACCCTGAGCTAAACCCCAACCCCAAACACTTCCACTGACACCACTGCCTAAGCCCTAACCTAACACTTGTCCATCCCTTACCCTAACCCTAATCCTAACCCCTGCACTTCAAACTTACCCTACACCTACCATTCACCTAAAACTAACCTTAACATTAACCCAACCACCACCCTAACCCTACCTTTTGCCCAAAATCTAACCTAAACCAAACCCCCCATAATCCTAAAACCAACCCTAACCCTAGCCTTACCCAAACTCTTACCTGAAATATCACCCTAATGTGACCTCTAAACCTAAACCATAACCCTAGCCTAACCCTAAAACTAACCCTAACCCATCATACTAACACCAGCCCTAAACCAAACACTAAACTAAACCAAGCCCTAACCCTAAATCCTAAACTGTAACTCTTATGACTGACTCTAACCCTGAAATATCCCTAATTCAAATCTTAACCCATTAACGTAGCGCTAATGCTATCCCTACCCCTAACTCATAAAACTAACCCCTTACACTAATCCTAACGATTTACACTAACAATACCCCCTAACCACTAACCAGAATTCTGACCCTAAATGCCAAAACCACCCTCAATCTCTAATATAAATCTAAAACCTAACTCTGACCATTCCACTATCGATACTGCCTAACACTAACCCTAACCCTAATGCTAACCCCACCCCTAACTCTAATTAAATCTAAAGCTAAAATATAATCCTAACACTAACCCAAAACATAAAACTGACCCCTAACGCTAACTCCAACCCTACATTCTAACCATCTTCTAATCCTAATCTAACTCTAATACTTACCCATAATCCTAACCATAATCCTACCCTTTACACCTACTATTAAAACCTAACCCTGACTGCTTACACTAACACTACTCACTAACTCTAAAGCCTAATCCTAACAGTAAGCCTAACCCTAACCTGAAAATTAACCCCTAACCCTATCTCAAATGCCTAACCCCAAGCACTAACCATAAGCCTTTACCCCTAAACCTAACCTGTACTTTAATCCTGACCCTGACTCGAACTCTATTCCCTAATCCTAATCTAAACCTAACCCTAAACCTTATCCAACACTAACCCTTATCTAAATGATAACCCTAGTGCTAACCCTAACTCTAAATGCAATCCTAACTCTTAAACCTAACTTAACCCTTACACTAAGCCCTAACTTGTACCCTAACACTAACCTTAACTGTAATTCCTAAACATAACTCCAAGTCTAACCCTAAACATCTAGCGCTAACTCTACCCCTAACCAAAACCGTAACACCAGACCCTAACCCTTCCGCCAACTAGTAATGCAACTCTAACCTTAACCATCATCTAACCCTAGCTGAAACCCTAACCCTAAGTCAGAACTGCTAACCCTAACCCTACCCTTAACTATAATACTAACTCATTCCCTCATCACTAACCCTTCCCCTAACCCTAACTAACCCCTATCCATAACCACATATATGAACATTCATTGCTAAACCTCAACCCTGATCCTAACCTCTAAACCGTAACTCTAACCCTAACCTAATCTCTACCCCCATCCCCAAACTCTATCCTATTCACAACCTAATCCTAACTGTAAGCCTACCCCCTAACACCTATCCCTAAAAAAAATCTAGCCATAATGCTTAACCCATACCCTCACTCTAATCCTAAATCAAAGCCTGAGTCTAAGCCTAAACTCAAATCCTAACCCTACCTCTAACTTTAATCAAAAACCTAAATCTAAATCTAAACTTAACCCTAACCCTATCCCTGTCCCTAACCCATACACCTAACGTCTAAACCTAACCACTACCAGTAATTCTAACCATAAATCTAAAACTGACCCCTAACGCTGACTCTAACAGTAACCCTAATCTCTAAACCCAATACTAAACTCTAACCCTAACCTAACAGTAACTCTATCACTAACCTAACCTTAATGGTAAGTTGTAACTAACCTAACCTAACCTAACCTAACCTAACACTAACACTAACACAGAGCCAACACTAACCCTAATTCTAACCTGAACTCTACACCTAACTCCTAAATTCACCTCTAACCCAAACCTTACACCTAAACATAACCCTAATCTAATCCTAGCTCCATTCATATCCCTAGCCCATGAACCCAGCCACCAACCGTAAGCACTTAGACTAAAATTAACACTAACCCAACCCCAATATCTAACCCTAACCATTACCTCAACCTCTAAGCCTAACCCTAAAGCCTAAACTAAATCTAGCTCTAATCTGATGCTAAAGCCTAATCCATCATTCTAAGACCAACTATAACCCTAAGCCCCTATTCCAAAAATAACACTAACATTACCTCTAACCCTAACCCAGTGTCCTATCCCTAACGCGTCAATATATATCTAAAACCTAAAACTGACCATTCAAATAACAAAACTCCCTAAGCCGTAACCCTAACACTTATCCATCCCTTACCCTAACCATAACCCTAACACCTAAACCTAAAACTTACCCTACACCTATCATTCACCTAACCATAACATTCACCCAAACATCACCCTAACCCTACCTCTTGCACAAAATCTAATCTAAACCAAACCCCCTCAACCCAAAAAATAACCCTAGTATAACCCAAAACCTAAACCTAACCCTAAAGCTAAGCCTATCCCTACCCCTAACCTTAACCACTTACACTAAAACTAACCCTAACTCTACCTTACCCTAACTCGAACCACTGAAATCTTACCCTAATGCGACCTCTAACCCTAACCCATAACCCTAGCCTAACCCTAAAACTAACCCTATACCCATCATACTAACACCAGCCTTAAACCAAACACTAAACTAAACCAAGCCCTGACCCTAAATCCTAACCTGCAACTCTTACGACTGACTCGAACCCTAAACTAACCCGAATTCAAACCCTAACCCATTATCCTAAACCTAAAGCTATCCCAACCCCTAACCTAAACCTAACCCCTTACACTAATCCTAACGATTTACACTAACACTACCCCCTAACCACTAACCAGAATTGCAACCCTTAATGCCAACCCCAACCTCCAAATCCACTATAAATCTAAAACCTAACTCTGACCATTCCACTATCACTACTGTCTAACACTAACGCTAACCCTAATGCTAACCCCATCCCTAACTCTAACCTAAATCTAAAGCTAAAACGTAATCCTAACTCTAACACAAAACATAAAGCTAACCTCTAACGCTAACTCCAACCCTACATTCTAACCCTCTTCTAAACCTAATCTAACTCTAATACTTACCCATAAGCTTAACTCTAACCCTAACCCTAACCCTACCCTTCAACCCTAATGTTTAAACCTAACCCTAACTGCTTACACTAACACTATTCTCTAACTCTGAAACCTAATCATTAGCTCTAACACTAACTATATCCTAACACTAATCTAATCCTAACTGTAGACCTCATCCAAACCCCTAACCATAAGTCTAACTGGAAACACCATCCCCTAACTCTAATCTAACCCTAACCCTAAATCTAATCTGAAACTTTACCCTAATTCAAACCCTAAATCCTAAAACTAACCCCTAACCTAAACCACTTCCACTGACACAACTCCCTGGCCCCTAAACCTAACCCTAACTGTAAATCTAAAACTAACCACTAACCCTAACTCTAACCGGAACACTAACCAAACCCAAAATGTCAATCCAAACCCTAACCCTAAATCTAACCCTAGTACCTAAACCTACTCCCAACCACTTTCACTACTCCGTATCCCCAACCTGCAACACTAACCCAACACTATTCCCTAACCCCTAACCTTAATCCTTACCTCTAACACTAACCCTAATACTAACCTTTACCACTAACCACATCCCTACCCTTAATCCCTAAACCTAATCCTAATCAAACCCTAATAATAACCCTAACACTACCTCTAACACCTATCCCTAAATCTAAACCTCTAATGTTAGCCCAATCACTTACTGTAATCCTAAAACAAAGGCTAAATCTAAGACCAACCTCTAACCCTAACTCTAAAACTAATTCAATGCCCTAACCTGATTCTAAATCTAAACCTTAATCTAATCTTACCCCTAAATCTAACCCCAAAACTTAACTCTACCCCTAAAACAACTCCGGAACCCCTAACGCTAACCCTAATACAACCATTACCCTAAACCAAATCCTAAAACTTAAGCCTAAATGTAAACCTAAATACTAATCCTAAATCTAATCCTAAAATTTAAGACAAACCCGTAACTCTAACCCTAAGACTAACATCACATAAACAGAAATCCAAACCCTAACCTAACAATATCCCCAACCCAAAATCTAACGCTAACGTCAAACCCTAACTCTCACCTTTCTCCCTGACTGGTAATGCTACCCAATAACTGACTCTAATCTAACCCTAAAAGGAACTATAACCCTAAACCTAAGTTTAGAGCAATAACCCCTAAACCCTGAAACTAGCCCTACCTAACCCTAACCAGTTCCACTAACCGTAACACTGCTCCCTAACACAAACCCAACACTTATGATAACTCTAATGCTGACCCCTAACACTAACTATAACCTTCATGGTAAGCCTAAACCCTAATACTAACTCTAACCCTAACTTGAAACCTAGTCCTAACACTAAAACTAAACCCTAACCATAACCTAACCATAACCCTATCACTAACCTAACTTTAACCACAACCCTTAAACCAACCTAACCCAACACTAACCTTAACATGAAATCTAACCCTAACCTGACCTCTAAACAGAATCCTAAGCCTAACTCTAACCCTAACTCTCGCCTCACCCCTAAACCTAATCTCCTATGCTAATCTTAACCATTTACAATAACATTACTCCCTAACTAGGAACCCGAACCCCAGAACTCCAACAGAATTCTAAAACCTAACCCTAACCACCTTTTCTAACACTACTGCCTAACCCCTAAACTTTAATCTAACCCTTACCCTAATCCTAATTATATTTCCTATCCCTAACTCTAACCCCAACCCCTACATCTTACCCCAAGCCCCAACTCCTACACCTAAGATACTCCTAACTATGTCACTAATGCTACTCCTTCAACCCTAAGCCTCACCCTAAATTCTACCCAATTCTCTTCACCCTAAGGGAATGCTAAGGCAAACCCCTACCTCTAACTCCAACTCTAAACCTAATGCTTAGCCTTCTTACTGTAATCACAAATCTAAGCCTCAACCTAAAACCAAACTCCACCCCTAACCCAAACCCAAAAGCCCTAACCTTAATTCTAACCCTAATCCTAATCAAACCCTGACCCTACCCCTAACTCTAACCCTAAACCTGACTCTAAACAGAACCCTAACCCTAGCCCTACCTCCTAAAACTAACCCCTAACCCTAACCACTTCCACTGACACTACTCTCCAACTCCAACAGTAATCAAGTCCTACCCCTAATACTTGAACAACTAACCCAAACCCCAATGGCAAACACATACGCGAACCTCAAACCCTACCTCTCAGACTAATCCCTAGCTCCTAACTCTAGCACCAACCATAACGCTTAACCCTAAAGCCTAACTCTAGCACATACCCCTAATCCTAAACCTCATCTAATTCAGACACAGTAATTCTAACCCTAACTCTGACCCCTTGCCCTACGTTTAACCCTATTTCTAACCCTAAATGTAACCCTTCCCCCTAACCCTAGCTCAAACCCCTAACCCCAAAATCTAACCCCACTCCCTAATTCCTAAGCCTAACCCTAACTGTAACTCCTAACACTTGCCTTTACCCTAAATCTAATCCTAGACCTTAACCCTACCACGTAACCCTAACCTAAACCTTATATAACCCAAACACAAACTCCTAACCCTTAACGCTATACTCTAACCTCTTGCCCAAAGTTTAATCCCAACTCTAAGACTAACTCTAACCCAAAACCTGACCCATAACCCTCACTCAAAACCTTAACCCCAAACACTAACCCTAACCATGCTCCCTAAGCCTATCCCAAACTCTAACCCTAACTCTGTCCCCTAACCCAAAACCTTATCTAACACTAACCCTCAACCTTATCTAAATTCTAACCCTTATCTATATGCTAAACCTAAAACTTATCCTAACCCTAATTCTCAATCTAACCCTAACTTAACCCTTAAATTAAGCCCCAATTTTTACCCTAACTCTAACCTTTACTGTAAATCCTAACCCTAAGTCTAAACCTGAAACCTAATGCTAACTCTAGCCCTGACCAAAGTCCTAACACCAGACCCTAACAATAACCCTAATCTAACCCTAAGCCTAACTATAACCCTAACCCTAAGTCCTAACTGCTTACTATAACCCTGTCCTTAACTCTACTTCTAACTCTAATCACAAAAACAAACCCCTAACACTTATACTAAACCTAACTCCTAAACCTTAATGCCAACCCTAGCTTGCAAGCCTCATTCTAAACCTCATACTTACTTTAACAATAACCCCTACACCTTAACACTAACCCAAATCCTATCCCTACAACTAAAATTAATTCTTTTCCCTAAGGCTAAGTCTAACCCTACCTCTAATTAGAACTCGAAAACTAACCACTAACCCTAATTGCAAAGCTTAATCCTAACCATAACCCTAACCCCTAAACCTACCTGTAATCTAAACCTAACCTGAAACCTTACCTAATGCTAACTCTAACTCTGCACCCATACCCCTTACCCGTATCTAAGCCTCACCACACACTTTATCCCAACCTAACACTAATCCTAATCCCTAACTGGTAACTCTCATCCTGACTCTGTGCTTTACCTAAAGACCTATCTATCCCTAAATCTGACGAAACACTAGCCCCCTCTGACGCTAATACAAACCTACTCCTAACCTGTAGCACTAATTCTCAACCTAACATATCCTCTAACCCTAGCCCCTAACCCTAACACTGAAACCTAACTCTAAACACTAATCCTAACTCTAAACCTAACTAATACACGCTAGCCAAGAAACAATCACCAACAAATGATAACCCTAAGCAAAACTCTGACCCTGGTCCTAACCGCTAACCCCAGCTCTGCCCCAAATTCCAACCCTTACTCTAACACTCTTAACCCTAACCACTATTCCAAGCACTACCAGACCCCTGTTCCTAACCTCAAACCCAAAATCTAACCATTTCCCTTATCCCCAAGCCCTATCACTAACTACAATGCCAATTCCTCATCCCTAACTCTACCCTAATCCTAACCACTAACACTAACTCTAAACCTAAACCATAAACCTACATCTAACCAAAAGCCAACCTTAACTTTGTCCCTACCCCTAACCCTAACTACTTACCATAATACTCTTCACTAAGCTCTAACACTCGTCTAACCCTAACTCTAACCCTAGCACCTAACAGCAAACTGTAACTCTAATCCTAATCCTAACCCATCAACCTAACTTTAACCCTATCACTACCTCAAACCCTAAACACTAAACCTAAACCCAAGCCCTCATTCTAACCCTTGCCCACAGTCTGTAATCCTAATGTTAAACCTCATTCTAACCCTGAGCAGCACTCTTCTGTCTCCTCCATCTCCTCCTTTTCTTCCTCTTGAGGGGGCAGATGGGCTCTGTGTCCAGACAGGTCCTGGGGCCTGACACTTGCACCACGGGCCTGATCTTTTGGTGCTGACAGCTGGCTGCCTCCCTGCCACCGCTGGGACCCTTGCCGGCCACCTCCTTCCCCCAGGGGACACTGAGCCTTCCTGCGAGATTCTTCTTCTTCTTCTTCCGTGGGGACTGGAGACTTGATCCTTGTCCTTCAGAACCAGAGCACAGGGGCTGCTGTCTGCTCCACGGGGCTGCTTACACTGCCTCTTTTTGGAGGAACCAGCGGTAACCTGGCTGGGCTCCTTCTCACTGCTGCAGGGAGGAAGGTGGTGCGAAGGGTGGGCAGTGGAACAGGTGGTCACGGGGAGGCTGGGAGCCAAAGGGCTGAGCTGAGGATGAAGCTGAAGGTCGGCTTTTCAGGATTTGGCCAATGGAGAGCAGACGAGGACAGCCTGCAGAACAGGAAAAGAGGCTGACATGATCTGAAGGCCAGGTCAGGAGCAGGAGCCTCCCTATTCCTCCACACTCCACAGTGCACAAGCACAGCACCCAACTGCTCCCATCTTAGCCAATCCAAGAGAACAGGACAGGTGGCTGCTGAAATCACTCCCGCGGGCCACCTGCCATGTCAGACAGTTGCCTCCTGGACTACTGGCCTTGCTGCCGTGCCGTGCACCTCTGCTGAGGTGCAGAAGCTGCTGGTTCCACCCTGGACCTTCTGGGACGCTCTGGGCAGATCCCCGCTGTGCCGTGCACTGGGCTGGCAGCACCGCTGCTGCAGGAGTCCCTCTCCAGGGTCTCAGCATTCTCCCCACTGCCCCTGGGCTCCTGGCTGGGGATGGGCTCCAGCAGCAGCTTGGCTGAGGTAGGTGGCTGCTTGCTCTCCCAGGAGCTCTGCCAGGACAGCTCTGCTTTGGCCCCACTTGTGCTGCTGCTGTTGCAGGAGCTCTCAACTGTTCTGGGCACAGGAGGCAGCTGCAGGAGGGCGAGCAGCTTTTTGGGCCTCCAGGCTGAATCACTGTGCCAAGGACACAGGGTGATACTGCAATCCCATCCCCTCCAAGCTCACACAGCAACACTTAACTGAGCAGGATCCTTCCTGCAAGTCATCCTCCCTCACCCTGTCCATTGGGTGCAGTGCCTGCCTCCCTGCCAAGCTGCAGCCCACCTGCCCTCGCAGAGCAGGCAGAGGGGCAGCAGCTCCTGCAGCTCTGGCCCAGAACAGCCTTCAGGACTCACCTGGCCTGTCGCTGGTGAAGACCTGGCTCTGTTGGTCTCAGCTTTTTTCACCTGATCAGAGACACTGGCCCCAAGAGATAAAACAGAGCATGAGCACAGGACCACAGACTGCACCAAACCCCTGAGCCTGCCCCCAGCCAGGCACTGGCCTGCATGCCATGAGGGACGGCTGTACTGTCCTCAGTGCCATGGAGCCTCAATGGAGGAGTCGTGGCTCATGCTCAGGCAATAGGCTCTGCTCTGCCAGACAGAGGCAGCACAACAACAGAAGCTGCTTCCCTCTTGCCTGCACCCTGCCTGACACTGGCAGTTAAGCAGCCTCCAGAGCAGTAACGGTGCAGCTGCAGGAACATCCCCTGTGAGAGCAGAGCTCCCCCACCCACACCCTGCCCCACTACCTGATCTCCAGCACCAGCTCCAGGAAAGGGTCAGAGCTCTCCCAGATGCTCTTGCACGCTGAGAATTTCACTGCAAAAGCAAGAGCAGGAAGCACACCCTGGCACAACACCTGCACCCAACACCAGCCCAGCACAGCACAGGCAGCTGCCGTGTTCCCCCTCTCCAGCTTTGGGCTCTGGGATGTCGGCACCAGGATTCACAGCGTGCAATTCCACTGTGCGCTGGGACAGCAAGTGCTGCTACATCACTGCCAACATGGGTTCCTCAGCTGGTGGCAAAGAGCTGGGGGCCCCCAGCCAACAGCTTTTTTCATCACGACAACACACGCCACAACCCACAGGAACCACAAGACTGACCAGCTGCACCTCTGGATAAGTTACACACACTCAGCAGTTTTCCCAAAAGATTTGTACTGCAAGGCTCTCAGGGAAACCGCTGCCCTGAGAGTCACAGGCCCAGGACCTGGCAGCCAGCGCTCACCACGGAACCACAGGGATCCGCCAAAGATCTGGTGAACCAGCATGGTGGCCTGGGTCTGGTGAGCCAACCTGGAGACAGCAGCACCAGAGCTCACACTGCCCCTCCGCAATGGCCACCCCTGTCACCCACCGCTGCGTCCTCAGCATCCAAACCCATCCCAGTGGCAGCTCCTCTCTCCCTTCCCGGCAGGAGCATCCTGCCAACATTTATCCAGCACTTGCAGTGGCCACTGACCAGGCCTGGAGCTGTCAGAAGAAAGGACTCCCTGGAGCTCACCCAGCTCTAAACTCAGCCCAACCTGCCGCTGGCTCGGCAGCCGGCACTGCGAGCAGCGCAGAGATGGAGCGGGTGGCAAAGAGCTTTAATCCTCGCTTTCTATTGTCTCTATGGGGCTCTATGGGGCTTCTTGGGGCTCCATGGGCCCCTACAGGTCCCTATGGGTCCCTATAGGGCTCTATGAATCTCTATGGAACCCCCAGGGTCCTAAAACCTTCTCCAGGAACCCCCAGGGTCCTAAAACCTTCTCCAGGAACCGCCAGGGTCTTAAAACCCTCCTGGGGAACGTCCAGGATCCTGAAAACCTCTTGGGGAAGCCCCAGGGTCCTAGAACCCGCTCATTCTACGCAGACCCATTGACTGGGACCAGGCAGCTTCCAAACCACTGTGTCCAGGCCACATGCAACACCCCTCAAGGACCAGATGGACAAACATGGGGCCTCTCAGGGCCTTCTGACCAGGACACCTCTCACACACACAAACGAAAACCCACACTAAGGTGGGAGCATGGAGCACCAGGGCAAAAAATGATCATCCATGTTTCTTCTAGCAAAGAGCCTGCTGGCTACTGCAAGGCGCAACTATTGCAGGAAAATGTTAACAAATAATAAACCAAATATTAACAAATGCAGAAGGCCAGTGACCAATGAAGACTGAACACTTACCCCTGGGATTGCCCCAGGCTCAGGAACAGGATTACACCAAGAGGCTTGATCACCATGGACTGCAGGAACCAAACAGGGAGTCAACCACGGGTGAGGAGCTTCCATGGCATGTTGTGATCTCCTTCTTCCTCAGTCACCTGCAGTGATGGGAGGGGGTGAGGTAATGACACAGGACACATACAAAGGTGTACGTTCCCACAGCTAGAAATGGAACATGGGTGACCTTTTTGCTGAGACCTAGCAGGTTTGCAGGCAAATGAATATTCATTACTTGTCTGTGTAATACCACCAAGGCACAAAAAGCTTTTGGAAAGCCTCTGAGATGATCCTGGGTACAATCACACATTAATAACCTATTAAAACGTGAGTGTTTATTTCCTCAAGCAGACAGACAGTGACAACTTACCCCTGGGACAGCCCAAGGCTCATAACCAGGATCCCGCTGAGAACTCCATCAGCTCTGCCAATGCCATGGCCTGGAGTCATCACAGAGCAGAGAGGTTTCCAGGCTCACAGAGCATTGCTCCTGCATTTCGGGTAAAAGAGGACATAAAGAAGAGAGAAAAAACAAAACAAAACACAGCACAACATATTTAGGACAACAATGCCCATATATTGCAGAGAAATAGCCCTATTTAGGGAGAAAACTGGAAAAATGACTAAATATTCCAAATATTTGGGGGCTAAATTGGCCAATACAGGCAAAAGATTCTGAGTATTTGGGCAAAAAGTGGCCAAAAGAGGCAAAAACGTCCACATTTGGGAGTAAAACTGCTAGCAAAGGTGAAAATATCCCATATTTGGGAACACAGCGCCTCCAGTAGGGGGAAAAAATGGGCAAAAGCACCTGAGTATATCGGGTAAAAAGAGCCAGAAAAACCAAAGCACCACTAGATTTGGATCAAAACTGGCCAAAAAGGGGTATAACATCCCCAGATTTGGGGTGAAATTGGGCCAAAAAGTCAAAGTATGCCCAGATTTGGGTAAAAAATTGCCAAAAGTGGCCCAAACACCCCCAGATTTGGGCAGAAACTGGACTGCAAAGCCAAAGAACTCCCAGATCTAGGCAGAAACGACCCCAAAGGGCACAAATGTGCCCAGATTGAGCTCAAAACTGGCCCAAAGGGCCAAAGCAACCCCAGCTTTGATTTGAAACGGGCCCAAAGGCTCAAAGCGTGCCCTGGGATGGGGCCGTGCGGGACGGGGCTGGGGGGCAGGGAGGGCCCCGCAGGGACTCAGTGCTGGTTTCTGCCCCTGTGCCACCACTCCCAGCCCCTGCTTGCCCACAACTTGCCCCTGAAGCAGCCGCAGCCCCTCTCCCCTCCCTGCGGGGCGTCTGCCCCCTGCCCACACCCTGGTGCTGCCTGGCTCGCCCTGCCCGGCCCAGCCCGGCTGCTCTCCCGGCCCCAGCCCCAGCCCTGGCCCCACTGCTGCCCTGCTGAGCTGCTCGGGGCTGGGTGCTGCCCCTGCCCGCCCACCTGCTCCCTGCGCTCGGCTGGAGCAGCCTGGGCCTCCTGGGCTGGCAGGGACACCAGCAGGAGGAGGAGGGTGAGGACCATGGCCCCCACGCTCGCACCGTGATGCTGCTGCTGCTGCTGCTGCTGCCGAGACACAGCACAGCACGTCACCGTGGGGCTGTGACCTCATAGTCACCTTGGAATCACCACATCTGCTCACGACTGCATGGCCTTGTTCTACACGAGCATGGGAGGAACAGGAGTGGAGAAGGGGGCACCTATTTGGGAGGCAGCGCTGCCTATGGGAGTGCACAGGCTCTCACTCCTTGCTTCCCAGAAATCAATCAATCAATCCATCAATACCAAAAGCTCCATATGAAGACTAAATTAGAAAAAAAAAGCCAACTTCAAGGGTCTTTCCTTGTAACTGTTTCTGTCAGGCAGCTCTCTAGGAAGAAACGAGCTTTACCTGCTACTTTTACCACAGCTTCAATGCCTTTAAAGCCACCACTTCTTACCTCTGCTGCTCCCACACAGCCTCACAGCCCAGCAAAATCATAGTGCAGGCAGAAACCTTCACCATACAAAGAGGGACAGTCAGGAATACGTTACTCTCAAAAAACAGACACTGTCAACCACGCTTGCTCTTGCTTACCAAATTCAGACAGTGTTAGAAAACAACAACAAGGAAGCGAGATTCTTATTTCATGGACCCCATTATATGGACCATTCAACATCAAGTCCAACCAGAGTCAGAACCTCCGAATAAGAAATATCATCTTAAAATTTCTAGGAAAATGAAGGGCTTTGAAGTGGCAACACCATAAAATGTTCATAAAAGCACCGCCATGCAAGTTTACACCCCTGATCACAGACCACCTGCCCTGGTACCTAGGGCAGTGATGTTCTCAGCTGATTCGCAGCCACTGACATCTGGAAAACAGCACAAAGTCTCATGTTTTTTAGTGCCAAACACGTAGTTTGGAACTGAAACAGGCAAGAAAACCACCTACAGTCAGTCTGGTTTCATTCGAGGCCATCAGGACAAGTTGAGTTCACATTCACCAGGAACCACAGTAGGTCCCACCCGTCCCTGCAGACCCCAACACCGCTCCTGCGCAGGGTCCCGAGGAGCAGGAAGGGGCAGTAGTGTGGACAGAGATGGAGAAAGAAGCAGCGGGGAAAGGGCAGACAGGCAGAAAGACAGAGAGGAAGCAGCAGAGAGAAAGAACAATAAGGGTTGGGGCAGGATAGAGATTGGGAAAAAATCCTGGAGTGGGCAGCAAGAGGGAGAGGGAGTGAAAAAGAAGAGGGGCAGGAATAGGCACAGGGAGCAGGACAGAGGGATACAGTGAGAAATGATGGGGCACGGAGCGGGACAGAGCAACAGACAAGAATGACGCCAAAGAGAAACCAGGGATGGTGAGAACACAGAGGGGTGGAGACGGAGAGGGAGATACGAGAAACCCTGTACAGAGATTCAGAAGGGTGGAGGAATAGGTGAGGAAGCAGCAGAGGGCCAGAGGGAGAAGAGATGAAGAGGAAGAAGGGCACAGCAGGAAAGAGGAGGGAGCAGGGAGGGACAGGGACACAAAACAGGGTGAAATGTCCCCAAGGGCCCAGGACTCACCGCACTTCCTGCTCTCTGCACTGCCAGGCAAGCTGTGGAGTTCAGGGACTTCTGTCTGTCAGAAATGCAGTTGTGATTCGTGCTGAGATGTTTCCTGTTTACAGATACAACCAAATGAGGCTCGGGCTCTGAACCTGCAAAAAGGAAAAGGTGGGTAAGTTCTATGTAAAAAGTTCTGAAACTTGTTTATGAGGTTATATTGATAGAGGGAGCTCACATTTTCAGGGTTAACCAACCACATAATAAGGGCCTACTAACTAACTAACTAACACTTGAAGCCACATCATGAGTATCTAGTTTAGAGCTGTATGTAACCAGTTGTGTTAAGAAAAACCAGAACCTCATCGAGTGCCGAGATCAGAAGTTTTACAGCACCAGCTGTAACCTTGAGGAGACAAGACAGCCAAGAGTTACAGCAAAAGGGGGGCCAGTCTGGTTTCGGTCGACTTGGCAGCTTGGGAGACCCATAGAGACCATAGAGCCCATAGTGACCTATAGAGACCATAGAGACCACAGAGACCATAGAGCCCATAGTGACCCATAGAGACCATAGTGCCCATAGTGACCTATAGAGACCATAGAGACCACAGAGACCATAGAGCGCATAGTGACCCATAGAGACCATAGAGCCCATAGTGACCTATAGAGACCATAAAGACCACAGAGACCATAGAGCCCATAGTGACCCATAGAGACCCATAGAGACCACAAAGACCACAGAGACCATAGAGACCCATAAAGACCATAGAGTCCCATAAGGACCATAGAGACCCCTCCTCAAAGCCACCAAGTGACACTGCGCAGGCGCAACAGGGGCGGGTCAAGGAGGAGACTATGGAAATGGTTCTCTGAGACTCATTTGAATGAGAAGCAGGAAAGGTTATGGATATGTACAGGCGTTCCTGGGGTCATCATGAATATGTAACACCTCACTGTATTTAAGCACACTTCTTGTTCTTTAAAGGTGTGCGTGTTGGGCGGAGCGAATTCCCCACACACCCAGCACTGTTTTCCTTATGCTCTAATTAACACGTGTTTAAGGAATACAATTAAGGAATTGGATTAAACGTTGTTTATCCA
This sequence comes from Nesoenas mayeri, assembly GCF_963082525.1. NCBI lineage: Eukaryota > Metazoa > Chordata > Aves > Columbiformes > Columbidae > Nesoenas > Nesoenas mayeri. Next base: position 1,624,495 of record NC_137571.1, read on the forward strand.
TAGAAAAAGCCTGAGTTATTTATTTCATTGCTTTGCAACAAGTGATTGAATCTGCTATAGAAAAGTTTATATAAGCGTTCTTACCATTTTACAGGAGAAACACAGGGCACGGCTGATTTTGCCCACGTGCAGCGCAATGATCACACGAGTGCGGTGAACCGGGTGAAAGGCCCTAGAGAAGGAAAATCAGGCTCCGTGTGCAGAGCCAAAACAGAAACCCTTTTCAAACTGCTTAATTTTAAAAAGCTACAACGGGTATAAAGAAGAAAAAAGAGCAGTCAATGCGCATAATGACACAATTAGATGGTTTTTCAGTTCCATGATGTGTTCTTCTACTAAAAAGTGTCTGCTGGAGTGGATATCCTGGACACGAACAGGTGGGTTCCTGGTGCTGTGCCCATGGTGATTCATCCACTGTGGCTGTGGGTGTCAGGCCTTGATACAACAGACACAAAACCTTGGGAGGGAGGTGATCACAGTAAAACGCTTAAAGATAATGAGCTAGCAGACTTGATTTAGTCTTCATTTAAAAATACACATGGCTGCTGTCTTTTTTCCAGTTTAGCTAGGACGGGCTCCAATATCTCTATTAATTCTAACTACAACACGTGACAAAAATTAAGGGGGGAAAGCTTTGTTTTTACAACGGTAAATACAGTCTACATCCTAATCTGGGAAACAGATAAAGGGGTGTAGCAGATGAGGCACAGACTCTCTTTAAAACACAGAGAGACATTTAATACAAACATCGCGTACCTCTGTCCCTGATGTACCAATCCCGTATCAATCCCTCTGTCCCTAACGTACCAATCCCGTATCAATCCCTCTGTCCCTGATGTACCAATCGGGTATCAATCTCTCTGTCCCTGATGTACCAACCCCGTAACAATCCCTCTTTCCCTGATGTACCAACCCCGTATCAATCCCTCTGTCCTTCATGTACCAATCCCGTAACAATCCCTCTTTCCCTGATGTACCAACCCCGTATCAATCCCTCTGTCCTTCATGTACCAATCCTGTATCAATCCCTCTGTCCCTGATGTACCAATCCCGTATCAATCCCTCTTTCCCTGATGTACCAATCGGGTATCAATCTCTCTGTCCTTCATGTACCAACCCCGTAACAATCCCTCTGTCCCTGATGTACCAATCCCGTATCAATCCCTCTGTCCCTGATGGTTCATGTCCCACACAGTCTTTGCTGCTTTTGTTGTTCCACCACCGCTTGTTCTCACACTGTGACTCTTGCAGTTTCTCACGGGCCTGATGTCCCAACCCTGACACATCTCCCCTTCTTTGTTTAACAATTGCAGCCATAGCAGCGTGTAACTGCACAGCCATTGCACCATTAAAGCTTTTTTCAACCATTCGTTGTGCACAAGAGAAGACACATGGTACACAATCAATAAGTACAGACTCCACATAAAAACATTCTAAGCAGAGGGTTAAAGGGTCGTGTTTCGCAATTTTTGTGGCACCCATAACTGTTGCAGAATCGCTACTTAATATTCCCTGCATAGTGTTTAACACAGAATAATGAGCTCCCAGTCAACTAAGAATTCTATTTCTCTGTTCTCCAAGTCAGGATCTATATTAAAATACTTCTGAGCTGTCGGTTTAAGAGGGTGTAAAAACTCCGTGGGAGACTCCTCACGATCCTGTTTAATCTCAGAAGGTTTTGGCGTATTTACAGCTTTAGGCGCAGCATGTCTAATCCCGTATAAAATGCACAGTCCATACCAATGCAGCCTGTCCCCCGATATAAGGATATCAGGATCCCACCCTGGACTGACCGAGGGACAATTTTGATCTCATGTTCTCTGTGTATTCTACACCAATAGCTGTTCTTCAACAAACCTTTTACTGGTTTGCATTTCTTTCCCTGATTATCCTTTTTCAAAACAAATGGATCTGAAGGGGATAAAGACAATGCATATGTAACATTACGTATTGTGTAATATGCCTTATATAATAGGCAACATATGATTTAAAATATTTATCTTACTATATATTACATGTAGCACATTACTATACTACAGATCTCAAAGTATACCCACCTAGACCTGTGCAGCATATTAATATTATTTACAGTGGCCGCCATTAATTACAATATTCAATCAGATTCTCCCTGGTTGACGCCCTGTTGAACAGCAAACGATCCTTTTCCAATGTCAGAAAACACAGCCCGGGGGGGATTTCTCCCGAATCCTCCTGCCGATTGTCCACTACCTACTTCACAATCACAATGACAGACAATTGGTGAACCCTAAGTACTGGACTATAAAATCCCCCAAGACACAAGTAACAACAACAACAAACCACTAACGACACAAACAATTATACAATTGCTAAGACACAAATAGCAAAATCACTAAAGGTACCCTTATCTAATTATTGTTCCCTCATTTTTCTCTTTATTTTTTTCTCACTTTTCTCTTTAATTTTTTCTTTCTTTCTTTTTTTAAGTTTCCCAGTTTACCAAAATGCGCAGACGCAAATGCGCAGACCCAACGCGCTGGTGTCGCCCACGTCTCGCGCAGGCAGCGTGCCAACCCAACCAGACAATGGAAGTGCCTTATCTCACTGATGGGGTTTTACCCGCGTCCCGAGCCGGTCCGAGGAGCTGTGGTCCCTTCCAGGAATTCCCCGGTGCCGGCACAAGGTCCCAGAGATCCTGGGATCCACGGGAGATCAGGCAGATTATCCATCCTCGTCACCAGAAATGATACCGAAAAGTCGTCAAACAGACTCTTTAACACTGTTTTGAAAGTGTTAAACAGCAGGCACTTCTATTACAGCGCGCTGGGGGATCGCTCCTCTAATCGAGCGTGCGTTCCGCTTTCCTCTGGTTTTACAGATCGTGGAACTCCTCAAACAGCAAAACCTGCCAAACAATGTTACAGACGTCTCGTGCTCTTTCACCAGCGCGTGCAGCAGCAACGAGAAATCTGGAATGAGCGTCTACAGAAACACGTACGTATTTACCCAATTCAGAACAACGCGTTACATCCGCTGGCCGTACTTCATTGGCAGTAATCCCTCCTGGATTAACACCCTCTGTGGATGGCACGGGCGCCAACTGTTGGCAATCAGGGCAGGACATAAGAACGCTCCTGGCCTGATCCACTGTCATTTGAAATTGTCCTTTTAACGCCTTTGCACTCTGGTGAAAGAATTTATGTGATCATTTAGCTTGCTCCAAGGCTTTAGGCACAGTGAGCGGCACAGCTTGTGCATCGGCCCTCCTACTGCCTTCCCAAGAGGTCCTGGAAGGGCCGTGCGAGAGCGGGTGTGCATTGCATAATAACCATGGTGTCTATGATTTATTAGAAACCATAGCATTCTCAATTCAGCCATCGAAAGAGGATTATCCTCTTCCTTAAGAAAAGAAGCTTCCAGGCGGTTCAGTATGCCAGCTGCATATTATGAGCCAGTTACAACATCCAAAGGCTCGTTACAGAACACCTCAAAGTGATCCTAACAGCTGGCAGCTCAAGAACCTGTTTGACCCTTGGTCTCTTTTTCTACCTTGTGTTTGCAGCACTGGGTATCTGAGTTTAGCCACATAATTACAACTTTACGTGAGGGACCAGAGGCATCAGTAAATACAGTCTTGTCGCTTACTGGTCGTTGCTGACAGCAGCGTTTGCTGTACAAGGGTAAATTACCAATTTCAGCCCACAGCTTATGTTGACAGTAATAAACTGATATGTTCCCTGCGTATGTTACCAATGCAATCTGGAAATTCACATCTTCAGTTAATTACCACTGCGAATTCTCCTTCCTTGTAAGAAGAAATATACCTTCAGGTCTACCCCATACATAGCATACAAACATTCTCTGCCTTTAATTATTGGTTTTGCATACATTTCTTTTATTATCCAAACTGTTTTCATTGGTGTGTGAGCTAGAAAAACCCACACAGCCACAGTCACCTTTCTCCCTCCTTGAGCTCTCCTGACCTGCGGTTCCACCACCGGTGTCTTCTTTCTTGATCCCTCTTGACTGGCAGGTGCGCTCCAACCCTCTTTATCCATCACTGTTCCTCACGGGTTCACCTCCTTCCTTGCTTTTCCTTTGCACGCTGCTCCCCTGAAGAGAAACACACGGAGGACTGAGCTACAGCAGCCCAAGGGCACTACAGTCAGACAGGGGCTGAGTCCGGGGCTGACACCTCCCCACACCCCACAGCGCGCCCACCTTGCCTTGGCACCAGCCCCTCGCACAGCCCTTCCCCTCAGCTCTGCCCTCCCTGCAGCACAGCTTCCGCACGTGCCCTGCTCAGGCTGGACCCCAGTGTCACGGGTTAGAGATGTCACAGCTCAGTACAAATGCCCACGGTCCTTGTAATAAATTTGGTGCCGTGACTTGGATGAAGGATATTCGCCGGCGATCCTTTTTGAGGGAGGCGCCCTGCTTCTTTTTCTAGCGGCCCTTGGAGGATTTTGTCGCCACCCTTCACCGACGAACCTTCTAAATTGCAATAAGCAAAGTAAATGCTGGCAGCCCCTTAAACTTTGCGCACAAAGATCCGAGTGAAGACGCAGGACGCGTGAGTATAGGCCGGATTTCCACTCGGTTGTGGCTGGGTTTCCTGGGGTACGACGACTGAGACGTCCAATTGCGGACGAAGCGAGTGCGGACCCTCCAGTAGTGCAGTTCTCGTAGCCCGCGAGGGAGCGAGTCACGAACGAGGGGAGCATGTGTGAGTGTGCGTGAGTGCACCCTGGAAGATGGGACAGAAGAAAAGTAGACCTTCTGGTCCCAGGGGTGGGGATTCGCAAGCGAAACTTCCGCCAATCCCCCAGGATAGTCCACTAGGATTGATGATTAAATATTGGAATGATTACCCCTCTAGAAGGGCTAAGAGTAAAATAAAAATGATCCACTATTGTATGGTAGTTTGGGGTGGTAAGGAAATTCGTAAGGACCATCTGTTTTGGCCAGTGTTCGGATCCTTTGAGGATTGGATTTGCCAAGCCTTCAACCTTTACGTTCACTCAAAGGAACCGGTTAGTCAAGAGGAGAGCGATTATGCACACTTATGGATAGGGTCAGAGACTAGGATCAATCTGTATCCGTTAAAAGAAAAGGGGGATAAGAGGCACAATAAACAAAGAAACAAGCGGCATGAGGAAGAAATTCCCGTAGCACCCCCACCTTATGTGCCGCCACCACCACCCCCGGTGCCGGCCCCAGGTCCAAATGCTGCATCGCTGGCACCGAACCTGGAGGAAATGGACCTTAGTCAACCCACAGGACCCGTCACTCGTAGTAAGATTAGACAGCAGCAGTACCAGATGACGGGACAATTATATCCGTTGAGAGAAATTGCGATGGGAGGTCCACAGGCGGGAATGGGGTATGTGGCGGTGCTCCTCAATTCTGGAGACGTCGGAGATTTTAAAAAGGAAATGAGGAGTCTATTAGAGGACCCTCTAGGAGTAGCGAAGCGGGTTGATCAATTCTTAGGACCTAATACATACACGTGGGATGAACTGCAAGCAATCATAGGAATATTATTTACTGTCGAAGAGAGGGGAATAATCCGTAGAGCCCGTATGCGAATCTGGGATGAACAGCATCAACAGGGTCCTGCAGCCGACACTAAATGGCCGCTGCAAAGGCCCGACTGGAATAACCAGGACCCATTACACAGGGGTCACATGCAAGATCTGCGGACTATATTAGTCCAAGGTATTAGAGAATCTGTACCGAGGGGGCAGAACATTGGAAGGGTGTCTAGTGAACACCAGAAAAAAGATGAAACGCCCACAGAATGGCTAGAACGGCTTAGAAAGAATTTACAGTTATACTCGGGATTAGATCCCAGTACCCCTGTAGGGGAAGCGTTGTTAAAAACGCAATTTGTAGCAAAATCTTGGACAGATATTCGGAAGAAACTGGAAAAACTTGAGGATTGGCAAAATCGTGGATTAGATGAACTACTAAGGGAAGCTCAGAAAGTGTATGTCAAGAGAGAGGATGGAAAAGAGCGGAGGACTGTACGAATGATGGTTGCAACAGTCAGAGAAGGTACAGCTCAGAAATCCAAAGATCGAAGGGCAGAGTATAAGGGGCCCAGTCCTAAGACAAGACCCCTTAATAGCGAGACTACAATGGAACGGGGTGAGCCGATAGAATGTTTTTACTGTGGAAAGAAAGGGCACATTAAGCTGAACTGTAGGAAGAAAATGGCGGATGAGAAAATGTTTAAAGTGGAATAGGGGTGTCAGGGGCTCTTTTTGCTGGGGAGCCAAAAAGGAACAGAGCCCTTGATCAAATGGAAAGTGGGCCCCCAGCAGCAAGAAATTGAATTTGTTGTCAATGCCGGGGCAGAGCGATCTACCATACAAGCCTTGCCCAGGGGATGCAAAATATCCTCCGACACTATGCAAGTAATTGGGGCAAAAGGGGAGCCATTTCGTGTTCCCGTTATAAAGGGGGTAATTATCAAAACCAACTCCAAAATAGGAGTGGGAAATTTGCTTTTAGTTCCAGAAGCTGAATATCATCTCTTGGGGCGGGATTTAATAATTGAATTGGGTATCAATTTAGAAGTAAGAGGGAAAGAAATTCGAATAAGATTATGTTCCCTCAAAGTGGAATAAAATTAATAAATAATTAATTAAATAAAATTAATTAATAATAAAATTAAATTAATAAAATAAATTAATAAATTAATAAAATTAATCCTGAAGTGTGGTATACGGAGGATTCAGTAGGGAAACTGAACATAACACCCTTTAAAGTTAAAATATTCAATATCTGAAAAAGGTCGAAGGGGGTTGGAACCAGAAATAGAGAGATTGTTAGAAAAAGGCTTGCTTGAACCTTGCATGTCTCCTTTTAACACCCCCATTTGAATGTAACAATTGTAACAATTGTAACAAATGTTACAGGAATACCAACGTAGGGGTGCTAATACAGTATGTGGACGATCTCTTGTTGGCAGGGCAGGATGAGGAGGGGGTTAGACAAGACAGTATAAGGTTATTAAATTTCCTTAGTTTACAGGGACTCAAGGTATCAAAAAGTAAACTTCAGTTTGTCCAACAAGAAGTAAAATATCTGGGGCACTATTTAAGCAGGGGGACCAACCATTTAGACCCGGAAAGAATAAAAGGGATCCTGTCATTACCGGCCCCAAAGTCTAAGAGGCAGATAAGACAAATATTAGGACTGACTGGATACTGCAGACATTGGATCGAAAACTAGACAAAGAAAGTGAAATTTTTGTACAAAAAACTAAAACAGGAAAAATTAGTACAATGGACAGAACAAGAGAAGGAACAACTGAACGATATTAAGAAAGAACTGGTGAGTGCCCCTGTGTTAAGTCTACCAGACACACAAAAGCCGTTTTATTTATTTCCTAATGTGGACTCAGGAACTGCATATGGAGTATTAGCGCAGGAGTGGGCTGGACATAAAAAACCAGTAGCCTACCTATCCAAATTGTTAGACCCCGCTAGTAGGGGTTGGCCTACATGTTTACAGGCAATAGTATCAGCTGCATTATTAGTGGAAGAAACGCAGAAAATAACATTTGGAGGGGAACTGCATGTATTAACACCGCACAATATACGAGGGGTGCTGCAACAAAAATCCGAAAAATGGATAACGGATTCTAGGTTATTAAAATATGAAAGTATTCTAATTGAATCCCCAAAATTGACTTTGGAAAGCACCTCTTTACAGAACCCCACACAATTCCTATACGGAGAACCTAGTGTAGAATTGACACATAATTGTTTGCAAGTAATTGAAGAACAAACCAAAATAAGACCTGATCTAGAAGAGGAAGAGTTATCAGAAGGAGAAAAATTATTTGTAGATGGCTCCTCCCGGGTGGTGGAAGGAAAGCCAAAGTCAGGATATGCAATAATAAATGGGAAAACCAATGAAGTCCTAGAATCAGGACCACTAAACCCTGGATGGTCTGCACAAGCTTGCGAATTATATGCTGTTCTAAGAGCCTTGCAATTAATTGGCACGGGTAGCGGGACTATATACACAGACTCAAAGTATGCATTTGGAGTAGTACATACATTGGGCAAAATATGGGAAGAATGAGGACTGATAAATTCACAAGGGAAAAATCTAATACATCAAGGACTGATTCTACAAATCTTGCAAGAAATAAGAAAACCTAGAGCAATAGCAGTGGTTCATGTAAAGGGGCACCAGAAAGGTCTGAATCCCATTCTTAGGGGAAATAACCTTGCAGACGAAGAAGCAAGATAGGCGGCCTTATTGAATCTTAAGAGATTGACTTGTGAGATTCCAGACCCAAAGGAACTAAGAAAAGACTGCCCAAACTGTGGGCAAGGGACGATGTGGGAAAATGATTACCCTTGCTATCAATGTTGGAAAGAATTTAATGTAGACGCCATTCCACGCACCTGCCTAGGCCTAAGAGGGAAATGGTGTCCCAGTCATCCGGGCATATACGTTTTTAGCACTGTAGAACAAGAGAAGCTTGCTAAATTAGGAGCAAAGCAGCAAGGCAAACAGTGGAAGCTAAAAGATGGGAGGGAAGTAGTTCCAAAAGTAACTGCAATTAGTATAATGAACACATTGCATGATATCACACATTGGGGAACGCAGGCATTAGTAGATCAATTTGCTACAAAGTATGCTTGTATAGGAGCATACAATATAGCAAAACGAATTGTTGAAAAGTGCCTCACCTGTCAGCGAGTGAATAAACAGCAAAGAAAGAAACGAGTTCCCGGTGGGAGGGAACTCACATTGCGACCGTTCACAAAAATACAAATTGATTTTACAGAACTACCAAAGGTCGGACGTTACCGTTATTTGTTGGTGCTGGTAGACCACCTTACACACTTTGTGGAGGCATTCCCAACAGCTAGAGCTACTGCACGTACAGTAGCAAAAATACCGTTAGAAGAAATAATTCCCCGATATGGAATAATTGAAGCCATTGATTCCGACCGGGGCCCACACTTTGCATCAAAGATTATTACAGAGACCTTCCAGGCACTAGGTACCAATTGGCAATATCATACTCCATGGCATCCACAAAGTTCAGGAAGAGTAGAACGAATGAATGGAGAGATAAAGAAACAACTCACAAAACTGACGATAGAAACCAAAATGTCATGGGTAAAGTGTTTGCCCTTAGCACTATTAAATATAAGAACGCAGTCGAGAACAGATCTCGGGATCTCACCTTTCGAGATGTTATATGGGATGCCCTATGATTTAGAAATAACACAGGACCACCCAGAAATAAAGGATTTCCAAATAAAGAATTATCTAATACAGTTATTAAAGCGAAGAAAATACCTTTGGGAAAAAGGATTAGTGGTACAACGACCGCCTTTAGACATAAAAATACATACTCTAGAACCTGGAGATAAAGTGCTTATAAAGACCTGGAAGGAGGCATCACTAACCCCTCGATGGGAGGGACCTTATGCTGTTTTACTCACTACAGAAACAGCTATTCGGACCGCCGAGAAGGGGTGGACACACGCCAGTCGAGTGAAAGGCCCGATCAAGACCGACACGTGGACTGCAGAATCCAGAGGACCCTTTCAGGATTAAACTGAGGAAGCAATAAATGGACTTGGACTTACCAACCTGTATCGTGCAAGTACAGAAAAATGATAAAGCTGATTATAAATACCCTATTTGTAAGGATTATAACGTTAAATGTGATAACATAGGTTGCAACTGTTATCCTTTTGGATGCTTTAAATGCACAGTGTGCCAGGAAAACTGGTGGTTGCATTGCCTAGATGGTATTCCCCCTCGAGGAACTTGTGATCAGTGTTATTCAACTGAACGAGAAATTACTGAATTAGCATTAAAACTTAACACATAGTACAAGTGTGCTGTCGAACCACTGTAGAAGAAATAACGTGCCATTCCCCCTTGGTAAAAAGCTGCAACTGGGAAGCTTACAAGCGACGGTGCAGTTGCCGGAAACATTCGGGGCCTCCTGAAGAATATTCTTGCTGCCGAGAAGATGGTTTACCCCGTGGCTCGAAGCCACCGAGTCGACGGGCGAGGCAGAGGAATAACACAAAGTGGGGGCAAAAACCCGAATGGAATTGTGCAGCAATGTTGGGAGAACTACCCCAGTGCTAGGCAGCACAACAAATTGCAAAAGCAAAGCAAGCTGAACCTAGGCAAATGCAACCCCATTTGGTATGCTGTATTAATATTATTACTAACGGCCAGTAATGGGGAGTCAGCATATAGACCATACAAATGGACCCTAATTCAGGTAGAAGAGAGCCGAGTGATTAAAGAGAATTTTACAGTAGGATCCCCTAGTTTTTCTGTAACCCTTTGTCAGTTAGCACCTATACAACCGTGCTTAGATCAAAGAGGTTATTATGTTTGTCCCTCTTCCAATCCAGGGAAGAGTTACTGCAACTATCCTAATGAGTATTATTGTGCATATTGGGGTTGTGAGACAATTGCTTCAGACTGGAAACCGGTTGTGCGAGATAAGTTTTTGAATATAACCTGGGGGCCCAGCGGTTGCCAACCTTCTAAGCGAGACTCAAGCAGAGGTACAATAAACCCAGGTAGTTGTACACATTTGACACTCACAGCCCTGCAACCAGAGGACCAAGGATGGATACGAGGAAAAATTTGGGGAGTCGGGTATTGGGAACCAGGAAAGGATCGAGGAGGGCTCATAAAAATCCAGAAGGAATCTGCGCCTGAAGAAAGAGCCCAACCAATAGGTCCCAATGTAGTAATAACCAAAGAATTAGAAATTAACAAGACAATAACAGATGGTCTTGAAAACACACAAGAATCTAATACTAACGGAAATTCACTTTGGACCCTAATGAATGCAAGTTATCAGGTTATCAACAGGACCTATCCAAATTGAACGCTAGAATGTTGGTTGTGTTTTGATCCAAAACCGCCAGACTTTGAGGCCATTGGGCTCGGAGCAACGCCTAAACTCGCCAATGGAACAAATCCTGACTCTTGTAAATGGAGTAATGAGACCTAGGGAATCTCATTGCAGTAAGTGCAGGGTAAGGGGATATGCACTGGTAAGGTACCCCCTGAAAAACAACACCTATGGATGAACAGAACACGCACCGGTCAATGGATAACGAGAATTAGGAGGCCCAGCGATTGGATAATACCAGTTAATAACTCTAAGTGGATATGTTCAAAAAGCAGGCTCACACCCTGTGTTTCCATGAAATATATAAAACTATTAGAAGAGTTTTGCATACAAGTGGTAGTTATTCCTAAAATTACCTATTACCCAAAAGGATATGAAGAAATCGTGGTAACTCACCAGTTAGTAAAAAGAGAACCAGTCACTGCCATAACTGTAGGTGCCCTACTAGCCCTTAGTGCGGCGGCTGCAGGAACCGGCATCGCCTCAATAGTAAGTCAGAACCACCAATTTGCAGCACTAAGGGTGGCTGTTGATGAGGACCTGTTAAGGACAGAGCAATCTATAAGTGCGCTAGAAAAATCGGTAGGATCTCTGTCTGAAGTAGTCTTACAGAACCGACGAGGTTTGGACCTACTATTTCTTAAGGAAGGAGGACTTTGTGTGGCTTTAAGGGAAGAGTGTTGTGTTTATGCCGATCACACAGGACTAGTAAGAGACACAATGAATAAACTACGAGAAAATATAGAAAAACGAAAAAAAGAACATGAATCTCGGCAGAGCTGGTATGAGAACTGGTTCAGACAATCACCCTGGCTTACAACCCTCTTATCCACTATAGCAGGACCACTGATTCTTTTAATCCTAGTATTAACATTCGGACCTTGTATCTTAATTAAAGTAATAGCGATCGTGAAAGGCAGACTAGAAGCCGCTCACTTGATGTTGATTGAGGCAAAATATGAGAAATTGCATGATCAAAACGACACCGAATTATTAGTATTAAGTGGTCAAGAGTTGCAACGCTTTAACGAACAAAATAAGTAAAAAAATAGAAAAGGGGGAAATAATTGTAACAAGCAGTTCCGAGAAATGTTTATTCATTAAAGCTCCTGGAGATGTTTGTTTGAGAAGTGTTTGTATGTTTACTTGCTTTGTCCTGCTTGATGTATTTACCTCATAAGTAATCAAAGTAAGCTGATCAAAACTGGCTACACAGCAGTCAATGCCCACATGATACGAGCCTTCAACATGAGTGAAAAGTCACACCCGGAAGCTGTGGACCAGAGATGGTCTTTGAAACCCAGAGAACTGAATTAGCTGGTGCGCGTGCCACAAGGGAGACTGAGGCATCTAGGCCGCACCCAGCACTGTCTTTTCTTATTGCTTGATTAGAAATAAAACTTTTGTTACTTACAAGACTAAGTCCAAATTTATTACAGTCCTCACCTGCTCCTTGGTACTTGCTGGACCCCAATGTCACGGGTTAGAGATGTCACAGCTCAGTACAAATGCCCACGGTCCTCACCTGCTCTTTGGTACTTGCGGAGGGTCACGTCGCTGTGCCCCAGGGCACTGGCCTGCACGGCCCTGCCCGGCAGCGGGAGCGTCTGGAGCTGCCGGCTGGTTCTGCAGCTTTAGGGTCACCCGCAGCAGCCCGCTCTCCTCAGCTCTGCACACCCAGCCAGTTGCGCCGCCCAGGCAAAGTCAGCTTCACCCTCTGCCCTACACCTCACCTGCAAACAGCCAACTCTTCAGCTGACAACCGCCCCAAACCCACCAACAAACCCTCCAAATCTCAGCCTTTCGCTTTCAACTGCTGCCTCTAGTGCATCTCACAGACAAGCCTCCAAAATCCCCTCATCCTGCAATAATGCTCCCGCACTCATCGCCTGCGGGAACAACCGCCACAATACCATGCAAACACCAGCCAGTTCTGGCACGGAAATATCACTTTCTCCTCCAGATTCCACCTACACCAACTGCTGACAAACACACGCTGTCCTCACCAAAGCCAAACGCTGCAACAACCAGCGACAACTCAAATGTGCGTGTGCGGCGCAGAATCGCAGGTGTGAGCTAACGCAGAGCTGGGCTTGACAGCTGCACAGTGTGCACCCTGTGGCTTAATGTGGCCCATCACTGCCATTCCGTCTTCTCCCTGGGAGAAGCGCATGAGCACAGGCTGCTTCAAGGCACGATGTGAACGGTTTGGATCTCCGGGTCTCTGAGGGCGAGAGCGATAAATGTGACCTGTGTGTGGCGCAGGAACTTCCCGTCCACTTGCTCCTCCATTCAGTCAGGTGCTGCAAGAGAGGGACAGAGAAAGAAACAGTTGGACCGGATTAACAACCTCGTCATCCCTGTCCCCAAACACGCAGGCGTCCTAGGAGGCCTGATCTAAGTTTGGCTCTTCTCCTGCTCTTTGCTGGAATACTTCACTGCACAAATTTCTGTCATGAACACTCTCTTAACCATCTGATGTGTTCATAGCTCCCAGCCCAGCGTCCATTCCTCAAGGTACCTCAGCATTTCCCTTTGAAACCAGACCTGAGTGCCATCCCGTCCTGAGCTCCCTCAGCATTGTCCCCTGCAGCCTCCCCGACGCCATCTCCTCCCCGAGGTCCCTCAGCCTTTCCCGCCAAAGCCCCCCCGATGTCACCCCCCCTTTCCTCCCTCTGCCCTGTGGCACCACGGGCTCCCCCCTCCGCCCCACGGCCCCGCCCGAGCCCCGCGCAGCGCTCAGCCCGGGGCTCCCTTCCCTCACAGCCGCCCGCGTGTTTCCCCCTCGCCCCTTGCTCGGCCCGGCCCGGGGCCGCGCTGTTGCGGCTGCCTGCCCCTCGCCTTCCTCCTGCCCAAACCAGCCCGTCCCTCCCCCTCCAGCCTCCCCCCTCAGCCGGGACCGGGGCGGCCCCGGCCGGTCTCCCCGGTGTCCGCCCGCCCCTCGCTCACCGCCGGCCCCGCCGCCGCACCGCTCGCACGCGCTCCTCGTCCCGCGCGCTCCTGCAGCGTGGCCCCGCCCATCCGGCGCAGGAGCCAATCCCGTCCGCGCCCGCCACCGGGCCCCGCCCCCCCTCCCGGCCCGGAGCCGCCGGCGGCCGCAGAGCGGCGCTGTCCGCCCGCAGCGCGGCCCCAGCCCCGGCGGGGCAGCGGCAGCGGGGCCGGGAGCGCTCGAGCTGCGCCTGCCCGGGACGGCCCGGGACCGAGGGCTCCGCCGCTGCAGCCCGTTTCGTGCCGCTTGCACCCCCGGCTTACACGGCTGCAGCCTTCCTGCTGCTTTAGCTCACACAGCTTTCTTCCTTCTGCCTGCACAGCAGTTCACGCTCACAAACGTTCCAGAAGAATCTACAAACATTACAAAGATAGACCACGGACCACAGCTTCCTGAGCTTTCGGGTTAAAGTTCCTGTAGATCCCCATGTTTCAGTAAAACAGACACCACCAGTAGAGCTGCTGCCTCTGCCGTCTTTGGTCAGAAAGAAGTGACAACACCAGAAAACACATTGGCAGCCGGTGCTTTGACCAGTGAAGGTGGGGTCTACAAAAGTCTGATTAAACCAAACAGCCTGAGGGCTTTATCAAGCTGCAGATCTGCCAGGCATGCTGAAATGCAACAGTTTACTCCTGCAATATTCCACAATGGAACAGCCCTTCATATCCAATCTCATCTCAAAGTTCCAAACCAGTACATTAAAAAGCTGTCACTAGGTATTAGAAGGCCACTGCAAGATCGTATTGCTTTTTGAGTTCAATAACAATTTTTCAATAAACCAAAACCCAAGCAGTTTCTGCAGTCTGTTGCTCATCCTCCTGTTCATTGCTTAGCACTGCAGCAATCGGTTTTTATACGACGTGTCAGCAGAGGCGTTTGAAAAACCCCAAACAAAACTTATTCCAGTCCGCGGACCCCCCGCCCTCCCTGCCCCCCCTCACCCTGAGCCCCACGATCAGCACTTGGTGCGGGAGAGGAGCACAGCTCGACATGTTGGATCTGGGATGCTGTATCTATTATGCTGTACCTAGGATGCTGTATCTGGGATGCTGTATCTGGGATGCTATATCTGGGATGCTATATCTGGGACGGCGTATCTGGGATGCTGTATCTGGGATGCTGTATCTAGGATACTGTATCTAGGATGCTGTATCTAGGATGCTGTACCTGGGATGCTGTATCTGGCGTGATGTATCTAGGATGCTGTATCTGGGATGCTGTATCTAGGATGCTGTATCTGGGATGCTGTATCTGGGATGCTGTATTTGGGATGCTGTATCTAGGATGCTGTATCTGGGATACAAGTCAGGGATGCGGACTTGCATGGTGGTGCTTTTATGAACATTTTATGGTGTTGCCACTTCAAAACCCTTCATTTTCCTAGAAATTTTAAGATGATATTTCTTATTTGGAGGTTCAGACTCTGGTTGGACTTGATGTTGAATGGTCCATATAATGGGGTCCATGAAATAAGAATCTCGCTTCCTTGTTGTTGTTTTCTAACACTGTCTGAATTTGGTAAGCAAGAGCAAGCGTGGTTGACAGTGTCTGTTTTTTGAGAGTAACGTATTCCTGACTGTCCCTCTTTGTATGGTGAAGGTTTCTGCCTGCACTATGATTTTGCTGGGCTGTGAGGCTGTGTGGGAGCAGCAGAGGTAAGAAGTGGTGGCTTTAAAGGCATTGAAGCTGTGGTAAAAGTAGCAGGTAAAGCTCGTTTCTTCCTAGAGAGCTGCCTGACAGAAACAGTTACAAGGAAAGACCCTTGAAGTTGGCTTTTTTTTTCTAATTTAGTCTTCATATGGAGCTTTTGGTACTGATTGAATGATTGATTGATTGATTTCTGGGAAGCAAGAAGTGAGAGCCTGTGCACTCCCATAGGCAGCGCTGCCTCCCAAATAGGTGCCCCCTTCTCCACTCCTGTTCCTCCCATGCTCGTGTAGAACAAGGCCATGCAGTCGTGTGCAGATGTGGTGATTCCAAGGTGACTATGAGGTCACAGCCCCACGGTGACGTGCTGTGCTGTGTCTCGGCAGCAGCAGCAGCAGCAGCAGCAGCATCACGGTGCGAGCGTGGGGGCCATGGTCCTCACCCTCCTCCTCCTGCTGGTGTCCCTGCCAGCCCGGGAGGCCCAGGCTGCTCCAGCCGAGCGCAGGGAGCAGGTGGGCGGGCAGGGGCAGCACCCAGCCCCGAGCAGCTCAGCAGGGCAGCAGTGGGGCCAGGGCTGGGGCTGGGGCCGGGAGAGCAGCCGGGCTGGGCCGGGCAGGGCGAGCCAGGCAGCACCAGGGTGTGGGCAGGGGGCAGACGCCCCGCAGGGAGGGGAGAGGGGCTGCGGCTGCTTCAGGGGCAAGTTGTGGGCAAGCGGGGGCTGGGAGTGGTGGCACAGGGGCAGAAACCAGCACTGAGTCCCTGCGGGGCCCTCCCTGCCCCCCAGCCCCGTGCCACACGGCCCCATCCCAGGGCACGCTTTGAGCCTTTGGGCCCATTTCAAATCAAAGCTGGGGTTGCTTTGGCCCTTTGGGCCAGTTTTGAGCTCAATCTGGGCACATTTGTGCCCTTTGGGGTCGTTTCTGCCTAGATCTAGGAGTTCTTTGTCTTTGCAGTCCAGTTTCTCCCCAAATCTGGGAGTGTTTGGGCCACTTTTGGCCATTTTTTACCCAAATCTGGGCATACTTAGACTTTTTGGTCCAATTTCACCCCAAATCTGGGGATGTTATACCCCTTTTTGGCCAGTTTTGATCCAAATCTAGTGGTGCTTTGGTTTTTCTGGCTCTTTTTAACCGATATACTCAGGTGCTTTTGCTTTTTTCCCCTAATGGAGGCGTTGTGTTCCCAAATATGGGATATTTTCACCTTTGCCAGCAGTTTTGCTCCCAAATGTGGATGTTTTTGCCTCTTTTGGCCACTTTTTGCCCAAATACTCAGAATCTTTTGCCTGTATTGGCCAATTTAGCCCCCAAATATTTGGAATATTTAGTCATTTTTCCAGTTTTCTCCCTAAATAGGGCTATTTCTCTGCAATATATGGACATTGTTGTCCTAAATATGTTGTGCTGTGTTTTGTTTTGTTTTTTCTCTCTTCTTTATGTCCTCTTTTACCCGAAATGCAGGAGTATTGCTCTGTGAGCCTGGAAACCTCTCTGCCCTGTGATGACTCCAGGCCATGGCATTGGCAGAGCTGATGGAGCTTCTCAGCTGGATCCTGGTTATGAGCCTTGGGCTGTCCCAGGGGTGAGTTGTCTCTGTCTGTCTGCTTGAGGGAATAAACACTCACATTTTAATAGGTTATTCATGTGTGATTGTACCCAGGATCATCTCAGAGGCTTTCCAAAAGCTTTTTGTGCCTTGGTGGTGTTACACAGACAAGTAATGAATATTCATTTGCCTGCAAACCTGCTAGGTCTCAGCAAAAAGGTCACCCGTGTTCCATTTCTAGCTGTGGGAACGTACACCTTTGTATGTGTCCTGTGTCATTACCTCACCCCCTCCCATCGCTGCAGGTGACTGAGGAAGAAGGAGATCACAACATGCCATGGAAGCTCCTCACCCGTGGTTGACTCCCTGTTTGGTTCCTGCAGTCCATGGTGATCAAGCCTCTTGGTGTAATCCTGTTCCTGAGCCTGGGGCAATCCCAGGGGTAAGTGTTCAGTCTTCATTGGTCACTGGCCTTCTGCATTTGCTAATATTTGGTTTATTATTTGTTAACATTTTCCTGCAATAGTTGCGCCTTGCAGTAGCCAGCAGGCTCTTTGCTAGAAGAAACATGGATGATCATTTTTTGCCCTGGTGCTCCATGCTCCCACCTTAGTGTGGGTTTTCGTTTGTGTGTGTGAGAGGTGTCCTGGTCAGAAGGCCCTGAGAGGCCCCATGTTTGTCCATCTGGTCCTTGAGGGGTGTTGCATGTGGCCTGGACACAGTGGTTTGGAAGCTGCCAGGTCCCAGTCAATGGGTCTGCATAGAATGAGCGGGTTCTAGGACCCTGGGGCTTCTCCGGGAGGTTTTCAGGACCCTGGGCGTTCCCCGGGAGGGTTTTAGGACCCCGGGGGTTCCCGGAGAAGGTTTTAGGACCCTGGGGGTTCCATAGAGATTTATAGAGCCCTATAGGAACCCATAGGGACCTGTAGGTGTCCATGGAGCCCCATAGAGCCCCATAGAGACAATAGAAAGGGAGGATTAAAGCTCTTTGCCACCCGCTCCATCTCTGCGCTGCTCGCAGTGCCGGCTGCCGAGCCAGCGGCAGGTTGGGCTGAGTTTAGAGCTGGGTGAGCTCCAGGAAGTCCTTTCTCCTGACAGCTCCAGGCCTGGTCAGTGGCCACTGCAAGTGCTGGATAAATGCTGGCAAGATGCTCCTGCCGGGAAGGGAGAGAGGAGCTGCCACTGGGATGGGTTTGGATGCTGAGGACGCAGCGGTGGGTGACAGGGGTGGCCATTGCGGAGGGGCAGTGTGAGCTCTGGTGCTGCTGTCTCCAGGTTGGCTCACCAGACCCAGGCCACCATGCTGGTTCACCAGATCTTTGGCGGATCCCTGTGGTTCCGTGGTGAGCGCTGGCTGCCAGGTCCTGGGCCTGTGACTCTCAGGGCAGCGGTTTCCCTGAGAGCCTTGCAGTACAAATCTTTTGGGAAAACTGCTGAGTGTGTGTAACTTATCCAGAGGTGCAGCTGGTCAGTCTTGTGGTTCCTGTGGGTTGTAGCGTGTGTTGTAGTGATGAAAAAAGCTGTTGGCTAGGGGCCCCCAGCTCTTTGCCACCAGCTGAGGAACCCATGTTGGCAGTGATGTAGCAGCACTTGCTGTCCCAGCGCACAGTGGAATTGCACGCTGTGAATCCTGGTGCCGACATCCCAGAGCCCAAAGCTGGAGAGGGGGAACACGGCAGCTGCCTGTGCTGTGCTGGGCTGGTGTTGGGTGCAGGTGTTGTGCCAGGGTGTGCTTCCTGCTCTTGCTTTTGCAGTGAAGTTCTCAGCGTGCAAGAGCATCTGGGAGAGCTCTGACCCTTTCCTGGAGCTGGTGCTGGAGATCAGGTAGTGGGGCAGGGTGTGGGTGGGGGAGCTCTGCTCTCACAGGGGATGTTCCTGCAGCTGCACCGTTACTGCTCTGGAGGCTGCTTAACTGCCAGTGTCAGGCAGGGTGCAGGCAAGAGGGAAGCAGCTTCTGTTGCTGTGCTGCCTCTGTCTGGCAGAGCAGAGCCTGTTGCCTGAGCATGAGCCACGACTCCTCCATTGAGGCTCCATGGGACTGGGGACAGTGCAGCCGTCCCTCATGGCATGCTGGCCAGTGCCTGGCTGGGGGCAGGCTCAGGGGTTTGGTGCAGTCTGTGGCCCTGTGCTCATGCTCTGTTTTATCTCTTGGGGCCAGTGTCTCTGATCAGGTGAAAAAAGCTGAGACCAACAGAGCCAGGTCTTCACCAGCGACAGGCCAGGTGAGTCCTGAAGGCTGTTCTGGGCCAGAGCTGCAGGAGCTGCTGCCCCTCTGCCTGCTCTGCGAGGGCAGGTGGGCTGCAGCTTGGTAGGGAGGCAGGCACTGCACCCAATGGACAGGGGTGAGGGAGAATGACTTGCAGGAAGGATCCTGCTCAGTTAAGGGTTGCTGTGTGAGCTTGGAGGGGATGGGATTGCAGTATCACCCTGTGTCCTTGGCACAGTGATTCAGCCTGGAGGCCCAAAAAGCTGCTCGCCCTCCTGCAGCTGCCTCCTGTGCCCAGAACAGTTGAGAGCTCCTGCAACAGCAGCAGCACAAGTGGGGCCAAAGCAGAGCTGTCCTGGCAGAGCTCCTGGGAGAGCAAGCAGCCACCTACCTCAGCCAAGCTGCTGCTGGAGCCCATCCCCAGCCAGGAGCCCAGGGGCAGTGGGGAGAATGCTGAGACCCTGGAGAGGGACTCCTGCAGCAGCGGTGCTGCCAGCCCAGCGCACGGCACAGCGGGGATCTGCCCAGAGCGTCCCAGAAGGCCCAGGGTGGAACCAGCAGCTTCTGCACCTCTCAGGAAATGGACTGTAGCATAGATCGCCCTACTGGCTCCAGCACCGAGCTACCTGCCCCCAGAGACTCCAAACCGGCAACATTGAAATCCTCCCTGTTGGCCAGTGCTGCTCTGGAGCTGAACATCACCATGTCTCCACCACCAGCCATGAAGCTGGTGCTTTCTGCCAAAAAGTGAGTCTGAGCTTCTGCCTGGAGTCTTCAATAGGTGCCTTTTGTCTTCTGAGCTGGAGATTGTGTTGGGGAGAGTGTAGACTGGATGCTGGGTGTCTTGCTAAGCTGGAGGCAGACAGGGAGAGCCCCTCAGCCCCAGGGCTGCAGCAGTTGCTCTGGTTTGGGGTACAGGGCCAGGTCCCCGCTGTTGTTCCCATCCCTGATTAAGGCTGGAGAAACGCCTCCTGTCTTCTTGCTCAGGACAGAGGGGCGGCTGTGCCAGTCCCTGGAGTGGGGTGGCCTCACCAATCTTCTCTGAGTGTCTTGTCCCCTGGGGCGATGGGAGCAGGTGAGTCCCCAGCTGGAGGCTGCAGAATCTCCTCCTCCCCTCACAGGGGCTGGGACCGGCCCTCTGGGCGCCGCTGTGCAACCCGGGCTCAGGACAGTGCCCTGGGGTTTCTGGTGTTTAAATTTCCCTCCTTCCTTTTTTCGTTTCTGCTCCTAACAGAAAACACTTCTGAGTTGTTGACCACCCCCACTTTCCTCTCCCCTCCTGTGTCTTTACCCTTCCTTTTTCCCTGGGCTCACCTTCTTATTTTCTTCTCTTGGCTCATGGAAACCTCTTTTCTTTAGATCACCAAGTTTGTTTTGTTGTTTTTCATGTCAATAACTGCAGCACATCATCCTGTGGAAGGCGAGCAGAAGTGACAATTGCACACCACCTCATTCACAATTTGCCAACCACACCTACCCCATGGACACCACCCACCCCAACTCCTTGGCCTTTTGGCAAGTCGAGGTAAGTGATGCCAGTCGCTCCCAGGCTCCTGCACGGCAGCAAGGCCAGTAGTCCAGGAGGCAACTGTCTGACATGGCAGGTGGCCCGCGGGAGTGATTTCAGCAGCCACCTGTCCTGTTCTCTTGGATTGGCTAAGATGGGAGCAGTTGGGTGCTGTGCTTGTGCACTGTGGAGTGTGGAGGAAGAGGGGGGCTCCTGCTCCTGACCTGGCCTTCAGATCATGTCAGCCTCTTTTCCTGTTCTGCAGGCTGTCCTCGTCTGCTCTCCATTGGCCAAATCCTGAAAAGCCGACCTTCAGCTTCATCCTCAGCTCAGCCCTTTGGCTCCTAGCCTCCCCGTGACCACCTGTTCCACTGCCCACCCTTCGCACCACCTTCCTCCCTGCAGCAGCGAGAAGGAGCCCAGCCAGGTCACCGCTGGTTCCTCCAAAAAGAGGCAGTGTAAGCAGCCCCGTGGAGCAGACAGCAGCCCCTGTGCTCTGGCTCTGAAGGACAAGGATCAAGTCTCCAGCCCCCAGGGAAGAAGAAGAAGAATCTGGCAGGAGGGCTCAGTGTCCCCTGGGGGAAAGGAGGTGGCAGGCAAGGGTCCCAGCGGTGGCAGGGAGGCACCCAGCTGTCAGCACCGAAAGATCAGGCCCGTGGTGCAAGTGTCAGGCCCCAGGACCTGTCTGGACACAGAGCCCATCTGCCCCCTCAAGAGGAAGAAAAGGAGGAGATGGAGGAGACAGAAGAGTGCTGCTCAGGGTTAGAATGAGGTTTAGCATTAGGGTTACAGACTGTGGGCAAGGGTTAGAATGAGGGCTTGGGTTTAGCTTCAGTGTTTAGGGTTTGAGGTAGTGATAGGGTTAAAGTTAGGTTGATGGGTTAGGATTAGGATTAGAGTTACAGTTTGCTGTTAGGTGCTAGGGTTAGAGTTAGGGTTAGACGAGTGTTAGGGGTTAGTGAAGAATATTATGGTAAGTAGTTAGGGTTAGGGGTAGGGACAGAGTTAAGGTTGGCTTTTGGTTAGAGGTAGGTTTATGTTTTAGGTTTAGAGTTAGTGTTAGTGGTTAGGATTAGGGTAGGGTTAGGGATGAGGAATTGGCATTGTAGTTAGTGATAGGGCTTGGGGATAAGGAAATGGTTAGATTTTGGGTTTGAGGTTAGGAACAGGGGTCTGGTAGTGCTTGGAATAGTGGTTAGGGTTAAGAGTGTTAGAGTAAGGGTTGGAATTTGGGGCAGAGCTGGGGTTAGCGGTTAGGACCAGGGTCAGAGTTTTGCTTAGGGTTATCATTTGTTGGTGATTGTTTCTTGGCTAGCGTGTATTAGTTAGGTTTAGAGTTAGGATTAGTGTTTAGAGTTAGGTTTCAGTGTTAGGGTTAGGGGCTAGGGTTAGAGGATATGTTAGGTTGAGAATTAGTGCTACAGGTTAGGAGAAGGTTTGTATTAGCGTCAGAGGGGGCTAGTGTTTTGTCAGATTTAGGGATAGATAGGGCTTTGGGTAAAGCACAGGGTCAGGATGAGAGTTACCAGTTAGGGATTAGGATTAGTGTTAGGTTGAGATAAAGTGTATGGTGAGGCTTAGATACGGGTTAGGGGTTTGGGTGTAGAGTTAGAGTTAGCATTAAGTAAGGTTTCAGGTTAGGTTTAGATTACAGGCAGGTTTAGGGGGTAGGGTTATGGTTTAGGATTAGGTTTTAGGATTAGGGTTTAGGATTTATGGTTTAGGATTAGGGTTTACGATTAGGGTTAGTGGTTAGTTTTCGAGTTCTAATTAGAGGTAGGGTTAGACTTAGCCTTAGGGAAAAGAATTAATTTTAGTTGTAGGGATAGGATTTGGGTTAGTGTTAAGGTGTAGGGGTTATTGTTAAAGTAGGTATGAGGTTTAGAATAAGGCTTGCAAGCTAGGGTTGGGGTTAAGGTTTAGGAGTTAGGTTTAGAATAAGTGTTAGGGGTTTGTTTTTGTGGTTAGAGTTAGAAGTAGAGTTAAGGACAGGGTTATAGTAAGCAGTTAGGACTTAGGGTTATGGTTATAGTTAGGCTTAGGGTTAGATTAGGGTTATTGTTAGGGTTTGGTGTCAGGGCTTTGGTCAGGGCTAGAGTTAGCATTAGGTTTCAGGTTTAGACTTAGGGTTAGGATTTACAGTAAAGGTTAGAGTTAGGGTAAAAATTAGGGCTTAATTTAAGGGTTAAGTTAGGGTTAGATTGAGAGTTAGGGTTAGGATTAGGTTTAGGTTTAGCATTTAGATAAGGGTTAGGTTTTAGATAAGGTTGAGGATTAGTGTTAGATAAGGTTTTGGGTTAGGGGACAGAGTTAGGGTTAGAGTTTGGGATAGGCTTAGGGAGCATGGTTAGGGTTAGTGTTTGGGGTTAAGGTTTTGAGTGAGGGTTATGGGTCAGGTTTTGGGTTAGAGTTAGTCTTAGAGTTGGGATTAAACTTTGGGCAAGAGGTTAGAGTATAGCGTTAAGGGTTAGGAGTTTGTGTTTGGGTGATATGAGGTTTAGGTTAGGGTTACGTGGTAGGGTTACGGTCTAGGGTTAGATTTAGGGTAAAGGTAAGTGTTAGGAGTTACAGTTAGGGTTAGGCTTAGGAATTAGGGAGTGGGGTTAGATTTTGGGGTTAGGGGTTTGAGCTAGGGTTAGGGGGAAGGGCTACATTTAGGGTTAGAAATAGGGTTAAACGTAGGGCAAGGGGTCAGATTTAGGGTTAGAATTACTGTGTTTGAGTTAGATGAGGTTTAGGATTAGGGGCATGTGTTAGAGTTAGGCTTTAGGGTTAAGCGTTATGGTTGGTGCTAGAGTTAGGAGCTAGGGATTAGTCTGAGAGGTAGGGTTTGAGGTTCGGGTATGTGTTTGCATTGGGGTTTGTGTTAGTTGTTCAAGTATTAGGGGTAGGACTTGATTAGTGTTGGAGTTTGAGAGTAGTGTCAGTGGAAGTGGTTAGGGTTAGGGGTTAGTTTTAGGAGGTAGGGCTAGGGTTAGGGTTCTGTTTAGAGTCAGGTTTAGGGTTAGAGTTAGGGGTAGGGTCAGGGTTTGATTAGGATTAGGGTTAGAATTAAGGTTAGGGCTTTTGGGTTTGGGTTAGGGGTGGAGTTTGGTTTTAGGTTGAGGCTTAGATTTGTGATTACAGTAAGAAGGCTAAGCAGTAGGTTTAGAGTTAGAGTTAGAGGTAGGGGTTTGCATTAGCGTTCCCTTAGGGTGAAGAGAATTGGGTAGAATTTAGGGTTAGGCTTAGGGTTGAGGGAGTAGCATTAATGACATAGTTAGGAGTAGCTTAGGTGTAGGAGTTGGGGCTTGGGGTAAGATTTAGGGATTGGGGTTAGAGTTAGGGATAGGAAATATAATTAGGATTAGGGTAAGGGTTAGATTAAAGTTTAGGGGTTAGGCAGTAGTGTTAGAAAAGGTGGTTAGGGTTAGGTTTTAGAATTCTGTTGGAGTTCTGGGGTTCGGGTTCCTGGTTAGGGAGTAATGTTATTGTAAATGGTTAAGATTAGCATAGGAGATTAGGTTTAGGGGTGAGGCTAGAGTTAGGGTTAGATTTAGGCTTAGGATTCTGTTTAGAGGTCAGATTAGGGTTAGATTTCATGTTAGGGTTAGTGTTGGGTTAGGTTGGTTTAAGGGTTTTGGTTAAAGTTAGGTTAGTGATAGGGTTATGGTTAGGTTATGGTTAGGGTTTAGTTTTAGTGTTAGGACTAGGTTTCAAGTTAGGGTTAGAGTTAGTATCAGGGTTTAGGCTTACCATGAAGGTTATAGGTAGTGTTTGGGGTCCGCAGTAGAGTTATCATAAGTGTTGGGTTTGTGTTAGGGAGCAGTGTTACGGTTAGTGGAACTGGTTAGGGTTAGGTAGGGTTAGTTTCAGGGTTTAGGGGTTATGGCTCGAGTAAGGGTGAGGTTTAGAATGATGGTTACTGGCTATGGTTAAGGTTTAGGGCTGAGCTTTAGAGTCAGCTTTAGGGGTTGGTGTTAGGCTTAGGTATTAGGGAGAAGAGTTAGGATAAGGAAGGATAAGATTATGGCTAGGATAAGTGGTTAGGACGTAGGTTTAGGGTTATAGTTCCTTGTAGGGTTAGAGTCAGTTATTGGGTAGCATTACCAGTCAGGGAGAAAGGTTAGAGTTAGGGTTTGATGTTAGCATTAGATTTTGGGTTGGGGATATTGTTAGGTTAGGGTTTGGATTTTTGTTTATGTGATGTTAGTCTTAGGGTTAGAGTTAGGGGTTTGTCTTAAATTTTAGGATTGGATTTAGGATTAGTATTTAGGTTTACATTTAGGCTTAAGTTTTAGGATTCAGTTTAGGGTAATGGTTGGATTAGGGTTAGCGTTAGGGGTTCCGGAGTTGTCTTAGGGGTAGAGTTAAGTTTTGGGGTTAGATTTAGGGGTAGGGTTAGATTAAGGTTTAGATTTAGAATCAGGGTTAGGGCATTGAATTAGTTTTAGAGTTAGGGTGAGAGGTTGGTCTTAGATTTAGCCTTTGCTTTAGGATTACAGTAAGTGATTGGACTAACGTTAGAGGTTTAGATTTAGGTATAGGTGTTAGAGGTAGTGTTAGGGTTATTATTAGGGTTTGATTAGGATTAGGTTTAGGGTTTAAGGGTAGGGCTGTGGTTAGTGGTAAAGGTTAGTATTAGGGTTAGTGTTAGAGGTAAGGATTAAGGTTAGGGGTTAGGGAATAGTGTTAGGTTAGTGTTACGGGTTGGGGATACGGAGTAGTGAAAGTGATTGGGAGTAGGTTTAGGTACTAGGGTTAGATTTAGGGTTAGGGTTTGGATTTACATTTTGGGTTTGGTTAGTGTTCAGGTTAGAGTTAGGGTTGGTGGTTAGTGGTTAGTTTTAGATTTACAGTTAGGGTTAGGTTTAGGGTTAGGAGTTAGGGTTAGGGTTAGAATTGGGGTAAGGGCTTGGGGTTACAGTTAGATTAGTTTTAGGTTAGTGTTAAGGTTGGTGGTAGGGGCTTATTTAGGGTTAGGGTTTAGGGAGTAGCGTTCTTATAAGTGGTCAGGACTACTGTAAGGGGGTAGGGTTAGGGGTGGGGATAGGGTTAAGGTTAGAATGATGGGTTAGGGTTGCAGTTAGGGTTTGGGATTGGGGGTAGAGTTAGGTTTCGGGACAGGAGTTTGGGGTTCAGATTAGATTCAGGTTTAGGGTTTAGGATAAGGATTAGGCTTTTGGTAAGTGTTGCGTTGTTGTTAGGGGTTGGGGATACAGAGTAGTGGAAGTGGTTAGGAGTAGGTTTAGGTACTAGGGTTAGATTTATGTTTAGAGTTTGGATTTACATTTTGGGTTTGGTTAGTGTTCAGGTTAGAGTTAGGGTTAGTGGTTAGTTTTAGATTAACAGTTAGGGTTAGGTTTAGGGGCCAGGGAGTTGTGTCAGTGGAAGTGGTTTAGGTTAGGGGTTAGGTTTAGGATTTAGGGTTTGAATTAGGGTTAAGTTTCAGATTAGATTTAGGGTTAGGGTTAGATTAGAGTTAGGGGATGGTGTTTCCAGTTAGACTTATGGTTAGGAGTTTGAATGAGGTTTACAGTTAGGATTAGATTAGTGTTAGGATATAGTTAGTGTTAGAGCTAATGATTAGGTTTCAGAGTTAGGGAATAGTGTTAGTGTAAGCAGTTAGGGTTAGGTTTTAATATTATGGTTGAAGGGTAGGACTAGGGTTAGGGTTGGAGTTAAGCTTATGGGTAAGTATTAGAGTTAGATGAGGTTTAGAAGAGGGTTAGAATGTAGGGTTGGAGTTAGCGTTAGAGGTTAGCTTTATGTTTTGGGTTAGAGTTAGGATTACGTTTTAGCTTCAGATTTAGGTTAGAGTTAGGGATGGGGTTAGCATTAGGGTTAGCGTTAGTGTTAGGCAGTAGCGATAGTGGAATGGTCAGAGTTAGGTTTTAGATTTATATTAGATTGAGGGTGGTTTTGGCATTTAGGGTCAGAATTCTGGTTAGTGGTTAGGGGGTAGTGTTAGTGTAAGTCGTTAGCATCAGTGTAAGGGGTTAGTTTTATGAGTTAGGGGTAGGGATAGCATTAGCGCTACGTTAATGGGTTAAGGTTTGAATTAGGGATATTTCAGGGTTAGAGTCAGTCATAAGAGTTACAGGTTAGGATTTCGGGTTAGGGCTTGGTTTAGTTTAGTGTTTGGTTTAGGGCTGGTGTTAGTATGATGGGTTAGGGTTAGTTTTAGGGTTAGGCTAGGGTTATGGTTTAGGTTTAGAGGTCACATTAGGGTGATATTTCAGGTAGGAGTTTGGGTAAGGCTAGGGTTAGGGTTAGTTTTAGGATTATGGGGGGTTTGGTTTAGGTTAGATTTTGGGCAAAAGGTAGGATTAGGGTGGTGGTTGGGTTAATGTTAAGGTTAATTTTAGGTGAATGATAGGTGTAGGGTAAGTTTGAAGTGCAGGGGTTAGGATTAGGGTTAGGGTAAGAGATGGATAAGTGTTAGGTTAGGGCTTAGGCAGTGGTGTCAGTGTTTGGGGTTGGGGTTTAGCTCAGGGTCCCAGGGGGATTTGTGAGGTACCAAGGCCTGGATGAAGAGCTCCCTCTTGGTCGCACACATCCCAAAAGACAGGGACACGTCTGTGACTGATCTGCCTGGCGCTGTCCCACCAGCAGTGACAGATGCATCCTGGAGAGGAGCGGAGCTGCCAGGCACTGTCAGAGGATCTCCCTGAGGTGCCACTGGCTGCCCACCCAGACTCACACACTGTCCCTGGCTGGGACAGATACACCAGCTACGAGCTCTGGACACAGGACACAACAGTCCAACAGCAAAGACCATCTCTCCTGTCCTGACAGACTCTTATGACCCCTGGAGCCCAAAGCCATGGACCACATGAACTCATTGGACATTTTAGAGGCGTGGCCTATAGACTGTGGAATGAGATCTGTGTGTATATCCAGAGATAGGAAAGTGCTGTTGATTAACTGGAATGTATTGGAGAGTGTGGGACCCGGGCACAACACAGATGGTACAGAAGAAGGGGGGGGCACTGTCCTGGTTTCAGCTGGGAGAGAGTTAATTTTCTTCCTAGTAGCTGGTAGAGTGCGGTGTGTTGGATTTAATCTGAGAAGAATGTTGATAGCACAGGGATGTTTGGGTTGTTGCTGAGCCATGTTTATCCCAAACCAAGGACTTTTCAGCAAGGAGGCTGGAGATGCACAAGAAGCTGGGAGGGGCACAGACAGGACAGCTGGCCCAAGTGGCCAAAGGGATATTCCACACCATATGATGTCATGCTTGGTATGTCAACTAGAGAAAAGTTATCTGGGGGAGCGCTGTTTGGAATCTGGCTGGGTGTCACTCAATGGGTTGTGAGCAATTGCATTGTGCGTGACTTGGTTTATATCTCCTGTTATTATTATTACCATTTTTGCAATTACTACTATTACTAATGCCATCATTATTATTATAATTACTATTGCTATAATTATTTTATTTATTATCATTATTATGTTATATTTATTGTAGCTATTGTAGCTGTTGTAGCTATTGTTGCTATTGTAGCTATTGTTGGTATTGTTGCTGTTGTTGCTTTTGTTACTGTTTTGCCTTTCTGTATCATTAAACTGTCTTCATTTTAACCCAAGATGTTTCTTTCTTTCCTGATTCCCTCTCCCACCCCACTGGGCTGGAGGGAGGAAGAGAAGGGCTGTGTGTGATGTTCAGCTGCCCGCTGGGTTAAACAAAACAGTCCTGGTCAAAGGAGTGATCATGCAGGTGTCCCAGAGGAAGAGGTGAACCTGAGGAGGGCACAGGGTAACAAGGGCCCTTCAATGCCAGGACAGGCTGTGAAGAGCCAGGATGCCAAAAGATGTCAGACTGGAGAATGTTTCAGGACACCATCTTGGTTCAGCCCTCCCCTGCCCTTTGTGCCGTGAGAGACACCCCATGGTCCTGCCCAGCCTTGTCCTGGGCTCCTGAGCCAGCTGGGAAGATGGAAAGGGCTCAGCAGCAGTGATCCTCATCCAGCTGGGTCTGTTTCCCAGCCCAACCAGCGTGGCCAGAGCAGAGTCACCCATGGCCCCAGGGCACCACAGCCCCTCGCTCTGCAGAGCAGCATGGCCAGCTCAGGGCCCTGTGGGGAGCACAGGGAGGGAACCAGGACCAGCCGGCCAGGCCAGGCTGGACACCCTCACCTGGGGAAAGGGATGTCCCTGGAGAAGAGCAAGGCAGCATTTCTGTGCCTGCAGGGAGGAATCCAGGAGCAAGAGAAACCTCTTTCTGCAGACACTCATTGGGGTCAGGCTGCTCTGTTGCTGGAGCAGGACTCTTGTTCTGGTCTGAGGAGAGGGGCTGGCACTGATGGACACAGGTCATCTGTGGTGGGGATCTGCTGGAGCTGAATCTGCTTTTCCTGTCTGTCCACACCTCCTCAGGAGACACTCTGCGTCGGTATCCATGGGGGAATTCTTCTATCACATGTTCAAAGTGCTCACTGCCCAAACAGTGTCATCCTGACCAACTTCTCTGTCATCCTCACTCACACAAGATAAATCAACCTGTTGCCCATGTCATTGAGCAGCTCCATAGGTCTGAGCTGGTCCTTCACACAGGGGGATCCCTCTGTCCTCACTCTCCCTGGGACTCTCTCCAGCAGACCCTGTATCCTTCAGCTGAAACACCACAGCTCAGCAAGCTGCCCCACCTCACCTCATACAATCCAAAACTGTCACAGTGCTTTGACAAGACATGGGGCACCTCCTGGCAGCGGATGTTCGGAAGCTTGTTCAGTGCTACACCACCTGGGTTTCCACCATCCAGAGGGACACAGATTGCCTCTGTGATACCCCTCTTGTAGAGCCAGACCTACTGAACAGCATTTTAAGCAATACCTCAGACTCTGAGTGCATTTTCTTCTGGGATCATACCAGAGCAGCATCAACTGTGACGACCATGCTCTTGGAACCTTCTTCACACGGGTGTAATGTATCCAGGAGTCCACTCCAGGAACTTTAACTGCGGTAAATGTGGTCAAGAGTACTTGATAGGGTCCATCCCAACATTGTCTCAAAGGCTCTTCTTTCCAGTTTTTCATATATACAGTGTCCCCAGGTTCTATATTGTGTACTGGATTTTCAAGTGCCAGTGGTCGACTCCACACTAATGCAGATCGGGGTCGATTCAGTGTCCTGCCAAGAGACAACACATAATTGTACAAGTCCTGATTACCCTTTATGTGGACCTCTGGATTTGGGTTTGGTGCTTCATAGGGTTTGCCATACAGAATTTCGTACGGACTTACTGACATTCTGCTCTTAGGTTTTACCCAACAATGCTATTGGTAAGGCCTGTGGCCATTGAATCTTTGACTCCTGACAGACCTTACTAAGCTGTCTTTTTAAAGTTTGGTTCATTTTCTCTACCTGTCCACTGGACTGGGGCCTCCAGGGAGTATGCAGATCCCACTGAATCCCTAAACCTCTGCTAACCTCCTTTACCAGTTGTGCCACAAAATGGGGCCCCCTATCGGATGATATTCCTATTGGTACCCCAAATCTAGGGATTATTTCTTTTAATAACCATTTCACAGTTTCTTTTGCTTGGTTGGTGCAACAAGGGAAGGCTTCTGGCCATCCAGAAAAGGTGTCCACCACAACGAGTAGATATCTATACCCACGAGTTCTGGGGAGTTCCATGTAATCTATTTGCCAATAATCCCCGGGTTGCATACCTGTCTTAATTTTCCCCATTTCTATTTTTCTTTTTACTAGAGGATTATTTTTCAAGCAAATTTCACACTTAGCTGTAATGGACTTTGCCACTGTTAACATCTGGACCGAGATAATTCGTTTTCTTTAGATAAGTTACCAATGCTTCTGCACTCAGTGACACTTCTGAAGTATTCCTCTCATAACAGTGGTTGGCACCACAACTTGTCCATTGCTGGTTACATACCACACAGAATTATTCTTTCTGGCTCTTACTAGACTTGCCAGTTTTCGTCTTCTATGGAATATTTAGGTGTCTCTGAAGGTAATAAATCAATTGCTCTTACGCTCTGGGAGACAAGACCCACCATTGTTCTCACTTGCCGTGCCACGGACCGAGCTGTTTGATCAGCAAGCCGATTTCCCCCAATAATTTTCGATGTTCCACTTTGATGAGCTTTACAGTGCATTATAGCAACCTGCGATGGTTTCTGAATGGCATTAATCAAGTTCAGTATTTCCTTCCGGTATTTAATGTTTGTTCCTTGTGAGGAGAGCAGTCCCCGCTCTTTCCAAAGGGCTCCATGCACATATTCGATGACTTCCACACAATCATGTTCCAGATCTCCTTCTTCAGTACCTGCACCCAAAACTCAGCAGGATTCATTAGGTTAGTAGTTTTTAGAACAACATCATCTTATTCTGTCAGAATTACCTGGTATTTCATCATTCTGCTTGGGAAAGCCAATGGCCCGCCTTTTGTTCCAATACTGTTGTCACCATATGGGATACAAACACTTCAGGCCCCATAGATTTGACCGAGGAGGAACCCAGGCGTCCGGGCCCCATAGATTGCACTGAGGAGGTACCCAGGCGTCCAGGCCCCATAGATTTGACCGAGGTGGGACCCAGGCGTCCGGGCCCCACAGATTTGACCAAGGAGGGACCCAGGCGTCCAGGCCCCATAGATTGCACTGATGATGGACCCAGGCGTCCGGGCCCCATAGATTGCACTGAGGAGGGACCCAGGCGTCCGGTCCCCATAGATTGCACTGAGGAGGGACCCAGGCGTCCGGGCCCCATAGATTTGACCAAGGAGGGACCATTGAACTGGGTATCTAGGGGCACTCCTGGGTCCCTCCCGAACTCCTGGGTCCCCTCTACGGGTCCCTGATTTCATTCCCCCCCTGACGCCTGGGTCCTCTATTTGGTCCTTCCCAAATGCCTGGGTCCTCCCATAATGCCTTCCGGCAACTCCTGGGTCCCTGGGGCACACCTGGGTCCCTCCCAGAATTGTGGGTCCCTCCGGGATCCAGCTGTTTGGAAAAATAGCCCACAGGTCTTTTCCAGGATCCTGGTTGTTGGGTTCATACTCCCAAGGCAAGTCTTTGTCGCTCGTGTACGAACAACTGGAAGTCTTTGCCCAAAGCAGGCGCCTGCATCAAAGCCTGGTTTAGCTTTTGGAAGGCCTCACATCGTGGCTTTCCCCACTTGAACGTTTTACTCCCTTGTGCTTCATACAAAGGTTTGGCGATCAACCCATAGTCCATAATCCAGAGTCCGCACCATCCTGTCATTCCTAAAAAAGATCTCAACTCAGGTAAGCTTTGTGGTTCTGGAATAGCACAAATAGCACGTATCCCGTTCAGGCTCAGCCTTCGCTGTCCTTGAGAGAGCTCGCATCCTAAATAGATCACAGTCTCGGATGCAATCTGAGCTTTATTTTTCGATACTTTGTACCCATTCATTCCCAATTGGTTCAATATTTCAATTGTTACCTGGATGCAGAGTTCTCGTGTCTCAGTCGCAATCAGAATATCATCTACATATTGTAGCAACAAATACCATTGTCGAGGGATCATGATATGACCTTTTGTAGTCCATTCCTCGAGTTCCTTAGCTAGTTGATTTCCAAAGATGGTTGGGCTATTCTTGAACCCTTGTGGAAGGCGTGTCCAGGTTAATTGAGTTTTCCTCCCATTGTGTGGATTTTCCCATTCAAAGGCAAATAGCTTTTTGCTTTCATGGTCAAGGGGTATGCAGAAGAAGGCATCTTTTAGGTCAAGTACAGTAAACCATTTATATTTCTCTTTCACAGATGTTAACAAGGTATATGGATTTGCAACTACCGGATAAATGTCCTTAGTGATCTGGTTTACAGCCCGCAAATCTTGGACTAATCGATAACTACCATCAGGTTTCTTTACTGGAAAGATTGGAGTATTATATTCTGATTCACATTCCTCTAGAATGCCATATTTCAATAATTTTTCAATTAGAGGTACTATTCCTAACCTAGCTTGTAGTTTCCGTGGGTACTGCCTCAACTGTACTGCCTTGGCATCTTCCTTCAGTTCCACTTCTACGGGCTGGGCTGTTTTTGATTTCCCAGGTATGTCAGTCTCCCATACCATAGGAACCACAGCCTCCTCCACTGCTTGCGGTATTTTCACTACCAGGTTTTCTTTTAATAACAGAATTTGTCCTACCTTAGATTCTGGAATTTTCATTACCAGGTTTCCATCCTCGAATGTTATTACGGCATCCAATTTGGTCAATAAATCCCGTCCTAAAAGGGAGACCGGACAGTCTGGAACATATAAGAACTCGTGGGTTAATTCCTTTCCTCCAAAACACAAATGTAAGGGTTGTAGGAATGGCCGTGCTTCTTCCTTCCCTGTGGCACCAACAATCATTGTCGTTTTATGACCTACTGTTCCCTGTAAGGAATTTAGCACAGAATAGGTAGCCCCTGTGTCCACTAAAAATCTCACACCCTGGTCCCTCACTTGTACCGTCACCAAGGGCTCCTTATTCTGCGTATCCGTTTTCGTGCTTTCATATAGTCAGCTGTCATTACTATACTCCCCCAACACCATGGTCTGTACTGCATTTCCTACTGCGTTTGGTACCCGACTCATGGAACCGGGACGGTTTGGGCATTCGTTTTTCCAGTGCCCTCGCTGCTTACAATAAGCACATTGATTTGAATCGAGCTTTACAACAGGTCCCAAAGGAATTCCCTGAACATGCCGAAACCCACGCCCTCGACCGTTTCTAATTCCTCTACCACGGACCCCTGTTCCTGCTCCCCTGCCTTGTCCTTGGAAGGGCCAACAGGTCTTGCCGATAACGCCTTGACTGTTCCTTTCCTCTATTATTATAAACTTTCCAGGCTGTTTCTAACATGACATCCGGATCTTGTAATTGTGCCCCCTCCAGTTTCTGCAATTTCTTTAGAATATCATCTTGAGACTGTCGTAAGAAGATTAAAGCTAACTGAGTCCTTGCTTGTTCTGTTTCAGTATCTAAATCTGTATATCTCCTTGCAGCTTCCTTTAATCTTTCTAAAAAGGCTGAAGGGGATTCGTTCTTTTCCTGCTTAACACTACACAATTTTGACCAATTCATTTGTTTCGGTATATCAGTCTGAACGCCGATTAATAACCAGTCCTGATACCTCCGGAGACGACTTAAACCGTTTCCAGTATTATAATCCCATAGGGGATCCTCCTTTGGAAAATTTTCATCAACGAGAAGAAAGCTGAGAGGTAGATCGATCTAGTCCAAATCCTTTTGGGCTGTGTGTGTGTCACAAACCCCCAAGGACAGTGTGTGTGTCACAAACCCCCCTGGACAGTGTGTGTGTCACAAACCCCCAAGGACAGCGTGTGTGTCACAAACCCCCCTGGACAGTGTGTGTGTCACAAACCCCATTGGACAGTGTGTGTGTCACAAACGCCCCTGGACAGGGTGTGTGTCACAAACCCCATTGGACAACGTGTGTGTCACAAACCCTGTTGGACACTGTGTGTGTCACAAACCCCATTGGACAGTGTGTGTGTAACGAAAACCCCTGGACAGCGTGTGTGTCACAAACCCCTTTGGATAGTGTGTGTGTAACAAACCCCCTTGGACACCGTGTGTGTCACAACCGCCATGGACTGTGTGTGTGTCCCAAACCCCATTGGACAGTGTGTGTGTCACAAACCCCATTGCACAGCGTGTGTGGAGGGGTTTTGATAGATAAAGAGCTGTTGCTGAATTACTCAGGCTCAAAGGAGTCTCAAGGCCGCTTCGGGAAGCTGAGGGCAGACTCTGCAGTTGGAAAGAGGGGCGCTCCTCGGTCACCGGGTCCTGGCGTGGCGTGAATCACCGGCCGTATCATCAGTGAGACTCCAGCGCACGGACTGCCCATGATCCTCATTTAGCGAATCCACGCTTGGAGCGTGGATGCGTGATTAGAATATAGTTACATATATACGGAGGCTTGTTTCTGTAATAAATGGCTTACCGTGATTCACATTGAATCGACTTGTTTTGCTGACTCCTTATCTCGATCCTACAAGGAGGGACCCAGGCATCCGGGCCCCATAGATCTGACCGTGGAGGGACCCAGGCATCCGGGCCCCACAGATTACACTGAGGAGGGAGCCAGGCGTCCGGGCCCCATAGATTGCACTGAGGAGGGACGCAGGCGTCCGGGTCCCATACATTGCACTGAGGAGGGACCCAGGCGTCCGGCTCCCATACATTGCACTGAGGAGGGACCCAGGCATCCGGGCCCCACAGATTTGACCAAGGTGGGACCCAGGCGTCCGGGCCCCATAGATTGCACTGATGATGGACCCAGGCATCCGGGCCCCATAGATTTGACCGAGGAGGGACCTAGGCGTCCGGGCCCCATAGCACTGACCAAGGAGGGACCCAGGCGTCCGGGCCCCGTAGATTGCACTAACGAGGGACCCAGGCGTCCAGGCCCCATAGATTGAACTGAGGAGGGACCCAGGCGTCTGGGGCCCATAGATTGAACTGAGGAGGGACCCAGGCATCCATCCCCATAGATTGCACTGTGGAGGGACCCAGGCATCCGGGTCCCATAGATTTCACTGAGGAGGGACCCAGGCGTCCGGGCCCCATAGATTTGACCAAGGAGGGACCATTGAACTGCTGGGTATCTAGGGGCACTCCTGGGTCCCTCCCGAACTCCTGGATCCCCTCTACGGGTCCCTGATTTCATTCCCCCCCCGACGCCTGGGTCCTCTATTTGATCCTTCCCGAACGCCTGGGTCCCCCCATACTACCTTCTGGCAACTCCTGGGTCCCTGGGGCACACCTGGGTCCCTTGGGGCACTCCTGGGTCCCTCCCAGAATTGTGGGTCCCTCCCAAACTCCTGGCTCCCCCCCATACTCCTGGGTTCCTTTCCCAAACTCCTGGGTCTCCCCCAAACTCCCGAGTGCCTTGGGGCACTCCTGGGTCCTTTCTGAAGTCCTGGGTCCCTCCCGAACTCCTGGGTCCCTCATGAGCTCCTGAGTCCCTTGGGGCACTCCTGGGTCCATTCCAAACTTCCCATTCCCTTAGGGCACTCCCAGGTCACCCCCAGAGGCCTTGGTCCCTCCCGAACTCCTGGGTCCATCCCGAACTCCTGGGTCCCATGGGGCACTCCTGGGTCCCTCCCGAACTCCTGGGGCCCTTGGTGCACTCGGGGTCTGTTCGGACATCCAGGGTCCGTCCCCAAACTCCTGGCTCCCTTGGGGTACTCCTGGGTCCCTCCCCGATCTCCTGTGTCCCTTGGGGCACTCCTGGGTCCCTCCTGAACTCCTGGGTCCCTCCCGAACTCCTGGATCCATCCTGAACTTCTGGGTCCCTCCCCAAACTCTTGGTTCCCTCCCAGAGTCCTGGGTCCTTTGAAGCACTCCTGGGTCCCTCTCGAGCTCCTGGGTCCCTCTCGAACTCCTGGGTCCCTTGGGGCACTGCTGGGTCCCACTCGAACTCCTGGGTCCCTCCCAGAGTCCTGGGTCCCTTGGGGTACTCCTGGGTCCCTTGGGGTACTCCTTGGTCCCTCTGGAAATCCTGGAAATCTTGGGGCACTCCTGGGTCCTTCCTGAACTCCTGGGTCCATCCCAAACTCCTGGGTCTCTCCCCAAACTACTGGGTCCCTTGGGGCACTCCTGGGTCCCTCCCAATCTCCTGGGTCCCTTGGGGCATCACCCGGGGGTTCCGGCTGAATATCGGGGTGTTAACACCAGCATCACCCAGGGGTTCCGGCTGATATCGGGATGTTAACACCAGCATCACCCAGGGGTTCCACCTGAAAATCATGGTGGTCCTGGTGTTAACACCAGCGTCACACAGGGGTTCCGGCTGATATCAGGGTGTTAACAACAACGTCACCCAGGGGTTCCGCCTGAATATCGGGTTGTTAACACCAGCATCACCCAGGGGTTCCGCCTGAAAATCATGGTGGTCCTGGTGTTAACACCAGCGTCACCCAGGGGTTCCAGCTGAATATTGGGGTGTTAACAACAGCGTCACCCAGGAGTTCCAGCTGATATCAGGGTGTTAACACCAGCATCACCCAGGGGTTCCGCCTGAATATCAGGGTGTTAACACCAGCATCACCCAGTAGTTCCGGCTGATATCGGGGTGTTAACAACAGCGTCACCCAGAGGTTCCGCCTGAATATCGGGGTGTTAACACCAGCATCACCCAGGGGTTCCGGCTGATATCGGGGTGTTAACAACAGCATCACGCCAAGGGTTGATGCACAACCCCAGGATCACGACGGGAGGGCCTGGGGACCTCCCAGGGTTGACCACAACATGTGTCTGTAGGCACGTGTGAATAGACGCTGTATCAAACCCTCATAGTCACACCCGCATTAAGGAAGAGTTGCTTAAGCCGAAGGTTAGGCTGGGTTTAGCTATTCCGCAGTCTTTGCTGCCATCTAGCGTCCTGCACAGGTACTGCAGCCTCTGTCGGGGAGGGGGGGCGGGGGGGTCATGTCTCTCCTCATTCAAAGCTCTTCGTGGGAATGCAACCAGTACACACAGAAGTCACTGATGAGTTTCTTTCTTAGAAAGCGTTAATCACGTCAAGTGGTTAATTATGGATATGTCCTTTGTGACTTAATCACCTTGCTAAAATCATTTAGCAGCTTCTCTTCTTATTGCTTGCGCGTCCACATGAGGGGTCAGCGACATACATGTAGAAACTCCTCCCCAAACACTCATGCTTGTGCACACGCTCCAGCTCTTGTAACAATAAGATCCCATATGGACGCATGTGCGTGTGCACCCACGTGGATGCTCTCACGCGCGTGTGCAAGCGCAGGAAGACGCCCAACGCTTTGCATCGCCACCACCGCGTATGAACGCACAGCCACTCACACGGTTCCATGCAGGCGGTTGTGCGTTCGCAGGTACACGAATGGCCGACCGTGCACCACGTCACACGGGCTCTGCTGTTCCTTTGCTCAGTGGCCTCTTGGGAAACGTTTCTCCGGTGGATCGACCGCTCAACCTTTTTTTCCTGTGTAACTGAAAATTCTGCACTGGGAAACGGTGTATTGCAAACACACATCAGTCCTGCCTTGGTTTTGCTTTCTTGCCACTGCCTACGTGATTTCCCTTTATTCAAGGGCAGAGCAGAGGGGCAGGAGAACCTCTCTGCACCCAGCTGGTCTCCCATCCAAGCACTGACCAGGCCCGACCCTGCTTAGCTTCCCAGATCAGGTGTTCTCAGGGTGCTATGGCTGTGTATCTGGACGGTCTCCCATCCAAGTACTGACCGGGCCCGACCCTGCTTAGCTTCCCAGATCAGACAAGATGAGCCATTCTCAGGGTGCTATGGCTGCATATATACATATATATACACACATATATATAAAATATATGTTTCTCAAGTGTATCCTTATAGTGTCTGAACTAAACCCTTTATTCAAGGGCAGAGCAGAGGGGCAGGAGAACCTCTCTGACCTACTGACCACCCCCTTCTAACCCCCTCCAGGTCCCATTGGCTTCCTGGCCACAAGGGCCCAGTGCTGGCTCATGGTCACCCTGCTGTCCCCAGGACCCCCAGCTCCCTTTTCACTGCTCCAACAGCTCATTCCCAACTTACACTGGAACCTGGGCTTGTTCTGCCCGCATTCAAGACTCTACACTTGCCCTTGTTCTATTTCATCACGTTTCTCCCCGCCCAGCTCTCCAGCCTGTCCAGGTCTCTGATGGCAGCACAGCTTCCAGTGTCACCCACTCCTCCCAGCTTGGTGTCACCAGCAAACTCACTGACAGTCGCTCTCTTCCCTCATCCAAGTCATTGGTGAATATATTGAAGAATAGAGCCCCAGCACTGCCCCCTGAGACAATCCCACTGCCCTTCCACTAGACAATCACAGGGACAACCGAGCCGAGCAACAGCCGCACCATGGCCAGGGTGTCCCGGTGCGCGCACCACCCCCTGGTCAACAGCACCATCCGGGGCCACCGTGCTGGTAGAACAGAGAGAGAGATTCGGGGACGGTGGCCCCTAATCCCATCTCCCCACCGTCTGTTTCTGCTGCTGATCCGCGCCGCTGATCACCTTACGCTAAGCTCATTGCGTCCGCGGCAGCACTGAGCTGCACCGCGGCTGCGGACCCGAGGCCGCGAGCAGGATGAGCTGGGGACCGGGTGTCCCGCTGCGAAACAGCTGCCCCGGTGTTAGCAATCAGGACACATAACCACGGGCGTCGTTCTATGCGGTGCTTTATTTCAGCGCTGGGAAACCAGGGGTTCGCACCCAAAGCTTCGCTGCTCAGTTTAAGTTACACAGTATTTATACACTCCATTCACATACATATTCATATATTCATTAAGATACGTAACGAGCTGCCAAACCGACTGGAACCAGACTGGCCCCTCTTTTCTGTAACTCTTGTCTGTCTTGTCTCCTCAAGGTTGCAGCTGGGGCTGTAAAACTTCTGATCTCGGCATTTAATGAAGTCCTGCTTTTTTTAGCACAATTAGTTACATACAGCTCTAAACTAGATATTAATAATGTGGTTTAAAATGTTAGCTTGTTAGTAGGCCCTTATTATATAGTTGCTTAACCCTTAAAATGTTAGTTCCCTCTATCAATATAACTTCCTAAACAAGTTTCATAACTTTATACATAGAACTTACCCACCTTTCCCTTTTCCGAGTCCAGAGTCCGTGCCTCATTTGATTATACCTGTAAACATTAATCATCTCAGCACGAATCACAGCTGCATTTTTCACAAGGGACAGTTTACAAAACTGATTCATCCTTTCAGGAACATTTTGTAAAACTGGTTCTGTTACTAACACCGGGAAGGGGTTGTTGCTTCGCGCTGCTCGGACGGGTGACAAAGGGACAGATGCGGAGGGAAAGGCTGCGCGTGGGGAGCGGAAGGGACGGGAGCAGCTCAGCCCCTCCGGAGCTGGAACCCTCAGCGTGCCCAGCTGTGCACACGGGTCCGCGCTCCATCGCCCGGCAGCGGTGAAACGGCCTCGGCAATGGGGGAAACTGAGGCACGGCAAGCACGGGTGAGCGGGCCGGAGACGCTCCGACACCTTCTCCCCCAAGAAGTGAGGTGGGCCGTTCCGGCTCTTCCTGCCCCTCACAGGCGGAGGGGAAAACAACGACAAACTCCCAAA
Source organism: Nesoenas mayeri (assembly GCF_963082525.1). Lineage (NCBI taxonomy): Eukaryota > Metazoa > Chordata > Aves > Columbiformes > Columbidae > Nesoenas > Nesoenas mayeri. Next base: position 1,664,363 of record NC_137571.1, read on the forward strand.
TTAACAATAAAATTAAACACACACACACAAAACCAACTAATGAAGGCTATAAAGGGAAAAGCAGCGTTTCGCAAGGTTGAAAACATCCGCTCCAGCGCAGGAGCTGAGCTGGTGAATTAGAGCTTCAGTCTGCGGCTCCGGTGGGCGCGGAGGGAACGATCTGCACCCGGGGGACCCTCCCCGGCCCGGAGGAGCCTCGTCAGGGCCACCGAGCGATGGGGGACGGGGAGAGGGAAGGGGATGAAAGGGAAACGTTCGCCGCGTTTCACGGGCCGCGCTGGGGAGGGGGGGGAAGGCGCCGCACGCTGGAAGCGCCGCATTGCGGGGGGGGCATTCAGCGCAGCACCCGCGGGTCTCGTTCCCCTCCAGCTCCGTGTGGACCCCGAGAGGCGCAGGCGGGCGGGGCCAGGGGAGTCGGGGACACGGAGCTGCTGTCACCGCTCCGGGACACGGGGCTGATGTCACAGCTCGCGGACACGGGGCTGATGTCACAGCTCGGGGACACGGGGCTGATGTCACCGCTCGGGAACACGGGGCTGATATCGCGGCTCAGGGACACGGGGCTGATGTCGCGGCTCAGGGACACGAGGTTGATGTCGCAGCTCGGGGACACGGGGCCGATGTCACAGCTGGGGGACACGGGGGTGATGTCACTGCTCAGGGACACGGGGTGATGTCGCGGCTCGGGGACACAGGGCTGATGCTGTGGCTCAGGGACACGGGGTGATGTCGCGTCTCGATGAAACGGGGCTGCTGTCGCGGCTCCGGCGCCCGATGTGCTCGGTGCAGCCCAACTGGGCGTGCGGGGCGGGCGGTGCTGAGGCTGGGAGCGGAGCAGGGGCCATCCTGCTGTCAGAGCCCATGGGGACCCCCACAGTGTCCCATCCCCCGCCCAGTCTTCTCTAGGCAGCTCTAGAATGCTTTTGTGGGTGAATTCACTGGTCCTGTACTCGTCCCTGCCCGATCCATCCTGCATCCCATTCCTGCCCGATCCATTATGCATCCGTCCCTGCGGGATCCATCCTGCATCCCATTCCTGCCCGATCCATCCTGCACCCGTCCCTGCGGGATCCATCCTGCATCCCATTCCTGCCCGATCCATCCTGCACCCGTCCCTGCCCGATCCATCCTGCACCCGTCCCTGCGGGATCCATCCTGCCCCCGTCCCTGCCCGATCCATCCTGCACCCGTCCCTGCGGGATCCATCCTGCCCCCGTCCCTGCCCGATCCATCCTGCATCCCATTCCTGCCCGATCCATCCTGCACCCGTCCCTGCCCGATCCATCCTGCATCCCATTCCTGCCCGATCCATCCTGCATCCCGCTCTGAAACACGGAGGAAGGAAAGGGCCCAGGAGGGCGAGCGGCTGTGCCGAGAGGTGGCAGCGTGTGACTATGTTCAGTGCCAGCCAAGCTGGACTTGGTGCTGCGCGTCCAGGCCTGGCCTAAGGTTGGGTCCCTGAACGTCCCCCCGCACCCGCCCCACAGGAGCTCTGTGCACCCACTCCAATCACTCCGGGGAGCAACGAACACTGGGAACCTTCATTTTGGAGCAGGATGAGCGTGAGGAACAGGTTGTGCGGGGACAATAGGTCGCGCAGAGACGGCACCCAGAGAAAGCGGCGCCACCAAGAGCATCTTATCCAGCCCGGCTGAAAGTCCCGGGTGCTGGGGCAGCTCCTGCAGCCCCTTCCCAGCTGGAGCCATTGCATTGCACCCACTGCACCCATTGCACCCAGCCCTGCTGGCACCCAGACCCCCCCAGGTGCTGCACCCATTGCACACAGCCCTGGTGGCACCCAGACCCCCCCAGGTGGCCTTGGTGGCACCCAAATCCCCCCACAGGTGCTGCATCCATTGCACCCAGACCTGCTGGCACCCAGACCCCCCCAGGTGGCCCTGGTGGCACCCAGACCCCCCCCAGGTGCTGCACCCACCGCATCCAGCCCTGTTGGCACCCAGACCCCCCCAGGTGCTGCACCCATTGCACACAGCCCTGGTGGCACGTAGACCCCCCCAGGTGGCCTTGGTGACACCCAGATCCCCCCACAGGTGCTGCATCCATTGCACCCAGAGCCCACAGATGCTGCACACATTGCACCCAGCCCTGGTGGCACCCAGACCCCGCCTCAGGTGCTGCACCCATTGCACCCAGCCCTGGTGGCACCCAGACCCCCCAGGTGCTGCACTCATTGCACCCACCCAGGCTCTCGTGCCTCAGTTTCCCCAACTCAGCGCTTCTATAGTTTCTAATGAGTGAATAATTTCCCGGTGACCCCGACTGAACGCTGCGCGGCACCGATTCCTGAGCAGCAAATCCGCCTCACAGTTCCCATTGATAAGTGATCCGGTGTGATCCTGGATCTCAGTGGGTCACTCATCCGACCCTCCACATAAACGCTCCCCCAGGAAATCCCTCATACCTGCTGATTTATTAATTGGGAACGAGCAAATCGGGCTGATGAGGAAGGAGAGCCCTGCAATCCTGGACCAATCAGCAATCCCGGATCAATCAGCAATCCTGGACCAATCAGCAATCCCGGATCAATCAGCAATCCTGGATCGGGCAGCAATCCTGGATCAATCAGCAATCCTGGATTGGGCACAATCCTGGATCAGGCAGCAATCCCGGATCAATCAGCAATCCTAGGTCAATCAGCAATCCTGGATCGGGCACAATCCTGGATCAATCAGCAATCCTGGGTCAGGCAGCAATCCTGGATCGGGCACAATCCTGGATCATTCAGCAATCCTGGATCATTCAGCAATCCTGGATCAATCAACAGTCCTGGATCATTCAGCAATCCTGGATCAATCAGCAATCCTGGATCGGGCACAATCCTGGATCAATCAGCAATCCTGGGTCAATCAGCAATCCTGGATCGGGCACAATCCTGGATCAATCAGCAATCCTGGGTCAGGCAGCAATCCTGGATGAATCAGCAATCCTGGATCGGGCAGCAATCCTGGATCAATCAGCAATCCTGGATCGGGCAGCAATCCTGGATCGGGCACAATCCTGGATCAATCAGCAATCTTGGATCAATCAGCAATCCTGGATCGGGCAGCAATCCCGGATCATTCAGCAATCCTGGATCAATCAGCAATCCTGGGTCAATCAGCAATCCTGGATCGGGCACAATCCTGGATCGGGCAGCAATCCTGGATCAATCAGCAATCCCGGATCAATCAGCAATCCTGGATCGGGCAGTAATCCTGGATCGGGCACAATCCTGGATCATTCAGCAATCCCGGATCATTCAGCAATCCTGGGTCAATCAGCAATCCTGGGTCAATCAGCAATCCTGGATCGGGCAGGAATTCGGGCCAGGCTGCCTCCTGCCCCTCTGCTGTTCCCCATTGCAGGAGGGACCCAGAGGGGTCCCCAGACCGGCCAGTGGCCCCTCCCTGCCCCCCCTCCACCCCAAGCACCCCCCGGCAGCCCGGGCTCCTTACGGCGCTTCATTACCCGCGGGTCCGGCTCCGCGCCCCCGCCAAGTGTCCCATCGCCGTTACCATCCCCGCCCGGCACCCGTGTCCCCGTGTCCCCAACAACCTGAACCCCCCGGGGCTGCTCTCAGTGCCTGGAGCACACGGAGAACCACATTGCCATCCGCTCCTGGGTGCCATTAAAACGTCACCCGAGGGCTGTGACAGTGCCAATCCAGCAAGGGGGTGAAGCACGAAGCCACAAGCCCGGGGGGGTGACCCCGGTTGTTCCGTCCCTCTCCCCACTATTTTCAGCTGCTTTCAACGAACCTCTTTGCCTTGTATTCCGGGAGGGAGCTGATTCAATAACACGTTCAGCACCAGCTTGACCTCACGGGGTGACGCGATGGGGAAGCGCCATCCCCGTAACGAGGCAATTAAACCAGTCCTGTCAGTGATTAATTTGGGGAGGGGGGCACAGGAAAGGGGAAAACACACTCACGGCGTTACTGATGGTGGGAGAACACGATGTAACAGGGTGGATGGATGATGGCAGAGCGGTGGATGTGGTCACCTTGACTTCAGCAAAGCCTTTGACACAGTCTCCACAGCATCCTCACAGCTGAGTTGAGGAGGGGTGGTCTGGACAATAGAGTAGTGAGGTGGGTTGCAAACTGGCTTAAGGAGAGAAGCCAGAGAGTGGTAGTCAATGGTGCGGAGTCTAGTTGGAGGCCAGTATCTAGTGCGGTGCCTCAGGGGGCAGTACTGGGGCCAGTATTATTCAATATATTCATTAACGATTTAGATGAGGGAATAGAGTGACTATCAGCAAGTTTGCTGGTGACACCGAGCTGGGAGGAGTGGGTGACACTGGAAGCTGTGCTGCCATCAGAGACCTGGACAGGCTGGAGAGTGTAGAGTCTTGAATGTGGGCAGAACAAGCCCAGGTTCCAGTGTAAGTTGGGAATGAGCTGTTGGAGCAGTGAAAAGGGAGCTGAGGGTCCTGGGGACAGCAGAGTGACCATGAGCCAGCACTGGGCCCTTGTGGCCAGGAAGCCAATGGGACCTGGAGGGGGTTAGAAGGGGGTGGTCAGTAGGTCAGAGAGGTTCTCCTGCCCCTCTGCTCTGCCCTTGAAAAAAGTTTTTAGTTCAGATACTATCAGGATATATTTGCGGAACATATGTATATACATAATGCAATATATACAGCCATAGCACCCTGAGAACTTCCCATCTCGTCTGATCTGGGAAGCTAAGCAGGGTCGGGCCCGGTCAGTACTTGGATGGGAGACCGTCCAGATACACCGCCATAGCACCCTGTGAACACCTGATCTGGGAAGCTAAGCAGGGTCGGGCCTGGTCAGTGCTTGGATGGGAGACCAGCTGGGTGCAGAGAGGTTCTCCTGCCCCTCTGCTCTGCCCTGGGGAGACCACACCTGGAATCTTGTGTCCAGTTGTGGCCCCTCGACTCCAGCAGGACAGGGAACTGCTGGAGAGAGTCCAGCGCAGCCACAAAGATGCTGGAGGGAGTGGAGCATCTCCTGTGTGAGGAAAGGCTGAGGGAGCTGGGGCTCTTTAGTTTGGAGAAGAGGAGACTGAGGGGTGACCTTATTAATGTTTATAAATATATAAAGGGTGAGTGCCATGAGGATGGAGCCAGGCTCTTCTTGGTGACAAACAATGACAGGACAAGGGGTAACGGGATCAAGCTGGAACACAAGAGGTTCCACTTAAATTTGAGAAGAAACTTCTCGGTAAGGGTGACAGACACTGGAACAGGCTGCCCAGGGAGGGTGTGGAGTCTCCTTCTCTGCAGACATTCAAAACCCACCTGGACATGTTCCTGTGCGACCTCACCTGGGCGTTCCTGCTCCATGAGGGGATTGGACTGGATGAGCTTTTGAGGCCCCTTCCAATCCCAAACATTCTGTGATACTGTGATCTCCCCGCAGAACGGATGAGGACGGGGATGCCTGGGGACGCGCCATTGCCAAAGCACCCCGTGCCGGCGCCGCGCCAGCGTTCGCTTTAATAATTGAATGCCGGTTTGGGCAACGATGATTTATTTAAAGGCAACAGCGTGTGAACGAGAACACGACCCGATGCCCGGGGACAGATGTCGGCTCTATCGCCACCTCTGTCCCAGCGCCGCGCCCGGGAGGTGAACAAACAACTGCCGCAATTAAACCCTCGTTAGGAGATTGTGGGAAATGCAGTTGTGATTCGTGCTGAGATGTTTAATGTTCACAGATATAACCAAATGAGGCACGGGCTCTGAACCTGAAGAAAGGAAAAGGTGGGTAAGCTCCATGAAACTTGTATATGAAGTTATATTGACAGAGGGAACTAACATTTTAAGCATTAACTAAAACTTATAATGGGTGCCTACTAACAAACTAACACTTTAAGGCTTAGGCACACAATAGACGCTTAGTTTAGAGCTTTATGTTAAGAAGAACAGAACCCCATCGAATGCCAAGATAAGAAGTTTTACTGCACCTTGCGGAGACAAGATAACGAAGATTTACAGCAAAAGGGGGCGCCAGTCTGGTTTCAATCGACTTGGCAGCTTGAGTCCCAGTCAATTCAACATAATGGGCCAAAGGTACAAAGTCCACTGTGACGAAGCTGAAGGAGCTTCATCCAAAGACCCCCAAAGACCCCTCCTCAAATTCACCAAGTGACACTGCACAGGCCAACAGGGGAGGGTCAAGGAGGAGACCATGGAAATGGTTCTCTGAGACTCATGTTAATAAAAAGCAGGAAAGGTTATGTATATGTACAGGTGTTCCTGGGGTCATTATGAATATGTAACACCTCACTGTATTTAAGCACACCTCTTGTTGTTCAAAGGTGTGCGTGTTGGGCGGAGCGAATCCCTCGCACACCCAGCACTGTTTGGCTTATGCGCTAATGAACACGTGTTTAAGGAATACAATTAAGGAATTGGATTAAATGTTGTTTATCCATAGGAAAAGCATAAGTTACTTATTTCAAGATGCAAGCGCGCGTGTCACGGAGACACCCGAGGTTCGGTTAAGGGACAACAGGGTCCAAAACAACTTGTATTAAACTGGGGAGAAACAGGGTTTTAGCACTGCAAAGTGACTTAAATAAAGGTTTGGATATCAGGTGAGGAAAATTATTGAGGGGCAGTGTGGCAGAATGCAGTATATTTATACTTTCCGTGCACATTTGCACGTGTAACTTTCCGTGCTCAATACGAGCACATGTGAAATTAATCATCGCACAATCGCTGGTGTATTTTTCTCCCGTGCACATTTGCACGTGTAGCTTTCTGTGCACATTTGCACGCGTACTTTCTGTGCTTAATACAAGCACGTGTACTTTCCATGCACATTTGCACGCGTAAATTTCCGTGCTCAATATGAGCACGTGTATAAATTATTTCCTCGCACAATTGCGGGTGTATTTTCCTCCCGTGCTTCCACATAAGCGCATGTAATATTCCGTGCGCATTTGCACGTGTAAGTAAATTAACCCTCGCAGGATTGTGAGTGTATTATAAACTTAACCTCGCACAATCGCGACACTTCCCGTACTCACTACGAGTACGTGTATCTCTTTACAACAACCCCACACCGTGTCCATGCAGTGTGTACTTCTCCAGGACTCAGGGTCGGCTCCAGCACTGTTTTCATGAACCACGTGCATGCACTCTGTGAACCGCCTGTTGTGTTAGTTGCTGCCCCTTAATAATTTTCCTCAACTGATATCCGAATCTTTATTTAAGTCACTTTGCAGTGCTAAAACCCTGTTTCTCCCCAGTTTAATACAAGTTGTTTTGGACCCTGTTGTCCCTTAACCGAACTTCGGGTGCCACCGGTCTGGTGGACCCCATCTGGAATATTGTGTCCAGTTCTGGGCTCCTCAGTTCCAGCAGGACAGGGAACTGCTGGAGAGGGTCCAGCACAGGGCAACAAAGATGATTAAGGGAGTGGAGCATCTCCCTTATGAAGAAAGGCTGAGGGAGCTGGGGCTCTTTAGTTTGGAGAAGAGGAGACTGAGGGGTGACCTTATTAATGTTTCTAAATATATAAAGGGTGAGTGCCACGAGGATGGAGCCAGGCTCTTCTCGGTGGCAAACAATGACAGGACAAGGGGCAATGGGATCAAGCTGGAACACAAGAGGTTCCACTTAAATTTGAGAAGAAACTTCTTCTCAGTGAGGGTGGCAGAGCCTGGAACAGGCTGCCCAGGGGGGTTGTGGAGTCTCCTTCTCTGCAGACATTCCAACCCGCCTGGACACCTTCCTGTGTAACCTCATCTGGGCGTTCCTGCTCCATGGGGGGATTGCACTGGATGAGCTTTTGAGGTCCCTTCCAATCCCAAACATTCTGTGATACTTTGATACAGCATCCCAGATACAGCATCCTAGATTCACCATCCCAGATACAGCATCCCAGGTACAGCATCCTAGATACAGCATCCTAGGTACGGTATCCCAGATACAGCACCCCAGATACAGCATCCTAGGTACAGCATAGTAGATACAGCATCCCAGATCCAACGTGTCGAGCTGTGCTCCTCTCCCGCACCAAGTGCTGATCGTGGGGCTCAGGGTGAGGGGGGGCAGGGAGGGCGGGGGGTCCGTGGACTGGAATAAGTTTTGTTTGGGGTTTTTCAAACGTCTCTGCTGACACGTCGTATAAAAACCGATTGCTGCAGTTCTGAAACTGATTGCCCAGTTCTAAAAGCCCCGCACACCAGGACTGAATGTAGAACCAAGCAATTGCACCGTTGCGCTCAATCACATATTCTGACGGCCGTCTTTTATGCCACAGCAGTGCGAACGTATTTGCGTTCAAGCACGTATCAGAAACAATGTGTGGACCGAGGATCTGTTGGTATTTTCTCTGTACGACACGCTTCGTGGCAGCTTACTTGCCGATCGCAGGCTTAGCGGTTTCTCTACACGACTCGGTATAGGGAGAGAAAGAGAGCGCATCGGAAAACTTGCGTTTTCTGCGCTGCAACCTAGTTGCTACGCCTTCTGTTTGTCCACGTGAACACACACGATCCCCCACTGAAAACCAAGCAGAAAGCTTTCTACAAGCTCCCAAGTAGGTGCACCCACCACCTCGTGCGCGCGAACGCAGCTGGAGAAAAGCACCTACCTTTTCACACACTGATGCCTAAGCAAACGCTTGGCCACACACATGCACACATCCGCAAGTGCGCCCACTCCCATCTATGCACAGAAAGACGTACGCGAAACGTACTGACATGCTTGAGGGTAAACACGTGCGTTGATGGTTGGCGTACTGCATCACGCATACGTGGCTGCACGAGAATATTCTTTTGGAGGGTACGTGCAGATACGTCCCTGTATTTGGACGACCGTGTGCGTGAAAGCACGTGTGTCTACAAACGATTGTCTGTCCACATGCGTGTGCCTTGATGCAGGCTCCATTCGTGCTTAAGCTGGAGGGAGTGCACAGCTGCGCCGTTTGTTGGCCAGGTTCCGCGTGTTGCACGACGTTGCCCAGTCGTGCATTTCTCACGCGGACAGATGCACAGGAGCTCTGCTAGTAAAGGAGCAAAGACAGTCGCAGGCAGAACTGAATGCTGCTCCGGGCTACTTCTCACCCTTGGCAAATGCTTCACAGTGGCCCGAGGAAAGGCGCTCAGCAGCCGATCTACAAGAGAAACGAAACAGATCATGCCTTAACGCGAAAGAGCAACAGGGCGTCACTGCGCAAGCTTGTCCCTGATCTACAGCTGAGAGCGAACACTTGTGTGCTTGTCGGAGAGATTGTGTCTTGCCTGTAAGTGTCTGGGAGTTTGGCGCAGGTCAGTGTGGCTGTTTCGATAACAACGTCTAGGATACCTGCAGAGCGGTCCCTTTTGGTGTGGGGACAGTGTGCCTGTAAGTCAGTCTGTGTTCCTGGCGCCTGCTGTATCTATCCGTCGCTCCCCACACGTGTGAGTCCATGTGTTTCTCTCCACAAGCTTGTGTGCATCTGTTAGCAATCAAGGACACATAACCACAGGCGTAGTTATATGCGGTGCTTTATTACAGCGCTGGGAAACCAGGGGTTCGCACCCAAAGCTGGCTTCACAGGTCAGTTTAAGTTACACAGTATTTATACAGTCCATTCACATACATATTCATATATTCATTAAGATACCTAACGGTTACTCAGTATTGATTACAACATTGATTGCAACATCTTGGAACTATTTTGATCATGTGTAGTGTCCTCACTCAATGCGTATTTAGGCTAAGATAAAAGCTAGGTTGTTAAGATAAGGGTATACTCGAACACGATGTGCTTGAACATCCTCTCAGGGACAGTTTACAAAACTGATTCATCCTTTCAGGAACATTTTGTAAAACTGGTTCAGTTACTAACATTTCCCCCCTTTGAAAATGCTTTTCTATTCTTAGACAATGCATTTTCACCTCAATTTCTTCGATTATTGATTGGTAATTCCCTTCAGGTGTGATAGTTCCAGTCGTGCCTCTTCATAAGCTGGAGGGCTATCAAATATAGGATTAGCATAATTCCTACTCAGGATACTGAAAATGCGATTATTCCTAGCATTTGTTTGACTAATTATGCGCTTAATACCCACATACAACAAACAAAGAAGAACAATCACAATTGCAAGTACAACTACACTTTGTAGTAGTCAATGTGCCCATCCTCCCAAATTTAAATTGAATTTATTCAACAGAGCTCCTATCCAGCTCTGTTCTGCATCTTGTCTTTCCTTTTGCAGCTCCACTTGTGTTTGGGTCAGCTTGGAAATGTCTTTCTCAACCTCTGAAGTTACGTCTGGAATATGGATGCAGCAGTGATTGATTCTGTCATTCAAATATCCACAGACGTAGTTTTCTTTTAATAACATTATGTCGGGTGCCATTCTATTCTGCAAGGTCATTTTAGTCGTAGCTTGTAATTGTATATTGAGATTCCAAAAACCTTTTTTAGTTATTCTAGCCAATCGATCCATTTGCGCGATCAATTTATCAATCATTTCTCTATTCCTATAGGCTGCAATTGGTGCAAAGAAAGATTCTAGTGCCCAGCTAAATTTAACACTGCTTGATGGTTCATGCCACACATCGTCCTCGTTTATTTCTCGTTTATGTCTGACCTGTAATAGTTCTTGACTATTTTTCAAAGGTGACCTTTTTCCAAATGGGACATAGTGTTGGCAACCCCAAAGTAATTTATCTAATTGGTCCTCCCATTGGCAAATGTGTAGTCCAGGTCCCATCACTTAGGGCCCAAACTAAATGTCCCATACTGCCTATAACTCCTTTACAGTCAATTTTGTCTTTATCAATGCCAATTTTAAAGGCTGCCTGTGAGTCTAATTGTTTCCGACAAATGCAGCCTGTAATCACTGCTACTTTGACAATGGACAAAGGTATCTCTTTAAAGTCTGTTTGACAAGTTATCACCCGTGAGCAATTCCGCCATGGTACTGTTATTCCTTCTGTTACATCGGACCACCGTATGCACCATGGAATTGCTTCACTGTATTGGTATTGTTGTACAATACTTAATGTCCACATATTGTTCCATAATTCAGTTATGTTTTAGTTATCCTGATCTTTGCATTCCCAGAAGGTCTGTTCAACCTTTTGATTCACTGTTTTAGTGGTCCACTTGTCACAGAAGCACCATCCTACATCGTGGAATCGTCCTATTGTAATATACCTCACTTTTGGTAATTTTAAACAATCTGCCCTGTGTCCTGGCATTTCCATTTTTGTTGTTCCCTTATCCTTTGTTCAGTTGGGACTTCTTCTATTCTAGTGTGGGATTCACATGCTATCTTACCAGTTCTGTTTATTTCTGGTAAGGTAGTAGCGATCATTCCCCACTGTACTGGGTCCTCAGCTGATTTTGGTATGGGAAGGCAGGCAGTGATGCTACTGATGTTTTGTGTTTGTGCAAAGTCTCAGATTAATCCTATCATTAGGTTCTCTGCCTGATTTTGTACACTTTGTACTACCTGTGGTACCTGGGTACTTTCATTACTATCTACTTTTCTTAGTGGCCTAATTTGCAATTCCATTCGAATAATCTCATTTTTGCATCTATAAATTTTCCATGCATTGGGCGAGCTTTCCCACTGTCTATCAGGGGCCTTGTGGAATAGAGTGGCACTTCTCTCTCCAATTTTCAAAAGCACAAAAACTCAGGGTATAACCAAAACCAAAGCTTGGTAATGCAAACCAGGCATTATTGCGATGTAATCTTGAGTGTGGTTGGACCTAGGATATGTGATCACCACACTCTTGGAACCTTCTTCACACGGGTGTAATGTATCCAGGAGTCCACTCCGGAAACTTTAACTGTGGTAAATGTGGTCAAGAGTACTTGGTAGGGTCCATCCCAACATTCTCTCAAAGGCTCTTCTTTCCAGGTTTTCGTATATACAGTGTCCCCAGGTTCTATATTGTGTACTGGATTTTCAAGTGCCAGTGGTCGACTCCACACTAATGCAGATCGGGGTCGATTCAATGTCCTGCCAAGAGACAACACATAATTGTACAAGTCCTGATTACCCTTTATGTGGACCTCTGGATTTGGGTTTGGTGCTTCATAGGGTTTGCCATACAGAATTTCGTACGGACTTACTGACATTCCGCTCTTAGGTTTTATCCTGATACGCAACAATACTATTGGTAAGGCCTGTGGCCATTGAATCTTTGCCTCCTGACGGACCTTACTAAGCTGTCTTTTTAAAGTTTGGTTCATTTTCTCTACCTGTCCACTGGACTGGGGCCTCCAGGGAGTATGCAGATCCCACTGAATCCCTAAACCTCTGCTAACCTCCTTTACCAGTTGTGCCACAAAATGGGGCCCCCTATCGGATGATATTCCTATTGGTACCCCAAATCTAGGGATTATTTCTTTTAATAACCATTTCACAGTTTCTTTTGCTTGGTTGGTGCAACAAGGGAAGGCTTCTGGCTATCCAGAAAAGGTGTCCACCACAACGAGTAGATATCTATACCCACGAGTTCTGGGGAGTTCCATGTAATCTATTTGCCAATAATCCCTGGGTTGCATGCCTGTCTTAATTTTCCCCATTTCTATTTTTCTTTTTACTAGAGGATTATTTTTCAAGCAAATTTCACACTTAGCTGTAATGGACTTTGCCACTGTTAACATCTGGACCGAGATAATTCGTTTTCTTTAGATAAGTTACCAATGCTTCTGCACCCAGTGACACTTCTGAAGTATTCCTCTCATAACAGTGGTTCGCACCACAACTTGTCCATTGCTGGTTACATACCACACAGAATTATTCTTTCTGGCTCTTACTAGACTTGCCAGTTTTCGTCTTCTATGGAATATTTAGGTGGCTCTGAAGGTAATAAATCAATTGTTCTTACGCTCTGGGAGACAAGACCCACCATTGTTCTCACTTGCCGTGCCATGGACCGAGCTGTTTGATCAGCAAGCCGATTTCCCCCAATAATTTTCGATGTTCCACTTTGATGAGCTTTACAGTGCATTATAGCAACCTGCGATGGTTTCTGAATGGCATTAATCAAGTTCAGTATTTCCTTCCGGTATTTAATGTTTGTTCCTTGTGAGGAGAGCAGTCCCCGCTCTTTCCAAAGGGCTCCATGCACGTATTCGATGGCTTTCGCACAATCATGTTCCAGATCTCCTTCTTCAGTACCTGCACCCAAAAACTCAGCAGGATTCATTAGGTTAGTAGTTTTTAGAACAACATCATCTTGTTCTGTCAGAATTACCTGGTATTTCATCATTCTGCTTGGGAAAGCCAATGGCCCGCCTTTTGTTCCAATACTGTTGTCACCATATGGGATAGAAACACTTCGGGCCCCATAGATTGCACCGAGGAGGGACCCAGGTGTCCGGGCCCCATAGATTGCACTGAGGAGGGACCCAGGCGTCTGGGCCCCATAGATTTGACCAAGGAGGGACCCAGGCGTCCGGGCCCCATAGATTGCACTGAGGAGGGACCCAGGCGTCCGGGCCCCATAGATTTGACCAAGGAGGGACCCAGGCGTCCGGGCCCCATAGATTGCACTGAGGAGGGACCCAGGCGTCCGGGCCCCATAGATTTGACCGAGGAGGGCCCCAGGCGTCTGGTCCCCATAGATTGCACTGAGGAGGGACCTAGGCGTCCGGGCCCCATAGATTTGACCAATGGGGGACCATTGAACTCCTGGGTATCTAGGGGCACTCCTGGGTCCCTCCCGAACTCCTGGGTCCCCTCTACGGGTCCCTGATTTCATTCCCCCCCTGACGCCTGGGTCCTCTATTTGGTCCTTCCCAAATGCCTGGGTCCTCCCATAATGCCTTCCGGCAACTCCTGGGTCCCTGGGGCACACCTGGGTCTCTCCCAGAATTGTGGGTCCCTCCCAGATCCAGCTGTTTGGAAAAATAGCCCACAGGTCTTTTCCAGGATCCTGGTTGTTGGGTTCATACTCCCAAGGCAAGTCTTTGTCGCTCGTGTACGAACAACTGGAAGTCTTTGCCCAAAGCAGGCGCCTCCATCAAAGCCTGGTTTAGCTTTTGGAAGGCCCCACGTTGTGGCTTTCCCCACTTGAATGTTTTACTCCCTTGTGCTTCATACAAAGGTTTGGCGATCAACCCATAGTCCATAATCCAGAGTCCTCACCATCCTGTCATTCCTAAAAAAGATCTCAACTCAGATAAGCTTTGTGGTTCTGGAATAGCACAAATAGCATGTATCCCGTTCAGGCTCAGCCTTCGCTGTCCTTGAGAGAGCTCGCATCCTAAATAGATCACAGTCTCGGATGCAATCTGAGCTTTATTTTTCGATACTTTGTACCCATTCATTCCCAATTGGTTCAATATTTCAATTGTTACCCGGATGCAGAGTTCTCGTGTCTCGGTCACAATCAGAATATCATCTACATATTGTAGCAACAAATACCATTGTCATCATGATATGATGACCTTGATCATGATATGACCTTTTGTAGTCCATTCCTCGAGTTCCTTAGCTAGTTGGTTTCCAAAGATGGTTGGGCTATTCTTGAACCCTTGTGGAAGGCGTGTCCAGGTTAATTGAGTTTTCCTCCCATTGTGTGGATTTTCCCATTCAAAGGCAAATAGCTTTTTGCTTTCATGGTCAAGGGGTATGCAGAAGAAGGCATCTTTTAGGTCAAGTACAGTAAACCATTTATATTTCTCTTTCACAGATGTTAACAAGGTATATGGATTTGCAACTACCGGATAAATGTCCTTAGTGATCTAGTTTACAGCCCGCAAATCTTGGACTAATCGATAACTACCATCAGGTTTCTTTACTGGAAAGATTGGAGTATTATATTCTGATTCACATTCCTCTAGAATGCCATATTTCAATAATTTTTCAATTAGAGGTACTATTCCTAACCTAGCTTGTAGTTTCCGTGGGTACTGCCTCAACTGTACTGCCTTGGCATCTTCCTTCAGTTCCACTTCTACGGGCTGGGCTGTTTTTGATTTCCCAGGTATGTCAGTCTCCCATACCATAGGAATCACAGCCTCCTCCACTGCTTGCGGTATTTTCACTACCAGGTTTTCTTTTAATAACAGAATTTGTCCTACCTTAGATTCTGGAATTTTCATTACCAGGTTTCCATCCTCGAATGTTATTACGGCATCCAATTTGGTCAATAAATCCCGTCGTAAAAGGGAGACCGGACAGTCTGGAACATATAAGAACTCGTGGGTTAATTCCTTTCCTCCAAAACACAAATGTAAGGGTTGTAGGAATGGCCGTGCTTCTTTCTTCCCTGTGGCACCAACAATCATTGTCGTTTTATGACCTACTGTTCCCTGTAAGGAATTTAGCACAGAATAGGTAGCCCCTGTGTCCACTAAAAATCTCACACCCTGATCCCTCACTTGTACCGTCACCAAGGGCTCCTTATTCTGCGTATCCGTTTTCGTGCTTTCATATAGTCAGCTGTCATTACTATACTCCCCCAACACCATGGTCTGTACTGCATTTCCTACTGCGTTTGGTACCCGACTCATGGAACCGGGACGGTTTGGGCATTCGTTTTTCCAGTGCCCTCGCTGCTTACAATAAGCACATTGATTTGAATCGAGCTTTACAACAGGTCCCAAAGGAATTCCCTGAACATTCCGAAACCCACGCCCTCGACTGTTTCTAATTCCTCTACCACGGACCCTTGTTCCTGCTCCCCCGCCTTGTCCTTGGGCCAGGGCCAACAGGTCTTGCCGATAACGCCTTGACTGTTCCTTTTCTCTATTATTATAAACTTTCCAGGCTGTTTCTAACATAACATCCGGATCTTGTAATTGTGCCCCCTCCAGTTTCTGCAATTTCTTTAGAATATCATCTTGAGACTGTCGTAAGAAGATTAAAGCTAACTGAGCCCTTGCTTGTTCTGTTTCAGTATCTAAATCTGTATATCTCCTTGCAGCTTCCTTTAATCTTTCTAAAAAGGCTGAAGGGGATTCGTTCTTTTCCTGCTTAACACTACACAATTTTGACCAATTCATTTGTTTCGGTATATCAGTCTGAACGCCGATTAACAACCAGTCCTGATACCTCCAGAGGCGACTTAAACCGTTTCCAGTATTATAATCCCATAGGGGATCCTCCTTTGGAAAATTTTCATCAACGAGAAGAAAGCTGAGAGGTAGATCGATCTAGTTCGAACCCTTTTGGGCTGTGTGTGCATCACAAACCCCCAAGGACAGCGTGTGTGTCACAAACCCCATTGGATAGTGTGTGTGTCACAAACCCCATTGGACAGTGTGTGTGTCACAAACCCCATTGGACAACGTGTGGGTCACAAACCCCATTGGACAGTGTGTGTGTCACAAACCCAATTGGACAGCGTGTGTGTCACAAACGCCCCTGGACAGGGTGTGTGTCACAAACCCCATTGGACAGTGTGTGTGTCACAAACTCCATTGGACAGTGTGTGTGTCACAAACACCATTGGACTGTGAGTGTGTCACAAACGCCCCTGGACAGGGTGTGTGTCACAAACACCATTGGACTGTGAGTGTGTCACAAACCCCCAAGGACAGCATGTGTGTCACAAACCCCATTGGACAGTGTGTGTGTCACAAACCCAATTGGACAGCATGTGTGTCACGAACACCATTGGACAGTGTGTGTGTAACAAAAACCCCTGGACAGCGTGTGTGTCACAAACTCCTTTGGATAGTGTGTGTGTAACAAACCCCCTTGGACAGTGTGTATGTCACAAATGTTGTTAAAAAGTGTGTGTGTCACAAAACCCCCTGGACAGCGTGTGTGTCACAAACCCCATTGGACAGTGTGTGTGTCCCAAACCCCATTGGACAGTGTGTGTGTCACAAACCCCATTGCACAGCGTGTGTGGAGGGGTTTTGATAGATAAAGAGCTGTTGCTGAATTACTCAGGCTCAAAGGAGTCTCAAGGCCGCTTCGGGAAGCTGAGGGCAGACTCTGCAGTTGGAAAGAGGGGCGCTCCTCGGTCACCGGGTCCTGGCGTGGCGTGAATCACCGGCCGTATCATCAGTGAGACTCCAGCGCACGGACAGTCCACGATCCTCATTTAGCGAATCCACGCTTGGAGCGTGGACGCGTGATTAGAATATAGTTACATATATACGGAGGCTTGTTTCTGTAATAAATGGCTTACCGTGATTCACATTGAATCAAATTGTTTTGCTGAGTCCTTATCTCGCTCCTACAAGGAGGGACCCAGGCGTCCGGGCCCCACAGATTGCACTGAGGAGGGACCCAGGCGTCCGGGCCCCATAGATTTGACCAAGGAGGGACCCAGGCGTCCGGGCCCCATAGATTGCACTGAGGAGGGACCCAGGCGTCCGGGCCCCACAGATTTGACCAAGGAGGGACCCAGGCGTCCGGGCCCCATAGATTGCACTGAGGAGGGACCCAGGCGTCCGGGACCCACAGATTTGACCGAAGAGGGACCCAGGCGTCCGGGCTCCATAGATTTGACCGAGGGGGGACCCAGGCATCCAGGCCCCACAGATTTGACCAAGGAGGGACCCAGGCGTCCGGGCCCCATAGATTGCACTGATGATGGACCCAGGCGTCCGGGCCCCATAGATTTGACCAAGGAGGGACCCAGGCGTCCGGGCCCCATAGATTGCACTGAGGAGGGACCCAGGCGTCCGGGACCCACAGATTTGACCGAAGAGGGACCCAGGCGTCCGGGCTCCATAGATTTGACCGAGGGGGGACCAAGGCGTCCAGGTCCCACAGATTTGACCAAGGAGGGACCCAGGCGTCCGGGCCCCATAGATTGCACTAATGATGGACTCAGGCGTCTGGGCCCCATAGATTTGACCAAGGAGGGACCCAGGCGTCCAGGCCCCATAGATTGCACTGAGGAGGGACCGAGGCGTCCGGGCCCCACAGATTTGACCGAAGAGGGACCCAGGCATCCCGGCCCCATAGATTGCACTGAGGAGGGACCCAGGAGTCCGGGCCCCATAGATTTGACCAAGGAGGGACCCAGGCGTCCGGGCCCTATAGATTGCACTGAGGAGGGACCCAGGCGTCTGGGTCCCATAGATTTGACCAAGGAGGGACCATTGAACTGCTGGGTATCTAGGGGCACTCCTGGGTCCCTCCCGAACTCCTGGGTCCCCTCTACGGGTCCCTGATTTCATTCCCCCCCCCCTACACCTGGGTCCTCTATTTGGTCCTTCCCAAATGCCTGGGTCCTCCCATAATGCCTTCCGGCAACTCCTGGGTCCCTGGGGCACACCTGGGTCCCTCCCAGAATTGTGGGTCTCTCCCAAACTCCCTGCTCCCCCCCAAACTCCTGGGTTCCTTTCCCAAACTCCTGGGTCTCCCCCAAACTCCCGAGTGCCTTGGGGCACTCCTGGGTCCTTTCTGAACTCCTGGGTCCCTCCCGAACTCCTGGGTCCCTCATGAGCTCCTGAGTCTCTTGGGGCACTCCTGGGTCCATTCCAAACTTCCCGTTCCCTTGGGGCACTCCCAGGTCACCCCCAGAGGCCTTGGTCCCTCCCGAACTCCTGGGTCCGTCCCAAACTCCTGGGTCCCATGGGGCACTCCTGGGTCCCTCTCGAACTCCTGGGGCCCTTGGTGCACTCGGGGTCTGTTCGGACATCCTGGGTCCGTCCCCAAACTCCTGGCTCCCTTGGGGTACTCCTGGGTCCCTCCCCGACCTCCTGTGTCCCTTGGGGCACTCCTGGGTCCCTCCTGAACTCCTGGGTCCCTCCTGAACTCCTGGATCCATCCTGAACTTCTGGGTCCCTCCCCAAACTCTTGGTTCCCTCTCAGAGTCTTGGGTCCTTTGAAGCACTCCTGGGTCCCTTGGGGCACTGCTGGGTCCCTCTCAAACTCCTGGGTCCCTCCCAAACTCCCGGGTGCCTCCCAGAGTCCTGGGTCCCTTGGGGTACTCCTGGGTCCCTCCAGAAATCCTGGAAATCTTGGGGCACTCCTGGGTCCTTCCTGAACTCCTGGGTCCTTCCTGAACTCCTGGGTCCATCCCAAACTCCTGGGTCTCTCCCCAAACTACTGGGTCCCTTGGGGCACTCCTGGGTCCCTCCCAATCTCCTGGGTCCCTTGGGGCATCACCCGGGGGTTCCGGCTGAATATCGGGGTGTTAACACCAGCGTCACCCAGGAGTTCCGGCTGATATCGAGGTGTTAACACCAGTGTCATCCAGGGGTTCCGCCTGAATATCGGGGTGTTAACACCAGCATCACCCAGGGGTTCCGGCTGATATCGGGGTGTTAACAACAGTGTCACCCAGGGGTTCCGCCTGAATATCGGGGTGTTAACACCAGCATCACCCAGGGGTTCCGGCTGATATCAGGGTGTTAACACCAGCGTCACCCAGGGGTTCCGGCTGAATATCGGGGTGTTAACAACAGCGTCACCCAGGGGTTCCGCCTGAAAATCATGGTGGTCCTGGTGTTAACACCAGCATCACCCAGGGGTTCCGGCTGATATCGGGGTGTTAACACCAGCATCACCCAAGAGTTCCGGCTGATATCGGGGTGTTAACAACAGCATCACGGCGGGGGTTGATGCACAACCCCAGGATCACGACGGGAGGGCCTGGGGACCTCCCAGGATTGACCACAACATGTGTCTGTAGGCACGTGTGAATAGACGCTGTATCAAACCCTCATAGTCACACCCGCATTAAGGAAGAGTTGCTTAAGCCTAAGGTTAGGCTGGGTTTAGCTATTCCGCAGTCTTTGCTCCCATCTAGCGCCCTGCACAGGTACTGCAGCCTCTGTCGGGGGGGGGTCATGTCTCTGCTCATTCAAAGCTCTTGGTGGGAATGCAACCAGTACACACAGAAGTCACTGATGAGTTTCTTAGAAAGCGTTAATCACGTCAAGTGGTTAATTATGGATATGTCCTTTGTGACTTAATCACCGTGCTAAAATCATTTAGCAGCTTCTCTTCCTAATGCTTGCGTGTCCACATGAGGGGTCAGCGACATACACGTAGAAACTCCTCCCCAAACACTCACGCTTGTGCACACGCTCCAGCTCTTGTATCAATAAGATCCCATATGGACGCATGTGCGTGTGCACCCGCGTGGATGCTCTCACGCGCGTGTGCAAGCGCAGGAAGACGCCCAACGCTTTGCATCGCCACCACCGCGTATGAACGCACAGCCACTCACACGGTTCCACGCAGGCGGTTGTGCGTTCGCAGGTACACGAATGGCCGACCGTGCACCACGTCACACGGGCTCTGCTGTTCCTTTGCTCAGTGGCCTCTTGGGAAACGTTTCTCCGGTGGATCGACCGCTCAACCTTTTTTTCCTGTGTAACTGAAAATTCTGCGCTGGGAAACGGTGTATTTCAAACACACATCAGTCCTGCCTTGGTTTTGCTTTCTTGCCTCTGCCTACGTGATTTCCCTTTATTCAAGGGCAGAGCAGAGGGGCAGGAGAACCTCTCTGGACCCAGTTGGTCTCCCATCCAAGTACTGACCGGGCCCGACCCTGCTTAGCTTCCCAGATCAGACAAGATGAGCCATTCTCAGGGTGCTATGGCTGCATATATACATATATATACACACATATATATAAAATAAACGTTTCTCAAGTGTATCCTTATAGTGTCTGAACTAAACCCTTTATTCAAGTGCAGAGCAGAGGGGCAGGAGAACCTCTCTGACCTACTGACCACCCCCTTCTAACCCCCTCCAGGTCCCATTGGCTTCCTGGCCACAAGGGCCCAGTGCTGGCTCATGGTCACCCTGCTGTCCCCAGGACCCCCAGCTCCCTTTTCAATGCTCCAGCAGCTCATTCCCAACTTACACTGGAACCTGGGCTTGTTCTGCCCACATTCAAGACTCTACACTTGCCCTTGTTCTATTTCATTACGTTTCGCCCTGCCCAGCTCTCCAGCCTGTCCAGGTCTCTGATGGCAGCACAGCTTCCAGTGTCACCCACTCCTCCCAGCTCGGTGTCACCAGCAAACTCACTGACAGTCGCTCTATTCCCTCATCCAAGTCATTGGTGAATATATTGAAGAATAGAGCCCCAGCACTGTCCCCTGAGACAATCCCACTGCCCTTCCACTAGACGATCACAGGGACAACCGAGCCGAGCAACAGCCACACCATGGCCAGGGCGTCCCGGTGCGCGCACCACCCCCTGGTCAACAGCACCATCTGGGGCCACCGTGCTGGTAGAACAGAGAGAGAGACGCGGGGACGACGGCCCCTAATTCCATCTCCCCGCCGTCTGTTGCTGCTGCTGATTCGCACCGCTGATCACCTTACGCTAAGCTCATTGCGTCCGCGGCAGCACTGAGCTGCACCGCGGCTGCGGACCCGAGGCCGCGAGCAGGATGAGCTGGGGACCGGGCGTCCCGCTGCGAAACAGCTGCCCCGGTGTTAGCAATCAGGACACATAACCACGGGCGTCGTTCTATGCGGTGCTTTATTTCAGCGCTGGGAAACCAGGGGTTCGCACCCAAAGCTTCGCTGCTCAGTTTAAGTTACACAGTATTTGTACACTCCATTCACATACATATTCATATATTCATTAAGATACGTAACGGTTACTCGACATTGATTGCAACATCTTGGAACGATTTTGATCATGTGCAGTGTCTTTCAGGAGGTCTTCAGGATGAAGTAAGTAGTCTTCATCGCTTCTGTCCCTTTCACTTACTACTTCTATAGCTCGATAACTGCTGACTTGCTCAAGTCCCGGAGATACTGCATGTACTTCTCCTCACTCAATGCGTATTTAGACTGAGATAAAGCTAGGTTGTTAAGATAAGAGTATACTCGAACACAATATGCTCGAACATCCTTTCAGGGTGAAATAACTAACTTAGGCTTTTTCTATGGATAAACAACGTTTAATCCAATTCCTTGTATTCCTTAAACACGTGTTCATTAGAGCATAAGCCAAACAGCGCTGGGTGTGCGGGGGATTCGCTCCACCCAACACGCACACCTTTAAATAATAAGAGATGTGCTTAAATGCAGTGAGGTGTTACATATTCATAATGACCCCAGGAACGCCTGTACATATCCATAACCTTTCCCGCTTGTTATTAAAATGAGTCTCAGATAACCATTTCCATGGTTTCCTCCTTCACCCGCCCCTGTTGGCCTGCGCAGTGTCACTTGGTGAATTTGAGGAGGGGTCTTTGGGGGTCTTTGGATGAAGCTCCTTCAGCTTCGTCACAGTGGACTTTGTACCTTTGGCTCATTAGGAGGAACTGGCTGGAACCCGAGCTGCCAAACCAACTGGAACCAGACTGGCCCCTCTTTGCTGTAACTCTTGTCTGTCTTGTCTCCTCAAGGTTGCAGCTGGGGCTGTAAAACTTCTGATCTCGGCATTTAATGAAGTCCTGCTTTTTTTAGCACAATTAGTTACATACAGCTCTAAACTAGATATTAATAATGTGGTTTAAAATGTTAGCTTGTTAGTAGGCCCTTATTATATAGTTGCTTAACCCTTAAAATGTTAGTTCCCTCTATCAGTATAACTTCCTAAACAAGTTTCATAACTTTATACATAGAACTTACCCACCTTTCCCTTTTCCGAGTCCAGAGTCCGTGCCTCATTTGATTATACCTGTAAACATTAATCATCTCAGCACGAATCACAGCTGCATTTTTCACAAGGGACAGTTCACAAAACTGATTCATCCTTTCAGGAACATTTTGTAAAACTGGTTCTGTTACTAACACCGGGAAGGGGTTGTTGCTTCGCGCTGCTCGGACGGGTGACAAAGGGACAGATGCGGAGGGAAAGGCTGCGCGTGGGGAGCGGAAGGGACGGGAGCAGCTCAGCCCCTCCGGAGCTGGAACCCTCAGCGTGCCCAGCTGTGCACACGGGTCCGCGCTCCATCGCCCGGCAGCGGTGAAACGGCCTCGGCAATGGGGGAAACTGAGGCACGGCAAGCACGGGTGAGCGGGCCGGAGACGCTCCGACACCTTCTCCCCCAAGAAGTGAGGTGGGCCGTTCTGGCTCTTCCTGCCCCTCCCAGGCGGAGGGGAAAACAACGACAAACTCCCAAATTAACAATAAAATTAAACACACACACACAAAACCAACTAATGGAGGCTATAAAGGGAAAAGCAGCGTTTCGCAAGGTTGAAAACATCCGCTTCAGCGCAGGGGCTGAGCTGGTGAATTAGAGCTTCAGTCTGCGGCTCCGGTGGGCGCGGAGGGAACGATCTGCACCCGGGGGACCCTCCCCGGCCCGGAGGAGCCTTGTCAGGGCCACCGAGCGATGGGGGACGGGGAGAGGGAAGGGGATGAAAGGGAAACGTTCGCCGCGTTTCACGGGCCGCGCTGGGGACGGGGAGGGAAGGCGCCGCACGCTGGAAGCGCCGCATTGCGGGGGGGGCATTCAGCGCAGCACCCGCGGGTCTCGTTCCCCTCCAGCTCCGTGTGGACCCCGAGAGGCGCAGGCGGGCGGGGCCAGGGGGGTCGGGGACACGGAGCTGCTGTCACCGCTCCTGCCCTATCCATCCTGCACCCGTCCCGTCCCCCGGGACACGGGGCTGATATCGCGGCTCAGGGACACGGGGCTGATGTCACAGCTCAGGGACACGGGGCTGATGTCGCAGCTCGGGGACACGGGGCTGATGTTGTGGCTCAGGGACACGGGGTGATGTCGCAGCTGGGGGACACGGGGGTGATGTCACTGCTCAGGGACACGGGGTGATGTCGCAGCTGGGGGACACAGGGCTGATGCTGTGGCTCGGGGACACGGGGCTGATATCGCGTCTCGATGAAACGGGGCTGCTGTCGCGGCTCCGGCGCCCGTTGTGCTCGGTGCAGCCCAACTGGGCGTGCGAGGCAGGCGGTGCTGAGGCTGGGAGCGGAGCAGGGGCCATCCTGCTGTCAGAGCCCATTGGGATCCCCACAGTGTCCCGTGTCCCCCCCAGTCTTCTCTAGGCAGCTCTAGAATGCTTTTGTGGGTGAATTCACTGGTCCTGCACCCGTCCCTGCGGGATCCATCCTGCCCCCGTCCCTGCCCGATCCATCCTGCATCCCATTCCTGTCCGATCCATCTCGCACCCGTCCCTGCCCGATCCATCCTGCACCCGTCTCTGCCCGATCCATCCTGCACCCGTCCCTGTGGGATCCATCCTGCCCCTGTCCCTGCGGGATCCATCCTGCATCCCATTCCTGCCCGATCCATCCCGCACCCGTCCCTGTGGGATCCATCCTGCCCCTGTCCCTGCGGGATTCATCCTGCATCCCATTCCTGCCCGATCCATCCAGCACCCGTCCCTGCGGGATCCATCCTGCCCCTGTCCCTGCGGGATTCATCCTGCATCCCATTCCTGCCCGATCCATCCCGCATCCGTCCCTGTGGGATCCATCCTGCCCCCGTCCCTGCCCGATCCATCCTGCATCCCATTCCTGCCCGATCTATCCTGCATTCCATGCCGTTACTGATGGTGGGAGAACACGATGTAACAGGGTGGATGGATGATGGTAGAGCAGTGGATGTGGTCACCTTGACTTCAGTAAAGCCTTTGACACTGTCTCCACAGCATCCTCACAGCTCAGTTGAGGAGGAGTGGTCTGGACAATAGAGTAGTGAGGTGGGTTGCAAACTGGCTTAAGGAGAGAAGCCAGAGAGTGCGGGTCAATGGTGCGGAGTCCAGTTGGAGGCCAGTATCTAGTGCGGAGCCTCAGGGGGCAGTACTGGGGCCAGTATTATTCAATATATTCATTAATGATTTAGATGAGGGAATAGAGTGACTGTCAGTGAGTTTGCTGGTGACACCGAGCTGGGAGGAGTGGGTGACACTGGAAGCTGTGCTGCCATCAGAGACCTGGACAGGCTGGAGGGTGTAGAGTCTTGAATGTGGGCAGAACAAGCCCAGGTTCCAGTGTAAGTTGGGAATGAGCTGTTGGAGCAGTGAAAAGGGAGCTGGGGGTCCTGGGGACAGCAGGGTGACCATGAGCCAGCACTGGGCCCTTGTGGCCAGGAAGCCAGTGGGACCTGGGGTGGGTTAGAAGGGGGAGTCAGTAGGTCAGAGAGGTTCTCCTGCCCCTCTGCTCTGCCCTTGAATAAAGGGTTTAGTTCAGATACTATCAGGATATATTTGCGGAACTTATGTATATACGTACATGTAATATAGGCAGTCATAGCACCCTGAGAATGCCCCATCTCGTCTGATCTGGGAAGCTAAGCAGGGTCGGGCCCGGTCAGTACTTGGATAGGAGACCAGCTGGGTCCAGAGAGGTTCTCCTGCCCCTCTGCTCACCTGGAATCTTGTGTCCAGTTGTGGCCCCTCAGTTCCAGCAGGACAGGGAACTGCTGGAGAGAGTCCAGCGCAGCCACCAAGATGCTGCAGGGAGTGGAGCATCTCCCGTGTGAGGAAAGGCTGAGGGAGCTGGGGCTCTTTAGTTTGGAGAAGAGGAGACTGAGGGGTGACCTTATTAATGTTTATAAATATATAAAGGGTGAGTGCCATGAGGATGGAGCCAGGCTCTTCTCGGTGGCAAACAATGATAGGACAAGGGATAATGGGATCAAGCTGAAACAGAAGAGGTTCCACTCAAATTTGAGAAGAAACTTCTTCTCAATGAGGGTGGCAGAGCCTGGAACAGGCTGCCCAGGGGGTTGTGGAGTCTCCTTCTCTGCAGACATTCAAAATCCACCTGGACATGTTCCTGTGCGACCTCACCTGGGCGTTCCTGCTCCATGAGGGGATTGGACTGGATGATCTTTTGAGGCCCCTTCCAATCCCAAACATCCTGTGATACTGTGATCTCCCCGCAGAACGGATGAGGACAGGGATGCCTGGGGCCGTGCCATTGCCAAAGCACCCCGTGCCGGTGCCGCGCCAGCGTTCGCTTTAATAATTGAATGCCGGTTTGGGCAACGATGATTTATTTAAAGGGAACAGCGTGTGAACGAGAACACGACCCGATGCCCGGGGACAGATGTCGGCTCTATCGCCACCTCTGTCCCAGCGCCGCGCCCGGGAGGTGAACAAACAACTGCCGCAATTAAACCCTCGTTAGGAGATTGTGGGAAATGCAGTTGTGATTCGTGCTGAGATGTTTAATGTTTACAGGTATAACCAAATGAGGCACGGGCTCTGAACCTGAAGAAAGGAAAAGGTGGGTAAGCTCCATGAAACTTGTATATGAAGTTATATTGACAGAGGGAACTAACATTTTAAGCATTAACTAAAACTTATAATGGGTGCCTACTAACAAACTAACACTTTAAGGCTTAGGCACACAATAGACGCTTAGTTTAGAGCTTTATGTTAAGAAGAACGGAACCCCATCGAATGCCAAGATAAGAAGTTTTACTGCACCTTGAGGAGACAAGATAACGAAGATTTACAGCAAAAGGGGGCGTCAGTCTGGTTTCAATCGACTTGGCAGCTTGAGTCCCAGTCAATTCAACATAATGGGCCAAAGGTACAAAGTCCACTGTGACGAAGCTGAAGGAGCTTCATCCAAAGACCCCCAAAGACCCCTCCTCAAATTCACCAAGTGACACTGCGCAGGCCAACAGGGGAGGGTCAAGGAGGAGACCATGGAAATGGTTCTCTGAGACTCATGTTAATAAAAAGCAGGAAAGGTTATGTATATGTACAGGCGTTCCTGGGGTCATTATGAATATGTAACACCTCACTGTATTTAAGCACACCTCTTGTTGTTTAAAGGTGTGCGTGTTGGGCGGAGCGAATCCCCTGCACACCCAGCGCTGTTTTGCTTGTGCTCTAATGAACACGTGTTTAAGGAATACAAGGAATTGGATTAAATGTTGTTTATCCATAGGAAAAGCATAAGTTACTTATTTCAAGATGCAAGCGCGCGTGTCACGGAGACACCCAAGGTTCGGTTAAGGGACAACAGGGTTCAAAACAACTTGTATTAAACTGGGGAGAAACAGGGTTTTAGCACTGCAAAGTGACTTAAATAAAGGTTCGGATATCAGGGGAGGAAAATTATTGAGGGGCAGTGTGGCAGAATGCAGTATATTTATACTTTCCGTGCACATTTGCACGTGTAACTTTCCGTGCTCAATACGAGCACATGTAAAATTAATCCTCGCACAATCGCTGGTGTATTTTCCTCCCGTGCACATTTGCACGTGTAACTTTCTGTGTACATTTGCACGCGTACTTTCCGTGCTTAATACAAGCACGTGTACTTTCCATGCACATTTGCACGCGTAACTTTCCGTGCTCAATATGAGCACGTGTATAAATTATTTCCTCGCACAATTGCGGGTGTATTTTCCTC
This sequence comes from Nesoenas mayeri, assembly GCF_963082525.1. Taxonomy (NCBI): domain Eukaryota; kingdom Metazoa; phylum Chordata; class Aves; order Columbiformes; family Columbidae; genus Nesoenas; species Nesoenas mayeri. The sequence continues at coordinate 1,691,513 of NC_137571.1, forward strand.
CCGCACTTCCACATAAGCGCGTGTAATATTCCGTGCGCATTTGCACGTGTAAGTAAATTAACCCTCGCAGGATTGTGAGTGTATTATAAACTTAACCTCACACAATCGCGACACTTCCCGTACTCACTACGAGTACGTGTATCTCTTTACAACAACCCCACACCATGTCCATGCAGTGTGTACTTCTCCAGGACTCAGGGTCGGCTCCAGCACTGTTTTCATGAACCACGTGCATGCACTCTGTGGACCGCCTGTTGTGTTAGTTGCTGCCCCTTAATAATTTTCCTCAACTGATATCCGAATCTTTATTTAAGTCACTTTGCAGTGCTAAAACCCTGTTTCTCCCCAGTTTAATACAAGTTGTTTTGGACCCTGTTGTCCCTTAACCGAACTTCGGGTGCCACCGGCCTGGTGGACCCCATCTGGAATATTGTGTCCAGTTCTGGGCCCCTCAGTTTCAGCAGGACAGGGAACTGCTGGAGAGGGTCCAGCGTAGGGAAACAAAGATGATTAAGGGAGTGGAGCATCTCCCTTATGAAGAAAGGCTGAGGAAGCTGGGGCTCTTTAGTTTGGAGAAGAGGAGACTGAGGGGTGACCTTATTAATGTTTATAAATATATAAAGGGTGAGTGCCACGAGGATGGAGCCAGGCTCTTCTCGGTGGCAAACAATGATAGGACAAGGGGCAGTGGGATCAAGCTGGAACACAAGAGGTTCCACTTAAATTTGAGAAGAAACTTCTTCTCAGTGAGGGTGACAGAGCCTGGAACAGGCTGCCCAGGGGGGTTGTGGAGTCTTCTTCTCTGCAGACATTCCAACCCGCCTGGACACCTTCCTGTGTAACCTCATCTGTGTGTTCCTGCTCAATAGGGGGATTGCAAGGGCTGAGCTTTCCAAGTCTCTTCCAATCCCAAACATACTGTGATACCTTGATACAGCATCCCATATACAGCACCCCAGATAGAGCATCCCAGATACAGAAACCCTAGATACAGCATCCCAGATACAGCATCCCAGATACAGCATCCTAGAAACAGTATCTCAGGTACAGCGTCCTAGATACAGCATCCTAGATACTGTATCCTAGATACAGCATCCTAGATACAGCATCCAAGATACAGCATCCTAGATACAGCACCCTAGATACAGCATCCCGGATACAGCATCCCAAATGCAGAATCCCAGGTACAGTATGCCAGGAACGGCATCCTAGATACAGCATCCCAGATACAACATCCCAGATACAACATCCAAGATACGCCATCCCAGATATAGCATCCTAGATACAGCATCCCAGACACAGCATCCAAGATACAGCATCCTAGATACAACGCCCTAGATACAGCATCCTAGATACAGCATCCCAGATAGAGCATCCAAGGTACAGCTTCCGAGATAGAGCACCCTAGATACAGCATCCCAGATAGAGCATCCCAGGTACAGCTTCCGAGATAGAGCACCCTAGATACAGCATCCCAGATACAACATCCTAGATACAGTATCCCAGATACAGCATCCCAGATACAGCATCCTAGAGACAGCATCCTAAATGCAGCATCCCAGGTACAGTATTTCAGGTACAGCATGCTAGATACAGCATCCTAGATACAGCATCCCAGATACAGCATCCCAGATACAGCGTCCTAGATATAGCACCCTAGATACAGCATCCCAGATACAGAATCCTAGATACAGTATCCCAGATGCAGCATCCCAGATACAGCATCCCAAATGCAGCACCACAGGTACTGTATCCCTGATACAGCATCCCAGATACAGCATCCTAGAGACAGCATCCTAAATGCAGCATCCCAGGTACAGTATTTCAGGTACAGCATGCTAGATACAGCATCCTAGATACAGCATCCCAGATACAGCATCCCAGATACAGCGTCCTAGATATAGCACCCTAGATACAGCATCCCAGATACAGAATCCTAGATACAGTATCCCAGATGCAGCATCCCAGATACAGCATCCCAAATGCAGCACCACAGGTACTGTATCCCTGATACAGCATCCTAGATACAGCATCCTAGATACAGCATCTCAGATACAACATCCCAGATACGCCATCCCAGATATAGCATCCCAGATACAGCACCCTAGATACAGTATCCCAGATACAGCATCCCAGATACATCACGCCAGATACAGCATCCCAGATATAGCATCCCAGATACAGTATCCCAAATACAGCATCCCAGATACAGCATCCACGATATAGCATCCCAGATACAGCATACCAGCTACAGCATCCCAGATACAGCATTCGAGATACAGCATCCAGCATACGACATCCTATATACAGCATCCCAAACGTAGCATCCGAGGTACAGTATCCCAGGTACAGCATCCTAGATACAGCATCCTAGATACAGTATCCCAGATACAGCATCCCAGATACATCACGCCAGATACAGCATCCCAGATATAGCATCCCAGATACAGCATCCAAATACAGTATCCCAGGTACAGCATCCTAGATACAGCATCCCAGATACAACACGTCAGATACAGCATCGCAGCTACAGCATCCTAGATACGTTATCCTAGATACAGCATCCCAGATACAACATCCCACATACGCCATTCCAGATTTAGCATCCCAGATTTAGCATCCAAGATACAACATCCTAGATACAGTATCCCAGATACAGCATCCCAAATACAGCATCCCAGATACAGCATCCACGATACAGCATCCTGGATACAGTATCTCAGATACAGCATCCCAGATACAGCATTGCAGATACAGCATCCAGGATATGGCATCCTAGATACAGCATCCCAAACGCAGTATCCCAGGTACAGTATCCCAGGCACAGCATCCTAGATACAGCATCCTAGATACAGCATCCCAGATACAGCATCCCACATACATCACGCCAGATACAGCATCCCAGATACAGCATCCTAGATACAATATCCCAGATACAGCATCCCAAATGCAGCATCCAAGATACAGCATACCAGGTACAGCATCCCAGATACATCACCCTAGATACAGTATCCCAAATACACTATCCTAGATACAGCATCCCAGATACAGCATCCCAGATACATCACGCCAGATACAGCATCCCAGAGATAGCATCCCAGATACAGCATCCAAATACAGTATCCCAGGTACAGCATCCTAGATACAGCATCCTAGATACAGTATCCCAGATACAGCATCCCAGATACATCACGCCAGATACAGCATCCCAGATATAGCATCCCAGATACAGCATCCTACATACAATATCCCAGATACAGCATCCAAAATGCAGCATCCGAGATACAGCATACCAGGTACAGCATCCCAGATACAGCACCCTAGATACAGTATCCCAGGTACCCTATCCTAGATACAGCATCCCAGATACATCACGCCAGATACAGCATCCCATATATAGCATCCCAGGTACAGCATCCTAGATAGAGCATCCTACATACAGCATTCCAGATACAGCATCCTAGATACAACATCCTAGATACAGCATCCTAGATACAGCATCCCAGGTACAGCATCCCAGATACAGCATCCCAAATGCACCATCCCAGGTACAGCATCCCAGGTACAGTATCCTACATACAGCATCGCAGATAGAGCATCGCATATATAGCATCCTAGATTCACCATCCTAGATACAGCATCCAAAATGCAACATCCGAGGTACAGCATCCCAGAAACAGCATCCCAAATACAGCATCCCAGGTACAGTATCCCAGATACAGCAACCCAGATACAGCATCCCAGATACAGCATCCCAGATACAGCTTCCCAGGTACAGCATCAGAAATGCAACATCCCAGGTACAGCATCCCAGAAACAGCATACTAGATACAGCATCCCAGATACAGCATCCTAGATATAGCATCCCGTATGCAGCATCCCAGGTACGACATCCCAGAAACACCATCCTAGATACAGTATCCGAGATACAGCATCCCAGATACAGCATCCTAGATACAGCATCCTAGATACAGTATCCTGGGTATAGCATCCTACATACAGCATACTACATACAGTATCCTAAATACAGCATCCCAGATACAGCATCCCAGAAACGCCATCCCAGATATAGCATCCGAGATATAGCATGCTAGATACAGCATCCTAGATACATCACGCCAGATACAGCATCCCAGATACGCCATCCCAGATACAGCATCCCAGATACAGCATCCTAGATACAGCACCCTAGATACAGCATCCCAAATATAGCATCACAGATACAGCATCCCAGATACAGCACCCTAGATACAGCATCCCACCTAGAGTATCCTAGAAACAGCATCCCAGATACAGCATCCTAGATACAGTATTCCAGATACATCATCCCAGATACAGCACCCCAAATGCAGCATCCCACCTACAGCACCCTAGAAACAGCATCCCAGATACAGCAACCCAGATACATCATCCCAGATACAACATCCTAGATACGACATCCCAGATACAGCATCCTAGATACGGTTTCCCAGATACAGCATCCCTCATACGGCATCCTAGATACAGCATCCCAAATGCAGCATCCCAGGTACAGTATTTCAGGTACAGCATCTTAGATACAGTATCCGAGATACAGCATCCTAAAGACAGTATCCTAGATACAGCATCCCAGGTACAACATCCCAGATACAGCATCCAAGATACAGCATCCCAGATACAGCATTCTAGATTCACCATCCCAGATACAGCATCCTAGATACAGCATCCCAGATACAGCATCCCAGATACAGCTTCCCAGGTACAGCATTAAAAATGCAACATCCCAGGTACAGCATCCCAGAAACAGCATACTAGATACAGCATCCCAGACACAGCATCCTAGATATAGCATCCCATATGCAGCATCCCAGGTACGACATCCCAGAAACACCATCCTAGATACAGCATCCGAGATACAGCATCCCAGATACAGCATCCTAGATACAGCATCCTAGATACAGTATCCCGGGTATAGCATCCTACATACAGCATACTACATACAGTATCCTAAATACAGCATCCCAGATACAGCATCCCAGAAACGTCATCCCAGATATAGCATCCCAGATATAACATCCCAGATACAGCATGCTAGATACAGCATCCTAGATACATCACGTCAGATACAGCATCCCAGATACAGCATCCCAGATACAGCATCCTAGATACAGCACCCTAGATACAGCATCCCAAATACAGCATCGCAGATACAGCATCCCAGATACAGCAACCTAGATACAGTATCCCAGATACAGCATCCGAGATACAGTATTCCAGATACATCATCCCAGATACAGCACCCCAAATGCAGCATCCCACCTAGAGCATCCTAGAAACAGCATCCCAGATACAGCAACCCAGATACATCATCCCAGATACAACATCCTAGATACAGCATCCCAGATACAGCATCCTAGATACGGTTTTCCAGATACAGCATCCCTCATACGGCATCCTAGATACAGCATCCCAAATGCAGCATCCCAGGTACAGTATTTCAGGTACAGCATCTTAGATACAGCAGCCGAGATACAACATCCTAGAGACAGTATCCTAGATACAGCATCCCAGGTACAACATCCCAGATACAGCATCCTAGATACAGCATCCCAGATACAGCATCCCAGATACAGTATCGCAGATACAGCATCCCAGATACAGCATCCCAGATACAGTATCCTAGATACATCATCCTAGATTCACCATGCCAGATATAGCATCCCAGGTACAGCATTCTAGGTACAGCATAGTAGATACAGCATCCCAGATCCAACATGTCGAGCTGTGCTCCTCTCCCGCACCAAGTGCTGATCGTGGGGCTCAGGGTGAGGGGGGGCAGGGAGGGCGGGCGGTCCGTGGACTGGAATAAGTTTTGTTTGGGGTTTTTCAAACGCCTCTGCTGACACGTCGTATAAAAACCGATTGCTGCAGTGCTAAGGAATGAACAGGAGGATGAGCAACAGACTGCAGAAACTGCTTGGGTTTTGGTTTATTGAAAAATTCTTATTGAACTCAAAAAGCAATACGATCTTGCAGTGGTCTTCTAATACCTAGTGACAGCTTTTTAATGTTCTGGTTTGGAACTTTGAGATGATATTGGATATGAAGGGCTGTTCCTTTGTGGAATATTGCAGGAGTAAACTGTTGCATTTCAGCATGCCTGGCAGATCTGCAGCTTGATAAAGCCCTCAGGCTGTTTGGTTTAATCAGACTTTTGTAGACCCCACCTTCACTGGTCAAAGCACCGGCTGCCAATGTGTTTTCTGGTGTTGTCACTTCTTTCTGACCAAAGACGGCAGAGGCAGCAGCTCTACTGGTGGTGTCTGTTTTACTGAAACATGGAGATCTACAGGATCTTTAACCCGAAAGCTCAGGAAGCTGTGGTCCGTGGTCTATCTTTGTAATGTTTGGAGATTCTTGTTATGGCAATGAGCACGGCACGTTTGTGAGTGTGAACTGCTGTGCAGGCAGAAGGAAGAAAGCTGTGTGAGCTAAAACAGCAGGAAGGCTGCAGCCGTGTAAGCCGGGGGTGCAAGCGGCACGAAACGGGCTGCAGCGGCGGAGCCCTCGGTCCCGGGCCGTCCCGGGCAGGCGCAGCCCGAGCGCTCCCGGCCCCGCTGCCGCTGCCCCGCCGGGGCCGGGGCCGCGCTGCGGGCGGACAGCGCCGCTCTGCGGCCGCCGGCGGCTCCGGGTCGGGAGGGGGGGCGGGGCCCGGTGGCGGGCGCGGACGGGATTGGCTCCTGCGCCGGATGGGCGGGGTCACGCTGCAGAAGCGCGCGGGACGAGGAGCGCGTGCGAGCGGTGCAGCGGCGGGGCCGGCGGTGAGCGAGGGGCGGGCGGACACCGGGGAGACCGGCCGGGGCCGCCCCGGTCCCGGCTGAGGGGGGAGGCTGGAGGGGGAGGGACGGGCTGGTTTGGGCAGGAGGAAGGCGAGGGGCAGGCAGCCGCAACAGCGCGGCCCCGGGCCGGGCCGAGCAAGGGGCGAGGGGGAAACACGCGGGCGGCTGTGAGGGAAGGGAGCCCCGGGCTGAGCGCTGCACGGGGCTCGGGCGGGGCCGTGGGGCGGAGGGGGGAGCCCGTGGTGCCACAAGGCAGAGGGAGGAAAGGGGGGGTGACATCGGGGGCGCTTTGGCGGGAAAGGCTGAGGGACCTGGGGGGGGTGACATCATGGGGGCTTTGGCGGGAAAGGCTGAGGGACCTCGGGGAGGAGATGGCGTCGGGGAGGCTGCAGGGGGCAATGCTGAGGGAGCTCAGGACGGGATGGCACTCAGGTCTGGTTTCAAAGGGAAATGCTGAGGTGCCTTGAGGAATGGACGCTGGGCTGGGAACTGTGAACACATCAGATGGTTAAGAGAGTGTTCATGACAGAAATTTGTGCAGTGAAGTATTCCAGCAAAGAGCGGGAGAAGAGCCAAACTTAGATCAGGCCTCCTAGGACGCCTGCAGGTTTGAGAACGGGGATGACGAGGTTGTAAATCCGGTCCAACTGTTTCTTTCTCTGTCCCTGTCTTGCAGCACCTGACTGAATGGAGGAGCAAGTGGACGGGAAGTTCCTGCGCCACACACAGGTCACATTTCTTACTCTCGCCCTCAGAGACCCGGAGATCCAAACCGTTTGCATCGTGCCTTGAAGCAGCCTGTGCTCATGCGTTTCTCCAGGGAGAAGGCGGAATGGCAGTGACTGGCCACGTTAAGCCACAGGGTGCACACTGTGCAGCTGTCAAGCCCAGCTCTGTGTCAGCTCACACCTGCGGTTTTGCGCCGCACACGCACATTTGAGTTGTCGCTGGTTGTTGCAGCGTTTGGCTTTGGTGAGGACAGCGTGTGTTTTTCAGCAGTTGGTGTAGGTCGTGCAGGCCAGTGCCCTGGGGCACAGCGACGTGACCCTCTGCAAGTACCAAAGAGCAGGTGAGGACCGTGGGCATTTGTACTGAGCTGTGACATCTCTAACCCGTGACACTGGGGTCCCGCAAGTACCAAGGAGCAGGTGAGGACTGTAATAAATTTGGACTTAGTCTTGTAAGTAAGAAAAGTTTTATTTCTAATCAAGCAATAAGCAAAGACAGTGCTGGGTGCGGCCTAGATGCCTCAGTCTCGCTTGCGGCACGCGCACCAGCTAATTCAGTTCTCTGGGTTTTAAAGCCCATCTCCGGTCCACAGCTTCCGGGTGTAACTTTTCACTCATGTTGAAGGCTCGTATCATATGGGCATTGACTGCTGTGTAGCCAGTTTCGATCAGCTTACTTTGATTACTTATGAGGTAAATACATCAAGCAGGACAAAGCAAGTAAACATACAAACACTTCTCAAACAAACATCTCCAGGAGCTTTAATGAACAAACATTTCTCGGAACTGCTTGTTACAATTATTTCCCCCTTTTCTATTTTTTTACTTATTTTGTTCGTTAAAGCGTTGCAACTCTTGACCACTTAATACTAATAATTCGGTGTCGTTTTGATCATGCAATTTCTCATATTTTGCCTCAATCAACATAAAGTGAGCAGCTTCTAGTCTGCCTTTCAGGATCGCTATTACTTTAATTAAGATACAAGGTCCGAATGTTAATACTAGGATTAAAAGAATCAGTGATCCTGCTATAGTGCATAAGAGGGTTGTAAGCCAGGGTGATTGTCTGAACCAGTTCTCATACCAGCTCTGCCGAGATTCGTATTCTTTTTTTCGTTTTTCTATATTTTCTCGTAGTTTACTCATTGTGTCTCTTACTAGTCCTGTGTGATCGGCATAAACACAACACTCTTCCCTTAAAGCCGCACAAAGTCCTCCTTCCTTAAGAAATAGTAGGTCCAAACCTCGTCGGTTCTGTAAGACTACTTCAGACAGAGATCTTACCGATTTTTCTAGCGCACTTATAGATTGCTCTGTCCTTAACAGGTCCTCATCAACGGCCACCCTTAGTGCTGCAAATTGGTGGTTCTGACTTACTATTGAGGCGATGCCGGTTCCTGCACCCGCCGCACTAAGGGCTAGTAGGGCGCCTACAGTTATGGCAGTGACTGGTTCTCTTTTTACTAACTGGTGAGTTACCACGATTTCTTCATATCCCTTTGCGTGATAGGTAATTTTAGGAATAACTACCACTTGTATGCAAAACTCTTCTAATAGTTTTATATATTTCATGGAAACACAGGGTGTGAGCCCGCTTTTTGAACATATCCACTTAGAGTTATTAACTGGTATTATCCAATCACTGGGCCTCCTAATTCTCGTTATCCATTGACCGGTGCGTGTTCTGTTCATACATAGGTGTTGGTTTTCAGGGGGTACCTTACCAATGCATATCCCCTTACCCTGCACTTGCTGCAATGAGATTCCCTGGGTCTCATTACTCCATTTACAAGAGTCAGGATTTGTTCCATTGGCGAGTTTAGGCGTTGCTCCGAGCCCAATGGCCTCAAAGTCTGGCGGTTTTGGATCAAAACACAACCAACATTCTAGCGTTCAATTTGGATAGGTCCTGTTGATAACCTGATAACTTGCATTCATTAGGGTCCAAAGTGAATTTCCGTTAGTATTAGAGTCTTGTGTGTTTTCAAGACCATCTGTTATTGTCTTGTTAATTTCTAATTCTTTGGTTATTACTACATTGGGACCTATTGGTTGGGCTCTTTCTTCAGGCGCAGGTTCCTTCTGGATTTTTATGAGCCCTCCTCGATCCTTTCCTGGTTCCCAATACCTGACTCCCCAAACCTTTCCTCGTATCCATCCTTGGTCCTCTGGTTGCAGGACTGTGAGTGTCAAATGTGTACAACTACCTGGGTTTATTGTACCTCTGCTTGAGTCTCGCTTAGAAGGTTGGCAACCGCTGGGCCCCCAGGTTATATTCAAAAACTTATCTCGCACAACCGGTTTCCAGTCTGAAGCAATTGTCTCACAACCCCAATATGCACAATAATACTCATTAGGATAGTTGCAGTAACTCTTCCCTGGATTGGAAGAGGGACAAACATCATAACCTCTTTGATCTAAGCACGGTTGTATAGGTGCTAACTGACAAAGGGTTACAGAAAAACTAGGGGATCCTACTGTAAAATTCTCTTTAATCACTCACCTCTCTTCTACCTGAATTAGGGTCCATTTGTATGGTCTATGTGCTGACTCCCCATTACTGGCCGTTAGTAATAATACTAATACAGCATACCAAATGGGGTTGCATTTGCCTAGGTTCAGCTTGCTTTGCTTTTGCAATTTGTTGTGCTGCCTAGCACTGGGGTAGTTCTCCCAACATTGCTGCACAATTCCATTCGGGTTTTTGCCCCCATTTTGTGTTATTCCTCTGCCTCGCCCGTCGACTCGGTTGCTTCAAGCCGCGGGGTAAACCGTCTTCTCGGCAGCAAGAATATTCTTCAGGAGGCCCCGAATGTTTCCGGCAACTGCACCGTCGCTTGTAAGCTTCCCAGTTGCAGCTTTTTACCAAGGGGGAATGGCACGTTATTTCTTCTACAGTGGTTCGACAGCACACTTGTACTATGTGTTAAGTTTTAATGCTAATTCAGTAATTTCTCGTTCAGTTGAATAACACTGATCACAAGTTCCTCGAGGGGGAATACCGTCTAGGCAATGCAACCACCAGTTTTCCTGGCACACTGTGCATTTAAAGCATCCAAAAGGATAACAGTTGCAACCTATGTTATCACATTTAACGTTATAATCCTTACAAATAGGGTATTTATAATCAGCTTTATCGTTTTTCTGTACTTGCACGATACAGGTTGGTAAGTCCAAGTCCATTTATTGCTTCCTCAGTTTAATCCTGAAAGGGTCCTCTGGATTCTGCAGTCCACGTGTCGGTCTTGATCGGGCCTTTCACTCGACCGGCGCGTGTCCACCCCTTCTCGACGGTCCGAATAGCTGTTTCTGTAGTGAGTAAAACAGCATAAGGTCCCTCCCATCGAGGGGTTAGTGATGCCTCCTTCCAGGTCTTTATAAGCACTTTATCTCCAGGTTCTAGAGTATGTATTTTTATGTCTAAGGGCGGTCGTTGTACCACTAATCCTTTTTCCCAAAGGTATTTTCTTTGCTTTAATAACTGTATTAGATAATTCTTTATTTGGAAATCCTTTATTTCTGGGTGGTCCTGTGGTATTTCTAAATCATAGGGCATACCATATAACATCTCGAAAGGTGAGATCCCGAGATCTGTTCTCGGCTGCGTTCTTATATTTAATAGTGCTAAGGGCAAACACTTTACCCATGACATTTTGGTTTCTATCATCAGTTTTGTGAGTTGTTTCTTTATCTCTCCATTCATTCGTTCTACTCTTCCTGAACTTTGTGGATGCCATGGAGTATGATATTGCCAATTGGTACCTAGTGCCTGGAAGGTCTCTGTAATAATCTTTGATGCAAAGTGTGGGCCCCGGTCGGAATCAATGGCTTCAATTATTCCATATCGGGGAATTATTTCTTCTAACGGTATTTTTGCTACTGTACGTGCAGTATCTCTAGCTGTTGGGAATGCCTCCACAAAGTGTGTAAGGTGGTCTACCAGCACCAACAAATAACGGTAACGTCCGACCTTTGGTAGTTCTGTAAAATCAATTTGTATTTTTGAGAACAGTCGAAATGTGAGTTCCCTCCCATCGGGAACTCGTTTCTTTATTTGCTGTTTATTCACTCGCTGACAGGTGAGGCACTTTTCAACAATTCGTTTTGCTATATTGTATGCTCCTATACAAGCCTACTTTGTAGCAAATTGATCTACTAATGCCTGCGTTCCCCAATGTGTGATATCATGTAATCTGTTCATTATACTAATTGCAGTTACTTTTGGAACTACTTCCCTCCCATCTTTTAGCTTCCACTGTTTGCCTTGCTGCTTTGCTCCTAATTTAGCAAGCTTCTCTTGTTCTACAGTGCTAAAAACGTATATGCCCGGATGACTGGGACACCATGTCTCTCTTAGGCCTAGGCAGGTGCGTGGAATGGCGTCTGCATTAAATTCTTTCCAACATTGATAGCAAGGGTAATCATTTTCCCACACCGTCCCTTGCCCACAGTTTGGGCAGTCTTTTCTTAGTTCCTTTGGGTCTGGAATCTCACAAGTCAATCTCTTAAGATTTAATAAGGCCGCCTTTCTTGCTTCTTCGTCTGCAAGGTTATTTCCCCTAAGAATGGGATTCAGACCTTTCTCGTGCCCCTTTACATGAACCACTGCTATTGCTCTAGGTTTTCTTATTTCTTGCAAGATTTGTGTAATCAGTCCTTGATGTATTAGATTTTTCCCTTGTGAATTTATCAGTCCTCGTTCTTCCCATATTTTGCCCAATGTATGTACCACTCCAAATGCATACTTTGAGTCTGTGTATATAGTCCCGCTACCCGTGCCAATTAATTGCAAGGCTCTTAGAACAGCATATAATTCGCAAGCTTGTGCAGACCATCCAGGGTTTAGTGGTCCTGATTCTAGGACTTCATTGGTTTTCCCATTTATTATTGCATATCCTGACTTTGGCTTTCCTTCCACCACCCGGGAGGAACCATCTACAGATAATTTTTCTCCTTCTGATAACTCTTCCTCTTCTAGATCAGGTCTTATTTGGATTTGTTCTTCAATTACTTGCAAACAATTATGTGTCATTTCTACACTAGGTTCTCCGTATAGGAATTGTGTGGGGTTCTGTAAAGAGGTGCTTTCCAAAGTCAATTTTGGGGATTCAATTAGAATACTTTCATATTTTAATAACCTAGAATCCGTTATCCATTTTTCGGATTTTTGTTGCAGCACCCCTCGTATATTGTGCGGTGTTAATACATGCAGTTCCCCTCCAAATGTTATTTTCTGCGTTTCTTCCACTAATAATGCAGCTGATACTATTGCCTGTAAACATGTAGGCCAACCCCTACTAACGGGGTCTAACAATTTGGATAGGTAGGCTACTGGTTTTTTATGTCCAGCCCACTCCTGCGCTAATACTCCATATGCAGTTCCTGAGTTCACATTAGGAAATAAATAAAACGGCTTTTGTGTGTCTGGTAGATTTAACACAGGGGCACTCACCAGTTCTCTCTTAATATCGTTCAGTTGTTCCTCCTCTTGTTCTGTCCATTGTACTAATTTTTCCTGTGTTAGTTTTTTGTACAAAAATTTCACTTTCTTTGTCTAGTTTTCGATCCAATGTCTGCAGTATCCAGTCAGTCCTAATATTTGTCTTATCTGCCTCTTAGACTTTGGGGCCGGTAATGACAGGATCCCTTTTATTCTTTCCGGGTCTAAATGGTTGGTCCCCCTGCTTAAATAGTGCCCCAGATATTTTACTTCTTGTTGGACAAACTGAAGTTTACTTTTTGATACCTTGAGTCCCTGTAAACTAAGGAAATTTAAGAACCTTATACTGTCTTGTCTAACCCCCTCCTCATCCTGCCCTGCCAACAAGAGATCGTCCACATACTGTATTAGCACCACTTCAGGGCTACGTTCGTATTCCTGTAACATTTGTTCTAAAGCTTGCCCAAACAAGTTGGGCGACTCCGTAAACCCCTGGGGAAGTACAGTCGAGCGTAACTGTTGTTTTCTATGAGTATCTGGATCCTCCCACTCAAAGGCAAAATAATTTCAACTTTCCTCATCCAATGGGCAAGCCCAGAAGGCATCCTTTAAGTCTATTACACTATACCACTCGTCATCCGGGCTTAGATGACTCAGGAGGGTATACGGGTTAGCTACTGCAGGAAATCGACTCACAGTCCTCTTGTTTATCTCCCTCAGGTCATGTACCAGCCTCCATTTCCCATCTTCTTTTCTCACTGGTCAAATGGGGGTGTTAAAAGGAGACATGCAAGGTTCAAGCAAGCCTTTTTCTAACAATCTCTCTATTTCTGGTTTCAACCCCCTTCGACCTTCTTCAGATATTGGATATTGTCTTACCCGAATGGGTATTTCTGGGCTAGAGATTTTAACTTTAAAGTGCGTTATGTTCAGTTTCCCTACTGAATCCTCCGTATACCACACTTCAGGATTAATTTTATTCTCGTCTTCCACTTTGAGGGGACATAATCTTATCCGAATTTCTTTCCCTCTTACTTCTAAATTGATACCCAATTCAATTATTAAATCCCGCCCCAAGAGATGATATTCAGCTTCTGGAACTAAAAGCAAATTTCCCACTCCTATTTTGGAGTTGGTTTTGATAATTACCCCCTTTATAACGGGAACACGAAATGGCTCCCCTTTTGCCCCAATTACTTGCATGGTGTCGGAGGATATTTTGCATCCCCTGGGCAAGGCTTGTATGGTAGATCGCTCTGCCCCGGAATCGACAAGGAATTCAATTTCTTGCTGCTGGGGGCCCACTTTCCATTTGATCAAGGGCTCTGTTCCATTTTGGCTCCCCAGCAAAAAGAGCCCCTGACACCCCTGTTCCGCTTTAAACATTTTCTCATCCGCCATTTTCTTCCTACAGTTCCACTTAATGTGCCCTTTCTTTCCACAGTAAAAACATTCTATCGGCTCACCCCGTTCCATTGTAGTCTCGCTATTAAGGGGTCTTGTCTTAGGACTGGGCCCCTTATACTCTGCCCTTCGATCTTTGGATTTCTGAGCTGTACCTTCTCTGACTGCTGCCACCATCATTCGTACAGTCCTCCGCTCTTTTCCATCCTCTCTCTTGACATACACTTTCTGAGCTTCCCTTAGTAGTTCATCTAATCCACGATTTTGCCAATCCTCAAGTTTTTCCAGTTTCTTCCGAATATCTGTCCAAGATTTTGCTACAAATTGCGTTTTTAACAACGCTTCCCCTATAGGGGTACTGGGATCTAATCCCGAGTATAACTGTAAATTCTTTCTAAGTCGTTCTAGCCATTCTGTGGGCGTTTCATCTTTTTTCTGGTGTTCACTAGACACCCTTCCAATGTTCTGCCCCCTCGGTACAGATTCTCTAATACCTTGGACTAATATAGTCCGCAGATCTTGCATGTGACCCCTGTGTAATGGGTCCTGGTTATTCCAGTCGGGCCTTTGCAGCGGCCATTTAGTGTCGGCTGCAGGACCCTGTTGATGCTGTTCATCCCAGATTCGCATACCGGCTCTATGGATCATTCCCCTCTCTTCGGCAGTAAATAATATTCCTATGATTGCTTGCCGTTCATCCCATCCTCTCATTTTGATCTGAACTTTGCTTTGTTTCTCAATCCCTTTGTTCTGTTCCCTGCCTTTCTTTTTGTCTCTCCATCTGTACATCCCCCTCCCTGTCTTTCTCTACCCCCTTCCTGCTTCTCCTCCTCCCCCCTCCCCATCCCTCTGTCCTGCCCATCAGCCTTGCTGTTTCTTCCTCCCTGTTTCTTCATGGCTCCTTGTCCCTTTTTGCCTTGATCTCTCCATCTCTCCATCCTTTCCCCTGTGTGTTTCTTTCTCTCTGGGCTCCTCTGTCTTCTCTCTCGTCTCACTTGTCTCTCTCTAGTCCTCTGTCCTTCTCCCCAGCAGCTTCAACTGAATGACCAGGTGTCCGTGCACTCTGGTGTTTCCTCATCCCTGCCCTGGGGCAGATCTGTGTCTGTAGGGCTGGGAATCATTTAGGAGCTGGTCTCCTTGAGCAGACGGCAGAGCCGGGTGCACCTACAGCAGAGGTTGTTCTCAGCTGCTGCTTATGCAGCTTGTTGGAAGAGCGGCTGTGGGCCTTCTTTGGAAGGGAGGTTTCTTGTTCTGTGCTTCCTGCTCCTCGGGACCCTGCGCAGGAGCGGTGTTGGGGTCTGCAGGGACGGGTGGGACCTGCTGTGGTTCCTGGTGAATGTGAACTCAACTTGTCCTGATGGCCTCGAATGAAACCAGACTGACTGTAGGTGGTTTTCTTGCCTGTTTCAGTTCCAAACTACATGTTTGGCACTAAAAAACGTGAGACTTTGTGCTGTTTTCCAGATGTCAGTGGCTGCGAATCAGCTGAGAACATCACTGCCCTAGGTACCAGGGCAGGTGGTCTGTGATCAGGGGTGCGAACTTGCATGGCGGTGCTTTTATGAACGTTTTATGGTGTTGCCACTTCAAAGCCCTTCATTTTCCTAGAAATTTTAAGATGATATTTCTTATTTGGAGGTTCAGACTCTGGTTGGACTTGATGTTGAATGGTCCATATAATGGGGTCCATGAAATAAGAATCTCGCTTCCTTGTTGTTGTTTTCTAACACTGTCTGAATTTGGTAAGCGAGAACAAGTGTGGTTGACAGTGTCTGTTTTTTGAGAGTAACGTATTCCTGACTCTCCCTCTTTGTATGGTGAAGGTTTCTGCCTGCACTATGATTTTGCTGGGCTGTGAGGCTATGTGGGAGCAGCAGAGGTAGGAAGTGGTGGCTTTAAAGGCATTGAAGCTGTGGTAAAAGTAGCAGGTAAAGCTTGTTTCTTCCTAGAGAGATGCCTGACAGAAACAGTTACAAGGAAAGACCCTTGAAGTTGGCTTTTTTTTTTTTTTCTAATTTAGTCTTAATATGGAGCTTTTGGTATTGATTGATTGATTGATTGATTGATTTCTGGGAAGCAAGAAGTGAGAGCCTGTGCACTCCCATAGGCAGCGTTGCCTCCCAAATAGGTGCCCCCTTCTCCACTCCTGTTCCTCCCATGCTCGTGTAGAACAAGGCCATGCAGTCGTGTGCAGATGTCGTGATTCCAATGTGACTATGAGGTCACAGCCCCACGGTGACGTGCTGTGCTGTGTCTCGGCAGCAGCAGCAGCAGCAGCAGCAGCAGCATCACGGTGCGAGCGTGGGGGCCACGGTCCTCACCCTCCTCCTCCTGCTGCTGTCCCTGCCAGCCCGGGAGGCCCAGGCTGCTCCAGCCGAGCGCAGGGAGCAGGTGGGCGGGCAGGGGCAGCACCCAGCCCCGAGCAGCTCAGCAGGGCAGCAGTGGGGCCAGGGCTGGGGCTGGGGCCGGGAGAGCAGCCGGGCTGGGCCGGGCAGGGCGAGCCAGGCAGCACCAGGGTGTGGGCAGGGGGCAGACGCCCTGCAGGGAGGGGAGAGGGGCTGCGGCTGCTTCAGGGGCAAGTTGTGGGCAAGCGGGGGCTGGGAGTGGTGGCACAGGGGCAGAAACCAGCACTGAGTCCCTGTGGGGCCCTCCCTGCCCCCCAGCCCCGTGCCACACGGCCCCATCCCAGGGCACGCTTTGAGCCTTTGGGCCCGTTTCAAATCAAAGCTGGGGTTGCTTTGGCCCTTTGGGCCAGTTTTGAGCTCAATCTGGGCACATTGGTGCCCTTTGGGGTCGTTTCTGCCTAGATCTGGGAGTTCTTTGGCTTTGCAGTCCAGTTTCTCCCCAAATCTGGGAGTGTTTGGGCCACTTTTGGCCATTTTTTACCCAAATCTGGGCATACTTTGACTTTTTGGTCCAATTTCACCCCAAATCTGGGGATGGTATACCTTTTTGGCCAGTTTTGATCAAAATCTAGTGGTGTGTTGTTTTTTCTGGCTCTTTTTACCCGATATACTCAGGTGCTTTTGCCCATTTTTTCCCCTAATGGAGGCGCTGTGTTCCCAAATATGGGATATTTTCACCTTTGCCAGCAGTTTTGCTCCCAAATGTGGACGTTTTTGCCTCTTTTGGCCACTTTTTGCCCAAATACTCAGAATCTTTTGCCCGTATTGGCCAATTTAGCCCCCAAATATTTGGAATATTTCCTCATTTTTCCAGTTTTCTCCTTAAATAGGGCTATTTCTCTGCAATATAAAGGCATTTTTGTCCTAAATATGTTGTGCTGTGTTTTGTTTTGTTTTTTCTCTCTTCTTTATGTCCTCTTTTACCCGAAATGCAGGAGTATTGCTCTGTGAGCCTGGAAACCTCTCTGCTCTGTGATGACTCCAGGCCATGGCATTGGCAGAGCTGATGGAGCTTCTCAGCTGGATCCTGGTTATGAGCCTTGGGCTGTCCCAGGGGTAAGTTGTCACTATCTGTCTGCTTGAGGGAAGAAACACTCACATTTTAATAGGTTTTTCATGTGTGATTGTACCCAGGATCATCTCAGAGGCTTTCCAAAAGCTTTTTGTGCCTTGGTGGTGTTACACAGACAAGTAATGAATATTCATTTGCCTGCAAACCTGCTAGGTCTCAGCAAAAAGGTCACCCGTGTTCCATTTCTAGCTGTGGGAACGTACACCTTTGTATGTGTCCTGTGTCATTACCTCACCCACTCCCATTACTGCAGGTGACTGAGGAAGAAGGAGATCACAACATGCCATGGAAGCTCCTCACCCGTGGTTGACTCCCTGTTTGGTTCCTGCAGTCCATGGTGATCAAGCCTCTTGGTGTAATCCTGTTCCTGAGCCTGGGGCAATCCCAGGGGTAAGTGTTCAGTCTTCATTGGTCACTGGCCTTCTGCATTTGCTAATATTTGGTTTATTATTTGTTAACATTTTCCTGCAATAGTTGCGCCTTGCAGTAGCCAGCAGGCTCTTTGCTAGAAGAAACATGGATGATCATTTTTTGCCCTGGTGCTCCATGCTCCCACCTTAGTGTGGGTTTTCTTTTGTGTTTGTGAGAGATGTCCTGGTCAGAAGGCCCTGAGAGGCCCCATGTTTGTCCATCTGGTCCTTGAGGGGTGTTGCATATGGCCTGGACACAGTGGTTTGGAAGCTGCCAGGTCCCAGCCAAGGGGTCTGCAACCTCTCTGCAGCTTTGGAACTTTCAGCATGCGTCTGGGTCCCATGTTATTGCCTGACCCCCGTCCAGGCACTGCAGGTCGCTGAGGACAAGGTAGATCACAATGTGAAATGGAAACGCTGTTCCTTTCTGCTTGTTTCCAGCCGTCCCTGTAGGCAGCGGCTACTTGACTTCTTGACTTGAGTCTGTCCGTCAGCCTCGGGGCGATCCCACAGGTACAACCTTGGAACAACTGAGCGTTTCCATGTTAATTTTCTGTTCCTGTGAAATTTAGCTTGCTGCTTTCTTGGCTGACGCTCGGTCACGCAGAGGGGAAGTGGGTCCGCCTCAGCGCTGTGCCCCAGAGGGCTCTGTCTTGCAAAGCTCTTTGCCACCCGCTCCATCTCTGCGCTGCTCGCAGTGCCGGCTGCCGAGCCAGCGGCAGGTTGGGCTGAGTTTAGAGCTGGGTGAGCTCCAGGGAGTCCTTTCTCCTGACAGCTCCAGGCCTGGTCAGTGGCCACTGCAAGTGCTGGATAAATGTTGGCAGGATGCTCCTGCCGGGAAGGGAGAGAGGAGCTGCCACTGGGATGGGTTTGGATGCTGAGGACGCAGCGGTGGGTGACAGGGGTGGCCATTGCGGAGGGGCAGTGTGAGCTCTGGTGCTGCTGTCTCCAGGTTGGCTCACCAGACCCAGGCCACCATGCTGGTTCACCAGATCTTTGGCGGATCCCTGTGGTTCCGTGGTGAGCGCTGGCTGCCAGGTCCTGGGCCTGTGACTCTCAGGGCAGCGGTTTCCCTGAGAGCCTTGCAGTACAAATCTTTTGGGAAAACTGCTGAGTGTGTGTAACTTATCCAGAGGTGCAGCTGGTCAGTCTTGTGGTTCCTGTGGGTTGTGGTGGGTGTTGTAGTGATGAAAAAAGCTGTTGGCTGGGGGCCCCCAGCTCTTTGCCACCAGCTGAGGAACCCATGTTGGCAGTGATGTAGCAGCACTTGCTGTCCCAGCGCATAGTGGAATTGCACGCTGTGAATCCTGGTGCCGACATCCCAGAGCATAAAGCTGGAGAGGGGGAACACGGCAGCTGCCTGTGCTGTGCTGGGCTGGTGTTGGGTGCAGGTGTTGTGCCAGGGTGTGCTTCCTGCTCTTGCTTTTGCAGTGAAGTTCTCAGCGTGCAAGAGCATCTGGGAGAGCTCTGACCCTTTCCTGGAGCTGATGCTGGAGATCAGGTAGTGGGGCAGGGTGTGGGTGGGGGAGCTCTGCTCTCACAGGGGATGTTCCTGCAGCTGCACCATTACTGCTCTGGAGGCTGCTTAACTGCCAGTGTCAGGCAGGGTGCAGGCAAGAGGGAAGCAGCTTCTGTTGTTGTGCTGCCTCTGTCTGGCAGAGCAGAGCCTGTTGCCTGAGCATGAGCCACGACTCCTCCATTGAGGCTCCATGGGACTGGGAACATTACAGCCGTCCCTCATGGCATGCTGGCCAGTGCCTGGCTGGGGGCAGGCTCAGGGGTTTGGTGCAGTCTGTGGCCCTGTGCTCATGCTCTATTTTATCTCTTGGGGCCAGTGTCTCTGATCAGGTGAAAAAAGCTGAGACCAACAGAACCAGGTCTTCACCAGCGACAGGCCAGGTGAGTCCTGAAGGCTGTTCTGGGCCAGAGCTGCAGGAGCTGCTGCCCCTCTGCCTGCTCTACGAGGGCAGGTGGGCTGCAGCTTGGCAGGGAGGCAGGCACTGCCCCCAATGGACAGGGATGAGGGAGGATGACTTGCAGGAAGGATCCTGCTCAGTTAAGGGTTGCTGTGTGAGCTTGGAGGGGATGGGATTGCAGTATCACCCTGTGTCCTTGGCACAGTGGTTCAGCCTGAAGGCCCAAAAAGCTGCTCGCCCTCCTGCAGCTGCCTCCTGTGCCCAGAACAGTTGAGAGCTCCTGCAACAGCAGCAGCACAAGTGGGGCCAAAGCAGAGCTGTCCTGGCAGAGCTCCTGGGAGAGCAAGCAGCCACCTACCTCAGCCAAGCTGCTGCTGGAGCCCATCCCTAGCCAGGAGCCCAGGGGCAGTGGGGAGAATGCTGAGACCCTGGAGAGGGACTCCTGCAGCAGCGGTGCTGCCAGCCCAGCGCACGGCACAGTGGGGATCTGCCCAGAGCGTCCCAGAAGGCCCAGGGTGGAACCAGCAGCTTCTGCACCTCAGCAGAGGTGCACGGCACGGCAGCAAGGCCAGTAGTCCAGGAGGCAACTGTCTGACATGGCAGGTGGCCCGCGGGAGTGATTTCAGCAGCCACCTGTCCTGTTCTCTTGGATTGGCTAAGATGGGAGCAGTTGGGTGCTGTGCTTGTGCACTGTGGAGTGTGGAGGAATAGGGAGACTCCTGCTCCTGACCTGGCCTTCAGATCATGTCAGCCTCTTTTCCTGTTCTGCAGGCTGTCCTCATCTGCTCTCCATTGGCCAAATCCTGAAAAGCCGACCTTCAGCTTCATCCTCAGCTCAGCCCTTTGGCTCCCAGCCTCCCCGTGACCACCTGTTCCACTGCCCACCCTTCGCACCACCTTCCTCCCTGCAGCAGCGAGAAGGAGCCCAGCCAGGTCTCCGCTGGTTCCTCCAAAAAGAGGCAGTGTAAGCAGCCCCGTGGAGCAGACAGCAGCCCCTGTGCTCTGGCTCTGAAGGACAAGGATCAAGTCTCCAGCCCCCAGGGAAGAAGAAGAAGAAGAATCTCGCAGGAGGGCTCAGTGTCCCCTGGGGGAAGGAGGTGGCAGGCAAGGGTCCCAGCGGTGGCAGGGAGGCAGCCAGCTGTCAGCACCGAAAGATCAGGCGCGTGGTGCAAGTGTCAGGCCCTAGGACCTGTGTGGACACAGAGCCCATCTGCCCCCTCAAGAGGAAGAAAAGGAGGAGATGGAGGAGACAGAAGAATGCTGCTCAGGGTTAGAATGAGGTTTAGCATTAGGGTTACAGACTGTGGGTAAGGGTTAGAATGAGGGCTTGGGTTTAGCTTCAGTGTTTAGGGTTTGAGGTAGTGATAGGGTTAAAGTTAGGTTGATGGGTTAGGATTAGGATTAGAGTTACAGTTTGCTGTTAGGTGCTAGGGATAGAGTTAGGGTTAGATGAGTGTTAGGGCTTAGTGAAGAGTATTATGGTAAGTAGTTAGGGTTAGGGGTAGGGACAGAGTTAAGGTTGAGTTTTGGTTAGAGGTAGGTTTATGGTTTAGCTTTAGAGTTAGTGTTAGTGGTTAGGATTAGGGTAGGGTTAGGGATGAGGAATTGGCATTGTAGTTAGTGATAGGGCTTGAGGATAGGGGAAATGGTGAGATTTTGGGTTTGAGGTTAGGAACAGGGGTCTGGTAGTGCTTGGAATAGTGGTTAGGGTTAAGAGTGTTAGAGTAAGGGTTGGAATTTGGTGCAGAGATGGGGTTAGCGGTTAGGACCAGGATCAGAGTTTTGCTTAGGGTTATCATTTGTTGGTGATTGTTTCTTGGCTAGCGTGTATTAGTTAGGTTTAGAGTTAGGATTAGTGTTTAGAGTTAGGTTTCAGTGTTAGGGTTAGGGGCTAGGGTTAGAGGATATGTTAGGTTGAGAATTAGTGCTACAGGTTAGGAGTAGGTTTGTATTAGCGTCAGAGGGGGCTAGTGTTTCATCAGATTTAGGGATAGATAGGGCTTTAGGTAAAGCAGAGGGTCAGGATGAGAGTTACCAGTTAGGGATTAGGATTAGTGTTAGGTTGAGATAAAGTGTATGATGAGGCTTAGATACGGGTTAGGGGTTTGGGTGTAGAGTTAGCATTAGGTAAGGTTTCAGGTTAGGTTTAGATTACACGTAGGTTTAGGGGTTAGGGTTATGGTTAGGATTAGGGTTTGCAATTAGGGTTAGTGGTTAGTTTTCATGTTCTAATTAGAGGTAGGGTTAGACTTAGCCTTAGGGAAAAGAATTAATTTTAGTTGTAGGGATAGGATTTGGGTTAGTATTAAGGTGTAGGGGTTATTGTTAAAGTAGGTATGAGGTTTAGAATGAGGCTTACAAGCTAGGGATGGGGTTAAGGTTTAGGAGTTAGGTTTAAAATAAGTGTTAGGGGTTTGTTTTTGTGGTTAGAGTTAGAAGTAGAGTTAAGGACAGGGTTATAGTAAGCAGTTAGGACTTAGGGTTATGGTTATAGTTAGGCTTAGGGTTAGATTAGGGTTATTGTTAGGGTTTGGTGTTAGGGCTTTGGTTAGGGCTAGAGTTAGCATTAGGTTTCAGGTTTAGTCTTAGGGTTAGGATTTACAGTAAAGGTTAGAGTTAGGGTAAAAATTAGGGCTTAATTTAAGGGTTAAGTTAGGGTTAGATTGAGAGTTAGGGTTAGGATTAGGTTTAGGTTTAGCTTTTAGATAAGGTTGAGGGTTAGTGTTAGATAAGGTTTTGGGTTAGGGGACAGAGTTAGGGTTAGAGTTTGGGATAGGCTTAGGGAGCATGGTTAGGGTTAGTGTTTGGGATTAAGGTTTTGAGTGAGGGTTATGGGTCAGGTTTTGGGTTAGAGTTAGTCTTAGAGTTGGAATTAAACTTTGGGCAAGAGCTTAGAGTATAGCGTTAAGGGTTAGGAGTTTGTGTTTGGGTGATATGAGGTTTAGGTTAGGGTTACGTGGTAGGGTTAAGGTCTAGGGTTAGATTTAGGGTAAAGGTAAGTGTTAGGAGTTACAGTTAGGGTTAGGCTTAGGAATTAGGGAGTGGGGTTAGATTTTGGGGTTAGGGGTTTGAGCTAGGGTTAGGGGGAAGGGTTACATTTAGGGTTAGAAATAGGGTTAAACGTAGGGCAAGGGGTCAGATTTAGGGTTAGAATTACTGTATTTGAGTTAGATGAGGTTTAGGATTAGGAGCATGTGTTAGAGTTAGGCTTTAGGGTTAAGCATTATGGTTGATGCTAGAGTTAGGAGCGAGGGAGTGGTCAGAGAGGTAGGGTTTGAGGTTTGGGTATGTGTTTGCATTGGGGTTTGTGTTAGTTGTTCGAGTATTAGGGGTAGGATTTGATGAGTGTTGGAGTTGGAGAGTAGTGTCAGTGGAAGTGGTTAGGGTTAGGGGTTAGTTTTAGGAGGTAGGGCTAGGGTTAGGGTTCTGTTTAGACTCAGGTTTAGGGTTAGAGTTAGGGGTAGGGTCAGGATTTGATTAGGATTAGGGTTAGAATTAAGGTTAGGGCTTTTGGGTTTGGGTTAGGGGTGGAGTTTGGTTTTAGGTTGAGGCTTAGATTTGTGATTACAGTAAGAAGGCTAAGCATTAGGTTTAGAGTTGGAGTTAGAGGTAGGGGTTTGCATTAGCGTTCCCTTAGGGTGAAGAGAATTGGGTAGACTTTAGGGTTAGGCTTAGGGTTGAGGGAGTAGCCTTAGTAACATAGTTAGCAGTAGCTTAGGTGTAGGAGTTAGGGCTTGGGGTAAGATTTAGGGGTTGGGGTTAAGAGTTAGGGATAGGAAATAGGATTAGGGTAAGGGTTAGATTAAAGTTTAGGGGTTAGGCAGTAGTGTTAGAAAAGGTGGTTAGGGTTACGTTTTAGAATTCTGTTGGAGATATGAGTTCGGGTTCATGGCTAGGGAGTAATGTTATTGTAAATGGTTAAGATTAGCATAGGAGATTAGGTTTAGGGGTGAGACTAGAGTTAGAGTTAGGCTTAGGATTCTGTTTAGAGGTCAGGTTAGGGTTAGATTTCATGTTAGGGTAAGTGTTGGGTTAGGTTGGTTTAAGGGTTGTGGTTAAAGTTAGGTTAGTGATAGGGTTATGGTTAGGTTATGATTAGGGTTTAGTTTTAGTGTTAGGACTAGGTTTCATGTTAGGGTTAGAGTTCGTACTAGGGTTTAGGCTTACCATGAAGGTTATAGTTAGTGTTAGGGGTCAGCATTAGAGTTATCATAAGTGTTGGGTTTGTGTTAGGGAGCAGTGTTACGGTTAGTGGAACTGGTTAGGGTTAGGTAGGGTTAGTTTCAGGGTTTAGGGGTTATTGCTCAAGTAAGGGTGAGGTTTAGAATGATGATTACTGGCTAGGGTTAGGGTTAAGGTTTAGGGCTGAGCTTTAGAGTCAGCTTTAGGGGGTTGATGTTAGGCATAGGTATTAGGGAGAAGAGTTAGGATAAGGAAGGATAAGTTTATGGCTAGGATAAGTGGTTAGGACTTAGGTTTAGGGTTATAGTTCCTTTTAGGGTTAGAGTCAGTTATTGGGCAGCATTACCAGTCAGGGAGAAAGGTGAGAGTTAGGGTTTGATGTTAGCGTTAGATTTTGGGTTGGGGATATTGTTAGGTTAGGGTTTGGATTTCTGTTTATGTGATGTTAGTCTGAGGGTTAGAGTTAGGGCTTTGTCTTAAATTTTAGGATTAGTATTTAGGTTTACATTTAGGCTTAAGTTTTAGGATTTGGTGTAGGGCAATGGTTGTATTAGGGTTAGCGTTAGGGGTTCCGGAGTTGTCTTAGGGGTAGAGTTAAGTTTTGGGGTTAGATTTAGGGTTAGGGTTAGATTAAAGTTTAGATTTAGAATCAGGTTAGGGCACTGAATTAGTTTTAGAGTTAGGGTTAGAGGTTGGTCTTAGATTTAGCCTTTGCCTTAGGATTACAGTAAGTGATTGGACTAACATTAGAGGTTTAGATTTAGGGATAGGTGTTAGAGGTAGTGTTAGGGTTATTATTAGGGTTTGATTAGGATTAGGTTTAGGGTTTAAGGGTAAGGATGTGGTTAGTGGTAAAGGTTAGTATTAGGGTTAGTGTCAGAGGTAAGGATTAAGGTTAGGGGTTAGGGAATAGTGTTGGGTTAGTGTTACGGGTTGGGGATACGGAGTAGTGAAAGTGGTTGGGAGTAGGTTTAGGTACTAGGGTTAGATTTAGGGTTAGGGTTTGGATTGACATTTTGGGTTTGGTTAGTGTTCAGGTTAGAGTTAGGGTTAGTGGTTAGTTTTAGATTTACAGTTAGGGTTAGGTTTAGGGGCCAGGGAGTTGTGTCAGTGGAAGTGGTTTAGGTTAGGGGTTGATTTTAGGATTTAGGGTTGGGTTTAGGGTTAAGTGTCAGATTAGATATAGGGTTAGGGTTAGATTAGAGTTAGGGGATGGTGTTTCCAGTTAGACTTATGGTTAGGGGTTTGGATGAGGTTTACAGTTAGGATTAGATTAGTGTTAGTATATAGTTAGTGTTAGAACTAATGATTAGGTTTCAGAGTTAGGGAATAGTGTTAGTGTAAGCAGTTAGGGTTAGGTTTTAATATTAGGGTTGAAGGGTAGGACTAGGGTTAGGGTTAGAGTTAAGCTTATGGGTAAGTATGAGAGTTAGATTAGGTTTAGAAGATGGTTAGAATGTAGGGTTGGAGTTAGCGTTAGAGGTTAGCTTTATGTTTTGGGTTAGAGTTAGGATTACGTTTTGGCTTTAGATTTAGGTTAGAGTTAGGGATGGGGTTAGCATTAGGGTTAGTGTTAGGCAGTAGTCATAGTGGAATGGTCAGAGTTAGGTTTTAGATTCATACTGGAGATGGAGGTTGGGGTTGGCAGTAAGGGTTGCAATTCTGGTTAGTGGTTAGGGGGTAGTGTTAGTGTAAGTCGTTAGGATTAGTGTAAGGGGTTAGGTTTAGGAGTTAGGGGTTGGGATAGCTTTAGGGTTAGAATAATGGGTTAGGGTTTGAATTCGGGTTAGTTTAGGGTTCAAGTCAGTCGTAAGAGTTGCAGGTTAGGATTTCTGGTTACGGCTTGGTTTAGTTCAGTGTTTGGTTGAAGGCTGGTGTTAGTATGATGGGTTAGGTTTAGTTTTAGGGTTAGGCTAGGGTTATGGGTTAGGGTTAGAGGTCGCATTAGGGTAAGATTTCAGTGGTTCGAGTTAGGGTAAGGTAGAGTTAGGGTTAGTTTTAGTGTAAGTGGATAAGGTTAGGGGTAGGGATAGGCTTAGGTTTAGGGTTAGGTTTAGGTTTTGGGTTATACTAGGGTTATTTTTTGGGTTGAGGGGATTTGGTTTAGGTTAGATTTTGTGCAAGCGGTAGGGTTAGGGTGGTGTTTGGGTGAATGTTATGGTTAGGTGAATGGTAGTTGTAGGGTAAGTTTTAGGTGTAGGGGTTAGGATTATCGTTAGGGTGAGGGATGGATAAGTGTTAGGGTTACAGCTTAGGCAGCTTTGTTATTTGAATGGTCAGTTTTAGGTTTTAGATTTATATTGAAGGGTTAGGGATAAGACACTGGGTTAGGGTTAGAGGTAGTGTTAGTGTTATTTTTGGGATAGGGGCTTAGGGTTATAGTTGGTCTTAGAATGATGGGTTAGGCTTTAGCACTAGATTAGAGCTAGGTTTAGATTAGGCTTTAGGGTTAGGCTTAGAGGTTGAGTTAATGGTTAGGGTTAGATATTGTGGTTGGGTTAGTGTTAATTTTAGTCTAAGTGCTTACGGTTGGTGGCTGGGTTCATGGGCTAGGGATATGAATGGGGCTAGGATTAGATTAGGGTTATGTTTAGGTGTAAGGTTTGGGTTAGAGGTGAATTTAGGAGTTAGGTGTAGATTTCAGGTTAGAATTAGGGTTAATGTTGGGTCTGTGTTAGGTCAGGTTAGGTTAGGTTAGGTTAGGTTAGGTTAGGTTAAGTTAGGTTAGGTTAGGTTAGGTTAGATTAGTTACGGTTTACTATTAAGGTTAGGTTAGTGATAGAGTTAGTGTTAGGTTAGGGTTAGAGTTTAGTATTGGGGTTAGAGTTTAGGGTTACTGTTAGAGTCAGAGTTAGGGCTCAGTTTTAGGTTTATGGTTAGAATATAGTGGTAGTGGTTAGGATTAAGGTTAGGGTAAGGGTTGGAATAGTGTTAGGTTTGGGGGTTAGGGTGTAGTGTTAGAGTCAATTGAAGTGGTTAGGTTTAGAGGTTAGGTGTATGGGTTAGGGAAAGGGATAGGGTTAGGGTTAAGTTTAGATTTAGATTTAGGTTTTGATTAAAGTTAGAGGTAAAGTTAGGGTTTGAGTTTAGGCTTAGACTCAGGCTTTGATTTAGGATTAGAGTGAGGGTACGGGTTAAGCATTATGGTTAGATTTTTTTTAGGGATAGGTGTTAGGGGGTAGGCTTACAGTTAGGATTAGGTTGTGAATAGGATAGAGTTTGGGGATGGGGGTAGAGATTAGGTTAGGGTTAGAGTTATGGTTTAGAGGTTAGGATCAGGGTTGAGGTTTAGCAATGCATGTTCATATAGGTGGTTATGGTTAGGGGTTAGTTTTATGGGTTAGGGGAAGAGTTAGTGATTAGGGAATGAGTTAGTATTATAGTTAAGGATAGGGTTAGGGTTAGCAGTTCTGACTTAGGGTTAGGGTTTCAGCTAGGGTTAGATGATGGTTAGGGTTAGAGTTGGCATTACTAGTTGGCGGAAGGGTTAGGGTCTGGTGTTACGGTTTTGGTTAGGGGTAGAGTTAGCGTTAGATGTTTAGGGTTAGACTTGGAGTTAGGTTTAGGAATCACAGTTAAGGTTAGTGTTAGGGTACAAGTTAGGGCTTAGTGTAAGGGTTAAGTTAGGTTTAAGAGTTAGGATCGCATTTAGAGTTAGGGTTAGCACTAGGGTTATCATTTAGATAAGGGTTAGTGTTGGGTAAGGTTTAGGGTTAGGTTTAGATGAGGGTTAGGGAATATTGTTCGAGTCAGGGTCAGCATTAGAGTAGAGGTTAGGTTTAGGGGTAAAGGCCTATGGTTAGTGCTTGGGGTTAGGCATTTGAGATAGGGTTAGGGGTTAATTTTCAGGTTAGGGTTAGGCATACTGTTAGGATTAGGCTTTAGAGTTAGTGAGTAGTGTTAGTGTAAGCAGTCAGGGTTAGGTTTTAATAGTAGGTGTAAAGGGTAGGATTATGGTTAGGATTATGGGTAAGTATTAGAGGTAGATTAGGTTTAGAAGAGGGTTAGAATGTAGGGTTGGAGTTAGCGTTAGGGGTTAGTTTTATGTTTTGGGTTAGAGTTAGGGTTACGTTTTAGCTTTAGATTTAGTTAGTGTTAGGGGTGGGGTTAGCATTAGGGTTAGGGTTAGTGTTAGGCAGTAGCGATAGTGGAATGGTCAGAGTTAGGTTTTAGATTTATATTAGAGATTGAGGGTGGTTTTGGCATTTAGGGTCAGAATTCTGGTTAGTGGTTAGGGGGTAGTGTTAGTGTAAGTCATTAGGATTAGTGTAAGGGGTTAGTTTTTTGAGTTAGGGGTAGGGATAGCATTAGCGCTACGTTAATGGGTTAATGTTTGAATTAGGGATATTTCATGGTTAGAGTCAGTGATAAGAGTTACAGGTTAGGATTTCGGGTTAGGGCTTGGTTTAGTTTAGTGTTTGATTTAGGGCTGGTGTTAGTATGATGGGTTAGGGTTAGTTTTAGGGTTAGGCTAGGGTTATGGTTTAGGTTTAGAGGTCACATTAGGGTGATATATCAGGTAAGAGTTTGGGTAAGGCTAGGGTTAGGGTTAGTTTTAGGATTATGGGGGGTTTGGTTTAGGTCAGATTTTGGGCAAGAGGTAGGGTTAGGGTGGTGGTTGGGTTAATGTTAAGGTTAGTTTTAGGTGAATGATAGGTGTAGGGTAAGTTTGAAGTGCAGGGGTTAGGATTAGGATTAGGGTAAGGGATGGATAAGTGTTAGGTTAGGGCTTAGGCAGTGGTGTCAGTGGAAGTGGTTGGGGTTGGGATTTAGCTCAGGGTACAGGGGGATTTGTGAGGTACCAAGGCCTGGATGAAGAGCTCCCTTCTGGGTCGCACACATCCCAAAAGACAGGGACACGTCTGTGACTGATCTGCCTGGCGCTGTCCCACCAGCAGTGGCAGATGCATCCTGGAGAGGAGTGGAGCTGCCAGGCGCTGTCAGAGGATCTCCCTGAGGTGCCACTGGCTGCCCACCCAGACTCACACACTGTCCCTGGCTGGGACAGATGCACCAGCTACGAGCTCTGGACACAGGACACAACAGTCCAACAGCAAAGACCATCTCTCCTGTCCTGACAGACCCTTATGACCCCTGGAGCCCAAAGCCATGGGCCACATGAACTCATTGGACATTTTAGAGGCGTGGCCTATAGACTGAGGAATGAGATCTGTGTGTATATCCAGAGATAGGAAAGTGCTGTTGATTAATTGGAATGTATTGGAGAGTGTGGGACCCGGGCACAACACAGATGGTACAGAATAAGGGGGGGGCACTGTCCTGGTTTCAGCTGGGAGAGAGTTAATTTTCTTCCTAGTAGCTGGTAGAGTGCGGTGTGTTGGATTTAATCTGAGAAGAATGTTGATAGCACAGGGATGTTTTGGTTGTTGCTAAGCCATGTTTATCCCAAACCAAGGACTTTTCAGCAAGGAGGCTGGAGATGCACAAGAAACTGGGCGAGGCACAGGCAGGACAGCTGGCCCAAGTGGCCAAAGGGATATTCCACACCATATGATGTCATGCTTGGTATGTAAACCAGAGAAAAGTTATCTGGGGGAGCGCTGTTTGGGATCTGGCTGGGTGTCACTCAATGGGTTGTGAGCAATTGCATTGTGCGTGACTTGGTTTATATCTCCTGTTATTATTATTACCATTTTTGCAATTACTGCTATTACTAATGCCATCATTATTATTAATACTGTTGCTATAATTATTTTATTTATTATCATTATTATATTATATTTATTGTAGCTATTGTTGCTATTGTAGCTATTGTTTCTATTGTTGCTGTTGTTGCTATTGTAGCTGTTGTTGCTGTTGTTATTGTTTTGCCTTTCTGTCTCATTAAACTGTCTTCATTTTAACCCAAGATGTTCATTTCTTTCCTGATTCCCTCTCCCATCCCACTGGGCTGGAGGGAGGAAGAGAAGGGCTGTGTGTGTTGTTCAGCTGCCCGCTGGGTTACACAAAACAGTCCTGGTCAAAGGAGTGATCATGCAGGTGTCCCAGAGGAAGAGGTGAACCTGAGGAGGGCACAGGGTAACAAGGGCCCTTCAATGCCAGGACAGGCTGTGAGGAGCCAGGATGCCAAAAGATGTCAGACTGGAGAATGTTTCAGGACACCATCTTGGTTCAGCCCTCCCCTGCCCTTTGTGCCATGAGAGACACCCCATGGTCCTGCCCAGCCTTGTCCTGGGCTCCTGAGCCAGCTGGGAAGATGGAAAGGGCTCAGCAGCAGTGATCCTCATCCAGCTGGGTCTGTTTCCCAGCCCAACCAGCGTGGCCAGAGCAGAGTCACCCATGGCCCCAGGGCACCACAGCCCCTCGCTCTGCAGAGCAGCATGGCCAGCTCAGGGCCCTGTGGGGAGCACAGGGAGGGAACCAGGACCAGCCGGCCAGGCCAGGCTGGACACCCTCACCTGGGGAAAGGGATGTCCCTGGAGAAGAGCAAGGCAGCATTTCTGTGCCTGCAGGGAGGAATCCAGGAGCAAGAGAAACCCCTTTCTGCAGACACTCATTGGGGTCAGGCTGCTCTGTTGCTGGAGCAGGACTCTTGTTCTGGTCTGAGGAGAGAGGCTGGCACTGATGGACACAGGTCATCTGTGGTGGGGATCTGCTGGAGCTGAATCTGCTTTTCCTGTCTGTCCACACCTCCTCAGGAGACACTCTGCGTCGGTATCCATGGGGGAATTCTTCTATCGCATGTTCAAAGTGCTCACTGCTGAAACAGTGTCATCCTGACCAACTTCTCTGTCATCCTCACTCACACAAGATGAATCAACCTGTTGCCCATGTCATTGAGCAGCTCCATAGATCTGAGCTGGTCCTTCACACAGGGGGATCCCTCTGTCCTCACTCTCCCTGGGACTCTCTCCAGCAGACCCTATATCCTTCAGCTGAAACACCACAGCTCAGCAAGCTGCCCCACCTCACCTCATACAATCCAAAACTGTCACAGTGCTTTGACAAGACATGGGGCTCCTCCTGGCAGCGGACCAATGTTATTCAATATATTCATTAACAATTTAGACGAGGGAATAGAGTGACTATCAGCAAGTTTACTGATGACACTAAGCTGGGAGGAGTAGCTGACACGCCAGAGGCTGTGCTGCCATCAGAGACCTGGACAGGCTGAGAGCTGGGCGGGCATAACCTGATGGAATTTAACAAAGGCAATTGCAGAGTCCTGCATCTGGGCAGGAACAGCCCCAGGTTCCAGTATAGGTTGGGAAATTACATGTTAGAGAGCAGTATAGGGGAAAGGGACCTGGGGGTCCTGGTGGACCACAGGATGACCATGAGCCAGCACTGGGCCCTTGTGGCCAGGAAGCCAATGGTACCTGGGGTGAGTTAGAAGGGGTGGTCAGTAGGTCAGAGAGGTTCTCTTGCCCCTCTGCTCTGCCCTTGAGAAAGGGTTTAGTTCACATACTGCCAGTATATACTTGGGGAACATACACATATATATAATATATACAGCCAGAGCACCCTGAGAATGGCCCAGGGGGGTTGTGGAGTCTCCTTCTCTGCAGACATTCCAACTCGCCTGGACACCTTCCTGTGTAACCTCACCTGGGCGTTCCTGCTCCACGGGAGGATTGGACTGGATGATCTTTTGAGGTCCCTTCCAGTCCCAAACATACTGTGATACTGTGATCCTGTGAAGCCGCTCTGATCTGCACTGCTAACAACTAAAGCACAACCAACCTACAAGTTTCTTGTAAGTATCATACCAACACACACAGAGCATCTCCATTTCTTTTTCATCATTTTAAATGGGTAGATAGATTTTTCCACAAGAAAATCCCCAATCCATGCAAGACTCACTGTCCAGCACACCAGTCCTACACTGAGCTTGCCGGCAATAGGCATCCTGCAGAAGATGTTCCAACTACGATTCCTGCCACAATTTTATCCCTGAGGTAGAAAATGGCAGCATGGCCATGTCCTTCTCTTTGCTTTGGAACTTGAGGCACTGGGGGAAAACTTGGAGGAATGACAATTTCTGAAGCTTCTGCTTCAGTCTCTTGATCGAAGGGACCTTGTCCCTCTAGCAAAGAGTTGTCCAGACATCCAGTGCAGAAGAGAAGCAGCAGCTCTTTGCCGGTGATGTTGAGAGCGGACTAAAGAGCAGGGCCCTGGAAGAGGCTGAGGTGTTTTCTGGGAATTGCATCCGGCAAAAGTTCAGTTTCAATAAAACGAGAATGAAACCGTCCTGACATGAAGCACAGCGCTGGCCGTTCCCGACTTCCATCACCAAAAGCAAAAGGCAGAACAGCTGCTTCTTTAAAGCAGCATAGACAAAATAAAGACGCTTAGAACCACAGCAGCTCTTCTGTGCAAAACCTGATCATTTGGTTGCTATGGAGGAAATTCAGCCTCCCTGGGAAAAGAAGTCGTAATTTTGGGAAATGAGTTACCCAAGGCCTTCTTGGAGGAACATTAACGTTTGAATCCCATTTGACTATCAAAACCAGCCTTTAAAGCTTGGTGTAGGAAAGAAGCAAAGAGATTGATGTCTCCTGGAGCTCTGCAGTGCGATCAGACCAACTCTCTGGGCACGACCCAGTGAGACACATAAACCTTCACGCACGGACACAGCTCCCGAGCACGACTCCAGCCCTCCCTGATTGCTCCCTTGCCTTTTTCAGCATGGCTTTTGCTGTTAATTTAGCAAGAAGTCCTCCTGTTGGCAAATTACTGGTGGTGATCTACTGTCAACAAGTCCAATGGCTTCGGAGCCTACACTGGGACCCAGGTTGCTCCTAAGAAGGAAGTGTTGATTTCAGAGAGAACATATAATACAGATTCAAGAGAAGTACACATTGCTGTGTCAACACCTTGAACTGAGCACCTGCTGAATTGGAACTGGGAGGCTTAGAGGAGTCAGTGCAGCTGTGATTTAGGGCCCAGCAAGTCCCGCGTGTCGAAAGTGTTCCAAATCGTGCCGAGGAAACAGATGCTTCCCACAAAACGATGTGGGTATCTCTAGATGTACATGACTACCTTTCTGGCCACGGCACCAACGGACTTGTTGCGGCACAGCCCCGCAGCACCAGAACATGTCGCCGCTCGCGTCCCGCCTGAGGAGCGCAGGTTGGACAGCTGTGGCAAGTTACTTGCTTTGTTCCATGTCAATTTTACTCCTTTGCCTTTTCATGAAGTGACGCAGTTTCACGTCCACTCCATCATGAAGTTCCAATTTCCCTGAAAGTGCTGGCGTCACCTTATCCCAGAGAAGGACCACGCTGTGAGCAGGACGAATACACCAGTCCAAGGCAGGAAAAGAAGGTCTCTGCTCCGGGGACGTGGCGGTGCTGTGCTTTGTCCTGAGCCCCCGGCCGATCGCAATACAACTCTGCCCTTCCCAGGCAGAAATTCCCCGCAGGGCAACTGGGCAGCTGGAGACTGGGGAGAGAGATGCCGCTGCTGCCCGGTGCTGCCCCAGTCATTGCCATCAGCTCTGGTTCTGTGCAGTGCACGGGGGTGCTGGGGAAGAGGAGGATGCTGCGAAGGCTGCAGCCTGGGGCATGCAGCAGCCACAGACAGCCATGGCTGGTTTGCAATGCGCCACACAGGGATCAGCAGCTGCTGCGGCTCTTGGCTAACTGGGTTTATACCTGAGCCGCCCTCCATTTTTGGGCCCCAGAAACCCAGGGCAGAGTAACTCGCATCTGAGACGAAACTCTGAGCGGGCGGATTTCTTGTCAAGACCAGCCCTGTTTGCGGCGCTTCTCCCCGGTGTCTCAGGCCTGAACGTGCTCTCGTGACGCTGGAAGCCTTGTGCATCAGAGCCTTGTGCAGAGATGGATCATGGCTCAGATTTCCAGCAAGGGAGCGAGCAGCCGGCTCTTCCTGACTTGGAAGACCCTCGGTGGAGGCGAGGGACCACATGTGGGCTTGGAGGGTCTCGTCGGTATCAGCTCGTGTAGGTGCTCCAAAACACCCCTGCAATGGGGAGGTTCCTTGTGAGACGAAGGGGGTGCCGTACGGTGCAGGTCAACCAGGCCAAGACGGCAATAGCCAAACTGCCGGCTTGCGGCAGCACCAGCAGGCACCCCGGGACACCCCGAGGACAGAGATTTCCTGCAGCCTTCTTTGTCCCGAGGTGGAGCAGGAACAGATGAGCACAGGGGGAAAACTGCCATTTTTTTTTTAATTGGCTTTATTGATTTCTGAAAACAATCCAAGGCCGAGCAGAGGCTGGCAGCACTATGTCCTCAGGGCAGGTGAACGCTGCCTTCACCGTCCATGCACCCACCCCTGGCGTGGCACCCTCAGACGCTCCCTCTGGACGCTGCGCAGGCTCAGGACCAGCCGCAAGTGCAGGCACTCGCGTGGCGCTGGCAGCCGGGCTCTACTCCTCTTGCTGTCCCGCAGTGCAGCTGCAGCGGAAAGCCCTGCGCAGAGCCCGCAGAGCCCTCCTGAACCGGGAAGGCTGTCACCGTGGAGCTGGGCCCTGCGCTGGGCAGGCCATGTCTGCGCTGGTCTCTCCTCCATGTTCTGCAGGCCTTGGAGAAACCGTGTTCTCTTCTTCCTCCTCTGCAGCTGGGACGAGAGGGGCTGTGCTGGCCTGTCCCTCATCCTCTCCAGCCAAGTGAGCTTCAACGGCTTCAAGTCCTGTGGGTGCTGGTGCTGCCACTGGAACATCCGTGCATTGGGCCCGGTGCTGCTGTTCCACCGGTCGCTGGCCGGGTCCCTGGATCTCAGCCTCAGCCCTGCGCACGGCCTCACTGACGATGTACTCCACAATGTCTGACAGAGCCACATCGTCCTCTGTGGGGCTGTGCTGGGCAGGTGCCGGGTGCTCTGCCTCTGCTGCCGCCTCTGTGTCTGTGCAGCTGGTCAAGCCAGGCCCCTCCTGGGGACCTGCAGGGGCGTCCTGGAGCTGATCTTGGACCGAGGGGTTGATGCAGGTGCTGTGGATGGTGTCTCCGCCTTGGCACCCCTCTTTGCTGTTCTTGTCTTGCAAGTCCATGCGCTGGGCCAGGTCCCGCGGTTCCTCCGGTTCCTGGCCATCTCCTACGATCTCAGCCACAGCCCTGCGCACGGCCTCACTGACGATGCGCTGGGCTGTGTCCCACAGAGACGCGTCGTCGGCCTCTCCCTCCTGCCCTTTCCCGATCCTCCCATGTGGCCTATGGAGCACGGGGGGCTGGGAGTGGGCATACGCCTCCTCGTCAATGGGCATCTTGGGTCTCGTCTACCAAAGAGCTGCAATGGGCACCCAGGGGAGATGCTGCCTCCTGAGAAGCTGCTGCTCCTGCGAAGCTGCTGCTCCTGAGAAGCTGCTCCTTAAATACTCCCACGGTCAGGGCGGGGACCCCCGTGTCACAATGGCTCTGGTTATGACGTCACAGAGCCCGGGCGGTTGCCATGGACACACCCACCTCCGGGCCCGGCTGGGACTGGCTGTGCGCGGCGTGGGGCAGCCCCTGCGTGACGGAGGAGGGAGCGGAGAATCACAGGATCAGCAGGATCACAGTATCACAGTATGTTTAAGTTTGGAAGGGACCTCAAAAGATCATCCAGTGCAATCCCCCCATGGAGCAGGAACGCCCAGGTGAGGTCACACAGGAACATGTCCAGGCGGGTTTTGAATGTCTGCAGAGAAGGAGACTCCACAACCCCCCTGGGCAGCCTGTTCCAGGCTCTGCCACCCTCACTGAGAAGAAGTTTCTTCTCAAATTTAAGTGGAACCACTTGTGTTCCAGCTTGATCCCATTACCCCTTGTCCTATCATTGTTTGCCACCGAGAAGAGCCTGGCTCCATCCTCGTGGCACTCACCCTTTATATATTTATAAGCATTAATATGGTCACCCCTCAGGCTCCTCTTCTCCAAATTAAAGAGCCCCAGCTCCCTCAGCCTTTCTTCATAAGGGAGCTGCTCCACTCCCTTAATCATCTTTGTTGCCCTGTGCTGGACCCTCTCCAGCACTTCCCTGTCCTGCTGGAGCTGAGGGGCCCAGAATTGGACACAATATTCTAGATGGGGTCCATCAGGCCGGAGTAGAGGGGAAGGAGAACGTCTCTCGATCTACTGACCACCCCCCTTCTAATACACCCCAGGTCCCATTGGCTTCCTGGCCACAAGGGCCCAGTGCTGGCTCAGCCCACAGCACCCAGCTGGTCTCCCATCCAAGCACTGACTGGGCCCAACCCTGCTTAGCTTCCCAGATCAGACGAGATGGGGCGTTCTCAGGGTGCTATGGCTGTGTGTGTATACATATATATATATATATACATATATATATTTATATGGTCTCCCATCCAAGCACTGACCAGACCCGACTCTACTTAGCTTCCCAGACCAGCCATTCTCAGGGTGCTCTGGCTGTATATATTATATATATGTGTATGTTCCCCAAGTATATACTGGCAGTATGTGAACTAAACCCTTTCTCAAGGGCAGAGCAGAGGGCCAGGAGAACCTCTCTGACCTACTGACCACCCCCTTCTAACCCACGCCAGGTACCATTGGCTTCCTGGCCACAAGGACACAGTGCTGGCTCATGGTCATCCTGTGGTCCACCAGGACCCCCAGGTCCCTTTCCCCTACACTGCTCTCTAATATGTAATTTCCCAACCTATACTGGAACCTGGGGCTGTTCCTGCCCAGATGCAGGACTCTGCACTTGCCCTTGTTAAATTCCATCAGGTTATCCCCCGCCCAACTCTCCAGCCTGTCCAGGTCTCTGATGGCAACACGGCCTCTGGCGTGTCAGCTGCTCCTCCCAGCTTAGTGTCATCAGCAAACTTGCTGATAGTCACTCTATTCCCTCGTCTAAATCGTTAATGAATATATTGAATAATACCGGCCCCAGTACTGACCCCTGAGGCACTGCACTAGATACTGGCCTCCAACTGGACTCAGCACCATTGACTACCACTCTCTGGCTTCTCTCCTTAAGCCAGTTTGCAACCCACCTCACTACTCTATTGTCCAGACCACACCTCCTCAACTGAGCTGTGAGGATGCTGTGGAAACTGTGTCAAAGCCTTTACTGAAGTCAAGGTGACCACATCCACCGCTCTGCCATCATCCATCCACCCTGTTACATTCTCATAAAAGGCTATGAGGTTGGTCAAGCATGACTTACCCTTGGTGAAGCCATGCTGACTGCCCCTAATAACCCTCTTATCCTTGATGTGCCTTGAGGTGGCACCAAGGAGAAGCTGTTCCATTGCTTTCCCAGGGACATCAGTCATCAGATGTCATCAGAAAAGCAAGGTTGGTCTCTTCTCTACCCAACAGCTGCCGGCATTGCATGGACAAGCAGCACATCACACAGGGATCTTCCCTCAGTCTCTTGATGATACAATCAACAAAAAGACCAAATACTTTCACAATATGCCTGGATCCATCTAGTTTTCAAGGACAGCGTCCTCCAGGCACAGCAATGGTTCAGATCAGAACACAATTAAAACTCCAAAAGGAATTGAAGGTCATCAAGATAAGCTGTTGCTAATTCAGAAACAGCTAAAGGAGAATCCTAAATACTGGGAGACTACTACTGAATTTAGTAAGACAAGGTGTAGGTAGACCTGAGATGTCTCCGTGTCTTTGCATCAGTTGTCACCAGCAAAGTCTTCCAGGCCTTTGTGCTTCCAGGCAGAACTCTGGAGGGCAACAACTGTGGTGGATGGGGATCAAGCCAGGGGTTTCATGAGCAAACTGCAGCCTTACCAGCTCTTGGGACCAGAGGGTTTGCATCCAAGAGTGCTGGGAGAGTGTTTTTCCCCAGTTGATGCTGCTCTGGTATGATCCCAGAAGGAAATGCACTCAGAGTCTGAGGTATTGCTTAAAATGCTGTTCATTAGGTCTGACTCTACAAGAGGGGTATCACAGAGGCAATCTGTGTCCCTCTAGATGGTGGAAACCCAGGTGGTGTAGCACTGAACAAGCTTCCGAACATCCGCTGCCAGGAGGTGCCCCATGTCTTGTCAAAGCACTGTGACAGTTTTGGATTGTATGAGGTGAGATGGGACAGCTTGCTGAGCTGTGGTGTTTCAGTTGAAGGATACAGGGTCTGCTGGAGAGAGTCCCAGGGAGAGTGAGGACATGTCTGTCTCTCACGGCACAAAGGGCAGGGGAGGGCTGAACCAAGATGGTGTCCTGAAACATTCTCCAGTCTGACATCTTTTGGCATCCTGGCTCCTCACAGCCTGTCCTGGCACTGAAGGGCCCTTGTTACCCTGTGCCCTCCTCAGGTTCACCTCTTCCTCTGGGACACCTGCATGATCACTCCTTTGACCAGGACTGTTTTGTGTAACCCAACGGGCAGCTGAACATCACACACAGCCCTTCTCTTCCTCCCTCCAGCCCAGTGGGATGGGAGAGGGAATCAGGAAAGAAAGAAACATCTTGGGTTAAAATGAAGACAGTTTAATGAGACAGAAAGGCAAAACAATAAAAACAGCAACAAGAGCAACAATAGCAACAATAGCTACAATAAATATAATATAATAATGATAATAAATAAAATAATTATAGCAATAGTAATTATAATAATAATGATGGGAGTAGTAATAGTAGTAATTGCAAAAATGGTAATAACAGGAGATATAAACCAAGTCACGCACAATGCAATTGCTCACAACCCACTGAGTGACACCCAGCCAGATCCCAAACAGCGGTCCCCCAGATAACTTTTCTCTGGTTTACATACCAAGCATGACATCATGTGATGTGGAATATCCCTTTGGCCACTTGGGCCAGCTGTCCTGCCTGTGCCCCTCCCAGCTTCTTGTGCATCTCCAGCCTCCTTGCTGAAAAG
This sequence comes from Nesoenas mayeri, assembly GCF_963082525.1. Taxonomy (NCBI): domain Eukaryota; kingdom Metazoa; phylum Chordata; class Aves; order Columbiformes; family Columbidae; genus Nesoenas; species Nesoenas mayeri. The sequence goes on from NC_137571.1 coordinate 1,730,663, forward strand.
TCCTTGGTTTGGGATAAACATGGCTTAGCAACAACCAAAACATCCCTGTGCTATCAACATTCTTCTCAGATTAAATCCAACACACCGCACTCTACCAGCTACTAGGAAGAAAATTAACTCTCTCCCAGCTGAAACCAGGACAGTGCCCCCCCTTCTTCTGTACCATCTGTGTTGTGCCCGGGTCCCACACTCTCCAATACATTCCAGTTAATCAACAGCACTTTCCTATCTCTGGATATACACACAGATCTCATTCCTCAGTCTATAGGCCACGCCTCTAAAATGTCCAAGGAGTTCATGTGGCCCATGGCTTTGGGCTCCAGGGGTCATAAGAGTCTGTCAGGACAGGAGAGATGGTCTTTGCTGTTGGACTGTTGTGTCCTGTGTCCAGAGCTCGTAGCTGGTGTATCTGTCCCAGCCAGGGACAGTGTGTGAGTCTGGGTGGGCAGCCAGTGGCACCTCAGGGAGATCCTCTGACAGTGCCTGGCAGCTCCACTCCTCTCCAGGATGCATCTGCCACTGCTGGTGGGACAGCGCCAGGCAGATCAGTCACAGACGTGTCCCTGTCCTTTGGGATGTGAGCGACCCAGAAGGGAGCTCTTCATCCAGGCCTTGGTACCTCACAAATCCCCCTGGGACCCTGAGCTAAACCCCAACCACTTCCACTGACACCACTGCCTAAGCCCTAACCTAACACTTATCCATCCCTTACCCTAACCCTAATCCTAACCCCTGCACTTCAAACTTACCCTACACCTACCATTCACCTAAAACTAACCTTAACATTAACCCAACCATCACCCTAACCCTACCTTTTGCCCAAAAACTAACCTAAACAAAATCCCCATAATCCTAAAACTAACCCTAACCCTAGCCTTACCCAAACTCTTACCTGAAATATCACCCTAATGTGACCTCTAACCCTAAACCATAACCCTAGCCTAACCCTAAAACTAACCCTAACCCATCATACTAACACCAGCCCTAAACCAAACACTAAACTAAACCAAGCCCTAACCCGAAATCCTAACCTGTAACTCTTATGACTGACTCTAACCCTGAAATATCCCTAATTCAAACCTTAACCCATTAACGTAGCGCTAATGCTATCCTTACCCCTAACTCATAAAACTAACCCCTTACACTAATCCTAACGACTTACACTAACACTACCCCCTAACCACTAACCAGAATTCTGACCCTAAATGCCAAAACCACCCTCAATCTCTAATATAAATCTAAAACCTAACTCTGACCATTCCACTATCGATACTGCCTAACACTAACCCTAACCCTAATGCTAACCCCACCCCTAACACTAGATAAATCTAAAGCTAAAACGTAATCCTAACTCTAACCCAAAACATAAAACTAACCCCTAACGCTAACTCCAACCCTACATTCTAACCATCTTCTAAACCTAATCTAACTCTAATACTTACCCATAATCATAACCATAATCCTACCCTTTACACCTACTATTAAAATCTAACCCTGACTGCTTACACTAACACTACTCACTAACTCTAAAGCCTAATCCTAACAGTATGCCTAACCCTAACCTGAGAATCAACCCGTAACCCTATCTCAAATGCCTAACCCCAAGCACTAACCATAGGCCTTTACCCCTAAACCTAACCTGTACTCTAATCCTGACCCTGACTTGAACTCTATTCCCTAACCCTCATCTAAACCTAACCCTAAACCTTATCCAACACTAACCCTTATCTAAATGATAACCCTAGTGCTAACCCTAACTCTAAATGCAATCCTATCTCTTAAACCTAACTTAACCCTTAAACTAAGACCTAACTTGTACCCTAACACTAACCTTAACTGTAATTCCTAAACCTAACTCCAAGTCTAACCCTAAACATCTAACGCTAACTCTACCCCTAACCAAAACCGTAACACCAGACCCTAACCCTTCCGCCAACTAGTAATGCCAACTCTAACCCTAACCATCATCTAACCCTAGCTGAAACCCTAACCCTAAGTCAGAACTGCTAACCCTAACCCTATCCTTAACTATAATACTAACTCATTCCCTAATCACTAACCCTTCCCCTAACCTATAAAAATAACCCCTAACCATAACCACATATATGAACATTCATTGCTAAACCTCAACCCTGATCCTAACCTCTAAACCATAACTCTAACCCTAACCTAATCTCTACCCCCATCCCCAAACTCTATCCTATTCACAACCTAATCCTAACTGTAAGCCTACCCCCTAACACCTATCCCTAAAAAAAATCTAACCATAATGCTTAACCCGTACCCTCACTCTAATCCTAAATCAAAGTCTGAGTCTAAGCCTAAACTCAAACCCTAACCCTACCTCTAACTTTAATCAAAAACCTAAATCTAAATCTAAACTTAACCCTAACCCTATCCCTTTCCTAACCCATACACCTAACCTCTAAACTTAACCACTTCAACTGACCCTAACACTACACCCTAACCCCCAAACCTAACACTATTCCAACCCTTACCCTAACCTTAATCCTAACCCCTACCACTAATTCTAACCATAAATCTAAATCTGAGCCCTAACGCTGACTCTAACAGTAACCCTAAACTCTAACCCCAATACTAAACTCTAACCCTAACCTAACACTAACTCTATCACTAACCTAACCTTAATGGTAAGCCGTAACTAACCTAACCTAACCTAATCTAACTTAACCTAACCTAACCTAACCTAGCACTAACACTAACACAGACCCAACACTAACCCTAATTCTAACCTGAACTCTACACCTAACTCCTAAATTCACCTCTAACCCGAACTTTAAACCTAAACATAACCCTAATCTAATCCTAGCCCCATTCATATCCCTAGCCCATGAACCCAGCCACCAACCGTAAGCACTTAGACTAGAATTAACACTAACCCAACCCCAATATCTAACCCTAACCATTAACTCAACCTCTAAGCCTAACCCTAAAGCCTAACCTAAACCTAGCTCTAATCTGATGCTAAAGCCTAACCCATCATTCTAAGACCAACTATAACCCTAAGCCCCTATCCCAAAAATAACACTAACACTACCTCTAACCCTAACCCAGTGTCCTATCCCTAACCCGTCAATATAAATCTAAAACCTAAAACTGACCATTCAAATAAAAATCTCCCTAACCCGTAACCCTAACACTTATCCATCCCTTACCCTAACCATAATCTTAACCCCTAAGCCTAAAACTTACCCTACACCTATCATTCACCTAACCATAACATTCATCCAAACACCACCCTAACCCTACCTCTTGCACAAAATCTAACCTAAACCAAACCCCTTCAACCCAAACAATAACCCTAGTATAACCCTAAACCTAAACCTAACCCTAAACCTAAGCCTATCCCTACGCCTAACCTTAACCACTTACACTAAAACTAACCCTAACTCGAACCACTGAAATCTTACCCTAATGCGACCTCTAACCCTAACCCATAACCCTAGCCTAACCCTAAAACTAATCCTAACCCATCATACTAACACCAGCCTTAAACCAAACACTAAACTAAACCAAGCCCTAACCCTAGATCCTAACCTGCAACTCTTACGACTGACTTGAACCCTAAACTAACCCAAATTCAAACCCTAACCCATTATCCTAACCCTAAAGCTATCCCTACCCCTAACCACTAAACCTAACCCCTTACACTAATCCTAACGACTTACACTAACACTACCCCCTAACCACTAACCAGAATTCTGACCCTAAATGCCAACCCCAACCTCCATCTCCAGTATAAATCTAAAACTTCACTCTGACCATTCCGCTATCACTACTGCCTAACACTAACCCTAACCCTAATGCTAACCCCATCCCTAACTCTAACCTAAATCTAAAGCTAAAACGTGATCCTAACTCTAACCCAAAACATCAAGCTAACCTCTAATGCTAACTCCAACCCTACATTCTAACCCTCTTCTAAACCTAATCTAACTCTAATACTTACACATAAGCTTAACTCCAACCCTAACCCTAGTCCTACCCTTCAACCCTAATGTTTAAACCTAACCCTAACTGCTTACACTAACACTATTCCCTATTAGCTCTAACACTAACTATATCCTAACACTAATCTAATCCTAACTGTAAACCTCATCCAAACCCTTAACCATAAGTCTAACTGGAAACACCATCCCCTAACTCTAATCTAACCCTAACCCTATATCTAATCTGAAACTTTACCCTAATTCAAACCCTAAATCCGAAAACTAACCCCTACCCTAAACCACTTCCACTGACACAACTCCCTGGCCCCTAAACCTAACCCTAACTGTAAATCTAAAACTAACCACTAACCCTAACTCTAACCTGAACACTAACCAAACCCAAAATGTCAATCCAAACCCTAACCCTAAATCTAACCCTAGTACCTAAACCTACTCCCAACCACTTCCACTACTCCGTATCCCCAACCCCTAACACTAACACAACACTTACCAAAATCCTAATCCTTATCCTAAACCCTAACCCTGAATCTAATCTGAACCCCAAACTCCTGTCCTGAAACCTACCTCTACCCCCAATCCCAAACCCTAACTGCAACCCTAACCCATCATTCTAACCTTAACCCTATCCCCACCCCTAACCCTACTCCCTTACACTAATCCTAACCACTTATAATAACGCTACTCCCTAACCCCTTACCCTAAATAAGCCCCTACCACCAACCCTAACACTAACCTAAAATTAATCTAACTGTAACCCCAAGTCCTTACCCCAATTCTAACCCTAACCCTAACTCCTAACCCTAAACCCAACCCTAACTCTAAATCTAAAACTAACCACTAACCACTAACCACCAACCCTAACTCTAACCTGAACACTAACCAAACCCAAAATGTCAATCCAAACCCTAACCCTAAATCTAACCCTAGTACCTAAACCTACTCCCAACCACTTTCACTACTCCGTATCCCCTACCCGCAACACTAACCCAACACTATTCCCTAACCCCTAACCTTAATCCTTACCTCTGACACTAACCCTAATACTAACCTTTACCACTAACCACAGCCCTACCCTTAAACCCTAAACCTAATCCTAATCAAACCCTAATAATAACCCTAACACTACCTCTAACACCTATCCCTAAATCTAAACCTCTAATGTTAGCCCGATCACTTACTGTAATCCTAAAGCAAAGGCTAAATCTAAGACCAACCTCTAACTCTAACTCTAAAACTAATTCAATGCCCTAACCCTGATTCTAAATCTAAACCTTAATCTAACCCTACCCCTAAATCTAACCCCAAAACTTAACTCTACCCCTAAGACAACTCCGGAACCCCTAACGCTAACCCTAATCCAACCATTACCCTACACCAAATCCTAAAACTTAAGCCTAAATGTAAACCTAAATACTAATCCTAAAATTTAAGACAAAGCCCTAACTCGAACCCTCAGACAAACATCACATAAACAGAAATCCAAACCCTAACCTAACAATATCCCCAACCCAAAATTTAAGGCTAACATCAAACCCTAACTCTCACCTTTCTCCCTGACTGGTAATGCTGCCCAATAACTGACTCTAATCTAACCCTAAAAGGAACTATAACCCTAAACCTAAGTCCTAACCACTTATCCTAGCCATAATCTTATCCTTCCTTATCCTAACTCTTCTCCCTAATACCTAAGCCTAACACCAACCCCCTAAAGCTGACTCTAAAGCTCAGCCCTAAACCTTAACCCTAACCCTAGCCAGTAACCATCATTCTAAACCTCACCCTTACTCGAGCAATAACCCCTAAACCCTGAAACTAACCCTACCTAACCCTAACCAGTTCCACTAACCGTAACACTGCTCCCTAACACAAACCCAACACTTATGATAACTCTAATGCTGACCCCTAACACTAACTATAACCTTCATGGTAAGCCTAAACCCTAATACTAACTCTAACCCTAACATGAAACCTAGTCCTAACACTAAAACTAAACCCAAACCATAACCTAACCATAACCCTATCACTAACCTAACTTTAACCACAACCCTTAAACCAACCTAACCCAACACTAATCCTAACATGAAATCTAACCCTAACCTGACCTCTGAACAGAATCCTAAGCCTAACTCTAACCCTAACTCTAGCCTCACTCCTAAACCTAATCTCCTATGCTAATCTTAACCATTTACAATAACATTACTCACTAACCAGGAACCCGAACCCATATCTCCAGGAGAATTCTAAAACCTAACCTTAACCACTTTTTCTAACACTACTGCCTAACCCCTAAACTTTAATCTAACCCTTACCCTAATCCTAATTATATTTCCTATCCCTAACTCTAACCCCAACCCCTAAATCTTACCCCAAGCCCCAACTCCTACACCTAAGCTACTCCTAACTATGTCACTAATGCTACTCTCTCAAACCTATGCCTAACCCTAAAGTCTACCCAATTCTCTTCACCCTAAGGGAACGCTAATGCAAACCCCTAACTCCAACTCTAAACCTAATGCTTAGCCTTCTGCCTGTAATCACAAATCTAAGCCTCAACCTAAAACCAAACTCCACCCCTAACCCAAACCTCAAAGCCCTAACCTTAATTCTAACCCTAATCCTAATCAAACCCTGACCCTACCCCTAACTCTAACCCTAAACCTGAGTCTAAACAGAACCCTAACCCTAGCCCTACCTTCTAAAAATAACCCCTAACCCTAACCACTTCCACTGACACTACTCTCCAACTCCAACACTCATCAAATCCTACCCCTAATACTTGAACAACTAACCCAAACCCCAATGCAAACACATACCCGAACCTCAAACCCTACCTCTCAGATCAATCCCTAGCTCCTAACTCTAGCACCAACCATAACGCTTAACCCTAAAGCCTAACTCTAACACATACCCCTAATCCTAAATCTCATCTAACTCAAACACAGTAATTCTAACCCTAACTCTGACCCCTTGCCCTATGTTTAACCCTATTTCTAACCCTAAATGTAACCCTTCCCCCTAACCCTAGCTCAAACCCCTAACCCCAAAATCTAACCCCACTCCCTAATTCCTAAGCCTAACCCTAACTGTAACTCCTAACACTTACCTTTACCCTAAATCTAACCCTAGACCTTAACCCTACCACGTAACCCTAACCTAAACCTCATATCACCCAAACACAAACTCCTAACCCTTAATGCTATACTCTAACCTCTTGCCCAAAGTTTAATCCCAACTCTAAGACTAACTCTAACCCAAAACCTGACCCATAACCCTCACTCAAAACCTTAACCCCAAACACTAACCCTAACCATGCTCCCTAAGCCTATCCCAAATTCTAACCCTAACTCTGTCCCCTAACCCAAAACCTTATCTACCCCTAACACTCAACCTTATCTAAAACCTAACCCTTATCTAAATGCTAAACCTAAACCTAATCCTAACCCTAACTCTCAATCTAACCCTAACTTAACCCTTAAATTAAGCCCTAATTTTTACCCTAACTCTAACCTTTACTGTAAATCCTAACCCTAAGTCTAAACCTGAAACCTAATGCTAACTCTAGCCCTGACCAAAGCCCTGACACCAAACCCTAACAATAACCCTAATCGAACCCTAAGCCTAACTATAACCAGAACCCTAAGTCCTAACTGCTTACTATAACCCTGTCCTTAACTCTACTTCTAACTCTAACCACAAAAACAAACCCCTAACACTTATTCTAAACCTAACTCCTAAACCTTAACCCCAACCCTAGCTTGCAAGCCTCATTCTAAACCTTATACCTACTTTAACAATAATCCTTACACCTTAACACTAACCCAAATCCTATCCCTAAGTCTAACCCTACCTCTAATTAGAACTCAAAAACTAACCACTAACCCTAATCGCAAACTCTAATCCTAACCATAACCCTAACCCCTAAACCTACCTGTAATCTAAACCTAACCTGAAACCTTACTTAATGCTAACTCTAACTCTACACCCAAACCCCTAACCCCTATCTAAGCCTCACCATACACTTTATCTCAACCTAACACTAATCCTAATCCCTAACTGGTAACTCTCATCCTGACCCTGTGCTCTACCCAAAGCCTTATCTATCCCTAAATCTGACGAAACACTAGCCCCCTCTGACGCTAATACAAACCTACTCCTAACCTGTAGCACTAATTCTCAACCTAACATATCCTCTAACCCTAGCCCCTAACCCTAACACTGAAACCTAACTCTAAACACTAATCCTAACTCTAAACCTAACTAATACACGCTAGCCAAGAAACAATCACCAACAAATGATAACCCTAAGCAAAACTCTGACCCTGGTCCTAACCGCTAACCCCAGCTCTGCCCCAAATTCCAACCCTTACTTTAACACTCTTAACCCTAACCACTATTCCAAGCACTACCAGACCCCTGTTCCTAACCTCAAACCCAAAATCTAACCATTTCCCTTATCCCCAAACCCTATCACTAACTACCAATTCCTCATCCCTAACCCTACCCTAATCCTAACCACTAACACTAACTCTAAACCTAAACCATAAACCTACCTCTAACCAAAAGCCAACCTTAACTCTGTCCCTACCCCTAACCCTAACTACTTACCATAATACTCTTCACTAAGCCCTAACACTCATCTAAGCCTAACTCTAACCCTAGCACCTAACAGCAAACTGTAACTCTAATCCTAATCCTAACCCATCAACCTAACTTTAACCCTATCACTACCTCAAACCCTAAACACTAAAGCTAAACCCAAGCCCTCATTCTAACCCTTACCCACAGTCTGGAACCCTAATGCTAAACCTCATTCTAACCCTGAGCAGCACTCTTCTGTCTCCTCCATCTCCTCCTTTTCTTCCTCTTGAGGGGGCAGATGGGCTCTGTGTCCACACAGGTCCTGGGGCCTGACACTTGCACCACGGGCCTGATCTTTCGGTGCTGACAGCTGGGTGCCTCCCTGCCACCGCTGGGACCCTTGCCGGCCACCTCCTTCCCCCAGGGGACACTGAGCCCTCCTGCGAGATTCCTCTTCTTCTTCTTCCCTGGGGGCTGGAGACTTGATCCTTGTCCTTCAGAGCCAGAGCACAGGGGCTGCTGTCTGCTCCACGGGGCTGCTTACACTGCCTCTTTTTGGAGGAACCAGCGGTGACCTGGCTGGGCTCCTTCTCGCTGCTGCAGGGAGGAAGGTGGTGCGAAGGGTGGGCAGTGGAACAGGTGGTCACGGGGAGGCTGGGAGCCAAAGGGCTGAGCTGAGGATGAAGCTGAAGGTCGGCTTTTCAGGATTTGGCCAATGGAGAGCAGACGAGGACAGCCTGCAGAACAGGAAAAGAGGCTGACATGATCTGAAGGCCAGGTCAGGAGCAGGAGCCCCCCTCTTCCTCCACACTCCACAGTGCACAAGCACAGCACCCAACTGCTCCCATCTTAGCCAATCCAAGAGAACAGGACAGGTGGATGCTGAAATCACTCCCACGGGCCACCTGCCATGTCAGACAGTTGCCTCCTGGACTACTGGCCTTGCTGCCGTGCCGTGCACCTCTGCTGAGGTGCAGAAGCTGCTGGTGCGCTGGGCTGGCAGCACCGCTTCTGCAGGAGTCCCTCTCCAGGGTCTCAGCATTCTCCCCACTGCCCCTGGGCTCCTGGCTGGGGATGGGCTCCAGCAGCAGCTTGGCTGAGGTAGGTGGCTGCTTGCTCTCCCAGGAGCTCTGCCAGGACAGCTCTGCTTTGGCCCCACTTGTGCTGCTGCTGTTGCAGGAGCTCTGAACTGTTCTGGGCACAGGAAGCAGCTGCAGGAGGGCGAGCAGCTCTTTGGGCCTCCAGGCTGAATCACTGTGCCAAGGACACAGGGTGATACTGCAATCCCATCCCCTCCAAGCTCACACAGCAACCCTTAACTGAGCAGGATCCTTCCTGCAAGTCATCCTCCCTCGCCCCTGTCCATTGGGTGCAGTGCCTGCCTCCCTGCCAAGCTGCAGCCCACCTGCCCTCGCAGAGCAGGCAGAGGGGCAGCAGCTCCTGCAGCTCTGGCCCAGAACAGCCTTCAGGACTCACCTGGCCTGTTGCTGGTGAAGACCTGGGGCTGTTGGTCTCAGCTTTTTTCACCTGATCAGAGACACTGGCCCCAAGAGATAAAACAGAGCATGAGCACAGGGCCACAGACTGCACCAAATCCCTGAGCCTGCCCCCAGCCAGGCACTGGCCAGCATGCCATGAGGGACGGCTGCACTGTCCCCAGTCCCATGGAGCCTCAATGGAGGAGTCGTGGCTCATGCTCAGGCAACAGGCTCTGCTCTGCCAGACAGAGGCAGCACAACAACAGAAGCTGCTTCCCTCTTGCCTGCACCCTGCCTGACACTGGCAGTTAAGCAGCCTCCAGAGCAGTAACGGTGCAGCTGCAGGAACATCCCCTGTGAGAGCAGAGCTCCCCCACCCACACCCTGCCCCACTACCTGATCTCCAGCACCAGCTCCAGGAAAGGGTCAGAGCTCTCCCAGATGCTCTTGCACGCTGAGAACTTCACTGCAAAAGCAAGAGCAGGAAGCACACCCTGGCACAACACCTGCACCCAACACCAGCCCAGCACAGCACAGGCAGCTGCCGTGTTCCCCCTCTCCAGCTTTGGGCTCTGGGATGTCGGCACCAGGATTCACAGCGTGCAATTCCACTGTGCACTGGGACAGCAAGTGCTGCTACATCACTGCCAACATGGGTTCCTCAGCTGGTGGCAAAGAGCTGGTGGCCCCCAGCCAACAGCTTTTTTCATCACTACAACACACGCCACAACTCACAGGAACCACAAGACTGACCAGCTGCACCTCTGGATAAGTTACACACACTCAGCAGTTTTCCCAAAAGATTTGTACTGCAAGGCTCTCAGGGAAACCGCTGCCCTGAGAGTCACAGGCCCAGGACCTGGCAGCCAGCGCTCACCACGGAACCACAGGGATCCGCCAAAGATCTGGTGAACCAGCATGGTGGCCTGGGTCTGGTGAGCCAACCTGGAGACAGCAGCACCAGAGCTCACACTGCCCCTCCGCAATGGCCACCCCTGTCACCCACCGCTGTGTCCTCAGGATCCAAACCCATCCCAGTGGCAGCTCCTCTCTCCCTTCCCGGCAGGAGCATCTTGCCAACATTTATCCAGCACTTGCAGTGGCCACTGACCAGGCCTGGAGCTGTCAGGAGAAAGGACTCCCTGGAGCTCACCCAGCTCTAAACTCAGCCCAACCTGCCGCTGGCTCGGCAGCCGGCACTGCGAGCAGCGCAGAGATGGAGCGGATGGCAAAGAGCTTTGCAAGGCAGAGCCCTCTGGGGCACAGCACTGAGGCGGACCCACTTCCCCTCTGCGTGACCGAACGTCAGCCAAGAAAGTAGCAAGCTAAATTTCACAGGAACAGAAAATTAACATGGAAACGCTCATTTGTTCCAAGGTCGTACCTGTGGGATCGCCCCGAGGCTGACGGACAGACTCAAGACAAGAAGTCAAGTAGCCGCTGCCTACAGGGACGGCTGGAAACAACCAGAAAGGAAAAGCGTTTCCTGCAGTGCCTGGATGGGGGTCAGGCAACAACATAGGACCCAGACGCATGCTGAAAGTTCCAAAGCTGCAGAGGGGCTGCAGTCCCCTTGGCTGGGACCTGGCAGCTTCCAAACCACTGTGTCCAGGCCACATGCAACACCCCTCAAGGACCAGATGGACAAACATGGGGCCTCTCAGGGCCTTCTGACCAGAACACCTCTCACACACACAAAATGAAAGCCACACTGAGGTGGGAGCATGGAGCACCAGGGCAAAAAATGATCATCCATGTTTCTTCTAGCAAAGAGCCTGCTGGCTACTGCAAGGCGCAACTATTGCAGGAAAATGTTAACAAATAATAAACCAAATATTAACAAATGCAGAAGGCCAGTGACCAATGAAGACTGAACACTTACCCCTGGGATTGCCCCCAGGCTCAGGAACAGGATTACACCAAGAGGCTTGATCACCATGGACTGCAGGAACCAAACAGGGAGTCAACCACGGGTGAGGAGCTTCCATGGCATGTTGTGATCTCCTTCTTCCTCAGTCACCTGCGGTGATGGGAGGGGGTGAGGTAATGACACAGGACACATACAAAGGTGTACGTTCCCACAGCTAGAAATGGAACACGGGTGACCTTTTTGCTGAGACCTAGCAGGTTTGCAGGCAAATGAATATTCATTACTTGTCTGTGTAACACCACCAAGGCACAAAAAGCTTTTGGAAAGCCTCTGAGATGATCCTATGTACAATCACACATGAATAACCTATTAAAATGTGAGTGTTTATTCCCTCAAGCAGACAGACGGTGACAACTCACCCCTGGGACAGCCCAAGGCTCATAACCAGGATCCCGCTGAGAAGCTCCATCAGCTCTGCCAATGCCATGGCCTGGAGTCATCACAGAGCAGAGAGGTTTCCAGGCTCACAGAGCAATGCTCCTGCATTTCGGGTAAAAGAGGACATAAAGAAGAGAGAAAAAACAAAACAAAACACAGCACAACATATTTAGGACAACAATGTCCATATATTGCAGAGAAATAGCCCTATTTAGGGAGAAAACTGGAAAAATGACTAAATATTCCAAATATTTGGGGGCTAAATTGGCCAATACAGGCAAAAGATTCTGAGTATTTGGGCAAAAAGTGGCCAAAAGAGGCAAAAACGTCCACATTTGGGAGCAAAACTGCTGGCAAAGGTGAAAATATCCCATATTTGGGAACACAGCGCCTCCAGTAGGGGAAAAAATGGGCAAAAGCACCAGAGTATATCGGGTAAAAAGAGCCAGAAAAACCAAAGCACCACTAGCTTTTGATTAAAACTGGCCAGAAGGGGCTATAACATCCCCAGATTTGGGGTGAAACTGGACCAAAAAGTCAAAGTATGCCCAGATTTGGGTAAAAAATGGCCAAAAGTGGCCCAAACACCCCCAGATTTGGGCAGAAACTGGACTGCAAAGCCAAAGAACTCCCAGATCTAGGCAGAAACGACCCCAAAGGGCACAAATGTGCCCAGATTGAGCTCAAAACTGGCCCAAAGGGCCAAAGCAACCCCAGCTTTGATTTGAAACGGGCCCAAAGGCTCAAAGCGTGCCCTGGGATGGGGCTGTGTGGCACGGGGCTGGGGGGCAGGGAGGGCCCCGCAGGGACTCAGTGCTGGTTTCTGCCCCTGTGCCACCACTCCCAGCCCCCGCTTGCCCACAACTTGCCCCTGAAGCAGCCGCAGCCCCTCTCCCCTCCCTGCGGGGCGTCTGCCCCCTGCCCACACCCTGGTGCTGCCTGGCTCGCCCTGCCCGGCCCAGCCCGGCTGCTCTCCCGGCCCCAGCCCCAGCCCTGGCCCCACTGCTGCCCTGCTGAGCTGCTCGGGGCTGGGTGCTGCCCCTGCCCGCCCACCTGCTCCCTGCGCTCGGCTGGAGCAGCCTGGGCCTCCCGGGCTGGCAGGGACACCAGCAGGAGGAGGAGGGTGAGGACCATGGCCCCCACGCTCGCACCGTGATGCTGCTGCTGCTGCTGCTGCTGCTGCTGCTGCCGAGACACAGCACAGCACGTCACCGTGGGGCTGTGACCTCATAGTCACCTTGGAATCACCACATCTGCACACGACTGCATGGCCTTGTTCTACACGAGCATGGGAGGAACAGGAGTGGAGAAGGGGGCACCTATTTGGGAGGCAGCGCTGCCTATGGGAGTGCACAGGCTCTCACTTCTTGCTTCCCAGAAATCAATCAATCAATCAATCAATCAATACCAAAAGCTCCATATTAAGACTAAATTAGAAAAAAAAAGCCAACTTCAAGGGTCTTTCCTAGTAACTGTTTTTGTCAGGCAGCTCTCTAGGAAGAAACGAGCTTTACCTGCTAGTTTTACCACAGCTTCAATGCCTTTAAAGCCACCACTTCTTACCTCTGCTGCTCCCACACAGCCTCACAGCCCAGCAAAATCATAGTGCAGGCAGAAACCTTCACCATACAAAGAGGGAGAGTCAGGAATACGTTACTCTCAAAAAACAGACACTGTCAACCACACTTGTTCTCGCTTACCAAATTCAGACAGTGTTAGAAAACAACAACAAGGAAGCGAGATTCTTATTTTATAGACTCCATTATACTGACCATTCAACATCAAGTCCAACCAGAGTCTGAACCTCCAAATAAGAAATATCATCTTAAAATTTCTAGGAAAATGAAGGGCTTTGAAGTGGCAACACCATAAAACGTTCATAAAAGCACCGCCATGCAAGTTCGCACCCCTGATCACAGACCACCTGCCCTGGTACCTAGGGCAGTGATGTTCTCAGCTGATTCGCAGCCACTGACATCTGGAAAACAGCACAAAGTCTCACGTTTTTTAGTGCCAAACATGTAGTTTGGAACTGAAACAGGCAAGAAAACCACCTACAGTCAGTCTGGTTTCATTCGAGGCCATCAGGACAAGTTGAGTTCACATTCACCAGGAACCACAGCAGGTCCCACCCGTCCCTGCAGACCCCAACACCGCTCCTGCGCAGGGTCCCGAGGAGCAGGAAGCACAGAACAAGAAACCTCCCTTCCAAAGAAGGCCCACAGCCGCTCTTCCAACAAGATGCATAAGCAGCAACTGAGAACAAGCTCTGCTGTAGGTGCACCCCGCTCTGCCGTCTGCTCAAGGAGACCAGCTCCTAAATGATCCCCAGCCCTACAGACACAGATCTGCCCCAGGGCAGGGATGAGGAAACACCAGAGTGCACGGACACCTGGTCATTCAGTTGAAGCTGCTGGGGAGAAGGACAGAGGACTAGAGAGAGACAAATGAGACGAGAGAGAAGACAGAGGAGCCCAGAGAGAAAGAAACACACAGGGGAAAGGATGGAGAGATGGAGAGATCAAGGCAAAAAGGGACAAGGAGCCATGAAGAAACAGGGAGGAAGAAACAGCAGGGCTGATGAGCAGGACAGAGGGATGGGGAGGGGGGAGGAGGAGAAGCAGGAAGGGGGTAGAGAAAGACAGGGAGGGGGATGTACAGATGGAGAGACAAAAAGAAAGGCAGGGAACAGAACAAAGGGACTGAGAAACAAAGCAAAGTTCAGATCCAAATGAAGAGACTGGAAAGGGAAAACATGCAGCAATGAGCTGGAGGAAGACGAAAAGAGGGCTCAGGAGCAGGAAAGAGGAAGAGAAGACAAAGAAAAGGCAGAGCCAGCTAGACAGGGGAGATACAGTGAGAGGGGATGGGGCCAGGAACAGGCAAGGAAGACAGAAAGACAAACAGGACAGAAAGACATCAAGAAGGAAAAGGGGCAGTAGTCTGGACAGAGATGGAGAAAGAAGCAGCAGGGAAAGGGCAGACAGGCAGAAAGACAGAGAGGGAGCAGGAGAGAGAAAGAACAATAAGGGTTGGGGCAGGATAGAGATTGGGAAAAAATCCTGGGGTGGGCAGCAAGAGGGAGAGGGAGTGAAAAAGAAGAGGGGCAGGAATAGGCACAGGGAGCAGGATAGAGGGATACAGTGAGAAATGATGGGGCACGGAGTGGGACAGAGCAACAGACAAGAATGACGCCAAAGAGAAACCAGGGATGGTGAGAACACAGAGGGGTGGAGACGGAGAGGGAGATACGAGAAACCCTGCACAGAGATTCAGAAGGGTGGAGGAATAGGTGAGGAAGCAGCAGAGGGCCAGAGGGAGAAGAGATGAAGAGGAAGAAGGGCATAGCAGGAAAGAGGAGGGAGCAGGGAGGGACTGGGACACAAAACAGGGTGAAATGTCCCCAAGGGCCCAGGACTCACCGCACTTCCTGCTCTCTGCACTGCCAGGCAAGCTGTGGGGTTCAGGCACTTCTGTCTGTCAGAAATGCAGTTGTGATTCGTGCTGAGATTTTTCGTGTTTACAGATACAACCAAATGAGGCTCGGGCTCTGAATCTGAAAAAAGGAAAAGGTGGGTAAGTTCTATGTAAAAAGTTCTGAAACTTGCTTATGAGGTTATATTGATAGAGGGAGCTCACATTTTCAGGGTTAAACAACCACATAATAAGGGCCTACTAACGAACTAACACTTGAAGTCACATCATGAGTATCTAGTTTAGAGCTGTATGTAACCAGTTGTGTTAAGAAAAACCAGAACCTCATCGAGTGCCGAGATCAGAAGTTTTACAACACCAGCTGTAACCTTGAGGAGACAAGACAGCCAAGAGTTACAGCAAAAGGGGGACCAGTCTGGTTTCAGTTGACTTGGCAGCTTGGGAGACCCATAGAGAGCATAGAGCCCATAGTGACCTATAGAGACCATAGGGATCTGTAGAGACCCATAGATGCTACAGAGACTCATAAAGACCCATAGAGACCCATAGAGACCCCTAAAGACCACAGAAACCATAGAGTCCCATAGAGACCATAGAGACTCCTCCTCAAAGCCACCAAGTGACACTGCGCAGGCGCAACAGGGGCGGGTCAAGGAGGAGACTATGGAAATGGTTCTCTGAGACTCATTTGAATGAGAAGCAGGAAAGGTTATGGATATGTACAGGCGTTCCTGGGGTCATTATGAATATGTAAAACCTCACTGTATTTAAGCACACCTCTTGTTGTTTAAAGGTGTGCGTGTTGGGCGGAGCGAATCCCCCGTGCACCCAGCGCTGTTTTATTTTGCTCTAACGAACCCGTGTTTAAGGAATACAATTAAGGAATTGGATTAAACGTTGTTTATCCATAGAAAAAGCCTGAGTTATTTATTTCATTGCTTTACAAGAAGTGATCGAATCTGCTATAGAAAAGATCAACCCCCTCCTGTACAGGAAAGGATAAAAGAAAGTATGGATTTTTGTTGCATCTAATCCATTACGCAAGTACCAATTAAAAATAAATTAGCAGTGGGTTCCTTCAAATATTCACTGTGAAGGCAGTTCCTGGCACGATTATATCAGCATTCTTACTATTTTACAGGAGAAACACAGGGCACGGCTGATTTTGCCCACTTGCAGCGCAATGATCACACGAGTGCTGTGAACCGGGTGAAAGGCCCTAGAGAAGGAAAATCAGGCTTCGTGTGCAGAGCCAAAACAGAAACCCTTTTCAAACTGCTTAATTTTAAAAAGCTACAACGGGTATAAAGAAGAAAAAAGAGCAGTGAATGTGCATAATGACACAATTAGATGGTTTTTCAGTTCCATGATGTGCTCTTTTACTAAAAAGTGTCTGCTGGAGTGGATATCCTGGACAGGAACAGGTGGGTTCCTGGTGTTGTGCCCATGGTGATTCATTCACTGTGGCCGTGGGTGTCAGGCCTTGATACAACAGACACAAAACCTTGGGAGAGAGGTGATCACAGTAAAACGCTTAAAGATAATGAGCTAGCAGACTTGATTCAGTCTTTATTTAAACATACACATGGCTGCTGTCTTTTTCCAGTTTAGCTAGGACGGGCTCCAATATCTCTATTAGTTCTAACTACAACACATGACAAAAATTAAGGGGGGAAAGCTTTGTTTTTACAACGGTAAATACAGTCTAAATCGTAATTTTGGAAACAGATAAAGGGGTGTAGCAGATGAGGCACAGACTCTCTTTGAGACACAGAGAGACATTTAATACAAACTCAGGTTTGTATTTGAAACATCGCGTACCTCTGTCCCTGATGTACCAAATCCATATCAATCCCTCTGTCCCTGATGTTCCAATCGGGTATCAATCCCTCTGTCCCTGATGTACCGATCACATATCAATCCCTCTGTCCCTGATGTACCAACCCCATATCAATCCCTCTGTCCCTGATGTACCAATCCCGTATCAATCCCTCTGGCCCTGATGTTTCATATCCAACACAGTCTTTGCTGCTTGTATTGTTCCACCAGCGCTTGTTCTCACACTGTGACTCTTGCAGTTTCTCACGGGCCTGATGTCACAACCCTGCCACATCTCCCCTTCTTTGTTTAACAATTGCAGCCATAGCAGCGTGTAACTGCACAGCCATTGCAACATTAAAGCTTTTTTCAACCATTCGTTGTGCACAAGAGAAGACACATGGTGCACAATCAATAAGTACAGACTCCACATACAAACATTCTAAGCAGCAGGTTAAAGGGCCGTGTTTCGCAATTTTTGTGGCACCCATAACTGTTGCAGAATCGCTACTTAATATTCCCTGCATAGTGTTTAACACAGAATAATGAGCTCCCAGTCAACTAAGAATTCTATTTCGCTGTTCTCCAAGTCAGGATCTATATTAATATATTTCTGAGCTGTCGGTTTAAGACGGTGTAAAAACTCCGTGGGAGACTCCTCACGATCCTGTTTAATCTCAGAAGGTTTTGGCATATTTACAGCTTTAGGCGCAGCATGTCTAATCCCGTATAAAATGCACAGTCCATACCAATGCAGCCTGTCCCCCGATATAAGGATATCAGGATCCCACCCTGGACTGACCGAGGGACAATTTTGATCTCATGTTCTCTGTGTATTCTACACCAATAGCTGTTCTTCAACAAACCTTTTACTGGTTTGCATTTCTTTCCCTGATTATCCTTTTTCAAAACAAATGGATCTGAAGGAGATAAAGACAACGCATATGTAACATTACGTATTGTGTAATATGCCTTATGTAATAGGCAATATATGATTTAAAATATCTATCTTACTATATATTACATGTAGCACATTACTATACTACAGATCTCAAAGTATACCCACCTAGACCTGTGCAGCATATTAATATTATTTACAGTGGCCGCCATTAATTACAATATTCAATCAGATTCTCCCTGGTTGACGCCCTGTTGAACAGCAAACGATCCTTTTCCAATGTCAGAAAACACAGCCCGGGGGGGATTTATCCCGAATCCTCCTGCCGATTGTCCACTACCTACTTCACAATCACAATGACAGACAATTGGTGAACCCTAAGTACTGGACTATAAAATCCCCCAAGACACAAGTAACAACAACAACAAACCACTAAAGACACAAACAATTATACAATTGCTAAGGCACAAACAGCAAAATCACTAAAGGTACCCTTATCAAATTACTGTTCCCTCATTTTTCTCTTTATTTTTTTCTCGTTTTTCTCTTTAATGTTTTCTTTCTTTCTTTTTTTAAGTTTCCCAGTTCACCAAAATGCGCAGATGCGAATGCACAGACCCAACGCGCTGGTGTCACCCACGTCTCGCGCAGGCAGCGTGCCAACCCAACCAGACAATGGAAGTGCCTTATCTCATTGATGGGGTTTTACCTGCGTCCCGAGCTGGTCCGAGGAGCTGTGGTCCCTTCCAGGAATTCCCCGGTGCCGGCACAAGGTCCCAGAGATCCTGGGATCCACGGGAGGTCAGGCAGATTATCCATCCTCGTCACCAAAAATGATACCGAAAAGTTGTCAAACAGACTCTTTAACACTGTTTTGAAAGTGTTAAACAGCAGGCACTTTTATTACAGCGCGCTGAGGGATCGCTCCTCTAATCGAGCGTGCGTTCCGCTTTCCTCTGGTTTTACATATCGTGGAACTCCTCAAACAGCAAAACCTGCCACCCAATGTTACAGATCCGAGTGAAGACGCAGGACACGTGAGTATAGGCCGGATTTCCACTCGGTTGTGGCTGGGTTTCCTGGGGTACGACGACTGAGACGTCCAATTGCGGACGAAGCGAGTGCGGACCCTCCAGTAGTGCAGTTCTCGTAGCCCGCGAGGGAGCGAGTCACGAACGAGGGGAGCGTGTGTGAGTGTGCGTGAGTGCACCCTGGAAGATGAGACAGAAGAAAAGTAGACCTTCTGGTCCCAGGGGTGGGGATTCGCAAGCGAAACTTCCGCCAATCCCCCAGGATAGTCCACTAGGATTGATGATTAAATATTGGAATGATTACCCCTCTAGACGGGCTAAGAGTAAAATAAAAATGATCCACTATTGTATGGTAGTTTGGGGTGGTAAGGAAATTCGTAAGGACCATCTGTTTTGGCCAGTGTTCGGATCCTTTGAGGCTGGATTTGCCAAGCCTTGAACCTTTACGTTGACTCAAAGGAGCCGTTTAGTCAAGAGGAGAGCGATTAATGCACGCTTATGGATAGGGTCAGAGACTAGGATCAATCTGTATCCGTTAAAAGAAAAGGGGGATAAGAGGCACAATAAACAAAGAAACAAGCGGCATGAGGAAGAAATTCCCGTAGCACCCCCACCTTATGTGCCGCCACCACCACCCCCGGTGCCGGCCCCTGGTCCAAATGCTCCACCGCTGACACCGAACCTGGAGGAAATCGACCTTAGTCAACCCACAGGACTACGTCACTCGGAGTAAGATTAGAAAGCAGCAGTACCTGATGACGGGACAATTATATCCATTGCGAGAAATTGCGATGGGAGGTCCACAGGCGGGAATGGGGTATGTGGCGGTGCTCCTCAATTCTGGAGACGTCGGAAATTTTAAAAAGGAAATGGGGAGTCTATTAGAGGACCTGCTAGGAGTAGCGAAGCGGGTTGATCAATTCTTAGGACCTAATACATACACGTGGAATGAACTGCAAGCAATCATAGGAATATTATTTACTGCCGAAGAGAGGGGAATGATCCGTAGAGCCGGTATGCGAATCTGGGATGAACAGCATCAACAGGGTCCTGCAGCCGACACTAAATGGCCGCTGCAAAGGCCCGACTGGAATAACCAGGACCCATTACACAGGGGTCACATGCAAGATCTGCGGACTATATTAGTCCAAGGTATTAGAGAATCTGTACCGAGGGGGCAGAACATTGCAAGGGTGTCTAGTGAACACCAGAAAAAAGATGAAACGCCCACAGAATGGCTAGAACGACTTAGAAAGAATTTACAGTTATACTCGGGATTAGATCCCAGTACCCCTATAGGGGAAGCGTTGTTAAAAACGCAATTTGTAGCAAAATCTTGGACAGATATTCGGAAGAAACTGGAAAAACTTGAGGATTGGCAAAATCGTGGATTAGATGAACTACTAAGGGAAGCTCAGAAAGTGTATGTCAAGAGAGAGGATGGAAAAGAGCGGAGGACTGTACGAATGATGGTGGCAGCAGTCAGAGAAGGTACAGCTCAGAAATCCAAAGATCGAAGGGCAGAGTATAAGGGGCCCAGTCCTAAGACAAGACCCCTTAATAGCGAGACTACAATGGAACGGGGTGAGCCGATAGAATGTTTTTACTGTGGAAAGAAAGGGCACATTAAGTGGAACTGTAGGAAGAAAATGGCGGATGAGAAAATGTTTAAAGCGGAACAGGGGTGTCAGGGGCTCTTTTTGCTGGGGAGCCAAAATGGAACAGAGCCCTTGATCAAATGGAAAGTGGGTCCCCAGCACCAAGAAATTGAATTTCTTGTCAATTGCGGGGCAGAGCGATCTACCATACAAGCCTTGCCCAGGGGATGCAAAATATCCTCCGACACCATGCAAGTAATTGGGGCAAAAGGGGAGCCATTTCGTGTTCCCGTTATAAAGGGGGTAATTATCAAAAGCAACTCCAAAATAGGAGTGGGAAATTTGCTTTTAGTTCCAGAAGCTGAATATAATCTCTTGGGGCGGGATTTAATAATTGAATTGGGTATCAATTTAGAAGTAAGAGGGAAAGAAATTCGGATAAGATTATGTTCCCTCAAAGTGTAATAAAATTAATAAATAAATAATTAAATAAAATTAATTAATAATAAAATTAAATTAATAATATAAATTAATAAATTAATGAAATTAATCCTGAAGTGTGGTATACGGAGGATTCAGTAGGGAAACTGAACATAACGCCCTTTAAAGTTAAAATATCCAATATCTGAAGAAGGTCGAAGGGGGTTGGAACCAGAAATAGAGAAATTGTTAGAAAAAGGCTTGCTTGAACCTTGCATGTCTCCTTTTAACACCCCCATTTGACCAGAAAGAAAAAAAGATGGGAAATGGAGGCTGGTACATGACCTGAGGGAGATAAACAAGAGGACTGTGAGTCGATTTCCTGCAGTAGCTAACCCGTATACCCTCCTCAGTCATCTAAGCCCGGATGACGAGTGGTATAGTGTAATAGACTTAAAGGATGCCTTCTGGGCTTGCCCATTGGATGAGGAAAGTCGAAATTATTTTGCCTTTGAGTGGGAGGACCCAGATACTCATAGAAAACAACAGTTACGCTCGACTGTACTTCCCCAGGGGTTTACGGAGTCGCCCAACTTGTCTGGGCAAGCTTTAGAACAAATGTTACAGGAATACGAACGTAGCCCTGAAGTGGTGCTAATACAGTATGTGGACGATCTCTTGTTGGCAGGGCAGGATGAGGAGGGGGTTAGACAAGACAGTATAAGGTTATTAAATTTCCTTAGTTTACAGGGACTCAAGGTATCAAAAAGTAAACTTCAGTTTGTCCAACAAGAAGTAAAATATCTGGGGCACTATTTAAGCAGGGGGACCAAACATTTAGACCCGGAAAGAATAAAAGGGATCCTGTCATTACCGGCCCCAAAGTCTAAGAGGCAGATAAGACAAATATTAGGACTGACTGGATACTGCAGACATTGGATCGAAAACTAGACAAAGAAAGTGAAATTTTTGTACAAAAAACTAACACAGGAAGAATTAGTACAATGGACAGAACAAGAGGAGGAACAACTGAACGATATTAAGAAAGAACTGGTGAGTGCCCCTGTGTTAAGTCTACCAGACACACAAAAGCCGTTTTATTTATTTCCTAATGTGAACTCAGGAACTGCATATGGAGTACTAGCGCAGCAGTGGGCTGGACATAAAAAACCAGTAGCCTACCTATCCAAATTGTTAGACCCCGTTAGTAGGGGTTGGCCTACATGTTTACAGGCAATAGTATCAGCTGCATTATTAGTGGAAGAAACGCAGAAAATAACATTTGGAGGGGAACTGCATGTATTAACACCGCACAATATACGAGGGGTGCTGCAACAAAAATCCGAAAAATGGATAACGGATTCTAGGTTATTAAAATATGAAAGTATTCTAATTGAATCCCCAAAATTGACTTTGGAAAGCACCTCTTTACAGAACCCCACACAATTCCTATACGGAGAACCTAGTGTAGAAATGACACATAATTGTTTGCAAGTAATTGAAGAACAAATCCAAATAAGACCTGATCTAGAAGAGGAAGAGTTATCAGAAGGAGAAAAATTATCTGTAGATGGTTCCTCCCGGGTGGTGGAAGGAAAGCCAAAGTCAGGATATGCAATAATAAATGGGAAAACCAATGAAGTCCTAGAATCAGGACCACTAAACCCTGGATGGTCTGCACAAGCTTGCGAATTATATGCTGTTCTAAGAGCCTTGCAATTAATTGGCACGGGTAGCGGGACTATATACACAGACTCAAAGTATGCATTTGGAGTGGTACATACATTGGGCAAAATATGGGAAGAACGAGGACTGATAAATTCACAAGGGAAAAATCTAATACATCAAGGACTGATTCTACAAATCTTGCAAGAAATAAGAAAACCTAGAGCAATAGCAGTGGTTCATGTAAAGGGGCACCAGAAAGGTCTGAATCCCATTCTTAGGGGAAATAACCTTGCAGACGAAGAAGCAAGAAAGGCGGCCTTATTAAATCTTAAGAGATTGACTTGTGAGATTCCAGACCCAAAGGAACTAAGAAAAGACTGCCCAAACTGTGGGCAAGGGACGGTGTGGGAAAATGATTACCCTTGCTATCAATGTTGGAAAGAATTTAATGCAGACGCCATTCCACGCACCTGCCTAGGCCTAAGAGAGACATGGTGTCCCAGTCATCCGGGCATATACATTTTTAGCACTGTAGAACAAGAGAAGCTTGCTAAATTAGGAGCAAAGCAGCAAGGCAAACAGTGGAAGCTAAAAGATGGGAGGGAAGTAGTTGCAAAAGTAACTGCAATTAGTATAATGAACAGATTGCATGATATCACACATTGGGGAACGCAGGCATTAGTAGATCAATTTGCTACAAAGTATGCTTGTATAGGAGCATACAATATAGCAAAACGAATTGTTGAAAAGTGCCTCACCTGTCAGCGAGTGAATAAACAGCAAAGAAAGAAACGAGTTCCCGGTGGGAGGGAACTCACATTTCGACTGTTCTCAAAAATACAAATTGATTTTACAGAACTGCCAAAGGTCGGACGTTACCGTTATTTGTTGGTGCTGGTAGACCACCTTACACACTTTGTGGAGGCATTCCCAACAGCCAGAGCTACTGCACGTACAGTAGCAAAAATACCGTTAGAAGAAATAATTCCCCGATATGGAATAATTGAAGCCATTGATTCCGACCGGGGCCCACACTTTGCATCAAAGATTATTACAGAGACCTTCCAGGCACTAGGTACCAATTGGCAATATCATACTCCATGGCATCCACAAAGTTCAGGAAGAGTAGAACGAATGAATGGAGAGATAAAGAAACAACTCACAAAACTGACGATAGAAACCAAAATGTCATGGGTAAAGTGTTTGCCCTTAGCACTATTAAATATAAGAACGTAGCCGAGAACAGACCTCGGGATCTCACCTTTCGAGATGTTATATGGTATGCCCTATGATTTAGAAATAACACAGGACCACCCAGAAATAAAGGATTTCCAAATAAAGAATTATCTAATACAGTTATTAAAGCGAAGAAAATACCTTTGGGAAAAAGGATTAGTGGTACAACGACCGCCTTTAGACATAAAAATACATACTCTAGAACCTGGAGATAAAGTGCTTATAAAGACCTGGAAGGAGGCATCACTAACCCCTCGATGGAAGGGACCTTATGCTGTTTTACTCACTACAGAAACAGCTATTCGGACCGTCGAGAAGGGGTGGGCACGCGCCAGTCGAGTGAAAGGCCCGATCAAGACCGACACGTGGACTGCAGAATCCAGAGGACCCTTTCAGGATTAAACTGAGGAAGCAATAAATGGACTTGGACTTACCAACCTGTATCGTGCAAGTACAGAAAAATGATAAAGCTGATTATAAATACCCTATTTGTAAGGATTATAACGTTAAATGTGATAACATAGGTTGCAACTGTTATCCTTTTGGATGCTTTAAATGCACAGTGTGCCAGGAAAACTGGTGTTTGCATTGCCTAGACGGTATTCCCCCTCGAGGAACTTGTGATCAGTGTTATTCAACTGAACGAGAAATTACTGAATTAGCATTAAAACTTAACACATAGTACAAGTGTGCTGTCGAACCACTGTAGAAGAAATAACGTGCCATTCCCCCTTGGTAAAAAGCTGCAACTGGGAAGCTTACAAGCGACGGTGCAGTTGCCGGAAACATTCGGGGCCTCCTGAAGAATATTCTTGCTGCCGAGAAGATGGTTTACCCCGTGGCTCGAAGCAACCGAGTCGACGGGCGAGGCAGAGGAATAACACAAAGTGGGGGCAAAAACCCGAATGGAATTGTGCAGCAATGTTGGGAGAACTACCCCAGTGCTAGGCAGCACAACAAATTGCAAAATCAAAGCAAGCTGAACCTAGGCAAATGCAACCCCATTTGGTATGCTCTATTAATATTATTACTAACGGCCAGTAATGGGGAGTCAGCATATAGACCATACAAATGGACCCTAATTCAGGTAGAAGAGAGGTGAGTGAATAAAGAGAATATTACGGTAGGATCCCCTAGTTTTTCTGTAACCCTTTGTCAGTTAGCACCTATACAACCATGCTTAGATCAAAAAGGTTATGATGTTTGTCCCTCTTCCAATCCAGGGAAGAGTTACTGCAACTATCCTAATGAGTATTATTGTGCATATTGGGGTTGTGAGACAATTGCTTCAGACTGGAAACCGGTTGTGCGAGATAAGTTTTTGAATATAACCTGGGGGCCCAGCGATTGCCAACCTTCTAAGCGAGACTCAAGCAGAGGTACAATAAACCCAGGTAGTTGTACACATTTGACACTCACAGCCCTGCAACCAGAGGACCAAGGATGGATACGAGGAAAAATTTGGGGAGTCAGGTATTGGGAACCAGGAAAGGATCGAGGAGGGCTCATAAAAATCCAGAAGGAACCTGCGCCTGAAGAAAGAGCCCAACCAATAGGTCCCAATGTAGTAATAACCGAAGAATTAGAAATTAACAAGACAATAACAGATGGTCTTGAAAACACACAAGACTCTAATACTAACGGAAATTCACTTTGGACCCTAATGAATGCAAGTTATCAGGTTATCAACAGGACCTATCCAAATTGAACGCTAGAATGTTGGTTGTGTTTTGATCCAAAACCGCCATACTTTGAGGCCATTGGGCTCGGAGCAACGCCTAAACTCGCCAATGGAACAAATCCTGACTCTTGTAAATGGAGTAATGAGACCCAGGGAATCTCATTGCAGCAAGTGCAGGGTAAGGGGATATGCATTGGTAAGGTACCCCCTGAAAAACAACACCTATGCATGAACAGAACACGCACCAGTCAATGGATAACGAGAATTAGGAGGCCCAGCGATTGGATAATACCAGTTAATAACTCTAAGTGGATATGTTCAAAAAGCAGGCTCACACCCTGTGTTTCCATGAAATATATAAAACTATTAGAAGAGTTTTGCATACAAGTGGTAGTTATTCCTAAAATTACCTATCACGCAAAGGGATATGAAGAAATCGCGGTAACTCACCAGTTAGTAAAAAGAGAACCAGTCACTGCCATAACTGTAGGTGCCCTACTAGCCCTTAGTGCGGCGGCTGCAGGAATCGGCATCAATAGTAAGTCAGAACCACCAATTTGCAGCACTAAGGGTGGCCGTTGATGAGGACCTGTTAAGGACAGAGCAATCTATAAGTGCGCTAGAAAAATCGGTAAGATCTCTGTCTGAAGTAGTCTTACAGAACCGACGAGGTTTGGACCTACTATTTCTTAAGGAAGGAGGACTTTGTGCGGCTTTAAGGGAAGAGTGTTGTGTTTATGCCGATCACACAGGACTAGTAAGAGACACAATGAGTAAACTACGAGAAAATATAGAAAAACGAAAAAAAGAATATGAATCTCGGCAGAGCTGGTATGAGAACTGGTTCAGACAATCACCCTGGCTTACAACCCTCTTATGCACTATAGCAGGATCACTGATTCTTTTAATCCTAGTATTAACATTCGGACCTTGTATCTTAATTAAAGTAATAGCGATCGTGAAAGGCAGACTAGAAGCTGCTCACTTTATGTTGATTGAGGCAAAATATGAGAAATTGCATGATCAAAACGACACCGAATTATTAGTATTAAGTGGTCAAGAGTTGCAACGCTTTAACGAACAAAATAAGTAAAAAAATAGAAAAGGGGGAAATAATTGTAACAAGCAGTTCCGAGAAATGTTTGTTCATTAAAGCTCCTGGAGATGTTTGTTTGAGAAGTGTTTGTATGTTTACTTGCTTTGTCCTGCTTGATGTATTTACCTCATAAGTAACCAAAGTAAGCTGATCAAAACTGGCTACACAGCAGTCAATGCCCATATGATACGAGCCTTCAACATGAGTGAAAAGTTACACCCGGAAGCTGTGGACCAGAGATGGGCTTTAAAACCCAGAGATCTGAATTAGCTGGTGCGCGTGCCGCAAGGGAGACTGAGGCATCTAGGCCGCACCCAGCACTGTCTTTGCTTATTGCTTGATTAGAAATAAAACTTTTCTTACTTACAAGACTAAGTCCAAATTTATTACAGTCCTCACCTGCTCCTTGGTACTTGCGGGCTCCCAGTGTCACGGGTTAGAGATGTCACAGCTCAGTACAAATGCCCACGGTCCTCACCTGCTCTTTGGTACTTGCAGAGGGTCACGTCGCTGTGCCCCAGGGCACTGGCCTGCACGACCTACACCAACTGCTGAAAAACACACGCTGTCCTCACCAAAGCCAAACGCTGCAACAACCAGCGACAACTCAAATGTGCGTGTGCGGCGCAAAACCGCAGGTGTGAGTTGACACAGAGCTGGGCTTGACAGCTGCACAGTGTGCACCCTGTGGCTTAACGTGGCCAGTCACTGCCATTCCGCCTTCTCCCTGGAGAAGCGCATGAGCACAGGCTGCTTCAAGGCACGATGCGAACGGTTTGGATCTCCGGGTCTCTGAGGGCGAGAGTAAGAAATGTGACCTGTGTGTGGCGCAGGAACTTCCCGTCCACTTGCTCCTCCATTCAGTCAGGTGCTGCAAGACAGGGACAGAGAAAGAAACAGTTGGACCGGATTTACAACCTCGTCATCCCCGTCCTCAAACCTGCAGGCGTCCTAGGAGGCCTGATCTAAGTTTGGCTCTTCTCCCGCTCTTTGCTGGAATACTTCACTGCACAAATTTCTATCATGAACACTCTCTTAACCATCTGATGTGTTCACAGTTCCCAGCCCAGCGTCCATTCCTCAAGGCACCTCAGCATTTCCCTTTGAAACCAGACCTGAGTGCCATCCCGTCCTGAGCTCCCTCAGCATTGCCCCCTGCAGCCTCCCCGACGCCATCTCCTCCCCGAGGTCCCTCAGCCTTTCCCGCCAAAGCCCCCATGATGTCACTCCCCCCAGGTCCCTCAGCCTTTCCCGCCAAAGCCCCCCCGATGTAACCCCCCCCAGGTCCCTCAGCCTTTCCCGCCAAAGCGCCCCCAATGTCACCCCCCCTTTCCTCCCTCTGCCTTGTGGCACCACGGGCTCCCCCCTCCGCCCCACGGCCCCGCCCGAGCCCCGCGCAGCGCTCAGCCCGGGGCTCCCTTCCCTCACAGCCGCCCGCGTGTTTCCCCCTCGCCCCTTGCTCGGCCCGGCCCGGGGCCGCGCTGTTGCGGCTGCCTGCCCCTCGCCTTCCTCCTGCCCAAACCAGCCCGTCCCTCCCCCTCCAGCCTCCCCCCTCAGCCGGGACCGGGGCGGCCCCGGCCGGTCTCCCCGGTGTCCGCCCGCCCCTCGCTCACCGCCGGCCCCGCCGCCGCACCGCTCGCACGCGCTCCTCGTCCCGCGCGCTTCTGCAGCGTGACCCCGCCCATCCGGCGCAGGAGCCAATCCCGTCCGCGCCCGCCACCGGGCCCCGCCCCCCCTCCCGACCCGGAGCCGCCGGCGGCCGCAGAGCGGCGCTGTCTGCCCGCAGCGCGGCCCCGGCCCCGGCGGGGCAGCGGCAGCGGGGCCGGGAGCGCTCGGGCTGCGCCTGCCCGGGACGGCCCGGGACCGAGGGCTCCGCCGCTGCAGCCCGTTTCGTGCCGCTTGCACCCCCGGCTTACACGGCTGCAGCCTTCCTGCTGCTTTAGCTCACACAGCTTTCTTCCTTCTGCCTGCACAGCAGTTCACACTCACAAACGTGCCGTGCTCATTGCCATAACAAGAATCTCCAAACATTACAAAGATAGACCACGGACCACAGCTTCCTGAGCTTTCGGGTTAAAGATCCTGTAGATCCCCATGTTTCAGTAAAACAGACACCACCAGTAGAGCTGCTGCCTCTGCCGTCTTTGGTCAGAAAGAAGTGACAACACCAGAAAACACATTGGCAGCCGGTGCTTTGACCAGGGAAGGTGGGGTCTACAAAAGTCTGATTAAACCAAACAGCCTGAGGGCTTTATCAAGCTGCAGATCTGCCAGGCATGCTGAAATGCAACAGTTTACTCCTGCAATATTCCACAAAGGAACAGCCCTTCATATCCAATCTCATCTCAAAGTTCCAAACCAGAACATTAAAAAGCTGTCACTAGGTATTAGAAGACCACTGCAAGATCGTATTGCTTTTTGAGTTCAATAACAATTTTTCAATAAACCAAAACCCAAGCAGTTTCTGCAGTCTGTTGCTCATCCTCCTGTTCATTCCTTAGCACTGCAGCAATCGGTTTTTATACGACGTGTCAGCAGAGGCGTTTGAAAAACTGCTGTATCTATTATGCTGTACCTAGGACGCTGTATCTGGGATGCTGTATCTGGGATGCTATATCTGGGACGGCGTATCTGGGATGCTGTATCTGGGATGCTGTATCTGGGATACTGTATCTGGGATGCTGTATCTAGGATGCTGTATCTGGGATGCTGTATCTAGGATGCTGTATATGGGATGCTTTATCTGGGATGCTGTATATGGGATGCTGTATCTAGGATGCTGTATCTGGGATACAAGTCAGGGATGCGGACTTGCATGGTGGTGCTTTTATGAACATTTTATGGTGTTGCCACTTCAAAGCCCTTCATTTTCCTAGAAATTTTAAGATGATATTTCTTATTTGGAGGTTCAAACTCTGGTTGGACTTGATGTTGAATGGTCCATATAATGGGGTCCATGAAATAAGAATCTCGCTTCCTTGTTGTTGTTTTCTAACACTGTCTGAATTTGGTAAGCAGGAGCAAGCGTGGTTGACAGTGTCTGTGTTTTGAGAGTAACGTATTCCTGACTCTCCCTCTTTGTATGGTGAAGGTTTCTGCCTGCACTATGATTTTGCTGGGCTGTGAGGCTGTGTGGGAGCAGCAGAGGTAAGAAGTGGTGGCTTTAAAGGCATTGAAGCTGTGGTAAAACTAGCAGGTAAAGTTTGTTTCTTCCTACAGAGCTGCCTGACAGAAACAGTTACAAGGAAAGACCCTTGAAGTTGGCTTTTTTTTTTTTTTTTTTCTAATTTAGTCTTAATATGGAGCTTTTGGTACTGATTGATTGATTGATTGATTGATTTCTGGGAAGCAAGAAGTGAGAGCCTGTGCACTCCCATAGGCAGCGCTGCCTCCGAAATAGGTGTCCCCTTCTCCACTCCTGTTCCTCCCATGCTCGTATAAAACAAGGCCATGCAGTCGTGAGCAGATGTGGTGATTCCAATGTGACTATGAGGTCACAGCCCCACGGTGACGTGCTGTGCTGTGTCTCGGCAGCAGCAGCAGCAGCAGCAGCAGCAGCAGCATCACGGTGCGAGCGTGGGGGCCATGGTCCTCACCCTCCTCCTCCTGCTGGTGTCCCTGCCAGCCCGGGAGGCCCAGGCTGCTCCAGCCGAGCGCAGGGAGCAGGTGGGCGGGCAGGGGCAGCACCCAGCCCCGAGCAGCTCAGCAGGGCAGCAGTGGGGCCAGGGCTGGGGCTGGGGCCGGGAGAGCAGCCGGGCTGGGCCGGGCAGGGCGAGCCAGGCAGCACCAGGGTGTGGGCAGGGGGCAGACGCCCCGCAGGGAGGGGAGAGGGGCTGCGGCTGCTTCAGGGGCAAGTTGTGGGCAAGCGGGGGCTGGGAGTGGTGGCACAGGGGCAGAAACCAGCACTGAGTCCCTGCGGGGCCCTCCCTGCCCCCCAGCCCCGTGCCACACGGCCCCATCCCAGGGCACGCTTTGAGCCTTTGGGCCCATTTCAAATCAAAGCTGGGGTTGCTTTGGCCCTTTGGGCCAGTTTTGAGCTCAATCTGGGCACATTTGTGCCCTTTGGGGTCGTTTCTGCCTAGATCTGGGAGTTCTTTGGCTTTGCAGTCCAGTTTCTGCCCAAATCTGGGAGTGTTTGGGCCACTTTTGGCCATTTTTTACCCAAATCTGGGCATACTTTGACTTTTTGGTCCAATTTCACCCCAAATCTGGGGATGTTATAGCCCCTTTTTGGCCAGTTTTGATGCAAATCTAGTGGTGCTTTGGTTTTTCTGCCTCTTTTTACCCGATATACTCTGGTGCTTTTGCCCATTTTTTCCCCTACTGGAGGCGCTGTGTTCCCAAATATGGGATATTTTCACCTTTGCCAGCAGTTTTACTCCCAAATGTGGACGTTTTTGGCTCTTTTGGCCACTTTTTGCCCAAATACTCAGAATCTTTTGCCTGTATTGGCCAATTTAGCCCCCAAGTATTTGGAATATTTAGTCATTTTTCCAGTTTTCTCCCTAAATAGGGCTATTTCTCTGCAATATATGGGCATTGTTGTCCTAAATATGTTGTACTGTATTTTGGTTTTTTTTTCTCTCTTCTTTGTGTCCTCTTTTACCCGAAATGCAGGAGTATTGCTCTGTGAGCCTGGAAACCTCTCTGCTCTGTGATGACTCCAGGCCATGGCATTGGCAGAGCTGATGGAGCTTCTCAGCGGGATCCTGGTTATGAGCCTTGGGCTGTCCCAGGGGTGAGTTGTCACTGTCTGTCTGCTTGAGGGAATAAACACTCACATTTTAATAGGTTTTTCATGTGTGATTGTACCCAGGATCATCTCAGAGGCTTTCCAAAAGCTTTTTGTGCCTTGGTGGTATTACACAGACAAGTAATGAATATTCATTTGCCTGCAAACCTGCTAGGTCTCAGCAAAAAGGTCACCCGTGTTCCATTTCTAGCTGTGGGAACGTACACCTTTGTATGTGTCCTGTGTCATTACCTCACCCCCTCCCATCACTGCAGGTGACTGAGGAAGAAGGAGATCACAACATGCCATGGAAGCTCCTCACCCGTGGTTGACTCCCTGTTTGGTTCCTGCAGTCCATGGTGATCAAGCCTCTTGGTGTAATCCTGTTCCTGAGCCTGGAGCAATCCCAGGGGTAAGTGTTCAGTCTTCATTGGTCACTGGCCTTCTGCATTTGCTAATATTTGGTTTATTATTTGTTAACATTTTCCTGCAATAGTTGCGCCTTGCAGTAGCCAGCAGGCTCTTTGCTAGAAGAAACATGGATGATCATTTTTTGCCCTGGTGCTCCATGCTCCCACCTCAGTGTGGCTTTCATTTTGTGTGTGTGAGAGGTGTTCTGGTCAGAAGGCCCTGAGAGGCCCCATGTTTGTCCATCTGGTCCTTGAGGGGTGTTGCATGTGGCCTGGACACAGTGGTTTGGAAGCTGCCAGGTCCCAGCCAAGGGGACTGCAGCCCCTCTGCAGCTTTGGAACTTTCAGCATGCGTCTGAGTCCCATGTTATTGCCTGACCCCCGTCCAGGCACTGCAGGTCACTGAGGACAAGGTAGATCACAACGTGAAATGGAAACGCTTTTCCTTTCTGCTTGTTTCCATCCGTCCCTGTAGGCAGCGGCTACTTGACTTCTTGACTTGAGTCTGTCCGTGAGCCTTGGGGCGATCCCACAGGTACGACCTTGGAACAAATGAGCATTTCCTTGTTAATTTTCTGTTCCTGTGAAATTTAGCTTGCTACTTTCTTGGCTGACGCTCGGTCACGCAGAGGGGAAGTGGGTCCGCCTCAGCGCTGTGCCCCAGAGGGCTCTGTCTTGCAAAGCTCTTTGCCACCCGCTCCATCTCTGCGCTGCTCGCAGTGCCGGCTGCCGAGCCAGCGGCAGGTTGGGCTGAGTTTAGAGCTGGGTGAGCTCCAGGGAGTCCTTTCTCCTGACAGCTCCAGGCCTGGTCAGTGGCCACTGCAAGTGCTGGATAAATGTTGGCAAGATGCTCCTGCCGGGAAGGGAGAGAGGAGCTGCCACTGGGATGGGTTTGGATGCTGAGGACGCAGCGGTGGGTGACAGGGGTGGCCATTGCGGAGGGGCAGTGTGAGCTCTGGTGCTGCTGTCTCCAGGTTGGCTCACCAGACCCAGGCCACCATGCTGGTTCACCAGATCTTTGGCGGATCCCTGTGGTTCCGTGGTGAGCGCTGGCTGCCAGGTCCTGGGCCTGTGACTCTCAGGGCAGCGGTTTCCCTGAGAGCCTTGCAGTACAAATCTTTTGGGAAAACTGCTGAGTGTGTGTAACTTATCCAGAGGTGCAGCTGGTCAGTCTTGTGGTTCCTGTGGGTTGTGGCGTGTGTTGTCGTGATGAAAAAAGCTGTTGGCTGGGGGCCACCAGCTCTTTGCCACCAGCTGAGGAACCCATGTTGGCAGTGATGTAGCAGCACTTGCTGTCCCAGCGCACAGTGGAATTGCACGCTGTGAATCCTGGTGCCGACATCCCAGAGCCCAAAGCTGGAGAGGGGGAACACGGCAGCTGCCTGTGCTGTGCTGGGCTGGTGTTGGGTGCAGGTGTTGTGCCAGGGTGTGCTTACTGCTCTTGCTTTTGTAGTGAAGTTCTCAGCGTGCAAGAGCATCTGGGAGAGCTCTGACCCTTTCCTGGAGCTGGTGCTGGAGATCAGGTAGTGGGGCAGGGTGTGGGTGGGGGAGCTCTGCTCTCACAGGGGATGTTCCTGCAGCTGCACCGTTACTGCTCTGGAGGCTGCTTAACTGCCAGTGTCAGGCAGGGTGCAGGCAAGAGGGAAGCAGCTTCTGTTGTTGTGCTGCCTCTGTCTGGCAGAGCAGAGCCTGTTGCCTGAGCATGAGCCACGACTCCTCCATTGAGGCTCCATGGGACTGGGGACAGTGCAGCCGTCCCTCATGGCATGCTGGCCATTGCCTGGCTGGGGGCAGGCTCAGGGGTTTGGTGCAGTCTGTGGCCCTGTGCTCATGCTCTGTTTTATCTCTTGGGGCCAGTGTCTCTGATCAGGTGAAAAAAGCTGAGACCAACAGAGCCAGGTCTTCAC
The DNA here is from genome assembly GCF_963082525.1 of Nesoenas mayeri. NCBI lineage: Eukaryota > Metazoa > Chordata > Aves > Columbiformes > Columbidae > Nesoenas > Nesoenas mayeri. Next base: position 1,764,928 of record NC_137571.1, read on the forward strand.
CAGCGACAGGCCAGGTGAGTCCTGAAGGCTGTTCTGGGCCAGAGCTGCAGGAGCTGCTGCCCCTCTGCCTGCTCTGCGAGGGCAGGTGGGCTGCAGCTTGGCAGGGAGGCAGGCCCTGCACCCAATGGACAGGGGTGAGGGAGGATGACTTGCAGGAAGGATCCTGCTCAGTTAAGGGTTGCTGTGTGAGCTTGGAGGGGATGGGATTGCAGTATCACCCTGTGTCCTTGGCACAGTGATTCAGCCTGGAGGCCCAAAAAGCTGCTCGCCCTCCTGCAGCTGCCTCCTGTGCCCAGAACAGTTGAGAGCTCCTGCAACAGCAGCAGCACAAGTGGGGCCAAAGCAGAGCTGTCCTGGCAGAGCTCCTGGGAGAGCAAGCAGCCACCTACCTCAGCCAAGCTGCTGCTGGAGCCCATCCCCAGCCAGGAGCCCAGGGGCAGTGGGGAGAATGCTGAGACCCTGGAGAGGGACTCCTGCAGCAGCGGTGCTGCCAGCCCAGCGCACGGCACAGCGGGGATCTGCCCAGAGCGTCCCAGAAGGCCCAGGGTGGAACCAGCAGCTTCTGCACCTCTCAGGAAATGGACTGTAGCATAGACCTCCCTACTGGCTCCAGCACCGAGCTACCTGCCCCCAGAGACTCCAAACCGGCAACATTGAAATCCTCCCTGTTGGCCAGTGCTGCTCTGGAGCTGAACATCACCATGTCTCCACCACCAGCCATGAAGATGGTGCTTTCTGCCAGAAAGTGAGTCTGAGCTTCTGCCTGGATTCTTCAATAGGTGCCTTGTGTCTTCAGAGCTGGAGATTGTGTTGGGGAGAGTGTAGACTGGATGCTGGGTGTCTTGCTAAGCTGGAGGCAGACAGGGAGAGCCCCTCAGCCCCAGGGCTGCAGCAGTTGCTCTGGTTTGGGGTACAGGGCTAGGTCCCCGCTGTTGTTCCCATCCCTGATTAAGGCTGGAGAAACGCCTCCTGTCTTCTTGCTCAGGACAGAGGGGCGGCTGTGCCAGTCCCTGGAGCGGGGTGGCCTCACCAATCTTCTCCGAGTGTCTTGTCCCCTGGGGCGATGGGAGCAGGTGAGTCCCCAGCTGGAGGCTGCAGAGTCTCCTCCTCCCCACACAGGGGCTGGGACCGGCCCTCTGGGCGCCGCTGTGCATCCCGGGCTCAGGACAGTGCGCTGGGGTTTCTGGTGTTTAAATTTCCCTCCTTCTTTTTTTTGTTTCTGCTTCTAACAGAAAACACTTCTGATTTGTTGACCACCCCCACTTTCCTCTCCCCTCCTGTGTCTTTACCCTTCCTTTTTCCCTGGGCTCACCTTCTTATTTTCTTCTCTTGACTCATGGAAACCTCTTTTCTTTAGATCACCAAGTTTGTTGGTTTTTTTTTCATGTCAATAACTGCAGCGCATCATCCTGTGGAAGGCGAGCAGGAGTGACCATTGCACACTACCTCATTCACAATTTGCCAACCACACCTACCCCATGGACACCACCTACCCCATGGACACCACCCACCCCAACTCCTTGGCCTTTTGGCAAGTCGAGGTAAGTGGTGCCAGTCGCTCCCAGGCTGCTGCACGGCAGCAAGGGCAGTAGTCCAGGAGGCAACTGTCTGACATGGCAGGTGGCCCGCGGGAGTGATTTCAGCAGCCACCTGTCCTGTTCTCTTGGATTGGCTAAGATGGGAGCAGTTGGGTGCTGTGCTTGTGCACTGTGGAGTGTGGAGGAAGAGGGGGGCTCCTGCTCCTGACCTGGCCTTCAGATCATGTCAGCCTCTTTTCCTGTTCTGCAGGCTGTCCTCGTATGCTCTCCATTGGCCAAATCCTGAAAAGCCGACCTTCAGCTTCATCCTCAGCTCAGCCCTTTGGCTGCCAGCCTCCCCGTGACCACCTGTTCCACTGCCCACCCTTCGCACCACCTTCCTCCCTGCAGCAGCGAGAAGGAGCCCAGCCAGGTCACCGCTGGTTCCTCCAAAAAGAGGCAGTGTAAGCAGCCCCGTGGAGCAGACAGCAGCCCCTGTGCTCTGGCTCTGAAGGACAAGGATCAAGTCTCCAGCCCCCAGGGAAGAAGAAGAAGAATCTCGCAGGAGGGCTCAGTGTCCCCTGGGGGGAAGTAGGTGGCAGGCAAGGGTCCCAGCGGTGGCAGGGAGGCACCCAGCTGTCAGCACCGAAAGATCAGGCCCGTGGTGCAAGTGTCAGGCCCCAGGACCTGTGTGGACACAGAGCCCATCTGCCGCCTCAAGAGGAAGAAAAGGAGGAGATGGAGGAGACAGAAGAGTGCTGCTCAGGGTTAGAATGAGGTTTAGCATTAGGGTTCCAGACTGTGGGTAAGGGTTAGAATGAGGGCTTGGGTTTAGGTTTAGTGTTTAGGGTTTGAGGTAGTGATAGGGTTAAAGTTAGGTTGATGGGTTAGGATTAGGATTAGAGTTACAGTTTGCTGTTAGGTGCTAGGGTTAGAGTTAGGGTTAGACGAGTGTTAGAGCTTAGTGAAGAGTATTATGGTAAGTAGTTAGGGTTAGGGGTCGGGACAGAGTTAAGGTTGGCTTTTGGTTAGAGGTAGGTTTATGGTTTAGGTTTAGAGTTAGTGTTAGTGGTTAGGATTAGGGTAGGGTTAGGGATGAGGAATTGGCATTGTAGTTAGTGATAGGGCTTGGGGATAAGGGAAATGGTTAGATTTTGGGTTTGAGGTTAGGAACAGGGGTCTGGTAGTGCTTGGAATAGTGGTTAGGGTTAAGAGTGTTAGAGTAAGGGTTGGAATTTGGGGCAGAGCTGGGGTTAGCAGTTAGGACCAGGGTCAGAGTTTTGCTTAGGGTTATCATTTGTTGGTGACTGTTTCTTGGCTAGCGTGTATTAGTTAGGTTTAGAGTTAGGATTAGTGTTTAGAGTTAGGTTTCAGTGTTAGGGTTAGGGGCTAGGGTTAGAGAATATGTTAGGTTGAGAATTAGTGCTACAGGTTAGGAGAAGGTTTGTATTATCGTCAGAGGGGGCTAGTGTTTCATCAGATTTAGGGACAGATAGGGCTTTGGGTAAAGCACAAGGTCAGAATTAGAGTTACCAGTTAGGGATTAGGATTAGTGTTAGGTTGAGATAAAGTGTATGGTGAGGCTTAGATACGGGTTAGGGGTTTGGGTGTAGAGTTAGAGTTAGCATTAGGTAAGGTTTCAGGTTAGGTTTAGATTACAGGTAGGTTTAGGGGTTAGGGATATGGTTTAGGATTAGGTTTTAGGATTAGGGTTTAGGATTTATGGTTTAGGATTAGGGTTTGCGATTAGGGTTAGTGGTTAGCTTTCGAGTTCTAATTAGAGGTAGGGTTAGACTTAGCCTTAGGGAAAAGAACTAATTTTAGTTGTAGGGATAGGATTTGGGTTAGTGTTAAGGTGTAAGGGTTATTGTTAAAGTAGGTATGAGGTTTAGAATGAGGCTTGCAAGCTAGGGTTGGGGTTAAGGTTTAGGAGTTAGGTTTAGAATAAGTGTTAGGGGTTTGTTTTTGTGGTTAGAGTTAGAAGTAGAGTTAAGGACAGGGTTATAGTAAGCAGTTAGGACTTAGGGTTATGGTTATAGTTAGGCTTAGGGTTAGATTAGGGTTATTGTTAGGGTTTGGTGTCAGGGCTTTGTGAGGGCTAGAGTTAGCATTAGGTTTCAGGTTTAGTCTTAGGGTTAGGATTTACAGTAAAGGTTAGAGTTAGGGTAAAAATTAGGGCTTAATTTAAGGGTTAAGTTAGGGTTAGATTGAGAGTTAGGGTTAGGATTAGGTTTAGGTTTAGCATTTAGATAAGGGTTAGGTTTTAGATAAGGTTGAGGGTTAGTGGTAGATAAGGTTTTGGGTTAGGGGACAGAGTTAGGGTTAGAGTTTGGGATAGGCTTAGGGAGCATGGTTAGGGTTAGTGTTTGGGGTTAAGGTTTTGAGTGAGGGTTATGGGTCAGGTTTTGGGTTAGAGTTAGTCTTAGAGTTGGGATTAGACTTTGGGCAAGAGGTTAGAGTATAGCGTTAAGGGTTAGGAGTTTGTGTTTGGGTGACATGAGGTTTAGGTTAGGGTTACGTGGTAGAGTTAAGGTCTAGGGTTAGATTTAGGGTAAAGGTAAGTGTTAGGAGTTACAGTTAGGGTTAGGTTTAGGAATTAGGGAGTGGGGTTAGATTTTGGGGTTAGGGGTTTGAGCTAGGGTTAGGGGGAAGGGCTACATTTAGGGTTAGAAATAGGGTTAAACGTAGGGCAAGGGGTCAGAGTTAGGGTTAGAATTACTGTGTTTGAGTTAGATGAGGTTTAGGATTAGGGGTATGTGCTAGAGTTAGGCTTTAGGGTTGAGCGTTATGGTTGGTGCTAGAGTTAGGAGCTAGGGATTAGTCTGAGAGGTAGGGTTTGAGGTTCGGGTATGTGTTTGCATTGGGGTTTGGGTTAGTTGTTCAAGTATTAGGGGTAGGACTTGATTAGTGTTGGAGTTGGAGAGTAGTGTCAGTGGAAGTGGTTAGGGTTAGGGGTTAGTTTTAGGAGGTAGGGCTAGGGTTAGGGTTCTGTTTAGAGTCAGGTTTAGGGTTAGAGTTAGGGGTAGGGTCAGGGTTTGATTAGGATTAGGGTTAGAATTAAGGTTAGGGCTTTTGGGTTTGGGTTAGGGGTGGAGTTTGGTTTTAGGTTGAGGCTTAGATTTGTGATTACAGTAAGAAGGCTAAGCATTAGGTTTAGAGTTAGAGTTAGAGGTAGGGGTTTGCATTAGCGTTCCCTTAGGGTGAAGAGAATTGGGTAGAATTTAGGGTTAGGCTTAGGGTTGAGGGAGTAGCACTAGTGACATAGTTAGGAGTAGCTTAGGTGTAGGAGTTGGGGCTTGGGGTAAGATTTAGGGGTTGGGGTTAGAGTTAGGGATAGGAAATATAATTAGGATTAGGGTAAGGGTTAGATTAAAGTTTAGGGGTTAGGCAGTAGTGTTAGAAAAGGTGGTTAGGGTTAGGTTTTAGAATTCTGTTGGAGTTCTGGGGTTCGGGTTCATGGCTAGGGAGTAATGTTATTGTAAATGGTTAAGACTAGCATAGGAGATTAGGTTTAGGAGTGAGGCTAGAGTTAGGGTTAGAGTTAGGCTTAGGATTCTGTTTAGAGGTCAGGTTAGGGTTAGATTTCATGTTAGGGTTAGTGTTGGGTTAGGTTGGTTTAAGGGTTGTGGTTAAAGTTAGGTTAGTGATAGGGTTATGGTTAGGTTATGGTTAGGGTTTAGTTTTAGTGTTAGGACTAGGTTTCAAGTTAGGGTTAGAGTTAGTATTAGGGTTTAGGCTTACCATGAAGGTTATAGTTAGTGTTAGGGGTCAGCATTAGAGTTATCATAAGTGTTGGGTTTGTGTTAGGGAGCAGTGTTACGGTTAGTGGAACTGGTTAGGGTTAGGTAGGGTTAGTTTCAGGGTTTAGGGGTTATTGCTCGAGTAAGGGTGAGGTTTAGAATGATGGTTACTGGCTAGGGTTAGGGTTAAGGTTTAGGGCTGAGCTTTAGAGTCAGCTTTAGAGGGTTGGTGTTAGGCTTAGGTATTAGGGAGAAGAGTTAGGATAAGGAAGGATAAGATTATGGCTAGGATAAGTGGTTAGGACTTAGGTTTAGGGTTATAGTTCCTTTTAGGGTTAGATTAGAGTCAGTTATTGGGCAGCATTACCAGTCAGGGAGAAAGGTGAGAGTTAGGGTTTGATGTTAGCGTTAGATTTTGGGTTGGTGGTATTGTTAGGTTAGGGTTTGGATTTCTGTTTATGTGATGTTAGTCTTAGGGTTCGAGTTAGGGCTTTGTCTTAAATTTTAGGATTAGATTTAGGATTAGTATTTAGGTTTATATTTAGGCTTAAGTTTTAGGATTTGGTTTAGGGTAATGGTTGGATTAGGGTTAGCGTTAGGGGTTCCGGAGTTGTCTTATGGGTAGAGTTAAGTTTTGGGGTTAGATTTAGGGGTAGGGTTAGATTAAGGTTTAGATTTAGAATCAGGGTTAGGGCATTGAATTAGTTTTAGAGTTAGGGTTAGAGGTTGGTCTTAGATTCAGCCTTTGCTTTAGGATTATAGTAAGTGATTGGACTAACATTAGAGGTTTAGATTTAGGGATAGGTGTTAGAGGTAGTGTTAGGGTTATTATTAGGGTTTGATTAGGATTAGGTTTAGGGTTTAAGGGTAAGGATGTGGTTAGTGGTAAAGGTTAGTATTAGGGTTAGTGTTAGAGGTAAGGATTAAGGTTAGGGGTTAGGGAATAGTGTTGGGTTAGTGTTGCGGGTTGGGGATACGGAGTAGTGAAAGTGATTGGGAGAAGGTTTAGGTACTAGGGTTAGATGTAGGGTTAGGGTTTGGATTTACATTTTGGGTTTGGTTAGTGTTCAGGTTAGAGTTAGGGTTGGTGGTTAGTGGTTAGTTTTAGATTTAGAGTTAGGGTTAGGTTTAGGGTTAGGAGTTAGGGTTAGGGTTAGAATTGGGGTAAGGGCTTGGGGTTACAGTTAGATTAATTTTAGGTTAGTGTTAGGGTTGGTGCTAGGGGCTTATTTAGGGTAAGGGGTTAGGGAGTAGCGTTATTATAAGTGGTTAGGATTAGTGTAAGGGGGTAGGGTTAGGGGTGGGGATAGGGTTAAGGTTAGAATGATGGGTTAGGGTTGCAGTTAGGGTTTGGGATTGGGGGTAGAGTTAGGTTTCGGGACAGGGGTTTGGGCTTCAGATTAGATTCAGGGTTAGGCTTTAAGATAAGGATTAGGCTTTTGGTAAGTGTTGCGTTAGTGTTAGGGGTTGGGGATACGGAGTAGTGGAAGTGGTTGGGAGTAGGTTTAGGTACTAGGGTTAGATTTAGGGTTAGGGTTTGGATTGACATTTTGGGTTTGGTTAGTGTTCAGGTTAGAGTTAGGGTTAGTGGTTAGTTTTAGATTTACAGTTAGGGTTAGGTTTAGGGGCCAGGGAGTTGTGTCAGTGGAAGTGGTTTAGGGTAGGGGTTAGTTTTCGGATTTAGGGTTTGAATTAGGGTTAAGTTTCAGATTAGATTTAGGGTTAGGGTTAGATTAGAGTTAGGAGATGGTGTTTCCAGTTAGACTTATGGTTAAAGGTTTGGATGAGGTTTACAGTTAGGATTAGATTAGTGTTAGGATATAGTTAGTGTTAGAGCTAATGATTAGGTTTCAGAGTTAGGGAATAGTGTTAGTGTAAGCAGTTAGGGTTAGGTTTTAATATTAGATTTGAAGGGTAGGACTAGGGTTAGGGTTGGAGTTAAGCTTATGGGTAAGTATTAGAGTTAGATTAGGTTTAGAAGAGGGTTCGAATGTAGGGTTGGAGTTAGCATTAGAGGTTAGCTTTATGTTTTGGGTTAGAGTTAGGATCACGTTTTAGCTTTAGATTTAGGTTAGAGTTAGGGATGGGGTTAGCATTAGGGTTAGGGTTAGTGTTAGGCAGTAGTGATAGCGGAATGGTCAGAGTGAGGTTTTAGATTTATACTGGAGATGGAGGTTGGGGTTGGCATTAAGGGTTGCAATTGTGGTTAGTGGTTAGGGGGTAGTGTTAGTGTAAATCGTTAGGATTAGTGTAAGGGGTTAGGTTTAGGGGTTAGGGGTTGGGATAACTTTAGGGTTAGGATAATGGGTTAGGGTTTGAATTTGGGTTAGTTTAGGGTTCAAGTCAGTCGTAAGAGTTGCAGGTTAGGATCTAGGGTTAGGGCTTGGTTTAGTTTAGTGTTTGGTTTAAGGCTGGTGTTAGTATGATGGGTTAGGATTAGTTTTAGGGTTAGGCTAGGGTTATGGGTTAGGGTTAGAGGTCGCATTAGGGTAAGATTTCAGTGGTTCGAGTTAGGGTTAGTTTTAGTGTAAGTGGTTAAGGTTAGGGGTAGGGATAGGCTTAGGTTTAGGGTTAGGTTTAGGTTTTGGGTTATACTAGGGTTAGTTTTTGGGTTGAGGGGGTTTGGTTTAGGTTAGATTTTGTGCAAGAGGTAGGGTTAGGGTGGTGTTTGGGTGAATGTTATGGTTAGGTGAATGATAGGTGTAGGGTAAGTTTTAGGTTTAGGGGTTAAGATTATGGTTAGGGTAAGGGATGGATAACTGTTAGGGTTACGGGTTAGGGAGATTTTTATTTGAATGGTCAGTTTTAGGTTTTAGATTTATATTGAAGGGTTAGGGATAGGACACTGGGTTAGGGTTAGAGGTAGTGTTAGTGTTATTTTTTGGGGATAGGGGCTTAGGGTTATAGTTGGTCTTAGAATGATGGGTTAGGCTTTAGCATCAGATTAGAGCTAGGTTTAGGTTAGGCTTTAGGGTTAGGCTTAGAGGTTGGGTTAGTGTTAATTTTAGTCTAAGTGCTTACGGTTGGTGGCTGGGTTCATGGGCTAGGGATATGAATGGGGCTAGGATTAGATTAGGGTTATGTTTAGGTTTAAGGTTTGGGTTAGAGGTGAATTTTTGAGTTAGGTGTAGAGTTCAGGTTAAAATTAGGGTTAGTGTTGGGTCTATGTTAGGGTTAGGTTAGGTTAGGTTAGGTTAGTTACGGCTTACCATTAAGGTTAGGTTAGTGATAGAGTTAGTGTTAGGTTAGGGTTAGAGTTTAGTATTGGGGTTAGAGTTTAGAGTTACTGTTAGAGTCAGCGTTAGGGCTCAGATTTAGATTTATGGTTAGAATTAGTGGTAGTGGTTAGGATTAAGGTTAGAGTAAGGGTTGGAATAGTGTTAGGTTTGGGGGTTAGGGTGTAGTGTTATGGTCAGTTGAAGTGGTTAGGTTTAGAGGTTAGGTGTATGGGTTAGGAAAGGGATAGGGTTAGGGTTAAGTTTAGATTTAGATTTAGGTTTTTGATTAAAGTTAGAGGTAGGGTTAGGGTTTGAGTTTAGGCTTAGACTCAGGCTTTGATTTAGGATTAGAGTGAGGGTATAGGTTAAGCATTATGGCTAGATTTTTTTTAGGGATAGGTGTTAGGGGGTAGGCTTACAGTTAGGATTAGGTTGTGAATAGGATAGAGTTTGGGGATGGGGGTAGAGATTAGGTTAGGGAGGTTAGGGTTAGAGTTATGGTTTAGAGGTTAGGATCAGGGTTGAGGTTTAGCAATGAATGTTCATATATGTGGTTATGGTTAGGGGTTAGTTTATGGGTTAGGGGAAGGGTTAGTGATTAGGGAATGAGTTAGTATTATAGTTAAGGATAGGGTTAGGGTTAGCAGTTCTGACTTAGGGTTAGGGTTTCAGCTAGGGTTGGATGATGGTTAGCGTTAGAGTTGGCATTACTAGTTGGCGGAAGGGTTAGGGTCTGGTGTTACGGTTTTTGTTAGAGGTAGAGTTAGCGTTAGATGTTTAGGGTTAGACTTGGAGTTAGGTTTAGGAATTACAGTTAAGGTTAGTGTTAGGGTACAAGTTAGGGCTTAGTTTAAGGGTTAAGTTAGGTTTAAGAGTTAGGATTGCATTTAGAGTTAGGGTTAGCACTAGGGTTATCATTTAGATAAGGGTTAGTGTTGGATAAGGTTTAGGGTTAGGTTTAGATTAGGGTTAGGGAATAGAGTTCGAGTCAGGGTCAGAATTAGAGTACAGGTTAGGTTTAGTGGTAAAGGCCTATGGTTAGTGCTTGGGGTTAGGCATTTGAGACAGGGCTAGGGGTTGATTCTCAGGTTAGGGTTAGGCATACTGTTAGGATTAGGCTTTAGAGTTAGTGAATAGTGGTAGTGTAAGCAGTCAGGGTTAGGTTTTAATAGTAGGTGTAAAGGGTAGGATTATGGTTAGGATTATGGGTAAGTATTAGAGTTAGATTAGGTTTAGAAGAGGGTTAGAATGTAGGGTTGGAGTTAGCGTTAGGGGTTAGTTTTATGTTTTGGGTTAGAGTTAGGGTTACGTTTTAGCTTTAAATTTAGTTAGAGTTAGGGATGGGGTTAGCATTAAGGTTAGGGTTAGTGTTAGGCAGTAGCGATAGTGGAATGGTCAGAGTTAGGTTTTAGATTTATATTAGAGATTGAGGGTGGTTTTGGCATTTAGGGTCAGAATTCTGGTTAGTGGTTAGGGGGTAGTGTTAGTGTAAGTCGTTAGGATTAGTGTAAGGGGTTAGTTTTATGAGTTAGGGGTAGGGATAGCACTAGCGCTACGTTAATGGGTTAAGGTTTGAATTAGGGATATTTCAGGGTTAGAGTCAGTGATAAGAGTTACAGGTTAGGATTTCGGGTTAGAGCTTGGTTTAGTTTAGTGTTTGGTTTAGGGCTGGTGTTAGTATGATGGGTTAGGGTTAGTTTTAGGGTTAGGCTAGGGTTATGGTTTAGGGTTAGAGGTCACATTAGGGTGATATTTCAGGTAAGAGTTTGGGTAAGGCTAGGGTTAGGGTTAGTTTTAGGATTATGGGGGTTTGGTTTAGGTTAGATTTTGGGCAAAAGGTAGGGTTAGGGTGGTGGTTGGGTTAATGTTAAGGTTAGTTTTAGGTGAATGATAGTTGTAGGGCAAGTTTGAAGTGCAGGGGTTAGGATTAGGGTTAGGGTAAGGGATGGATAAGTGTTAGGTTAGGGCTTAGGCAGTGGTGTCAGTGGAAGTGGTTGGGGTTTAGCTCAGGGTCCCAGGGGGATTTGTGAGGTACCAAGGCCTGGATGAAGAGCTCCCTTCTTGGTCGCACACATCCCAAAAGACAGGGACACGTCTGTGACTGATCTGCCTGGCGCTGTCCCACCAGCAGTGGCAGATGCATCCTGGAGAGGAGTGGAGCTGCCAGGCACTGTCAGAGGATCTCCCTGCGGTGCCACTGGCTGCCCACCCAGACTCACACACTGTCCCTGTCTGGGACAGATACACCAGCTACAAGCTCTGGAAACAGGACACAACAGTCCAACAGCAAAGACCATCTCTCCTGTCCTGACAGACTCTTATGACCCCTGGAGCCCAAAGCCATGGGCCACATGAACTCATTGGACATTTTAGAGGCGTGGCCTATAGACTGAGGAATGAGATCTGTGTGTATATCCAGAGATAGGAAAGTGCTGTTGATTAACTGGAATGTATTGGAGAGTGTGGGACCCGGGCACAACACAGATGGTACAGAAGAAGGGGGGGCACTGTCCTGGTTTCAGCTGGGAGAGAGTTAATTTTCTTCCTAGTAGCTGGTAGAGTGCGGTGTGTTGGATTTAATCTGAGAAGAATGTTGATAGCACAGGGATGTTTTGGTTGTTGCTAAGCCATGTTTATCCCAAACCAAGGACTTTTCAGCAAGGAGGCTGGAGATGCACAAGAAGCTGGGAGGGGCACAGGCAGGACAGCTGGCCCAAGTGGCCAAAGGGATATTCCACACCATATGATGTCATGCTTGGTATGTAAACCAGAGAAAAGTTATCTGAGGGACCGCTGTTTGGGATCTGGCTGGGTGTCACTCAGTGGGTTGTGAGCAATTGCATTGTGCGTGACTTGGTTTATATCTCCTGTTATTATTATTACCATTTTTGCAATTACTACTATTACTACTGCCATCATTATTATTATAGTTACTATTACTATAATTATTTTATTTATTATCATTATTACATTATATTTATTGTAGCTATTGTAGCTATTGTTGCTATTGTTGTTGTTGTTGCTGTTTTTATTGTTTTGCCTTTCTGTCTCATTAAACTGTCTTCATTTTAACCCAAGATGTTTCTTTCTTTCCTGATTCTCTCTCCCATCCCACTGGGCTGGAGGGAGGAAGAGAAGGGCTGTGTGTGATGTTCAGCTGCCCGTTGGGTTACACAAAACAGTCCTGGTCAAAGGAGTGATCATGCAGGTGTCCCAGAGGAAGAGGTGAACCTGAGGAGGGCACAGGGTAACAAGGGCCCTTCAGTGCCAGGACAGGCTGTGAGGAGCCAGGATGCCAAAAGATGTCAGACTGGAGAATGTTTCAGGACATCATCTTGGTTCAGCCCTCCCCTGCCCTTTGTGCCGTGAGAGACACCCCATGGTCCTGCCCAGCCTTGTCCTGGGCTCCTGAGCCAGCTGGGAAGATGGAAAGGGCTCAGCAGCAGTGATCCTCATCCAGCTGGGTCTGTTTCCCAGCCCAACCAGCGTGGCCAGAGCAGAGTCACCCATGGCCCCAGGGCACCACAGCCCCTCGCTCTGCAGAGCAGCATGGCCAGCTCAGGGCCCTGTGGGGAGCACAGGGAGGGAACCAGGACCAGCCGGCCAGGCCAGGCTGGACACCCTCACCTGGGGAAAGGGATGTCCCTGGAGAAGAGCAAGGCAGCATTTCTGTGCCTGCAGGGAGGAATCCAGGAGCAAGAGAAACCTCTTTCTGCAGACACTCCTTGGGGTCAGGCTGCTCTGTTGCTGGAGCAGGACTCTTGTTCTGGTCTGAGGAGAGGGGCTGGCACTGATGGACACAGGTCATCTGTGGTGGGGATCTGCTGGAGCTGAATCTGCTTTTCCTGTCTGTCCACACCTCCTCAGGAGACACTCTGCGTCGGTATCCATGGGGGAATTCTTCTATCACATTTTCAAAGTGATTATATGGACCATTCAACATCAAGTCCAACCAGAGTCTGAACCTCCGAATAAGAAATATCATCTTAAAATTTGTAGGAAAACGAAGGGCTTTGAAGTGGCAACACCATAAAATGTTCATAAAAGCACCACCATGCAAGTCCACATCCCTGACTTGTATCCGAGATACAGCATCCCAGATACAGCGTCCTAGATACAGCATCCCAAATACAGCATCCTAGATACAGCATCCTAGATACAGCATCCTAGATACAGCATCCTAGATACAGTATCCCAGGTACATCAAGCCAGATACAGCATCCCAGGTACAGCATCCTAGATACAGCATCCTAGATACAGTATCCCAGATACAGCATCCTAGGTACAGCATAATAGATACAGCATCCCAGATCCAACATGTTGAGCTGTTCTCCTCTCCCGCACCAAGTGCTGATCGTGGGGCTCAGGGTGAGGGGGGGCAGGGAGGGCGGGGGGTCCGTGGACTGGAATAAGTTTTGTTTGGGGTTTTTCAAACGCCTCTGCTGACACGTCGTATAAAACCGATTGCTGCAGTGCTAAGGAATGAACAGGAGGATGAGCAACAGACTGCAGAAACTGCTTGGGTTTTGGTTTATTGAAAAATTGTTATTGAACTCAAAAAGCAATACGATCTTGCAGTGGTCTTCTAATACCTAGTGACAGCTTTTTAATGTTCTGGTTTGGAACTTTGAGATGAGATTGGATATGAAGGGCTCTTCCATTGTGGAATATTGCAGGAGTAAACTCTTGCATTTCAGCATGCCCGGCAGATCTGCAGCTTGATAAAGCCCTCAGGCTGTTTGGTTTAATCAGACTTTTGTAGATCCCACCTTCACTGGTCAAAGCACCGGCTGCCAATGTGTTTTCTGGTGTTGTCACTTCTTTCTGACCAAAGACGGCAGAGGCAGCAGCTCTACTGGTGGTGTCTGTTTTATTGAAACATGGGGAAGCTGTGGTCCGTGGTCTATCTTTGTAATGTTTGTAGATTCTTCTGCAGATATTCTTATGGCAATGAGCACGGCACGTTTGTGAGTGTGAACTGCTGTGCAGGTAGAAGGAAGAAAGCTGTGTGAGCTAAAGCAGCAGGAAGGCTGCAGCCGTGTAAGCCGGGGGTGCAAGCGGCACGAAACGGGCTGCAGCGGCGGAGCCCTCGGTCCCGGGCCGTCCCGGGCAGGCGCAGCCCGAGCGCTCCCGGCCCCGCTGCCGCTGCCCCGCCGGGGCCGGGGCCGCGCTGCGGACGGACAGCGCCGCTCTGCGGCCGCCGGCGGCTCTGGGCCGGGAGGGGGGGCGGGGCCCGGTGGCGGGAGCGGACGGGATTGGCTCCTGCTCCGGATGGGCGGGGCCACGCTGCGTAAGTGCGGAGGCGGAGGAGCGGGTGCCGCCGGTGCGGCGGCGGGAGGAGCGGGCGAGGAGTGGGTGGACACCGGGGAGACCGCCCGGGGCCGCCCCGGTCCCGGCTGAGGGGGGAGGCTGGAGGGGGAGGGACGGGCTGGTTTGGGCAGGAGGAAGTCGAGGGGCAGGCAGCCGCAACAGCGCGGCCCCGGGCCGGGCCGAGCAAGGGGCGAGGGGGAAACACACGGGCGACTGTGAGGGAAGGGAGCCCCGGGCTGAGCGCTGCGCGGGGCTCAGGCGAGGCCGTGGGGCGGAGGGGGGAGCCCGTGGTGCCACAGGGCAGAGGGAGGAAAGGGGGGGTGACATCGGGGGGGCTTTGGCGGGAAAGGCTGAGGGACCTCGCGGAGGAGATGGCGTCGGGGAGGCTGCAGGGGGCAATGCTGAGGGAGCTCAGGACGGGATGGCACTCAGGTCTGGTTTCAAAGGGAAATGCTGAGGTACCTTGAGGAATGGACGCTGGGCTGGGAGCTATGAACACATCAGATGGTTAAGAGAGTGTTCATGACAGAAATTTGTGCAGTGAAGTATTCCAGCAAAGAGCGGGAGAAGAGCCAAACTTAGATCAGGCCTCCTAAGACGCCTGCAGGTTTGGGGACAGGGATGACGAGGTTGTTAATCCGGTCCAACTGTTTCTTTCTCTGTCCCTCTCTTGCAGCACCTGACTGAATGGAGGAGCAAGTGGACGGGAAGTTCCTGTGCCACACACAGGTCACATTTATCGCTCTCGCCCTCAGAGACCCGGAGATCCAAACCGTTCGCATCGTGGGTGAGGACCGTGGGCATTTGTGCTGAGCTGTGACATCTCTAACCCGTGACACTGGGGTCCAGCAAGTACCAAGGAGCAGATGAGGACTGTGGGCATTTGTACTGAGCTGTGACATCTCTAACCCGTGACACTGGGGTCCAGCCTGAGCAGGGCACGTGCGGAAGCTGTGCTGCAGGGAGGGCAGAGCTGAGGGGAAGGGCTGTGCCAGGGGCTGGTGCCAAGGCAAGGTGGGCGCGCTGTGGGGTGTGGGGAGGTGTCAGCCCCGGACTCAGCCCCTGTCTGACTGTAGTGCCCTTGGGCTGGTGTAGCTCAGTCCTCTGTGTGTTTCTCTTCAGGGGGAGCAGCATGCAAAGGAAAAGCAAGGAAGGAGGTGAACCCGTGATGAACGGTAATGGGTGAAGAGGGTTGGAGCGCACCTGCCAGTCAAGAGGGATCAAGAAGGAAGACACCGGTGGTGGAACCGCAGGTCAGGAGAGCTCAAGGAGGGAGAAAGGTGACTGTGGCCGTATGGGTTTTTCTAGCTCACACACCAATGAAAACAGTTTGGATAATAAAAGAAATGTATGCAAAACCAATAATTAAAGGCAGAGAATGTTTGTATGCTATGTATGGGGTAGACCTGAAGGTATATTTCTTCCTACAAGGAAGGAGAATACGCAGTGGTAATTAACTAAAGATGTGAATTTCCAGATTGCATTGGCAACATACGCAGGGAACATATCAGTTTATTACTGTCAACATAAGCTGTGGGCTGAAATTGTTAATTGACCCTTGTACAGCAAATGCTGCTGTCAGCAACGACCAGTAAGCGACAAGACTGTATTTACTGATGCCTCTGGTCCCTCACGTAAAGTTGTAATTATGTGGCTAAACTCAGATACCCAGTGCTGCAAACACAAGGTAGAAAAAGAGACCAAGGGTCAAACAAGTTCTTGAGCTGACAGCTGTTAGGATCACTTTGAGGTATTCTGTAACGAGCCTTTGAATGTTGTAACTGGCTCATATTATGCAGCTGGCATACTGAACTGCCTGGAAGCTTCTTTCTTAAGGAAGAGGATAATCCTCTTTCGATGGCTGAATTGAGAATGCTATGGTTTCTAATGAATCATAGACATCATGGTTATTATGCAATGCACACCCGCTCTCGCACGGCCCTTCCAGGACCGCTTGCGGAAGGCAGTAGGAGGGCCGATGCACGAGCTGTGCCGCTCACTGTGCCTAAAGCCTTGGAGCAAGCTAAATGATCACATCAATTCTTTCACCAGAGTGCAAAGGCGTTAAAACGACAATTTCAAATGACAGTGGATCAGGCCAGGAGCGTTCTTATGTCCTGCCCTGATTGCCAACAGTTGGCGCCCGTGCCATCCACAGAGGGTGTTAATCCAGGAGGGGTTACTGCCAATGAAGTATGGCCAGCGGATGTAACGCGTTGTTCTGAATTGGGTAAATACGTACGTGTTTCTGTAGACGCTCATTCCAGATTTCTCGTTGCTGCTGCACGCGCTGGTGAAAGAGCATGAGACGTCTGTAACATTGGTTGGCAGGTTTTGCTGTTTGAGGAGTTCCACGATCTGTAAAACCAGAGGAAAGCGGAACGCACACTCGATTAGAGGAGCGATCTCCCAGCGCGCTGTAATAAAAGTGCCTGCTGTTTAACACTTTCAAAACAGTGTTAAAGAGTCTGTTTGACAACTTTTCGGTATCATTTCTGGTGACGAGGATGGATAATCTGCCTGATCTCCCGTGGATCCCAGGATCTCTGGGACCTTGTGCCGGCACCGGGGAATTCCTGGAAGGGACCACAGCTCCTCGGACCAGCTCGGGACGCGGGTAAAACCCCATCAATGAGATAAGGCACTTCCATTGTCTGGTTGGGTTGGCACGCTGCCTGTGCGAGATGTGGGCGACACCAGTGCGCTGGGTCTGCGCATTCGCGTCTGCGCATTTTGGTAAACTGGGAAACTTTAAAAATGAAGAAATAAAAAATTAAAGAGAAAAGTGAGAAAAAAATAAAGAGAAAAACGAGGGAACAGTAATTAGATAAGTGTACCTTTAGTGATTTTGCTATTTGTGTCTTAGCAATTGTATAATTGTTTGCGTCTTTAGTGGTTTGTTGTTGTTGTTACTTGTGTCTTGGGGAATTTTATAGTCCAGTACTTAGGGTTCACCAATTGTCTGTCATTGTGATTGTGAAGTAGGTAGAGGACAATTGGCAGGAGGATTCATGAGAAATGCGCCTCGGGCTGTGTTTTCTGACATTGGAAAAGGATCGTTTGCTGTTCAACAGGGCATCAACCAGGGAGAAACTGATTGAATATTGTAATTAATGGCGGCCACTGTAAATAATATTAATATGCTGCACAGGTCTAGGTGGGTATACTTTGAGATCTGTAGTATAGTAATGTGCTACATGTAATATATAGTAAGATATATATTTTAAATCATATGTTGCCTATTACATAAGGCATATTACACAATACGAAATGTTACATATGCATTGTCTTTATCCCCTTCAGATCCATTTGTTTTGAAAAAGGATAATCAGGGAAAGAAATGGAAACCAGTAAAAGGTTTGTTGAAGAACAGCTATTGGTGTAGAATACACAGAGAACATGAGATCAAAATTGTCCCTCGGTCAGTCCAGGGTGGGATCCTGATATGCTTATATCGGGGAACAGGCTGCATTGGTATGGACTGTGCATTTTATACGGGATTAGATACGCTGCGCCTAAAGCTGTAAATACGCCAAAACCTTCTGAGATTAAACAGGATCGTGAGGAGTCTCCCATGGTGTTTTTACACCGTCTTAAACCAACAGCTCAGAAATATATTAATATAGATCCTGACTTGGAGAACGGAGAAATAGAATTCTTAGTTGACTGGGAGCTCATTATTCTGTGTTAAACACTATGCAGGGAATATTAAGTAGCGATTCTGCAACAGTTATGGGTGCCACAAAAATTGCGAAACACGGCCCTTTAACCTGCTGCTTAGAATGTTTGTATGTGGAGTCTGTACTTATTGATTGTGTACCATGTGTCTTCTCTTGTGCACAACGAATGGTTGAAAAAGGCTTTAATGGTGCAATGGCTGTGCAGTTACACGCTGCTGTGGCTGCAATTGTTAAACAAAGAAGGGGAGATGTGTCAGGGTTGTGACATCAGGCCCGTGAGAAACTGCAAGAGTCACAGTGTAAGAACAAGCGCTGGTGGAACAACAAGCAGCAAAGACTGTGTGGGACATGAACCATCAGGGCCAGAGGGATTGATACGGGATTGGTACATCAGGGACAGAGGGATTGATACGGGATTGGTACATCAGAGACAGAGAGATTGATACGGGATTGGTACATCAGGGACAGAGGGATTGATATGGGATCGGTGCATCAGGGACAGAGGTACGTGATGTTTCAAATGCAAACCTGAGTTTGTATTAACTGTCTCTCTGCGTCTCAAAGAGAGTCTGTGCCTCATCTGCTACACCCCTTTATCTGTTTCCAAAATTACGATTTAGACTGTATTTACCGTTGTAAAAACAAAGCATTCCCCCCTTAATTTTTGTCACGTGTTGTAGTTAGAATTAATAGAGATATTGGAGCCCGTCCTAGCTAAACTGGAAAAAGACAGCAGCCATGTGTATGTTTAAATAAAGACTGAATCAAGTCTGCTAGCTCATTATCTTTAAGCGTTTTACTGTGATCACCTCCCTCCCAAGGTTTTGTGTCTGTTGTATCAAGGCCTGACACCCACGGCCACAGTGGATGAATCACCATGGGCACAACACCAGAAATCCGCCTGTTTGTGTCCAGGATATCCACTCCAACAGACACTTTTTAGTAAAAGAGCACATCATGGAACTGAAAAACCATCTAATTGTGTCATTATGCACATTCACTGCTCTTTTTTCTGCTTTATACCCGTTGTAGCTTTTTAAAATTAACCAGTTTGAAAAGGGTTTCTGTTTTGGCTCTGCACACGGAGCCTGATTTTCCTTCTCTAGGGCCTTTCACCCGGTTCACCGCACTCGTGTGATCATTGCGCTGCACGTGGGCAAAATCAGCCGTGCCCTGTGTTTCTCCTGTAAAATAGTAAGAACGCTGATATAATCGTGCCTGGAACTGCCTTCACAGTGAATATTTGAAGGAACCCACTGCTAATGTATTTTTAATTGGTACTTGCATTATGGATTAGGTGCAACAAAAATCCATACTTTTTTTAATCCTTTAATGTACAGGAGGGGGTTGAACTTTTCTATAGCAGATTCGATCACTTGTTGTAAAGGAATGAGATAAATAACTTAGGCTTTTTCTATGGATAAACAACGTTTAATCCAATTCCTTAATTGTATTCCTTAAACACGTGTTCATTACTGCATAAGCAAAACAGCGCTGGGTGCACGGGGGATTCGCTCCGCCCAACACGCACACCTTTAAACAACAAGAGGTGTGCTTAAATACAGTAAGGTGTTACATATTCATAATGACCCCAGGAACGCCTGTACATATCTATAACCTTTCCTGCTTCTCATTAAAATGAGTCTCAGAGAACCATTTCCATAGTCTCCTCCTTGACCCGCCCCTGTTGTGCCTGCGCAGTGTCACTTGGTGGCATTGAGGAGGGGTCTCTATGGTCTCTATGGGACTCTATGGTCTCTGTGGTCTTTATGGGTCTCTATGGGACTCTATGGTTTCTGTGGTCTTTATGGGTCTCTATGGGTCTCTACTGGTCTTTGTGGGTCTCTACAGGTCTCTGTGGTCTCTATGGTCTCTATGGGCCACTATGGGCTCTATGGTCTCTGTGGTCTCTATGGTGTCTATAGGTCACTATGGGCCCTGTGGTCTCTACGGGTCTCCCAAGCTGCCAAGTCGACCGAAACCAGACTGGTCCCCCTTTTGCTGTAACTCTTGGCTGTCTTGTCTCCTCAAGGTTACAGCTGGTGCTGTAAAACTTCTGATCTCGGCACTCGATGAGGTTCTGGTTTTTCTTAACACAACTGGTTACATACAGCTCTAAATTAGATACTCATGATGTGACTTCAAGTGTTAGTTCGTTAGTAGGCCCTTATTATGTGGTTGGTTAACACTGAAAATGTGAGCTCCCTCTATCAATATAACCTCATAAACAAGTTTCAGAACTTTTTACATAGAACTTACCCACCTTTTCCTTTTTGCAGGTTCAAAGCCCGAGCCTCATTTGGTTGTATCTGTAAACAGGAAACATCTCAGCACGAATCACAACTGCATTTCTCACAGACAGAAGTGCCTGAACTCCACAGCTTGCCTGGCAGTGCAGAGAGCAGGAAGTGCGGTGAGTCCTGGGCCCTTGGGGACATTTCACCCTGTTTTGTGTCCCAGTCCCTCCTTGATCCCTCCTCTTTCCTGCTGTGCCCTTCTTCCTCTTCATCTCTTCTCCCTCTGGCCCTCTGCTGCTTCCTCACCTATTCCCCCACCCTTCTGAATCTCTGTGCAGGGTTTCTCGTATCTCCCTCTCCGTCTCCACCCCTCTGTGTTCTCACCATCCCTGGTTTCTCTTTGTCGTCATTCTTGTCTGTTGCTCTGTCCCGCTCCGTGCCCCATCATTTCTCACTGTATCCCTTTGTCCTGCTCCCTGTACCTATTCCTGCCCCTCTTCTTTTTCACTCCCTCTTCCTCTTGCTGCCCAATCCAGGTTTTTTTCCCAATCTCTATCCTGCCCCAACCCTTATTGTTCTTTCTTTCTCCTGCTCCCTCTCTGTCTTTCTGCCTGTCTGCCCTTTCCCTGCTGCTTCTTTTTCCATCTCTGTCCAGACTACTGCCCCTTTTCCTTCTTGATGTCTTTCTGTCCTGTTTGTCTTTCTGTCTTCCTTGCCTGTTCCTGGCCCCATCCCCTTTCGCTGTATCTCCCCTGTCCAGATGGCTCTGCCTTTTCTTTGTCTTCTCTTCCACTTTCCTGCTCATCAGCCCTCTTTTCGTCTTCCTCCAGCTCATCGCTGCATGTTTTCCCTTTCCAGTCTCTTCATTTTGATCTGAACGTTGCTTTGTTTCTCAGTCCCTTTGTTCTCTTCCCTTCCTGTTTCCTCTCAGTGGGGAGTGACGACCTGGTTCAGAGACAGCACGGCGACCACACGCCAGGTCGCTTGGTCCATCAGCACACAGACACCAATGTGGTGGATGGCAAATGGCGTTTATTAACAAGTAACACAGCGTTACATACCTTAGGTTTACAACGTCACGTCTGTCCTCTTGCCTCACATACCCGTACCTACCTAGGGAGGAGCTACTATCTTTCCGTACAGAGCGAGATATTCCAGCGGCCAGACCCCAACTACCTACAGGTGTGTGTCACAAACACCCCTGGACATAGTTTCTGTCACAAACGCCCCTGGAGAGGGTGCGTGTCACAAACCCCATTAGACAGCGTGTGTGCCACAAACCCCACTGGAAAGGGTGAGTGTCACAAACATCCCTGGACAGCGTGTGTGTCACAAACCCCATTGGAGATTGTGTGTGTCACAAACTCCATTGGACCGCGTGTGAGTCACTAACCCCATTGGACAGCGTGTATCACAACCCCCCCCTGGAAACCGTCTCTGTCTAAAATATCCCTGGACAGTGTGTGTGTCACAAACCCCATTGGACAGCGTGTGTGTCCCAAACCTAATTGGACAGGGTGTGTCACAAACCCCAATGGACAGTGTGTGTGTCAAAACCCCCCCTGGACAGCGTGTGTGTTACAAACGCCCCTGGACAGGGTGTGTGTCACAAACCCCATTGGACAGCGTGTGTGTCACAAACCCCATTGGACAGCCTGAGTGTCACAAACCCCTTTGGACAGGGTGTGTCACAACCCCCCCTGGATAGCTTGTGTTTCACAAACCAGATTCGAGAGTGTGTGTGTCACAAACCCCATTGGACAGCATGTTTGTCACAAATCCCATTGGACAGCGTGTGTGTCACAAATCCCATTGGATGGGGTGTGTGTCACAAACACCCCTGGACACCGTTTCTGTCACAAACACCCCTGGACAGGGTGTGTGTCACAAACCCCATTGGAGTGTGTGTGTGTCACAAAGCCCATTGGACAGGGTGTGTTTCACAAACACCCCTGGAGAACGTGTATGTCACAAACGCCGCTGGAGAGTTTGTGTGTCAGAAACCACATTGGAGAGTGTGTGTGTCACAAACCCCATTGGACCCTGTGTGTGTCACAAATCCCATTGGACAGCGTGTGTGTCACAAACCCCATTAAACAGGGTTTGTGTCACAAACCCCATGGCAGAGTGTGTGTATGACAAACCCCTTTGGAGAGCGTGTGTGTCAGAAACCCCATGGCAGAGTGTGTGTATGACAAACGCCCCTGGACAGGGTGTGTTTCACAAACCCCATTGGACAGCCTGTGTGTCACAAACCACATTGGACAGTGTGTGTGTCACAAGCCCCATTGGACAGGGTGTGTGTCACAAACACCCCTGGATAGTGTGTGTGTCACAAACCCCATTGGACAGGTTGTGGGCCGCAAACACCCCTGGACAGCGTGTGTGTCACAAACCTCATTGGATAGCGTGTTTCTCACAAACGCCCCTGGACAGGGTGTGTGTCACAAACCCCGTTACAGAGTGTATGTGTCACAAACCCCATTGGAGAGCATGTGTATCACACACCCCATTGGAGAGTGTGTGTGTCACATACCCCAATGGACAGCGTGTGTGTCACAAACCCCATTGTAGAGCGTGTCTCACAACACAGAATCACAGAATCACAGAATCGACTGGATTGGGAACGACCTTAGAGATCATCGAGTCCAACCCTTGGTCCAACTCTACTCTGTTTACTAGATCATGGCACTAAGTGTCTGGTCCAACCTCACTTTAAAAACCTCAAGGGACGGCGAGTCCACCACCTCCCTGGACAGCCGTTCCAATGCCTGACCACTCTCTCTGTAAAGAATTTCTTCCTAATATCCAGCCTAAATTTCCCCTTGCAGAGTTTAAGCCCATGCCCCCTTGTTCTATTGCTGACTGCCTGGGAGAAGAGACCAATCCCCACCTGGCTATAACTTCCCTTCAGATAGTTATAGAGAGTGATGAGGTCACCTCTGAGCCTCCTCATCTCCAGACTAAACAACCCCAGCTCCCTCAGCCTCTCCCCATAGGTCTTGTGCTCAAGTCCCTTCACCAGTCTTGTTGCTCTTCTCTGGACCCGCTCCAGCACTTCAATCTCTTTCCTGAACTGAGGGGCCCAGAACTGAACACAATACTCCAGGTGTGGCCTCACCAATGCAGAGTACAGGGGAAGGATCACTTCCCTTGTCCTGCTGACCACGCTAGTTTTGATACAGGACAGGATACCGTTGGCCTTCTTGGCCACCTGGGCACACTGTTGGCTCATGTTGAGCTTCCTGTCAATTAGTACCCCCAGGTCCCTTTCTGCCTGACTGCTCTCCAGCCACTCTGCACCCAGCCTGGAGCGCTGCAGGGGATTGTTGTGACCGAAGTGCAGCACCCGGCACTTGGCCTTATTGAACTTCATCCCACTGCAATCAGCCCACTTTTCCAGTCTATCCAGATCCCTCTGCAGAGCCCTCCTGCCTTCCAGCAGGTTGACACTCCCTCCCAACTTGGTGTCATCAGCAAATTTGCTGATGATGGTCTCAATCCCCTCATCTAAATCGTCAATAAAGATGTTAAACAGGACTGGACCCAACACTGATCCCTGTGGAACACCACTAGTGACAACACGCCCTGGACAGCGTGTGTACCAGAAACCTCACTGGAGCGTGTGTGTGTCACAAACCCCATTGGACAGCGTGTGTGTCACAAACCCCATTTGACAGGGTGAGTATCACAAACACCCCTGGACACCGATTGTGTCACAAACGGCCCTGGACAGGGTCTGTGTTCACAAACCCCATTGCAGAGTGTGTGTGTCACAAACCCCATAGGACAGCGTGTGTGTCACAAACCCTCCTGGACAGTGTGTGTGTCACAAACCCCCCTGGACAGCGTGTGTGTCAAAAACCGCATTGGACAGGGTGAGTATAACAAACACCACTGGACACCGTTTGTGTCACAAACGCCCCTGGACAGGGTGTTTGTCACAAACCCCATTGGAGAGCGTGTGTGTCACAACCACATTAGACAGCGTGTGTCACAACCCCCCCTGGACAGCGTGAGCGTCACAAACCCCCCTGGACAGTGTGTGTGTCACAAACAGCCCTGGACACCGTGTGTGTCACAAACGCCCCTGGACTGCATGTGCGTCACAAACCTCATTGGACAGTGTGTGTGTCACAAACCCCATTGGACACGGTGTGTGTCACAAACACCCCTGGACAGGGTGTGTGTCACAAAACCCATTGCAGACTGTGTGTGTGACAAACCCCATTGGACAGCGTGTCACAAACCGCATTCGACAGCGTGTGTCACAACACCTCTGGAAACTGTGTGTGTCAAAAATTTCCCTGGACAGCGTGTGTGTTAAAAAACCCATTGGACACTGTGTGTGTTACAAACCCCATTGGACAGCGTGAGTCACAACCCCCCCTGGACAGTGTGTGAGTCACAAACCCAATTGGACAGCGTGTGTGAAAACCCCCCCTGGAAACTGTGTGTGTCAAAAATATCCCTGGACAGCGTGTGTGTCACAAACCCCATTGCAGAGTGTGTGTGTCACAAACCCCATTGGACAGCGTGTGTGTCATAAACCCCCCTGGACAGTGTGTGTGTCACAAACGCCCTTGGACAGCGTGTGTGTCACAATTTCCCCTGAACAGTGTGTATGTCACAAACCACATTGGAGAGCGTGTGTGTCACAAACCCCATTGGACAACGTGTGTGTCACAAACGCCCCTGGACAGGGTGTGTGTCAGAAACACCATTGAACAACTTGTTTGTCACAAACCCACCTTGACAGTGTGTGTGTCACAAAGGCCCTTGGACAGCCTATGTGTGACAAACCCCATTGGACAGTGTGTGTGTCACAAACCCCATTGGACAGGGTGTGTGTGACAAACATCCCTGCACAAGATGTGTGTCATAAACCCCATTAGAGAGTGTGTGTCTCACAACCCTCATTGCATAGCGTGTGTCACAACCCGCCCTGGAAACTGTGTGTGTCAAAAATATACCTGGTCAGGGTGTGTGTCACAAACCCCATTTGACAGCGTGTGTGTCACAAACCCCATTGGACAGGGGGTGTGTCACAAACACTCCTGGACACCGTGTGTTTCACAAACCCCATTAGAGAGTGTGTGTGTCACAAACCCTATTGGGCAGCGTGTGTGCCACAAACACCATTGGACAGGGTGTTTGTCACAAATCCCATTGGACAGCGTCTGTCAGAAACCCCCCTGGACATTTTGTGTGTCACAAACACCCCTGGACAACGTGTGTGTCACAAACGCCCCTGGACAGGGTGTGTGTCACAAACCCCATTGGAGAGTGTGTGTGTCACAAACCCCATTGGACAGGATGTGTGTAACAAACCCTATTTGAGAGTGTGTGTTTCACAAACCCCATTGGACAGTGTATGTGACAAACCCCATTGGACAGCGTGTGTGTGTCACAAACCCCATTGGACAACGTGTGTGTCACAGCCTCCCCTGGAATCTGTGTGTGTCAAAAATATCCCTGGACAGTGTGTGTGTCACAAAACCTATTGGACAGTGTGTGTGTCACAAACCCCATTGGACAGGGGGTGTGTCACAAACACCCCTGGACACCGTGTGTGTCACAAACCCCATTAGAGAGTGTGTGTGTCACAAACCCTATTGGGCAGCGTGTGTCAGAAACCCCCCTGGACATTTGGTATGTCACAAACACACCTGGACAACGTGTGTGTCACAAACGCCCCTGGAGAGGGAGTGTGTCACAAACCCCATTGGAAAGCCGGTTTGTCACAAACCCCCTGGACAGCGTATGTTTCACAACTCCCTCTGGAGAGTTTGTGTGTCACAAACCCCATTGGAGAGTGTGTGTGTCACAAACCCCATTGGACAGCCTAATTGTTCTTTCTCTCTCCTGCTCCCTCTCTGTCTTTCTGCCTGTCTGCCCTTTCCCTGCTGCTTCTTTCTCCATCTCTGTCCAGATTACTGCCCCTTTTCCTTCTTGATGTCTTTCTGTCCTGTTTGTCTTTCTGTCTTCCTTGCCTGTTCCCGGCCCCGTCCCCTCTCGCTGTATCTTTCCTGTCCAGATGACTCTGCCTTTTCTTTGTCTTCTCTTCCTCTTTCCTGCTCCTCAGCCCTCTTTTCCTCTTCCTCCAGCTCATTGCTGCATGTTTTCCCTTTCCAGTCTCTTCATTTTGATCTGAACGTTGCTTTGTTTCTCAGTCCCTTTGTTCTGTTCCCTGCCTTTCTTTTTGTCTCTCCATCTGTACATCCCCCTCCCTGTCTTTCTCTACCCCCTTTCTGCTTCTCCTCCTCCCCCCTCCCCATCCCTCTGTCCTGCTCCTCAGTGCTGCTGTTTCTTCCTCCCTGTTTCTTCATGGCTCCTCGTCCCTTTTTGCCTTGATCTCTCCATCTCTCCATCCTTTTCCCTGTGTGTTTCTTTCTCTCTGGGCTCCTCTGTCTTCTCTCTCATCTCATTTGTCTCTCTCTAGTCCTCTGTCCTTCTCCCCAGCAGCTTCAACTGAATGACCAGGTGTCCGTGCACTCTGGTGTTTCCTCATCCCTGCCCTGGGGCAGATCTGTGTCTGTAGGGCTGGGGATCATTTAGGAGCTGGTCTCCTTGAGCAGACGGCAGAGCCGGGTGCACCTACAGCAGAGCTTGTTCTCAGCTGCTGCTTATGCAGCTTGTTGGAAGAGCGGCTGTGGGCCTTCTTTGGAAGGGAGGTTTCTTGTTCTGTGCTTCCTGCTCCTCGGGACCCTGCGCAGGAGCGGTGTTGGGGTCTGCAGGGACGGGTGGGACCTGCTGTGGTTCCTGGGGAATGTGAACTCAACTTGTCCTGATGGCCTCGAATGAAACCAGACTGACTGTAGATGGTTTTCTTGCCTGTTTCAGTTCCTAACTACATGTTTGGCACTAAAAAACATGAGACTTTGTGCTGTTTTCCAGATGTCAGTGGCTGCGAATCAGCTGAGAACATCACTGCCCTCGCTACCAGGGCAGGTGGTCTGTGATCAGGGGTGCGAACTTGCATGGCGGTGCTTTTATGAACATTTTATGGTGTTGCCACTTCAAAGCCCTTCATTTTCCTAGAAATTTTAAGATGATATTTCTTATTTGGAGGTTCAGACTCTGGTTGGACTTGATGTTGAATGGTCCATATAATGGGGTCCATGAAATAAGAATCTCGCTTCCTTGTTGTTGTTTTCTAACACTGTCTGAATTTGGTAAGCAAGAGCAAGCGTGGTTGACAGTGTCTGTTTTTTGAGAGTAACGTATTCCTGACTCTCCCTCTTTGTATGGTGAAGGTTTCTGCCTGTACTATGATTTTGCTGGGCTGTGAGGCTGTGTGGGAGCAGCAGAGGTAAGAAGTGGTGGCTTTAAAGGCATTGAAGCTGTGGTAAAACTAGCAGGTAAAGCTCGTTTCTTCCTAGAGAGCTGCCTGACAGAAACAGTTACAAGGAAAGACCCTTGAAGTTGGCTTTTTTTTTTTCTAATTTAGTCTTAATATGGAGCTTTTGGTATTGATTGATTGATTGATTGATTGATTTCTGGGAAGCAAGAAGTGAGAGCCTGTGCACTCCCATAGGCAGCGCTGCCTCCCAAATAGGTGCCCCCTTCTCCACTCCTGTTCCTCCCATGCTCGTGTAGAACAAGGCCATGCAGTCGTGAGCAGATGTGGTGATTCCAATGTGACTATGAGGTCACAGCCCCACGGTGACGTGCTGTGCTGTGTCTCGGCAGCAGCAGCAGCAGCAGCAGCAGCAGCAGCATCACGGTGCGAGCGTGGGGGCCATGGTCCTCACCCTCCTCCTCCTGCTGGTGTCCCTGCCAGCCCGGGAGGCCCAGGCTGCTCCAGCCGAGCGCAGGGAGCAGGTGGGCGGGCAGGGGCAGCACCCAGCCCCGAGCAGCTCAGCAGGGCAGCAGTGGGGCCAGGGCTGGGGCTGGGGCCGGGAGAGCAGCCGGGCTGGGCCGGGCAGGGCGAGCCAGGCAGCACCAGGGTGTGGGCAGGGGGCAGACGCCCCACAGGGAGGGGAGAGGGGCTGCGGCTGCTTCAGGGGCAAGTTGTGGGCAAGCGGGGGCTGGGAGTGGTGGCACAGGGGCAGAAACCAGCACTGAGTCCCTGCGGGGCCCTCCCTGCCCCCCAGCCCCGTGCCACACGGCCCCATCCCAGGGCACGCTTTGAGCCTTTGGGCCCGTTTCAAATCAAAGCTGGGGTTGCTTTGGCCCTTTGGGCCAGTTTTGAGCTCAATCTGGGCACATTTGTGCCCTTTGGGGTCGTTTCTTCCTAGATCTGGGAGTTCTTTGTCTTTGCAGTCCAGTTTCTACCCAAATCTGGGGGTGTTTGGACCACTTTTGGCCATTTTTTACCCAAATCTGGGCATACTTTGACTTTTTGGTCCAATTTCAGCCCAAATCTGGTGATGTTATACCCCTTTTTGGCCACTTTTAATCAAAATCTAGTGGTGCTTTGTTTTTTTCTGGCTCTTTTTACCCGATATACTCTGGTGCTTTTGCCCATTTTTTCCCTACTGGAGGCGCTGTGTTCCCAAATATGTGATATTTTCACCTTTGCCAGCAGTTTTGCTCCCAAATGTGGACGTTTTTGCCTCTTTTGGCCACTTTTTGCCCAAATACTCAGAATCTTTTGCCTGTATTGGCCAATTTAGCCCCCACGTATTTGGAATATTTAGTCATTTTTCCAGTTTTCTCCCTAAATAGGGCTATTTCTCTGCAATATATGGGCATTGTTGTCCTAAATATGTTGTGCTGTGTTTTGTTTTGTTTTTTCTCTCTTCTTTATGTCCTCTTTTACCCAAAATGCAGGAGCATTGCTCTGTGAGCCTGGAAACCTCTCTGCTCTGTGATGACTCCGGGCCATGGCATTGGCAGAGCAGATGGAGCTTCTCAGCTGGATCCTGGTTATGAGCCTTGGGCTGTCCCAGGGGTGAGTTGTCGCTTGCGAGTTCACGGCTGAGGAAAACATGCAGGCCGACTCAATGTGAGTGATAAAGCATGATTCAACTTTATCGCCCGGGATAGCGCGTATTTATACCAAATACCATAATTATGCATACTTGTCTCTATCGAATAGGATTAGCACTAAAAGATTACATTTACTTACTCCACCTACTTGAGTTTAGCTAACTATGCGCATTCCGCATTCCTTCTTGACTCTTATCTCTTCTCAAAGACATTCCCCAGTCTTCTGGTTCTTATCTCTGCTCATACAGTGGACTCATGGACTCATGTCCGTGCTCCTTGAGCCAATCCCTGACAATTCCCCCCTTTTTCTTTTTGTACGAGCAGAGCTTGCCCAAGAGTTCACTCCAAGACTTTCTTAATACATGATATAGCACAGCTCAAGCACATTAATACAACTTATTACTATTATTAAGAGAGTCAGAGCACTTTGCAAGAGCCCTTTTACCCATCCTCCTAATCCAAACCAGTTCGTGAGGCCCTCTAAGCCAAAGAGGCCCACATCCTCTCTGATTTTCTGCGAATGGTCCATAAATTGTTTAATCTCCTTGTGGATGGATCTCGACTTATCCTCTAAGTCCATACAGCACATTCCGTCAAATTCCTCACATCCATGGCCATGGGCTAATAACAAAAGTCTCCTGCAACTGTATTCTGCAGTGTAGCATGTCTTACAGAATCTACACCCAACAAAAGTCCACTTAAAGCCTTAGAAGTTCTGTTTGTTTGCTTAACTAGCCAGCATCCTAATTTTTCTAAAGTATTTAAAGCTTTAGTTTTGCCAACACCAGATACAAGAGATCCTAAAACCCTTTACCCTGATCCTCAAAAGTCTACATTATCATCACATTTTGACTCATACACACGCAAAAAGTGTTTTTCTCGTCTTGTTCTTCTGTGATCTATTATCATAGATACATTGGGCGTTAAGAGAGTTAATAGGCCCAAAATACACAGTCCTCCAACAGCATTAGAAGGAATTCCTGGTCAGGCTCTATCTTCACAGATCAAGAATACACCATAGAGGAGGTTTTGGGGTCGCTGTCCCACATTATCAATGACATCCCTTGGAGTCTTCTGTGAAGCATTACACCATCGAGTTTCATTTCTGTAGTCACCAAGGGTAGCATTAACATTTTGCAGTTTTATCCATTCATGTTCTTGTATATTGTTCTGACACTTTTCACAAACAGGCTGGATACAAACATCCATGGGCATAGATGCCAGCAATTCCAGTTCCTGTGTTTCGATATCTGCTTCCAGGAGGCAATTAATCCAAAGTGCCATGTTGGTATTATTACAGTTTGTGGCAATGCCTTTGCACCGACCACTATTTTGAAACAGTTGTGTGATGCTGCTGTAGTCATCAAGGGAGACACCAACCAAGCATGTGTGGAACGGTTTTTCCGAAGACATCGTAGTTAGGCATATAGAGTCCTGGTCAGTCATGTTGGCTAAAGTAATCCACATGTTAGTCTTTGTGCAGGCATCCAAAACGCAACAGCTGCAGCAATCATTGTCAGGAAGATAGCACAGGTTTCACATTTCGTGCTGGCAACCATTGCAGCCCTTGATCGGATCGAGGTCCTGTTTCAGATCTATCAGTGTAGTATTTGCTTCATCGAAACATTGGCTGTTAACACTAGTGGAAATACAGCATTCAAAATTTCTTTGGAGATTTCTCACTTGCAGCAAGCAGATCTGCGTCATTCCAGCAGCTTCTTGTAGGCCACGCAGCTAAACAGAATTCTCAGAAAACGTTATTTGAGCTTACAACTTACTTAACAAACCTTAACCTAAGAGAGGTATAGGACTTTCTGGCAACTACGAGAATTCATGTATTAAAACTTTGTTCCAGATTTGGCATTCCATTAGTCTCAAAAAAAGGCCTTTCTTTCGTTTTCTCCCATGACCTCAAAAATTAGCATAGTGAATTTACTAAGAAGTCTCTTACAACTAGTTACCATAGAATAAGTCTATTAACAGATATTTGGTTTAATTTTCCAGTTTCATTAGAACTATGGATCCACTGGTAATGCCTTTAAATTTCACCCTCAGACTCCTTCATGCAGTATTACAGCTCTCTAGCAGTAACATTGCTTGTGGGAGGGGCGCGGGGGGGAATAAAACTTCCCTCTCGCCCCCATCTGAGATGGCAAGACGTCCAGCCCAGCATGAAAACACATCAGTTCGAACTCCACATCAAACCAGTCTGGCTCCACTCCACACTCAAATCAGTACCAGTCTGACCCAGAGAAGCACTGAACACTGTGACCCCCCAAAGCTGACGAGTGTGAAAAGACTGACTTCAGCAAGGAGGTAAAACTATGAGCTCTTTCCCCAGATGTGCCAAAACCTAGGAAACAAGACAGAAGCAAAAATAACCAACACCAACAACCCCTGATTCAAAGCTGAAAAGTAACACAGTGCCACAACAAGGAAGGATGACAATACTTCAGAAAAAAAAAGAGATAGAGCGGGGGGAGTGAAGCCCCCCTTTCTCTGCTTAGCAGCGGGAAAACAGGTTTTTCCCATTTCATTCCAACTATAATACACTTTGTATGCAATTCCAAGTAACTCAGCAATAGTTACATTCCTTAGCTCCATTTACCTTTTACAATTTACAGATGTCAAAAACCAGTATGATAAACATAAATCCATTATTCTATTGTCCTAGATCCAAATCAGTTCACATTCCAGCAACCTTTAAATGCAACTTCGTAACTTCATACAATACCAAGTTCACATCCATTATAGCATTTAGGTGTTTTTTTGTTTGTCTGTCTTTTTGTTGTTTTTTGTTTTTTGTTTTTTCAAAGCAGAGTTTAACAATTTAAATTCTTTTCTGGTCTCAAAATTACTAGATAACAATATAAGGAATTACTCTAATGTGTAAGGATGCATCCTAAGGGGAAGCAAGGTGGAACCCCAGTAATGGAACTGGTTCCCATTTTGTAATTATCTCCCCAAACAAGATTCTTTTGGTACCAAATATGAATATGCAAACTAAAATACTGAGCTCAGATATGAAAACCAGATACCAAGGTCAAATATGCAGATAGATCACAGTTACACTTATTCAAGACAATATCTGAATTTTTGGATTGCACCTTTGAACCACTTACTGCTCGGCCAGGTGCAGTTGCCGCTGGGTCTCCCTGGCAAAACAGGCCAGTGCGCGCTGGAGCCGCAAACCGGCATCTGCCCCCCCACCGCCGCAGCAAGCTGAACTGGGCAAGGCTTTTATTAGCGTCTCATCTGGTGCGCTACAACTGCTATTCTAAAACCAGGATTCTTTACTTGATGTGCATACAAAAAGGCCAAATTTAGTGCACCGAGATGAGAGACAGCCTGTCACAGAGTTGCGCAAGTCTGGATATTGGAATAAAGCCAGTACGCTAGAAAAAAAAATATAACAGCTACTACACATAAAATCTTAACATCACGTTCACACAGTAAGGAACTAAATTACTCATGATCTTTTGTACTATCACAAAACGCACCTTTTGAGTCAACCGATTCTCATGATTTAACAGTCTGTGAACTTACTGTACCATATAGCACAGACCTACCAAAATTGCAACATACCTAAACAGATACCCACAAAGAAAACAGGCTGATAAGGAAAACATTGTGCAGACTTCAGCAAGTTTACTGTGACCTGTGTGTTATCAGTTAACTCTCTCTCAGCTTGTTGAGGTTCAAAGCACCCCGCCTGTAAAACTGTCTGAAATGATTTAATGATTTCTTGCAGAGATTTATTTTGTCCTGCTCTTCTCACCTTAAAAACAACATTAATTGCAACAAAATTCTATTCTCCGGACACTTTTCCCAATCATTTAACTTATAACGCAGTCACCATTAATTACAATATTTTACAAGATCTTCCTTCTTCATATTTCCAAGTGCTTTCCTATGTTTTAAAACACCTCCCAATACCGATTTTTTATGAACACGACTGAAAACCATTATTCCTCACCCCATCTTGCAAGTAAAAACCTTGAGAAGATGACTGGGAAAAATGGGGAGAAAGTTTTACAGCGCGCTTATACCACAAAGAAATAATTCTAACAACAACCAGTAAAACAATTCACTCACATTCCTGACAAGCTGCTTGATTTTCAGAGAGGCAATAAACAGGAGCACGTAATATGTACTGTAAAACTCGCAAATAACACGTTGATAGCAAACACTAGCATTCTCTGCTGCTAATTTCAACATCAATGCTTGCTTAACTTCTAAGTTTTATACCCTGAGTCCCCAGGAGCACCCCCTTTCCCGTCACGATTATCATGACTGTATTGCCGACTGTCGGATTCACTTGCTGTTAACTGATCTAATCTGTCACACAGTTCTGTTGTCCAGTTTTTATCCAGTGACTTCTTCTGTTCTCTCGTGGAAGTTGGAGGGTTAAAAGGCAGTAAAAGCAGATTGGTAAAATTGGTAAAAGGACTGATAGTACACTTGTTTACGACTTTAGCATTCTCAGCTTTCACAGGTTCTTTGAATAAGTTGTCTGACTCCAAATCCTCTGGACTTGCTGTTCTCACCAGGGTTAGATGATGGTACAGGAGGCTACCTGTTCGGCATTGTTCCTCCCCCCGCCCTGGACTGCTGAGCTATCGGGGGTGCCGAAAGCACAGCAGGGGATGGAGTAGGGAGGGTATCGCAGACACAAACCGGGTGAACTTCACAGTAACTTTCAGGATACTTATCAGGCTGCAACGCTGCAAAAATTCTGGCAGCAGCAGACCGTTCAGCCTTAAGATCTTTTAAGGTAGTGATTATAAGCTTCCATGTAGTTACTAATGATTTAGCTTCTTTATCTCCATTGCTGACTTTATCCCATAATTTCTGCTCTATATTGTCCCAAAGTTCAAGTTTAAGTTTTGAGTCACTAATGCTCGTAACAGTCTTTTCAGGTTTTAACTGCTTCACTGTAGTAATTATCAGTTTCCAGGTGGTTACAAGGCCGATAATATATTTTTCACGGTGAATAATTGCCTTCCACAACACAGTTCCCATTTTTTCCCAAGTCTCTATTTGAAAAACTCCTAACAGATCAGCAGGATACCCATTGCCTCTGCACCAAGTTAATAGTCTTTTGAGGTTCTTCGCTGATTTATCATCATCTATAACCATATCCCATAACACATCCCCTAATTTTCGCCGTTCACTAACATCAAAAAGAGAATCCGGATTCTGAAAACAACCCTTAACTTTACCTAACGTTACTAACCCCGTTAAATGCTTGATACAATCTACTCCCCGCTTTTCTAAAAAGCACTGCAATAAATTTAGGGCTACTTCTACATCCATAGTTCCGTTATCCATATCCTGATACCTGCCCTTAGGCAAAAGAAAGGCGCCTTACCCTATAATCCTTGGTACCTTGTAAACCTTGCACCATCTGCAGCCCTAGTCCTGTAGCCCATGCAGACGGCGAACTCCTGAATTCAGTTCAGGTCCTCGGAGACGACACACCGACGCACGCACGCAGTGTTCGGTCACTCTTGACCCCCCGGTCGCTGCTTCCCGGTGCCCCTCTGCTTCAGCCGCTCCTTCGAGGGTACATGTTCGGGCGCCACATGCGAGTTCGCAGCTGAGGAAAACATGCAGGCCGACTCAATGTGAGTGATAAAGCATGATTCAACTTTATTGCCCGGGAGAGCGCGTATTTATACCAAACACCATAATTATGCATACTTGTCTCTATCTAATAGGATTAGCACTAAAAGATTACATTTACTTACTCCACCTACTTGGGTTTAGCTAACTATGCGCATTCTGCATTCCTTCTTCTGACTCTTATCTCTTCTCAAAGACATTCCTCAGTCTTCTGGTTCTTCAAAGACATTCTCCAATCTTCTGGTTCTTATCTCTTCAAAGACATGCAGACCCTGCCTTAGTCAGTAGTTTTCCATTTCCCCCTTCCCCACGGCCGAATATTCAAGCTAACTAAGGCCTACTTACGTCAACTAAAATGGGCTCTGCTCGTACAGTGGACTCATGGACTCATGCCCATGCTCCTTGAGCCAATCCCTGACACCATCTCAGATACAACATCCTAGGTACAGCATCCCAGATACAGCATCCCAGATACAGCATCCCAGATATAGCATCCTAGATACAGCATCCCAGATACATCATCTTAGATGCAGCATCCCTGATACAGCATCCCAGATGTAGCATCCTAGATATAGCATCCCAGATACAACATCCTAGATACAGCATCCTAGATACAGTATGCCAGATACAACATCCTACATACAGCATCCTAGGTACAGCATCCCAGATACAGCATCCCAGATACAGCACCCTAGATACAGCATCCCAGAAACAGCATCCTAGATAGAGCATCCTAGATTCACCATCCTAGATACAGCATCCAAAATACAGCATCCCAGATACAGCATCCCAGATATAGCATCCTAAATACAGCATCCCAGATACAGCATCTTAAATGCAGCATCCCCGATACAGCATCCCAGATACAACATCCTAGATATAGCATCCAAGATACAGTATCCCATATACAGCATCCCAGATAGAGCATCCCAAATGCAGCATACCAGGTACAGCATCCCAGAAACAGCATCCTAGATACAGCAACCCAGATACAGTATCCCAGATACAGCATTCTAGATACAGCATCCCAGATACAGTATCCCAGATACAGCATCCTACATACAGCATCCCAGTTACAGCATCCCAGATACAGCATCTCAGATACAGCACCCTAGATAGAGCATCCCAGAAACAGTATCCTAGATAGAGCATCCTAGATTCACCATCCTAGATACAGCATCCAAAATACAGCATCCCAGATACAGCATCCCAGATGCAGTATCCCAAATACAGCATGCCAGGTACAGCATACCAGATACAGTATCCCAGATACAGAATCCCAGATAAAGCATCCTAGATACAGCATCCCAAATAGAGCATCCCAAATACAGCATCCCAGATACAGCCTCCCAGATACAGCATACTAGATACAGCATCTCAGATACATCACTCCAGATACAGCATCCCAGATACAGCATCCTAGATACAGCATCCCAAATGCAGCATCCCAGATATAGCAACCCAGATACAGCATTCTAGATACAGCATCCTAGATACAGCATCAGAGATACAGCATCCTAGATACAGCATCCCAAATGCAGCATCCCAGATAGAGCATCCCAGATACAGCATCCTAGATAGAGCATCCCAGATACAGCATACCAGATACAGCATCCTAGAGACAGCATCCGAAATGCAGCATCCCAGATAGAGCATCCGAGATACAGCATCCTAGATACAGCATCCTAGATACGGCATTCCAAATGCAGCATCCCAGATAAAGCATCCCAGATACAGCATCCTAGATACAGCGTCCTAGATACAGCATGCTAGAAACAGCATCCTAGATAGAGTATCCTAGATTCACCATCCTAGATACAGCATCCAAAATACAGCATGCCAGGTACAGCATCCCAGATACAGTATCCCAGATACAGAATCCCACATACAGCATCCTAGATACAGTCTCCCAGGTACAGCATCCTAGACACAGCATCCGAGATACAGTATGCCAGATACAGCATCCCAAATACAGCATCCCAGATACAGCATCCCAGATACTGAATCCCAGATACAGCACCCTAGATACAGCATCCCAGATACAGGATTCAAGGTACAGCATCCCAGATACAGCACCCTAGATACAGCATTCTAGATACAGCTTCCCAGATATAGCATTCCAGATACAGCATCCCAGATACAGCATCCTACATACAGAATCCCAAATGCAGCATCCCAGATGCAGCATCTTATATACAGCATCCCAGATAAAGCATCCTAGAGACAGCATCCTAGATACAGCATGCCAAATGCAGCATCCCAGATACAGCATCCAAGATGCAGCATCCTAGAGATATCATCCCAGATAAAGCATCTCAGATAAAGCATCCTAGATACAGCATCCAAGATACAGCATCCTAGATACAGCATCCCAAATGCAGCATCTAAGATACAGAATCCCAGATACAGCATCCTAGATACAGCATCCCAGATACAGCATTCCAGATACAGCATCCTAGATATAGCATCCCAGATACAACATCCCAGATACAGCATCCTAGATAGAGCATCCGAGATACAACATCCTAGATACAGCATCCCAAATATAGCATCACAGATACAGCATCCCAGATACAGCATCCCAAATGCAGCATCCAAGATACAGCAACCCAGATACAGCATTCTACATACAGCATCCCAGATATAGCATCCCAGATACAGCATTCCAGATACAGCATCCTAGATACAGCATCCCAAATTCAGCTTCCAAGATAGAGCATCCCAGATACAGCATCCTAGATATAGCATCCCAGATACAACATACCAGATACAGTATCCTAGATACAGCATCCCAACTACAACATCCTAGATACAGTAGCCCAGATACAGCATCCCAGATACAGCACCGAAGATACAGCATCCCAGATACAGCATCCTAGATACAGCATCCCAGACAGAGCATCCCAAATGCAGCATCCCAGGTACAGCATACCAGAAACAGCATTCTAGATACAGCATCCAAGATACAGCATCCTAGATACGGCATCCCAAATGCAGCATCCAAGATACAGAATCCCAGATACAGCATCCTAGATACAGCATCCCAGATACCACATCCTAGATCCAGCATCCTAGATACAGCATCCCAGATACAGCATCCTAGACATAACATCCCAGATACAACATACCACATACAGCATCCTAGACAGAGCATCCTAGATACAACATCCTAGATACAGCATCTCAGATACAGCATCCCAAATATAGCATCCCAGATACAGCATCCCAGATACAGCATTCTAGGTACAGAACCATAGATACAGCATCCTAGATACAGAATCCCAGATACATCATCCTAGATAGACCATCCCAAATGCAGCATCCCAGATACAGCATCCCAGATACAGCATTCTAGATACAGCATCCCAGATGCAGCATCCCAGATACAGCATCCTAGATACAGCATCCCAAATACAGCATCCTAGATACAGCACCCTAGATACAGCATCCCAGATACATCATTCTAGATATGGCATCCCACATACAGCATCCTAGACACAGCATCCTAGATACAGCATCCCAGATACAGCATCCTAGATACAGCACCCTAGATACAGCATCCCAGATACAGCATCCTAGATATAGCACCGTAGATACAGCATCCCAGATACATTATTCTAGATACAGCATCCCAGATACAGCATCCTAGACACAGCATCCTAGATACAGCATCCCAGATACAGCATCCTAGATACATCATCCCAAATGCAACATGCCAGATACAGCATCCCAGACACAGTATCCTAGACACAGCATCCCAGATACAGCATCCTAGACACAGCATCCTAGATACAGCATCCCAGATACACCATCCTAGATACAGCACCCTAGATACAGCATCCCAGATACAGCATCCTAGATACAGCATCCCAAATACAGCATCCGAGATACAGCATCCCAGATATAGCACCCTAGATACAGCAACCCAGATACATCATTCTAGATACAGCATCCCAGATACAGCATCCCAAATGCAGCATCCAAGATACAGCATCCCAGATACAGCATCCCAGATACAGCATCCTAGATACAGCTTCCTAGATACAGCATGCCAGAAACAACATCGTAGATTCACCATCCCAGAGCACTATCCCAGATACAGCATCCCAGATACAGCATCCCAGATACGCCATTCCAGATATAGCATCCCACATATCGCATTCTAGATACAGCATCCCAGATACAGCATCCTAGATACACAACCCTATATACAGGATCCCAGATACAGCATCCCAGATACAGCATCCTAGATACAGTATTCCAGGTACAGCATCCTAGATACAGCATCCTAGATACATTATCCTAGATACAGCATCCCAGATATAATATCCCAGATACGCCATTCCAGATATAGCATCCCAGATACAGCATTATAGATAAAGCATCCCAGATACAGCATCCCAGATAAAGCATCCTAGAGACAGCATCCTAGATACAGAATCCCAAATGCAGAATCCAAGATACAGCATCCCAGATACTGCATTCCAGATAGAGCATCCCAGATAGAGCATTTCAAATGCAGCATCCCAGGTACAGCATGCCAGAAACAGCATCCTAGATACAGCATCCCAGATACAGCATCCTAGATACAGCACCCTAGATACAGCATCCCAGATACATCATTCTAGATACAGCATCTCACATACAGCATCCTAGACACAGCATCCTAGATACAGCATCCCAGATACAGCATCCTAGATACAGCACCCTAGATACAGCATCCCAGATACAGCATCCTAGATATAGCATCCTAGATACAGCATCCCAGATACAGCATCCTAGATATAGCACCCTAGATACAGCATCCCAGATACATTATTCTAGATACAGCATCCCAGATACAGCATCCTAGACACAGCATCCTAGATACAGCATCCCAGATACAGCATCCTAGATACATCATCCCAAATGCAGCATGCCAGATACAGCATCCCAGACACAGTATCCTAGACACAGCGTCCCAGATACAGCATCCCAGATACAGCATCCCAGATATAGCATCCTATATTCAGCATCCCAGGTACAGTATCCTAGATACAGCACCCCAAATGGAGCATCTCATATACAGCATCCCAGATACAGCATCCTAGAAACAGCATCCTAGATACGGCATCCCAGATACAGCACCCTAGAAACAGCATCCCAGATACAGCATCACAAATACAGGATCCCAGCTAATGCATCCTAGAAACAGCATCCTAGATATAGCATCCTAGATTGATCATCCTAGATAAAGCATTCCAAATGCAGCATCCCAGCTACAGCATCCCAGATATAGCATTGTAGATACAGCATCCTAGATAGAGCATCCCAGATACAGCATTCCAAATACAGCATCCTAGATACAGCATCCTATATACAACATCCCAGATATAACACACCAGATGCAGCATCCCAGATATAGTATCCCAGATACAGCATGCCAGAAACAGCATCCTAGATACAGCATCCTATATTCACCATCCCAGAGCAGTATCCCAGATACAGCATCCCAGATACAGCATCCCAGATATAGCATCTCAGATACAGCATCCTAGATACAGTATCCCAGGTACAGCATCCTAGATGCAGCATCCTAGATAGAGCATGCCAGAAACAGCATCCTAGATACAGCATCCTAGATTCACCATCCCAGAGCACTATCCCAGATACAGCATCCCAGATACAACATTCCAGATACAGCATTCTTGATACAGTATCCCATATACAGCATCCTAGATACAGCATCCCAGATACAACATCCCAGATACAGCATCCTAGATAGAGCATCCTAGATACAACATCCTAGATACAGCATCCCAGATACAGTATCCCAAATATAGCATCCCAGATACAGCATCCCAGATACAGCATCCCAAATGCAGCATCCCAGATACAGCATTCTAGGTACAGAACCATAGATACAGCATTCTAGATACAGAATCCCAGATACATCATCCCAGATAGAGCATCCCAAATGCAGCATCCCCGATACAGCATCCCAGATACAGCATTCTAGATATAGCATCCAAGATGCAGCATTCTAGATACAGCATCCCAGATAAAGCATCCTAGAGACAGCATCCTAGA
Source organism: Nesoenas mayeri (assembly GCF_963082525.1). Lineage (NCBI taxonomy): Eukaryota > Metazoa > Chordata > Aves > Columbiformes > Columbidae > Nesoenas > Nesoenas mayeri. The sequence continues at coordinate 1,805,258 of NC_137571.1, forward strand.
TACAGCATCCCAAATGCAGCATCCAAGATACAGCATCCCAGATACAGCATGCCAGATACAGCATCCTAGATACAGCTTCCTAGATACCGCATGCCAGAAACAGCATCCTAGATTCACCATCCCAGAGCACTATCCCAGATACAGCATCCCAGATACAGCATCCCAGATATAGCATCCCAGATACAGCACCCTAGATACAGCATCCCAAATGCAGCATCCCAGATACAGCATCCTAGATACAGCATCCTAGATACAGCATGCCAGAAACAGCATCCTAGATACAGCATCGTATATTCACCATCCCAGAGCACTATCCCAAATACAGCATCCCAGATAGAGCATCCCAGATATAGCATCCCAGATACAGCATTCCAGATACAGTATCCCAGGTACAGCATCCTAGATGCAGCATCCTAGATAGAGCATGCCAGAAACAGCATCCTAGATACAGCATCCTAGATTCACCATCCCAGAGCACTATCCCAGATACAGCATCCCAGATACAACATTCCAGATACAGCATCCTAAATACAGCATCCCAGATACAACATCCCAGATACAGCATCCTAGATACAGCATCCGAAATACAACATCCTAGATACAGCATTCCAGATACAGCATCCCAGATACAACATCCCAGATAGAGCATCCCAGATAGAGTATCCCAAATGCAGGATCCCAGGTAGGGCACCCCAGATACAGCATCTTAGACACAGCATCCTAGATACAGCATCCAAGATACAGCATCCCAGATATAGCATCCCAGATACAGCATGCCAGGTACAGCATCCTAGATACAACATCTCAAATGAAGCATCCCAGATACAGCATCCCAGATACAGCACCGTAGATACAGTATCCCAGATACAGCATCACAAATACAGCATCCCAGGTAGAGCATCCTAGAAACAGCAACCTAGATATAGCATCCTAGATTCACCATCCTACATAGAGCATCCCAAATGCTGCATCCCAGATACAGCATCCCAGATACAGCATCCCAGATACAGCATCCCAGATACAGCATTGTAGATACAGCATCCTAGATACAGCATCACAAATGCAGCATCCAAGATACAGCATCCCAGATACTGCATCTCAGATACAGCATCCTAGATACAGCATCCTAGATACAGCATGCCAGAAACAGCATCCTAGATACAGCATCCCAGATATAGCATCCCAGATACAGCATTCCAGATAGAGCATCCCAAATGCAGCATTCCAGGTACAGCATCCCAGAAACAGCATCCTAGATACAGCATCCCAGATACAGCATCCCAGATACAGCACCCTAGATACAGCATCCCAGATACATCATTCTAGATACAGCATCCCAGATACAGCATCCTAGACACAGCATCCTAGATACAGCATCCCAGATACAGCATCCTAGATACAGCATCCCAAATGGAGCATGCGAGATACAGAATCCCAGACACAGTATCCTAGACACAGCATCCCAGATACAGCATCCCAGATACAGCATCCCAGATATAGCATCCTATATTCAGCATCCCAGATACATCATTCTAGATACAGCATCCCAGATACAGCATCCTAGACACAGCATCCTAGATACAGCATCCCAGATACACCATCCTAGATACAGCACCCTAGATAAAGCATCCCAGATACAGCATCCTAGATACAGCATGCTAGATACAGCATCCCAGATACAGCATTCCAGATACAACATCTCAGATACGCCATTCCAGATATAGCATCCCAGATACAGTATTCTAGATACAGCATCCCAGATAAAGCATCCTAGAGACAGTATCCTAGATACAGCATCCCAAATGCAGCATCCCAAATGCAGCATCCAAGATACATCATCCCAGATACAGCATCCCAGATAGAGCATCATAGATACAGCATCCTAGATACAGCATCCTAGATACAGCATCACAGATACAGCATCCCAGATACAGCACCCTAGATACAGCATCCCAGATACAGCATCACAAATACAGTATCCCAGGTAGAGCATCCTATAAACAGCATCCTAGATATAGCATCCTAGATTCACCATCCTAGGTAGAGCATCCCAAATGCAGCATCCCAGATACAGCATCCCAAATAGAGCATCCTAGATACAGCATCTCAGATACAGCATCCCAGATATATCACACCATATACAGCATCCCAGATATAGTATCCCAGATACAGCATCCCAAATAGAGCATCCCAGATACAGCATCCCAGATACAGCATTGTAGATACAGCATCCTAGATACATCATCCCAAATGCAGCATCCCAGATATAGCATCCCAGATACAGGATCCCAAATGCAGCATACCAGATATATCTTCCCAGACACAGGATCCTAGATACAACATCCTAGATACAACATCCCAGATACAACATCCCAGATACAGCATCCTAGATACAGCATCCCAAATGCAGCATCTCAGATACAGCATCCCAGATACAGCATCCTAGATACAGCATCCCAGATACAGCATCCTTGATACAGTATCCCAGGTACAGCATCCCAGATACAGCATCCCAGATACAACATCCCAGATACAGCATCCCAGATACAGCATCCCAGATACAACATCCCAGATACAGCATCCTAGATACAGTATCCCAAGCACAGCATACCAAATACAGCATCCCAAATGCAGCATCCCAGATACAGCATCCCAGATACAGCATCCTAGATACAGCATCCTAGATACAGCATCCCAGATTCAGCATCCCAGATACAGCACCCTAGATACAGCATCCTAGATACAGTATCCCAGATACAGCATCCCAAATAGAGCATCCCAAATGCAGCATCCCAGATACAGCATCCCAGATACAGCATCGCAGGTACAGCATCCTAGATACAGCATCCTAGATACATCACGCCAGATACAGCATCCCAGGTACAGCATCCTAGATACAGCATCCTAGATACAGTATCCCAGATACAACATCCCAGATACACCATCCCAGATACAGCATCCCAGGTACAGCATCCTAGGTACAGCATAATAGATACAGCATCCCAGATCCAACATGTCGAGCTGTGCTCCTCTCCCGCACCAAGTGCTGATCGTGGGGCTCAGGGTGAGGGGGGGCAGGGAGGGCGGGGGGTCCGCGGACTGGAATAACTTTTGTTTGGGGTTTTTCAAACGCCTCTGCTGACACGTCGTATAAAAACCGATTGCTGCAGTGCTAAGGAATGAACAGGAGGATGAGCAACAGACTGCAGAAACTGCTTGGGTTTTGGTTTATTGAAAAATTGTTATTGAACTCAAAAAGCAATACGATCTTGCAGTGGTCTTCTAATACCTAGTGACAGCTTTTTAATGTTCTGGTTTGGAACTTTGAGATGATATTGGATATGAAGGGCTCTTCCATTGTGGAATATTGCAGGAGTAAACTGTTGCATTTCAGCATGCCTGGCAGATCTGCAGCTTGATAAAGCCCTCAGGCTGTTTGGTTTAATCAGACTTTTGTAGACCCCACCTTCCCTGGTCAAAGCACCGGCTGCCAATGTGTTTTCTGGTGTTGTCACTTCTTTCTGACCAAAGACGGCAGAGGCAGCAGCTCTACTGGTGGTGTCTGTTTTACTGAAACATGGGGATCTACAGGAACTTTAACCCGAAAGCTCAGGAAGCTGTGGTCCGTGGTCTATCTTTGTAATGTCTGGAGATTCTTCTGCAGATATTCTTATGGCAACGAGCACGGCACGTTTGTGAGTGTGAACTGCTGTGCAGGCAGAAGGAAGAAAGCTGTGTGAGCTAAAGCAGCAGGAAGGCTGCAGCCGTGTAAGCCGGGGGTGCAAGCGGCACGAAACGGGCTGCAGCGGCGGAGCCCTCGGTCCCGGGCCGTCCCGGGCAGGCGCAGCCCGAGCGCTCCCGGCCCTGCTGCCGCTGCCCCGCCGGGGCCGGGGCCGCGCTGCGGGCGGACAGCGCCGCTCTGCGGCCGCCGGCGGCTCCGGGCCGGGAGGGGGGGCGGGGCCCGGTGGCGGGCGCGGACGGGATTGGCTCCTGCGCCGGATGGGCGGGGCCACGCTGCAGAAGCGCGCGGGCCGAGGAGCGCGTGCGAGCGGTGCGGCGGCGGGGTCGGCGGTGAGCGAGGGGCGGGCGGACACCGGGGAGAGCGGACGGGGCCGCCCCGGTCCCGGCTGATAGAGGAGGCTGGAGGGGGAGGGACGGGCTGGTTTGGGCAGGAGGAAGGCGAGGGGCAGGCAGCCGCAACAGCGCGGCCCCGGGCCGGGCCGAGCAAGGGGCGAGGGGGAAACACGCGGGCGGCTGTGAGGGAAGGGAGCCCCGGGCTGAGCGCTGCGCGGGGCTCGGGCGGGGCCGTGGGGCGGAGGGGGGAGCCCGTGGTGCCACAAGGCAGAGGGAGGAAAGGGGGGGTGACATCGGGGGGGCTTTGGCGGGAAAGGCTGAGGGACCTCGGGGGGGTGACATCGGGGGGGCTTTGGCGGGAAATGCTGAGGGACCTCGCGGAGGAGATGGCGTCGGGGAGGCTGCAGGGGACAATGCTGAGGGAGCTCAGGACGGGATGGCACTCAGGTCTGGTTTCAAAGGGAAATGCTGAGGTGCCTTGAGGAATGGACGCTAGGCTGGGAACTGTGAACACATCAGATGGTTAAGAGAGTGTTCATGACAGAAATTTGTGCAGTGAAGTATTCCAGCAAAGAGCGGGAGAAGAGCCAAACTTAGATCAGGCCTCCTAAGACGCCTGCAGGTTTGGGGACAGGGATGACGAGGTTGTTAATCTGGTCCAACTGTTTCTTTCTCTGTCTCTCTCTTGCAGCACCTGACTGAATGGAGGAGCAAGTGGACGGGAAGTTCCTGCGCCACACACAGGTCACATTTCTTACTCTCGCCCTCAGAGACCCGGAGATCCAAACCGTTCGCATCGTGGGTGAGGACCGTGGGCATTTGTACTGAGCTGTGACATCTCTAACCCGTTACACTGGGGTCCAGCCTGAGCAGGGCACGTGCGGAAGCTGTGCTGCAGGGAGGGCAGAGCTGAGGGGAAGGGCTGTGCGAGGGGCTGGTGCCAAGGCAAGGTGGGCGCTCTGTGGGGTGTGGGGAGGTGTCAGCCCCGGACTCAGCCCCTGTCTGACTGTAGTGCCCTTGGTCTGGTGTAGCTCAGTCCTCCGTGTGTTTCTCTTCAGGGGGAGCAGCGTGCAAAGGAAAAGCAAGGAAGGAGGTGAACCCGTGAGGAACAGTGATGGATAAAGAGGGTTGGAGCGCACCTGCCAGTCAAGAGGGATCAAGAAAGAAGACACCGGTGGTGGAACCGCAGGTCAGGAGAGCTCAAGGAGGGAGAAAGGTGACTGTGGCCGTATGGGTTTTTCTAGCTCACACACCAATGAAAACAGTTTGGATAATAAAAGAAATGTATGCAAAACCAATACTTAAAGGCAGAGAATGTTTGTATGCTATGTATGGGGTAGACCTGAAGGTATATTTCTTCTTACAAGGAAGGAGAATTCGCAGTGGTAATTAGCTGAAGATGTGAATTTCCAGATTGCATTGGCAACATACGCAGGGAACATATTTGTTTATTACTGTCAACATAAACTGTGGGCTGAAATTGGTAATTGAGACTTGTACAGCAAATGCTGCTGTCAGCAATGACCAGTAAGTGACAAGACTGTATTTACTGATGCAAGTACCAAAGAGCGGGTGAAGACCGTGGGCATTTGTACTGAGCAGTGACATCTCTAACCCGTGACATTGGGGTCCAGCAAGTACCAAGGAGCAGGTGAGGACCGTGCGCATTTGTACTGAGCTGTGACACCTCTAACCCGTGACACTGGGGTCCCACAAGTACCAAGGAGCAGGTGAGGACTGTAATAAATTTGGACTTAGTCTTGTAAGTAACAAAAGTTTTATTTCTAATCAAGCAATAAGCAAAGACAGTGCTGGGTGCGGCCTAGATGCCTCAGTCTCCCTTGCGGCACGCGCACCAGCTAATTCAGTTCTCTGGGTTTCAAAGACCATCTCTGGTCCACAGCTTCCGGGTGTGACTTTTCACTCATGTTGAAGGCTCGTATCATGTGGACATTGACTGCTGTGTAGCCAGTTTTGATCAGCTTACTTTGGTTGCTTATGAGGTAAATACATCAAGCAGGACAAAGCAAGTAAACATACAAACACTTCTCAAACAAACATCTCCAGGAGCTTTAATGAACAAACATTTCTCGGAATTGCTTGTTACAATTATTTCCCCCTTTTCTATTTTTTTACTTATTTTGTTCGTTAAAGCGTTGCAACTCTTGACCACTTAATACTAATAATTCGGTGTCGTTTTGATCATGCAATTTCTCATATTTTGCCTCAATCAACATCAAATGAGCAGCTTCTAGTCTGCCTTTCATGATCGCTATTACTTTAATTAAGATACAAGGTCCGAATGTTAATACTAGGATTAAAAGAATCAGTGGTCCTGCTATAGTGGATAAGAGGGTTGTAAGCCAGGGTGATTGTCTGAACCAGTTCTCATACCAGCTCTGCCGAGATTCATATTCTTTTTTTCGTTTTTCTATATTTTCTCGTAGTTTATTCATCATGTCTCTTACTAGTCCTATGTGATCGGCATAAACACAACACTCTTCCCTTAAAGCCGCACAAAGTCCTCCTTCCTTAAGAAATAGTAGGTCCAAACCTCGTCGGTTCTGTAAGACTACTTCAGACAGAGATCTTACCGATTTTTCTAGCGCACTTATAGATTGCTCTGTCCTTAACAGGTCCTCATCAACGGCCACCCTTAGTGCTGCAAATTGGTGGTTCTGACTTACTATTGAGGCGATGCCGGTTCCTGCAGCCGCCGCACTAAGGGCTAGTAGGGCGCCTACAGTTATGGCAGTGACTGGTTCTCTTTTTACTAACTGGTGAGTTACCGCGATTTCTTCATATCCCTTTGCGTGATAGGTAATTTTAGGAATAACTACCACTTGTATGCAAAACTCTTCTAATAGTTTTATATATTTCATGGAAACACAGGGTGTGAGCCCGCTTTTTGAACATATCCACTTAGAGTTATTAACTGGTATTATCCAATCGCTGGGCCTCCTAATTCTCGTTATCCATTGACCGGTGCGTGTTCTGTTCATACATAGGTGTTGGTTTTCAGGGGGTACCTTACCAATGCATATCCCCTTACCCTGTACTTGCTGCAATGAGATTCCCTGGGTCTCATTACTCCATTTACAAGAGTCAGGATTTGTTCCATTGGCGAGTTTAGGCGTTGCTCCGAGCCCAATGGCCTCAAAGTATGGCGGTTTTGGATCAAAACACAACCAACATTCTAGCGTTCAATTTGGATAGGTCCTGTTGATAACTTGATAACTTGCATTCATTAGGGTCCAAAGTGAATTTTCATTAGTATTAGAATCTTGTGTGTTTTGAAGACCATCTGTTATTGTCTTGTTAATTTCTAATTCTTTGGTTATTACTACATTGGGACCTATTGGTTGGGCTCTTTCTTCAGGCGCAGGTTCCCTCTGGATTTTTATGAGCCCTCCTCGATCCTTTCCTGGTTCCCAATACCTGACTCCCCAAATTTTTCCTCGTATCCATCCTTGGTCCTCTGGTTGCAGGGCTGTGAGTGTCAAATGTGTACAACTACCTGGGTTTATTGTACCTCTGCTTGAGTCTCGCTTAGAAGGTTGGCAACCGCTGGGCCCCCAGGTTATATTCAAAAACTTATCTCGCACAACCGGTTTCCAGTCTGAAGCAATTGTCTCACAACCCCAATATGCACAATAATACTCATTAGGATAGTTGCAGTAACTCCTCCCTGGATTGGAAGAGGGACAAACATCATAACCTTTTTGATCTAAGCATTTTTCCTGTGTTAGTTTTTTGTACAAAAATTTCACTTTCTTTGTCTAGTTTTCGATCCAATGTCTACAGTATCCAGTCAGTCCTAATATTTGTCTTATCTGCCTCTTAGACTTTGAGGCTGGTAATGACAGGATCCCTTTTATTCTTTCCGGGTCTAAATGTTTGGTCCCCCTGCTTAAATAGTGCCCCAGATATTTTACTTCTTGTTGGACAAACTGAAGTTTACTTTTTGATACCTTGAGTCCCTGTAAACTAAGGAAATTTAATAACCTTATACTGTCTTGTCTAACCCCCTTCTCATCCTGCCCTGCCAACAAGAGATCGTCCACATACTGTATTAGCACCACTTCAGGGCTACATTCGTATTCCTGTAACATTTGTTCTAAAGCTTGCCCAAACAAGTTGGGCGACTCCGTAAACCCCTGGGGAAGTACAGTCCAGCGTAACTGTTGTTTTCTATGAGTATCTGGGTCCTCCCTCTCAAAGGCAAAATAATTTCGACTTTCCTCATCCAATGGGCAAGCCCAGAAGGCATCCTTTAAGTCTATTACACTATACCACTCATCATCCGGGCTTAGATGACTCAGGAGGGTATACGGGTTAGCTACTGCAGGAAATCGACTCACAGTCCTCTTGTTTATCTCCCTCAGGTCATGTACCAGCCTCCATTTCCCATCTTTTTTTCTTACTGGTCAAATGGGGGTGTTAAAAGGAGACATGCAAGGTTCAAGCAAGCCTGTTTCTAACAATCTCTCTATTTCTCTCTATTTCCTTTCCTCTTACTTCTAAATTGATACCCAATTCAATTATTAAATCCGGCCCCAAGAGATTATATTCAGCTTCTGGAACTAAAAGCAAATTTCCCACTCCTATTTTGGAGTTGCTTTTGATAATTACCCCCTTTATAACGGGAACACAAAATGGCTCCCCTTTTGCCCCAATTACTTGCATGGTGTCGGAGGATATTTTGCATCCCCTGGGCAAGGCTTGTATGGTAGATCGCTCTGCCCCGGCATCGACAAGGAATTCAATTTCTTGCTGCTGGGGGCCCACTTTCCATTTGATCAAGGGCTCTGTTCCTTTTTGGCTCCTCAGCAAAAAGAGCCCCTGACACCCCTATTCCGCTTTAAACATTTTCTCATCCGCCATTTTCTTCCTACAGTTCCGCTTAATGTGCCCTTTCTTTCCACAGTAAAAACATTCTATCGGCTCACTCCGTTCCATTGTAGTCTCGCTATTAAGGGGTCTTGTCTTAGGACTGGGCCCCTTATACTCTGCCCTTCGATCTTTGGATTTCTGAGCTGTACCTTCTCTGACTGCTGCAACCATCATTCGTACAGTCCTCCGCTCTTTTCCATCCTCTCATTTTGATCTGAACCTTGCTTTGTTTCTCAGTCCCTTTGTTCTGTTCCCTGCCTTTCTTTTTGTCTCTCCATCTCTACATCCCCCTCCGTGTCTTTCTCTACCCTCTTCCTGCTTCTCCTCCTCCCCCCTCCCCATCCCTCTGTCCTGCTCATCAGCGCTGCTGTTTCTTCCTCCCTGTTTCTTCATGGCTCCTTGTCCCTTTTTGCCTTGATCTCTCCATCTCTCCATCCTTTTCTCTGTTTGTTTCTTTCTCTGGGCTCCTCTGTCTTCTCTCTCATCTCATTTGTCTCTCTCTAGTCCTCTGTCCTTCTCCCCAGCAGCTTCAACTGAATGACCAGGTGTCCGTGCACTCTGGTGTTTCCTCGTCCCTGCCCTGGGGCAGATCTGTGTCTGTAGGGCTGGGGATCATTTAGGAGCTGGTCTCCTTGAGCAGACGGCAGAGCCGGGTGCACCTACAGCAGAGCTTGTTCTCAGCTGCTGCTTATGCAGCTTGTTGGAAGAGCGGCTGTGGGCCTTCTTTGGAAGGGAGGTTTCTTGTTCTGTGCTTCCTGCTCCTCGGGACCCTGCGCAGGAGCGGTGTTGGGGTCTGCAGGGACGGGTGGGACCTGCTGTGGTTCCTGGGGAATGTGAACTCAACTTGTCCTGATGGCCTCGAATGAAACCAGACTGACTGTAGGTGGTTTTCTTGCCTGTTTCAGTTCCAAACTACATGTTTGGCACTAAAAAACATGAGACTTTGTGCTGTTTTCCAGATGTCAGTGGCTGCGAATCAGCTGAGAACATCACTGCCCTCGCTACCAGGGCAGGTGGTCTGTGATCAGGGGTGCGAACTTGCATGGTGGTGCTTTTATGAACATTTTATGGTGTTGCCACTTCAAAGCTCTTCATTTTCCTAGAAATTTTAAGATGATATTTCTTATTCGGAGGTTCAGACTCTGGTTGGACTTGATGTTGAATGGTCCATATAATGGGGTCCATGAAATAAGAATCTCGCTTCCTTGTTGTTTTCTAACACTGTCTGAATTTGGTAAGCAAGAGCAAGCGTGGTTGACAGTGTCTGTTTTTTGAGAGTAACGTATTCCTGACTCTCCCTCTTTGTATGGTGAAGGTTTCTGCCTGCACTGTGATTTTGCTGGGCTGTGAGGCTGTGTGGGAGCAGCAGAGGTAAGAAGTGGTGGCTTTAAAGGCATTGAAGCTGTGGTAAAACTAGCAGGTAAAGCTCGTTTCTTCCTAGAGAGCTGCCTGACAGAAACAGTTACAAGGAAAGACCCTTGAAGTTGGCTTTTTTTTTCTAATTTAGTCTTAATATGGAGCTTTTGGTATTGATTGATTGATTGATTGATTGATTTCTGGGAAGCAAGAAGTGAGAGTCTGTGCACTCCCATAGGCAGCGCTGCCTCCCAAATAGGTGCCCCCTTCTCCACTCCTGTTCCTCCCATGCTCGTGTAGAACAAGGCCATGCAGTCGTGTGCAGATGTGGTGATTCCAATGTGACTATGAGGTCACAGCCCCACGGTGACGTGCTGTGCTGTGTCTCGGCAGCAGCAGCAGCAGCAGCAGCAGCAGCAGCAGCAGCAGCAGCAGCAGCATCACGGTGCGAGCGTGGGGGCCATGGTCCTCACCCTCCTCCTCCTGCTGGTGTCCCTGCCAGCCCGGGAGGCCCAGGCTGCTCCAGCCGAGCGCAGGGAGCAGGTGGGCGGGCAGGGGCAGCACCCAGCCCCGAGCAGCTCAGCAGGGCAGCAGTGGGGCCAGGGCTGGGGCTGGGGCCGGGAGAGCAGCCGGGCTGGGCCGGGCAGGGCGAGCCAGGCAGCATCAGGGTGTGGGCAGGGGGCAGACGCCCCGCAGGGAGGGGAGAGGGGCTGCGGCTGCTTCAGGGGCAAGTTGTGGGCAAGCGGGGGCTGGGAGTGGTGGCACAGGGGCAGAAACCAGCACTGAGTCCCTGCGGGGCCCTCCCTGCCCCCCAGCCCCGTGCCACACGGCCCCATCCCAGGGCACGCTTTGAGCCTTTGGGCCCGTTTCAAATCAAAGCTGGGGTTGCTTTGGCCCTTTGGGCCAGTTTTGAGCTCAATCTGGGCACATTTGTGCCCTTTGGGGTCGTTTCTGCCTAGATCTGGGAGTTCTTGGGCTTTGCAGTCCAGTTTCTGCCCAGATCTGGGGGTGTTTGGGCCACTTTTGGCCATTTTTTACCTAAATCTGGGCATACTTTGACTTTTTGGTCCAATTTCACCCCAAATCTGGGGATGTTATACCCCTTTTTGGCCAGTTTTGATCCAAATCTACTGGTTCTTTGGTTTTTCTGCCTCTTTTTACCCGATATACTCAGGTGCTTTTGCCCATTTTTTCCCCTACTGGAGGCGCTGTGTTCCCAAATATGGGATATTTTCACCTTTGCCAGCAGTTTTGCTCCCAAATGTGGACATTTTTGCCTCTTTTGGCCACTTTTTGCCCAAATACTCAGAATCTTTTGCCTGTATTGGCCAATTTAGCCCCCAAATATTTGGGATATTTAGTCATTTTTCCAGTTTTCTCCCGAAATAGGGCTATTTCTCTGCAATATATGGGCATTGTTGTCCTAAATATGTTGTGCTGTGTTTTGTTTTGTTTTTTCTCTCTTCTTTATGTCCTCTTTTACCCGAAATGCAGGAGCATTGCTCTGTGAGCCTGGAAACCTCTCTGCTCTGTGATGACTCCAGGCCATGGCATTGGCAGAGCTGATGGAGCTTCTCAGCTGGATCCTGGTTATGAGCCTTGGGCTGTCCCAGGGGTAAGTTGTCACTGTCTGTCTGCTTGAGGGAATAAACACTCACATTTTAATAGGTTATTCATGTGTGATTGTACCCAGGATCATCTCAGAGGCTTTCCGAAAGCTTTTTGTGCCTTGGTGGTGTTACACAGGCAAGTAATGAATATTCATTTGCCTGCGAACCTGCTAGGTCTCAGCAAAAAGGTCACCCGTGTTCCATTTCTAGCTGTGGGAACGTACACCTTTGTATGTGTCCTGTGTCATCACCTCACCCCCTCCCATCACTGCAGGTGACTGAGGAAGAAGGAGATCACAACATGCCATGGAAGCTCCTCACCCGTGGTTGACTCCCTGTTTGGTTCCTGCAGTCCATGGTGATCAAGCCTCTTGGTGTAATCCTGTTCCTGAGCCTGGGGCAATCCCAGGGGTAAGTGTTCAGTCTTCATTGGTCACTGGCCTTCTGCATTTGTTAATATTTGGTTTATTATTTGTTAACATTTTCCTGCAATAGTTGCGCCTTGCAGTAGCCAGCAGGCTCTTTGCTAGAAGAAACATGGATGATCATTTTTTGCCCTGGTGCTCCATGCTCCCACCTTAGTGTGGCTTTCATTTTGTGTGTGTGAGAGGTGTCCTGGTCAGAAGGCCCTGAGAGGCCCCATGTTTGTCCATCTGGTCCTTGAGGGGTGTTGCATGTGGCCTGGACAAAGTCGTTTGGAAGCTGCCAGGTCCCAGCCAAGGGGACTGCAGTCCCTCTGCAGCCCTTGGAACTTACAGCATGCATCTGGGTCCCATGTTGTTGCCTGAACCCCGTCCAGGCACTGCAGGTCGCTGAGGACAAGGTAGATCACAACGTGAAATGGAAACACTTTTCCTTTCTGCTTGTTTCCAGCCATCCCTGTAGGCAGCGGCTACTTGACTTCTTGACTTGAGTCTGTCCGTGAGCCTCGGGGCGATCCCACAGGTACGACCTTGGAACAAATGAGCGTTTCCTTGTTAATTTTCTGTTCCTGTGAAATTTAGCTTGCTGCTTTCTTGGCTGACGCTCGGTCACGCAGAGGGGAAGTGGGTCCGCCTCAGTGCTGTGCCCCAGAGGGCTCTGCCTTGCAAAGCTCTTTGCCACCCGCTCCATCTCTGCGCTGCTCGCAGTGCCGGCTGCCGAGCTAGCGGCAGGTTGGGCAGAGTTTAGAGCTGGGTGAGCTCCAGGGAGTCCTTTCTCCTGACAGCTCCAGGCCTGGTCAGTGGCCACTGCAAGGGCTGGATAAATGTTGGCAAGATGCTCCTGCCGGGAAGGGAGAGAGGAGCTGCCACTGGGATGGGTTTGGATCCTGAGGACGCAGCGGTGGGTGACAGGGGTGGCCATTGCGGAGGGGCAGTGTGAGCTCTGGTGCTGCTGTCTCCAGGTTGGCTCACCAGACCCAGGCCACCATGCTGGTTCACCAGATCTTTGGCGGATCCCTGTGGTTCCGTGGTGAGCGCTGGCTGCCAGGTCCTGGGCCTGTGACTCTCAGGGCAGCGGTTTCCCTGAGAGCCTTGCAGTACAAATCTTTTGGGAAAACTGCTGAGTGTGTGTAACTTATCCAGAGGTGCAGCTGGTCAGTCTTGTGGTTCCTGTGGGTTGTGGCGTGTGTTGTAGTGATGAAAAAAGCTGTTGGCTGGGGGCCCCCAGCTCTTTGCCACCAGCTGAGGAACCCATGTTGGCAGTGATGTAGCAGCACTTGCTGTCCCAGCGCACAGTGGAATTGCACGCTGTGAATCCTGGTGCCGACATCCCAGAGCCCAAATCTGGAGAGGGGGAACACGGCAGCTGCCTGTGCTGTGCTGGGCTGGTGTTGGGTGCAGGTGTTGTGCCAGGGTGTGCTTCCTGCTCTTGCTTTTGCAGTGAAGTTCTCAGCGTGCAAGAGCATCTGGGAGAGCTCTGACCCTTTCCTGGAGCTGGTGCTGGAGATCAGGTAGTGGGGCAGGGTGTGGGTGGGGGAGCTCTGCTCTCACAGGGGATGTTCCTGCAGCTGCACCGTTACTGCTCTGGAGGCTGCTTAACTGCCAGTGTCAGACAGGGTGCAGGCAAGAGGGAAGCAGCTTCTGTTGTTGTGCTGCCTCTGTCTGGCAGAGCAGAGCCTGTTGCCTGAGCATGAGCCACGACTCCTCCATTGAGGCTCCATGGGACTGGGGACAGTACAGCCGTCCCTCATGGCATGCTGGCCAGTGCCTGGCTGGGGGCAGGCTCAGGGGTTTGGTGCAGTCTGTGGCCCTGTGCTCATGCTCTGTTTTATCTCTTGGGGCCAGTGTCTCTGATCAGGTGAAAAAAGCTGAGACCAACAGAACCAGGTCTTCAGCAGCGACAGGCCAGGTGAGTCCTGAAGGCTGTTCTGGGCCAGAGCTGCAGGAGCTGCTGCCCCTCTGCCTGCTCTGCGAGGGCAGGTGGGCTGCAGCTTGGCAGGGAGGCAGGCACTGCACCCAATGGACAGGGGTGAGGGAGGATGACTTGCAGGAAGGATCCTGCTCAGTTAAGGGTTGCTGTGTGAGCTTGGAGGGGATGGGATTGCAGTATCAACCTGTGTCCTTGGCACAGTGATTCAGCCTGGAGGCCCAAAAAGCTGCTCGCCCTCCTGCAGCTGCCTCCTGTGCCCAGAACAGTTCAGAGCTCCTGCAACAGCAGCAGCACAAGTGGGGCCAAAGCAGAGCTGTCCTGGCAGAGCTCCTGGGAGAGCAAGCAGCCACCTACCTCAGCCAAGCTGCTGCTGGAGCCCATCCCCAGCCAGGAGCCCAGGGGCAGTGGGGAGAATGCTGAGACCCTGGAGAGGGACTCCTGCAGCAGCGGTGCTGCCAGCCCAGTGCACGGCACAGCGGGGATCTGCCCAAAGCGTCCCAGAAGGCCCAGGGTGGAACCAGCAGCTTCTGCACCTCTCAGGAAATGGACTGTAGCATAGACCGCCCTACTGGCTCCAGCACCAAGCTACCTGCCCCCAGAGACTCCAAACCGGCATCATTGAAATCCTCCCTGTTGGCCAGTGGTGCTCTGGAGCTGAACATCACCATGTCTCCACCACCAGCCATGAAGCTGGTGCTTTCTGCCAAAAAGTGAGTCTGAGCTTCTGCCTGGAGTCTTCAATAGGTGCCTTTTGTCTTCTGAGCTGGAGATTGTGTTGGGGAGAGTGTAGACTGGATGCTGGGTGTCTTGGTAAGCTGGAGGCAGACAGGGAGAGCCCCTCAGCCCCAGGGCTGCAGCAGTTGCTCTGGTTTGGGTACAGGGCCAGGTCCCCGCTGTTGTTCCCATCCCTGATTAAGGCTGCAGAAACACCTCCTGTCTTCTTGCTCAGGACAGAGGGGCGGCTGTGCCAGTCCCTGGAGTGGGGTGGCCTCATCAATCTTCTCTGAGTGTCTTGTCCCCTGGGGCGATGGGAGCAGGTGAGTCCCCAGCTGGAGGCTGCAGAGTCTCCTCCTCCCCACACAGGGGCTGGGACCGGCCCTCTAAGCGCCGCTGTGCATCCCGGGCTCAGGACAGTGCCCTGGGGTTTCTGGTGTTTAAATTTCCTTCCTTCCTTTTTTCGTTTCTGCTCCTAACAGAAAACACTTCTGAGTTGTTGACCACCCCCACTTTCCTCTCCCCTCCTGTGTCTTTACCCTTCCTTTTTCCCTGGGCTCACCTTCTTATTTTCTTCTCTTGGCTCATGGAAACCTCTTTTCTTTAGATCACCAAGTTTGTTTTGTTGTTTTTCATGTCAATAACTGCAGCGCAGCATCCTGTGGAAGGCGAGCAGAAGTGACCATTGCACACCACCTCACTCACAATTTGCCAACCACACCTACCCCATGGACACCACCCACCCCAACTCCTTGGCCTTTTGGCAAGTCGAGGTAAGTGATGCCAGTCGCTCCCAGGCTCCTGCACGGCAGCAAGGGCAGTAGTCCAGGAGGCAACTGTCTGACATGGCAGGTGGCCCGCGGGAGTGATTTCAGCAGCCACCTGTCCTGTTCTCTTGGATTGGCTAAGATGGGAGCAGTTGGGTGCTGTGCTTGTGCACTATGGAGTGTGGAGGAAGAGGGGGGCTCCTGCTCCTGACGTGGCCTTCAGATCATGTCAGCCTCTTTTCCTGTTCTGCAGGCTGTCCTCATCTGCTCTCCATTGGCCAAATCCTGAAAAGCCGACCTTCAGCTTCATCCTCAGCTCAGCCCTTTGGCTCCCAGCCTCCCCGTGACCACCTGTTCCACTGCCCACCCTTCGCACCACCTTCCTCCCTGCAGCAGCGAGAAGGAGCCCAGCCAGGTCACCGCTGGTTCCTCCAAAAAGAGGCAGTGCAGCCCCTGTGCTCTGGCTCTGAAGGACAAGGATCAAGTCTCCAGCCCCCAGGGAAGAAGAAGAAGAATCTCGCAGGAGGGCTCAGTGTGCCCTGGGGGGAAGGAGGTGGCAGGCAAGGGTCCCAGCGGTGGCAGGGAGGCACCCAGCTGTCAGCACCGAAAGATCAGGCCCGTGATGCAAGTGTCAGGCCCCAGGACCTGTGTGGACACAGAGCCCATCTGCCCCCTCAAGAGGAAGAAAAGGAGGAGATGGAGGAGACAGAAGAGTGCTGCTCAGGGTTAGAATGAGGTTTAGCATTAGGGTTCCAGACTGTGGGTAAGGGTTAGAATGAGGGCTTGTGTTTAGCTTTAGTGTTTAGGGTTTGAGGTAGTGATAGGGTTAAAGTTAGGTTGATGGGTTAGGATTAGGATTAGAGTTACAGTTTGCTGTTAGGTGCTAGGGTTAGAGTTAGGGTTAGACGAGTGTTAGGGGTTAGTGAAGAGTATTATGGTAAGTAGTTAGGGTTAGGGGTAGGGACAGAGTTAAGGTTGGCTTTTGGTTAGAGGTAGGTTTATGGTTTAGCTTTAGAGTTAGTGTTAGTGGTTAGGATTAGGGTAGGGTTAGGGATGAGGAATTGGCATGGTAGTTAGTGATAGGGTTTGGGGATAAGGGAAATGGTTAGATTTTGGGTTTGAGGTTAGGAACAGGGGTCTGGTAGTGCTTGGGATAGTGGTTAGGGTTAAGAGTGTTAGAGTAAGGGTTGGAATTTGGGGCAGAGCTGGGGTTAGCGGTTAGGACCAGGGTCAGAGTTTTGCTTAGGGTTATCATTTGTTGGTGATTGTTTCTTGGCTAGCGTGTATTAGTTAGGTTTAGAGTTAGGATTAGTGTTTAGAGTTAGGTTTCAGTGTTAGGGTTAGGGGCTAGGGTTAGAGGATATGTTAGGTTGAGAATTAGTGCTACAGGTTAGGAGTAGGTTTGTATTAGCGTCAGAGGGGGCTAGTGTTTCATCAGATTTAGGGATAGATAGGGCTTTGGGTAAAGCACAGGGTCAGGGTTAGAGTTACCAGTTAGGGATTAGGATTAGTGTTAGGTTGATATAAAGTGTATGGTGAGGCTTAGATACGGGTTAGGGATATGGGTGTAGAGTTAGAGTTAGCATTAGGTAAGGTTTCAGGTTAGGTTTAGATTACAGGTAGGTTTAGGGGTTAGGGTTATGGTTAGGATTAAGCTTTGCGATTAGCGTTAGTGGTTAGTTTTCAAGTTCTAATTAGAGGTAGGGTTAGACTTAGCCTTAGGGAAAAGAATTAATTTTAGTTGTAGGGATAGGATTTGGGTTAGTGTTAAGGTGTAGGGGTTATTGTTAAAGTATGTATGAGGTTTAGAACGAGGCTTGCAAGCTAGGGTTGGGGTTAAGGTTTAGGAATTTGGTTTAGAATAAGTGTTAGGGGTTTGTTTTTGTGGTTAGAGCTAGAAGTAGAGTTAAGAACAGGGTTATAGTAAGCAGTTAGGACTTAGGGTTATGGTTATAGTTAGGCTTAGGGTTAGATTAGGGTTATTGTTAGGGTTTGGTGTTAGGGCTTTGGTCAGGGCTAGAGTTAGCATTAGGTTTCAGGTTTAGTCTTAGGGTTAGGATTTACAGTAAAGGTTAGAGTTAGGGTAAAAATTAGGGCTTAATTTAAGGGTTAAGTTAGGGTAGATTGAGAATTAGGGTTAGGATTAGGTTTAGGTTTAGCATTTAGATAAGGGTTAGGTTTTAGATAAGGTTGAGGATTAGTGTTAGATAAGGTTTTGGGTTAGGGGACAGAGTTAGGCTTAGAATTAGTGTGTTTGAGTTAGATGAGGTTTAGGATTAGGGGTATGTGTTAGAGTTAGGCTTTAGGGTTAAGTGTTATGGTTGGTGCTAGAGTTAGGAGCTAGGGATTAGTCTGAGAGGTAGGGTTTGTGGTTCGGGTATGTGTTTGCATTGGGGTTTGGGTTAGTTGTTCAAGTATTAGGGGTAGGATTTGATGAGTGTTGGAGTTGGAGAGTAGTGTCAGTGGAAGTGGTTAGGGTTAGGGGTTAGTTTTAGGAGGTAGGGCTAGGGTTAGGGTTCTGTTTAGAGTCAGGTTTAGGGTTAGAGTTAGGGGTAGGGTCAGGGTTTGATTAGGATTAGGGTTAGAATTAAGGTTAGGGCTTTTGGGTTTGGGTTAGGGGTGGAGTTTGGTTTTAGGTTGAGGCTTAGATTTGTGATTACAGTAAGAAGGCTAAGCATTAGGTTTAGAGTTGGAGTTAGAGGTAGAGGTTTGCATTAGCATTCCCTTAGGGTGAAGAGAATTGGGTAGAATTTAGGGTTAGGCTTAGGGTTGAGGGAGTAGCACTAGTGACATAGTTAGGAGTAGCTTAGGTGTAGGAGTTGGGGCTTGGGGTAAGATTTAGGGGTTGGGGTTAGAGTTAGGGATAGGAAATATAATTAGGATTAGGGTAAGGGTTAGATTAAAGTTTAGGGGTTAGGCAGTAGTGTTAGAAAAGGTGGTTAGGATTAGGTTTTAGAATTCTGTTGGAGTTCTGGGGTTCGGGTTCATGGTTAGGGAGTAATGTTATTGTAAATGGTTAAGATTAGCTTAGAGATTAGGTTTAGGAGTGAGGCTAGAGTTAGGGTTAGAGTTAGGCTTAGGATTCTGTTTAGAGGTCAGGTTAGGGTTAGATTTCATGTTAGGATTAGTGTTGGGTTAGGTTGGTTTAAGGGTTGTGGTTAAAGTTAGGTTAGTGATAGGGTTATGGTTAGGTTATGGTTTGGGTTTAGTTTTAGTGTTAGGACTAGGTTTCAAGTTAGGGTTAGAGTTAGTATTAGGGTTTAGGCTTACCATGAAGGTTATAGTTAGTGTTAGGGGTCAGCATTAGAGTTATCATAAGTGTTGGGTTTGTGTTAGGGAGCAGTGTTACGGTTAGTGGAACTGGTTAGGGTTAGGTAGGGTTAGTTTCAGGGTTTAGGGGTTATTGCTCGAGTAAGGGTGAGGTTTAGAATGATGGTTACTGGCTAGGGTTAGGGTTAAGGTTTAGGGCTGAGCTTTAGAGTCAGCTTTAGGGGGTTGGTGTTAGGCTTAGGTATTAGGGAGAAGAGTTACGATAAGGAAGGATAAGATTATGGCTAGGATAAGTGGTTAGGACTTAGGTTTAGGGTTATAGTTCCTTGTAGGGTTAGATTAGAGTCAGTTATTGGGTAGCATTACCAGTCAGGGAGAAAGGTGAGAGTTAGGGTTTGATGTTAGCGTTAGATTTTGGGTTGGGGATATTGTTAGGTTAGGGTTTGGATTTCTGTTTATGTGATGTTAGTCTTAGGGTTAGAGTTAGGGGTTTGTCTTAAATTTTAGGATTAGATTTAGGATTAGTATTTAGGTTTATATTTAGGCTTAAGTTTTAGGATTTGGTTTAGGGTAATGGTTGGATTAGGGTTAGCGTTAGGGGTTCCGGAGTTGTCTTAGGGGTAGAGTTAATTTTTGGGGTTAAATTTAGGGTTAGGGTTAGATTAAGGTTTAGATTTAGAATCAGGGTTAGGGCATTGAATTAGTTTTAGAGTTAGGGTTAGAGGTTGGTCTTAGATTTAGCCTTTGCTTTAGGATTACAGTAAGTGCTTGGACTAACATTAGAGGTTTAGATTTAGGGATGGTGTTAGAGGTAGTGTTAGGGTTATTATTAGGGTTTGATTAGAATTAGGTTTAGGGTTTAAGGGTAGGGCTGTGGTTAGTGGTAAAGGTTAGTATTAGGGTTAGTGTTAGAGGTAAGGATTAAGGTTAAGGGTTAGGGAATAGTGTTGGGTTAGTGTTACGGGTTGGGGATACGGAGTAGTGAAAGTGGTTGGGAGTAGGTTTAGGTACTAGGGTTAGATTTAGGGTTAGGGTTTGGATTTACATTTTGGTTTTGGTTAGTGTTCAGGTTAGAGTTAGGGTTGGTGGTTAGTGGTTAGTTTTAGAATTACAGTTAGGGTTAGGTTTAGGGTTAGGAGTTAGGGTTAGGGTTAGAATTGGGGTAAGGGCTTGGGGTTACAGTTAGATTAGTTTTAGGTTAGTGTTAGGGTTGGTGGTAGGGGCTTATTTAGGGTTAGGGGTTAGGGAGTAGTGTTATTATAAGTGGTTAGGATTAGTGTAAGGGGGTAGGGTTAGGGGTGGGGATAGGGTTAAGGTTAGAATGATGGGTTAGGGTTGCAGTTAGGGTTTGGGATTGGGGGTAGAGTTAGGTTTCGGGACAGGAGTTTGGGCTTCAGATTAGATTCAGGGTTAGGGTATAGGATAAGGATTAGGATTTTGGTAAGTGTTGCGTTAGTGTTAGGGGTTGGGGATACGGAGTAGTGAAAGTGGTTAGGAATAGGTTTAGGTACTAGGGTTAGATTTAGGGTTAGGGTTTGGATTGACATTTTGGGTTTGGTTAGTGTTCAGGTTAGAGTTAGGGTTAGTGGTTAGTTTTAGATTTACAGTTAGGGTTAGGTTTAGGGGCCAGGGAGTTGTGTCAGTGGAAGTGGTTTAGGTTAGGGGTTAGGTTTAGGATTTAGGGTTTTAATTAGGGTTAAGTTTCAGATTAGATTTAGGGTTAGGGTTAGATTAGAGTTAGGGGATGGTGTTTCCAGTTAGACTTATGGTTAGGGGTTTGGATGAGGTTTACAGTTAGGATTAGATTAGTGTTAGGATATAGTTAGTGTTAGAGCTAATGATTAGGTTTCAGAGTTAGGGAATAGTGTTAGTGTAAGCAGTTAGGGTTAGGTTTTAATTTTAGGGTTGAAGGGTAGGACTAGAGTTAGGGTTAGGGTTGGAGTTAAGCTTGTGGGTAAGTATTAGAGTTAGATTAGGTTTAGAAGAGGGTTCGAATGTAGAGTTGGAGTTAGCGTTAGAGGTTAGCTTGATGTTTTGGGTTAGAGTTAGGGTTACGTTTTAGCTTTAGATTTAGGTTAGAGTTAGGGATGGGGTTAGCATTAGGGTTAGGGTTAGTGTTAGGCAGTAGTGATAGCGGAATGGTCAGAGTTAGGTTTTTGATTTATACTGGAGATGGAGGTTGGGGTTGGCAGTAAGGGTTGCAATTCTAGTTAGTGGTTAAGGGGTAGTGTTAGTTTAAGTCATTAAGATTAGTGTAAGGGGTTAGGTTTAGGGGTTAGGGTTGGGATAGCTTTAGGGTTAGGATAATGGGTTAGGGTTTGAATTCGGGTTAGTTTAGGGTTTGAGTCAGTCGTAAGAGTTGCAGGTTAGGATTTTGGGTTAGAGCTTGGTTTAGTTTAGTGTTTGGTTTAAGGCTGGTGTTAGTATGATGGGTTAGGGTTAGTTTTAGGGTTAGGCTAGGGTTATGGGTTAGGGTTAGAGGTCGCATTAGGGTAAGATTTCAGTGGTTCCAGTTAGGGTAAGGTAGAGTTAGGATTAGTTTTAGTGTAAGTGGTTAAGGTTAGGGGTAGGGATAGGCTTAGGTTTAGGGTTAGGTTTATGTTTTGGGTTATACTGGGGTTAGTTTTTGGGTTGAGGGGTTTTGGTTTAGATTTTGTGCAAGAGGTAGGGTTAGGGTGGTGTTTGGTTGAATGTTATGGTTAGGTGAATGATATGTGTCGGGTAAGTTTTAGGTTTAGGGGTTAGGATTATGGTTAGGGTAAGGGATGGATAAGTGTTAGGGTTACGGCTTAGGGAGTTTTGTTATTTGAATGGTCAGTTTTAGGTTTTAGATTTATATTGAAGGCTTAGGGGTAGGACTCTGGGGTAGGGTTAGAGGTAGTGTTTGTGTTATTTTTGGGATAGGGGCTTAGGGTTATAGTTGGTCTTAGAATGATGGCTTAGGCTTTAGCATCAGATTAGAGCTAGGTTTAGGTTAGGCTTTAGGGTTAGGCTTAGAGGTTGAGTTAATGGTTAGGGTTAGATATTGGGGTTGGGTTAGTGTTAATTTTAGTCTAAGTGCTTACGGTTGGTGGCTGGGTTCATGGGCTAGGGATATGAATGGGGCTAGGATTAGATTAGGGTTATGTTTAGGTGTAAGGTTTGGGTTAGAGGTGAATTTAGGAGTTAGGTGTAGATTTCAGGTTAGAATTAGGGTTAGTGTTGGGTCTGTGTTAGTGTTAGGTTCGGTTAGGTTCGGTTAGGTTATGTTAGGTTAGGTTGGTTACGGCTTACCATTAAGGTTAGGTTAGTGATAGAGTTAGTGTTAGGTTAGGGTTAGAGTTTAGGGTTACTGTTAGAGTCAGCGTTAGGGCTCAGTTTTAGGTTTATGGTTAGAATTAGTGGTAGTGGTTAGGATTAAGGTTAGGGTAAGGGTTGGAATAGTGTTAGGTTTGGGGGTTAGGGTGTAGTGTTAGGGTCAGTTGAAGTGGTTAGGTTTAGAGGTTAGGTGTATGGGTTAGGGAAAGGGATAGGGTTAGGGTTAAGTTTAGATTTAGTTTTAAGTTTTGATTAAAGTTAGAGGTAGGGTTAGGGTTTGAGTTTAGGCTTAGACTCAGGCTTTGATTTAGGATTAGAGTGAGGGTATGGGTTAAGCATTATGGCTAGATTTTTTTTAGGGATAGGTGTTAGGGGGTAGGCTTACAGTTAGGATTAGGTTGTGAATAGGATAGAGTTTGGGGATGGGGGTAGAGATTAGTTTAGGGTTAGAGTTATGGTTTAGAGGTTAGGATCAGGGTTGAGGTTTAGCAATGCATGTTCATATATGTGGTTATGGTTAGGGGTTATTTTTATGGGTTAGGGGAAGGGTTAGTGATTAGGGAATGAGTTAGTATTATAGTTAAGGATAGGGTTAGGGTTAGCAGTTCTGACTTAGGGTTAGGGTATCAGCTAGGGTTAGATGATGGTTAGGGTTAGAGTTGGCATTACTAGTTGGCAGAAGGGTTAGGGTCTGGTGTTACGGTTTTGATTAGGGGTAGAGTTAGCATGAGATGTTTAGGGTTAGACTTGGAGTTAGGTTTAGGAATTACAGTTAAGGTTAGTGTTAGGGTACAAGTTAGGGCTTAGTTTAAGGGTTAAGTTAAGTTTAAGAGTTAGGATTGCATTTAGAGTTAGGGTTAGCACTAGGGTTATCATTTAGATAAGGGTTAGTGTTGGATAAGATTTAGGGTTAGGTTTAGATTAGGGTTAGGGAATAGAGTTTGAGTCAGGGTCAGGATTAGAGTACAGGTTAGGTTTAGGGGTAAAGGCCTATGGTTAGTGCTTGGGGTTAGGCATTTGAGATAGGGTTAGGGGTTAATTTTCAGGTTAGGGTTAGGCATACTGTTAGGATTAGGCTTTAGAGTTAGTGAATAGTGTTAGTGTAAGCAGTCAGGGTTAGGTTTTAATAGTAGGTGTAAAGGGTAGGATTATGGTTAGGATTATGGGTATTAGAGTTAGATTAGGTTTAGAAGAGGGTTAGAATGTAGGGTTGGAGTTAGCGTTAGGGGTTAGTTTTATGTTTTGGGTTAGAGTTAGGATTACGTTTTAGCTTTAGATTTAGTTAGAGATAGAGGTGGGGTTAGCATTAGGGTTAGGGTTAGTGTTAGGCAGTAGCGATAGTGGAATGGTCAGAGTTAGATTTTAGATTTATATTAGAGATTGAGGGTGGTTTTGGCATTTAGGGTCAGAATTCTGGTTAGTGGTTAGGGGGTAGTGTTAGTGTAAGTCGTTAGGATCAGTGTAAGGGGTTAGTTTTATGAGTTAGGGGTAGGGATAGCACTAGCGCTACGTTAAAGGGTTAAGGTTTGAATTAGGGATATTTCAGGGTTAGAGTCAGTCATAAGAGTTACAGGTTAGGATTTCGGGTTAGGGCTTGGTTTAGTTTAGTGTTTGATTTAGGGCTGGTGTTAGTATGATGGGTTAGGGTTAGTTTTAGGGTTAGGCTAGGGTTATGGTTTAGGTTTAGAGGTCACATTAGGGTGATATTTCAGGTAGGAGTTTGGGTGAGGACAGGGTTAGAGTTAGTTTTAGGATTATGGGGGGTTTGGTTTAGGTTAGATTTTGGGCAAAAGGTAGGGTTAAGGTGGTGGTTGGGTTAATGTTAAGGTTAGTTTTAGGTGAATGATAGTTGTAGGGCAAGTTTGAAGTGCAGGGGTTAGGATTAGGGTTAGGGTAAGGGATGGATAAGTGTTAGGTTAGGGCTTAGGCAGTGGTGTCAGTGGAAGTGGTTGGGGTTTAGCTCAGGGTCCCAGGGGGATTTGTGAGGTACCAAGGCCTGGATGAAGAGCTCCCTCTTGGTCGCACACATCCCAAAAGACAGGGACACGTCTGTGACTGATCTGCCTGGCGCTGTCCCACCAGCAGTGGCAGATGCATCCTGGAGAGGAGTGGAGCATCCTAGATACAGCATCCTAGATACAGCATCCTAGATACAGCATCCCAGATACAGCATCCCAGATATAGCACCCTAGATACAGCATCCTAGATACAGTATCCCAGATACAGCATCCCAGATAGAGCATCCCAAATGCAGCATCCCAGATACAGCATCCCAGATACAGCATCGCAGGTACAGCATCCTAGATACAGCATCCTAGATACATCACGCCAGATACAGCATCCCAGGTACAGCATCCTAGATACAGCATCCTAGATACAGTATCCCAGATACAACATCCCAGATACATCATCCCAGATACAGCATCCCAGATACAGCATCCTAGGTACAGCATAATAGATACAGCATCCCAGATCCAACATGTCGAGCTGTGCTCCTCTCCCGCACCAAGTGCTGATCGTGGGGCTCAGGGTGAGGGGGGGCAGGGAGGGCGGGGGGTCCGCGGACTGGAATAACTTTTGTTTGGGGTTTTTCAAACGCCTCTGCTGACACGTCGTATAAAAACCGATTGCTGCAGTGCTAAGGAATGAACAGGAGGATGAGCAACAGACTGCAGAAACTGCTTGGGTTTTGGTTTATTGAAAAATTGTTATTGAACTCAAAAAGCAATACGATCTTGCAGTGGTCTTCTAATACCTAGTGACAGCTTTTTAATGTTCTGGTTTGGAACTTTGAGATGATATTGGATATGAAGGGCTCTTCCATTGTGGAAGATTGCAGGAGTAAACTGTTGCATTTCAGCATGCCTGGCAGATCTGCAGCTTGATAAAGCCCTCAGGCTGTTTGGTTTAATCAGACTTTTGTAGACCCCACCTTCACTGGTCAAAGCACCGGCTGCCAATGTGTTTTCTGGTGTTGTCACTTCTTTCTGACCAAAGACGGCAGAGGCAGCAGCTCTACTGGTGGTGTCTGTTTTACTGAAACATGGGGATCTACAGGAACTTTAACCCGAAAGCTCAGGAAGCTGTGGTCCGTGGTCTATCTTTGTAATGTTTGTAGATTCTTCTGCAGATATTCTTATGGCAACGAGCACGGCACGTTTGTGAGTGTGAACTGCTGTGCAGGCAGAAGGAAGAAAGCTGTGTGAGCTAAAGCAGCAGGAAGGCTGCAGCCGTGTAAGCCGGGGGTGCAAGCGGCACGAAACGGGCTGCAGCGGCGGAGCCCTCGGTCCCGGGCCGTCCCGGGCAGGCGCAGCCCGAGCGCTCCCGGCCCCGCTGCCGCTGCCCCGCCGGGGCCGGGGCCGCGCTGCGGGCGGACAGCGCCGCTCTGCGGCCGCCGGCGGCTCCGGGCCGGGAGGGGGGGCGGGGCCCGGTGGCGGGCGCGGACGGGATTGGCTCCTGCGCCGGATGGGCGGGGCCACGCTGCAGAAGCGCGCGGGCCGAGGAGCGCGTGCGAGCGGTGCGGCGGCGGGGCCGGCGGTGAGCGAGGGGCGGGCGGACACCGGGGAGACCGGCCGGGGCCGCCCCGGTCCCGGCTGAGGGGGGAGGCTGGAGGGGGAGGGACGGGCTGGTTTGGGCAGGAGGAAGGCGAGGGGCAGGCAGCCGCAACAGCGCGGCCCCGGGCCGGGCCGAGCAAGGGGCGAGGGGGAAACACGTGGGCGGCTGTGAGGGAAGGGAGCCCCGGGCTGAGCGCTGCGCGGGGCTCGGGCGGGGCCGTGGGGCGGAGGGGGGAGCCCGTGGTGCCACAGGGCAGAGGGAGGAAAGGGGGGGTGACATCGGGGGGGCTTTGGCGGGAAAGGCTAAGGGACCTGGGGGGGGTGACATCGGGGGGGCTTTGGCGGGAAAGGCTGAGGGACCTCGCGGAGGAGATGGCGTCGGGGAGGCTGCAGGGGACAATGCTGAGGGAGCTCAGGACGGGATGGCACTCAGGTCTGGTTTCAAAGGGAAATGCTGAGGTGCCTTGAGGAATGGACGCTAGGCTGGGAACTGTGAACACATCAGATGGTTAAGAGAGTGTTCATGACAGAAATTTGTGCAGTGAAGTATTCCAGCAAAGAGCGGGAGAAGAGCCAAACTTAGATCAGGCCTCCTAAGACGCCTGCAGGTTTGGGGACAGGGATGACGAGGTTGTTAATCTGGTCCAACTGTTTCTTTCTCTGTCTCTCTCTTGCAGCACCTGACTGAATGGAGGAGCAAGTGGACGGGAAGTTCCTGCGCCACACACAGGTCACATTTCTTACTCTCGCCCTCAGAGACCCGGAGATCCAAACCGTTCGCATCGTGGGTGAGGACCGTGCGCATTTGTACTGAGCTGTGACATCTCTAACCCGTGACACTGGGGTCCCGCAAGTACCAAGGAGCAGGTGAGAACTGTAATAAATTTGGACTTAGTCTTGTAAGTAACAAAAGTTTTATTTCTAATCAAGCAATAAGCAAAGACAGTGCTGGGTGCAGCCTAGATGCCTCAGTCTCCCTTGCTGCACGTGCACCAGCTAATTCAGTTCTCTGGGTTTTAAAGCCCATCTCTGTAACTTTTCACTCATGTTGAAGGCTCGTATCATGTGGGCATTGACTGCTGTGTAGCCAGTTTTGATCAGCTTACTTTGATTACTTATGAGGTAAATACATCAAGCAGGACAAAGCAAGTAAACATACAAACACTTCTCAAACAAACATCTCCAGGAGCTTTAATGAACAAACATTTCTCGGAACTGCTTGTTACAATTATTTCCCCCTTTTCTATTTTTTTACTTATTTTGTTCGTTAAATCGTTGCAACTCTTGACCACTTAATACTAATAATTCGGTGTCGTTTTGATCATGCAGTTTCTCATATTTTGCCTCAATCAACATCAAGTGAGCGGCTTCTAGTCTGCCTTTCACGATTGCTATTACTTTAATTAAGATACAAGGTCCGAATGTTAATACTAGGATTAAAAGAATCAGTGGTCCTGCTATAGTGGATAAGAGGGTTGTAAGCCAGGGTGATTGTCTGAACCAGTTCTCATACCAGCTCTGCCGAGATTCATATTCTTTTTTTCGTTTTTCTATATTTTCTCGTAGTTTATTCATTGTGTCTCTTACTAGTCCTGTGTGATCGGCATAAACACAACACTCTTCCCTAAAAGCCACACAAAGTCCTCCTTCCTTAAGAAATAGTAGGTCCAAACCTCGTCGGTTCTGTAAGACTACTTCAGACAGAGATCTTACCGATTTTTCTAGCGCACTTATAGATTGCTCTGTCCTTAACAGGTCCTCATCAACAGCCACCCTTAGTGCTGCAAATTGGTGGTTCTGACTTACTATTGAGGCGATGCCGGTTCCTGCAGCCGCCGCACTAAGGGCTAGTAGGGCGCCTACAGTTATGGCAGTGACTGGTTCTCTTTTTACTAACTGGTGAGTTACCGCGATTTCTTCATATCCCTTTGCGTGATAGGTAATTTTAGGAATAACTACCACTTGTATGCAAAACTCTTCTAATAGTTTTGTATATTTCATGGAAACACAGGGTGTGAGCCCGCTTTTTGAACATATCCACTTAGAGTTATTAACTGGTATTATCCAGTCGCTGGGCCTCCTAATTCTCGTTATCCATTGACCGGTGCGTGTTCTGTTCATGCATAGGTGTTGTTTTTCAGGGGGTACCTTACCAATGCATATCCCCTTACCCTGCACTTGCTGCAATGAGATTCCCTGGGTCTCATTACTCCATTTACAAGAGTCAGGATTTGTTCCGTTGGCGAGTTTAGGCGTTGCTCCGAGCCCAATGGCCTCAAAGTATGGCGGTTTTGGATCAAAACACAACCGACATTCTAGCGTTCAATTTGGATAGGTCCTGTTGATAACCTGATAACTTGCATTCGTTAGGGTCCAAAGTGAATTTTCGTTAGTATTAGAGTCTTGTGTGTTTTCAAGACCATCTGTTATTGTCTTGTTAATTTCTAATTCTTCGGTTATTACTACATTGGGACCTATTGGTTGGGCTCTTTCTTCAGGCGCAGGTTCCTTCTGGATTTTTATGAGCCCTCCTCGATCCTTTCCTGGTTCCCAATACCCGACTCCCCAAATTTTGCCTCGTATCCATCCTTGGTCCTCTGGTTGCAGGGCTGTGAGTGTCAAATGTGTACAACTACCTGGGTTTATTGTACCTCTGCTTGAGTCTCGCTTAGAAGGTTGGCAATCGCTGGGCCCCCAGGTTATATTCAAAAACTTATCTCGCACAACCGGTTTCCAGTCTGAAGCAATTGTCTCACAACCCCAATATGCACAATAATACTCATTAGGATAGTTGCAGTAACTCTTCCCTGGATTGGAAGAGGGACAAACATAATAACATCTTTGATCTAAGCATGGTTGTATAGGTGCTAACTGACAAAGGGTTACAGAAAAACTAGGGGATTCTACTGTAATATTCTCTTTAATCACTCAGCTCTCTTCTACCTGAATTAGGGTCCATTTGTATGGTCTATGTGCTGACTCCCCGTTACTGGCCGTTAGTAATAATATTAATAGAGCATATCAAATGGAGTTGCATTTGCCTAGGTTCAGCTTGCTTTGATTTTGCAATTTGTTGTGCTGCCTAGCACTGGGGTAGTTCTCCCAACATTGCTGCACAATTCCATTCGGGTTTTTGCCCCCACTTTGTGTTATTCCTCTGCCTCGCCCGTCGACTCGGTTGCTTCGAGCCACGGGGTAAACCATCTTCTCGGCAGCAAGAATATTCTTCAGGAGGCCCCGAATGTTTCCGGCAACTGCATCGTCGCTTGTAAGCTTCCCAGTTGTAGCTTTTTACCAAGGGGGAATGGCACGTTATTTCTTCTACAGTGGTTCGACAGCACACTTGTACTATGTGTTAAGTTTTAATGCTAATTCAGTAATTTCTCGTTGAATTGAATAACACTGATCACAAGTTCCTCGAGGGGGAATACCATCTAGGCAATGCAAACACCAGTTTTCCTGGCACACTGTGCATTTAAAGCATCCAAAAGGATAACAGTTGCAACCTATATTATCACATTTAACGTTATAATCCTTACAAATAGGGTATTTATAATCAGCTTTATCGTTTTTCTGTACTTGCACGATACAGGTTGGTAAGTCCAAGTCCATTTATTGCTTCCTCAGTTTAATCCTGAAAGGGTCCTCTGGATTCTGCAGTCCACGTGTCGGTCTTGATCGGGCCTTTCACTCGACTGGCGTGTGCCCACCCCTTCTCGGCGGTCCAAATAGCTGTTTCTGTAGTGAGTAAAACAGCATAAGGTCCCTCCCATCGAGGGGTTAGTGATGCCTCCTTCCAGGTCTTTATAAGCACTTTATCTCCAGGTTCTAGAGTATGTATTTTTATGTCTAAAGGCGGTCGTTGTACCACTAATCCTTTTTCCCAAAGGTATTTTCTTCACTTTAATAACTGTATTAGATAATTCTTTATTTGGAAATCCTTTATTTCTGGGTGGTCCTGTGTTATTTCTAAATCATAGGGCATCCCATATAACATCTCGAAAGGTGAGATCCCGAGGTCCGTTCTCGGCTGTGTTCTTATATTTAATAGTGCTAAGGGCAAACACTTTACCCATGACATTTTGGTTTCTATCGTCAGTTTTGTGAGTTGTTTCTTTATCTCTCCATTCATTCGTTCTACTCTTCCTGAACTTTGTGGATGCCATGGAGTATGATATTGCCAATTGGTACCTAGTGCCTGGAAGGTCTCTGTAATAATCTTTGATGCAAAGTGTGGGCCCCGGTCGGAATCAATGGCTTCAATTATTCCATATCGGGGAATTATTTCTTCTAACGGTATTTTTGCTACTGTACGTGCAGTAGCTCTGGCTGTTGGGAATGCCTCCACAAAGTGTGTAAGGTGGTCTACCAGCACCAACAAATAACGGTAACGTCCGACCTTTGGTAGTTCTGTAAAATCAATTTGTATTTTTGAGAACGGTTGAAATGTGAGTTCCCTCCCACCGGGAACTCGTTTCTTTCTTTGCTGTTTATTCACTCGCTGACAGGTGAGGCACTTTTCAACAATTCGTTTTGCTATATTGTATGCTCCTATACAAGCATACTTTGTAGCAAATTGATCTACTAATGCCTGCGTTCCCCAATGTGTGATATCATGCAATGTGTTCATTATACTAATTGCAGTTACTTTTGGAACTACTTCCCTCCCATCTTTTAGCTTCCACTGTTTGCCTTGCTGCTTTGCTCCTAATTTAGCAAGCTTCTCTTGTTCTACAGTGCTAAAAACGTATATGCCCGGATGACTGGGACACCATTTCCCTCTTAGGCTTAGGCAGGTGCGTGGAATGGCGTCTACATTAAATTCTTTCCAACATTCATAGCAAGGGTAATCATTTTCCCACATCATCCCTTGCCCACAGTTTGGGCAGTCTTTTCTTAGTTCCTTTGGGTCTGGAATCTCACAAGTCAATCTCTTAAGATTTAATAAGGCCGCCTTTCTTGCTTCTTCGTCTGCAAGGTTATTTCCCCTAAGAATGGGATTCAGACCTTTCTGGTGCCCCTTTACATGAACCACTGCTATTGCTCTAGGTTTTCTTATTTCTTGCAAGATTTGTAGAATCAGTCCTTGATGTATTAGATTTTTCCCTTGTGAATTTATCAGTCCTCGTTCTTCCCATATTTTGCCCAATGTATGTACTACTCCAAATGCATACTTTGAGTCTGTGTATATAGTCCCGCTACCCGTGCCAATTAATTGCAAGGCTCTTAGAACAGCATATAATTCGCAAGCTTGTGCAGACCATCCAGGGTTTAGTGGTCCTGATTCTAGGACTTCATTGGTTTTCCCATTTATTATTGCATATCCTGACTTTGGCTTTCCTTCCACCACCCGGGAGGAGCCATCTACAAATAATTTTTCTCCTTCTGATAACTCTTCCTCTTCTAGATCAGGTCTTATTTTGGTTTGTTCTTCAATTACTTGCAAACAATTATGTGTCAATTCTACACTAGGTTCTCCGTATAGGAATTGTGCGGGGTTCTGTAAAGAGGTGCTTTCCAAAGTCAATTTTGGGGATTCAATTAGAATACTTTCATATTTTAATAACCTAGAATCCGTTATCCATTTTTCGGAATTTTGTTGCAGCACCCCTCCTATATTGTGCGGTGTTAATACATGCAGTTCCCCTCCAAATGTTATTTTCTGCGTTTCTTCCACTAATAATGCAGCTGATACTATTGCCTGTAAACATGTAGGCCAACCCCTACTAACGGGGTCTAACAATTTGGATAGGTAGGCTACTGATTTTTTATGTCCAGCCCACTGCTGCGCTTGTACTCCATATGCCGTTCCTGAGTCCACATTAGGAAATAAATAAAACGGCTTTTGTGTGTCTGGTAGACTTAACACAGGGGCACTCACCAGTTCTTTCTTAATATTGTTCAGTTGTTCCTCCTCTTGTTCTATCCATTGTACTAATTTTTCCTGTGTTAGTTTTTTGTACAAAAATTTCACTTTCTTTGTCTAGTTTTCGATCCAATGTCTCCAGTATCCAGTCAGTCCTAATATTTGTCTTATCTGCCTCTTAGACTTTGGGGCCAGTAATGACAGGATCCCTTTTATTCTTTCCAGGTCTAAATGTTTGGTCCCCCTGCTTAAATAGTGCCCCAGATATTTTACTTCTTGTTCGACAAACTGAAGTTTACTTTTTGATACCTTGAGTCCCTGTAAACTAAGGAAATTTAATAACCTTATACTGTCTTGTCTAACCCCCTCCCCATCCTGCCCTGCCAACAAGAGATCGTCCACATACTGTATTAGCACCACTTCAGGGCTACGTTCGTATTCCTGTAACATTTGTTCTAAAGCTTGCCCAAACAAGTTGGGCGACTCCGTAAACCCCTGGGGAAGTACAGTCCAGCGTAACTGTTGTTTTCTATGAGTATCTGGGTCCTCCCACTCAAAGGCAAAATAATTTCGACTTTCCTCATCCAATGGGCAAGCCCAGAAGGCATCCTTTAAGTCTATTACACTATACCACTCGTCATCCGAGCTTAGATGACTGAGGAGGGTATACGGGTTAGCTACTGCAGGAAATCGACTCAGTCCTCTTGTTTATCTCCCTCAGGTCATGTACCAGCCTCCATTTCCCATCTTCTTTTCTCACTGGTCAAATGGGGGTGTTAAAAGGAGACATGCAAGGTTCAAGCAAGCCTTTTGCCAACAATCTCTCTATTTCTGGTTTCAACCCCCTTCGACCTTCTTCAGATATTGGATATTGTCTTACCCAAATGGGTATTTCTGGGCTAGAGATTTTAACTTTAAAGGGCGTTATGTTCAGTTTCCCTACTGAATCCTCCGTATACCACACTTCAGGATTAATTTTATTCTCGTCTTCCACTTTGAGGGGACATAATCTTATCCGAATTTCTTTCCCTCTTACTTCTAAATTGATACCCAATTCAATTATTAAATCCCGCCCCAAGAGATGATATTCAGCTTCTGGAACTAAAAGCAAATTTCCCACTCCTATTTTGGAGTTGGTTTTGATAATTACCCCCTTTATAACGGGAACATGAAATGGCTCCCCTTTTGCCCCAATTACTTGCATGGTGTCGGAGGATATTTTGCATCCCCTGGGCAAGGCTTGTATGGTAGATCGCTCTGCCCCGGCATCGACAAGGAATTCAATTTCTTGCTGCTGGGGGCCCACTTTCCATTTGATCAAGGGCTCTGTTCCTTTTTGGCTCCCCAGCAAAAAGAGCCCCTGACACCCCTATTCCGCTTTAAACATTTTCTCACCCGCCATTTTCTTCCTACAGTTCCGCTTAATGTGCCCTTTCTTTCCACAGTAAAAACATTCTATCGGCTCACCCCGTTCCATTGTAGTCTCGCTATTAAGGGGTCTTGTCTTAGGACTGGGCCCCTTATACTCTGCCCTTCGATCTTTGGATTTCTGAGCTGTACCTTCTCTGACTGCTGCCACCATCATTCGTACAGTCCTCCGCTCTTTTTCATCCTCTCTCCTGACATACACTTTCTGAGCTTCCCTTAGTAGTTCATCTAATCCACAATTTTGCCAATCCTCAAGTTTTTCCAGTTTCTTCCGAATATCTGTCCAGGATTTTGCTACAAATTGCGTTTTTAACAACGCTTCCCCTACAGGGGTACTGGGATCTAATCCCGAGTATAACTGTAAATTCTTTCTAAGTCGTTCTAGCCATTCTGTGGGCGTTTCATCTTTTTTCTGGTGTTCACTAGACACCCTTGCAATGTTCTGCCCCCTCGGTACAGATTCTCTAATACCTTGGACTAATATAGTCCGCAGATCTTGCATGTGACCCTTGTGTAATGGGTCCTGGTTATTCCAGTCGGGCCTTTGCAGTGGCCATTTAGTGTCGGCTGCAGGACCCTGTTGATGCTGTTCATCCCAGATTCGCACACCGGCTCTATGGATCATTCCCCTCTCTTCGGCAGTAAATAATATTCCTATGATTGCTTGCAGTTCATACCACGTGTATGTATTAGGTCCTAAGAATTGATCAACCCGCTTCGCTACTCCTAGCGGGTCCTCTAATAGACTCCCCATTTCCTTTTGAAAATCTCTGACGTCTCCAGAATTGAGGAGCACCGCCACATACCCCATTCCCGCCTGTGGACCTCCCATCGCAATTTCTCGCAACGGATATGATTGTCCCATCACCTGGTACTGCTGCTGTCTAATCTTACTCCGAGTGACGTAGTCCTGTGGGTTGACTAAGGTCCATTTCCTCCAGGTTCGGTGCCAGCGGTGCAGCATTTGGACCAGGGGCCGGCACCGGGGGTGGTGGTGGCGGCACATAAGGTGGGGGTGCTACGGGAATTTCTTCCTCATGCCGCTTGTTTCTTTGTTTATTGTGCCTCTTATCCCCCTTTTCTTTTAACGGATACAGATTGATCCTAGTCTCTGACCCTATCCATAAGCGTGCATAATCGCTCTCCTCTTGACTAACCGGTTCCTTTGAGTGAACGTAAAGGTTGAAGGCTTGGCAAATCCAATCCTCAAAGGATCCGAACACTGGCCAAAACAGATGGTCCTTACGAATTTCCTTACCACCCCAAACTACCATACAATAGTGGATCATTTTTATTTTACTCTTAGCCCGTCTAGAGGGGTAATCATTCCAATATTTAATCATCAATCCTAGTGGACTATCCTGGGGGATTGGCGGAAGTTTCGCTTGCGAATCCCCACCCCTGGGACCAGAAAGTCTACTTTTCTTCTGTCCCATCTTCCAGGGTGCACTCACGCACACTCACACACGCTCCCCTCGTTCGTGACTCACTCCCTCGCGGGCTACGAGAACTGCACTACTGGAGGGTCCGCACTCGCTTCATCCGCATTGGACGTCTCAGTCGTCGTACCCCAGGAAACCCAGCCACAACCGAGTGGAAATCCGGCCTATACTCATGCGTCCTGCGTCTTCACTCGGATCTTTGTGCACAAAGTTTAAGGGGCTGCCAGCATTTACTTTGCTTATTGCAATTTAGAAGGTTCGTCGGTGAAGGGTGGCGACAAAATCCTCCAAGGGCCGCTAGAAAAAGAAGCGGGGCGCCTCTCTCAAAAAGGATCGCCGCCGAATATCCTTCATCCGAGTCACGGCACCAAATTTATTACAAGGACCGTGGGCATTTGTACTGAGCTGTGACATCTCTAACCCGTGACACTGGGGTCCAGCCTGAGCAGGGCACGTGCGGAAGCTGTGCTGCAGGGAGGGCAGAGCTGAGGGGAAGGGCTGTGCCAGGGGCTGGTGCCAAGGCAAGGTGGGCGCGCTGTGGGGTGTGGGGAGGTGTCAGCCCCGGACTCAGCCCCTGTCTGGCTGCAGTGCCCTTGGGCTGGTGTAGCTCAGTCCTCCATGTGTTTCTCTTCAGGGGGAGCAGCGTGCAAAGGAAAAGCAAGGAAGGAGGTGAACCCGTGAGGAACAGTGATGGATAAAGTGGATTGGAGCGCCCCTGCCAGTCAAGAGGGATCAAGAAAGAAGACACCAGTGGTGGAACCGCAGGTCAGGAGAGCTCAAGGAGGGAGAAAGGTGACTGTGGCCGTATGGGTTTTTCTAGCTCACACACCAATGAAAACAGTTTGGATAATAAAAGAAATGTATGCAAAACCAATACTTAAAGGCAGAGAATGTTTGTATGCTATGTATGGGGTAGACCTGAAGGTATATTTCTTCCTACAATGAAGGAGAATTTGCAATACATGCTGCTGTCAGCAACGACCAGTAAGCGACAAGACTGTATTTACTGATGCCTCTGGTCGCTCACGTAAAGTTGTAATTACATGGCTAAACTCAGATACCCAGTGCTGCAAACACAAGGTAGAAAAAGAGACCAAGGGTCAAACAAGCTCTTGAGATGACAGCTGTCAGGATCGCTTTGAGGTGTTCTGTAACGAGCCTTTGGATGTTGTCACTGGCTCATATTATGCAGCTGGCATACTTAACAGCCTGGAAGATTCTTTTCTTAAGGAAGAGGATAATCCTCTTTCGATGGCTGAATTGAGAATGCTATGGTTTCTAATAAATCATAGACATCATGGTTATTATGCAATGCACACCCGCTCTCGCACGGCCCTTCCAGGACCGCTTGCGGAAGGCAGTAGGAGGGCCGATGCACAAGCTGTGCCGCTCACTGTGCCTAAAGCCTTGGAGCAAGCTAAATGATCACATACATTCTTTCACCAGAGTGCAAAGGCATTAAAACGACAATTTCAAATGACAGTGGATCAGGCCAGGAGCGTTCTTGTGTCCTGCCCTGATTGCCAACAGCTGGAACCCGTGCCATCCTCAGAGGGTGTTAATCCAGGAGGGGTTACTGCCAATGAAGCACGGCCAGCGGATGTAACGCATTGTTCTGAATTGGGTAAATACGTACGTGTTTCTGTAGACGCTAATTCCAGATTTCTTGTTGCTGCTGCACGCGCTGGTGAAAGAGCACGAGACGTCTGTAACATTCGTTGGCAGGTTTTGCTGTTTGAGGAGTTCCACGATCTGTAAAACCAGAGGAAAGTGGAACGCGCGCTCGATTAGAGGAGTGATCCCCCAGCGCGCTGTAATAAAAGTGCCTGCTGTTTAACACTTTCAAAACAGTGTTAAAGAGTCTGTTTGCCGACTTTTCGGTATCATTTCTGGCGACGAGGATGGATAATCTGCCTGATCTCCCGTGGATCCCAGGATCTCTGGGACCTTGTGCTGGCACCGGGGAATTCCTGGAAGGGACCACAGCTCCTCGGACCAGCTCGGGACGCGGGTAAAACCCCATCAATGAGATAAGGCACTTCCATTGTCTGGTTCGGTTGGCACGCTGCCTGTGCGAGACGTGGGTGACACCAGCACGTTGGGTCTGCGCATTCGCGTCTGCGCATTTTGGTAAACTGGGAAACTTTAAAAAAGAAATAAATAAAATTTAAAGAGATAAACAAGAAACAATAAACAAAAGAGAAAAACGAGGGAACAGCAATTTGATAAGGGTACCTTTAGTGATTTTGCTATTTGTGCCTTAGCAATTGTATAATTGTTTGTGTCTTTAGTGGTTTGTTGTTGTTGTTACTTGTGTCTCTGGTGATTTTATAGTCCAGTACTTAGGGTTCACCAATTGTCTGTCATTGTGATTGTGAAGTAGGTAGTGGACAATCGGCAGGAGGATTCGGGAGAAATCCCCCACGGAAGTTTTCTGACATTGGAAAAGAATCGTTTGCTGTTCAACAGGGCGTCAACCAGGGAGAATCTGATTGAATATTGTAATTAATGGCGGCCACTGTAAATAATATTGATATGCTGCACAGGTCTAGGTGGGTATACTTTGAGATCTGTAGTATAGTAATGTGCTACATGTAATATATAGTAAGATAGATATTTTAATTCATATGTTGCCTATTACATAAGGCATATTACACAATACGTAATGTTACATATGCGTTGTCTTTATCCCCTTCAGATCCATTTGTTTTGAAAAAGGATAATCAGGGAAAGAAATGCAAACCAGTAAAAGGTTTGTTGAAGAACAGCTATTAGTGTAGAATACACAGAGAACATGAGATCAAAATTGTCCCTCGGTCAGTCCAGGGTGGGATCCTGATATCCTTATATCGGGGCACAGGCTGCATTGGTATGGACTGTGCATTTTATACGGGATTAGACACGCTGCGCCTAAAGCTGTAAATACGCCAAAACCTTCTGAGATTAAACAGGATCGTGAGGAGTCTCCCACGGAGTTTTTACACTGTCTTAAACCATGTGTCTTCTCTTGTGCACAACGAATGGTTGAAAAAAGCTTTAATGGTGCAATGGCTGTGCAGTTACACGCTGCTATGGCTGCAATTGTTAAACAAAGAAGGGGAGATGTGGCAGGGTTGTGACATCAGGCCCGTGAGAAACTGCAAGAGTCACAGTGTGAGAACAAGCACTGGTGGAACAACACAAGCAGCAAAGACTGTGTGGGACATGAACCATCAGGGACAGAGGGACTGATACGGGATTGGTACATCAGGGACAGAGGGATTGATATGGGGTTGGTACATCAGGGACAGAGGGATTGATATGGGATTGGTACATCAGGGACAGAGGTACGTGATGTTTCAAATGCAAACCTGAGTTTGTATTAAATGTCTCTCTGCGTCTTCAAGAGAGTCTGTGCCTCATCTGCTACACCCCTTTATCTGTTTCCCAGATTACGATTTAGACTGTATTTACCGTTGTAAAAACAAAGCATTCCCCCCTTAATTTTTGTCACGTGTTGTAGTTAGAATTAATAGAGATATTGGAGCCCGTCCTAGCTAAACTGGAAAAAGGCAGCAGCCATGTGTATTTTTAAATAAAGACTAAATCAAGTCTGCTAGCTCATTATCTTTAAGCGTTTTACTGTGATCACCTCCCTCCCAAGGTTTTGTGTCTGTTGTATCAAGGCCTGACACCCACAGCCACGGTGGATGAATCACCATGGGCACAGCACCAGGAACCCACCTGTTTGTGTCCAGGATATCCACTCCAGCAGACACTTTTTAGTAAAAGAGCACATCATGGAACTGAAAAACCATCTAATTGTGTCATTATGCGCATTCACTGCTCTTTTTTCTACTTTATACCCGTTGTAGCTTTTTAAAATTAACCAGTTTGAAAAGGGTTTCTGTTTTGACTCTGCACACGGAGCCTGATTTTCCTTCTCTAGGGCCTTTCACCCGGTTCACCGCACTCGTGTGATCATTGCACTGCACGTGGGCAAAATCAGCCGTGCCCTGTGTTTCTCCTGTAAAATAGTAAGAACGCTGATATAATCGTGCCAGGAACTGACCCATTGGACAGCGTTTGTGTCACAAACCCCATTAGACAGTCTGTGTGTCACAAACCCCCCCTGGACAGAGTGTGTGTCACAAACCTATTGGATAACGTGTGTCACAACCCCCCCTGGAAACTGTGTGTATCCAAAATACCACTGGACAGCATGTATGTTACAAACCCCATTGGACAGGATGTGTGTCACAAACCCCAGTGGACAGTGTGTGTGTCACAACTCCCATAGGACAGAGTGTGTCACAACACCCCCGGAAACTGTGTATGTCACAAACAACCCTGGACAGTGTGTGTCACAAACCCCATTGGACAGTGTGTGTGTCACAAACACCCCTGGACAGGGTGTGTGTCACAAACCCCATTCGAGAGTGTGTGTGTCACCAACCCCATTGGACATCGTGTGTGTCACAAACACCCCTGGACACCGTGTGTGTCACAAACGCCCCTGGACAGGGTATGTGTCACAAACCCCATTGCAGAGTGTGCGTGTGACAAACCCCATTGGACAGCGTGTGTGTCACAAACCCCATTGGACCATGTGTGTGTCATAAACACCCCTGGATAGCGCATGTGTCACAAACCCCATTGGAGACTGTGTGTGTCACCAACCCCATTGGAGAGCGTATGTGTGACAAAATTCCCTGAACAGGGTGTATGTCACAAACCCCATTGGACAGCGTTTGTGTCACAAACCCCATTAGACAGTCTGTGTGTCACAAACCCCCCTGAACAGGGTGTGTGTCACAAACCCCATTGGACAGCATGTGTGTCACCAACCCCCCTGGACACGGTGTGTGTCACAAATCCCATTGGACAGCATGTGTGTCACAAACCCCCTGGACAGGGTGTGTGTCACAAACCCCATTGGATAGCGTGTGTCACAAGCCCCCCTTGAAACTGTGTGTATCCAAAATACCCCTGGACAGCGTGTGTGTTACAAACCCCATTGGACAGAGTGTGTCACAACACCCCCGGAAACTGTGTATGTCACAAACAACCCTGGACAGCGTGTGTCACAACCCCCCCTGGAAACTGTGTGTGTCACAAACACCCATGGACAGCGTGTGTGTCATAAACCCCATTGAACAGCGTGTGTTTCACAAACCCCTTTGGACAGCGTGTGTGTCACAAAGCCCATTAGACAGCATGTGTGTCACAAACCCCCCTGGACAGTGTGTGTGTCACAAATGCCACTGGACAGGGTCTGTGTCACAAACCCTATTGGACAGCGTGTGTGTCAAAACCCCATTGTACAGTCTGTACGTAACAAACCCCATTGGATAGCCCATGTGTCACAAACCCCATTGGACAGTCTGTGTGTCACAAACCCAATTGGACAGCCTATGTGTCACAAACACCATTGGACAGCGTGTGTGTCACAAACCCCAGTGGACAGCGAGTGTGTCACAAACCTCATTGAACAGCGTGTGTTTCACAAAACCCCCGGGACAGTGTGTATGTCACAAACACCCCTGGACACCGTTTGTGTTACAAACGCCCCTGCACACCGTGTGTGTCAGAAATGCCCCTGGACAGGGTGTGTGTCACAAACCCCATTGGAGAGTGTGTGTGGCACAAACCCCATTTCACAGGGTGTGTGTCACAAAACCCATTGGACAGCGTGTGTCACAACCAACCCCCCCTGGAAACTGTATGTGTCAAAAACACCCGTAGACAGCGTGCGTGTCACAAACGCCATTGGACAGCGTGTGTGTCAGAAACCCCATTGGACAGCGTGTGTGTCACAAACCCCTTTGGAAACGGTGTGTGTAACAAACACCCCTGGACACCGTGTGTGTCCCAAACGCCCCTGGACAGTGTGTATCACAACCCCAGTGGACAGTGTGTGTACCACAAACCTCATTGAACAGCCTGTGTGTCACCAACCCCATTGAACAGCGTATGTGTGACAGAATTCCCTGGAGAGGATGTGTGTCACAAACCCCATTGGACAGCGTTTGTGTCACAAACCCCATTAGACAGTCTGTGTATCACAAACCCCATTGGAGAGTTTGTGTGTCACAAACCCCATTGGACAGCGTGTTTCACAACACCCCTGGAAACTGTGTGTGTGTCAAAAACACCCCTGGACAGCATCTGTGTTCACAAACCCATTGGACAGCCTTATTGTTCTTTCTCTCTCCTGCTCCCTCTCTGTCTTTCTGCCTGTCTGCCCTTTCCCTGCTGCTTCTTTCTCCATCTCTGTCCAGACTACTGCCCCTCTTCCTTCTTGATGTCTTTCTGTCCTGTTTGTCTTTCTGTCTTCCTTGCCTGTTCCCGGCCCCATCCCCTCTCGCTGTATCTCCCCTGTCCAGCTGGCTCTGCCTTTTCTTTGTCTTCTCTTCCTCTTTGCTGCTCCTCAGCCCTCTTTTCCTCTTCCTCCAGCTCATTGCTGCATGTTTTCCCTTTCCAGTGTCTTCATTTTGATCTGAACTTTGCTTTGTTTCTCAGTCCCTTTGTTCTGTTCCCTGCCTTTCTTTTTGTCTCTCCATCTCTACATCCCCCTCCGTGTCTTTCTCCGCCCCCTTCCTGCTTCTCCTCCTCCCCCCTCCCCATCCCTCTGCCCTGCTCCTCAGCCCTGCTGTTTCTTCTTCCCTGTTTCTTCATGGCTCCTTGTCCCTTTTTGCCTTGATCTCTCCATCTCTCCATCCTTTTCCCTGTGTGTTTCTTTCTCTCTGGGCTCCTCTGTCTTCTCTCTCGTCTCATTTGTCTCTCTCTAGTCCTCTGTCCTTCTCCCCAGCAGCTTCAACTGAATGACCAGGTGTCCGTGCACTCTGGTGTTTCCTCGTCCCTGCCCTGGGGCAGATCTGTGTCTGTAGGGCTGGGGATCATTTAGGAGCTGGTCTCCTTGAGCAGACGGCAGAGCCGGGTGCACCTACAGCAGAGCTTGTTCTCAGCTGCTGCTTATGCAGCTTGTTGGAAGAGCGGCTGTGGGCCTTCTTTGGAAGGGAGGTTTCTTGTTCTGTGCTTCCTGCTCCTCGGGACCCTGCGCAGGAGCGGTGTTGGGGTCTGCAGGGACGGGTGGGACCTGCTGTGGTTCCTGGTGAATGTGAACTCAACTTGTCCTGATGGCCTCGAATGAAACCAGACTGACTGTAGATGGTTTTCTTGCCTGTTTCAGTTCCTAACTACATGTTTGGCACTAAAAAACATGAGACTTTGTGCTGTTTTCCAGATGTCAGTGGCTGCGAATCAGCTGAGAATATCACTGCCCTAGGTACCAGGGCAGGTGGTCTGTGATCAGGGGTGCGAACTTGCATGGCGGTGCTTTTATGAACATTTTATGGTGTTGCCACTTCAAAGCTCTTCATTTTCCTAGAAATTTTAAGATGATATTTCTTATTCGGAGGTTCAGACTCTGGTTGGACTTGATGTTGAATGGTCCATATAATGGGGTCCATGAAATAAGAATCTCGCTTCCTTGTTGTTTTCTAACACTGTCTGAATTTGGTAAGCAAGAGCAAGCGTGGTTGACAGTGTCTGTTTTTTGAGAGTAACGTATTCCTGACTCTCCCTCTTTGTATGGTGAAGGTTTCTGCCTGCACTATGATTTTGCTGGGCTGTGAGGCTGTGTGGGAGCAGCAGAGGTAAGAAGTGGTGGCTTTAAAGGCATTGAAGCTGTGGTAAAAGTAGCAGGTAAAGCTCGTTTCTTCCTAGAGAGCTGCCTGACAAAATCAGTTACAAGGAAAGACCCTTGAAGTTGGCTTTTTTTTTTTTTTCTAACTTAGTCTTAATATGGAGCTTTTGGTATTGATTGATTGATTGATTGATTGATTTCTGGGAAGCAAGAAGTGAGAGCCTGTGCACTCCCATAGG
Organism: Nesoenas mayeri; assembly: GCF_963082525.1. NCBI lineage: Eukaryota > Metazoa > Chordata > Aves > Columbiformes > Columbidae > Nesoenas > Nesoenas mayeri. The sequence goes on from NC_137571.1 coordinate 1,847,747, forward strand.
CAGCGCTGCCTCCCAAATAGGTGCCCCCTTCTCCACTCCTGTTCCTCCCATGCTCGTGTAGAACAAGGCCATGCAGTCGTGAGCAGATGTGGTGATTCCAAGGTGACTATGAGGTCACAGCCCCACGGTGACGTGCTGTGCTGTGTCTCGGCAGCAGCAGCAGCAGCAGCAGCAGCAGCAGCATCACGGTGCGAGCGTGGGGGCCATGGTCCTCACCCTCCTCCTCCTGCTGGTGTCCCTGCCAGCCCGGGAGGCCCAGGCTGCTCCAGCCGAGCGCAGGGAGCAGGTGGGCGGGCAGGGGCAGCACCCAGCCCCGAGCAGCTCAGCAGGGCAGCAGTGGGGCCAGGGCTGGGGCTGGGGCCGGGAGAGCAGCCGGGCTGGGCCGGGCAGGGCGAGCCAGGCAGCACCAGGGTGTGGGCAGGGGGCAGACGCCCCGCAGGGAGGGGAGAGGGGCTGCGGCTGCTTCAGGGGCAAGTTGTGGGCAAGCGGGGGCTGGGAGTGGTGGCACAGGGGCAGAAACCAGCACTGAGTCCCTGTGGGGCCCTCCCTGCCCCCCAGCCTCGTGCCACACGGCCCCATCCCAGGGCACGCTTTGAGCCTTTGGGCCCGTTTCAAATCAAAGCTGGGGTTGCTTTGGCCCTTTGGGCCAGTTTTGAGCTCAATCTGGGCACATTTGTGCCCTTTGGGGTCGTTTCTGCCTAGATCTGGGAGTTCTTCGGCTTTGCAGTCCAGTTTCTGCCCAAATCTGGGGGTGTTTTGGCCACTTTTGGCCATTTTTTACCCAAATCTGGGCATACTTAGACTTTTTGGTCCAATTTCACCCCAAATCTGGGGATGGTATACCTTTTTGGCCAGTTTTAATCAAAATCTAGTGGTGCTTTGGTTTTTCTGGCTCTTTTTACCCGATATACTCAGGTGCTTTTGCCCATTTTTTCCCCCTACTGGAGGAGCTGTGTTCCCAAATATGGGATATTTTCACCTTTGCCAGCAGTTTTGCTCCCAAATGTGGACGTTTTTGGCTCTTTTGGCCACTTTTTGCCCAAATACTCAGAATCTTTTGCCTGTATTGGCCAATTTAGCCCCCAAATATTTGGGATATTTAGTCATTTTTCCAGTTTTCTCCCGAAATAGGGCTATTTCTCTGCAATATATGGGCATTGTTGTCCTAAATATGTTGTGCTGTGTTTTGTTTTGTTTTTTCTCTCTTCTTTATGTCCTCTTTTACCTGAAATGCAGGAGTTTTGCTCTGTGAGCCTGGAAACCTCTCTGCTCTGTGATGACTCCAGGCCATGGCATTGGCAGAGCTGATGGAGCTTCTCAGCTGGATCCTGGTTATGAGCCTTGGGCTGTCCCAGGGGTAAGATGTCACCGTCTGTCTGCTTGAGGGAATAAACACTCGCATTTTAATAGGTTATTAATGTGTGATTGTACCCAGGATCATCTCAGAGGCTTTCCAAAAGCTTTTTGTGCCTTGGTGGTGTTACACAGACAAGTAATGAATATTCATTTGCCTGCAAACCTGCTAGGTCTCAGCAAAAAGGTCACCCATGTTCCATTTCTAGCTGTGGGAACGTACACCTTTGTATGTGTCCTGTGTCATTACCTCACCCCCTCCCATCACTGCAGGTGACTGAGGAAGAAGGAGATCACAACATGCCATGGAAGCTCCTCACCCGTGGTTGACTCCCTGTTTGGTTCCTGCAGTCCATGGTGATCAAGCCTCTTGGTGTAATCCTGTTCCTGAGCCTGGGGCAATCCCAGGGGTAAGTGTTCAGTCTTCATTGGTCACTGGCCTTCTGCATTTGCTAATATTTGGTTTATTATTTGTTAACATTTTCCTGCAATAATTGCGCCTTGCAGTAGCCAGCAGGCTCTTTGCTAGAAGAAGCATGGATGATCATTTTTTGCCCTGGTGCTCCATGCTCCCACCTTAGTGTGGGTTTTCGTTTGTGTGTGCGAGAGGTGTCCTGGTCAGAAGGCCCTGAGAGGCCCCATGTTTGTCCATCTGGTCCTTGAGGGGTGTTGCATGTGGCCTGGACACAGTGGTTTGGAAGCTGCCAGGTCCCAGTCAATGGGTCTGCATAGACTGAGCGGGTTCTAGGACCCTGGGCGTTCCCCGGGAGGGTTTTAGGACCCTGGGGGTTCCCGGAGAAGGTTTTAGGACCCTGGGGGTTCCATAGAGATTCATAGAGCCCTATAGGGACCCATAGGGACCTGTAGGGGCCCATGGAGCCCCACGGAGCCCCATGGAATCCCATAGAGCCCCATAGAGACAATAGAAAGGGAGGATTAAAGCTCTTTGCCAACCGCTCCATCTCTGCGCTGCTCGCAGTGCCGGCTGCCGAGCCAGCGGCAGGTTGGGCTGAGTTTAGAGCTGGGTGAGCTCCAGGGAGTCCTTTCTCCTGACAGCTCCAGGCCTGGTCAGTGGCCACTGCAAGTGCTGGATAAATGTTGGCAAGATGCTCCTGCCGGGAAGGGAGAGAGGAGCTGCCACTGGGATGGGTTTGGATGCTGAGGACGCAGCGGTGGGTGACAGGGGTGGCCATTGCGGAGGGGCAGTGTGAGCTCTGGTGCTGCTGTCTCCAGGTTGGCTCACCAGACCCAGGCCACCATGCTGGTTCACCAGATCTTTGGCGGATCCCTGTGGTTCCGTGGTGAGCGCTGGCTGCCAGGTCCTGGGCCTGTGACTCTCAGGGCAGCGGTTTCCCTGAGAGCCTTGCAGTACAAATCTTTTGGGAAAACTGCTGAGTGTGTGTAACTTATCCAGAGGTGCAGCTGGTCAGTCTTGTGGTTCCTGTGGGTTGTGGCGTGTGTTGTAGTGATGAAAAAAGCTGTTGGCTGGGGGCCCCCAGCTCTTTGCCACCAGCTGAGGAACCCATGTTGGCAGTGATGTAGCAGCACTTGCTGTCCCAGCGCACAGTGGAATTGCACGCTGTGAATCCTGGTGCCGACATCCCAGAGCCCAAAGCTGGAGAGGGGGAACACGGCAGCTGCCTGTGCTGTGCTGGGCTGGTGTTGGGTGCAGGTGTTGTGCCAGGGTGTGCTTACTGCTCTTGCTTTTGCAGTGAAGTTCTCAGCGTGCAAGAGCATCTGGGAGAGCTCTGACCCTTTCCTGGAGCTGGTGCTGGAGATCAGGTAGTGGGGCAGGGTGTGGGTGGGGGAGCTCTGCTCTCACAGGGGATGTTCCTGCAGCTGCACCGTTACTGCTCTGGAGGCTGCTTAACTGCCAGTGTCAGGCAGGGTGCAGGCAAGAGGGAAGCAGCTTCTGTTGTTGTGCTGCCTCTGTCTGGCAGAGCAGAGCCTGTTGCCTGAGCATGAGCCACGACTCCTCCATTGAGGCTCCATGGGACTGGGGACAGTGCAGCCATCCCTCATGGCATGCTGGCCAGTGCCTGGCTGGGGGCAGGCTCAGGTGTTTGATGCAGCCTGTGGCCCTGTGCTCATGCTCTGTTTTATCTCTTGGGGCCAGTGTCTCTGATCAGGTGAAAAAAGCTGAGACCAACAGAGCCAGGTCTTCACCAGCAACAGGCCAGGTGAGTCCTGAAGGCTGTTCTGGGCCAGAGCTGCAGGAGCTGCTGCCCCTCTGCCTGCTCTGCGAGGGCAGGTGGGCTGCAGCTTGGCAGGGAGGCAGGCACTGCACCCAATGGACAGGGGTGAGGGAGGATGACTTGCAGGAAGGATCCTGCTCAGTTAAGGGTTGCTGTGTGAGCTTGGAGGGGATGGGATTGCAGTATCACCCTGTGTCCTTGGCACAGTGATTCAGCCTGGAGGCCCAAAAAGCTGCTCGCCCTCCTGCAGCTGCCTCCAGTGCCCAGAACAGTTCAGAGCTCCTGCAACAGCAGCAGCACAAGTGGGGCCAAAGCAGAGCTGTCCTGGCAGAGCTCCTGGGAGAGCAAGCAGCCACCTACCTCAGCCAAGCTGCTGCTGGAGCCCATCCCCAGCCAGGAGCCCAGGGGCAGTGGGGAGAATGCTGAGACCCTGGAGAGGGACTCCTGCAGCAGCGGTGCTGCCAGCCCAGCGCACGGCACAGCGGGGATCTGCCCAAAGCGTCCCAGAAGGCCCAGGGTGGAACCAGCAGCTTCTGCACCTCTCAGGAAATGGACTGTAGCATAGACCTCCCTACTGGCTCCAGCACCAAGCTACCTGCCCCCAGAGACTCCAAACCGGCAACATTGAAATCCTCCCTGTTGGCCAGTGCTGCTCTGGAGCTGAACATCACCATGTCTCCACCACCAGCCATGAAGCTGGTACTTTCTGCCAAAAAGTGAGTCTGAGCTTCTGCCTGGAGTCTTCAATAGGTGCCTTTTGTCTTCTGAGCTGGAGATTGTGTTGGGGAGAGTGTAGATCGGATGCTGGGTGTCTTGCTAAGCTGGAGGCAGACAGGGAGAGCCCCTCAGCCCCAGGGCTGCAGCAGTTGCTCTAGTTTGGGTACAGGGCCAGGTCCCCGCTGTTGTTCCCATCCCAGACTGGAGAAACGCCTCCTGTCTTCTTGCTCAGGACAGAGGGGCGGCTGTGCCAGTCCCTGGAGCGGGGTGGCCTCACCAACCTTCTCTGAGTGTCTTGTCCCCTGGGGCGATGGGAGCAGGTGACTCCCCAGCTGGAGGCTGCAGAGTCTCCTCTTCTCCACGCAGGGGCTGGGACCGGCCCTCTGGGCGCCGCTGTGCAACCCGGGCTCAGGACAGTGCGCTGGGGTTTCTGGTGTTTAAATTTCCCTCCTTCCTTTTTTCGTTTCTGCTCCTAACAGAAAACACTTCTGATTTGTTGACCACCCCCACTTTCCTCTCCCCTCCTGTGTCTTTACCCTTCCTTTTTCCCTGGGCTCACCTTCTTATTTTCTTCTCTTGGCTCATGGAAACCTCTTTTCTTTAGATCACCAAGTTTGTTGGGTTTTTTTTCATGTCAATAACTGCAGCACATCATCCTGTGGAAGGCGAGCAGAAGTGACCATTGCACACCACCTCATTCACAATTTGCCAACCACACCTACCCCATGGACACCACCCACCCCAACTCCTTGGCCTTTTGGCAAGTCGAGGTAAGTGGTGCCAGTCGCTCCCAGGCTCCTGCACGGCAGCAAGGGCAGTAGTCCAGGAGGGAACTGTCTGACATGGCAGGTGGCCCGCGGGAGTGATTTCAGCAGCCACCTGTCCTGTTCTCTTGGATTGGCTAAGATGGGAGCAGTTGGGTGCTGTGCTTGTGCACTGTGGAGTGTGGAGGAAGAGGGGGGCTCCTGCTCCTGACCTGGCCTTCAGATCATGTCAGCCTCTTTTCCTGTTCTGCAGGCTGTCCTCGTCTGCTCTCCATTGGCCAAATCCTGAAAAGCCGACCTTCAGCTTCATCCTCAGCTCAGCCCTTTGGCTGCCAGCCTCCCCGTGACCACCTGTTCCACTGCCCACCCTTCGCACCACCTTCCTCCCTGCAGCAGCGAGAAGGAGCCCAGCCAGGTCACCGCTGGTTCCTCCAAAAAGAGGCAGTGTAAGCAGCCCCGTGGAGCAGACAGCAGCCCCTGTGCTCTGGCTCTGAAGGACAAGGATCAAGTCTCCAGCCCCCAAGGAAGAAGAAGAAGAATCTCGCAGGAGGGCTCAGTGTCCCCTGGGGGAAGGAGGTGGCAGGCAAGGGTCCCAGCGGTGGCAGGGAGGCACCCAGCTGTCAGCACCGAAAGATCAGGCCCGTGATGCAAGTGTCAGGCCCCAGGACCTGTGTGGACACAGAGCCCATCTGCCCCCTCAAGAGGAAGAAAAGGAGGAGATGGAGGAGACAGAAGAGAGCTGCTCAGGGTTAGAATGAGGTTTAGCATTAGGGTCACAGACTGTGGGTAAGGGTTAGAATGAGGGCTTGGGTTTAGCTTTAGTGTTTAGGGTTTGAAGTAGTGATAGGGTTAAAGTTAGGTTGATGGGTTAGGATTAGGATTAGAGTTACAGTTTGCTGTTAGGTGCTAGGGTTAGAGTTAGGGTTAGACGAGTGTTAGGGGTTAGTGAAGAGTATTATGGTAAGTAGTTAGGGTTAGGGGTAGGGACAGAGTTAAGGTTGAGTTTTGGTTAGAGGTAGGTTTATGTTTTAGGTTTAGAGTTAGTGTTAGTGGTTAGGATTAGGGTAGGGTTAGGGATGAGGAATTGGCATTGTAGTTAGTGATAGGGTTTGGGGATAAGGAAATGGTTAGATTTTGGGTTTGACGTTAGGAACAGCTGTCTGGTAGTGCTTGGAATAGTGTTTAGGGTTAAGAGTGTTAGAGTAAGGGTTGGAATTTGGGGCAGAGCTGGGGTTAGCGGTTAGGACCAGGGTCAGAGTTTTGCTTAGGGTTATCATTCGTTGGTGATGGTTTCTTGGCTAGTGTGTATTAGTTAGGTTTAGAGTTAGGATTAGTGTTTAGAGTTAGGTTTCAGTGTTAGGGTTAGGGGCTAGGGTTAGAGTATATGTTAGGTTGAGAATTAGTGCTACAGGTTAGGAGAAGGTTTGTATTAGCGTCAGAGGGGGCTAGTGTTTCCTCAGATTTAGGGATAGATAGGGCTTTGAGTAAAGCACAGGGTCAGGATGAGAGTTACCAGTTAGGGATTAGGATTAGTGTTAGGTTGAGATAAAGTGTATGGTGAGGCTTAGATACGGGTTAGGGGTTTGGGTGTAGAGTTAGAGTTAGCATTAGGTAAGGTTTCAGGTTAGGTTTAGATTACAGGTAGGTTTAGGGGTTAGGGTTATGGTTTAGGATTAGGTTTTAGGATTAGGGTTTAGGATTTATGGTTTAGGATTAGGGTTTACGATTAGGGTTAGTGGTTAGTTTTCGAGTTCTAATTAGAGGTAGGGTTAGACTTAGCCTTAGGGAAAAGAATTAATTTTAGTTGTAGGGATAAGATTTGGGTTAGTGTTAAGGTGTAGGGGTTATTGTTAAAGTAGGTATGAGGTTTAGAATGAGGCTTGCAAGCTAGGGTTGGGGTTAAGGTTTAGGAGTTAGGTTTAGAAAAAGTGTTAGGGGTTTGTTTTTGTGGTTAGAGCTAGAAGTAGAGTTAAGAACAGGGTTATAGTAAGCAGTTAGGACTTAGGGTTATGGTTATAGTTAGGCTTAGGGTTAGATTAGGGTTATTGTTAGGGTTTGGTGTTAGGGCTTTGGTTAGGGCTAGAGTTAGCACTAGGTTTCAGGTTTAGTCTTAGGGTTAGGATTTACAGTAAAGGTTAGAGTTAGGGTAAAATTTAGGGCTTAATTTAAGGGTTAAGTTAGGGTTAGATTGAGAGTTAGGGTTAGGATTAGGTTTAGGTTTAGGATTTAGATAAGGGTTAGGTTTTAGATAAGGTTGAAGGTTAGTGTTAGATAAGGTTTTGGGTTAGGGGACAGAGTTAGGCTTAGAGTTTGGGATAGGCTTAGGGAGCATGGTTAGGGTTAGTGTTTGGGGTTAAGGTTTTGAGTGAAGGTTATGGGTCAAGTTTTGGGTTAGAGTTAGTCTTAGAGTTGGGATTAAATTTTGGGCAAGAGGTTGGAGTATAGCGTTAAGGGTTAGGAGTTTGTGTTTGGGTTATATGAGGTTTAGGTTAGGGTTACGTAGTAGAGTTAAGGTCTAGGATTAGATTTAGGGTAAAGGTAAGTGTTAGGAGTTACAGTTAGGGTTAGGCTTAGGAATTAGGGAGTGGGGTTAGATTTTGAGGTTAGGGGTTTGAGCTAGGGTTAGGGGGAAGGGCTACATTTAGGGTTAGAAATAGGGTTAAATGTAGGGCAAGGGGTCAGAGTTAGGGTTAGAATTACTGTGTTTGAGTTAGATGAGGTTTAGGATTAGGGGTATGTGTTAGAGTTAGGCTTTAGGGTTAAGCGTTATGGTTGGTGCTAGAGTTAGGAGCTAGGGATTAGTCTGAGAGGTAGAGTTTGAGGTTCGGGTATGTGTTTGCATTGGGGTTTGTGTTAGTTGTTCAAGTATTAGGGGTAGGACTTGATTAGTGTTGGAGTTTGAGAGTAGTGTCAGTGGAAGTGGTTAGGGTTAGGGGTTAGTTTTAGGAGGTAGGGCTAGGGTTAGGGTTCTGTTTAGAGTTAGGTTTAGGGTTAGAGTTAGGGGTAGGGTCAGGGTTTGATTAGGATTAGGGTTAGAATTAAGGTTAGCGCTTTTGGGTTTGGGTGAGGGGTGGAGTTTGGTTTTAGGTTGAGGCTTAGATTTGTGATTACAGTAAGAAGGCTAAGCATTAGGTTTAGAGTTGGAGTTAGAGGTAGGGGTTTGCATTAGCGTTCCCTTAGGGTGAAGAGAATTGGGTAGACTTTAGGGTTAGGCTTAGGGTTGAGGGAGTAGCATTAGTGACATAGTTAGGAGCAGCTTAGGTGTAGGAGTTGGGGCTTGGAGTAAGATTTAGGGGTTGGGGTTAGAGTTAGGGATAGGAAATCTAATTAGGATTAGGGTAAGGGTAAGATTAAAGTTTAGGGGTTAGGCAGTAGTGTTAGAAAAGGTGGTTAGGGTTAGGTTTTAGAATTCTGTTGGAGATATGGGTTCGGGTTCCTGGTTAGGGAGTAATGTTATTGTAAATGGTTAAGATTAGCATAGGAGATTAGGTTTAGGAGTGAGGCTAGAGTTAGGGTTAGAGTTAGGCTTAGGATTCTGTTTAGAGGTCAGATTAGGGTTAGATTTCATGTTAGGGTTAGTGTTGGGTTAGGTTGGTTTAAGGGTTGTGGTTAAAGTTAGGTTAGTGATAGGGTTATGGTTAGGTTATGGTTTGGGTTTAGTTTTAGTGTTAGGACTAGGTTTCAAGTTAGGGTTAGAGTTAGTATTAGGGTTTAGGCTTACCATGAAGGTTATAGTTAGTGTTAGGGGTCAGCATTAGAGTTATCATAAGTGTTGGGTTTGTGTTAGGGAGCAGTGTTATGGTTAGTGGAACTGGTTAGGGTTAGGTAGGGTTAGTTTCAGGGTTTAGGGGTTATTGCTCGAGTAAGGGTGAGGTTTAGAATGATGGTTACTGGCTAGGGTTAGGGTTAAGGTTTAGGGCTGAGCTTTAGAGTCAGCTTTAGGGGGTTGGTGTTAGGCTTAGGTATTAGGGAGAAGAGTTACGATAAGGAAGGATAAGATTATGGCTAGGATAAGTGGTTAGGACTTAGGTTTAGGGCTATAGTTCCTTTTAGGGTTAGATTAGAGTCAGTTATTGGGTAGCATTACCAGTCAGGGAGAAAGGTGAGAGTTAGGGTTTGATGTTAGCGTTAGATTTTGGGTTGGGGATATTGTTAGGTTAGGGTTTGGATTTCTGTTTATGTGATGTTAGTCTTAGGGTTAGAGTTAGGGGTTTGTCTTAAATTTTAGGATTAGATTTAGGATTGGTATTTAGGTTTACATTTAGGCTTAAGTTTTAGGATTTGGTTTTAGGTAATGGTTGGATTAGGGTTAGCGTTAGGGGTTCCGGAGTTGTCTTAGGGGTAGAGTTAAGTTTTGGGGTTAGATTTAGGGGTAGGGTTAGATTAAGGTTTAGATTTAGAATCAGGGTTAGGGCATTGAATTAGTTTTAGAGTTAGGGTTAGAGGTTGGTCTTGGATTTAGCCTTTGCTTTAGGATTACAGTAAGTGATTGGACTAACATTAGAGGTTTAGATTTAGGGATAGGTGTTAGAGGTAGTGTTAGGGTTATTATTAGGGTTTGATTAGGATTAGGTTTAGGGTTTAAGGGTAGGGCTGTGGTTAGTGGTAAAGGTTAGTATTAGGGTTAGTGTTAGAGGTAAGGATTAAGGTTAGGGGTTAGGGAATAGTGTTTGGGTTAGTGTTACGGGTTGGGGATACGGAGTAGTGAAAGTGGTTGGGAGTAGGTTTAGGTATTAGGGTTAGATTTAGGGTTAGGGTTTGGATTGACATTTTGGGTTTGGTTAGTGTTCAGGTTAGAGTTAGGGTTGGTGGTTAGTGATTAGTTTTAGATTTACAGTTAGGGTTAGGTTTAGGGTTAGGAGTTAGGGTTAGGGTTAGAATTGGGGTAAGGGCTTGGGGTTACAGTTAGATTAGTTTTAGGTTAGTGTTAGGGTTGGTGGTAGGGGCTTATTTAGGGTAAGGGGTTTGGGAGTAGCGTTATTATAAGTGGTTAGGATTACTGTAAGGGGGTAGGGTTAGGGGTGGGGATAGGGTTAAGGTTAGAATGATGGGTTAGGGTTGCAGTTAGGGTTTGGGATTGGGGGTAGAGTTAGGTTTCGGGACAGGGGTTTGGGATTCAGATTAGATTCAGGGTTAGGGTTTAGGATAAGGATTAGGCTTTTGGTAAGTGTTGCGTTAGTGTTAGGGGTTGGGGATACGGAGTAGTGAAAGTGGTTGGGAGGAGATTTAGGTACTAGGGTTAGATTTAGGGTTAGGGTTTGGATTGACATTTTGGGTTTGATTAGTGTTCAGGTTAGAGTTAGGGTTGGTGGTTAGTTTTAGATTTACAGTTAGGGTTAGGTTTAGGGGCCAGGGAGTTGTGTCAGTGGAAGTGGTTGAGGTTAGGGGTTAGTTTTAGGATTTAGGGTTTGAATTAGGGTTAAGTTTCAGATTAGATTTAGGGTTAGGGTTAGATTAGAGTTAGGGGATGGTGTTTCCAGTTAGACTTATGGTTAGGGGTTTGGATGAGGTTTACAGTTAGGATTAGATTAGTGTTAGGATATAGTTAGTGTTAGAGCTAATGATTAGGTTTCAGAGTTAGGGAATAGTGTTAGTGTAAGCAGTTAGGGTTAGGTTTTAATATTAGGTTTGAAGGGTAGGACTAGGGTTAGAGTTAGGGTTGGAGTTAAGCTTATGGGTAAGTATTAGAGTTAGATTAGGTTTAGAAGAGGGTTAGAATGTAGGGTTGGAGTTAGCGTTAGAGGTTAGTTTTATGTTTTGGGTTAGAGTTAGGATTACGTTTTAGCTTTAGATTTAGGTTAGAGTTAGGGATGGGGTTAGCATTAGGGTTAGGGTTAGTGTTAGGCAGTAGTGATAGTGGAATGGTCAGAGTGAGATTTTTGATTTATACTGGAGATGGAGGTTGGGGTTGGCATTAAGGGTTGCAATTCCGGTTAGTGGTTAGGGGGTAGTGTTAGTGTAAGTCGTTAGGATTAGTGTAAGGGGTTAGGTTTAGGGGTTAGGAGTTGGGATAGCTTTAGGGTTAGGATAATGTGTTAGGGTTTGAATTTGGGTTAGTTTAGGGTTCGAGTCAGTCATAAGAGTTGCAGGTTAGGATTTAGGGTTAGGGCTTGGTTTAGTTTAGTGTTTGGTTTAAGGCTGGTGTTAGTATGATGGGTATAGGGTTAGTTTTAGGGTTAGGCTAGGGTTATGGTTTAGGGTTAAAGGTCGCATTAGGGTAAGATTTCAGTGGTTCGAGTTAGGGTAAGGTAGAGTTAGGGTTAGTTTTAGTGTAAGTGGTTAAGGTTAGGGATAGGGATAGGCTTAGGTTTAGGGTTAGGTTTAGGTTTTGGGTTATACTAGGGTTAGTTTTTGGGTTGAGGGGGTTTGGTTTAGGTTAGATTTTGTGCAAGAGGTAGGGTTAGGGTGGTGTTTGGGTTAATGTTATGGTTAGGTGAATGATAGGTGTAGGGTAAGTTTTAGGTTTAGGGGTTAGGATTATGGTTAGGGTAAGGGATGGATAAGTGTTAGGTTAGGGCTTAGGGAGTTTTGTTATTTGAATGGTCAGTTTTAGGTTTTAGATTTATATTGACGGGTTAGGGATAGGACACTGGGTTAGGGTTAGAGGTAGTGTTAGTGTTATTTTTGGGATAGGGGCTTAGGGTTATAGTTGGTCTTAGAATGATGGGTTAGGCTTTAGCATCAGATTAGAGCTAGGTTTAGGTTAGTCTTTAGGGTTAGGCTTAGAGGTTGAGTTAATGGTTAGGGTTAGATATTGGGGTTGGGTTAGTGTTAATTTTAGTCTAAGTGCTTACGGTTGGTGGCCGGGTGTGGATGGGTCTTGATAGATAAAGATCTGTTGCTGAATTAGTCAGGCTCAAAGGTATCTCAAGGCCACTTCGAGAACAGAGTCTGCTGTGAGAAAGAGGGGCGTTCCTCAATCACCGGGCTCCTGGCGTGGCATGAATCATCGGACGTATCATCAGTGAGACTCCAGAGCACGGACAGCCCACGATACTCATTTAACGAATTCATGCTTGGAGCGTGGACGCGTGATTAGAATATAGTTACGTATATAAGGAGACTTGTTTCTGTAATAAATGGCTTAGCGTGATTCACATTGAATCGACTTGTTTTGCTTGGTCCTTATCTCGCTCTACATCTGGTGACCCCGACGTGATACCCTGACCGGTGTACCACGGAAGATGGGGAAAAGCCTAGAGCGGCCCAGCCGGAGGCGGATCAGCTGGACTGAGAACCGGGCGGAGGCGTACGGACGTTCCGCGTTGTTGAAGAAGTCATCGTAAAAGGGTGAGCGGCTGGGAGCGGGAGGAGGGAAGAGTGAAGTTATGGGGCAAAATAAATCCTTTGAGGAAGAAGCCGTAGTTAAACTCCTCCTGCCTATTCTCTCTATGAGAGGACTTAAATAAGAAGAAAGTAACATATGTGGACTATTAATTTGGTATAGAATTAAAGGCTACCCAGGAGAAAACGAGAAGGCTTTTAAACGTTAACTTTGGGATGATAAAAGGCAGAAATTATGGAATAGGGTCAGCAATGGAGATGATAAAGAAACTAAATCACTAGCGACTAAATGGAAGCTTAAAATTTCCACCTTAAAAGACTTTAAGGCTGAGCGGGCTACTGTTGCCAGAATTTTTCCAGCGTTGCAGCCTGATAACAAACCTAAAAATGACTGTGAAGTTTACCCAGATCGTGTCTTTTGACCCCCTCCCCACTCCATCCCCTGTTGTGCTGGCGGCACTGGTGCAGCGGTCTGGGGCAGGGGGAGGAAAATTACGGAGTGGATGGCCTCCCATACCATCACACGACTCTAAAGAGACCAAGCAGTCCAAGGAACTGGAGTCAGATAATTTGTCAAAAGAACTGTGTGAAATGTAACAGCTATAGATCATTTAGGACAGAATAACGGGGATTCGTCGAGGGGGGCAGGTGTCCCACAACTCCTGGAAGAGACACTAATTGACACACCACAACTACAGACACGATAAGTTTCTGAAATCCTGAGGCAGTCAACAGATCTTGCACATCAAGCTATGAGAGAGGTGCCAAATCATTTGCAACTATTAATCAGGATCCCAATGAGAATTACATGCAATTTATTGACCATCTTCAAGATGCCATCAGTAATCAGGCCGAAAACTTAGAAGCTAAGGAAGCACTAGTGTTGAGATTAGCAGTAGAGAATGCTAATGTTTGCTATCAATGTGTTATTTGCAAGTTTTCCAGTACATATTACGTGCTCCTGTGTATTGCCTCTCTGAAAATCAAGCATCTTGTCAGGAATGTGAGTTAATTGTTTTACTAGTTGTTTTTAAGTGCGCTGTAAAACCTTCTCCCACTTTTCCCATTCTCGCTGCAAGCAGCCCTGTGCCTTCCTCCCCCTCCCTCCCCGCCCTTCTCAAGGTTTTTACTTGCAAGATGGGGTCAGGAATAATTGTTTTCAGTTGTATTCCTAAAAAATCAGTATTGGGAGGTGTTTTAAAACTTAGGAAAGCACTCGGAATTATAAGGAAGGAAGATCTTGTAAAATATTGTAATTAATGGTGGCTGCGGTATAACTTAAATGATTGGGAAAAATGTCCGGACAATAGAATCTTGTTGCAATTAATGTTGTTTTTAGGGCGAGAAGATCAGGACAAAATAAATCCCTACAAGAGATCATTAAATCATTTCAGACAGTTTTACAGGCGGGGTGCTTTGAACTTCAACAAGCTAAGAGAGAGTTAACTGATAACACACAGGTCACAGAAAACTTGTTAAAGTCTGCAAGATGCTTTCCTTATTAAACTGTTTTCTTTGTGGGTATCTGTTTAAGTATGTTGCAATTTTGGTAGGTCTGTGCTATATGGTACGATAAGTTCACAGTCTGTTAAATCATGACAATCCGTTGACTCAAAATGTGCATTTTGTGATAATTCAGAAGATCATGAGTAATTTAGTTTATTTACTGCGTGAATGTGATGGTAAATTTTGTGTGTAGTAGCTGTTATTTTTTTTTTCTCTAGCATGCTAGCTTTATTCCAGCATTCAGACTTGCGCAACTCTGTGACAGGCTGTGTCTCCTCTCGGTGTGCTGGATTTGGTTTTTCTGTATGCACATCATGTAAAGAATTCTGGTTTTGGAATGGCAGCTGTAGCGCACCAGATGAGACACTAAACCAAAACCAAAACCAAACAAAACAAAAGAAGGCCTTGCTCAGTCTGGGTCGGCGGGTGCGGATGGGTTTCAGCGCGCAACTGACCTTTTTTGTCAGGGAGACCCAGAGGTACCTCCACCTGGCTGAGCAGTAAGTGGTTCAAAGGTGCAATGCAAAAATTGAGATATTGTCTTAAATTAGTGTAACTGTGATCCATCTGCATATTTGAACTTGGTATATGGTTTTCATATCTGAGCTCAGTATTTTAGTTTGCATATTCATATTTGGTACCAAAAGAATCTTGTTTGGGGAGATAATTACAAAATGGGAACCGGTTCCACTGCTAAAATTCCACCTTGCTCCCCCTTAGGATGCATCCTTACACTTTAGAGTAATTGCTTATATTGTTAGAAAAGCATTTAAATTGTTAAAATGCTATGATAGATGTGAATTTAGAAGAGGTTGTATTTAAAAGTTGCTAGAATATTAACTGGTTTAGATTTAGGAAAATAGAATAATGGATTTATGTTTATTATACTGGTTTATACTGTTTTTTGACATTTCTAAATTGTAACAGGTAAATGGAGCTAAGGAATGTAACTATTGCTGAGCTACTTGAAATTGCATATAAAGTGTATTATGGCTGAAATGAAATGGGAAAACAAAAGACCAAAACATCTCAGGCCTATGTGCAGCTCATTGTAACTGAGGAGTTTACCAGAGCCTCCCACCTCGTACCAGCTGCATGACCTTGACTATATCTGAACTGCAGGAAGAAGAGAACGAAAAAAAAAAATGGAGAAACCTGTTTTCCCGCTGCTAAGCAGAGAAAGGGGGGCTTCACTCCCCCCGCTCTGTCCTTTTTTTTTCCCTGAAGTATTGTCATCCATTTTTGTTGTGACACTGTGTTGTTTTTCGGTTTTGAATCAGGGGTTGTTGGTGTTTATTTTTGCTTCTGTCTTGTTTCTTAGGTTTTGGCACATTTGGGAAAAAGAGCTCATAATTTTACCTCCTTGCTGAAGTCAGTCTTTTCACACTGGTCAGCTTTGGGGGGTCACAGTGTTCAGTGCTTCTCTGGGTCAGACTGGTACTGATTTGGGTGTGGACTGGAGCCAGATTGGTTTGATGTGGAGTTCGAACTGATGTGTTTTCATGCTGGGCTGGACGTCTTGCCATCTCAGATGGGGGCAAGAGGGAAGTTTTATTCCCCCCCGTGCCCCTCCCCCAAGCAATGTTACTGCTAGAGAGCTGTGATACTGCATGAAGGAGTCTGAGGGTGAAATTTAAAGGCATCGCCAGTGGATCCATAGTTCTAATGAAACTGGAAAATTAAACCAAAAATTTTTTTAATAGACTTATTCTGTGGTAATTAGTTGTAAGTGACTTCTTAGTAAATTCACCATGCTAGTTTTTGAGGTCATGAGAGAGAATGAAAGAAAGGCCATTTTTTGAGACCAATGGAATGCCAAATTTGAAACAAAGTTTTAATACATGAATTCTTATATTTGCCAGAAAGTCCTATACCTCTCTTAAGTTGAGATTTGCTAAGTAAATTGTAAGCTCAAATAACGTTTTCTGAGAATTCTTTTTAGTTGCATGGCCTACAAGAAGCTGCTCAGATGGTGCAGATCTGCTGCTGCAAGTGAGAAATCTCCAAGGAAATTTCAAATGCTGTATTTCTACTAGTATTAACAGCCAATGTTTCGATAAAGCAAACACTACACTGATAGATCTGACACAGGACTTCGATCCGGTAAGGGAAAACAATATCCAATAAATATGACAGCCAAAATGGAGTTGGAAACTTTGAGGAATGAATTTATGACAACGTTACAGGCTGACTGCATTCGATTGGACTTGCAGATTTGTCTGTTTATAGCTACAACATAGAAACAACCTGTGGCTATTGTGGGACAGTATGATGAGATTGCTAGCAAACTGGTATACCGACTGTTATATACCAATTGTCACTCTAATCAAGAAAAGCAGGGAATGAATTTATGTCTTAATAGGCCATGATCCTTTTGTCATATATGTACCATTTGTGAAATTTAATTCTGACTTTTTTTATTTGTAATCTATGTCTTTATAAATTGCACTAGCTGGTTTTCTTAACAGCACAGCTTTTGGCATGCATAAATGTAAATTGCTGCAGAACCTGCAAGCCTTTAACATCAGGTCATAGGCCATACTTGTATTTGGTCTGATCCTACATACTTGCAAAGTTTTTGTTGATGGTTCTGGGAAGTCTCATAAAGCTGCAGTGGTTTGGTGTGGAGATAACAATTGGAGTCATTCTGTAAAAATTATTGAAGGTTCAACCCAATTAGCAGAACTTGGCACAGCTTTAAATTACTTAGAGCTTTTTAAGGAGGAACCTCTAAATTTGATTTGTGATTCTGAGTACGTAGTCAAGATCCAATGCACATATCTGGTTCTAATTTTTTTTGTTTGTTTGGTTTTTTTTTTTAAAAAAAAAAAGGGGGGAAGTAGCGGAAGCACCACAAAACCAATTGTCAAAAGCATTGTATGTGATGAAACACTTTGCAAGTATGACCCAAAACCATGCTAAATCAGAAAGAACCTACATTAGTTATGGTCAAATCACTAGTCAATTAAAAAGGCCACATCAATTGATAACCTGGGGAAAAGGTTATGTTCGTGTCATTACAGGCCAAGGATTGAAGTGGATTCAACAAAGATTCAACGGATGCAGATGGACAGGAGGGAGATAAGTTGTGAGGACTGTTTCAGATGTAAACCATGGATCATAATTTAGTGTTACAGATGCTCGCAGACCTGGTGGTCTAGAAGCCTATTAGCAAGCAGGTGGTGTACCTTCTGTGGAGAATGGCAATTTGAACAATCAGCAGGAGATCCAAAAGGGTGATATTATGATTAGATAGTCAATGCATAGATAAGGTAAAATTATGAGATATCTCTATCATAGTAATCTAAGTTCAGCAACTGATAAAGTTTTAGAAGGGATATTAAGGTTAAGCTATTGATCTTTTAAATAGGTTAAGATAACTTTTAAGATATTAATTCAATTATTAGTATATGCTGATGATATTAAGTATGTTACCCTATAAACTGCGCAGTTATAAATCTTTTAGGAATTTAAGATAATATATTGTATTAACTTGTCTGGTTATTTTGAATCTATTAAAATAGTGTGTTAATAAGGTTGTCATAGTAGAACTAAGGTTTTAAGAATAGGCAGGTAGTTGTATGATCTTATTAAGTAAGGTTTAACTGCATTATATGTAATTGTAATTATGTTGTTAATCGCGTGTTCTATGTTGCAGTATATTTCAAAAATGATGCACCGTGCGGTTTAAGGGGCCTGACTAATTCAGGAAAAGAAAGGGGGAAGTGTGGATGGGTCTTGATAGATAAAGATCTGTTGCTGAATTAGTCAGGCTCAAAGGTATCTCAAGGCCACTTCGAGAACAGAGTCTGCTGTGAGAAAGAGGGGCGTTCCTCAATCACCGGGCTCCTGGCGTGGCATGAATCATCGGACGTATCATCAGTGAGACTCCAGAGCACGGACAGCCCACGATACTCATTTAACGAATCCATGCTTGGAGCGTGGACGCGTGATTAGAATATAGTTACGTATATAAGGAGACTTGTTTCTGTAATAAATGGCTTAGCGTGATTCACATTGAATCGACTTGTTTTGCTTGGTCCTTATCTCGCTCTACAGCTGGGTTCATGGGCTAGGGATATGAATGGGGCTAGGATTAGATTAGGGTTATGTTTAGGTTTAAGATTTGGGTTAGAGGTGAATTTAGGAGTTAGGTGTAGAGTTCAAGTTAGAATTAGGGCTAGTGTTGGGTCTGTGTTAGTGTTAGGTTAGGTTAGGTTAGGTTAGGTTAGTTACAGCTTACCATTAAGGTTAGGTTAGTGATAGAGTTAGTGTTAGGTTAGGGTTAGAGTTTAGTATTGGGGTTAGAGTTTAGGGTTACTGTTAGAGTCAGCGTTAGGGCTCAGATTTAGATTTATGGTTAGAATTAGTGGTAGTGGTTAGGATTAAGCTTAGGGTAAGGGTTGGAATAGTGTTAGGTTTGGGGGTTAGGGTGTAGTGTTAGGGTCAGTTGAAGTGGTTAGGTTTAGAGGTTAGGTGTATGGGTTAGGGACAGGGATAGGGTTAGGGTTAAGTTTAGATTTAGAGTTAGGTTTTTGATTAAAGTTAGAGGTAGGGTTAGGGTTTGAGTTTAGGCTTAGACTCAGGCTTTGATTTAGGATTAGAGTGAGGTTATGGGTTAAGCATTATGGTTAGATTTTTTTGTTATGGATAGGTGTTAGGGGGTAGGCTTACAGTTAGGATTAGGTTGTGAATAGGATAGAGTTTGGGGATGTGGGTGGAGATTAGGTTAGGGTTAGAGTTATGGTTTAGAGGTTAGGATCAGGGTTGAGGTTTAGCAATGAATGTTCATATATGTGGTTATGGTTAGGGGTTATTTTTATGGATTAGGGGAAGGGTTAGTGATTAGGGAATGAGTTAGTATTATAGTTAAGGATAGGGTTAGGGTTAGCAGTTATGACTTAGGGTTAGGGTTTCAGCTAGGGTTAGATGATGGTTAGGGTTAGAGTTGGCATTACTAGTTGGCGGAAGGGTTAGGGTCTGGTGTTACGGTTTTGGTTAGGGTTAGAGTTAGCACTAGACGTTTAGGGTTAGACTTGGAGTTAGGTTTAGGAATTACAGTTAAGGTTAGTGTTAGGGTACAAGTTAGGGCTTAGTTTAAGGGCTAAGTTAGATTTAAGAGTTAGGATTGCATTTAGAGTTAGGGTTAGCACTAGGGTTATCGTTTAGATAAGGGTTAGTGTTGGATAAGGTTTAGGGTTAGGTTTAGATGAGGGTTAGGGAATAGAGTTCGAGTCAGGGTCAGGATTAGAGTACAGGTTAGGTTTAGGGTAAAGGCCTATGGTTAGTGCTTGGGGTTAGGCATTTGAGATAGGGTTAGGGGTTAATTTTCAGGTTAGGGTTAGGCATACTGTTAGGATTAGGCTTTGGAGTTAGTGAATAGTGTTAGTGTAAGCAGTCAGGTTTTAATAGTAGGTGTAAAGGGTAGGATTATGGTTAGGATTATGGGTATTAGAGTTAGATTAGGTTTAGAAGAGGGTTAGAATGTAGGGTTGGAGTTAGCGTTAGGGGTTAGTTTTATGTTTTGGGTTAGAGTTAGGATTAAGTTTTATCTTTAGATTTAGTTAGAGATAGGGGTGGGGTTAGCATTAGGGTTAGGGTTAGTGTTAGGCAGTAGCGATAGTGGAATGGTCAGAGTTAGGTTTTAGATTTCTATTAGAGATTGAGGGTGGTTTTGGCATTTGGGGTCAGAATTCTGGTTAGTGGTTAGGGGGTAGTGTTAGTGTAAGTCGTTAGGATCAGTGTAAGGGGTTAGTTTTATGAGTTAGGGGTAGGGATAGCACTAGCGCTACGTTAAAGGGTTAAGGTTTGAATTAGGGATATTTCAGGGTTAGAGTCAGTCATAAGAGTTACAGGTTAGGATTTCGGGTTAGGGCTTGGTTTAGTTTAGTGTTTGGTTTAGGGCTGGTGTTAGTATGATGGGTTAGGGTTAGTTTTAGGGTTAGGCTAGGGTTATGGTTTAGGTTTAGAGGTCACATTAGGGTGATATTTCAGGTAGGAGTTTGGGTGAGGATAGGGTTAGAGTTAGTTTTAGGATTATGGGGGGTTTGGTTTAGGTTAGATTTTGGGCAAAAGGTAGGGTTAAGGTGGTGGTTGGGTTAATGTTAAGGTTAGTTTTAGGTGAATGATAGGTGTAGGGTACGTTTGAAGTGCAGGGGTTAGGATTAGGGTTAGGGTAAGGGATGGATAAGTGTTAGGTTAGGGCTTAGGCAGTGGTGTCAGTGGAAGTGGTTGGGGTTTAGCTCAGGGTCCCAGGGGGATTTGTGAGGTACCAAGGCCTGGATGAAGAGCTCCCTCTTGGTCGCACACGTCCAAAAGACAGGGACACGTCTGTGACTGATCTGCCTGGCGCTGTCCCACCAGCAGTGGCAGATGCATCCTGGAGAGGAGTGGAGCTGCCAGGCACTGTCAGAGGATCTCCCTGCGGTGCCACTGGCTGCCCACCCAGACTCACACACTGTCCCTGTCTGGGACAGATACACCAGCTACAAGCTCTGGAAACAGGACACAACAGTCCAACAGCAAAGACCATCTCTCCTGTCCTGACAGACTCTTATGACCCCTGGAGCCCAAAGCCATGGGCCACATGAACTCATTGGACATTTTAGAGGCGTGGCCTATAGACTGAGGAATGAGATCTGTGTGTATATCCAGAGATAGGAAAGTGCTGTTGATTAACTGGAATGTATTGGAGAGTGTGGGACCCGGGCACAACACAGATGGTACAGAATAAGGGGGGGGCACTGTCCTGGTTTCAGCTGGGAGAGAGTTAATTTTCTTCCTAGTAGCTGGTAGAGTGCGGTGTGTTGGATTTAATCTGAGAAGAATGTTGATAGCACAGGGATGTTTTGGTTGTTGCTAAGCCATGTTTATCCCAAACCAAGGACTTTTCAGCAAGGAGGCTGGAGATGCACAAGAAGCTGGGAGGGGCACAGGCAGGACAGCTGGCCCAAGTGGCCAAAGGGATATTCCACACCACATGATGTCATGCTTGGTATGTAAACCAGAGAAAAGTTATCTGGGGGAGTGCTGTTTAGGATCTGGCTGGGTGTCACTCAGTGGGTTGTGAGCAATTGCATTGTGCGTGACTTGGTTTATATCTCCTGTTATTATTATTACCATTTTTGCAATTACTGCTATTACTACTGCCATCATTATTATTAATACTATTGCTATAATTATTTTATTTATTATCATTATTATATTATATTTTTTGTAGCTATTGTAGCTATTGTAGCTATTGTTGCTGTTGTTGCTGTTGTTGCTGCTGTTACTGTTGTTGCTGTTGTTATTGTTTTGCCTTTCTGTCTCATTAAACTGTCTTCATTTTAACCCAAGATGTTCATTTCTTTCCTGATTCCCTCTCCCATCCCACTGGGCTGGAGGGAGGAAGAGAAGGGCTGTGTGTGTTGTTCAGCTGCCCGCTGGGTTAAACAAAACAGTCCTGGTCAAAGGAGTGATCATGCAGGTGTCCCAGAGGAAGAGGTGAACCTGAGGAGGGCACAGGGTAACAAGGGCCCTTCAGTGCCAGGACAGGCTGTGAGGAGCCAGGATGCCAAAAGATGTCAGACTGGAGAATGTTTCAGGACACCATCTTGGTTCAGCCCTCCCCTGCCCTTTGTGCCAGGGGAGACACCCCATGGTCCTGCCCAGCCTTGTCCTGGGCTCCTGAGCCAGCTGGGAAGATGGAAAGGGCTCAGCAGCAGTGATCCTCATCCAGCTGGGTCTGTTTCCCAGCCCAACCAGCGTGGCCAGAGCAGAGTCACCCATGGCCCCAGGGCACCACAGCCCCTCGCTCTGCAGAGCAGCATGGCCAGCTCAGGGCCCTGTGGGGAGCACAGGGAGGGAACCAGGACCAGCCGGCCAGGCCAGGCTGGACACCCTCACCTGGGGAAAGGGATGTCCCTGGAGAAGAGCAAGGGAGCATTTCTGTGCCTGCAGGGAGGAATCCAGGAGCAAGAGAAACCTCTTTCTGCAGACACTCCTTGGGGTCAGGCTGCTCTGTTGCTGGAGCAGGACTCTTGTTCTGGTCTGAGGAGAGGGGCTGGCACTGATGGACACAGGTCATCTGTGGTGGGGATCTGCTGGAGCTGAATCTGCTTTTCCTGTCTGTCCACACCTCCTCAGGAGACACTCTGCGTCGGTATCCATGGGGGAATTCTTCTATCACATGTTCAAAGTGCTCATTGCCGAAACAGTGTCATCCTGACCAACTTCTCTGTCATCCTCACTCACACAAGATAAATCAACCTGTTGTCCATGTCATTGAGCAGCTCCATAGATCTGAGCTGATCCTTCACACAGGGGGATCCCTCTGTCCTCACTCTCCCTGGGACTCTCTCCAGCAGACCCTGTATCCTTCAGCTGAAACACCACAGCTCAGCAAGCTGTCCCACCTCACCTCATACAATCCAAAACTGTCACAGTGCTTTGACAAGACATGGGGCTCCTCCTGGCAGCGGATGTTCGGAAGCTTGTTCAGTGCTACACCACCTGGGTTTCCACCATCTAGAGGGACACAGATTGCCTCTGTGATACCCCTCTTGTAGAGTCAGACCTAATGAACAGCATTTTAAGCAATACCTCAGACTCTGAGTGCATTTCCTTCTGGGATCATACCAGAGCAGCATCAACTGGGGAAAAACACTCTTCCAGCACTCTTGGATTCAAACCCTCTGGTCCCAAGGGCTGGTAAGGCTGCAGTTTGCTCATGAAACCCCTGGCTTGATCCCCATCCACCACAGTTGTTGCCCTCCAGAGTTCTGCCTGGAAGCACAAAGGCCTGGAAGACTTTGCTGGTGACAACTGATGCAAAGACACGGAGACATCTCAGGTCTACCTACACCTTGTCTTACTAAATTCAGTAGTAGTCTCCCAGTATTTAGGATTCTCCTTTAGCTGTTTCTGAATTAGCAACAGCTTATCTTGATGACCTTCAATTCCTTTTGGAGTTTTAATTGTGTTCTGATCTGAACCATTGCTGTGCCTGGAGGACGCTGTCCTTGAAAACTAGATGGATCCAGGCATATTGTGAAAGTATTTGGTCTTTTGGTTGATTGTATCATCAAGAGACTGAGGGAAGATCCCTGTGTGATGTGCTGCTTGTCCATGCAATGCCGGCAGCTGTTGGGTAGAGAAGAGACCAACCTTGCTTTTCTGATGACATCTGATGACTGATGTCCCTGGGAAAGCAATGGAACAGCTTCTCCTTGGTGCCACCTCAAGGCACATCAAGGATAAGAGGGTTATTAGGGGCAGTCAGCATGGCTTCACCAAGGGTAAGTCATGCTTGACCAACCTCATAGCCTTTTATGAGAATGTAACAGGGTGGATGGATGATGGCAGAGCGGTGGATGTGGTCACCTTGACTTCAGTAAAGACTTTGACACAGTCTCCACAGCATCCTCACAGCTGAGTTGAGGAGGTGTGGTCTGGACAATAGAGTAGTGAGGTGGGTTGCAAACTGGCTTAAGGAGAGAAGCCAGAGAGTGGTAGTCAATGGTGCGGAGTCCAGTTGGAGGCCAGTATCCAGTGCGGTGCCTCAGGGGTCAGTACTGGGGCCAGTATTATTCAATATATTCATTAATAATTTAGACGAGGGAATAGAGTGACTATCAGCAAGTTTGCTGATGACACTAAGCTGGGAGGAGCAGCTGACACGCCAGAGGCTGTGCTGCCATCAGAGACCTGGACAGGCTGGAGAGTTGGGCGGGGGATAACCTGATGGAATTTAACAAGGGCAAGTGCAGAGTCCTGCATCTGGGCAGGAACAGCCCCAGGTTCCAGTATAGGTTGGGAAATTACATATTAGAGAGCAGTGTAGGGGAAAGGGACCTGGGGGTCCTGGTGGACCACAGGATGACCATGAGCCAGCACTGTGCCCTTGTGGCCAGGAAGGCCAATGGCATCCTGGGATGTATTAGAAGGAGGGTGGTTAGTAGATCAAGAGAGGTCCTCCTTCCCCTCTACTCCGACCTGGTGGACCCCATCTAGAATATTGTGTCCAGTTGTGGCCCCTCAGTTCCAGCAGGACAGGGAACTGCTGGAGAGGGTCCAGCGTAGGGCAACAAAGACGATTAAGGGAGTGGAGCATCTCCCTTAGGAGGAAAGGCTGAGGGAGCTGGGGCTCTTTAGTTTGGAGAAGAGGAGACTGAGGGGTGACCTTATTAATGTTTATAAATATATAAAGGGTGAGTGTCACGAGGATGGAGCCAGGCTCTTCTCGGTGGCAAACAATGATAGGACAAGGGGTAACGGGATCAAGCTGGAACACAAGAGGTTCCACTTAAATTTGAGAAAAAACTTCTCAGTGAGGGTGACAGAGCCTGGAACAGGGTGCCCAGGGGGGTTGTGGAGTCTTCTTCTCTGCAGACATTCAAAACACGCCTGGACATGTTCCTGTGCGACCTCACCTGGGCGTTCCTGCTCCGACGGGGGGATTGGACTAGATGATCTTTTGAGGTCCCTTCCAATCCCAAACATACTGTGATGCTGTGATCCTGTGAAGCCGCTCTGATCTGCACTGCTAACAACTAAAGCACAACCAACCTACAAGTTTCTTACAAGTATCGTACCAACACACACAGAGCATCTCCATTTCTTTTTCATCATTTTAAATGGGTAGATGGATTTTTCCACAAGAAAATCCCCAATCCATGCAAGACTCACTGTCCAGCACACCAGTCCTGCACTGAGCTTGCCGGCAATAGGCATCCTGCAGAAGATGTTCCATACTACGATTCCTGCCACAATTTTATCCCTGAGGTAGAAAATGGCAGCATGGCCATGTCCTTCTCTTTGCTTTGGAACTTGAGGCACTGGGGGAAAACTTGGAGGAATGACAATTTCTGAAGCTTCTGCTTCAGTCTCTTGATCGAAGGGACCTTGTCCCTCTAGCAAAGAGTTGTCCAGACATCCAGTGCAGAAGAGAAGCAGCAGCTCTTTGCCGGTGATGTTGAGAGTGGACTAAAGAGCAGGGCCCTGGAAGAGGCTGAGGTGTTTTCTGGGAATTGCATCCGGCAAAAGTTCAGTTTCAATAAAACGAGAATGAAATCATCCTGACATGAAGCACAGCGCTGGCCGTTCCCGACTTCCATCACCAAAAGCAAAAGGCAGAACAGCTGCTTCTTTAAAGCAGCATAGACAAAATAAAGACGCTTAGAACCACAGCAGCTCTTCTGTGCAAAACCTGATCATTTGGTTGCTATGGAGGAAATTCAGCCTCCCTGGGAAAAGAAGTCGGAATTTTGGGAAATGAGTTACCCAAGGCCTTCTTGGAGGAACATTAACGTTTGAATCCCATTTGACTATCAAAACCAGCCTTTAAAGCTTGGTGTAGGAAAGAAGCAAAGAGATTGATGTCTCCTGGAGCTCTGCAGTGCGATCAGACCAACTCTCTGGGCACGACCCAGTGAGACACATAAACCTTCACGCACGGACACAGCTCCCGAGCACGACTCCAGCCCTCCCTGATTGCTCCCTTGCATTTTTCAGCATGGCTTTTGCTGTTAATTTAGCAAGAAGTCCTCCTGTTGGCAAATTACTGGTGGTGATCTACTGTCAACAAGTCCAATGGCTTCGGAGCCTACACTGGGACCCAGGTTGCTCCTAGGAAGGAAGTGTTGATTTCAGAGAGAACATATAATACAGATTCAAGAGAAGTACACATTGCTGTGTCAACACCTTGAACTGAGCACCTGCTGAATTGGAACTGGGAGGCTTAGAGGAGTCAGTGCAGCTGTGATTTAGGGCCCAGCAAGTCCCGCGTGTCGAAAGTGTTCCAAATCGTGCCGAGGAAACAGATGCTTCCCACAAAACGATGTGGGTATCTCTAGATGTACATGACTACCTTTCTGGCCACGGCACCAACGGACTTGTTGCGGCACAGCCCCGCAGCACCAGAACATGTCGCCGCTCGCGTCCCGCCTGAGGAGCGCAGGTTGGACAGCTGTGGCAAGTTACTTGCTTTGTTCCATGTCAATTTTACTCCTTTGCCTTTTCATGAAGTGACGCAGTTTCACGTCCACTCCATCATGAAGTTCCAATTTCCCTGAAAGTGCTGGCGTCACCTTATCCCAGAGAAGGACCACGCTGTGAAGAGGACGAATACACCAGTCCAAGGCAGGAAAAGAAGGTCTCTGCTCCGGGGACGTGGCGGTGCTGTGCTTTGTCCTGAGCCCCCGGTCGATCGCAATACAACTCTGCCCTTCCCAGGCAGAAATTCCCCGCAGGGCAATTGGGCAGCTGGAGGCTGGGGAGAGAGATGCCACTGCTGCCCGGTGCTGCCCCAGTCATTGCCATCAGCTCTGGTTCTGTGCAGTGCACGGGGGTGCTGGGGAAGAGGAGGATGCTGCGAAGGCTGCAGCCTGGGGCATGCAGCAGCCACAGACAGCCATGGCTGGTTTGCAATGCGCCACACAGGGATCAGCAGCTGCTGCGGCTCTTGGCTAACTGGGTTTATACCTGAGCCGCCCTCCATTTTTGGGCCCCAGGAACCCAGGGCAGAGTAACTCGCATCTGAGACGAAACTCTGAGCGGGCGGATTTCTTGTCAAGACCAGCCCTGTTTGCGGCACTTCTCCCCGGTGTCTCAGGCCTGAACGTGCTCTCGTGACGCTGGAAGCCTTGTGCATCAGAGCCTTGTGCAGAGATGGATCATGGCTCAGATTTCCAGCAAGGGAGCGAGCAGCCGGCTCTTCCTGACTTGGAAGACCCTCGGTGGAGGCGAGGGACCACATGTGGGCTTGGAGGGTCTCGTCGGTATCAGCTCGTGTAGGTGCTCCAAAACACCCCTGCAATGGGGAGGTTCCTTGTGAGACGAAGGGGGTGCCGTACGGTGCAGGTCAACCAGGCCAAGACGGCAATAGCCAAACTGCCGGCTTGCGGCAGCACCAGCAGGCACCCCGGGACACCCCGAGGACAGAGATTTCCTGCAGCCTTCTTTGTCCCGAGGTGGAGCAGGAACAGATGAGCACAGGGGGAAAACTGCCATTTTTTTTTTAATTGGCTTTATTGATTTCTGAAAACAATCCAAGGCCGAGCAGAGGCTGGCAGCACTATGTCCTCAGGGCAGGTGAACGCTGCCTTCACCGTCCATGCACCCACCCCTGGCGTGGCACCCTCAGACGCTCCCTCTGGACGCTGCGCAGGCTCAGGACCAGCCGCAAGTGCAGGCACTCGCGTGGCGCTGGCAGCCGGGCTCTACTCCTCTTGCTGTGCCGCAGTGCAGCTGCAGCGGAAAGCCCTGCGCAGAGCCCGCAGAGCCCTCCTGAACCGGGAAGGCTGTCACCGTGGAGCTGGGCCCTGCGCTGGGCAGGCCATGTCTGCGCTGGTCTCTCCTCCATGTTCTGCAGGCCTTGGAGAAACCGTGTTCTCTTCTTCCTCCTCTGCAGCTGGGACGAGAGGGGCTGTGCTGGCCTGTCCCTCATCCTCTCCAGCCAAGTGAGCTTCAACGGCTTCAAGTCCTGTGGGTGCTGGTGCTGCCACTGGAACATCCGTGCATTGGGCCTGGTGCTGCTGTTCCACCGGTCGCTGGCCAGGTCCCTGGATCTCAGCCTCAGCCCTGCGCACGGCCTCACTGACGATGTACTCCACAATGTCTGACAGAGCCACATCGTCCTCTGTGGGGCTGTGCTGGGCAGGTGCCGGGTGCTCTGCCTCTGCTGCCGCCTCTGTGTCTGTGCAGCTGGTCAAGCCAGGCCCCTCCTGGGGACCTGCAGGGGCGTCCTGGAGCTGATCTTGGACCGAGGGGTTGATGCAGGTGCTGTGGATGGTGTCTCCGCCTTGGCACCCCTCTTTGCTGTTCTTGTCTTGCAAGTCCATGCGCTGGGCCAGGTCCCGCGGTTCCTCCGGTTCCTGGCCATCTCCTACGATCTCAGCCACAGCCCTGCGCACGGCCTCACTGACGATGCGCTGGGCTGTGTCCCACAGAGACGCGTCGTCGGCCTCTCCCTCCTGCCCTTTCCCGATCCTCCCATGTGGCCTATGGAGCACGGGGGGCTGGGAGTGGGCATACGCCTCCTCGTCAATGGGCATCTTGGGTCTCGTCTACCACAGAGCCGCGTCGTTGGCTGTGGGGCCCTGTGGGGCAGGTGCTGGGCACTCTGCTTCTGCTGCTGCCTTGGTGTTGGTGCTGCAGGGCCAGCCAGACCCCTCCTGGCGACCTTTATGGTGGTCCTGGAAGCGCTCCTGGACCGAGGGGGTGACCCAGGTGCTCTGGATGCTGTGCTGGCCCAGGCTGTGGCTGATCTGCGGGCAGGAGGAGGAGCAGGACACAGGGGATGGAGGCGGCAGTCCCGGCACCACAGCAGCTGCTTGCGGCCCCGTCCAAAAACCGGCCTCTCCCTCCTGCCCTGTCCCGTCCCTCCCCTGTGGCCTGTGGAGCAAGGGGGGGTGCCCGAAGGGCTGGGAGTGGGCGTTCGCCTCCTTGTCAATGGGCATCTTGGGTCTCGTCTACCAAAGAGCTGCAATGGGCACCCAGGGGAGATGCTGCCTCCTGAGAAGCTGCTGCTCCTGCGAAGCTGCTGCTCCTGAGAAGCTGCTCCTTAAATACTCCCACGGTCAGGGCGGGGACCCCCGTGTCACAATGGCTCTGGTTATGACGTCACAGAGCCCGGGCGGTTGCCATGGACACACCCACCTCCGGGCCCGGCTGGGACTGGCTGTGCGCGGCGTGGGGCAGCCCCTGCGTGACGGAGGAGGGAGCGGAGAATCACAGGATCAGCAGGATCACAGTATCACAGTATGTTTGGGATTGGAAGGGACCTCAAAAGATCATCCAGTCCAATCCCCCCATGGAGCAGGAACGCCCAGGTGAGGTCACACAGGAACATGTCCAGGCGGGTTTTGAATGTCTGCAGAGAAGGAGACTCCACAACCCCCCTGGGCAGCCTGTTCCAGGCTCTGCCACCCTCACTGAGAAGAAGTTTCTTCTCAAATTTAAGTGGAACCACTTGTGTTCCAGCTTGATCCCATTACCCCTTGTCCTATCATTGTTTGCCACCGAGAAGAGCCTGGCTCCATCCTCGTGACACTCACCCTTTATATATTTATAAGCATTAATATGGTCACCCCTCAGTCTCCTCTTCTCCAAATTAAAGAGCCCCAGCTCCCTCAGCCTTTCTTCATAAGGGAGCTGCTCCACTCCCTTAATCATCTTTGTTGCCCTGTGCTGGACCCTCTCCAGCACTTCCCTGTCCTGCTTGAGCTGAGGGGCCCAGAATTGGACACAATATTCTAGATGGGGTCCATCAGGCCGGAGTAGAGGGGAAGGAGAACGTCTCTCGATCTACTGACCACCCCCCTTCTAATACACCCCAGGTCCCATTGGCTTCCTGGCCACAAGGGCCCAGTGCTGGCTCAGCCCACAGCACCCAGCTGGTCTCCCATCCAAGCACTGACTGGGCCCAACCCTGCTTAGCTTCCCAGATCAGACGAGATGGGGCGTTCTCAGGGTGCTATGGCTGTGTGTGTATACATATATATATATATATACATATATATATATTTATATGGTCTCCCATCCAAGCACTGACCAGACCCGACTCTACTTAGCTTCCCAGACCAGCCATTCTCAGGGTGCTCTGGCTGTATATATTATATATATGTGTATGTTCCCCAAGTATATACTGGCAGTATGTGAACTAAACCCTTTCTCAAGGGCAGAGCAGAGGGCCAGGAGAACCTCTCTGACCTACTGACCACCCCCTTCTAACCCACGCCAGGTACCATTGGCTTCCTGGCCACAAGGACACAGTGCTGGCTCATGGTCATCCTGTGGTCCACCAGGACCCCCAGGTCCCTTTCCCCTACACTGCTCTCTAATATGTAATTTCCCAACCTATACTGGAACCTGGGGCTGTTCCTGCCCAGATGCAGGACTCTGCACTTGCCCTTGTTAAATTCCATCAGGTTATCCCCCGCCCAACTCTCCAGCCTGTCCAGGTCTCTGATGGCAACACGGCCTCTGGCGTGTCAGCTGCTCCTCCCAGCTTAGTGTCATCAGCAAACTTGCTGATAGTCACTCTATTCCCTCGTCTAAATCGTTAATGAATATATTGAATAATACCGGCCCCAGTACTGACCCCTGAGGCACTGCACTAGATACTGGCCTCCAACTGGACTCAGCACCATTGACTACCACTCTCTGGCTTCTCTCCTTAAGCCAGTTTGCAACCCACCTCACTACTCTATTGTCCAGACCACACCTCCTCAACTCAGCTGTGAGGATGCTGTGGAGACTGTGTCAAAGCCTTTACTGAAGTCAAGGTGACCACATCCACCGCTCTGCCATCATCCATCCACCCTGTTACATTCTCATAAAAGGCTATGAGGTTGGTCAAGCATGACTTACCCTTGGTGAAGCCATGCTGACTGCCCCTAATAACCCTCTTATCCTTGATGTGCCTTGAGGTGGCACCAAGGAGAAGCTGTTCCATTGCTTTCCCAGGGACATCAGTCATCAGATGTCATCAGAAAAGCAAGGTTGGTCTCTTCTCTACCCAACAGCTGCCGGCATTGCATGGACAAGCAGCACATCACACAGGGATCTTCCCTCAGTCTCTTGATGATACAATCAACCAAAAGACCAAATACTTTCACAATATGCCTGGATCCATCTAGTTTTCAAGGACAGCGTCCTCCAGGCACAGCAATGGTTCAGATCAGAACACAATTAAAACTCCAAAAGGAATTGAAGGTCATCAAGATAAGCTGTTGCTAATTCAGAAACAGCTAAAGGAGAATCCTAAATACTGGGAGACTACTACTGAATTTAGTAAGACAAGGTGTAGGTAGACCTGAGATGTCTCCGTGTCTTTGCATCAGTTGTCACCAGCAAAGTCTTCCAGGCCTTTGTGCTTCCAGGCAGAACTCTGGAGGGCAACAACTGTGGTGGATGGGGATCAAGCCAGGGGTTTCATGAGCAAACTGCAGCCTTACCAGCTCTTGGGACCAGAGGGTTTGCATCCAAGAGTGCTGGGAGAGTGTTTTTCCCCAGTTGATGCTGCTCTGGTATGATCCCAGAAGGAAATGCACTCAGAGTCTGAGGTATTGCTTAAAATGCTGTTCATTAGGTCTGACTCTACAAGAGGGGTATCACAGAGGCAATCTGTGTCCCTCTAGATGGTGGAAACCCAGGTGGTGTAGCACTGAACAAGCTTCCGAACATCCGCTGCCAGGAGGTGCCCCATGTCTTGTCAAAGCACTGTGACAGTTTTGGATTGTATGAGGTGAGGTGGGACAGCTTGCTGAGCTGTGGTGTTTCAGTTGAAGGATACAGGGTCTGCTGGAGAGAGTCCCAGGGAGAGTGAGGACATGTCTGTCTCTCACGGCACAAAGGGCAGGGGAGGGCTGAACCAAGATGGTGTCCTGAAACATTCTCCAGTCTGACATCTTTTGACATCTTGGCTTCTCACAGCCTGTCCTGGCACTGAAGGGCCCTTGTTACCCTGTGCCCTCCTCAGGTTCACCTCTTCCTCTGGTACACCTGCATGATCACTCCTTTGACCAGGACTGTTTTGTGTAACCCAGCGGGCAGCTGAACATCACACACAGCCCTTCTCTTCCTCCCTCCAGCCCAGTGGGATGGGAGAGGGAATCAGGAAAGAAAGAAACATCTTGGGTTAAAATGAAGACAGTTTAATGAGACAGAAAGGCAAAACAATAAAAACAGCAACAACAGCAACAATAGCAACAATAGCTACAATAAATATAATATAATAATGATAATAAATAAAATAATTATAGCAATAGTAACTATAATAATAATGATGGGAGTAGTAATAGTAGTAATTGCAAAAATGGTAATAACAGGAGATATAAACCAAGTCACGCACAATGCAATTGCTCACAACCCATTCAGTGACACCCAGCCAGATCCCAAACAGCGCTCCCCCAGATAACTTTTCTCTAGTTGACATACCAAGCATGACATCATGTGGTGTGGAATATCCCTTTGGCCACTTGGGCCAGCTGTCCTGCCTGTGCCCCTCCCAGCTTCTTGTGCATCTCCAGCCTCCTTGCTGAAAAGTCCTTGGTTTGGGATAAACATGGCTTAGCAACAACCAAAACATCCCTGTGCTATCAACATTCTTCTCAGATTAAATCCAACACACCGCACTCTACCAGCTACTAGGAAGAAAATTAACTCTCTCCCAGCTGAAACCAGGACAGTGCCCCCCCCTTATTCTGTACCATCTGTGTTGTGCCCGGGTCCCACACTCTCCAATACATTCCAGTTAATCAACAGCACTTTCCTATCTCTGGATATACACACAGATCTCATTCCTCAGTCTATAGGCCACGCCTCTAAAATGTCCAATGAGTTCATGTGGCCCATGGCTTTGGGCTCCAGGGGTCATAAGAGTCTGTCAGGACAGGAGAGATGGTCTTTGCTGTTGGACTGTTGTGTCCTGTTTCCAGAGCTTGTAGCTGGTGTATCTGTCCCAGACAGGGACAGTGTGTGAGTCTGGGTGGGCAGCCAGTGGCACCTCAGGGAGATCCTCTGACAGTGCCTGGCAGCTTCACTCCGCTCCAGGATGCATCTGCCACTGCTGGTGGGACAGCGCCAGGCAGATCAGTCACAGACGTGTCTTTGCCTTTTGGGATGTGTGCGACCCAGAAGGGAGCTCTTCATCCAGGCCTTGGTACCTCACAAATCCCCCTGGGACCCTGAGCTAAACCCCAACCACTTCCACTGACACCACTGCCTAAGCCCTAACCTAACACTTATCCATCCCTTACCCTAACCCTAATCCTAACCCCTGCACTTCAAACGTACCCTACACCTATCATTCACCTAAAACTAACCTTAACATTAACCCAACCACCACCCTAACCCTACCTTTTGCCCAAAATCTAACCTAAACCAAACCCCCCATAATCCTAAAACTAACTCTAACCCTAGACTTACCCAAACTCTTACCTGAAATATCACCCTAATGTAACCTCTAAACCTAAACCATAACCCTAGCCTAACCCTAAAACTAACCCTAACCCATCATACTAACACCAGCCCTAAACCAAACACTAAACTAAACCAAGCCCTAACCCGAAATCCTAACCTGTAACTCTTTTGACTGACTCTAACCCTGAAATATCCCTAATTCAAACCTTAACCCTTTAACGTAGCGCTAGTGCTATCCCTACCCCTAACTCATAAAACTAACCCCTTACACTGATCCTAACGACTTACACTAACACTACCCCCTAACCACTAACCAGAATTCTGACCCTAAATGCCAAAACCACCCTCAATCTCTAATATAAATCTAAAACCTAACTCTGACCATTCCACTATCGCTACTGCCTAACACTAACCCTAACCCTAATGCTAACCTCACCCCTAACTCTAACTAAATCTAAAGCTAAAACTTAATCCTAACTCTAACCCAAAACATAAAACTAACCCCTAACGCTAACTCCAACCCTACATTCTAACCCTCTTCTAAACCTAATCTAACTCTAATACCCATAATCCTAACCATAATCCTACCCTTTACACCTACTATTAAAACCTGACTGCTTACAATAACACTATTCACTAACTCCAAAGCCTAATCCTAACAGTATGCCTAACCCTAACCTGAAAATTAACCCCTAACCCTATCTCAAATGCCTAACCCCAAGCACTAACCATAGGCCTTTACCCCTAAACCTAACCTCTACTCTAATCCTGACCCTGACTCGAACTCTATTCCCTAACCCTCATCTAAACCTAACCCTAAACCTTATCCAACACTAACCCTTATCTAAATGATAACCCTAGTGCTAACCCTAACTCTAAATGCAATCCTAACTCTTAAATCTAACTTAGCCCTTAAACTAAGCCCTAACTTGTACCCTAACACTAACCTTAACTGTAATTCCTAAACCTAACTCCAAGTCTAACCCTAAACGTCTAGTGCTAACTCTAACCCTAACCAAAACCGTAACACCAGACCCTAACCCTTCCGCCAACTAGTAATGTCAACTCTAACCCTAACCATCATCTAACCCTAGCTGAAACCCTAATCCTAAGTCAGAACTGCTAACCCTAACCCTATCCTTAACTATAATACTAACTCATTCCCTAATCACTAACCCTTCCCCTAACCCATAAAAATAACCCCTAACCATAACCACATATATGAACATTCATTGCTAAACCTCAACCCTGATCCTAACCTCTAAACCATAACTCTAACCCTAACCTAATCTCCACCCACATCCCCAAACTCTATCCTATTCACAACCTAATCCTAACTGTAAGCCTACCCCCTAACACCTATCCATAACAAAAAAATCTAACCATAATGCTTAACCCATAACCTCACTCTAATCCTAAATCAAAGCCTGAGTCTAAGCCTAAACTCAAACCCTAACCCTACCTCTAACTTTAATCAAAAACCTAACTCTAAATCTAAACTTCACCCTAACCCTATCCCTGTCCCTAACCCATACACCTAACCTCTAAACCTAACCACTTCAACTGACCCCAACACTACACCCTAACCCCCAAACCTAACACTATTCCAACCCTTACCCTAACCTTAATCCTAACCACTACCACTAATTCTAACCATAAATCTAAAACTGAGCCCTAACTCTGACTCTAACAGTAACCCTAAACTCTAACCCCAATACTAAACTCTAACCCTAACCTAACACTAACTCTATCACTAACCTAACCTTAATGGTAAGCTGTAACTAACCTAACCTAACCTAACCTAACCTAACACTAACACAGACCCAACACTAGCCCTAATTCTAACTTGAACTCTACACCTAACTCCTAAATTCACCTCTAACCCAAATCTTAAACCTAAACATAACCCCAATCTAATCCTAGCCCCATTCATATCCCTAGCCCATGAACCCAGCCACCAACCATAAGCACTTAGACTAAAATTAACACTAACCCAACCCCAATATCTAACCCTAACCATTAACTCAACCTCTAAGCCTAACCCTAAAGCCTAACCTAAACCTAGCTCTAATCTGATGCTAAAGCCTAACCCATCATTCTAAGACCAACTATAACCCTAAGCCCCTATCCCAAAAATAACACTAACACTACCTCTAACCCTAACCCAGAGTCCTATCCCTAACCCGTCAATATAAATCTAAAACCTAAAACTGACCATTCAAATAACAAAACTCCCTAAGCCCTAACCTAACACTTATCCATCCCTTACCCTAACCATAATCCTAACCCCTAAACCTAAAACTTACCCTACACCTATCATTCACCTAACCATAACATTAACCCAAACATCACCCTAACCCTACCTCTTGCACAAAATCTAACCTAAACCAAACCCCCTCAACCCAAAAACTAACCCTAGTATAACCCAAAACATAAACCTAACCCTAAACCTAAGCCTATCCCTATCCCTAACCTTAACCACTTACACTAAAACTAACCCTAACTCTACCTTACCCTAACTCGAACCACTGAAATCTTATCCTAATGCGACCTTTAACCCTAACCCATAACCCTAGCCTAACCCTAAAACTAACCCTAACCCATCATACTAACACCAGCCTTAAACCAAACACTAAACTAAACCAAGCCCTAACCCTAAATCCTAACCTGCAACTCTTATGACTGACTCGAACCCTAAACTAACCCAAATTCAAACCTTAACCCATTATCCTAACCCTAAAGATATCCCAACTCCTAATCCCTAAACCTAACCCCTTACACTAATCCTAACAACTTACACTAACACTACCCCCTAACCACTAACCACAATTGCAACCCTTAATGCCAACCCCAACCTCCATCTCCAGTATAAATCTAAAATCTCACTCTGACCATTCCGCTATCACTACTGCCTAACACTAACCCTAACCCTAATGCTAACCCCATCCCTAACTCTAACCTAAATCTAAAGCTAAAACGTAATCCTAACTCTAACCCGAAACATAAAGCTAACCTCTAATGCTAACTCCAACCCTACATTCTAACCCTCTTCTAAACCTAATCTAACTCTAATACTTACCCATAAGCTTAACTCCAACCCTAACCCTAGTCCTACCCTTCAACCATAATATTAAAACTTAACCCTAACTGCTTACACTAACACTATTCCCTAACTGTGAAACCTAATCATTAGCTCTAACACTAACTATATCCTAACACTAATCTAATCCTAACTGTAAACCTCATCCAAACCCCTAACCATAAGTCTAACTGGAAACACCATCCCCTAACTCTAATCTAACCCTAACCCTAAATCTAATCTGAAACTTAACCCTAATTCAAACCCTAAATCCTAAAACTAACCCCTAACCTAAACCACTTCCACTGACACAACTCCCTGGCCCCTAAACCTAACCCTAACTGTAAATCTAAAACTAACCACCAACCCTAACTCTAACCTGAACACTAACCAAACCCAAAATGTCAATCCAAACCCTAACCCTAAATCTAACCCTAGTACCTAAACCTCCTCCCAACCACTTCCACTACTCTGTATCCCCAACCCCTAACACTAACGCAACACTTACCAAAAGCCTAATCCTTATCCTAAACCCTAACCCTGAATCTAATCTGAACCCCAAACCCCTGTCCCGAAACCTAACTCTACCCCCAATCCCAAACCCTAACTGCAACCCTAACCCATCATTCTAACCTTAACCCTATCCCCACCCCTAACCCTACCCCCTTACAGTAATCCTAACCACTTATAATAACGCTACTCCCAAACCCCTTACCCTAAATAAGCCCCTACCACCAACCCTAACACTAACCTAAAACTAATCTAACTGTAACCCCAAGCCTTTACCCCAATTCTAACCCTAACCCTAACTCCTAACCCTAAACCTAACCCTAACTGTAAATCTAAAACTAACCACTAACCACCAACCCTAACTCTAACCTGAACACTAACCAAACCCAAAATGTCAATCCAAACCCTAATCCTAAATCTAACCCTAATACCTAAACCTACTCCCAACCACTTTCACTACTCCGTATCCCCAACCCGTAACACTAACCCAAACACTATTCCCTAACCCCTAACCTTAATCCTTACCTCTAACACTAACCCTAATACTAACCTTTACCACTAACCACAGCCCTACCCTTAAACCCTAAACCTAATCCTAATCAAACCCTAATAATAACCCTAACACTACCTCTAACACCTATCCCTAAATCTAAACCTCTAATGTTAGTCCAATCACTTACTGTAATCCTAAAGCAAAGGCTAAATCTAAGACCAACCTCTCACCCTAACTCTAAAACTAATTCAATGCCCTAACCCTGATTCTAAATCTAAACCTTAATCTAACCCTACCCCTAAATCTAACCCCAAAACTTAACTCTACCCCTAAGACAACTCCGGAACCCCTAACGCTAACCCTAATCCAACCATTACCTAAAACCAAATCCTAAAACTTAAGCCTAAATGTAAACCTAAATACCAATCCTAAATCTAATCCTAAAATTTAAGACAAACCCCTAACTCTAACCCTAAGACTAACATCACATAAACAGAAATCCAAACCCTAACCTAACAATATCCCCAACCCAAAATCTAACGCTAACATCAAACCCTAACTCTCACCTTTCTCCCTGACTGGTAATGTTACCCAATAACTGACTCTAATCTAACCCTAAAAGGAACTATAACCCTAAACCTAAGTCCTAACCACTTATCCTAGCCATAATCTTATCCTTCCTTATCGTAACTCTTCTCCCTAATACCTAAGCCTAACACCAACCCCCTAAAGCTGACTCTAAAGCTCAGCCCTAAACCTTAACCCTAACCCTAGCCAGTAACCATCATTCTAAACCTCACCCTTACTCGAGCAATAACCCCTAAACCCTGAAACTAACCCTACCTAACCCTAACCAGTTCCACTAACCGTAACACTGCTCCCTAACACAAACCCAACACTTATGATAACTCTAATGCTGACCCCTAACACTAACTATAACCTTCATGGTAAGCCTAAACCCTGATACTAACTCTAACCCTAACTTGAAACCTAGTCCTAACACTAAAACTAAACCCAAACCATAACCTAACCATAACCCTATCACTAACCTAACTTTAACCACAACCCTTAAACCAACCTAACCCAACACTAACCCTAACATGAAATCTAACCCTAACCTGACCTCTAAACAGAATCCTAAGCCTAACTCTAACCCTAACTCTAGCCTCACTCCTAAACCTAATCTTCTATGTTAATCTCAACCATTTACAATAACATTACTCACTAACCAGGAACCCGAACTCATATCTCCAACAGAATTCTAAAACCTAACCCTAACCACCTTTTCTAACACTACTGCCTAACCCCTAAACTTTAATCTAACCCTTACCCTAATCCTAATTATATTTCCTATCCCTAACTCTAACCCCAACCCCTAAATTTTACCCCAAGCCCCAACTCCTACACCTAAGCTGCTCCTAACTATGTCACTAATGCTACTCCCTCAACCCTAAACCTAATCCTAAATTCTACCCAATTCTCTTCACCCTAAGGGAACGCTAATGCAAACCCCGACCTCTAACTCCAACTCTAAACCTAATGCTTAGCCTTCTTACTGTAATCACAAATCTAAACCTCAACCTAAAACCAAACTCCACCCCTAACCCAAACCCAAAAGCGCTAACCTTAATTCTAACCCTAATCCTAATCAAACCCTGATCCTACCCCTAACTCTAACCCTAAACCTGACTCTAAACAGAACCCTAACCCTAGCCCTACCTCCTAAAACTAACCCCTAACCCTAACCACTTCCACTAACACTACTCTCAAATTCCAACACTAATCAAGTCCTACCCCTAATACTTGAACAACTAACACAAACTCCAATGCAAACACATACCTGAACCTCAAACCCTACCTCTCAGACTACTCCCTAGCTCCTAACTCTAGCACCAACCGTAACGCTTAACCCTAAAGCCTAACTCTAGCACATACCCCTAATCCTAAACCTCATCTAACTCAAACACAGTAATTCTAACCCTAACTCTGACCCCTTGCCCTACGTTTAACCCTATTTCTAACCCTAAATGTAACCCTTCCCCCTAACCCTAGCTCAAACCCCTAACCCCAAAATCTAACCCCACTCCCCAATTCCTAAGCCTAACCCTAACTGTAACTCCTAACACTTACCTTTACCCTAAATCTAACCCTAGACCTTAACCCTACTACGTAACCCTAACCTAAACCTCATATAACCCAAACACAAACTCCTAACCCTTAACGCTATACTCTAACCTCTTGCCCAAAATTTAATCCCAACTCTAAGACTAACTCTAACCCAAAACCTGACCCATAACCCTCACTCAAAACCTTAACCCCAAACACTAACCCTAACCATGCTCCCTAAGCCTATCCCAAACTCTAAGCCTAACTCTGTCCCCTAACCCAAAACCTTATCTAACACTAACCCTCAACCTTATCTAAAACCTAACCCTTATCTAAATGCTAAACCTAAACCTAATCCTAACCCTAACTCTCAATCTAACCCTAACTTAACCCTTAAATTAAGCCCTAATTTTTACCCTAACTCTAACCTTTACTGTAAATCCTAACCCTAAGACTAAACCTGAAACCTAGTGCTAACTCTAGCCCTAACCAAAGCCCTAACATCAAACCCTAACAATAACCCTAATCTAACCCTAAGCCTAACTATAACCATAACCCTAAGTCCTAACTGCTTACTATAACCCTGTTCTTAACTCTACTTCTAACTCTAACCACAAAAACAAACCCCTAACACTTTTTCTAAACCTAACTCCTAAACCTTAACCCCAACCCTAGCTTGCAAGCCTCGTTCTAAACCTCATACCTACTTTAACAATAACCCCTACACCTTAACACTAACCCAAATCCTATCCCTACAACTAAAATTAATTCTTTTCCCTAAGGCTAAGTCTAATCCTACCTCTAATTAGAACTCGAAAACTAACCACTAACCCTAATCGTAATCTCTAATCCTAAACCATAAATCCTAAACCCTAATCCTAAAACCTAATCCTAAACCATAACCCTAACCCCTAAACCTACCTGTAATCTAAACCTAACCTGAAACCTTACCTAATGCTAACTCTAACTCTACACCCAAACCCCTAACCCGTATCTAAGCCTCACCATACACTTTATCTCAACCTAACACTAATCCTAATCCCTAACTGGTAACTCTCATCCTGACCCTGTGCTTTACCCAAAGCCCTATCTATCCCTAAATCTGATGAAACACTAGCCCCCTCTGACGATAATACAAACCTTCTCCTAACCTGTAGCACTAATTCTCAACCTAACATATACTCTAACCCTAGCCCCTAACCCTAACACTGAAACCTAACTCTAAACACTAATCCTAACTCTAAACCTAACTAATACACACTAGCCAAGAAACAATCACCAACAAATGATAACCCTAAGTAAAACTCTGACCCTGGTCCTAACCGCTAACCCCAGCTCTGCCCCAAATTCCAACCCTTACTCTAACACTCTTAACCCTAACCACTATTCCAAGCACTACCAGACCCCTGTTCCTAACGTCAAACCCAAAATCTAATCATTTCCCTTATCCCCAAACCCTATCACTAACTCCAATGCCAATTCCTCATCCCTAACCCTACCCTAATCCTAACCACTAACACTAACTCTAAACCTAAACCATAAACCTACCTCTAACCAAAAGCCAACCTTAACTCTGTCCCTACCCCTAACCCTAACTACTTACCATAATACTCTTCACTAAGCTCTAACACTCGTCTAACCCTAACTCTAACCCTAGCACCTAACAGCAAACTGTAACTCTAATCCTAATCCTAACCCATCAACCTAACTTTAACCCTATCACTACCTCAAACCCTAAACACTAAAGCTAAACCCAAGCCCTCATTCTAACCCTTACCCACAGTCTGGAACCCTAATGCTAAACCTCATTCTAACCCTGAGCAGCACTCTTCTGTCTCCTCCATCTCCTCCTTTTCTTCCTCTTGAGGGGGCAGATGGGCTCTGTGTCCACACAGGTCCTGGGGCCTCACACTTGCACCACGGGCCTGATCTTTCGGTGCTGACAGCTGGGTGCCTCCCTGCCACCGCTGGGACCCTTGCCTGCCACCTCCTTCCCCCCAGGGGACACTGAGCCCTCCTGCGAGATTCTTCTTCTTCTTCCCTGGGGGCTGGAGACTTGATCCTTGTCCTTCAGAGCCAGAGCACAGGGGCTGCTGTCTGCTCCACGGGGCTGCTTACACTGCCTCTTTTTGGAGGAACCAGCGGTGACCTGGCTGGGCTCCTTCTCGCTGCTGCAGGGAGGAAGGTGGTGCGAAGGGTGGGCAGTGGAACAGGTGGTCACGGGGAGGCTGGCAGCCAAAGGGCTGAGCTGAGGATGAAGCTGAAGGTCGGCTTTTCAGGATTTGGCCAATGGAGAGCAGACGAGGACAGCCTGCAGAACAGGAAAAGAGGCTGACATGATCTGAAGGCCAGGTCAGGAGCAGGAGCCCCCCTCTTCCTCCACACTCCACAGTGCACAAGCACAGCACCCAACTGCTCCCATCTTAGCCAATCCAAGAGAACAGGACAGGTGGCTGCTGAAATCACTCCCGCGGGCCACCTGCCATGTCAGACAGTTGCCTCCTGGACTACTGCCCTTGCTGCCGTGCAGGAGCCTGGGAGCGACTGGCACCACTTACCTCGACTTGCCAAAAGGCCAAGGAGTTGGGGTGGGTGGTGTCCATGGGGTAGATGTGGTTGGCAAATTGTGAATGAGGTAGTGTGCAATGGTCACTTCTGCTCGCCTTCCACAGGATGATGCGCTGCAGTTATTGACATGAAAAAAAACCCAATAAACTTGGTGATCTAAAGAAAAGAGGTTTCCATGAGCCAAGAGAAGAAAATAAGAAGGTGAGCCCAGGGAAAAAGGAAGGGTAAAGACACAGTAGGGGAGAGGAA
This sequence comes from Nesoenas mayeri, assembly GCF_963082525.1. NCBI lineage: Eukaryota > Metazoa > Chordata > Aves > Columbiformes > Columbidae > Nesoenas > Nesoenas mayeri. Next base: position 1,889,474 of record NC_137571.1, read on the forward strand.
AGTGGGGGTGGTCAACAAATCAGAAGTGTTTTCTGTTAGGAGCAGAAACGAAAAAGAAAGGAGGGAAATTTAAACACCAGAAACCCCAGCGCACTGTCCTGAGCCCGGGTTGCACAGCGGCGCCCAGAGGGCCGGTCCCAGCCCCTGCGTGGAGAAGAGGAGACTCTGTAGCCTCCAGCTGGGGAGTCACCTGCTCCCATCGCCCCAGGGGACAAGACACTCAGAGAAGGTTGGTGAGGCCACCCCGCTCCAGGGACTGGCACAGCCGCCCCTCTGTCCTGAGCAAGAAGACAGGAGGCGTTTCTCCAGCCTGGGATGGGAACAACAGCGGGGACCTGGCCCTGTAACCCAAACCAGAGCAACTGCTGCAGCCCTGGGGCTGAGGGGCTCTCCCTGTCTGCCTCCAGCTTAGCAAGACACCCAGCATCCAGTCTACACTCTCCCCAACACAATCTCCAGCTCAGAAGACAAAAGGCACCTATTGAAGACTCCAGGCAGAAGCTCAGACTCACTTTTTGGCAGAAAGCACCAGCTTCATGGCTGGTGGTGGAGACATGGTGATGTTCAGCTCCAGAGCACCACTGGCCAACAGGGAGGATTTCAATGTTGCCGGTTTGGAGTCTCTGGGGGCAGGTAGCTTGGTGCTGGAGCCAGTAGGGCGGGCTATGCTACAGTCCATTTCCTGAGAGGTGCAGAAGCTGCTGGTTCCACCCTGGGCCTTCTGGGACGCTCTGGGCAGATCCCCGCTGTGCCGTGCATTGGGCTGGCAGCACCGCTGCTGCAGGAGTCCCTCTCCAGGGTCTCAGCATTCTCCCCACTGCCCCTGGGCTCCTGGCTGGGGATGGGCTCCAGCAGCAGCTTGGCTGAGGTAGGTGGCTGCTTGCTCTCCCAGGAGCTCTGCCAGGACAGCTCTGCTTTGGCCCCACTTGTGCTGCTGCTGTTGCAGGAGCTCTGAACTGTTCTGGGCACAGGAGGGCGAGCAGCTTTTTGGGCCTCCAGGCTGAATCACTGTGCCAAGGACACAGGGTGATACTGCAATCCCATCCCCTCCAAGCTCACACAGCAACCCTTAACTGAGCAGGATCCTTCCTGCAAGTCATCCTCCCTCACCCCTGTCCATTGGGGGCAGTGCCTGCCTCCCTGCCAAGCTGCAGCCCACCTGCCCTCGCAGAGCAGGCAGAGGGGCAGCAGCTCCTGCAGCTCTGGCCCAGAACAGCCTTCAGGACTCACCTGGCCTGTCGCTGGTGAAGACTTGGGGCTGTTGGTCTCAGCTTTTTTCACCTGATCAGAGACACTGGCCCCAAGAGATAAAATAGAGCATGAGCACAGGGCCACAGACTGCACCAAACCCCTGAGCCTGTCCCCAGCCAGGCACTGGCCAGCATGCCATGAGGGACGGCTGTACTGTCCCCAGTCCCATGGAGCCTCAATGGAGGAGTCGTGGCTCATGCTCAGGCAACAGGCTCTGCTCTGCCAGACAGAGGCAGCACAACAACAGAAGCTGCTTCCCTCTTGCCTGCACCCTGCCTGACACTGGCAGTTAAGCAGCCTCCAGAGCAGTAACGGTGCAGCTGCAGGAACATCCCCTGTGAGAGCAGAGCTCCCCCACCCACACCCTGCCCCACTACCTGATCTCCAGCACCAGCTCCAGGAAAGGGTCAGAGCTCTCCCAGATGCTCTTGCACGCTGAGAACTTCACTGCAAAAGCAAGAGCAGTAAGCACACCCTGGCACAACACCTGCACCCAACACCAGCCCAGCACAGCACAGGCAGCTGCCGTGTTCCCCCTCTCCAGCTTTGGGCTCTGGGATGTCGGCACCAGGATTCACAGCGTGCAATTCCACTGTGCGCTGGGACAGCAAGTGCTGCTACATCACTGCCAACATGGGTTCCTCAGCTGGTGGCAAAGAGCTGGGGGCCCCCAGCCAACGGCTTTTCTCATCACGACAACACACGCCACTACCCACAGGAACCACAAGACTGACCAGCTGCACCTCTGGATAAGTTACACACACTCAGCAGTTTTCCCAAAAGTTTTGTACTGCAAGGCTCTCAAGGAAACCGCTGCCCTGAGAGTCACAGGCCCAGGACCTGGCAGCCAGCGCTCACCACGGAACCACAGGGATCCGCCAAAGATCTGGTGAACCAGCATGGTGGCCTGGGTCTGGTGAGCCAACCTGGAGACAGCAGCACCAGAGCTCACACTGCCCCTCCGCAATGGCCACCCCTGTCACCCACCGCTGCGTCCTCAGCATCCAAACCCATCCCAGTGGCAGCTCCTCTCTCCCTTCCCGGCAGGAGCATCCTGCCAACATTTATCCAGCACTTGCAGTGGCCACTGACCAGGCCTGGAGCTGTCAGGAGAAAGGACTCCCTGGAGCTCACCCAGCTCTAAACTCAGCCCAACCTGCCGCTGGCTCGGCAGCCGGCACTGCGAGCAGCGCAGAGATGGAGCGGGTGGCAAAGAGCTTTAATCCTCCCTTTCTATTGTCTCTATGGGGCTCTATGGGTCTCCATGGGGCTCTTTGGGGCTCCATGGTCCCCTACAGGTCCCTATGGGTCCCTATAGGGCTCTATAAACCTCTATGGAACCCCCAGGGTCCTAAAACCTTCTCCGGGAACCCCCAGGGTCCTAAAACCCTCCCGGGGAACGCCCAGGGTCCTGAAAACCTCCCGGGGAACGCCCAGGGTCCTAGAACCCGCCCATTCTATGCAGACCCATTGACTGGGACCTGGCAGCTTCCAAACCACTGTGTCCAGGCCGCATGCAACACCCCTCAAGGACCAGATGGACAAACATGAGGCCTCTCAGGGCCTTCTGACCAGGACACCTCTCACACACACAAACGAAAACCCACACTAAGGTGGGAGCATGGAGCACCAGGGCAAAAAATGATCATCCGTGCTTCTTCTAGCAAAGAGCCTGCTGGCTACTGCAAGGCGCAACTATTGCAGGAAAATGTTAACAAATAATAAACCAAATATTAGCAAATGCAGAAGGCCAGTGACCAATGAAGACTGAACACTTACCCCTGGGATTGCCCCAGGCTCAGGAACAGGATTACACCAAGAGGCTTGATCACCATGGACTGCAGGAACCAAACAGGGAGTCAACCACGGGTGAGGAGCTTCCATGGCATGTTGTGATCTCCTTCTTCCTCAGTCACCTGCAGTGATGGGAGGGGGTGAGGTAATGACACAGGACACATACAAAGGTGTACGTTCCCACAGCTAGAAATGGAACATGGGTGACCTTTTTGCTGAGACCTAGCAGGTTTGCAGGCAAATGAATATTCATTACTTGTCTGTGTAACACCACCAAGGCACAAAAAGCTTTTGGAAAGCCTCTGAGATGATCCTGGGTACAATCACACATTAATAACCTATTAAAATGCGAGTGTTTATTCCCTCAAGCAGACAGACGGTGACATCTTACCCCTGGGACAGCCCAAGGCTCATAACCAGGATCCAGCTGAGAAGCTCCATCAGCTCTGCCAATGCCATGGCCTGGAGTCATCACAGAGCAGAGAGGTTTCCAGGCTCACAGAGTAATACTCCTGCATTTCAGGTAAAAGAGGACATAAAGAAGAGGGAAAAAACAAAACAAAACACAGCACAACATATTTAGGACAACAATGCCCATATATTGCAGAGAAATAGCCCTATTTAGGGAGAAAACTGGAAAAATGACTAAATATTCCAAATATTTGGGGACTAAATTGGCCAATACAGGCAAAAGATTCTGAGTATTTGGGCAAAAAGTGGCCAAAAGAGGCAAAAACATCCACATTTGGGAGCAAAACTGCTGGCAAAGGTGAAAATATCCCATATTTGGGAACAGAGCGCCTCCATTAGGGGAAAAAATGGGCAAAAGCACCTGAGTATATCGGGTAAAAAGAGCCAGAAAAACCAAAGCACCACTAGATTTTGATCAAAACTGGCCAAAAAGGGGTATAACATTCCCAGATTTGGGGTGAAATTGGACCAAAAAGTCAAAGTATGCCCAGATTTGGGTAAAAAATGGCCAAAAGTGGCCCAAATACCCCCAGATTGGGTAGAAACTGGACTGCAAAGCCAAAGAACTCCCAGATTTAGGCAGAAACGACCCCAAAGGGCAGAAATGTGCCCAGATTGAGCTCAAAACTGGCCCAAAGGGCCAAAGCAACCCCAGCTTTGATTTGAAACGGGCCCAAAGGCTCAAAGCGTGCCCTGGGATGGGGCCGTGTGGCACGGGGCTGGGGGGCAGGGAGGGCCCCACAGGGACTCAGTGCTGGTTTCTGCCCCTGTGCCACCACTCCCAGCCCCCGCTTGCCCACAACTTGCCCCTGAAGCAGCCGCAGCCCCTCTCCCCTCCCTGCGGGGCGTCTGCCCCCTGCCCACACCCTGGTGCTGCCTGGCTCGCCCTGCCCGGCCCAGCCCGGCTGCTCTCCCGGCCCCAGTCCCAGCCCTGGCCCCACTGCTGCCCTGCTGAGCTGCTCGGGGCTGGGTGCTGCCCCTGCCCGCCCACCTGCTCCCTGCGCTCGGCTGGAGCAGCCTGGGCCTCCTGGGCTGGCAGGGACACCAGCAGGAGGAGGAGGGTGAGGACCATGGCCCCACGCTCACACCGTGATGCTGCTGCTGCTGCTGCTGCTGCTGCTGCTGCTGCCGAGACACAGCACAGCACGTCACCGTGGGGCTGTGACCTCATAGTCACTTGGAATCACCACATCTGCTCACGACTGCATGGCCTCGTTCTACACGAGCATGGGAGGAACAGGAGTGGAGAAGGGGGCACCTATTTGGGAGGCAGCGCTGCCTATGGGAGTGCACAGGCTCTCACTTCTTGCTTCCCAGAAATCAATCAATCAATCAATCAATCAATACCAAAAGCTCCATATTAAGACTAAGTTAGAAAAAAAAAAAAAAGGCACCTTGAAGGGTCTTTCCTTGTAACTGTTTCTGTCAGGCAGCTCTCTAGGAAGAAACGAGCTTTACCTGCTAGTTTTACCACAGCTTCAATGCCTTTAAAGCCACCACTTCTTACCTCTGCTGCTCCCACACAGCCTCACAGCCCAGCAAAATCATAGTGCAGGCAGAAACCTTCACCATACAAAGAGGGAGAGTCAGGAATACGTTACTCTCAAAAAACAGACACTGTCAACCACGCTTGCTCTTGCTTACCAAATTCAGACAGTGTTAGAAAACAACAACAAGGAAGCGAGATTCTTATTTCATGGACCCCATTATATGGACCATTCAACATCAAGTCCAACCAGAGTCTGAACCTCCGAATAAGAAATATCATCTTAAAATTTCTAGGAAAATGAAGGGCTTTGAAGTGGCAACACCATAAAAGCACCACCATGCAAGTCCGCATCCCTGACTTGTATCCCAGATACAGCATCCTAGATACAGCATCCCAAATACAGCATCCCAGATACAGCATCCTAGATACAGCATCCCAGATACAACATCCTAGATACAGCATCCTAGATACATCACGCCAGATACAGCATCCCAGTACAGCATCCTAGATACAGTATCCCAGATACAGCATCCCAGATACAGCATCCCAGATACAGCATCCCAGGTACAGCATCCTAGATACAGCATCCCAGATACAGCATCCCAGATACAGCATCCCATATACAGCATCCCAGATACAGCATCCCAGATACAGCATCCCAGATACGCCGTCCCAGATATAGCATCCCAGATACAGCATTCCAGATACAGCATCCTAGGTACAGCATAATAGATACAGCATCCCAGATCCAACATGTCGAGCTGTGCTCCTCTCCCGCACCAAGTGCTGATCGTGGGGCTCAGGGTGAGGGGGGGCAGGGAGGACGGAGGGTCCGCGAACTGGAATAAGTTTTGTTTGGGGTTTTTCAAACGCCTCTGCTGACACGTCGTATAAAACCGATTGCTGCAGTGCTAAGGAATGAACAGGAGGATGAGCAACAGACTGCAGAAACTGCTTGGGTTTTGGTTTATTGAAAAATTGTTATTGAACTCAAAAAGCAATACGATCTTGCAGTGGTCTTCTAATACCTAGTGACAGCTTTTTAATGTACTGGTTTGGAACTTTGAGATGAGATTGGATATGAAGGGCTGTTCCACTGTGGAATATTGCAGGAGTAAACTCTTGCATTTCAGCATGCCCGGCAGATCTGCAGCTTGATAAAGCCCTCAGGCTGTTTGGTTCAATCAGACTTTGTAGACCCCCCCTTCACTGGTCAAAGCACCGGCTGCCAATGTGTTTTCTGGTGTTGTCACTTCTTTCTGACCAAAGACGGCAGAGGCAGCAGCTCTACTGGTGGTGTCTGTTTTACTGAAACATGGGGATCTACAGGAACTTTAACCCGAAAGCTCAGGAAGCTGTGGTCCGTGGTCTATCTTTGTAATGTTTGTAGATTCTTCTGCAGATATTCTTATGGCAACGAGCACGGCACGTTTGTGAGTGTGAACTGCTGTGCAGGCAGAAGGAAGAAAGCTGTGTGAGCTAAAGCAGCAGGAAGGCTGCAGCCGTGTAAGCCGGGGGTGCAAGCGGCACGAAACGGGCTGCAGCGGCGGAGCCCTCGGTCCCGGGCCGTCCCGGGCAGGCGCAGCCCGAGCGCTCCCGGCCCCGCTGCCGCTGCCCCGCCGGGGCCGGGGCCGCGCTGCGGGCGGACAGCGCCGCTCTGCGGCCGCCGGCGGCTCCGGGTCGGGAGGGGGGGCGGGGCCCGGTGGTGGACGCGGACGGGATTGGCTCCTGCGCCGGATGGGCGGGGCCACGCTGCAGAAGCGCGCGGGACGAGGAGCGCGTGCGAGCGGTGCGGCGGCGGGGCCGGCGGTGAGCGAGGGGCGGGCGGACACCGGGGAGACCGGCCGGGGCCGCCCCGGTCCCGGCTGAGGGGGGAGGCTGGAGGGGGAGGGACGGGCTGGTTTGGGCAGGAGGAAGGCGAGGGGCAGGCAGCCGCAACAGCGCGGCCCCGGGCCGGGCCGAGCAAGGGGCGAGGGGGAAACACGCGGGCGGCTGTGAGGGAAGGGAGCCCCGGGCTGAGCGCTGCACGGGGCTCGGGTGGGGCCGTGGGGCGGAGGGGGGAGCCCGTGGTGCCACAGGACAGAGGGAGGAAAGGGGGGGTGACATCGGGGGGGCTTTGGCGGGAAAGGCTGAGGGACCTCGGGGTTGTGACATCGGGGGGGCTTTGGCGGGAAAGGCTGAGGGACCTCGGGGAGGAGATGGCGTCGGGGAGGCTGCAGGGGGCAATGCTGAGGGAGCTCAGGACGGGATGGCACTCAGGTCTGGTTTCAAAGGGAAATGCTGAGGTACCTTGAGGAATGGACGCTGGGCTGGGAGCTATGAACACATTAGATGGTTAAGAGAGTGTTCATGACAGAAATTTGTGCAGTGAAGTATTCCAGCAAAGAGCGGGAGAAGAGCCAAACTTAGATCAGGCCTCCTAGGACGCCTGCAGGTTTGGGGACAGGGATGACGAGGTTGTTAATCCGGTCCAACTGTTTCTTTCTCTGTCCCTGTCTTGCAGCACCTGACTGAATGGAGGAGCAAGTGGACGGGAAGTTCCTGCACCACACACAGGTCACATTTCTTACTCTCGCCCTCAGAGACCCGGAGATCCAAACCGTTCGCATCGTGCCTTGAAGCAGCCTGTGCTCATGCACTTCTCCAGGGAGAAGACGGAATGGCAGTGACTGGCCACGTTAAGCCACAGGGTGCACACTGTGCAGCTGTCAAGCCCAGCTCTGCGTTAGCTCACACCTGCGATTTTGCGCCGCACACGCACATTTGAGTTGTCGCTGGTTGTTGCAGCGTTTGGCTTTGGTGAGGACAGCGTGTGTTTGTCAGCAGTTGGTGTAGGTGGGATCTGGAGGAGAAAGCGATATTTCCATGCCAGAACTGGCTGGTGTTTGCATGGTATTGTGGCGGTTGTTCCCGTAGGCGATGAGTACTGGAGCATTATTGCAGGATGAGGGGATTTTGGAGGCTTGTCTGTGAGATGCACTAGAGGCAGCAGTTGAAAGCGAAAGGCTGAGATTTGGAGGGTTTGTCGGTGGGTTTGGGGCGGTTGTCAGCTGAAGAGTTGGCTGTTAGCAGGTGAGGTGTAGGGCAGAGGGTGAAGCTGACTTTGCCTGGGTGGCGCAACTGGCTGGGTGTGCAGAGCTGAGGAGAGCGGGCTGCTGCAGGTGACCCTAAAGCTGCAGAACCAGCCGGCAGCTCCAGCCGCTCCCGCTGCCGGGCAAGGCCGTGCAGGCCAGTGCCCTAGGGCACAGCGACGTGACCCTCCGCAAGTACCAAGGAGCAGGTGAGGACCGTGGGCATTTGTACTGAGCTGTGACATCTCTAACCCGTGACACTTGTTGAAGAACAGCTATTGGTGTAGAATACACAGAGAACATGAGATCAGAATTGTCCCTCGGTCAGTCCAGGGTGGGATCCTGATATCCTTATATCGGGGGACAGGCTGCGTTGGTGTGGACTGTGCATTTTATACGGGATTAGACACGCTACGCCTAAAGCTGTAAATACACCAAAACCTTCTGAGATTAAACAGGATCATGAGGAGTCTCCCACGGAGTTTTTACACCATCTTAAACCGACAGCTCAGAAATATATTAATATAGATCCTGACTTGGAGAACAGCGAAATAGAATTCTTAGTTGACTGAGAGCTCATTATTCTGTGTTAAGCACTATGCAGGGAATATTAACTGTTACAGAATTGCTGCTTATGGGAACCACAAAAATTGCGAAACACGGCCCTTTAGCCCGCTGCTTAGAATGTTTGTATGTGGAGTCTGTACTTATTGATTGTGTACCATGTGTCTTCTCTTGTGCACAACGAATGGTTGAAAAAAGCTTTAATGGTGCAATAGCTGTGCAGTTACACGCTGCTATGGCTGCAATTGTTAAACAAAGAAGGGGAGATGTGGCAGGGTTGGGACATCAGGCCCGTGAGAAACTGCAAGAGTCACAGTGTGAGAACAAGCGCTGGTGGAACAAGCAGCAGCAAAGACTGTGTGGGACATGAACCATCAGGGACAGAGGAATTGATACGAGATTGGTACATCAGGGACAGAGAGATTGATACGGGATTGGTACATCAGGGACAGAGAGATTGATACGGGATTGGTACATGAAGGGCAGAGGGATTGATACGGGGTTGGTACATCAGGGACAGAGGGATTGATACCCGATTGGTACATCAGGGACAGAGGTACGCGATGTTTGTATTAAATGTCTCTCTGCATCTTCAAGAGAGTCTGTGCCTCATCTGCTACACCCCTTTATCTGTTTCCCAAATTACGATTTAGACTGTATTTACTGTTGTAAAAACAAAGCTTTCCCCCCTTAATTTTTGTCACGTGTTGTAGTTAGAATTAATAGAGATATTGGAGCCCGTCCTAGCTAAACTGGAAAAAGACAGCAGCCCTGTGTATTTTTAAATAAAGACTAAATCAAGTCTGCTAGCTCATTATCTTTAAGCGTTTTACTGTGATCACCTCCCTCCCAAGGTTTTGTGTCTGTTGTATCAAGGCCTGACACCCACGGCCACAGTGGATGAATCACCTGGGGCACAGCACCAGGAACCCGCCTGTTTGTGTCCAGGATATCCACTCCAGTAGACACTTTTTAGTAAAAGAGCACATCATGGAACTGAAAAACCATCTAATTGTGTCATTATGCACATTCACTGCTCTTTTTTCTTCTTTATACCCCTTGTAGCTTTTTAAAATTAAGCAGTTTGAAAAGGGTTTCTGTTTTGGCTCTGCACACGGAGCCTGATTTTCCTTCTCTAGGGCCTTTCACCCGGTTCACCGCACTCGTGTGATCATTGTGCTGCACGTGGGCAAAATCAGCCGTGCCCTGTGTTTCTCCTGTAAAATAGTAAGAACGCTGATATAATCGTGCCAGGAACTGCCTTCACAGTGAATATTTGAAGGAACCCACTGCTAATGTATTTTTAATTGGTACTTGCGTAATGGATTAGGTGCAACAAAAATCCATACTTTCTTTTATCCTTTACTGTACAGGAGGGGGTTGAATGTTTCTATAGCAGATTCAATCACTTGTTGTAAAGGAATGAAATAAATAACTTAGGCTTTTCCTATGGATAAACAACGTTTAATCCAATTCCTTAATTGTATTCCTTAAACACGTGTTCATTAGAGCATAAGCGAAACAGCGCTGGGTGCGCGGGGGATTCGCTCCACCCAACACGCACACCTTTAAATAACAAGAGGTGTGCTTAAATACAGTAAGGTGTTACATATTCATCATGACCCCAGGAACACCTTTACATATCCATAACCTTTCCTGCTTCTCATTAAAATGAGTCTCAGAGAACCATTTCCATAGTCTCCACGTTGACCCGCCCCTGTTGCGCCTGCGCAGGTGGCTTTGAGGAGGGGTCTCTATGATCTCTATGGGACTCTGTGGTCTCTGTGATCTTTATGGGTCTCTATGGGACTATATGGTTTCTGTAGTCTTTATGGGTCTCTATGGGTCTCTGTGGTCTCTATGGGTCACTATGGGCTCTATGGTCTCTATAGGTCACTATGGGCTCTATGGTCTCTATGGGCTGCCAAGTTGCCAAGTCGACCGAAACCAGACTGGCCCCCCTTTTGCTGTAACTCTTGGCTGTCTTGTCTCCTCAAGGTTACAGCTGATGCTGTAAAACATCTGATCTCGGCACTCGATGAGGTTCTGGTTTTTCTTAATACAACTGGTTACATACAGCTCTAAACTAGATACTCATGATGTGGCTTCAAGTGTTAGTTAGTTAGTTAGTAGGCCCTTATTATGTGGTTGGTTAACCCTGAAAATGTGAGCTCCCTCTATCAATATAACCTCATAAACAAGTTTCAGAACTTTTTACATAGAACTTACCCACCTTTTCCTTTTTGTAGGTTCAGAGTCCGAGCCTCATTTGGTAGTATCTGTAAACAGGAAACATCTCAGCACGAATCACAACTGCATTTCTCGCAGACAGAAGTGCCTGAACCCCACAGCTTGCCTGGCAGTGCAGAGAGCAGGAAGTGCGGTGAGTCCTGGGCCCTTGGTGACATTTCACCCTGTTTTGTGTCCCAGTCCCTCCCTGCTCCCTCCTCTTTCCTGCTGTGCCCTTCTTCCTCTTCATCCCTTCTCCCTCTGTCCCTCTGCTGCTTCCTCACCTATTCCTCCACCCTTCTGAATCTCTGTGCAGGGTTTCTCGTATCTCCCTCTCCGTCTCCACCCCTCTGTGTTCTCACCATCCCTGGTTTCTCTTTGGCGTCATTCTTGTCTGTTGTTCTGTCCAGCTCCGTGCACCATCATTTCTCACTGTATCCCTCTGTCCTGCTCCCTGTGCCTATTCCTGCCCCTCTTCTTTTTCACTCCCTCTCCATCTTGCTGCCCACCCCAGGATTTTTTCCCAATCTCTATCCTGCCCCTACCCTTATTGTTCTTTCTCTCTCCTGCTCCCTCTCTGTCTTTCTGCCTGTCTGCCCTTTCCCTGCTGCTTCTTTCTCCATCTCTGTCCAGACTACTGCCCCTTTTCCTTCTTGATGTCTTTCTGTCCTGTTTGTCTTTCTGTCTTCCTTGCCTGTTCCCGGTCCCATCCCCTCTCGCTGTATCTTCCCTGTCCAGCTAGCTCTGCCTTTTCTTTGTCTTCTCTTCCTCTTTCCTGCTCCTCAGCCCTCTTTTCCTCTTCCTCCAGCTCATTGCTGCATGTTTTCCCTTTCCAGTCTCTTCATTTTGATCTAAACTTTGCTTTGTTTCTCAGTCCCTTTGTTCTGTTCCCTTCCTGTTGCCTCTCAGTGGGCAGTGACGACCTGGTCCAGAGACAGCACGACGACCACCCCCCAGGTCGCTTGGTCCATCAGCACACAGACACCAATGTGGTGGACAGCAAATGACGTTTATTAACAACTAACACAGCATTATATACCTTAAGTTTACAACGTCGCGTCCGTCTGCTTGCCTCACATACTCCTACCTACCTAGGGAGGGGCTACTATCTTTCCATACAGCGTGAGATCTTCCGGCCGCCAGACCCTAAATACCTACAGGTGTGTGTCACAAACACCCCTGGGAAAGGTGTGTGTCACAAACGGCCCTGGGCAGGGTGTGTGTCACAAACCCCATTGCAGAGTGTGTGTGCCACAAACCCCATTGGACAGCGTGTGTGTCACAAACCCCCCAGGACAGTGTGTGTGTCACAAACCCCATTGGACCCCCTATGTGTCAGAATACCCATTGGACAGTGTGTGTGTCACAAACCCCATTGGACAGCCTGTGTGTCACAAACACCCCTGGAAAACGTGTGTGTCACAAACGCCCCTGGACAGCGTGTGTGTCACAAAACCAATTGGAGAGTGTGTGTGTCACAAACCCCATTGGACAGCCTGTGTGTCACAAACCCCGTTGGAAAGCATGTGTGTCACAAACCCCATTGGACAGCCTGTGTGTCACAAACACCCCTGGACAGGGTGTGTGTTACAAAACCCATTGGACAGTGTGTTTACAAACCCCATTGGACAGTGTGTGTGTCTCAAACCCCATTGGACAGGGTATGTGTCAAAAACAGCCCTGGACACCGTGTGTGTTCACAAACGCCCCTGGACAGGGTCTGTGTCACAAACCCCATTAGAGAGTGTGTGTGCCACAAACCCCATTGGACAGCGTGTGTGTCACAAACCCCATTTGACAGGGAGTGTGTCACAAACCCCATTGGACACGGTGTGTGTCACAAACCGCATTCGACAGTGTGTGTCACATCTCCGCCTGGAAACTGTGAGTATCCAAAATACCCCTGGACATCTTGTGTGTTACAAACTCCATTGGACAGGGTCTGTGTCACAAACCCCATTGGACAGCGTGTGTGTCAAAAAGATCCCTGAACAGCGAGTGTGTCACAAACTGCATTGGACAGTGTGTGTGTCACAACCCCATTGGACAGCGTGTGTATCACAAACCCCATCAGACAGTGTGTGACACAAACACCTCTGGACAGCGTGTGTGTCACAAACCCCATTTGAAATCGTGTGTCACAACCCCCCCTGGACAGTGTGTGTGTCACAAACCCCATTGAACAGCTTGTGTGTCACAAACCCCGTTTGACAGTGTGTGCGTCACAAACCCCATTGGACAGACAGTGTGTCACAAACCGCATTGGACAGGGTGATTGTCACAAACACCCCTGGACAAAGTGTGTGACACAAATGCACCTGGACAAGGTGTGTGTCACAAATCCCATTAGAGTGTGTGTCATAAACCCCATTGGACAGCGTGTGTGTCACAAACGCCCCTCAACAGTGTGTATGTCAAAAACAACCCTGGAGACCGTGTGTGTTAAACCCTCCCGGAAACTGTGTGTGTCACAAACACTCCTGGGCAGCGTGTGCGTCACAAACCCCATTGGAGAGTGTGTGTGTCACAATCCCCATTGGACAGCCCATGTGTCACAAACCCCATTGGACAGCGTGTGTGTAACAAACCCCATTTGAAATCGTGTGTCACAACCCCCTTGGACAGTGTGTGTGTCACAAACCCCATTGAACAGCATGTGTGTCACAAACTCCATTGGACAGCGTGTGTGTCACAATCCCCATTGGACAGCATGTGTCACAACCCCTCCTGGAAACTGTGTGTGTCACAAAAACCCCTGGACAGCGTGTGTGTCAGAAAACCCATTGCACAATGTGTGTGTCACAAACCCCATTGGACAGCCTGTGTGTCACAAACCCCATTGGACAGCGTGTGTGTCACAAACCCCATTGGACAGGGTGTGTGTCACAACTTCCATTGTAGTTCGTGTGTGTCACAATTCCCCCTGAACAGTGTGTGTGTCACAAAACCAATTGGACAGGCGGTGTGTCACAAACCCCATTGCACAGCGTGTTTGTCACAAACCCCATTGGACAGGGTGTGTGTCACAAACACCTTTGGACAGTGTATGTGTCACAAAACCCATTGGACAGTGTGTTGACAAATCCCATTGGACAGTGTGTGTGTCACAAACCCCATTGAACAGCGTGTGTGTCACAAACCCCATTGTATAATGTGGGAGTCACAAACCCCACTGGACAGCGTGTGTGTCACAAACCCCCCTGGACAGGGTGTGTGTCACAAACCCCATTGGAGAGTGTGTGCGTCACAAATCCCATTGGACAGTGGGTGAGTCACAAACCCCATTGGACAGGGTGTGTGTCAAAAACACCCCTGGACAGCGTGTGTGTAACAAATCCCATTTGAAATCGTGTGTGACAACCCCCCCTGGACAGTGTGTGTGTCACAAACCCCATAGGACAGGATGTGTGTCACAAACACCCCTGGAAAACGTGTGTGTCACAAACGCACCTGGACAGCGTGTGTGTCACAAAACCAATTGGACAGCGTGTGTGTCACAAACCCCATAGGACAGGATGTGTGTCACAAACACCCCTGGAAAACGTGTGTGTCACAAACGCCCCTGGACAGCGTGTGTGTCACAAAACCAATTGGACAGTGTGTGTGTCACAAACCCCATTGGACAGCCTGTGTGTCACAAACACCCCTGGACAGGGTGTGTGTCACAAAACCCATTGCACGGTGTGTTTACAAACCCCATTGGACAGTGTGTGTGTCACAAACCCCATTGTATAGCGTGAGAGTCATAAAGCTCATTGGATGGTGTGTTTGTCACAAACCCCACAGGACAGCGTGTGTGTCACAAACCCCCCTAGACAGGGTGTGTGTCACAAACCCCATTGGAGAGTGTGTGCGTCACAAACCCCATTGGACAGCGGGTGTGTCACAAACCCCATTGGACAGGGTGTGTGTCAAAAACACCACTAGACAGCGTGTGTGTCAAAAACCCCATTGGACAGCCTGTGTGTGACAAACCCCATTGGACAGCGTGTGTAACAACCCCACTGGAAATTGTGTATGTCAAAAATATACCTGGACAGCGTGTACGTCACAAACCGCATTGGACAGTGTGTGTGTCACAAACCCCATTGGACAGCGTGTGTAACAACCCCCCCTGGACAGGTTGTATGTCACAAATCCCACTGGAGAGTGTGTATGTCACAAATCCCATTGGACAGCGTGTGTGTCTCAAACCCCATTGGACAGGGTGTGTGTCACAAACAGCCCTGGTCACCGTGTGTGTTCACAAACGCCCCTGGACAGGGTCTGTGTCACAAACCCCATTAGAGAGTGTGTGTGCCATAAACCCCATTGGACAGTGTGTGTGTCACAAACCCCATTGGACAGCGTGTGTGTCACAAACCCCATTGTATAGCGTGGGAGTCACAAATCCCACTGGACAGCGTGTGTGTCGCAAACCCACCTGGACAGGGTGTGTGTCACAAACCCCATTGGAGAGTGTGTGCGTCACAAACCCCATTGGACAGTGGGTGTGTGACAAAACCCACTGGAGAGTGTGTGTGTCAAAAACACCCCTGGACAGCGTGTGTGTCAAAAACCCCATGGGACAGCCTGTGTGTCACAAACCCCATTGAACCGCATGTGTGTCACAAACTTCATTGGACAGAGTGTGTGTCACAAACCCCATTGGACAGCGTGTGTCACAACCCCACTGGAAATTTTTTGTGTCAAAAATATACCTGGACAGCGTGTATGTCAAAAACCTCATTGGACAGTGTGTGTTTCACAAACCCCATTGGACAGAGTGTGTAACAACCTCCCCTGGACAGCATGTGTGTCACAATCCCCACTGGAGAGTGTGTATGTCAGAAACCCCATTGGACAGTGTGTGTGTAACAAACACCCCTGGGCAGTGTGTGCCTCACAAACCCCATTGGAGAGTGTGTGCATCACAAACCCCATTGGACAGTGGGTGTGTCACAAACCCCATTGGACACGGTGTGTGTCAAAAACACCTCTGGACAGCGTCTGTGTCAACAAACCCCATTTGAAATCGTGTGTCACAACCCCCCCTGGACAGTGTGTGCGTCACAAACCCCATTGGACAGACAGTGTGTCACAAATCGCATTGGACAGGGTGATTGTCACAAACACCCCTGGACAAAGTGTGTGACACAAACGCACCTGGACAAGGTGTGTGTCACAAACCCCATTAGAGTGTGTGTCATAAACCCCATTGGACAGCGTGTGTGTCACAAACCCCCCTCGACAGTGTGTATGTCAAAAACAACACTTGAAACCGTGTGTGTCACAACCCCCCCTGGAAACTTTGTGTGTCACAAACACCCCTGGGCAGCGTGTGCGTCACAAACCTCATTGGAGAGTGTGTGTGTCACAATCCCCATTGGACAGCCCATGTGTCACAAACCCCATTGAACAGCGTGTGTGTAACAAACCCCATTTGAAATCGTGTGTCACAACCCCCTTGGACAGTGTGTGTGTCACAAACCCCATTGAACAGCATGTGTGTCACAAACCCCATTGGACAGCGTGTGTGTCACAATTCCCATTGGACAGCATGTGTCACAGCCCCCCCTGGAAACTGTGTGTGTCACAAAAACCCCTGGACAGCGTGTGTGTCAGAAAACCCATTCCACAATGTGTATGTCACAAACCCCATTCGACAGCCTGTGTGTCACAAACCCCATTGGACAGCGTGTGTGTCACAAACCCCATTGGACAGGGTGTGTGTCACAACTTCCATTGTAGTTCGTGTGTGTCACAATTCCCCCTAAACAGTGTGTGTGTCACAAACCCCATTGGAGAGCGTGTGTGTCACAACCCCCCCGGACAGAGTGTGTGTCACAAACCCCCCTGGACAGGGGATGTGTCACAAACCCCATTGCACAGCGTGTTTGTCACAAACCCCATTGGACAGGGTGTGTGTCACAAACACCTCTGGACAGTGTATGTGTCACAAAACCCATTGGACAGTGTGTTGACAAATCCCATTGGACAGTGTGTGTGTCACAAACCCCACTGGACAGCGTGTGTGTCGCAAACCCACCTGGACAGGGTGTGTGTCACAAACTCCATTGGAGAGCGTGTGCGTCACAAACCCCATTGGACAGTGGGTGTGTCACAAAACCCACTAGAGAGTGTGTGTGTCAAAAACACCCCTGGACAGCGTGTGTCACAACCCCACTGGAAATTTTTTGTGTCAAAAATATACCTGGACAGCGTGTATGTCAAAAACCCCATTGGACAGTGTGTGTTTCACAAACCCCATTGGACAGCGTGTGTAACAACCTCCCCTGGACAGCATGTGTGTCACAAACCCCAGTGGAGAGTGTGAATGTCAGAAACCCCATTGGACAGTGTGTGTGTCACAAACACCCCTGGGCAGCGTGTGCCTCACAAACCCCATTGGAGAGTGTGTGTGTCACAGTCCCCACTGGACAGCCCATGTGTCACAAACCCCATTGGACAGCGTGTGTGTCACAAACCCCATTTGAAATCGTGTGTCACAACCCCCTTGGACGATGTGTGTGTCACAAACCCCATTGAACAGCATGTGTGTTCACAAACCCCATTGGACGGCTTGTGTGTCACAGTCCCCATTGGACAGCATGTATCACAACCTCCCTTGGACTGTATGTGTGTCACAAACCCCATTGGACAGCGTGTGTGTCACAATGCCCATTGGACAGCATGTGTCACAACCCCTCCTGGAAACTGTGTGTGTCAAAAAAACCCCTGGACAGCGTGTGTGTCAGAAAACCCATTCCACAGTGTGTGTGTCACAAACCCCATTGGACAGCGTGTGTGTCACAAACCCCATTGAACAATGTGTGTGTCACAACTCCCATTGGAGTGCGTTTGTGTCACAATTCCCCCTGGACAGCGTGTGTGTCACAAACCCCATTGGAGAGTGTGTGTGTCACAAACACCTCTGGACACCGTTTGTGTCTACAAACGCCCCGGGACAGGGTATGTGTCCCAAGCCCCATTGGAGAATGTGTGGGTCACAAACCCCATTGGACAGGGTGTGTGTCACACACACCCCTGGACACCATGTGTGTCACAAATGCCCCTGGACAGAGTTTGTGTCACAAAGGGCATTGGACAGTGTGTGTGTCAGAAATCCCCCCGTCGACAGGGTGTGTGTCTCAAACGCTCCGGCACAGAGTTTGTGTCACAAACTACACTGGAGAGTGCGTGTGTCACAAACTTCATTGGACAGAGTGTGTGTCACAAACCCCCCAGGACAGTGTGTGTGTCACAAACACTCCTGGACAGCGTGTGTGTCACAACCCCATTGGAGAGTGTGTGTGTCACAAACACTCCTGGACAGTGTGTGTGTCACAAACACTCCTGGACAGCGTATGTGTCACAAACCCCATTTGAGAGTGTGTCTGTCACTAACCCCATTGGACAGTGGGTGTGTTACAAACCCCATTGGACAGAGTGTGTGTAAGAAGCACCCTTGGACACCGTGTGTGTCACAAACACCCGTGGACAGGGTGTGTGTCACAAACCCCATTGGAGAGTGTGTGCATCACAAACCCCATTGGACAGTGGTTGTGTTACAAACCCCATTGGACAGAGTGTGTGTCAAAAACACCCCTTGACAGCGTGTGTGTCAAAAACCCCATTGGACAGTGTGTATGTAACAAACCCCATTTGACAGGGTATGTGTCACAAACCCCATCGTACAGTGTGTGTGTCACAAACCCCATTGAACAGCGTGTGTCAGAAAACCCCATTGGAGAGCGTGTGTGTCTCAAACCACATTGGACAGGGTGTTAGTCACAAACCACATTGGACAGCGTGTGTGTCAAAAACCCCATTTGAAATCGTGTGTCACAACCCCCCCTGGACAGTGTGTGTGTCACAAACCCCATTGAACAGCTTGTGTGTCACAAACTCCATTTGATAGTGTATGCGTTACAAACCCCATTGGACAGACGGTGTGTCTCAAACCGCATTGGACAGGGTGATTGTCACAAACACCCCTGGACAAAGTGCGTGACACAAAGGCACCTGGACAAGGTGTGTGTCACAAACCCCATTAGAGTGTGTGTCATAAACCCCATTTTACAGCGTGTGTGTCACAAACCCCCCTCGACAGTGTGTGTGTCAAAAACAACGCTGGAAATCGTGTGTGTCACACCCCATCCTGGAAAATGTGTGTGTCAAAAACAACGCTGGAAACCGTGTGTGTCACAACCCCCCCTGGAAATTGTGTGTGTCACAAACACCCCTGGGCAGCGTGTGCCTCACAAACCGCATTGGAGAGTGTGTGTGTCACAATCCCCATTGGACAGCCCATGTGTCACAAACCTCATTTGACAGCGTATGTGTCACAAACCCCATTGGAGAGTGTGTGTCACAAACACTCCTGGACACTGTGTGTGTCACAAACCCCCCAAGACAGTGTGTGTGTCACAAACACTCCTGGACAGCGTGTATGTCACAAACCCTATTGAAGAGTGTGTGTGTTACAAACACCTCTGGACACCGTGTGTGTCACAAACGCCCTTGGACAGCCTCTGTGTTACAAATCCCATTGGACAGTGTGTGTGTCATATACCCCATTGGACAGCGTCTGTGTCACAAACCCCATGAGAGAGTGTGTGTGTCACAAACACCCCTGAACAGCGTGTGTGTCAAAAACTCCATTGGACAGCGTGTGTGTCAGAAACCCTATTGAACAATGTGTGTGTCACAAGCCCCATTAGAGAGCGTGTGTGTCACAAACCCCATTGGACAGCATGTGTGTCACAAACCCCATTTGACTGCCTATGTGTGACAAACCCATTAGATAGGGTGTGTGTCACAACTCCCATTAGAGTGCATGTGTGTCACAACTTCCCCTGAACAGTGTGTGTGTCACAAACCCCATTGGACAGGGTGTGTCACAACCCCCCCTGGACAGCGTGTGTGTCACACCCCCATTGGAGAGTGTGTGTGTCACAAACCCCATTATACAGGGTGTGTGTCACGAACCCCATTGGGCAGCGTGTGTCAGAAACCCCATTGGAGAGCATATGTGTCTCAAACCACATTGGACAGGGTGTGTGTCACAAACCCCATTGAACAGCGTGTGTGTCACAAACCCCATTGGATAGCCTATGTGTCACAAACCCCATTGTAGAGCGTGTGAGTCACAAACCGCATTGGACAGCGTGTGTGTCACAAACCCCCTTTGAAATCGTGTGTCACAACCCCCCCTGGACAGTGTGTGTGTCGCAAACCCCATTGAACAGCGTGTGTCTCACAAACCCCATTTGACAGTGTGTGCGTTAAAACCCCATTGGACAGACGGTGTGTCACAAACCGCATTGGACAGGGTGATTGTCACAAACACCCCTGGACAAAGTGCGTGACACAAACGCACCTGGACAAGGTGTGTGTCACAAACCCCATTAGAGTGTGTGTCATATACCCCATTGGAGAGCGTGTTTGTCACAAACCCCCCTCGACAGTGTGTGTGTCAAAAACAACGCTGGAAACCGTGTGTGTCATAACCTCCCCTGGAAATTGTGTGTGTCACAAACACCCCTGGGCAGCGTGTGCCTCACAAACCACATTGGAGAGTGTGTGTGTCACAAACCCCATTGGACAGGGTATGTCACAACCCTTCCTGGGAAGAGTGTGTGTCACACACTGCATTGGACAGGGTGTGTCAACCCCCCCCGGACAGTGTGTGTGTCACAAACCTCATTGGAGAGTGTGTGTGTCACAAACCCCATTGGAAAGCGTGTGTGTGGCAAACCCCCCAGGACAACGTTTGTGTTACAATAGCCCCTGGACACAGTGTGTGTCACAAGCTCCATTGAAGAGTGTGTATGTCACAATCCCCATTGGACAGCATGTGTCACAACCCCCCCTGGAAACTGTGTGTGTCACAAACACCCCTGGACAGCGTGTGTGTCACAAAACCCATTCGACAGTGTGTGTGTCACAAACCCCATTGGACAGCCTATGTGTCAGAAACCCCATTGGACAGTGTGTGTGTCACAAACCCCATTGGATTGCGTGTGTGTCACAACTCCCCCTGAACAGTGTGTGTCACAATCCCCATTGTACAGGGTGTGTCACAACCCCCCCTGGACAGCGTGTGTGTCACAAAACCCCCTGGACAGGTTGTGTGACACAAACCCCATTGGAGAGTGCGTGCGCAAGAAACCCCATTGGATAGCGTGTGTGTCACAAACCCCATTGGAGAGCATGTTTGTCACAAACCCCATTGGACCGTGTGCGTGTCACAAACCCCATTGGACAGCGTGTGTGTCACAAATCCCATTGGACCGTGTGTGTGTCACAAAGCCCATTGGACAGGGTGTGTGTCACAACTCCCATTGGATTGCGTGTGTGTCACAAACACTCCTGGACAGCGTGTGTGTCACAAACCCCATTGGACAGCATGTGTGTCACAAACCCCATTGGACACCCTCTGTCACAAACAGCCCTGAACGGCGTGTGTGTCGTAAAACCCCCTGGACAATGTGTGTGTGAGAAACACCGCTGGACACCGTGCGTGTCTACAAACGCCCCTGGACAGAGTGTGTGTCACAAACATCCCTGGGCACCGTGTGTGTCACAAACGCCCCTGGACATGGTGTGTGTCACAAACTCTATTGGAGAGTGTGTGTGTCACAAACTCCATTGGACAGCGTGTCTGTCACAAACCCCCCTGGACAGTGTTTGTGTCACAAATCCCCCTGGAATGTGTTTGTGTTACATAACTCATTGGACAGGGTGTGTGTCACAAACACCCCTAAACAGCGTGTGTTTCACAAACCCCAGTGAACAGTGTGTGTGTCTACAAACGACCCTGGACAGCGTGCTTTTCACAAACCCCATTGAACAGCGTGTGTCACAAACCCCATTGGACAGCGTGTGTGTCACAAACACCATTGGACAGCCTATGTGTCACAAACGCCATTGGACAGTGTGTGTGTCACAAACCCCATTGGAGTGCGTGTGTGCGTCACAAACCCCATTGGACAGCGTATGCGTCACAAAGCCCATTGGACAGTGTGTGTGCACAAACGTCATTGGACAGCCCATGTGTCACAAACCCCGTTGGATAGCGTGTGTGTCACAAACCCCATTTGAAATCGTGTGTCACAACCCCCCTTGGACAGTGTGTGTGTCACAAACCGCATTGAACAGCGTGTGTGTCACAAACCCCATTGGACAGCGTGTGTTTCACAATCCCCATTGAACAGCGTGTGTCACAACCCCCCCTGGACAGTATGTGTCTCACAAACCCCATTGGACGGCGTGTGTGTCACAATCCCCATTGGACAGCATGTGTCACAACCCTCCCTAGAAACTGTGTGTGTCACAAACACCCGTGGACAACGTGTGTCAGAAAACCCCATTGGACAGCCTCTGTGTCACAAACCCCATTGGACAGTGTGTGTGTCACATACCCCATTGGACAGCGTGTCTGTCAAAAAACCCCATTGGAAAGTGTGTGTGTCTCAAACCCCCCTGGACAGTGTGTGTGTCACATACCCCATTTGACAGGGTGTGTCACAACCCCCCCCTGGACAGCGTGTGTGTCACAAACACCATTAGACAGGGTAGTGTTTCACAAACCCACATTGAACAGGGTGTGTGTCACAAACCCACATTGGACAGCGTATGTGTAACAAATCCCATTGGACAGTATGTGTGTCACAACTCCCATTGGAGTGCGTGTGTGTCACAACTCCCCCTGAACAGTGTGTGTGTCACAAACCCCATTGGACAGGCTATGTCACAACCCCCCCCGGGAAGCGTGTGTGTCACACACCGCTTTGGACAGGGTGTGTCAGTCCCCCCCTGGACAGTGTGTGTGTCACAAACCTCATTGGAGAGTGTGTTTGTCACAAACCCCATTGGAAAGCGTGTGTGTGACAAACACCCCAGGACAGCGTTTGTGTTACAATCGCCCCTGGACACGGTGTGTGTCACAAGCTCCATTGGAGAGTTTGTATGTCACAATCCCCATTGGACAGCATATGTCACAACCCCCCCTGGAAACTGTGTGTGTCACAAACACCCCTGGACAGCGTGTGTGTCACAAAACCCATTCGACAGTGTGTGTGTCACAAACCCCATTGGACAGCCTATGTGTCAGAAATCCCATTGGAGAGTGTGTGTGTCACAAACCCCATTGGACAGCGTTTGTGTCACAAACACCATTGGATAGCCTATGTGTCACAAACCCCATTGGACATTGTGTGTGTCACAACTCCCATTGGATTGCGTGTGTGTCACAACTCCCCCTGAACAGTGTGTGTCACAATCCCCATTGTACAGGGTGTGTCACAACCCCCCCTGGACAGCGTGTGTGTCACAAAACCCCCTGGACAGGGTGTGTGACACAAACCCCATTGGAGAGTGCGTGTGCAAGAAACCCCATTGGACAGCGTGTGTGTCAGGAACCCCATTGGAGAGCATGTTTGTCACAAACCCCATTGGACCGTGTGTGTGTCACAAACCCCATTGGACAGCGTGTGTGTCACAAACCCCATTGGACCGTGTGTGTGTCACAAACCCCATTGGACAGCGTGTGTGCTGCAATTTTGTTGATCACATCCATTGGGATCTGACGACGGCCATCTTGCCATTTTATTCCTAAAAACTGGATCTCTTGTGCAGGTCCCTTGACTTTGCTTCGTTTTCTGGCAAAACCAGCATCCAAAAGAATCTGAATTATTCTCTCACCTTTCTTGAAGACTTCTTTCGCTGTGTCGCCCCATACGATGATGTCATCAGTATACTGCAAGTGTTCTGGAGCTTTACCTTGCTCCAGCGTGGTCTGGATCAGTCCATGGCAGATGGTAGGACTGTGTTTCCACCCCTGGGGCAAGCGATTCCACGTGTCCTGGATGCCTCTCCAGGTGAAAGCAAACTGCGGCCTGCACTCTGCTGCTACAGGAATAGAGAAAAATGCATTAGCAATGTCAATTGTAGCATACCACTTAGCTGCCTTTGACTCCAGTTCAAATTGCAGTTCCAGCATGTCAGGCACAGCAGCACTCAGTGGTGGCGTAACTTCATTCAGGCCACGATAGTCCACAGTTAGCCTCCACTCATCATTAGACTTACGCACTGGCCAGATTGGGCTGTTAAAAGGTAAGCGAGTCTTACTGACCACACCCTGGCTTTCCAATTGACGGATCAACTTCTGGATAGGAATCAAAGAGTCTCGATTGGTGCGATATTGCCGGCGATGCACTGTCGTGGTAGCAATTGGCACCTGCTGATCGTCAACCATCAGCAGTCCTACAACAGAAGGATCATCTGAAAGACCAGGCAAATCAGACAGCTGTTCAATTTTCTCAGTGTCCACAGCTGCTATACCAAATGCCCACCTATACCCTTTTGGGTCCTTAAAATACCCTCTCTTGAGGTAGTCTATGCCAAGGATGCACGGAGCATCTGGACCGGTCACAATGGGATGCTTTTCCCAGTTTTTTCCAATTAGGCTCATTTCAGCCTCTACAACAGTCAGTTCCTGGGATCTCCCAGTCACTCCAACAATATTGATGGATTGCGTTCCTTTATAATTAGAAGGAATTATTGTGCACTGTGCACCAGTGTCCACTGAAGCTTTGTACTCCTGGGGGTGTGTTGTACCAGGCCATCGTATTTGTACAGTCCAATAAACTCGGTTATCCCTTTCCTCCACCTGGTTGTAGGCAGGGCACCTCTAATTTCTGTTTTGCACAGTCTCTGGGTGTGAATTAGAGGTTCCTTCAAGAGCATCAGAATCTCTTCTGCTCCTTTTGTAAACTGGAGCAGCCACCTTCCTAGGAGTTTTTCCTTTTATCTCACGTACTCATTCTTGAAGTTCTGAGGTAGGTCTCCCATGCCACTTATTCATGTTTTCTCCCTGCTCATGTAGGAAGAACCACAGTGAACCTCTTTTTGTGGGCTGCCTCTGTCCTCTCTCACGGGATTGGAAACGCCTTTTCCTAATAGCTGAAACATAGGTTTGTGCAGGTCGTGAATGGTATGTGTCTTCTCTGAGTTCTTTGATTTCTTGAAACAGCTTTTCAAACCGGTCATCAGATTTTTCACACAGTCTCTCTACAGCAGAGACACAAGCCCGTAGAGAACCAGCAAGGCTGTCCTCAAATTCACGGAGCTGCTCAATCACTTCAGTAATATCTTGTCCAACTCTAGATGACCAGAGCATTCCTGCAATGACTTAGCATATGCAGGTGATGCACTTTGTACGAATCTGCCCCACAGAGGTCGTGAACAATTGATTCTATCTGGGTCTGTTCCCTCTTGGCTGTTCGGTCCAAAATAGATGATCTCTCGCACAGCTAATTCTCTCAGGAACTGAATACCTTTCTCCATAGTATTTCATTTCCCTAACCTGGATATACAATCTTCCTTGTAGGGAAATCTTACTTTCATAGCTGCCAGGAGTCGGGTCCAGAGAGTAGTGGCATTAGACTCTCTTGAAATTGCCCTATCAATGGTGGAATCTCTTGACAGAGATCCCAGCTGCCTGGCTTCACCACCTTCCAGTTCAATTGTATTTGCCCCATTGTCCCAACATCGGAGCAGCCAGGTTAAAATATTCTCGCCTTCACGACGACTAAAGTCTTTTCGCAGATCTCTCAGCTCACCTGGAGAAAAGGACCGAGTGGTGGTCACTTCATCTCCTCCCTGTCCTGATGGTGCCCCTTGGGTTGATGTTGGCCCTGTGCCATCATCTGCTGCACGGGTAGTCTTTCTAGTGACTTTCTTACAACCAGCAACCGATGCTGATATGGGTTTACCATCATTTGATTCATTTCCAGAGTCTGAATGACTGTCACAGTGATCGCTATGGTTACAGCAGCAACAGTGCCCAGTGTGTGAAGAAGGGGGGGCTGCCTTTAAGGCTGCAGAATTAGTGTTATCAGAAGTGACCTTGGCACTCTGCAGAGGAGCTGTACCTTCAGCCTGCGAAGGCTCCGTGGCGGGGGCAGCAGCTGCAACGGCAGCTTTCACTATTTTGTTCTTTCTCGAGCGGCCAGGAGTGCTTTTTACTAAAGCTTCCGAAGACGCACCACAAATCTCAGGACAACAAAGAGACGCAAACCTCCTGTTGAACACCATTTCTCTTAACAGAAGCACAAACTGACCCACATTCAGCAAACCAGATAACACCATCACAGTTCTATCAAAACTCCAATGATATTCAAAGCTCTCTAAAACATTTGCGAACTGTCCTAGCGAAAAAACGAAAGTATTGTTAGTCAGCCTTTCTAAAGGTTCGCTTGACCAATTAGCAAACACAGAGCCGTACTGCTCTTTAATCTCTCCTGGAGGCTTTTCAAGGTAAAGCAGAAGCGAGTAGAAATTCATTAGCGGCTGCAGTATAATGAAATAAACCAGTGACAAACCACACAGTATCATCATGATCATTGTCCAGTTCCTTGTTGTATTATAATGAATACTTTGATTTAAAAAGAAAGCCCAACACAGATATGGAATCAGTGAGCACAATGCAGAAAATAACTGATACAACTTATGCCATAACATCTTTAAATCAATGTAATTCACTTTGTCTTAACACAATTAAATAATATCCAAAGCAAACAGACGCACGAGTATGACAACTCTATGAGTTGGCACCGTGCCAAGAAAATTGAAAGGTACGTCAGAGCAGTAGAAAAGCTAAAAATCTCCAGATTTACCCCTTTCTCTTGCCCCACGTTGGGCGTCAATTATCTGTCGAGGGTTAAGATTGCGGGGTGACAATAAAACCCTGGCAGATGTATTGTTAACCCCCTCTCCCCCCACCCCCTGCTTCCCCCTTTCCCCCTCCCTCTTCCCCCTTCCACTCAGCACAGGCGATCGGGAGAGAAAAAGAAGGACAGAGAGAAGAGAGTTGGAAAAAATCAAAGATGTTTTACTAATGCTACTAATAAGAATAGAGAAAATAATACAAAATATACAAAACCAATCTTGAAAGTCTCAGCAACTGCAGAGTCAGCACCCAAAGTCCTGGATTAGACTCCACAGCCAACCAGAGCTGGATTCAGTCTCTCACTAGGCCTCAGTTCGCAGGGACAACTAGCAAGGTCCTCTCCTAATGTCGGCCATAGGGAAAAGGGAAAAGAAGGGCCGAGATCCTTGTGATCTCCCATTTTATATGAAGTATTCACGTGAATGGAATGTTATACACAGTTGGTCAGTTGTTCCTCATCGCCCCTCTCGCGAGATGTCCATCCATGCTTATCAATAAGTTTGCATTCCATTGCTAGGTTTTACCAAAACATGTGTCTGGTTCTCCAGGAAAATGCAGTTAATATGAAGGCTTTAGCTGACAGGCAAAATTCACTGAAAGAGAAACTTGTTTTTAACAACACGAGGACAGTGTGTCACAAACCCCATTGGACAGCGTGTGTGTCACAGCTCCCATTGGATTGTGTGTGTGTCACAAATCCCCCTGAAGAGTGTGTGTGTCAAACCCCATTGGACAGGGTATGTCACAACCCCCCCTGGGAAGCGTGTGTGTCACACACCGCATTGGACAGGGTGTGTAAACCCCCCCTTGGACAGTGTGTGTGTCACAAACCTCGTTGGAGAGTGTGTGTGTCACAAATCCCATTGGAAAGCATGTGTGTGACAAACACCTCAGGACAGTGTTTGTGTTACAATCGCCCCTGGACACGTTGTGTGTCACAAGCTCCATTGGAGAGTGTGTATGTCACAATCTCCATTGGACAGCATGTGTCACAAACCGCCTGGAAACTGCGTGTGTCACAAACACCTCTGGATGGCATGTGTGTCACAAAACCCATTCGACAGTGTGTGTGTCACAAACCCCATTGGACAGAGTGTGTGTCACAAACCCCATTGGACAGCGTTTGTGTCAGAAACCCCATTGGACAGTGTGTGTGTCACAAACCCCATTGGACAGCCTATGTGTCAGAAACCCCATTGGACAGTGTGTGTGTCACAAACCCCATTGGACAGCGTTTGTGTCACAAACACCATTGGACAGCCTATGTGTCACAAACCCCATTGGACAGTGTGTGTGTCACAACTCCCATTGGATTGCGTGTGTGTCACAACTCCCCCTGGACAGTGTGTGTGTCACAAACCTCCCTGGACAGGGTGTGTGACACATACCCCATTGGGGAGTGCGTGTGCAAGAAACCCCATTGGACAGCGTGTGTGTCACAAACTCCCCTGGACAGCGTGTTTGTCACAAACCCCATTGGACCGTGTGTGTGTCACAAACCCCATTGGACAGCGTGTGTATCACAACTCCCATTGGATTGCGAGTGTGTCACAACTCCCCCTGAACAGTGTGTGTGTCACAAACCCCATTGGACAGGGTGTGTCACAAACACCCCTGGACACCGTTTGTGTCACAAGCGCCCCTGGACAGCGTGTGTGTCACAAACCCCATTGGAGAGCGTGTGTGTCACAAACCTCCCAGGACAGTGTGTGTGTGTGTCACAAACACTCCTGTACAGCGTGTGTGTCACAAATCCCATTGGAGAGTGTGTGTCACAAACCCCATTGGACAGCATGTGTGTCACAAACCCCATTGGACACCCTCTGTCACAAACAGCCCTGAACAGCATGTGTGTCGTAAAACCCCCTGGACAATGTGTGTGTGACAAACACCGCTGGACACCGTGCGTGTCTACAAACGCCCCTGAACAGAGTGTGTGTCACAAACACCCCTGGACACCGTGTGTGTCACAAACGCCCCTGGACATGGTGTGTGTCACAAACCCTCTTGGAGAGTGTGTTTGTCACATACCCCATTGGACAGCGTGTCTGTCACAAACCCCCCTGGAGAGTGTTTGTGTCACAAATCCCCCTGGACAGTGTTTGTGTTACATAACTCATTGGACAGGGTGTGTGTCACAAACACCCCTAAACAGTGTGTGTGTCACAAACCCCAGTGAACAGTGTGTGTGTCTACAAACGACCCTGGACAGCGTGCTTGTCACAAACCCCATTGAACAGCGTGTGTCACAAACTCCATTGGACAGCGTGTGTGTCACAAACACCATTGGACAGTGTGTGTGTCACAAACCCCATTGGAGTGCGTGTGTGCGTCACAAACCGCATTGGACAGCGTGTGCGTCACAAACGCCATTGGACAGTGTGTGTGTCACAAACGCCATTGGACAGCCCATGTGTAACAAACCCCGTTGGATAGCGTGTGTGTCACAAACCCCATTTGAAATCGTGTGTCACAACCCCCCTTGGACAGTGTGTGTGTCACAAACCGCATTGAACAGCGTGTGTATCACAAACCCCATTGGACAGCGTGTGTTTCAGAATCCCCATTGGACAGCGTGTGTCACAACCCCCCCTGGACAGTATGTGTCTCACAAACCCCATTGGACGGCGTGTGTGTCACAATCCCCATTGGACAGCATGTGTCACAAACCTCCCTAAGAACTGTGTGTGTCACAAACACCCGTGGACAACGTGTGTGTCAGAAAACCCCATTGGACAGCCTGTGTGTCACATACCCCATTGGACAGCGTGTGTGTCACAAACCCCTTTGGAAAGTGTGTGTGTCACAAACCCCCCTGGACAGTGTGTGTGTCACATACCCCATTCGACAGGGTGTGTCACAAGCCCCCTGGACAGCGTGTGTGTCACAAACCACATTGGACAGGGTGTGTGTCACAAACCCACTATGGAGAGGGTGTGTGTAAGAAACCCACATTGGACAGTCTATGTGTCCCAAACCCCACTGGACAGTGTGTGTGTCACAACTCCCATTGGAGTGCGTGTGTGTCACAACTCCCCCTGAACAGTGTGTGTGTCACAAGCCCCACTGGACAGGGTGTGTCACAACCCACCCTGGACAGCGTGTGTGTCACAAACCCCATTGGACAGAGTGTGTCAAAACCCCTCCTGGACATCGTGTGTGTCACAAAGCCCATTGGAGAGTGTGTGTGTCACAAACCCCATTGGAGAGCGTGTGTGTCACAAACACCCCTGGTCACCATTTGTGTCACAAACGCCCCTGGACAGGGTGTATGTCACAAGCTCCATTGGAGATTGTGTGTGTCACAAACCCCACTGGACAGCGTGTGTATCACAAACCCCCCCCTTGACAGGGTGTGTGTCACAAACCGCATTCGACAGTCTGTGTGTCACAAACCCCATTGGACAGCCTATGTGTCACAAACCCCATTGGACAGTTTGTGTGTCACAAACCCCGCTGGACAGTGTATGTGTCACATACCCCATTGGACGGCGTGTCTTTCACAAACACCCCTGGACAACGTGTCTGTCTTCAAACGGCCCTGGACAGGGTGTGTGTCACAAACACCCCTGAACACCGTGAGTGTCACAAACGCCCCTGGACACGATGTGTGTCACAAACCGCATTGGAGAGTGTGTCTGTCACTAACCCCATTGGAAAGTGTGTGTGTCACGAACCCCGTTGGACAGCGTGTCTTTCACAAACCCCCCTGTAAACTATGTGTGTCACAAACACCCGTCACACTGTGTGTGTCACAAACGCCCCTGGACAGGGTGTGTGTAACAAACCCCATTGGAGATTGTGTGCGTCACAAACCCCATTGGACAGCGTGTGTGTCACAAACCCCATTGGACAGGGTGTGTGTCTACAAATGGCCCTGGACAGCGTGCGTGTCACAAACCCCATTGAACAGCGTGTGTCACAAACCCCATTGGACAGGGTGTGTGTTACAAACACCTTTGGACAACCTATGTGTCATAAACGCCACTGGACAGCGTGTGTGTCACAAACCCCATTGGAATGCGTGTGTCACAAACTCCCCTGGACAGCGTGTTTGTCACAAACCCCATTGAACAGCCCATGTGTCACAAACCCCGTTGGATAGCGTGTGTCACAAACCCCCCTGGACAATGTGTGTGAAACAACCACCATTTTACTGTGTGTGTGTCACAAACTCCATTGAACAGTGTGTGCGTCACAAACCCCATTGGACGTCGTTTGTGTCACAGACCCCACTGGACAGGGTGTGTGTCACAAACCCCATTGGAGAGCGTGTGTGTCACAAACCCCATTGGACCGTCTGTGTGTCACAACCCCATTGGACAGCATGTGTGTCACAAACCCCCCAGGACAGTGTATGTGTCAGAAACACTCCTGGACAGCGTGTGTGTCACAAACCCTATTGGAGATTGTGTGTGTCACAAACCCCATTGGACAGCGTGTGTGTCACAAACCCCACTGGACACCCTGTGTCACAAACACCTCTGAACAGCGTGTGTGTCGCAAAACCCCCTGGACAGGGTGTGTGTCACAAACACCCCTGGACACCGTGTGTGTCACAAATGCCCCTGGACATGTTGTCTGTCACAAACACCCCTGGACACTGTGTGTGTCACAAATGGCTCTGAACAAGGTGTGTGTCACAAACGCCATTGGACAGCCTGTGTGTCACAAACCCCATTGGAGAGTGTGTGTGTTACATACCCCATTGGACAGTGTGTGTCTCACAAACCTCATTGCACAGTGTGTGTCACAAACCCCCCTGGACAGTGTGTGTGAAACAACCCCCATTTTACAGTGTGTGTGTCACAAACTCCATTGGACAGTGTGTGCGTCACAAACCCAATTGGACACCGTTTGTGTCACAGACCCCATTGGACAGGGTGTGTATCACAAACCCCATTGGACAGAGTGTGTTTCACAAACCCCATTGGACAGGGTGTGTGTCACAAACCCCATTGGACAGCGTGTGTCACAACCCCCCCTAGACTGTGTCTGTGTCAGAAACACCCCTGGACACTCTGTGTGTCAAAAAGGCCACTGGAGGGTGTGTGTGAAACAAACCCCAATTTACTGTGTGTGTGTCACAAATCCCATTGAACAGGGTGTGTGTCACAAACAGCCCTGGACACTGTTTGTGTCACAAATGCCCCTGGATAGTGTGTGTGTCACAAACCCCATTGGAGACCGTGTGTGACACAAACCCCATTGAACAGCGTGTGTGTCACAAACCCCATTGGACAGGGTGTGTGTCACAAACACCCCTGGACACTGTGTGTCTCACAAACGGCATTGGACAGTGTGTGTGTCAGAAATCCCCCTGTCGACAGGGTGTGTGTCACAAACGCCCCTGGACAGGGTGTGTGTCACAAACCCCATTGGAGAGTGCGTGTGTCACAAACCGCATTGGACAGAGTGTGTGTCACAAACCCCATTGGAGAGCGTGTGTGTCGCAAATCCCATTGGACCGTGTGTGTGTCACAAAACCCATTGGACAGCATGTGTGTCACAAACTCCCCAGGACAGTGTATGTGTCAGAAACACTCCTGGACAGCGTGTGTGCCACAAACCCTATTGGAGAGTGTGTGTGTCACAAACGTTATTGGACAGCGTGTGTGTCACAAACCCCATTGGACACCCTGTGTCACAAACACCCCTGAACAGCGTGTGTGTTGCAAAACCCCCTGGACAGGGTGTGTGTCACAAACACCCCTGGACACCGTGTGTGTCACAAATGCCCCTGGACATGGTATCTGTCACAAACAGCCCTGGACTCTGTGTGTTTCATAAATACCTCTGGACAGGGTGTGTGTCTCAAACGCCATTGGATAGCCTGTGTGTCACAAACCCCATTGGAGAGTGTGTGTGTCACATACCCCATTGGACAGCGTGTGTGTCACAAACCCCCCTGGACAGTGTTTGTGTCACAAACCCCACTGGACAGTGTTTGTTTCACATACCTTTTTGGACAGGGTGTGTGTCACAAACTCCAGTCATCAGTGTGTGTGTCTACAAATGCCCTTGGACAGTGTGCTTGTCACAAACCCCATTGAACAGCGTGTGTCACAAACCCATTGGACAGCCTGTTTGTCACAAACACCGCTGGACAGTCTATGTGTCACAACCGCCACTGGACAGTGTGTGTGTCACAAACCCCATTGGAATGCGTGTGTACGTCACAAAGCCCATTGGACAGTGTGTGCATCACAAACCCCATTGGACAGCCCATGTGTCAGAAACCCCGTTGGACAGCGTGTGTGTCACAAACCCCATTTGAAATCATGTGTCACAACCCCCCTTGGACAGTGTGTGTGTCACAAATCTCATTGTACACGTTGTGTGTCAGAAACCCCATTGGACAGCGTGTGTGTCACAATCCCCATTGGAAAGCATGTGTCACAACCCTCCCTGGAAACTGTGTGTGTCACAAACACCTGTGGACAGCGTGTGTGTCAGAAAAAACATTGGACAGTGTGTGTGTCACAAACCCCATTGGACAGCCTGTGTGTCACAAACCCCATTGGACAGCCTATGTGTCACAAACCCCATTAGACAGAGTGTGTGTCACAAACCCCATGGACAGGGTGTGTGTCACAAACCCACATTGGACAGCCTATGTGTCACAAACCGCATTGGTCAGTGTGTGTGTCACAACCCCCGCTGGATAGCGTGTGTGTCACAAACCCCATTGGTCAGGGTGTGTCACAACCCCTCCTGGACAGCGTGTGTGTCACAAAGCCCATTGGAGAGTGTGTGTCTCACAAACTGCATTGGAGAGCGTGTGTGTCACAAACACCCCTGGTCACCGTTTGTGTCACAAACGCCCCTGGACAGGGTGTCTGTCTCAAGCTCCATTGGAGAGTGTTTGTGTCACAAACCCCATTGGACAGCGTGTGTGTCACAAACCCTGCTGGACAGGGTGTGTGTCACAAACCGCATTCGACAGCCTGTGTGTCACAAACCCCATTAGACAGCCTATGTGTCACAAACCCCATTGGACAGCCTGTGAGTCACAAACCGCATTGAACAGGGTGTGTGTCAAAAACGCCCGTGGATAGGGTATGTGTCACAAACCCCATTGGAGAGTGTGTGTGTCACAAATCCCATTGGACAGCGTATGTGTCACAAACCCCATTGGAGAGAGTGTGTGTCACAAACTCCATTGGACAGTGTGTGTGTCACAAACCTCATTGGACAGCCTGTGTGTCACAAACCCCCCTGTACAGTGTGTGTGTCACAACCCCCCCTGGACAGTGTGTGTGTCACAAACCCCATAGGACAGGGTGTGTGTCACAAACACCCCTGGACACCCTGTGTGTCTTCAAATGCCCCTGGACAGGGTGTGTGTCACAAACACCCCTGGACTCCGTGAGCATCACAAACGCCCCTGGACACAGTGTGTGTCACAAACCCCATTGGAAAAGTTGTGTGTCACGAACCCCATTGGACAGCGTGTGTGTCACAAACCGCCCTGTAAACTATGTGAGTCACAAACACCCGTCACACCCTGTGTGTCACAAACGCCCCTGTACAGGGTGTGTATCACAAACCCCATTGGAGATTGTGTGTGTCACAAACCCCATTGGACAGCGTGTGTGTCACAAACCCCATTGGACAGTGTGTGTGTCACATACCCCATTGGACAGCGTGTGTGTCACAAACCCCATTGGAGATTGTGTGTGTCACAAACCCCCCTGGACAGTGTGTGTGTCACATTATTCATTCGACAGGGTGTGTGTCACAAACACCCCTGAACATCGTGTTTCACAAACCCCAGTGAACAGTGTGTGTGTCTACAAACGCCCCTGGACAGCATGCGTGTCACAAAGCCCATTGAACAGCGTGTGTCACAAACCCCATTGGACAGGGTGTGTGTCACAAACACCATTGGACAGCCTATGTGTCATAAACGCTACTGGACAGCATGTGTGTCACTAACCCCATTGTACAGCGTGTGCCACAAACTCCCCTGGACAGCGTGTTTGTCACAAACCCCATTGGACAGTGTGTGTGTCACAGACCTCATTGGACAGTGTGTGTCACAAAGCCCCCTGGACAGTGTGTGTGAAACAACCCCCATTTTACAGTGTGTGTGTCACAAGCTCCAGTGTACAGCGTGTGTGTCACAAAGTCGATTGGACACTGTTTGTGTCACAGACCCCATTGGACAGGGTGTGTGTCACAAACCCCATTGGACAGCGTGTGAGTCAGAAACCCCATTGGACACCGTGTGTGTCACAGACCTCATTGGACAGCGTGTGTCACAAACGTCCCTAGACTGTGTCTGTGTCAGAAACATCCCTGGACACCCTGTGTGTCAACAACGCCACTGTACTGTGTGTGTGAAACAAACCCCATTTTACTGTGTGTGTGTCACAAATCCCTTTGGACAGGGTGTGTGTCACAAACAGCCCTGGACACCGTTTGTGTCACAAATGCCCCTGTACAGTGTGTCACAAACCCCATTGGACAGCATTTGTGCCACAAACCCCATTGGACATTGTGTGTGTCACAAACCCCATTGGACAACGTGTGTGACACAATCCCCATTGGACAGTCTGTGTGTCACTAATCCCATTGGACAGTCTTATTGTTCTTTCTCTCTCCTGCTCCCCCTCTGTCTTTCTGCCTGTCTGCCCTTTCCCTGCTGCTTCTTTCTCCATCTCTGTCCAGACTACTGCCCCTTTTCCTTCTTGATGTCTTTCTGTCCTGTTTGTCTTTCTGTCTTCCTTGCCTGTTCCCGGCCCCATCCCCTCTCGCTGTATCTCCCCTGTCCAGATGGCTCTGCCTTTTCTTTGCCTTCTCTTCCTCTTTCCTGCTCCTCAGCCCTCTTTTCCTCTTCCTCCAGCTCATTGCTGCATGTTTTCCCTTTCCAGTCTCTTCATTTTGATCTGAACTTTGCTTTGTTTCTCAGTCCCTTTGTTCTGTTCCCTGCCTTTCTTTTTGTCTCTCCATCTGTACATCCCCCTCCCTGTCTTTCTCTACCCCCTTCCTGCTTCTCCTCCTCCCTCCTCCCCATCCCTCTGCCCTGCTCCTCAGCCCTGCTGTTTCTTCCTCCCCATCTCATCACGGCTCCTTGTCCCTTTTTGCCTTGATCTCTCCATCTCTCCATCCTTTTCCCTGTGTGTTTCTTTCTCTATCAGCTCCTCTGTCTTCTCTCTCATCTCATTTGTGTCTCTCTAGTCCTCTGTCCTTCTCCCCAGCAGCTTCAACTGAATGACAGGTGTCCGTGCACTCTGGTGTTTCCTCGTCCCTGCCCTGGGGCAGATCTGTGTCTGTAGGGCTGGGGATCATTTAGGAGCTGGTCTCCTTGAGCAGACGGCAGAGCAGGGGGCACCTACAGCAGAGCTTGTTCTCAGCTGCTGCTTATGCATCTTGTTGGAAGAGCGGCTGTGGGCCTTCTTGGGAAGGGAGGTTTCTTGTTCTGTGCCTACTGCTCCTCGGGACCCTGCGCAGGAGCGGTGTTGGGGTCTGCAGGGACGGGTGGGACCTGCTGTGGTTCCTGGTGAATGTGAACTCAACTTGTCCTGATGGCCTCGAATGAAACCAGACTGACTGTAGGTGGTTTTCTTGCCTGTTTCAGTTCCAAACTACATGTTTGGCACTAAAAAACATGAGACTTTGTGCTGTTTTCCTGATGTCAGTGGCTGCGAATCAGCTGAGAACATCACTGCCCTCGCTACCAGGGCAGGTGGTCTGTGATCAGGGTTGTGGACTTGCATGGCGGTGCTTTTATGAACATTTTATGGTGTTGCCACTTCAAAGCCCTTCATTTTCCTAGAAATTTTAAGATGATATTTCTTATTCGGACGTTCAGACTCTGGTTGGACTTGATGTTGAATGGTCCATATAATGGGGTCCATGAAATAAGAATCTCGCTTCCTTGTTGTTGTTTTCTAACACTGTCTGAATTTGGTAAGCAAGAGCAAGCGTGGTTGACAGTGTCTGTTTTTTGAGAGTAACGTATTCCTGACTCTCCCTCTTTGTATGGTGAAGGTTTCTGCCTGCACTATGATTTTGCTGGGCTGTGAGGCTGTGTGGGAGCAGCAGAGGTAAGAAGTGGTGGCTTTAAAGGCATTGAAGCTGTGGTAAAACTAGCAGGTAAAGCTCGTTTCTTCCTAGAGAGCTGCCTGACAGAAACAGTTACAAGGAAAGACCCTTGAAGTTGGCTGCTTTTTTTTTTCTAACTTAGTCTTCATATGGAGCTTTTGGTATTGATTGATTGATTGATTGATTGATTTCTGGGAAGCAAGAAGTGAGAGCCTGTGCACTCCCATAGGCAGCGCTGCCTCCCAAATAGGTGCCCCCTTCTCCACTCCTGTTCCTCCCATGCTCGTGTAGAACGAGGCCATGCAGTCGTGAGCAGATGTGGTGATTCCAAGGTGACTATGAGGTCACAGCCCCACGGTGACGTGCTGTGCTGTGTCTCGGCAGCAGCAGCAGCAGCAGCAGCAGCAGCATCACGGTGCGAGCGTGGGGGCCATGGTCCTCACCCTCCTCCTCCTGCTGGTGTCCCTGCCAGCCCGGGAGGCCCAGGCTGCTCCAGCCGAGCGCAGGGAGCAGGTGGGCGGGCAGGGGCAGCACCCAGCCCCGAGCAGCTCAGCAGGGCAGCAGTGGGGCCAGGGCTGGGGCTGGGGCCGGGAGAGCAGCCGGGCTGGGCCGGGCAGGGCGAGCCAGGCAGCACCAGGGTGTGGGCAGGGGGCAGACGCCCCGCAGGGAGGGGAGAGGGGCTGCGGCTGCTTCAGGGGCAAGTTGTGGGCAAGCGGGGGCTGGGAGTGGTGGCACAGGGGCAGAAACCAGCACTGAGTCCCTGCGGGGCCCTCCCTGCCCCCCAGCCCCGTGCCACACGGCCCCATCCCAGGGCACGCTTTGAGCCTTTGGGCCCGTTTCAAATCAAAGCTGGGGTTGCTTTGGCCCTTTGGGCCAGTTTTGAGCTCAATCTGGGCACATTTGTGCCCTTTGGGGTCGTTTCTGCCTAGATCTGGGAGTTCTTTGGCTTTGCAGTCCAGTTTCTGCCCAAATCTGGAGGTGTTTTGGCCACTTTTGGCCATTTTTTACCCAAATCTGGGCATACTTTGACTTTTTGGTCCAATTTCACCCCAAATCTGGGAATGTTATACCCCTTTTTGGCCAGTTTTGATCCAAAACTAGTGGTTCTTTGGTTTTTCTGGCTCTTTTTACCCGATATACTCAGGTGCTTTTGCCCATTTTTTCCCCTACTGGAGGCGCTGTGTTCCCAAATATGGGATATTTTCACCTTTGCCAGCAGTTTTGCTCCCAAATCTGGATGTTTTTGCCTCTTTTGGCCACTTTTTGCCCAAATACTCAGAATCTTTTGCCTGTATTGGCCAATTTAGCCCCCAAATATTTGGGATATTTAGTCATTTTTCCAGTTTTCTTCCTAAATAGGGTTATTTCTCTGCAATATAAAGGCATTGTTGTCCTAAATATGTTGTGCTGTGTTTTGTTTTGTTTTTCCCCTCTTCTTTATGTCCTCTTTTACCCGAAATGCAGGAGTATTGCTCTGTGAGCCTGGAAACCTCTCTGATCTGTGATGACTCCAGGCCATGGCATTGGCAGAGCTGATGGAGCTTCTCAGCTGGATCCTGGTTATGAGCCTTGGGCTGTCCCAGGGGTAAGTTGTCTCTGTCTGTCTGCTTGAGGGAATAGACACTCGCATTTTAATAGGTTATTCGTGTGTGATTGTACCCAGGATCATCTCAGAGGCTTTCCAAAAGCTTTTTGTGCCTTGGTGGTGTTACACAGACAAGTAATGAATATTCATTTGCCTGCAAACCTGCTAGGTCTCAGCAAAAAGGTCACCCATGTTCCATTTCTAGCTGTGGGAACGTACACCTTTGTATGTGTCCTGTGTCATTACCTCACCCCCTCCCATCACTGCAGGTGACTGAGGAAGAAGGAGATCACAACATGCCATGGAAGCTCCTCACCCATGGTTGACTCCCTGTTTGGTTCCTGCAGTCCATGGTGATCAAGCCTCTTGGTGTAATCCTGTTCCTGGGCCTGGGGCAATCCCAGGGGTAAGTGTTCAGTCTTCATTGGTCACTGGCCTTCTGCATTTGTTAATATTTGGTTTATTATTTGTTAATATTTTCCTGCAATAGCTGCGCCTTGCAGTAGCCAGCAGGCTCTTTGCTAGAAGAAACATGGATGATCATTTTTTGCCCTGGTGCTCCATGCTCCCACCTTAGTGTGGGTTTTCGTTTGTGTGTGTGAGAGGTGTCCTGGTCAGAAGGCCCTGAGAGGCCCCATGTTTGTCCATCTAGTCCTTGAGGGGTGTTGCATGTGGCCTGGACACAGTGGTTTGGAAGCTGCCAGGTCCCAGCCAAGGGGTCTGCAGCCCCTCTGCAGCTTTGGAAATTTCAGCATGCATCTGGGTCCCGTTTTGTTGCCTGACCCCCGTCCAGGCACTGCAGGTCACTGAGGACAAGGTAGATCACAACGTGAAATGGAAATGCTTTTCCTTTCTGCTTGTTTCCAGCTGTCCCTGTAGGCAGCGGCTACTTGACTTCTTGACTTGAGTCTGTCCGTGAGCCTCGCGGCGATCCCACAGGTACGACCTTGGAACTAATGAGCGTTTCCATGTTAATTTTCTGTTCTTGTGAAATTTAGCTTGCTACTTTCTTGGCTGACGCTCGGTCACGCAAAGGGGAAGTGGGTCCGCCTCAGTGCTGTGCCCCAGAGGGCTCTGCCTTGCAAAGCTCTTTGCCACCCGCTCCATCTCTGCGCTGCTCGCAGTGCCGGCTGCCGAGCCAGCGGCAGGTTGGGCTGAGTTTAGAGCTGGGTGAGCTCCAGGGAGTCCTTTCTCCTGACAGCTCCAGGCCTGGTCAGTGGCCACTGCAAGTGCTGGATAAATGTTGGCAGGATGCTCCTGCCGGGAAGGGAGAGAGGAGCTGCCACTGGGATGGGTTTGGATGCTGAGGACGCAGCGGTGGGTGACAGGGGTGGCCATTGCGGAGGGGCAGTGTGAGCTCTGGTGCTGCTGTCTCCAGGTTGGCTCACCAGACCCAGGCCACCATGCTGGTTCACCAGATCTTTGGCGGATCCCTGTGGTTCCGTGGTGAGCGCTGGCTGCCAGGTCCTGGGCCTGTGACTCTCAGGGCAGCGGTTTCCCTGAGAGCCTTGCAGTACAAATCTTTTGGGAAAACTGCTGAGTGTGTGTAACTTATCCAGAGGTGCAGCTGGTCAGTCTTGTGGTTCCTGTGGGTTGTGGCGTGTGTTGTAGTGATGAAAAAAGCTGTTGGCTGGGGGCCCCCAGCTCTTTGCCACCAGCTGAGGAACCCATGTTGGCAGTGATGTAGCAGCACTTGCTGTCCCAGCGCACAGTGGAATTGCACGCTGTGAATCCTGGTGCCGACATCCCAGAGCCCAAAGCTGGAGAGGGGGAACACGGCAGCTGCCTGTGCTGTGCTGGGCTGGTGTTGGGTGCAGGTGTTGTGCCAGGGTGTGCTTACTGCTCTTGCTTTTGCAGTGAAGTTCTCAGCGTGCAAGAGCATCTGGGAGAGCTCTGATCCTTTCCTGGACCTGGTGCTGGAGATCAGGTAGTGGGGCAGAGTGTGGGTGGAGGGAGCTCTGCTCTCACAGGGGATGTTCCTGCAGCTGCACCGTTACTGCTCTGGAGGCTGCTTAACTGCCAGTGTCAGGCAGGGTGCAGGCAAGAGGGAAGCAGCTTCTGTTGTTGTGCTGCCTCTGTCTGGAAGAGCAGAGCCTGTTGCCTGAGCATGAGCCACGACTCCTCCATTGAGGCTCCATGGGACTGGGGACAGTACAGCCGTCCCTCATGGCATGCTGGCCAGTGCCTGGCTGGGGACAGGCTCAGGGGTTTGGTGCAGTCTGTGGCCCTGTGCTCATGCTCTGTTTTATCTCTTGGGGCCAGTGTCTCTGATCAGGTGAAAAAAGCTGAGACCAACAGAGCCAGGTCTTCAGCAGCGACAGGCCAGGTGAGTCCTGAAGGCTGTTCTGGGCCAGAGCTGCAGGAGCTGCTGCCCCTCTGCCTGCTCTGCGAGGGCAGGTGGGCTGCAGCTTGGCAGGGAGGCAGGCACTGCACCCAATGGACAGGGGTGAGGGAGGATGACTTGCAGGAAGGATCCTGCTCAGTTAAGGGTTGCTGTGTGAGCTTGGAGGGGATGGGATTGCAGTATCACCCTGTGTCCTTGGCACAGTGATTCAGCCTGGAGGCCCAAAAAGCTGCTCGCCCTCCTGCAGCTGCCTCCTGTGCCTAGAACAGTTGAGAGCTCCTGCAATAGCAGCAGCACAAGTGGGGCCAAAGCAGAGCTGTCCTGGCAGAGCTCCTGGGAGAGCAAGCAGCCACCTACCTCAGCCAAGCTGCTGCTGGAGCCCATCCCCAGCCAGGAGCCCAGGGGCAGTGGGGAGAATGCTGAGACCCTGGAGAGGGACTCCTGCAGCAGCGGTGCTGCCAGCCCAATGCACGGCACAGCGGGGATCTGCCCAAAGTGTCCCAGAAGGCCCACGGTGGAACCAGCAGCTTCTGCACCTCTCAGGAAATGGACTGTAGCATAGACCTCCCTACTGGCTCCAGCACCAAGCTACCTGCCCCCAGAGACTCCAAACCGGCATCATTGAAATCCTCCCTGTTGGCCAGTGGTGCTCTGGAGCTGAACATCACCATGTCTCCACCACCAGCCATGAAGCTGGTACTTTCTGCCAAAAAGTGAGTCTGAGCTTCTGCCTGGAGTCTTCAATAGGTGCCTTGTGTCTTCAGAGCTGGAGATTGTGTTGGGGAGAGTGTAGACTGGATGCTGGGTGTCTTGCTAAGCTGGAGGCAGACAGGGAGAGCCCCTCAGCCCCAGGGCTGCAGCAGTTGCTCTGGTTTGGGGTACAGGGCCAGGTCCCCGCTGTTGTTCCCATCCCAGGCTGGAGAAACGCCTCCTGTCTTCTTGCTCAGGACAGAGGGGCGGCTGTGCCAGTCCCTGGAGCGGGGTGGCCTCACCAATCTTCTCTGAGTGTCTTGTCCCCTGGGGCGATGGGAGCAGGTGAGTCCCCATCTGGAGGCTGCAGAGTCTCCTCCTCCCCACACAGGGGCTGGGACCGGCCCTCTGGGCGCCGCTGTGCAACCCGGGCTCAGGACAGTGCGCTGGGGTTTCTGGTGTTTAAATTTCCCTCCTTCCTTTTTTCGTTTCTGCTTCTAACAGAAAACACTTCTGATTTGCTGACCACTCCTCACTATCCTCTCCCCTACTGTGTCTTTACCCTTCCTTTTTCCCTGGGCTCACCTTCTTATTTTCTTCTCTTGGCTCATGGAAACCTCTTTTCTTTAGATCACCAAGTTTGTTGTTTTTTTTTTCATGTCAATAACTGCAGCGCAGCATCCTGTGGAAGGCGAGCAGAAGTGACCATTGCACACCATCTCATTCACAATTTGCCAACCACACCTACCCCATGGACACCACCCACCCCAACTCCTTGGCCTTTTGGCAAGTCGAGGTAAGTGGTGCCAGTCGCTCCCAGGCTCCTGCACGGCAGCAAGGCCAGTAGTCCAGGAGGCAACTGTCTGACATGGCAGGTGGCTCGCGGGAGTGATTTCAGCAGCCACCTGTCCTGTTCTCTTGGATTGGCTAAGATGGGAGCAGTTGGGTGCTGTGCTTGTGCACTGTGGAGTGTGGAGGAAGAGGGGGGCCCCTGCTCCTGACCTGACCTTCAGATCATGTCAGCCTCTTTTCCTGTTCTGCAGGCTGTCCTCGTCTGCTCTCCATTGGCCAAATCCTGAAAAGCCGACCTTCAGCTTCATCCTCAGCTCAGCCCTTTGGCTCCCAGCCTCCCCGTGACCACCTGTTCCACTGCCCACCCTTCGCACCATCTTCCTCCCTGCAGCAGCGAGAAGGAGCCCAGCCAGGTCACCGCTGGTTCCTCCAGGAAGTGTCAGTGTAAGCAGCCCCGTGGAGCAGACAGCAGCCCCTGTGCTCTGACTGTGAAGGACAAGGATCAAGTCTCCAGCCCCCAAGGAAGAAGAAGAAGAAGAATCTCGCAGGAGGGCTCAGTGTCCCCTGCGGGAGAAGGAGGTGGCAGGCAAGGGTCCCAGCGGTAGCAGGGAGGCACCCAGCTGTCAGCACCGAAAGATCAGGCCCGTGGTTAAGTGTCAGGCCCCAGGACCTGTGTGGACACAGAGCCCATCTGCCCCCTCAAGAGGAAGAAAAGGAGGAGATGGAGGAGACAGAAGAGTGCTCCTCAGGGTTAGAATGAGGTTTAGCATTAGGGTTACAGACTGTGGGCAAGGGTTAGAATGAGGGCTTGGGTTTAGGTTTAGTGTTTAGGGTTTGAGGTAGTGATAGGGTTAAAGTTAGGTTGATGGGTTAGGATTAGGATTAGAGTTACAGTTTGCTGTTAGGTGCTAGGGTTAGAGTTAGGGTTAGACAAGTGTTAGGGCTTGAGGTTAGGAACAGGGGTCTGGTAGTGCTTGGAATAGTGGTTAGGGTTAAGAGTGTTAGAGTAAGGGTTGGAATTTGGGATAGAGCTGGGGTTAGCGGTTAGGACCGGGATCAGAGTTTTGCTTAGGGTTTTCATTTGTTGGTGATTGCTTCTTGGCTAGCGTGTATTAGTTAGGTTTAGAGTTAGGATTAGTGTTTAGAGTTAGGTTTCAGTGTTAGGGTTAGTGGCTAGGGTTAGAGGATATGTTAGGTTGAGAACTAGTGCTACAGGTTAGGAGTAGGTTTGTATTAGCGTCAGAGGGGGCTAGTGTTTCATCAGATTTAGGGACAGATAGGGCTTTGGGTAAAGCACAGGGTCAGGATGAGAGTTACCAGTTAGGGATTAGGATTAGTGTTAGGTTGAGATAAAGTGTATGGTGAGGCTTAGATACGGGTTAGGGGTTTGGGTGCAGAGTTAGAGTTAGCATTAGGTAAGGTTTCAGGTTAGGTTTAGATTACAGGTAGGTTTAGGGGTTAGGGTTATGGTTAGGATTAGGGTTTGCGATTAGGGTTAGTGGTTAGTTTTCGAATTCTAATTAGAGGTAGGGTTAGACTTAGCCTTAGGGAAAAGAATTAATTTTAGTTGTAGGGATAGGATTTGGGTTAGTGTTAAGGTGTAGGGGTTATTGTAAAGTAGGTATGAGGTTTAGAATGAGGCTTGCAAGCTAGGGTTGGGGTTAAGGTTTAGGAGTTAGGTTTAGAAAAAGTGTTAGGGGTTTGTTTTTGTGGTTAGAAGTAGAGTTAAGGACAGGGTTATAGTAAGCAGTTAGGACTTATGGTTATGGTTATAGTTAGTTAGGCTTAAGGTTAGATTAGGATTATTGTTAGGGTTTGGTGTTAGGGCTTTGGTTAGGGCTAGAGTTAGCATTAGGTTTCAGGTTTAGACTTAGGGTTAGGGTTTACAGTAAAGGTTAGAGTTAGGGTAAAAATTAGGGCTTAATTTAAGGGTTAAGTTAGGGTTAGATTGAGAGTTAGGGTTAGGATTAGGTTTAGGTTTAGCATTTAGATAAGGGTTAGGTTTTAGATAAGGTTGAGGGTTAGTGTTAGATAAGGTTTTGGGTTAGGGGACAGAGTTAGGGTTAGAGTTTGGGATAGGCTTAGGGAGCATGGTTAGGGTTAGTGTTTGGGGTTAAGGTTTTGAGTGAGGGTTATGGGTCAGGTTTTGGGTTAGAGGTAGTCTTAGAGTTGGGATTAAACTTTGGGCAAGAGGTTAGAGTATAGCATTAAGGGTTAGGAGTTTGTGTTTGGGTGATATGAGGTTTAGGTTAGGGTTACGTGGTAGGGTTAAGGTCTAGGGTTAGATTTAGGGTAAAGGTAAGTGTTAGGAGTTACAGTTAGGGTTAGACTTAGGAATTAGGGAGTGGGGTTAGATTTTGGGGTTAGGGGTTTGAGCTAGGGTTAGGGGGAAGGGTTACATTTAGAGTTAGAAATAGGGTTAAACGTAGGGCAAGGGGTCAGAGTTAGGGTTAGAATTACTGTGTTTGAGTTAGATGAGG
The DNA here is from genome assembly GCF_963082525.1 of Nesoenas mayeri. NCBI lineage: Eukaryota > Metazoa > Chordata > Aves > Columbiformes > Columbidae > Nesoenas > Nesoenas mayeri. The sequence continues at coordinate 1,933,999 of NC_137571.1, forward strand.
TTTAGGATTAGGGACATGTGTTAGAGTTAGGCTTTAGGGTTAAGCATTATGGTTGGCGCTAGAGTTAGGAGCTAGAGACTGGTCAGAGAGGTAGGGTTTGAGGTTCGGGTATGTGTTTGCATTGGGGTTTGGGTTAGTTGTTCAAGTATTAGGGGTAGGATTTGATGAGTGTTGAAGTTGGAGAGTAGTGTCAGTGGAAGTGGTTAGGGTTAGGGGTTAGTTTTAGGAGGTAAGGCTAGGGTTAGGATTATGTTTAGAGTCAGGTTTAGGGTTAGAGTTAGGGGTAGGGTCAGGGTTTGATTAGGATTAGGGTTAGAATTAAGGTTAAGGCTTTTGGGTTTGGGTTAGGGGTGGAGTTTGGTTTTAGGTTGAGGCTTAGATTTGTGATTACAGTAAGAAGGCTAAGCATTAGGTTTAGAGTTGGAGTTAGAGGTAGGGGTTTGCATTAGCGTTCCCTTAGGGTGAAGAGAATTGGGTAGAATTTAGGGTTAGGCTTAGGGTTGAGGGAGTAGCATTAGTGACATAGTTAGGAGTAGCTTAGGTGTAGGAGTTGGGGCTTGGGGTAAGATTTAGGGGTTGGGGTTAGAGTTAGGGATAGGAAATATAATTAGGATTAGGGTAAGGGTTAGATTAAAGTTTAGGGGTTAGGCAGTAGTGTTAGAAAAGGTGGTTAGGGTTAGGTTTTAGAATTCTGTTGGAGTTCTGGGGTTCGGGTTCATGGTTAGGGAGTAATGTTATTGTAAATGGTTAAGATTAGCATAGGAGATTAGGTTTAGGGGTGAGGCTAGAGTTAGGGTTAGAGTTAGGCTTAGGATTCTGTTTAGAGGTCAGGTTAGGCTTAGATTTCATGTTAGGGTTAGTGTTGGGTTAGGTTGGTTTAAGGGTTGTGGTTAAAGTTAGGTTAGTGATAGGGTTATGGTTAGGTTATGGTTAGGGTTTAGTTTTAGTGTTAGGACTAGGTTTCAAGGTAGGGTTAGAGTTAGTATTAGGGTTTAGGCTTACCATGAAGGTTATAGGTAGTATTTGGGGTCCGCAGTAGAGTTATCATAAGTGTTGGGTTTGTGTTAGGGAGCAGTGTTACGGTTAGTGGAACTGGTTAGGGTTAGGTAGGGTTAGTTTCAGGGTTTAGGGGTTATGGCTCGAGTAAGGGTGAGGTTTAGAATGATGGTTACTGGCTAGGGTTAGGGTTAAGGTTTAGGGCTGAGCTTTAGAGTCAGCTTTAGGGGGTTGGTGTTAGGCTTAGGTATTAGGGAGAAGAGTTAGGATAAGGAAGGATAAGATTATGGCTAGGATAAGTGGTTAGGACTTAGGTTTAGGGTTATAGTTCCTTTTAGGGTTAGAGTCAGTTATTGGGTAGCATTACCAGTCAGGGAGAAAGGTGAGAGTTAGGGTTTGATGTTAGCATTAGATTTTGGGTTGGGGATATTGTTAGGTTAGGGTTTGGATTTCTGTTTATGTGATGTTAGTCTTAGGGTTAGAGTTAGGGGTTTGTCTTAAATTTTAGGATTGGATTTAGGATTAGTATTTAGGTTTACATTTAGGCTTAAGTTTTAGGATTTGGTTTAGGGTAATGGTTGGATTAGGGTTAGCGTTAGGAGGTCCGGAGTTGTCTTAGGGGTAGAGTTAAGTTTTGGGGTTAGATTTAGGGGTAGGGTTAGATTAAGGTTTAGATTTAGAATCAGGGTTAGGGCATTGAATTAGTTTTAGAGTTAGGGTTAGAGGTTGGTCTTAGATTTAGCCTTTGCTTTAGAATTACAGTAAGTGATTGGACTAACGTTAGAGGTTTAGATTTAGGGATAGGTGTTAGAGGTAGTGTTAGGGTTATTATTAGGGTTTGATTAGGATTAGGTTTAGGGTTTAAGGGTAGGGCTGTGGTTAGTGGTAAAGGTTAGTATTAGGGTTAGTGTTAGAGGTAAGGATTAAGGTTAGGGGTTAGGGAATAGTGGTAGGTTAGTGTTACGGGTTGGGGATACGGAGTAGTGAAAGTGGTTGGGAGTAGGTTTAGGTATTAGGGTTAGATTTAGGGTTAGGGTTTGGATTTACACTTTGGGTTTGGTTAGTGTTCAGGTTAGAGTTAGGGTTGGTGGTTAGTGGTTAGTTTTAGATTTACAGTTAGGGTTAGGTTTGGGTTAGAAGTTAGGGTTAGGGTTAGGGTTAGAATTGGGGTAAGGGCTTGGGGTTACAGTTAGATTAGTTTTAGGTTAGTGTTAGGGTTGGTGGTAGTTGCTTATTTAGGGTAAGGGGTTAGGGAGTAGCGTTATTATAAGTGGTTAGGATTACTGTAAGGGGATAGGGGTGGGGATAGGGTTAAGGTTAGAATTATGGGTTAGGGTTGCAGTTAGGGTTTGGGATTGGGGGTTGAGTTAGGTTTCGGGACAGGAGTTTGGGGTTCAGATTAGATTCAGGGTTAGGGTTTAGGATAAGGATTAGGCTTTTGGTAAGTGTTGCGTTGGTGTTAGGGGTTGGGGATACAGAGTAGTGGAAGTGATTAGGAGTAGGTTTAGGTACTAGGGTTAGATTTATGTTTAGAGTTTGGATTGACATTTTGGGTTTGGTTAGTGTTCAGGTTAGAGTTAGGGTTAGTGGTTAGTTTTAGATTTACAGTTAGGGTTAGGTTTAGGGGCCAGGGAGTTGTGTCAGTGGAAGTGGTTTAGGGTAGGGGTTAGTTTTAGGATTTAGGGTTTGAATTAGGGTTAAGTTTCAGATTAGATTTAGGGTTAGGGTTAGATTAGAGTTAGGGGATGGTGTTTCCAGTTAGACTTATGGTTAGGGGTTTGGATGAGGTTTACAGTTAGGATTAGATTAGTGTTAGGATATAGTTAGTGTTAGAGCTAATGATTAGGTTTCAGAGTTAGGGAATAGTGTTAGTGTAAGCAGTTAGGGTTAGGTTTTAATATTATGGTTGAAGGGTAGGACTAGGTTTAGGGTTGGAGTTAAGCTTATGGGTAAGTATTAGAGTTAGATTAGGTTTAGAAGAGGGTTCGAATGTAGGGTTGGAGTTAGCGTTAAAGGTTAGCTTTATGTTTTGAGTTAGAGTTAGGATCACATTTTAGCTTTAGATTTAGGTTAGAGTTAGGGATGGGGTTAGCATTAGGGTTAGGGTTACTGTTAGGCAGTAGTGATAGCGGAATGGTCAGAGTGAGATTTTAGATTTATACTGGAGATGGAGGTTGGGGTTGGCATTAAGGGTCGCAATTCTGGTTAGTGGTTAGGGGGTAGTGTTAGTGTAAGTCGTTAGGATTAGTGTAAGGGATTAGGTTTAGGGGTTAGGGGTTGGGATAGCTTTAGGGTTAGGATAATGTGTTAGGGTTTGAATTTGGGTTAGTTTAGGGTTCAAGTCAGTCGTAAGAGTTGCAGGTTAGGATCTAGGGTTAGGGCTTGGTTTAGTTTAGTGTTTGGTTTAAGGCTGGTGTTAGTATGATGGGTTAGGATTAGTTTTAGGGTTAGGCTAGGGTTATGGGTTAGGGTTAGAGGTCGCATTAGGGTAAGATTTCCGTGGTTCGAGTTAGGGTTAGTTTTAGTGTAAGTGGTTAAGGTTAAGGGTAGGGATAGGCTTAGCTTTAGGGTTAGGTTTAGGTTTTGGGTTATACTAGGGTTATTTTTTGGGTTGAGGGGGTTTGGTTTAGGTTAGATTTTGTGCAAGAGGTAGGGTTAGGGTGGTGTTTGGGTGAATGTTATGGTTAGGTGAATGATAGGTGTAGGGTAAGTTTTAGGTTTAGGGGTTAAGATTATGGTTAAGGTAAGGGATGGATAAGTGTTAGGGTTACGGCTTAGGGAGTTTTTTTATTTGAATGGTCAGTTTTAGGTTTTAGATTTATATTGAAGGATTAGGGATAAGACACTGGGTTAGGGTTAGAGGTAGTGTTAGTATTATTTTTGGGATAGGGGCTTAGGGTTATAGTTGGTCTTAGAATGATGGGTTAGGCTTTAGCATCAGATTAGAGCTAGGTTTAGGTTAGGCTTTAGGGTTAGGCTTAGAGGTTGAGTTAATGGTTAGGGTTAGATATTGGGGTTGGGTTAGTGTTAATTTTAGTCTAAGTGCTTACGGTTGGTGGCTGGGTTCATGGGCTAGGGATATGAATGGGGCTAGGATTAGATTAGGGTTATGTTTAGGTGTAAGGTTTGGGTTAGAGGTGAATTTAGGAGTTAGGTGTAGAGTTCAGGTTAGAATTAGGGTTAGTGTTGGGTCTGTGTTAGTGTTAGTGTTAGGTTAGGTTAGGTTAGGTTAGGTTATGTTAGGTTAGGTTAGTTACGGCTTACCATTAAGGTTAGGTTAGTGATAGAGTTAGTGTTAGGTTAGGGTTAGAGTTTAGTATTGGGGTTAGAGTTTAGGGCTACTGTTAGAGTCAGCGTTAGGGCTCAGATTTAGATTTATGGTTAGAATTAGTGGTAGTGGTTAGGATTAAGGTTAGGGTAAGGGTTGGAATAGTGTTAGGTTTGGGGGTTAGGGTGTAGTGTTAGGGTCAGTTGAAGTGGTTAGGTTTAGAGGTTAGGTGTATGGGTTAGGAAAGGGATAGGGTTAGGGTTAAGTTTAGATTTAGATTTAGGTTTTTGATTAAAGTTAGAGGTAGGGTTAGGGTTTGAGTTTAGGTTTAGACTCAGGCTTTGATTTAGGATTAGAGTGAGGGTATGGGTTAAGCATTATGGCTAGATTTTTTTTAGGGATAGGTGTTAGGGGGTAGGCTTACAGTTAGGATTAGGTTGTGAATAGGATAGAGTTTGGGGATGGGGGTAGAGATTAGGTTAGGCTTAGAGTTATGGTTTAGAGGTTAGGATCAGGGTTGAGGTTTAGCAATGAATGTTCATATATGTGGCTATGGTTAGGGGTTATTTTTATGGGTTAGGGGAAGGGTTAGTGATTAGGGAATGAGTTAGTATTATAGTTAAGGATAGGGTTAGGGTTAGCAGTTCTGACTTAGGGTTAGGGTTTCAGCTAGGGTTAGATGATGGTTAGGGTTAGAGTTGGCATTACTAGTTGGCAGAAGGGTTAGGGTCTGGTGTTACGGTTTTTGTTAGGGGTAGAGTTAGCGTTAGATGTTTAGGGTTAGACTTGGAGTTAGGTTTAGGAATTACAGTTAAGGTTAGTGTTAGGGTACAAGTTAGGACTTAGTTTAAGGGCTAAGTTAGATTTAAGAGTTAGGATTGCATTTAGAGTTAGGGTTAGCACTAGGGTTATCATTTAGATAAGAGTTAGTGTTGGATAAGGTTTAGGGTTAGGTTTAGATTAGGGTTAGGGAATAGAGTTTGAGTCAGGGTCAGAATTAGAGTACAGGTTAGATTTAGGGGTAAAGGCCTATGGTTAGTTCTTGAGGTTAGGCATTTGAGATAGGGTTAGGGATTGATTCTCAGGTTAGGGTTAGGCATACTGTTAGGATTAGGCTTTAGAGTTAGTGAGTAGTGTTAGTGTAAGCAGTCAGGGTTAGGTTTTAATAGTAGGTGTAAAGGGTAGGATTATGGTTATGATTATGGGTAAGTATTAGAGTTAGATTAGGTTTAGAAGAGGGTTAGAATGTAGGGTTGGAGTTAGCGTTAGGGGTTAGTTTTATGTTTTGGGTTAGAGTTAGGATTACGTTTTAGCTTTAGATTTAGTTAGAGTTAGGGGTGGGGTTAGCATTAGGGTTAGGGTTAGTGTTAGGCAGTAGCGATAGTGGAATGGTCAGAGTTAGGTTTTAGATTTCTATTAGAGATTGAGGGTGGTTTTGGCATTTGGGGTCAGAATTCTGGTTAGTGGTTAGGGGGTAGTGTTAGTGTAAGTCGTTACGATTAGTGTAAGGAGTTAGGTTTAGGGGTTAGGAGTTGGAATAGCTTTAGGGTTTGGATAATGGGTTAGGGTTTAAATTTGGGATATTTCAGGGTTAGAGTAAGTCGTAAGAGTTGCTGTCAGAGGATCTCCCTGAGGTGCCACTGGCTGCCCACCCAGACTCACACACTGTCCCTGGCTGGGACAGATACACCAGCTACGAGCTCTGGACACAGGACACAACAGTCCAACAGCAAAGACCATCTCTCCTGTCCTGACAGACTCTTATGACCCCTGGAGCCCAAAGCCATGGGCCACATGAACTCCTTGGACATTTTAGAGGCGTGGCCTATAGACTGAGGAATGAGATCTGTGTGTATATCCAGAGATAGGAAAGTGCTGTTGATTAACTGGAATGTATTGGAGAGTGTGGGACCCGGGCACAACACAGATGGTACAGAAGAAGGGGGGGGCACTGTCCTGGTTTCATCTGGGAGAGAGTTAATTTTCTTCCTAGTAGCTGGTAGAGTGCGGTGTGTTGGATTTAATCTGAGAAGAATGTTGATAGCACAGGGATGTTTTGGTTGTTGCAAAGCCATGTTTATCCCAAACCAAGGACTTTTCAGCAAGGAGGCTGGAGATGCACAAGAAGCTGGGAGGGGCACAGGCAGGACAGCTGGCCCAAGTGGCCAAAGGGATATTCCACACCACATGATGTCATGCTTGGTACGTAAACTAGAGAAAAGTTATCTGGGGGAGCGCTGTTTGGGATCTGGCTGGGTGTCACTGAATGGGTTGTGAGCAATTGCATTGTGCGTGACTTGGTTTATATCTCCTGTTATTGTTATTACCATTTTTGCAATTACTACTATTACTACTGCCATCATTATTATTATAGTTACTATTGCTATAATTATTTTATTTATTATCATTATTATATTATATTTATTGTAGCTATTGTTGCTATTGTTGCTGTTGTTGCTGTTGTTGCTGTTTTTATTGTTTTGCCTTTCTGTCTCATTAAACTGTCTTCGTTTTAACCCAAGATGTTTCTTTCTTTCCTGATTCCCTCTCCCACCCCACTGGGCTGGAGGGAGGAAGAGAAGGGCTGTGTGTGATGTTCAGCTGCCCGCTGGGTTACACAAAACAGTCCTGGTCAAAGGAGTGATCATGCAGGTGTCCCAGAGGAAGAGGTGAACCTGAGGAGGGCACAGGGTAACAAGGGCCCTTCAATGCCAGGACAGGCTGTGAGGAGCCAGGATGCCAAAAGATGTCGGACTGGAGAATGTTTCAGGACACCATCTTGATTCAGCCCTCCCCTGCCCTTTGTGCCGTGAGAGACAGACATGTCCTCACTCTCCCTGGGACTCTCTCCAGCAGACCATGTATCCTTCAACTGAAACACCACAGCTCAGCAAGCTGCCCCACCTCACCTCATACAATCCAAAACTGTCACAGTGCTTTGACAAGACATGGGGCACCTCCTGGCAGCGGATGTTCGGAAGCTTGTTCAGTGCTACACCACCTGGGTTTCCACCATCCAGAGGGACGCAGATTGCCTCTATGACACCCCTCTTGTAGAGTCAGACCTAATGAACAGCATTTTAAGCAATACCTCAGACTCTGAGTGCATTTCCTTCTGGGATCATACCAGAGCAGCATCAACTGGGGAAAAACACTCTCCCAGCACTCTTGGATGCAAACCCTCTGGTCCCAAGAGCTGGTAAGGCTGCAGTTTGCTCATGAAACCCCTGGCTTGGTCCCCATCCACCACAGTTGTTGCCCTCCAGAGTTCTGCCTGGAAGCACAAAGGCCTGGAAGACTTTGCTGGTGACAACTGATGCAAAGACACGGAGACATCTCAGGTCTACCTACACCTTGTCTTACTAAATTCAGTAGTAGTCTCCCAGTATTTAGGATTCTCCTTTAGCTGTTTCTGAATTAGCAACAGCTTATCTTGATGACCTTCAATTCCTTTTGGAGTTTTAATTGTGTTCTGATCTGAACCATTGCTGTGCCTGGAGGACGCTGTCCTTGAAAACTAGATGGATCCAGGCATATTGTGAAAGTATTTGGTCTTTTGGTTGATTGTATCATCAAGAGACTGAGGGAAGATCCCTGTGTGATGTGCTGCTTGTCCATGCAACGCTGGCAGCTGTTGGGTAGAGAAGAGACCAACCTTGCTTTTCTGATGACATCTGATGACTGATGTCCCTGGGAAAGCAATGGAACAGCTTCTCCTTGGTGCCACCTCAAGGCACATCAAGGATAAGAGGGTTATTAGGGGCAGTCAGCATGGCTTCACCAAGGGTAAGTCATGCTTGACCAACCTAATAGCCTTTTATGAGAATGTAACAGGGTGGATGGATGATGGCAGAGCGGTGGATGTGGTCACCTTGACTTCAGTAAAGGCTTTGACACAGTCTCCACAGCATCCTCACAGCTGAGTTGAGGAGGTGTGGTCTGGACAATAGAGTAGTGAGGTAGGTTGCAAACTGGCTTAAGGAGAGAAGCCAGAGAGTGGTAGTCAATGGTGCTGAGTCCAGTTGGAGGCCAGTATCTAGTGCAGTGCCTCAGGGGTCAGTACTGGGGCCGGTATTATTCAATATATTCATTAACGATTTAGACGAGGGAATAGAGTGACTATCAGCAAGTTTGCTGATGACACTAAGCTGGGAGGAGCAGCTGACACGCCAGAGGCCATGTTGCCATCAGAGACCTGGACAGGCTGGAGAGTTGGGCGGGGGATAACCTGATGGAATTTAACAAGGGCAAGTGCAGAGTCCTGCATCTGGGCAGGAACAGCCCCAGGTTCCAGTATAGATTGGGAAATTACATATTAGAGAGCAGTGTAGGGGAAAGGGACCTGGGGGTCCTGGTGGACCACAGGATGACCATGAGCCAGCACTGTGTCCTTGTGGCCAGGAAGCCAATGGTACCTGGCGTGGGTTAGAAGGGGGTGGTCAGTAGGTCAGAGAGGTTCTCCTGGCCCTCTGCTCTGCCCTTGAGAAAGGGTTTAGTTCACATACTGCCAGTATATACTTGGGGAACATACACATATATATAATATATACAGCCAGAGCACCCTGAGAATGGCTGGTCTGGGAAGCTAAGTAGAGTCGGGTCTGGTCAGTGCTTGGATGGGAGACCATATAAATATATATATATGTGTATATATATATATATGTATACACACACAGCCATAGCACCCTGAGAACGCCCCATCTCGTCTGATCTGGGAAGCTAAGCAGGGTTGGGCCCAGTCAGTGCTTGGATGGGAGACCAGCTGGGTGCTGTGGGCTGAGCCAGCACTGGGCCCTTGTGGCCAGGAAGCCAATGGGACCTGGGGTGTATTAGAAGGAGGGTGGTCAGTAGAGAGAGGTTCTCCTTCCCCTCTACTCCGGCCTCATGGACCCCATCTGGAATATTGTGTCCAATTCTGGGCCCCTCAGCTCCAGCAGGACAGGGAAGTGCTGGAGAGGGTCCAGCACAGGGCAACAAAGATGATTAAGGGAGTGGAGCAGCTCCCTTATGAAGAAAGGCTGAGGGAGCTGGGGCTCTTTAGTTTGGAGAAGAGGAGACTGAGGGGTGACCATATTAATGCTTATAAATATATAAAGGGTGAGTGCCACGAGGATGGAGCCAGGCTCTTCTCGGTGGCAAACAATGATAGGACAAGGGGTAATGGGATCAAGCTGGAACACAAGTGGTTCCACTTAAATTTGAGAAGAAACTTCTTCTCAGTGAGGGTGTCAGAGCCTGGAACAGGCTGCCCAGGGGGGTTGTGGAGTCTCCTTCTCTGAATGAGTCTCCTCCTCATTCAAAACCCGCCTGGACATGTTCCTGTGTGACCTCACCTGGGCGTTCCTGCTCCATGGGGGGATTGGATTGGATGATCTTTTGAGGTCCCTTCCAATCCCAAACATACTGTGATACTGTGATCCTGCTGATCCTGTGATTCTCCGCTCCCTCCTCCGTCACGCAGGGGCTGCCCCACGCCGCGCACAGCCAGTCCCAGCCGGGCCCGGAGGTGGGTGTGTCCATGGCAACCGCCCGGGCTCTGTGACGTCATAACCAGAGCCATTGTGACACGGGGGTCCCCGCCCTGACCGTGGGGTTATTTAAGGAGCAGCTTCTCAGGAGTAGCAGCTTCGCAGGAGCAGCAGCTTCTCACAAGGCAGCATCTCCCCTGGGTGCCCATTGCAGCTCTTTGGTAGACGAGACCCAAGATGCCCATTGACGAGGAGGCGAACGCCCACTCCCAGCCCTTCGGGCACCCCCCCTTGCTCCACAGGCCACAGGGGAGGGACGGGACAGGGCAGGAGGGAGAGGCCGGTGGTTGGACGGGGCCGCAAGCAGCTGCTGTGGTGCCGGGACTGCCGCCTCCATCCCCTGTGTCCTGCTCCTCCTCCTGCCCGCAGATCAGCCACAGCCTGGGCCAGCACAGCATCCAGAGCACCTGGGTCACCCCCTCGGTCCAGGAGCGCTTCCAGGACCACCATAAAGGTCGCCAGGAGGGGTCTGGCTGGCCCTGCAGCACCAACACCAAGGCAGCAGCAGAAGCAGAGTGCCCAGCACCTGCCCCACAGGGCCCCACAGCCAACGACGCGGCTCTGTGGTAGACGAGACCCAAGATGCCCATTGACGAGGAGGCGTATGCCCACTCCCAGCCCCCCGTGCTCCATAGGCCACAGGGGAGGGTCGGGAAAGGGCAGGAGGGAGAAGCCGACGACGCGTCTCTGTGGGACACAGCCCAGCGCATCGTCAGTGAGGCTGTGCGCAGGGCTGTGGCTGAGATCGTAGGAGATGGCCAGGAACCGGAGGAACCGCGGGACCTGGCCCAGCACATGGACTTGCAAGACAAGAACAGCAAAGAGGGGTGCCAAGGCGGAGAAACCATCCACAGCACCTGCATCAACCCCTCGGTCCAGGATCAGCTCCAGGACGCCCCTGCAGGTCCCCAGGAGGGGCCTGGCTTGACCAGCTGCACAGACACAGAGGCGGCAGCAGAGGCAGAGCGCCCGGCACCTGCCCAGCACAGCCCCACAGAGGACGATGTGGCTCTGTCAGACATTGTGGAGTACATCGTCAGTGAGGCCGTGCGCAGGGCTGAGGCTGAGATCCAGGGACCTGGCCAGCGACCGGTGGAACAGCAGCACCGGGCCCAATGCACGGATGTTCCAGTGGCAGCACCAGCACCCACAGGACTTGAAGCCGTTGAAGCTCACTTGGCTGGAGAGGATGAGGGACAGGCCAGCACAGCCCCTCTCGTCCCAGCTGCAGAGGAGGAAGAAGAGAACACGGTTTCTCCAAGGCCTGCAGAACATGGAGGAGAGACCAGCGCAGACATGGCCTGCCCAGCGCAGGGCCCAGCTCCACGGTGACAGCCTTCCCGGTTCAGGAGGGCTCTGTGGGCTCTGCGAAGGGCTTTCCGCTGCAGATGCACTACGGGACAGCAAGAGGAGTAGAGCCCGGCTGCCAGCGCCACGCGAGTGCCTGCACATGCGGCTGGTCCTGAGCCTGTGCAGTGTCCAGAGGGAGCGTCTGAGGGTGCCACGCCAGGGCTGGGTGCATGGACGGTGAACGCAGCGTTCACCTGCCCTGAGGACATGGTGCTGCCAGCCTCTGCTCGGCCTTGGATTGTTTTCAGAAATCAATAAAGCCAATTAAAAAAAAAATGGCAGTTTTCCCCCTGTGCTCATCTGTTCCTGCTCCACCTCGGGACAAAGAAGGCTGCAGGAAATCTCTGTCCTCGGGGTGTCCCGGGGTGCCTACTGGTGCTGCCGCAAGCCGGCAGTTTGGCTATTGCCGACTTGGCCTGGTTGACCTGCACCGTACGGCACCCCCTTCGTCTCACAAGGAACCTCCCCATTGCGGGGGTGTTTTGGAGCACCTACACGAGCTGATACCGACGAGACCCTCCAAGCCCACATGTGGTCCCTCGCCTCCACCGAGGGTCTTCCAAGTCAGGAAGAGCCGGCTGCTCGCTCCCTTGCTGGAAATCTGAGCCATGATCCATCTCTGCACAAGGCTCTGATGCACAAGGCTTCCAGCGTCACGAGAGCACGTTCAGGCCTGAGACACTGGGGAGAAGTGCCGCAAACAGGGCTGGTCTTGACAAGAAATCCACCCGCTCAGAGCTTCGTCTCAGATGCGAGTTACTCTGCCCTGGGTTTCTGGGGCCCAAAAATGGAGGGCGGCTCAGGTATAAACCCAGTTAGCCAAGAGCCGCAGCAGCTGCTGATCCCTGTGTGGCGCATTGCAAACCAGCCATGGCTGCTGCATGCCCCAGGCTGCAGCCTTCGCAGCATCCTCCTCTTCCCCAGCACCCCCGTGCACTGCACAGAACCAGAGCTGATGGCAATGACTGGGGCAGCACCGGGCAGCAGTGGCATCTCTCTCCCCAGCCTCCAGCTGCCCAGTTGCCCTGCGGGGAATTTCTGCCTGGGAAGGGCAGAGTTGTATTGCGATCGGCCGGGGGCTCAGGACAAAGCACAGCACCGCCACGTCCCCGGAGCAGAGACCTTCTTTTCCTGCCTTGGACTGGTGTATTCCTCCTGCTCACAGCGCGGTCCTTCTCTGGGATAAGGTGACGCCAGCACTGTCAGGGAAATTGGAACTTCATGATGGAGTGGACGTGAAACTGCGTCACTTCATGAAAAGGCAAAGGAGTAAAATTGACATGGAACAAAGCAAGTAACTTGCCGCAGCTGTCCAACCTGCGCTCCTCAGGCGGGACGCGAGCGGTGACATGTTCTGGTGCTGCGGGGCTGTGCCGCAACAAGTCAGTTGGTGACGTGGCCAGAAAGGTAGTCATGTACATCTAGAGATACCCACATCGTTTTGTGGGAAGCATCTGTTTCCTCGGCACGATTTGGAACACTTTCGACACGCGGGACTTGCTGGGCCCTAAATCACAGCTGCACTGACTCCTCTAAGCCTTCCAGTTCCAATTCAGCAGGTGCTCAGTTCAAGGTGTTGACACAGCAATGTGTACTTCTCTTGAATCTGTATTATATGTTCTCTCTGAAATCAACACTTCCTTCTTAGGAGCAACCTGGGTCCCAGTGCAGGCTCCGAAGCCATTGGACTTGTTGACAGTAGATCACCACCAGTAATTTGCCAACGGGAGGACTTCTTGCTAAATTAACAGCAAAAGCCATGCTGAAAAATGCAAGGGAGCAATCAGGGAGGGCTGGAGTCGTGCTCGGGAGCTGTGTCCGTGCGTGAAGGTTTATGTGTCTCACTGGATCGTGCCCAGAGAGTTGGTCTGATTGCACTGCAGAGCTCCAGGAGACATCAATCTCTTTGCTTCTTTCCTACACCAAGCTTTAGAGGCTGGTTTTGATGGTCAAATGGGATTCAAACGTTAATGTTCCTCCAAGAAGGCCTTGGGTAACTCATTTCCCAAAATTCCGACTTCTTTTCCCAGGGAGGCTGAATTTCCTCCATAGCAACCAAATGATCAGGTTTTGCACAGAAGAGCTGCTGTGGTTCTAAGCGTCTTTATTTTGTCTATGCTGCTTTAAAGAAGCAGCTGTTCTGCCTTTTGCTTTTGGTGATGGAAGTCGGGAACGGCCAGCGCTGTGCTTCATGTCAGGACGGTTTCATTCTCGTTTTATTGAAACTGAACTTTTGCCGGATGCAATTCCCAGAAAACACCTCAGCCTCTTCCAGGGCCCTGCTCTTTAGTCCGCTCTCAACATCACCGGCAAAGAGCTGCTGCTTCTCTTCTGCACTGGATGTCTGGACAACTCTTTGCTAGAGGGACAAGGTCCCTTCAATCAGGAGACTGAAGCAGAAGCTTCAGAAATTGTCATTCCTCCAAGTTTTCCCCCAGTGCCTCAAGTTCCAAAGCAAAGAGAAGGGCATGGCCATGCTGCCATTTTCTACTTCAGGGATAAAATTGTGGCAGGAATCATAGTATGGAACATCTTCTGCAGGATGCCTATTGCCGGCAAGCTCAGTGCAGGACTGGTGTGCTGGACAGTGAGTCTTGCTTAGATTGGGGATTTTCTTGTGGAAAAATCCATCTACCCATTTGAAATGATGAAAAAGAAATGGAGATGCTCTGTGTGTGTTGGTACGATACTTGCAAGAAACTTGTAGGTTGGTTGTGCTTTAGTTGTTAGCTGTGCAGGTCAGAGCGGCTTCGCAGGATCACAGTATCACAGTATGTTTGGGATTGGAAGGGACCTCAAAAGATCACCTAGTCCAATCCCCTCGCCGGAGAAGGAACGCCCAGGTGAGGTCACACAAGAACATGTCCAGGCGAGTTGGAATGTTTCCAGAGAAGAAGACTCCACAACCCCCCTGGACAGCCTGTTCCAGGCTCTGTCACCCTCACTGAGAAGAAGTTTTTTCTCAAATTTAAGTGGAACCTCCTGTGTTGCAGCTTGATCCCGTTACCCCTTGTCCTATCATTGTTTGCCACCGAGAAGAGCCTGGCTCCATCCTCGTGGCACTCACCCTTTATATATTTATAAACATTAATAAGGTCACCTCTCAGTCTCCTCTTCTCCAAACTAAAGAGCCCCAGCTCCCTCAGCCTTTCCTCATAAGGGAGATGCTCCACTCCCTTAATCGTCTTTGTTGCCCTACGCTGGACCCTCTCCAACAGTTCCCTGTCCTGCTGGAACTGAGGGGCCACAACTGGACACAATATTCTAGATGGGGTCCATTAGGCCGGAGTAGAGGGGAAGGAGGACCTCTCTCGATCTACTAACCACCCTCCTTCTAATACACCCCAGGTCCCATTGGCTTCCTGGCCACAAGGGCCCAGTGCTGGCTCAGCCCACAGCACCCAGCTGGTCTCCCATCCAAGCACTGACTGGGCCCAACCCTGCTTAGCTTCCCAGATCAGACAAGATGGGGCGTTCTCAGGGTGCTATGGCTGTGTGTGTATACATATATATATATATACACATATATATATATTTATATGGTCTCCCATCCAAGCACTGACCAGACCCGACTCTACTTAGCTTCCCAGACCAGCCATTCTCAGGGTGCTCTGGCTGTATATATTATATATATGTGTATGTTCCCCAAGTATATACTGGCAGTATGTGAACTAAACCCTTTCTCAAGGGCAGAGCAGAGGGCCAGGAGAACCTCTCTGACCTACTGACCACCCCCTTCTAACCCACGTCAGGTACCATTGGCTTCCTGGCCACAAGGACACAGTGCTGGCTCATGGTCATCCTGTGGTCCACCAGGACCCCCAGGTCCCTTTCCCCTACACTGCTCTCTAATATGTAATTTCCCAACCTATACTGGAACCTGGGGCTGTTCCTGCCCAGATGCAGGACTCTGCACTTGCCCTTGTTAAATTCCATCAGGTTATTCCCCGTCCAACTCTCCAGCCTGTCCAGGTCTCTGATGGCAGCACAGCCTCTGGCGTGTCAGCCGCTCCTCCCAGCTTAGTGTCATCAGCAAACTTGCTGATAGTCACTCTATTCCCTCATCTAAATCGTTAATGAATATATTGAATAATACTGGCCCCAGTACTGACCCCTGAGGCACCGCACTGGATACTGGCCTCCAACTGGACTCCGCACCATTGACCACCACTCTCTGGCTTCTCTCCTTAAGCCAGTTTGCAACTCACCTCACTACTTATTGTCCAGACCACCCCTCCTCAACACAGCTGTGAGGATGCTGTGGAGACTGTGTCACAACCCCATTGGACAACGTGTGTGTCACAAACCCCATCGGACAGTGTGTGACACAAACACCTCTGGACAGCGTGTGTGTCACAAACCCCATTTGAAATGGTGTGTCACAACCCCCCCTGGACAGTGTGTGTGTCACAAACCCCATTGAACAGCTTGTGTGTCACAAACCCCATTTGACAGTGTGTGCGTCACAAATCCCATTGAACAGACAGTGTGTCACAAACCGCATTGGACAGGGTGATCGTCACAAACACCCCTGGACAAAGTGTGTGACACAAACGCACCTGGACAAGGTGTGTGTCACAAACTCCATTAGAGTGTGTGTCATAAACCCCATTGGACAGCGTGTTTGTCACAAACGCCCCTCAACAGTGTGTATGTCAAAAACAACCCTGGAAACCGTGTGTGTTAAACCCCCCCGGAAACTGTGTGTGTCACAAACACTCCTGGGCAGCGTGTGCGTCACAAACCCCATTGGAGAGTGTGTGTGTCACAATCCCCATTGGACAGCCCATGTGTCACAAACCCCATTGGACAGCGTGTGTGTCACAAACCCCATTTGAAATCGTGTGTCACAACCCCCTTGGACAGTGTGTGTGTCACAAACCCCATTGAACAGCATGTGTGTCACAAACCCCATTGGACAGCGTGTGTGTCACAATCCCCATTGGACAGCATGTGTCACAATCCCCCCTGGAAACTGTGTGTGTCACAAAAACCCCTGGACAGCGTGTGTGTCAGAAAATCCATTGCACAATGTGTGTGTCACAAATCCCATTGGACAGCCTGTGTGTCACAAACCCCATTGGACAGGGTGTGTGTCACAAACCCCATTGGACAGGGTGTGTGTCACAACTTCCATTGGAGTGCGTGTGTGTCACAATTCCCCCTGAACAGTGTGTGTGTCACAAACCCCATTGGACCGGGTGTGTCACAATCCCCCCTGGACAGAGTGTGTGTCACAAAACCCCCTGGACAGGGGGTGTGTCACAAACCCCATTGCACAGCGTGTTTGTCACAAACCCCATTGGACAGGGTGTGTGTCACAAACACCCCTGGACAGTGTATGTGTCACAAAACCCATTGGACAGTGTGTTGACAAACCCCATTGGACAGTGTGTGTGTCACAAACCTCATTGGACAGCGTGTGTGTCACAAACCCCATTGTATAGCGTGGGAGTCACAAACCCCACTGGACAGCGTGTGTGTCGCAAACCCACCTGGACAGGGTGTGTGTCACAAACCCCATTGGAGAGTGTGTGCGTCACAAACCCCATTGGACAGTGGGAGTGTCACAAACCCCACTGGGGAGTGTGTGTGTCAAAAACACCCCTGGACAGCGGGTGTGTCAAAAACCCCATGGGACAGCCTGTGTGTCACAAACCCCATTGAACCGCGTGTGTGTCACAAACTTCATTGGACAGACTGTGTGTCACAAACCCCATTGGACAGCGTGTGTCACAACCCCACTGGAAATTTTTTGTGTCAAAAATATACCTGGACAGCGTCTATGTCAAAAACCCCATTGGACAGCCTGTGTGTCACAAACCCCATTGGACAGCGTGTGTAACAACCTCCCCTGGACAGCATGTGTGTCACAAACCCCAGTGAACAGTGTGTATGTCAGAAACCCCATTGGACAGTGTGTGTGTCACAAACACCCCTGGGCAGCCTGTGCCTCACAAACCCCATTGGAGAGTGTGTGTGTTACAGTCCCCACTGGACAGCCCATGTGTCACAAACCCCATTGGACAGTGTGTGTGTCACAAACCCCATTTGAAATCGTGTGTCACAACTCCCTTGGACAGTGTGTGTGTCACAAACCCCATTGAACAGCATGTGTGTCACAAACCCCATTGGACGGCTTGTGTGTCACAGTCCCCATTGGACAGCATGTATCACAACCTCCCCTGGACTGTATGTGTGTCACAAACCCCATTGGACAGCGTGTGTGTCAAAATCCCCATTGGACAGCATGTGTCACAACCCCTCCTGGAAACTGTGTGTGTCAAAAAAACCCCTGGACAGCGTGTGTGTCAGAAAACCCATTCCACAGTGTGTGTGTCACAAACCCCATTGGACAGCGTGTGTGTCACAAACCCCATTGGACAGTGTGTGTGTCACAACTCCCATTAGAGTACGTTTGTGTCACAATTCCCCCTGGACACCGTTTGTGTCACAAACGCCCCGGGACAGGGTGTGTGTCCCAAGCCCCATTGGAGAATGTGTGGGTCACAAACCCCATTGGACAGGGTGTGTGTCACACACACCCCTGGACACCGTGTGTGTCACAAACGCCCCTGGACAGAGTTTGTGTCACAAAGGGCATTGGACAGTGTGTGTGTCAGAAATCCCCTCGTCGACAGGATATGTGTCTCAAACGCTCCTGGACAGCGTGTGTGTCATAAACCCCATTGGAGAGTGTGTGTGTCACAAACATTCCTGGACAGTGTGTGTGTCACAAAGACTCCTGGACAGCGTATGTGTCACAAACCACATTGGAGAGTGTGTCTGTCACTAACCCCATTGGACAGTGGGTGTGTTACAAACCCCATTGGACAGAGTGTGTGTCAAAAACACCCCTTGACAGCGTGTGTGTCAAAAACCCCATTGGACAGCCTGTGTGTCACAAACCCCATTAGACAGCGTATATGTCACAGACTTCGTTGGACAGAGTGTGTGTCACAAACCCCATTGGACAGGGTGATTGTCAAAAACACCCCTGGACAGCGTGTGTGTCAAAAACCCCATTGGACAGCGTGTATGTCACAAACTCCATTTGACAGGGTATGTGTCACAAACCCCATTGGACAGCGTGTGTGTCACAAACCTCATCGGACAGTGTGTGTGTCACAAACCTCATCGGACAGTGTGTGTGTCACAAACCCCATTGAACAGCGTGTGTCAGAAACCCCATTGGACAACGTGTGTGTCTCAAACCACATTGGACAGGGTGTGAATCACAAACCACATTGGACGGCGTGTGTGTCACAAACCCCATTTGAAATCGTGTGTCACAACCCCCCCTGGACAGTGTGTGTGTCACAAACCCCATTGAACAGCGTGTGTGTCACAAACTCCATTTGATAGTGTATGCGTTACAAACCCCATTGGACAGACGGTGTGTCTCAAACCGCATTGGACAGGGTGATTGTCACAAACACCCCTGGACAAAGTGCGTGACACAAACGCACCTGGACAAGGTGTGTGTCACAAACCCCATTAGAGTGTGTGTCATAAACCTCATTGGACAGCGTGTGTGTCACAAACCCCCCTCGACAGTGTGTGTGTCTCAAACGCTCCTGGACAGCGTGTGTGTCATAAACCCCATTGGAGAGTGTGTGTGTCACAAACACTCTTGGACAATGTGTGTGTCACAAACCCCCCAGGACAGTGTGTGTGTCACAAACACTCCTGGACAGCGTGTGTGTCACAAATCCTATTGAAGAGTGTGTGTGTTACAAACACCTCTGGACACCGTGTGTGTCACAAACCCCCTTGGACAGCCTCTGTGTCACAAACCCCATTGGACAGTGTTTGTGTCATATACCCCATTGGACAGCGTCTGTGTCACAAACCCCATGAGAGAGTGTGTGTTTCACAAACACCCCTGAACAGCGTGTGTGTCAAAAACTCCATTGGACAGCGTGTGTGTCAGAAACCCTATTGAACAATGTGTGTGTCACAAGCCCCATTAGAGAGCGTGTGTGTCACAAACCCCATTGGACAGCGTGTGTGTCACAAACCCCATTTGACAGCCTATGTGTCACAAACCCATTGGATAGGGTGTGTGTCACAACTCCCATTAGAGTGCATGTGTGCCACAACTCCCCCTGAACAGTGTGTGTGTCACAAACCCCATTGGACAGGGTGTGTCACAACCCCCCCTGGACAGCGTGTGTGTCACACCCCCATTGGAGAGTGTGTGTGTCACAAACCCCATTATACAGGGTGTGTGTCACGAACCCCATTATACAGGGTGTGTGTCACGAACCCCATTGGAGAGCATATGTGTCTCAAACCACATTGGACAGGGTGTGTGTCACAAACCCCATTGAACAGCGTGTGTGTCACAAACCCCATTGGATAGCGTATGTGTCACAAACCCCATTGTAGAGCGTGTGAGTCACAAACCGCATTGGACAGCGTGTGTGTCACAAACCCCATTTGAAATCGTGTGTCACAACCCCCCTGGACAGTGTGTGTGTCGCAAACCCCATTGAACAGCGTGTGTCTCACAAACCCCATTTGACAGTGTGTGCGTTAAAACCCCATTGGACAGACGGTGTGTCACAAACCGCATTGGACAGGGTGATTGTCACAAACACCCCTGGACAAAGTGCGTGACACAAACGCACCTGGACAAGGTGTGTGTCACAAACCCCATTAGAGTGTGTGTCATATACCCCATTGGAGAGCGTGTTTGTCACAAACCCCCCTCGACAGTGTGTGTGTCAAAAACAACGCTGGAAACCGTGTGTGTCATAACCCCCCCTGGAAATTGTGTGTGTCACAAACACCCCTGGGCAGCGTGTGCCTCACAAACCACATTGGAGAGTGTGTGTGTCACAATCCCCATTGGACAGCCCATGAGTCACAAACCCCATTGGACAGCGTGTGTGTCACAAACCCCATTTGAAATCTTGTGTCACAACCCCCTTGGGCAGTGTATGTGTCACAAACCTCATTGAACAGCATGTGTGTCACAAACTCCTTTGGACAGCCTGTGTGTCACAGTCCCCATTGGACAGCATGTATAACAACCTCCCCTGGACAGTATGTGTGTCACAAATCCCATTAGACAGTGTGTGTGTCACAAACCCCCCTCGACAGTGTGTGTGTCAAAAACAACGCTGGAAACCGTGTGTGTCACAACCCCCACTGGAAAATGTGTGTGTCACAAACACCCCTGGGTAGCGTGTGCCTCACAAACCCCATTAAAGAGTGTGTGTGTCACAATCCCCATTGGACCGCCCATGTGTCACAAACCCCACTGGACAGCGTGTGTGTCACAATCCCCAATGGAGAATGTGAGTGACAGAAACACTCCTGGACACTTTGTGTGTCACAAACCCCCCAATACAGTGTGTGTGTCACAAACACTCCTGGACAGCGTGTGTGTCACAAACCCCATTGGAGAGTGTGTGTGTCACAAACCCCATTGGACAGCCTGTGTGTCACAAACCCCATTGGACAGACTGTGTCACAAACCCCCCTGGACAGTGTGTGTGTCACAAACACCCCTGGACACTGTGTGTGTCACAAACGCCCCTGGACATGTTGTGTGTCACAAACCCTATTGGAAATTGTGTGTGTCACAAACCCCCTTGGACAGCCTCTGTGTCACAAACCCCATTGGACAGTGTGTGTGTCAAATACCCCATTGGACAGCGTGAGTGTCAGAAACCCTATTGAACAGTGTGTGTGTCACAAGCCCCATTGGACCGTGTGTGTGTCACAAACCCCATTGGACAGTGCGTTTGTCACAAACCCCTTTTGACAGCCTGTGTATCACAAGCCCATTGGATAGGGTGTGTGCCACAACTCCCGTTAGAGTCACAACTTCCCCTGAACAGTGTGTGTGTCACAAACCCCATTGGACAGGGTGTGTCACAACCCCCCCCGGACAGCGTGTGTGTCACAAACCCTCCTGGACAGGGTGTGTGTCACAAACCCCATTGGAGAGCATGTGTGTCACAAACACCCCTGGACACCGTTTGTGTCAGAAACGCCCCTGGACAGGGTGTCTGTCACAAGCCCCATTGGAGAATGTGTGTGTCACGAACCCCATTGGACAGCCTGTGTGTCACAAACCCCGCTGTACAGCGTTGTGTATCACAAACTCCAGTGAACAGTGTGTGTGCCTACAAACGCCCCTGGACAGCGTGCTTGTCACAAACCCCGTTGAACAGCGTGTGTTACAAACCCCATTGGACAGTGTGTGTGTCACAAACCCCATTGGACAGGGTGTGTTTCACAAACCCACATTGGACAGGGTGTGTGTCACAAACCCACAT
This sequence comes from Nesoenas mayeri, assembly GCF_963082525.1. Classification (NCBI taxonomy): domain Eukaryota; kingdom Metazoa; phylum Chordata; class Aves; order Columbiformes; family Columbidae; genus Nesoenas; species Nesoenas mayeri. The sequence goes on from NC_137571.1 coordinate 1,955,433, forward strand.
TGGACAGGGTATGTGTAACAAACCCCATTGGATAGTGTGTCTGTCACAACTCCCATTGGAGTGTGTGTGTGTCACAAATCCCCCTGAACAGTGTGTGTGTCACAAACCCCATTGGACAGGCTATGTCACAACCCTTCCTGGGAAGAGTGTGTGTCACACACTGCATTGGACAGGATGTGTCAACCCCCCCCCGGACAGTGTGTGTGTCACAAACCTCATTGGAGAGTGTGTGTGTCACAAACCCCATTGGAAAGCGTGTGTGTGACAAACCCCCCAGGACAGCGTTTGTGTTACAATAGCCCCTGGACACGGTGTCTGTCACAAGCTCCATTGAAGAGTGTGTATGTCACAATCCCCATTGGACAGCATGTGTCACAACCCCCCTGGAAACTGTGTGTGTCACAAACACCCCTGGACAGCGTGTGTGTCACAAAACCCATTGGACAGTGTGTGTGTCACAAACCCCATTGGACAGCCTATGTGTCTGAAACCCCATTGGACAGTGTGTGTGTCACATACCCCATTGGACAGCGTTTGTGTCACAAACACCATTGGATAGCCTATGTGTCACAAACCCCATTGGACAGTGTGTGTGTCACAACTCCCATTGGATTGCGTGTGTGTCACAACTCTCCCTGAACAGTGTGTGTGTCACAAACCCCATTGTATAGGGTGTGTCACAACCCCCTCTGGACAGTGTGTGTGTCACAAAAACCCCTGGACAGGGTGTGTGACACAAACCCCATTGGAGAGTGCATGTGCAAGAAACCCCGTTGGACAACGTGTGTGTCAGGAACCCCATTGGAGAGCATGTTTGTCACAAACCCCATTGGACCGTGTGTGTGTCACAAACCTCATTGGACAGCGTGTGTGTCACAAAGCCCATTGGAGAGTGCGTTTGCAACAAACGCCCCTGGACAGGATGTGTGTCACAAACCCCATTGGAGAGTGCGTGTGCAACAAACCCCATTGGAAAGCGTGTGTGTCACAAACCCCATTGGAGAGTGGGTGTGTCACAAACACCCCATGACAGTGTGTGTGTCACAAACACTCCTGGACAGCGTGTGTCTCACAAACCCCATTGGAGAGTGTGTGTGTCACAAACCCCATTAGACAGCATGTGTGTCACAAACCCCAGGGGACACTCTCTTACACAAACAGTCCTGAACAGCGTGTGTACCGTAAAATCCCCTGGACAGTGTGTGTGTGACAAATACCGCTGGACACCGTGCGTGTCTACAAACGCCCCTGGACAGGGTGTGTGTGACAAACACCCCTGGACACCGTGTGTGTCACAAACGCCCCTGGACATGGTGTGTGTCACAAACCCTATTGGAGAGTGTGTGTGTCACAAACCCCATTGGACAGCCTTTGTGTCACAAACCCCATTGGAGAGCGTGTGTGTCACATACCCCATTGGACAGTTTGTCTGTCACAAACCCCCCTGGACTGTGTTTGTGTCACAAATCCCCTTGGACAGTGTTTGTATCACATAACTCATTGGACAGGGTGTGTGTCACAAACACCCCTCAACAGCGTGTGTGTCACAAACCCCACTGAACAATGTGTGTGTCTACAAACGACCCTGAACACTGTGGTTTTCACAAACCCCATTGAACAGCGTGTGTCACAAACCCCATTGGACAGCCTATGTGTCACAAATGCCATTGGACAGTGTGTGTGTAACAAACGCCATTGGACAGTGTGTGTGTCACAAACCCGATTGGAGTGCGTGTGTGCGTCACAAACCCCATTGGACAGCCCATGTGTCACAAACCCTGTTGGATAGCGTGTGTGTCACATACCCCATTTGTAATCGTGTGTCACAGCTGCCATTAGAGTGCATGTGTGTCACAACTCCCCCTGAACAGTGTGTGTGTCACAAACCCCATTGGACAGGGTGTGTCACAACCCTCCCTGGACAGCGTGTGTGTCACAAACCCCCCTGGACAGGGTGTGTGTCTCAAACCCCATTGGACAGCGTGTGTGTCACAAACCCCATTGGAGAGTGTGTTTGTCACAAATCTCATTGGAAAGCGTGTGTGTGACAAACACCCCAGGACAGCGTTTGTGTTACAATCGGCCCTCAACATGGTGTGTGTCACAAGCTCCATTGGAGAGTGTGTATGTCACAATCCCCATTGGACAGCATGTGTCACAACCCCCCCTGGAAACTGTGTGTGTCACAAACACCCCTGGACAGCGTGTGTGTCACAAAACCCATTGGACAGTGTGTGTGTCACAAACCCCATTGGACAACCTATGTGTCAGAAACCCCATTGGACAGTGTGTGTGTCACAAACCCCATTGGAAAGCGTTTGTGTCACAAACACCATTGGATAGTCTATGTGTCACAAACCCCATTGGACAGTGTGCGTGTCACAACTCCCATTGGATTGCGTGTGTGTCACAACTCCCCCTGAACAGTGTGTGTGTCACAAACCCCATTGTACAGGGTGTGTCACAACCCCCCCTCGAGAGCGTGTGTGTCAGAAACTCCCCTGGACAGGGTGTGTGACACAAACCCCATTCGAGAGTGCGTGTGCAAGAAACCCCATTGGACAGCGTGTGTGTCGCAAACCCCATTGGAGAGCATGTTTGTCACAAATCCCATTGGACCGTGTGCGTGTCACAAACCCCATTGGACAGCGTGTGTGTCACAAACCCCATTGGACCGTGTGTGTGTCACAAACCCCATTGGACAGCGTGTGTGTCACAACTCCCATTGGATTGCGAGTGTGTCACAACTCCCCCTGAACAGTGTGTGTGTCACAAACCCCATTGGACAGGGTGTTTCACAAACATCCCTGGACACCGTTTGTGTCACAAGCGCCCCTGCACAGGGTGTGTGTCACAAACCCCATTGGAGAGTGCATGTGCAACAAACCCCATTGGATAGCGTGTGTGTCACAAACCCCATTGGACCGTGTGTGTGTCACAAACCCCATTGGACAGCGTGTGTGTCACAAACCCCATTGGACCGTGTGTGTGTCACAAACCCCATTGGACAGCGTGTGTGCTGCAATTTTGTTGATCACATCCATTGGGATCTGACGACGACCATCTTGCCATTTTATTCCTAAAAACTGGATCTCTTGTGCAGGTCCCTTGACTTTGCTTCGTTTTCTGGCAAAACCAGCATCCAAAAGAATCTGAATTATTCTCTCACCTTTCTTGAAGACTTCTTTCGCTGTGTCGCCCCATACGATGATGTCATCAGTATACTGCAAGTGTTCTGGAGCTTTACCTTGCTCCAGCGTGGTCTGGATCAGTCCATGACAGATGGTAGGACTGTTTTTCCACCCCTGGGGCAAGCGATTCCACGTGTCCTGGATGCCTCTCCAGGTGAAAGCAAACTGCGGCCTGCACTCTGCTGCTACAGGAATAGAGAAAAATGCATTAGCAATGTCAATTGTAGCATACCACTTAGCTGCCTTTGACTCCAGTTCAAATTGCAGTTCCAGCATGTCAGGCACAGCAGCACTCAGTGGTGGCGTAACTTCATTCAGGCCACGATAGTCCACAGTTAGCCTCCACTCATCACTAGACTTACGCACTGGCCAGATTGGGCTGTTAAAAGGTGAGCGAGTCTTACTGACCACACCCTGGCTTTCCAATTGACGGATCAACTTCTGGATAGGAATCAAAGAGTCTCGATTGGTGCGATATTGCCGGCGATGCACTGTCGTGGTAGCAATTGGCACCTGCTGATCGTCAACCATCAGCAGTCCTACAACAGAAGGATCATCTGAAAGACCAGGCAAATCAGACAGCTGTTCAATTTTCTCAGTGTCCACAGCTGCTATACCAAATGCCCACCTATACCCTTTTGGGTCCTTAAAATACCCTCTCTTGAGGTAGTCTATGCCAAGGATGCACGGAGCATCTGGACCGGTCACAATGGGATGCTTTTCCGAGTTTTTTCCAGTTAGGCTCATTTCAGCCTCTACAACAGTCAGTTCCTGGGATCCCCCAGTCACTCCAACAATACTGATGGATTGCGTTCCTTTATAATTAGAAGGAATTATTGTGCACTGTGCACCAGTGTCCACTGAAGCTTTGTACTCCTGGGGGTGTGTTGTACCAGGCCATCGTATTTGTACAGTCCAATAAACTCGGTTATCCCTTTCCTCCACCTGGTTGTAGGCAGGGCACCTCTAATTTCTGTTTTGCACAGTCTCTGGGTGTGAATTAGAGGTTCCTTCAAGAGCATCAGAATCTCTTCTGCTCCTTTTGTAAACTGGAGCAGCCACCTTCCTAGGAGTTTTTCCTTTTATCTCACGTACTCATTCTTGAAGTTCTGAGGTAGGTCTCCCATGCCACTTATTCATATTTTCTCCCTGCTCATGTAGGAAGAACCACAGTGAACCTCTTTTTGTGGGCTGCCTCTGTCCTCTCTCACGGGATTGGAAACGCCTTTTCCTAACAGCTGAAACATAGGTTTGTGCAGGTCGTGAATGGTATGTGTCTTCTCTGAGTTCTTTGATTTCTTGAAACAGCTTTTCAAACCGGTCATCAGATTTTTCACACAGTCTCTCTACAGCAGAGACACAAGCTCGTAGAGAACCAGCAAGGCTGTCCTCAAATTCACGGAGCTGCTCAATCACTTCAATAATATCTTGTCCACCTCTAGATGACCAGAGCATTCCAGCCAATGGCTTAGCATATGCAGGTGATGCACTTTGTACGAATCTGCCCCACAGAGGTCGTGAACAATTGATTCTATCTGGGTCTGTTCCCTCTTGGCTGTTCGGTCCAAAATAGATGATCTCTCGCACAGCTAATTCTCTCAGGAACTGAATACCTTTCTCCATAGTATTTCATTTCCCTAACCTGGATATACAATCTTCCTTGTAGGGAAATCTTACTTTCATAGCTGCCAGGAGTCGGGTCCAGAGAGTAGTGGCATTAGACTCTCTTGAAATTGCCCTATCAATGGTGGAATCTCTTGACAGAGATCCCAGCTGCCTGGCTTCACCACCTTCCAGTTCAATTGTATTTGCCCCATTGTCCCAACATCGGAGCAGCCAGGTTAAAATATTCTCGCCTTCACGACGACTAAAGTCTTTTCGCAGATCTCTCAGCTCATCTGGAGAAAAGGACCGAGTGGTGGTCACTTCATCTCCTCCCTGTCCTGATGGTGCCCCTTGGGTTGATGTTGGCCCTGTGCCATCATCTGCTGCACAGGTAGTCTTTCTAGTGACTTTCTTACAACCAGTAACTGATGCTGATATGGGTTTACCATCATTTGATTCATTTCCAGAGTCTGAATGACTGTCACAGTGATCGCTATGGTTACAGCAGCAACAGTGCCCAGTGTGTGAAGAAGGGGGGGCTGCCTTTAAGGCTGCAGAATTAGTGTTATCAGAAGTGACCTTGGCACAAGAACTCTGTGTAGGAGCTGTACCTTCAGTCTGCGAAGGCGCCGTGGCGGGGGCAGCAGCTGCAACGGCAGCTTTCACTATTTTGTTCTTTCTCGAGCGGCCAGGAGTGCTTTTTGCTAAAGCTTCCGAAGACGCACCGCAAATCTCAGGACAACAAAGAGACGCAAACCTCCTGTTGAACGCCATTTCTCTTAACAGAAGCACAAACTGACACACATTCAGCAAACCAGATAACACCATCACAGTTCTATCAAAACTCCAAGGATATTCAAAGCTCTCTAAAACATTTGCGAACTGTCCTAGCGAAAAAACGAAAGTATTGTTAGTCAGCCTTTCTAAAGGTTCGCTTGACCAATTAGCAAACACAGAGCCGTACTGCTCTTTAATCTCTCCTGGAGGCTTTTCAAGGTAAAGCAGAAGCGAGTAGAAATTCATTAGCGGCTGCAGTATAATGAAATAAACCAGTGACAAACCACACAGTATCATCATGAGCATTGTCCAGTTTCTTGTTGTTATATAATGAATACTTCGATTTAAAAAGAAAGCCCAACACAGATATGGAATCAGTGAGCACAATGCAGAAAATAACTGATACAACTTAAGCCATAACATCTTTAAATCAGTGTAATTCACTTTGCCTTAATACCACTAAATAATATCCAAAGCAAACAGACGCACGAGTATGACAACTCTATGAGTTGGCACCGTGCCAAGAAAATTGAAAGGTACGTCAGAGCAGCAGAAAAGTCAAAAATCTCCAAATTTACCCCTTTCTCTGGCCCCACGTTGGGCGCCAATTATCTGTCGAGGGTTAAGATTGCGGGGTGACAATAAAACCCTGGCAGATGTATTGTTAACCCCCTCTCCCCCCCACTTCCCCCTTTTGCCCCTCCCTCTCCCCCCTTCCACTCAGGACAGGTGATTGGGAGGAAAAAAGAAGGACAGAGAGAAGAGAGTTGGAAAAAATTAAAGATGTTTTACTAATGCTACTAATAAGAATAGAGAAAATAATACAAAATATACAAAACCAATCTTGAAAGTCTCAGCAACTGCAGAGCCGGCACCCAAAGTCCTGGATTAGACTCCACAGCCAACCAGAGCTGGATTCAGTCTGTCACTAGGCCTCAGTTCGCAGGGACAACTAGCAAGGTCCGCTCCTAATGTCGGCCATAGGGAAAAGGGAAAAGAAGGGACGAGATCCTCGTGATCTCCCATTTTATATGAAGTATTCACGTGAATGGAATGTTATACACAGTTGGTCAGTCGTTTCTCGTCGTCCCTCTCGCGAGATGTCCATCCATGCTTATCAATAAGTTTGCATTCCATTGCTAGGTTTTACCAAAACATGTGTCTGGTTCTCCAGGAAAATGCAGTTAATATGAAGGCTTTAGCTGACAGGCAAAATTCACTGAAAGAGAAACTTGTTTTTAACAAAACCAGGACAGATGCGGTATCTGGGATGGTGTATCTAGGATGCTGTATCTGGGAAGCGGTATCTGGGATGTTGTATATAGGATGCTGTATCTAGGATGTTGTATCTGGGATGCTGTATCTAGGATGCTGTATCTAGGATGTTGTATCTACGATGCTGTATCTGGGATGCTGTATCTGGGATGCTGTATCTAGGATGCTATGTTTGGGATGCTGTATCTGGCATGCTGTATCTGGGATGCTTTATCTAGTATGCTGTATCTGGGATGGTGAATCTAGGATGCTGTATCTGGGATGCTGTATTTGGGATGCTGTATCTAGTATGCTGTATCTCGGATGCTGTATTTGGGATGCTATATCTGGGATGCTGTATCTACGATCCTGTATATAGGATGCTGTATCTAGGATGATGTATCTAGGATGCTGTATCTGGGATGCTGTTCCTGGGATTCTGTATTTGGCATACTGTATCTAGGATGCTGTATCTTGAATGCTGAATCTAGGATGCTGTATCTTGGATGCTGAATCTAGGATGTTCTATCTATGATGCTGTACCTGGGATGCTGTACCTGAGATGCTGTATTAGGAATGCTGTATTCGGGATGCTGTATCTGGGATGCTCTATCTATGATGCTGTACCTGGGATGCTGTATTAGGGATGCTGTATTAGGGATGCTGTATCTAGGATGCTATATCTGGGATGCTGTGTCTATGATGCTGTATCTAGGATGCTGTGTCTGGAATGGTGTATCTAGGGTGTTGCAAATGGGATGCAGTATCTGGGACGCTGTATCTGGGATCCTTTATCTAGGGTGCTGTATCTAGGGTGCTGTATCTGGGATACTATATCTGGGATGCTGTGTCTGGGATGCTGTATCTGGGATACGGTATCTAGGGTGCTGTATCTAGGATGTTGTATCTGGGATGGTCAATCTAGGATGCTGTATCTCGGATGCTGTATCTGGGATGCTCTATCTGGAATGCTGTATCTAGGATGCTGTATCTAGGATGGTGAATCTAGGATGCTGTATCTATGATGCTGTATCTAGGGTGCTGTATCTAGGATGCTGTATCTGGGATGCTGTATCTGGGATGCTGTATCTGGGATGCTGTATCTAGGATGCTGTTCCTGGGATTCTGTATTTCGGATGCTGTATCTAGGATGCTGTATCTACGATGCTGTACCTGGGATTCTATATCTGGGGTACTGTATCTAGTATGCTGTATCTGCGATGATGTATCTAGGATGGTGAATCTAGGATGCTCTATCTAGGATGCTGTATTTGGGATATAGTAGCTAGAATGCTGTATCTAGGATGCTGTATCTGGGATGCTGTATCTGAGATGCTGTATCTAGGAGGCTGTATCTAGGATGCTGTATCTGAGATGCTGTATCTAGGATGCTTTATCGGGGATGGTGTATCTAGGGTGCTATATCTGGGATATTATATCTGGGATGCTGTATCTGGGATATTTTATCTGGGATGCTGTATCTGGGATGCTGTACCTGGGATGCTGTATCTGGTATGGTGTATATTGGATGCTGTATCTGGGATACTATATCTGGGATACTGTTTCTGGGATACTGTATCTGGGATGCTGTATCTAGGATGCTGTATCTGGGATGCTGTATCTGGGATGCGCTATCTGCGATGCTCTATCTAGTATGCTGTATCTGGGATGGTGAATCTAGGATGCATTTCTAGCATGCTGTATCTCGGATGTTGTATCGGGGATGGTGTACCTAGGGTGCTATATCTGGGATATTATATCTGGGATGCTGTATCTGGGATATTATATCTGGGATGCTATATCTGGGATATTTTGTCTGGGATGCTGTATCTGGGATGCTGTATTTGGGATGCTGTATCTGGGATGCTGTATCTGGGATAGTGTATCTGGAATGCTGTATCTGGCATGTTGTATCTGTGATGCTGTATACAAGGTGCTGTATCTAGGGTGCTGTATCTGGGATGCTGTATCGGGGATGCTGTATCTATTATGCTGTACCTAGGATGCTGTATCGAGGATGCTCTATCTGGAATGGTATATCTGGGATGCTGTACTGCGATGCTGTATCTAGGATACTGTATCTGGGATGCTGTATCTGGTATGGTGTATATAGGATGCTGTATCTGGGATGCTGTATCTGGGATACTGTATCTGGAATGCTTTCTCTGGCATGTTGTATCTGTGGTGCTGTATACATGGTGCTGTATCTAGAGTGCTGTATCTGGGATACTGTATCTAAGATGCTTTATCTGGGACTGTGTATCTAGGGTGCTGTATCTGGATATAGTATCTGGGATGCTGTATCTGGGATGCTGTATCTAGGATGCTGTATCTGGGATGCTGTATCTATTATGCTGTACCTAGGATGCTGTATTTTGGATGCTGTATGTAGGATGCTCTATCAGGGATGCTGAATCTAGGATGCTGTATTTTCGATGCTGTATCTAGGATGCTCTATCAGAGATGGTGAATCTAGGATGCTGTATCTAGGATGATGTATCTTGGATGCTATATCTGGGATGCTGTATCTCGGATGCTTTATCTATTGTGCTGTACCTAGGATGCTATAAGTAGGATGCCATATCTGGGATGCTGTATCTGGGATGCTGAACCTGAGATGCTGTATTTGGGATGCTATATCTAGGATGCTGTATCTAGGGTGCTGTATCTGGGATGCTGTATCTAGGATGCTGTATCTAGGATGCTGTATCTTGGATGCTGTATGTGGGATGCAGTATCTAGGATGCTGTATGTAGGATGCTCTATCTGGGATGGTGAATCTAGGATGCTGTATCTAGGATGGTGAATATAGGATGCTATATCTGGGATTCTGTACCTGGGATGCTATATTTGGGATGCTGTATCTGGAATGCTGTACCTGGGATGCTATATTTGGGATGCTGTATCTGGAATGCTGTATCTAGGATGCTGTGTCTATGATGCTGTACCTGGGATGCTGTACCTGGGATGCTGTATTTGGGAAGCTGTATTTGGGATGCTGTATCTTGGATGCTCTTTCTGGGATCCTGTATTTGGGATGTCCTATCTGGGATGCTGTATTTGGGATGCTGTATCTGGGATGCTGTATCTGGGACGCTGTATCTGGGATGCTGTATCTAGGTTGCTGTATCTGGGATGGTAATTCTAGGATGCTGTGTCTAGTATGCTGTATCTGGCATGCTGTATGTGGGATGCTGTAGCTGGGATACTCTATCTATTATCTTGTACCTAGGATGCTATATCTGGGATGCTGTATCTAGGATGCTGTATCTGGGATGCTGTATCTGGGATGCTGTATCTGGGATGCTGTATTAGGGATGCTGTATCTGGGATGCTGTATCTGGGATGCTGTATCTAAGATGCTGTATCTGGGATGAGGTATCTGAGATGTTGTATCTAGGACATTGTATCTAGGATGTTGTATCTGGGATGCTGTATCTAGGATGCTGTATCTACGATGCTGTATCTAGGATGGTGAATCTAGGATGCTGTATCTAGGACGTTGTGTCTGGGATGTTGTATCTGGGATGCTGTATCTAGGATGTTGTATCTTGGATGCTGTATCTAGGATGCTGTACCTGGGATGCTGTACCTGGGATGCTGTATTTGGGATACTGTATCAAGGATGCTGTATCTAGGATGCTGTATCTGGGATGCTGTATCTAAGATGCTTTATCGGGGATGGTGTATCTAGGGTGCGATATCTAGGATATTATATCTGCGATGCTGTATCTGGAATGCTGTATCTGGGATGCTGTATCTGGAATTCTATATTTAGGATACTCTATCTGGGATGCTGTATCTGGGATGCTCTATCTACTATGCTGTATCTGGGATGGTGAATCTAGAATGCTGTATCTAGCATGCTGTATCTCGGATGTTGTATCTGGGATGCTGTATCTATTATACTCTACCTAGGATCCTGTAACTAGGATGCTGTAACTGGGATGCTGTATTTGGGATGCTGTATCTAGTATGCTGTATCTGGGATGCTGTATCTGGGATGCTGTATCTGGCATGCTGTATCTAGGATGATGTATCTAGGATGCTGTATCTGGGATGGTGAATCTAGGATGCTGTATATAGGATGCGGTATCTGGGATGCTGTATCTAGAATGATATATCTAGAATGCTGTATCTGCGATTGAGAATCTAGGATGCTCTATATAGGATGCTGTGTCTGGGATGCTGTATCTGGGATTCGGTATCTAGGATGCTGTATCTTGGATGTTGTATCTGGGATGGTCAATCTAGGATGCTGTATCTCGGATGCTGTATCTGGGATGCTGTATCTGTGATGCTGTATCTGGGATGCTGTACCTGCGATGCTATATTTGATATGCTATATTTGGGATGCTGTATCTAGGATGCTGTATCTAGTATGCTGTATTTGGGATGCTGTATCTGGGATGCTGTTCCTGGGATTCTGTATTTGGGATGCTGTATCTAGGATGCTGTATCTGGGATGCTGTATCTAGGATGCTGTATCTAGGATACTGTGTCTGGGATGGTTTATCTAGGGTTCTGTAAATGAGATATTGTATGTGGGGTGCTGTATCTGGCATGCTATATCTGGGATGCTGTATCTAGGGTGCTGTATCTGGGATACTATATCTGGGATGCTGTATCTAGGATGCTGTATCTGGGATGCTGTATCTATTATGCTTTACCTAGGATGCTGTATCTAGGATGCTGTATCTGCGATGCTGTATCTGGGATGCTGTATCTGGGATGCTGTATCTGGGATATTGTATCTAGAATACTGTATCTAGGACGCTGTAACTGGGATACTGTATCTAGGATGCTGTATCTGGCATGTTGTATCTGTGATGCTGTATACATGGTGCTGTATCTAGGGTGCTGTATCTGGGATACTGTATCTGGGATGCTGTATCTATTATGCTGTACCTAGGATGCTGTATCGAGGATGCTCTATCTGGGATGGTCTATCTGAGATGCTGTACTGCGATGCTGTACCTGGAACGCTGTATTTGGGATGCCATATCTTGGATGCTGTATCTAGGATGCTGTATCTGGGATGCTGTATCTTGGATGCTGTACCTGGGATGCTGTATTTGGGATGCTATATCTAGGATGCTGTATCTAGGGTGCTGTATCTGGGATGCTGTATCTAGGATGCTGTATCTGGGATGGTGTATCTAGGGTGCTGTATCTGGGATGGTGTATCTAGGGTGCTGTATCTGGGATACTCTATCTGAGCTGCTGTATCTGGGATGCTGTATCTCGAATGCTGTATCTAGGATGCTGTGTCTATGATGGTGTACCTGGGATGCTGAATCTAGTATGCTTTATCTGGGATGGTGTATCTAGGGTGTTGTATCAGGGATATAGTATCTGGGATGCTGTATCTAGGATGCTGTATCTAGGATGCTGTATCTGGGATGCTGTATCTTGGATGCTGTGTCTGGGATGGTAAATCTAGGAAGCTGTATCTAGAATGCTGTATCTGAGATGGTAAATCTAGGATGCTGTACCTGGAATGCTGTTCCTGGAATGCTATATTTGAGATGTTGTATCTGGAATGCTATATCTCGGATGCTGTATCTGGGATGCTTTATCTCGGATGCTGTATCTAGGATGCTTTATCTGGGATGGTGTATCTAGGGTGCTGTAACAGGGATATAGTATCTGGAATGCTGTAGCTGGGATACTGTATCTAGGATACTGTATCTGGGATGCTGTATCTGGTATGGTGTATATAGGATGCTGTATCTGGGATGCTGTATCTGGAATACTGTATCTAGGATGCTGTATCTGGGATACTGTATCTGGGATGCTGTATCTGGCATGTTGTATCTGTGATGCTGTATACATGGTGCTGTATCTAGGCTGCTGTATCTGGGATACTTTATCTGGGATGCTGTATCTATTATACTGTACCTAGGATGCTGTATCTACGATGCTGTTTCTGGGATGCTGTATCTTGGATGCTGTACCTTGGATGCTCTATTTGGGATGCTCTATCTAGGATGCTGTATCTAGGGTACTGTATCTGGAATGCTGTATATAGGATGCTGTATCTGGGATGGTAAATCTAGGGTGCTGTATCTCGGATACTCTATCTGAGATGCTGTATCTGGGATGCTGGACCTGGGATGCTGTATCTAGGATGTTGTATCTAGGATGCTGTATCTTGGATGCTGTATGTGGGATGCGGTATGTAGGATGCTGTATGTAGGATGCTCTATCTGGGATGGTGAATCTAGGATGCTGTATCTAGGATAGTGTATATAGGATACTGTATCTGGGATGCTGTACCTGGGATGCTATATTTGAGATGCTGTATCTGGAATGCTGTACCTGGGATGCTATATTTGGGAGGCTGTATCTGGAATGCTGTATCTAGGATGCTGTGTCTATGATGCTGTACCTGGGATGCTATATTTGGGAGGCTGTATCTGGAATGCTGTATCTAGGATGCTGTGTCTATGATGCTGTACCTGGGATGCTGTACCTGGGATGCTGTATTTGGGAAGCTGTATTTGGGATGCTGTATCTTGGATGCTCTATCTGGGATCCTGTATTTGGGATGTCCTATCTGGGATGCTGTATTTGGGATGCTGTATCTAGGATGCTGTATCTGGGACACTGTATCTGGGATACTGTATCTAGGATGCTGTTCCTAGGATGCTGTATCTGGGATGCTGTATCTGGTATGCTGTATCTAGGATGCTGTATCTGGGATGCGATATCTGGGATGTTGTATCTAGAACGTTGTATCTAGGATGTTGTACCTGGGATACTTTATCTAGGATGCTGTATCTACGATGCTGTATCTAGGATTGTGAATCTAGGGTGCTGTATCTAGGACGTTGTGTCTGGGATGTTGTATCTGGGATGCTGTATCTAGGATGTTGTATCTTGGATACTGTAACTGGGATGCTGTACCTGGGATGCTGTATTTGGGATACTGTATCAAGGATGATGTATCTAGGATGCTGTACCTGGGATACTGTACCTGGGATGCTGTATCTAGGATGCTATATCTAGGATGCTGTATCTGGGATGCTGTATCTGGGATGCTGTATCTGAGATGCTGTTCCTCGGATTCTGTATTTGGGATGCTGTATCTAGGATGCTGTAGCTGGGATGGTGAATCTAGGATGCTCTTTCTATGATGCTGTACCTGGGGTGCTGTATTAGGGACGCTGTATTAGGGATGCTGTATTAGGGATGCTGTATCTGGCATGCTGTATCTGGGATGCTGTATTTGGGATGCTGTATCTAGGATGCTGCGTCTATGATTCTGTAGCTGGGATGCTGTATCTAGGATGCTGTGTCTGGGATGGTGTTTCTAGGGTGCTGTAAATGGAATATTGTATGTGGGATGCTGTATCTGGGATCCTGTGTCTGAGATCCTGTATCTAGGATGCTCTACCTACGATGCTTTATCTGGGATGCTGTATCTGGGATGCTGTATCTAGGATGTTGTGTCTGGGATGCTGTATCTAGGATGCTGTATCTAGGATGCTGTATCTCGCATGCTGAGTCTGGGATGCTGTACCTGGGTTGCTGTGTTTCGGATGCTGTATCTGGGATGCCGTATCTGGGATGCCGTATCTGGGATGCATTATCTGGAATGTTGTATCTGGGATGCTGTATTTGGGATGCTGTATCTAGGTGCTGGATCTAGGATGCTGTACCTGGGATGCCGTATCTGGGATGCTGTAACTAGGATGCTGTATCTAGGATGCTGTATCTAGGATGCCCTATCTGGGCTGCTGTACCTGGGATGCTATATTTGGGATGCTGTATCTGGAATGCTGTATCTAGGATGCTGTATCTAGGATGCTGTATCTGGGATGCTGTACCTGGGATGCTCTACCTGGGGTGCTGTATTTGGTATGCTGTATCTAGGATGCTGTAACTGGGATGCTGTAACTGGGATGCTGTAACTGGAATGCTGTATTTGAGATGCTGTATTTGCTATGCTGTATCTAGAATGATGTATCTAGGGTGCTGTATCTGGGATACTGTATCTGGGATACTCTATGTGGGATGCTGTATCTAGGGTGCTGTATCTAGGGTGCTGAATTTTGGACACTATATCTTGGTCTGTATCTGGGATGCTGTATCTATTATGCTGTACCTAGGATGCTATATCTAGGATGCTGCATCTGGGATGCTATATCTTGGATGATGTATCTGGGATGTCGTATTTGGGATGTAATACCTGGTATGCTGTATCTGGGATGCTGTATCTGGGATGCTGTATCTAGGATCCTGTATCTGGGATACGGTATCTAGGATTCTGTATCTTGAATTCTGTATCTGGGATCCTGTATTTGGGATGTCCTACCTGGGATGCTGTATTTGAGATGCTGTATCTGGGATGCTGTATCTAGGATGCTGTATGTGGGATGGTGAATCTAGGATGCTGTATCTTGAATGCTGTATCTGGCATGCTGTCTGTGGGATGCTGTAGCTGGGATGTTATATCTAATATGCTGTACCTAGGATGCTGTATCTGGGATGCTGTATCTGGAATGTGGTATCTGGAATGTTGTATCTAGGATGTTGTATCTAGGATGTTGTATCTGGGATGCTGTATCTGGGATGCTGTATATACAATGCTGTACCTGGGATGCTGTATCTGAGATACTGTATCTAGTATGCTGTATCTGCGTTGCTGTATCTAGGATGATGAATCGAGGATGCCGTATCTAGGATGCTGTATCTGGGATGTTTTATCTGGGATCCTGTATCTAGGATGTTGTATCTTGGATGCTATATCTAGGATGCTTTATCTGGGATGCTGTATCTGGGATGCTGTATCTGGGATGCTGTATCTTGGATACTGTATCTGGGATGCTGTACCTGGGATGCTGTATTTGGGATACTGTATCAAGGATGCTGTATCTGGGATGCTGTATCTGGAATGCTGTACCTGGGATGCTGTATTTGGGATGCCGTATCTTGGATGCTGTATCTGGGATGCTTTATCTGGGCTTCTGTATCTGAGATGCTCTATCTAGGATGCTGTATCTAGGATGCTGCATCTGGAATGGTGTATCAAAGTGTCACAGTATGTTTGGGATTGGAAGGGCCCTGGAAAGCTCATCCAGTGCAATCCCCCTATGGAGCAGGAACGCCCAGGTGAGGTCACACAGGAAGGTGTCCAGGCGGGTTGTAATGTCTGCAGAGAAGGGGACTCCACAACACCCCTGGGCAGCCTGTTCCAGTGTCGGTCACCCTCACTGAGAAGAAGTTTCTTCTCAAATTTGAGTGGAACCTTTTGTATTGCAGTTTGATCCCATTACCCCTTGTCCTATCATTGTTTGCCACCGAGAAGAGCCTGGCTCCATCCTCGTGGCACTCACCCTTTATATATTTATAAACATTAATAAGGTCACCTCTCAGTCTCCTCTTCTCCAAACTAAAGAGCCCCAGCTCCCTCAGCCTTTCCTCATAAGGGAGCTGCTCCACTCCCTTAATCGTCTTTGTTGCCCTACGCTGGACCCTCTCCAGCAGTTCCCTGTCCTGCTGGAACTGAGGGGCCCAGAACTGGACACAATATTCTAGATGGGGTCCACCAGGCTGGAGTAGAGGGGAAGGAGGACCTCTCTCGATCTGGCCCCACAAGGGCCCAGTGCTGGCTCATGGTCATCCTGTTGTACATCAGGACCCCCAGGTGCATTCCCCTACACTGCTCTCTAATATGTAATTTCCCAACCTATACTGGAACCTGGGGCTGTTCCTGCCCAGATGCAGGACTCTGCACTTGCCCTTGTGAAATTCCATCAGGTTATTCCCCGCCCAGCTCTCCAGCCTGTCCAGGTCTCTGATGGCAGCACAGCCTCTGGCGTGTCAGCCGCTCCTCCTAGCTTGGTGTCATCAGCAAACTTGCTGACAGTCACTCTATTCCCTCGTCTAAATCGTTAATGAATATATTGAATAATACTGGCCCCAGTACTGCCCCCTGAGGCACTGCACTGGATACTGGCCTCCAACTGGACTCCGCACCATTGATTACCACTCTCTGGCTTCTCTCCTTAAGCCAGTTTGCAACCCACCTCACTGCTCTATTGTCCAGACCACCCCTCCTCAACTCAGCTGTGAGGATGCTGTGGAGACTGTGTCAAAGCCTTTACTGAAGTCAAGGTGACCACATCCACCGCTCTGCCATCATCCATCCACCCTGTTACATTCTCATAAAAGGCTATGAGGTTGGTCAAGCATGACTTACCCTTGGTGAAGCCATGCTGACTGCCCCTAATAACCCTCCTATCCTTGATGTGCCTTGAGATGGCACCAAGGATAAGCCGTTCCATTGCTTTCCCAGGGACATCAGTCATCACATGTCATCAGAAAAGCAAGGTTGGTCTCTTCTCTACCCAACAGCTGCCAGCATTGCATGGACAAGCAGCACATCACACAGGGATCTTCCCTCAGTCTCTTGATGATACAATCAACAAAAAGACCAAATACTTCCACAATATGCCTGGATCCATCTAGTTTTCAAGGACAGCGTCCTCCAGGCACAGCAATGGTTCAGATCAGAACACAATTAAAACTCCAAAAGGAATTGAAGGTCATCAAGATAAGCTGTTGCTAATGCAAAAACAGCTAAAGGAGAATCCTAAATACTGGGAGACTACTACTGAATTTAGTAAGACAAGGTGTAGGTAGACCTGGGATGTCTCCGTGTCTTTGCATCAGTTGTCACCAGCAAAGTCTTCCAGGCCTTTGTGCTTCCAGGCAGAACGCTGGAGGGCAACAACTGTGGTGGATGGGGATCAAGCCAGGGGTTTCATGAGCAAACTGCAGCCTTACCAGCCCTTGGGACCAGAGGGTTTGCATCCAAGAGTGCTGGGAGAGTGTTTTTCCCCAGTTGATGCTGCTCTGGTATGATCCCAGAAGGAAATGCACTCAGAGTCTGAGGTATTGCTTAAAATGCTGTTCATTAGGTCTGGCTCTACAAGAGGGGTATCACAGAGGCAATCTGTGTCCCTCTGGATGGTGGAAACCCAGGTGGTGTAGCACTGAACAAGCTTCCGAACATCCGCTGCCAGGAGGTGCCCCATGTCTTGTCAAACACTGTGACAGTTTTGGATTGTATGAGGTGAGGTGGGACAGCTTGCTGAGCTGTGGTGTTTCAGTTGAAGGATACAGGGTCTGCTGGAGAGAGTCCCAGGGAGAGTTAGGACAGAGGGATCCCCCTGTGTGAAGGATCAGCTCAGATCTATGGAGCTGCTCAATGACATGGGCAACAGGTTGATTTATCTTGTGTGAGTGAGGATGACAGAGAAGTTGGTCAGGATGACACTGTTTGGCAGTGAGCGCTTTGAACATGTGATAGAAGAATTCCCCCATGGATACCGACGCAGAGTGTCTCCTGAGGAGGTGTGGACAGACAGGAAAAGCAGATTCAGCTCCAGCAGATCCCCACCACAGATGACCTGTGTCCATCAGTGCCAGCCCCTCTCCTCAGACCAGAACAAGAGTCCTGCTCCAGCAACAGAGCAGCCTGACCCCAATCAGTGTCTGCAGAAAGAGGTTTCTCTTGCTCCTGGATTCCTCCCTGCAGGCACAGAAATGCTGCCTTGCTCTTCTCCAGGGACATCCCTTTCCCAGGTGAGGGTGTCCAGCCTGGCCTGGCCGGCTGGTCCTGGTTCCCTCCCTGTGCTCCCCACAGGGCCCTGAGCTGGCCATGCTGCTCTGCAGAGCGAGGGGCTGTGGTGCCCTGGGGCCATGGGTGACTCTGCTCTGGCCACGCTGGTTGGGCTGGGAAACAGACCCAGCTGGATGAGGATCACTGCTGCTGAGCCCTTTCCATCTTCCCAGCTGGCTCAGGAGCCCAGACAAGGCTGGGCAGGACCATGGGGTGTCTCTCATGGCACAAAGGGCAGGGGAGGGCTGAACCAAGATGGTGTCCTGAAACATTCTCCAGTCTGACATCTTTTGGCATCCTGGCTCCTCACAGCCTGTCCTGGCACTGAAGGGCCCTTGTTACCCTGTGCCCTCCTCAGGTTCACCTCTTCCTCTGGGACACCTGCATGATCACTCCTTTGACCAGGACTGTTTTGTGTAACCCAGCGGGCAGCTGAACATCACACACAGCCCTTCTCTTCCTCCCTCCAGCCCAGTGGGATGGGAGAGGGAATCAGGAAAGAAAGAAACATCTTGGTTTAAAATGAAGACAGTTTAATGAGACAGAAAGGCAAAACAATAACAACAGCAACAATAGCAACAATAGCAACAATAGCAACAATAGCTACAATAGCTACACCATCTACAACAGCTACAATAAATATAGTAATGATAATAAGTAAAATAATTGTAGTAATAGCAATTACAATAATAATGATGGCAGTAGTAATAGTAGTAATTGCAAAAATTGTAATAATAATAACAGGAGATATAAACCAAGTCACACACAATGCAATTGCTCACAACCCACTGAGTGACACCCAGCCAGATCCCAAACAGCGCTCCCCCAGATAACTTTTCTCTGGTTTACATACCAAGCATGACATCATATGGTGTGGAATATCCCTTTGGCCACTTGGGCCAGCTGTCCTGCCTGTGCCCCTCCCAGCTTCTTGTGCATCTCCAGCCTCCTTGCTGAAAAGTCCTTGGTTTGGGATAAACATGGCTTTGCAACAACCAAAACATCCCTGTGCTATCAACATTCTTCTCAGATTAAATCCAACACACCGCACTCTACCAGCTACTAGGAAGAAAATTAACTCTCTCCCAGCTGAAACCAGGACAGTGCCCCCCCCCCTTCTTCTGTACCATCTGTGTTGTGCCCGGGTCCCACACTCTCCAATACATTCCAGTTAATCAACAGCACTTTCCTATCTCTGGATATACACACAGATCTCATTCCTCAGTCTATAGGCCACGCCTCTAAAATGTCCAAGGAGTTCATGTGGCCCATGGCTTTGGGCTCCAGGGGTCATAAGAGTCTGTCAGGACAGGAGAGATGGTCTTTGCTGTTGGACTGTTGTGTCCTGTGTCCAGAGCTCGTAGCTGGTGTATCTGTCCCAGCCAGGGACAGTGTGTGAGTCTGGGTGGGCAGCCAGTGGCACCTCAGGGAGATCCTCTGACAGTGCCTGGCAGCTCCGCTCCTCTCCAGGATGCATCTGCCACTGCTGGTGGGACAGCGCCAGGCAGATCAGTCACAGACGTGTCCCTGCCTTTTGGACGTGTGCGACCCAGAAGGGAGCTCTTCATCCAGGCCTTGGTACCTCACAAATCCCCCTGGGACCCTGAGCTAAACCCCAACCCCAACCACTTCCACTGACACCACTGCCTAAGCCCTAACCTAACACTTATCCATCCCTTACCCTAACCCTAATCCTAACCCCTGCACTTCAAACTTACCCTACACCTATCATTCACCTAAAACTAACCTTAATGTTAACCCAACCACCACCCTAACCCTACCTCTTGCCCAAAATCTAACCTAAACCAAACCCCCCATAATCCTAAAACCCTAACCCTAGCCTTCCCCTAACTCTTACCTGAAATATCACCCTAATGTTACCTCTAACCCTAACCCATAACCCTAGCCTAACCCTAAAACTAACCCTAACCCATCATACTAACATCAGCCCTAAACCAAACACTAAACTAAACCAAGCCCTAACCCGAAATCCTAACCTGTAACTCTTACGACTGACTCTAACCCTGAAATATCCCTAATTCAAACCTTAACCCATTAACGTAGCGCTAATGCTATCCCTACCCCTAACTCCTAAAACTAACCCCTTACCATTCCACTATCGCTACTGCCTAACAGTAACGCTAACCCTAATGCTAATCCCATCTCTAACTCTAACTAAATCTAAAGCTAAAACGTAATCCTAACTCTAACCCAAAACATAAAGCTAACCTCTAACGCTAACTCCAACCCTACATTCTAACCCTCTTCTGAAACTAATCTAACCCTAATACTTACCCATAATCCTAACTCTAACCCTAACCCTAGTCCTACCCTTCAACCCTAATATTAAAACCTAACCCTAACTGCTCTACAGTAACACTATTCCCTAACTCTGAAACCTAAACATTAGCTCTAACACTAACTATATATCCTAACCCTAATCTAATCCTAACTGTAAACCTCATCCAAACCCCTAACCATAAGTCTAACTGGAAACACCATCCCCTAACTCTAATCTAACCCTAACCCTAAATCTAATCTGAAACTTAACCCTAATTCAAACCCTAAATCCTAAAACTAACCCCTAACCTAAACCACTTCCACTGACACAACTCCCTGGCCCCTAAACCTAACCCTAACTGTAAATCTAAAACTAACCACTAACCCTAACTCTAACCTGAACACTAACCCAACCCAAAATGTCAATCCAAACCCTAACCCTAAATCTAACCCTAGCACCTAAACCTACTCCCAACCACTTTCACTACTCCGTATCCCCAACCCGTAACACTAACCCAACACTATTCCCTAACCCCTAACCTTAATCCTTACCTCTAACACTAACCCTAATACTAACCTTTACCACTAACCACAGCCCTACCCTTAAACCCTAAACCTAATCCTAATCAAACCCTAATAATAACCCTAACACTACCTCTAACACCTATCCCTAAATCTAAACCTCTAATGTTAGTCCAATCACTTACTGTAATCCTAAAGCAAAGGCTAAATCTAAGACCAACCTCTCATCCTAACTCTAAAACTAATTCAATGCCCTAACCCTGATTCTAAATGTAAACCTTAATCTAACCCTACCCCTAAATCTAACCCCAAAACTTAACTCTACCCCTAAGACAACTCCGGAACCCCTAACGCTAACCCTAATCCAACCATTACCCTAAACCAAATCCTAAAACTTAAGCCTAAATGTAAACCTAAATACTAATCCTAAATCTAATGCTAAAATTTAAGACAAACCCCTAACTCTAACCCTAAGACTAACATCACATAAACAGAAATCCAAACCCTAACCTAACAATATCCCCAACCCAAAATCTAACGCTAACATCAAACCCTAACTCTAACCTTTCTCCCTGACTGGTAATGCTACCCAATAACTGACTCTAATCTAACCCTAAAAGGAACTATAACCCTAAACCTAAGTCCTAACCACTTATCCTAGCCATAATCTTATCCTTCCTTATCCTAACTCTTCTCCCTAATACCTAATCCTAACACCAACCTCCTAAAGCTGACTCTAAAGCTCAGCCCTAAACCTTAACCCTAACCCTAGCCAGTAACCATCATTCTAAATCTCACCCTTACTTGAGCAATAACCCCTAAACCCTGAAACTAACCCTACCTAACCCTAACCAGTTCCACTAAGTGGAACACTGCTCCCTAACACAAACCCAACACTTATGATAACTCTAATGCTGACCCCTAACACTAACTATAACCTTCATGGTAAGCCTAAACCCTAATACTAACTCTAACCCTAACTTGAAACCTAGTCCTAACACTAAAACTAAACCCTAACCTTACCTTACCATAACCCTATCACTAACCTAATTTTAACCACAACCCTTAAACCAACCTAACCCAACACTAACCCTAACATGAAATCTAACCCTAACCTGACCTCTAAACAGAATCCTAAGCCTAACTCTAACCCTAACTCTAGCCTCACCCCTAAACCTAATCTCCTATGCTAATCTTAACCATTTACAATAACATTACTCCCTAACCATGAACCCGAACCCACATCTCCAACAGAATTCTAAAACCTAACCCTAACCACCTTTTCTAACACTACTGCCTAACCCCTAAACTTTAATCTAACCCTTACCCTAATCCTAATTATATTTCCTATCCCTAACTCTAGCCCCAACCCCTAAATCTTACCCCAAGCCCCAACTCCTACACCTAAGCTACTCCTAACTATGTCACTAATGCTACTCCCTCAACCCTAAGCCTAACCCTAAAGTCTACCCAATTCTCTTCACCCTAAGGGAACGCTAATGCAAACCCCTACCTCTAACTCCAACTCTAAACCTAATGCTTAGCCTTCTTACTGTAATCACAAATCTAAGCCTCAACCTAAAACCAAACTCCACCCCTCACCCAAACCCAAAAGCCCTAACCTTAATTCTAACCCTAATGCTAATCAAACCCTGACCCTACCCCTAACTCTAACCCTAAACCTGACTCTAAACAGAACCCTAACCCTAGCCCTACCTCCTAAAACTAACCCCTAACCCTAACCACTTCCACTGACACTACTCTCAAACTCCAACACTCATCAAATCCTACCCCTAATACTTGAACACCTAACCCAAGCCCCAATGCAAACACATACCCGAACCTCAAACCCTACCTCTCAGACTAATCCCTAGCTCCTAACTCTAGCACCAACCATAACGCTTAACCCTAAAGCCTAACTCTAACACATACCCCTGATCCTAAACCTCATCTAACTCAAACACAGTAATTCTAATCCTAACTCTGACCCCTTGCCCTACATTTAACCCTATTTCTAACCCTAAATGTAACCCTTCCCTCTAACTCTACCTCAAACCCCTAACCGCAAAATCTAACCCCACTCCCTAATTCCTAAGAGTAACCCTAACTGTAACTCCTAACACTTACCTTTACCCTAAATCTAACCCTAGACCTTAACCCTACCACGTAACCCTAACCTAAACCTCATATACCCAAACATAAACTCCTAACCCTCAACACTATACTCTAACATCTTGCCCAAAATTTAATCCCAACTCTAAGACTAACTCTAACCCAAAACCTGACCCATAACCCTCACTCAAAACCTTAACCCCAAACACTAACCCTAACCATGCTCCCTAAGCCTATCCCAAACTCTAACCCTAACTCTGTCCCCTAACCCAAAACCTTATCTAACACTAACCCTCAATCTTACCTAAAACCTAACCCTTATCTAAATGCTAAACCTAATTCTAATCCTAACTCTCAATCTAACCCTAACTTAAACCTTAAATTAAGCTCTAATTTTTAGCCTAATTCTAACCTTTACTGTAAATCCTAACCCTAAGACTAAACCTGAAACCTAATGCTAACTCTAGCCCTGACCAAAGCCCTAACACCAAACCCTAACAATAACCCTAATCTAACCCTAAGCCTAACTATAACCATAACCCTAAGCCCTAACTGCTTACTATAACCCTGTCCTTAACTCTACTTCTAACTCTAACTCTAATCATAAAAAAAACCCCTAACACTTATTCTAAACCTAACTCCTAAACCTTAACCCCAACCCTAGCTTGCAAGCCTCATTCTAAACCTCATACCTACTTTAACAATAACCTCTACACCTTAACACTAACCCAAATCCTATCCCTACAACTAAAATTAATTCTTTTCCCTAAGGCTAAGTCTAACCCTACCTCTAATTAGAACCCGAAAACTAACCACTAACCCTAATCGCAAACCCTAATCCTAACCATAACCCTAACCCCTAAACCTACCTGTAATCTAAACCTAACCTGAAACCTTACCTAATGCTAACTCTAACTCTACACCCAAACCCCTAACCCGTATCTCAGCCTCACCATACACTTTATCTCAACCTAACACTAATCCTAATCCCTAACTGGTAACTCTCATCCTGACCCTGTGCTTTACCCAAAGCCCTATCTATCCCTAAATCTGACGAAACACTAGCCCCCTCTGACGCTAATACAAACCTACTCCTAACCTGTAGCACTAATTCTCAACCTAACATATCCTCTAACCCTAGCCCCTAACCCTAACACTGAAACCTAACTCTAAACACTAATCCTAACTCTAAACCTAACTAATACACGCTAGCCAAGAAACAATCACCAACAAATGATAACCCTAAGCAAAACTCTGACCCTGGTCCTAACCGCTAACCCCAGCTCTGCCCCAAATTCCAACCCTTACTCTAACAGTCCTAACCCTAACCACTATTCCAAACACTACCAGACCCCTGTTCCTAACCTCAAACCCCAAATCTAACCATTTCCCTTATCCCCAAACCCTATCACTAACTACAATGCCAATTCCTCATCCCTAACCCTACCCTAATCCTAACCACTGACATTAACTCTAAACCTAAACCATAAACCTACCTCTAACCAAAACCCAACCTTAACTTTGTCCCTACCCCTAACCCTAACTACTTACCATAATACTCTTCACTAACCCCTAACTCTCATCTAACCCTAACTCTAACCCTAGCACCTAACAGCAAACTGTAACTCTAATCCTAATCCTAACCCATCAACCTAACTTTAACCCTATCACTACCTCAAACCCTAAACACTAAAGCTAAACCCAAGCCCTCATTCTAACCCTTACCCACAGTCTGTAACCCTAATGCTAAACCTCATTCTAACCCTGAGCAGCACTCTTCTGTCTCCTCCATCTCCTCCTTCTCTTCCTCTTGAGGGGGCAGATGGGCTCTGTGTCCACACAGGTCCTGGGGCCTGACACTTGCACCACGGGCCTGATCTTCGGTGCTGACAGCTGGGTGTCTCCCTGCCACCGCTGGGACCCTTGCCTGCCACCTCCTTCCCCCAGGGGACACTGAGCCCTCCTGCGAGATTCTTCTTCTTCTTCTTCCCTGGGGGCTGGAGACTTGATCCTTGTCCTTCAGAGCCAGAGCACAGGGGCTGCTGTCTGCTCCACGGGGCTGCTTACACTGCCTCTTTTTGGAGGAACCAGCGGTGACCTGGCTGGGCTCCTTCTCGCTGCTGCAGGGAGGAAGGTGGTGCGAAGGGTGGGCAGTGGAACAGGTGGTCACGGGGAGGCTGGCAGCCAAAGGGCTGAGCTGAGGATGAAGCTGAAGGTCGGCTTTTCAGGATTTGGCCAATGGAGAGCAGACGAGGACAGCCTGCAGAACAGGAAAAGAGGCTGACATGATCTGAAGGCCAGGTCAGGAGCAGGAGCCCCCCTCTTCCTCCACACTCCACAGTGCACAAGCACAGCACCCAACTGCTCCCATCTTAGCCAATCCAAGAGAACAGGACAGGTGGCTGCTGAAATCACTCCCGCGGGCCACCTGCCATGTCAGACAGTTGCCTCCTGGACTACTGGCCTTGCTGCCGTGCAGGAGCCTGGGAGCGACTGGCACCACTTACCTCGACTTGCCAAAAGGCCAAGGAGTTGGGGTGGGTGGTGTCCATGGGGTAGGTGTGGTTGGCAAATTGTGAATGAGGTGGTGTGCAATGGTCACTTCTGCTCGCCTTCCACAGGATGCTGCGCTGCAGTTATTGACATGAAAAAAAAAAACCAACAAACTTGGTGATCTAAAGAAAAGAGGTTTCCATGAGCCAAGAGAAGAAAATAAGAAGGTGAGCCCAGGGAAAAAGGAAGGGTAAAGACACAGGAGGGGAGAGGAAAGTGGGAGTGGTCAACAAATCAGAAGTGTTTTCTGTTAGAAGCAGAAACGAAAAAAGGAAGGAGGGAAATTTAAACACCAGAAACCCCAGCGCACTGTCCTGAGCCCGGGTTGCACAGCGGCGCCCAGAGGGCCGGTCCCAGCCCCTGTGTGGGGAGGAGGAGATTCTGCAGCCTCCAGCTGGGGACTCACCTGCTCCCATCGCCCCAGGGGACAAGACACTCAGAGAAGATTGGTGAGGCCACCCCGCTCCAGGGACTGGCACAGCCGCCCCTCTGTCCTGAGCAAGAAGACAGGAGGCGTTTCTCCAGCCTTAATCAGGGATGGGAACAACAGCGGGGACCTGGCCCTGTAACCCAAACCAGAGCAACTGCTGCAGCCCTGGGGCTGAGGGGCTCTCCCTGTCTGCCTCCAGCTTAGCAAGACACCCAGCATCCAGTCTACACTCTCCCCAACACAATCTCCAGCTCAGAAGACACAAGGCACCTATTGAAGACTCCAGGCAGAAGATCAGACTCACTTTTTGGCAGAAAGTACCAGCTTCATGGCTGGTGGTGGAGACATGGTGATGTTCAGCTCCAGAGCACCACTGGCCAACAGGGAGGATTTCAATGTTGCCGGTTTGGAGTCTCTGGGGGCAGGTAGCTTGGTGCTGGAGCCAGTAGGGCGGGCTATGCTACAGTCCATTTCCTGAGAGGTGCAGAAGCTGCTGGTTCCACCCTGGGCCTTCTGGGACGCTTTGGGCAGATCCCCGCTGTGCCGTGCACTGGGCTGGCAGCACTGCTGCTGCAGGAGTCCCTCTCCAGGGTCTCAGCATTCTCCCCACTGCCCCTGGGCTCCTGGCTGGGGATGGGCTCCAGCAGCAGCTTGGCTGAGGTAGGTGGCTGCTTGCTCTCCCAGGAGCTCTGCCAGGACAGCTCTGCTTTGGCCCCACTTGTGCTGCTGCTGTTGCAGGAGCTCTCAACTGTTCTGGGCACAGGAGGCAGCTGCAGGAGGGCGAGCAGCTTTTTGGGCCTCCAGGCTGAATCACTGTGCCAAGGACACAGGGTGATACTGCAATCCCATCCCCTCCAAGCTCACACAGCAACCCTTAACTGAGCAGGATCCTTCCTGCAAGTCATCCTCCCTCACCCCTGTCCATTGGGTGCAGTGCCTGCCTCCCTGCCAAGCTGCAGCCCACCTGCCCTCGCAGAGCAGGCAGAGGGGCAGCAGCTCCTGCAGCTCTGGCCCAGAACAGCCTTCAGGACTCACCTGGCCTGTTGCTGGTGAAGACCTGGGGCTGTTGGTCTCAGCTTTTTTCACCTGATCAGAGACACTGGCCCCAAGAGATAAAACAGAGCATGAGCACAGAGCCACAGATTGCACCAAACCCCTGAGCCTGCCCCCAGCCAGGCACTGGCCAGCATGCCATGAGGGACGACTGTACTGTCCCCAGTCCCATGGAGCCTCAATGGAGGAGTCGTGGCTCATGCTCAGGCAACAGGCTCTGCTCTGCCAGACAGAGGCAGCACAACAACAGAAGCTGCTTCCCTCTTGCCTGCACCCTGCCTGACACTGGCAGTTAAGCAGCCTCCAGAGCAGTAACGGTGCAGCTACAGGAACATCCCTGTGAGAGCAGAGCTCCCCCACCCACACCCTGCCCCACTACCTGATCTCCAGCACCAGCTCCAGGAAAGGGTCAGAGCTCTCCCAGATGCTCTTGCACGCTGAGAACTTCACTGCAAAAGCAAGAGCAGGAAGCACACCCTGGCACAACACCTGCACCCAACACCAGCCCAGCACAGCACAGGCAGCTGCCGTGTTCCCCCTCTCCAGCTTTGGGCTCCGAGATGTCGGCACCAGGATTCACAGCGTGCAATTCCACTGTGCGCTGGGACAGCAAGTGCTGCTACATAACTGCCAACATGGGTTCCTCAGCTGGTGGCAAAGAGCTGGGGGCCCCCAGCCAACAGCTTTTTTCATCACTACAACACACGCCACAACCCACAGGAACCACAAGACTGACCAGCTGCACCTCTGGATAAGTTACACACACTCAGCAGTTTTCCCAAAAGATTTGTACTGCAAGGCTCTCAGGGAAACCGCTGCCCTGAGAGTCACAGGCCCAGGACCTGGCAGCCAGCGCTCACCACGGAACCACAGGGATCCGCCAAAGATCTGGTGAACCAGCATGGTGGCCTGGGTCTGGTGAGCCAACCTGGAGACAGCAGCACCAGAGCTCACACTGCCCCTCCGCAATGGCCACCCCTGTCACCCACCGCTGCGTCCTCAGCATCCAAACCCATCCCAGTGGCAGCTCCTCTCTCCCTTCCCGGCAGGAGCATCTTGCCAACATTTATCCAGCACTTGCAGTGGCCACTGACCAGGCCTGGAGCTGTCAGGAGAAAGGACTCCCTGGAGCTCACCCAGCTCTAAACTCAGCCCAACCTGCCGCTGGCTCGGCAGCCGGCACTGCGAGCAGCGCAGAGATGGAGCGGGTGGCAAAGAGCTTTGCAAGACAGAGCCCTCTGGGGCACAGCGCTGAGGCGGACCCACTTCCCCTCTGCGTGACCGAGCGTCAGCCAAGAAAGTAGCAAGCTAAATTTCACAGGAACAGAAAATTAATAATAAATTAATATTAACAAATGCAGAAGGCCAGTGACCAATGAAGACTGAACACTTACCCTGGGATTGCCCCACGCTCAGGAACAGGATTACACCAAGAGGCTTGATCACCATGGACTGCAGGAACCAAACAGGGAGTCAACCACGGGTGAGGAGCTTCCATGGCATGTTGTGATCTCCTTCTTCCTCAGTCACCTGCAGTGATGGGAGAGGGTGAGGTAATGACACAGGACACATACAAAGGTGGACATTCCCACAGCTAGAAATGGAACATGGGTGACCTTTTTGCTGAGACCTAGCAGGTTTTCAGGCAAATGAATATTCATTACTTGTCTGTGTAACACCACCAAGGCACAAAAAGCTTTTGGAAAGCCTCTGAGATGATCCTGGGTACAATCACACATTAATAACCTATTAAAACGTGAGTGTTTATTCCCTCAAGCAGATAGACAGTGACAACTTACCCCTGGGACAGCCCAAGGCTCATAACCAGGATCCAGCTGAGAAGCTCCATCAGCTCTGCCAATGCCATGGCCTGGAGTCATCACAGAGCAGAGAGGTTTCCAGGCTCACAGAGCAATACTCCTGCATTTCGGGTAAAAGAGGACATAAAGAAGAGAGAAAAAACAAAACAGAACCCAGCACAACATATTTAGGACAACAATGCCCATATATTGCAGAGAAATAGCTCTATTTAGGGAGAAAACTGGAAAAATGACTAAATATTCCAAATATTTGGGGGCTAAATTGGCCAATACAGGCAAAAGATTCTGAGTATATGGGCAAAAAGTGGCCAAAAGAGCCAAAAATGTCCACATTTGGGAGCAAAACTGCTGGCAAAGGTGAAAATATCCCATATTTGGGAACACAGCGCCTCCATTAGGGGAAAAAATGGACAAAAGCACCTGAGTATATCGCGTAAAAAGAGCCAGAAAAACCAAAGCACCACTAGATTTGGATCAAACCTGGCCAGAAAGGGGTATAACATCCCCAGATTTGGGGTGAAATTGGACCAAAAAGTTAAAGTATGCCCAGAATTGGGTAAAAAATGGCCAAAAGTGGCCCAAACACTCCAAGATTTGGGCAGAAACTGGACTGCAAAGCCAAAGAACTCCCAGATCTAGGCAGAAACGACCCCAAAGGGCAGAAATGTGCCCAGATTGAGCTCAAAACTGGCCCAAAGGGCCAAAGCAACCCCAGCTTTGATTTGAAACGGGCCCAAAGGCTCAAAGCGTGCCCTGGGATGGGGCCGTGTGGCACGGGGCTGGGGGGCAGGGAGGGCCCCGCAGGGACTCAGTGCTGGTTTCTGCCCCTGTGCCACCACTCCCAGCCCCTGCTTGCCCACAACTTGCCCCTGAAGCAGCCGCAGCCCCTCTCCCCTCCCTGCGGGGCGTCTGCCCCCTGCCCACACCCTGGTGCTGCCTGGCTCGCCCTGCCCGGCCCAGCCCGGCTGCTCTCCCGGCCCCGGCCCCAGCCCCAGCCCTGGCCCCACTGCTGCCCTGCTGAGCTGCTCGGGGCTGGGTGCTGCCCCTGCAGGAGGAGGAGGGTGAGGACCATGGCCCCCACGCTCGCACCGTGATGCTGCTGCTGCTGCTGCTGCTGCTGCTGCTGCCGAGACACAGCACAGCACGTCACCGTGGGGCTGTGACCTCATAGTCACATTGGAATCACCACATCTGCTCACGACTGCATGGCCTTGTTCTACACGAGCATGGGAGGAACAGGAGTGGAGAAGGGGGCACCTATTTGGGAGGCAGCGCTGCCTATGGGAGTGCACAGGCTCTCACTTCTTGCTTCCCAGAAATCAATCAATCAATCAATCAATCAATACCAAAAGCTCCATATTAAGACTAAATTAGAAAAAAAAAGCCAACTTCAAGGGTCTTTCCTTGTAACTGTTTTTGTCAGGCAGCTCTTTAGGAAGAAACGAGCTTTACCTGCTAGTTTTACCACAGCTTCAATGCCTTTAAAGCCACCACTTCTTACCTCTGCTGCTCCCACACAGCCTCACAGCCCAGCAAAATCATAGTGCAGGCAGAAACCTTCACCATACAAAGAGGGACAGTCAGGAATACGTTACTCTCAAAAAACAGACACTGTCAACCACGCTTGCTCTTGCTTACCAAATTCAGACAGTGTTAGAAAACAACAACAAGGAAGCGAGATTCTTATTTCATGGACCCCATTATATGGACCATTCAACATCAAGTCCAACCAGAGTCTGAACGTCCGAATAAGAAATATCATCTTAAAATTTCTAGGAAAATGAAGGGCTTTGAAGTGGCAACACCATAAAATGTTCATAAAAGCACCGCCATGCAAGTCCATGTCCTGGTTTTGCTAAGAACAAGTTTCTTTTTTAGTGTGTATAACATTCCATTCACGTGAATACTTCATATAAAATGGGAGATCACGAGGATCTCGTCCCTTTTTTCCTTTTGCTTATGGCTGACACGAGGAGAGGACCTTGTGAGTCTCCCCTGCGAACTGAGGCCAGTGACAGACTGAATCCAGCTCCGATTGGCTGCGGAGTCCAGTCCAGGACTTTGGCTGCCGGCTCTGCAGTTGCTGAGACTTTCAAGATTGGTTTTGTATATTTTGTATTATTTTCTCTACTCTTATTAGTAGCATTAGTAAAACATCTTTAATTTTTTCCAACTCTCTTCTCTCTGTTCTTCTTTTCCTCCCAATCGCCTGTGCTGAGTGGAAAGGGGGGAGAGGGAGGGGCAAAAAGGGGGAAGTGAGGGGGAAGAGGGGGTTAACAATACATCTGCCAGGGTTTTATTGTCACCCCGCAATCTTAACCCTCGACAAATTTGAAGGAAAATGATTTGGGGGTGTAGGGTTTTGGGGTTGCTGGTTTTGGAGATTCGGGCCGTGGGGGTGCAAGGTTTGGGTGCAGGATTTGGGGGTGCAGGGTTTTGAAGTGCAGGGCTAAAGGGGGCAGAATTTGGAGGAGCAAGATTTGGTAGTCGGGGGTACTGGGGTGCAGGGTTTTGGGATGAGGGATTTGGGGGTCAGGCTGTGGGGGTGGAGGATTTGAGGGTGCGTGCTTTTGGGATGCAGAGTTGGGGGGGACAGATTTGGGGGGTGCAGGGTTTGAAGATGCAGGGTTTGTAGGGCAAGGATCTCGGGGTGCAGGGTTTGGGGGTGTAGGGTTTAGGGGTGCAGGGTTGGTGAGTTCAGGATGTGCAGGAGGAGATTTGGGGGGCAGGGATTGGGTGTGCAGGGTTTAGGGGTGCAGGCTTTTGGGGAGATAGAGTTTAGGGGTACAGGGTCTTGGGGTGAAGGGGTTTGGGGTGAAGGGTTGGGTAGGGCAGGATTTGGGGTGCAGTTTTGGGGAAGAATGGATCTGGGGGTGCAAGGTTTGGGAGAGCAGGATTTTGGAGTTCAGAACCTGTGGGTCCAGAGTTTGGGGGTGTAGAACCTGGGGGAACAGTGTTTAGAGAGGCAGAATTGGGGACGCAGTGTTTGGGGGCTGCAAGATCTGGGGGTGTACGGTTTTGGGGTGAAGTGTTTGGGTGAAGGCTTTTCCAGAGCAGGATCTGGGGGTGCAGGGTTAGGGGGTTCAAGTTTGTGGGGGACAGAATTTCATGATGCAGGATTTTGAGATGCAGGGTTTGGGGGTGCAAAATTTGGGGGTGCAGGGTTTGGGCTGAAAGGTTTGGGGGAGTAGGACTTTGGGGTTCAGGGTTTTGGGGTGCAGGATCTAAGAGGGCAGGATCTGGGGGTGCATCATCTTGGGGTGAAGGGGTTTGGGCTGAAGGGTTGGGTAGGGCAGGATTTGGGGTGCTGGGTTTGGAACTGCAGGTTTTGGGAGTGCAGGATTTGCATTGCAGGGTTTGGCGGTTCAAGCTTTGGTGGGGCAGGAATTGGGGGTCCAGGTTTTGGGGGGACAGATTTGTTAGTACAGGTTTTTGGGTCAAGGGTTTTGGGGTGCACCATTTTGGGGTGGAGGGTTTGGCAGTGTAGGATGTTGGGGGAAGGAAATGTTGGTTCAAGATCTGGGGGTACAGGATTTGGGGGTGCAGGGTTTTGGGATGCAAATTTTAGGGGGCAGGATATGGGGTAAGAGGAGTTGGGGGTATAGAATTTGGGGTCAGGGGTGTGGGATGCAGCATTTGGGGGTGCAGATTTCAGAGTGCAGGGTTTTAGGGTGCAAGAATTGAGGGGCTGGATTTCGGATGTGGGGTTTGGGGGACAGTATTTCGAGGTGAAGGGTTTTTGGGAACAGAATTGTGGCGGGAGGATTTGGGAGTGTGGAATTTGGGGGTGCAGGGTTGGAGGGTGCAGGGTTAGCGGGTGGAGGATTAGGAGGTGCAGGGTTTAGGGGTGCAGGATCTGGGGTACAGATTTGAAGGTTCAAGAAAGATTTTTGATGCAGGGTTTTTGGGGGGCGAGATTTGGGGGTACAGGGTTTAGGGTAGCAGGATCTGGGGTGCAGGATTTGGGGGTGCAGGCTTTGGGGTGAGGGTATGGGGGTGCAGAGTTCTGGGATGCCAGGTCTAGGATTTCAGGATTTGGGGTGCAGGATTTGGGGCTGCAGGGTTGGGGGGTTCACGGTATGATGGTGCAGGAGTTTGAGGTGTAGGGTTATGTGTTGCAAGGTTTTGGGGTGCGGGATTTGGGGATGAAGTCTTTTGAGGTGAAGGGTTTGGGGTTCAGGACCTGGCAGTGCAGAATTTGGGGCTGCAGGGTTGAGGGTAGAAGGATTTTTGGGTGCAGGGGTTTGTGGTGAAGGGTTTTGGGGGTGCACTGTTTGTGGGTGCAGGGTTTGGGGATTCAGGACGTGGGGGTGGAGGATTTGGGGTTCAGAGTTTGGGGGTGCAGGGTGTTGGGGGAGGGATTTCGGGTTGCAAGATTTGGTGGTCCAGGGTTTTTGGGTGAAGGATTTGGGTGTGCAGGGTTTGGGGGTGCAGGTTTCAGGTGTTTAAGAACCTGGGGGTGCAGGATTTTGGGTGCAGGGTTTGGGGGTGCACTGTTTGGGGGAGCAGGATTTGGGCTTGCAGGGTTTGGAGGTTCAGGAAATGTGTTGAAGGATTTGGGGGTGCAGGGGTTTGAAGTGCAGGATATGGGGTGCAGGATTTGGGGCTACACTGTTATTGGGGTGCAGGTTATTAGGAGTGCAGGACTTGGGTGTGCAGCGTTTGGGGCTGCAGAGTTTTGGGGGTGCAACATGTGGGGGTGTTTACGGTTCTGGGGTGTAGGGTTTGGAGGTGCAGGCTTAGGGGGCAGAATTTGGGGGTGCGGGGTTAGGGGTTCAGGGTCTTGGGGTGCAGGATCTAGGAGGACAAGATTTGGGGGTGCAGGGTTGGGGGGTCAGGGTTTGGGGGTGCAGGGTCTTGGGGTGAAGGGGTTTGTGGTCCAGGGTTGGGTAGGACAGGATTTGGGGTGCAGGTCTTTGTGGTGCAGGGTGTGGGACTGCAGGTTTAGGGGAGAGGGACTGGGGTTCAGGATTTGGGGGTTCAGGGTTTTGGGAGGACAGGATTTGGGGGTGCAAGATCTTGGGGTGTAGGAGCTTTGGGTGTGGGATTTGAAGGAAAATGATTTGGGGGTGCAGGGACTGGGGGTGCAGGTTTTGGATATTAAGAACCTGGGGGTGCAGGATTTTGGGTGCAGGGCTTGGGGGTGCACTGTTTGGGGGAGCAGGATTTGGGCTTGTAGGGTTTGGAGGTTCAGGAAAGGGGTTGAAGGATTTGGGGGTGAAGGGGTTTGAAGTACAAGATTTGGGGGTGCAGGGTCTTGGGGTGCAGGGTTTTTGGGAACTGAGAGTACAGGATTTGGGGGTGCAGGCTTTTATGGAGGGGTTTTGAGGGGCAGGATTTGGGGGTTCAGTGCTTTGGGGTGAAGGATTTGGGGTTGCAAGGTTTAGGGTTTGGGGTAGAGGGCTTGGTTGGTAGGGCTTGGGGGTCAGGATTTGGGGGTGCAGTGTTTGGAGGGGCAGAGTTTGTGGGTGCAGGGTTTTGAGTGCAAGTTTATGGGGACTTGAGTTTGGGGCACAGGGTTTGGAGGGGGCAGAATTTTGGGGAGTGGGATTTTGGGCTCAGAACCTGGGGGTGCAGGGTTTTGGGGTGCAGGATCCGGTAGTGCAGGATTTGTGGGTGCCGGGCTTTGGGGGTGCATTGTTTGGGGTGGCAGCCTTTGTGGGTGCAGGGTTTAGAGGTGCAGGGTTTGGGGTGCAGGGTTTCATGATGGAGGATCTAGGGGTGCGGGATTAGGGGGGGAATGGTTTGGGGTGCACGGTTTGAGGTTTCAGGGTTTAGGGTTGCAGGATCTGGGGGTTCAGGATGTGGGGGTGGAGGAATTGGGGGTTCAGGGTTTAGTGTAGAAGGATCTTGGGGTGGAGGGTTTGGTAGGGTAGGTTTTGGGTAGGTTTTATTCTCCCTTTTTCGTTCCCATCACACTCTTGACACAGATCTGACCCACTGAGAATGTTCCAGAACATGCTGACACAAACCCTGGGGTGACCCTTGGGTTCTATGACAATGTGAAAAATGAGTGTGCGACAGAATATGACAATCACTTTGCTTGGAAAACACCTTGAAGCTCAGCGAGTCCCAACCATAAGCCCCTTGGCACTGCCCCATGTCCCTCAGGAGCTCAAGTAGAAACCCCTCCAGGGATGGCGACCAGCACTGCCCTGGGCAGCCTGTTCCAGCACCCAACAGCCCCTGCTGTGAGGAAAAGTTCCCAGTCTCCAGTCAGAACCTCACCTGGTACCACTGGGGCCGTTTCCTCTCATCCTGCCCCTTGTTCCTAGGGAAGAGTCGCAGAACCCTGTTCTCTTGGCACTTTGTGGTGCGGCCCCAGGCCCCGTGTGCCCCACAGGCCTCGCTCCCGCCCATCCCGCAGGGCCCGCAGCTGACCCCGCACCCGGCGCTGTCGCCGCCGCTCCCCGCGCTCCCGCTCTGCCCCTCCCCGAAGGCTCAGGCGGGAACGGCCGCTGCGTCACCACGGCGACCGGACGCATTCCCGCGCTGCGGCACGCGGTGCCCGGCCAACCAATCGCAGCTGGCTGCCTCAGCCCCGCGCACCGCCCACCGTTGGCCCCGCCCCCTCAGCCCCTCATCCCCTCAGGGGAGGAACTTCACACTCTTATCAGTTAGTTCCAAGTTTATCACACAAATGTATTCACAGTACACTATAAAATTCTGTGTGTGCGCACAAAGCACCTAAAAACATCCAACTTCTGTGAAATAAATAACTTAGGCTTTTTCTATGGATAAACAACATTTAATCCAATTCCTTGCATTCCTTAAACACGTGTTCATTAGAGCATAAGCAAAACAGCGCTGGGTGTGCAGGGGATTCGCTCCACCCAACACGCACACCTTTAAACAACAAGAGGTGTGCTTAAATACAGTGAGGTGTTACATATTCATAATGACCCCAGGAACGCCTGTACATATCCATAACCTTTCCCACTTCTGATTAAGATGCGTCTCAGAGAACCATTTCCATAGACCCTCCCCTGTTGGCCTGCGCAGTGCCACTTGGTGAGTTTGAGGAGGGGTCTTTGGGGGTCTTTGGATGAAGCTCCTTCAGCTTCGTCACAGTGAACTTTGTACCTTAGGCTCATTATGTTGAACTGACTGGGACCCAAGCTGCCAAGTCGATTGAGACCAGACTGGCGCCCCCTTTTGCTGTAAATCTTCGTTATCTTGTCTCCTCAAGTTTACAGCTGGTGCAGTAAAACTTCTTATCTTGGCATTCGATGGAGTTCTGTTCTTAACATAAAGCTCTAAACTAAGCATTTATTGTGTGGCTAAGTCTCAAAGTGTTAGTTCATTAGTAGGCACCCATTATATGTTTAGTTAACCCTTAAAATGTTAGTTCCCTCTGTTAATATAACTTCATAAGCAAGTTTCATAACTTTTTACATAGAACTTAACCACCCTCTCCTTTTTCCAGGTTCAGAGTCTGTGCTCATTTGGTTGTATCTGTAAACATTAAACATCTTAGCATGAATCACAACTGCATTTCTCACATTCTGCAACTTCTGGATTTTTTTTTCTCAAGAGAATGTAGGGTTTGGGGGGGGGGGGGGCGGGCGGTGCTTTGTTTTGTTTATATTTTTGTTTTGCTTATATTTTTGTTTGGGTTTTTTTGTGAAAGTTTGCTGGGGTGGGGGGAATTACTAAAGGTTTTATGCAGGTTGGAGGCTGGAGAGTGTTTTTGCACAGTATCTCCAGCCAGACTTCAATTGGCCACACTGTTCCTGACACAAGTCAGGATGCTCTTGGCCACCTGGGCACACGCTGGCTCATGTTCAGCCGCTGGCACCAGCACCCCTGTAAAAAGCAGTTCCGAAGAATGTTTGTTCATTAAAGCTCCTGGAAGTGTTTAAGTTTCGAGAAGCGCTTGTATGCTTCCTTGCTCACTGGAAATGTTTACTTAAATTCTGAGAAATCGGTATATGATGCTTAATAAGAAATATTCTGTATGCTTCCTTGTTCTGTCTTTTGCCTAATAAGGCGAACAAAACTGGCTATATAAGAATCAATCTCTCATGATGCAAAACACGCCGTGGATGGAAAATTACGCCCGGAAGCCGTGGACCAGAGACACTCTATAAAAACCCAAGAAGACCGAATTAGTGTGTGTGGGCCGCGAGGGAGACCAAGGTCTCCAGGCCGCACCCAGCGCTGTCCTTGCTTATTGCTCGATTAAAAATAAAACTTTGATTGTTATCTGCAAACCGAGTTCGAATTTATGACAATTTGGTGCCGTGACTCGGATGAAGGGTATTCGGCGGCGATCCTTTTTCGAGGGAGGCGCCCCGCTTCTTTTTCTAGCGGCCCTTGGAGGATTTTGTCGCCACCCTTCACCGACGAACCTTCTAAATTGCAATAAGCAAAGTAAATGCCAGCAGGCCCTTAAACTTTGTGCACAAAGATCCGAGTGAAGACGCAGGACGCGTGAGTATAGGCCGGATTTCCACTCGGTTGGGGCTGGGATTCCTGGGGTACGACGACTGAGACGTCCAATTGCGGACGAAGCAGTGTGCGTGAGTGTACCCTGGAAGATGGGACAGAGGTGGTCCCATGGGTGGGGAATCGCAAGCGATTCCTCAGGATAGTCTACTAGGATTAATGATCAAATATTGGAATGATTTACCCCTCTAGGCGGGGTAAGAGTAAAATAACAATGATACACTACTGTATGGTAGTTTGAGGTGGTAAGGAAATTCGTAAGGACCATCTGTTTTGGCCAGTGTTCGGATCCTTTGAGGATTAGATTTGCCAAGCCTTGAACCTTTACATTAACTCAAAGGAACCGTTTAGCCAAGAGGAGAGTGATTATGCACGTTTATAGATAGGGTCAGAAACTAGGATCAATCTGTATCCCTTAAAAGAAAAGGGGGATGAGAAGTACAATAAACGAAGAAACAAGCGGCATGGGGAAGAAATTCCCGTAACACCCCCACCTTATGTGCCGCTGTCACCACCCCTGGTGCCGGCCCCTAGTCCGAATGCTCCACCACTAGCACCGAACCTGGAGGAAATGAATCTTAGTCAACCCACAGGGCCTGTCACACGTAGTAAAACTGAACAGCAGCAGTACCAGGCGATGGGACAATTATATCCGTTGCGAGAAATTGCGATGGGAGGTCCACAAGTGGGAATCGGGTATGTGGCGGTGCCCCTCAATTCCAGAGACGTTAGAAATTTTAAAAAGGAAATGGGGAGTCTTTTAGAGGACCCGCTAGGAATACCTGAGCGGGTTGATCAGTTCTTAGGACCTAATACATATATGTGAGATGAACTGCAAGCGATCTTGACTGTATGAATGTAGTAATGAAGTTTTGTGTGTGATAGCCAGTGCTTTTCTTTCTGGCATGCTGGCTTTGTTCTGGCATCTGGACTTGCACAGATCTGTGATAAGCTGTGTCACATCTCAGTGTGCTGGATTTGGCTCTTTTGTATGCACACCGGATGGGTGGTCCTGGTTTGGGGATGGTATAATTACAAAATGAGAACCTGTTCCATTATTAAAGTACCACCTTGCTCCCTGTTAAGATGCATTTATACACATGAGAATAAATTAGTGGGGGAAGTGATTTGAATGTGAAATTCTAAGTTAGTTGTATTGAAGTTAGTGTTGTTCTGTGGATAGACTGATTTGGATCTAAAATTAATATAAGGAATTGATGTTTGATATGTTGTTTTTCTGACGTCTGCAAAGGTAAATGAGACTGAGGAACGTAACTATCGCTGAAGTAATTAGAACTACATATGAAGTATATTATAACTGGAATTAAATCGAAAAATGAGAAAGTGAAATATCCCAGGCCTGTGTTGTAACATAAACCACAAGCCTGTGCTAAGTTGTAAGATAAACTGAACCTCCCCGCAGGGGTTGGGGGGAGGGACAAGCCGTATGCCTCTCGGGGTAGTCTAACACCTGAAATGGTGCGAGCTCCCCTAGAGAAGTAATAGAAACTGAGGGCAACAGAAAGTAGAAATTTAGAAATGTTTTTACATGACCTATTGAAGGAAGCTCAGAAAGTGTATGTCAGGAGAGAGGATGAAAAAGAGCGGAGGACTGTACGAATGATGGTTGCAGTAGTCAGAGAAGATACAGCTCAGAAATCCAAAGATCGAAGGGCAGAGTATAAGTGAGCTAGTCCTAAGACAAGACCCCTTAATAGCGAGACTACAATGGAACGGGGTGAGTCGATAGAATGTTTTTACTGTGGAAAGAAAGGGCACATTAAGCGGAACTGTAGGAAGAGGATGACAGATGAAAAAAATGTTTAAAGCAGAATAGGGATGTCAGGGGCTCTTTTTGCTGGGGACCCAAAAAGGAACAGAGCCCTTGATAAACTTGAAGGTGGGCCTCCAGCAGCAAGAAATTGAATTTCTTGTCGATTCTGGGGCAGAGCGATCTACCATACAAGCTTTGCCCAAAGGATGTTAAATATCCTCCGACACCATGCAAATAATTGAGGCAAAAGGGGAGCCATTTCGTGTCCCCGTTATAAAGGAGGTAGTTATTGAAACCAACTCCAAGATAGGAGTGGGAAATTTGCTCTTAGTTCCAGAAGCTGAATATAATCTCTTGGAGCGGGACTTAATAATCGAATTAAGCATCAATTTAGAAGTAATAGGGAAAGAAATTCAAATAAGATTATATCCTCTAAAAGTGGAAGACGAGAATAAAATTAATCCTGAAGTGTGGTATACGGAGGATTCAGTAGGGAAACTGAATATAAAACCCTTTAAAGTTAAAATCTCTAGTCCGGAAACACCCATTCGGGTGAGACAATATCCAGTGTCTGAAGAAGGTCGAAGAGGGCTGAAACCAGAAATAGAGAGATTGTTAGAAAGAGGCTTGCTTGAACCTTGCATGTCTCCTTTTAACACCCCCATTTTACCAGTAAGAAAAAAAGATGGGAAATGGAGGCTGGTACATGACCTGAGGGAGATAAACAAAAGGACTGTGAGTCGATTTCCTGTAGTAGCGAATCCATATACCCTCCTGAGTCATCTAAGCCCAGATGATAAGTAGTATAGTGTAATAGACTTAAAGGACGCCTTCTAGGCCTGCCCATTAGAAGAAGAAAGTCGAAATTATTTTGCCTTTGAATGGGAGGACCCAGATACGCATAGAAAACAGCAGTCGCGTTGGACTGTACTCCCCCAGGGGTTTACGGAGTCGCCCAACTTGTTTGGGCAAGCCTTAGAACAAATTTTACAAAAATATGAACGCAGTCCTGAAGTAGTGCTAATACAATATGTAGATGATTTACTGTTAGCAGGGCAGGATGAGGAGATGGTTAGACAAGAGAGTATAAAGTTATTAAATTTCCTTAGTTTGCAGGGACTCAAGGTATCCAAAAGTAAACTTCAGTTTGTCGAACAAGAAATAAAGTATCTGGGGCACTATTTAAGCATGGGGACTAAACATATAGATCCAGAAAGAATAAAAGGGATCCTGTCATTACCGGCCCCAAAGTCTAAGAGGCAGATAAGACAAATATTAAGACTGACTGAGAGATAAAGAAACAACTCACAAAAATAATGATAGAAACTAAGATGTCATGGGTAAAGTGTTTGCCCTTAGCACTATTAAGTATAAGAACGTAGCCGAGAATAGACCTCGAGATCTCACCTTTCGAGATGTTATATGGTATGCCCTATGATTTAGAAATACCACAAGACCACTCAGAAATAAAAGATTTCCAAATAAAGAATTATCTAATACAGTTATTAAAGTGAAGGAAATATCTTTGGGAAAAAGGGTTGGTGGTACAACGCCCGCCCTTAGACATAAAAATACATACTCTAGAACCCGGAGATAGAGTGCTTATAAAAACCTAGAAGGAGGCATCACTAACCCCTCGATGGGAGGGACCTTATGTTGTTTTACTCAGAAACAGCTATTCGAACTGCCGAAAAAGGTTGGACACACGCCAGTCGAGTGAAAGGCCCGATCAAGACCGACGCGTGGACTGCAGAACCCACAGAGGAACCTTTAAGAATTAAACTGAAGAAGCAATAAATGGACTTGGATTTACCAACCTGCATTGTGCAAGTACAAAAAAGCGATAAAGCTGATTATAAATACCCTCTTTGTAAGGATTATAGAGTTGTATGTGAAAACATAAATTGCAACTGTTATCCTTTTGTATGTTTTAGTTGTACAGTGTGCCAGGGAGATTGGTGGTTGCATTGCCTAGACGGTATTCCCCCTCGAGGGACTTGTTATTCAATTGAACGAGAAATTACTGAATTAGTATTAAAACTTAAAGTCTTACAAGGAGAAATCGAGACCGAAGATCCTAGTTGGTGGAACATATATGTCTATGGAATACGACCTAAACGGTTTTGTTTCCACCCTAATGAGCCAACTCCTCTGAAATTACACATAATACAAGTGTGCTGCCGAACCACCGTAAAAGAAATAACATGCCATTCCCCCTTGGTAAAAAGCTGCAACTGGGAAGTTTACAAGCGACGGTGCAGTCGCCGGAAACATTCGGGGCCTCCTGAAGACTATTCTTGCTGCCGAGAAGATAGTTTACCCCGTGGCTCGAAGCAACCGAGTCAACGGGCGAGGCAGAGGAATAACACAAAGTGGGGGCAAAAACCCGAATGAAATTGTGCAGCAATGTTGGGGGAACTACCCCAGTGCTAGGCAGCACAACAAATTGCAAAATCAAAGCAAGCTGAATCTAGGCAAATGCAAACCCACCTGGTATGCTGTATTAATATTATTGCTAATAGCAGGTAATGGGGAAACAGCACATAGACCATACAAATGGACCTTAATTCAGGTAGAAGAGAGTCGGGTGATTAAAGAGAACACTACAGTAGGATTCCCTAGTTTTTCTGTTCCCCTTTGTCAGTTAGCACCTATACAACCATGTTTAAATCGAAAAGCCTATTATTTTTGCCCCTCATCTAATCCAGGGAAGGGTTATTGCAACTATCCTAATCAGTATTATTGTGCTTATTGGGGTTGTGAAACTATTGCCTCTGCTTGGGCACCTTCTATGCAAGATAAGTTTTTAACCACAACTTAGAGACCTTTGGGATATAAACCTCCCCAACATGATTCGACAGGAGGAATAATAGAAAGCAGTGCATACAGGTAGTAGTTATTCCTAAAATTACTTATCATGAATCTCAGCAGAGCTGGTATGAAAATTGGTTCAGACAATCACCATAGCTTACAACTTTATTATCCACAATAGCAGGACCCCTGATCCTTTTAATTCTAGTATTGACCTTTGGGCCATGTATCTTGAATAAAGTAATAGCAATCGTGAAGGGTAGACTAGAGGCTGCTCACCTGATGTTAATCAAAGTGAAATATGAGAAATTACATGATTCAAATGACACCGAATTATTAGTATTAAGTGATAAAGAGTTGTATCGCTTTAATGAACAAAATAAATGAACAAATAGAAAATGGGGGAAATTGTAAAAAGCAGTTCCGAAGAATGTTTGTTCATTAAAGCTCCTGGAAGTGTTTAAGTTTCGAGAAGCGCTTGTATGCTTCCTTGCTCACTGGAAATGTTTACTTAAATTCTGAGAAATCGGTATATGATGCTTAATAAGAAATATTCTGTATGCTTCCTTGTTCTGTCTTTTGCCTAATAAGGCGAACAAAACTGGCTATACAAGAATCAATCTCTCATGATGCAAAACACGCCGTGGATGGAAAATTACACCCGGAAGCCGTGGACCAGAGACACTCTATAAAAACCCAAGAAGACCGAATTAGTGTGTGTGGGCCGCGAGGGAGACCGAGGTCTCCAGGCCGCACCCAGCGCTGTCTTTGCTTATTGCTCGATTAAAAATAAAACTTTGATTGTTATCTGCAAACCGAGTTCGAATTTATGACAACCCCCAGGTCCTTTTCCTTTTCCAGCCGCTCTTCCCCAGCCTGGAGCGTCCATGGGGTTGTTGTGACCCAGTGCAGGACCCGGCACTTGGCCTTGGCGAACCTCAAAGAAGCGAAAAACATATGACTCACAAATAACCTTAAAAAGTCTAAAAAAGGCATGCAAAAACAACCAGTTGTAAACAACGAAGCTCAGATAACAACCAGCCTCAAGCAACATAAACCAAATAACCTAAACCAACCTCAAACAGAATCGCAGAATCGACTGGGCTGGAAAAGACCTCAGAGATCATCGAGTCCAACCCTTGGTCCAACTCTAGTCTGTTTATTAGATCATGGCACTAAGTGCCATGTCCAATCTGAGTTTAAAAACCTCCAGGGATGGCGAGTCCACCACCTCCCTGGGTAGCCATTCCAATGCCTGACCACTCTCTCTGTAAAGAATTTCTTTCTAATATCCAGCCTAAATTTCCCCTGGCAGAGTTTAAGCCCATGCCCCCTTGTCCTATTGCTGATGCCTGGGAGAAGAGACCAATCCCCACCTGGCTAGAACTGCCCTTCAGGTAGTTATAGAGAGTGATAAGGTCACCTCTAAGCCTCCTCTTCTCCAGACTGAACAACCCCAGGTCCCTCAGCTTCTTCCCATAGGTCTTATGTTCAAGTCCCTTCACCAGTCGTGTTGCTCTTCTCTGGACCCGCTCCATTGGAATCAGCCCACTTTTCCAGTCTATCCAGATCCCTCTGCAGAGCCCTCCTGCCTTCCAGCAGGTCGACACTCCCTCCCAACTTGGTGTCATCAGCAAATTTGCTGATGACGGTCTCAATCCCCTCATCTAAATCGTCAATAAAGATGTTAAACAGGACTGGACCCAACACTGACCCCTGGGGACACCACTAGCGACTGGCCGCCAGC
The DNA here is from genome assembly GCF_963082525.1 of Nesoenas mayeri. NCBI lineage: Eukaryota > Metazoa > Chordata > Aves > Columbiformes > Columbidae > Nesoenas > Nesoenas mayeri. The sequence continues at coordinate 1,999,442 of NC_137571.1, forward strand.
TGGATGCGGCCCCATTCACCAGCACTCTCTGGGCCCGGCCCTCCAGCCAGTTCTTAACCCAGCGTAGAGTGCACTTGTCCAAGCCACGGGCTACCAGCTTTTGCAGGAGTATATTATGGGAGACAGTGTCGAAGGCCTTGCTGAAGTCCAGATAGACCACATCCACGGCTTTCCCCTCATCCACCATGTGAGTCACCTGATTATCAAAGGAGATCAGGTTGGTCAGACAGGACCTGCCCCTCCTAAGCCCATGCTGGCTGGGTCTGATCCCTTGTCCATCCTGAAGGTGCTGTGTGATTCCATTCAGGATGATCTGCTCCTTAACCCTGCCAGGCACCGAGGTCAGGCTGACAGGCCTGTAGTTGCCAGGGTCAGCTTTGCAGCCCTTTTTGTGGACTGGGGTAACATTGGCCAATTTCCAATCATATGGGACCTCCCCAGTGAGCCCGGACTGTTGGGAGATGATGGAGAGCGGCTTGGCAAGTTCTTCTGCCAGCTCCCTCATCACCCCAGGATGGATCCCATCTGGTCCCATAGACTTGTGAGGATCCAGATGGCTCAGTAAATCACCAACTATTTCCTTCTGCAATACAAGGGGCCTGTTTGGCTTCCTATCTCTGTCAACCACCTCCAGAGATGAGATGTCCTGAGGGCCACCTGTCTTACTGGTAAAAACTGAGGCAAAGTAGGTATTAAGTACCTCAGCTTTCTCCTCATCTTTGTTAACTAAATTTCCCTCAAAGTCCAGCAGAGAATGGAGGTTTTCCTTGCCCCTCCTTTTGTTATTAACATATTTGAAGAAGGACTTTTTATTATCCCTGACAGAATTGGCCAAATTAACCTCAAATTGGACTTTTGTTTCCCTGATTCTTTTTCTGCATGATCTAGCTATTTCCATAAATTCTTCATAAGTAGCCAGCCCTTTTTTCCACAGTTGGTAAAGTCTCTTTTTATTTCTGATTTCATTCAGAATCTCCCTGTTTAGCCAAGCCGGTTGTCTTCCCCGCCGGCCAGCCTTTCGGCACACTGGTATAGCCTGTACCTGTGCTCTCAAAACCTCCTGCTTGAAGCATGTCCACCCCTCCTGGGCCCCCTTGTTTTTAAGCATTGTTTCCCAGGGTATGTTCTGAACTAGACTTCTGAATAGGCAAAAATCTGCCCTCCAGAAGTCCAGCGTAGAGGTTTTGTTAATGGTTCTCCCAACAAACCAAACGACCTAAACTAAAACAGCCTGAACCAACCAAACTCAACGAACCAACCTCAACCAACAATCCAGAAGCAATAACATGGAAACAACAAACCTGAAACCACCTACAAACAATCCAAATGGCAAAGGAGGCATCTTTGGACATCTCCAGGGACACTGGTGATAAAAAGAAGAGCGGGGGAAATGTGAGTCCTCTGCAGTAGGAAATGGAGACCTGGTTGCCCGCGACATGGAGCAGGCTGGGGACTCAATGGCTACATGGCTCAAGTGCCTGGGACCTGGGATCCTTCTTTTGAGTAGATTCCCAATCACAATGCAATTTTATTCTGGTAGCCGAACCATTTTGTTTCTCTCCTGTCCACAACAAGGCTGCTTCACAAATATCTCTTGCAGAGGTGTGAAGAGTCATCAAGGTTTGTTCTTTCCCTGTGATGAGCGCTCTCCAGCTTACTTGTGAAAAATCTCATTGCTTACTTGTGAAAAATTAACAGGCTTAGTTGAATTTGAAATCAAATGCCCTCTGGCTCCCAAATCCCAATAATGTACATTTCTATCGTTCTGACATGCTGGTGCCTCTAATTTACAGGGGGCCAGTACAAATTTCAAACATCTCCTGTGGTTCCTCTAGATACCTGCATGTTGGAATGTCAGCAGGGAGTTTCAGAGCAGAATTGTGACTCACATTTTGCTGTTCAAGGCCCAGAATGGAAATAAAAGTTAAATTGCCTTCAACTTGATTGTCCAGCTGGAATCATCAGCCTCAAGTTTTGGGGATCCCCCGAGTCTGAGCCAGGATCCCCTTGTGATCTCCAATCTGGGCTTTACTCAGCATTTCTCAGAGCATCGAGTGATTTGGATTAAGAGCACGTTTCATCCTTGATTTATGTCTGGTTCAAGGATTTGGCTTTTGGATTAATTGTGTTTTGATTATTAGAACTAATTTTAACTTCTGTTTGGTAAGGTTTGATTATTTTATTTATTAATTGTTTGTGATGCCCTGCACTGATATTATCCCATTCATCCATCGCCCCACCTTGTTGATTATTTTCATTTATCATACCGTTGTTTACTACTCTAATTCTTTGTTCTCAAGTGAGAGCGAATTCTTAATTATTGTCCGATTGGACGGTTCCGTTCCCCACCCAGAGCTCATTCTCAGGAAAGTAATTCTTTATTAACGTGACCTTCTGTGGAATAATTACTGAGAGGGCAAATTATTGAAACTAAATACCAAGGATGCACTTATTGAGAATAAAGCTATATCCACATCTTCAGCATGTGAAGCAGAGGAGAAGAAATCTGTCCAGCTTCACAGGACTTGTGGGACCAGTCGACAGGCTGAGCCTGGGATCAAATAGGTCGAGCTTATCTTCCCCACCCTCAGGAGGACGCTCTTGGGTAAGATTTGTGCACATAGTTATACCAAGTTTAGATTTCAAGCTTGTATTTTGGAATTATTAACAGTGCTATGTAGTCAGTTTAGAATTTATGTATATATAAACCAACCCTAAAGAACCTTCCCAAAGCAGCATAGAATGAATAGCCCAAGGAAAAAAAGGCAAAAACAAACTGCCTACAGAAAACAACACAAATCAACCTTCACAGAATGATGTAAACCGGCCTAAACCAAGCAACCTAAACTAAAGAACCTAAACGAAGCTCACCCAACAAACCTCAACCAAGTGACCTAAGACAACCAAGCTAAAACAAACCACCAACAGAATCCAACCAGCCTTAAGTGACCTGCAAATAACCTACAAGTCACCTATAAACAAACTAATTCAGCACAAAACAACCAACCAGTCACCCCTCAACCAACCAGCCTAAAAAAAACCCACCCAAAAACAACTAATATAAACGGAGCATAAATACCATGTAAAACAACCAAACTCAACCAACTTAAATCAATCAACATAAACAAAACCACTCTGAACCAACCAACCTAAACCAGTCTCAACTACCTAAACCAAATGACCTAAACAAACCACAACCAAATGAACGAAACCAACCTACACCGTACTACCTAAACCAGCTTAAAGCAAACGACCTAAACCGACATCAACCAACCAACCTAAACCACCCTAAACCAAACAACCTAAACCAACCAAACTAAAAAAATCTAAACAGCCTAAACTGACCAACTTCAACCAACCAAACTAAACTAACATAAAACAAGCAGTCTAACAACCTAAACCGACCAGCATTAAACAGCCAAAATGAAATAACAGGAATGAAACAACCTAAACCAAGCTAAACCAACCTAAGCCAACTTAAAGCAACCTAAACCAACCTAAGCCAACCTAGGCCAACCTAAACCAACCTAAGCCAACCTAGGCCAACTTAAACCAACCTAAGCCAACCTAAACCAACCTAAGCCAACCTAGGCCAACCTAAACCAACCTAAGCCAACCTAAACCAACCTGAGCCGACCAGCATAAAAAACCTAAACCAACCAACTTTAAATGTCAACTAACCTAAGCCAGTCGAAATGAAACAAAACCTAAATCCATGTTTTGGGGTGTTCTTAGGGTGCTCTTGGGGTTCTGGGGTGCCCTTGGTTTTTTTTGAGGGTGCCCTTGGCTGCTATTAGGGTGTGCAGAGGGGTTTTGGGGTACAAATGGGTGTCCCTGGGATTCTGGGGTGCCCATGGGGTGTTCTTAGGGTGCTCAGGGGTGCTCATGGGGGGTTGGGGTGCCCAGAGAAGGCTTGGGGCACACATGGGATGCACATGGGTGCCTCTAGGATTTTGGGGTGCCCATGGGGAGTTCTTAGGGTGCTCAGGGGTTTTGGGGTGCCCAGAGGGGTTTTGGGATGCCCATGGGTGCCCCTGGGTGCTCATGGGACCCTTGAGGTGCCCAGAGGGGGTTTAGTGTGCTCATGGGGTTCCCCTGAGAGTCTGGGGTGCCTGTGGGCTGTTCTTAGGGTGCTCATGGGGGTTTGCATGCCTCTGGAGTTTTGGGGTCCCCTGGGTGCTTTGGGGTGCCCATGGGGGGCCCTGGGGTTTTTGGGGTGTTGTGGGTGCTCCTGGGCACCCAGGAGAAATGTTGGGGTGCCCCTGGTTTCCCCACAGGTGCATTTGTGTGCCCCATCTCCCCCCAAAAATTGCTTCCTCCCCCCAAAGAATGGGCCCCAAATTGGGTGCTACCCCCTGCAAAATGAGCCAGAAAATTGCTTTTTCCCCCACAAAACTGGGTGTCACGCCCAAACAATGGGTGCACAAACTAAAAAATGGCCCCCAACATGGGTGTTTCCCCCAAAAAAATAGGCCTCAATTTTTTTTTTCCCAAAAACCATGTGTTTCCTCCAAAAAATGGGTGAATTGAGTGTTTTGCCTTAAAAAATGGGCAACAACAATGGTTTTTTTCCTCCCCAAAATTAGGTTTCCCGCCAAAATTGAGTGGTTTCCCGCCAAAAATGGACCTCAAATAACTGGGTTTTTCCCCAAAAAAAAGTGTGTTCCCTCCAAAAAATGGGTCTTTTTCTCCCCAAACTGGGTGCTACCCCCCAAAAAATAGGACTAAAAATGGGTGTTTCATTCCAAAAATGGGTCCAAAAAAAGGGGTTTTCCCCCCAAAATGGAGTGTTTTCCTCAAAAAAATGTGCGCACTTTGCAAAAATGGGTCAAAAAATTGGTCTTTCTCCCTAAATATGGCCCCAAAATTGAGGCTTTCTCACCAAAACTGATTTTTTCCTAAAAAAATGTATTTCTCCCCAAAAACTCGTCCTACCCTGCAAAATAGGTCAAAAAATTAGTGTTTCCCCCACAAAAGCTTATACATTTTTTGCAAGATTTGCCAAGTTTGGGCAAAACTACCCATTTTCCTGTCAAGATTTGCAGATTTTTGCACAAAATTGCAAAGGTTTGGGGCGAGATTTGCAATTTTTTGGGGGGGGAATTAGTATTTTGAGGCAAGATTTGCACATTTTATGGTTAAAATACAAATTTACTTGCAAGATTTTGGAAGGTTTGTGATTTCTTTTTGGCAAAAGGTCCTGGTTTTGTTGAAAACAAGTTTCTCTTTCGGTGAATTTGCCTGTAAGCTCAAGCTTCGTATCAGCTGCATTTTCCTGGAGAACCAGAGCCATGTTTTGGTAACACAGCAATGGAATGTGAGGTTATGGATGAGCACAGATGGACATCTGGAGAGAGGGACAACGAGAAACCGGTGACCAGAAACGGACCAACGGAGTGTGACATCCCATTCACGGGATACTGCATAGAAAAGGGGGAGAGCACGAGGATCTCGGCCCTTTTCCCTATGGCGACATGAGGAGAGGACCTTGCGAGTCGTCCCTGCGAACTGAAGCCAGTGCCGGACTGAATCCAGCTCCGGTTGGCTGCAGAGTCCAGTCCAGGACTTCGGCTGCCGGCTCTGCAGTTGCCGGGACTTTCAAGATTGGTTTTGTATATTTTGTATTATTTTCTCTACTCTTATTAGTAGCATTAGTAAAACATTTTTAACTTTCCCAACTCTCTTCTCTCTGTCCTTCTTTCCCTCCCGATCGCCTGTGCTGAGTGGGAAGGGGGAGAGGGGGTTAACAATACATCTGCCACAGTTTATTGTCACCTCGCAATCAAACCTCGACACAAAATTACAAAGTTTTGGGGAATTACTGCGCAAGATCTGTAAATGCTTTTCAAAATTACCCATTTTTATGCAAGATTTTTTGAGATTTGCGCATTTTTGGCAAAATTACACTTTTGGGGCAAGATTTGACACGATTTGCCAATATTTTTGCAAGATTGGAACTAATGCCATTGCAAATCACCATTTTTTTGCAAGATCACACATTTTTTTTTTTGCAGGATTTTCAAATATTGGCAAGATTGCAATTTTCACAATGACAAATGTTTTTGCAAGATTTTTACAATATTTCCCCCTTTTTTTTCAAAATCATGCTTTTTTTACACATGATCTTGCAAGAGTTACAATTTTTTTTAGTGCAAGACTGCCAATTTTTGTGCGAGATCGCCAAGTTTTGTAACAAACCACCCATTTTGGGGAGTGAGATATTCCATTTTTTCCACACGCTTTTCCAATTTGTTGCAAAATCTCAAATTTTTGGGGCAGGAGTTTGCAAAATCTCCCATTTGGGAGGCCAAAATTTGCTGGTTTTTTGCAATGCTTCCAATTTTTTTGCAAAATCTCAAAATTTTTGCCCAAATTCCCCCGATGCTCCCTATTTTTCCAGCCACTGAGGTCCATGTCCAGACTGTGTCCCCCCTCCATGCCTGCAATGTCACCTCCTTTGGGTTTTGTGTGGTGGCATCTCCATGGGGTTCACCCAGCACTGGGTTTTGGTTGGTGACACCCCCTCAAGGTTGTCCCCGAGTTGGTTTTTGGGTGGTGGCATCTCCATAGTGCTCACCCCACACTGGTTTTTGAGGTCACCACCTGCTTGTCTTGACCCCACATCACTCCAGGGCTGGTTACACCTCCCCGAGGTTGTCCCCGCGTTGGCTTTGAGGTGGTGCCATCTCCAGGAGGTTCCCTCCCTGTTGGTTTTCGAGTGGTGGCATCTCCTTGGGTTGACCCAATGTTGAGTTTTGGGGTCACCACCCCCTTGTTTTGACCCCATGTCGCTCATGGGGTGGTGACACCTCCTCAAGCTTGCTGTCCCCATCACTTCCCCCCACACTCCACCAATTCCCCTATTTCCTCCCCATTCCCCCCATTTCTCCACATTCCCCCCATTTCCTTCCCATCTCTTCTCCCCGCAATCCATCTCCCCCTACTTCCCCCCATTTCTCCACATTTTCCCCCATTTCCCTCGCTTTGTCTCAGTGTGGCCACACCCCCATCCCCTGGTTGAAAGAGGAGGGGTGAATAAAGGAGACGATAGTTCCTGTGGTTGGTTGAGTGGTTGAGAAGACGCTGGTGTGGTTCATTGGGTGGTTGGTTGAGAAGACAGTTGTTGGTTGGTTGGTCAGTTGGTTGATTGCTCGGCTGGTGGTCGGTTGGTTGATTGCTCGGTTGGTGGTTGGTTGGTTGTTGGTTGGTTGGTCAGTTGGTTGGTTTATTGATTTGTGGCCCAAACAACCTAAACTACCCTAAACCATCCCAACCTACAGCAACGCAACCTAAACCAACCCATCATAAAACCCAACAGCCGAAACAGAAACATTTAAACCATCCTAAACAATGTAAATCCAACCACCCTAAATCAAGCCTAAAACCACGTACATACACCAACCTACCTAAACCACCTACTGAAATGAACCAGCCTAAAATAACCAACCTGAAAATACCCTAAACGACCTAAATCTAATAACCTAAAGCAAATGACCTAAACCAAAAAAATCAGAACAGCCTCAACAAAACCAACTTGAAATATCCCACCTAAAACAACCTAAGCCAAAAATGAACTAAAGCACCAACCTTAATGAACCAGCCCCTGATAACCACTCTCAAACCACCTGCTTCAAAAAACCTGTCTCAAAAAACCAACCTGAACTGAGCTATCTAAACCAAAAACCCAAACCAGACAACACAACCAACCCTAAAGAACCTTCACAAAACAGCATAGACCAAATAGCCTAAGAAAAACAAGAAAAAAAGAACAACCTAAAGCAAACAACTCAAATCTATCTTCAGAAAATGACACAAAACAACCTAAACCGGGTATCCTGAAACAAGCAGCATACACTCAGGAAAAGGAAAACTGCCAGCAAACCTTAGCTGTCTTTCTTCTCTAAAATAAGCATTTTGTGAAGCTAAATGGCCATGCCTGATGACAGAAGTACAGAAATGAAATTCTGGTTATGTTAGCAAAAAGGACACATAACCACGGACGTAGTTATATGTGGTGCTTTTATTCCAGCGCTGGGAAACCAGGGGTTCGCACCCAAAGCTTCGACCACCGATTCAAAGTTCACTACATTTATACAATTTAGTTACATACATATTCATCACAACTCTTGACAACCATTAGCATATTCCACACCTATTCTAACACAAACTGTCTATCTAAGCGATGCTAAGTAACATTCGCATGTTTATCAGTTATTTCTAAGCTACCTGTTTTAAGAGAATACGTCATAAATCTATGTCAATTTTAAGAATAGGGTATGGTTATATAAGACCATCCTTGAATGCACATCTCCCTGGACACAGTTCGAAAACTTCAAGATAAGGTAAAAGTCTTGGATACAGCATCTTAGATACAGTTTACAAAACTAAGAATCTTAGATACAGTTTGCACAACAGAATACATCTTGCAAAAACTAATTCAACTATAAGATGCAAAACTAATTCAACTATAAGATGTAAAAACTAATTCAACTATAACAGTTAGAATCACAGAATCATTTTGGCTGGTTTACGATTTTGTGAAGGCTGATGTACGTAGTTTGGTTTTGGGGGTTTGTTTTTTCTTGGTTTTATTCGGCCATTTGGTTCCCGTTGTTTTATGGAGGGCAAAAACCCCCAACCTGATCCTCATGAAGAAGTCAGGGACTCCCCCGACCCAAATTCTCAAATTAAAATTAAAAAAGACTAAAAGACGAAAGACTTTTAAAAGACCAAAACCACAATAATTTTTCGTTTCGCGTCTCCCGCCCGCGCCGGCGCCGCGGGGCCGGCCGAGCGCGCTTTCCGCCCGTGTCACGTGACGCCACTCGCCCCAACCCGCTCTGCCCCGGATGGCGCCGGCGTCACGTGCGCGCGGGTCACGTGAGCGCTGCCTACGCGCAGCGGGGCCGGGCGCAGATGGCGGACGCTGAGGCCGAGGCGGCGGCTCTGCGGCCCGAGATGCCGCGGCTGGTGGCTGCGCTCCGGGCCCGCCTCTGGCAGCTGCAGGCGGAGCTGCGCGACCAGGAGGTGTCGGAGGCTTCGTCCCGGGCTTACTGCCGGGGATTCTGCCAGGTAAAGGCCCGGGTGAAGCGGGTTGGGCCGCGGCGCGGGCCGCAGGCCCCAGTGCCGGGCAGGGCCGGGCCCGCCGGCCGCTCTCGCAGCGCTGCCGGTCCGGGGGCGCCGCTCGCTGCCGGGGCCGGGCCTGCTGCCCTGGGGGCTGCTCCTGGGCGGCTGGCTCGGCTGGGGACGAGGGTGGCCGTGGTGATGGTAATGGCTGAATCGCAGGGACAGTCACAACCATTTTGGGAATCCCTCCCCGGGAGAGGGGACGCGCTGCAGGGAGGTGACGGCACCGTGTGCTGAGGGCACAGGGGACGCGAGAGAAGTTCTGCCCCTCTGCTCTGCCCTGGGGAGACCACACCTGGAATCTTGTGTCCAGTTGTGGCCCCTCAGTTCCAGCAGGACAGGGAACTGCTGGAGAGAGTCCAGCGCAGCCACCAAGATGCTGCAGGGAGTGGAGCATCTCCCGTGTGAGGAAAGGCTGAGGGAGCTGGGGCTCTGGAGCTGGACAAGAGGACACTGAGGGGTGACCTCATTAATGTTTACAAATATATAAAGCTTTGGTGAGTGTCAGGAGGATGGAGCCAGGCTCTGCTGGTGACAGCCAGTGACAGGACAAGGGGCAATGGGTGCAAACTGGAACACAGGAGGTTCCACTTGAATTTGAGAAGAAACTTCTTCTCAGTAAGGGTGGCAGAGCCTGGAACAGGCTGCCCAGGGGGGTTGTGGAGTCTCCTGTGTAACCTCATCTGGGTGTTCCTGCTCCATGGGGGGATTGCACTGGGTGAGCTTTCCAGGGCCCTTCAACCCCTGACATTCTGTAATTCTGTCATCGACAGCATTGAGCATCCCCAAGCGTAGAGGTAAACTTCCCTTACTGAACAGCTCCAACCCCATCACTCCCAGAGCTCTGTGCTCCAGGTGTTTACTGTGACCACCCAACTCAGCATCTGTGGTGGAGGCACCATTTGATGGGATTGTGTAGGAAATCTGCAATTTAGTTATTAAAGAACAACGCATGGTAGCAATTGACTTGAGCAGCTCCAACTTAGTGCATCAAAACATTTTCCTGAACTTTGTAACTAACTTGCTGGTGACCCAGGACAAGGCACTTCACCCATTTATCTTCTGTAAAATGAGCACGTACTGATCTCCTTCATTGAGACATATCATCAATCCCCATTTGAGAGCTATTTTTTAGCTCTACGCACGAAAAAAAAAGAAAAAGCACATGTCATGTTAGAGACACCTGCCCCAAAAGATCAGTTCAACTCCAAACCTCTCTAGTGACTGCAGGGGCAGAAGGAAGAGAGACAAGACCAAGAGCATCTCTCCTGGGGAGCTGCTCCCCATGAGCTCTCACCTGGGGGTTCTGTGGAGCGGGCGGGTTTGCTCCGTGCAGCTTTTCTGTCCTTCACCTGGGATCCAAACTGTGTGTTTTGCCTTGGGTGGGATCTGCCGCACAATGCGTCACTGAATGAGCTTCTGTGCCCTGTTGGTCTCGTCTGAACACTTGCTTAATGACAGTAAGGATCAGCAGGGTCTGAATTGAGCCACTAACATTCAGAAGAACTCAAATCAAGTCAGAGTGATGGAAATAACTTGTCCTTAAATAAGTTATTTCAATTGCCAATTGTTTTTTTTTGCATCACCCACGACATCATTTATCTCGAGCTGTAAGTTTGAATAATTGTCAGGTTACTGGGTTGCAGAGCTGTCCCTGTTGAATTTCAAGAGACTGTGGTTTCTAAGATAAAAGTAAAAATAAGAAAATCTGTTTTACAAGCTGGTTTAGCCACACCTCAGCACATCCAGCTGCTGTCTCTGAATGGCAAAATCAGCTGCCAAATGACACAAAACCCCGTTGGTTCCTTTCAAGTGATACTGGCCTTCACGTTCTCCCATGTTCCAGCCACAGGTCGTGCACTTTGCCATATGATTCTGGGAGGATGTTTAGCTCTTCACCTACTGAAACAAGACAAGGAGTTCATTTGTTACGTTGCAAAACTCTGTTCAAACTGCAGGTGCTGCTCTAGGCTGTTGAGATCCGTGATCTCGCTGTCACATGTGTGACTCTCCGCGTTTCAGGTTTTACTAAAATTATTCCCAGTGGCGTTCGTTCATCAGGTCATTGAAATAAATATTTGACTGACACTTGGTAGAGGTTGTCAAGGTGATCAATATGTAGAGAGAGGTCCCGTCACCCAGGTTTGTTTGGTACAGATAAAGCTTCATAATGGAGTTTGATGGAAAACAGTTGCTACCTAAAAAAATCAAAACCAAACTGAAACCTCTCTCACAAAAAACATAGACCTGTTTAGGTCTTTGTGCTGTTATTGAATGGTGGTTTCATTTTAGAACACTGTGATGAAAAAAAAATGGTCTGTCTTGAGTTGCCATCTCTTTGGGACAATTCTGATTGTCATGGAAATATGAAACTGAAAACATGAAACTGATGGAGAACGTGAAACTGGAAAACATAAACCTGATGGTCTGTTACGCAGCAACTTCAATGGAGTGTGAATTTGTGATGTTATTGTGCAGTCAGGAACTAATTTTGCATCTTGGTTTCTCCTCCTGTCTGGAGATGTTTGTGTGTGTTGCACAGAGCTTGAGCAATAAAATTTAAGGTCTGCCCTTAAGTGAAATTTAAGGAATTCAACTTAATTTTCTATTAACAATTACCACTGATGTCTTGTCTTAAGCTTATTAAACTACAGCAAAACATGTGTAGAGAGAAGCTGAATTTTCCTTGGCCTAAATATGATCTTGGGAAGGAGCTGCAGCTGAAATATTTGGGGACAGTGATGGATTTGCTGTCCTGTGTGTACATCAGTGATGTTCACAGTGATCTATTTCTTATAAGTTTAAAATGTTCTGATTTTATCTTGTACAGAGACTGCCAGGAGAAGTCTGTACTAGACAACTAAAACTTGTACTTAATACCAGATTGTTTGTGATCTAAGTGTCCATCAAAATAGTGGAGTGCTGAATCTGGCTCTTTAACTAGATGGTTTTTAACGGGTGTATTTTTAGAAAATATTTGTGTGTTTGATCTTCCATTAATGTAGTGTCTGGGTTGACTAAACAGATGATTTGTGGTAGTCATTGAGTATCTCTAGGGATTGCATCTTGACATCTTAATGCTTCTAATGCCATATCTAATTTCAGTTATATTATCAAATCTTTCATTAATCTGTTAGAGAAGCACTTGAACTGTTCAGTTGTATGGTTGATAAATGAAAATATTTTGAATAAAGAGGAGAAAATCTACCATTTTTAAATAGCCGCCAGAGTCGAAACTTATCACTTCCAGAATCCTTCCACTGTGTATGTTTGATGCTGCATATTGATATTTGGTTTTTTAGACAAAAAGAAATATTAACAACATCTCCTTTTCCTCCAGACCCTGCTCCAGTACGCGGGCAGCCGGGGCGCCTCGGAACATATTTTACCTTTTTTGGAAGTCTACCGAATTGCCATCCAAAGTTTTGCAAACGCGCGACCTTACTTGACCACAGAATGTGAAGATGTTCTTCTGGTACTCGGCAGACTCGTGCTGTAAGTTTTCACTTGGTATATTAATATTTTTTACAGTTAGTTTTGCTTTGTGGTCTGGAGTCAGGTGTTCTTTTCCAGATGGATTTTGCTATAAGCTCCTTGCTCAAATGCTTTTTTTTTTGTGTGATGTACTAAATTGCAATATAGGTCAACAGCTTCTGCTAATACCATTTCTTCCACGTTTCGGTGTGAGGAGGTAATTTGGATATTCAGAAAACTTTGTGGCGGAGGACAAACCGTAAAAAGAGAAGCGAGATCTCCATGTCATCTGGTCTAAGCAGCAAAACTGGATTTGACCGATAAAACCGGTCGATCTCAAAAATGTAGGGCTGTGCCTCACCTGCTCATTGTACCTACTGTGTGTAATTAGTCGTTTCGTTAACTCTAAGAAGCTTAAAATAAGGAAAGTTTTGGAATGCAACCCAAAGATGAACAGAATTCTGAAAGCTTTTAAAGTTTAATTTTTGAAATTTCTGTCTTAACAGTGAATGAGGTATCAAGTGATTACAGAATAATATTGATTTTTGCCTCAAGCTTTTCCTTCCAAAATAAGAACCTCAAACCGAGGAGACCTTCTCCTAGAACATGTTTTGAAGTTGAGTGTTCAAGATGAAGTTTTTTTTTTAAATAATGGAAGCGTTCCAGCACCTGTTACAGTTTATTTGCAAAAATTGTGAAGTAGGTAGGATTGGTTGAGTTTAAATCTGGAAATGACGTGTGCATCGAAAGATCTTTCAAAAGCGCATTGGCTGTGAAGTTTGCAAATGTTTTATTTGATGGAGAGAGTCATGCATGAAAGTTGGACATACATCTAGTTGGTTGGGGTTGTTTGGTGGTTCTTTTGTTGTTGTTTTTCTGGTTTTGGTGGGGGTTTTGTTTTGTTTTCCTCATATTAAATAAGAGTTCAGCTGCTGTGAGACTTTGTAAAGTTGTTTTTTTACAACCATCTGGGTCTGGAGAGCTGATGAATTAACTTGTATTGCCGAGCTTGAGCACAAGGGAAAAGACAGTCCTGATTATTTTATGATGTTGAGACCTCTGACAGTTGGAGTATCTGGTGATCCTGCTGCCCATGTTTTCATGGGCATATTAACGATTGAGATTCTAGTGCCTGACAAGGCGATTAATTACTGCGTGACAGTGATGAAGGTATCTATCAAAAGTCGGGAGGAAGCAGGAAAGGGAATTGAAGAATTAAGGAACTGGGTACCATGTGGTTTTGAAACTCACATTTGCTTTATGGTCGTCTGTTTGTTTTCCCCAGGCTAATTTCTTCTTTCTATGGGAAGGCTGAATATGTTGTCCTGTCATTCTTCTATTTAATATTTGGGCGTGGAAGTTTAGAAGAAAAAATAGCACAATTTGAAGCTATCTAACAATGAAGATGTAGCTCATAGCATTTGTGTGGAGTCTTAGACCAGTTTTATTTCCTTATATTGTCAGAATTAACAAGAACAATTTTGCTGTGTGTAAATCTTGTGGCTCTCTAGACAGAGTGTCATAGTTAACACAGTTAGTCTGATGAGGTCACGTTGTTCTGTGCAGAAGAAATAAGGGGATGTTTCATACCTGTGTTGTGTAGATAACTGAGCTACACAAATACAGGAGCTCCTGGAATTAATGAAGTGGGAATTTTACACTCTGATGTGTTTAACTCTGACTTTAATTTGAACATCTTTGTGTTTAATAATGCAGGTGAGGTTTTTTTTGTTTGTTGAGCTCTTGAGTTTGCACCGTAGGTATTTGGATGTTCTCCTCCCACGTTATCAAGCATAGTTCAATGTTACCGTCATTTCTTCTCTGAATGCAAAGTAATACGTGCCACAGATGTTATTTAACCGAACAGCAGAATGTGTTCAGATAACTTGCTTACTTACCTCTTACTTTTCCAGGAGTTGTTTTGAGCTGCTGCTTTCAATTCCTGAAAGTGAATTGCCGCATGAGGTGTGGTTGGGATTCCATCAGTCCATACAGGTAAGTGTTCCGAATTTCTTTTCCAATTTTCTTTTTTTTTTAAAAAAAAAGAAAAGGATTGGAAGGACCTCAAGGATCACCTGGTCCAGCCTTGGCACAGGCCTGGTCTAGACAAGCTGGCCCAGCTGAACCTTCAAAGTGTCCAGCTGTCCTGGTTTTGTTAAAAAACAAGTTTCTCTTTCAGTGAATTTTTTCCTGTCGGCTAAAGCCTTCATATTAACTGCATTTTCCTGGAGAACTAGACACATGTTTTGGTAAAACCTAGCAATGGAATGCAAACTTATTGATAAGCATGGATGGACATCTCGCGAGAGGGGCGACGAGGAACAACTGACCAACTGTGTATAACATTCCATTCACGTGAATACTTCATATAAAATGGGAGATCACGAGGATCTCGGCCCTTCTTTTCCCTTTTCCCTATGGCCGACATTAGGAGAGGACCTTGCTAGTCGTCCCTGCGAACTGAGGCCTAGTGACAGACTGAATCCAGCTCTGGTTGGCTGTGGAGTCTAATCCAGGACTTTGGGTGCTGGCTCTGCAGTTGCTGAGACTTTCAAGATTGGTTTTGTATATTTTGTATTATTTTCTCTATTCTTATTAGTAGCATTAGTAAAACATCTTTAATTTTTTTAACTCTCTTCTTTCTGTCCTTCTTTTTCTCTCCCGATCACCTGTCCTGAGTGGAAGCGGGGAGAGGGAGGGGCGAAAGGGGGGAGTAGGAGGGGAAGAGGGGGTGAACAATACATCTGCCAGGGTTTTATTGTCACCCCGCAATCTTAACCCTCGACACCAGCGTTGGGGAATCCATCACTTCCCTGTGGAGATTTTTCCAATTTTTCTCATTGTGAAAAATTTCCCTCTTGTGTTTGGTTGGAATTGCCCCAGGAGCAACTTGTGCTGGTTGCCCCTCGCCTTTTCCATGGGACTCCCTGTCAAACAGGGACATCTTCACCCAGAGCCCCGTCCAGCCTGGCCTGGGGTGTCTCCAGGGATGGTTCATCCACCACCTCTCTGGCCAACCTGGGCCAGGCTCTCACCACCCTCAGGGCAACAATTTCATTATCTCCAGCCTGAATCTCCCTCCTTTAGTTTTAAACCATCACCCCTTGTCCTGTCAAGGACAAGAGGTGTCTTTATTCAGGCTGAATATGTTGGAAACTGTTAAATTCCAGGGGTAGAAGAGTGACACCAGCCCACATCTCTCAGAATTCCAGGTGTGGTTACAGCAGATGTGGGACAGGGGAATTTCTTTCAGATCTTCCTGCTCTATAACAATCTGCACAGGTAGTGAGAGGCAATGAAACTTCAAATAAACTTTCATCCCAGGACTGAACAAGTTAAGGGCTTGGATTTCAAAGCAGCAAGGTGTAGGGACTATTCTAAAGCTGCGTACGGAAAACTTTTGTGACACTGTAGTAGCTGCTGATTGCTTTAAATGGACTGAAAAATCCTGGTGTCTTCAGTAAACTGTTGCAATGAGTATTTTCTCCTTAACTTTGCCCATAGGCTCTGGCTATATTATCCTTTCCCTGACGTCATCTACAATGAAACGCTTTGTGTCTTCAGGACCTCTTTATGTTGTCCTATATACTTCAATTTTGCATTAGATTTCTTCAAAGTATTTGTAGTAGATTTTTGTCAATATTTCACAGAACGGCTGAGGTTGGCGGGGACCTCTGGAGATCATCCAGTCCAACCCCTCTTCTAAAGTGGGAACACTGAAATTGCATCCAGGCAGGTTTCGCAAATCTCCAGAGAAGGAAACTCCATTGTTATTATTATCATTATCATTATATTCTTCAGTAGGTCCAATAATGAAAGGATCGGCTAAGCATCTAGAATAGGGTGTATTGTTGCTAGGTAGCTACTAATACATAGTTTTTCCTATTTGGTATTCCAAATGTCCTGCAGCACATTTCAGTATATTAAAGGACTGTTAATTTGAGAGGTGATTGGTTTTCTTATGTTTGTTAAACTTTTTCTCAACAGTGAGAGTGGGGAATGTCTGAGTTATGGGCTTTTATTCAAACGATCCCCTCCAAACCCCGTAAAAAGAGTATAGTCATTTTAATGATCGCATCATGATTCTGTGATTAAAATTATTATCCTATTTTTCGTTGTTATTGTTTTATTAAACCTGGTTTAATTTGCCAACCCATAAGTCTTAGGCATTAGGTCTTTCATTCACCTGCCTTATTCTGCTGATGTGCCATTGAGCTGGGTGTGTCAACAACCCCCGACACACCCCTCCCCTGAGGCTCTTTGTACTGCATTTGGTTTCCTGGTCCAGCTTGGGATCAACAACTGTGTTGCTGTTTGGATGTTTGTTAATAACTTCAATAATTGAAAGAATGGAGGTTGCACAAACTTCAGATAGTCCTTTCAAAGTGAGGGTGTTTCAGACAGCTTCCCACAAACATGTTTTACGGAGTTTCTCTTCTATGGGAGTTGTCTGTTGACTCACTCACTGCACAGGAAGAAGAGTCCAGCTCCAACTGGACAAAGATGAAGGCAGTTCTGAAATTTCCCTCTTCACCCTCTCGTCCTAAGGTTTTACAGGTTCTCTGGTGGCATTTGCTGGACTTGCTCCACTGTGGCAAATCCACACGCTGAGCGTTGGGCTCCAGGGGAGCCTCCAAAGTACCACATAGAGGGGAATAAACACTTCACCAACCTCCCGGTGGTGCTCTGATTGAAGCTGTTCAGCACAGTTTGCAGTAAGGGCTCCCTGCTGACCTGCGCTTAAATTACAGACCAAACTGGAAGGTAGCGACACATTTCCGGCCTCTGCTGGTACTTGGGGTTGGGCCATGTGCAACACTTTGCGTTTGCACATGTTGAATTTCAGCGAGTTCAGTGACGTTTTGCAGCCTCTTGAACGTTTTTCTGACATTCCCTCCAAGTTGTGTATGAGCTGTGGAGTGGCGGAGAATGGGCTTTGTCCAGTAATTCAGACAATGAATGAAGTGTTGACCCCTGAGAAATGCTACTAGGAGACAGCTACCAGTTGGGTTTTGTCCAAAGGGTCACAAGACTTCTGAGCCTGGCAGCTGAGATGATTCTTTTTCACTTGCATTATTGTCCACTTTTCCATACTTTAACAATTTGGTTTTCAAGATACTATGGGAGACTGTGAAAGGGACTGTGAACCCTTGCGAAGTCTGACCGCTCTAATGTCATCTGCAGCCTGGCATCTCCTCACAGAAGGTAGTCAGGCTGATAAAATGTGACTTGTACTTGGCAAATCCTGACTGTTCCAAATCACATTTTTGTTCTTTGGGGTTTCCAGGAGCATTTGTCTTTCTGGGAACAAGTTACACTGATGGGCCTGTAGTTCCCCAGGGTCTTCTGTTCCGTGATGCCCCGTCCTGTTGAGCTGTTCTCACACGTTCCTTGGCTTGCCTTTTGCTTTCAGTCCTGCAAAGCGGTGGGGAAAGCCAGGCGGATACTGGTGTCCTTCAGTTCTGGCTCATCCTCTCCAGTTTCACAGCTCATTGTTTGCTAGAGGAGCAGGCAGGGAGGTGGTTGAAATAACCAGCTTTGTAGGAGTATATGCGTCTTTTTGTGGTCCTGTGATTCTCAGAGGGGTAAATTTACTGGCTCATCTCACTCATGTTAATGCCAAATGTAAAATTTTACGCTCTCGGCTTTTTGTTATTAGCTTTGAAAGCTATTCAGTCTTCGTTCTGATTTCTTCAATGGCACTAAATGCTTTGATATAAAATCATCCTTTGTGTTTTATACAGTAATCTCTGTGATTTTGCTTATATGTACATATGTACATGGAGAAACATAAAAATTGCGGAAGAGTTACAACTGCAGAAGAGGCTTTTTGAGTTACACCATTTCAGTGAACTGAGTACTTAAATATTGCGAAGTTTTGCTGTAGGATTAGAGAAGTGAAAGGATGTTGTATGTTAAATTCCCAATTCAAACCTGTCAAAACATTCAGAAGAGTGGTGTGAAATTGTTAGAACATGGTCAAAGATTAAGACATAATGTAAAGTGACATTGGTTTAATTTTTAGCAAAGACTTGTAATGACTGGTATGTGTTTGGTTTTCTGTGTTTTGTAGGATTCACATGATGCTTTACTGGAATTTGGCAACAACAACCTCCAAATACTGGTGGACATCACAAGGGAAGGCATATGGAAAAATCCAGTTCTTCTTAAAATTCTATCCCAGCAACCAGTAGAAACTGAGGAAGGTAAGAGGATGATTTTAGAGATTATATGTGGTTATTAAGAAATTACTCAGTGCAGTTTTGGTGAGGAAGTGGCAATTTGAAGTCAGAGGAGAGTTGTATTTTAAATTGCATTGCGCAGTAGTATTTGTATGTTGCTAAGTGACATTTCTGATGAAATTGTGTCACCGGCACTCTGAATAACATGTCCTTGCTGATGCATCTCTGCTTGGGCTACACTATCCATCAGTTTAAGTCTTTGAAACTCCTTTTTTAAAAAATTATTTCTTCTTTCTTCATCATAAAAAATACAGAAATTTTGCTCCCTGGGGCGGTTTGTTCTTTGTAACTCCGTCCTTTTAACTGTCTTCCTGAATCCTTCACAGAGCAGGAATTGTGTGTGTCCCCACCTTTCAGAGGCATCAAAGATGCATGTGGGGGGATTAAACAATCTTGAACCTGACTCCGGAACCCCTTATTGGACTAGTCTGTCAAAGGAAGGTTTCTCAAGTTCAATCGTAACGTAAGGAGTTAGACAGTTTAAATAAAGGGCAGCTCAAAGAAGCCAAATATCTGCCGGGAATGTTGCTTTTTACTGAGCATCTTGCTTTTGTGGCAGTCTTGGAAACCTTGGTTTGGGTTGGTTTTTTGCTTATGTTCAGGCTGTCAGATGAGGTAATGCTTCAGTAGTTAAATAATTCTGTGTCCTTACATTACAGAGGATGGAGGGGGTTTTTGGTTGGTTGGTTTTGTTGCTTTGAGCCTCTTGGGAGACCGAAAGCATGCTGAACAGCCATTGGAGGCTTGCAGGGAGTTGTAGGAGAGAACATAATGCTGGGAAGAACAACACTGGGCACAGGTGGCAAACACAAAACCCACGGCCTGAATCCTAAAATTACATTTGGCCTTTTGAAGGCAACCATGAGGCTGAAGGGCCCCTGGTGAAAATTAGTTGGACACCCCTGATGTAGGGCATAGGATTCAATCGCCTGTATTGTTGCCAGCTATTCAATAACCTTCCAAAGAAATCAAAATAATGCATATCGTGAGCCACTGAGTCATAAAACTCTAAAATGTTACAGAAAGAGAGAAGTAGATTGAGGGCGTATGTAAAGTTGTCTCTTTTCTCAGAAGGCAAGAGGAAAGCGCCAGGTTTGTATACCCTGCGTTCTGGTGCAAAGCAAAATGAAAACTTAAAGACATCCTGCTCTCTATACCACAAATGATGGCATGGAAAATCTTCAGGCTTCTAAATGGTGCTACTAATGTAACTGGTTTATCCTTTTGATGTCATCAGACAAGTGTAATTCGGTGACTACAGAAGTTATTTCTGAAGTACCAACTGATGTATGAAGCTGCACCGTACCATGCGTTGTGATCAGTCAAATCTCGTTGGTTGGGTTTCCCTTCAATTTCTTTGTTCAGTCCCTTCTTTTCTCTGTGCCAGGAAGTCAGATGCTTCTGTAATATCTCACTAGCTAGATGTCTACTGGATTAACTTAATTGTTTTTTACCTTCAGAATCAGATCAAGTAAATAATAGAATAATTTTGGTTGGAAGAGACACTTAAGATCATTGAGTCCAACCATAACCTAAATCTAGCACTAACCCCTGTCCCTCATGTCCGTCTGTCCAACCCTCCAGGGCTGGTGACTCCAGCACTGCCCTGGGCAGCCTGTTCCAATGCCCCACAGCCCTTTGGGGAAGAAATTATTCTGAAATCCAACCTCAGCCTCCCCTGGCGCAACTTGAGGCCGTTTCCTCTGCTCCTGGCGCTTGTTCCTGGGGAGCAGAGCCCGACCCCCCTGGCTCCAAGCTCCTTTCAGGCAGTTCAGAGATCAGAAGGTCTCCCCTCAGCTCCTGTTCTCCAGCTGAACCCCCCAGGTCCCTCAGTCTCCATCACACTTGTGCTCCAGCCCCTCACCAGCTCCGGTCCCTTCTCCCAACTCGCTCCAGCACCTCAAGGCCTTTCTTGAGCCCTCAGGCGATTTTGGCGCCACTGGCACCGTCATTTTGTGCGCTGAGGTGATCCCACCACCCCCTGGGGCCGCCATTTTGAGCCCTGAGCTGAGGGGCCCAAAACTGACCCCGGGATTTGAGGCTTTTCCTCCCCAGGCCCCCGCACAGGGACGGTCACTGCCCTGGGCCTGCTGGCCACACCAGTGCTGGTACCAGCCAGGATGCTGTGGCCTCTTGGCCACCTGGGCACACGCTGGCTCATGTTCAGCCGCTGGCACCAGCACCCCCAGGTCCTTTTCCTTTTCCAGCCGCTCTTCCCCAGCCTGGAGCGTCCATGGGGTTGTTGTGACCCAGTGCAGGACCCGACACTTGGCCTTGGCGAACCTCAGACAACTGGGCTCAGCCCATCGATCCAGCTGGTCCAGACCCCTCTGTGTGGCCATCCTGACCTCCAGCAGATCAACACTGCCACCCAGCCTGGTGTCACCTGCAAACTGACTGAGGGTGCACTCGATCCCCTCGTCCAGATCTTGGATGAAGAGACTAAACAGAACTGGCCCCAGCACTGAGCCCCGGGGACACCACTCGTGACGGGCCAACAACTGCACTGGGCTCCGTTCACCACAACTCCTTGGGCCCAGCCCTCCTGCTGGTTCTTTCCCCATCGCAGATACACCATCCAGGCCATGAGCCTGTCATGTCACAATCCTTCCGAAGTACCACAAAAATAACATTTTTACCCTCAACTTCATTTTGATTAGTTGGGCATTATGTGAGGGTTTAACAACTTCAGTTGAAAACTACATAATGCTTTGAAATGTGTTTGGTGCTTTGGAATATTATGCTACAATTGAAGTTGAATATTTCAAATCTCAACCGAACTACTGGTACCTTGTTCGAAATACTGTATGATCTGATCAGCGTCCATATTTCCTTATTCCATTTATCGCTGTTGCTTTTTATCACACCTCAAGTTTCATAAGAAGACCGACCACACTTAAGTTTGTAATAAAATAAAGTGTGAACGCAATGAGACAATTTCACTTAAGTGTCAGCTGTAAATTGGTGTATTCTCAAAGGCTTTTTTCTTTTCCTAGCCAATAAATTGATTACACGAGAAGGGCCTTCCTTTCTGCAGATGCGAATCAAACACCTGATGAAGTCAAACTGCATCCCACAAGCCACGTCCTTGTCCAAATTGTGCGCCGATTCGCCCGAAATCGCCAACGCTTCGTCTTTCCGTCAAGCCTACATCACCTGTGTGTGCTCGATGCTGCCGAATGAAGACTCCATTAAGGAGGTTAGAAATCCATAGTTGCTTTTTATTGTCTGTTTATTATATTTTAGAATTTCTTTCTGCAACATTAAGAGCTGAAGAATGCAACTGTTGCAGCAGAATTCCAAAAGAGGAATTATCTGTTGCAGACTGGAAAGAACATTTGTATTAACTCTGGTGTTGATAAGTATGCATAAGCTAGAACACAGATTGATGAATTGAACCAAATGATGGTAATCGCTTACTTAAACCTTTCAGGGGAAAACTAAGCCACTAAGCGTCAAAGCAGTATCTTAAAACAATATGTTTTTGTTACTTAACTGGACCTGTAGCCAACACTGTGAAAAGTTTAAAGGCTGTGTGGTGTTACAGTGCCAGAAAGTTGATGTAAATAATTGGCAATATGAGAATTTGCATGTCATGTACTGTATGTAATATGTAATTTGCATGCTTGGCCCACGGTTGTTGTGGAGGTGACACTCTTTACAGATTGCTGAAACCAGAGACTTCTGAAACATCTTTGTTTTCGGAAGTCGAGTATTGTGTTATATCCTCGTGTTTTGTGTTGTCTTAGGTAGAAAGTTAATCAGGTCTAATGACAAGTGAGGAAAAGAGATAAAAGATGAAGAGCTCCAAGAACAAGAGGTGGCAACAACCCAAAACCCAGTATGGGGGATGAGAGAATTCACTGTAATAAAACAGAGTTAAGTGACATTTTGAAGTGCAGAGTAGGAACGGGGCTCAGCTATAAAGGGTGAATGTGAGTGAAGATAGCAAAGGCACTTGTGTAACAAATATGATTATTTAGCTATTTGTTCATAGGAATCTCAAAGGAACAGAACTAAGAATTGCTGTCTGGGTTACCGATTCTAACGTTTGGCTTGAATTTGCCGTTTTTATTGAACCAATTAAACCACTAATTAAAGAGGTTCTCCTACAGAGTAGTCAAGAATACTCTTTACTATCGCAAAAGGCATGAAACCCCCAGATGTTTTGTAATTTAAGCTGGCTTTCTCTGCAAGACAAGTGTTCTCTTTCCCATGTAACTTCCAGTTAGGTTGGAAGATTACAAGAACTTAACCTAAGTCTTCCTTTCTTTGCAGGCTCTCAGTACTTTGCACAATGTTGTTGATATCAGAGATGTTATTTTATTACATTGTGAGGCAGCAACTCCCACATTCTTGCAGCTGTAGTGACATTATTTAATGTAAGAAAGATAATATGCTGCTGCATTTACAGACTTGAGAGCATGTTGTTCCAGCTCAGCTAGGGAGGAAATTACAGTCAAACTAAATGGCTTTTAGTGGGTTCATGGTGTATCTCCAGCTCCTGAAGGGAGCGCAAGTCTCCCTAAGTAAGAAATATTAATGGGATGTCCTACGAAAAAACTGGGAGGAGGTTTTTCTGATGACATAAGAAATGAGATATTTTTGCAATGTTAAAACTTTTCCTTCCAACTAAAATGACCCAGAAAACAGAGCCAAGTCTTACATGTTTGTTTGAGCCATGGAGTGACTTTGAGGAGTAAATTGACATCCTTCTTGTTAACGAACGTGGGTTTGTTATTCTCATTTGAAATATCTTAGCACTGTTCAACCTGTAGTCTCTGAAGTTCGGTTGTTGATGCACTGACAATTTTTGGTTTTCTAAAAAACAGGACCTGGAAGATCAGGCTTGTATCAACCCACTGCATTTTGCATTATTTAAGAAGATGGGCCGCAGTATTGAGGAGACGGCAGTGTACCGTTGTGGAAGTTATCAGAGACAAACCTCATAATTACTGTTTGGTCTAAAAATACTTGGCTTATAACCAAGCTGATGCCCTATTTTGATCCAGGGATTGGTACCACCTTTAAGTAGGCTTTCCAGAACTTCGATGGGAACCTCCTGTGAAGTTGTAGATAAACTGTTGCCTGTATGTATTTTGCTAAGCTGAGCAAAATGGAGGATAGTCCCAAAGAAAACTAACACTGAGAAGTGATCTGAACTAACATATGTGAGCTCCTCACGCTGTTCTGTAGCTGAAACGTGGGGTATGAACTCTCAGTGTTCAATAGAACAGTATTTTGTTCATGTGTTTGAGACCATTTCCTTTGATACACTAAACATGCTGATAATAAAAGTGTATTTTCTTTTAATTTTTTCTCTTTAAGATTGCAAAGGTAGACTGCAAAGAAGTGCTGGACATCATATGCAACCTGGAATCTGAGGGACAAGAAAACACTGCGTTTGTTCTTTGTACAACATACCTTACTCATCAGCTTCAAACAGGAAATGTGTATTGCTCTTGGTAAGTAATTAGTTTCACTGTTATTCCTAAATATTCCTCGCTGGCTTCAATGCAAGAAAATTGAGCTGATACAGCACAAACATATGTAGAAAAAGTTGAGAAGTACATCAGACAGAAGTACTTTCTGGATAACTTGTGATGAAAGAAATAAGGGCTCATCTTGCTGCAGTAGTGGAGCAGTTAGTCAAACAAGAGTCATGCTGATGTTTTTGTAATTTCTATAACTCTGAGAACTGTAGTTCTAGACCTCGGCCAAATCGTGACTATAAAATTTCTTGGGGGAAGAGTCCACCACACTTGGAAATCCTGGAGACTGACTGGTTTTCACTGCCAAAATGTGTCATTAGAGATGAGAATAGAGCCACGTCCAAAGAGATACGAGGCTGAAGTCTATCCCATGATCTCTTTTTAATGAGGAAAAAAAGAAGTAAACAAATAGACCAACAACAGCCAACATTCTTTCAGGGCGAACTCAGTGATATGCTGTTGTCCAGGAGACCTTCTTGATTGACCTCCACCTGCTTTCCCTGTGACAGACGCAGATCTAGCGATTATTTAGCCACAAGGTAGATTAATTCAGGTGGCTGGTATGACATAAAACTTTTAATTTGGAGGATTACTTTTGTCAGATCAGCCAGATTAACTGCCAGGGCGTGGGATGACATATTACAGAGGCAGTGGATATTATGTCTCGCAAAAATGAAGAGGCCTGTGCTTTCTACAAATTGTGGTGATCACCAAAATAATTTCCTGGTTTTGGCTGGGATAGAGTTAATTTTCTTCCTCGTGGCTGGTACGGTGCTGTGGTTTGGATTTAGGGTGAGAATAATGTTGGTAACACACTGATGTTTTAGTCACAGTGTCAAGGCCTTTTCCATGTCTCTTGCTGCCTCACCATTGAGTGGGCTGGGGGTGCACAAGACATTGGGAGGGGACACAGCAGGGACAGCCGGGTTTTTGGAAGATGCTTATTCCAAATTACAGTCTGATTGTGAGGCCTCAATGTCGAGTGACCTGAAAGAGGCCACATGCAGTGAGTTGCAATGAGCTTGAATAGGAAACCCCAGTTGTCCAGTAATCTTGGGAGAGATTGTGGGCTGGCCAGAAGGCCAAGATTTTGGAGTATTAGCAGAGGAGGAGGTGACACATACTGAAGAGGCCCCACTGGATAATGAGCTACCAGAAAATAAGAAGCAATGTGCCCTGTTCACCCATGGGTCCTGTTGTATTGTGGGTGTAAAAGTGCCATGGAGATGCTCATATTGCAAAGAGTTGGGCCACTGAAGAACAACAGAACAACCAGCAGGTGGATCAGGCTGCTCAGATTAAAGGTCGATCTAATTGGGGAACATATGGGTGAATTCTTCATAGCTCAGTGGGCCCGTGACACCTCAGGCCATCAAGGAAGAGATGTAACATACAGATGGGCTTGTGAACACCATTGCACAGGTTATCCATGAATGTGTCACCTGATTAGTTGACACTCTGGGATCTACTCAATGATCTGGTGCTGGTGGTCTCATGTCCTGTAGAAGGACGTATCAATGGTATTACAATAAGAACCACCCAGATTAATGAAGAATGAACTTTGAGCAAAGTGCAGTAGTGAAACCAGAGCTGGGCTCAGCATCCAGCACCACACACTGTGCTCTGACGAACTGTCATGACAGATGGAGCCCAAAGTAATGGACTCAACGGACACTTTCAAGGGATGGCCTGTAGACTGAGAGAATGACATCTGTATATATCAAAAGACAGGAGAGGTAGTTCTGGCTGGGGTAGAGTTAATTTTCACCTAGTAGCTGGTACGGTGCTGTGGTTTGGATTTAGGATGAAAATAGCGTTGATAACACATGGATGCTTTTGTTGTTGCTGAGCTGTGCTTGCACAGTCGAGGCGTTTTCTGCTCCTCACACCGCCACAATAGAAGTTGCTGATATTCTGGGTTTCTGCCTTTTTTCCCCACTCTAGTTCTACTTTAGGATTTAAAAGTAAAACACCTTGAATTATACTGTTTGTATCTTAGTTTCTTGTAGGTCTGTCTAGTTCTCAGGTGTCTCTTCCTGACTACAAACAGCTGGTAATTACATTTCCAAAAGTGTCTGGACTCTGGACAAATCTTGAATGTTTTCACATTCTTCTTTCAACTCTTTGCAGGGAACTGACACTTTTCTGGAGCAAACTGCAGAGAAGAATCGATCCTTCTCTCGATTCCTTTTTGGAGAGGTGTCGTCAGTTCGGCATCATTGCCAAGACACTACAGCATTTATTTTTCTTGATAAGAGTTATCCAGTCTGAAGTAAGTAAGCTGCATTTACAGCCATAATTTATTGGATTTTTTTAATAATTCTACTGACCTGACATGAAATAACAGCTTCTTCCGGTGTTCATACTTCGTGGTTAAGTGCCTAATAACTTACTAATAAAAATCTTCGATCAATGTGAAATAGTTTGTTACTCTGAAAATACAGCATTATGTGAACAAAGCAGAGCTGTGTTTGACCTGATCCCCGCTTAGAAATGTGAGGCACAGCAACAGTTTTCTGCAGAATCTCAAAGAGACGGAAAATTGGCGCAAATACCTTTTCCTCAAAATGTTTGACACAGTCACATCTGGACCTGTACCTTCTGTTCTTCAGAAACTTGCAGGAAGTTTCAAAAGATGCTTAACAGCAATTTTTATAAACTCATAATCTCAGTTTGAGGAGTAATGCAAAGACTTTACACTTAAATGGCAGAATTAACAGGATTTGAACTATCTTAGTATTACACAGATCGCGGACCTTAAATTAGATACGGGATTTTCCCTTTGGAATCTCACCATTTCCCAAAGGTTTCAGGTATTTCCTTCTGAAATAGCATCGTTTTGCACACATAGAGTAGAATTTGCCATATGAACTTCAGTTTTATGGATGTTTCAATCAATGGTACCCTCCCCAATGTGCTCATCTTTTTGCTTTCTTATATGGACATGATAAATAATTACTTCATGCACTCAGGCTCAAGGAAACTTAAATTTTGTCCAGGTAGAATTTGAAATATATTATATTTTTTTTAATCAGCATGTGAATAATATTTCTAGGTGTCTTCCTATGCTCAGTGGCTCAGGCACTTCACGCTCACAAGCGTGATGTGTTCTGGACGGGCTGTAGTCTGTTGGCCACTGTCTGAGAATCTACTTATCAAAGAAAAGTAACATTATTTTGTGGCTGTTTTTTTAAACAGGCAGAAGAAGCAGGACTTGCAGTGTCTGTTTTGTTGTGCGTGAGAGCCCTTCAGATCCGATCCAATGGAAGCGACGAAATGAAGACGTCGGTGTGTAAAACCATTGCCTGCCTTTTACCAGAAGACCTTGAAGTGCGAAGAGCTTGTCAGCTCACGGAATTTTTACTTGAGCCAACTTTGAGTGGATTTAATGTGTTGGAAGAGCTCTACATGCAACCAGATCAAAAATTTGATGAAGAAAATGCGCTGGTTCCAAATTCCCTCCGTTGTGAGCTGCTGTTGGCTTTAAAAGCATATTGGCCGTTCGATCCTGAATTTTGGGACTGGAAGACTCTGAAGCGACATTGCCTTAAACTGTTGGGGAAAGCAGCTTCTGATTCCGAGGACGATGCAAGTTGTAATATGTCCATCAATGAAACCGACATGTTAGAAACATTCTTTAGCGACTACGATGAGACAAAAGAACAAAAATATTACGATGGAAAAGACGCGATGAACCACCCGAAAGAAAAAGCAAGAGTGAAAAAACCAATTGGTTCTTCAGAAAGATACCAGAGGTGGCTTCAATACAAATTTTTTTGTGTGCTCTGCAAAAGGGAGTGTATAGAGGCTCGAATCCTGCATCACTCCAAGATGCACATGGAGGACGGTATTTATACGTGTCCGGTGTGCACAAAAAAGTTCAAGAGAAAGGAATTTTTTGTACCGCACGTCATGGAACACGTTAAAATGCCGCCTAGTAGAACGCACAGACACAAAAAGAAAATCATCCTGAAAAAAGAGAGATCACCACAAAAAACAAGCAGCAGCCCTCCCGCAGTGTTCCAGGAGAAGCCACAGCTGCCTGAAACATTTGAAAACGACGCACATGAATATGTCACCTTCAGCCAACTGGAAAACTGCCACCTGCAAGACAGAGACATCTACCCCTGTCCCGGGACGGATTGTTCAAGGGTCTTTAAACAGTTTAAATACTTAAGCGTCCACCTGAAAGCCGAACATCAAAACAACGATGAGAACGCCAAGCACTACCTGGACATGAAGAACCGCAGGGAGAAGTGCGCGTTCTGCCGCCGGCACTTCATGACGTCCTTCCACCTGCGGGAGCACGAGCGCGTGCACTGCGGGCCCCAGCCCTACATGTGCGTGTCCATGGATTGTTACGCCAGATTCGGCTCGGTTAACGAGCTCCTCAATCACAAACAGACGCATGATGACCTTCGTTATAAATGCGAGCTGAATGGCTGTAATATTGTTTTCAGCGACTTAGGGCAGCTCTACCACCACGAGGCTCAGCACTTCAGAGATGCGTCGTACACCTGCAACTTCTTCGGCTGCAAAAAGTTTTATTATTCAAAAATTGAGTTTCAGAATCACCTGGCAGCGCATAATATCACAGTGTCAAACGGGGAGGTCAAACCGACGGTGACGCTCGAAGAGTCGGTTTCGAAAGACAAATGCAGATGTCTTCCGGAGTCTCAATCTGAGAATTCCAGTCTGAATAACTTGGATCCCTCGGGCTCTCAGGAAATTCCGCAGATTAAGGAAGAAGTGCTCTCTGACAGTGAAGATCTGGACAGCGAAAGTAACTGCAGCCTCCATTGTGGGGACGCTGCGGTGAACCAAGGGCAGGCGTCGCCTCTGCGGATTGAAACGATGGCTCGAAATCAATCGGTTCCGGGTTTCCTCGTGTCGCAGGAAGGAGTCGTCCATCCAGCAGATGTGAAGCAACAAGGTTCTGATGGGGCGGTTTGCTTGGATGAAAAAACACTTCCCTGTGGTTTTGGAGGCTGCTGTTCCACACACAAAAACTCCAGGAGTGTGCAAAAACACCTTCGCAGGGCCCATCCATATAACTTCAAAGGTAAAAAAAATATGGAGGTGAAAACAAAAGACTTTCTCGATCTGCTGAGTGATGCTCAGGACAGTAAATCCCCTACGGATGGTAGTACAGACTTGGGTCATAATTCAGATACAAACGCTGACTCTCCAGAAAGCTTGTGCTGTACGATAGATACTAAAGGAAGCAACGGCCTGAAGGAAGAAACTTGTCCTTCTTCCCCAGAGACGTCTTTTTACGATAGTTCTAAAGAATCAAATATCGATGACAACATGTTGGAACTGATGTTAGGCTTGAAGCATCTAAGCTTAAAAAATTCCAGCGTGCAGAATTCTTCGAGACACAAGCCTTTTCTGCGCTCCTTACAGTCCTGTTCATCCAGGGACACCAAGTGCTCTGAGTCAGATGAAACTACCTCAAAATTTCAGCTTCAAGAGCAACAAGATAATTTACCCAGCCAGTATCTTACTCAGCTGGCAGCCAAACCGTTTTTCTGTGAGTGCCAAGGGTGCACGTGCGAGTTCGTGACCAGAGAAGCTCTCTTGATGCATTATGTTAGAAAGCATAACTACTCCAAGGAAATGGTTCTGCAGTTAAATATGTTCCAGCATCGATACTCGCCGTTCAAGTGTCACATTTGCCAAAGATCGTTTACAAGGAAAACACACCTTAGAATTCACTATCGAAACAAACATCAGATCGGCTGCGAGAGGGCAGTTCACAAGGTTTGTCCAAATGAAAAGTTTGATCACGTTGGCTTGTGTACAGACGACATGCACAAAAACAGTGCCATTCCGACACCCATCTGCGCAGCTAACGTCGAATTCATCGACCGTTCAAACCACTCTGAGCAGCTGTGTCACCCAAAAAAGAAAGACTGTAGTTCCGAGACGGATTTGGAGTCCAGCGAAGAGATGGACAATAACGTAATGAGAAAAACGTCCAACGTGGGTTCTCTGGACAGTCACAGGGAGGAACTGGAGGCGAGACAGGGAAGAGGAAGCAAAAGAACAGTTGCTAAAGGAAACTTATGTTATATATTGCATAAGTACCACAAACCATTTCATTGTATACACAAAAGCTGCAACTCGGCATTTACCAACCAGAAGGGTTTGATTCGCCACTATCGAACCGTTCACCAGTACAACAAGGAGCAGCTCTGCTTGGAAAAGGACAAAGCGAGAACAAAAAGGGAGCTCGTCAGATGTAAAAAAATATTTGCATGCAAATTCAAAGAGTGCGGTAAACGCTTTTTATGTTCTAAAGCTCTCGCAAAGCATTGTAGTGACTTTCACAACGAACACGTAGAGGATCAAAAGCTGCTTTCTGACGCTGAATCCGCAAGATTTGCTTGTAACCAAGCCCACTGCCCCGCTGTGTTTTATACCTTTAATAAGCTGAAACGGCACCTAATAGAAGAACATGCCAATGAAGAAAAACTAAACAAAGATTTTGAAATCCATTGTGACCTTAATGGCTGTAATCGGATTTTCACCAATTACAGCCACTACTCCCAACACGTGTATTTCCGACACAGTGAATATTATGATAGTCTCTTTAGAAATGAGAGAGAGGAGGAAGACGATCAAGAGAAAGATAAAAGCGAACAAAGTTACTTGAAAGACGGTCTTGACGTGAGCAAGCAGAACGGGAAGCAGTTAAAATCTAAAAGAACAAGCAGGAGTCGAGAAAAGCATTCGATTAACTTCAAAACAAAAGAGGAGGCGCTCCAGATGTGCAAAGAGAAGTCGAACCAGACCCAGTACCCCTGCATGGTCCAGGGCTGTTTGTCTGTCGTCAAGCTGGAGAGCAGCATCGTCAGGCACTACAAGCGCACGCACCAGATGACCAACATGTACATAGAGCAGCGGATGCAGAAACTCGTTGTTTGTGTTCAGTGTGGCATGATGAATGAGAAACAGTCCGGCTCCGAAACGGCATTAGACTCGGATAAAAAAGATCAAGAGGATAAATCAGCTAATCCTGAGTGCGTGCAGGAAGGTGAAAAACCTGCTGTTCCAAATACTGCCTGTGATCATCAAGATGGAAGCAACGAAGACCAAAAACCATGTCTGTCGAGTGGGGCGAGTCGTGACGTGAGCGACTTAACATATTCAGGCACTTTAAAATATAACCACAGTTCACAGAACGGCAGTTTTGAAGAGCATAAGGTCAGGGAGACGGTTACGTGTAAAACGGAAGATTTTTCTGAAAATAGCGAAAGAGAGAATAGCTCTTATTTCTCGAGTTTACAATTAGAGTTGCCGAGAGAGAAGGATCCAGAAGGATGTCAGCACAGTGCAGTTAATCAACATGCAAAGAGAAATGTACTTTGTGCTACAAAAGATAAATTTCAGAAGCCTCCGGTGTCCAAACCATTTGATTTAAAGACATATAAACCCATGGGATTTGAGTCTTCATTTTTAAAATTTATTCAGGAAAGTGAAGGGAAAGATGACGACGACGATGATGATTCTGATGAGGTGGTGGAATGGGAGGCTCCAGTAGATAAGACTTTGCAAAAAGAGGGAGACGGTCAAGGGGATACACCAGTAAACAGCTTTGTAGATGACAAAAATATAATTTTAACCCAAAATAATCACGGGCAGCTGACAGAAATCCAGCCCTTGTTGTCAGAATCATCATCTGCCCCTTCTCTAGAAAATCTGAGGGCGATCTTGGACAAGGCGCTGACGGACTGCGGGGACCTTGCCTTAAAACAGCTCCATTACTTACGACCGGTGGTTGTTCTTGAAAGATCCAAGTTTTCTACGCCCCTCATTGACTTATTTCCCACAAAAAAGGCCGATGAGCTTTGTGTAGGGAGTACGTAAGTAGTTTTGCGTAGAGCGGATCGGCTCCACTACTGCTACATGGGGAGAGCTCCAAATTAGAACCGTAATCGTTACAGTGCACACTGTTTAGGTTTAGCGTAGACTGTTTAATTCAATGAATGTATAATATCTGTCAAAATATTGGCCGAGTTAATTTAGCTCCCCATTTTTTTCTATGGATTTTGGTGCTGTTGAACACATCAGAACGCGGGGGGCTTCCTGTCGAAGGGTAAATGTGCATGATTGTATATGGAACAAGTACTGGGGTACCAGGGTTCGGGGGGCGATGGAGTTATTACTTGACTTGAATGTGCACCCCAGGGTGCTTTGTGTAACATATTGTACACTACAGCATCTTATATTTTTTTGAGTTATGAGTTTCAATAAATTACAGTTTTTCACCCATTTGTTTACTGTACAGTAAATCTTTAATGTGATTTACTTGTAATTTGGGACCATTGGATGATGTCACTTAAGTTTTATGCATTTGTAGATGATTTATCGGACTGATGAACCAGTATAGATACAGAAAAGTAAAGTATTACATCTTATTTTATCATATTCTCTGTGCTTTATTCAGACTTGAAAGAACGGTGGCATGTGGCGTGTCCCGATCTCCATGAGGATGCTAATGAACAAGCACTAATCGCAGCCGCTCATTGATTCTCATTGGGTTTCTTTGGGCTGGTTTGGGTTTTATACTGTGAGCTGGAAAGCAGCAGTGGGAAGGAAATGGAGAAAACCTTGGGAAATGATGTTTAGAGCAGGTGATGACTATTGGCTGGGTGCGGGAATGAAGAAGGTTAATGAAAAAATATCTGGAGAATTTTGTTACAACCAACTCTTTAAAGAGGTTATTTGGACATCCCGACAATCAAAATTAGATTAAAAGTTGTACACCGAGCAGGAGAAATGTAACGTATTGCAAATCCTTTCCTTGCTCGAAACTCTAAGCTGCTCGTAATGAAAGGAATACAGAGCGTGGATCTTCTCTCTAGCTTTTAAAAATGAAAGTTAGGGTGAACAGGTTAAACATCGCAGCCGAGTCAGACACCTGAAGTAGCTGAAGTGTGTTCCAAAGTGATTTTTGTCTCTTTAAAAAAGAGTTTAGATGCCAAGTTTGCGTCATGTTCAGACATCTTTGGATGTTCAGGATCTCAGAAGAGAAAAAGAGGGGAACTACAAACTTAATATATGTGATGACTGATGCAGGTGCCTGGAGAGATACGAGATGCTGCTTCAAAGGCAGGAGGCGGTTTTGTGACGACTCCTTAGGGGAGCCGGGTCTGCCAGGAGGGCAGCGCGCCCCTGCGCTCCCTGCGGCGCCGAGCGGTGCCGATGGCATGCGCTGGGGGACCTGGCTTTGTCCTGGCGACCTGGGGACAACCCGGTTTTCATATGGAATTTGAAAGGTAAATACTCCTTTGTGTTTACACAAGCCCGAAACCAGAAAAAAATATTAAAAATGGGAATTATTCCCATTGAAATTTGTTTACCTGGGCTGACAGCTCAGTGTGATCTTTTTACCTATATACACAAGACGGCTTTGCAGAGGAGTTTGCCTTTATTGGTTTAGATTTCATTCCAACATCATTCGCTGGACCTTCCTCTAATGAATACTTGAGATTCTTGGAGAACCGGTTAGTGGGTTTAAGAACGGCACATCAGAACCTGACGCTGGGTGAGATTTCACTTGAACTCCCTGATCACAGTTTCCTTCTTCTTTATACACTTGACTGATACTCAAGTTCAATTGTACTTTAAATTGTGTTCTCTTCTGTTGTTGCCTCTTCAAGTCAGCACTGGGAACTCTGCTCGTGATCACAGGTTCCTGGTCAACAACCTCACAGAGTTGGTGAATTAATTCTTTTTTGTCATTGAAAAGATTCTGGGACCACAGAAGTCCAGAAATACAGAACGGAAGAGTTTCTGCCTGGTGTGGTTGAAGCTTTTCTGTGTAAAAGAGAAAAACTTGTTGTATAGACAAATTTGCATGTTAATAATGAGTTTTGTGGAACCGTCGTCCTGTAATCCCCCAGAACAGTCATGCGTGAAACTTATTTTCTCAGAGTTATTCTGCTCCTGCCAAATAAGAGCGTCTTGTAGGCATTTTCCTCTGGTGATGTGGAGGCCCGTGCGCCGCTGGGATTTTAATACTGTGGCCTCAAGGTGTATTCGTATTTCTGTTGAAAGACACTGATGTCACGCTGCTGCTTCTGAGCTATAGAAATAATGTCTTAACCGTTTCAGTGTGTTCCAGTCTTTGAACTCCACTTCTTTATCATCCACAAAATACCTGGCGAGGTAATTGATCAAAACTATATGGTTGGAATCCATATCCTGATCCTTATTTCTCCTTGGGTGTGTTTATCTGGGTTTCTAATTACCTGGCACTTGCAGGTCTTGGGGAAGGAGGCCCCAAAAGGTTAAGTTTAGAGTTTACCTATTTCTATTTTCACATTATTATTATTTTCCTTCCACGTGCTACCAGAACGTGCCGTGAGGATGTGGCAGTGCCAGTGTCTTGCTTCCAAACATCGCTGCCAAAAAGCGTCTCTGCTGCTCCCCAGTCCCAGCTCTGATCTGATTCCTTTATCACAGCGCTGGCACTTCTGTGAATTTATTTAATACCTTGAAACATCAGAAAATGAACGTGGTAACATCCAATTAAACACCTTTCTAGCATTACAGTTCTCATGGGGCTGCAGCTCAAAGATACAAGTTATTAATGCTGATTCATGTGAAGGATTTGGATGTCTGCAACAGGGAGTCCCAGAGCCAGCAGCCAAACCGGTGACTTTATGGAACGTGTGTTGTGCAAGTGTATTTCATTTCAAAAAGGACTTAAAAGAGCTTACTCGAGTAGAATTGGAGCCAACGATACCGCACTGCAAGGAGAAAAAAAGCAGCTATTAGGAGGCAGTCAAGGGGCTGCTTGCAAAACACACCAAGGGAGAAAAAGCAGCCAAATACTTGTTTAGTCGGTATTAAAAACAAAAAGTTCCAAATTATTAGAGCAGCTCCAGAAGACCTTTTCTGTAGAAGCAGTGAGGAAAGAGACCTCTGGGAGCTTGTGAAAGGATGGAACGGAGATGACCGGCCTCAGCGGCAAAGTCTGCACCTATCCAATAATAAAGGAACGTGGATAGGAAAGCTGGGAAGGGAAAATCTCTGTAAGGCGTTTGTTTTGCTGGGACTTGAAGTGACAAGTATAACCAGGGGTCTGAGGAGAATCCGCTGCCTGGGATACGGACACAAAGGACTGAAGCGTGGGGGCAATGTGTGGATCCTACATAGTGCACTATATACGGCTGAAGAGAGGCTATAGAATGGGCAAAGAAATGGATTGATGCTCATTTTTAAACACACAAAGCAAAAAAAAAAACAAACCAAACCCCACCCCCGTGCAGGTGTGTGTGTCCTGCACCTCTTCTCCCAGGAAAAGGATGCTTTTCCTTTGTTAAAACACCCGCTTGAGCTTCATCCAGCAGGAACATCTAGAAAGTTGCTTTGGGAAGACTCCTCATCCTTTCCACCTGCCCTTGTGGAGCCTGGCGCAGCTTCCACTCCATGCCTTCCCCTCCGCGCTCCCCCGGCGCCGCGGGGTGGCTGTGCCGCTGTTCGCTTTCCCAACCCGCCTGAACTCGGCGGAACTTTCTAAAAGCCATTTTCAGCGCTGCTGCGGCCTTTGCAGCTCCCTCTCTGGGTAGGTGCTTGTACAGAGAGATCACGGGCAAAAGTTCTAAAGGTTTACTTTGATACTGACTTTTGGGTGGATTTGCGAAAATCTGTTGTTGTAAAAATCAGGTTTATTGTTCCAGTAAGTGGCAGCTGATTCAAAAAAATTAGCCAAGCAGGCCTTCTGCTCAAATTCTCAGCTTCACTGGGGGCGGGAGAGCAGGAGGGCATCGCTTGGGAAAGGGAATGAAGCTCTAGCCTGTAAGTTCACGTTGTCCCATAGTGGGAAGAACGGCCGATGTCAGTGGGTGCAGACGGGATTGCTGAGCAGCAGCAGCAACCAGCAGGAAGTATCCAAATAGCAAAGACTGGTGGAAGATTTCCTGATGTTATCAGATGGAGACGGGTGAAAAGTATTTTGGGGAGGGGGAGCTGGAGATAGGGCAGGAATTCAGATGCATGTGGGGTAACAATGCAGCATGAAAAAAGATGTTTTGATTCCATAGGATCTGAAATTAGAGACAATGGAATGGATAACGCATCGTATCAGTTTCTGTGTGAGATGTGCTTCTGTCAGAATAATACCCCTGCCCTGGCTTTCCCCAGCCTGTTTCCTTTTGGGTTGCCAAGGTTACACCAGGTCACCCACTGGATCTTCAGGACTGTTACAAGATCTGATTAATTAACCCAATTAATGCCTGTGCCCTGTTACCAGGCCCAGAAGAAGCAGAATTCCAACTGTGCCTTCCTCGATGGTCCGGTTAATGCTATGTTGATGGATTTGGACCTGATGCGGCAGTAAGGAAGGAGTAAGGCATCTTTGTGGAGTTCACCTGTGAGAACAGGCTGCCCAGGGTCACAGAATTGTTTAGAGAGGCCTCTCGAGATCATCTCCTTGGCCCCAACCTGCCACTCAAGAAGGATCAGCGAGAGCAGGTTCCCCAGGAGTGTGTCCAGATGGCTTTTGAATATCTCCAAAGGTGGAATATCTTCCACAACCTCTCTGGACAACCTGTCCCAGTGTTTAACAAACCTCATGGTAAAAAGTGTGTTTTGTGTTCAGATGGAATTTGATGGTTTTTTGCCTCCTGTCCTGCTGTGGGCTCCACTGAGAAGAGTCTCACTCCCTCATCTTCATTGTCTCACATTAGATGTTTACACACATTGATGTGTCTTCTGCAGGCTGAACAGTCTCAGCCTTTCCTTGTCAGATAACGCTCCAGTCCCTCCATCATCTTCACGGCCCTTCCCTGGATTCTCTCCAGCAGCTCCACGTCTTTCTTGCAGGTTTGGCCCCACCAGTGCTGATCAAAGGGAAATTTCACCTCCCTCGACATCCTGGCAGCAGATCCCCCACCTCCCTGTGGCCGTGGCTGAGCTCGGCGTCCCTCCCGTGCACAAGCCTCCGGACACCAGTGGGCTGACATCGAGTTTTACTGCACTTTCTAGAGCATCCTTGGTCCAAAACTCGCCACTTTCTGGGTCAAGTTTGCAGCCACCAATGTGCTGCTCCTCCTTTGGCCTCCACTCTGTGAGGATCCTGCGCACACCACGTGCTGCCAGAAAGCACTTGGTCAAGTTCAGAAGTTATTGACTGTGTGAGCCCACACGGGCAGGTCACAGGAACGACCACAAACCACAGACGCAACACAAAGAGCAAATTAATTTCTGTTGCCTCATTAAGTGAGGGATCTCTGAAACAGCACCTGAGGCAGAGGTCACACAACGGAGATGCAGAGCTGCAGAATATCTTGGTGAAGATCAACGAGCCTGCTCGTTTCACCTCTACATGGGGACTCATGTAGGTGCAGTTGACCACACTGCTTTGATCTTTGATCTCATGCTGTCCTGGTTTTGTTAAAAACAGGTTTCTCTTTTAGTGGATTTCCCTGTCAGCTAAAGTCTTCTTACCAACTGCTTTCCTGAAGGCCAGATACATGTTTTGGTAGGCACAGCAATGGAATGTGAGGTCACTGCACCTATAAGGTTGGATGTACATCCCATGAGAGGGGCAAGAGAAGTAGTGAACTGAAACTGACCAACCAAGTATTCTATCCCATTCATGTGATACTTCACAGAAAAGTGGCAGATCACGAGGATTTTCCCTATGGCAACATGAGGAGAGGACCTTGCGAGTTGTCCCTGCAAACCGAGGCCAGTGACAGACTGAATCCAGCTCCGGTTGGCTGCAGAGTCCAGTCCAGGACTTCGGCTGCCGGCTCTGCAGTTGCCGGGACTTTCAAGATTGGTTTTGTATATTTTGTATTATTTTCTCTATTTTTATCAGTAGCATTAGTAAAACATTTTTAATGTTTCCAACTCTCTTCTCTCTGTCCTTCTTTCCCTCCCGATCGCCTGTGCTGAGTGGGAAGGGGGAGAGGGGGTTAACAATACATCTGCCACAGTTTATTGTCACCCCACAATCTAAACCCTCGACACGCCTCTTTCACAGGCCTGTTATCTAAACACAGAGAGAGCTTCTCCTTGTGAAGCACACGAGGCTAAACTACAATTAGTGTGATTTATGTGTTTCTCTAGTCGCTTGAGCATATTTGCAACGCTCTTCCTCGCCGAGCATCCGTTATTCCCACATGAGCCAACCAGATTCACTTGGGAATTGTATCATTTTTTCCCTTGCCCAACCAATTCTACCCCCTTGCCGTCAAGCCATTCCTCTGCCTCTTCTGGAGACACAATCCCGAGCGGGTCTTTCCCCGTTGGAGAGATCACTGTCCAGCTCCTGCTCCTCAGCCCCCTCTGCACTGGGCAGCTTCCACAAGAAACGTTTCCATCTGTTGTGGTCACAGCTCCCGTTGGGTTCCTGAGTGGGCCCTGGGAAACCACAACTCGGGCTTAACGAACATTTGGAACTGGCCTGTGCCAGCCCAGGAGACACCAGGGAGCAAAGTATAGAAATACAAGGCTAAATATTAATCTGTGCCCGTGAGGTGACGCAGCCGAACTGGGGCGCCCTGGATGTGGTTTTATATGGGGTTCTTACACCCTTCAAGTGCTCATGTACAACACGGTTTGACTGATCACTAATGCTCACAGTACTGATTACTGAGCATAGCAAGACTTTGCAAAACTACTGTATTTGTGTGATTCTTTTCCAGATGATGCTGGGAATTCCAGGGCCTGACCCAGAATCTCCTTTATCCTCCGTGGGCAGCTCTGAGCCCCCAAGTCCTTATTTCCAGGGCTGGGCTGCCCTTTAGTTTGTTTTACTGGAGCATGAACGATACCAAAGTCTCCGGTAAAATTCCACCATCTCATCAAATTGCAGTGAACTAATGTATATGTTAACAATTTAACACACTTTCCTCTAGTGCTGGTGGATATAATACCTAGGGAAGGGAACGTCCATAACATCAGTCCCTGTATCTTCACACCAGAGCATCAGGAGAGGATTGATGGCGTTTCTAGTGCTGGATCACAGCACTCCTGAGTTTGGGCAGCGGGCAGCTCAGCTCTTTGGTGTCTGTTTGCGGCGAAGCCTTTTGACCCTCGATCTCAATTCGGCTCCTCCGTTAGTCAGCAGAGAGGGGCAGGACGTGCGCCCTTTCCCCGAAGCGATGCACAGAGAAGGCTCTTCCCGCCGTGTTGCAATCGCACGCCCCGGATTGGCTGCAGACGGGATTTTAGAAGCCGTTCCGTCAGGTTTGTGTCACCAGGTGGTATCACCTTGTGCACGTAGCGCTTAAATCACATCAGGTTATGGACTAGGGAAAGAGCAGGACACAGAAAACCAGAGGAATACCGAGGAAGCAGCGCCTCAGGATGCACTAACCCCATGTGTGACAGTTGTGACTAAGTTTTGTAAACTATATCCAAGATTCTTACCTTATCTTGAGGCTTTGCAGGTTGTATACAAAAAGAGAACTGAAAGTTAGTCCTCAGTTAGTCCTATCTTATCTTGAAAGGATAGGATGTGCTGAGAATGCACATCTAAGAAATCCAAGAATTTTACACGATTTCACAATGAAAATAGGAATAGCGCGCATGTGCAGTGACAAAAGGTGAAAAGTACAGGGGTGAAGAAGACTCCTTACTTCATCCTGAAGACCCCCTGAACGGCCACCAGAGGACACCGCACGCTTAGAGTAGTTCCGAGGTGTTGCAACTGATATTGTGAAATCGTTGTGTAATCTGATGAATATGCAATACGTACGTTGTAACCCTAATGAATATGTATGTAACCAAATTGTATAAATGTAGTGGAGTTCGAATCAGTGGTTGAAGCCAGATTTGGGTGCGAACCCCTGGTTTCCCAGCGCTGAAATAAAAGCACCGCATATAACTACGCCCGTGGTTATGTGTCTCGTTTGCTAACATTTTGGCGACCCAGATGGGACCTCGTGGGCACTGCTGAGGCGGATCGCGTCTGGATCCCGCTCCGGCTAGCACCGAGGTATTCTTGGGGAGCGCATCGGACGCGACCGACCCTCCGCTGCTCTCGACGGACCTCTGGTTGGTAAGACGGTGCTTTTATTATTATTTGGGTACCCACATCTGGTTCCTGAATCCTGGTAGCCTGCCGGTCAGACGCGGCGAACGCCACGCTCGGTGGGGCATGGAGCTCCCGATCGGTAAAGCCTATCGGTGCCGTCCGTCAGACGGAGGGAAACCTCTGCAGGTTCGGCATTTGGTCTGGTTCCTGAATCCTGGTTACTGAATTTATTCCAGTGTGGTTCCTGAATCCTGGTTTCTGAATTTGTTCTGGTCTGGTTCCTGTATTGGTTCCTGTGTTGGTTCCTGTATTTGTTCCTGTATTTGTTCTGGTTCTTGTATTTGTTTCTGTACTTGTTCTGGTCTGGTTTGGTTCCTGTATTTGTGTTTGTTTGTTGATATGTCCAATGCAAACATATCACCGTTAAATTGCTTACTGAAACATTAGAAGGAGGCTGGGTTTGGACAGTTTATGCATAAAAAGAAGTGTAATTGTGATCTGTTTGCATATTTGAACTCGGTTTTCAGTTTGCGTGTCTGCGCTCAGTATTTGAGTTTGTATGTTTATATTTGGTACCAAAATAATTTGTTTGGGGAAATAATTACAAAATAAGAACCGGTTCCGTTACTAAAGTGCCACCTTGCTCCCCCTTCAGATGCATCTGTACACATGAGAGTAAATTGAGTTATCTGTATTGCAGTTAGTGTTGTTCTGTGGGCAGACTGATCTGGATCTAAAATTAATGTCAGGGATTGATGCTTAATATGCTGTTTATTGACATCTGTAAGAAGTTACAAGAGGCAGGAGCTGAGGGATGTAGCTATTGCTCAGCTAACTGGAATTACATATAAGGGCACAGTCGGCCCGGTCCGGCGCCGTTTGACCGGCACACCCACCGCACCGCCCGCCAGCGCCGCCCCCGCTCCCGCCCTTCCGCAGCTCCCCCGGGCCGCCAGGGGGCGCCGCAGCGCTGCCGGCGGCGGGAAGGGCGGAAGGAAGCGCGGGGAGCGGCCATGGCGCTGCCCGGCGACCTGTGGGCAGAGCTGCCGGCCGAGAAGCGCATCTTCTGCTCCGTGCTGCTCTTCTCCTGGGCCGTCTACCTCTGGGAGGCGTTCCTGGCGCACCGGCAGGTCGGGCCGGCGCGGGCTGTGCGGGGCCGGGGGGCTCGGGGGCGGCCGGGCCCTGTCGCTGCGGCGGGGTTTGCGGTTCGAGGCCCGGCTGCGGGGGAAGGGCCCGCCCGGGGGGTCCTGGAGGGGCTGGACAGTGCAGAGAAGCCGCTAAGTTAATGTAGACTGTGGTTAAGTTACAAAAGAAGTACCCACCATGAACCAATTGGCGTGATAAATGCTCCCTGACCACCTGCAAAACGAGATCTTTTTCAAGTTTTAGATCTTTCTGGAAAAGAGGGAGACTGAAAATGAATTAAATACATTGTTTAGCAGCAGAGAGCTTAGTTTGTATTTAACTAATCATTAATAGACGTCAGTTAGAAACTAAGCAATTATAACTAACATCAATTACTTCTTAGTATAGATGCATGTCAAAATTTTCAAAGACGTTATTTCAGACACATTAAGAGGAAGTTAATGCACCCGAAACCAGAAGGTGCTCTATAGTGCAAAGACTCCGCGAGCGCCGTCTGAAAACCTAGAAAGAAAAGCAGAGCAACTTTTTGTTCTTTGGCAGATCATCAAAGTTAAAGTGGCTCCGGTTCACATCTAATTTTATGGAAAAAAGTCTGTTACTGTGGTTGACGTGTTTTTAAGGCCTTTTATTTTGATTGCTATTCAGCTTCCAATTTGTAAATCCCTCTGAATTTCTTCATTTCAGCTTGTTATCCTGAAAAATAAAAATGAGTGTCCAAATAGTTCACACATAGGTCATGGTTGGATTTGATGATCCTGAGGGTCTCTTCCAACTGCAGTATTTGTTATTTTGTGTTGCTTTTTTCTGTCTGTTTGTTTCAACTCTCCGTGGTGGCCCATGGGATCACCTTACGTGTCGCTTTTACATGTTATTTATCTCCTCAAAATGTCAGATATAGACTGGAAGTTTCTTTTCCAATTTTCCAGAGGCGGGTGTACAGAACGACAACACATGTGCCGCAGGAATTGGGGCAGATCATGGATTCGGAAACGTTTGAAAAGTCTCGTCTGTACCAGCTGGACAAAAGCACCTTCAGCTTTTGGTCAGGCCTGTATTCCGAGGTCGAGGGCACCGTAAGTACCGGAGCTGCTCTTGCCTTCATACAATACTTTTCACTAGAATTATTTTTAATTGTTGCAAATATGGACCTTTTTCTGTATTCGAAGGGATGCAGCCGCTTTCATTTTTAGATAAAATTGAAGTCGAAGGTAGAAAGAAAAACCTGTGGGAACGGGAAGAGCACTAAAAGGTCAGTTATGAAAACAGGAGTGCAAAATACTGTTGAAAAATGAAGCTATTCTGCAACTGCGGGTTCGTGGTCCTGCCTGCCGGAGGGGTTGGACCAGGTGATCTTTAAAGGTCCTTTCCAACCCAAACCACTCTGTGATTTTGCCCGTGTAGGAAAAGCACAGCCTTCGCTTGCTCTCTAATCTCATTTCTTCTTTGTGGCTCCATTAATATAAGATTTTCTTAGAGCTAAATTATCTACAGCTGTATTTTCTTCCTGATACCCTTGCAGCAGGGTTTCTTCGTTGGGGTAAAGTTTTACATCTTGGTGCTTGGTGCTTCATTCTTTGCAGGATTTTCCTGGACTTTCGTAGAGTTTCCATGATGGATTTGATGTTAAAGTTGCAAAATTTGTGGCCGAACGTTGAGGTCCCATTTGGAATTATGTAAGGGAGGTGTAGTGGTGGAGTCACCATTCCTGGAGGGGTTTAAAAGATGTGTAAATGTGGCATTTAAAGACCTGATTTAGGCCGGATTTGATAGTGTTGGGTTAATGATTGGACACAGTGACCTTAAAGGTCTCTTCTAACCTAAATGATTCCACAATTCTGTTCCACAATCCCCTGATGTTTAGGCCACGTGCAGCTCTTTCTTCATGTGTACGTGATGATGAGTTATTGCTCCGTTCTGTGGTGCTGAGCTGTGTCTGGCTCAGAATTCACCCTGGGATCATCAGATTCCAGCCGAGCGAAGAAAAAACTTTCCCTGTTCACCTCAGCAGGTCCTTATCACGCTGACATTTCAGCAGAATAAGACGAATCTGTTTCATGTTGCCTTTGTGGTTTTGTTTTCAAGATGATTCTCCTCTGCGGGGGAATTCCTTTTCTCTGGAATCTCTCTGGTCGGATCTCTGGTCGTGCTGGGTTTGGACCAGAATATGAGGTAAGGAGTCTTGACATTTTAGTGAAGATTTGGTCCATGAGCTATATAATGATAATACTTTTTAATTTTAAGCTTGCATTTACTTAAAGTGAGATTTAGCTACAGGTACAATAGAGTAAAAAGAATTTTCTGGTGAACAGAATGATTGCGTGAGTCTGAGAACTGATAACAGCATATGACTTTTAAATTAGCCAACTAATTAAAACAGCCTTGTTTGTTAAAAACATATGAGAGTCAAAACTACTTGAGTCAAAGGGTTTTAGGGGCTTTTACTTTGCGTGTTGTCTTTTTACTAAACCTACATGTGATCTTCCTGCACAGTAAAAGGGTAAGAAGTTTGAGATTTATTTTTGTGGTTGTTTAGATCGTTCAGTCGTTGGTATTTCTGCTGCTCGCGACGCTCTTCAGTGCGGTGACCGGTCTCCCATGGAGTTTGTATAACACGTTTATCATAGAAGAGAAGCACGGCTTCAATCAACAGGTATCGTAGATCGCGCTTACACTGACCTAACCTATCAGCCTTAATTAAAATAGAGAATTCAGCTCTTTTTTCGTACTCATGTACTCACTCAACATCAGCCCTGGCTCTCTGAATGTCTCTCACCACTTTAGTTTAATCTGTTCCAGTATCATCGAGATCAGATTTTCCTTTTGGGAGAGGAACCTCAATCTGGGACACATTGGCCATTTCATGCCAGATCATAAGACTTGTTTTCTGCTTTTGAACCCAGTCTACAGTTTCATCTTCCAGTTTTTATGGAGGCAGGAAGACTGAGCTTGACCCAAAGAAGCAGGATCAGTTTGTTTCGAAACTCGTTATATTCCTGGTATATTTTTAAACTGATATTTCTTATTCCTTTTTATAAAACAAGCAAGACAATAAATGAGGAGAAGCAGCGCTGATGCAGTTTGTACCCTCTCTCAATCATATTTAAAAGAGAAGCGCGTAGCTCCCAACCCAGCCCGTAGTATTTTGGTTCACGTCAGTTATTTAGTGGTGGACATTTTGATCCTGCTCCAGTCTTTGGGAAGCAAATCTGAAGATTGCACTAGTCATAAGCCTTGTAGCCAGCTCAGAACTCCTTCTTTTATACTCTGGTTAGCTCTCTAGTCTTATAAAAAAACCCCTGTGCTTCTAAAAACACAGGTGTCACTTTCAACAATCACTTTTTTCTCTCACCAGCAAGTAGATACTTGTCAGAATGATGGTGCACGTGGCCGTTCATAT
This sequence comes from Nesoenas mayeri, assembly GCF_963082525.1. Classification (NCBI taxonomy): domain Eukaryota; kingdom Metazoa; phylum Chordata; class Aves; order Columbiformes; family Columbidae; genus Nesoenas; species Nesoenas mayeri. Next base: position 2,044,319 of record NC_137571.1, read on the forward strand.
CCCAGGCGGCTCTGAGCCGTGGTCCTGGAGATCTCCTTCCCTTCTTGGTGCCAGATCTGCAAGCTCTATTTCCGAGACACAAAAGTCTGTTGACTGACGGTATCGAGATTGTAAAGCGCTAGAATTAGAGCAGATGGATGGAGAGCTTGATTTGATCAGGCCTTGATCAAGTCCTATCTCTATGCAGAGAGTCAAACACTTAACTTAGCAGCTTGAGCTTCTTTAAAAGTGTCTTTCAAGAGCTTACAGAATCCACGTGGTTTCTCTGTGCGCTTCAGAGGGGAAGGAGGATTCTGGGTGTAGCCTCTGAACATTTTCCCTGTGGGGCAGAGCTCTCTGGGTGCTTCAGTCATTGCGCCTCATCAGATGCAAAAAGGAAGACTTAGCGCTGACTCCTGTGAGCGTTTGGTGCTTTATTGAGCCACCTGTGTGGCATCTTTTATGAGGTTTATTTCGCTGCGCTCGTCCTCATGCCAAGAACTGGAGGCTGAGTCCAGCTCCCATCCAAACTTTGAGGTACCACGTGTCTTAGAACAGAGTCAAGTCTCCGTCTTTCATTTCAGACTAACGGGCTGGGTCCTTTTGTGAACGAGCCAAATTCACACCTGGTACTGGCCTAGAGTTTGGAATTTCTAGCGGTGGTTCTCAGTCTTCAGATGGACTCGTTCTTCCACCGGAGCAGCTTGTTGAAAACCAAGATTTGTCCTGAAGTCATATCTGCTGTAGAAAGCAGGAAGGAGTTGGTCAAAGATGAGACGCCGTTGGATTTTAGAGCTCTGCTCCTAGATTGTGAAAGAGCTATTAAAGTTATGCTAATTTTAAAACCTAAGACACTTACCTGAGTAGTAACTGCTTGTCAGTGGAAGCTTGGAGTAAAACGCCCAATATGTATCTGAAGGTCTTTAATATGACTTCTTTATATTTCCAGTTGAGACAATCAGCTTAGTGGTAACTAAAAGTTAAGATGAATGGAGGCAGCTGTTTAAAGACAAAAATACTTTACGGTAGCTACGCTTCCTCAAGAGTTTCCTATGCTCTAAAAATCCTGTAATGTCAAGGATACAGACTGGTAAAGGAATTAAGGGACAGATATGCTTAAATTTTTATTTCTTCCTTTAATGAAGTGTATATGTGAACATAAAATAAGGGTTTGGGTCAGATCTTACCAAGGAAAAGTGCATCCGATTTGGCGTGGGGTCCGTGTGGCTGTGGAGCCACAGCTCCCAGGAGAGCTGGTGAAAAAGCTTCTTCCACCTTTATTTAACAGGCCCCGATTTCAATCACGTCGGTCTTGCTGGTTTGGGATTCATCTTATTTTGTTTCTGCACATCCGCTGAAGGGCTCAGTTCACGAACCGCCGCGGCACATCGATATTTACGCTGAAAATACACCCATCTCCTTTCTTTGCAGACACTGGGGTTCTTTCTTAAGGACGCCATCAAGAAGTTTGTTGTCACTCAGTGTATCCTGTTGCCAGTGACATCCCTTCTGCTTTACATTATTAAAATAGGAGGAGACTATTTCTTTATCTACGCCTGGCTCTTCACATTAGTTGTTTCCTTGGTGAGTATGAGAAAATTGGGTTTTCTCCAAATTCAAGGCGCTTTAGAATAGATGCCGGAAATCCAGCCCTATGTGCTGATGGGTTTTGCTTTTTCTTAGATACAGAAAGGGCACAAGTTCAACTGCCAAGGCAGAATGTGCTTTGGTCAAGAACATTTCATGCAGATTCTGATCAGTGCTTCTCAAAGAATTGTTCTTTTTCTTTCTTAAATCATCATTCAGCATTTGAGCTACTGCTCCGTCCATCTAGTGCAGTCTTGTGACTTGCAAAATGGGGGAAATATTAGTGTCTCATGTGATATCTGGCTCATATTTTTAAGTCTTTAGTCTTAAAGGCTTTAAAGACTGAGTTTTCATAGAAGGATTAAGCTAAAATTTTAAAAGAACTGGTAGTTTCAGGATTGAAAGAAAAGACAGGATTTTCTGAAAGTGAAGAACGTTTTCCGTAGCTTCCTTTAGCCCAGTCATTGACGACTTTTATTCTTGCCATCTTTTCTTTAAAAGAATATCTGTATTTAATATCTGTATGTGTTTGCAGGTGCTCGTTACAATCTACGCAGACTATATTGCACCTTTATTTGATAAATTCATCCCACTTCCCGAGGGAGAGCTCAAGCAACAAATTGAAACCATGGCCAAGAGCATCGACTTCCCATTGACCAAGGTGTATGTTGTTGAAGGTGGGATGTTTTTTAATAAAAAGACTTTGTCGTTTTGAATTTGTGGCTTTTTAGCTTTGATTGTGAGTGCTGTACTAGGGCTGTTGTTTATATTCCTCAGCTATTATAATATTGTCGAAATATTGTAATAAATTGCTGAAGGTTCCCATTACCACGCTGCAGCTTGGCTTGTGAGGGAAAAACGGATATTTTTGGGTCCTAAGGAGTTCATGCAGCTCATACAAATACCTTCAACTTGAAGTATCTTTATCTTTTGCTGCAAAAACCAGAGCAATCCCATCCCACCGGCGGGGAGCAGTGGACGAGTGGCTGCGTGGTCCTTGGTTGCCAGCTGAGGTTAAACCACAACACAAACCAACATAATTTTGAGGAACTGCTTGATATCTGTAGTTCATCTTCTGCTTACCTGTTGCCAACTTCTCCATCCATATCTCTTTTGAATCATCTTTGCTGGCACATTGAAAGAATTGTTCATTTGGGGACCTTGAGAATTGCTTTGGAAGGATCTGTTCTATGTAATATTGCTTGTGATTATTCAGGTCATGGTCTTTAATGTCAATTTTCCCCATCAGGTTCCAAGCGTTCTTCTCATAGCAATGCTTATTTTTATGGATTCTTCAAGAATAAGCGGATAGTTCTCTTCGACACCCTTCTGGAAGATTATTCTGCATTGAACAAAGAGCCAGCAGAAGGGGAAGATGGTGAGAATGAAGAGACAAAGTCTAAAACCAAAGTGAGTTTTTCTTGCTTTTTCATCATGTTATTTACATTAACTCCTTGGTGAGATATTCTCTTGTGTTTGCTGAATGTATCGAAGATCCTGAGCGAGTTGCTAAAAGCCAAATCCTAACGATTTCAACACCAAAGTGTCCCTGAGCTCCTAATTGGAATTTCTGGAGCTCTGTGGGTGGTGCAGATGGCACCAAAGTGACGTAGAAACCCACTGGTTGGAGGGAACAACCCAGGAAAAAACAAACTAATTGGTAAGAAAAGTATTCAGTTGCGTTCATTCATGCCTGATGCTACTTCTGCTTCGTTATTCCCTCAGAATAAGAAACAGGGATGTAAAAATGAAGAAGTTCTGGCTGTGCTTGGTCACGAATTGGGTCATTGGAAACTGGGTCACACTGTCAAAAACATCATCATTAGCCAGGTGAGTTGTGATGAACTGCTGGTCTGTTTACTCCATAATGTTTTTATCTTCATCAATAACGTTGTTTCCCTTCTCTAGATGAATTCCTTCCTCTGCTTCTTCTTGTTTGCCGTGTTAATTGGTCGGAAGGAACTCTTTGCTGCATTTGGGTTCTATGATACTCAGCCCACCCTGATAGGCTTGATGATTATTTTCCAGTTCATTTTTTCACCTTACAACGAGGTAAATTATTTTCAAGACGTATCATACTATTTAAAAAAAGTGGGAAGGGAGATAGAGTCATATTTACTGATATTGTAAGGGACGTACAGGCAGCTGAATTGTAAAATAATTTTGAATACGTTTCTGTCCACAGGTTCTCTCGTTTTGTTTGACTGTATTAAGCCGACGATTCGAGTTCCAAGCAGATGCATTCGCCAAAGAGCTTGGGAAGGCTAAAGACCTGTATTCTGCTTTGATCAAGCTAAACAAAGATAATTTAGGATTCCCTGTCTCTGACTGGATCTTTTCCATGTGGCATTACTCCCATCCGCCCCTCCTGGAGAGACTTCAGGCCTTGAAAGACGCGAAACAGGAGTGACGGGAGTCGTTGATTCACCAATAGCGCTTCCATCTTCAGAGCAAAGTCCAGAGCTGCTTTTAAATTTCTTTTTTAAAATGGGTGATGCCAGTTAAGTGCGATGGTAACAGCACCGCAGAGCTGAGAACCCTGAATTAAATTATCAGTTACCTTTTTTTCTTTTTTAACAGAAACAAAACTGTGGAACTTAATTTAGAAAAAGTACCAGGTGAGGACCTTCCCCACACACACACACTGGGTTTTATCTCCATATCATAGTATAGACTTGAAAAGGGAGGAAAACAAAAGTACAGCCTTCAAAGCACCTATTTCTTCAGTTTGCTTTTGATCCTTTTCCCGTCCTCCGCGTTCTGTGACACTTCCCCGTCTCAACCTTCTTCACAACGAAGAGGGTTTGAGCGACGTGATTTCCTGTAGAACAACATTTGTACTCGCCAGTCCCTGGTTTTGTGTTTTCAAAAAGCTGAATGCAAGTACAGGCCTTTCTTCTGGATTCGTGTCTGTCGTCATTGAGAAAGCTACTTAATAAAACCTCCTTGGCTACATTTTTGGCGTATGTGGAAGTGTCTGGTTGCTCAGACAGTGAATCAGAGCCAAACTTTCATTCAGAGGGGGTTTGTCCTCCTTCCATTAATACGAATCCTGGATACTTAGAAAATATTCCTCATCATTGCTCTGATGTAACCAGCCCAAGACACAGTTTGTTCATATATATTAGTGAAGGGCAAACAAAATAGTTGTGGAAATGGCTTCTGCATTGATTATTTCAGATTTTTTTTATGAAAGGTGGAATTAAATTTACTTTTGCTGTCATACAAGTGTATATGTGCCATAGAAATGTTCTGAACTGAATGCACATCATGTCAAAATCAGATTTTTATATCTGCAGTAAATTAAAAAGTTGTGCTGGCTCTGTACAAAGAGACGTCGAAGTGAATTCTCATTGTTCCAGATGTCAGAGTAAGTTACTGTCAGATGAAATTTGCTTTTCTGGTGACAGGGAAAAATGCCTTATAAAGATGATGGGCATGATGTCTCAGGTGCAACAAGACACAAGATGTTGCTGGAAGTCCTTTGTATGCCTTATTCTAATTGTATTTATACCCTGGTGAATATGAAGTTAAGCTACAGATATGGAATTAGGTGGCAGTTTTACAAATATTTGTCATTCTAACCACATTTAATAAATGGCCCTTAAAAAAAAAAACCAACAAACTAGTGTTAACTCAAATCTGTCAATTCAGAAGAGTAAATGAATGTGTCACGTTTCGAGTTTGAGATGTTGGTTGATGTAAACCTATGGAAAATATGTTAAATGTGCTCTGAGAAACCTAATGGGCATGACAAACGGTTAAAACAGACTCAATAATTATTTTTGTGTCTACTACAACACAAACAAAAGGAGAGTATAATAATGAAGGAAGCACGAAATATTTGAAACTCCTTGTGTTGCAGGTGAAGACAGTATTGTTTTTGGAACTGCCTGTCACTTCCTTTTCTTCCCTGTCACTGTTGGGGGTTGGTGTCTGCAGTTCTCCCAGCTGGATTTCATCATCGAAGGGTTCAGCGCTGGTTCCAGTTTGCTCCAGTCGCTTCTCAGCACGTGCCTTGTTGACCTTCTGCTTGTGAAGACGCCTGGAACGCATCAGCTCCGCGTCGCAGCCCCGCGATCTCCTGTGCGTCGTGAGAACGGTTGAAATCAAACCTCAATCCTGTGCAGCTGCCGCCGCCCCAAGGATCTAAATCCTCCTCCAGTGTCTGCGCAGGCACAGGACCAGCCTGGTGACACCGTCTACTAGGATGAGCCACCTGTCCCTTCTTGTTAGTGACCAGTTTTGAGGAGAGAGGCAAGAAAAATAGCAAGAGTGGGTTTTTCTGGAACCTTTAGCTAATAATTCAACGCAAGGGAACCTGAGCAGAACATTTATGAGCACGTTTGCTGATGACACCAAGCTGGGAGGAGTGGTGACACTGGAAGCTGTGCTGCCATCAGAGACCTGGACAGGATGGAGAGCTGGGCAGGGAAAAATTGAATGAAATAGAACAAGGGCAAGTGTAGAGTCTTGAATCTGGGCAGGAACAACCCCAGGTTCCAGTGTAAGTTGGGGAATGACCTATTAGAGAGCAGCGTAGGGGAAAGGGACCTGGGGGTCCTGGGGACAGCAGGGTGACCATGAGCCAGCACTGGGCCCTTGTGGCCAGGAAGCCAATGGGACCTGGGGTGGGTTAGAAGGGGGTGGTCAGTAGGTCAGAGAGGTTCTCCTGCCCCTCTGCTCTGCCCTGGGGAGACCACACCTGGAATCTTGTGTCCAGCTGTGGCCCCTCAGTTCCAGCAGGACAGGGAACTGCTGCAGAGAGTCCAGCGCAGCCACCAAGATGCTGGAGGGAGTGGAGCATCTCCCGTGTGAGGAAAGGCTGAGGGAGCTGGGGCTCTGGAGCTGGACAAGAGGACACTGAGGGGGGACTCATTCCTGGGGATCAATATGGAAAGGGGCAGTGTCAGGAGGATGGAGCCAGGCTCTGCTGGTGACAACCAGGGACAGGACAAGGGGCAGTGGGTGCAAACTGGAACACAGGAGGTTCCACTTGAAGATGAGAAGAAACTTGTTGGGGTGAGGGTGGCAGAGCCTGGCCCAGGCTGCCCAGGGGGTTGTGGAGTCTCCTTCTGTGCAGACATTCCAACCCGCCTGGTTCCTGTGTAACCTCATCTGGGTGTTCCTGCTCCATGGGGGGATTGCACTGGATGAGCTTTCCAGGCCCTTCAACCCCTCACATTCTGGGACTCTGTGATCTGCCCCGATGCCAACAGCTCCAGTTCCCCATTCGCACGTTGCCACCTTTTTCTTGAGAGAGAACAGGATGAGAAAAAGCCCAGCCCAGTGCAGCCCTTGGAAGGTGCTGAGACGACTGAAAATTGGAACATTTTATGGAAACGGGCACCAATGTCTCCTCTTCAGCCTCCTTGGTGCACTTCAGGGCGCGTCGTGACCCGAGCTGTGGACCAAGCGCTGTCCACGCAGGGCTGCTGTGGCCACAGGGCCCCTCGCTTTCCTTGTCACCAACAGGTCCTGCTGCTTTTTAGGCTTTTTAGGCGAGGAAACTGTGGAAGAAACGCATCGGTTCATGGGGATGATGGCGCCGATTGCGCTGGCCGAAGGGGTGGGTGCGCCTGAGGGATGCAGAGCTGGCACTGAGCTCTGCGGGGCCGGCTGAGTAATTGGGGAGAAGAATAAGATTAAGAAAAATCAGTCCCTTGGGGACTCGGGGCGGCTCTGCGGCGGCAGGACCGCGACGGGACCGGCGGCAGCGCCCCCGCGGCCGGGAGGTCTCACAGCCGCCGCTCCGCGTCAGCCTCGCCGGGGGAAGTCCTCCCAGCGCCGGATGTGACGTCCAGAAGGAAGTGACGTTTCGGCGGTGGCCGTCGCGGCCTCCTTTGTGTGGCCGGAGCGATGCTGTCCGGGGGCAAGAAGGCGGCGGAGGCGGCGGGGGGCGGCGGGGAGGGCGGCCCGGAGGCGCCGCTGCCCCTGCCCGCCGCCGCGGGGGCGGCCCTGGGCTCGTCCGCCGAGGGCAGCGGGGCCGCGGAGCGCACTCCCCGCAAGAAGGAGCCGCCTCGAGCCTCCCCCCCGGGCGGCCTCACCGACCCGCCGGCCTCCGGCGGCGCCGCCGCGCCCGGCGCCGAGACCACCGGCATCGCAGAAACCCCCGAGGGCCGCAGGACCAGCCGCCGCAAGAGGGCCAAGGTGGGTGTGCGGGGCGGAACGCGCCCCGGGCCTTGGGCTCAGGGCGGCTGCCTCAGGGCGGCTCCGTCGGGGGCGGGGACGAGTCCCCTGGGCTGCCCAGGCTTCACTGGGGCGGGTCCGGGATAACGACGAGATGCACAGCGAGTCAGTGGGGCTGTCGGTGCTCACCCGCATAACTCGGGTCCCGGGAGGTTTGTGGGGCTGCCTGGTCGGATGAATAACACAAACCCACCTCCCGCTGCATATGAGTTCTTACCCGTTTTTAAGAGCACATTAATGTTGTAGAGGGTCAGTAGGATGGAGCCAGGCTCTTCTGGGTGACAACCAGGGACAGGACAAGGGGCAATGGGTGCAAACTGGAACACAAGAGGTTCCACTTAAATTTGAGAAGCAACTTGTTGGGGTGAGGGTGTCAGAGCCTGGCCCAGGCTGCCCAGGGGGTTGTGGAGTCTCCTTCTGTGCAGACATTCCAACCCGCCTGGACACCTTCCTGTGTAACCTCATCTGGGTGTTCCTGCTCCATGGGGGGATTGCACTGGATGAGCTTTCCAGGGCCCTTCAACCCCTGACATTCTGGGGTTCTGCGATAAAGATGAGATGCACAGGGAGTCAATGTGAGTTGTCAGAGCTCCCCCTCATAACTCGGATCCCCAGAGCTTTGTCGGGCTGCCTGGTGAGATAAACAATGTAAAAACACCCTCCCATTGCATCTGAGTTCTTAACAATTTTGCATTTTTAAGAGCACATTCGTGTTGTTACTGGGTGTGTGTGGATGAGGCTTTTGTGTGTAAAATGATGCTTGTTTTGCAGGGTTATAAAGGTGATTGTCACGCTCAGCTCCTCAGCTTCTCCCAGCTGGAGAGCTGAACTGATGGTGTGTGAAGTATGAGATTTAGCAATGAAATCTAAAGGCCACTAACAGCTTCCAGTAGTAAATAATTCTCATATGTTATTCCGAATATCTGAGAGCAGTGCCTTTAGTTTTGTGAAACTTTTTATTGGAAACCTTGTTGCAGAAGAGCTTGGAGATCCGGGCTGTAAACAAAGCTGGGTGTGTTTGATACGGAAGCTGAAATGACTTCTAGGAACTGTGGCATTGAATATCTTGATCTTCAGAGCTTTTACATGATGTGATAGCTGGACTGGTTCTTTGCATATAGAAACTGTTGGGTAGATCAGGCTGTTACGTTTTTTAAGCGGAAAGAGGGGAGGTGTGGGTTGTACGTAAGGAAGGATTTTGTTACACTGAGGGTGATGAGGTGCTGGAACCAGCTGCCTGGAGAAGCTATGGATGCCGTGCTGTTGGAAGCGTTCAAGGCCAGGTGTTTTACTGAACTTAGGCTTCCCCATGCTGCTTTGAATTGTGCCCGTTAATGCCTTTTCTTAGTGGCTGAATATCGACTGTGAAAGATTTGTTGTTCTTTTGGTGAGAAATGCAGAGTTGCTTTTGTCATCTCACGGTACAATCTGACCTGTAGGATGTTGGAAGTAAACTGGCTGGTATCTTTTTATTATTCCCGTGGCTGCATATTGTCAGAAGTAATTTTTTTCCCTTTCCAATAGGTAGAGAAATTCAATAGCCATATACAAAGCTTTCTTAGGATCACAGAATCATTTTGGGTGGAAGAGACCCTCGGGATCATCGAGTCCAACCATAACCTGACTCTGGCACTAAACTATGTCCCTGAGAACCTCATCTAAAAGCCTTTTAAACCCCTCCAGGGATAGAATTACTTTGGAGAAAAGCTTTGATTTTTTAAACAATATGAGCTGCGTCCCTTCTAGGTTATGTCTTGGGCTTTCCGTGTTCTGTTGGGTTTGAGCTGGTAACGTGATTTATTTTCAGTGGAGAACAGAACAAAACATCGATGGCAATAAAGGATTTTTTCTCTTGTCTTGAGTCACTAGTGTGACCATCAGAGTCAAATGTGATCCTGTACCAGGGCAAGACGAAATCCTGTGTACCGTTTTGGTCACCTCTGACAGATAAATTCAAGGTGGAATGTATGAATTAGACACAGAGGCGATTTGTTGTTCCTAAGTTTGACAGGGAGGTGATGGAACGGGAGAAAAGTTAAATGATGATGTAACAAATACACAGAAACTGGGCTCATGTTGAGTAGGAAGTTCCTGCTGTTGCATGGTTTTTTAGAGGAGATGAAAACATGTGGAACTTGTTCAGTTGTTCAATATTTTATAACACAGTAGCTGTAATAACACAGGACAAGGTAACTCAGGCCTTTTCTTTGAGCTGTGAGCAATTTTGTTGCTTGCAACGTTCATATTAGTAGTGAGACACCTTCAGTGAGTTTATCCTCCGTTCTGCTTTTCCCAGGTGGAGTACAGAGAGATGGATGAAAGTCTTGCCAACCTCTCTGAAGACGAGTATTACTCGGAAGAAGAGAGAAACGCTAAAGCCGAGAAGGAGAAAAAGCTGCCACCGCCACCTCCACCAGCCCCTGCAGAAGAAGAGAATGAGAGTGAGCCGGAGGAACCGTCTGGTGAGTAAAGAAACCTCCTCTGACACCACTTTCCTGGTTTGTTGTTAAAATTAAGCGGGCTCAGGTGCAGCATCATGCATCCTGCGCTTGGTTTTGAGCTGGTTTTGAGTGATCGTTCTGCAGTGTGTTCTTTGCTGAACAAGGAGGGGAAAAACTTAGAAGAACAGGTGGAAACATGCTTGACCTAGTTGCAAATTAAGCCAAACCTCTCCTACTATATTCTTTGCCTCATCTTTGGAAGCTTATTGACCAGAGCAGCCTCTTTGGTGTTTGTTGCTCATGTACCAACATTCACTTTTTCTTCCGAGAGAAAAAGGATTGGATTTACTGCTATGGAGGAGAATAGATTTAATCTACAGTGGCTCCTGTGGCTTTAAACTATGATTCTGATCTTAAGTTCTGGTTGGATGCAGTTAATTGAAACTTTTGCCATTTCATTGCTGGTGTGAATAACTATTAGTTCTGCTGCTCTTAGTTGGCTCCTTTTTGGCTGGCAGGTTTGTGAATGTAGACAACGGGACTGGGTCAGTTTACGGACACTTGCCTTCGTTTTCCTGAAATATATTAAAAGCCACAACTCTTTGGCTTTGCCCCTGTAATCTCTCCTCAGTTGCAGCTTTTGGCTCCTGGCTTGATACAGGAATGACTAAAATATTTGCGGTGATAAAAATCTTCATCTAAATACACCCAATTTTTAACCAGGCTATATTGAGCTGCTTAGAAATAAGTAGATTTCAGGTTATCACATCCCTTCTCCATTCCTAGAAATGAAACAGTGATGTAGGAAGATGCCAGATTTTTGGTTATTTCATCGTTAGTCTTGCTGTATTTTTAAAGGCTTCTGAAAATATATTCATTGGTGGATCACTCCATCTTTATCTTCATTAATGTCAAGTGCATCAGGTTGTCAAGTGTATTGAAACTTCTAATTTAAATAACTGTTAGCAGGAACAGGCGTGGAGTGCTGTATATAGGACCAATGGTTATAACTGAGGTTTTCTCTCTGTTTCCTATCTTTGGAGCAAAGTACAAGCGTTCAATACGAAATATTAAATAGGGCAGTAATCCTAGAGCAGGATCGCATATTGCGAATTAACAATATACAAAAAGTTCGCTTGTGTGTTGCTGTTAATTTATTCTCATTGCAGACCTTAATAATTTCCTTCGTATGTTTAAAGCCTGCAAAACCATAAGTAATTCAGTACAGATGTAAAGCTGTCCTGTTATAGGTGATGACCTTTTGTGATGAAAAGCCCAATTGTGCAAACAAAGCAACAGTGACAGTAGCTGGTATTTCATGAGGCTGTTCTCACAGTGTACAGTAGAAGGGGGTTATTACGTAGGTGATAGAAAAACAGTGAGTTTATTTGGGGCCAGTTCTATTAATGTGGGGAATTCCAGCAGTTTGGGCTGTGCAGATTGGTGTAATCTGGATTGTCAAAATTACCGTGTGTTTGTGTTACTGCAGAGCAGTTTTAAAAGTCATAACAGCATTTCACGATTATTTCTTTCAAGTATCTCTCCTTTTACTTGACAAATAGCAACAAGCTTCTAAACTCACTTTGTGCTGAATGACACTTGTGGTTTTGTTTGAAATTAGGGAGCTCGCTTCTTTCAGTTTTTCTCCTCTCATCATCTTTTTTGTTTGCCCTCACCAGATTGGATTTTCATTTGTATAACTCCCTGCAGATTTATTTTCCCAGCCCTAGTTTGGTCGGTGTTCTCACTTTGTGGTGATCTTGCGTTTCTAGCTGCTGTTTTCCAAGGAAGTCAGAGATGCTTATGATGCAGATTAATGTCAAGTGAATAATCAAACTTAATCTTGTCTTTCATCTGTCTGTTTTCCTAAATAAGTTCAGTATTTGGTGGTAATTTGTGCCACTGTTCCTTAAGCCAGTGGATGGTTGTATGAAGTGGGCTCCTTTGTAGACCTGTACTCATTATCTGCTAATTTGGGAATAACGAACGCCACAGGCTGATGGCAGCATTTTTCTAATTTCTTAATTTACTTTACTTTTCCTGTAAATTAGTGGCCTGTGTTGGAGTGTAAATATAAATGTTTGAGTCCTGCTGGTCTCTCCCAGAATGGAAGCAGCTCTTGCAATATTCCCAGCAAAATCAATTACTTGGGGCATAGGTAAAGTGAGGGGTTTTCTCTTGCTGACGCAGGTATGTGATCTCATAGAATCCCAACTTTGGGACTTGTGAGGCCTGACAAAATACAATTATTTGTCACAGTCTGGTTTGGGAGTTTCTATATGACCTGCTGGTAGGGAGATGGTGTCAAAGTCCTGAGTGAAAATTTATTTCTTGTGTCAGTTCCTGTCTTACGTTATAGATCTGTAATGTTCCAGCGTTCCAGATGTTAATCCAGGTTATCAAAGGGTGAAAACGTTTGGTTGACTTTCTGTGTCTTGCTTTAGGGGTTCAATTTGTAGTTCAGATAAAATTCTTTTGTTAGGGTGTCTGTGTTCCTAAAGACATCGCTCTGTTGTAGAAACACTCAGTTCCTGCTTGTGTTTTAGTGCTGTCGGTGCCGCTATTTAGGATTTACATGCAGGATAAAGTAATTTTGAGGCTTCTCCGATCTCTTAGGTGGGTGCTTTGCCTTTCCCCATGTTTCCAGCCCTGGATACATTGAAAGGCTGATGTTTTTCAGTGCTGGGTATTGATCACATTAAGGTATTGACATGTCTTTGGCTTCAGAGGTGGTTTTAGTGTGTTAGAACGTTGTTGGTGGATTGAGGTCGCTGGAGCCAAAATTAGGTGGCCTGAGCTTTAAAAAAGAAAAAAAAAGATCAAGCTTCAAGGAAGGACTTATGGGGAAAACAAAAAAGAGAGAATAGGTTCTCTTGAAGGTACGAGAGTGGTTCGAATTATCCCTTTGCGTATGGGGAGACTCAGGAGTAGCAAGGGTGAGCTTATAAAATCCTTATGGTTTGAGATCCATCGAATCTGATGGTTTGCACCCCCCAGATCTTGGCAGCGAGAAATGTGATCTTATTATTCAAATCCCAGCTATTAATGAAGTCGATCATAAGTATTAAGCTGCCAGAAATGCTACATATTGTTTACCTGTTTATTTCCCATTCCACTAACACGGGTAACACTTTAGTTTGGTGCCGTAGGTTCCAGAAAATGGGATTCTCAGCCAAATGCATTGAGTTAGTTGGTGAAATTTAACCCCTACAACGCCAACTGCCGGGCCTTAATGTCCAGTACGGTTTAACTTCTGGAGTAAGGTCCCTGAGTTCTCCTCTTTCCTTCCACAGGGCAAGCAGGAGGACTTCAAGACGACAGTTCTGGAGGGTATGGAGACGGCCAAGCATCAGGTGAGGGTGGCGTTTGATGCTTGCAACTTTAGCAAGAGCCGCCAAGCCAGGGGTCGATGCTTGCAGTGCGCACGGGTGCGGTTGGCCGGAGTTTTTAGCCAGAGGTAGAGGAGTTTACCCACCTGTTAAACGAATTTCAGTCTGTGGAAAAGGCTGCAAGCCTTTGTTGAAATGCCTCAGGCCGATCTCTCATCCCTCCGCTCCTCTCCATGTTTAGAGGAGACCAAATGTGCCAGAAAATACTTCTTATTTAGCCAGTTTCCACCACCTAGAATGACACAAAAAACCCCTGGGCTTCAGCACAGTCCAACCTTTTTCTAATTTGCTGCACAAAAGCCTTTTTGCTCCTTGTTTTTGTTCTTTCTTCAGAAGGGGTTTGTGTTTGTGCTGCGTGCCAGGAGGTTTGGCAGTTGAGGAGGTTCATAGTCTGCTTCTCAGCGGACTGGATTGTGAATTGCATTTGCCATCTGCCCTAAGTACTGATGCTAGAAGTATCGCTGAACCCACAGAATCGGTGTCTTTAGTGCCTAAAATGCTATTGAAAATCTCCTTCAACTCCGCCACTTTGAGTCTCGCTCGGGGATTGAGGAGGAGGGTTTTGAGCAAAAGACTCGAAGGCTCCAGAACCTCTTCTGTCCCTCCACATCGCCCTTATTGAAGCAAATATCAAGATACTCATCTGAGTATCCTTGTTGTTGTAAGGAAAGGATCCTGGTTGTGCTTGGGATCTCAACATTGCACAGAATTTTCGGTGTATTATAGATGAAGGCTGCGTTGCCTATTTCATTTTTAGGCAGGCATTGGCTGTTTGGAAATCCTGTATATTTTGCATTTTCTAGGTATGCAGGAAGGGCATGGGGTAGGGAGGGGATTTCTTCACCTTTGAGCTGTGTAGTTGCAGAAGTAAACTTGCAGACATAGATATCTTTGCTAATAATAGCAAGGCTTTTCCTAAATTCTGGTGTCAAACCTTGTTGGTTGGTTGTTGTGTGGTGATTTTGGTTTGTTTTTTAAATCCCGGTACTCACCTAGAGCTTTGCTGACATTTTAAAGTTCAGATGTTGCCGCAAACAACATGTGGCCTTAAAAAAAGAACAACCGAAAAAGCAACCCACCTTGGAGTTGTAAGGAGCGCCACTTTTTCTGCTTTCTCACTTTGAAGAAATAAATGGCAAAGGTTTTCAAGGAACTGGTGATTCACTTTAAATCCCTGTCTGAGAATTTGCTGGTAGTCGATGGCTGTGTGACAATTAGCACTTCTTAGCAAATAACTGGGGAAGGCACGTTTATTGTAGCGTGAGCCTGTGAGGGGGTGTCAGGTTCAGCATTTTGAATCTTTAACTCTGAAAATTGCACTGCTGAGCTTTTTTGCTGGTGATCTACAGCCTTGCTTAAGATTTGTTAATATACTATCAAAGAATTGGTAACTTGGATTTACCCGCAGGGTTTTACGGAGTTCCCAGTTCATCATATGAACCCAGTGGCTCGGTGAAGGGCAACAGAAGGGGTGTTGGTTACTGGAGAAGCTGAAGTTCTAAAGCTCCAGGTTTCTATTCCATAGCTGAACATTAGTGCCAAGAAGCCTCGCGAATGTGTCAGCTTTTTCTGCGGTTAATTTAATTTTCCTTTACTGCAGCGCTCTGTAGCTTCTGTCCCCAATTCATCCTTGTCGTAAAATTCCTGTAAATGATCATAATCGGTTTTCTTTACCTTGAGTCATCACAGATGTAGATCTTCCCATCTTTGCTTGCCAATTAATTTTGTGAGCTTTGCAACCATTTCCTTGCTTAAAGTTTTATCTTCACCTTTGGGGTGTAAAAACACTTGAAAGTTCAAGGTGTGTATGAAAAGAAGATAATTTCTCTACCCAATACAGTGACATAAACTTCCCAACAGTTGTCTTGGTTTGTGTAACACACCACGAGCTTATATTTTCTTTGGTATTTATTACAGTTTTTTTAGCTATTCCACTTTCAGCAGGTGATCTTCATCTTACTGCATTACTTGTAGTTCTTTTTCCCCTTGGCTTCTATCTTTCCAGATTGAACATCTCCTGCTCTGTCCTGATCTTAAGTCACTTCTTAGGATGTACAAGGTTTATATTGTTCTTGCTATATTTCACATCTCAGCATTTCATTTTGCTCAAGATCCACTTTCTGCACTCATATTATTGCTTCCTTGCCAGCGTTTGCATCGATAGAGGTGCCTTTACGAATGAAATCTTTCCGTAGAGCAAATGTCTCCTGCGTGTGTCCAACATGAATCTTTTACATGTAGAGCGCTTCAAAGTCTGAAATGCGGGGTCGTTCATAGGCAGCACCTGGGGAGGGGACACAGGAAAGCATAAGTATTGTGTTTAACATGAATATATATAAAATATACAAAAGGAGAGGTTAAGGTGGGTTCCTCCAGCTGGAGGAGCTCAGTGCAAATAAATTCTTGAGAACCAGGTGAGAAGGGTCCGTTGTGCTTGGACCTTAGAGACACTTTGGCTTTATTTTAGCAGTTCCTGGAGGCAACTTGTCCTTTCATTGCAGGTGTGGAGGGCGCAGCGTTCCAGAGCAGACTCCCGCACGACCGCATGACGTCTCAAGAAGCCGCCTGCTTCCCCGACATCATCAGCGGGCCGCAGCAGACGCAGAAGGTGTTTCTGTACATCAGGAACCGCACTGTAAGTTTCTGATAAATGTATCGGTGAAAAAAGGGGAGGACTTCAGGTACCTTGCAAAGGTTTTTTGCGAGTTCCCATGTCTAACACTTGATACTTTTTTAGTTTTTGAGATGCTGGGGGTTTGTTTCTGGCATCGTGTTGTGCTTGAAGTTGCCAAGGAAGGTGTGGAGCAGCATAAATAATCTGTAGTATATTTACAGTATCCATAACAACCATCAAAACTGCATCATTCAGCTAATTTGCCTTTAAACAAACCAAAAGCTGATGCAAACGTTCTATTATTTCATCTCAGTTTAAGGAAGTCTCTATAGAATACACACAATACAAGTATATTGCTTAGAACAGGGCCAACCTCTCAGCTCTTATTTTTTAATCTTGCTTTGCATTTGGTTGCTGTAATACTGAGACATAGAGCTGCTCGTGTGGCTCATTCTCCAAATGCAATGGTTATTTTGCCAGCTTGGATTTCGTAAAAGAAATTGTACCGGTGAAGAAATGAAACTCTGCTTCTGAATATTCATAGCATTTCTGCCCCACTTAAAATATTGAAAGAAAGGGCAACATTCAAATAATTAATTGGGAAGTTCATTTACTTCAGGCCTGAAATTGAAACCTTAGTAAAACACCAGTATCGTGTTTTTTCAGGTGATGGTTTTAAATTGTGACAGCGCTTTTAGTTCCAGGATTCAGGGCTTAGGAGCCTTTAAAATCTTTTAAGTCTTGCACTGTTCTGTGTATTTGTAGAGGGTCTAAAAATCAGAATTTGAAGAAGCGGTAATTTGCTGAACATACTAAGTCATTTAAGGCAGTAAAACGAAGAGTACAAAAACTACAGAAGATGAAGACTTACAAGTAAATTTGCCTCAAATGGCCTCTGGAATGATATGCAAATCCTTTCTTAATCTTTCCTATTTATTATACTTGCGTGATTTCCACTTTAATTTGTATCTGCTTAATATAATGTATCTTATTGTTTGTTTAAATCCAGCTACAGCTCTGGTTGGATAACCCGAAGATTCAGTTGACATTTGAGGCAACTATCCAACAATTGGAAGCACCTTATAATAGTAAGTCAAGTCTTTTACTGGAAAAAACAATACTGTACGTGTCATTGCTATTCTTTTTCAGTTTTGGTTGGGAAAAAGCTGCTCAGAATCAAGAGAGGTTATCAAATGGTGGGTCCTTTTGTTGGTGTGTTCATGTGCGGAATGAGATATTGCAATATACAATAATTTTTAAACGTTGCTTTTTTAGGTGACACGGTGCTGGTTCACAGAGTGCACAGCTATCTGGAGCGGCACGGCCTCATCAACTTCGGGATCTATAAAAGAGTGAAGCCCCTGCCAAGTAAGAAGCATGAAGTTCTATTCTTCTGTGACTTGTTAGGACAAATTTTGAAGTGAAATTTTTTTTTAAGGTTTGTTGTGCTGAGAACAAAGACTCGAAAGCTCTCTGGCTGTAGGTGATCATGGTTTTTATTTTGGCCGTTATTTAAATAAATCACTATGAGTAGGAAAATGTTTGCAAATCCGTAGATAATTTGGTGACTGTCCCTAAAGATTTGTCCTTGTTCCTCATTTGAGTAATATAAGACAAACACAACGCTGTCCTGACACCTGTTATGTGCTTATATGATGCTTGAAGTGTTGAACTTGTCCGTCCTTTCTGTGTTATGTACATGTTATGTACATAAATACTTGAGTTTTCCTTTTGTGATTTTTCTCTTTCCCCAGCCAAGAAGACGGGCAAGGTGATCATCATCGGGTCGGGAGTCTCGGGGTTGGCAGCCGCTCGCCAGCTGCAGAGTTTTGGGATGGACGTCACGGTTCTGGAAGCCAGGGTATGAATTTCTGTGCTATTTTATTTCTGTATTAGTTTCCGTGCTTCTGATTTAATTAATAAAAATAAAACTTTACATTTTGATCTTAATTGGTAGCTTTTGGGGATCTTTGCCCAGTTGTACTTCATTTCTTTCTGTTGTCATCCTGCTGGCTGGACTGAGAACAGGAAAGGCAGCTTTTTTGTGCCTTATTAAGTTTAAAGGGGTAGGAAAATGTTGTCATCTTCTTTCCTCCCTGCTTCCCTGTTCTTCCCGCTTTCCATGTCCCCCCCGCTTCTCCTTAACTTAAGCAGATGAGTTGAAATCTACATGTTCGTTTGCAGAAGTTCTTGGAAAAGCATACGTTCTATTTCTTGAGCCTTTGGACGAGATGCTTATACCATGTTCTGTACGAGTTTCAGTGATTATAATTGATATGTATTGCCAAATGTTACCTGATGCTTAATATCTTGGGCTTTTCAAAGGACCGAGTGGGAGGAAGAGTCGCCACCTTTCGCAAAGGGAACTACGTTGCTGATCTGGGAGCAATGGTGGTAACAGGACTCGGTGAGTTGGTTTCCGAGTGAAAGACTGTAACATTTTTTACGTTTATTTTATCACGGATGTTGCCTTTCCAAAAGAATCTCCCCTTTGCCTTGAATGAGGTAATGGAGAGTTTATTTAATTGCAGACGACCTTTGCAAGAGCACTCTGTCAATGTTTTTCAGGAGGAAATCCCATGGCTGTGGTCAGCAAACAAGTGAATATGGAATTGGCCAAGATCAAACAGAAGTGCCCACTGTATGAAGCAAATGGACAAGCTGTAAGTCTGCTATTGTTTTGGTGAACCCTTTAAAAAGAAATAGCTTCTGCGAGGAAATGGGTGAGGATACTGAGCTGCTTGCTAGAGGCCTAAAAAAGCAAACCTTGGCACCAGCCTGTTGTAACCTGGCGGCTCAGTATCTTGCCGGGGGCAAACACATCCCTGTGTGATTTGAAGAGGCTCTCACTGGTAACGCCACCCAGTAAGACACACAGAGTTCAGCTGCCCTCTCCGTTCTGTTCACCAGCCCCTAGAGCACTCACCATAGGATCAGAGAATGCCCCGAGTTGGAAGGGACCCACACGGATCATGGAGTCCAACTGCTGTCGCTGCACAGGACACCCCACAGCTCACACCATGTGTCTAAGAATGTTGTCCAGTCTCTTCTTGAACACCGTCAGGTTTTGTGGATATATATTCCACCTTTGGAGATATTCAAAAGCCATCCAGACACGCTCCTGGGGAACCTGCTCTCGCTGATACTTCTTGAGTGGCAGGTTGGGGCCAAGGAGATGATTTTGAGAGGCCTCTCTAAACAATTCTCTGACCCTGGGCAGCCTGTTCTCTCACAGCTCTGGAAAGGGAACTTAATCCCTCCTGCATCAGCTCCAAATCCATCAACATAGCATTAACTGGACCATCGAGGAAGGCACAGTTGGAATTCTGCATCTTCTGGGCCTGGTATCAGGGCACGGGCATTAATCAGGTTAATTAATCAGGTCTGTTAACAGTCTCGTGTTCAACTGGCCATCGAGCAGAACCCCCAGGTCCCTCTCTGCAGAGCTGCTCTCCAGCATCTCGTCCCCCAGTCTGTATTATAACACTGGACCTATTTTAAAAAAGCATGTCACAAAATCTGTCAGCTTACTTGTTGCAAACAAAGCTAGATATTGGTCATCGTTACTCACATATAACATATTTCAATCTTCTACCACCCAGATGCCACAAATAGAAGCTTCATTATGCGACATTCAGTATCTGTGCATCTATCTGATCATGTATCACTGCATTGCCTGTAACATCTAAACTTTTCAAGGTTGTTATGTAATACGATAAACATTAAGTAAATGAAAATGGAAGCTCTAGAAAGCAAATTTGCATTTTCTTGCTCACTTGCGATGCAGTTATATTTTTTTTCTTTTTGATTTATGAATAGGTTATTAAGAAGAAACTTTGTTCTTTTGACTCCTAGGTTCCAAAAGAGAAAGATGAAATGGTGGAACAAGAATTTAATCGTCTGCTGGAAGCCACCTCCTACCTCAGCCATCAGCTGGATTTTAACGTTCTCAATAACAAGCCCGTCTCCCTGGGGCAGGCTCTGGAGGTTGTCATACAGTAAGTAACGTCTCTCTTCGCAGTGAACTTCCCATTTTACGGTGGATTTTCCAAAAGATACCTGAAACAATTGTCGGTAAGGATCACCCACTTAATAGTGTTTGGTCTCTGCTGAGTTCTAGTTTGCATATGTGTTTCTTGTTTATTGAATCCAAGGGTGCCAAAGATGGTTAAAGAAGCCGACATCTTTTCTGAAAAGCTTTCTGAAAATCACTACTACAGTAACTGATGGTGAATAGTTGACTTGGTGTACATACAGCCCACGCTAATGGTGTTTGTAATACGCCTTTTAATAATAGTAGGTAACTTCACATTTATGTTTTAGCTAATCAGGTATCCCTTGTTTACAGAAACTTGTATTACTAACATATCCCATGAGATGTGCTTGCATTGCATTACACTGATTAGATTGTGATAATGAGTCTTCTCGATAACACAAGGATATTATGCTGAACTAACTCTCACTTCTCCCCTTTTCCAGGCTGCAGGAGAAGCACGTGAAGGATGAACAGATTGAACATTGGAAAAAAATAGTGAAAACACAGGAGGAACTGAAAGATCTTCTGAACAAGGTCAGACGATGACACAAGAGTGTTCTTCAGAAAGTAGCAAAATATGCAAAAAAACTTCTGTGGAAAACTGTCAGAACAAACAGACATGATAAACAGTGTGGCATAGGTTTCTTTAGAGGTCTTGATAGTGACTGAGGTTTTGAGGGGTTATTTTAAAATGTTTATGTTCTTGTTTCTAGGCCTAGTTAGAATGTTTGTGGTTGTGGTAAATTATGTCTTTACTTCTCCGTGGAAGTTTCTCAAAAATATCTGAGGACAGCTTTCATATCCTAAGTTATTTGCAACATATTTTGTCAGAAATAGCCTGGTCTGTCCTCTTGACACCCACCCTGAGTTACTGATCCCATTGATCACATCCCTCTCAGCTTCTCTTCTCCAGCTCAACAGCCCCAGCTCTCTCAGTGTCTCCTCATCACAAAGATGCTCCAGACCCCTCAGCACCTTTGTGTCCCTCCCTGGACTCTCTCCAGTGATTCCTTGTCCTTCTCAAGGACAGGGCCCAGAACTGGACCCACAACTGCAGATGTGGCCTCTCCAGGGCAGAGCAGAGGGGGAGGATTCCCCTCCCTGACCTGCTGCTCACACTCTTCCTCACACACCCCAGGTCCCATTGGCCTCTTGGCCACAAGGCGCATTGGTGACTCACAGTCACCCTGTTGTCCCCCAGAACTCCCAGGTCCTTCTCTGCAGAGCTGCTTTCCAGCAGCTCAACCCCAACCTGTGCTGGTGCCTATGAGGATGTTGTGAGAGATGGTGTCAAAATCCTTGTCAAAGTGACAATGTGCACTGGTCTTCCCTCGTCTACCCAGCCATTCGTACCATCATAGAAGGCTATCAGGCTGGTCAAGCATGATTTCCCTTTGGCGAATCCACGCTGACAACTCCTGATAACCTTCTTTTCCTCCGCGTGCTTGGAGATGACATCCAGAACGAGTTGTTCCATCACCTTTCCGCGGATGGAGGTGAGGCTGACTGTCCTGTAGTTTCCTGGGTCATCCTTCTCGCCCCTTTTGAAGACTGGCGTGACGCTGGCTTCCTCCAGTCCTCACACATCTCTCCTGTTCTCCACGGCCTTTCAAAGATGATGGAGAGTGGCTTAGCAAGACATTGAGTAACTCTGCCTTCTCTGTATCATCCATCACCAGGACACCCACCTCACTGAGCAGCAGACGTACATTTTCCATAACCTTCCTTTTGCTGCTGATGTACTTGAAGAAGCCCTTCTTGTTGTCTTTGACATCCTGGCCAGATTTAGTTCCAAGTGGAGCTTGGCCTTCCTCACCGCACTCCTGCACACTCTAACAGCCTCTGTATTCCTCCCAGGTGGTCTGTCTCTCTTTCCACACTGCATAAAACATCCTTCTTCCACCTCAGTTTTGACTGGAGTTTCTTACTCATCCATGCTGGACTCTTACTCCCTTCATTTGATTTCTTGCTCATAGGGTCTTGAGCGTGGAGGAAGCAATGTTTGAACATCAACCAGCTATCTTGGACCCCCCTACCTTCTAGAGCTCTAACCCATGAGATTCTTCCAAGCAGGACCTTGAAGAGGCCAAAGTTCGTCCTGCTGAAGTCCATGGTTTTAGTCCTACTTATTGTCCTACTTCCTCCACGCAGGATCCTGAGTTCCACCACCTCATGGTTGTTGCAGCTGCCCCCAACTATGACATCTCCAAACAGTTCTTCTTGTTCTGTTAGGACAGGGTCCAGCAGCACACCTCTTCTCATTGGCTCCTCCACCACTTGTTTCAAGAAGTTGTAACCAACAGTCTGTAGGAACCTCTTGGACTGTGCATGCTCACTGTGTTGCCCACCCAGCAAACGTCAGGGTGATTGAAATCTCCCATGAGAACCAGGGCATGTGATTGTGAGGGTTTCCATGACAGTGTCCCAGTCGTGTGAGCTGTCCCACCACATCTCCGTAATAGCAATGAGATCATGGCCCTGTGAACGGATGTCGATCTCTAATTCTTGTTGTTTATTCCCCGTGCTACGTGCATTGGTGTCCAGACGCTTCAGAGAACTAATCGAGCACGCGGGTTTTCCTTGAGTGGTGCAGAGAGATCCACCGTATCCATACGAACCCTTGAGGATATGCCAGTAATGGCATAGTATGAGATGAATATCCATTTTACACCATAAATTGCATGAAAACTACCTTCCCTCACGTATTTTTTTTCCCCTTTGTTTCTCCCTTTTCCTACCGCGCCTGGAAAAGATGGTGAATTTAAAAGAGAAGATTAAAGAGCTTCATCAGCAGTATAAGGAAGCATCAGAAGTGAAGCCGCCTCGCGATATCACAGCCGAGTTCCTCGTGAAAAGCAAACACCGGGACCTGACTGCGCTTTGCAAGGTGAGGGGTGACACGGTTCAACACTGAATCAGTAGTTTCTGAGGACTTCAGTCCTTAAAACACCAGGACTGTAAAGGACCTTCATGTTCTTCAAATCTGAATGTGTAAAATTCTGAAATATTAGAATAGGTTTGTGTATATTCGAACAGCAGAAAGGCAAAATGTGCTGGAATCAGCGTTGCAAAAATAACTTGATTTAGATTTCACTAAAACCATTAATCTTCCACTGATTTCTCTTGAGATCAGCTCTAGTCTGATGCTACACGATGTCTTGAAGTCCTTTTAAATGTGAACAGATTTTAATGTTGGCTTTTAATCTTATCAGGAGTACGATGAATTGGCAGAAACACAAGGAAAGCTAGAAGAGAAGTTACAAGAACTTGAGGCCAATCCACCAAGGTAAAGATACAAATTACGAAAATAAATACTCAGGAAAGCAGTTTTCTTACTACTTTTCAGCTTTCATGAAGGGGAGTCTGAATGTTTGAAACAGAATCTCCTTGTGTTCTTTTTCTATTTTATTTCTTCACCAAGGAGGGACTCGGGCAAAAAGGATTGGAAATGAATTTCCAAAAGCAATGTGTTTGCAATATCCTACTCTAGCAAACTAAATGCATTGTGTTTGGGTTTTTTTTTCCTAGTGATGTTTATCTGTCCTCAAGAGACAGGCAAATACTCGACTGGCATTTTGCAAA
Organism: Nesoenas mayeri; assembly: GCF_963082525.1. Lineage (NCBI taxonomy): Eukaryota > Metazoa > Chordata > Aves > Columbiformes > Columbidae > Nesoenas > Nesoenas mayeri. Next base: position 2,068,136 of record NC_137571.1, read on the forward strand.
CCTGGAGTTTGCTAACGCTACACCCCTGTCTACGCTTTCGCTGAAGCACTGGGACCAGGTAGCTGATTAATTTATTCGTTCGACAATATACTAAAACCCTGAGCTTTGTTTATTTCGTTCTCTTGGCTAATAAACAGAAAGGATTTTGAATTGATTTGACTCTTTGGAAAAGAGCTTTGAAACTAATTTTGCTGTTGTGTAGATTTCTCTTGAATTCCATGATTTTGTGGTTTTTATGTGTCTTTGTTTTAGGACGATGACTTTGAATTCACGGGCAGTCACTTGACTGTGAGGAATGGATATTCCTGCGTGCCCGTGGCCTTGGCAGAAGGGTTGGATATTAAATTAAACACAGCAGTTCGACAGGTTCGCTATACAGCATCAGGTACGTGAAAACAGCTCCTCTGGAAAACTGCTGATCATAGAAATTCGATTTCAGTGCTTCCGGAAGCTGATGTGAGGATTGGTCTTGTAAAAAACCTCCCACTATATGTTGGTTGGAAAAGACCTTGAAGATCGTTGAGTCCAACTGTTAACCCAGTGCTGCCAAGTCCACCTGTAAACTGTGTCCCGGAGAACCTCATGTCCGTCTGTCCAACCCTCCAGGGCTGGTGACTCCAGCACTGCCCTGGGCAGCCTGTTCCAATGCCCCACAGCCCTTTGGGGAAGAAATTGTTCCTAAATCCAACCTCAGCCTCCCCTGGCGCAACTTGAGGCCGTTTCCTCTGCTCCTGGCGCTTGTTCCTGGGGAGCAGAGCCCGACCCCCCTGGCTCCAAGCTCCTTTCAGGCAGTTCAGAGATCAGAAGGTCTCCCCTCAGCTCCTGTTCTCCAGCTGAACCCCCAGGTCCCTCAGTCTCCATCACATTGTGCTCCAGCCCCTCACCAGCTCCGGTCCCTTCTCCCAACTCGCTCCAGCACCTCAAGGCCTTTCTTGAGCCCTCAGGTGATTTTTGGCACCACTGACACCGTCATTTTGTGCACTGAGGTGATCCCACCACCCCTGGGGCCGCCATTTTGAGCCTTGAGCTGAGGGGCCCAAAACTGACCCCGAGATTTGAGGTTTTTCCTCCCCAGGCCCCCGCACAGGGACGGTCACTGCCCTGGGCCTGCTGGCCACACCAGTGCTGGTACCAGCCAGGATGCTGTGACCTCTTGGCCACCTGGGCACACGCTGGCTCATGTTCAGCCGCTGGCACCAGCACCCCCAGGTCCTTTTCCTTTTCCAGCCGCTCTTCCCCAGCCTGGAGCGTCCATGGGGTTGTTGTGACCCAGTGCAGGACCCGACAATTCCTCTTGTTGAACCTCAGACAACTGGGCTCAGCCCATCGATCCAGCTGGTCCAGATCCCTGATTTTAAGATAATCTATTGGCCTAGATGAACCTTTAGGCCTATCCCAGTATGGCCATTTTCAAATGACACTTTCTGGAGTTGAGCTGTGTGGCCGCTAACATTAACTTGCTTACAACTTAAGGAATTGCTAAGGTAAAGCTGCTCCATAAACCAAAGATTTTCTAACGTGGATGTGATTTAGGTACTTTCTTCAGGCGCTTGCCTCCTGGCCTATTAAACGATTGATTCTTTTCTGCCCTGTCCAGGCTGTGAAGTGATAGCTGTCAACACCCGCTCCACCAGCCAGACCTTCATTTACAAATGCGACGCGGTGCTGTGCACCCTTCCCTTGGGCGTTCTGAAGCAGCAGCCGCCCGCCGTGCAGTTTGTGCCGCCTCTTCCGGAGTGGAAAACGTCTGCAGTGCAGCGGATGGGATTCGGAAACCTCAACAAGGTGATGTGGGCACTGATGAGATGAAGAATTTCTTTTCCACTGCTGTTTTGCTAGATTTTGATGCTGAAAATTACCCGAAGAACTCTAAGGACCTCTTCTCTATTTCCCACACATTTTTTAACATGTTTTTACTCAATGAGTGTAATTGTCTTTATTTTGATTATTTTTCTGTGCGCTCTCCCTAACTCGTGATTCTTCCTGCGTAGGTCGTGTTGTGCTTTGATCGCGTCTTCTGGGATCCAAGCGTCAATTTGTTCGGTCACGTTGGCAGCACCACTGCAAGCAGAGGAGAACTCTTCCTATTTTGGAACCTGTACAAAGGTACCTGTGTCTGGTTTTGGGGTCTCTGTGTAGTTTCAGATCTAGAAAAGAGCACTTTTTAGGATGCTTTTAGTGGGTACGATAAGAAGATATTTGTCGGAAGACAAACGGCAGCAGGGAGCAGCACTGACTTGCAAACAATTCTGTCGTAAATTAGGGCAGAACACGGACGAGTGTGTGTTTGCTAATTCTGAATTCCAGGCTATGTCTGATTTATTGAATTTCCCAAGAAAAGGGTGATTTGTCTCTGCAGCATTTTGGAATAAAAAGCCATTTCTTACTCCATAAGTCCCTTTGGAGCTGAGTTTCTGGCTCCGTGGAACATTGAACTCTTCCCCTCTTTCACGAAGCTTCTTATGCAAGTGGGACTGGCATCCAGTTTAGTTTTAGCACATTGAAATAAAATTCATTGGGAGCTGCATTTTGAATGTGCATTTGTTTGAACAAGAAAAAATCCATTGACCGAATTATTGCTGGAAAGTTCAGGGATCTTGTTGTGTCAAAGATGTTAAAAGAGGGAAAAACTTTGCTGCTGAAATGACAAAAAATATTCCCAATGCCTATGGATGATAGGAAATCACGTTTTTCTAATTCCTTTCAATTGTTTGAAAGACCGAGCTCAGTCTTTCAGAAAGCGGAGTTTAACTACGAGAGGAATCCAGTATCTTTTTTCTTTAATAAACTTTCCTTTGTTAAGTTTAGGAGCTCAGGAGAAAGAGTTTTCATTAAGTAACCATGCTCAGGCCTGAGTCACTTCTTGTCAATGGGAGTTTCTTGCCATTGGGTTTATTTTTGGTAATTTCATTCCAATAATTCAATGGTTTTTTTCTCTGTCTCCTTCCCTGCCCCTTCCAGCACCGATCTTGTTGGCGTTGGTCGCAGGAGAAGCAGCGGGGATCATGGAGAACATCAGCGACGACGTGATCGTGGGCCGGTGCCTCGCCATCCTCAAAGGCATCTTTGGCAGCAGCGCCGTGCCGCAGGTTCGTGCCGATTTTTAACTAACGAGTGGAACTACTCGTTCAGAAACGCTCGGTCAGTTGATTTTTCCATCCCGGAGACCACAGGCTGATGAACGCACAGGTCGGCTCCTTCTCTGAACTCTCACAAGAACATTTCACTTCCCAATGAGATCGATCTCTCTCTGCAGGTGCTGTACATTAATGTAGGGTGTAAAAATCACTCCGGAGTGAAACAGAAGGAAAGTGTTTTACTGCGGCTCTTCCCCAGTGGGGTTGTCGAGGTTTGATTGCGAGGTGACAATAAACCGTGGCAGATGTATTGTTAACCCCCTCTCCCCCTTCTCACTCAGCACAGGCGATCGGGAGGAAAAGAAGGACAGAGAGAAGAGAGTTGGAAAAATTAACAATGTTTTACTAATGCTACTGATAAAAATAGAGAAAATCATACAAAATATACAAAACCAATCTTGAAAGTCCCGGCAACTGCAGAGCCGGCAGCCAAAGTCCTGGACTGGACTCTGCAGCCAACCGGAGCTGGATTCAGTCCGGCACTGGCCTCAGTTCGCAGGGACGACTCGCAAGGTCCTCTCCTCATGTCGCCATAGGGAAAAGGGCCGAGATCCTCGTGATCTCCCCCTTTTCTATGCAGTATCCCGTGAATGGGATGTCACACTCCGTTGGTCAGTTTCTGGTCACCGGTTTCTCGTTGTCCCTCTCTCCAGATGTCCATCCGTGCTCATCCATAACCTCACATTCCATTGCTGTGTTACCAAAACATGGCTCTGGTTCTCCAGGAAAATGCAGCTGATACGAAGCTTGAGCTGACAGGCAAATTCACCAAAAGAGAAACTTGTTTTCAACAAAACCAGGAAAGAGCCGCAGTAAAACACTTTCCTCCTGGTTCACTCCAGAGTGATTTTTACACCCTCCATTAATCTACAGCAAGTGAAAAAAATCACCCATTAGTGAATTGCTGACTCTTGAGAAATGTGGATTCTACTGTAGATAAACATCAAATTTAGAGAACTTATTTGAGCTTGTAAAATATTTTAGTGCGTTAACTGATAATCCCCAGTTTAGGAATGACGCGATATCTGGTCAGTCATTCAGACAAGAAAGCAAGGTCTCCAAGTGAGTCACTGTCTTTGCGCCCAAGGAGAGGAGATGAGGTTCCTGTCCCAGTGTTTGTATTTTTACAGGGTATTGTTCCTGTTAAAACTCGGTTACACGTTGGAATTCTGGGCTGATTTACGATTCACACCCATCACTTTTCAATGTTTTGTCCATGTGGGTTCACAGATGTCCCATTTTCTCTTACGCCTTAGACGTGAGGGCGGTTTGAGTCCTGGTGATGCTCTCGCTGTCGCATCTTTCAGGATTTTGTCTTTTGTTCGTGCAGTTTGCATTTTTTTGTATTTTGCCTGAACTGGACGACTCGCACTGTGTCAACAACTGAATTTTCCGTCTTGTCTCAGCCCAAGGAGACCGTGGTGTCCCGCTGGCGCGCGGACCCGTGGGCCCGGGGGTCGTACTCCTACGTGGCAGCTGGATCTTCTGGAAACGACTACGATTTGATGGCCCAGCCCATCACGCCGGGGCCGGCCATCCCGGGTGCTCCTCAGGTGAGACGTCCGGTTCTTTCTAGAAAAACCTCCAAACAGTCTGATTTTCCGAAGTGATCTGCACATGTATCTTATCACAAGTTATGTTAAGTTGCGTATTATTAGAACCTGGAAGAATAGATCAGTCCATCCATGAATTCTGCCTTTGGCGTCATTTGTATGCTAGAAAAACTGATACAAGCCAGTGAACATAACTATGGGCAAAATTATTCTATGCAGAGTATACAATATGAAAGTCTGCTTTTCCTCCTACTTTTTATGACACTGTCAATAGCTGGTTTAGGTCTCAGTTTAAAGAGAAGATGCTTATTGGAATGAATTGCTGGAGTCCCACGATCAGAATCCTTCATTCTTCTTAAACACATCAGCAGTTTAGCTGCAGAGTTGTAGATAAAACAGTCAGATGTTGCCACGGAATCCGGAAGAACGTGAACAGGCCTTAACCGTGTTCTTTCTCTGTTCCCCCAGCCCATCCCCCGCCTGTTTTTCGCGGGGGAACACACGATTCGCAACTACCCCGCGACCGTTCACGGCGCTTTGCTGAGCGGGCTGCGAGAAGCCGGTCGCATCGCGGACCAGTTTCTCGGGGCCATGTACACGCTGCCTCGCCAGCCCACACCCGGCGTCCCCCAGCAGCAACCCGCCAGCATGTGAGACCCGTCGGGTGTCAGAAGTGGAGTGACGAGAGCTCGGAGCTGCCGCCGGGGACCCTGTGGGGTGAAGAGACTCTGAGTCTGTCCCAGTGTGTGCTGGAAGGACTCAGCCATGAATTTCTGTATGATACTGCTGGTAGAATGGCCTTACAAACGCTCACCTGCCCTTTGACCAGGCAGGTCAGGGACGACTTAGACTCTGCAGATATTTGGAAAGTCAGGCCTATAGCTGGAGGGTTTTTAGTTTGGTTTTTTTCCTACCTATACATGTATTTACAGTTTGGTACTTGTGCAAGCAGCTGGTCGCTACAAATAGTGTAGAATTTCTCTAAACTTTTTTTTTTTGTTTTGTTGTGAAGAAGAATATTTTTGGACCAATTCTATTCTTATCTGAGAATTTGGTGCAACTTTCGCTACCAGTAACAGCAAATCACAGCTCTCCCTGGTGGTCCCTTGGCTGCTACACCAGGCTACCACTAAGAGCGTGTGTTATTAAGTACTTGAAACAAATTAAATCATCAGAATCTGATGTCTGTGAGTTAACTAGAAGAATTATTTGTAGTGGTTTATATAGAAGCAGCTGCTCAGACGGTACATCAGCTGAAGGGCCTGAGCTCCCGGCAGCTGCTCGCAGTGCAGACGGACCCTCTGTGTCCCTGCTGCTTGCAAGGGTGACGAGATGCTGTTGCAGCTGCCGTTGTTATGCTTCTGAAAATCGCTTTGATTTGGCTGCTCGTCAAGGCCCAGCGCCTTCCTTACACTGCCCAGCGCCTTCCTTTCACTGCCCAGCGCCTTCCTTTCACTGCCCAGAGCAGTCTGATGTAAACATTTAGGTCCTTTTTCCCTCCCCTCCGTTCCTGTTAGAGTTCTTATTTCTTGCAGCTTCTCTCATCCTCCTCTTTCTGCAGTTTCTCTCATCTAACCATGGTGTCTGTTCACACTTTTTTCTACTTTTCCGTTTTTCTGGTTTTGCACCTTCTGCTTTGCTGGCAAGACCAGTACCCGCTCTTGTTCCGTGCTCCTTTAGATCCCTGTCAAGGGTTAAGATTGCGGGGTGACAATAAAACCCTGGCAGATGTATTGTTAACCCCCTCTTGCCCCCCACTTCCCCCTCTTGCCCCTCCCTCTCCCCCCTTCCCACTCAGCACAGGCGATTGGGAGGAAAAGAAGGACAGAGAGAAGAGAGTTGGAAAAAATTAAAGATGTTTTACTAATGCTACTAATAAGAATAGAGAAAATAATACAAAATATACAAAACCAATCTTGAAAGTCCCGGCAACTGCAGAGCCGGCAGCCAAAGTCCTGGACTGGACTCTGCAGCCAACCGGAGCTGGATTCAGTCTGTCACTGGCCTTGGTTCGCAGGGACGACTCGCCAGGTCCTCTCCTCATGTCGCCATAGGGAAAAGGGACGAGATCCTCGTGATCTCCCATTTTATATGAAGTATTCACGTGAATGGGATGTTATACACAGTTGGTCAGTTTCTTGGTCAGTTGTTTCTCGTCGCCCCTCTTGCAAGATGTCCATCCATGCTTATCAATAAGTTTGAATTCCATTGCTGTGTTACCAAAACATGTGTCTGGTTCTCCAGGAAAATGCAGTTAATATGAAGCTTTAGCTGACAGGCAAATTCACTGAAACAGAAACTTGTTTTTAACAAAACCAGGACAATCCCCCACACTTCATACGACTAACGCCCCTTCTTGTTTATAGCTGTGTTGTCTTTGGCTGCAGACACTCCATCTTCCACCATCGCTACTTCTTCTGTTTTCTTGTGTCTCCTCTGTCCTTCTGCCCCTTGCCAAGGGTTTTACTGATCTGGGCTAATCTGCCGCCCGACAACCAGACTGTCCTGTTTTCCCTTTTCAAAAAGACATCCGAAAACTGGTGACCGCTGAAAGAAGGCGGAGAGGAAGCCCCGACAGTCCCCAGCTTTGTTGAAGGTTTGTGACAGAGCCCAGGGAACGGCAGATGTGCCAGGGAGGGTCAGTGGGACATGAAGAAAAGGTTCTTCCCCAGAGGTGCTGGACACTGAACAGGCTCCCAGGGAGGGGTCACAGCCCCAACCTGACAGTGCTCGAGAAGAGACTGGACACCGTCCTCAGCCACACGGGGTGAGCTGAGGGGTGTCCTGTGCAGGGACAGCAGTTGGACTCTGATCCTGTGGGTCCCTCCAGCTCGGGACACTCTGTGGTCAGATTGTGGTTTTTGGGTGGGGTGAGCCTGCATTTCTCAGCTCTGCGCATCCCCCCGTGGTTTTGTCAGGTGCTGATGTCCACTTTGCAATAAACTGCTCAGGGTCTGTGTGGTCACTCTGTGTGTGGAATGGACAATATTTGCTGTGCTTTTGCTTGTAGTAGAAATTAATTGTGAAGTTCTCCCTGTTTGGTTATCTTAGTAATTATAAAAGTAGAGGAACAACTTCACAGGGGTGCTTCAGTTTCTTTTTTTTAATTATGAGTCTTTTTCTAGGTCTCTTGCTGTATTTCTAAAAATGTTCAGCTGAGGGTACTGTGGTCAACAAGGTGCTCAGAGTTTGTTTGGCAGCCATGAAGTGGCTCCATAAAGCGAGGTGACTGAACTTAACTCCTACACTCCAGATTCTTTTTGAAGCTGATGATAATTCCATGAGTTATTTTTCCCTCAAAAATATTTTAACAAAATGCCATGGGATGGTTTATTTTCATGTTTGCTGCTTTTGATGATTATTTTTTCTAGTTCCTCAGGCAAACGTTGCCTGGTTTAGTACACACGTCATAAAATAACAAGCAAAAAAAATGAAGAGCAGTGGGGTGACTTGTTCACAAGCTGAAATCACTTGTCATGGTCACGCTGAGCTGGACTCATGACGTCCCTGTGTCCCAGTAGTTGCAGGACCTTTGAGTCTTAATTAGGGCTTTGAGATCCGGTGATGCAGGACCCACATCCAAATGGTTCATACTAGTACATGGCCAAATGTGCCACACTGACAGGTCTCAGGTATTGTTTTTTATATATATATATTTACACACACATATATGTGTGTGCGTATACGTGTATACATATATATGTACATGTGTGTGCGTATACGTGTATACATATATATGTACATGTGCGTATACGTGTATACATATATGTACATGTGTGTGCGTATACGTGTATACATATATATGTACGTGTGCGTATACGTGTATACATATATGTACATGTGTGTGCGTATACGTGTATACATATATATGTACGTGTGCGTATACGTGTATACATATATATGTACGTGTGCGTATACATGTATACATATATGTACATGTGTGTGCGTATACGTGTATACATATATATGTACGTGTGCGTATACGTGTATACATATATGTACATGTGTGTGCGTATACGTGTATACATATATGTGTACGTGTGCGTATACGTGTATACATATATGTACATGTGTGTGCGTATACGTGTATACATATATGTGTACGTGTGCGTATACGTGTATACATATATGTGTACGTGTGCGTATACGTGTATACATATATGTACATGTGTGTGCGTATACGTGTATACATATATGTGTACGTGTGCGTATACGTGTATACATATATGTACATGTGTGTGCGTATACGTGTATACATATATATGTACGTGTGCGTATACGTGTATACATATATGTACATGTGTGTGCGTATACGTGTATACATATATGTGTACGTGTGCGTATACGTGTATACATATATGTACATGTGTGTGCGTATACGTGTATACATATATGTACATGTGTGTGCGTATACGTGTATACATATATATGTACGTGTGCGTATACGTGTATACATATATGTACATGTGTGTGCGTATACGTGTATACATATATATGTACGTGTGCGTATACGTGTATACATATATATGTACGTGTGCGTATACGTGTATACATATATGTACATGTGTGTGCGTATACGTGTATACATATATATGTACGTGTGCGTATACGTGTATACATATATATGTACGTGTGCGTATACGTGTATACATATATGTACATGTGTGTGCGTATACGTGTATACATATATATGTACGTGTGCGTATACGTGTATACATATATATGTACGTGTGCGTATACGTGTATACATATATGTACATGTGTGTGCGTATACGTGTATACATATATGTGTACGTGTGCGTATACGTGTATACATATATGTACATGTGTGTGCGTATACGTGTATACATATATGTGTACGTGTGCGTATACGTGTATACATATATGTGTACGTGTGCGTATACGTGTATACATATATGTACATGTGTGTGCGTATACGTGTATACATATATGTGTACGTGTGCGTATACGTGTATACATATATGTACATGTGTGTGCGTATACGTGTATACATATATGTGTACGTGTGCGTATACGTGTATACATATATGTACATGTGTGTGCGTATACGTGTATACATATATGTGTACGTGTGCGTATACGTGTATACATATATGTACGTGTGTGCGTATACGTGTATACATATATGTACATGTGTGTGCGTATACGTGTATACATATATGTACATGTGTGTGCGTATACGTGTATACATATATGTGTACGTGTGCGTATACGTGTATACATATATGTGTACGTGTGCGTATACGTGTATACATATATGTACATGTGTGTGCGTATACGTGTATACATATATGTGTACGTGTGCGTATACGTGTATACATATATGTGTACGTGTGCGTATACGTGTATACATATATGTACATGTGTGTGCGTATACGTGTATACATATATGTGTACGTGTGCGTATACGTGTATACATATATGTGTACGTGTGCGTATACGTGTATACATATATGTACATGTGTGTGCGTATACGTGTATACATATATGTGTACGTGTGCGTATACGTGTATACATATATGTACATGTGTGTGCGTATACGTGTATACATATATGTGTACGTGTGCGTATACGTGTATACATATATGTACATGTGTGTGCGTATACGTGTATACATATATGTGTACGTGTGCGTATACGTGTATACATATATGTGTACGTGTGCGTATACGTGTATACATATATGTACATGTGTGTGCGTATACGTGTATACATATATGTGTACGTGTGCGTATACGTGTATACATATATGTACATGTGTGTGCGTATACGTGTATACATATATGTGTACGTGTGCGTATACGTGTATACATATATGTGTACGTGTGCGTATACGTGTATACATATATGTACATGTGTGTGCGTATACGTGTATACATATATATGTACATGTGTGTGCGTATACGTGTATACATATATATGTACATGTGTGTGCGTATACGTGTATACATATATATGTACATGTGTGTGCGTATACGTGTATACATATATATGTACGTGTGCGTATACGTGTATACATATATATGTACATGTGTGTGCGTATACGTGTATACATATATATGTATATATAAATGTATATACATATGTATATATAAACTTATATACAGGCAGCTCAAGGACCTTCTCTTCTGGAGATATTTTCAACCACTGTCCAGTTACGGGACAGAAACATCTCCAATCTCATCAGTGTCAGAAGTGATGTCTGGACAACACCCTCCTGTCCTTAGGAATTCTTCCTCACTCGCAGAATTGCCTCTTCCCTTCCGAATGACACGTAGGGAAGGGATGATGTTTAATCCTTCACCTCCCTCTGGTGGTCACGTTTCATTTCATTGTTCACTCTGTGCAATCCCAGCTGTGCTGGATGCACCACAGGAGCATCCTGGATGGGAACTTGGCTTCAACTTGATGTCTAAGCCAGGCCTAGTTCTGTTATTGCTGGGAGGATGTTGGTTTATTCTTCGTGTTTGTGGTGCAGGGAGGTGACGGGTCCTGGTCTGTGAAGAGGAGCCACATGATGGATGGAGCTGAGCGGGTGCAGGTGGGTCCAGGGAGGCCTTGGACCAAGTTGGGTGAGCCCTGCAATAGCAAAGAGAGACGATGCCTTTAGGGACCGAAAGGCCTGTGTGTCCTTAAACCTGGTTCCTGTAACCTGATGACAGCTGAACAGAATCCCAGTTCAAGTTGGATGCAGAGAACTTGAAAACAATTTCGTACGCCCATCTGTGCAATGTGAGGGCTACTCGAGTTCGCCAAAGCGAGTAGATGGGACTGATCCTCCAAAAGAACAGGTGAAAAAAGGCTTCAGAGAAAAGAGAAGTTTTGTGGGTAAGGAGGATGAGGCGTTGAGCCGGGCCTTGAATCAGACACGGGAAAGATCCACCCTGTGGGTCGCGCTTAAGGTGTCAGTGGGGGAGAAACTTGGAGCCAGTGTGGAAATTATGGACAATAACTTCACTTACACGTCTGCAGATCTTTGCTGCCTGTGGCAAACCAGACACGGCGAATACAAGAAGGGTCAAGAGGTGCAGAACCACCTCCTGAGCGGTGTTCAGAAGCTGCCTTAGTGACCTGGGACAGAAGGGGGTCTCAGCTAAGCCAAAAGTCAGTTTTCTTAGACAAATATTTAACCAGAGGAACGTTTGTAGGACTTCAATGAGCTCTACCCTGGGAGCAGCCACTGAAGCTAGTGGCTCCTAAAATGTATTTGAAATGTATTGAATGGAGCTTCTGGAAATGCATCCAGCTGTTCAGTCGAATAGAATAAACTAGACAGTAGGAAAGGAGCTTTAAAGTGTGGTGCCCAGGGCCCCTTACAACGCGATGTACGTGGTTATAGACACGGGGGCTCGGGTGTTAATTGCACCTGTGTATTGCAAAAATACCACATCACCAACATGTAAAAAGAGAAGAGTTTTTATTGGTTATATACTGCAGAGCTGACAGCATTCAAGTCAGGAGAGACATGCAGATAAGTGTGTGTGTTTCATTTGGCATGCAGAATAAGGAGGTTGAGCACCATCTGTATCCTGGGGAGGAATGAGCTGGTTTCCCTCTGTGCGCGTGTCGAGAGGGCGAACAGTGCTGAGCTCTAAGAGTTTTAGGGAAATAGGCAATACTGGAAAATTGGCTTAACTTGGATGAGTCTGTGATTACGAAAAGATTTCTTGCATTATTTGTCTTCTATTTCTTGCATTACTTGTCTTCTAACTAAGCTGCCCCAGCCCAAATATATGTCTGCATAATACAAAAAAAAATAGATTTTTGTCTTAAAAATACATTCCGTGCAGCCTGGAGCGTTCCCTCCCCAAGGCAGGAGATCCTTTGGGTCCTTCGGTTACCGACCATCTGCAAACAATGGCTTCGTGTTTCATCGCGTACGGAGCTTTGCCCGCCCCGTGATGTGCAAGAGATGATGTCGACTGTGCTGGAGGTGACACCGCCGTGACTATTGCTTCAGTCCGGAGCCAGGACGTTGCTCAAGTGTCTCTTGAAGCACCAAGGACCAGCAGCTCCGTTTCCTCTGTACACTAAATACATTTACAGCTTTGGAATTACTCACCGCTCGGCCTCGCAGCGTCATCAAGCCCGCTGGAAAGCCCGTTATATTTATATGCTAAAATTACAACCACTTCAATGATGGCAATATTTACACATAGATTCTATTTTACAGCCGTTCAAAAATGTGCAATTTGAGTCAAACACATCGTGTTTCCTGAAGTCATTGCTATAAGTTCAATAATACAATCAGCTCCTATTGCACTCGTGGGTACAGGCCCCTTTCGGTTTTTAAGGAGGGTTTTCTTTCTCAGTTGTGGTGAAAACAACCCGGTGTAGCCACCGAGTGACATCATGGTCACTTTTGAACAAGTAGTGAGAGTTCAAGGTAAAATATTGAACAAAGGACCGAGGCAGCTGGAAAAAGGAGAAACGATGCTGATTCCAGCACCTGAGGAGACGTGGGGTTGTGGTGTTGGTCAAAAAGCTGATGGGGAAGCCGAGCTTTAGGTTGGATTTTGAGTTTAAAAACTCCTCCCATTACACTTCATGGTCATTCATCCCCTTGCCGTGTCGTGAACTGGTAACAGCAGGTGATATAATTTATTTTAATATAATTTAAGATTATTTGAGCTGCCACTTAGTACTAACTTAAAAGCATTATCTTTTGATCTCGTTAAGCAAATTGATGCTTACACATAGCATGAAATATAAAAGAATAAAATGAAGAGTTAAAAATATAAATTTGGGAAACCATCTAAAAACTGCAGAAGAAAATGCTTTTTTTCTCAAAAATAATTTTTTCCCTTCCTCCAAACGACAACAAAAAAAACCATGTAATTAAAACACTTTTATATAAATGTTTTCATAGATATTTTCCAACCAGCTGTTTTGGTTTTTTTGATTCATTTGCCTCTCAGAATCGAGGCGGATAATTCCCAGATGTGCGGGTGTGGACAGACAGACAGACAGACAGACGGCGGCTGCTGTGAGATGGGTGAGATGTGGCGCTGAGCCGGGACCTTCTCCCCCCTGCAGCGCCGTCCCTGCGCCCACGGGCGCCGACAGGACAACGTGCCTGTGGGTGCCCTGGGTCCCACACGTGGGGATGCGCTGCTCCAAAACGGGCGACAGACCGAGATCATGTCCACCCTGTTTTTGGAAGGAACAAGGACAACCCGCTTGTCTGCAGAGGGACACGAAGCTTCAGGTGAAGTCAGGAGGTTTCGCTGCCGCTGGTTCAGCTCAGACGGTGACTTCTCAGTGCAGGATCTCAGCTGGTGATGAGCAGGTCATGCAAAGCTTGCCGCGGAGACCGACAGCGATAAGGAAAAAGCTGCTGCTTACAACATTTTCTGCTCTGCTTAATGTGTAAATCAACCAGGGGGGTGGTTTCATCCTGCCTAGACAAAGAGGGTGTGAGGAACATGGGCACTGAGATAACCACAACCAAAGCCAACAAGAAGAATGCAAACGCTCCCTAGGAACTGGCAGAGCCCGACAGAGCTTGACAGAGCCCAACAAAGCCTGACAGAGCTCGACAGAGTCCAGCAGGGCCCGACTAAGACTGACATGGCCTGAGAAAGCCTGACAAAGCCCAACAGAGCCCAACAGACCCAGACAAGGCCCAACAGGGGCTGTCCTGGGCTGGTGGGCTGTAGTCACAGGGATCTTGTCTAAATGCAAGTGATGAGCAAGCAGTTCTCTCTTGTCCAGGGAGTACCATCGTCCAGAGTGGCTACAGTTTCCATATGGAGACAGACCTGTTGTCCTACGGAGATTGCAGGTACAGAGATGAGAAGTGGGAGTCCCCTGAGCAAAGTCTCTGCAGCTGCCTCTTCAGCAATGAATGAAGAAAAAGAATTAACTGGGAAAGCTCCTGTACCTTGCAAATCGCATTAGGAAACTGGCTGCAGCCTCTGGAGAGGGTACAAACAGGTGTGACACCCGTGAGCGTGGTACCATCCCACCTCGTGCTCCACTGTGCGGCGTGTTGGTTGAGGGGAAGGGAACGCAGTTCATCTCCGAGATGTCCGGCAGGCACGGGAAGGACCCTGCAAGACACAAATCCACAGCCTCGCAGACTGGCCAGGAAGAGCATCACAATTGCCTTAGGGAGCTGGGTACAGGACTCTGCTTCTGGCCAGTTGAATATAACCGTGTGACACCTCTTGGTGACCACCCAGAGCATCGCTGTGATGTCCCCTTCCTCAGCTACCAACAGGGACAACACCAGCTCGCCGCCCTCTGCTGCAAACACCGCCTGTCTCTACATGCCCATCAGCCACAACTGTCCCCCTCTGGGCTCTTAGTTCTGTGCAGCTCCACCAAGAGGAGCGACTCCCTGCAAGCTTAGAACATAAAAATAGGGTAGAATAATTTACCAAGACGATACAGTGGACACTGCAAAACCTCTTAAAAGGTTCACCTGCATTTGGACAAGTTCTCTGAACGATGTTACTGGGAGGTCAGTTCGGATACTGGATTCTTGCACTGTAACTCTCTTTTCCGGATGGCCCTGGAACTCACGTACCTGCTCGTCCGCCTGCAGCCCCAGCGGGGTGTGGGGGTTGGATTCGGGGTCCGGCAGCTCCGTTTTCGCCGCTGCTCTTCTCCCTGGCGTGTCCACCTGCGAGAGGTGCTCAGAAGAGCCGGACTGTTTTCTTCTGGAACTGGGCACAGCATCTTTGCCTTCATCCTGCGCAAAGGAAAACAGAGGGCTGTAAGTCGTGACTACGAAAGGGCCTGACATAGTACTGGGTTTTTAGTCCTGGCTTTGCAGTGGGAGGTGCTGACTTGAGGCTCTTTCACAAAGGCCACCAGGCCAGCTCTGGCATGTCCTCACTCATGTGCTATTTCATGAAGAGTTTAGTGACTGAAGTAGTTTCTTAACAATATTAACTCTGAGTTTTAACCACCGCAGCAACCTGAATCTCCCATCTTCTTGGCAATGAGGATGCGATGTGGCCGTTTTCTGCACTGTTCTCCTGTTTTGGTATCTAAATGTCACTTTTAAACTCGGTAATCTTGTCTGGAATGTTTGCAGCGACATTTATGGATCCTACCCTGGGACTCAGATGCCTTAGGGCTGGCTGGGGCACCCGTGTCTTCTCCTGAGCAGCACCTGGGTGAACAGGGGTCCCACTGGGACCTCCACCCAACTGCAGAGATAACCAGGCTGCTCATTAAAGTGAGGCGGTAATTTTAATTTAATGAATGGCAGTCATCTTAACGGACCCAGATAACACAGCAAGGGATGGGCAGCTCTGTATTTCTCATCTAGTCGTCATCTTTGGAGACGAGGCCACTGGATGGGCACATGGGTGCTCCATCCCCTTGGGCCTCTGACAGTGTCAGTCCTGTCTCTGCTGCCAAGCAGCATGAATATATGACTCAGCCCAGACACGTGGTCTCCGAGAGGTGATGGCACCCCAAAGGACAACCAGCTGGTCATCAACAAGCTGCTCTGACCCCCAGCATTCACACAAAACTGAACGGAACCTTTGGAGAAGTCACTGAGGTCCAAGGGAAGATGACAACAGCGATGTGCTGTTGCTGGCTGCTTAAGTAGAACCTTACGTGGAGTCAGCAAGGGTGAAACGGTGATGGATGAACTTTCTCCTAAGCAGAGAAGGAAGGAGAGGCGGCAGAGCCCTGGATGCTGCCAGGGAGACTCTTTTCCACGAGATCCCTCCACTGTAAGGTACGCACACCCCACCCAGAGTGTTTTGTGGAGAGAGGAAGATGTACTTCAGCAAAACCAGCACAAGCACAAGCCAAGCACATTTCCCATACAGGATGCTTAGGGCAGGCTCAGGCTTTGGACAGCGGAGCTGGGAAGAGGTGACAGCGAAGCCGTCACAGAAAAGCTGAATGAGCAGTTACCATAGGTTGCTGTCAAGCTTTTTGCCGGAGAAACGGCTGCATCTTTAACCGAAACACAAATCCCAGCAGAAACAGACGGGCTGTGATGTGATACACAGTATAAGATGATACACTTCAGAGGCAGCTTCCTTTTATTTTTTACTGAG
Organism: Nesoenas mayeri; assembly: GCF_963082525.1. Lineage (NCBI taxonomy): Eukaryota > Metazoa > Chordata > Aves > Columbiformes > Columbidae > Nesoenas > Nesoenas mayeri. Next base: position 2,084,876 of record NC_137571.1, read on the forward strand.
AGCCTATGCAATAATTTGAGCTGTCCAAATACATGAAATTTGGTGTATCACCTGTGCACCTGCAGCCTTTCAGACCTGCAGACACGGGGGAGGTTGGACACGAGGAACAGGTTCCTCACCCAGAGGGTGCCGGACACCGAACCGGCTCCCGGGGGTGCTGTGATCTGTTCAGGAGGTGCCTGGGAAGTGTTTCCAGAGCAGAATCCAGCTCTGGGCTCCGGTTTCACGTGGAGCTCTGACCAAAAGGAGCTTTATCTCCACAGCTGCTGTTAAGAGCTACAGTTCTACCCGAGGCACAACCCTATTAAAATCAGCTTGTTTCCTCGTTTTTTCATTACTACGCCAAGCTGACGGTGACATGCAACGCTGCTCTAAAAAGCAAACCACGTCCTACGTAACCTGTGAGTTCTTCTCCCATCTCGGCAAGAACAAACGCTACTATATAGTTATTCATATGGTGTTCCGAGACCTAAGCAGATGGATCTCACTTCAACAAGTCTAAATTGGGTACCACACATACGAGATGCTCCACTGAAGACGGTGCGATCCGGGGGAGGGCAGCGCTTCAGAAATAAACTGCAAGGATTTCAAATCAGGCAACTCTCAACTGAAAACTAAGGATTTTAACATGGGATACTTACGGGCAGCGCGTTGCGGTGCCAAGCGGAACCTGCCGTGGGATCACTGGCGCAGCTCCGGCGTGTGAGCAGCTCGGATGCACTTAAGTTACTTTTGGTCCTTCGGGCCCCCAGTCCGGGGGTGCTGCAGAAATCGGCCGCGCTCCTCGCTGGGCTCTGCTCCACCGAGTTCGTTCTTGCGCTGCTCCTTTCCATTTCGGAGAGGTCCACTGAGGACCTACACGTGTTTGTAGCACTGGAAACTGCGCTTTTGGTTGGAGAGTCCTCCAGGGAATGTAAGCCTTGTCTCGTCCTCCAGGAACTCCTCACAGTGACGTGTTTCGTGTCGGATGAAGCTGCATCCGAAGCTCCATGGCTCTTCCAGCTGATTGTCTCCGCGGGCAGCTCGCTGCTCCTCTCCGCCAGCTCAGAAGTCTTTATCACGATGCTGCTCCTGGAGATCACTGTCTCCGCTTTACTCCTTGGTGCCGCCTCTCCAGTTCTGTCTGTCTCGGATAATTTCAGAGCACTTCTATTAATCGAGATCTCAAAAGGTGTGGGGTGATTGTTTGTTATCGGCGAAGGCTCATTTGGAGCGACTCTGATGTTGCTGGTGCTAACGTGCCGTTCCTTCGCTGATGTATCGGCACTGCTCCTTGGAGCTGTTGGCTCAGAAGGGAAGATTGTGATGCTGCTTGTCATTTTATTTGTTACCGTTTTAAAAACAGACTTCTGCTTTTCTGCATCAGCCTCAGGAACAGTCCCTCCCATCACTGCCTTCATATCCTTTTCAACAATGGCAGGTTTAATAACAGCTTTTGATCTCAGAGCTTCTCTTGGGCTGAACGACCTTCTGGATTTAAATCCTCCAGTGCTGGCATCAGATGGTTTTATACACTTGGTGGAGTCTTCATCATTTGCAGTGTTTCTGTCATTTTCAAAAAGCGATGCTCTAAAAACTCCCCTGGAATTCGAGAACTGCTTGGAACTGACTTTCTTCCTTGTCTCAAAATCTGACTGAGCAGTTATTCTTTTGCTGCTTTCCGATTCTTCATCTGAATTGGGTTTTTCCTCATTACTCTGGATGGTTTTGGAGTCTGTCTTTAAGCCAGAATTTACATGATTCACTGCTGAACACTCCTCCATGCCTTCTTTATCGAGACCTGTGAGGATCTGCAGAATGTCCTCCTGACTTCTGGAGCGATGCGAACGCTTCGTTAACGTCGAAGGCTTCGCGCTTTTGAGTGACACGTCTGCGGATTCCTTTTCCTGGGAGATTATTGCTCTTTTCGCCCTCCCCTCCGAGGGCTGTCTGTGCGACGCCACTAACGCGTTCACAGTTTCTGCTTTGGAGAGGTGGAACTGGCCGGCCGCGGCGGCGCCGTTGGGACAGCCGTGGCTCCCGTGGGCCAGCAGCGCGTCCCCCGAGCACTCACCCACTTCTCCCTGACCTGTTTTCAGCTTCAAAGAAGCCGCCGATTCTCCTTTACCTGACTTTTCATCCTGTGTCTCGGCGCCGCTCGGGCAGTTGCTGCGGAAGCCCTGGGACAGCTTTTCAGCCTTGGATCTCAGGCCCAGGTCACCGATGGATTTGGAAGGCGCTTTCCAGGATTTCTGCTCCTGTGCGGCGGGAGGATACCGGCTGAGGACGGACGGCTGCTCTTTGGGCCTCTTCCCCTCGCTCTGTGCGACGCCACCGGAAGAAAAAGTGGAAACTAAAGATTTCTCTTCCAGTCTTTTTGTATCTGTGTCCAAAAGGGCAGATGCACCAGACGCTCTTCCTGCTTTTCTGCTCGTTAAGCTCGGACTGGGCACCTGCTTAACCCCATGGCTGTAGCTGTCGTTACTGACACACAAATCTCTGTTCCTCGCCCTGTCCCGGCGCTGCTGCGGTGAGGGCTCCCGCGGCTTGTGCTTGGCCAACTCGGCCGTGACACCCCTGTATTTGGGCCTGTCGTGCTTTCCCCTGCTGGAAAAGCTCGTATCTTCATTTTCGACCTCTTCGTTCTCCAGATCTTTCTGTTTCTTTATTTGCATTTTTATTTCTTCTAGCTGACCCGCTAAGAGTTTGTTTTTATTCTGTTCGCTCAAGTAACTGTCTTGCAGGTCGTTGTTCTTGGCTCTCATTTTTTTAAGTTCTTCTTCTAAAGATTCAAAACGTTTGATCTGAGTTTTAAGCTTCTCGATTTCTTGGGTGAGATCTTTCACTTTGTTGTCTTCCTGATTTTTATTCTTTTGATTTTCTGATTTATTCCTGGTCTCATTTTCTACATGCTTCAGGTAATCCACGCTTCCCTTCCTCCTGGTCTCCTTAGAGGGCAACGCAGAAGTCAAGTCGTCTTCAATTCTCAAATCATTTCTGTCCAGGAGATTATTTGATGACCTTTCTAGTAAGTTGGATGCATTTCTAGTTTGATCTGCCCTGTTTAGTTTATTGTTCTGTTCTAGTTTCTGCGTTAGCTCCTGGATTATTTTTTCATTCTGCTTTTCTCTTTCATTAAAATGTTTTCTTTCTGTGATAAAGCTCAGCGCCAAGGACTTTAGTTTTTCTAACTCGCCTGTTAAGCTCTGCTCGGTTTTATCCAGCCTGTCCTCAGATGCTTCCAGTTCTTTCACTTTCACCCTAAGTACTTCTAATTCTGTAGATATCTTTTTGGTCAGGTTCTTCTCTTCGTTGAGGCTCAGACACAGCTGCGTGCAGTCGTTCTTGCTCCTCCCAAACGCCTCCTCCAGCTTCTCCAGCTCCGCCATCCTTCTCTGGAGATGTTCGATTTGTGACTTCAGCTCTCGGGTGAGACCCTCTTCCTCCTCAAGCTTCTCTTTCATCAACCGGCAAAGCTCTTCAGCCTTCCTTATCTCCTCATCCTTGCCCTCAATCTTCAGCACCCTTTTCCTTAGGGCCTCGACGTCGGCCAGCATGCTGGAGTTGCTGCCCTCAGCCTGAATTACCTTGTCCTGGAGGTCGAGCAGTTCGTCCTCCGCTTTCTGCAGGTTTTTGGTGGCTTCCTCCAGCTCGTCGAGGCGGCGGCTGAGGCTCTGCAGTTTGAATCGCAGGTGCCGGTTTGAGGTCTCCTTGTAGCTTGTCAATTCTGCCATGTTTCGTTTTTTATTCCTTTTGGGTGAAAGGTGCGGTCTTTAACACCTTGTGTGTTCCCGGTACGTCCCCGTTGCTTTGAACGGAGACGATCTCACCCTGAAAGAAAAAAAAAATGCTTAAAATCAATATAAGAGCTCAGAATAGAAATATTCTCGCTGTATAAATTAGAATATAAACATAAATATATAGTAAATATATTTATTTATATAAATCCCACGATCCCAGAGTGTCAGGGGTTGGAAGGGCCCTGGAAAGCTCATCCAGTGCAATCCCCCCATGGAGCAGGAACACCCAGATGAGGTTACACAGGAAGGTGTCCAGGCGGGTTGGAATGTCTGCACAGAAGGAGACTCCACAACCCCCCTGGGCAGCCTGGGCCAGGCTCTGCCACCCTCACCCCAACAAGTTGCTTCTCATATTCAAGTGGAACCTCCTGTGTTCCAGTTTACACCCATTGCCCCTTGTCTTGTCACTGGTTGTCACCCAGAAGAGCCTGGCTCCATCCTCCTGACACTGACCCTTTATATATCTGTAAACATTAATGAGTCCCCCCTCAGTCTCCTCTCCTCCAAGCTAAACAACGACACAGTAGACACCTCTCTTGTCAGTCAGAAGATGCCTGTCCTGGTTTTGTTGAAAACAAGTTTCTCTTTTGGTGAATTTGCCTGTCAGCTCAAGCTTCATATCAGCTGCATTTTCCTGGAGAACCAGACCCATGTTTTGGTAACACAGCAATGGAATGTGAGGTTATGGATGAGCACGGATGGACATCTGGAGAGAGGGACAACGAGAAACCGGTGACCAGAAACTGACCAACGGAGTGTGACATCCCATTCACGGGATACTGCATAGAAAAGGGGGAGAGCACGAGGATCTCAGCCCTTTTCCCTATGGCGACATGAGGAGAGGACCTTGCGAGTCGTCCCTGCGAACCGAGGCCAGTGACGGACTGAATCCAGCTCCGGTTGGCTGCAGAGTCCAGTCCAGGACTTCGGCTGCCGGCTCTGCAGTTGCCGGGACTTTCAAGATTGGTTTTGTATATTTTGTGTTATTTTCTCTATTTTTATCAGTAGTATTAGTAAAACATTTTTAATGTTTCCAACTCTCTTCTCTCTGTCCTTCTTTCCCTCCCGATCGCCTGTGCTGAGTGGGAAGGGGGAGAGGGAGGGACTGAAGGGGGAAGGTGGGTGAGAGGTGGTTAACAATACATCTGCCACGGTTTATTGTCACCCCGTAATCTAAGCCCTCAACAATGCCTTAGAGGTGAAGAACCATAAACGAGACCTGGAAAATTGAAAATGCAACCGCCAGCCATTGATGGGCATTGAGGAAGGGTGAACCCCATCACCGTCCCTGGGGGGGTGTAAAAGGAGTTTAGACAAGGTTCTTAGGGACATGGGTTAGTGCCAGAGTCAGCCCAGGTTATGGTTGGACTCGATGATCCTGAGCTGACCGGTCATGAAGAGCAGAAGAGGGACCTTGGGACTGAGTCACTGATCTCTGTGGATGTCAGAGGAGAACATGATTTAGAAGAAAACACTCGAACATTTGAACGAAGCAGAAAATTGAACTCGGCCATTAATTGCATGAATGAATGACTAGTGGTGTTCCCCAGGGACTGATGATGGTTTAATGTCTTTATTAACAACAGAGATGATGGGATGAAGCCAGTTCATGGATGATACTGGACTGGGAGGTAGGGCAGGGTCCAGTTGAGGCCAGTATCTAGTGCAGTGCCCCAGGGGTCAGTGCTGGAGCTGGTATTATTCAATATATTCATCAATTACTTGCAGGAGGGAATAGAGTGACTGTCAGCAAGTTTGCTGGTGACACCAAGCTGGGAGGAGTGGTGACACTGGAAGCTGTGCTGCCATCAGAGACCTGGACAGGCTGGAGAGCTGGGCAGGGAAAAATGTAATGAAATAGAACAAGGGCAAGTGTAGAGTCTTGAATCTGGGCAGGAACAACCCCAGGTTCCAGTGTAAGTTGGGGAATGACCTATTAGAGAGCAGCGTAGAGGAAAGGGACCTGGGGGTCCTGGGGACAGCAGGATGACCATGAGCCAGCACTGGGCCCTTGTGGCCAGGAAGCCAATGGGACCTGGGGTGGGTTAGAAGGAGGTGGTCAGTAGGTCAGAGAGGTTCTCCTGCCCCTCTGCTCTGCCCTGGGGAGACCACACCTGGAATCTTGTGTCCAGTTGTGGCCCCTCAGTTCCAGCAGGACAGGGAACTGCTGCAGAGAGTCCAGCGCAGCCACCAAGATGCTGCAGGGAGTGGAGCATCTCCCGTGTGAGGAAAGGCTGAGGGAGCTGGGGCTCTGGAGCTGGACAAGAGGACACTGAGGGGGGACTCATTCCTGGGGATCAGTATGGAAAGGGGCAGTGTCAGGAGGATGGAGCCAGGCTCTTCTGGTGACAACCAGGGACAGGACAAGGGGCAATGGGTGCAAACTGGAACACAGGAGGTTCCACTTGAAGATGAGAAGAAACTTGTTGGGGTGAGGGTGGCAGAGCCTGGCCCAGGCTGCCCAGGGGGGTTGTGGAGTCTCCTTCTGTGCAGACATTCCAACCCGCCTGGACACCTTCCTGTGTAACCTCATCTGGGTGTTCCTGCTCCATGGGGGGATTGCACTGGATGAGCTTTCCAGGGCCCTTCAACCCCTCACATTCTGGGATTCTGTGGGAAGCGTGGCTGATAAAAAAGAGGCTCAGTCTAATTAGCTGAAGAAGAAGGAGACGTAAAGCAACATCTACAAACAAGTATGTTCAAAGTATCCATGAGGAGTCTTCTAGCAGGAGGCATAGCTTTAGCTTTCGCCATAGTCAGAACTAACCCCAGTTAGTGGATCTAAACTGATCAGTGTTACAAGTAAAGTGCACATTTGTAATATTGAGGGGAATCGGCCAGTATAAAATATTATCTTAGACACAGTGGCTGATTAAGCTCAGACCAGAGACCTCCAGGGGTAGTTCTAACATCAGTTACTCCGGCTAGTCATGACTATTCTTCTCCAGTCACCGGGATCAGATCAGACGGAATGGTGCAGGATTCTAACACCTGGATCACTGATAAAGTGAGATCAAAGATGCTGAAGGGCCGTATCCTGAAAACACTTGAAAAAAATGCCCTTCTGATGAGACACGTAGGAAGCCCGGGGAATCTCAAACTGTTATTCAAGGTAAATATTGAGGCAAAATGTGTGGCCAGTAAACACCCAAAGGGAGAAAAGATTTTTGTCTGTTCTAAGAGGTTCTTAATTAGAGCACATTAAGCCAAAACCCGGTTTTACAAGAGAAAAACATGGCACAGAATTCAAAGTAGTAACTTACTAACAAACACTTCAGAATTTACCAGCATTCACTATTTAAATGACTCATTCTGATTCTCCTTTTCTGCATGGATGTCATTGAGTTTTCCGGTCTTCCTCAACAAGTGCATGTACATCCTAACTTTATCCATATTTATCATCATCAGTTGCATCCTCCCTGTTTAATACAGGTTGCGTTTCAGGGCTATTGTTACTTTGCGTGGTTTTGGCCGTGGCATCCTGTGAGTTCAGTACCTGGCAGATTCATAACTCTCCATCACTCTCCATGTTCTTAAATGTATTATTTTTCCTGCACACACAGTTTTATTCACCAATATCCACAGTTTTACAGAAACAGCAACTTTTTATTAATTTCTTCTTCTGCTCTAGAAGTTGAGGCGACTGTTCATGCGTACACCTGGGACCGCTCCCTGCACCTCCCCAAACGTTAGGCTGAGCTTAGATCCTCCCTGTTCTATTTTCTGCTAAATCACCGCTCAGAATACCTGTGGGAACCATATTTTCGCACCGAGCACAGCGTTTGCGCACACCTGGGGAAACGGAGCCTCAGGCAACACGGTCTTAATTAAAGGGCTTCTGGCGTCGCACACGTGTGCGAGGGAGCGTGAACGCGTCGTGCTCGAACGCAGTGACGCTGCTGACAGTTCGCGCTGGTATCGGAGCTCAGCACAGCGACAGCATCAGCGGGATCCTGCTCCCCTGCCCCACGGTGGAGCCCAGCGTGCCGTTCTTCATTTGGAAAGCAAAGTTTTTCTGCCATTTGTATAGAGGAAGGACGTGGGTGTCACAAATTGCAGCAGATGAGGACACTGGGGCCAGACTCTCGGCTAAAGGGAGAAGGAAAGTTTTTCTTAATTTGATTTTACCTTATACGAGCTCCTTCCAGCATCTGGGTCTCAATCCCACGCGATGCTGCGTAGTCGTGGGAACAGGAGAAAAACACTCCAGGGAAAAAAAAAAGGGTAGAAAGCAAGATATCCAGACTAAATAAGAGCCACTATGTGTCATCAACCCAACATGCCACCTGCAGGCTCGTAACCATGTCCTGGGGCAGCTGAAGAAACACAGATGATGTGTTTAGCGGGGAAAGGGACACCCTGGCCCCACTGAACACAGGGGCAAAATGCCAAGTGACTTTTAGGGATGTCTGTATTTTGGGGGGACGAACGGTCTCAGCAATGTCTGCATCTCACGGGAGAGGAAATTCTCAAAGTTAGAACAAGCTCAACAATCTGGAAGCGGTTTGAGTATTGACTAACACAACGCTAGACTAGAGACACGTGAAATGATGAGACAGCGGCCAAAAATAACCACAGTGGCCACGATGTTCAAGGAGACTAAAACAAAGACACCAAAGGGCATCTGCAGCAAGGTGGGACACTGCAGCAAGCTCTGCAGATGGTCACTGAGTCACCCCGACCCTAAACCGACACTCCCATCACCCACCAGACTCCTCAGCGTTGCTCCTGGCATTACAAAAGGAACTGAAGCTCTTGATCAGAAACGGATCGATGCCTTTAAATCCCCTCAGCATGCTACTCCTATCTGCCAGGTATCAAAAAATGTTTTGTACATACAGCGGGACAAGTTACCTATTTGACAAGCTCCACGTTTCAAGAAAAATGCCCCATCCTGCACTGCAATCAAAGCTGAGGACGACAACGTTCTCCTCGGCCTCAGTGTCCCATGCTGCGACTTGCACGATCCTCAGGACCAGATTTCACTGTCACGTTTGATTTCACAAACACTATAGCGAGTCGCAAACTTGGCAGCGTCCTGCGGATGGCATGGGAAAAGCAGCCCCTGCTCAGTGCTGCCTTTGTAATGTTGAATATTCACCCCTCCATCTCTCCCTCTGTCCCAACTGCTGCTCAGTCCTCAGTGCTGTGGGTTTCTGGCTTGTCCATCTCAGATGTGGGTTAATAAAGCGGCAACAAGACAAATATAAAGAAGAAAGATGTCTCAAGGTTGTACATCCAGGCACAGGGACCCGCTCTGAGCTCAGCAAGTCTCCAAGCCAGAACTCTGAGGTTGTCAGAATCCCCCCCGTCCATATTCTCCTTCCTGGGACTCCATTTCCAGCCGTTGCTGGAGATGGGATACAGGGTAGATAAACCTTTGCTCTCATCCAGCAGAGCTCTCATCATTTTCTTGGGTTCTTGTCTTGTTCCATCTCAAACACCAATGGATTTCAAGTACTCATAACCAGCTCTGAATCCTTTTGCTCATTGGGCATAGGCAACTTTAACCTTCACATTCTTCCTCTTACTGGGGCACCGATACGTCCCTGTTGGCATTAAAATTACAGAGCATTGAACATTCCTCCTTCAAAAGCCCTCCCAAAAAAATGAGCTCACGGACCCAGCCGTACTTAAAACTGGTTATTCTTGCAACTTTCTTCCTGGGGGAACTCAAGCAATGGTATTTGTAAGTTTGAAAACTTACATGCTCTGACAAAAACACAAGTTCCCTCGCTTGTGTTGCAGTTTGGATTCCTACACTTGGCCCTCGTCAGGGAAACAACAGATGACATTCAGTGTAGATCAACATTAAGTTACAGACACGAGGAAAAAACCACCCTAACTTTATATGTAAAACAACAAGCTTTCAGCTTACTGCAACCGTTGAGGAAAATACAAGCTCATTGTTCTACAGTGGGCAAAAACCAAGTCTGAGTTACTAGGAAATAATCTGCTGCCAGCTAGAAAAGATACGCAATAAAGATGGTCAAGAGTACGATTCCTGCAGAGGAAACCACTGACAAACGAGAACTGTTTAAGCTGGAAATAATAAATTATTCAGGAGGAATGTGACAGATCTATAAAATTACGAGTAGTCTGGAGAAGAGGGATATGATAAAATGTTGGCTGTCCCTGCGGTCGCAGTGAACAAGGAGAGATGCTGCTCCTCATGACATGCGGATAAGCGGCTGGACTCTGTGGTGCTAAAAGTTTCCATGGGCAAATAGATAAAGTAACACCAGAGATGTCTTCTGAGGGTTAGTAAATCCACAGAAGCCACTTCCAGCTCTGTGCCACAACGGGCCAGAGGCTGGGAGAGCACCCAGGAACTACTTACCACAGGTTCTCCCTGTTGTTACCCTACAGCTCTGTTCTTAGCCACTGCAAAAATACTGGGCTAGATACACTTGTGGTCTGACCCAGGAAAAATGGGCTTGGGTAGGAAAGACAAGCCCAGCCTATAATCACAAAAGGAGGAAAAGATCTGTCCTTCTAGATCCTGAAACCAGGATTATGACTGAGATGGAAACCACGGATGGTGGCTCTTGACGGTCAGGTCTCTGCCCTCTCTGGCAGGCCAGCCACAGCAGCAGCTGCGCTTCACTTTACGACTTGGACCAGGTGCAAAAACCTCAGATCCCACCTTGCACAAGAGCGCGGCTTAACAGTAAAGGCTGAAGAACAGGCTCGTCTCATCTGCACGTCGGCCTCCAGCGCCGAGCAAAGAAGCCAAAGCAAACCCAGCACCCAGGTCTGCTGGTGAATCTTCTGCTCCTCAAGCTGACACACAAGGTGACACCAGCGACCTGGGCCCGTTCTTGGTGGTTTAAATACCACGAGGACTGTGCATGGCCAGACAACTCGAGCTCCGCGCTTGCTTCTGTGGAGTTTAGCATTTAAGAAGAGCTCTGACTCCACACTTGGAGGCCCTGCAAGGAGGCAGCAACACATCATTTCACCAAGGGTCTTGTGTCACAACCCAAGACAAGACTGTCAACAGATTATTTAACAACCTCATTTGCCTTTTTTTATTTCCTAGTAGGTAGTTTTGTGCCGGTCTCAATGAACAAGACCCTGTTCTTCCTCAAGAGCAACATCTAATCCTGCTCACTAGCCTAAACTTTGATTAAAGGAGACTGATCCCAGGTTAGGGAGGTTCTCATTTCTACAACCAAGCCGAAGGCAGAGTCTGAAATATGAAAAATGTAAGTTTGTGAAAAATGTAGAAAGAATTTGGACATTCAATTTATAGCCGCACCAGTAATTACTTTAACCCTTGTTAAAATGAGTAACGTTGAATAGCTGAAGAAGCAGAAGACATAAGGTATTTTGACCTGAATTAAAAATGATAATTCAGGTTTTAAACAAATCTCTGAAATTTAATTTTTCATGAATCTTTACTAATAGCCCTTCAACACAATAATCCTCAGCAGAGGTCTAGGACTAATTACTCTGATAAAATTCAATATTCAAGCACAAGCCTAGTTTTAACCACTCTCTTGTACATCCACTTTATAAACCGTCAGCATTGCTATCCATCCACTGAACACAACAGCCCTTCAACTACAAAGAAACATTATCCTCAAAATCCCCCAAACCGGCAGAAGTTTTACCTCGAGTCCCTGGAAAGTTGCTTTTGATGGGGGGAACCCTCCTCAGGGGACGCTGCCGTTTCCTTTGGCTCAGCTGTGAGCAGCCTGACACCCGATGCAGCCTCCCCGATGCAAATTCAACACTTGCCCTGCTTAGTGCTGATGCAGAAGGTGAAACTGCATTTCCTCTCGCACCCCCTGCAGCTTCAGAATATATCTTTTTTGTTCACTAGCAAATGCAGAGCCAAATAAAAGGAGGGATTCAGGAGCTTGTGTGACTCTCTCAAATATGATTTCTTCGATGAAGACTCCAACAGAAGTCTTTGTGCTCAGTTTATCACTGAAAATACCCTCAGGTAACAAAAAAGTAAATAAAACAACTTTTATGAGCAGATCACAGCCTGGATCTTTGCAGGAATAAGAGAGCACGCTTCTAGCTGTGGGGACTTACACACATCAACCTCTACATGAACGCTCCATGGACAAGAGGAGGCTCTGAAACAAGCTGCCAGGATGGCATTATGACACTACGCAGACCTAAGCCTAAACCTAAGCCTGCTCTGAGGGGAGACTCAGTGCTCTTCACAGGTTAGGGCTCCACGGTCTGGTCACCACCAGCTTCAAAGTTCATCCAGCTCCTACCAGCATCTTGTCTGCAGAGCGTGAAAGGATCAGAGAAGCCAACCCAACTCGTTGCTATAACGGGAAAACTGTTCTAAATTCGCAGTTTCATGCTGCTAGAAAACCATCAATATTGAAATACCCTATAGACAAAGTTCTATGGGCTGCCTGCATTTAAATCCACTGGTATCTAACGGACAACAAACAACAGGTAACTCTGGGCAGAAGACAGACAAATTCAAGACACTAATAAGGAAATCTGCAGGCGTAACACCAAGCATTAATTTATCCACATCCCATCCTAGAGGATGATCAGAGCCAAGATGGCACAGGCTTTTCTCACAGTGCATTTAAGAAGCAGGGAGTGAAAAATAAGGCACAAGTGGCAGCAGAGGGTCTCGCTCCAACACTTTTCCAGGGCACAGCTGGCTCCCCTCGCTCCCCCACGTTGTTATTTACATCCTTTCTCCCCTTGTGCTCCCCGGACTGCGGAAGGAAGGATGTTTCACAGGAAGGAAGGACTTGGCTGTACTGAGATGGGACCGTGCTGCGTCTCCCACTGGGATGTTTCTTTCTACAGAGGAGGGGAGGAGTGGGAAACCTACATTTTCTGTCTCATCTCAGTTGCCAGTGAGGGCGTGAAGTTAACACCAGGTGTCACAGGAATGATCCGAGGCTGGAACAGCTCTGCTGTGGGACAGGCCGAGAGAGTTGGGGTGTTCAGCTGGAGAAGAGAAGCTCCGGGGAGACCTTAGTGCGGCCTTTCTGTGCTTAAAAGAAATATGGGGACAGACTTTTTAGCAGGGCCTGTTGTGATGGGACAAGGGGTGATGGTTTAAACTAATGGAGGGAGATTCAGGCTGGACATGAGGAAGGAATTGTTGCTCTGAGGGTGGTGAGAGCCTGGCCCAGGTTGGCCAGAGAGGTGGTGGATGAACCATCCCTGAGACATCCCAGGCCAGGCTGGACGGGCTCTGAGCAATGTGATCTAGCTAAAGAAAGATCCACCCAACTCTCATGACACTCCAGATCCCACCTCCCCAGTACTGAGCGCAAGAGAAATGCCCTGTTCCAAACTGTGCTTCTCATTGCTACACTCTGCCCAGTGAAAAAAAACACCTAAGGACAACATGCCAAGAATTTAAGAGCAGTTTATAATACACTACAGCCAAATCTCACAGAGAAGCACCAACACCCACATGTCAGACAGGATACCTTTATGCTAAGACATTAATCACACTCAACAACACTAAAAACAACCCTAAATGGTAGCTATAGGAACAGCAGAGGGAGACGCTTCATCAGGATTTCTTGACTGCCCCAAGTTCACATTCTCACCACTAACAGTTATTTATCATCACACAGGAATTATCCTTCTCCAGTAAAAACAGATATATCCCCAAATGATTCACAGTACCTGAGGAATTAGTGTTTTTTCAGCTCTGTTCCAGATCCTAGGTCAGGAATCTCCTATTCCAGTGGATTCCACTAAGATATCGCATGTAACGACAAGTTCTTGAAGCGGTTTCATCAGATTTTTCCCTCTAAGGTAACCCGCTGCGCTCCCACGTGAGCACGGGCACCTTAAAGGCACAAGCAGCTCCGAGTGCTGCAGTGAAATCAGATGATCAGCGCCAGCCCGGAGCTGCTGCAGCCGCTCAGCTTCGCAAACACAACCTGCAGTTTCCAAACCAACCCAACAGGGAAGCCGCAACCCGGCGCCGCAGCTTAAAACCCAGATAATGCGTATAAAAGCAATTAATAGAAAAGGAATTTTTGAGGATGAGCGCGAAAACAAAGCCTGACGGATTCTGCTGCAGCACTGCAGCAAAATCTGCATGCACGCTCGTTACGTGTCGCAGCAGAACCTGCACAACCCTGCACGACCTTCAGCTGTTTTACCTTCCTGTGAAAACAAAGGAAAACACGACAAGCAAACGTACAAGGTAAAGAGAAACGCGCTTGAGGTGCAGCCTGACACATGAGCCCCAAGCTTCGGGGTTTTGTAATATTAACCACCAAAGCCAGGGCTGAGAAAGCCTCAGTTCTCACCTCCTCCCGCTGCTCCGCTTTCTCAGAGGGCACATCCAGGGATGTGCATCTGGTCTTGGGCACAACGCTGTTTGCAGGGTGTCCAAATGAAATCTGTCCTGCTGCTTCTGAGCCAAACAATCACAAATCCAACCAGGGAACACGGGTTTTCACGGCAAAACAATCTTATTTATATTCACAGACACCCCACCAACCATCAAGTTTTGCCAAAAATGGCTTAAGTTAATGAGTTAATCTGATACTAAATGAGGTTTGATACTACGGCCCGGGCTGTGCAGCAGGTCAAACTATGACTTAATCTATGACTTAAAAACCATTTAGCCAAGTAAATTCAGAACTATCAATGTTTCTACGCAGGGGCTAGTCCAGATTTTAACCAATTTAAATCACTAAAGCCTACACTCTTCCCTTTGTGCCCTGAAGGTGCAAAAGCACCCCAGGTTCCTCCCAAACCAGAGCATTCTGCTGGCCCAAGTTCAGTACAGCTGATCAGACCCCAGACGATACAGCTCAGAAGTTACTTTGAGGAGAAGATATTTGAGGTTTGCCCAATCCAGCCAAATGGGCCCAAAATCATTGGGACTAAATAAATACAGGCACTTTTCCACTGAAGTCCCTGAAATGTGTGGTCTGTGCTCCTGCTGCCCAAACCTGTTTTTGGGCAGCTTCGTTCCCAAGCGAATAAATGACCCGTTTTGTTCTTGAGCCTCTTGGTGTGGATCCTCACAGGTCCCATCAGCAGCAGAGCTCGTCCAGCTCTCACAGCAAAAAGCAGCAAAGCAGGCTGGTTATTAAGCATAACATTAAAACCCGTATTTTTCTAAACACCCTCTTTCCTCCCAGACATTCACCTTTCTGGATTGCGCTTCTATGAGAATGCAAACGTTAAATTTGCTGTAGAACCCCTGCAAGAAAGCACCGAAACGGTCTCAGCTCTGTTTTACGGGGAAGGAAACAGAAACCGCCTGTACGCAGCATTTATTTAGCACTCAGGTGAGGCTGCTCGTTGCACCTGCGTATCTCACCCCACCCTGGCGGGGGTTAAAGAGCACAAGGCGCCTTACAACCCCTTATCTGCCGAGATTAGGACCAAAACCCACCAAAACCCACCAAGACAAAGGCAGAGGCGCAAAAAGATCAAGGCCTAAACAGCCACGTTTTGGCAGCTGACACCCAATGCCCCCCAAGTACACGAAAACACTCGTGTTTTCTACTCCACATGTGCAGATTTAAACACTACCCAAGACAAAAAGCCTGCATGACAGGCCTTAGACTTGTGAAAATAATGTGGTCTAACACTGTAAGGCACACTGGGACTTTAAACATCACCGTTTCTGGTAACAGCCACATTTGAGAGTATTCAGCACGGGCTATTGTTGATCACACTGCCTCACATTAAGCAAATAAACTCAGTAATTTATTCTCAGTTGGGCCAAGAGGCTTTTCAGAGCACAGAGGAGGCCGGAGGGCTGGTGAACAGC
The DNA here is from genome assembly GCF_963082525.1 of Nesoenas mayeri. Lineage (NCBI taxonomy): Eukaryota > Metazoa > Chordata > Aves > Columbiformes > Columbidae > Nesoenas > Nesoenas mayeri. The sequence continues at coordinate 2,100,404 of NC_137571.1, forward strand.
CCATGTTGCCATCGCTTATTATGACTTCCTAGAAAGTAGAAATCAGTCAGATCGCTCTGTGCTGGAGAGAAGAAACTTTACCATTTATAGGATGATGGGGAAGCTGAGGCCGAAGGGCTTCCCAGAGCAGAACAGAGGCACAGGGGTTAGTTCACAGGGCTCTCGCATCCCACCGCACGCAGATCAGAAGTCCTGATTAGTCGGGACAGTCACTTTAACTCATGTTTAATTGGTTTCGAGGCTTCAGATGTAGCATCAGAAGAAAACAGAAATGCAGACTGGCGATGGAAGCGCGGTCGCCAAGGACAACAACCAAATGCCCGGTGCTGGCTCGCGGTGCGCGCCGGCACGTGGGACACCTGGCAAAGCCGAACTCAAGACATTAAGAAATTTGATTAAAAGAAAAAGAAAGGTTTTGCAACGCTCCAGCAATTAATTCCCTCACAACGGGGGAGCAAAGATGCGTAAAGTCATTCAGAAAGGCATCGGAAGAGCTTTTTCGCGGTCCCTTCCAATCCCTAACACTCTGTGATAATTAGATGATAAATGTGGGTGGGCTGGGGAAAGAAAGGGCGATTCAGAAAAAAAAATACGCGACAGGAAAGGGAGTATGTGGCTGTAGCAAGGGGGAAAAAAAGGTTCTTCACAGGAACCCCATGCTTTTAGTGCCTGGAAACCTCCAAAATCCCGTCGCCAGGGCCGGTTCCAGCCCCTCCCGAGGGCAGCGCGGGCCGGATCGTGCCCTTCCCGGGCGGGCCCTCGGCCGCTCTCCCGTCAGGAAAGCGGCTGTTCCGGTCCCGTCGGAAGGAACCCGACGGCGGCTCCACTTCCGAGCGGGAGCCGAGGCCCCAAGCGGGCGCCGCAGGGGCCGGGGGGTGGGAGAGCCCCGTCCGCCGCCTCCGCACCGCGGGCGACCCGCGGAGACAAAGCGGATGCCTCAAATTCCTTCCCCGCCTCGCCGGTCTTGGCGGGGCTGCCGCACCCCCGCCCGCAGCCCCGGCGCCCACCTCTGCCTTACCTGGGCGGCGGAGCGGCCGCGCTGCCCTCCCTGCGTTCCCGCGCTGCGCTCCAGCCCGGGCTTGGGCACCGCAGCCCGCGGGGGCTCCGCGCTCGGGCGGCGGGTGCGGGCGCTGACAATGAGGGGAGGGGAACGCGGTACCGGGCGGTGCTTGACGTCAACGGCAGCGGGCGGGGGCTGCAGGGCTCCGCGGGCCCTCCCCCGGCCCTGCGAGAGGGCGGGGCGGGAGCGGCCGCCATTTTTGGGGGGAGCGGGTCGGGCACCTCGTGCGGGCGCCTTCCGATCAGGCTCGGGGGGGCCGCGGGGGGGCGGCCTGGCACCCCTTCCGTGGAGAAGTTCTTCCCAATACTCAGCTGAACCTCCCCTGGCGCAACTTGAGGCCGTTTCCTCTGCTCCTGGCGCTTGTTCCTGGGGAGCAGAGCCCGACCCCCCTGGCTCCAAGCTCCTTTCAGGCAGTTCAGAGATCAGAAGGTCTCCCCTCAGCTCCTGTTCTCCAGCTGAACCCCCAGGTCCCTCAGTCTCCATCACACTTGTGCTCCAGCCCCTCACCAACTCCGTTCCCTCCTCTGCACTCTCTCTAGTCCCTCAATGTCCTTCCTATGATGAGGGGCCCAAAACTGACCCCAGGATTCCAGATCCGGCCTCACCAGTGCTGAGTGCAGTGGCACAATCGCTTCTCTGGTCCTGCTGGCCACACTGTTCCTGACACAAGCCAGGATGCTCTTGGCCACCTGGGCACACGCTGGCTCATGTTCAGCCGCTGGCACCAGCACCCCCAGGTCCTTTTCCTTTTCCAGCCGCTCTTCTCCAGCCTGGAGCGTCCATGGGGTTGTTGTGACCCAGTGCAGGACCCGGCACTTGGCCTTGGCGAACCTCAGACAACTGGGCTCAGCCCATCGATCCAGCTGGTCCAGACCCCTCTGTGTGGCCATCCTGACCTCCAGCAGATCAACACTGCCACCCAGCCTGGTGTCATCTGCAAACTGACTGAGGGTGCACTCGATCCCCTCGTCCAGATCTTGGATGAAGAGACTAAACAGAACTGGCCCCAGCACTGAGCCCCGGGCACACCACTCGTGATGGGCCAACAACTGCACTGGGCTCCGTTCACCACAACTCCTTGGGCCCGGCCCTCCTGCCGGTTCTTTCCCCATCGCAGACACCCCGTCCAGGCCGTGAGCTGCAGCTTCTCCAGGAGATGCTGTGGGATTCAGTGACAAAGGCTTTGCTGAAGTCTAAGTACACGACATCCACAGCCTTCCCCTCATGTACTAGGTGGGTCACCTTGTCGTAGAAGATCAGGTTGTCCAAACAGGACCTGCCTTTCATAAACCCATGTTGACTGGGCCTGATAATGTGGTTCTCATGTAAGTGTCATGTGGTGTCACTCAAGATCATCTGCTCCATGACCTTGCAGGAGTCTCCCTCAGAACAGAGGGCCATGTGCCAGCTGGCACAGAGGTTTGTCCTCCAGGGCCTTTGTTGCAACTCCCCTTCTGTGTCACCCCTTGAGAAGTTTGGGATTTGGCACTGAATCAAGTGGGGACCCAGCTGCGTTTGTTTCCATGTGGAGCTCAAAGGTGTTTAGATGGAATCGGAGACGAGACCTTCCAGTCTCAGAATGCATCGTCCCCTTCTGCCAGTAGGTATGTTGGCTAAAATTATATTTTCCAACACTGCGTTTTATTTCAGGCAATGCCAAAGGAAGATGAAATGGAAAAAAAAGGTATTTTTTTAAATTTTGGCATGTGCTGAGTGCGTGTGCTCCATGCCTGCCAGGAGCTGTGCACATTAGATCCTGGGGTGCTTCTGTGCGCTTCTTGGATTTGCTGTGTTGGGAGACAACACGGGCTGTACTCGGGTTCTTTTTTGTAGGGGGTTTATGGTGAAAATCATTGCTGCAGCATGATGTTGGCACCCAAGGTTCTTAAGTGTTTCCAACTGAAACAAATGAGAGGAAGAAAATTCTGTTTGGGACTGGCAGGACATCACTGTGATATCTCATCTGAGTGAAGAAGAACCTGAAGATATGTTGGGAAAGTGGTGTTATATGTTGGCCATATTTTTATACCCTTCCTCAGCCATAATGTTCTTGCCATTGTCCTGATCAGTTTCCACAGTGAAAACAGCTGAAAGTGCCCTCCTGGTTATGGATGGGTGCAGCCAAATAGAGACGATCCAACTTGGACGTCACTCAGAAGCTGAGCTCAGCTCTCTGAGCCCCCAGAAATACCTGAGGACAAGCTGGAACGCAAGGGTGTTTAATTTCTGCCAAATTGACCCTTTTAATGCAACAGATGGGTTAAAGCTGGGAGGGAAGCAGCCATCCCTTTCTCACCTGGGAAACCATCACTGTGGAGCAGCAGAGTCCTTTTCTTATGGTGCTTGACAGAAAAAGTTATTTAGTTCCAAGATGCAGGGTGTAAGTAATATGGGCAGATGTGAGCAGAGATGATGGGGTGAGGGGGAATGACAAACACCCATAAAGTCGTGAATAATACGGGGAAGCAATAGGAGCTGTCAGCATGTCCGGCAGCAGAGGACCCATATGGGTGTAGTAGCTTTAAACAAACAAAAGTAGCTCGTGCGGTTTACGCACAGCTTGATAACGTGAGAAGCGGGTGGCTGCAGGATGCCGTGAACACCGGAGGCATGAGATTGAAAAGGGATTAGACAAGCTCACAGAGAACAGATTCCTAAGTGGCTATTAAAAATGTCTACCTGAGTCATCTTCCAGTTTATGAAGTCCCTGAACTGACTCTTCAGATATTCTTGCTATTCTGTACTTGCTCTGTTTCTATGGTGAATTTAAATGAGGTGTCTAAGTTGATCTAACAGCTTGCAGCTGATGATACATGCAGTTCTGCTTCCCTCCCTGCTTGTGAGTCTGTGCTGCTCCTGTTGCACCAGTTTTGGCATTTCTTCAGTTCATTAAACTGGCAGAAAATTAACACAGAGTGGACGCTTTTCTGCCAGATTAGTGAGTTGAATCAGCCCACTGTTTTCTGAGCCGGTGGTATCCATGAAATCAAATTTTCTTGCTTTTCTTCGCAAAGGAAGACTGGATTTTTATTTTTTTTTTAATGGAAGTGGAGATTCTCCTGTTATTATCTGATTCCAGATAATCAGGCTTTAGGTATTTATATATATCTATATATAAATTATAGTCATGATAAGATCCTGATATTTACTGAATTAGTTTCTAAAAGCTCCCAGAGCACATGAAGGGCAAGAAAGTGACTGGGAGCAGACAGCAAGGATTTACTGAGGGCCAGTTGCACCTGACCAACCTGATGACTTCCTACAATGAGAAAACAGCCTGCGTTGACAACAGGAAGGCACTGGGTGTTGTATTGATTCATCAAGGCCTCTGACGTGGTCTCTCCCACAGTCTACACTTGTAGGCAAGTTGGTGAGATTTGGACTGGATAACTGGAGTGTGAGGTGAATGAAGAACTGGCCGGGCTGTTGGGCTGAAGGTGTCATATCAACAAAATGAACTCCACAGTCAACAGGTTACATCCTTCAGGGATTTTGTATTGGTGAGCATGGCAGTGTCGCATCAATCCACACACTTTCCATGACCATCCTCCCTTCGCGTTGCAAGACTCCAGCTTGTCCTGGGAGAACTGACCAGCTTCCACTTTCATTATCTTGCTCACCTTGAGTCATGGTGACTCCTCATTGCTGACACTCATCCGCTTCCCCAGTTGTAGGAATAACCCGCACTGAAATTTAATTGCATGAAATGAGTTTGTGTACTCCTGACTGCGATCAACACAGCACTAATGACATGGTAAATATGGACATTGATCTCTCTGACATGATAGCCGCCTTCTTTCAACTCAGAGCCTATTTATCTTTCATTTATAATCCTTAGCTAGTGTTTTCCAGTTCCATATCACTTTTTTTTCCTATATGCGTTCCTGAAGCACTAGATCAAATGTTTACCAGCATTAAGAATGGTGTAATTAGACCACGTGCCTTTTTTTAAATTACCCTATAATCTAATCAAAGAAAGGGCCTAGTTTGTTTGGTTTTTGAATTAAACAGTCTTATAAAAGCCCAAAGAAAAGTAGTGGATCATCCTCCTGTGCTGTGATATTTTGCCATTCTGTTCATCACTGGAAATCAAGAGTAGACAAGACAGGAAAAGGACAAACGCATAGTTGAACCAAACAGAGCAATGGGGATGGGCTAGTTGGCCTCTCAAAGGCCCTTGCAGGACCTTTAGCTGTGTTTGATGATGCACATCAGGCAGGTGAACCATCAGGAGGAATTCTGTGGAGATATTTGGCCATCAGGTCCCTGAGCACAGGTAGGGGCTGTCCCAGGTTTCTCAGCTGGGAACTTTGCTTGGCTTTGGGTACTGACGCCAACCCAGATCTTTCCTGGAAATGCCAACCCCCTAAGTCAATGACCAAAATACTCTGCTGGGAAGCCTGTTTTTAAACAGTCACTCCCCAGATACTGAAGGATGAAGTTCACAGTTGCATCTGCTCAAGTAATTCTGTTGTGTATAAACCATCTATTACTTATTAGAGAACAGACTTCCCCCTGTGACTTCTGCTCTCTAGGTGTGTTCTAACTAGTGGGTGGTAATGTCAAAGTCTTGCTCTTCTTTCCATCTTTCCAGCTTTGTTTGTATATGTACAAAGAGGGCAAAATTTTCTAGCTAGGAACCGGGGAAAGTCAAGCAACTCATCATCCCAGGTAGAGAGAGTTCCAGATACCCATCTAAATAGAGGGAAGAAACAGAGGACACTGTGTCCTTTGCAAAGAGTAGGGCCAGAACATCGGCATGGAAGCAGAGATAATATCCCTCAATCTAAGGGGATGATGTGAAGAGGAAGCCTTTTTCTCTAAGGGCTTCCCTAAGAGTGTGGTTTCCTCATCCCACGCCTCCGTTTGCCCACTGGTCTTTAATCCATTTGAGCCGTCTTCTCCTGGACTGTTGGCAATAGTGAAAGAACCTCAATCCACTGACCATTTAGAACCAGCTGTAAAGATACAGCAGGGAAACATCCAATCTGGGATGTTGTGGTCTGGATGGGTGGACAGTCCCAGGATCTATGAGGAGGTGATTGGTGGGAGACTGAGAGACAAGAGACATAAATTGAAAAAAAAAAGAGCGCTTCAAACTGCAAGGAAAATCTTTTTCGCCATGAGGACAGTCGAGCACTGGAACAGGTTACCCGGGGTGGTTGTGCATCTTCATCCATGGAAGGCCGAAAAAAACCTTGAGTAACATGGTCTGATGTCACAACTGGCCCTGGACTAATTTTGGACTAGCGACCTCCCAGTTGGCCCAGTTTTGGACTAGTGACCTCCAGAGGTCCCTTACCACCTGAATTACTCTGATTCTATGTACTGTATGTCCCCAGACTTGAGCAAGATCTGACACACTTGCTGCCATTACTTCTATCAGTACGTCCAGTGAGATGTTGGCATGAGCTGCTCCAAGGCTGCTGGAGGAGAGATGAAGAAACCATCTTTGATTCTCTCATTCAAGTCCCGGAGAAACCTAGACCTTCGTTGTGGGTTCTGCCTGTGACCTTGGCTATCATTTACTTGGTTTGTCCTTTATCCACTTGCAGAAAGTCTCCTCTGAATCCTTGTATAGGTGGTAGAGGATGCAAAGAACTCCAGTCACGTGGACTCAGGAGCATAAAGTCTTTTTAAGTGTTGGCTCTTCCAACCATGGCTGAGTGAACTGCTGATGTGAGTCACGACTGTCCAGGAGGACCTGTATCACCAAGACCCATGATGGAAAAGATTATTCTAAAATAACACAGGCTGTGTTCTCTGGGGAGGAATTGGCTGAATATCCATCTCCTTAAGGAGGAATGTCCATGTTCTGGAATACGCAATGTCCTAGGTTACCTAGGAGATCTTGCTCGACCTGGGCTGTGGTGGAGTATGTTAGAATGGCCACGGTGAATGGGAGAGATGAATTTTGGCAGGTTGAGAAGTAGAAGTGTGGTCAGAAGGACAATGGGATAACCCTTTCCAAGCAATACACACTGCTCATCTGCAGCACGGACATGATGTTTCTGTTGTAAGATGCCTGGAGGCTCTAAAATTTGAATTAAATTTGGGCTGCACCATTTGATGTGCTGTCCTGTCCGAGATTTCAAGCAAGACCTCCATGTGTCAGCTTCCCACCTGCTAAATCATAGAATCACAGAATCATTTCAGTTGGAAGAGACACTCTGGATCATCGAGTGCAACCAAATGAAGGAAATAACCCCAGAGATGGAGGAGTGCAGGTTAGAAGGGACCTGTACCGCTCTCCACAGCCCCAGAAGAGGGTCCTGACATTGCGATCGCTGACAAATGTGTGTTTGACCCCTTCTTAAAGACTTCTAGACAGTGATGTCACCTCCACCCCAATAACCTTAATTACTAAGAAAGTTTCCCTTCATTCTCTCACACTCCTCATTTATTTCCACCAAGGAATGAACCTTCTGGCTCGATTTTGAGGCCCCAGCCATTCCACACTGGCACTAAACACATTTTACTCCTTCAGTTGTGCACGAAAAAAAGAGTAAATAACAGAAATATAAGAGCTAGGTGCTTTTAAATAATTTTCATGCTATTTATTTTGTAGTGTTTCTGCACCAGCTATGATAAAATGTGTAAAAATTATTTCAAATAAGTCGTATTCTTTCTACGGTTCACCAAAAGCATAACTTCAAATGCAGCATTTGTGAAATATCCACAAAATTTACAGACGTGCTATGTTTTCCATGCCCTGCTTATAGTCACACAACTTCTGAAAGACTTACAGGTTTTATCAATGTCAAATGAACAGGATACATGCCATAGAAGATGCAGATCCTGTTCTCCAGAAACTTGCTCAGCCTTACGTAAGTTATTAATATAAAGCAGAAATACCGATGTCCTGCAAATATGCGGAAATACAGAATTCCAGACAGAAAGTAACATATCGGCAAGAGGTTCCTGGTTACATGCACAGCACGGGGTAGCGGCAGAGATGGCAATTTCCCCTTCGCACCTCAGGAATAGAAGCACAGAAAGTTTCCTTGCACAAGGTTGGTAACGCAATAGGAGAAGCTCAAGGCAAACCCTTCTTGAAATGTATTAGTTTTTGGAAAGCCTGTTTAAATTCTTCATTAAAAGCTGTATAAATGACAGGATTAATCAATGAGTTTAAGTAACCTAACCACGTAAAGAAGTCCAGCAGGATGGGATGAAACCAACAAGCGTCTTGGCAGATGGGTAGGACCAGGGACATGACAAAAAAAGGCAGCCAGCAGAAAATGAAAGCACCCAGAATAATACCTAAAGTTTTGGTGGCTTTCCTTTCTCTTGCAGCAGAAATTCTCTTCCTTTCCAGGACACTATCCGCAAGTTTTATCTGAACATGATTGATAAATATTGGGGATCCACCTGGATGGGAATGCCCTTCGTGCAGGCTGGCGTTAATTGAGCAGAGAGAAGAGCCGGCAGAGCCGGTAATCAGGTGAGCGGTAGTAAATCGTTTCCCATATAGCGAGGGTGGCTTCAGAATCCTGGATCGCGCTGCTACATAAATTCTACCATATAATATTAAGAGGAGCACGCTGGGGATGTAGAAAGCTCCACAAGTGGAATAAATCGTGTAGGAAATTTGATCCGTGTTCACGGCGCACTTTGCGATTTCTTCATGAGCCTTCACCTGCCTCCAGAAAAATGGTGGCACGGAAATGCTAACCGAGATCATCCAGACCACAGCGATCATGAGCGCCACGCGGCCGGCTGTTCGGCGCTTGGCGTATTCCAGAGCATCCGTGATGGCCCAGTATCGGTCCAGCGCGATGACACAGAGGTGCAGGATCGAGGCCGTGCAGCACGTGATGTCTGACGACAACCAGATGTCACACAACACCTGGCCGAAGGCCCATGTGTGGGTGACAGTGTAAGCGATGCTGATGGGCATCACAAGGACAGACACTAGAAGATCGGTCACCGCCAAGGAGCCGATGAGGTAATTTGCAGGTGTGTGGAGCTTTCTAGTGAGAAAAATGGTAATAACGACGAAAATGTTTGCAAGGATTGTTGCCAAAGTTATAACAGACAGGAGGACTGACAGCGAAATCTTCAGCCCTAATAGCGTCCTTTCATCCAAAGCTTCGGTGAAATTTAATGACTTATTTGCTGAGCTCTGGAGAGCGAGCTCTGCTGAGCGGTTATACTGAGTCATCCTCTGCTCTGCTCTCACTTTTCACTTCCCAGGGATGATGAAGAAAGACGCTTACTTTTTTGCTAAAATAGAACTTTTCATACCAGAGTCTGACACTGAAGAAATATTAACTTGTTGAAAACTCCAGCTGACACAGTAGATGAGGTGCTCTCCTAAGCTAGATTTTCCATCACATCAATGACATCACTGTTAAAGCAAAATGTCAACATGATTGACCAGACGTGATTCTGCTGGGTGGCACCATGAGCGGTACTGTAAGTGACGGGAATTTAGGTGGTTTTCATTTTCATCTTGCAGACAACTAAATCATTCTTTATTATCTTTTATTCACACCTCCTTTCTGAACTAACCTTCTGCAAAGCTACATAAATCAATGCTGCAGAGCGAGAGGCCGAAAAAGAAACCTCCGCCATGTAATTGATGCTGCTATGCTTGGCACAAAGCTATTTTCCCTTCTTCTTTAATAGCTGAATGTCACATTTTTTATATTTATAAGGGACACTTTATTAGCACCCAAGATATAAACCAATACTGTCTGGATTCCTCCTGTAAACACAGTTTCTCCCAGATTTGTAAATCAAGGCCTCTTTCTGAAAAGCACAGAGCTCTGTTTTCATTTGTTCCTCTGGACCATTCAAGTTTTCTCTTCAACATTCAGTCTTTGAATGCTGAAGTCAGTGGTTGGTACCAGAATTCAAAGCATTGGCACTGAAGCATGAGATGTTCTTGATCATGCTCATGGTGAACGATTATAGTAACTTGTGGGGTGGTGGTTCCCTCAAAAGAGGAAGGATAGATGGGTTAAGGGGATCTGGAAAAAGAAAGCAAATGTTTTAGTTAGAGTGGTGATAACGAGTTGTAGAAGTTGATGTATACACTGCATACAATCTACAGGCTTCCCATACTTTTCTTTAGATTCACTTAGTGTAACCTGAAACCTTCATAAACCTGAAGAGAACATCCTAAGATGACCATGTTTGTGACACTGAATAGCGGTTCAACTCTTCAGAATTTTTGAACGTGGCCATAGTGACCAAAGTCACCCGTCTCCAACAACAGCCCGTGTGCTCAGCTCAACCCCGTTGCCTTTTTCCGACGCTTCCCCAGCTCTGATACATTCTTTGTGAGACAGAAAGACCAGAAAAACACACACAGTGTTGAAGATGCGGATACACCACAGATTTATACTGCAGCATAAAGGGGTCTTCTGTTCTCAATTTCTTTCCTAATAATTCCTGAGGTTTACTTTGCTTTTTTAATCATTACGTGGCACTGATCTGACATTTCCACAGAACAGTCCCAATTAATATCATTCCAAAGCCACGGGTGGTAACACCAGCATTTTTTCCTGCTTGCTCACTTTTTATATCTATCTGTATTGTATTCCTTCTCCCACTTTTAAACTAAGGTTCTTTGCAACTCTGCACAGTTAGTCCTTGTCTTTATTACCTTGAAGACCTTTCTTTCATCAGCAGATGTCATCACTCCACTATTCCTGTACTTTCCAGATCATTTAATATGTTGGGTAGCCTGAGCTTCTTTATTTACATTCTTTAAGAATCTCTGGCAAAAATGTCTCTTGAGAGTCCAAGTAGTTATATCACTTGGACTCCACCCAATCCGTATACTCACCAGCTTTGCTTAATTTCTTCAACAGATTTGTGAGGCACAACTTACCTGAACATGGGCCGGTCACACATCCCACGCAGGAGAAAAATCTAAAAGAAAAACACCAGACTGATTAGCAATATTAAAGACTGTGTGACTGAAAAACTAAAGCCAACCCCAATCTTGGTTTTGGTTACTGAGAAAAGTAATGTTGAGCCTTCCACATGTATTGCAAGTATTGTTCAGCGTCAGAACAAATCCAGCGATGTGAAATAAAATGAAGTGCACATCACCACTCACACGGTACTTTCAGCCAAACGAATTAGCCTAGAGTTCAAATGAATTATTAATTTTCAGCATACCAGTAAAGGGGACGGCCTGTAGATTGTATACAGTGATACATCAACTTCTACAACTCCCACCACCGGGAGAAAGTCCTACGGAAACCAAACAGCGCTTCAGCAGATACTGAGTTACTGAATTGAGTTTTATAAATAAATGATGTTTTCTCGTGATGAGATTACCAAGGGAAAAGACCCATTTTTTTATACAAATGCTCCAAGTCAGGCATGGATCATATACACAGACAGAGTGCATTAGATGTTTCTGCCCCACAAATATGGCTATCATGACTGAAAGTTATTTTCAAGAGTAACTCCAGGTCAAGTTTCCAAAACCTGCAACAGACACATCTTGTAGGATTTATACCGGGGTCCTCAAAACTTCAAGTAGCATAGATTCTTAAATTAAATAAAACATGGAACTCGTGGATACAGAAGAAGTCTTTTGATTGTGAGTCTTCCACCAAGAAATACGTACAGAAATACAACTGGCACGGCAGCATCTACCAGAGATGTATCAATAATGGTGCAAGGCAGCCAGTCAATATTACTCATTGGTTTCAGATTAAAACAGATTGTGAGAGCAAATGGGCTTGACAGAATTTTTGTTCCCTACTTAGGGCTTTATCATGGGTATTCACTTGTGCTGACATTAAAATATATTCCACACGTGCTAAATTACCATGAGGGTCTATAGACATATGCAGTATAATTAGTCAAAATAATCCTTCCCTTATAAGCAGCATATAATAAATAAGTAGTATCAGGACTCCAGTTAGAATGAGTATATTAGGATGTAATTAATTTTAATTACCATCTAGCTAAAATGAATATCTTCCCAATAATTTAATATTTCAGCTAAGTTACTTTTTACTCAAGAAAAAGTCCCAAATCGAGGTAAATTATTTTCCTGCTGGGAGGAAAAAAAACATCATTTGCTTAACTTATACACACTGACTAAAAATAACAATAATAAAAATCTCAAGCAGTCATTAAGTTAAATCAAGTACAAGGTCGTACATATAGTTAGAGCTATAATTTCTGTTTACTGAAACTCCATTTGCTTTCCCATCTTCTTTGCAATAGATTCTAATTCTTCATTTAAATGTGGAATCCGCTATCCTACCTAAATAAAACAGACATATTCTGTCATGCTGAAACCTTGACCAGTAATGAAGCTGCTGACAAACAGCAGATGGCACTCTGAACCGGAGGTTTTTAATAAGTTCTTGCATATTTCAGACACTTGCAGCGTAAGAGTATCTGTGGAGTCCAACTTGGAGACGAGACACCCGTCCAAACATCATGAAATACATTTAGAAGAAGCTATAGGAACCTGCCGGTCCAGAGATCAAAATCAAGTCAGGATGCAGTTTCTGGGAGAAAAACAGTGTATTGCACCGAAAACAGATCCGCAGAAATGACAGTGTCTGTGGAAAAGTGAAAATGGTAAAATTGGTAAAAATCTGTAAAATGTAACGTGAGTAGGTTTGCAAACATCAGTATAAAAGACTGGATATGTGGCAAAAGTAACCATAGTTGCCTAGCTTTCGATTAAGCTGCCTGAAATAACAACATTTTGCAAAAGTTATAACTAAGACAGAATAAACCTGACAGAAAATAAAATATATATACAGAAGTGTCCCTGTTGCCCTGAGACGAGCTGCCACGTCCCTGGGAGAGAGGGGTGAGCACAACTGCAATTGCTCATTTGTTTTCCACCTAAGAGCTGCAAGGACGTCACGGTTTTTGGGAGAAGCCAAGAGCACCTGGAAGAAGTGGCGACTCTGAAGGCCAGAGAAAGGCCACACAGCAAGACCTTCCTTCGCTGCTTTATTCTGTGCATGGCAGAGCGACTGCCGTGGTTTAACCCAAGCTGCAACTAAGCCCCACGCAGCCGCCCACTCACTCGCTCCCAGTGGGCTGGAGAAGGGAATTGGAAGGTTAAAAGTGAGAAAACTCACGGGTTGAGATAAAGGCAGTTTAACAGGTAAAGCAGAAACTGTGCAAGCAAAGCAAAGCAAGGAGTTCATTTCACTGCTTCCCATCCCAGCATCTTGGACACTTGGAACAGTGTGAGAAGCTGAAAAGTCCGTGATTACTCAGCAACAATTGAAGCATCAGTGTGTTATCAACACTATCGTCACCTTAAATCCAAACCACAGCACTATACCAGATCCTGGTTCCTGATTTTTGCAGGCAAATGAGTCAAAATTCTTCAGACTCTGAGCTGAATCAACAAGAATATGTGTTTGCACTTGAATTTCTCCTGTGTATAGGGTGTAACAAAGCTGCTGTGTTACTGGCTATGCTGGTTATTCTGATTATTTAAGATGTTTTTTGAGATCTCGGGTGTATTTCACATCAACACCAAACAGCTTTTTAATCCTGGAGTGGATTTCAAGACAGGGAGCTCTGATACTCCAGTCATAGCTGCTTTGCACCCTCCTGACCTTTCTTTGCTCTGGGATGTCTTCATCAGCATTGCTGAATTCAGTTGTGCTGGTGTCCAGCCAACAAAGGGAAATTACAAACCTCAAATACTTTAAGTATAGATTAACCGTTGATCAATAACACTGCACTGTGTTGGACATAACACAGCGGGAGCTGGAACAGAAGAGTTCATGTTTCTAGAGAAGCAGACGTGACACTGCATATGTTCATGCAGCACAACTAAATCCTTAATGCTGGGTTTATTGTGACTATTTCAGATTCAATCAGCGATGCCTATTTTGTTTCTCCAATATAGAAAACAGTACTCTATATGATAAATTGCATACAGAACATTTTCTATTTTAAATAAGCAACTATATAGCTGGCAAGCAAATATTGGCAATGTTTAACACCTTCTCTGCCCTTTGCCAACCTTCTATTTCTCTGTATTATTGCAGGTCTCATTCCTTTTGTCCAGTCCAGAAGTCAAGAAGAATTAATCTTTTTCCCCAAAGTTGCCTACAGCTTTGCCTGGACAGGGATTGGTAGAGCATTAGCTGATGTGCTAATACTTGCATTAAATAAACAGTCAAAGTTTAAAAATGCACACAGGGATTTAAACTACACACCTGCAGAATGAAACGCAGCAATTCTACCGTGATGGGAACAAGAAGGCCCCGTGGTTGCTACATTTGGGTGATGAAGCGGATGTGGCGCTTCATGCGGTAAAGTGACACTGGAGGGGTTCCAGCATACTAGGGAACAGGATTAAGACAATTAAACTCGATCCTAAGAACAAATTCAAGGTATTTAAATAATATAGAAACCAGTGACTGCCTGATTGTGTGATGGGGAGTAACTAGCTCAGTAAAAGCCCCGCGTAGTGTAGCACAGAAAAGTGAATATATGGGAGTAAAGTCAATGAACAGAGATGTCTGAGCTAGAAAGGACACAGCTGACAGAGGCGTCCGACAGTCCTTATCTGCTGCAGAACAGGAAGGAATTGTCTGTTCCCCATGACTAATATCACTGAAAGGAGAAGGATTTAACTGCAGCAAGACTGAGCCCTTAGGAAAACCTTGCAGACGGAAAGGGTTGAGAAAGTCTAGGGGACATTGACATCTCCATCACAGAAAGTGGTTAACAACAGGTCAAACAATCTCTCTGGAATGTGATTTCCGATAACCAGTTCAGCACTAGAGAAGCAAAACGGATTAGACTGTATAAAATCATGCAAAACTTCGGATTTTTTTTTTTTTTTCAACACAATACAGTGTAAACTCAGACAATTCAAAACTAACAAAAACCTAAGACAGCTCAAGCTTTGCAGAACATCCCGGTTCAGATCTGGAACTGGCTCAGGACTCAGCGTTGTGGTGCTCCAGGTGGGCAGAACAATGAAGGTAATTTTGATTGCCTTTAAGCACAGAGCGGTGAGCAATGACACAGAATAACTGTCACTGGGTGTCCCTGGGGCGCCAGAGCCCCCAGACTCCACCTTTTCAGAGCCACAATTCTCCTCTGCACAACATCTCTGTGCTCATACAGGGTCAGTAATGGGAGCTGGCAGGACAGACAGAAGGAACATCTCAGTCTTACTTCAAGAAATATACTTCCCAGATTTCGAAGAAAGCTGGGAACCAGCATTGTGCACATCACAGAGAAAGTTTGATTGTTTTTATTGTCTTATTCTCTGCCATTTACTCACACTTGCTCAATTTCTCTCTGTGATACAGGGAGTGACCATCAGCTGCAAGCAAGACAGAACAATCTGTGATTTCAGGAAACACAGCTGAGTGATGGCTGATGAGGACACTGCCCTGAGACCATCAGGATCTGGGGTCAAATGGCAAAACCAGAAAATGTTACAGGCAACATGAAAAACAACAGATTGACAATGTGTTTGATATTTGTTCGTTTTCATATCTGAGAAGCGTGCGTGATGTGCAGCCTAAACCCTTTGTTATGTCGCCATCTTAACTTTGGGGAGAACACGAAAAACAATAGCAAATTTGTCTTGAGGAACCTCACAGATCCCAACCATCACTTCCTGAAATGATCCATTTAGCACTCCATCGACAACAGTTCCTGCAATGAGGAGGTTACAGTTACTGGCGAAGTCATTCCCACCACTCCGAGGGCAGTTGTGCACGTAGTTTTGCAAAGGAAGCTCCTCGCTCAGGGTTTACACCAGGCGCACAACTGGGAAGGGACTGTCTTGCTGGGGAAACGCTGTTCTCCTTGAAGTCCTTCTTCAGGTCTCACGCAGTGCTGCCCACAGCATCCTGGAAAAATCAGGACCATCTCACGACTGCAGGGCAATGCTGCCCATCACTGGCCTTGGCTGGCTCTTGCTCTTTGCTGTGGTACCAAAGTTCATCCCAAAAGTGGTTCACATTCATCATTTCCTGTGACATGCAACACGGCGGCTACAAGTGAGGAAACAGCGGGCTTGAAGCTCCTGGCTCGAATACGAGCAGGTACATCAGCATGGAAAGGTGAGGACTCCAGGAGGACAAGATCACAGAGGTGAACTCCTTGCTTTGCACTAGCACCTAAATGGAGGTGACATTTGGTTACCTGAAGCAGGACTGGGGAAGAAGCCAGGCAGCTGGGCCACTCGTGGGGTACAAATGGTGTGGGATAACGCAGGGACAAACGTAACTGGACAAATCTCAGAGCCTCACTCACCCAAAGAGAATTCCACATCAATTTACACTTTTAAAGCAGTCCGTTCACCCAACATCACCCTGCATCTGGGGGAAGAGACCTGCAATATCCATCTAAACCTCGAAATCGCCTGTGAGACCAAAGCTTCACCTCCCTTCCAGTCAAACTTGCACGACAAACGCTGGAACCGCCGCCCCCCGGTGCTCGGGAGGGCAACACCGACCACAGAGCTTCACTCTCCCCATCCGCCGCCACCCACCGAGCCGGGGCGACGCCGCCGCAGCCCCGGCCTCCATCCCCTGCGCCCCCGCTCCCTCCCCGGCTTCCCGCGGCGGGTCCCGGGGGCGGCGGCCGCCTCGTCCCTGGAGCCGCCGAGCACGGCCCGGCCGCGGGGGTCGCAGCGCCGGCGGGGAAGCCCCGGGCGCCCCTTCCCTTTTTCTTCCCCTTTCCCCTCCGCCGGAACCAACTTGGACTGGGGCCCCGCGGGCACCCCCCGGCCGGGCCGAGCGGGGACTGGATCCCGCCCCGTCGCCATCTCCCCGGCATCGCCCCCGCCGCCCCGCGCTCACCTGCCGTCCCCGCCGTCCCGCCCGCTCTCCCCGCTCCGCCAGCGCCCGCCCTAAATACCGGCGGCCCCCGGGCCGGGCTCTGCTGCGCCGCCGCCGCGCGTCCCGCTCCGCTCCCGCCCAGCCCGGGGCCGGGGCTGCTCGGCGGGATGGGACACCCGCCCCGGCCCCCGGGACGCGCCCACGCCCCGTGAGGGCAGACCCGCTGCGGCGTGGGCGCGGGGTGCGCTGCTCGGGAATGGGGCTTGGACCACATGGGACCTCACTGCTCCAGCCTGGCTCTTGTCCCCTTATCCCCCCTGGCATATCGTACACCCTCGCGTTGTTGCTGGTGACTGGAAGATAAATCACAGCATCCCAGAATGTGAGGGGTTGAAGGGCCCTGGAAAGCTCATCCAGTGTAATCCCCCCATGGAGCAGGAACACTCAGATGAGGTTACACAGGAAGGTGTCCAGGCGGGTTGGAATGTCTGCACAGAAGGAGACTCCACAACCCCCCTGGGCAGCCTGGGCCAGGCTCTGACACCCTCACCCCAACAAGTTGCTTCTCATATTCAAGCGGAACCTCCTGTGTTCCAGTTTGCACCCATTGCCCCTTGTCCTGTCCCTGGTTGTCACCAGAAGAGCCTGGCTCCATCCTCCTGACACTGACCCTTTCCATATTGATCCCCAGCAATGAGTCCCCCCTCAGTGTCCTCTTGTCCAGCTCCAGAGCCCCAGCTCCCTCAGCCTTTCCTCACACGGGAGATGCTCCACTCCCTTCAGCATCTTGGTGGCTGCGCTGGACTCTCTCCAGCAGTTCCCTGTCCTGCTGGAGCTGAGGGGCCACAACTGGACACAAGATTCCAGGTGTGGTCTCCCCAGGGCAGAGCAGAGGGGCAGGAGAACCTCTCTGATCTACAGTGATGCCCTGGAAGGCAACAGAGGCACCAGTGATGGCCATGGAGCAGTTGTGGGTTGAGAACTTTGCTAGGTGGGCTCAGCCAGGCTGCTGCAGGGACACCTGTGTGGGCTGAGCTCCTGCATCCAAACCTCAGAGACGCAGCATGTTAATTCCAGCTCCTTTGAGAGATCATGTTATTGCTTTATAATTGCTTTTAGTCGCTAACGAGAAATAAACTCTGTTTTTATGAAGATGCAGTAACTTTGTTCATGCTACATTTATACAAAAGCAATTCAAATAGAGCCAGGGTCTTTAAAGAGCAATGCTCAAGTCACAGCCCTTTGCAGCATCATTGGCCTTAAATAGATTTAAATTAGACATTGCCAACCAGCTGTCTCCATTTCCTTCTGGCAGCTAATTTGCATATTGGATTATTTTCAAAAAGCAGCTAATCTCATGATTTTTGAGCACTGCCCATAGCCAGGCTGTGCCGCCTTGCTCACGTTGTCTCAGTGTGCTGAGCTGAAACTCGTTAGTGCTCAAAGGCTGGGGACTCTGAGCTCCGCTCCGCCGCAGCTGCCCTGGGGTCAGGCTCAGAAGAAGTGCCACACTCTCCTCTAAATTTTCAGAGGGTTTTGTCCCAGCTGCTCCCTGGAACAGCAGCATTTCATCTGCTCTCCATCGCAGTTTAGGACGTAGTGCATGTTTTTAAACCCAAAGATGTTTGGTACTGTGGAAGTCATGAAGCTGCAGCCTCACTTCAGAATGAGAGGAAAACGGGGGCTTTTCAAACTGCACCGCTGTGGTGCGAACCTCATAATAAATCAAAAAACTGCCTGCAGCGTCAGTTCAGTGCCAGCCTGGGAGAGGACACGTGGTGGATCTTTTGAGCCTCCAGAGTTTCCTAGAGACAAGTGTAGCTACAATAGCTTTTCTTCGAAAGTCTAGAGAAGGTGCCTTGGCTTATTTTCCTTCCAAACAACGTGGGTGCTGTTTCGTGGGTGGAAATGTGTTTGGTGCGATACAACGTGCAAGGAAAAGAGGTTGGCTCTTTTATATTTCCATCTGAGGAATAAATTCCACCCTCAGGGCAAGAGATACTTGAGGGAATCTTGCAGGGCTTTGCAGCAAAGAGAAATGAAGTGTCTGGTGGCTTTCCTTGGGCTGCCTGGGAAACCAGAGAGAATTTCAAGGTGCAAACTGGTCTTCAGATATTAAAAAAAAAATAGAAAAAAAGAAAACCCACATTTTTCATCTCCCTCTGACTGTGATCATCCAGACACTCGCTTGCCTAATAACAGCTTTAGCTCATTTCATTCATGCTTATAAGGTCAAAATCAGTGTTGTATTTAATATCCTGTGTTGAATGTCCTGCTTAGAAAAATAATGTGACTATTATTTTTTGAGATACGTTATCTTTTTTTTTTGGGCAGGTTGGCTGCACAGAGTGAGTTTGTGCACATCCAGGGATGGTGCGAATGGCAGCGGTGAGACATTGCAGATCTACAGATAAAGGAGCCTTTAAAACGAGTCCACTCTTCGATGTAACGCCAGGAAAAAGACCATGGCAAGGTCGACAGAGTCACTGGAAGTGTGGTTGTGATGCCCAGTGCATGGACCGCGGTTTCGGAGCAGGTACACGTGCAAACTGTACTGTTCGAGGCGGGTCCTTCAGAGGAGATCTGGGCTTTTCCTTGGGCTGCGGAACACAAACGTAGCTCTTCTTGAGTTTCTTCCTTTGCTTGGCTTTCACATGGATGATTCTGCTTTTCAAACCAAGCCCATCTCACCATTACCACTCTAATTTTATTTCCTGTCAAGCACAAGTCTTAAGAATTTCTCACCGCTGTTTCTCACAGCTTAATGATTTCGTCGGCACTCTGAGCCAAGGTTATGATCATAGACTCATAGAATCATTTCAGTTGGAAGAGACCCTCAGGATCATCAAGTCCAACCATAACCTGAGTCTGGCACTAACCCATGTCCCTAAGAACCGAGTCTAAACACCTTTTAAACCCCTCCAGGGATGGTGCCCTGGGCAGCCTGTTCCAATGCCCGACAGCACTTTCCATGAAAATTTTTTTCCCAATATCCAATCTAAACCTCAATGCAGCTGTAGAAGGAAGGCTGAAAACTTGAGATATTTGCAGTATGGGAAACAGTTTCCTTCCTTGGTGTAGCTGGAACATGATCAAAATCAAAACAGTAACAAAAATTCATTTGAAACTTAAATAATAACCAATCGAAAATGTGGAAACCCAAATGTCCAACGATTTCGTAAGAGATACTGGAATGCTGGAGATGCCAGATACTGGAGATGCTGTTCTCCAAATACACAAAATGGAAATTCTTTTGAGATTGATTTTTTTTTTCCGATATTACTTTCCAGACATGGTTTCTAATTGTAGTTACCTATAAATCTGCTGCTTGCCCATGTACCGTCACAGTCTTGAGTGCTGCAGCTCTTTATTGTAGAGTAATAGAACATGTTCTTCCTATGGACTGCTGTTCACGGCAGCTTTTTTCTTAGGAAACCGCATTGTTGGGGACATAATGGGACTTGACAGGGACAAGTGGTTTTGTAAATAAAATCAAAGTGTATTGTTATTCAATATTTTCTCTTGCTTTTCTCTTCACACACTTTATTTCATAATAGCCTGTAAGGCAAGGGAAGTATGGCGAATAACCGACACGGATCTATCAATTTTAATCAAGAATACAAATATATAGTCAATAGCATTCACATTAACAAGCACCTGGGGCAGATGGACATTTCCTCCATGGACAATTTGCCACAATGTCAGAGCTGAATGTCAGCCCGAAATCCAAGATTCTTGACTGTTGTGTACAGGGATCACTGTCAAAACAAATCAGTGTTGACTCAGGCTGTTTATAGCCGTGCAATTTCCATCCCTCTGAGAGCGGAGCGCAGAGGATGCGTTGCTCTGTTCCTGGGTGGGTTTTACCTGAGGGTAAAGAAGACATTTTTTATAATGAAGGTGGTGAGAGCCTGGCCCAGGTTGGCCAGAGAGGTGGTGGATGATGTCCCTGCTCATGGGGTTGGACTCAGCAACCTTTAAATATCCCTTCCAACCCAAACTATTCCACAACGTGATGATTCTGTGATAAGGTGAGCGCCAGAGCTCCTGGTTCAAGTTCAAACCATTTAGAATCCTTTCCAATCTTCTAGCGTCTGCTTTTCAAGCATGAAGGTGAGGGCATGGAGCCTCAGCCAGATGTTTTACAGGGCCTGGCATGTATCGTTTTGTTCATGGGCCATCAGCCACAGGACAAACAGAGAAGCCTGTGTGAGTCTCACTAGATGGCCAGGATCAAAACAAACAGCTCTTCATTTACAGCGTGACATATGTGTTTTCATTTCGCTGGTACTCAGAGCTTCGAGGTGGGTTGTCTTTGCCTCAGAAGCACCGACTGGCAGAGGCAGTTAATGGAAATCACAGAGAGGGGCTCTGCCTGGGAGCTCGTTCGTGAATCTGCTCTCATGTCATGAATCACTCCAAGTTGTTGCTATGCCAAGCAGTGCTACTGCTCCTCTTCCTCTGAGGAATAAACTGAATAAGTGAATAAACTGAATAAACTGAATCAGTTTATCAACAAGGCTCGTTATGGATGAGGACACTTGCAGCATGCCCCAAGTTCAGACACCTGCTTCCATCACCAATGAGCTGATCTGCACTGTTCTGTCCTCATCACACTCTCCCCTGAGGAAGGAAATCACTGTTTACCTGTAACAGGGTTTTTTTCCATGTATAAATAAGGTCTGTGACCTCATGGAGCTTCACGGCTTCTTGAAAGCTGGCTGCCTTTCCCAGCCGCCTTTCGGATTGATGAGAAAGCTCAAACAGGTTCAAGTAACTCTTTGGGGAAGGCAAAAGTTCCAAGCTCTGGTACAAGTTACCGTAGCAATTTGTATTTTGATGCTGTACTGATTTCTCTGCCTGATACAGAGAGAGAAAAGTGAGGAGTCTAAGGAGAAGGAAGCATAGCTTGGGCTCTGGGATATAGTCCTTTGCAAGGCTGAGAATAAAGCTTTAAAAAGCCAAAATACACCTTCTATAGAGAAGCGGTGCCTGAAGAACTCTCCATATGCCAGCGTCTAACTGTGAGGTTTGAAATGTGACAAAAACATGGAATTCAGAGGAAAATGACTCATATAAGAAAAGTACCATGAGTGTCCTCCTTTTTTTATTTATTTTTTTTTTAATATGCAGGTCTTTATTTCAGTTTTCAATGTTGAAAGTGAGGTGACATCAAATACCAAAGAGCAGAGAGAATTCCTGAACCAAAAGGAGGGACCTCACTTGATGCATCTGCCTCCCTTAGACAAAGTAAATTCCTTTGACAAGGAGCCAGGACATTTTGTCGATGTGAAAAGGGTCCGTTGGTTAATCACAAGGGCAAACCTCAGGGAAGAGCCCCGCTGGACGCAGTAGAAATGCAGTAAATTAGCGATGCTCAATGTCAGGCTGAGAATTAGGAAGGTTTTGGTGTTCAGACCGTAGTTTAGCAGTGAGCACAATCAGTTTTGAGGTAGTTATTGCAGTTCTCAGGATGGTATGAGCCCCCTGCTCTTCTCTAGTCTGGGCTTGGCAAGGCTTATAGAGGGAAAAAACATTCTCTTTCTTCACAAGAGCAAGTGGATCAGACCAGAGCAGGACTCAGAACCACAAATTCTGGGCTCCCTCTTAAGACTGGACTCTCCTATCCTTGGGTCTGGTCCAGCTGAGCTCCTCTGGGCTCCTGTTCCACTGGCTGACTTCACAATGAGATTATTTCCTAATATCTCATTGGAATTCCCAGTGTTGCCTTTTGTCCTTTCGCTATGGACCTCCAAGTAGTCTGGGTATGCTTCCTGCTTTCCAGTAGGTACCTGCAGACAAGAAGATCTTATTTTTGTCTTCTTTTCTGCAGGATGAACAAAGGCAGTTCTGTCAGCCCTGTCTTGTACATAATATGTTTCAGTCCTCCGACCGTCTCTGTGGTCTCTACTGAACTTGCATCAGTATATCAGTGTCTTTCTTGCACTAAGGCCAAGGCTGAACACGAGGCTCAGAAGTGCCAAAGAGAGGTAGATTCACTTTCCTCAACTTGCTGGCTCCAGAGTAATAAAATTATTTGGGTTGGAATGGACCTCATGAGATCATCTTGTCCAACTCCTCTGCTTGAGCAGTGTCAGCTGGAACAGGTTGCCCAGGACCTTGTTGAGTCAGGTGTTGAGTATCTCCAAGAATGGACCACCCTGATAGTAAAGAAGATCCCTGTGAGCAGCAGTCATACTCTACAAGGTGTCAACCACCACCTCACCACTCTCTCCATCCATCATCTTTGAGTTTACCGAGAACGTACTCTGTCCCATCATCTGGATTGTTAATAAAGACACTAAACAGCGTTGGTCCCTGTGTTCTTCCGTGAGGGTCACCACTAGCAGCTGGCTGCCAACTGGACTTAGTACAGCTGGTCACAACCCTCGGGCTCTGACCATCCAGCCAGGATTCCATCTGCTTTATCACCCACTATCTCACAAGTCTGACTGTGAGGCAACACTGGGAGACCACACAAACATAGAATCACAGGATCGTTTGGGTTGGAACTGACCTTCAAAGATCATGTAGTCCAGCCCCCTCGCATGGTCAGGGACATTTTCCAGCAGATCGGGTTGCTCAAAGTCCCATCCAACCTGACCTTCCAGGGTTGGGGCATCCACAACTTCACCAGGCAACCTGTCCTCTGTCTCACCACCCTCATTGTAAAAAAGTTCTTCCTTGTGTCTAATCTAAATCTACTCTCTTTTAGGTTAAAGTGGTTACCCCTTGTCCTGTCACTACAGGCCCTGGTGAAAAGTCTCTCCCCATCTCTTTTATAAGCTCCCTTTATGTAATGAAGTGTCCCTGGCGCTTTCTCTTCTCCAGGCTGAACAATCCCAACTCCCTCAGCCTTTTTTCATAGGAAAGATGTTCCATCCCTCTGATCATTTTCATAGCCCTCCTCTGGACCTGCTCTAAGAGGTCCAAGAAAAGGCCTTGTTAGCATTAAGGTGTAAAACATCCACTGCTTCCTCCCATGACAACACAGCCAGTCTTGTCACAGAAGGCAATCAATCAGGTTAGTTTGGAACAATTTTCCCTTGGTAAATACCTGCTTATCTTTCACATGCCTGGATGTGAAGATTGCTCCATCACCTTCACATGGACTCACATGAAGTCCCCGTTTTTTCCCTTCTTGAAGGTGGGTGTGACGCTTGTCTTCAGGAATCTCCTCCACATGACTTCTCAAAGATGACAGCAGCCTCTCGATGCCATCATCCAGCTATCTCAGCACTCAGGGAGACATCCATCCCATCAGATCCCATGGACTTGCACATGTCCCATTGGCTTGGATGCTCCTCAGCTCTGCGGTGGGACACACTTCACTCCCACACCCTGCGAGAAGAGTCAAGGACATGGGACACTTGAGGACAAACCTTTCTAGGGAAAGTTAAGACAAATAAGGTACAGAGTCCCTTAACCATTTCCATATTCTTTGTCACCAGGTTCTCTGCCTGATTAAACAGGTGAACAGCTTCTTTAGCCTCTCTTTTGCTGCCGATGTTGTGAGGTCGCGTCGGGACGCTGCGGGGTAAAAGGGAGAAGCTCTGGAGAACCATGTAGAGGTGCCGGGAGCCAAATTGCTTTGGTACCTACTTCCCAGTTCCCAGGCACAGCTTAACCAGACTGTCTAAGCAGAAAACATGACATAGCTCCTGAAAACAAATGGCATACTGTTGAGGACATTTAACCAAAATGAGTTAGTTAGCAATGGCTGTACAAAATGTGCAACGGAGAAGCAATAGCTCTCCTGCTCCCCCGGCTCCAACTGCTAATTCCTTTCAAAACGTGGCCAAAGACAACTAAGACAACATGGAAAGCCCTTCCAGAGGACCTCTGGGATCTAATCTACACATGATTAGAATATTTTTTAAAAGTCCCCTCCATCGAAAGCAAAATAAAGGGGGGAAACTGTATGGGGGATGTCTGGCAACCAGAACCCTTACACCCAGAGAGAGGCAGAGCTTTCTTTAGTTCAGTGAACACAGGGACAGTTAAGGCAATTAACTTGTTTTTATTGTGAGGTGAATGTTGACATAAGGGCAATAGGCTACTTACTGAGCTTTTGTGTTATATTTGCATCACATCTTAGATAACATCTGAGTCTGGGCTGCTTTCTGTTGTTCATGGGTGTTAGTAAGGCTTTTTCTTTTACTAGTTCCCTTTTTATAACCATGGAGCTACTTTCATTTTAATATCGTATTTAAATTCCATACTTTCAAAATAATTGCTTCAGTATCTGGCATTGTCATTAAAGTAAGGTATTCTGAATGTTTCCCCTGGGTCTGATCCAATTTTTTCCTGAGAAGTTTAGCAAGCGCCCCCAACTCACTGCGGCAGTTCACAAAGGAGCTTTAGTACCTGAAAGAATTCAGTAATTTACTTCTTTTAAAATCCCATCAGACAGCTAGAGCAGATAAATGCTTTGCTCATGAAGTTCAGCAGATAAAGGCATTGTTCGTTTTCATAGCACTGGATTTAAATACTTCAGAAACCTTTAAGTGTGGCAAAAAAAATGAGCTAAGCATTGAAATAACACTTAAATGTTTATAATAATATTTTCTAATTGTTATTTCCTTCTTGTGTTTGTTGTGCCTGCCCTGACACTTGCACACACAGCAGGGACCTCAGGGACAGCAAAATCTGCTGGAAAAGTGGGTGAATTGAAAGGATGCTGCAGCTGCCTGGGGGACTCAGATCCTCACCCATCACTCCCCCTCTGTGAGAACACCGAGGCTGCAGTCATGCATATTCAATGTCAGCGGGCTTTATGCTATATTCGTAGGAAATGTTCCGTTTGAAAAGGCTTCAGCTCTTCTGCGATGCAGAAAAGCTCCTCAGCGCTTACCCAGAAGTCTGTAGATACAACGTCCTCACGGTGGAAGGATTCTGGCTCTTGGCAAGGCTTTCATCCACAGTGAGTCTCCTTGCAAGTTGCACAAAGTACAGAAAACAAGAGCGGTGCTCCATTTGCCTCTTTTGATCCCCGATCCCAGCTGGGAACAGGGCTTACAGTCAGTTTTCCTCTAGAACGAGCGCTGGCACGTTGCTGGTTACTGCTCTATGGAGAGCATGGCTCTCCCTGCTGAGACGTTAATTCACTGTCCTTGCTGTGGGTTTGCTTGTTTACTGTCACTTGTCCTGCTCTTTTTTTTTTAAGCTTTTCTCATGAAGCAGAATTCACTTGCTTTAAGACTCTACGTTGAACGAGCCACTAAAAAGCCAGTGAGTAGTCTCGCCCAGAAAGTGACCCCTCTGATCTAGGACTTCAGCTGCCTTTGCTAGATTCTTACTCCATGGTAAAAAGCCAAGTCCACTCTTTTATCTGGCTCACGGTGAGAGGAGCCGCAGTTGCGGCCTCCTCAGATGCAGCCCTTCCACTGGTGTTTCCGTGGGAAGCAGGAGACTCCTGGTGGAAGTTTCCCTTGGGTGGGGTGAACATGCAGCCAGCAAAGCAAAGGGAGTCTGGGCACATGGAAGCAGATTCCTGGATGGGGAAGGAATGGCGGGTATGAAGAACAGAGCTGGACCACAGCTCTTATTGGGTTAGAAAAGGTTCTTCACCCAGGGATGTGTCACGGCCCCAACCTGACAGTGCTCAAGAAGAGACTGGACACCGTCCTCAGCCACACGGGGTGAGCTGTGGGGTGTCCTGTGCAGGGACAGCAGTTGGACTCTGATCCTGTAGGTCCTTCCAGCTCAGGACATTCTATGATTCCCTGACATTATGGCAATGCTGTGATTCCAAATGTATGTGACACAAGCACCACAGTTTGATTGGTCTTGATGTTTTACAGTATCTGTCACACCAGCCATCTCCTCTGCTTTGTGCTTCCCCGCAGAGCTGCCACTGAACATCCCTGCTTGCTTGTTCTTACTGCGGATGGAATTGCTCCGGTGAAGATGTCCTGTCTGCCTCCGGTAGCTGTTCTATGTTAAATGTTCAGGAGCAGCTTCTCAGTCTGGGTTTTCTTTCTACTGCTGAACGCTCTCATTAACTTCTGCTTCACTGGAACTAGCTGGACCACTGACTTGTGCACATAGTTATTGTATTTTATATTCTACATCCAGATTGGAAAGAAAATCATGCTAAGAGTATTCAGGCAATTAAAGATAGACTGGCTTATGCTTTGCACACTTTCTTTTGCTCCTCAAAACCTTCAGCGCAGAGACTTCTTGCTTTAGAGTTAAGAACACAAGCCCAGATTTGTTGCTTACTACTGAACAGGCATTTAATAAAATGCTTTTCTGGTTGTGCACACTCAGAAAAGAGCAGCAACCCAGGTGAGCTGAGGAGACAGGTGTGATGCCTTCCTGGTAGCTGACTCCTCCGAAGGTGCTACCTACCTGTGTTTGGCTGTCCAAACACAGCTGAGTTTCCGATTATCATCCCCAGGTCTGTTGGTCATTTCTAAATCTCAGCAGGCAGCAATTCAAAACTCCACTCTGCGAAGCACTGGGAAATATTTTCCCGAGCTTTCTCTGCTGCTTCTTCTACATGCAACTTCACAAGTTAATCTGCTGCCTCTGGAAACGACTTACCAGAAAAGACTGATTAAGTACTCTCTCAGGTCCTTCTAGTCTGATGTTGGATACCTGGAACTGAACATTTTGGCTCCTCAGACCCTTCCCAGATCCACAGAGCTGCTGTTGAGCTCTCCCTGGGGCCCCTGGGTGACTTCTCAGGAATGAGAGTGAGCAGCATGTCCCTTTGTTTTGATCCCAAATGGATTGTCACGGAAAATGGGCAACTCATTCACGTCTAACCTCCGAGAGGCACACATGGTCACGCGTGTCTTTTGTTTTGTGGTTTCTCTGGGTGAAACCTGCAGAATCTGAAAAAGTCGTTTGAATGAGAACGCTAATAACAGCCTGCAGTTCATTTAGACACTCAAGTAATGGACCCGCGAGCTTATAAGAACGTGTCAGAGAGGTAAGAACAAGGAATTACTGCAGAGAGTCCAGGGAGGGACACGAAGATGCTGAGGGGTCTGGAGCATCTTTGTGATGAGGAGACACTGAGAGAGCTGGGGCTGCTGAGCTGGAGAAGAGAAGCTGAGAGGGATGTGATCAATGGATCAGTATCTCAGGGTGGGTGTCAGAGGATGGACCAGACTCTGTTCAGTGGTGCCCAATGACAGGAATCACAGTTCTAGAACAGTTTTATCAGGACAAGAAATTTCACTGAGTGCTACTGAAGAGGGGTGGGGAGATATCATTAGGTTGGGGAACCCCGAAGATATTCTCAGCTTCAGATTCTTCTGAAATCTATGGGTATGTGAACAAGAGTCAAGAAATTCTTGGTGTTAGATGAGGGCCGTGCTTCTGTGCAGAGTGTGTCTCATCCATGTTGCTGAGCAGGCAGGGTGCTGTCGCTTCAGATGTGTTTAAAACATGGGAGCTGTGCGGATAGACAGATTGTGCCATCAGCTGCAGAAATCATCCGTGCCCGCCTCGGAAGACTTTCCTCTGAGGAGCAATTAGCAGGAAAATGCAAACCAGTCTGGTTTGTGTTACACGATCATTAGAACTAGAACAAGACTTAACAAAGCGTGTAAATGACACTGCAAGTACCTGAGAGGTCTCTGCTGCATCAAACGCTGCCGCAGTGGAAGCAGCTTCCCCACAATGTTCAAGTACGTTGTGAGACATCTGTGAGGCAGGTGAAGTCAGTCTGTATTTCACTGAATCTCTAATAAGCTAGTTATACATTTTCATTTGCAGTTCTTCATGTTTACCATAAATACTTGCTCCTTGGGGTGACTTGTCAACATCTAGAGGAAGAGAGCAAGCAAATATCCTTCTGGAAGAAGAAAGGGGCTGCTCTTCAGGCTGGATCCCTGGTGCATCAAGTGGCTCTCAGGCAGCAGAAACCACAGTTCTGTGCAAAAAGCTGTGGCCCGAGCATCGTGAGCCTCTCTGTAGCCCTTGGCCGTCTTTAGCAGAGCCAGAAAATAATTGTTTGACAATTACTACTTGCTTTTCTTGTGTATACATCATCCTTTGAAAATATTGGGTGCAGGTGGCAAAGAAATTATGTACTGCTGTGACAGTGCATCTATATTAATAAACAGATTCTTCTGCGATAGAAACATCATTCTGCTTTTAAAAAGTCTGTAAAAATGACCTGTGACAAATTCAGATGAACTCCAAAGCTGGACGACACAATTTGAAAAGAATCGTGAAAGTGAGAAGTGGTTATTTCAAGGCAGAGAATTAAGAAAAAGGAGAACGCACATCTGAAAGGGCAAAAGATTAATCTCTCTCACTCAAAAACCTTCTTTCTAAGGCACACTCCAGTGATCTCAGCGTCATGCCGTTCTGCGCTGGGAGAAGGAGTTAAGCACCTCTGGATGAGGCACCAGTGGGTCCAAGTTCAAATACTGAAGTAGAACCTTTAACTACCTGCCTGAAATACAGAAAAACCAAAGCATAAGAGGATGCTGTGGACTCAAAAAATCTCAACATGAAGGACTTTAGTTGCAAAAGGTGTCAGAGCACAGGATGATTATGAACTATAAGAAGATGTGTCTGGCATTTATATAGGCAGAGGCCACTTGGTGATATGCAGGATTCGTTACTTTAGAGAACTGTGCTCCACCTGACTTAAAATTGCTCTTTGTCGTTAGAGTTCATCGGGGGTCTGAGAGGAAAGGTGGGGTTTTCACCTCTGTGAAACACAACTGCAAGTGGGAGTGCACAGAACACGGAAACGTGGAACCGTCCTTGTCTTACCCCAAGAGCTGTCGGGACTGGGCGGGGAATTCGTTCCACTTTGATACACGGGAATTTTTGTGACATCCAATTCACTGAATATTTCTGAGAACCCATTTATTCTTCCCCTGTAGATGTGCAGTCTCCTTCCTACTGTTAAATGGAAAGATGGAGATGACTGCATCTGTTATATTAAAAATACACTGACCTTAAGCTTCTAATCATACAATGACCAATTTATAGAAATGTTGTATTTTAATCACTCTTCACTATGCCAGAAAAAAGTCATTTTTAAAATGCAGTTCTAACTGTGGGGTTTTTTGCCAGTGAGAGAAGTGCAAGTCAACATTGCTAAACGTCGTGAGGAGGGAGTTGCATACAGTGATAACTGAGGACACCGAGGAAGGGACCGCATGGAGAGGGCTCGGCCGTAAGAACGAGAGGTGGCAACGCTTTGGGCAAGAACTACCATGGAAGAAAAACATACAGAGCAACGTTCATCACAGCCTTGTATTCCCTGTATTCCTCCCGGGAAATAATACCTTAGGACTTTATCTCAAATCTGAACAACCAACTCATTACAGATTTCTTTATTATTGGCTTATGAATTGCATAATTACAGAATAATATAGGTTGTGTTTTCTGGGGGCCATCTGGTTCAACCAACCCCCCTAAAGCGGGGCCAGCTTCGAAGTAGGATTAAATTTGAAATTAAATCTTGTTGCTGAGAGCCTTGCGCATTGAGTATTTTCAAGAAAGGAACTTTCACAGCATCACTGGGCTCCTCTCCCAGTGCTTGACCCCTCCTCAGTGTGGAAATATTCGGTATTTAGAAGCCTAGAGATCATCATTCATGTCCCTCTAACAGCCTGAGTGGGCAAGTTCCACCTTATTGGCTGTTTTACAGGACTGAAAATTTCACAAGGCACTTGAAGTAGTTAAGGAGACCAAAGCTTCCTCTCCTTTAAAGTCTGTGAAAATTCCAATCAAACAAACAGCCCATTTTTCTCATGTTTTGGATTTTGTTTTCAGCAGAAAAGAGGTGGCATGCATCCAGCTATCAGAGTGTGTTGTCTTGGGCAGACACGTTCGCCTGCGCTCCTCGCTGTGTTCTCTGGAGATACTGGTACAGCCTTGAGTCCACGTGCTCTGACTCATTCACTGGGAGAGACTGGGGGAGCTCTCATAGCCAGTGGATTTGCAGGCTGAATCACTTCTTTAATTTATCCTATCTGGCTGTGTGCATGGTTTTGTGCAAGATAAGACATCTTTGATATGAGACCCAGCTTTGTCACAGCTCTGCTGTGGCTGAGAACATCCCAGAGGATGAGATAGAGACCTCCTTTTGGGGGACCCATAACACCGCGGCACATCCATGTTGGCCCAACTGCTGCATTTGCACAAGGTCTTGAGTGATTCCCAGTCCAGCGGCTGTCACAGAATCCCAGAATGTGAGGGGTTGAAGGGCCCTGGAAAGCTCACCCAGTGCAATCCCCCCATGGAGCAGGAACACCCAGATGAGGTTACACAGGAAGGTGTCCAGGCGGGTTGGAATGTCTGCACAGAAGGAGACTCCACAACCCCCTGGGCAGCCTGGGCCAGGCTCTGACACCCTTACCGGGAACAAGTTGCTTCTCATATTCAAGTGGAACCTCCTGTGTTCCAGTTTGCACCCATTGCCCCTTGTCCTGTCCCTGGTTGTCACCAGCAGAGCCTGGCTCCATCCTCCTGACACTGCCCCTTTCCATATTGATCCCCAGGAATGAGTCCCCCCTCAGTGTCCTCTTGTCCAGCTCCAGAGCCCCAGCTCCCTCAGCCTTTCCTCACACGGGAGATGCTCCACTCCCTTCAGCATCTTTGTTGCCCATCTTTGTTTGTCAGGGAGACATGGGCAGCACCTGCCAAGGGGATGAGGTGGCTGAAGACGATGTGTCACAGGGACACCTCCTCAAGGCCCTCTGTCCAGGTACATTGTCACACTTGGACAGCCCAGTCTTTCTCCTGACCTGTTTTCCTTCAACACCATGAGTTATTATGCAGGGTCTACCACCATTGTGCACTAACAGGGAGCATTGTGGGTGTCTTCTTCAGATGCCAGCAAGGGAGCACAAGGTGAACTGCAGAGGAACCATTCAGACTGGACACTGTGGTCTTCATCTGGTTGTTTGAAAAATGCCTCATCTGCTTCATCTTGATCAGGAGGTCTATAGCTGTGGGAACATAAGGGAAGATTGGCAAGCATGGTGGTAAACATGCTTGGGTGGCTTGCACCTGAGGTATAGAAAAACATAGATCACACTAATTGTTCATGGTCAATGGGGCAGAGTCCAGTTGAGGCCAGTATCTAGTGCAGTGCCTCGGGGCAGTACTGGGGCCAATATTATTCAATATATTCATCAATGATTTGGACGAGGGAATAGAGTGACTGTCAGCAAGTTTGCTGATGACACCAAGCTGGGAGGAGTGGTGACACTGGAAGCTGTGCTGCCATCAGAGACCTGGACAGGCTGGAGAGCTGGGCGGGGAAAATTAAATTAAATACAACAAAGGTAAGTGTAGAGTCTTGAATCTGGGCAGGAACAACCCCAGGTTCAGTGTAAGTTGGGGAATGACCTATTAGGGAGCAGCGTAGGGGAAAGGGACCTGGGGGTCCTGGGGACAGCAGGGTGACCATGAGCCAGCACTGGGCCCTTGTGGCCAGGAAGCCAATGGGACCTGGGGTGGGTTAGAAGGGGGTGGTCAGTAGGTCAGAGAGGTTCTCCTGCCCCTCTGCTCTGCCCTGGGGAGACCACACCTGGAATCTTGTGTCCAGTTGTGGCCCCTCAGCTCCAGCAGGACAGGGAACTGCTGCAGAGAGTCCAGCGCAGCCACCAAGATGCTGCAGGGAGTGGAGCATCTCCCGTGTGAGGAAAGGCTGAGGGAGCTGGGGCTCTGGAGCTGGACAAGAGGACACTGAGGGGGGACTCATTCCTGGGGATCAATATGGAAAGGGGCAGTGTCAGGAGGATGGAGCCAGGCTCTGCTGGTGACAACCAGGGACAGGACAAGGGGCAATGGGTGCAAACTGGAACACAGGAGGTTCCACTGGAAGATGAGAAGAAACTTGTTCCCGGTAAGGGTGTCAGAGCCTGGCCCAGGCTGCCCAGGGGGTTGTGGAGTCTCCTTCTGTGCAGACATTCCAACCCGCCTGGACACCTTCCTGTGTAACCTCATCTGGGTGTTCCTGCTCCATGGGGGGATTGCACTGGATGAGCTTTCCAGGGCCCTTCAACCCCTCACATTCTGGGGTTCTGTGATTCTGTTGTTTAGTCCTGTGGGCTTGACAAGTAGAACCTCTGTGTTTTGATAACATAGGCCTGTGATAGACTCACCTTATCAAACATGCTCAAGATTCCTGTTCTGCTGGGGAGAAGATAAAAACTCTACCATGGAGCTTTATTGATAGACCTTGATAGATTTTTCCAAGTATTTGTCTTTTATAGAACTAAGACATTTGGTGGACATTGATGCTTTCTGGCTCTGAACGAACTGATAATTCTTCTCCCCCAGAAAGCTCCAGCTCAGTTCTATGTATGTTTCTTTGGTTATAAAGTGACACTTTAAAGTTTAAGCCTTGTTCCAAGGCCACGTCCAGAAAATCAACTCAGCTCTTTGGGAACTCTGAGAACTACACGTGCTTGGGACTTATGATGCGACTGTTTTAACAAAGCAACATCTTAGACACAAGGACAACAGGAAGATAAACTGGGTACTTTATGATGAGCAGCCGCTCATCTTGCAAAACATCCCTGTAGCACTGAAAGCCTATTTTGGTTGATCTTTTGATTATGAAACTGGGTAAGTAACGGCTCTGCACATGCTGCAGAGTCACCCTGCTTATCATGGGTGACAAACTACATGGCTGCCTGCACCAGATAGCAAGACCTACCGGTTGCTCTGACCCTGCAGTCAGAGTCCTTCTGGATGCTCCAAAGGCCCACTCTTGAGTTAGGATTTCCCAGTACAAAGGACCACACTCAAGTCTTTGCTACCACAGGATGATTCTCAGATTAAAACCTGCTCTTCTTTAATGCTGGGTGGTGGATGGTAAGGAAAGACCTCACAAAACTAACCTTGTGCAAACAGGTGGCAGACAAGCTTGAGTGTAGATAAAGGGAAATAATCCCTCATGACTTCACTGTACCAGCATTTGAGCAAAGGTAGTGTGGTTATTTGTGTGAATGGCTGAAAGGCAAAAGGTGCTTAAAACTTGATGATCCCTGGAGTGCTTATGAAATTAGGCTTTTAAAATATTATTTATCACATATATTTTCTTAATTATTATTAGGGTGATTTAATTTTCTATTTGACATAATATTTAATTAATTACACAAAATATACATGACAAATCCTAAGGCCACAAGAAGACAAACTAGGAAAGTTTATAGTGCAAAGTTTTATAAAACATTGGCTTACGAAAAACAGCTTCATGTAAAAATTGACCCAATGTCCAGTTAAAGTAATTGAAGGGTTAAATAACACCAGAACACAAAACTGAACATTTATAAAAATGCACCAGGTTTACCCAAAAAGCTTAAAATCTTTGAATTTCTACTTGACTTCTCCCTGAGTCGAATTTTTCATCAGATGCTTGAATGGACCATGCAGTCAAAACCTCCTGCCTGCTGAGACTGGGTGACGGTGGCTCACAGAGGTTGTGCAGGGTCAGACGTCGACACGTTTTGGGAAATGATTGTGTTGGCAGAAATTTTGCAGCAGGGGAGTATGAACAACAGTGTGTGGTGCTCGCTCCTCCTGTGCAGTGAACAGCAGCGCCTGCAGCGCACGGGGCAGCTGGGGACGGCCGCTTCGGAGACACAGACACAATGTCCTGTTCCATCTGAAATACGGTGTTTGCCTCCTGCAGGAGCGGTGGGAAGGATGCACGGGTGGTGAGAAGGGACTTATTTGCCCATTTTTATCTGCTTTCCACTTCGATTGATTTTTTATTAAAAGTATCACTTGAGTGATTAAAAAAAAAAAAAAGAAAAAAAGAGGAAAAATGCCATAATTCTGCAAATGTCAAAAAGAAATGCTTCTGTTTCAAAAAGTCAGAAAAACAATCACTTGTCATGCTGAAGCTCTGTTGCAAAGGAACCATTTATTGCTGTTTCAGAAGCTGTCAGATTTTGCTGCTTGATTTTTCTATTTCGAGGGTCCGGCCTCAGCCTTGATCAAGGGAAGAGCACGAACCCAAACCACCGTGCTGGGAAAGGAAGGAGCCTGTTATGCACCTCACACCCAGACCCAACTTTTTCCTTGTCTTGCTAGTCCTTCAGCTCATCGCTCATCACCAAAGGGCAAAAGACTCTTGGCCAGGTTGGCAACGGCCTCGATCCACCACTGGTGTTGCCAGCAGCTCTTCAGAGTTTTGCTATTTGATTCACGCTTTGTGTCAGCATCTATCATGTGTCTCTAATAGATGATGACAGGTGACTTGGTCCTGGAGCAACTCTTTGTACATTCCAGCAAGTTTTGCCCTCCTGTAAGTGAAGAGCAAGGCTGTCGTCTGTCTGCTGTGTTCCCTTTCTGCTTCTGCTTGCAGCTGCCGCTTTCAAAGCTTCAGCATGTAGCCTGTGGTTTATAGCTCAAAAAACAAATAGTGAGTCAAGGTAACCGCACTCTGATTCTCATTCCCTCCACAGACCATGTAGGAGAGCACTTGTGGAGTTAAAATAACTGCAAAGGTACAAGCACAACTCTTTGCAGTTTCCCTCAGCAGGAACCTGAGGGCTTTTGTTGACGTGAAGGGTTGCTCCAGGGGACAACGGTGTTGATGTCAGTGATTTCCTCAGCAAGTAAAATAATAAAACCATCGCTGGCACTGAAAAAGCAGCGAAGGAAATGGTTGCAATACATATTGCATGGGCTGTAAGTCAGCAGTCGGTGTGCGGTGGAGGAAGTCGTGGAAAGGCAGATGGCGAGCGGCCTCCGCTCAGCCCGTGGCCGGTGATTATGGTACCTGACCACCCAGCAGAGATGCATCGTCTCCTCCTGGAGCACTTTGTGTAGCTGCTGTTGGGCTGTTGGCATTTACGTTACAGACTCTTAGGGCATCTATGCATTGAAGAACATTTACACGCAGTGATGGCTGGAGACACGACGTGATTAATATGCTAAACAGTCTGCCTATGGGGGGGCCCATAGGGCAACTCTATAAGACTACAAATGTGTTTTCTTGGCATAGTGAGGTGAAACAGAAGAGGATCATATGAAATTAAGAACTGGATGAAGGGAGTAACTGCGGTTCTAGAGACTGTAGGATCCTTGAGTGCTTCGACCCTGCACAACTCAGGGAGCTCTTATCAGACAAATGATGGGTTTTCTTTGGACCTGGTTGGAGACAGACCTGCCACCCAAACCTGGGTGGAACTCTGTTTTGGTTATTCTGGCGATGGCATCCAAGCTACTTTTCCTTCATTAGGTACACAGGGCTCTGTGAAAACAAAGGTTATTTGCAAAACTGAGGTCATAGAATCATAGAATGCCCTGAGTTGGAAGGAGCCTACAAGGATCATCAAGTCCACCTGGGAACATTTATGATTCTATGATTCTATGATATGCCCAAGCAGATGGCATCCTTAACCTTCCAAGGCTGCTTTCCTCCATTGGGATAAGATGGAGATACTAACTCTTCTCCTTGCAAGGAAATACTCCTGACATGTTCAAGAAAGCAACCCAGGCAGCCAAAAAAGGAGCGATGGAGAAACCTCCTTTGCTGTTGAAGGAGTCAGAGGCAGATTCCAGGGAGGAGCAGACAGCCAGAGGTCACAGAACCCCAGAATGTCAGGGGTTGGAGGGACCTGGAAAGCTCATCCAGTGCAATCCCCCCATGGAGCAGGAACACCCAGATGAGGTTACACAGGAAGGTGTCCAGGCGGGTTGGAATGTCTGCACAGAAGGAGACTCCACAACCCCCTGGGCAGCCTGGGCCAGGCTCTGACACCCTCACCCCAACAAGTTTCTTCTCATCTTTAAGCGGAACCTCCTGTGTTCCAGTTTGCACCCATTGCCCCTTGTCCTGTCACTGGTTGTCACCAGCAGAGCCTGGCTCCATCCTCCTGACACTGCCCCTTTCCATATTGATCCCCAGGAATGAGTCCCCCCTCAGTGTCCTCTTGTCCAGCTCCAGAGCCCCAGCTCCCTCAGCCTTTCCTCACACGGGAGATGCTCCACTCCCTGCAGCATCTTGGTGGCTGCGCTGGACCCTCTCCAGCAGTTCCCTGTCCTGCTGGAACTGAGGGGCCACAGCTGGACACAAGATTCCAGGTGTGGTCTCCCCAGGGCAGAGCAGAGGGGCAGGAGAACCTCTCTGACCTACTGACCACCCCCTTCTAACCCCCACCCGGTCCCATTGGCTTCCTGGCCACAAGGGCCCAGTGCTGGCTCATGGTCACCCTGCTGTCCCCAGGACCCCCAGGTCCCTTTCCCCTACGCTGCTCTCTAATAGGTCATTCCCCAACTTACACTGGAACTTGGGGTTGTTCCTGCCCAGATTCAAGACTCTACACTTGCCCTTGTTCTATTTCATTAGATGTTTCCCTGCCCAGCTCTCCATCCTGTCCAGGTCTCTGATGGCAGCACAGCTTCCAGTGTCACCACTCCTCCCAGCTTGGTGTCATCAGCAAACTTGCTGACAGTCACTCTGTTCCCTCGTCCAAATCAGGCTCTCAAAGTGTTTTTTTTTTGAGAAATGCGCAATGGAGTTTCCATGTCCTGCTGTGCTGTACGAGGGAAGAGTGCGGCATTGGCTGCAGCCTGGGGAACGCTAGAAGGGCGATTATAACAAGGCAGCCTGGCAAGACACCTCAGGCTGTTCTAAAGACAAACTATCTAACTATCAGCTGGTCATAATGCATTATCTTCTTCCAGCCTGCCAGAAGAACACGCACTTACACTGTGCAAAGTGAGCAGCCAGCATCACAGAGACTGCAACAAGAGCATATACTGAAGGTTTTTAATTCATCTGACAGCATTTCCAGCACAGGCTCTTACCTTTTTTTATGGCTGAAACACTGTGCTCTTTTCTCTCCTCAACATCCATCTTGTCGGCAATCTGTAAGCAAACAGGATTCAATAAATTTATATCTGATTCTTCAACACATACAGGGATGGCCTAGTCTCTTCCTCCCACAGGAAATGAAAGAGAACAGTTTGAGACAGGAAGATGAGGGCCAGAGCATGACCAAGATCGAAGACAAGATGAAACCACGAATGTCCTGGGCAGCTGGGCCAGCGGAAGAACAACGGTGTGCAGCAATTAAGAAACAGCAGCCACTGTCCAGTTCCTCCTATACTTCAAAAGAGCCACCACAGCCCTGAGAATAACGGCACTGCAGAAAGGGAGGGAGCAGCACCTGGACCATGGTTCTTCCTTAGGGTATATGGCAGATGGGTGGGCAGAGGAAGGCTGAGCTACCTCACCAAATGCACAAAAATAACGCAAAGCTCATGGGTTTCTGCTCAAAACTCGTGTGTTTGTAGCTCAGAAATAGATTTCAATTGGAAATCAAACATGCCCTGACACAAGATCAGTGAATGTCCAGAACTGCCTCACCGCACACAATAAACAGCACAACTGGGTCAAGGACCTGATGAACAGGAGGATGTGGCACTGTTGATCCTGGAGATCCCTTTTAACTCCATTTGTTTGCATGACGAGTGTGACAAAACAGATCTGGAAACAAAAAAGACCAAAAGATCCATCCTAACACCACTACGGCTTTGGAATTTTCGTTTAGGTCCTATTTCCTCTGTGCTGCCCGAGATACCACCCACAGTTCAGTGAATAACACTTCAAAAAGTGTCTGGATGGATGGGCAAAATCCGTAAGTTTCAATGACTAGAAGTGTGCTCTGCTGGGTTAGCTGAATTTTCCACGCAGTTAGAATCTGGCGGTAGCCAGCACGGTTGTTTGGTTTGGTTTTAGTTTGAGAAGAAAGAAGTAGCACCCTGGGATAGAGTTGATGTTTTCTTCCTGTACATTTCTAATATTTGGGATTTGGTACTAAAAGAACGTACTGTCTCACTGATATCTTGGTTGTTGCCAAGGGGACGAAGGACTTTTTCCACTGTGGTATTCAGATTATTATTCATTCTTCTTATATTATTATTCGATTAAGTCTGTCTCCATTTCAACCTACTGCTCTTTCCTCCTTTTCCCTTCCTTCTCCCCAGGGAAAGGTGAGGGAGAGTGGCTGTTCAATGTTCAGCCACCACCCCAGGCAAACAGTAACAGTGCAACAATTCCGTATATTCCAATTCTGTTAAAATATTTGAGAAAACAGATAGGCAGTTATTCCAGTAGCCCTACTAAAGCCTTAACTTCTTTTACTATAGCTCTAGTATATTTAAGTATTACCCTTTCCCCTGCATCTCTAGGTTGGTGCAAATAATTTAACAGCTGGGAAAAAAACCCTGATTTGTCCTACCTGTGCACCCAGTGCCCAACATTAACCTATGTCCCATGATGGGCAGTGATGGGCAGCTTTAGCTGCCTGTAGGACCTGCAGATTAAAAAATGATCCGAAGCTACTCATCGAGTTTTTGTGGCTTGTGTTCTGGGGTTTTTTGGGGTTTTTTTGTGGTGGTGGTGCAAGGGAAGCAGGAGCACAGAACTCCAGAGTACTGGTGACTATGGGAGGCACTGGGAACTGTCTGGAGGAAAGAAAGTTTGTTCACGTTCAAAATACTAGAGACTTCTCCTTTTCCTGGAGAAAACCCACTTAGGTGTCTAAATCCAGATATTATTTCAATCTAGTTTATTTAGAATATGATTTCCTACACATTTCAAAAAAGCAATCCAAAAAAAAAAGAAGAAATGGTGATTTGCAGTGGTTTATCCTCTTGACGTGGACACCTCCCGTTTGAGCTAACAGGCTTTGGCAACAGCAGTTTTCTGTGTCCATTTTCAACATCCGAGACAGGCGCTTCACCAGATTTCATGGTTCTTGGTCACCTGGTTGCCTGCAGGTTTTGGAGAAGCAGCTCGTCAGAGTCACCACTTAGCATGATAGAGAACTTTTCCTAACTGAACTTCCTGGCTCTTCATCAAGGTGTGGGATGCCAGAGCTCTTCCAGGAAAACGATTCAGAGAATTTACTGCCAAAAATCAAAATCTATATTGCTGGAGGTTGCTGTGGAACGTATTCAGGCTATAACGAACCACTTGGAGTAAACAGGATTGTGCAAGGCATATAGAGAACAGAACATTTCAGAAAAGGATCGGTGTGTAGGATTACATGAGGTATATCCATCGTCGAAGTGAGAGAAGGAAAAATAAAGTTGCTAGTGCAGGTAACTTTGCTTTTCTAGCAATATTATGTTGACAGCTCAGATTTGGAAGTTGAGTTTGGAAGCTTTAGTAGGGATGAGAAAGGCCCTGCACAACTTGCTGCTCATGGCTTTTAGTCTTCCCTGCTATCTATGAATGAAAGAGTTGGGCCAACATGTCAAACTCAGATACTCACAGTAAAGAGTCCTGGTAACTGCATGTAAGTACCTACACACAGGAGTGGATTCCAACAGCATTAGAAGCCAAAATTAAAGACCATCCCCAGAAAATGAGCTTGCTAGGTCCTACTAATAAGGAAGAATCATAGAATCATTTTGGTTGGAAGAGACTCTCAAGATCACTGAGTCCAGCTGTTAACATGACACTGCCTCTAAACCACGTCCCCAAGAACCTCATCTACACATCTTTTAAACCCTTTAAACCCTCTTAAATCTTTTGATTTTTAATTAGTTACAAATACTTCAAAAGCAAACCCTTATTTTGGGGTCAACTGGAATATTTTCTGGACTGTCTGAAGAACCTGTTTCGCTATTCCACATTTTTATCATGATTTTAAATTAATTTCTTTGGTGACTTTCTGCCAACCCAGAGCTTCTGGCTTTGCCGGAGGAAATACAAACAGACTAAAGGATAAATATGTTACACTCTAATTTCAATACAGTGATCTAAATTTGTGGTTTTAAGTCATTTGAAACACCAAGAAGTATTCCCAACATAGTATGTGTTCCTACATTGTTTCTCCTGGCAGCAGAGACTTCTGAAGGAACATCGTCCTCCTTTAGACTTTTAAGTACCCGTTTTTTGCTTGTTTTAAGAGTTTCAGTGAACGCAGTCGGGTTTTAGAGCTGCACTGATGAAAAACATCTCAAGAAAGGAAAGGAAAACTGGACTCTTCAAATGCAGCCAAACAGTCTGACTGACTGCAAGGCTCATTGATTAAATACTAAGAACAGCGCCGTGAGGACAGGGAGTCCAAACCACTTCGCACAGGTGGGCGAGTCTCATGATGTGCTGTGAAGAGAGCTGATTCCTTGTTCTCCCTGCTGAGAAAACAGAGGCATTTGGAGCCAAATCCAGAGCATGCTGGTGCCAGGAGACATCTCAGATGAGTCAAGGCTCTGTTCTGGTTCTCTGCCATGGAGTTATCAGGAATATGGTCTGGGTGACTCTGGAGATGACACGTGGTGCCTTGCCCTTTCTTGCCCCATGCCCTTGGTTAAGACAACCAGAAGAGCTCCCTACTTTGGAGAGGTAACTATGAAAGTCCCCTAAATATGTCAGAAGACTGGACATCTCATCCACAAGGGCAAGTGAAGGGAGGAACAACCCCAAGCACCATTACAGGTTGGGGGTTGATTTGCTGGAAAGCAGCGTTGCGCACAAGGACCTGGGAGTGCTGGTGGACAGTGGGTTGACCATGAGCCAGCAACATGTCCTTGTACACTGGGGAGGCCCCACCTGCAGTTGTGGGTCCAGTTCTGGGCTCCCCAGTTCAAGAAGGACAAGGAATCACTGGAGGGAGTCCAGCAGAGGGACACAAAGGTGCTGAGGGGTCTGGAGCATCTTTGTGATGAGGAGACACTGAGAGAGCTGGGGCTGTTGAGCTGGAGAAGAGAAGCTGAGAGGGATGTGATCAATGGATCAGTATCTCAGGGTGGGTGTCAGAGGATGGACCAGACTCTGTTCAGTGGTGCCCAGCACCAGGGTGAGGGGCAATGGGCACAGACTGAAGCACAGGAGGGTCCATCTGAGCATGAGGAGAAACTTGTTTGCTGGGAGGTGCCAGAGCCTGGCCCAGGCTGCCCAGAGCGGCTGTGGAGTCTCCTTCTCTGAGACATTCAAACTACCTGGACCCACCTGTGTGATCTGCTCTGTGACCCTGCGTGGTCTGCTCTGGTGACCCTGCGTTAGCAGGGGTTGGGCTGGATGATCTCCAGATGTGCCTTCAACCCCAAGCAGTCTGTAATTCTGTGATTCTGTGAAGTGCTGACAGCACAGCTGTGAGTCCTTGGGTCCCACCGTATCCTGTCCAGTACAGGTCCTGGGAGACACTTGAGGCTGTCAGCAGAGGAAACAGTGATCAAGGGTTGTTCCCGCAGTATCATGAAAACTATGTTGATACACTGTGGTAGGATCCATCTCCCTCTGGACATGGGTGGTGGACAGTCCTGTTGTATCCAGCAGCCCTGGCCCCCGAAGGAAGCAGATAGCAGACAGTGCTACCCCATCGCCTGTGGTCTCTGTTCATGCAGAAATCCCCAGCAGCTCCATTTCATCTCCCAGTGACTTCAGGAGAAATCCAAGAATAGAGGCATCTCTCTTTGCTCCTTCTCATACCAGGTCCCATCTGGTATGAGATGTCGGCCCATCTGCTGATGTCTGCATTTGACAGAGAGCGCATTTTGGGGAAACTAACCTTTGTCTGAACCTGACACATCCACTATTTGATTTTAGGGTGAATAACCTCTTTCTTGTCTTCACTAATATTCTTGTCAAAGTACAAAATGAATAATGAAGCTGGGAAATATTAAGGTTTGTAGAGGAAATGCAGAGTGGGCACGGAGCTCACCACGGGGACTCGGTGACGGTGGAGGTGACAGGCTGGAGGAACCTGCCTAGCATAGCTGTCCAGTGGCCAGTGTGGGCAGCCATCTCCTTCGCATGCTCCTCTGAAGCAACTCCCTTCGGTGCTCGCTCTCGATTGCTCACTCTTCTGCTCCTGTTAACACATACATTCTGCCCATCTGTTAACACCTTCTTGTGCTGTCTCACTCCATTGCATCCTTTTCCAGCCCATACTCCTTCTGCAGCACAGAAGATGTGCTGCCTTCAGGGAATATTGAATTTCTCTCAACCCTGATCTCTTTTAAAGTCAAAGGGCCTGCACTGTTCAAA
The DNA here is from genome assembly GCF_963082525.1 of Nesoenas mayeri. Classification (NCBI taxonomy): domain Eukaryota; kingdom Metazoa; phylum Chordata; class Aves; order Columbiformes; family Columbidae; genus Nesoenas; species Nesoenas mayeri. The sequence goes on from NC_137571.1 coordinate 2,143,176, forward strand.
ACCAGCACTGATGAAGGGTTCTCCTTTCATCAGAGAGCCTTTGCAAACTCTCTCATTCACTCCAGTTTGGGCACTAGGTGCCACTTGGGTAGGTGTCTTGCCCAGTGCCTTTTAGTCCTGCACTGGGTACATGTCCACAAGCCTCACTTGTACACAGAACTATCAAGGAGGTTCACAGAGCTGGATGAATGGCCATCGTAGCCTCGTCTTTGAGTGGTGAAGTTACGCATCTCACAGAGCTTCAACTCTGTCGCCCAGAGAGTTAAAAAGACAAAGTGTGCATGAAAAATCACCTTACTCCAATTCAGGACATCTGATCCCTGCCAAATTATGCTGTGCTCCTTCCTGTGTCTTGTTTAGACTCTTGCACTTATCACCTGCCAGCATGGCAGAATGGGATGACTGATGCCATATATACACCAATGATTTTGGATTTGACAAGGAACCATTCATACACCTGGATTTCCCATGCTCATAGCATTTGGATTTCATAATAGAATCCCAGAAAGACTTGGGATGACAGGGATTTCTGGAGGTCACCTTGCACAACCTTCCACTCCAAGCAGGACCAATTTCCAAGCTAGAGCAGATCTGGCAGGATTTTCCCCAGTCAAGTTTTGGAAACCTCCAAGTATAGTCACTCTACCAGCTCTGGGCGCCTCCTCCAGTGGCTGATGACCATAGCCGGTCATAGTTTCCAACATTGTCATCTGTGTGAGCTGCCTTGTTCTTTTACTGTGAGCCTGTAAGGTAAGTCTGGCTCCATCTTCATTATGACTTTCCCTTCTAGTAGTTGAAGACAGAAGTTTGATTGCCCCTAACACCTTCTCTTCGCTGTGTCCGTTTCCTTCAGCTTCTACTTGCACATCATGCACCTCTGTTCCTCATCATCTTACTGCCTCTTTGTTTGATTCTCCAGTTTGCCAGATCTCCCTTGCCCTGAGGTGGGCACGATGCTGAACGTGTCTCAGAGTCAAGGGGATGAACCACTTCCCTAGACCTCTGGCTGTTTTCTTGCTAATACAACTGGCCATCTTCACCACACGGATGCACGTCTGACTCCCGTTGAACTAGTTGTTCACCAGGTCTTTTTAGGGAGTTGCTCCCCAAGTAGTTGTCCCTCACCTGTCCTGGTTGCATGGGCTTATTCCATCCCAGAGACAGGAGCAGGCGTCTGCCTGAGTCGAACTTCATAAGATCCCTGTTGACTCATTCCTACAGATTATTGAGATGTCTCTTGATATTAACACAGGAGTTGATACTAGAAAGCATCAAGGCTTCTTTAACAAATCCAGCTCATGCCCAAGTGATGACACAGATGGTCATCACCTCTAAAAACAGTGGAGCCAGTTGTTTGCTGTGATGAATAAGGTCACGTCCCTTGGGTGGCTACAAAAATCAGTGCAAATGCACAAACTCAGCAGGGCTCGCTGCAGACAGGATTTCTTTCTTGGCTGTTTTTTAACAACATGTGACAGTGAAGGATGGGATATTGACAATATACTTCTGACCAGGCTCTCCCAGACTGACAGCAGATGAAGCAGAGACAGCGCCCTTGAGGCACGTCTGCGATCATTCCTTATTTGCTACTGGAAAATCATCAGTGTCCAAGAGGACACAGTTTTCAGCAAAAACTCAGAACGGACAAGAGGCCCACGGACTTGCTGTAGGCAGGACGGCACTTGCTGGATCAGAACAAAGTCCCATCTCCCCAGGATACTCACCAGTGGAGGCACCACAGCCAGGAAGACGGGTCTCCCAAAACGAGGTCTCTGTCCTTTGCTGCTGTGAAGTCACTTTTCCCCATTTCAGAGAGGATTTGTGCATGACCCCTGCAATCTGCTTGTGTGTTTAACATCGTAGTTTAAAAGTGTGGGGGTTTAATGGCATCTGGCCAGTCCGGGGGAAACTCAATGTCCTGTTGCTATGTTATAAATAGTGATAAAACCATATCTTGCTGTATAAATCTCTCTTCTAATATCTTTAAATACTCCATGAACATTAATGAAATGCAGAGCAGAAAAAATAAATTTGTCCTCTCCTCTGTTTCTAAAAAAGGCCTGGAAAGACTACAAAAATCAATACTTTTCCTGCTGCTTCTTTCATTGGAAATTCTGGCCCTGTGTACACAGATTTTCTTGGAAGATGCTGCAGTCAACTGGAGAGCTGGTTAGGCTGCAATGATAGAGATTTAATGCAAATCATTCACAAAAACACTCTCTCCAGCTATCTTTTTTTCTAAGTTTCAAGTATAATTAATTGAACCTTGTTTTCAAATAAGAAAAATATTATTCAGTATTGTGCTGTTTCTGCTTCATCCTTGCTGCTTCTGTCCATTGGTGCCGAGAAATCTATATCTAATCTTGTACATGCTGTGACTTCCCTGAGCAATCAGAGGGACCAAGGGAAAAAAACCAGGTATTTTGCAACAAAGGTCAGATTTTAAGCGTTTCTTTCTAAAAGCACCACAGGTACTGCCCAGAGACCTTGCTTTGCCCATTCAAATGTGGTTTAAGGGGAACCACAGCACCTAAATCTAGGTAAACCACCCAGAAATTTTCCCTGCACCGGTTACATCCGCGAGAGAAGTCGCTTTTCCGCCGCGTGAGCCACTTGTTCAGGCCCAAATATTCCCACCCTGGGGAAAGAATTAAAGGACTTAAACCCACGTTTTGTCAGACCAACTGTATTCTGTTCCGGGTTTTATGGTCTGGGCGGGTGATGTGAAGTGTCTGTGCTTTCACATCAGACTCAATACTTCAATAGGCCTTGAGATGTGTGGTGGCGGCCTCAGTCTTCATTGAGTTTTCCTGCCCCAGACCACCACCACTTGGCCTCCCTGCTCTCGTGTCCCCATTCTTCATTTCCCTGCCAGGGTCCTTTGGGGGATTTTTCCGCCCAGGTGCCAACGCAGTCTCTGTACCCCAGAACATCCCGAATTCCCTCCAGCTGGCTGCCCGGGGCCGTGTCACGTAGTTCCAGTGACCCACCCAATGACTGTGCAACTGATAATGCACAGTTTGGTCTCCAAACAGCCCTTCAGAAGCACCTGCTAGAATTGAACTGCATGTGTCATGAGAATACCCGCTGGTCTTTGCTAAAGGCATGAATAATACATAAAGTGTTGTCGGTAACAGCAAGGTCAGCATGTGGCAGAAGCCAAGCAAACCCTTTACCTAGACTTAGAAATTTAACCAGATTCTTCCTTCTGTTTGTCGTGGTTTAACCCGAGCTGGCAACACAACCACACAGCTGCTCACTCACCCCTTCCCCGACCCCCCAGCAGGGGAGAGAGTCAAAGGGGAAGGGAGGAACTTGGATTGAGATCCACACAGTTCAATAAAATAACAAAATACTAATACACTACTAGTAAACACATATATAAAATAGAAATAAAAGATACTCAAGGCAATTCCTCACACACACGCTGAGCAGCCCGTCCAAGGAAATGGCACCTGGTCCCAACAGCTGATCCCAGGGAGAGAAAAAGGCTGAAAGGCTCAGAGACCTCTGCAAAGTGGTAAAAAGCCGAACTAAACGTCCCACACCAAAATCTCCCCCAGCTCCAACAAAAAGAGCGAAGAGAAGAAAGAGCCAACCGGAAGGCCCTGGCTCCTTAAATAATTAGCGTGACGCTAATGGGCTGGAACACTCTCACTGGTCAGTCTGGGTGTCAGTCCAGCTCTGTCCATCCATCCCCCTCACACCTGTGGGCAGAGCTCAGAGTGCCCGTGGCTCCCAGACCAGAGCAATTAGACACGTTAACTCTATGCTGGGGTTTTCTCTCTTTTTCTCAAACCAAGTCCAAATAAGTCCAAACTAAGTCCAAATAAGTCCAAACTAAGTCCAAATAATGAGCATGCGAGCTACGAAAAATGAAGATTTCTAACCGCACAAAGAAAATTAACCCATTTCCAGTCAAACAAGCACACTGCTCCAGCAAACACGCTGCCATCCTCACTACCAGACAATAACATACATTGATATCTCAGCACATCGTGCTGGTCTCTGGCTAAAAGCAGTCCCATCCCATGTACAGGGCTGACAGTTGACAACCATCCACATGCAGGTTGACGCACAACAATTTCCAGCCAAACCCAGCTCACGGCTTCTCAGCAGACCAGGCGAGATCCACTTCTGTAGGTGTGGAATGCAGGGAAAGCCAAGGGTGAGCAGGGAGTCACACCTGGGCTGCTGGTTCAGGGGAAGCAGGACTGGGAAGAGATCCACATGGGCTCAAGGAGGAGCTTCTCCCTCCATTCAGCAAGAACAGAGCCCCAGTCTCCCGGTTCAGCCCCCTTGCTCACCCCCTCAGTGCCACCTCAGCCTCTGGGAACAGTGGAAAATAGGACCACGAGGATCAAAGAACTTGTCCTACAACCGTGATCTTGAAATATTAGTGACCTGATCAATCTAAGACGAGAGAAATTATACCAGTCTACTGCTTATAATTAAGGATTAACGGACTGTGCAGTGAGTTTCTGCTCAGCAAAAAGTAGAGTAATTACCATCTATCAGACTTTCGCTGTGATTGTCATGTTTTGAAGGCCTCCTGCAGTACTTTAAATGAATAAATTGGAACATGGTTTCTAGCGTAACTGCTTTGCTATTTAACTTTTATATATCTCTGTATTAAATTTTTCTGCACTTCCCTTCATATCTAGTTCACAGGCACCAGTCCTTTCACACTCCCATGATCAAAGGAGACTAATTTTGCTGTACTAAAACCCAGAGATAGACTGGAGAACATTCCCAGAGCTCTGTTCAGTTTCCAGGAAAATACCAGAAGCAAAACGAGTGGTATGTGAGGAGCAGGAGAAACCACCACTGTGCTCACGTGGGATTTCATCCCACGTTGGAAGCCACACAAGTAACAGAAGAGAAGCAAGAAAGTTTGAGTTAAACCTCACTTGGGAATGGCTGCAGTGAAATCAATGCTGTTAATTACTAATAGTTGGTGTTATCAAGAGAGTAAGGATAAATTCACAGTGTCGTGAACACCGCAGCCTCTTTGGGATGCTGGGTCAGGAGGAGGAGGGCAGGGTCCTGGAACCGCCTCTTTCTCTCCCATGGTCGTATCTCACCCCAGGGATTTTTTCACCTTCTGTCTCCCAGACACTCTCTTGTGTTCTGCCCTCATGGTGGTTACAGCTGCACTGATCACAGTTTTTCACTGGGGAGAAAGTGCGGTGAACACACAATATTTTCTACCTTAAACAAGTGCTGGGTCCTCGGACCCCAGTGCTCTCACATCACTCAGTGCTTGTGGCCCAGTGTTCCCTCTCTCATCCATAAACCCATAACCCTTCTCCACTGCCAGTCCACAGACTATAACCTGGAGCAGGCGGGGACCAAGTGATCGGTCCTTGCTTTCCAGGGTTAAGTTTAACGTGGAGACACCAAAGGCAGACCCTGGGGCAAGCCCACCAACCGATCTGCGGTCTGGGGGACGTGAATGCTCCAGCACAGCCTGAGGAGTGAAGGGAACGAGGACGTGAGAACGGGGAGGGGAGCGTCGCCCTTACATCTCAGTCAGGTTTACTTTGGTCAATCTAAGACAGAGCTAACCTGTTCAGGGCTTTACTGAGCTCTCTTCACCGCCTCTCCTCTTTCCAAGATCACCATTTTCCACAGTGAATGCCACATTCAGACCCCAAAGCGAAAGCGTCTGTTCCTATTTCAGAAGTGGTCAGACACCAGACAACCCCTGAGGCAACCGAACTGGCAGCATGAAATTGCTCAAGCGGAAAACCGGAGTGACCTTCTTTAAGCAGCCAAACTGCTGAAAGTTTCATTTATTTCTGAGGCCTGAGGTTTCCCCTGCGTGCGCCTTGAGTACTGGAAGCACCAGCATGTGCAAGATCACACCTGTCTGGAATGGGTGACCTTCTTATTCCCAGTTATGCCTGGCGAAGCTTTCCCAAACAGACTCAAGAAATGAGGGACAGGATGAAAAGGCAAGGGATGTCATCCCTAGGAACAAATTCTTCCTTAATTAGTCATATGAGTCCAAAGAACTTACTGCAACAAAACACTCTTCATGGGACCTGTGTCCACAGTTGCAATTCTGATTTGCCTTGCTCCCTTCTCTTCAGGACGCTCAACTCCACCAGCTCAGGGCTGTTGTACAGGCCAATCTCTGTCTTCACACCCCCAATCAGCTCTTCCTTGTTTATGAGCAACAGAACCAGCAGCACATCTCCTGGTTCATTGATTATCAGCACAAAGGGGTTGTCTCCAACGCACTCCAGGAGTCTCCTGGGTTGCTCGCGCCCAGGCCTGTTGCCCTTCTGCCCCACCAGGGTGACTGAAGATCCTGATGAGCACCAGGACCTGAGATTGCAAAGCTTTTTCTGACTGCGAGGTTTCATTTGCCTCCTCTTCTTCATCACACAATGGTCACCTGTGTTAGTCCATTCTCTGAGTCCTCCCCACCAGCTCCTGGCTGGCCCACCACTGCTTTGTACAGAGCACGCTAACCTCCTCCTGTCTCTCCTGAACCACCCGCATCCAGCCATGTGAGGTATCCCACCCATGGCACCTTTGTCCCTCCTCAAAAGTCCTTATTCCTCAGCCTCAGTGAATAGATGTTAAAATAAACCAGATATTCATGTTTGAATGGAACAAACTGAAGTGTTGCATGGCTTGCAGACCTCACAGAGTTGTTGTCTATGGTGCTTTGCCCACAGTAAACTCTGGTCTGGTTTTAAGAGGTATTGAGATGTGCATTGAAGAGGACTTTTAAGGGAAAGAATACTCGAGTCCTTAGCCCAGGAGCTGTGGTCAGGATTAGCTGACTACCTGAGGACTTGCTGGATCCAACCAACCATCTCCAGCTTCTCTCCCTCAGCAGCACGATGGAGGTGACCCCGTCCCAGCACATGCCCGCGGTCCTCACCCCAGAGCCTTGTCCTGGGTGCTTCTGCATTCCTCTCCTGCTCGCAATGGAAGGTGATTTTGTGCCTGCCACTTCCACACCAGCATGACCCATCTGTCTCACCTTCACCTCGAGGTCCGCAATAAATCTGTGCTTTCCTTCAGATCGGTCTGTCCCGTTGTGCTTTCGTGCATTGATAATTCCAGTGCCAGGAAGACAACAGGCAGCATCTTTACTAAAGAGCATCCTATCGCTTTCAGATCTCCAGTTTGTCCAAGTAAGCTTGAATTTTGATCTTGTCTTTACAGTTTCTCCTAACATAGCATCTTTTTCAAATGTGCAAATTCGTTGCCTTCATCAATAATCTCACTCAATGACTGTTCCCTCATAAAAAAAAAAAAAGACACTATATGGGCTCTGTTGAAAAATTATGAGACAATCTTATTTTTAATGCATGAAGCAAATCAACAGTGATTATTTATAGGGGAAAAAAAAAAAGGGCATGAAAGTCCCAGTATTTCTAGAGAAATCTCCATGAATCGATAGCATCTGAGTAACACAGAGAGGAAGAGGGTTGGAGGATATGTCACAGACCAAAAAGCAATCAGGAACTAGTGCATAACTCAAACCTTTTAAAAATTAACGCCAATGCTGTCCATATGCTGCATTATTTAACGTGGCACCGTTACAATACGCTTTGAATTATCCAAGTTGTCAGCTCTGAACCAGCCTCCTATGGCTTTACAGACGTCTGGGACAGAGACATATTTTTGGCAAACATCCCATTAAAGCTGCCATTTGAGAGTCCAGCAGATGAGAGTCAAGGTGTCCTCTGGGTCAGAAGTAGGTTCACACAAGACAGGTCACAGGCTCCTTCTCCCACCACTGAGCTTTCAAGGCACTGCTGGATAGTTTTTCCTTCCGAGACCGGTTTCTGCAAACCTGTAAGCCCTTAACCTCTGTACTACCCTACACAACCATGTCTACGTACTTCACCGCGCACCAACGGGAGAAGGACGAGTTGTGGTTTGCTGTGCATCCACCAGTTTCTCCTGACATCCTGAGCTCTTACTCTGAAGGAGGTAAAGGGGAGATCCGAGCCTTCCAGTCTACCTGGGATAACCCTGAACGTGCTTCTCAGGCATCTTCCTTGCAGTTTGGCCTGTCCTAGCCCTCCTGGGCAGCCACGCTGGCCTTCACTAAATATATATATATATATAGGTCTCCACTATGCTATTAAATCTTCAAAGCTTCTGCAAGTGTTTTACCCTTTAGTCTGTTCTTTTATTATCATAGAATTATATAATGTCCTGAGCTGGAAAGACCCACAGGATCAGAGTCCAACTGCTGTCCCTGCACAGGACACCCCACAGCTCACCCCGTGTGTCCGAGGACGTTGTCCAGTCTCTTCTTGAACACTGTCAGGTTGGGCCATGTCAACAGTCACGCCTCCTCTTGTGAGTCCTCTAGTCTCTGCTTCACAAAGCAGTTATGCATGGTATCCCTAAACTTACCTTCAGCATCACACCCAACCTGTACTGGGGCAAAGTCTCCCTTGCTGCCCCTTCTACTTTCCTCCATGTCCTGGTCCAGTTCTAACACCGTTCCTTTAGATTTTAGGCCTGCAGCTTCATTTCGAAAGGGCCCCGTGTTGTTTCTTGAGCCACGTATTTAACTAACGTGACTTCAGTGTTTCTTAGCACGTCACCACGCCTACACTGACACTGGAGAGCTCTGCTGTGTGCCGTGCATCCCGACACCGAGAGCGACTTCCTCGCACCAGGTGTCTGATGTAACATACTTTTTAGCGTCCTCATTTAAAACTAGGCTTTCGGCTCCTTGCTTCTGGCATCCGTGAGGAAGAACGAGCCGCCTGCAGGGCTGCTGGGCCTTAAATACGAAGCATCACAGCTCCTGTAACTTGGTATTCTACCGAAGAGCCTCATCTGACTGCCTGCATCCCACGGGCTTTGACCCACAAACACGTAAGCTCTGCCTCAGCCTCTGATCCCTCACCACTCGTCTCTGCCTAAAGCAGCTTTAACAACTTCTGCAGCATAAGCAGCAGCAGATTTCCTCTCTGCAACCATCCTTTCATCCCTCCAGTGCAGGAAATCACAGCTAACACTACCTCATCAGCGCCTTTATCTCCCAACACCTGCCAGCTTTCTACTGCCGCGATTAGTGAGAGCCAGCACAGCAACATCACGTACACCGGGGCGAGTTATGAGAACCAGGGCTGTGTACAGTTTATTCACATTATTCATTATATCCTGGGCCTTCCTTGTGTCCTTATTCTGCTTGTACGGCAGTCTGTCCCCCATAAAGCAGCATCTTCCGATGCAGCAGAACCCTGGTCGATGTTGATGCCCAACCTTGGGGCATCCCCCAGCCCAGCCCAGCACTGGGAGGTCTCCACAGTGGAAGCTCAGCCGCTCACCTCCCACCACATCCCTGCACACACCAGGGCTGGAATTCACCACGTCCTTGCTGGCACCACCAGATAGCAGAACAGAGTCAACCCGCACTGGGACACAGCCCATGGGACAGTTCTCCGCAGAGCTGTGAGCCCCACGGCACACTCTGGCAAGAGAGAGACTTGTGCTTAAAGCAGAAAGCCAGCCCAGAGTCCTCTGAATGCAACATCCAGATCAGTGACCAAGGACAAGCAATGAGCTGTGCCCGTGTCCTGGTTTTGTTGAAAACAAGTTTCTCTTTTGGTGAATTTGCCTGTCAGCTCAAGCTTCATATCAGCTGCATTTTCCTGGAGAACCAGAGCCATGTTTTGGTAACACAGCAATGGAATGTGAGGTTATGGATGAGCACGGATGGACATCTGGAGAGAGGGACAACGAGAAACCGCTGACCAGAAACTGACCAACGGAGTGTGACATCCCATTCACGGGATACTGCATAGAAAAGGGGGAGATCACGAGGATCTCGGCCCTTTTCCCTATGGCGACATGAGGAGAGGACCTTGCGAGTCGTCCCTGCCAACTGAGGCCAGTGACAGACTGAATCCAGCTCCGGTTGGCTGCAGAGTCCAGTCCAGGACTTCGGCTGCCGGCTCTGCAGTTGCCGGGACTTTCAAGATTGGTTTTGTATATTTTGTATTATTTTCTCTATTTTTATCAGTAGCATTAGTAAAACATTTTTAATGTTTCCAACTCTCTTCTCTCTGTCCTTCTTTCCCTCCCGATCGCCTGTGCTGAGTGGGAAGGGGGAGAGGGAGTTAACATCTGCCAGGGTTTATTGTCACCCTGCAATCAAACCTCGACAGGCCGGCAACTGACAAACAGAGGTGACAGGAGCACTCAAGTTGTCCAAGAACTCACAGCAAAGGTCTCCTTTGCCTGAGAGCGCTCCTCAAGGCACATTTCCAGCTACAGGACAGGGAATGATTTATTCATGTTTTATCTGCTGCTGATTCTGTTGGTTCTTGCTTTCCACACCAATTCACAGAATCACAGAACCCCAGAATGTGAGGGGTTGAAGGGCCCTGGAAAGCTCACCCAGTGCAATCCCCCCATGGAGCAGGAACACCCAGATGAGGTTACACAGGAAGGTGTCCAGGCGGGTTGGAATGTCTGCACAGAAGGAGACTCCACAACCCCCTGGGCAGCCTGGGCCAGGCTCTGCCACCCTCACCCCAACAAGTTCCTTCTCATATTCAAGTGGAACCTTTTGTGTTCCAGTTTGCACCCATTGCCCCTTGTCCTGTCCCTGGCTGTCACCAGCAGAGCCTGGCTCCATCCTCCTGACACTGCCCCTTTCCATATTGATCCCCAGGAATGAGTCCCCCCTCAGTGTCCTCTTGTCCAGCTCCAGAGCCCCAGCTCCCTCAGCCTTTCCTCACACGGGAGATGCTCCACTCCCTGCAGCATCTTCGTTGCCCTTTTCCCAGCCCTTTTCTTTATCTTGCCGGCTTTCATCTCCAGAGCAGCATGTGGCTGCACAGCAACGGCTTCTTCAGCCTTTCTGAGCAGCTCGGGTACCCCCTTCAACACAGCCACCATTTGTTCCCATTGCAGACACTCCCTGATGCTGCTGCCAATTTAGCAACATCCACCACGTGAACCACATTGAGTGTCTCTGTAAACATCAAACCAGGCTGAGGGGCCTGCAGAAATACGGCTCCGGCAGGGAACTTGCGGGCAATTGCATTTTAGAAGCATTTTCACAAGACTCTTTAGAAGGCGTCACATCCCAGAGCAAGGACGGTGCAAAACCTCCCATCAAAAGGACAACGCTGCTCCTCGCTCAGCACGTTTGCGTTTGTCCTGCTTCTGTTCCCATAGACCTCAAAATCACCAAACTCCGGCTCCGCGATGCGCGGGCCCCCCCGTGCCCTCTCCCCGGATTTTATCAGCGTTTTATCAGAGTGTGTCGAGACTACACACAAAACATTAAAAACGCTGCCACACGTCAGGAACTTCGGCCCTAACTCACATCTGCTCTGATTTCCCTTCACCCCGAAGCACCTGGACAGGTCCGACGGAAGAGATAAAACATGAACAATGTCTGTATTTTATAGCTTCCCTGAAGAATTAAAAAATGTAAAAATGATAATAAAAAGCAAAAATTCGGACCTGCAATGAGCACTGACCGGAATTGGTGGGTTTCACTGTCTGAGGTGAATGATGTTTGTCACAACTGGGCAACACCTGCAAAATGTGCTGCGACAGTCCCGAAGAGTTTTTACTGGGATAACGAGCACGTGAGGGAGGCCCTGAGCACAACCCGCCCCACGGCCCGGACGGGGTGTCTGCGATGGGGAAAGAACCGGCAGGAGGGCCGGGCCCAAGGAGTTGTGGTGAACGGAGCCCAGTGCAGTTGTTGGCCCGTCACGAGTGGTGTCCCCGGGGCTCAGTGCTGGGGCCAGTTCTGTTTAGTCTCTTCATCCAAGATCTGGACGAGGGGATCGAGTGCACCCTCAGTCAGTTTGCAGATGACACCAGGCTGGGTGGCAGTGTTGATCTGCTGGAGGTCAGGATGGCCACACAGAGGGGTCTGGACCAGCTGGATCGATGGGCTGAGCCCAGTTGTCTGAGGTTCAACAAGGCCAAGTGCCGGGTCCTGCACTGGGTCACAACAACCCCATGGACGCTCCAGGCTGGGGAAGAGCGGCTGGAAAAGGAAAAGGACCTGGGGGTGCTGGTGCCAGCGGCTGAACATGAGCCAGCGTGTGCCCAGGTGGCCAAGAGCATCCTGGCTTGTGTCAGGAACAGTGTGGCCAGCAGGACCAGAGAAGCGATTGTGCCACTGCACTCAGCACTGGTGAGGCCGGATCTGGAATCCTGGGGTCAGTTTTGGGCCTCTCATCATAGGAAGGACATTGAGGGACTAGAGAGAGTGCAGAGAAGGGAACGGAGCTGGTGAGGGGCTGGAGCACAAGTGTGATGGAGACTGAGGGACCTGGGGGTTCAGCTGGAGAACAGGAGCTGAGGGGAGACCTTCTGGTCTCTGAACTGCCCGAAAGGAGCTTGGAGCCAGGGGGGTCGGGCTCTGCTCCCCAGGAACAAGCGCCAGGAGCAGAGGAAACGGCCTCAAGTTGCGCCAGGGGAGGCTGAGGTTGGATTTAGGAACAATTTCTTCCCCAAAGGGCTGTGGGGCATTGGAACAGGCTGCCCAGGGCAGTGCTGGAGTCACCAGCCCTGGAGGGCTGGACAGACGGACATGAGGTTCTCAGGACATGGGGCAGGGACAGGGGTGGGGAATGGTTGGACTCGATTATCCTGAGAGTCTCTTCCAACCAAAATGATTCCATGATTCCAAGCCCATAAGCAACAGGCTGAGGTCCGTGTGGGGTACGAGCTGCTCCACTCCCACACCGGGGAGATGCTGAAGCCACAATTCAGTGAAACAGCATCTCAGACAGGACACATCCTGCATTAACCTCTTCTCCTATTCGGAAGTTTCTGAATGTGTCAAGACCTACAGCTCAGGAGACAGCGGCCAACTGAGAGCAACTTCTGCAGCCCCAAGCCCTCCTGGAGCTACGTTTGTGCAAATGGGTGCACATCCATAAGGAAAAGGGGAGAGAGCACCCCAAAATCCTGCAGCTGGGCCCTGCACGGCCTTTGAGGAAGGCTGGTCTTGGCAAAGAGGTCCAGCAGGGCCTTCACAGGCGGCATTTGGAGCAGCATCCATAGGGAGACAACCTCTGTGTTAGGCAATGACAGATGGTCCCCACGGGCACACAGGACACGTGGAGTCATGCCCAAGTCACACGAGGAAGATGAGGGCAATTGCACATTTAGAACATGAACCCCAAAGTATTTCAATGCGCTCGAGGTGTCTCGGGGGTGCAGGGAGCCAGGGAACCCCCGACAGAGACGGGGAGCCAAGGGCCGGCAGAGCTCAGGCAGCCGGGGCACAGAATTAGAGGTTCTCACAGAATTTCGGTGTGAAGACCCTCAGGCGCACTGCAGGTTTTGGTGCAGGAGGGAGCTGGGTGGAAGAACTTAAATGTGGGAGGCAATTACAGCAGCCGTGCCAGACAGATAATGAGACAGATCATCACGGCAGACAGCACTCGGGCAGAGGAGCTGCCACACAGATGGGGGTGGTGTCACAAAGGGGATAACGGGAGTTCACCGAAGTTCAAGACCAGGAGACATGCTTGGGTTCAATAACCAGGACTGGAAGACCTGGACGTGCACACACACACACACACCCCGCTCTGTGCACACGCACTGATTCTGCTGCCAGCGTTTGGATGTCACCCATGATCAGCTTCCAGCTAATGCGGAGATCACGCTGACGATGAACTTGGTACGCTGAGCGCAGCAAAGAACAACGAACGTGCTTGGTTTGTGGGTAACGTGAAGCTATTTAAGAATTACGGGAAGGACGATACAGAACTGGAGGCCATTGTGTGAGACCGACCACATGTGGCCGCAACCTCTGAAAGCACGAAGCTCGAGACAACGTGCGGTGCTGACTCTGCCTATGAACTCCCCAGACTGTCCCCCCGCTCGGCTGGGAGCCCTGCTGAACTGGGTAGATTCCCAGTTTAATTAGTTAACATACATAACAAAGCTTGTTCAATCTCTTTTCCACAGTTTGCAGCTCCCTCCCCGCCATCCTTTCTCATTTCCATACCTTAATTCAACATTTTCTTACCCACAATTGCCCAGCTAGGGAAAAACCAAACAGCCTGAAAACACGAACAAAGCTCTCCTGTCCCTCCTCGGCCCTGCTGCCCTTCTCAGACACACGTCAGTGAACAAGGGAAAGAAAGTGTTTCCAAGTAACATCTTCAAAAAGATGAAGAGGGGCAAAGCACCGGGAACAAGCGATGGATGGAAATGGGCGGAAAGAGGCAGCACCGCGCGGGGGGGGTTCGGTCCCATCGCAAGCTTCATTTGAGCTCCCTGTTCCTTTACCGTAGCTTGTAACGCCCACTTTGCCTTCCAGCTGCTCCCAAGCGCTGAGCAGATCCCCTGACCCAGCTTGGGGCTCCCACTGCTGATCAGCACCCACCAGCACCCACCCCAGGCTCTGGGACACCCAGCGGGAGCCGGGTTCCCCACGGCTGACATGGCTTCAGCCGGGTTTTGCTGCCCGGATGCCCCGGCCCTTCAGCCTGGTTCCCGCCCTCCCTTGGCAGCGTGCTGGGAAACCTTGGTCGCGCACCACCCGTCCTTTCGCCAAGATCATTTCTACCTCCAGTCCTGACCTTTAAAGGGCATACAGAACTTCACGGGTTTTCTCCAGTTTAGAGATCCCACTAATGACCTTGTTAAGCACCAGCAGAACTGCAGCCCCCTGCACAGGCTGCCTTTACCACCGGGTATCGCCCCTTCCTGCGGTGCAGCTCTCCGGCCACAGCTCCCTCCCCTCCCGCAGGCACCGGACGCGCCGGAGGCAGCTGCAGGGCAGCTCTTCCGTTGCCATTGACCATGGCGTCTCAACGTTACACAAGGATTATCACTCCATCTCCCCACTTGCACAAAACCCTGAGCAGCACTTTCTGCAACGCCGGGGTGGGACAGAACCTTCTGCTGCCAAATTTCCATTTTCTGTCACTTGAGGTCAAAGCATCAGCTGTTTGCTTTTTTTCCCCAACCTTGCCCTATTCACTTTGTTGCGTATTTGGGCAGCTTGGAGAAGAGGTATCGCACCTGCATAATTTCTCGCATTTACATTCTGATGACTTACAAGACCACGAGATTCAGATGGAGGAAGGCTGGAACTCCCTCAAGAGCATCACTCATGTAGTCCAAACCAACGCTTGTTATTAACACCAAAAAAGGCACCATCATCATGGTAACGGCCCTTCAAGGAGCTGCCTGGTTGCTGCTGGATCGTGCCCCAGCCCCTTGGACCAGGCCCCAATGTTTCCAACGAACAAGTATCTCTAACTCCTGTCCTGCTAGAGGATCATGAGATCAAGAGAAGATCTGGAGGTGCAGTGTGCTCGGGTACCCACAGCCGGTTTTGCTGCTGACAGCTGAAGGTGAGTATGGTTTCGCAAGGGGATAAACTTCATCGCTCACGTCAGGCCAGGGTGCTTGTCTTTGTTACAGTATTAAAGCCGTCATTCCACACCAGCTCAGGCCGTGGAATCACAGAATGTCCTGAGTTTGAAGGGACCCACCAGGATCAGAGTCCAACTGCTGTCCCTGCGCAGGACACCCCACAGCTCACCCCGTGTGCCTGAGGACGGTGTCCAGTCTCTTCTTGAACACTGTCAGGTTGGGGCCGTGATGGCCCATTACACTATCAACAAGAAAACAACATCATCAACACCTATTTTCCTTTGGTTTAACCTTCTCACACCAGTTCCAGGTGGTTGGGGCTCCCACGACCCATCCCCTCAGTGGAACAGGCCCCATCAGCTTAAACGGTGACATTTCCCCACTGCTTTTCAGTTTAGTGTTTTGTTGAAGTTTTCGACTTTCCTTCTGAAAATCCAAATATTTGCCTTTGTATGTTTTTCTCAGTTAAAATTTAAAAAGGGAATAATTCAACACAATATCTGTGAGTGTTTCTGGAGGGGATGGATTAACCTGTGTTTCTGTCAGCACATCTGCACTCCGCAGGCAGGTGTGTGAGGCAAAATATGAAAAAACACAAATACACACACACAAAATTTAGTTTGAAAGCCAACAGGAGAATTTCAAGGGTTCTATAAAGAGCCTCCTAAAAATAGGAGGCCTAAATGTGTCAATTTTTAAAATGTGAAAGATGGGCAGCATGTAGAATTTTGGCTACAACAGGTAAAGTTGAACTGTCAGGGCGGGGCGAAGATAAATACATTTCAAAGCCTGCCCGGTACCAAATAAAGGAGCATGAAGCTTCCAGAAAATTCCTACCTTAAAGCCCTTTAAACAAACCACGTCCTTTTCTTGGGAGCAGAAATTGAAGTGACGCCATCAGCCCAAGCTCCGTAAGGACAAGAACTGTTCCCAGCTACAGTTCATACTTCACACTTTACCGCAGAGCAAAATCCATGTTGTTCTTCAACCAAGAGAAGCGGAGGATTCGCACATTGGACACGTCCTCCCAGACCAGAATACAACATGTGCACAGGACCGAATTCCCGCTCACAAGTCCCTCTACAGAGCAGGGATCCACACAAACAAACGCAACCACAAAACAAGTTTATTCGTGTGCTGGTGGAATCAAAGGGCCGTGGACGTCTCCTCGTCCGCAAGCAAACGGCTCCTGCAGGCTGGTCCTGGTGGAAACATTTGCTTTGTTTGAAACTAAAAGTTTCCTTTGTTTGAAAAGAGGGTTAGAGGCGAGTTAAACTTCATCACTTTCACATATATATAGTTTTTGAATTTGCCAAACATGTTTATTACAGGATTAACTTTAATCCTGCCTTCTTGGCCAAGTGTCCGAAACAATCTCATGCCAGCTCCTGAATTTACACTTCTGCAACAGTTGTTTTCAGGAACCGCTCATTCCGGCTGCTCAGCGAGACTGGTACAAAGTTGTACGTAACAACAATTAAGTGTGGCAAAAAAGTGTCATTCTGGGTGATTCTGGTAATGTCTGCACAGCTGACGTGAAAAACAAAGCCAAACTAACCTACCCGACACGCCACAACACTTGTATAGAAAAAAAAGGATTTTAAAGTAAACATACACATGCACACACACAAATTCTCACCTCTTGAAAACTTATCTAGGCGGGCACAGCGGCTGCGGACCCGCTGCTCAGCGCTCCTTCAAAACAAAACCTAACAACCAGGATGAAGCCAAACCCTCGGGATTCACATAAGCGCGAGGTAACTCGGAACTCCATACAGCTGAAGTTTCCCACAGGACTTGGCGCTTCACAGGAATGAAATCACAAAATCACAGCTTGTTTCATCATCATTTTCCAAGGAAATATTCAGAATTAACTTCACTTCAGAAGAAGTTTCTTCAAGTTTGCTTAGAAGGGTTTTCTGTCTGATCTGGAGCATCAGGCACTCCAAAAAACCACACAAACAGAAGCTCTTAGACAAGGTCTTGCATTCTGACCTGGCAGCAAAATAAAGTTCCCAACCCAAGGGATTATGAGTTTCTCTTCCCTGCGTGATCCAAAGCTGATACGTCACCAAGGATGAGCAACACAGGAGAACACTCAGACCCTTGGAAAACAGCCACAAAGCAATGACTTCAAAAGATGTTTATTAGAAAAAC
Organism: Nesoenas mayeri; assembly: GCF_963082525.1. Taxonomy (NCBI): domain Eukaryota; kingdom Metazoa; phylum Chordata; class Aves; order Columbiformes; family Columbidae; genus Nesoenas; species Nesoenas mayeri. The sequence continues at coordinate 2,160,693 of NC_137571.1, forward strand.
TGGACGTTACAAGAGGACCGAGTAGGGAACGAGTTACAACGAGGCACGTGCAGCTTCCCGTCCGCCGCACAGAACGAGGGGGAAGACTGGAAACACACACAGCGCACTCACCTGGAGCTGCCGCCGTGCTGAGTCGCCGCTCGGATCACCTGCCGGGGTTCTTGTAGAAGACATTTAATCCACGGTACGTTTTACATTTACTGCAGAAGTACAGATTGCACGTGCAGTTTTAATAACAGTGAAAACAAGGCTCATCCTCAAGATTTTCTACATCACTCTCCCAGGCTGCGGCACTAAGATGCTGTATCTCCTACAATCTTGTTTATTGATTTAATTAAAGGTAACCTAGATTTCAGGTTCTTACACTGCATTTTTTCCCCACAAATAATAAAAACGTGTTGTTTACACATGGTTCTACCTGAGACCATTTGCTTGGTTACCTGATTATCTGCCCAAACAAGACTCCCAGGTAAGTCCTTTAGAACCTCATCACGGAGCAGAGAGCAAAACTCGGCTGGACACGGAGCGGAGAAATAAATGAGCACGAGTAACCCAACACAGATGCTAATTCTCAGTCAGGAAAATGACCAGAAAAAACACCTCCCTGAACAGATCGAGTCTGTGTCTGCAGCTGGGTCTGTATCCCAAAGGGACAAAACCAAACGTCAGGAAGGATTAAAAATCTAATTTTCAAATTGTTCTCTTTTCCTTCCAAATGCTAAAAACATGCCTTGTTTCTTAACGTTTTGTTAAGAGTTTCAGTCCAATCCAACATCTGTCTGTAGAACTTTAAGGATTATATCAGAAAAATACCAGAAGAGATTAACTATTGAGGACTTGGTTGTCAACCCGCTTCCCGCCTGCCCCAAACTCACCTTCTCTCTTGCTCTTAGATACGCTATAAATAAAGACAAACGTTTCTATCGATGCCAAAATTAATAAATTGAGAAGAGAGAAAATCACGGCCAAGAGACACAGGGCACATAAAACTTCCCCAGATACCACAGGGACCAGATACGAGGACTTAACATCAGCCCAGTCGGTGCTTTAGTGTCTGCCTGTGATCATCTAAAACCAGACAAGAGGATAAATAATGACATTTCAAACAGGAGAAAGTCAGTTAACAGAGTTCGCTAATCCTGTTTTTACACTTCAGTCTTCAAGTAACAGTTTGTCTGAGGCCTGGTCCAGGATAAGTAATGAATATCTATGTTCCTTGACTTTGGTGCTAAACCTTTCTTAACTTTTTTTCTCCTGCAATATGTTGGAAGCTTCTACTCCAAACCAGATAATTATTCCTTGTTGCCTACGTGAGCCTAAATTATTCTACCTGTCAAGGTACTGTCAACATGCGCTATCCCAGGAGGTAACACCGACCACGCTCCCCAAGAGCATCTTCTAAGCCTGACGGCTAAAAGCGGTGAAGACAAAACAAGCACCAGTTTTGCAGAAACTACGAATTTTAAGATTCAAGAGCTGCCTGAGAGCTGTGAGCACAACAAAAGAATGAAACCAACGAAATCTTCATGTCTTGAACCTTGAAGAGATAAGGTCAAGCCAGGCTGATGATCCAGCACAGGTCGGAGACCAGAAACCAAGGGATCTAGAAGAAAAACTCTCACTTCAAATTAACTGTTCGAAGAAATAACAGTGGTTGACAGGTTTCTGCCATCTGTGAGTGGGTATAAAGCTCTAAAGCTCCCTCAGACCAAGCTGAACTCCAGACCCAACTCAACTCTTGGGTCATGAGAAGTGTAATACGCGTCTAAATCAACAATTGATTTTCATCCTGCTCCTTTCTCGTGGTATTGCTGAGTCTCACAAATATGAACCTTGCAAAGCAGTGGGTACCTCAGCACGGGGATAACACCCAAAAAGGTGTTTTCAGGCAAATAAAACGGGCGGTTACACAACTGCTTCCTCACCTCACCTCCACTGAACGCTGAGATCCGGCTTCCTGAATGATTCCATTCAAAACTACAGAAAGCCAGGAAAAAGTGAAATATCATCCAGTTCCGTGCTGAGAGGGACAGAGACGGAGCCCAGGAAACCTAGAAAGTGAAAATATTGAAACAAATAGATATTAAAAAGAAAGTAGAGTCCTGTTATCTTCCTGTCTCATTTCCCCGTCTGTTGGGTCTGGGGTGGCTGGCTTGGGGTTTTGGGGTTTTGTTGTTGTGGGTGATTTTTTTAATTACTTTTTGTTTGGTTGGTTGTTTTTTCATTTGGTTTTGTGTGTGTCTGTGGTTTGTGGTTTTTTTGGTTTGTTTCTTCTCCCCAGTGTGGGCTGAGAAAGGGCCATGGAAGAGCCATTCACGGGAACGCTACAATTTCCTAAATCAGGATACAACTGAAATTTTTGTACAAAACTCTAAGAAGCAACTGTAAATAATTCCAACCAACAGTTTGCCTGAGACACTCGTGTTCAAAAAGCGCTGGGCTACAACCAAGCTTGACTTAAGAAGTGAAGACAAATAACTCACCAGCCAGCTCAGTTCATCACGAACATTCTTCAGGGGTTACGAGCGACGAGACGAGGACGGAAGCCAAAACGTTATTAGTCGATAAAAGGGATCAAGCGCTTGCACACATTTGGTATAAATGAGTTTTAACTTTTGTGGAGCTTAATTTCTGATCAAGTTCAATCAACATCAATTTCTGATCAAGTTCCATCAACTTCAAATTCTGATCAACCATCTTTTCTAAAATATTTTATTTAAACAATTAATTGACAAAAATAAATCATTTTCACCTACCAACACAGTAACTGCCAAGAGAGAACCAAGGTGAATTATGTAGCCCCCATATGCCTCTTACATCAAGAGCAAAGCTCACAGCGTCTATTGCTGGATCCACCTCAGTATCTAAAATATGCATTTTTATATAGAAAAACAGTTAAAAATCCATCCTCGTGGTCTGTCCTGCATTCATTTACTTGTTATTGGAAGCTTTGTAAGGAACACACGATGGTTCGAGAGATACGAAACATGCAACTTCTTTGCATTTCCAGTTTGTAGGACCTCAACCTGAAACATATAGAGATTAAAAGAAGAGATTAAAATAGAAAGATACAGTCCATTACAATCATTCTCCTAAAAACAAAATTCAAAAAGGGAGGAAGCAGATGCTACTTCCTTAAGAAACAAGAAGCAACTTTATCGGACTTTCCTCTCCCACCCAAATACCACTGCTTTGTCCCCATTTTCTTCAGCAAATTAGTTGATTTTAGAGAAATCTAAAACCTAAGAACACAGAAGACTGATTGCTTGACTACATCAGTTAATGCAACTTTGATGTTACCGTATGTGGACCTTCGGCCCTGCAAAATTCTTTTGGAAATTTTTACCACAATCCAGGATTTTCCTTCAAAAACAGGTTGTATTGGTCATTCACCTACTGCACCCAACAGCACCAAAAGCAGCTTTCCAGCCCTTCCACAACCATCATTCTCACCTGCCCTGAGGCCAAACCAGAAAACAGAAGTGTTGGTGTTATGTTAGATGCTTCCCCAATGCAGATTACAGAAGAAACACCTGCGTTCGAAAGGACTCCTTGTATTGACGGGGCACTGAAACTCAGACACCTGTAAAACTGCATCATTAGATACTGATCTACACCATTAGATACCCACTGACATTGTTAGATACTGATCTACATCATTAGACACCCATTGATATCATTAGATACCCACCTACATCGTTAGACACTGATCTACATCATTAGATACCCATTGATATCATTAGATACCCACCTACGTCGTTAGACACTGATCTACATCATTAGATACCCATTGATATCATTAGATACCCACCTACGTCGTTAGACACTGATCTACATCATTAGATACCCATTGATATCATTAGATACCCACCTACGTCGTTAGACACTGATCTACATCATTAGATACCCATAGATATCATTAGATACCCACCTACGTCGTTAGACACTGACCTACATCATTAGATACCCATTGATATCATTAGATACCCACCTACGTCGTTAGACACTGACCTACATCATTAGATACCCATTGATATCATTAGATACCCACCTACGTCGTTAGACACTGATCTACATCATTAGATACCCATAGATATCATTAGATACCCACCTACGTCATTAGACACTGATCTACATCATTAGACACCCTCCTACGTCACTAGACACCCACCTATGCCGTTCGTTAGACACCCATCGACATGAGATGACAGGGATCACAGTTTGGAAGAAGTTCCTTCTCATCCCAACCGCTGATCACATGAAGAGTTCTGGACAGGAAAAACAGAGGAAAAAGTGGAAATAAAAAGCAGCCCACCTCCTAAACTTCGTAAAAACTGCAACATTTGCTGTTAAAATGTCTTCAGACGAACAGGTCGCTGGCTGCACCAGGTGTGGATGAACCTCTACAACCTGAGCAGCACATTCATACGAAGGACGGTTTTCCTCACTTTTGTATGTGTATTTTAACAGGCAGGGGCTCCGCAAGACTCAGGACAGGGCTCAATCACAAACCAAGAGTTTCTTGAGAACCCCCCCAAGCCCACGTCGCACTAGATGGACACGCGGGAGCAGGAATAACAGTCTCAGCAAGAGTGGGGGGATGCCAAGGTCACTGTCCTCCTCTGGGCGGTTATCGTACCTCAAGCACTCTAATTTATGGCTTTTATATAATTAAACACTCTAATTCACATAAAAGGTTCAAGTAAGTGAAAATTAGTAAAGTTAAAGGACTACACATTCCAAGTGTTGCCTCTGAGCTGGCGACTCCCACCACTCCAAACTCTGCTAGAACAGAGCAGCGCTGACTTTTAGCTTATTGCTTACATTCCAATTTAATTTTAAAATCCATTATTACTATTTCTTGGTTGAGGGGGCGCTGGAACTCGTCACAGCGGCTCGGAGGGGACAAGCACGTTGTTCTTCTTCCATCGCCCTAGAAAAAACACTTGGAGGGACTCAAAGCTACTTTGGCCCAGCGAAGCACATTCAATTTATGACCTTTAGACTCCACATGCTGTGCTGAGCCCCGTTCTGAACACGGCGCGCAGCTGAAGGCGTTATAAAGGGTGAAAACTGTACAGCCAAGAGCCAGCCAAGCAACAAGTAAAAGGGGAGGAAAAAATAGCACGTTTACTTTCTATGGGCCCCCGTTAGGGAAATGACACATTTTGTGAAATATTTAAAGTTTACAAGGAATATCATGTTTCAATGCTTTGTAGATATGAGGAACAATAAATCTTTATTTGCATAAAATGGCGAAATTAATTGCAAAATTAGCTAATAAGCACACCTTATTATTAGCTAACAAGCGCATCTGGAAAAAACAGATTTGTGCATAGAGACTGTATAAATTGACTAAACTGGATTAGTTTTTAGTGCCAGTTCTCAGGGACAAGGTGTAGTGCTGGAGTTGGGTTGTGGTTGGACTCTGTGACCCTCAGGGTCTCTTCCAATCAAAATAATTCTGTGATTATTTGGAGGAGAAAAAACGTTTTGCCTCACACACACAACTCAGCATTTGAAAGGTGCCATTGCTACCGCCCTGCCAACGAACTTCAGCGAGTGGTTACCCAGGGAATAATTTTGAGGGCAAGTTCTAAAAACACAGGTAAATCATTTGCCTCTTTCTTACCTGGAGATTCCCCCGGTTCGTTTAACTTCATGTAGCAGGATAAAAACTAGTTTCAAGACTAAAAAATTAGGGCTACTTTAGTTCAATGCAATTCCCCACAGCCATATTAGTCAGGACACGTACGTTCCTTTAAAGAAATTGGAGCTGAAGTGCTGATGCACCAACATTGTAGCCAAAAGCTCCTGATTTTGTCAAAAATAACCACTCAACTTTCAAGAGAAAAAATCAGAACGTATTTGCTCCTCCTCCTCTAAGTGGAAACAACCTAAAAACCTGAGCAACAACCAGCAAACCGGAAGAAACAAAGCAAAGAGCCTGCCCCGAAAAACAGGGAGAAAAAGCTGTAATTGCTACAAAACAGACGTGGAACTTCACGTGTTCTCGTCCGTTTTGGTGTTTTTCTCTAGGTACCACCAGCACAAAGTTACACAAATTCTCTCCCTCACTGGTTCAAGATACAGAATTTTAAAACCTGATTGTTCCAGGAACTGGTTAAAAACTGAGTGCTAGAAACATCGAATTCCTGCCTGTGCAAAGTGTATTCAGTTCTGCATCACGACACCATCTTCAATTACGCGCTTCAACTACTTTCCTCGCAGCGTTTCACTCTTTCTGTAGAAGTTGAAGCAGCACAGCAGGGAATTGAAGGAAAAACAAGACAATCTGCTACTACGACGGCCGAACATGCTCCAGAATAGTATTATTTCCTATTGCAAAATCAATCCTTACACACCTGCTAAACTCAAGCTGGGTGCACGTTTTCTGCACGCCAAGGGACGTCGGAAAAAGGTCGTGTGAACGAGTAGTGATGCAATGGGTTCCTTGAAATTAAAATGGAAATAGAGGCACCTCTCGCAAAGGCTGATGTGAGGTGCTGGAAAAAAGGTAAGTGATTTTGTAGAAAAGCTCAACAGGAAAATGAATGAGCAAGACTGAGCGCTAGGGAAGGCAAAGCGTGAAGCTGCAGGTGAAGCAAGGCGGGCACAACTCCGGTTTGACCCGCTCTTAATTCTTTTTGCCTTTTTTTTCGTTTGCGTTTAATGCAATTTGGCAGATCACAGTCACAGAAATGCATTTGGACACCTACTCACCAGTCACATTGCTTCAGCGGTTGGTGACGGAGCCGGCGATCAAGAACCGAAGCTGGAAGGCGGCCCAGTGAGCTCTTCCCGCCCTCTCTGCTCCTGATCTGGCACAAACGTACGGTCAGGACAAGAAAAGTCTTGACGTTTCTGGCTGAGGAAAACGCAAGATGAGCAGGTGCCATGAAGGACTCAACACGTCAAGTATTTCCATTCGTAACGCTGCTCTTCAGTGTTTGCTGTTTTAGAACCAACGTATCATGCCCTCCGCAAAACAAAATTACGACTAAAACCAGCGGATTTATAAAGGGATCAACCACAACTCCCTCTCAATGCCTTCTAAGCGTTATGCTCAATAAAGAAATGATCCAAACTCGTGATATGCCAAGTTCTGTTGTTATTTTCATGGTAAAATTTTATTCTTTTACAGAGATCTACTTGGACATGTTTCTTAACAATGTTCTTAGACCCCGAAGAAACGTTCTTTGCTTTGTGGAGGGAAAAAAAAATGGCTTTAATTAAGAGGAAAAATGGAAGCATTCAAAATATTTTATGCCTCCAGCATCCCTAAAACAGCATCCAGTTTTCTTTTGAAGCGCAAGTCATCTTTATTTTCCAATTGATGGAAAACCGAGGCCATGCTCCGCTTGGCCATGGACATATTTAAATTGGGCCTTTACCTTCAAGCACTCGGAAACTCTCCATGGAAATGGCAGCTTTTCAACAGCACTGCAGCGGCCAGGCCTGCGGGGCTCATCTCCTCCCCCTCCCGCCCCAGCCCTTCCATTTTACTGAAGAAAACGAGAAATAAAGTTGTCTTACCGCTAGCTCCAGGGTTACTGTCCCTTGCGAACCCCACCTAGCAAGTCGACATCGTGACATGTCAGGTCAGCCTCAAGCTCGCTTCCCTGATAGTCAGGTAAAACAAGGAGTTAAAATACAAAATTGACACTTCTCCATTTCTGGACATCAGAAAAAACGTGATGCAACATATTTTGAACTGTCTGAGAGCTTCTGGTAACCTCCGAGCTGCTAAAACGCTTCTTCAGAGGGATTCTCCCGCTCTAAAATTTCAAAAGAAGCAAATATTGCAGATCCACCTTGACCTTTTTGTTTAAATGAGAGCAAAGGATTTCCTTTTAACACAATTTTTCCCTACTCCACACACTTCATCAACTAATATACACTCAACTGAGGGTTTCAAACGACATTTTAAGCCAATAGACTACAATGACTTAGTTCAAGTTCTAAGTTAACAGAAGCTCTAACTTTTTTAAGTTTAGAAAGAACAGGAGACAACTCGTTATCTCCCCTATAAGTCTCTGAACTACTTGAGTTGATGCGAATGACAGAATTCAATCTGGCAAACCTTCGTTGTCCAAGCGATCGTTAATCGCGCACCAGCCGCGAAGATTCCTGACAGATTTGGGTTTTTGGATCACAACCGAGTCCTGCCGAAAACACGTACGTCTGCGTTGGGGTCTACAGGTCTCCAGGCCAAATGGTTTACTATGAAGTTTAAGGCACATTTCTTTTCCTGCCAGCCTTATAATAAGAGGGGCCTCTGTAGCCTTTCTTCTGCGTTCAAAATACAAAAATGGGCTTCGTGTGCAAGCGCAGAGGGAACAAAAAGGGGTCAGGTTTTCATCCAGTCACCAAAATCACGTGGTGATCTTCTACTTGGAACTGATTTTGGAAAGGTTTAAGCAATGCAGTTGTCGTTCTTTTTAGTAATTAAGACTACGGAAGCTGAGTCCTGAAAATAAACTGTTGCTACAAAAAAAATTAAAACAGTAAAAAATGTAGACTATGTTTAATGAATTAGTAAAATTAAAAGCCAGGTTTAGTGAACCGGTTTTGTTAATAACGTGGAACTAAGCCTATAGTAACGCAATAGCAGCAAAAATACGTTGTCAAGTTTTGGAATCGCCTGGAATCTGACAACCTAGTTCTTATTTTCAGGTCAGACAGGTTATGGATACAGACGTTTGGACAACTGCTATAAATGAGTGATCAAATGATGATTCCAATTCCATCTCCTGGCTCCTCCTCCCACGCCAGCAGGACACTCACATGAGCTTAACATCGGTTTGCAAGTTGAAATCCGTTATTCCGCAAGAGGTTTTGCTCAGTTATGCTGAAGAAACAATCAAAACAGATGCATGAGAGCGAATTTATTTTTTGACTATATATCAAAACTACACAAGCTTCTGCCCTTGAACATCTATCATCGCAGGTTTTGCCACTGTGCTACAGTATCTTTGTTCATTATTTTTTGTTCAATAATTAAGTTTAGTATCCACCACTACTCAAGCAAGTTGTAGCACATGTTATCTTAAAGGACTCAGTAAAGCACTGCACAAATTTAAATGGTGAATTTGAGTAACCACGAATCACGTAAATCAAAGAACTTGGCATATCTTGTCAATATAAACTTTGATTTTCATTTTTAATTATAAAAATAACATAGCTCGCATCCCATAATCAATAAAAATATTAGCGTAAAGGGCGATTTGGGCAGAAATAAATACAAGATGCTGTCGCGGTTGTATCGCTGGTTAAACCACAACAGGCTTTTGTGGCGCCCAACACGAGGCTCGATAACGTTCCAATTTGGCAATAAAAAGGGGAGAAGAGGGGCAACCGCACCAGGAAAACTGCCCCGTGTCCAGCAAACCAGCGCACGCAGCTCTACACAGGTCAAGGAAGACAATTTAACTTCTTTTTTGTTAAATGTTTGTTTTGTCATCATCGCAATTGAAGCGTTTCCTCCCCACACCCCCCAGCACTGGGCTGACCTGGAACATGCAGGATGGGAACACTACGGGGAACAATTTGAATGGATGTCAGATGCCCTTCACAATGAAAAGCAAACACTTCTTTGGATCCCAGGGTTCTGCTCAAACACCACGGGAATTATAAAACTACGATCGAGTCGTACTGGCAGGACAGCAAACCCTTGGATTAAAGCAAATTACAGGTTCTTACCACAAGCAAAAGCCTGAAACGTTTACCCAGGCGATGCTCAGATACGAACAGAGAGGACAGGGATTTGGGCCCATTAAGCTTCATGAAGTGTAACAAAAAATTTAAAAATTTTCTATTAATTCTATGAATTTGAAAGGAAGAGCCTGACCCGGGGGCAAAGCCGTTATCTGAGAACCAGCTGTACATCCTCACTTCAACTCGGGTCCAAACTCAAACCATGCAGCTCGTTTGTTTGGTCACATTCTGACATGAACCACTCGAGAGACACCAGCCAGAAATAGAAGACAAAGGGAGGAGTTCGACCACTGCAGTTTAACATCCTCAATGGTCTGCGTTTAGAACACTGTAAATCAAGCAGGAGCAATGTGTTTGATTTGGATATTTAGAGGTCCAGCAATAGTTTTCTTTAGAGAAAGTTTAAATCCATTTGTTTCTCTTACTTTCTTGATTCTTCATTGGGGTACAGAATGGCTCAGATGCGACACAAGAGTAATGTTAAAATTGACATCTGGGAATGTCCAAAACAAGGGTCAAAGCAACACATAATACCCCAAGAAAGTAGCTAGAAATGCCCCCAAAAATATAGATATATTTTTTTTTTAAATGGCCTTTATTACAAGGCATGAGAATTCTACGGCAAATTGTTCATCATGGCAGAACATCAAATTAAAATGTCAAGACAGAAATAAGCAGAATAGGGAGAGCACGTTTGTGTAATCTGCTGTGAGAATTTAGCTCACTGTGCGCCTAACTTGGAATTCTCAGCCCTAATCAAATATTATCTTAAATTACAAGATTATCTTAAACTATGCTCAAGATCGGAACCTACGTGTTTGTACGCTGAATGATACGATAGAGCAGGGACTCAGCAGCGCGTAATCAAAGGCACAAAGTTAACACTATTGTAGGCTCTGCTTCCTTCTCCACATTAGATTAGATTTAAATGAATGGTTTGGATGCATTTCAACGCTTTTTAAGAGAAAAAAGGTTCAAAATTAGATGCTGAACAGTTAAACACAGAGTGGCCCCGTGGGCTGTCTGTAATTTCTCAGTTTTCAGTGATGTCCACATGTTGGAAAGCACAAGAAATTTTGCACGAATTTGATCACTCACATAGGCAGTTATACTTGGAAAACAATGGGTTTTTTTCGCAAGAATTACCAATGAAATAATGTTTTAGGACACAATTGAATTTGAAATAGGTGATGTTTTGAATAGATTTTTGAGTTTTATTGAAATCTTACATGAACAAGAAATTGGAAATACAATCACATCAAGGAACAAATTGCCACGGCTTTGACGTTTGAAGCCAAACAAATTTTGTAGGGCAGATTTTCAAAAAGGTGTGAAGTTATAACAATTTAAAAACACAGTTAACCTACTTCTAGGAATGCAAAACATACAATCATGTTATTTTCAATACAAGAAAACTTAATTTGTTGTAATTTCTTAAAACTACTAAGACAAAGCACTAGCTTTTACTTTTATGTACAGCATACTCCTATGTAGTCTATCCCAAATCCAAAAAAAAAACTGTCCAAAACCAGAGGTTCTGCAAAATCATGATTGAACAGTGTGCCATTCCTGCTTTTAAACTGCTAAAATGAAGCCTAAAATGATAAAAGCGTCAAAACCCCGTATGGAGTTCAGGAATTCTGCAAGCCCAGTAATGTCCAAGTGCGGTTATGGAAAAAAGAAAACTAAGAGACTCGAGTATATACACAATAGAGTGATTCTTCAGCCCAATACAAACGGCAGCCAATCTCTACTGAAGGATGAGACATTAAGCCAATTTTTTGTGGGTTTTTTGAAGGATGTGGAGCTAGAGCCAATTCTACGTTTCCAATCCTCTCAAATCCCTCCTCACTTGTCTACTTCCACTGCTGCCCGTACGTATCCTGATAAAACTCCTGGTTGTCATTATTGTAACCATAGTTACCCGCATAGTCACCACCTTGCTGGAGCGGCTGCTGCGCGATGGGTTGGGAGCCCCAGTTCTGCTGGTTGTTGGTCTGACGGCGCTTGGAGTCGGGCTGGTTGTACCCATCCGCCTTCCTCTTGCCTCCCACGTTGCCCCCGCGGTTGCCCCTGGCCCCGCGGGCGCCACGGCCTCGCTGCTGCTGGGCAGGGCCCCCTCTCCCACCCCGCGCTCCTCTGGGCGGTCCCATGGGTGCCCCCCTTTGGGAATAACCAGCTCTACCTCTCGGGGGTGGTGCCCCCCGGCCCCGAGGTGGGGGGGGGGCACCTCTCCCACCCCTTCCTCCTCCTCCTCTTCCTCGGAGAGCGTAGCCATCATCATAGCCGTAATAGGGATCTTCGTAGCCACCGCGGTAGTCGTGGTAGTCGTAGCCATAGTAATCATCGTAATAATCTTCATAGCCATAGTAATCGGGGGGGTAGCCATAGCCGCCTCTGCCCCCGCGGCCTCGGCCTCTAAGAGGAGGTGGCATGCGAGGCGGAGGGTAGTAATAATAGTCTTCGTACCTATTAAGAAAAAGAAACATCATTTCTCTTATTATTGATCTTCAGAATTACTCCGTTACTTATCGAAAGTCTGCCAAAAATGAAGTTTCCCCGACATGCAACTTGGATAAAAGTCACTGGGGTTCTCCTCCCGTTTGGAAGGAGAACGTTGCTCTGAGGTATCAAAATATTCCTTATCAATGTCTCCCAAAAATCAAGTTTCCCCACACACAAAATAAAAGCCACTCAGGTTCTCCTGTCTGGGAGCAGAACGTGTCTCTGCAAATCACAGCATTCAATTCCTCATCAAAAGTCTCCCAAAGTCAAGGAACGGATGTGGCACTCACGCAGTGCTCCTGGAGGCCTGTCTGGCAGCCTGGCGTTCTTTCCTTTTCTTATCTGGCGGCTTTGCTAACACTATTTCAATTTCTTCCCCTTCTATCTCTTTGCCGTTCATTTCATTCATAGCCTATAAAAAAAGAAAAAAAAAAAGAAAGAAAGAGAAACACCTAAAAATTTATTTTTGCTCAAAAGGAAACTAAAACTAAAACTCACTGCTGGGCGGGCTGCTCTGGGCTGAACCGGGACACGCGCTACTTAACCAGAACATTGACTCTTCTTTCAAGTCCTACTTTATTCACCAGTTACAGTGAAGTGGCATTTAAACAAAAAAATAATTCTTCTCTTTATATCATAAGGTAAAAGAACGGGATTAAAACACCGAAACATGACTCAAACTTGGTGATCTCATCAAATGAGACACGACCCCTCGGAACAGTTGTGTGTGATTTGTAGTTATCAAGTGCATGCACAAAGAGAATGTGATACGACGTATGGTCAGGACTACCCCGCCCAGTTCTTTACCTGGCGTTACCTGCTTTGCATTTCACATTCCTAGGAATTAATGTTTGCATTAACAAAGCCTTTATATCAGTGATCACGGTGACTTACTTCTAAGGAGGTATGAAAACCAGTAGACACTGGACTCAATGCACCAATTCTATGCATTAATATAATAATGATGTTTTTGTTAAAAAAATAAACAACATGTCCATACAGAAATATCTCCCACAATTCCTAAATTTAGTAGCCACAAGTCGGTGACAGGGCAGATGTGGCAGAATTCCAGCTTGTTTCAGCGACAGGAGCATCCGAGATGCTTTTCCAAACTGACTTCAGCTTCGTTACACAAGTGACTTTCATCCCAAAGCCAAACTCAGGAGTGTTCTAAACCGTATTTTGGTGGGTAGGAAAATTTTAAGTTATTAAATGGTTATAAATGATTAATAAAGTTGAGTGAAGAGCCTTTGACCTCTTTACGTAGCCACATAATGTACTCGCTCAAGGCTCGAAGGTGCCAAACGCCTCCTCTCCTCCTTCCTCCCATCAACTGTGGATTTCAAAACCAGAGGAACTTCACTCCAAAACTACACACAGCCTTTAAACAGGGGTCGTGAGAAGACAACCGATACCTTCTGTGTTTCCTCTGAAAAACTGTCTAGGTTGATCTTTTTTACAATTTTTCCTCTTCTCTAGATTCTCCTGCATTGGTCTCTACCTCTTTTCCATCTACTTGTTAACTCGCTACAGTTTTGTCCTTTGCAAGTTCCACATCCTCCTAAGCTACTGAAATCACAGGAACAAAATCATTAGTGCGCAGATTCTCACCTTATTAAATGGGCTGCACAGATTATCTATGTATTCACCATAAAGAAATTTCTTAAAGCCATTTGTACAAAATGAACTGCTCGCATGGAAAGAATCATCAACCCACCTTCACTGCTGCGCCTCTGTCCTCAAAATGAACAAACGCATAATCCTTCAGCTTCTTTACTCTTTCCAGCTTGCCAAATTCCGAAAAGGATTTCTCCAGAATTTCTTCCGTCACAGTCGTGGCCAAGTTTCTTACAAATAAAACTTTGACCTGATTAAAACAAAACAAAAAACCACACGAAAGGAACAAAAGCTGTAAGCTTTAGAAGTCAAACCTTGAAGGAAAAGAACAGAAAGTGACAAACTGTTATTCCCTTCTCTACATTGCTCAGTTGGAACAAAGTTCTGTCTCTACGGCACAAAGAAATCCCTTCCAAAGCACAAACCAGTGAATTTGTTCTCACCTTGGCCATGACCTCTGGGTCAGGCTCCTCCACCGGATCAGCCCATTCCACCGTCACAACGTTCCCCCAGACTTTCACCTTCCCGCTCATGAGTCGGCGTCGAGCTTGTGCTGCCGACTTGTGATCCTCGTATTCCAAGAAGCAGAAGCCGCGATTCTTCTTTTTATCGTCGGGTTGATGATACAAGATTACATCCACCAAACCCTCTGGAAAACACAGCTTTAGCGTTAAGCTTCAAGAGGAAAAACAGGTCACCTTGCAGGTGAAATTCTCCAGAATAAACTTACCTCGCAATCAGGCCCTGCAAAACATCGACCTGAACAGTTCACACCGGTTAAGTTTTAGGTATTTTACCATTTTCACATAGCACCTCCCCTGCCAACAGGGAAAGCTGGAAAGAATTCCTTCCACATCTCTCAAAAACGAGGAGAGAAAACTAAAGGAATATTCACCTGCTGTTTTCACCACTTCCCTGAAGTGCTTATAAATAACATGCCCGGAAAAGAAGCGGCAGGTTCAAATTCTCCTGCAGGTGATCAAGACTTCAATCTCTTATTTAAAGCAGAAGCTGATGACTTTTCTTCCTACTTACTGGAGAACAACACGGAAGAACTGGGCCAGAAATCCATCTGTCGTTAACTATTCCTACAATAACATCCCCTCTAAACTGATTACTTCCTCCTCCTCATCATTCCTCAGCAAAATATTCATTTAACAATGAGTAAAACAGACACTAGACCATTTACGCTCCAACACAACATATATTTGAAATGTAAAATTTCAACCAAAACCAAACCTGGAATCCAACTTGGAAATAAATTATAAATATCTGCCAAATAACTAGACCTAAAGAACAGAGAGACTGAGTTTTGGGGTCATCACGATAAACTCCTTCAGAAGGTCTTACCTGTAACTTTACCGAACTCTTCCAATATGTTTTCCTTAGTCTTGTTCTTTGGAATTGACCCGACAAATAACCTGTTGTTTGCCACCGAAATGCAAACCCCGAGGTGCTTCCCAGGACGGATTTCATAGTTGTCACACTGAGAAAATAAGAAGCCATTCATTTGCTTTATCCACAAGATCCCCAAAGTCATCAACTTGGCTATTTTCTTCACAATGTATTATTTTTATATATAGCATATTGAATTCACAATCACTACAACTCCAGTTTTCGGGTCAGAATTCACTTGAAGAACATCGCAGAAGTCAGGTTTTCCATAGGAACTTTGGAAGTTCTGCTAAAGCTCCAAAGAAACTGATGTACAAGGAACAAAACGCAACAGATACAACTGCACAGGCTGAATTCATTCTGGAGTGTCCATAGGTTTCATGGGTGTTTTTTTCCCCCCAACTTCACTAGACATTTTGGTTTTCACCCCCTTCCTCACACAGGATCAGGTGAATTCATAGAACGGTTTGGGTTGGAAGGCACCTTCAAGATCATCTAGTTCCAAATCCCCAGGTGACAAAGGATGCTTTAATTAATTACTTTAAAGACTTCATTATCTCAGAGATTACCTTGCTGTTCACATTATCACAAAAACAAGTCACTCACCAGCTTGACCGCTTCCTGTGCCGCGTCTTTACTGCAGAAGGTGATGAAGGCGTAACCTCTGTTCTGCCCAGAGAGAGGATCCATCATGAGGCGCAGGTCCCAGATGGGACCGGCTTTCTCAAACAGCGGCACCAGTTCATCTTCATACAGGTCTCGGGGAATCTTACCCACAAACACCTGAAAGGGAACAGGACATTTATACAAAGGTTTTGCAGAAATCCAGACTTCTCTAGACTCTATTTGTTTCAGCTCCCACCAACTCTATGTTTTAATATTACTCTGAGAAAACCTCGAGTCTTCATGTTTTCATTCCCTACATAGAGTGATAAGGATAAACTCCTATAAAGTTTTGTTAAGGGGTTTAATCTACTTGGCTGAGCTCTCCCCAAATTGTTTAATTGCTGGAGATCTCAATTACAAAAAACCTCTGAATTGCTAATACAAGCAAAAAATTCCAATAAGATCAAATTCTCTTTATTTCAGGAGCTAGTATGAGAAACAGAATGAGGGATTTGATTTGCATACATTCATATCTGACTCGTATTCCAGAGTAACTTCCATTTACAACAGAAGGACTAAGAGCTCTGTGGGAGTAATTCACATGTAAGTGAATTTGCTTTGAGCCTGTACACTTATTATGTTAACGAACCACAAGATCAACACCAGACAGGACAAACACCAGGTGAACACCTTGCAAGGGTCAGAACAAACACGTAGGATCTCATCCAAATCTACGATCTTCATTAAAGAAATAAATACGGGAGTGTCAAAAAATTCTGGCCCAATGCAAAACCTTCGAACCCCCCAGTTGTGGGGGTGACGTTTCATTTGTGTATAAACCCAGCACGAGCTTTGTCTGGTTCAACTCCTGCTGAGTTTATTATACCATTGCTCCCGAAAACAGAATTATCACAGTCTCTGACTATTCCCACTCAATTTATTATGGCCAAAAGCAGCTTAAGCTGCCCCAACATCTCGGATAACATGACATTTTGCAGTTACCAATGAAGCCTCCTTTTCTTCAAAGCAGATCTTAAATGGTATTATATTTGGTTTTGCTGAATGCTTGTCTTGTGTTTCCTTTTGATCCTCATACACTTCAACAAGCTCCTCCTCGCTGTGACTGCATTTAATGTAGTATTTCTAACATTTCCTCTCCTCACCTTGTCTGCACTTAACTTGAAAAGTCACTGAAACTGCTGTGTAGAAGTTACTACTGTCTATGTGACTTCCAGTGTTGCTGAACAACTGGTTTACCTTAAATCACAATAAGACGACTTAAAGTAGTTGAACAGAGTCTGGTCCATCCTCTGACATCCACCCTGAGATACTGATCCATTGATCACATCCCTCTCAGCTTCTCTTCTCCAGCTCCACAGCCCCAGCTCTCTCAGTGTCTCCTCATCACAAAGATGCTCCAGCCCCTCAGCACCTTTATGTCCCTCCCTGGACTCTCTCCAGTGATTCCTTGTCCTTCTCAAACTGGGGAGCCCAGAACTGGACCCACAACTGCAGATGTGGCCTCCCCAGGGCAGAGCAGAGGGGGAGGATTCCCCTCCCTGACCTGCTGCTCACACTCTTCCTCACACACCCCAGGTCCCATTGGCCTCTTGGCCACAAGGCGCATTGTGGGCTCATGGTCAACGTGTTGCCCACCAGAACTCCCAGTACTGAGCCCTGGGGACACCACTCGTGACGGGCCAACAACTGCATTGGGCTCCGTTCACCACAACTCCTTGGGCCCGGCCCTCCTGCCGGTTCTTTCCCCATCGCAGACACCCCGTCCAGGCCGTGAGCTGCAGCTTCTCCAGGAGATGCTGTGGGATTCGGTGACAAAGGCTTTGCTGAAGTCTAAGTACACAACATCCACAGCCTTTCCCTCATGTACTAGGTGGGTCACCTTATCATGGAAGGAGATCAGGCTGGTCAAGCCTTTCACAAACCCATGTTGACTGGGTCTGCGCAGCTCCAGCTGCTTTGTCTTTATTACAGAATCACGTTCCAAAATGGTCCAGGTGCTCTTCAAGCCCAACCACTAAAAAACACACCAGACGCTTCACCCACAAAATCCTTTCAGCAAAATGACAATTCAACACGCTTTTATTTATCAATAAATAATATAAGGATGCAATTCAGTAACACTTTAGACCATCGCACCATGACCCTGAGATGGTCAAGAACTTCTGAACCACCTTTCTGAATGCAGGAGCACAAAAATTGATGAAGTTACATGGACTGTCAGTGTGGTGGGTTCACTTTTATTTTTAATGGCTCTTCTGGGGTTTTATTTGGGGGGTTTGGGTGGTTTGAGGCTCCTGAAGCCGTTGAATTGTTTCAATTATTGAAAGCCAGGAGGTGCCATTTTGGGGCTGTTTGGGCCTAAACGGGCTTTTTAAAAGGTTTATTTAACACATTTAAAGTTTGAGGGGCCGAGTTGCGACTTTAAAGCTTTTAAAATCTACTTATTGATAACTAATTTATTAAATATATTAATATTTAAAGCACAGGGGGATTTGGGGCTGTTTCCCAGGATTATGAGTCCAAATTCAGCTGTTTATTTTAACCACTGATTCATTTAATGTATTATATTTAAACGGGGATTTTGACGGTTGCATTTTAATTGAGTTTGGGGTTTTTGGGGGAGCATTTTTGGCCGTTTGGGGCTCCTGAAGCTGCTTAATTGTTTAAATTATTGTATTTAAAGTCAGGAGGGGGCATTTGGGAGCCGAACTCACTTTATTTAACGTATTTAAAGCTCAGGATCCCAGTTCTGGGCTGTTTTGGGGCTTATTTGCACCCCCCAAAATCTTTTACAATCAACTTATCAATAATTTACTAAGTTAATATTTAAGCGGGAACAAATTTGGCTTTTTTTAACCCACTGCCATCTTGTGCTCCCGCCGCCATTTTGTCTCCCCCCTCACGCTGAGGGGGGAGAGGAGGCACCCACTGATTGGCCAGCACCATCTGGCGGGAAAGCCTCCCATTGGCTCAGCCCCAGGCGGCCGTCTCAGAGGATGATAATTTTGATAATTTGTGCTCAAAGAAGTTTTTAAGATCTATTTTACAATTAATTTGTTCACTAAGTTAATATTTAAGCGGGGGGGGGGGGGGGGGGGGGGGGGGGGGGGATTTGGGGCTATTTCCCACGATTTTGAAACCAAATTCAGCATTTTAAAAACAAAACATAATAAAACTGCAGCTCCTGCCCAGACAATAGTGCAAGCAACCTGACCACGCCCCCCCTCCACCTTACCACGCCCCCCCTCCACCTGACCACGCCCCCCCTCCACCTGACCACGCCCCCCCTCCACCACCCTCAATGTGGGGGTCACAAGGGTCTATGGGGCTCAACAGGGCTGTTTGGGGGTGAAACACCCTAGAAGAGGCTGAACCCCCTGCAGGTGAGTGACCCACACACTGACCCAGTGACCCACAGCACCAATACTGCCCCAGAGCCCCCCAAATGTGGCCCCATAGTGACTGCAAATTACCACACAGACCCTCCCCCAGCACTGCCCCACAGCACCCCACAGCTCCTCTACTCTGTGCCAGAGATCCACAGCACTGCCTCACAGAACCCCATAGTTCCTCCAGTGTGTCCCATAGACCCATAGCACTGCCCCACAGCACCCCATAGCTCCTCCACTCTGCCCCACAGCACCCCACAGTTCCTCCACTCTGCCCCACAGATCCACAGAAACCCTTAGCTCCTCCACTCTGCCCTACAGATCCACAGAAACCCTTAGCTCCTCCACTCTGCCCCACAGATCCACAGAAACCCCTAGCTCCTCCACTCTGCCCCACAGATCCATAGAAACCCCTAGCTCCTCCACTCTGCCCCACAGATCCACAGCGCTGCCCCACAGCACCCAGTACCAGGGCTGTTTTCACATAAGTTGTAACAAAAGCAAATCAACAATCCCTTACGAATCCCTGTTCTCGGTTATCCCTTCAGAACCCTGAGGATCTTCCCACAGCATTCACGTCTCTTTTACTTCCAGCGCTTTGCATGAAATGAACCTTGGTCCTGTCACTTCCATTCCATTTATGTCACCAACAGAGTCGTGCTTTTCCGTATCTATACTAATCCTCGCTTTTTAAGCGATGGACCGTGAACTCTCACACTTTAATGGCCATGTTACATTTTAAAATATTTTACGCAGCCTGAGTATATTCCACCTGCTTTTCCCCCCTCGCTCTGTTATCCGAGGAGTGAGAAAGGCTGATGAACACACACACTTTCCCCTACGATACTTTCAACCATATTCCAAGGGAAGGTTGATTTTTGAGTATTTCTCCCTTATCAGTTTGCACAAACACACAGAATGTACCGACCTCAGTTCCAATCCCGGGCTGCACCCCGGAATACACGGTATCTGGGGGGGGTCCCCCATATTTCCTCTGGCCCGTAGTCACATCCAAAGTGTAACCGGTTCTCTCCAGCAAAGCCTGGAAATAAATCAGCACATTAGTTATGAGGCGGGAAAAGAAGGAGTTAAAATAGAAAAAAAGTCTCCTAAGACAAGCATTTTCTTATCTGCCCCTTGCCACATTTGGTAAGAAGACAAAACCTACAAAAACCCCTTATTTTGGGGTTTTAAAAACCCACTACCAAGATTGTTTTTATACTACACAGTCAGTGGAAAGTTCCCTTTTCCATTTCATCTGTAGCACCCCAAGAACTCCAGAGCACCAGGCGATTCTTTTCACCCCCTCTATATTTAGGTTTTTCTTAATACACTAATACCTCATTGAGATGTCCAATCGGTCTCAAAATAATTTCAGGAGTGCGTGAAAGCTTTAAAATAAGACAACTAAGACAATTTTTAAACAGACAGAAATGTTTTCATACAACTTAGATAACATTAAGTTCGTTGTGTAATTAGGGAGATCTGTATTTTAAACAAGCACTCTTTGAGCGTCTATAATTTAATTCCAAGTGTGAATATATTTACCCAGGTAGCACTGATGCTTTTAAATATATACAGAATTACTTCAGTCTGCACATCGGACAGTAAAGAATCATCAGTATTTTCTGCACGCAGGCAATAGATCAGAAAATAATCAGGATTTTGTGTTACCTTAATCTTGGCTTCATCTGGTCCCTTGGTTGACTCCTGCACTTTGCTGCCTTGTTTCTCTCTTTGCCTGTAGGTCTTCATAACTCCACATAAAAATGCACTTTTGTTCTGCAGACACAATTCACAAAACAATTCAATTGTGCGTGGGAAAAGCCCTGGGGAATCACCGAATCTCACACTCCAGACCCCGAGGTCACTATATCAAGCCAATACCAAAAAAAGACAAAAGAATCCTTTAGAAAAAAATATGACAATTGATGGAACAAACTCAGACTGATAAAACAGATTCCAGGTGGTATTTTACCTTATTTTCTCAATAGCACACTCATTTTCATTATCTCAAACACCTCCTCGTTTCAGGCAACTTTTAAATTTGGGTTTGAAATGTTCGAATGCAGCAACATGACTGAATTTCTAAGTCCCAACCCTCGTGCTGACAGCACCTGGACACTATTTGCACTGATGCTCTGACCTTACCTGGACATGCGACAGGTCACTCTCTTTAAACTGCTGTAACACAGACAGGGCTCCTTCTTCATTAAACTCCCTAAGAGCATCAATGGCTCTTTCATCAAGATCGACATAAGCTACCAAGCCTAAAATTAAAGATAAACAAGTTACAGATTTCTGTTTAAGTGCAGACAAACTAAGAACTTAAAGTCAAAAAGTTACGTTCCATAGCAACAGAATTATACATTTAACATCATGACATATTCCTACACAGGTATATGAGAGAACATGAGTACAACAATGAGAAAAAATTAAAATGTATAGACCTAAGTGCAAAATTAGAGCTCACGTGTGACAGTTTCCTAACACACAACTGGCTGCATAAAAGGAGCTTTACACACCAGGGTTTGAAACAACCAACTCTGGCTCACTTCTAATAACCTGCATTTGGTTTGTCTGTCTTTATTTCAGTTTCCTGCGTCCTTCCCTCGAATGGAGCTGCTCTGGAACGAGCTGACATGTGAACGTCACAGGGATGTGAAAAAGGAGCTGCCTAACTGATGATCAAATACTCATCAAGCTCTACCTCACTGAATATTAGCGAGTGGAACAGTTTGTTCACTCTTCAACTTCAAAAAGCAAAAAACAGTGGACTCCCTATATTTTTTTAACTCATTTTGTTGCTTTATGCAGTTTCGAGAGCAAGAATTAAAAAGGTTGTTATTTTATTTTTTCGAGCCCTGCTGTGTACCCAAAAAGGTTAATTATACAGGTACAGACTCCCCCACGAAACATTGGACCAGTTCTGAAGCACTTTGTTCTGTTTAATGATCTTTACAGGTTCTTTCTTTCCTTTTGCACAAGCTGTGGAGCTTCAAGTCCAGACTGAGATTTGCGCTTTTTAAACTACACGGATACCAAGAACTCCACACACTTTGCAACAACTTGATCCACAAAACACAGGTTGAGTGCTACTTGATTTCAAAAATACCCGGGAGTGCCGAGCCCAAGGACTACATTTCAGAAGTGATCCTGCACATTGGAAGGCATCTGTATCTTATAGAGAAGACCTCAGCGGATTAAAAATCCCAAATTTAGTGCTTGGCTTTGCTGCCCAACCCCTGCGCAATGCAAACATCTTCGGTGGCTTTAAGGAGGTTGAATAAGTTTTCCCCATTAATCATGCAGTGGAATTGTATTAAGCAGTCAGGTTCTGGGCTGAAAAGCTTTTGAATGATATCTCAGAACACAACTTCACTGCCCCACAGCCCCACAAGCATTTTCCACCTTCTTTCAACCCATCGAGTGCACGTCGTGACCCACAAAGTATATTGGCCAAAGCCAATAAAAGCTGGGAAAGGCTCGATGGACACTCGCTCCCAAAAGAACCATGCTGAAGATTTTGGAACTGCCTTCCCTCCATCAGTGGGATGTGGACTCTGACATTGTGCCAGCAAGGCGTTTGAGATCAGCACATAGAGCGTTTCTACTGCTTTTGGTAAATCTGCTCACAGAACACAGTCTAAAGAGGGAAAGGAATGACCAGGGGGTTACAAAAACAAACTAGAAAAACCTTTGTCTGTAAAGAAACCTCTCTAGAAGCTGCAGAGACCACTTTCTACCCAGCAAGGAATTACTTGAGCTGCTAGCGAGCTCAGTCCTCAACTTGGTTGAAAAGCAGTTGGTGTCAAAGCAAGATAACCAACATGGATTAAACTGTCCACTCGGAACTCGAGAGAACATAAAAATCCAACATGGATTAAAGTGTCCACTCAGAACTTGAGAGAACACCAAAATCCCCAGGCAGACTCAATTCCAATGTAGTCCCAGGCAAGACAAGTTGCTTCCCTAAGTCACCTTAGAGTGTTTAGGAACCACTGTGAGGAGCTGACAGGAGAAAAGTAAAAGCAAAATGATGATTTGGGTTGAAGGGAAAAAAATATGTACAGTTTAGTGTGCTCAGACATAGATCTTTACTTGAAACTAGTGCTCTGTGCCCTAAAGTTATCACATACAACACTAAGGATGCGTCAGGTCATTAGTCAACGTCAAACCCAATTTGCCTTTAGGGAAAGTCAAAACATTCAGAGCTACACAGATCAAAAAACAGTGAATTTTTTTTTTACACCTTAATCTCTAAAAATTGGACAGCGCTACGCCCTCGCTTGCATACCCAATCAGAAACAAGAAATGCAATGTGATACCTGTCTGAAATATTTCATCAAGTCTCTCTGCCACGCTCTGGGGGAGGCCTGCCTGTATCAGTGTCCTGCAGTGCTCTGTGTGAGTTACACTGGAAGTGTCCATGGGCTCCTCCTCTTCTTTTAACTGTACCGCATTACCATTCACCTGATTAGCCATTCTATTAGGCTGCTGGAAAAAATTCAGGAGCTGCATTACAATAAATCACTAGGTTGTAGGACAATGCATGAGTTATCTAAACTAATCGGTATACATGCTGCAAATGACCTGTAGCAAAATATTTAATACTGTTTTGATGCAGCTGGTCTAAGTTTCAAAAGAAAGCACAACCCTTGATATTGTGAAAAATGTACATGGAAGAATTTACAGAATTAAAAAAAAAAATGTACCTCATGTACATAACGACGTCTAAAGTTTATGTGCCAATTTTAAGTTAACTGGTTACCATAGCAGCTACTGGGACACCACAATAACATCCTTCATCAGAAGAACTAGTGCTATATTCATTTCCCATTCCACTACTTTTCAAACAATCGTTTCAAATTTAGCAAACACATAACCCTTAACACATAGAAACGTCAGTACTCGTTGGCTAATTTTCACTTTCTTGTTGCCATGTCTTCCTTCAAACCCAACGTGCTGCATTCGACTCAAACGCTTTCTCATGACACTGTCAGAAAAGATAGAAAAATTGCACTGTAATCCACGTTATAATTTGGAGCTGCAACTGAACTTTCAGTTTTACTCAATAGTAGCTCTACAAATCACCACTATTTGTTTTTATAATATGTAACTTATTGGTTTAAAAGGAAGCCATGACCACAGCATCTTCAGTTTTTACCTGAATAAAAAGACAACTGGATTCCAAATATGTGCACTAAAAGTGCACAACTACCTTCTCCAACAACCCCAGCGGGCTGTGCCCAATTCGTTACAACCAGTTTCAATTTCTCCATTAGCCAGAGGGCTGATATTTAGTGCTCGCAAATAAAAGGGCTGACGAGAGATGATCCAACCACCCAGCAGAGAACATCAGGGCGATCAGCTGCTAAATTCACAAGTGAAATGCGCCTCGGACTTCAAAAGATGGGGAAGAAGTCAATGAAATGTGAAATGACAAGGTCTGCAGCATGGGCCGAGCAACGCGACTCGGTGCTGGAATACAGGTATGAAGGTGATTCAAGAACACTTTTGGATTGTATTTGAAATGCTGAAGCCTCGAGCTATTTACTGTGCTGCAAAACAAGTCTCCAAACACAACCGCACCTCTAATAGTCACCGGTATACCCAGCCCCTCTACACTAAAGCTCATGAGCTTTTGGGCATATTTCCTACAAAGACTTGCAAGAAAAAAAATAAAAGAAAATAAATATATATGTATATCTCTATATATAGTGTTACTTGACAAAGAGAAATTTCTAACCTCTTCAGTTCACTAAAAAGCAACCACGACTATAGCCTAATTACAGAAGAAAACAAGAAATGCTACCTGAAGACTACAATAATGCTTATCTATCGTTTTAAGTATTAACCGGATTCTCCAAATATTAAGTGAACATGAAGTTACAAAAATCATGGAAAACTGAGCCCTCGAATCTGAAACAGGGGGGGTTTAGTTAAACTGCAAATGCTTTGGGTGCAGTATCATCCCAAACCCCTCTGCTCCGACATGCACAGGGTGATATACCCAAAAAAGATCCAGGGAGGGTTTTTTTGGTTTTACTGCCTTATAAAATCAGTTCCGAACACACACGTTGACTTCTCTGCCCACCCCGCCAAGAACTGCGAGGCTGAGCCAACACATCAAGTTATTTGAAACTATTACAAGTACCTTCGGAACTTCAGACATGGGGCTTTTGTCAATCTAAATCAGCTTGCGAGTGTCACGCATCCCAAAGTTTGGTGCCATTTTCAGCGTCTCCTATAATCAAACAAGAGCTCGGCAGCTATTCCGTGTCACAAGCAGGTCAATAACTCCAACTCCTGACGGCGTGAAAACACATTTACCTTCATCACCAACACACGGAGCAATACTTCACCCCTGAGCACCAGATTATTGCACAGCACCACGTGCTTATCTAAACAGGCTTTTAGACAACGCCAATTAAATCTCAGCGTTTTAATTCTCCAGCCATACGGTTTATTTTCATTTAAGAATTAGTATCCTCATAAAGAACTCAACTCAAATACATGGTCACTAGCCAGAAAAGTTCAGTTTGGGTGTTCAAATTTTAACTATTTCCTGTCACACAAACTTCACTTTAAGAAATTTACTCTGGAAAAATCTTGAAGTGACCCAGCTGTCAAAATATTCAGGTCTCAACAACATCCAGAAGAAATACGTTGTTCCTCACAGTTCTAATAATGAGATTCCCTGCTGGCTCTGCAAGCTGGGCCTGAAATCTGAGATTAGACTTATTAGAACTTATTTCATCAATAAGGAAAACACAGTTGTTTTATTAACATTTTTGTTCTCCTCTAAAACAATATGAAAAGCATATTAAAGGACAGAGGAGTATTCATGTGGCTCAGCCTATGACAGGCCAGGCCATGCAGAAAAGCACCCACATGCACTGAGAGTTTCTCCATCTGTATTAACTCAAATATCTCAAAGAGGGAGATTGACTGAAGTGTGGATTTTAAGTAAAGGATTCTGCATATTAGTATGTGTGAAGGGAATGGAAGGATTGTCTTGGTTCAGACTTCACGCTGATGTCAACACTGTTTTTCTGCAGGTCATGAATACTTAATAATATAAAACATCTTTCTAGCCATCCGCTATCTTTCACCTGGAATTCCTGCCTCTCTAAAGAGTCATGTGCCCTTTTTTTGAGCTCTAATCGTATGACAAGATGCTCAAACAGCCCCGCTGTTCCTGTTCCCTGGATCCTCCACCACGACTCAAACAGCGGTTGCCACCCACAGCCATTCTAAGTATAACTCCAGTCAATTAATTATAAATTCACAGCCTCGTTAACTCAAAACATGCTTAGTAACAGAGCAGAAATGGCAATTTCTGGCCAAGGGACAATATCTCAAGCCACCACAACCAACTTCACAGTGATTACCCATCAATATTCTTGGCTTCCTACTACATGACACTTGATTTCACAGAGGAACTAAACTACACTTTTTCAGCTCAGGTTGACACAGAAAAACTCTGCACTAAGGTCATCCAACTTGCTTATGCTACTGTTCTTTCTATTGAACACACTGTGTCAAGCATTTAAGTTATAACACGTTAAAAGGGGAACGTTTCTTAGGGTTTTTTTGGTTGGTTCACTCCGTTTTGTTGTTTGGGGTTTTTTTCTAATTAACCACAACAGAACAACCGTAGTTCCTATAAAGTTTACACCTGACACTTCAAGAAGGTTCTTGTCAAAAGAGAAAGAAACACAGGAGCGAGGGTAAGAACTCACATTAAAACTCTGAGCTGGGAGCTTAATAAAGTCTCACCAACAGCACTGGCACATCCTCTTATTTTTACACCAAGCCTCTAACAGCCATTTCTTTTGTACCATGGCTTATTCAATCCCAGAAAGTACATTTTTAATAGCTTAATTATGATATATGTATTTATCAGCATGAATCACAAGGCTTGTTTTGAAGTTATCACCCCCTGAAGTTTCCACATTTCAGTGGCAGGACCTTTGCGACAAGTGCAGTCAGCACCTCAGCCTTTCCCCCTCCAGAACCCCACAGGATGAAAAAACCTGAGACCCTCAGGATGCTCAGCAAGAGAAGAGCACAGACCGCACCGAAACTCGACAAAAGCACCATCAAGAGGTGGATTTATCTCAACAGCAGCACCAAACACGGCACCGGCAGCCGCGACATCACACTGACCTGAGCTACGAACTCCATCCGTGCTCATTTCCAACCAGAGCTCAGCTGGTTATTGGGGCTGCACAGCAGCAAAATGCTGGTGGGACACTTCAACAAAAATGAGCTTTGTCCTGACTCATTTATCCTCAAAGAGTTGGTCAGATCTTTGCCTAAGGAAGGAGTATTGGGGTTTTTTGACAAAACTAATCAGAGGCTCAAATATTATTCTGACTGTGTTCACATCTAGCCAGAAAAACTGCGAGGTAAAGTCATTAAACACTTGTGGGAAAGACAGCTTCTAAGACACAAAATTATCAAGCAGACTCTGCTAGTTTGCATAGGTAAAAAGAAAATTACACTGCGAGATGCAGTGTTGTGGTCAAATTACCTTTACTTTTAGAAGGCGTGTAAAAAAAGTAAAATTAAAATCAGTCTTAAAGCATAATCTCAAAAAGAAATAAAAAATAAAACACAACACATAGCATTGCAGCATAAACACATGACTACCAGCAGGATCATTTGATGGAGCGTATAACGGGAGGGGAATCCAAACAACTATGTTAAAAAGAGTAGTCCAGCAGAGTAAACTAAATTATCTAAAGATAATTAGCCACAGGTAACGAGGCCTCTAAGACCCAGCAAGTAGGGCCTAACTTTAAACACAACAGCAATAATGACTTATTAAAAGTTTTGAAGGTTTAATCAAGGCTTGCGGTGTTTAAGAAAAACAACGTCTTAGCAACCAAATTCTGGAGACTTTCTCCTCTGACAAGTGTCGCTCGCTCAACCCCACACGAGCGGAGCCGGGAGCAGGTGCAGAGCGCTTTATCTCCCACAGCTCTGCCCGGCGCTTCAGCCCCACCGGCGCGGCGGGGACCGGGAGGGACCGGGCAGAGCGCGTCCCGGCCCCCCCGCCGCATGCAGGGTCGGGCCCGGCCCGGGCCGCCCCCCCAGCCAGGCCGCAGGACCCGCCCCGCCCCGCTCCGCAGCCCCCCCGCTCCGCCGCGGCCTGCGGAGCGGCCACACCGCGGCCTGCACGCAGCGGCGCCGCCGCCCCGCTCTCCGCCGCCCCGAGCCCGCCTCCGCCAGCGCCGAGGCCTACGCGGGAGCCCCCCCCGCGCGAAGCGGCCCCCCCAGCACCCCCCGGGACTCACCGGAGCGGGGCCTGCGCGGCGCAGCTCGGGCCGAAGCAGCGACGGCAAATGGCGCGCGCTCCTCCTTCTCCTCATGGACGGCGGCGCGACCCCGGCAACACGCGGGGTTTCCCGGAACTGTTTCCAGGGACCGCCGCTTCACCCACTCAGAACCTCACGCTCCGGACGAGCAGCCGGGAGAACCTATAAGATGCGGGGGGCGGGACGCGCCTTTCCTCTCGCGGACCAATGAGAGGGAGGCACTGGAGCCAATGGCGCAGCTCCTTCGACCCGGCGCGCCGGTAGGGCCGGAGCTGGGGGGATTTAAAGGGGCAGCACCACCCGCGGCCTCCGAACAAAGGGAGCGCTCGGGGCCGCCCCCGCTCCGCTCCTCCCCGGCCGGGCGGAGCCTCCGCCGGAGCGGGCCCGGGGGTGGTGCCCGGCGAGGTGAACCCTGGCCCTGGGGGCGGGCCCGGCCCAGCGTCTTCTGGGTGCCGCTTCCCGCGGGCCTGGCTGGGGATTCGGGCCTTGGCGGTGCCGCTCGGAGCCGCTCGGGACCCGGCGGGCTCTGCTGGAACCGTGTCCCGCTCTGGGGGGGGCCGGGGCCGGTCCCGGTCCCGGGCGGGCGCCGGGGCCGCAGCGCAGAGGGGTGAACGGGGGCGGCTTCTCCGATGTCCGGGCCGGCTGGTTTGTAATTAATCCGTGATTAACTTGATTTGCTGGATCAGGCTCTTAATGAGTGAAGATTGGACGCAATAAATAAGTCCGGGGGAAGTCAGCTTGGGTAAAAACTTTAGGATAGAGAGGAACGGAAGGATCTGAGCATTTTTTCCTTTAATGGTGCTTAATAAATGTCCTGCAAAGCTCTTAAATACTTTATAATATAGAATCCAGGAGTCAAGTATGCAGTTTACAGAGACATCTGCCATCAGATGACAACTGAACGCCATGAGACTACAGCAAAAGGTATATTGAGGTATGAACAACCAGAACCTTAGATTACTCCCTCACAACATGGCAGTGTAATAATTTCAGTTGTTTGGATCTTACGGCAACATTCCTAAGGTACCAATTGCTAAAATAAAAGTCTTTATGGCACTGCTGACACTTTCTTCTCTCTTTTGTGCTGGTATTTCCCAAGCCCCTTGTGGGTAATTGACGATCTGCAGGTAGTTGTGAGCACTCCCAGGCTGTGGGGTTTGGGGGTAGGTTATTCCAACCCAAATCCATATTGATTGTCTGTTAAGCCTGAGATGCTTTCGCAAATATGGGAGTTGAGCATGTGAGTTTTCCGCTAAGGGATTAATAACTCAGATCTTCCCCCAGTGCCCTACCTGCCATGACAGGGACATCTGCACCAGCTCAGGGTGCTCAGACCCTGTCCAGCCTGGCCTGGGATGTCTCAGGGATGGTTCATCCACCACCTCTCTGGCCAACCTGGGCCAGGCTCTCACCACCCTCAGGCCAACAATTCCTTCTCATGTCCAGCTTGAATCTCCCTCCTTTAGTTTAAACCATCACCCCTTGTCCTGTCACAACAGGCCCTGATGAAGTCTGTCCCCATAATTTACCAAAGGTAACTTCAAGAGATTGGAGAAGTTCCATCCAACCTCCCCTCCCTCTCTCCTCAGTAGCTCCCTTGGTGGTGATTTTGACACTTTTGGACTTCACAAGTCATTCAACTTGCTAACCTAGAAAAAGAGTCATCAGGGGCAGAACAAAAATACAGGCTGGTGAGGTCACTGGCTGAATGACCCCCCACGAGTCCAACACACCAGGAATTTAAGCCCTCCTCTGTTCCTTTCAGAATACAAAGTCGTCCTAATATTTTTTCAGCTATTCTATAGTCCACTGCAGCCACAATGCCAAGAAATTTATCTTCAACAGGGACACCTTA
This sequence comes from Nesoenas mayeri, assembly GCF_963082525.1. Lineage (NCBI taxonomy): Eukaryota > Metazoa > Chordata > Aves > Columbiformes > Columbidae > Nesoenas > Nesoenas mayeri. The sequence continues at coordinate 2,191,124 of NC_137571.1, forward strand.
CTAGTGACTCCACAGCGCTTCGGGGAAGCCAACCAGCTGACAGATACAATGGGACAAACATTTTTAAATGGGTAAATATTTTGATTTTTAAATGGACAAATATTTTGATTTTTAGATGGACAAATATTTTGATTTTTAGATGGACAAATATTTTGATTTTTAGATGGGCAAAAAATAAACAGGTCAATGGCATATTGCTATTCATTGAGTTTCATTCATGTACAAGTCAGGACTTCAGCTGTTATATTCCAGGAAGTTTTACCACAACTGAAATCACCACAACTTAGAATAGTATTTTTGTCTTTGTGGCACTGAACACTAAGTGCAGCAAAAGAACTTCATTTTTAGGGAGGCTCTCCTAGGTCAGCAGAGACACATCTCCCCACAACCCCACAAAGTTATTTCTGTGTCAAGGGGCCTCCACACAGGCACCACTGTTCCCCAACCCTTCCTGCAGCTTTAACTAAGTAAAAATAGTCATTTCTTTCAAATAAATCTAAAAAAAGCAGTGAAGTTCTGTACAGGACTCAATAGTATCGCCTTATTTTGGCATAACAATGTTTAAACCAGACAATAGCTATCTTTCTCCATTAAAGTTACTAAGCAGAAAAGACAGGCTGAGTAGTTTATTCGACAGTGTTGCAGGCCACAGTATAATGGGATGAATTTGGATTATATTGGCCAACATACAGTCTGTTTAACACCACAATCAGCGTTGACCGTGCACATTCAAGAGCAGTGTCGGCTTAGTCATCTTTGAGCTGCTTGATCTTCGACTTGTGGCGCTCGATCTCCTTCTGCAGCCGCTCGATCTCCTTCTTGTGGTGGTCGATCTCCTCCTCGTGGTGTTTCCGTAGGGCCGAGAGCTGCTCCCTCTCCTTCTCCCTGCGGGAAAAATCACGTAAGGCACAAGGTGCGACACCCGCAAACTCGGGGGTGATGACCGAGCCGGGGGGACACCGGGCACCCCCTCACCTGAAGTACCGCTCCTCCTCAGCCGCCTGCTTCTTCCCGAAGGCGCCTCCGGCCTCCCGGATGGCGCCGCCGCCTCCGCCGCCCTTCCCGGCGCCTTTGCCCAGCTCGCCGAGCTGCGGGGAGACACAGCGGTGAGCGGGGCAGCGACAAACAGCCCCGGATCCCCCCGCGCAGCCCCTCGCCCACCTGGTCGGCGCCCGAGCCCGAGCTCCAGCGCTGCTGCTGCGCCAGGAGGACCCCGCGCAGGCCGCCCCTCAGCACCGCCACGGCCGCCATCGCCGCCTGCCCTTGAGGGACGGGGCCCGCCCGCTGCCGCAGCGCCCGCGCATGCGCAGAACCCGCTCCGGCCCCAGTGGACTCCGGGCGGAAGTGGGGGCCTGTGCGAGCCCGCGGCCGTCGGGCTGCGCTTCCCTTCCCTGGGCGGGGCGCGGGGCCGGGCCGCCCCGTTCTATCCCCCCCGTTCTATCCCCCCCGTTCTATCCCCCCCGTTCTATCCTCCCCGTCCCGTCCGCCCCGCGGTCCAGCTGAGGGGGCGGTGGCAGCGCGGGAAGGGGACGCCGGGGGGCGGGGCTTGTTGCTACGTCACGCGGCGACGTGCTCACGCGAACTTGCGCGGCGTCACGTGGGTGCTGGCGATGGCGGCGGCGGCGGGGGATCCCGGGGCGGGGGGCGCCGCCGAGGAGGCGTTTCTCACCTTTTACAGCGAGGTACCGGAGCTACCGGGCCGCCCCGCTCCGCCCCCTGAGCCCTGCCCCGTCCCCTGGGCCCTGCCCGCCCGTGGCTGGCGGCCCGTAGCCTCCCCTCCCGGCGCTGGGGCCTGTGGGGCCGCGCGGCGCTTGGCCCGGGCGGGCAGCTCTGAGGGGAACCGCCGGGCCCGATCCTGGCGGGCGGGCCCGAGTCTGACCCCGGGGGGCCCGATCCCGGAGGGGGGGCCGAGGCGCTGCCCCAGGCGGGGGGCGAGTGAGTGGCCGGGTGGGCGAGCGGCAGGTGCTCGGCCCGGGGGAGGGCGGCTGTTCCCGGGCTCGCTCCGTTGCTGGGCCTTGTTGGGGACAGGCGGGCGTTGGGAAAGGTGCGCGGAGCCCTTTCCCACAGCCTGTGCTGATTCCCGTTACTTTGTGCAAAAGCTCGGGTGTGTTTACCTGAGAAAAGGTGATGCCAGTGCTTTATTCTTATTTAAAGCATAAAGGTGAACATTAAATACACATGTAAGATTTGGTTTGGCTTAATACCGTAAAGCACGGGTGTCAAACTCCTTTTCACCAGGGGCCACATCAATTTTGCCGTTGCCTTTGAAAGGCCGAATGGAATTTTATGACTGTGTAAATGTAGAAGCAGTTACATTGATACAGTCCAAAAATTCCATTTGGCCCTTTGAGGCTGATGTGGCTCCCAGTGACAGTGATTTGATGCCCCTGCTGTAAGGGACAAAACATAAATTGAACCAAACTAACCTGTGGTCAGAAAGGAGTTGTGTGTTTGCACTGGTATAATTTAAAGTGTTTAATGGGCTTTCCTGCCAACAGGGGGTTACAAGCAGTAGTGGGATGGGTTTCTGAGGAGTTGCAATGACAGGGCTGGTATGGGAGCATAGCGAGGGGGGAAACCACAGCTGTTGAGCTTCATATAGGAGAAGCAAGCAGAAGTGCTTTCTGGAGGGCTTTATAGTTATAATGTCATGTTAAAAATACTGTCATGCTGTACAGAAGGCTAAAAAAATGTGCTGTGCTAGTGCTTGAGTAACTGCAGGCTTGGGATGAGCAAGAATTGTGGTACAGGGCGGTAATGACTGGTGGAAAACAGGTAAACGCACCGTGATGGTCTCTTTTATTCTTCAGGTAAAGCAAATTGAGAAACGAGATTCTGTCTTAACATCCAAAAACCAAATCGACAGGCTGACCCGACCTGGATCTTCCTATTTCAACTTGAACCCTTTTGAGGTTAGTTTGACTCAGTATAGCAGCTTCCAGATTTACTGCAGATTTATTTCAGTAAAAAGACCAAACGTAAAGAAAAAAGAAAATTCCTTAGATGTTCATGGAAACCAAACAGTAAAACTGTCCTATCTTCTTCCAAAATGATAAAATGAATAATTTCTTGCACAGTAGTATGTTTTCTGCCCCAAATCCTCAGTTGCAAATGATCCAGCAGTGTCCCAAAGGCACCAAATGCTTCTGTTTCTGCCAGTCAAAGAGTTTCTACAGCTGGTTGAAGGTTTAGACCAGTTGTGGCTGTTCAGGGCTGGCAGCTGTCTATGTGAATATCCCAAACCATGTTTATTTTATAATATTTCTGTTTCACTAGGTGAATATTCATGTCTTGAAGCAGCTCCGTGATGGCGGAAGCTTTTGCTCTTTTGTGTGTACACCAGGGAACCAAATGTTGGAGCTTGCTGCCAGGAACCTGAAACATGGGGAGTATTGTCGAACTTCCTCTGCTCTCCTGGTCTCTTTTAGGTGCTGCAGGTGGATCCTGAAGCCACAGATGAAGAGATAAAGAAAAGATTCCGGCAGGTATTTGGCTTTTGCACTTGAAGCCTCTGGAAGGGAACTGGAAAGTCTGTGAAGATTGTGCAGCTGTGCTTGGGAACAAGAAAAACGGTGGTAGAGGAGCAGCCATTTGGGGAAGAAATGCATAGAACAATCTTTGTATCAACAAGTGAGGTGGGGTCGGACTCTGCTCCCCAGGAACAAGCGCCAGGAGCAGAGGAAACGGCCTCAAGTTGCGCCAGGGGAGGTTGAGGTTGGATCTGGGAACAATTTCTTCCCCAAAGGGCTGTGGGGCATTGGAACAGGCTGCCCAGGGCAGTGCTGGAGTCACCAGCCCTGGAGGGGTTGACGATGGGCTGTGTGTGAGTTCTGTAGGTGAGAAGAGAACCTTTCAGTCTGTTACTGACTTCTCAGCTCTGTGAGTCAGTAAACTGGGGTTGTTGGAGTTTTCTTTCAGTAAAGGAGCCTAAGAAAAACCTTACCTGCTCTTTTAAACAGTTTAGTGTTTGAACAGCCTTATGGATACTGGAGAACTGCGTGGGAGGTGTTGTTGGGTGAAAGGGAAGCTTCAGTTGAGGATGATCTTTGGAGATGTGTTTCTTCTGAAGACCAAGGTTACGAAACTTGAGTGGCCAAGGCATTCCTATCATCCCCAGGCACCGCAGCTGAAGGGTGTTCATATTATTCTGTACATCTGAAGCTGCAGAGTTTCTCAGACAGCCTGGGATTGTATTTGATTTATAAGCTTTTACCAGTGCATCCTTCTGCATGTTGTCAGCTGATTTGTCTGTATACAAAGGAACGTCATCCCCTGTGATTCCTTTTAGCTGAGACTCTTTCCCTACTCTCCCCAAAATCTGTGAAACAGTCTTCATCTGATAGCAAGACCTTTTCTCTTGCAGTTGTCAATTTTGGTGCATCCAGACAAAAATCAAGATGATGCAGACAGAGCCCAGAAGGCATTTGAAGGTAACGCTCTCACCCTTTTTCTGGGCTGGTGGATGATAGTGGTGGGACTGGTATTTTCCTGTAGCTGGTTTCAGTTTTCATTAGGGGTGGAGGCTGTAGAGCTGCTGGAGATGAGGGAGCAGCAGATGTGGGGTGGCTTTTCACTAGGTGGCAGTGATCACATTGCCTGTTTGCAACGGGGACAAACAAGTTGAGATTGCTCAAGAAAAACTGTTTAATCTGTGCGGTAGATTTTATTCGAAGCCCACACAAAAGAAGGAATGTGATGGTTTTGGGTGTATGCATCGATCAACCCCCCTTCAAATTCTAGGAAGCAAAATTTGTAGGGGTGTTCAACACGTAGCGATCTTGTGATGCCTGGTGAATGGTGCTATTGACGTTGATGCTTTTTGTTAGCCGTAGATAAAGCATACAAGTTGCTGCTGGATCAGGAGCAAAAGAAGAGGGCCTTGGATGTGATACAGGCAGGAAAAGAATACGTGGAACACACGGCAAGTATTCCATAGGCCTGGCCAGGTCGTTTGTAACGTGGTTTTGGTCCAACCTGCTGCATGTTTGGGTCAGTCAAAGGTGAGCTGAGCAAACCTCGTAGTGACACCGCGCAGTTGGACTTGGGGGCTCTTCACGACACGAACAAACGCGCTTTGTCCCCAACTGCCGGTGAGCTCAGCGCCAGATAATCCCGTGAAATTCAGTACTGGAAATAATTAGGTCAAGCCACACGGCCTGACCTAAATATTTTTTTTTCTGAGTCTGTGAATGAACGAGAAGGCTCAGATGTGCGTAGGTGGAAGAAAATAAGTGGTGACAGCAGGAGACTGGGAAGTTTGGGGGGAAATGACCTATAAGATAAGAAAAGGAGCTTGGATTATGCTGGCTAAGAAGTTAGTTGAGTGATGTGGGTGGACTAAAACACAACACGCTCCAGAGAGCAGATAATACTAGAGAACTCAGATAATCTAAAGCAAGGAACACTTGATGTTCTGCTGCTTGTTCGTCTTTTAAATATCACAAGGCAAAATAAACTTCCTGCTGGTTTGGATACAAATATATCTTTAAAAAAAAAAAAGGATTGTGTTGAATAAATAGTATCTAACATAGTGTTTTAATTACTACAATTCATGTGATAATGATCTTACATGTGCCTATCTAGACCTAGGACTAGGACTTCGTCACCTGTAATAAAACATTGATCCAAATCAAGAACTTACTGGCGTCCAGAATTCTTTCCACACAGTGGAGCAGGAATATAAACCCTATAAAACTCTCTAGGCTCTTACTTTTTTCTTTACCTTAAGGTGAAAGAAAAAAAGAAGCAGTTGAAGAAGGACGGGAAACCTCCCACTGTAGAAGAAGATGATCCTGAAGTTGTAAGTCATGTGCTGTTCAGAGAAACTGGGGAGTCTAGAATGTATCTTGAGGAATTAAGAGTCAAAACTAGTACAGAAGTATTTATTAGACTTAAGAGTGTTGTGAATCCTTGCACTTAAAAAGAACAAATTCTGATAAGACATTGTAAACCCACACATTTTAGAAAACAGTTTAGCTGTAGTGTAGAGAGTAAATATTATCTAAACTTCACGTTCCTTTTATCCTTTTTATGTTCTTACATAAACCAGACTTCTCTAACTGTGTTTATCGGCATCATTTTAAGATTGGTTTTGTGTTTTACAGTTCAAACAAGCTGTATACAAGCAGACAATGAAGCTCTTTGCTGAACTGGAAATTAAGAGGAAAGAAAGAGAAGCTAAAGAAATGCACGAAAGGTATGAGGGGTGTTCTGCTCGTGCAGCTCAGGCGTATTTATCTCTTCTGATAAGCACTTTAATTTACCAAGAAACGAGAAGAGTTTTCTGAGATGTTTTGATATTACTGCATTTCTTTATAAGGCAGATGCTTGTGGCTTCATAACTTCTTTGTGGCTTCCCTTCCAGGAAGCGGCAGAGGGAAGAGGAAATTGAGGCACAAGAGAAAGCCAAACGAGAGCGAGAATGGCAGAAGAACTTTGAGGTAATCGCCAGCTTAACTTCCAGCAATTTTTGGCCACGCTGGAGGGAATGAATGACCCTGGAGGGAAGAGAGACTTCTAGTCTGCAGGTGCTATAAGATCATTTAAGTAGACACTTAGTAAAAGATGCTGCACAAGCCTGGGTTTTGTCCTTTTGTGGAGAGAAGGGGCCACCAATAGGGCTTTGGTATCGCTTCCCACAAACAGGTCTGGAAGATTGAGATTTGTCAGTTCTGTCAGCAGCTCGTTCTTGTCCCCAGTCAGAAATTGGCATTGCTGCTTAGCCCAGGTCACTGGTGACCACTCAAACTTCATCTGGCAGCTGTTCAACCATTAGTAGCCTGTAACTCATCCCTCATTACACACCAGAGATGAAATGTGACGTGTGAGGAGTGGTGAGCAGGAGAGAAGTCAGTGATGGTGTGCAGGACCTCGTGAAAAGGTGAGCTAGATTGGTCATTTAATCCAAAGCCAGATCCCAGCCCGTGTTCAAGGGGCTTGAGGAACGAGGGTGTCTAGGAGAGAAGCGTGTGAGCTGTGTAAGGAGGACAAGTAGGGTGTTTCTGGAGCTGAGCTGGGAAGAATTTGTGTTCGTGTGCTGTATAAAAGCTGGATATTCTGGAAAACTCTTAGAAAAGCCCCAAACAAACCCAATACAATAATCTCAACCTTTCAAGGTGCTCATGTTGTACGTCTGCATTGCTCTTCTGGGCTTTCGTGCTCCTGGTGATTCTGGTCTTTGACTGCATCGTTGTTCTGATCCTCTCCCTTTACCCTAAAACCTGTAGGTTTTGTCCCTTGTGTATGTTCCGCGGTATTTCTGAATCCTCATAGGAATGGTTGAGGTCGGAAGGGACCTCTGGGCTCCATCTGGTCCAACCTCCCTGCTCAAGCACAGCCCAGGACCCTCAATAAAAATGTGTTTCCAGATGTTTAGATCGAGCCTGCTGTGTTCCAGTTTGTGCCTCTGGTCCTGGGCATCCGCAAGAAGAGCCCAACTCAGGTGTTCGTTCCACCCTCCCTCAGATACTGCGCAGGTTGATCAGATCCCTTTGTCTCAAGGATGCAAGACGGCGAAAGCAAGCGCACGTTCTGGGCTGACAGATGAAGAACATCCCCTGAAGATGAGGTTTCTTGTTTCCTTTGGACATCTTGCACTTCTTAACTCTCCATCTCCTCTCTTGTTCCCAGGAAAGTCGGGATGGCCGTGTGGACAGCTGGAGGAATTTCCAGGCCAATACAAAGGGGAAGAAAGAAAAGAAAAACAGGACCTTCCTGAGACCTCCCAAAGTAAAAATGGAGCAGCGCGAATGATCCGGGCGGCGCTGCCCAAGTGCGGCTCCTCAGTCCCCTCCCTGCTTTTAAGGACTCATTGGCACCTAGAGTAAGAATTGCTTTTTCGTAGACTGTTTGTTTCCAGTACGATTAATTAATTGGTCAAAGTATTTTTTGTACTCTGTCCCTTTGAACTAGGGCCATAGTATGAACGCGGCCAGGAACCCGCTACACGTAGAGCACTTGGCCGTTATTGCTGTCCTGTCTGTCTGCTGCCCCGTAACTCGGTGTTTTGTACCTCACAGAGATTGTGCTGTTTCCACTTCCATTTGTAGCCTGAGAGCTGAACAAAATATCAGAGGTGGATCTGTACCTTGCTGGGCATCGTCTTTCTTGGCGCGTTCAGCTTCAGAAAGGTCTGAACTCCCTGGGAATGTGCTTCCAGCACGGTGCAGTGCAGCCAGAAGTCCTCACTGCTCTGAGTGGTGCTTGGAAGGACCTTCCCCGAGCCCTGATTTCCAAATTAACCCCCAGCTCTCAGGCTTAGCCTTCTGCTAATCTCAGACCAGCTGGTCACTTCCTGTAAGGAAAAAGATAACTTCTCTTGATTCATGGTTAAGTTGCGATGGTCTGTATGTAAAATAAATTTTTACCCAAGTTACCATTCATTGTGGCTTTTTTTTTCTTGGAATTATTCAGGAGTAATTGCGGGGGTGTGAATGGAGCGCTGGGCGCTGAAATGCTGCTGCTGTTGAGCGTGAACTCGTCCCTGGTGAGGGTCTGAAACCTGAGCTGTTGCTGCGTCCTCGTCTTCCAATGCCACCAATCTCTGCCAGTCTTTGCGCTGCTCCTCGCGTCTCAGGCATTGTCGGGATCTCTCTTTGGAAAGATGGGTTCTGCCGCCCTGAAGCGGCGCTTCCACCTTCCGATGTCTCAGCTCTTTAGATTTTAATTAATTGCCGTCTATTTCTGCCGGCTAGGGAGGAGCCGTGATAAAGTCCTTGTGTTACCAAACAGATTCTGCAGGAGAAGCCGCCGGCAGCGCCCAGGGTTCAGATGCATCTGCCACAAGGTGACCGTGGCTTTCACAGGCAAACGCTGTAGGGAACTAACTCACGGCATCGGGAGGATTTGGGTGCAATACCCTGGGGACGGGCGGTGAAGGTGCCGGCTGTCCAGCCAGCTCTGCTCTGCTTCGCGAAGGCTGCGCGGCTGGACTCTGCCCGCTGGATCTCACACAGGATTTCTCAGCTTTTCATTATTTACTGAGACCTTTTCTATATTCAGGGCTGTCACCCTATGTAAGGAAACTAATAGGTTTGGATTAAACGGTTGGGCTTTGCTTTTATTCTTGTTTTTAGTGTGGCTGCAGAAATCCATTCTTCAGTTTTTAATCTTTTTTTTTTACATCGACTGGTCTGTTTTTCTTGGGGAAAGAGCTGGGCAGAAATACCTGAAATTTATCACCCATTGTGTCCCACGTCCCCATTCCCTCCGTCCCCACCCCTCGTGTCAATAATGATGAATTTCCTTCTGCGACACTGATGGTGACATTTCTTTCTCTTGTGAAAATGGAAATATTTCTTTTTTGTTTCTGTGTGGCAGTATTTGAGGCTCACGGGAGAGGGACTTGTACTACGGGATGAGAGTTGTTCTGTACCATGTGTAGATGTGAAATCGCTATATTTGCATGTGTTATCCCTTCCCCCTTCCCCTTCCCCCTTTCCCTTCCCTTTCCCCCTTCCCTTTCCCCCTTCCCTTTCCCCCTTCCCTTTCCCCCTTCCCTTTCCCCCTTCCCTTTCCCCCTTCCCCTTCCCCCTTCCCTTTCCCCCTTCCCCTTCCCCCTTCCCCTTCCCCCTTCCCCTTCCCCCTTCCCCTTCCCCCTTCCCCTTCCCCCTTCCCCTTCCCCCTTCCCCTTCCCCCTTCCCCTTCCCCCTTCCCCTTCCCCCTTCCCCCTTCCCCCTTCCCCTTCCCCCTTCCCCTTCCCCCTTCCCCTTCCCCTTCCCCCTTCCCCTTCCCCCTTCCCCTTTCCCTTCCCTGTCCTTTTCCCCTCCCGTCCCCTCCCCTGTGCTGATCTGTGTGACCGGCCAATAACGAAGGTCAGCTGAGCAGCATCGCTCTGTTCAGGTGCTGAAATACCTTCTGTTGGCAGAGCCTGATCCTCCGCTGACTGGTAGGACACGACTTCCTTCAAGCAACGATGAGCCGCGTTTGTTCTGGGGAAAATGTCAGTTAAATTTGCGGTGCTGTCTCGCTGCTGCAACCTCTTCTGCTTCCTGGGTGCAAGAGCGAGCGGTGCTGGGCAGTAGCTCAGATGTCGGCGCGTTTCTGAGCATAGAGGATGTGCTGCCCCTCTCCCTTATCTGCCTCTTATTTCCTGACAAAGTGTTCGAGCTCAGAGACCTGTCCCAGTGCCTCTTGTCCCAGAGTCTGTCCTTTGGATGTTGAAACACGGGCCTTTCATGCCATGTAACGTCTTTGCTGGCTGATGATGCTACTGACATGTCACATCTTCATGTTTTTTTCAGGTAGCTCGGGATGAGTCCTGTGAGAACTTGAGGTGCTTGTAGGACCTATGTTATGCTGCTGGTTCCACTGCTTGGAAATGTTTATGAGTGTGACCAGTGCAGCCTGCGGCCGAGTCACCAAGACGCTGCTGCTGTGGGCTCCTGCACTTCGAGTCACTTTTTCCACTGGGTGGGTCAGCAAAACATGTGGTTTAATTTCAAGAGGGAGAGATCTCTGGGCCTCCTTCCTCCTTGGAGCTCTTTCTGGGTCACTTGGTCCTCAGAGCCAAAAATATTTGTCCTCGATACGCAGGGCAAGAAAATACATCGGTGGGAATAAGGAATATTTGGTTTTCTCTTTCGGAAGGAGAGAAGGTACCAAGTAGCTACAGAAGCACCTTTCAGTAGGGTCTTGGCTTTGTTTTTTGGTAGAAGTAACTTGACCTCAGTGTCCAGTTCCCACAGAATGTTCAGGGGGATCTGCTGGAGGTTAAACCTCTTCTTGGTAAAATAAACCGGTGCGTTACTTGAAATTTTGCTTAGTTTGGCAAACAACGTGCTCTACGTCAGCTCTCCGCCCCTTCTCCCGGGTGGTAGCGGCTCTTTCACCGCGTGCCCTTTGTGTTTCAGGAGCACAACTAGTTCTGAGGGATCAACCGCAGCCAGACAGAGGGACCAGTCAGGACAGACCGAGGGCTTGTGCCCTCTTCTTCCCGATGAGTTTCTTTTGCTGCTCTTTCTCTTAAAACAACTGCAAGTGGAGAGGAACAGGGAATGTCGGCCTTAACGTGGGAAGTTCCCCCCAGGAAGCGCTGGGCAGTTGCAGCGCGCTCGGCACCGCTAACGGGCCGTCTTGGCTGCCTCTTCCTCTTGCAGCGTGAGCGTGGTGCTCTGCCCGGGCAGCTGGAAAAGAAAAGGAGCATCGTCCTTGTGGTGCGGCCAGCGCAGCGCTAGGGCCCTCGCTTTTGTTTTCTGGAGGGAATGGCTCCTGCGCAGGCGGCGCTGCGCACGGGACGGGCTTCGGGGCGCTGCTCCTCGGGGCTGGGCGCCTGCCTTCCCCGTCCCAGCCCAGCGCTGCAGCGAGCACCGGAATGTACTAACGATTTTCAGTGCTCCAAACTATTGTTTGGTGTTGTGGCCACGAGGCCACAATTACAGGACTTGATGATACTCTAAAATGCTCCATTTTGCAGTTTGATCCAGCACCACGTAGAGGTGAACCGCATGTTGCTCATCGCACCCCAGACTACTGCCTGTAAAGAGATTTTAGACCTGTACAGTATTGCCATGAACCATATTTTGACCTACAGAAAATGGGAAGAGCAACAGTAACTCCAAAGTGGCAGAAAATATTTAGCATTCAAACTTGTTTTCACACGGACCAAAAGAGGTGCCATATTCCAGTACAAAGCCCCTTGTCGCCAACACCTGTGACCACTTTAGAATTAACCACTTCATTGCGTGCTGAAGCAACGTTGTTGGTTGAGAGACCAGTTTCTGGCACAGCGCTATTTGTAGTTACTTTGGTTTCTCTGAGAGGCTGCAAATAATGAGATGTAGACATTAACACCTTGTAAATACATTTAACTTTCCATTTAGCTATAGCTTTATTCAGCATGACTGCAGATAAGGGGAGCAGCGAACAATCATTGATGCTTAAAGAACATTTTAGAAACGAGTACCAAGGCCTCGTGTTTGTTCCAAACCGGTTCGTTTTATTTCCAGGGAATGCTGTTTAATTTAATCGTCTGGATTCAGGCGGGTCCAGGACTCACTGTTGAGGCTCAGCAGCTTCTCCGCCAGGAAACCCCCCGTCGCACCAGCCACACGGGGCGAATCACCCTCCGGTGCAGCTGTTGCAGTTCAAATCACTGAACTGAAATGCTCTGAGGAGGGACCTCTGGGTCTCTCGTTCAGCAATGCCCACCCTGACTGTCCTGCACCGCCGTGTGCAGCTCGTGCCCCTTGTCACACCACCTGCCCCTACTGGGAAGCGTTTGCTTCTGTCCTGTTTGACACGTCCCTTCCAAAAGCTGCAGGCAGTGACCGAGCTGTCCCAGGGCGCTGTCCCCCTCCGCTTCCCCACGGCCCTTTTGAGCTGCACACGCGGTTCCAGGTGCATCACCAGCACCAAGCGGAGGGGTATGAACTGCGCTCATCCTGCTGGCCGTGCTCCTGCTGGCACAGCCCAGCTTTCCTCACGCTGACCTTCTTCACCGTTCAGAAAGATCGTAGCCAATTGATGCCGCTTTTCTGTTTGGTTGGGAAATTCGGGTATTTACCGCAGTTTAGGTGGGCGGACGGGGGGACGAGCAGGCAGCTCTGGGAGCGGCGCGGGCTGCGTGTGCTCGGATGTGCCGGTCAGACGGGGACTGTGGCTCAGAAACCTCCCACCTCCTCCCTCGCAGAAACCAGTGCCAGTTCTCAACGGCAAAGAAAACCCGGCAGCGTTTTCTTGTTAAACAACTCGCGGTGAATGAAGAGCAGACAGAAACACAAGTGATTTCTTGTTACAACACGAGTGACTCAGATGGGTGTCATGCCCGTGATTAAGTGATGCCAGCGCCACAGAATGACACACCTGGGGAAATCCCAGGTGAAACCTGAGCAGAGCGGCTGCGGCAAGAGGTGATGGGTCCCCCATGTGTCCCACACGGAGCCTCCGCCGCTGTTTCTCCACTCGAGGAAGGGCTGTGGGAGCCGGTGTGGAGCTCAGGGCGCAGCCGGGGCACGTCTGAGCCGGGACACGGGTGCCAAGAGGGAAGTGAGTCACTCACCTGCTCCCCTCCTTCCTCCCCGGCCGCTTCCCCGAGGAGGACGCTGACGGCTCGGCCGGTGGCTCCGTGTTCGGCAGGGACCTGGTGCTCTGTGGCCGGAGGTAAGAGGCTCCTTCCCCTTCTGCCGCCCTCCCCGAGTTCCTCTGCGTCGGGGTGTCTCGGGGCACCGGCCGGCTGTGCGGCCCCCCTGGATCTCAGGCTCTAAGGGTTTAGTGCCGGAGTCAGGTCAGGTTATGGTTGGACTCAATGATCCTGAGGGTCTCTTGCAACCAAAATGATTCTATGATTCTGTTCTATGCTTCTGTCTCTGAGCTGTGGCATCTCAGACGGCTCCAGGGGCTTCAGACCCATCCTCATCCTCCCCATCAAGCAGGGACAACGTGTGTTGTACCGGAACAAGCCCGGCTGGCGCTGCCGTTGGGGCCGTGGGGATGGGGACTTCTCGCCTTCCCCTGGGTCCTGTCCCACCCCTGGCTGGCAAGAACGACCCCGGTTTTGCTTGGGCGCTGTGAAGTGCGGATCCGCGCCACGGACCTTCCCCTGTGAGGAAGAGGAGGCTGCGCCCGCTCTCTGCAGCTGCCCCACGGCCACCAGGAAGCGCAGCCGCCCCGGGAGCGACTCTCGGCCACGCGGAGGTGGATGTTTCCCGGCCGAGCAGCCAAAGCTCCGGGGCACATTCCTGCGGAGTTGGTAACGAGGTGGGGACACGTTGTGCCGGGCTCTGAAGTGCTCCCGGGAGAAAGCTACAGACTTTATTTAGTTATTTCTTTCCTGCAACGAGCAAAAGGAAATTGTGCGGAGGGGGCGAGATAAGTGGTGGAAACTCACAGACAGTAGCACTCAGCGGAGATCATCAGCCGCTCCGGCTCAAAAGGAACTTCGTGTCACTTCAAAGAGCTGTCCTGGCGCTCCAGGACGCAGCTTGGGACCGGGACGGGATCACGCTCACCCGTGTGTGGGTCCTGTGTGCTGGTCCTTGTGCTGGTCCTGAGCCTGCCGGCAGCAGCTGGTGCTTTCACAAGCTCTGTGCTGGCTTTTCATCCCGTCCCAGCTCACCGCTCTTGTCACTGAACAGGGCGGTGAACAGCGCACGCACAGACCGTCGGTCAGAATGCTGCTCCTCTGTCTGCGCTCCGTGGAGAGCTCCACTCCACTAACACAGTGTGGTTTCGCTCTTGGAGAGAGATCACTGGATATTTGCTTATTATTATCTATTATTACATTATTATACATTATTACATTATTACACATTATTACATATTATTACAACTAAAAGAGTTTCTGCTACCTGCAAAATTTATATGTGGTCATCAAAAGCGAGTATTTGCTAACTGGCTTCCTCTCAGAAGGAAACGCTCCCAAGAACACGCGCCAGAGACAGCGGGTGCAAGCGGGGGCATTGAGCATCCTTCTCGGCAGCGGGCACGTGCCATCTTCTGTCCCCAGAAAATGTCACTTGGGGAAGCTGCTCCAGGATCCACCGACCTGATATAACAACCTAAAGTACCATTGATGCTCCTGAACAGCATCGCACGGGAATCAGCGCTAATAAAAGCAGCTCTCGGTGCGAACGGACGCGGCAGTTTGGGGAGAGGGGACCGTTCTTATCCTGTTTCCATTGCCCTCAGTGCTGGGAGCGCTGGATCTGGGTCCCTTCTGCTTTTCAGGCTTTAGATGCATCATTGAGATGATGAGGAAGGGAACTCCCCAGCTAATAAGAGGGGCACAAGTGTCAGCCCAGCAATGGCCACTCTGCGCGATTGCTCTGGGTGTTTCAGTGAAACTCAGTGACTTGTGGCCCAACCTGAGCTTTTGAGTCAAAGCCAAAATCCGTAAATCTGGAGAGTGTAAGGGGCTCTGGTGGGGTCAGGGGCAGCCAGAGGTGCCCCGACTCCAGTGGGGGCGCTCAGGTCAGAAAGCAAAGCCGGTGGCGCTGGTAGAGCTGCCACCCATCGGGCCTCTGCGCCCCGCGCCGCTGCACTCGGGGCGCTGTTGTTGTTCGGTTCTCTTCAAACAGAAGAACACAAGGAGGATGACCTAGGGATGCTGGGACAGAGCAACGCTGCGGGGAGCCCAGTCCAGCGAGCAAACCCAGATGCCCGGGGAGCTGTGCGAGACACACCAGGAACGCCGCCCGCTGCGGCGCTCGGGCCTCCAGACGCTCCTGACTCGGGGGCTTCCTGAGCCAAACGGGGTCGCTCTGCCCCGGGGACTGACACAAACTTCTCTCCTGTGAACTGCTCCAGTTTCCACGTCAGCTGCAGTATCTGCAACACCGGGAGGTTCCACCAGCCTTTTGCCGTTTGCATGAAGATTCCCCTTTGTTTAAATGACAGCTCCCCCCAGCCTCATTTGACGTTCCCTGCTTCATCATCTCTTCATGTAAAGGAATACGTGGTTGCTATTCTGACGTTCCTGCATCACTCAAATTCAGAGACCTTTGTTACAAACACAATATGAAAAATACTTGGTGACATATGACGGTGACACGTTCCCATCGGTGGCCGAGCGGAGGAAGGACGAAGGTTCCTGATGAGAGCCCAGAACCTCCAGGGGTTCCATGTCCTCCAGGAACTCGGCGGCTGCAGGGCAGCAGATTTGTTGGGCCGGCAGCTCACCAACGCGCTTTTGTTTTGTTTTTCATTTCAGCAGCAGCCTTGCAGAGACAACTGGGGCTTCGTGTGGTCCGAGAAGGGTCAGGCTCCTCGGTCCATCTTTAGAGGGGAAGGGGAAGGAGGGAGGCCAGCGGCGGGCAGAGGGAAGGTCTTTGCTGCATCCTCCATCTGTACAATCACAGAATCATTTTGGTTGTGAAACACCCTCGAGATCATCGAGTCCAACCGCAGCATCACTTGAGGAGCCTCGTGTCGCCCCTCAGGTCACCCCTGATGGAGCAGAGAGCTTTGAAAAGTGTTCGTTCCCAACGTGATCTGAGCGCCCTGGTTTGTGTCTTCTCAGTCCACGCCGGTTCGTATAACGCATTTCTTTAAACACGTGCCCTGAATTGCAAAGACGTGTTGATGCGACAATAAACGTGGCTGACGTGAGGTCTGTGCCTCGCTGCTTGAACTTCAGGATGAACCTTCTGCACTTTCAACTTGTTCCATTATTCTTTTTTTAACAGTAAAAATATTTCTTCTGTGGAATTAGAGTCAGGTATTGAGAGAAGCAGCTGTAAGGAGGGTTTAACATACCTCCAGAATCTTTTATGCTTTTAAATATATAAATCCATTATGCATTTAAATATATAAATCATTAAGTAGACAGACTCTAGGAAGAGTTGGGTTTAATAGCAGATGTATCTACTTAATGGATGCAATTGCCTCAAGGACCAGTCTTGGGAGGAAATCAGTGATATTCTGAAGGATGAATTTATTTCCTTAATTCTGGATAAACATGATTTAGTTTGAGAACAAGAGATACTAGCCCAGCACAGAGTTAACGTGTCTAATTGCTCTGGTCTGGGAGCCACGGGCACTCTGAGCTCTGCCCACAGGTGTGAGGGGGATGGATGGACAGAGCTGGACTGACACTCAGACTGACCAGTGAGAGTGTTCCAGCCCATTAGCACCACGCTAATTATTTAAGGAGCCAGGGCCTTCCGGTTGGGTTGGCTCTTCTGATCTCTCTGTCTCTCTCTCTTCTCTTCGCTCTTTTGTTCTGTCGGAGCAGGGGCAGTTTTGGTTGGGATGTTTAGCCCGGCCCTTCGCTGTGTTGCAGGGGCCTCTGGACTTTTCTGCCTTTTTCCCCCTTTCCTCTCCCTGGGCTGTGGGACCAGGCGCTGCTGTGCTAGGACTGGCTGCTCAGTTGTGGACAGAGCTCGTGAGGAATTGCCTTGAGTATCTTTGTTATTCTATTAAAACCAAGTTTCTCCCTTCCCCTTTGACTCTCTCCCCTACTGGGGAGTCGGGGAAGGGGTGAGTGAGTGGCTGTGTGGTTGTGTTGCCAGCTCGGGTTAAACCACGTCACAGAACAGCAAAAGCGCGCTCGAAGGTGTCCCAGGGTCCATGCCCGCTCCTGGCTCTCCAAGAAGTTGGGCTGGTGTCCTAAACCGGTGTGGCCCAGGGGACACAACACACGGGGGTCTCTGGTGCTCCTCACAGCCAGGATGTGGCCAAGGCTCCCCTGGGCTGTTGGCCATAGACGGCATTTCATGAGAAGAGCCAGGAGAGCCGGCATTGCCGGGGAAGCACCATCATGAACCGGCCTCTTTTGCTTCCGCGTGGCCTGTGTTGATCCTGTTGCAGGCTTGGGCACCTCTTTGTGCTGGCGATGGACTTTTGGGCACCATTCCTATGAGTTTCACAGCGAACCCAGACACCAGACTCGGTGTTGCGGTTCCTGTAGGTGTGCAGGTGTGAGTTTTCTGCAGGACACGGTGCCAGGTGAACGCAGAGAAGCCGTTTCCACCGCTGTGATGAGTCCTCAGGCTGCCACAGGTGGGGTGATGACTGAGGGGGTCTGGCCAGGTGAAGTCCTGCCTTGCTGTGGTGTCCCCGTGTCGGCTGACGGTCCCTAACAAAAAAGGAGACTTGGCATGGCTGGATTTCTGATTCACAAGCGTGCAGGAGGCTCTGCCAGGGAATGCGCCTGTCCATGGGATAGATGAGTTTCCTGGCATTTCCATTCCTTGATGGCATGAAGTGAAAGCTCTTCTGGCTTCTGCCGCTCATCTGTTTGGACAAGGGATGCTCGAATGCCGTCTAATCCCAGATCTAACCAGGGACGGGGAGAGGATTCCTCTTCTGCCTTTAGAGGAAAACCCCAACTTTGCCCTCTTTCACGATCGTCAGAAGGAGGGATGCTTTGAGGAAACAGCTTTAAGGACTTTCCACATCTTCACTGCGGTTAATTGCCTTTCCTCAACCGCTTATTTTATTTCTCATTTCCTTTGCTGATGTCACACGTTTCCTCTTCTCTAGTGACTCTGCAGTCATGCTGCTGTTGCTCCCATTCCGGTGTCCTGCTCTCGAGAGCCGCCCGCGCGGAGACCTCCCAGCCCCGCTCAGAGCAAACAACATTTGCACTCAGAAGATTGAGCCTCCCCAGTAAAATACCCACCACTGCTCTACTACTGGCAGATCGTGCTGAATCCTTTCAGCTGCGGTAAGCACAAAATATACTTTATTAGTGTTATTCCTCCTGGATGACGCTTTTGCCAATAGCACAGCTTGTTGTCTTTGCACCTTGCAGCCATGAGCCGGTAAATCCTTACTGGGCGAGCGTGTTTACGTGTTTTAGACAAAGGGGAACCGCTTCAGCAGGAGAGACTGAGTGAGATCTCTGAGGCTTAGGGCATCTCGCAAGTACGCAGGAGATGTGAGCTCGAGTTCCTCAGGCTGAAATGTGGGTATTGAGTAGATTTAGTGCGGAACGGTGCCACGCTCTCTTCTAGCTGTATTTTGTAGAATAGTTGGCTTGACAAGTGAGAAGGGAATAACTGGAGAGGCCACCAGTAACATTCACCAGAGCTCCCGGGCAAAGTTTGGAGTCTGCCGTGCCCATGTACAGCACCACAGATGGAGGGGTGGGTGGGCAGGACCCCGCGGCACAGCCTAAAGTGACTTTGTGAATGGTCGTACCTATATATTGATGTGGGTGCTTCTCTTTTCCTTGTGAATGCAGAACTGGTGCTGCAGTGATAGAGCACCTTTCACTGCAAAGATTCCAGCCCCGAGCACCAGAACTACTTGCTGAAACTGGCAGGTAGAACAGTGGGTTTAGTCATCTTCACTGCTAAATTAGTTATCACAGAATGTCCTGAGCTGGAAGGACCCACAGGATCAGAGTCCAACTGCTGTCCCTGCACAGGACACCCCACAGCTCACCCCGTGTGGCTGAGGACGGTGTCCAGTCTCTTCTCGAGCACTGTCAGGTTGGGGCTGTGACCCCTCCCTGGGAGCCTGTTCAGTGTCCAGCACCTCTGGGTGAAGAACCTTCTCCCCATGTCCCACTGACCCTCCCTGGCACATCTGCCGTTCCCTGGGCTCTGTCACTGGTCACTGGTCACCTCTCCCAACAACTGGAAAGAAGCACCAAGGGGTTTGCAGGGTTTTCTGAAGAAGGGAGAGCTTTCCTGAGCTAGAGCTGACTTCCCCATTTGCAGAGGAAGATTGCAAAGGAGGAACCGACAGCACACAGGCACAGCGAGAGACTCAACCCAGAGAGGGTGAGATGGGGTTTGTGCCACTTTCTGCTGCTGAGGAAGATCCAGAAAGGTTCGAGGCAGGCGGGCACCTCCTCAGAGTCTTTGGGGGAAAATGCCTGTGTCTGCGGGACCGGCAGAGCTGGGACAGGCCCATCACAACGTGCAGCGCCCGGCGCTCCTGTCATGACTCGCGCAAGAAGTTTGGGCTTCGTGACTGGTGGTACAGCTCACTCACTCCGGGAAAACCACCATGTTCTGCGAATAAGGTTAAAAACCCAGCGCGTTTACCATCGATGAGCAACCGAGTGTCCTTGCTGGTGGCTCTCAAACTGTTTTACCTGTATTAGTTATCTTTGCATGAAGAAAGAGGGAGAGAAAAACAAGCAGATCTGCAGATTGTGTCATGGGGAGGTGGGTGGTGCAGCCAAGAATGTGTGTGTTCTCCAGATGGTAAAAGCAGCAGGTTAAAGTGTACAAGGGATTAGACCAAATCCATGTAAATCTGAGACAAGAACACATGCAGTATTGATGATGCTATGTCCAAGCTTTAGATTTGAAGAAACACTGAGGTGGAGACTGGAAATATTACAATCCTGAAGGCGTCTCTTCAGGGATGTTTTTGTCTGTAGCCTCATCAGCGATACAGGAA
Source organism: Nesoenas mayeri (assembly GCF_963082525.1). Taxonomy (NCBI): domain Eukaryota; kingdom Metazoa; phylum Chordata; class Aves; order Columbiformes; family Columbidae; genus Nesoenas; species Nesoenas mayeri. Next base: position 2,210,918 of record NC_137571.1, read on the forward strand.
AGTACAGAATTACTGCTGCTGCATTTGGTGCAGAAATGATGGGGGCGGGCGAAAGGAGCCAGACAGATAATGGGCAGGACTTGGAGATAAACTGTCTTTAAAAACCAACAGTGTACCACAAATGCTCTATATTTTTAGGTAAGAAGAAAAGCGACGGCAGGAAACTCTGCTTCAGACGTGCCTACTCAGCAGCACAATGTCTGAAAAGGGTAAAGTTGATGCGGAAGGTAGCGTTGGTTCCTACATTCCGTGCCACATCGACTCTGAGTTTCGCTACAACCTCTTCACCGTTTTCTACAGCATCATTTTCATCCTGGGCTTTGCTGCCAACTGCTACGTGCTCTGGATTTTCAGCCGTATCTACCCCACCAAGAAACTCAATGAAATCAAGATATTCATGGTGAACCTGACAGTAGCCGACCTGCTCTTCCTGGTTACGATGCCGATGTGGATTGTGTACTACCATCACCACGGGGACTGGATCATGCCCAAGTTCCTCTGTAATGTGGCTGGCTGTTTATTTTTTGTTAACACCTACTCTTCTGTTGCCTTTCTGATGGTCATCACATACAACCGGTACCAGGCTGTGACTAATCCCATCAGAGCTGCTCAGTTCACCACCCAGAGAAGAGGTATCTACTTATCAGCAGCTATCTGGATCATAATAGTGGGCAGCTCTCTGTATTACCTTTTTGACGATAATACTAACGAGGAGAAGATCGATTCGAAGAATTTCACCCGGTGCTTCGAGCGCTACGACTCTTCCGGCAACGTTTCAGCCGTTCTCGCCATTCACGTCATCATCTGCGTCCTTTTCTATATCATCTTCTTTTTTATACTAGGCTGGAATGTCATCATTATCAGGACGCTGTTCTCCAAACCAGCGCAGCCGCGGAGGAGCGCTCACGTCAAGCAAAGGGCGCTCTGGATGGTTTGCATGGTGCTGGCCGTGTTCATCATCAGCTTTGTACCTCACCACATAGTTCACCTGCCCTGGACCCTGACGGTTCTGGAGCAGTGGAGGAAAGAAGATTGTCAGCTGCGCCAACAACTCAATGACGCTCACCAGGTGACGTTGTGCCTCTTGAGTATGAACTGCGTGCTGGACCCCATCATCTACTGCTTCCTCACCAAGAAGTTCCAGAAGCATCTTTCGGAAAACCTGAAAAGCATGAAAGGGAGTCGCAAGTGCTCCAGACAAACCACAGACACCGTGATCGAGGGCACCATTCACCAAGAGGATGCCATCAGGATCTAGGTCAGCCCCGTTCCGATCATAGACTGAGATGTGTGAAATTAGTCACTCATCTGTTCTCAAGAAGAAGCACCAAGGAACACAACAGAGGACCAGGATATTATGTTTCCTTTTTCCCATTTGACAGAGGAATGGGCACTCATCGCTTCTATCAATCACATGCAACTAGCAGAACTGGAACCTGTAATGATCTGGCAGAAAAGCACCTTCTGTCTGGGCTGATGTTCCCGTGGGTGCTGAGAAGAGCTCAGATAAATAAATAAAGGTGTCACTGACCTTGTGCAGTGAGCAGCTGGAAGCTGAGGGCACTGAAATTATCCCCTGTGTCAGCCCCCATGGCACTGTCCCCAGTCTTTTGCCTGCCCAGCTCCCCCAAAGAATTCAGTATCAGAGCTGTTAGAGCCTTCTAAAAGGCCTGGAAGAACAGACTGTGCCACCAGTCCAGTGACTTTTCTAAGCAGCTTACATGGTTCTGTGAAGGGAACCTGAGCTGAAGAAGTGGCTGGAAGGGACATTATCCAAGGATTTCCTCAAATGCCTCCAAAGAAGAGACGTGCACCTCCAATCTCATCTCACCTGCTCACGGGGTCTGCTGGGTCCGTACTTGACAGGGAGTAGCCATTGCCCAATTTGCCTTTGCTCCCAGGTCTTGAATCAATCAAGTAAGTGGACCAGCAGGCAAGAAAAAGAAGATAAATCAGTGGTGCCACAGCCCAATCTCACTTTGGAGGCTCCAGATAACAGATTCTTGTCGGTGTGGGCATTATGATAAGACAAAACCCCAAACAAACGTAAAATTCTTTAGTATCTTTGTTCTTATTTATGTGAATTAGAGTTGTAGCAAGCAACCCTGCATTATTCTTTCCCCCAGCTTTTCTATTTCTGCTGACCAGTTCCTGATGTCCTACCACAAGTGAAGTATTTGGTCAGGTCATGGGCAACGGGGTTTTCCAGTGGTGCTGAGCTCCGTTACCAATCATGAGACACTCGAGGTTCCTTTTCTGACCCAAAATTGCCCAATCCCGCGCAGGAAACTGGGCAGGGAACTTGTTTCCACAGCAGTTTTTTGTTCCCTAAACTACAGCGGAGGGTCTGGTTGACGACAGGAAAAGCATCTTTGGGCTGTGACAGCGATTATTCACACACAGCCTTCCACACCCACCCCAGAGTGACCAGGAAAAGGGGGAGATAAGCTCAGGTCCTTCCCAAGACAGGACCAACGTTCGTATCGCACTTTGTGCAGCTTCAGCGGAGACGCGGGTCCTTCCGACGTATCTCCTGAAGATCCTCGGCAGGTTTTATGCCGACTTGTGTGAATGAGCAAAAGAAGCACGACATTTATTTTCCTAACACCATCTCCAGAGGGGAGAATCTTCATCACAACATGAATTCATTTCCTGGTCCTGGCCTTGTTTCGGGTATCGGGCGCCCGTCCAGAACCCACAGATCTGGTAAACGCGTGAGTTTCTCTGTCAGTTCCTGGAAAGCTTGCAAAGAAGTTTACAGTTTAGGCTTCGTGTGGGTAAATAACACGCTCTGCTCCACAGAAACAGCCCTGAGGCCCCGAGAACTGACGTAAACTTGCCCCTAAGAACAGGGTGAGTGGAGGAGAAAGCCCCGAGGACACTTCAGGACACGTTGCAGTGACTACACGTGTTTCCAAAAGCCACTCTGAGCTTCCAGCGCTGCTCCTGGAGCACTTGCTGGGTGTTACCCCAACTCGCTTTGCAATGAAGTGGATCCTCCAAAGTTCTTTTAAATAAAGAGCATTCCCCAGTGTTGTGCCCTTCGTCTCGCTGTGCCTACACTCGAGGGAAAACCCACTGACTTCGGCGTCATTTATTTATTTGCTGTATTTTTAATCACCAGGGGAGCTCTGGGACACGCGACGCTCAAGTTCTGTCCCACTAAAGAGCAAAAACCCAATTCCAGAGGGGAGCGGCCCCACTCCTCAGGCGCCCGCCGCCCGCGGGCCGCGCGTCACTTCCGGCGCCGGCGCGCTGCTTCCGGCCGGCGCTGCGGCGGGAGGAGCCGGCGCTGCCATGTCCGCTGCGGGACGCGCTCCCGGGCCCGGCGCCGGAGCCGCCGCTCGGTAAGAGCCCCCCGGGGGCGGCCCGGCCGCGCTCCGTGCCCGGGGAGGGCGGCGCGGGGCCGCTTGTCCCCCGCGGGAGCCCCCGGCGCCGCTCCCGCCTCGGGTCGCAGCCCAGCGGGGCCGGGTGTGTGTGGGGCGAAGCGCAGGCCCGAGGAGGCGGCGCGGTCGGGGCGGCGCCGGGTGAGACCCCCGGAGCCCGGCGGGGGGGTCCCGGGACCCCGGAGCAGCTGCCGGGGCCGCCTGGGAAGGGAGAGCCGGGAACCAGCTGGAACCTCCAGGGAGGCACCGACCGACCGACCCCCTCAGTGGCTCCTGCGGGGGAACCGGGAGCAGGAGCTCGGGGTGCGGGGCTGTGCCCGGGCTTGGCCAGGAGGCACTGGAACATCTCCGCCGTTCTCAGGCCTTGAGTGCGTGTAGTGGCTCCCACTGGAGCTTGTGCAGACGGGTCCAAGGGGATGTGGGTCAGTGGGGCCTCACAGGCTCTTCTGGACGCCCCTGGTTCTGGGAACGCTCCGCGGAGCTGCTGGAGCTTTATGGAGTTTGGTTTCTGCACCGCATGTTGCGACTAAATTGTTTCCAGACTAGAGCTCGTCTTGGCGCAGCAGAGCTGTGGTAATTCAGATTGTACAAAGAAGTCTCGGTGGGCTTTGCTTGTGGTGCAGAGCGAGCGCTGCTTCGGTGATGCACTTAATCTGTAGAGTAGGAACTTGCAAGAGGTAATTAAAAGTCAATTGAAAGTAAAACACGCTGATTAAGGTAAGATTTTATGATTATCGTTATCTGTATTGTTTGGTTTCCTTCAGTTCTGTCTGTTGCAGATTATCTTCTATTTATAGTACTGAATAAGATAAGTTTTGTTGAGAATCGTGGGAATTCACGTGCCTCAAATTGCTGTTTTCATAATAAGCTGCTTTTAAGAGCACATAAAGACAGCGGCTTCCTCAACCTGCAAAAAACCTGACCTGTCAACCTTATCACGTTTTGGGTGTTTTCTCATCGCCTCATGGTGCGATACTTCTTACTGGTGCAATTCTGCAATCCGGTTTTCACCACATACGCAGGTACATTCTCCAACGGGCAGCAGAGGTTCAGGTCTCGCCGTTCACAAACCAGCAGAATTTCTGCCCTGTGTCTTTCTGCAGCTTTCACCTCCCGCTCAGCCCTTCCCCGCAGCCTCAGCAGTGGTGACGGCACCTTGGTGACCGATTGTTGGGCTGTGTGATTGAAAAACTGTCGCCTGCCCGTCACAGATGTTTGAAATAGCTGTAATAATTTATTAGTGACTCGGGAAGGATTTACAGCTTCTCAAAGTTTTGGCTTGGAAATGTCCAGATGTTGAATGAGTTTTGAATCTGAGAGAGAACACTTTATTTCCATCTTTTGTGTTAACAGATTGGAGTACAGCAGATTAATGGACAATTTCCTAGCTTTTCTAGACCAGAAAATAGTTCTATACAACTAAACATAAACTGGATAAAATATACCAAATTAAAAGCCTGGCAAGTAGTGTGTTCAAGTCATGTTATGCATGAAGATTCAAGACTTAAAGCAGATAATATGTCATTGTGGACATGGGTAACTCAGTGCTTGTATTCTTAATTACTAGACGTAGGAAAGTTGGGTATATTTTTTTCCTCTGCTGATCTGTGCTCTTTTTGTCCTGAAAAGTGCTCCCAGAAAACGGGTGTTGGTTAAAACCTGTACTGGGTCTGCAAAACTCCTATTCAAAAAGGGTGATGGTTCATGTTTCTATAAATATCCTACCATTATATATGTAATTCCATTTTGAAGACCTCACAAATCAGTCTCATATTAATGTCTTTTCTGTGACAGTTTTTTTTACCCTATACTGTTTGAGAGAGCTTTAGAAATTCTTCCTTAAATATGATTGTTTTAAGATGATCAGAGGATAAAAATACATGTTCAGGAAGATAAAAGGACTCAAAGATAACAGAGACTACAGTTTATTCTTCGTTAGCTTGGCTGATGGTCTGCAGAACTACAAAAACACACAAGGTTTAAGTCTTTTTCTACTGTATTTCTTAATTTTCCATTCTATCCAGTAGTTAGCACTCATGCCAAGCTTGCTGCTATGCTGACCGACCTTCTGCCTTAAAAATACTTGTGCCTGAGCTGAGGAAAGCCAAAAGGTCCCTGTGAGTCAATGGTACCGCTGCTCTCGGCATTTTAAAATAAGGTAGCAAAAGCAGGTTGACAGTTCTCTCAATTAGTAATCTGTGTAACAGTTTTCCGGAACCTTAAGAATTTAACTTTGGACTGAAGAAGAAACAGCACCAAGTTGTTGAGTAAGTTTCTCTAATCTCTGAATGAAATGACAGAATCCATTAGCTGGAGGAGGCTGAAGTCAAAACCAACAGCCCTTCGGGGAATTTCTTGATGTTGACAGATTTGGGAGCTAAAAGGCAGCAGAGAATATGATGAACTGTTGTTTATCAAAGGTTACCCGTTCCATACGGTCAGCAAGAAGGTACTGATTCCTTGGGCTCTTGTTTAGCCTGCGGGCTTGTGTCATCCTGCTGGTTCTACCAACATTTCAGCCTCTCTCCATTGCTGGCTGCGGACCTTGGCTTCCGTGGGGATGCTGATGATCCCAAGCCGGGAGGAGTGGTTGACTCACCACAGGTTGTGCTGCCATCCAGAGACCTGGCCAGGCCGGGCTGGGCAGAGAAGAACCTGATGAAGTTCAACAAGGGCAAGTGTGGGGTCCTGTACCTGGGAAGGAACAACCCCCAGCACCAGCACAGGTTGGGGTTGAGAAGGTACAGGTTCTCTGCAGAGAAGGACCTGGGAGTTCTGGAGGACAACAGGGTGACCGTGAGTCACCAATGCGCCTTGTGGCCAAGAGGCCAATGGGACCTGGGGTGTGTGAGGAAGAGTGTGAGCAGCAGGTCAGGGAGGGGAATCCTCCCCCTCTGCTCTGCCCTGAGGAGGCCACATCTGCAGTTGTGGGTCCAGTTCTGGGCTCCCCAGTTTGAGAAGGACAAGGAATCACTGGAGAGAGTCCAGGGAGGGACACGAAGATGCTGAGGGGTCTGGAGCATCTTTGTGATGAGGAGACACTGAGAGAGCTGGGGCTGTGGAGCTGGAGAAGAGAAGCTGAGAGGGATGTGATCAATGGATCAGTATCTCAGGGTGGGTGTCAAGAGGGGTTTAAAAGGCATTTAGACACGAGTCTCAGGGACATGGGTCAGTGCCAGAGTCAGGTTATGGTTGGACTTGATCCTGAGGGTCTTTTCCAACCAAAACCATTCTACGCTTGTATAAATGCACTTAATTAAAAGCAATGGCTCTTACTGAGTGTTGAACACCCATCATTTAAACTTCTTATTTATTTCCGCCCCTCCCCCAGTAAAAAATCTCAAATATCCTGTACTTTATTCTTTCATTAATTTTTTGGAGCAGGTTACTCCAGCAACTGTTGTTGCTAAGACACAAATAGCTCCAGATGTTCTCAGAACTGATGGCACTGTGATAAATCCCATGGCTGCCTCTAATGCAAAATAACACAAGAAATAAGCAAATTTACCGTAGTGGCAACCTCCTTAATAAAATCGTGGCGAAAGCTGAGTCCTGAAACAGTTTCTAATAAAACTATAGATTAATTTCTATGGTGGAAGCCACATGACTTTTTATAAGTATTAGTGTAATAATTTATTGAAAATATAGTTTAGAGCTGCACATTAAGTCTCAGTGCAAGTCGAATCCTTATGAACAGGAGTTCATTGACTTTTCTTACATTAACACAAATCCCTGTGCTTTGTTTTGTAACTAAAAGGTTAACACAGTTTTCTGCTGTTGGGATCTGTGTGGAACTTGTTCCTGGGCTCAGCGGGAGTTGTTTTTCTCAAGGATGAAGTTGTTATTTCCACATTTTTCTTGGGTGAAGACAGTGCTTTTCCCCATTAAAAAATTTCCCCGCTGCATTTCAAAATCAAATTTAACAGGATTGCATAAGAACTGGGGAACCAAGCTGCGTGTCATTGTTCCAGCAAAGCCCTGACATTATAACCTTTCACGGATTTAAAAATAACCCACAATTTACTATGAATGAAATAGCCATTGCTTGGGGTAAAACTATTTGCATTAATACATTGAATTTCTGTAATTTTCTTCCTTTATAAATACGACACAATCTTTTTTTTCCTTAAGATTATGAAATTTTAATCAAACTCTGATTTTCCAATCCTCCGGGACTGTGTTGTCACAGCCACTTATCCCTTTAAAAACGGGACGTATCATCTGCCTTCCCCGTAACTTTGACAGAGTTTTATTCGGCATTATTCAGTATTAAGTATTTCATTCCCTAGTCCGTGAGGAAAGCTGGACTTTCTTTGCACGTCGCCAGAGTTGCGATTCCCTTTTATTTAAAGCATCTCGAAGGTGTTTTGGCCGCGGGGTCACCAGGGTGGGAATATTTCAGCAGCTCGGCCGGTGAAATGTCGTCAGGGTTGGATACGGGAATGCTGAGATACGGGGAACCATAACATTGGAGAGGAACTTCAGAATAAACAGCACTTGGTAGCTGAGCAGCACGTAGTAATGCCGGTTTGTGGCTCTTCTCTCTTTTTCTATTTGTGTCTTTGAGTGGTTTTAATTAAATTAAAATAAAGGAGGGACCCAGGCCATCCCGCTGGGCCAAGTCCTGCTCCTCTTTTGCTGCTTAATTCATATTTTCATTGCTATTCATGGTAAGATGCTGACCCTCAAGTCAGTAAGGAGTGGAAATAACTTCATAGATGGCATTATTATACATATAACTGTTTAAGATATTTTCATTACCCTAACGAAAGGTTTGTTCTTAGAGAAATAGCGGCTATTTTCAAGTAATATAAACCCATATTCAAACAGCTCTTTTTTTTCTAATCAGTGTAATTGCTGCTCTTTGGTTTTATCGCGGTCTCCTTGACTTTGTTTGCAGCTTGAGGGAAGAACTGAAAGTTTATATTTTAGATTCGAGGCCAAGGCAGATGGGCTTGAAAAGAGCAGAATGAAAGTAAATAGCGGTCCAGCCTGATGCTACCAGTGGAATTATAGCCACAGTATCTAGCTCAAGTCTGACCAAGCTGGACTTGGTGGTTTAGGATTTTTAAGACAGGATTTAGTGCAAGAAACTGCTTTTAATAGAGAATTATTTGCATAGTGATCCTGTGCGGAGCAGGAGGCCGGGAACTGTGAAGCCACATATTACAGAGTAGTTTTCATCAGGTAAATAAAGCAAGCCACCCATAAAGGGGAAAAAAGTGAGATTTTACTGGTTTTCAGAGATATAACACTCATATTTCTGAATGTTTTTCCCATTGCTGCAACTCGTTTGGTGGCTCGTTGCACGTTTAGTTATGTTTTGTCCAGGTTTTCGCATTCACAAGCCCACAGAAATATTCTCACCACCACAATCTGCTTTTCAGACCTCACACACACACACAAATATAAATAGATATGTAAGTGGAAAAGTGACCAAGCTGCTCAGGACCGGGTGTAACTGCAGCAATTTGGACTCTCTGGAACTGCAGATAGTGAAGATCTGCTTTGGTAGCTCTTGTGTTGTGGTCACTTTTAGGTCCAAAATTTGCCAATTTAGGTTTCCTGTTGTGTCCTTGTGCTACTTCTATTCCAAACAATAGAATCACAGAATGTCCTGAGCTGGAAGGACCCACAGGATCAGAGTCCAACTGCTGTCCCTGCACAGGACACCCCACAGCTCACCCCGTGTGGCTGAGGACGGTGTCCAGTCTCTTCTCGAGCACTGTCAGGTTGGGGCTGTGACCCCTCCCTGGGGCCTGTTCAGTGTCCAGCACCTCTGGGGAAGAACCTTTTCTTCATGTCCCACTGACCCTCCCTGGCACATCTGGAGGAATGGAGTGTTCTCTAGAAGAAAGAGGTCAAGTTTTCACTTGCCATCGAGGCAAGAACTCATCAGGCTCCAAAGATGCAGAGAAGGACCCAGGAGTCTTGGTGGACCATGAGCCCACAATGCGCCTTGTTGCCAAGAGGCCAATGGGACCTGGGGTGTGTGAGAAAGAGTGTGAGCAGCAGGTCAGGGAGGGGAATCCTCCCCCTCTGCTCTGCCCTGGGGAGGCCACATCTGCAGTTGTGGGTCCCGTTCTGGGCTCCCCAGTTTGAGAAGGACAAGGAATCACTGGAGAGAGTCCAGGGAGGGACACGAAGATGCTGAGGGGTCTGGAGCATCTTTGTGATGAGGAGACACTGAGAGAGCTGGGGCTGCTGAGCTGGAGAAGAGAAGCTGAGAGGGATGTGATCAATGGATCAGTATCTCAGGGTGAGTGTCGGAGGATGGACCAGACTCTGTTCAGTGGTGCCCAGCGCCAGGGTGAGGGGCAACGGGCACAGACTGAAACACAGAAGGGTCCATCTGAGCATGGGGAGAAATTTGTTTGCTGGGAGGTGCCAGAGCCTGGCCCAGGCTGCCCAGAGCGGCTGTGGAGTCTCCTTTTTGTCTTTCTTATGATTTAGTATTTAAAATAAAACCAATTGGAGGAAAAACTGGAATGGTGACAGCAGGGCTTTGTATTGTTTACTTCCTCGTGCATGGTGTGAATTTGGTCTTTTCAAAAGAACCGGAGTTGCTGAGGAGACTTATTGTAAATTCAAGTAAGTCGCTTTAATTAGAGGAGGCAGCCTCAGAAAATACTCCAACCCTCAATGAAATTTTAGCCTGGCATATCCAATACACCCTGGTATGTAGGACCTCTGCCTGTTCTTAGATAAGGGAGAAATCCTTTGTGTTTTCATGGTTAAAATGCAATTATTGTGGGCTGCTCAGCGTCCCCGTGCCGGGCGGGCACGTGGTGCAGCGCTGCCGCCTCCTGCACGTGCGGACGCTTCAAGTAGGTCTGGCAGGGGCCGGGAGGGGGAAATCGCAGCTTTCATGATGTGAAGGTGCCTGAGCGCTCCGGACAGGATGGAAAAGCAGGTATAGAGAAAGCAGGGCCAGGTAAACAGCCTTCCACATTTCCACTGAGACTTACAGCAGAATTCCATGGCTGCGGAGGCAGGAATAGGTTGTACCGCAGCTCGCAAAGTTGCTGTGGTTAATTTCTCTAATTGCCTGCATCTTTTGCCCAGCAAACTGCAACAAATTAACCAGGTTGTGAAGGTAATCTCCAATTTTTTAATGGTTTTGAAACCCTAGGGAATAGCAGCTCTTGGGCACAGTATACAGGGTCTCTATACTAAATGCTACTCAGCTTCCTAAATACAAATTATTCTATGAATTTTCACCAAACTTCACTTTTTGAGGGGTGCAATGGAAATTGAAACTTGGCAATAAACAGTAAATACATTTAGTTGTACAATCTTCCACTGATTTTTTGGTTTTTTGCTCTTTATATTCTAAGTTAAAACAGATTAGATTGAATCACGCCGTTTACTGACCTAGTAGACCATACCGGATCATTTAAAGTGTCTTTCAAATCATGGTGCGCATGTCTCATTGATACTTCAGCCTCTGTGGTCAGTACGGTACAAGGAGATTATGTCAAAATGTGCTGCGTGCATTAAAAAGTCTGTATCTTGAAGTTGTCCTGGTTGAAGGGGGCTGAGATAAAAGGTGAAGTAAAAGCTGCCCCCACAAACAAAGCAAGCAAGGAATTCATTCCCCGCTCCCCTTATCGGGTGCTCAGCCCTCACTGCGCTGCGCGGGAAGGCAAACGCCATCGCTCCCCTCATCCCCGTCCTTCTTCTTCCCCTAAAATACACCCCGAGCATGATGGCTGTGCTGCCATCAGAGACCTGGACAGGCTGGGGAGTTGGGCGGGGAATATCCTGATGAAATTTAACAAGGGCAAGTGTAGAGTCCTGCATCTGGGCAGGAACAACCCCAGGATCCAGTATAGGTTGGGAAATTACATATTAGAGAGCAGCGTAGGGGAAAGGGAGCTGGGGGTCCTGGTGGACAACAGGATGACCATGAGCCAGCACTGGGCCCTTGTGGCCAGGAAGCCAATGGGACCTGGGGTGGGTTAGAAGGGGGTGATCAGTAGGTCAGAGAGGTTCTCCTGCCCCTCTGCTCTGCCCTGGGGAGACCACACCTGGAATATTGTGTCCAGCTGTGGCCCCTCAGTTCCAGCAGGACAGGGAACTGCTGGAGAGAGTCCAGCGTAGGGCAATGAAGATGACTAAGGGAGTGGAGCATCTCCCGTGTGAGGAAAGGCTGAGGGAGCTGGGGCTCTTTAGTTTGGAGAAGAGGAAACTGAGGGGTGACATTATTAATGTTTATAACTATATAAAGGGTGAGTGCCATGAGGATGGAGCCTTCTCGGTGGCAAACAATGATAGGACAAGGGGTAATGGAATCAAGGCGGAACACAAGAGGTTCCACTTAAATTTGAGAGAAAACTTCTCCGTGAGGGTGGCAGAGCCTGGAACAGGCTGCCCAGGGGGGTTGTGGAGTCTCCTTCTCTGGAGACATTCAAAACCCACCTGGACATGTTCCTGTGTGACCTCACCTGGGCGTTCCTGCTCCATGGGGAGATTGGACTGGATGATCTTTTGAGGTCCCTTCCAACCCCAAACATACTGTGATACTGTGATGTTTCTGGTGTGCGATGCCCCTTTGTGCTGTGCCCCCTCCCGGCTCCTCGTCCCCCCAGCCGGGATGAGAAGCTGGAAAGCCCTCGCCTGCTCGGCAACAACGAAAACATCGACGTGTTATCAACACTATTTGCGTCCTAAACCCAAACCTCAGTGCTGCATTGGGAGGAAAACGAACTCCATCCCAGCCGAAACCAGGGCAGGAGCTTAAAGCTAAATCCCTTGTTTATGAAATCTGCCCGTATATGAATTTTGTCTTTGACTCGGGAGATGGCAACAGGAGTTTAAAAAGCTTGTGGGTGGAATATCTAACAATTCGTGTTCTCCGATAGCCTCAATGATAAGTCCCCCCAGCAGTACATAAAGCTATGAACACCTTTTTTGGCCAGGCTTTGAAGACGGCCGAGGAACACACGATTGGAAGCGACCAGCATTCAAATCGTACCCATGGAAGAGCCACAAGACCTCCCCGAACAACCAGTAAGTCCATTGAAAAAGCTTAAAAGCAAACACCAAATGGGTGATCTCACCAATTTTTAATTTATAATATTTTAATGAATAATGTAAAATAAGGCTTGTAAACCTTATATGTTTATCTAGAGGTAAAAAATCATTTTGTTGGTAGCAAAATGTGTTGTACATTTTATTTACCACAATCCTACAGGCAATAGTAATAAAAGTTTTGTGTGCTTAAGCTCTCTGATATTTCTATGTGAAATTATGCCTAATAATTACCATCCATATTATCACTAACCGATAATATCACGTCACAAAAGTTTTGGATAGAGCAATTATCAATGCAGTATGATATGAATTAAAATTTGTACATCTAAAACACAGCGGCGCAGGAGTTAAGCAAAAAAGTTGGTATTAATGTTATGTTCCAGAATTTAACCTGATGCCAACTGGAGAGGAAAGGGCCAAGAGAGTGAAGCTTGCTTTAATTTTGGAGGCATTTTCAAGTGCACACAAAAATAGAATAAATAGGGAATTTGGTAGCATTCCTATTGAAAATATTTTGGTGCCTTTTTAATGTGAGAATTTAATTTTCTTCAGCTAAGTAGTTAGAAAATACACTGTGATGTCATTTGTGACTTGGGAACAAAGTGGAATGAAAACCTACATTTTCAGTTGTTCAAAATATTGCTGGACACAACATGTGCCTGAGTCACTGTGAACAGAACATGAGACTAATCAGAACAAAACACAATTTAAACTTCAGATATTGTGTAGGATTTAAAAATGAATTAGCCGTGCGTATTAAAGGAGGAAATTTCTATATTTACATCCTTACATCATGAAAACTGGCTTTGTAAGGTTTGATTCTTCAGGGCATGAGAGCGTGAAAAATCTGTGAGCAGATTCAGCTGAAGATTTTCTTCTTAATTTCTTTTAAGTATCTTATTCTGAGACAGAATATGCGGCTGTATTGGCCACAGCCAGTGAGTGAGGTGGCATTCTGAATACAGTGACACTTGGCAAGACAAACTTGTATTCACCAAAGTAAACGTCCCGAATTGTACTCCCCCAGCTCAAGAGAGAGAGAGTGGAAGGTCCTGACTCCTTAAATAATTAGCATGACACTAATGATTCTTTTAAAATCAACATAAGGCCAAATATGGTAGTGAAATAAAAAGATGGAGTAAAGCTGTGCCTTAGAGACAGCTCGGGACATATTGCTGAAACTTGAATCACTCAGGTAGACCCTTTTACTCCCTCCTTCCTCCCTCCTTCCTCCCTCCTTCCTCCCTCCTTCCTCCCTCCTTCCTCCCTCCTTCCTCCCTCCTTCCTCCCTCCTTCCTCCCTCCTTCCTCCCTCCTTCCTCCCTCCTTCCTCCCTCCTTCCTCCCTCCTTCCTCCCTCCTTCCTCCCTCCTTCCTCCCTCCTTCCTTCCTCCTTCCTTCCTCCCTCCTTCCTCCCTCCTTCCTCCCTTTTTCTCTTTTCACCTTATTTTTAAAAAGCATGAATTCACTTCTCCTGCATGAGAAATCATTGGACTGTGCTCCTGTGACTCGAGAGGGGACAAAAACCCCCTTGGTGTCTCTGCAGAGGTTTTCCGGGGGACAGGGGATGTTGAAAGGAGGAAGCAGCAAGTGTGGCATCTAAATACATTCCATAAACAGCTCACCCCCTCATCCTGCCCAGGTTTTAGCACTTCTTTTTTAGCAGCTTTAGTACTTGTTTTCTAATTAGTAAAAAACCCGTTTGGAGATGAAGAGCCCCCGGTGACACCGGTTTGCTCTGGAGTTCAGTGCAAGGCTTTTTGTATTTAAACACTCCGATAACCAGGTGCGCAAGCTCTGCCAAGAGCTTTGTTTGTCAGGTCTCTGAACGTGTTTGTCTTTGCAGGTGAAAAAAGCCAAGATGCAGGAATCCAGAGAACAAAGCCTGAGGTATGTAAATGTGAATTTGATTTTAGCGTAGAACCGTTATTAACATTCTTTTGTCATTATAAGTCCATTTTAGAAGCTTGCAGGTTGTTTTATTTTTCACAGAGACAGGGCAAATATACTTTGAGATTAAATTCCCAATTAAAAAAGCAAACAACTAATTGTCCCTTTGGTATTATCGAGGGTTAAGATTACGGGGTGACAATAAAACCCTGGCAGATCTATTGTTAACCTCCTCTCCCCCCCACTTCCCCCTTCTTGCCCCTCCCTCTCCCCATTCCCACTCAGCACAGGCGATCAGGAGGGAAAGAAGGACAGAGAGAAGAGAGTTGGGAAAATTAACAATGTTTTACTAATGCTACTGATAAAAATAGAGAAAATAACACAAAATATAGAAAACCAATCTTGAAAGTCTCGGCAACTGCAGAGCCGGCAGCCGAAGTCCTGGACTGGACTCTGCAGCCAACCGGAGCTGGATTCAGTCCGTCACTGGCCTCAGTTCACAGGGACGACTCGCAAGGTCCTCTCCTCATGTCGCCATAGGGAAAAGGGCCGAGATCCTCGTGATCTCCCCCTTTTCTATGCAGTATCCCGTGAATGGGATGTCACACTCCGTTGGTCAGTTTCTGGTCAGCGGTTTCTCGTTGTCCCTCTCTCCAGATGTCCATCCGTGCTCATCCATAACCTCACATTCCATTGCTGTGTTACCAAAACATGGCTCTGGTTCTCCAGGAAAATGCAGCTGATATGAAGCTTGAGCTGACAGGCAAATTCACCAAAAGAGAAACTTGTTTTTAACAAAACCAGGACAGGTATCAAGTTGTAAATGATGGAGAATAAGAGCACTTGAGATGGATCATCCCGACAGCTGCCCGTGCAGTGTTGAGGAGCAGGAACACGGGCCGGCACAGTGTGCTGAGGAACAGCCCTTTATCTGTTACATTTTCCACAGGAAATGATCAAAACGAGCAGCGTTCAACCTACTTGAAAACACGCTGTGTGACAGCCGCAGGTTGGCTATCTCTGCCACACATTCACAGTTCTTCCACCAAGAATAATTGTAGACAAATCCCCTGAGACAAATACCCATAGAAATATGCTATTTTCTTGCAAGACTCATGCTGTGTTCTGGAAGCCTGTTCAGCTACTGGCATTGAGAAAAATTTCCAAGGATTTTGTTTGTAAAGGTTGTATGGTGGGGAAAAGCCAGGTGGTTGTATTTCCATGAAGCTTCGCTCCCTCTCAGTGGCCAAAGGAAGGAAAATCACTTGTCTTTTAACCAAACCCAGGGCACGCGGCAGCTAATTCCCCCCTTACCTGCA
Source organism: Nesoenas mayeri (assembly GCF_963082525.1). Lineage (NCBI taxonomy): Eukaryota > Metazoa > Chordata > Aves > Columbiformes > Columbidae > Nesoenas > Nesoenas mayeri. The sequence goes on from NC_137571.1 coordinate 2,226,547, forward strand.
TCCTGCCCAGGAAAACTGCGCCTCCCATCCTGGGATGAGCCCCAACCCATCCTGGGGGAACGAGCGGGGTCTGTCCTGGGATGAGCTCCAGCCCATCCTGGAGGGATGAGCAGGCTCTAGTTTTATTATTGCTGGTCATAGAATTATAGAATAGTTTCGGTTGGACCTTCCCAGCCCCCCCAGTGCCCCCCCTGCCATGACAGGGACATCTTCACCAGCTCAGGGTGCTCAGAGCCCCATCCAGCCTGGCCTGGGATGTCTCCAGGGATGGTTCATCCACCACCTCTCTGGCCAACCTGGGCCAGGCTCTCACCACCCTCAGGGCAACAATTCCTTCCTCATGTCCAGCCTGAATCTCCCTCCTTTAGTTTAAACCATCACCCCTTTTTGTGTCATGACACAGCAGTTTGCCTCGGTCAGGAAGGTTGAACCTTGTGGTTACAGTGCCTGAGGATGTTAATCGAAGAGTTCATCACGATAATGATCTGCCTTTGTTTTTCCTGCCAGTCACGTGAGCAACGCAGAAGTCGGCGATCAGAAACCTGAATCTTCAAGCCTTGGTTCAAACCTTCCCATGTCCAGTGAGAGTAAGTGCCTTCTGCAGTTCTGCTCCCACCAGCTTTCCTCTTTTCTTCCTCTGGTCTCGTTAATTTGCTTCATCAAGCACAAGCTAAATGGAGGGGAAACTGAGGCACAGAATAAAAAGATTGAGTAGTGAGTGAGAAGTGGAATTTACCCTTTCTTCTGGAAAAAGAGGGCTGGAGGTTATTACAAAAGCAAGATCCCTGTGTAGAATAGCTTTGCCTGCACCAATTTACAAGTGTAAATCAGCTCAACTTGATTGAAAATACGTAACATGGAACTTTCCATTGCCAACTGGTGCTTGTTTAAGGAAAGCACCATTGCTAGATGTGAGAAATTGGGGCCAACGGTTCGAAAGGAAAGTGAATCACAAGAAATTCACGATGGAATTCAGGGTTTGGAGAGTTATGATGATGTCCCAGAATGTGGTGACATGACTGTATTTGAATAAATGTTGACTTTTTTGGTTCAAATAAATGTAGATTGTTGTTCATGGAAAAATAAGACAGCCCTGAAAATAAGCCCTAACACATCTTTCGGAGCTAAAATTAATGTAAGACCCTGTCTTATTGTTGGGGAAACTGGGTAAGAATTTGTGTGTGGTGCTGGTAGATGCAAACGGGTAAACCCAGGTACTGTGCAGATTTACAGTCATACAAGTCATCGCTCATTTGAATCGGGGGGATTTTTTGAGAATTTGCTTTGAAGCAAGTATTCAAGGCACTGAAAAACTTGTAAATCCTGTGTCTTGATTAAAATGTGCATACTGATGTTTAATTGTCATTGTTTGGTTTTGAAGTCACCTGTGTAATTATCTGAACTCTTTTTTTTTTCCAGTTATGACTTGCACTGATTACATCCCAAGGTCATCAAACGATTATACCTCACAAATGTATTCTGCAAAGTGAGTCAAACAGTTATTACTAAACTCTGTAACTCTTCTTTCTGAAGGGATCTTGTTGCATCTTCATGCATTTCTGTGATGAAGTAATTCACGTTTTCACGTCTGCTGGCAACAGATACTCATTGCTGAAGCTCATACAAGTCACCCTTTGGCTCCAGTGCCTGTTGTCTTATGATCATAAGGATAAACGAGCCCCATCGAGTAATTAATTTATCCGTATGATCATAAGACAGCAGCCCTGTGTGTCTTGTTGAATAATGCCCACAGTATTTGAGGAATAAACCATCTGGACATAAATACCTAACGCGCAAGCAGATTTCACACTCAGAGCACGTGTCAGTGTGTAGCGTTTCTTCTTCCCAAAGCAATTTTTTCATGTGTCTTGTGGTTTGGAGGCTGAAAGATGTGTAGTGTAAACAGGGTTTTCTAATTTCACTCTCTCTTTTCCATAAGGCCATACGCACATATCCTTTCTGTACCTGTGTCGGAAACCATGAGCCCGTACCCCGGGCAGACTCAGTACCAAGCGCTCCAGCAGTCTCAGCCCTACACCATCTACCCCCAGACCACCCAGACCTACGGACTACCTCCTTTTGGTAAGGAAGAGCTTCTCAGAGACTTCCAAATGCATGCAGTTACCATCTTCTATCTCATTCGATGTTTAACTAACCAGACGTGTTGAAGAGTTCATAGGAGAGCACACGCCTGATTTAAATTGTCACTTGGTACCTACAGTACAGATCTCTAAAATCTTAATATCTAGACATGTAAAGGGGTTAATTTTTCCTTAGCTGAAGAGCTGAATGTCTTTGGACAAAACCGGTGACATTTGTGGCTTTTGCTTCCAGAGCAAGGATTTTATATAAATCACAACACAATTGATTTGTCACGAAAGATGGTGTAGAAAAGGTGATACAATGAGGCTCGGTTTTATTAGACAAAAGTTACATTACTAATTCTGTTTAAAGCAACGTAGCACAAATTCTCTTTATGAGAAGTACATAAAATGGATTTATATACCTTTGTTCTTTTTTTTTTTTTTTTACATATATATATGAACACCTGAGATTCATGAGAATGAATTTTCTTGGACTTGAGGGAACCTCAGGAAGGAAACAGTGGGTTTGTAGTCACTGGGACACAAAGGTTTGATCAAACAGGGTTTGATCTCCCAAATCTCATTTGGGAGTGTGTGTTTCAACTCCTTTTAACACAAAGGCTCTGAAATTTGGGGTGTTTAACTGCGTCAGTGTTATGTAACAGTAACAGTAGAAATTCTTCTGAAGACCTTTACTGTTGACTTCATAGGAACTTTTATCTGTTAAGCATCTTCTGGAACGCGATCAGCGGCTGAGATGGCTTGGTTTGGATTTTGAGGTTCGGTATTAAAGACATGAATTTTTAGGCTGGATTTAAGCATTAGGAAGGTGTTAACAGTCATATTTCTAGGAGTGGTAAAATTCTACCTGTTGGATGGTGTGAGGGGCAGGTGGAGGGTGCAGGACTGAACACACACATTTAAGAGCAAATCCCCAAATCTCCACTGAGCAGGGCAGGACTGGACCAGATTGCTCAGATGTTTTCCAGAGGTTTGCGTGACTTTCTAGTGTGTATTTGTTGCCAATACCCCTTGTGCTGTAATAACTTCCGGTGACGTTCAGTGCATCGTTCTGCATGGGACACACTTGCGGTGCAGAGAGAATTTATTAAAGAAGCGTTAAAATAAAGAGTAGTGACGTGCAAGCCAAGTACCTGTGGCTGTGAGTTGGCATCTTTCTTGCGCCGTAAGGAACCGTTTGGTTACTGGCCCCTCTAAAAACCACTCGCCTGTTTGAAGATTGCGCCATTCCCTTCCCATACTAAACAAACTTCTCCTGCTCTCTGTTTCCCATACATTTTATTCTGCAATATATCTCCAGTCTTTCTTAAATCAGTCTTTCCTTGTTGTTTGCTAATTATCACAATACTAGAGGTTTGAAAAAGTAATGGATGGTGCAACTTGAGAGTCGCAGAATCACAACCCTGGCGTGGCTGAACAGTTGGGTGAACGACTTAATTTGACTTATAGGTGGCAGTTTGAGGGCAGGTATGTAAGTAAATCAAAGAGCCGTTGCAGAACTGAATTGTGACACATGGAACAAGCTCAGGGAGCCGCTGCTCTTGTCCAGCTCTGTAGAGTCTCCCTTGTTGTCTGGGTAAGAAACTCAGAGCTCGTCCTGGAGCAGGTGGAGAACCACAGGCGGCTTTTGCCACCTTGGTACCGGTTTTTGAGGGTTTAAGATGGAGATTGGTCTTTCTGCCAGGCCTGAGCTTTGTGTCCAGCTCCAAACATCCTTTGACCTTCTGCTTTGCGCACTCCTGCTTGTTTTCAAGTAGATCCTCTCAGCCGATACTCGCTTTCTAACCCGGGCCAGGGAGAAACATGTTTGATTTGGCTGGAGGGCTGGAAATGGTGAAACAAAAGATGAGGAGCCCTGAAGATCCAGACCTGAGCTGCGCTTCTTCAGCTAGATCCTGAGGTTTTCCCTGTTCTTTGAGCTCTGCAGCTCAGCCCCACCATCCGAGGGATCAAGCAGTTCCTTGGCACTGAATCTTACCGTGACACTAACAGATTTTTAGCTGAAAGCTTCGGAAATTCATCTTGTTGGTGCTTTTAATTCTCTTTTCCAGCCAGTTTTGTCAGCAGCTCTAATCTGTGTGCAGCCTGACGCTCAGCACATCCTATTGCCGAAATTAAACATTTTCTGTGTGTGATTTGTTCCTTGCTTTTGTGACAAAGCGCAAATCTTAACCTGAGGTTACAGCATGCCATTGGGTGCCAGCGTATTTGTAACTGGTCCGATTTATCCGCTTCAGGTGCACTGTGGCCAGGTATGAAACCCGAAAGTGGTTTAATTCAGCCTCCATCTACAAGCCAGCCCAGTGTTCTTACCTGCACTACAGGGTTAACCACAAGCCAGCCCAGCACAGCACATTATTCTTATTCCGCTGAAGGTAACTTGGCATGGTTTTTATCTCTCTCCACCTAATTGAGTCCAGATAGCAAAACTAGAGAGGCTTGCACGTTCGCTCTGGTTTGTGCATGCTTAAACGCTTGGTCTCTTTTCTTTTGCGTGTGTCCGTGTTCAGTTTCAATTGCTTCTGGAGGTAGATGGCTCCTATGTATTACACACACACCCCCCTCCCAGCTTGGTAGATCTGCTAGAAAGTGAATTTCTTAATATAAAACTAGCCTGTAAATATTTCACCTGCTGGAAGTGGAATCTAAGAAGCCAGGGGCTGAATTTCACCAGCTCCCAAAGCAATTTTTAGCAGTAAATAGTGGAATGTTGCGTATGGCAAATATGTGCAAATCGATCCTTTTTGCAAGGCAGGATTTTTGCAGCTTACGTTTGGGCGATGAATGTGAAAACGTGTCTCTTTCTCTGTAGTTTTTTAAGAAGCGCTTCAGGAATTCTTAATCTGTTTGTTGTGCGATAATTTCATTGAATAACTCAGGAGATCTTTAGTTCAACCTCCTGCTCCAAGACGAGTTGACGCCGCGTTCAGAACCAGGTTGCTCAGTGTTTGTAACACTGGAAACACCACATTCCTTTAGACGTAACTTTTCTCCAGGTTCTCCCCCGGCAGAATGGATGATGGTGGTTTATAGCACCAGCTTTCATGGCCAAGGGTCAGAAATGGTTCTGGGCAGGATGTCCCCGGCGGGTCTGTGGGTGATGGACCACAGCGAGCACCTCAATCCCTGAATCACTTTTCTGGAAAACTGCTTTGCAAACGGGCAGGAAACTCTTCCTATTTTTGAGTTTGCTACGTTTGCTTATTGTCAAATGAGCAAGTGTGGGGGGCAGCTCAGCACTTGGGGGCTGCAGGGGGGTGTGGGAGCAGGCGCTGGAAGGATGGACGGTGTTGCTTTGTTAGTTATCTCCTGAAAACTTACATTTTCTCTGCAGTCCCAGGAGCAGGATGGTGCTGCTGTCCCACTGACACGTATTCCAGTGCGTGGACATGGTTCAAGCTGTAGATGCTGGATGGAATAATGGGATATTTGAGCTTCGGTGAAACAGAAAATGTATTAATCACCATTTCCCTTCCCAGCACATGGAGCAGGTCGAAACATCTTTGAAAACAACCAAAGCAAAACCGAATAGGATCGATCAGGCAGGGAATGCAGGGATGTAAGATCCGAGGGCTGGAAGTGGAGGAGAAGGAGAGGAAAAAAGAGTCATAGCACTTGTGTTTGCTGGTCTTTTAAACCCGAGACCATGGAGCGGTCACTTTGGGCGCATCCCTGCCGAACACTTTTGTAGGTCACAGGTGAAAGGAGTGACCCACAGTGCAGAAAGAATTGGTTCATCTATAGTGGGAGCTGTTTGTAAAGATCCGATGTGCAGCACTGTGTAGAGAAAGGGTAATTAGAAATGCTGGGAGGAAAACAGAGTTCAAATAGAAAGTGAAATTCAGATGAGGGAATCTGGGCACTTGGAATCTTTTTTTTGCCTCTGATTTCTTCACTTCTGTTCTCTAGCTCAGCGGAGAAGCTCTTCAGAGCACCACACAGGAGAATCACTCTGTTTGCTCCTTTAAGATACGTTTCTTTTGCTTTTCATCTTCTTTGAGGCATGTTTTGGACCCATTCCCTTCCCAGGAGCTGTTCACCAGGCGGGACCTGTGCTTGTCGTAACACAGCGGACCTTGAGAAGAGTTCGTGGTGGGGCCTGATTCTCTGGCCTTCAGAAGCTCGAGATCTTCGGTCTTGGGCTGAATTCCACATGGGTGTTATTTGGAGGAAGTGATGGTGATGCTGTGGATCTCTGCAAGTCTTTGCTTGAGCATCTCCAAGTGATTTTTGGTTGTATTTGTGCACAGAGGAAGATTTAGCACAAGAAAAGATGTCATGGTGGTACCTGTTTTGGTACATCTGGTGTTGTTCATGCTGATTTCATTGTATTCAGTAACCCCTGAGGGTCCCAAAACCCTGTGTGGAGTGACATGAAGCCACAAAATCTGCTCAATGACTTGTGTTCCCAGAACACGCTCTGGCAGCATCTTCTGTGCTTTGGAAGAACCAAATGCGACTATTAAACACCTTGACATTTATACTAACAACCCCACGTCTCTAATAATTTGTCCTACAAGCTGCTGACAAATCATTTCAGAAAATCTCATCCAACAAACAGTTGTAGTCTCTGGAACATTTGGAAGTCCTGGTTTTAATGATAAGCTAGCTCTCCTTCCCTGTAAGCTTCGCTGAAATGTAACTGGTTTCACAATACCCCCCAACCTGTTTTAGGCTGTTATAAGGAGAGTGTTCCAGTCTGTTAAGTTCTTGTTTCACACCTTTGCTTGGTCTTGTCTCCTGTGCTTTTCCAGAAGCATTTAATGCAGTAATTCTTAATTTTACAGCATCAACGACCAATGCCAGTCCAGTCTCCACGTCCTCAACCGTTGTCAATATTTCCACGTCAGCGGTCGCCAGCATCTCACAGGTAAAACTCCTTCCACGTTAATTTTAAGTGCAGCGTCTTTGTTTAACGTATTACTCAAAACTAACCAAGGAAAGCCAACTATTTGCATCACTAAAATAGAACTATTTTGAGAATCAAACCTGCAGGGAGGATTATAGCCTTTTAGGAGAATGTAACAGGGTGGATGGATGATGGCAGAACGGTGGATGTGGTCACCTTGACTTCAGTAAAGCCTTTGACACAGTCTCCCACAGCATCCTCACAGCTGAGCTGAGGAGGGGTGGTCTGGACAATAGAGTAGTGAGGTGGGTTGCAAACTGGCTTAAGGAGAGAAGCCAGAGAGTGGTGGTCAATGGTGCGGAGTCTAGTTGGAGGCCAGTATCCAGTGCAGTGCCTCAGGGGGCAGTACTGGGGCCAATATTATTCAATATATTCATTAATGATTTGGACAAGGGACATGAGTGACTGTCAGCAAGTTTGCTGGTGACACCAAGCTTGGAGGAGTGGTGACACTGGAAGCTGTGCTGCCATCAGAGACCTGGACAGGCTGGAGAGCACTGGGCCCTTGTGGCCAGGAAGGCCAATGACATCATGGGGTGTATTACAAGGGAGGTGGTTAGTAGATCGAGAGAGGTTCTCCTTCCCCTCTGCTCTGCCCTGGGGAGACCACACCTGGAATATTGTGTCCAGTTCTGGGCCCCTCAGTTCCAGCAGGACAGGGAACTGCTGGAGAGGGTCCAGCGTAGGGCAACAAAGATGATTAAGGGAGTGGAGCACCTCCCTTATGAGGAAAGGCTGAGGGAGCTGGGGCTCTTTAGTTTTGAGAAGAGGAGACTGAGAGGTGACCTTATTAATGTTTATAAATATATAAAGGGTGAGTGACACGAGGATGGAGCCAGGCTCTTCTCGGTGACAAACAATGATAGGACAAGGGGTAATGGGATCAATGGAACAAAAGAGGTTCCACTTAAATTTGAGAAAAGACCTCTTCTCAGTGAGGGTGGCAGAGCCTGGCCCAGGCTGCCCGGGGGGGTTGTGGAGTCTCCTTCTCTGCAGACATTCAAAACCCACCTGGACATGTTCCTGTGCGACCTCACCCAGGCGTTCCTGCTCCATGGGGGGATTGGACTGGATGATCTTTTGAGGTCCCTTCCAATCCCAACCATACTGTGATACTGTGATACTGTGTTTTTTGAACACCTTTGGTTCTCCCTCAGCAAGAAAAGGAAAATAGGTCGTACACAAACAAACCAGAAGACTCCGGTAAAGCAGGAGACGCTTTCTGACGCTGCTAGAAGAGAAGTCCTAAAGCTCTGCAGCTATGACCTGCTGTGGGTAAACAGAGAATGATCAGCAGTTAATTGCTGTTCTGAATATTTAGATGCACAAAGGAACCCTTCAGTGTCGTGACAAACAGAACGGGAATATCAGAAGTGTGGAAACTGCAGCAGATGCACAGAAATCCTCGTATGCTTGTGCTGGTGCTTTTTATGATTTTTTTTAATTAACATAAACTTGCCTGGAGGTCTAAGGGGAAAAAAGGGTTTTCTTTCAGTAGTGCAGACCAGGGTGCCTGGGTCACCAGTCCAGGCTGCTGTGGCTCTGTCAGTACATCTGCAATCAGCAAGTAACACACAAGAGAAAAGCACAAATCCCAGACCACGGGGTGAAGTGATGGCGTGCTGTCCGCTTGGTGCTCCCTGTCTTTGTCACATTGTTCATCATGAACTAATTTTGGAACTGAATGCAGAGGAGTGTTTTCTGCAAGAAGTGTCCTATTGTAACGAACCCTTTCCTCGAACAGGAATATCCCACCTACACGATCCTGGGCCAGAGCCAGTACCAGACGTGCTACCCAAGCTCTGGCTTTGGAGTGGTGGCCCCGGCGGACGGCACTGCGGAGAGCGCCGCGTTACAGACCAGCGCGTACCCCGCCGAGAAGCCCAATGCCGCGGCGCCCGCGCGGATGGTGCAGAGACATTCCTCCGGTACGGCTGGGGCTTGAGCTCCCGCGGTAAACGCGACAGGGAGAACGTGTTCTTATTTGATGGTAAAAGCCTGGGGAACCGACCTGTTATTTCAAGGCGCTGGCCAGGGAATGGCCCGGTGACTGTTCAGTGCCGTTTTCTCAGCTCAGGAATTCTCCACGTTCACCATTTTGCATGAATTTTCATAGGAATTGCGATGTCTTATCTTCAAGACCCCGAATGAATTGAAGCTCTTTCAAGTCCCTTGTGCTATTTCTGAACTAGTTAGGCCGACGTTTGGGATGTTAACTCTTTTGCCTGAACTTTTATGAAGGGTTCAGAGAGTATGTCCCATCATGGTCATAATGTTCTGCAGATCAAAGCACTGATTTTTGATTTTACTTACTTTTTTTAATCACGGTGCTTTATTCTTTCTATTAATAGGCTCCATAATGGCTCCTCATCAGTCATGGCCATGGTGCTTGGCCAAATCTCTCTCTCTAGGGTCAAGATCATCCTGTTTTTCTTTACTAATTCTTGGACAGGCCAGTGGAGCTGTAGGTTTGTGTGTCATCCAACCACTATTGTGTCCATAAAGCAAGAAAACACCTTCACCTATTGCAAAGGAGCTTTGTGGCTGAACGCTGTGAGCTGCTGTTTGTTTTGAGACGCGAGCGTTGAAAGCCGTGTTCTTTCTTTCTTCTAGGAGACGCGTCCACGAGTCCTTCGTTAGCAAGAGCAACAGCAAGTAAAGAGCTGGATGAGCAGGCAAGAAAAAACATCCCTGGGAAGAACAGGGGGAAGAGGAAAGCAGATCCCTCCTCCTCCCAGGACAGCGAACTGGAGGTGAGGAGCAAACTTGTTTTCTGCAGGTGTGGTGGTAAAACTCTTCTTTCCTCCTTCCTCCATGGAGATGGAAGGAGAGAATCTGGGAAATTCCCCTGGCCCACATTATCTGCACACTGGCTGAATCGAGTTCTTAGTGGTCCTTGACAAGCATCACTTAAACACGTCTTGGAATCGTCAGCAGAGGAGACGTCAGGACATGCGCCCCACGTGCGAAATATGCAGTTGGTGAACTTCTAGTTCCTCTGCAGTTTATCAAAGTCCTTCTGTGCTGAAACTCTGTCCACGTGGCAGCCAGTCCCTCGTATTTATCATAACAGAGTGTCTCTGATAAACACCAAGATCCTCACCAGCTGAAACAGAGAAGTAAAGTTAACAGCAGAGTCAATTATACTGATAAGCGGCATTTTTTATTTTACCAGCTCTGGGGGTCATCCTTCGTAAGACTGGATGCTCTTGCATCGCTTATATTCACATAATTATTAGATACAATACATCTATTAATGATTAGTTAAATATAAACTGAGCACTCTGCTTCTAAACAGTGTATCACTCAGTCTTCTGTCTCCCTCTTGTCATGCAGAAAGATCTAAAACTTGAGAAATATCCCCTCGTTTTGCATTTATATCATGTCAGTTGGTTAATGATGGGGACATCTTCTATAACTTAATCACAGTACATATTAATTTAGCAGCTTCTCTTCTCTTGTTTACCTGGTGCTCTCCAGATCACAGCCAGTAAACTTCTACCTTCTAAAGTTCATTAGCACCCTGAAACTTTCTCCTTCATCGCAGCTCGGTGCTTGGGATATCTCAGCTCTGACCTGTTTCTGTTCCCTACGCAGCGTGTGTTTCTCTGGGACCTGGATGAGACCATCATCATCTTCCATTCGCTGCTCACGGGGTCTTACGCTCAAAAATACGGCAAGGTACCGCTCTTTTCTGAGGAAGAAAAACCAGATCTGTTACGCAGAAGTAAATGTTAAACTTTGGGAAAGGAGTAGAAAATTATATACAGGGGAAATTTCATCCAACGTAACTGATGAAAGATTTATCGCAATTTACTTCTGCATTTAACCACCATGAATTTCATTTTCTCATGTTTTGCCAGGATCCAACTCTGGTGATCGGCTCGGGCCTGTCAATGGAGGAGATGATTTTCGAAGTGGCCGATACTCACTTGTTTTTCAATGACTTGGAGGTACGTGACCGATGGTTTTGGGGACCGTCCACTTCCATGCACAGTGTTCTTGGCCAAATTAAATCCACGTCACTGTTCTGCACTAATCCACGGAAGCCAAATATAAATCTTTGTTTAATCATGTGCTGTGTTATCAGATACTAATGGACACAGCAACACAATCTATATACTGAGGTGTCAAGTTCTCCAGAATATGGAATTAAATGGTTGGAATTAGCAAAGTTCCCGACCGATCTTCTTTGACACGAGTCCACGAATATGAACGTAATTTGCAGAATTTACAGGCCTAATTTAAAGGTTAGGAAGGCAAAATATGAACAGTGAGCAATTAATTGTAGGTGCATCACTGAAAACAAGATGGTTTTGTTGCTGCAAATAGAAACTTAAATGGAGCTTCCGTTTGTGGCTGTGAAGTTAGCGAAGGTGGTAACGCCAGTTACAAAACAAAACACCAAATACTCCTGTGCCAGAAAGGTGTTGATTGATGTGTTAACTATGTGTTAACTTATTGCTGTGGGTGTTGGGTAGTAACATGAGGGGGTTGTTTCATATCACGCTTTAATCTGAACATTTCAGGATGTTTCTGGGTTCCACCAGCGTGGCTTTATTTTTCTTTCTTTCTTGGGCAGGAGTGTGACCAGGTGCACATAGAAGACGTGGCGTCTGACGACAACGGCCAGGATTTAAGGTGGCGTAGTGATGAAATGTGCAGCTGGTTTTTGTGGGGGCTTCCAGCCCCCATGAGGATGGAGCTCAGCCTTGTGCGGGGCATGAAACTTGGAAAGGGAGTTTTTTTGGTCCTGGGTGGTATTTCTTTGAAGACCTACAAATCATTAAGACTTGAGGAATTGTACCTGTGCAGAGGTCCAAGCAAGCATAGGAAACTACAGCCTATTTTGTCTTTACAGACCATTCACGCCATGATTCAGCCCAATAAAATATTTCACTTTGGGGTCTTCTTGCTTCTCATTGGATCTTTTCCTCTGGTTCCACGTGGGCCTTTGTTTTGTTCAGCTGTAGACATTGTTTATTGTCCATAACCTTGCAGGTAGTTCTGTCTGAATAAATCCTTTATTCTCAAAGTGCAAATTGGACTTTATCTTGCAAGTGTTCAGTGCGGGTTGTAGTTGCTTTTCGTATATATGAGCAGAACTTTCCAGCTTAAATTTTAGCAAATCCAGCTTACCAAGTAACATGAAGCAAAGAGTATGTTAAAAATCATACATATGAACAGTGAGCAATTAATTGTAGGTGCATCACTGAAAACAAGATGGTTTTGTTGCTGCAAATAGAAACTTAAATGGAGCTTCCATTTGTGGCTGTGAAGTTAGCGAAGGTGGTAACACCAGTTACAAAACAAAACACCAAATACTCCTGTGCCAGAAAGGTGGTGATTGATGTGTTAACTATGTGTTAACTATGTGTATTATCTTTTAATAATTCATTACATTTAGTGTGTATCTACTTAAGCTAAATGATTAATATTGAACTGGGCTCATGCACTGACCTGTGGGTAGTAAAACCGTTGCCGTACAGCTCCGTCGTTACTCTGCCGCCGCAGCCGTGTAACAGCTCTGCTTTTCCCAACCAGCAACTACAATTTCTCCACGGACGGCTTCAGCGGCTCGGGCAGCACCGCGAATCACGGCTCGTCGGTCGGCGTCCAGGGCGGCGTGGACTGGATGAGAAAACTGGCGTTCCGCTACCGCAGGGTGCGCGAGATCTACGATAAATACAAAACCAACGTCGGAGGTGGGTGTTCTCAAACGGGCTTCGCGGTGCCGGCCCCGGCATTCCTCAGAGCTTTTGCTTTCCTGAGCGTTTGGATAAAGTAACGTTCTCCTAGTGCTAAGCGGGACCCAGTTTCCATGGAATCTAAGAGGGTAATGTCTTCCAAAAGCGAACACCGTGCCAGTCGCAGGCTGTGATTTATTGTGTGGATGAGAACAGTCAGTCGATCCTGCATTTAAGAGAAAATTTTGGTGTGGTGTCCCTTTGCTGATACATTTTCTGTTTAGCCTGAATCTTGGCGCTGACACCCCTGGGAAGGGGTGATGCTGGAGCAGCTCAGCAGGATGACTCAGCCTGGTGGGTTTTGGGCTGGGATACCCTTTACCTACACAAAAAAAACCCTTTATAGATGTTTTCTCAGACATATTTTCTAAGAAGCAGCTGTTCACAGATGGGTGTCTGGGCTCAGCTGTGTCACTGGAGGCTGGTTTCTCCTGTTGCCTCTAGACAGTCTCAGGTGCCCTCAGTACCGTGTTATTTAATAGAATCACAGAATCATTTCAGTTGGAAGAGACCCTTCAGATCATCTGTCCAACCATAACCTAATAACACTAAACCACCCTAAGAACCTCATCTCCATGTCTGTTCAACCCCCCCGGGATGGTGACTCCACCACTGCCCTGGGCAGCATGTTCTAGTGCTTCACAACCCTTTCCATGCAAAAATGGTTCCCAAGATCCAACTTGGCGCAACTTGAAGCCGTTTTCCTCCTTTATTGCGGAACAGGCCGCTCTTAACGAAGCGCTGGCTCTCTGTATCAGACCTTCCGCGCTCAGCTGGGAACACTCGTGTTGTTTTCCTCCCAGGCCTTCTCAGCCCGCAGAAGAGGGAAGCTCTGCAGCGACTCAGGACCGATATCGAAGTGCTAACGGATTCCTGGCTGGAAACTGCATTAAAGTCCCTGCTGCTCATACAGTCCAGGTACGGAACTGGAAATGTGGACATTGCTTTTTCAGCCCTTTCTCTTGCTTGGAGCTGTGTCCATGTGTGATACCGCTGCTGTTTGTCACAGGTGAATAAACTCCCGAGCACCCTTCTCCTTCATCACCTGTTGTTAGGAAGGTCCCCTATGCTCGCAAAAGTGCCTTTCTGCCAAAGAATTTATGTTGGAAACAAAAAGCAAAGAAACAAACCCCACAAATGACCCGAGAAGCCTTTTGAAAGCAGGACAACAAAGCGCGTGGTGCTTCAGCAAGCTGAGCGAGCTGCCCAGCGCGGCACCGCTGCCCAGAGATGTGCTCTTACCAGCGCTGTTCTTCTTCTTCTAGAAAAAACTGTGTGAACATCCTGATCACGACCACCCAGCTGGTGCCAGCCCTGGCCAAAGTCCTCCTGTACGGATTGGGCGAGGTGTTTCCCATCGAAAACATTTATAGCGCTACAAAAATAGGTAAGGGCTTGTGCTGAGGCGTCTGCTTGGGTTTTTACACAGGAAATATAATTCCCCATAGTGTGATAGTGGTGGCTTCTGGCCTCAGGAGCTTGACTGGGTGTTATCCCCTTCCCAATAAGACAAGAATGTTTCTGTACTGGGAAGAGGGGACCTGCCAGGCTTCTGGTACCGTCTGCCTAAGGCAGGGCTGTCTTTCGCAGGTAAGGAGAGCTGTTTCGAGAGGATCGTGTCGCGATTCGGGAAGAAAGTCACCTACGTGGTGATTGGAGACGGGCGGGACGAAGAGGTCGCAGCGAAGCAGGTGGGTCAGGGGAAGGTTTGGCCTTTGACGCGAGAGATCTTCACTGCGCTAAGATGGGGAGTTTCCTGGCTCTTTGGGGTTTAAAGTTTGTTTTACGTAGGATTGCTGTAATAAACCAGGATGTTGATGTAGCACATCACGCAGCCGTCAGGTGGGATAACACGATTTCTCTAAGTCAGGGCTCAGTTGCCAGCAGTCAGATCTATCTACAATTGGTCTGAATTACAAACACAGAGCAAATATCTTGTTTGGTTTGGGCAGCCCTGAAGAGGTCGTTGAGTCGCGCTCATGAAAGGCAGTGAAATGCAGAGATTGCTGCCGGGCCGTCACCTCTACGGGCTGCCCCGTGCCAGGTTGTCACCTCCACGGATCCTCTGGAGCCCTGGAAAGGCTTTTGTGGGTGAAGCAGGAGCTGATAGTCAGTGCTGACCCATCGTAAACAGCCGCGCACGTCGGGCTTCAGATCCCAGTGTGCACGTGCCCAGGGTCCTTCCGAACGGGCTGTGCTGTCACCTGCACCGCAGTGCACCCTGAGCGCTTCCAGCCCTAAAATCACCCCCTAAACCCGACTTTGTCATCTGTTCCAGCACAACATGCCCTTCTGGAGGATCACGAATCACGCAGACCTGGTGTCCCTTCACCAAGCCCTTGAGCTGGATTTCCTGTGAGGAGCCGGAGCAGATCGCTCTGCACCGCCCGGGAAGCAGAAAGCTCGGACATTTGGGGACTCGCTTTTCAGCTCGATGAAGAAACACACGTAACACAAACCGTACAGTAGAACACGACAGCGGGTGGTTTCCAAGGAGCACACGAGGTGCTGTATAAAGGAGCACAAGATGCCGCAGAGCTGGAGCTGGAGGGGGTGATACAACAGCAGGAGTGTTTGTAAGAGCCTTCTCCTTTCTATTCGACTTAGTCGTAGAACCCAAGTAAACACAAAACCTTATTTTTATAGCAAAAACACTGATGGCAGAGCTGAACCTCCCTTGTTTCGCCAAGCTGAAAAGAGCTATGTTTGTTGTTTTTTTTTTCCATAGGAAATACTAATGAAAATGTCAAAAATACCTCTATTGCTGTGAAACGCGTCCTCTCTCCTTCCCTTGGGTGTCCAAAGCAGTTAATTTATTACAATGTCCTTATGTTATTTCCTCAACGTGGGATTACTGGAAAATAGCAAGATAAGGGAGTTGTTTCTTGTAGAGGAAATGTGGGTGTTCTGAGTTGATCCCGGCGGCTTCGTGTGTGCACAAGCCCTGTTACCAAGCGGGAGATCATTGGATTCCAGCTCCCCAGGCCGGAGATCCCACCGATTTTTCCCTACCTGTGAACAAGAGATCCAGCACGACGCTGCTGCAGATGAAGAGCCCTCGTCTTGACTTAGGAACAGTTTGACAGAACTAAATCCTCACGAATGTTACAAAGAAGGGCCTGGTTATTAACCTCACCTCCACTTTCCTGCCTCCGTTTGGGAGAGTAAGTTCCTTTTAGTAGAATCAAATTGGATTTTCTTGTATTCTTTGCATTAGCCTGACGACATAGTTAGAAACAAAACCCTTGTTAAGAGGGACTTAATTTCCTCTGTCCTCTGCGTAGAAGCCGCTGCCCGCGAGCAGCGCGACCTCTCGTCCCGTTAGAAAAGTCCGAGGAGCAGATTCCTGCCGCGGTGTCACCGCACGGCTCGGTCGAGGGATCTTTGTGCTGCTCGGCGAGGGGTGTGAAGAGACGCAGGAGCCCGCGGGGGACGCTCTCCCGTCTCAGGTGTGTTCTGTGCTGGATCCTGAACATCTCTCAGCCCATCCAAAGGTCTCGGTGTCCCTGTCAAACAGCCCGTTCGGAGCGCGTCCCGTACCCCGGCTGAACTTTGGGATTCAAACCTGTGCCTTAAACCTCCCACCACCGGCCCCTTTGCTTCCCAAACACCCGCGGCAGCTGGACGGTTGCGCCCGGGCGCCCCAGCGGGCGCTGCGCCTGCGGTTCCGGCTTCGCTTCCTCTTCGTTTACTTTCAAATGTTTTAAGGAAATTTTTAAGACGTCGGCAAAATTGGGACTCTTGCAGCCAGTGGCATTTCGTACTGATATTTATACGATGTCTCCTTGAATGTATGTAAAGTACTTTTATAACAGGAGGTTGATGGTACATTTCTGTGTTTGTTTAATAAAGGTTGTCCTGGCTATTTTATTTCTCTCTCTGCTGGCTGAGTTTGTGACGTTTCCTGGCTCGTGTGGCAGGAACAGCATCTCTGTCCAAGCGCTGGTTGCGTCTATCCCTGTGCTCTCCCACTCCCCTGACCTGGTGACAAACCCCAGTGCCTGAGTGACAGTCCCTGGGGTGTCACCAGCTTCACTGCAGCCCCGGGGGCTTCCAAATAGCCCCCGATCCACTGATGCCAGCTGGGCAGGTGTCGGCGCTGGGGGGAGCAGCAGGACCCCGAGCTGTGGTACCGACCCGCGGTGCTGCCGCTGCGGAGCCTTCGCCCGTTGTGCTCTGTGTAATGAGAACTGTCTTACAAACTGGAAAAAGAAATAATAAAGTCTTTATTTTCTATAGTCAGCGCTTCAGCCTGTTCTCTGACATCCCTGCGGGCAGCGATGCGGCCCTGTGACACCGGGCATGGGGGACAGTCCCCTGGCTCTGCCGCACCCCACAATCAACATTTGCTGCTTGACCAAGAAAAGGAACGGTCTGGGGCCGCAGGGGTGAGCAGCCGGGCCCCCCACCTGGGCTCCCGGGACGAGGCTTTGGCTCCGTCCTGCTCGGCAACCGCCGCAAAGGGCACGACCGACGTTTCTGGCCACGGAGAATCCGCGTTGGAAAGGGCTTCCCTGGTCTCGAGGGGGCAAAGCCCCTCACCCCCCCTGACCCTGTGCTGCCCCATAACCCCTCCCCAGGGCGCGGGCAGCCCTGGGCTCTCCCAGCACAGGGGCGTCAATGCCGGGAGATCTTTGACCTCAACAGCAGGAGGAAAATCCCGGCTGCAAACAGCTCAGCCGAGGAGGGAACGAGCTCCCCAAGACCCGCATCCACCGCCCCAGCAGCAACAGAGACAGACAACGAACTTGCTTTTTGTTGTTTTGGGTTTTTTTCTGAAAAAGCTACTGACAAAAGACCAAGGGGCAGCGCAGCCGCTGCTGCCGGCCCCGAGCAACGCCGCGGCTCTCCCAGCGGCACCAGCACCGCGCCGGCTGCGCTGGGACTCACCGCGTGGTTGCAACATCGCTCCTGGATTCCACCGGGTCCCTCCAGCCTCCCGGAACAGCCCGGGGGAAGGACCAGGAGCCGGATCCTTGTCCTGGAGGCGCCGAGCTCACACCGCAGGCTCAGCAGCCGCCCGGTTCAGGAAGCGCCGCGACACCAGCCGGCAAACGGGGAGCGGCACCGGGCGGCGCGTCCTCCTGTCCGCGAGGGCCGGGCCGAGCGCAGCTGCAGCTCATGGCGGCTCTTTGGGGCGCAGCCGCCTGCAGCGGGCGGCTCGGCAGCAGCCCCAGCGGGCAGCGGGTGGGGCAGCGGGACGCGGTGCGAGCGCTCATCCGAGGGGTCCCTGCCCCAGAGCCGGGCCAGCAGCGCGCTGTCCACCGGGATGAAGCCGTGATGGGTGATGCTGCGGCCCAGCGTCCACCCCGGTGCACCAGCTGCGGTAGACGATCATGGCCACAATGGCCCCGTAGAGCTGCTCGGGGCCTGGAGGCTCCATGGAGTCTGTGCCCTGCAGGCTGGCCCAGACGAACATCGCCAGCCACACCGGTGGGACACAGACGGCCACGCCGTGGGGCCAGGGCAGGGTAAAGGGGGCGACAGCGAGGACACGGGGGGCAGGTGAGGAAGAGGTTCCACAAGAAACAGACAATGGAGGAGCCCGAGATCAGCTCGTACCCATCCTGCAAGAATGAGCGCAGGGACTGGTGCTATTCAGCAGGGACTGGTGCTGTTCAGCAGGGACTGATGCTGTTCAGCAGGGGCTGGTGCTGTTCAGCAGGGAATGGTGCTGTTCAGCAGGGACCGGTGCTGTTCAGCAGGGGCCGATGCTGTTCAGCAGGGAATGGTGCTGTTCAGCAGGGAATGGTGCTGTTCAGCAGGGACCGGTGCTGTTCAGCAGGGGCCGATGCTGTTCAGCAGGGGCCGATGCTGTTCAGCAGGGAATGGTGCTGTTCAGCAGGGACTGGTGCTGTTCAGCAGGGACTGATGCTGTTCAGCAGGGGCTGGTGCTGCTCAGCAGGGAATGGTGCTGTTCAGCAGGGACTGGTGCTGTTCAGCAGGGACTGATGCTGTTCAGCAGGGGCTGGTGCTGTTCAGCAGGGAATGGTGCTGTTCAGCAGGGACTGGTGCTGTTCAGCAGGGAATGGTGCTGTTCAGCAGGGACTGATGCTGTTCAGCAGGGACTGATGCTGTTCAGCAGGGGCTGGTGCTGTTCAGCAGAGGCTGGTGGTGTTCAGCAGGGACTGATGCTGTTCAGCAGGGGCCGGTGCTGTTCAGCAGGGGCCGGTGCTGTTCAGCAGGGACTGATGCTGTTCAGCAGGGGCTGGTGCTGTTCAGCAGAGGCTGGTGGTGTTCAGCAGGGACCGATGCTGTTCAGCAGGGGCCGGTGCTGTTCAGCAGGGGCTGGTGCTGTTCAGCAGGGACACCGTGCGGGTCCCCAGCCCCGAGGTGCCGAGGGCAGCACCGGGTGGGGGCAGCAGCGCTGGGACCCGCTGGCTCTGCAGGGCCCGTGTCCCCCCAGGGAACCGCGGCCACTGGGAGCGGCGCGCGAGGTTCACACAGACAGACCTGGGAGAGCAGGGAGCTCACCCGGCGCACCTGCTCTAGTCACCATTAACAGTTTGTAGGGTTTATAGGGTTTACAGGTACGGGCCTGCACTAAGGTGTTTACATAAGATGTTTTTCCACTAATTGTTATTAAAAACACACTAAACTCATGTGATGTTTGTCTCGCTGTTCCACTCATTCACAGCCCAGGCCCAAGCACATTCACACACCCCGTGCACTTGCGGGCGGTTTTCCGGCCCGAGACACCATTCCCACGAGCCTGGGCTGTAACTCTTTACAATTATGAGAAATGTACTTCAAAATAATCTGTCCGAGGCCCTTTATATATTATTATGTTGGTATTATGTCTTTGACCGTCCAGATGGTCATGTCAGTACTGACCTTCCTTTGCCATCCAGGTGGCTGGAACCGCACACCTTGTTTCCCACGTTTCTACCTTCCCGCAGGGCCCCGCACGGGCGGCGCTGGCGCAGGAACCGCCCCCCGCTCCCTGCCCCCCGCTCCCCGCCCCCCGCTCCCCGCTCCCCGCTCCCTGCCAGGACAGGTGGCAAAATGCCCCCTCGGCGGGCTCCACCGCACCCTCCACCGCCGCATCAGCGTCTCCCCGCTCCTGCTGCTCTCCCGACCCTGACCCGCTGTGGGGCACGTGGGGGAACGACCACAGGGGTGCCGCAGTTCAGCCCCCCGGCGCAGGCTCAGCACAGCCCACTGGGGCACCTGAGGCCTCCCGTGGAGGGAAGGAGCGATGTGGGAGAGGATTGACACTGGAGAACCTCAAAGCAAGGACAGAACAGTGTCCTGCAGCCCCCGCAGCCCGTCTGGCCTGTGAGAGCCACCAAGATGCTGCAGGGAGTGGAGCATCTCCCGTGTGAGGAAAGGCTGAGGGAGCTGGGGCTCTGGAGCTGGACAAGAGGACACTGAGGGGGGACTCATTGCTGGGGATCAAGATGGAAAGGGGCAGTGTCAGGAGGATGGAGCCAGGCTCTGCTGGTGACAACCAGGGACAGGACAAGGGGCAATGGGTGCAAACTGGAACACAGGAGGTTCCACTTAAATTTGAGAAGCAACTTGTTGGGGTGAGGGTGTCAGAGCCTGGCCCAGGCTGCCCAGGGGGTTGTGGAGTCTCCTTCTGTGCAGACATTCCAACCCGCCTGGACACCTTCCTGTGTAACCTCATCTGGGTGTTCCTGCTCCATGGGGGGATTGCACTGGATGAGCTTTCCAGGGCCCTTCAACCCCTGACACTCTGGGGTTCTGTGGCCACCGTGGTCAGCCCCGTGGAGCTGGTGGCCATGGACTCCGGGCTCACGTCCGCCCGCCGAGCCATGGGAGGCACCTCCAGTGACAGATGAACCATCATCGACATGGACCCAGCACCAGAACCCAAGGCAGAGACGGAGGGGAAAGCTGTGCCTGTGGAAATCAGGACTGAGGAGACAGCGTTGGGAGATGTGGAGGAGCAGCAGCTGGTCCATAACGCGGACATTGTGGTCTTGGAGGACTGAGTGGGGACAGCAAGCGTCACTTTGTGGAATTTGCTGTATTTTGGGCTTTTTTGTTAAGCATATTTTCCAGCTACCCCATTAGTTTCCATGGATATCTTCATTGTACTGTATTTTATATATATATATATATATATATATAAATTATGTTTTTAAAACAAAAAAGCAAGAGAAACACTGAGACCTGGACAAGGCTCCGTCCCCATGGAGCGCTGAACAAATCCGCCTGTTCGCAGGGTCGAGCAGAGACTGGGTTTGTGCCGAACAACTGAACCGACGGGATGGGACGGGATGGGACGGGATGGGACGGGACGGGGGCTCCGGCCGCCCTGACCCCTCATCTGAGCTCCGGCGGACGGGTCGCAGCGCTGGTGCGATGCTGTGGCCGTGGGAAGGGGCGGCAGCTCGGGGGTGGAACAGGCGCCTTGTTTGTATTTATTTTCCCAGGAAAGGGAATTCTGTCACCTCCACTGGGATTTTTATTATTCTTCTTCTCACTTTTGGGGGGAGACGGCGGTAACCTGGTTTTACCGTCTGTGTTGGTTTTATATCTATGTTTGTGTGTGTTCGCTCTCTCCCCCCGCTCACCCGACTGCCCAGCGCAGAGCCCCCGCTCCTCCTCTCGGGGTCCCTGGATCCCCGTCCCCGGTTCCTGCAGCCCTTTCCCCATCGCTCTCGCAGCTGGTGCTGCAATCGCCATTTGGAGACCCCGGGGTCACTTCGGCCTTTTGCGTAAAGGCAAAATTAAAGAAACCAACTTGAGGTTCAAACCCCAACGTGCCCCTTGGTCACCTGGTGCTGGGGGGCCCCTCGGGGTGCACGGAGTGTGTCGTGCTGCTGCTTTTCGGGTGGGCTGGACGGAGCGGGCGGCTCCGGTCACACCGGGTGGCTCTGGTCACACCAAGCGGCTCCAGTCACACCGAGTGGCTCCGGTCACACCGAGCGGCTCCGGTCACACCAAGCGGCTCCGGTCACACCGGGTGGCTCCGGTCACACCGAGTGGCTCCGGTCACACCGAGTGGCTCCAGTCACACCAAGCGGCTCCGGTCACACCAAGCGGCTCCGGTCACACCGGGTGGCTCCAGTCACACCAAGTGGTTCCGGTCACACCGGGTGGCTCCGGTCACACCAAGCGGCTCCGGTCACACCGAGTGGCTCCGGTCACATCGTGCAGCTCCGGTCACACCGGGGTGGCTCTGGTCACACCAAGCGGCTCCGGTCACACCGTGCAGCTCCGGTCACACCAAGTGGTTCCGGTCACACCGGGCAGCTCCGGTCACACCGAGTGGCTCCGGTCACATCAAGCGGCTCCGGTCACACCGGGGTGGCTCTGGTCACACCAAGCGGCTCCGGTCACACCGTGCAGCTCCGGTCACACCAAGCGGCTCCGGTCACACCAAGTGGTTCCGGTCACACCGAGTGGCTCCGGTCACACCGAGCGGCTCCGGTCACACCAGGTGGCTCTGGTCACACCGAGCGGCTCCGGTCACACCAGGTGGCTCTGGTCACACCGGGCGGCTCCGGTCACACTGAGCGGCTCCGGTCACACCGGGCGGCTCCGGTCACACTGAGTGGTTCCGGTCACACCGAGCGGCTCCGGTCACACCGGGGCTGCTCCGCGCTGTCGCTGCTTGTTTGGTGGTTTGATTTGTTATTTTCCTTTCTTCCTGCGCTCTCTTGGCGGCACTAGGAACGGGCAGCATTAGGAATGGGCGGGATTAGGAACGGGCGGCACCAGGAACGGGCGGGATTAGGAACGGGCGGCACTAGGAACGGGCGGGATTAGGAACGGGCGGCACTAGGAACGCGCGCGCTGCTGAAACCACGTGCGCTCCGCCGGGTTTTTGTCACCCTTGGGTGTCCCTTGGGGCTCCGTGGCCGTGGGACGATGGGGGGACGTGGCGGGCGCTGCGGCGCTTTGGCAGCGCCGGGGCGGAGCGGGAGCTGCTTGGCCGGAGATATCGAGCCAAAGAAACACATCTGGGGGGGAGGAAGACGAGTTTGCCCGGCTTTGCATTAAAAGGAAAAACCCCACTCCGCTCGAAGGGATTGTCCGCGGTGGCGGTTCTGCCAGCGCGGGGGCCGCGGGAGGGACGCGGATCCCTCTGCTCAGCTCCCCCGGCTTGCCCGGTGCCTGGGGGTCCTGGGGGATCCCCCTCACCCCGGGCTGCAGGGGAGCTCAGATATCGGGGTACGACAGAGCTGGGGTGCGAGGGCAGCGGCCGGGCCGCGGGTTTGCCGTTTTCTGGCGGAAGCCGCCGCTGGGCTGGGGGGTGCGTGGCCCTTTAAGGCCGCCCCCGTTGCGCTGCCGCGCCTGGCCGCGCGGGGGCGCTGATTGCCCCCCCCAAGTCCTCCGCCGGCCCGGCATGCACCGCGCGCCTTCCCCGCCATTGTGCCTGGGAGCGCGGCGCGCGCGCCGTGCCGCGTGACGCCCGGGGAAGCGCGTGTGGGCGCGAGGCGGCGGCGCCTGGGCCGGAGACGCTGGGCCGGAAGGAGAGGCGAGAAGGGGAGGTGGCGGCTGGCTAGAGCGTCACCCCAGCCAGGCAGCCGCCGCCGCCGCCGCGGGCGAGTCGGAGTCCGCCAGGCAGCCGCGCCGCGCCCGGACAAAGCCGCCGCCGCCCCGCCCGCCACGGAGCCATGTCGGCCAGCAGCCTCCTGGAGCAGGTAGGAACCGCCGCCGCCACCCCCCGGCCTTCCCCCTGGCGGCGCCGGGCCTGGCCCGCTACGCCAGGCCGAGGCTCTGGGCCTAGCGGCGGGGGCCGGGCCCGGAGGCCGCGGCCTCTCCTCCCTGCCCCGGGCCGGGCCCATTGTGCGGCGGCCGGGCCTGCTCCCCGCTCCCCGCTCCCCGCCCGGCCTCACGCTCTCCTCTCTCTTTCCTTCCCGTGCTGCCGCCGCCGCGCCAGAGACCCAAGGGCCAAGGCAACAAAGGTGAGGGGCCGGGAGCCGCGGGCCGGGCCGCGCCGGGCGCCTGCGCCTCCGCACGTGGGGAGGAAAACAAACCGAGCGCGGCGGGACCCGCGGCCGCTGAGGGGACTGGGGAGTTTGCGGGTAAAGAGCGTGTGTGCGGCGCTGAGGCGGCGCTGAGGCGGCCCTGCGCTCTGCCGGGGAAGCGCAGGGTGTCCCGGACTAGTGGGCGGTAGTAACGTTGTGCGGTCTGTCTTGAAGCACTTTTAAGTTGGTAAATGTTCGGTTTTATCGGCGGAGTTCTTTCTAACGCTCCGCATCTTTTTCCTCAGTGCAAAACGGATCTGTGCACCAGAAGGATGGGTTAAATGATGATGACTTTGAACCCTACCTGAGTCCCCAGGCCCGGCCGGTGAGTAAGAGCAGAGCAAGAGTGTGAGTACCTGCTCACGGGCGGGAGGCGCCGGCAGCCCGGGGGCTTCCTGCTGCTCTCCAGCGCCGGCGAATTGGGCATCTGTGCCTTTCCCCTTCTCTACTTACCACATTTTGATGTTTTCCATCTTTCTTATTGTAATATGCTGTTTTATATGTGCCTCTCTCCAGGTGGAAAGCAGTAGAAGTGGTGGATGGGGTGTAAAGGTTTTATCAGCTTTTAGGGGGTGTAAGGGCTTCCTACAGTTCAGCTCGGGTTTTTTCGTCATAACTGTCTTGAAGTTCTGCACTTTCAGTTTTGCTGTTACAACCGTGTTTCCTCGCTGGTTTCTGGTCCTTCGTGAGGACACGCGCGGTGCCGCCTTGTGAAGCGGCTTCGCTCGGTGCAGTTACGCTCCCGAGGGCTTTTGGAGGATACGATCAACATTCTTGTCTCTCCACCAAGTAAACTGAAAATGAGTGTCATGGGGTTTTCTTGATTTTTATATGTATTTTTTTTCACCGAAAAACCCCGCAGAACACACATGTGATAAAGGCTATTAAGACTTTTTGAGGGCTTTAGTTAGAAGTCAAGCTGCAGAGAGCTTGTGGTCGGCTCCTGAAAGTCAGACATCCAAGTACTTTTCCTCTTAAGTTTCTGTTAAAAGGTGGCTTTGCTGTTAACTGATTTTTGTTTGTTTTTCTTAACGAGCTGTAGGAGAGTGACACACAACACATGGGCTTCACCTGATGAGGTGGTACAAGTACGGGTTGCACATAAACATCTGCAGCAGTTGGTTCGTTCTCTTGGCTTCTCTTCCCAGCTGCGATTAGTGAAAATAACCCGTTCTGCTTTTCCCTTTCTGTTTTTTTTGATTGCTTTTCCTAGACAATGTATATTTTTCAGATAAGTGGTGCGTGTCTTATGGGAACACAAGAACAGCTTTCTGTCTGAGTTGGATTTTCAACAAGTATTCTCCTAGTTCGTGCTGAAGATGTGAGGCTAAATATTCTTTAAGGTTCTGTCAGCTGATCTAGAACCTTCAGAATTCAGCCTGTCCATTAAGATAACTCACTGCATTCAGCTCCCTAAAAGGTTACAACTCCACCTGCATAGGGTGAGATAGTGTGATTGCTTTCTCAAGCCTTGAGTGGGAACCAGTTGCTTTCGTGGGAGCTGGCATTTAATGGGGTTTTTTCTATCCCAGAGGTTAACATCACCAGTTTCCAGCTTCTATCTGAATGTGGACATATTTCCTGCAAAGTGTAGTTTTATTTAAACCTCCTAAAGAGAATGAAGGTTACTATAACGTTAGAAGCAACGTGGTATTTTACCCTGTTCTTCGTGTTTGAAGAACAACCCACTTTTTAGTATCTTTTAGTGTGTTTTGTACCGGTAAAAGTCCATTTTAAAAATCAGGAAGGATTGTCTTGAGAAGCAGAGCTGTTGCTCTGTATATTGAGCAGGAGTGAGGTAAAACCGCCGTGTTCACTTTGAATCACATTTTAGGGTGACTTTATCTCACTTTCTCTCCATGTTGTGTCGCTCATCAACTCCCATCCAGGATTTGACACTCTATCGTAGAAACCAGAACCTGGAGAAGGCTGCGGTTCTGCTGAGCCCGCCAGCCTGGTGCAGACGTTGGGAAGTATTGAAGCGCGCATCTCTTTGCTGAAGATGAGAGTTATAGACACAGCGCTGAAAAGTTAATTAAAGGAAGCTCGCTGCCATGGAATAGCACGAGTGGGGTCTGAAATGGTTTTCGGAGCTCTCCGCACGAGCAGGAGGTGACCGCGTTGTGAAGTTTTCTGGCTCTTCGTGCAGGAGCTGCTGCTCCAGCGGTGACCGTTAGTAACTTGTCAGCCTAGGAAATGAAGTTAGTCAGTGTTTTGAAGCGCAGATACACAGTAAGTGATTCTTCAATAGTTAAAATGAACAAATAAAACGTCAACAGCAACAATAAGTAAGTTTAAACCCTCGTCTTAGTCTTCAGGGGAAGAGGAATAGTGAATTTGAGGAAATAACTGTACAAAAGGTCTTAATCATTGGAGAGAATGAAGAGGTGGTGAAGCTTGATCAGCACCCTGCTCAGGAGCTGTGTCAGCTGTGCGAGCGCAGGTTGCGGGTTTGGCAAAGCGTGGTTTAGATGTTCAGGTGACCAGCAGCAGGTTTGTCTTAAACCTGCTTTGAGCTGGCACTTGTTGCTGTGATTAACTCAGCTGCTCCGTCCGCGCTGTATGAGTACAGCCGGTCACTGCTCTGCCGCAACACGGACTGCGCTGAAACGTCTCATGGTGATTTACACGCCGCACAGGAAAATATTTAGAGGTGACGGAACAGGTTTTAGTCGGGCAGTGATGTTTTTGAGGGGAACGCTGCGGAAACCACCACTCTGCCCGCTGGGCTCAGGTTTTAGGTGTGGGCTGATGTTCATGTTCCATTAAAGCCAATATCCAGGAGGGTATATTGTTACTCTTCTTTTGAAGATACTTTGGTTCAAAATAGTATATAAGGTCCTTCATTTGCCTTACAAATTAGTCAGCATCAGTGTTTGTGCTTTCGGACAGATTGAGCCCTAAAGATCGCTCGTTGGTTTGGGTTTAGCAGGACTGAGTTCCTCAATTAGTACAACTGTACCCTGGGTAGGAGTTAGTTTGGGTATTAATTTGCTTTTGGGATCCCTTCTTTTGGGGAGATGTGTTTTCATGCATTCACACCATGAAGTACCACAGAAAGCTTTCTAATACAACAAAGCAAATCTTGTCTCTGCACACATTATGCTAAATAATTCCTATTAATTTTGATTAAGTTGGGGCTGGCTTCGCCCCAAGCCTCTTGCTTTCCTCGACCTCTGTGGAAGGTGGAGAAGCCAACCGGCTGTTCTGGAGGGTGCCAGAGCCATCCCAAGAGCCTCCGTGGGTGTCAGTGTGGCCATGAAGTCCTTTGGGAGCTGCACTTGGCACAGGAAAATGTGATTTAACCAGAAATGGAGTAGAGCCTGCTGCAAGCCAAGCTTTAAATGGGAATTAACCCTGACTTTGATCTCCTCTGCACTGGGGTGGCTTGTGAGCAGCTCTGCAGCGCGAGGCTGCACACAGGTTCAAATTACGGGATGATAATGGCCATTAACGTGGCTTTAACCGCTCCCCAGAGGGAAACCTGGTTTGAATGCGAGATGACAGATGGTTTTGGTGTAAGCTAACCGTGGGGATGGCTGAGCCTTCCCTAATTGTAAAATTAGCCATTTCTTTTCGTAACCTAAAGGCTACTTGGATGTTAAAAGGGAAACAAAGGCACAGAGCAGCTTTTTTCCTCTCTGAATTTGGCGCCGGCTCTCTTGGGCTGTCACCACGCTGCAAAAGGCTCCTATTGAAACCTTACTGATTGCTCCCCATTTTCAGGTATTTTTTGTAGCTTGTGCCCAAAGCACTGTGGCGGTTTGTGTTTGGAGGGTGAGGCTTTGAGTCCCCGTTTGTTTCAAAGTTCTTGGGATGGTTTGAGCTCTGAAACCTTAAATTGGAGCAATAAAGCTGTTTTCATGGATAACAGATTTAACAGAGGGACCAAGGAAGGCAATGAGGGACACTCATGATTTTGGCACATGTTCCCACTGCACCTTTTCTTCCATATTCTACTTATCATTGAGTCCTTTCCCCACCCCCCCAAGCAGCAAAATTAAGGCGGATTTGTGTGCTGAGCCCTCTTTGGTAGTAGCTCTAAAAAGGAGAAGATAACACTGGACAGTAGGTTGGTGCTGTTCCGTCGGAGCAGCGCGGTGTGCAGTCCAAGTCGGGAGTGCCGCACGCCGCACGGGAAGCTCGCTGAGCCTTTGTGGTTAAATCTTCCTGGCAATTAAACATTTTTTCCAAGCACTTGTAACAAAGAAGGTGGTTCAGGGCCAGGCCTGTGTACCTGCCCAGCCTGCAGGTGGGGAGGGGTGGGGCATGGGAAGCCTAAGATGACTTTTATTCCTGGTCCCTTAGAATCCGTTCAGCTCATTCCAGCTATTCAGCACTTATTTGTTGTTACTCTTTTTCTTTTCTTTTTCCAGAATAATGCATACACTGCAATGTCTGATTCCTACTTACCGAACTATTACAGTCCCTCCATCGGATTCTCCTACTCCTTAGGGGAGGCTGCCTGGTCTACAGGAGGTGACCCCCCCATGCCCTACCTGACCTCTTACGGACAGCTGAGCAACGGGGAGCCGCATTTCCTCCCAGACGCCATGTTCGGGCAGCCAGGGGCCTTGGGCAGCACCCCGTTCCTCGGGCAGCACGGCTTTAACTTCTTCCCAAGCGGGATTGACTTTTCAGCTTGGGGGAATAACAGTTCTCAGGGACAATCCACTCAAAGCTCTGGCTATAGCAGCAATTACGCCTATGCCCCGAGCTCGCTGGGTGGAGCGATGATCGACGGGCAATCCGCCTTTGCTAATGAGACTCTGAACAAGGCTCCTGGCATGAACACCATCGACCAAGGGATGGCTGCTCTGAAACTGGGCAGCACCGACGTTGTGAGCAGCGTCCCCAAAGTCGTGGGCTCGGCTGTGGGTAGCGGATCCATTACCAGTAACATCGTGGCGTCCAACAGTTTGCCTCCGGCCACCATCGTTCCTCCCAAGCCGACCTCCTGGGCTGACATCGCCAGCAAACCGGCCAAGCAGCAGCCCAAGCTGAAGACCAAGAATGGCATCGCGGGCTCAAGTCTTCCACCGCCTCCCATCAAACACAACATGGATATTGGAACTTGGGATAACAAAGGGCCGGTGGCAAAAGCCCCAGCGCAGGCTTTAGTTCAGAATATCGGCCAGCAGCCGGCCCAGGTGTCCCCGCAGCCCGTGGGGCAGCAGATCAACCCCAGTCCACCGGTGGCGCAGGCTTCGAGCGGGCAGCAGCCGCAGCCACTGCCGCCGCCGCCCCCAGCGCAGCTGCCGGTGCCGCAGCCCGCGGCTCAGCCTGCCCGCTGGGTTGCCCCTCGGAACCGCGGCAGCGGGTTCAGCCAAAATGGCGCGGACGGGAACGGAGTGGGACAGTCTCAGGCCAGTTCTGGTGCTGCTCCTTCGGAGCCGCACCCGGTCTTGGAGAAGTTGAGATCCATCAACAACTACAACCCCAAGGATTTTGACTGGAACCCAAAACACGGCCGGGTTTTCATCATTAAGAGTTACTCTGAGGACGATATCCACCGTTCCATTAAATATAACATCTGGTGCAGTACAGAGCACGGCAACAAGAGACTGGATGCTGCCTATCGCTCCACAAACGGGAAGGGCCCCGTTTACTTACTGTTCAGTGTCAACGGTAGCGGTCACTTCTGCGGAGTAGCAGAAATGAAATCTGCTGTGGACTATAACACGTGTGCGGGTGTGTGGTCCCAGGACAAGTGGAAGGGACGTTTTGATGTCAGGTGGATTTTTGTGAAGGACGTTCCCAACAGCCAGCTGCGGCACATCCGCCTAGAGAACAACGAGAATAAACCAGTGACCAACTCCAGGGACACTCAGGAGGTGCCTCTGGAAAAGGCAAAGCAGGTGTTGAAAATCATTGCCACCTACAAGCACACCACCTCCATCTTCGATGACTTCTCACACTACGAGAAACGCCAAGAGGAGGAGGAAAACGTTAAAAAGGTAACTTGTTTGTGTGTCTCAGCAAAGTCCCGTGGGGCTGGAGATGGAGCCGGGGCTGCCTTGTGCTGGAATAAATCCGTGGCCTGAAGGTGTTGACTTGCTGGGTGGGCATCAGGCTGCTTTTTGGCCAGCTGTGCTCGCAGGTGGAAGCCACTACCCCAGTGGCAGCTGCAGTTTGGGGTGGGAATGGGGGTGCGGAGGCTTCCCCAGGCCCTCCTGCAATCAGTTGCTCTAAACCTCAGCCTTCCCTGAGTGCTGTGTTCTAAGCAACATTTATTTCTGTGCTGTTGTCAGCTCCTGGGTCAGAACAGTGTAAAGCAGGAGATCAGCGGGGGGCTTGGGGAGTTGTTAGGAAGCAGAGCTGGGTCTTTGAACGGCCGCCTAATCCACCCCCTACCCAACGTGGGGTCAGCGTGACAGATGTTTCCCACCACTTGTAAAACCTTCAGGAACCTACAGTTCCTGTCCCTCCCCAGGCAATCTATTCCTATGCTTAATTATCCTTCCTGTTAGAAGGCTTTGTCTAATGCCCAGCCTAAATCTCCCTTGCTGCAATTTAAGCCTGTGACTACGTGTTGTGCCTGCGGTGGCCGCGGGCTGTTCTGCCCCCTCGGCAGCGAGCTCTGCCGCGGTTGGAGCCGGTGGAAGCTGCCGGTGTGGGCACTTGGCTCCATCGCCCCCGAGCCGCTGCCATCCTTAGTTCATTAACGAGAGGATTGCTAATCAACAGTTCTGCCTGAAATTCAGTGACCAGTGTGGGCTTTGGATGTGACTTGGGTACAGCTGTGTTACCCACCTGTGACCGACCTTCCCCACAATAGGGGTCTTACTTGTATTTGATCAAAATAATATTTACAAATGAGCATCAGCACAGCTTTCTAATAGTTTGGCAAGTTTTTTCTGATGGTCTCTTCAGTTTCAGCAATGGGAGAATTTTCCACCCAACAGCTGAGGAGCTGAATCGGGAGCTGCAGCTGCTCACGGTGGCAGGGAACGCAGTTTTGGTTGGTTTTTTAAATATATTTTACTTGGAGCATTGTCTGGGTGAACAGCATCACCCGTACACAGAGGTGGTCACGTTTTGCAACGGATACACCCAGTGCTTGGAGAAAATCTGCAAGGAAGGAATAGATTATGGGGTCTTGAGGTATAAACTTGATTTTTGTGAGAACCTGAATATTTTGCCGGACTTCACATCCTGAAACTGGTATCCAGCCTGTACCGCAGCGGTGGTTTTCTCTTCTACTAACTGAGGTTTTGAATGCAATCAGAAATCTGGTCTGTGCGGGAGGTCTTAGGACCCGGCTCGTGTTGCAGCGGTGTGCGGTGCCAGAGGCACAGACCTTGGCCCCGTGGCAGAAATGGCGCTGGGGGCAGGTGGAGGTGGATGGATGGATAAAATGAGTTAGGAGCGGGTAAGTGTCAGCAGGTAGGAAGCAGAAGGAGGAGCAATGGAGTGGGGAAAGCTGGACAGACCACTGGTCTGCTGTGGGAATCTGCTGTGTTTGCCAGTTGGTAATGTCAGAAAATCAGTAAGATATTAAAAACATGGGTTTCAGTTTTAAGAAAATCACTAATCTGTCTTTCCTCATCTCTCAAGCTGCCTTTGGAAGGTTCCTCTCCTGCTTCCCTCAGTTCCTTTGGTACATGCACATACGAGGGACTCTAACAGAACCGCTGGCTCCGAATGGTGCTGGAGCTGATTCGGTGTCGTGCTCCAGTGCAGAAGCAGTTGATTAGGAAAACATTTATTCTTTGAAAGGGAACTTAGTCATACGTCTCTGGAATTCCCGGGCGAGCGGCGAGTCTCGTAGACACATGTTGTGTTTGCTTTTGACCATTGACTCACACTTTAGGCGCCCGGGGCCCCTGTCCTGTCACATCCGCCCCAGAGGAAGTAACTTGATCTTTCTTTCTGCAACAGTCTGAGCTCCTCGATCGCTCGCTGACGCGGCCAGGGATGTGCTTGAGGTTTCTCTAACTGCTCGTTCATGGTTTGGTGGAGAAGCAGCGTTTCTGCTCAAGAAGGGTGTTTTTATTGTTAATCTAGAGTGAAGGCTGATGGTTACGCTGGCTGGCAAAAAAGCCCAAGTCCTTTATCTGCCCTGGAGCATCTCAGGCAATCACCTGGCTTCAAAAAGTAAAGCAGAACACGGAGGAGCTGCTTTTGTGTCGGGGAAATAATCCCATCACTACCAGCTCTTTGTCTCTGCTACCAGCCTTTGGACCGCAGCAATATGTCCTGCAATAATATGTCCTGCATTTCTGTTCCTTGAAGCTGAAATGTCTCCAGGTTTGGCTTGGTTTGAACTTCTAACAAGCTGCAGTTGTTTCACTTGGCTTCAAATCTTTTGTCTACTTTGCAGTTTGATTCCTGCTTGGTACCAGAGCAGACGGATGAGCGTTTGTGAAAACCTGCAAACTCTTGAATATTCTTTTATACTTCTCACTGTTACAGTCACTTCTTCAGAATTCCCTGAAATAGTGCCCAGAAATGATAAGAAAAATGCTTTGCTTAGTGTTCACGTTATTTCCTTTGCCTGGTGAAGGAGGAGAAGTGATTCAGCGGTGAAAATGCTGAAAACATGCTTGTCCTTTCCTATCGCACGTGCCCATCTTGTCCTCAGAGACTCATCTCTGTTTCTTTCCAGTGTCTTGCTTGGCTCTACTCATCCAGTTTTTTAAAGGCTCTGGATGTTCTCCTGACCCGACAGGTGGATCTCCCAGTGGGGCGGTACCTGGAGCAGGTCAGGACTCCTCGAAACCCTTCACAGCCGCTGTTGTGGCAGAGCATGTCGCCCCCTTCTTCCCCGTATGGAAAAATAACCAAAATCCCTAGCCCCTAGCGATACACGTGTGTTTCTAGGAACGTTACGGTGACCTCAGTGTAAAGATCTGAGCTGTTGATCTGCTTGCGTGTGGAAGCTTTTCTGCAAAAGCAACGAACATCAGCGCTAAAGGACGTTAGTTTTGGGTCCTTCTCCCATTGCCGTGCCCAGGGTTGGGGCACTTGGCTCCGTGCAGGTCCTGGGGATCCTTAGGAAGGACAGACCGGCCCTGTCCCCTCGCAGTGCTCGGTTGTCACGTTTGCGGTTGATCAGAGACTTTGGTGGGTGTCAGGTGGGGGTGCGTGGTGCAGGGTGGGTGTTCGGGGGTGCTGTTCGTGCTGAGGTCCACCAGCCTCTGCAGAAAGGGGAGATTTGCCGGATTGGAGCCGTTGTTTGTGCGATGTGCTGCTTTGTGTCTCGGCTGCCGCTTGAAGGAGCGTTGGTAGCGGCAAGTGTCACCGCTGCCCTTAGGAAATACGGTGTAAGGGAAAACTGAGTGGTGGTGTGAGCCTGTTGGAAACGAGCAGACTGTTTCGTAGTTGATACAGAAAATTAATACTCTTTCTTTCTTCCCAATTTTTAATCTCGGAAGGGAGGAGAGAGGATATTTCCTATAGGGTGGGCTAATGCTTTTCTCCCGCTGTTACATTCATCCTGGTGAGTGTCGAATTTGCTTTGGCTTCACCGTATCCAACAGGACGTTTCTGACTGTCAGATTTGGTTTTTAAATACTGCATATTCAACCAACTGTTTGCTATGACAGCAGAGGCACTTTCATCCTGCTGTCCCAAGGCTGTTTGCTTGGTCTGCACCAAATCCCTAGAAACAACATGGAAGGATTTCTAGGAGAGAAGGAAGTATGGAAGATGAGTATTTGCCAGGCATCTTATCCATTGAAACCCCAGGGCACGATCCCATTTGGTTCCCTGGATTTTCTTCAGTGCGGTGGATCAGGAGATGTTGCTGAAAGCTGATTTGGATCCCAAGAAAACCACTGAAGTGAGCCTTGGATCTACCGCTGCATCAAGAACAGCTTCACGCACAATGTTCCTCGCTTGTTCACAAGGAAAACGTAGTTCTTCAGCTGTTTGGTTCTGTCTGAAAGTCGCTTTCTTCTTTTCCACCTCCTGTAAGGTGTTAGATGACAGGTATCCATTTAGAAAGCTTCTCATTCTGTACCGCGCAGTTGTTTTCACCGCGGTTATTAGAGCCCTTGCGTTTCCCTGGATGTTCTTGCCTGTACCTGGGCGTCATTGTGCTGTCAGAGTGGCTCGGTGAATTAATAACCCAATTTCTTGGTGGTGCAAAACGCTGGACACGTGGCAGCCTGAACACCCCGCGTTTCCTGCGGCACGTTTACCCGGGAAACCTCCGCTAACGAGGATTGCCAGGATGGTCGTTACCCGTGCGGCCGGCTGGAGCGCAGCGCTGGTCCGCGCTCCTTCCGGGACTGCTGCCCGTGCGGGGTCTGTCGTCGCGTACAAGTCACATCATAGCGCAGCGGAGCAGTTAATAACGTGTTTGGGTTTTGTAAGCCGTTCTGCAGTGTCGCGGTTGAGACGGACAAGCGACATGGACCAAATTCTTTCAAGATGAAAGTAATAGATGCCATTTATTGCTACAAGTGCATTTTTATACAATTCTGCCAGTTCATGTGTCTTTTCACTATTGGTTACAAGTTACAGCACTAACATCTCATTGGTTAATTTTTCTATCATCCATGTTATTCTTCTATCCCCTTCTCTCTCACGGGTACATCTCTCCTCTCTCCGGATACTCCTTTACTCCCATCCTTCTCAAGGGTAAATCTTAATATCTTCAGGGCCGATCTCTACCCCCATATTTTCTGACAAGGATTCCACAGACCCGCTGCAGTTTCCCACACTGCAGCCAGAACCTGGAAATAAAGACTGTGTTTCTGGTTCCATATCATTGGAACATTTTTTTAATTAAAATGGCAGTGCTGAGCTGCTTTTTTGCGGTTAACTGCAGGGGTATTTCTTACAATGTTTAGAAGAGTTAGATAAAATCTACCTAGAACTCTGTCTTTTGTTTCTTGTCTTGAGGGGAAAAGAAACCACAGTGTTTTAGTTTCCTTCCCTGTCTATCTGTACACGTCGGGAAGACTCTGCTCCCTTGGCTCTGCCGTTTGTAATGTGTCAGTGTTTTTAGAGAGCTTCCTGTCATCGTTGCCAAGCCTTCCAGAAATCACCAGCCCTTTGGCTGCTGCACACCAGCCCCATTCGGGGTTCAGCTGGTTCCATTGCCGGGTTTCGCTACATTTAAAGGAAGGGGCATGGAAAAAGAAGTTGGAATATAAATCTGTGTTCCAGTGAATCCTTTGGAATGGCAAAGAAATGCGGGTGCACACCAAGGGCCGAGGGGAGTATTGGCTTTTCTACTGGAGTTTGTGAACTCAGCTCTTCATGGTTGCCAGAAGTAGGCAAGTAGATCTCTTGTCCTCTCCTAATACAGAATATTTGGGTGGAGGGAAGTGTTTGAGCCTCAGACAACCGCAGGGGTCAAACCGGGAGTCTGTGCAGTGTAATGTAATCTTGGAGCTGCAAAATCTGCCGATGCGATGGGTGCTGCTCGGGCATCCTTGCTCTTTTTCCAGCGGAAAGCTCTGTGTGCTGCTAACAGTGACAGGGTCGAGAGCAAGTGCCTGTAAGGACGGTACAAGCACAAACTTACCCAGCTCCGAAGGTTTTCCTTGCCTGACAATTTGTGGCTCGAGAATTTCTTAGACCCAGAGGATGTGTCTTTAATAGTTCATGATTTCTCTTGTCCGAGATTTTGACACGTTCCGTGAGCATCCTCAGGATCCTGCAGCAGCAGGTTCTTCAGCTTAATTATGTCTCGTGTAAAGAAATGTCCTTTAGTTTTGCTTGGAGTCTCCCTGGTTGTGGTGAGCAGTTCATTCAACGTTCTGTGTGTCCCCGCTCTGCTGTTACAGTCGTGTCGTCAGGCTGGAGAGCCGGAACGTGGTGGCTCTGCATGTGGAAAACCCTCCGTCCTTGCTTGTCGCTGTTCTCTGCGCCTTTTCCTGTTCTTCTTGTGCCCGTAGGGATGGAGAGGAGCAGAGCTGCCCCTGCGCCCGGGTTCTGCGAGGGCACGGCGGTGTCTGCCCTCCCGAATGGTGTTTTCTTTCCTGGAGTTACAGACTCTAACCCTGAGCTCATATTTCTGGCTGATAACGGTCAGTTTGGAGCCTGTCGTCGTGGCGCTGGGACAGGGATTTATCCCACACGCGTTGTTTGGTGTGTCTGAGCCAGGCTGACCAAATTCACTCTAACGTTCTGCTGCTTTTTTTCTCACAAAATGCTCTGTTTCTTCACAGTCGGATGCTATTTCTATCACCCCAAATAGCTTCTTATCATCAGTGAACTTTTGCCACTTGATTATTCACTCCTTTCTCTAGATCTTCTATGAATATGTGGAACCAGAAGTGAAGCTCCACAGTTTTCTCCACAGGGCCATTCAGTCCTTGCCGTTACTCACGTGGTGTGACCAGACAGCGCAAAGACTTCAAAATCTTCACTGCTGCAGAGTTATTAAACTATTAAAGTGAGGATCCTTCCTTTTCTACAGTGGCACAAATTTTTGGGTGCCAATACCATGTGAGCTGTGATTCAGGGTAACCACACTCATGCAACACATTTCGTGTGAACCCAAATGAGAAGGAACACTCGTCTGTTTAAAACAAAAAGACACCTTAACTGCATCTGGTGTTAAAAGCCTGGCGTGCTGCTCGTGGTAGGTGCTGTCAGCAGCTCAATGTGCTTTGCTTAAACTATTCCCGTCGCTTTTGTCCACACGATTCACTTTCTTCCCTGCTCGGTGAGGATTTTGGGTGGACACATTGGTCAAAGCCACGTGCTCCGCTCGCTGAGGACACCCAGCTGCCCAAAAGAAACGCAGCAGAGTTCTTATCCCTTGTAGTGATGGCAAAGAATAAGATCTCCCTGCTGTAAGACAGGGAGAATTGGATTTTCCACCCTAATGACCCGAAAGGACTCGTGCCGTTGTTACTTTGCGTGTGCTCCGAAGCAGCAGGTCCAGTTCCAGTCCCTAGTGGATCCCACTGGGACTCCTGGGCTGCTCCGCGTTGCTCTGTGCTCCAAGTATTCATCTGTGTTCTTAGTTGTGGTTTTCAGTGGTTTTTGCCTTTTTTTACCATTCTGTTTGCTGCACAAACGTTGCCCTGTGGGCCAAGGCTCTCTGCAGATGAGTAATTACAAACATTTATGGGCATTGGGCTGGTTTATTCACGCGATCCAATGGGACGTTTGAGCAAGAAGAAGGTTTATTCTTTGCAATGGTTGCATCAGTTTGAAAGCTGCCAGGACCACCTTGCTTGTGTAAAACCCACTGCATGGAGAAGGCCCTGGTGCTCTGCATGTCCTCCTGACCCCAAGCTGCTTCCTTCGACGTGGAAATTAGACGTCTGACGTAAAGCGCGTTGCTCCCGTGGTGTGTGTTCCCTCGTGTTGAGGCGCGCTTTGGGTTACAGCTGTACCTGGAGAATTGCAGCTTGCCACTCCTGGTTTATTCTCCGCGACTTCATATTAGGGCTAAACGGAGAGGTGAGTGGTGTGCACCAACACTGGGGTGCGCTGAGTTCTGAAAGGAAACCAGACCTTCCAACCCGCCAGCCCTGTGTGCTCGGCGTGGGGCCGGGACGCTCAGGAGCTTTCTTCTGCATCTTTGGGGGCTGCCCGGGCACGGCCGTGTCCCCCCGTGGCTCGTGCTTTCTCAGTGACGTGGGTCTGTCCCTCCTGGGGTTATTCGGTTTGACTCCGTTAGATTTCGATCTGTAAAACAAGAAGTCTTTCCTGCTCTGACAAGGAGTCACTTTTGTATCACATCTCCTGTTTGTGGTGCTGAGCTCCGTTATGTGAACAGACGGCGGGATGAAAACATCTGGCTGTACCCAGATCCCTGGTTTTTGTCCCGTTTCCTAGGTGAGGCAGACAGACCAGGATGTAGTTTTCCTCTGTAACTCTTGACTTCCTAATGCTGACAACAGGAAAACCTCGTGTTTGGTTTGTAAACCAGTGAAGACTCGAGGCTGTTTGTGGCGCAGACGAGCACAATAAGCAGGCGATGCACCGGCCGTTTGTGCTGGGCTGGGGGCCACCGGAACCCCCACTGATGTCCAGGTCAGGGCAGACAGGTCCACACAAACTGTTGTTTGTGCTGCACAGCTGGGACCTACGCGCTTGGTCCTTCTCCAGACCCTCCCTTAGATTATAGATCTGTTTCCCTGTCTGTGTGGCAATCGTACCTTTCCCTGTGCCCGCGGACCACTGACCTTGAATGATTGTCGTTAATCAAGGTAAGAGCCTTTGAATGTGCAGCATTACAGGCACCATTTCTCAGTACGAACTCCTGAGCCTTTTGTTGCCGTTGGCACCACGCAGCGTGATCAGATAACACAATCTCTCATCAGCCTTCTCCGCAGCTTTGCAGTTGCTGTTATCAGGACCTGGCTTGTGACACTGCTGCGGCCTCCCCGCGGACGGGATGTGACACAAGTGGCTTGAGCAAGGTGGTCACAGAAGGCTCGTTACCCATGCGCGGTGCCGGTAACCACAGCCGGCAGTGACACGCGGGTGCCAGCGCCCGATGCGAGCGGTGGTGCGTGTCTCTCTGCAATTCACCAGCACATCGCGGTGTTCCTCACCCATCGGCGCTGCCCCCACTCACCCAGGGCTCCGGCAGATGGAGATGAGTCGGAGCTGGTGTTTTGTTCTTGCTCCTCCCATGTAGATCAACAAGATGTGGCCCATGTCTAATGAAAATGCAGCTGAAGAGAATAAACACTTCCCAATGGATCCTCTGTGCCCCCCAGGGTGTGTGTGGCAGAGCAGAGCCCGTTGTGTGTGTGCAGAGCCGCTCGACCTCCTGGGCTGTGCTTGCACCAGCCCCTCGGTTCCGGAGGAGGACGAGCCGGGTGAACGTTTGCAACAGCACTTGAGCTTTGCTATGTGTTCTGGTGGATCCGTTTGCTCCTCGGCTGTGATGTGGGGGCTCGCTTGTTACTCCACAACGCCCTGAGGACCTGGATGTGCTCACGGGATGTGCTGCAGTTGATCTGACACATTAGATGGTGTAAAAACCTGAGTTGGAGCTAGAATCCGAGTTGGAGGTAGATAACCTCGAAGGTCCCTTCTGACCCAAACCATTCTGTGACTGTAGGTGCTGACGAGAACCCACAGCAGACGTGGGGGGGTGTTAAAAGGCGTTTAGACGCGGTTCTCAGGACATGGGGCAGTGCCAGAGCTGGGCTGTGGTTGGACTCGATGATCTTGAGGGTCTCTCCAGCTGAAATGATTCTATGTCCATGATTCTTCTGTGACAGACT
Organism: Nesoenas mayeri; assembly: GCF_963082525.1. Lineage (NCBI taxonomy): Eukaryota > Metazoa > Chordata > Aves > Columbiformes > Columbidae > Nesoenas > Nesoenas mayeri. Next base: position 2,265,406 of record NC_137571.1, read on the forward strand.
CCCTGGGGTGCTGTTTGCAGTGTTGGTGGAGGGGTCTGGGTAGTTCTGTGCTGGTATTTTGATGTCGTTTTTTTTGTTTGGGGGTTTTTTGGGGTTGGTTGTTTCTTTTGAGGTTTGTGGGTTTTCACTCTCATACTGGTGGTTTTCAGCAACAAGTCCACGTACACGAGGCAAACGCTCCTGAACAGAACGTGTCCCCTTGTCTGACTCCTCTCCCTAGCAGGCGATTTGTGCCATGGGAAAGGAAGCGGAGCTGCAGTGCCAACATCCCTCATTGCAAGGAACCATAACGAGCCGGCGGACCCCAACATGTCATGTTCCTTATCCTCCTTTGCAACAAAAAATCACAGAATCACACAGAATCCCAGAGTGTCAGGGGTTGAAGGGCCCTGGAAAGCTCATCCAGTGCAATCCCCCCATGGAGCAGGAACACCCAGATGAGGTTACACAGGAAGGTGTCCAGGCGGGTTGGAATGTCTGCACAGAAGGAGACTCCACAACCCCCTGGGCAGCCTGGGCCAGGCTCTGCCACCCTCACCCCCAACAAGTTGCTTCTCATATTCGAGTGGAACCTCCTGTGTTCCAGTTTGCACCCATTGCCCCTTGTCCTATCCTCTTGTTTTGGACTGTATCCCCTTGGCACAGGGGCAGCTCCGCCTGTTGAAACAGCGATGTGTGAAAATGGCAAATACCATTATTTTTGGCTAACGTGAGTTTTCTCTTCTCTTTGTTGCAGGAGCGCCAGGGCCGTGTCAAGTAAAGGCGGCTCCTCGCCGAGGCCGCGGCTGCGCCCGCTCCGGCCGTCCCCGCGCGGAGAGCAGCAGCGAGAGGGAATCCCACAGAGAATAAGGACTTTTGTTTTCTTAATTTCATTGACTTCAAAAAGACTCTGACAAACTCGCAGTTAAAACAATATTGGAATTTCACAAGGCATAGGACTTAAAAAACAAAAAAACTACAAAAAAAAAATCCCTTCTAGGTAGAGTATAGTGATAACTGTCCCCGTTTTTGGCTTTGGTTGTGATTTCAGAGCATACGCTTTTGTTTTTTGTCTTTTTACGATGTTTTTTTGGATTTTCAGGTCCCTAAGTGGCACATTGCCTTGGTTTTTCTCTTAATTTTGAAGCCCCGCCGCTTCCCGTCCTTCGCCCCCGCGCCTCCTCCCCCGGTTTGACATTGCACTTGGAACACTGAGCTGTAACACCCGCCGTGGAATCGGAGTCACTTCAGTTGGGGTTTTCTTCCCCTCCCTGGCCTGGAAAAGGAGGAAATTGTATGAAAAAGTTGAGGTTTTGGCCTAAGGATTGAGCAGAAATTGCCCACGAGGTTGTGTCCTAAGGGTGGTTCATTTTTCTCTGACCCTTTGTTACTCAAAAGTCAAGTACTAGGAGTCCTAAGAAATGTTCTGTTCTTGTGCATTATACGGATTTACAGATGAAGTCTGGGTTAAGTTGATTTTTTGGAAGCTGAGAACAGCGGTAAAACTCGTTTTGTTTACAGGAGAGTGAATTCTGGACGAAAAAAAAAAGAGGAAGAAATATTGTAAAATGTGTAGTGAATGTTTCTTCAGTTCTTGTTGAGCCAATGAGGAATGGGCGTTGCCTTTCTTTTCACCATTAATCACTTCTCAATAATAAATGTGAGATCCTGTTGAGCATCACCCGTGTCTGCCGCTCCCTCCCCCTTTGCCGCTGCCTGAATATCTTCAAATCATGATTCAATACGTTGTTCTTTACGTTTGAAGCAGGAGCTGCAGCTTGGCGCTGGCGTCCCGAGCTCAGGCCTGGTGCTAAACTGGGGCTTTTCCCAGCATTTTCACAGTATCACAGCATGTTTGGGATTGGAAGGGACCTCAAAAGATCATCCAGTCCAATCCCCTGCTGGAGCAGGAACGCCTGGGTGAGGTCGCACAGGAACATGTCCAGGTGGGTTTTGAATGTCCCCAGCGAAGGAGACTCCACAACCCCCCTGGGCAGCCTGGGCCAGGCTCTGCCACCCTCACTGAGAATCACACAGAATCACAGAATCGACTGGATTGGAAAAGCCCTCAGAGCTCATCCAGTCCAAGCCTTGGTCCAACTCCAGTCTGTTTACTAGATCATGGCACTAAGTGCCATGTCCAAGCTCAGTTTAAAACCCTCCAGGGCCGGTGAGTCCAGCACCTCCCTGGGCAGCCATTCCAATGCCTGACCACTCTCTCTGCACAGAATTGCTTTCTAATCGCCAGCCTCAGTTTCCCCTGGCAGAGTTGAAGCCCGTGCCCCCTTGTCCTATTGCTGATGCCTGGGAGAAGAGCCCAATCCCCACCTGGCTAGAACTGCCCTTCAGGTAGTTCTAGAGAGTGCTGAGCTCAGCTCTGAGCCTCCTCTTCTCCAGACTGAACAAGCCCAGCTCCCTCAGCCTCTCCCCATAGGGCTTGTGTTCCAGTGCCTTCCCCAGTCTTGTTGCTCTTCTCTGGACCCTCCAGCACTTCAATCTCTTTCCTGAGCTGAGGGGCCCAGAACTGAACACAACACTCCAGGTGTGGCCTCCCCAGTGCAGAGCACAGGGGAAGCATCACTGCCCTTGGCCTGCTGACCACGCTAGTTTTGATAAGTTTTTTTTCTCAAATTTAAGTGGAACCTCTTGTGTTCCAGCTTGATCCCATTGCCCCTTGTCCTATCATTGTTTGCCACTGAGAAGAGCCTGGCTCCATCCTCGTGGCACTTACCCTTTATATATATATATATAAAGGAAGTGGGGTGGATTTTGCTCACTCACACAGGGTGGCGCCGGCAGAGCTGGGCGAGACCCGTTCACAGGTGAATCGGTGTGTGGAGTGCAGACACCCGCCTGCGGCCACGGGGTCCCCTGGAAACTGCCCCAGGACAGGGAAGGGAAATCTAGGTTTTTCTGGTTTTGGCAGTTGGGAGGGAACAGAAAAGCCACAAATGGATCTCCCGGCTGAGGCAGTAACAGCGCTTTGATTGTCTGTGCTTAACGAGGAAAATCGTGCTATCTTGAAAATGACTATTAAAGCGCAGTCGGGGAGCGTGGACCCAGCCAGCTGTGCCGTGCGCTCACCATGGACCCAGCCAGCTGTGCCATGCGCTCACCGTGGACCCAGCCAGCTGTGCCATGGGCTCACCGTGGACCCAGCCAGCTGTGCCGTGCGCTCACCGTGGACCCAGCCAGCTGTGCCGTGCGCTCACCATGGACCCAGCCAGCTGTGCCGTGCGCTCACCATGGACCCAGCCAGCTGTGCCATGCGCTCGCCATGGGCCCAGCCAGCTGTGCCGTGCGCTCACCGTGGACCCAGCCAGCTGTGCCATGGGCTCACCGTGGACCCAGCCAGCTGTGCCGTGCACTCTCCGTGGACCCAGCCAGCTGTGCCGTGCGCTCACCGTGGACCCAGCCAGCTGTGCCATGGGCTCGCCGTGGACCCAGCCAACTGTGCCGTGCACTCACTGGAAAGTCTGGTCTTTTAAATGTATTTTTTAAAATGATTCCCTGTTTCTGAAAAGCAAAGGCACAAGCCCGGCTCCGAGGAGCCCAGTCCATGCGGGTGAGGCCCCGGGATGGGGTTTGGCTGGGTGTCAAAAGCACAAATCAGTCACTTTTCATTGGGATGTTTTCTGGAGCATTTCTGCCCTCCCAGCTCTTTGGGGCTGTGGCCTCGTGTTGCCCCGGAGCTGCCCCAGAACCCCAATTCGCTGCTGTCCCCGTGTGTTTTCAGAGCATAAAACCCCCAGGCGGGAGGAAGCACGGGCAGAAAGTTCCACTTGCTTAAAGGCCCAAATTAAACAATTCGGATTTCAAGAAAAACCTTAATTTTGAGTAAAAAAAAGCTGGCGCGGTTTCCAAGCAGCGACCCAGGAAGAACAGGAGCAGAGCAGGAAGGTGCAGTTTGAAAGCCACAATATTCCAGATGTTTCAGGTGTTTTACCTGCGATTATGTAAGAAAACAACCGTGCAGTCGCTTTAATCACAGGTCGTAGATCATGTCTAGTCCTGCAGCTTCAATTTCCCCTTGTGTTTAGCTGCTTGAGACCTAAAATGCGCTTTTTTCTCTGTCTTTGAAGGCAAAGCGTGGGAGTGGGAGCCCAGCTTTGGGGGGACCTGGAACAGCCCCGGTTCACCCCAAAATGGAGAGGGGAGAGGAAAAGTAGGTAGTTGTGTAGATCTCTGCCTGGCTGCGCTGCTGTTGTGCTGAGAGACCTGTGGGGCTTCTGGAGGGCAATGGAGGGGATAACAACAAAATTTAGCTTAATGTTAAATATTAGGAGGGGGTTTCTTTTGAAAAGAGGAGAAATAGTTCTGGAAAGAAGGAATAGGTTGGAGCTGGGGCATAAAGTGGGTGTTGATGCATGTCTTTGAGGTCACTGCTTCTGCTGAACCTCCTGAGGATGCTGGAAGGCAGGACCAGGGGAACCGTCTGGTCTGGGTTTGTTCTGCTCTAAACTGGGGCAAAAATGGGGATTTTTGAGTACAGCTGAGAAGGTTTTGCTTTCAGTGTGTCAAAAGCAGCCCCAACCCTTCCACTGAGCACTGTCCCTGTGCACGTGGCGCAGGGAACGGCAAAATGGTGTTTATTGCTGCTGGGTTTGATCCCTCAAATCTCCCACAAAAATATTTGCAGAGTTCCCTGAGCTGTGTGGGGAAGGGGCAGTTTGGAGGGGGGTGTCGTGTGTGCACATCATCTCTGCTCCTGCTTATCACACAATGTCAGGGGTTGAAGGGACCTGGAAAGCTCATCCAGTGCAATCCCCCCATGGAGCAGGAACACCCAGATGAGGTTACACAGGAAGGTGTCCAGGCGGGTTGGAATGTCTGCACAGAAGGAGACTCCACAACCCCCTGGGCAGCCTGGGCCAGGCTCTGCCACCCTCACCCCAACAAGTTGCTTCTCATATTCGAGTGGAACCTCCTGTGTTCCAGTTTGCACCCACTGCCCCTTGTCCTGTCCCTGGTTGTCACCAGCAGAGCCTGGCTCCATCCTCCTGACACTGCCCCTTTCCATATTGATCCCCAGCAATGAGTCCCCCCTCAGTGTCCTCTTGTCCAGCTCCAGAGCCCCAGCTCCCTCAGCCTTTCCTCACACGGGAGATGCTCCACTCCCTGCAGCATCTTGGTGGCTGCGCTGGACTCTCTGCAGCAGTTCCCTGTCCTGCTGGAACTGAGGGGCCACAGCTGGACACAAGATTCCAGGTGTGGTCTCCCCAGGGCAGAGCAGAGGGGCAGGAGAACCTCTCTGACCTACTGACCATCCCCTTCTAACCCACCCCAGGTCCCATTGGCTTCCTGGCCACAAGGGCCCAGTGCTGGCTCATGGTCACCCTGCTGTCCCCAGGACCCCCAGGTCCCTTTCCCCTATGCTGCTCTCTAATAGGTCATTCCCCAACTTACACTGGAACCTGGGGTTGTTCCTGCCCAGATTCAAGACTCTACACTTGCCCTTGTTCTATTTCATTACATTTCTCCCCGCCCAGCTCTCCAGCCTGTCCAGGTCTCTGATGGCAGCACAGCTTCCAGTGTCAGCCACTCCTCCCAGCTTGGTGTCACCAGCAAACTTGCTGACAGTCACTCTATTCCCTCATCCAAATCATTGATGAATATATTGAATAATACTGGCCCCAGCACTGCCCCTGAGGCACTGCACTGGATCCAGGCCTCACCTGACTCTGCCCCATTGACCACGACTCTCTGGCTTCTTCCCTTCACCAGTTCACACTCCACCTTGCTCATCCAGCCGCAGTCCCTCAGTTCAGCTGTGAGGATGCTGTGGAGACTGTGTCAATGCCTCACTTGGAAAAGGGAAATTCCCGCGTGTCCCTGTGATGGGGCAGGGGGTGAAGCTGGAAAACGTGGACTCTCAAGGCTTGAAATCTGAAAAGCAAAAACAAAATCCCTGCGTCGGCGCAGCGGTGGGAGCGGAGCTGGGACGCCGCGCGAGGGCTCCTGTGCGCCACCGCTCATACATTTTGCTTTTTGAGCAAGAGTCAAAATGACATTTGGGATCATTCCAAAGTGACAGAATGGGAGGAGATGGCCTCAAGTAGCTCCAGGTTTAGATTTGGGGTCTAGATTATTTCCTTTATACTCCCAAGGGTTATCGAGCGCAAGGGATGTGGTTGAGTCGCCGTCCCTGGATGGCTGGACTCGATCCCAAAGGTGTTTTCCAGCCTAAATGACTGTGACTCTGTAAAATGTGTCCGTCGAGAACATGCGGCTGGAGCGGCCGCTCGGGGCTGCGGCTGCAGGTCTGTGCCCAGTGCTGGGGCACAGGGTGCGTGACAAAGACCCGGAGCCGTCGCCGCGTCTTGTGTCCCGTGAGGCAGGAGCAGCTGGGCTGGAATTCTGGTGTTGGGACTGGGCCGATGCCTCCACAGTGCTCCGGCTCACTGGGTGCAGCTGGGTCGCTCCTCTTCCTCCTCTTCCTCCTCTTCCTCCTCTTCCTCCACTAACAAAGGCTCATTAAAGGGCTTTTGGCTGCTCTCTTCCTCCAAAATGTCCCTCTCCGTGTCCCACACCCATCAGCTCCAGCACCCCTGGAGGCAGCAGCTCCTGGAGAGGGAAAATCTGGGAATGGCCAAGGGTGGGGGCTCTGGGTGGAATTTGGGGTGTCCTGGGCTTACACCCCCTCTCTGACCCTTGGGGCAGCTGGGGGATCCTGCTGTGCCCTGATGGTCTCGGGTGGGAGGGGACAGGGGTGGGGGCAGCTGGTGGGGTTTGGGGAGCAGGAGTGGAAATGGGGTTTCAGAGAGTTGGGGGGAAATGGGGAGAGGTCCAGGGGGGGCAGGAGGGCTGGAGGTCCCTTACCGGCCCGTGGCGATGGGGTTGCGGCCGCTCGGGCGTTTTGGCATCTCTGCACTCCTCCTTTGGCGAGTGCACCCCCAGCCTGGGCCGCCCCCCTTTGGCATTCACCACGTGCCTTAGTTGTGTGACGCCAAATCAAGATCCGCGGTGAACACGAAACATGGGGCTGATAGTGGGGGGCACACAGCGGCGAGGGGGCGTCCGTGTTCCATCTGCAAGCCCTCATCACCCCCTGGGATCCCTATTTACCCCCATGCTGGGGTCCCGCCCCCCAGCTGGCACTGGGGGAACAACAGTCACAACAGATTTGGGGGTGAGGGCTGCTTGCCCCTCTGTCCCTATAGAAACCCAGGTGCACCCACAGCCCCCTGCAGACCTCATCCCTATAGGAGAACTGTAGCAGCCCTATATGAACCCCCCTGCATGGCTGTGGTGCCAGGGTGAGATGGGGGGCTGCACCCCCCGATCTGGCCCCATCCGTCAGGGCTGGCTGGGGGTGGCCGCCTGACCCCCCCGTGTGGGATCCAGCGCCGGGACAGCTCTTCTTGAATGAGACAAAAGCAAATCCTGCCCCCCCAGCCGTCCTCGCCTCCCCCGGCTTTCACCAGAGCCACGGAAACCCGGGGGGCTCTTCCTACAGACTTAAACTGCCCAGCAGATCAGTCCGGGGGGGATTTGGGATTTGGGGGGGCTGTGGACTGCTCGGTTGCCGGGCGGGGGGCGATCGTGGAATATCAGCTAACACAGGGGGAATCTGGGCGCCTTCAGGTGGGTTTTGGTACACTGGTCCTCAGGGGCTGTGGGAGGGGGTTAAAACCCAACAAAACCTCATCTGCTGTATTTCTATGGTGCATTTAGCATCAAAATAGTTGAAATTGCCTCAAATTCCCATCCTATGGGCTGGACCCTCCTCCCCGCCAGGACTGGGTCCCAAGGGGAAGGGGCAGTCGAGGCCTCACCGACTCAGCACAGGTAACGTGTCCCCCCCCCCGACTGGGTCCTGTCTCCATCCTCAGGCTGATGCCATGCGGGGAAGGGGCAGGTTTGGGGTGGGGGGGGTCGGTCCTTTTCCCCCCACATCCCCTGGGTCCATCCCAAGTGCTGCCAATAAATCTCACTTTCCACCCGTGATTTTTTCTTGGGGGGGGAGGGGGGGGGGGGGGCAGATTTTTTTCAGCGCAAATATTCCGCCAGCCCTGGAGGGTGAAATTCCTTGCAGGCCCCTCCCCTTCACCCCCTTCCCCCCACCGGGTGCTCGAGGGGGACACCCGGGACACCCCCCCCCCAGCCACCCAGCGGATCCCACAGCGCCATGTCCCCCCCCGCCGGGAGCGTCCATCGGTACGTGCCCCCCCGCCGTTACCTCGTTGCCCGCGGGGCTCCGGAGAGGAGGAGGAGGAGGAGGCTGAAGGGCACCGCAGGCAGACCCGGTGATGGGGACGTGCCACCGGCGTTGTCACCTCCCCAGGCAGAATGAGGCCACCGCCGGGCTGGGGGGTGTATGTGTGTCCCCCCCGCCTGTGCGTGTGGGGTTAACCCTTCCCTGCTCGGCTCGGGAGTGCGGGAGCCCCCGGGGAAATAGGGGCACGGAGCGATGGGGGGACTCTGGGTGTCTCTGTGTCCCCTCCGGATCACCCCTTTTCACCTGCCTGGGGCCGGGCCAGCGGGGTGGGGCGAGATGGGGCGGGAGGGGATGGGATCGGCTGGGGTGGATCCGGGGGGGCAGTCGGGCTGTCACCTGGGTAGCGGCTTGTTGTGCTTGTTGGCTCCTGGCGAGTCGCTGGTTGTGGCCCGGGGGGTGGGGGGTGGGGGCGCTACTTTTCGGCTCAGATCGAGGTTAAACCCCGCGGACACGCCGGCACGGGCCGGTTGGGGCGCGGGGCTGGGGGCGGACCGGGCCCGGCTCTGCGGAGCCCCCGGCACCCCCGGGGCTTTAGGGTCAGGGTGGCCATAGGGGACACGGGCCGGGGCCGGGCGGGCCGAGGAGCTGCAGGGGACACAGGGCAGAGGCAGCTGTAGTTTGGGACAGGCTGGGGGGTCGCGACGCTGTGTCCCCAACACAGCCACCACGTCACCAACGGGAACCCCACGCTCCCACTGTTCCCAGTGGAGATGCAGATGGCGATTTTTGGTGAGTGTCCTGCAGCCCCTGTCCTGGCTCGCTGTCAGATGCTGGTTCCCCCCTTGTCCCCCTCCCCAGCCCCCCCGCCCGCACAGCCGCCTGCCCGGCTTAGCCAGAGAGACATTTTGCAGGGGATTATCTGTCTGCAGGAAATATTAAACCGGCTGCTGCCTCCAGCCGGGGATTTATCCCAGTGCAGGGGAGGACTCGGGCATCCCCTCCCCACCAGGCACATGGGAACGTGGTCTGGGGGGGCCCTGGGGTGGGTGGGTGCTGCAGCCCCTCCGTGCCCAGCGCCCTCCGTTCAGCCCAGCCCGCTCTCCTGCCTTGCTCGAGTCTCACCCATTTGCCGGGTCTCAGCTCCGGCGGGCGGGCGCATCGGGTCCTGGTCCCCCCGGCCCGGGCAGCGGGGGCTGAGGGGCAGGAGGCCGCGGTGAGGGGCTTACCGATCCCCAGAGGATCAGCTACGAGGGGCTTCTCAGAGTCTTCTTGGAGAACCAGGACCGCACACAAGGTAAGGACGAGCCGCCGGAGCGGGGAAGCGGCTGTGGGTTCCCCTGCAGCCCCAGAGTCCGGGTCTGGAGGGGGCTGAACCCCAAACTGGCCCCAAGAGAGAGTCATTGGCATGTCCGCCCCTTGGTGCTGGGGGAGAAGCTGGCTGGGATGTGGAGGGATCCCCGTGTGCCCTGCGTGGGGCTTGCTGTGCCCATGGCTCTGCCCCGGGGCGGTGGGGGGCTGGGGGGCTCCTGGAGCAAGAGGAGATGATGGTCTGGCGAGGGGGAGCAGGGTCCGTGGGGCTGGCGGTCCGCGATGCCCGTGCCCGTGGGGCCGCTGGCGGCGGGGCTGCAGCCCCGCTCTCTCCCGCCAGGGGGCAGTGCAGGGCTGCGCCCGCTCTCTCCCGCCAGGGGGCAGCGGCGACCCAGAAATTGTGCGCGTATATACGGTACATACGGTACATACGGTACTTGGGTGCGCACGAGGAAACGCGGCCCGTGCGGCCTGTACAGGTGTGTGTGACATGCGGGGACAGAGGACACGTGCATGTGCATGCACAGGGACATACAGCTCACATACATACATGTACACACCTGCACAAGCACATACATGTACCTGCATGCACAGGAACATACAGTACACGTGTGCATACACACACAGGGACATAGAGCTCGCATACACATGTATGTACATACATGCACAATGACATACAAACATACATGTACATGCATGCACAGGGTCATGCAGCACACACAGGGACATATAGGTATGTGCATGCACAGGAACATGCAGCACGTGCATACATACATGCACATACATGCCCAGGGGCATACAGCTCACATACACACATGTACATATGTGCACAGGGCTGTACAGGTCAAATACATGCACGGACAAGGACATACAGCTCACATACACACGTGTGTGCACAGAGACATACAGCACATCCAGGTACCCACAGCACATGTAGGTACATGTACATACATCATGGAGGCGGGGACGACACTTTGTGGGACTCTCGCCCTTGGGGGACGCCCTGGGCCCCCTCCTGTCACCTGTCCCCAGGTCACATCCCTCGTGTCCCCTGTGTCCCCAGACCTGTGCCCCTGCCCCGAGCAGGTGGGATTTGCGGAGCACGTTCCCCCCTGCTCCCTTGCCCTGACTGCAGTGACAGTGATGACGGACACCCCGGGAGGGACAGGGGTGTCCTGGGCTGGCTCCCAAAGGGTCAATGGCCCCGTGAGCCTGGTTAGAGCTGAACTGGCCCCAGGTGTGTGCTGGGAGGCAAAGGGAGAGCAGCTGTGGGGGCTCTGCTGGCGGCCCTGGAGGTGGCCGGGGCGGGCAGGGGATGTTTTGGGGTGTCATGATGTCCCCCACCAGGGCAGGGGCGTCTCTGACTCGCTGTCCCCAGCACAGGCGGATCTGTGGGCTGCGCTTGGTGGATTTACAGCCAAAAGACTGTCGAGAAATGAAAATAAAGCTGAAACCTCCCCAGAAAGGTTGTCAAGGGTGAGTGAAAGTGGAGAACCAAGATGCAGCTTGGGGCGGGGGGAGGGGGACAGGGCCCCGGGGAGCCCATGGGTGCTGCAGGTGCCGCATGTTCGGAGCCTCCCCACCCCCCGTGGCCAGCGCTGACATCCCACCCGGGTGCCAGGTGTCCCCTCGACCTGCCACCGTGTCCCGTGTCACAGGGTGTGAGGGGAGCGGGCGGGGGCTCGTCCCTGACCCTGCGGGGGGACACGGGAACAGGTTTTAGAAAGTGAAGATCTCTGGGTCAATAGAGGGTGAACAAAATAACTAAAGCCGGGAGCAGGCGAGCGCGGGTCGGCAGCGGCACCTGGTCCCGCCTGCTGCCCCCCTGCGTCAGGGGGGAACGAGACCTGGGGACGGGACAGGGGACACTGGCCTTCAGCCTCGCACCCAGCATCCTCCTCATTCTCCTCATCCCTGTCCCAGCCAACTGCTCCCCGTGAAGTCCCACCATGGGTGCCCAAACCTGAGCATTTGTGGGCTGTTTTCTTATATATATATATACGTATATATATGTATGTGTGTATATATATATACACGTGTGTGTATATATATATATATATATATGTAAAAATCACCAGCTGTTGGAGTCAGAGGACAGGACCAAGACAGGAGTTAAGGGACAGGGAAGAGCAGAGGGAAGCGGGATCTGTCCCCAAGGTGCTGGGAGGTGGGGGGCACAAGGAGGACCTGCAATGGGGACAGACCCTTTGGGTCGGGTTGGATTTTAGGGGAGGGGTGATGGGAGTTTGGGGGACCCCCTGGGGTGCCAAGATGGGGCTCCCCATCCCCAAACCCTGGCACTGACCCCCTCCCTGCCTCGGTTTCCCCACTCAGGGTCTGAAAAGCGTTTGCTCCCCCACATCGGGGCTGGAAATGACCCAGGGATGGCCCAGGGCTGGAAGAAGAACGTGGTCCAGCACCCGAACCCCACGGGGACGCTCGGGTCCCGTTCCAAGAAAGCGGGTGACGGGGGCGGGTGAACGAGGCCGGGGAGGGGATGCTCCCGCATCACTTATACCGAGCTGGGGGAGAAGTATCTGCAGGGCTCTTCACCGAGCGAACAAAATAACAATTCGGGGCAGGTTTGAAAAGCGCCGAAACCGCGACAGGAAACCCAAATTGTACAAATGCAGATGTGAGTGGAAAAAGCTCTTGAGCTGGTTGCTCTGGCTTTCACCTTCGCTAAAAATAAAGCTGCCTTATTAGGGGCTGATGGGGGCCGCGATAAAGCATCTTCCCGCTCCCCCCCGCCCCGCGTTTTTCCGTGGGGGGGCTGTTCCACGCGATGCCGTGGGACACGGCTTTCCGGCTGTGCCGGGGGTCGTGGGGACAGACAGCTGGGCTGGGAGTTTGTGTCATGTTTGGGGGGGCCTGGGGGGTTCAGGGTGCTGGGTGGGGGGAGTCAGGTTTTCTGGGGGTGGTTTTGCAGGGGACGGTGCGATTTGGGGCTGGGCAGTGCAGGGCGGGGGGTGCGATGAGTTGTAACGGTCTCTGGGTGTAACGAGGCAGCCTGGCAAAGCCACATCCTGCAGCGCCGCAGGACCTGGGGGGAGGAATCTGGGGGGCTGAGAAAGGGAGGGATTTGAGGGGGGGCTGGTGGGGAGCAGCAAACCCCTCTTGGGACCTGCCAACCTGCATAAACCCTGGCTGGGCTCTCCATCCCCGTGCCTCAGTTTCCCCTCTCCACATCACCCCGGGCTGGAGCGCCAGCGGGGGGTGGGAAGGCGGTGCCGGTTTTGGGTGCCGCTGCCCCTGCCGCCGCGGGAGGATGGCGTGGGAGGTGGGAGGCCCTTCGCTTGCCACCCCGGTGGTGGCAGCGGGGCCCGGGCTCCTCTGAGTCACCCGTGTCCCCACACCTGGGGATGTTCACACCTGTGGCCTTTGCACCCCCCAGCCCCATCCTCCTCCTCTTTGTGCAGGGAAAGTGGTGGATGCAATGGGGGGGAAAGCAAAGGGGTAGAGGGAGAAGGGAACAGAGCAAGGGGGGGCTGAGTACCAAATTGCGAGTGCAGCACCTTGGCAACCCCCCTGCTGCCCATGGACCCCTCCCAGGGCTGTGTGAGTGGGGAGGGGTCGCGTGTCACAAGGTGTCCTTACCCCATGGTTGCCCTTGGCCCCGTGGGGGTAACGCGGGGGGTGATGCTCCAGCCCCCCCATAGCACTGAGGATGTCCTGAAAGCATCAAGGGGTGTAGATGTGGCACGGAAGGCTGCTGCAGTGTCCTGCCCGGGTGGGCAATGGTGGGGGAGCAGGGGCTGCGGCCGGCCTTGGGGGGAGGCCGTGAGAACGGTGGCCGAGGCTGGGAGGGCAGCGCAGGAAGCGCTGGGGGGGGTGGCTGCTCCCGGCTCCCCCAGATGCGCCCGTGAGATAGGGCGGCAGGAAGCAGCTGCGGAGAATCCCGGCGCTGGGAACGGCCGCTGCGCCCGCCCGACGCCCCCCAGGTCTGCGGGACCCCGGCCCCGCTGCCCCCATGGCTGGTACCAACTGGGGATGCTCTGAATCTCCTGGTCTCTCCCTTCTGGGGAGCTGGGGTGCGCGGGGTTTTCCCCGGAGAGGCAGCTCCTCTTCCTCAGGGGAAGCCGCGGTCCCCTCTGGCCCTGCCGGTGCTGCGGGGGTGCAGATGGAGCCAGAGCCCCGATCCTGGCTGGGCTCCGGAGAGGAGGGGGCCTGGGGAAACTGAGGCACGGCTGCTGGCTACTGGTCAGGCTGTGCAGCTGGCCAAGGCCTTGGGTCGTGGCTCCACTCCAGAGGGATGTGTGTGCTCCTCTCCTACCTCTGGAAAGAGGTATCGTCTCCCCATGTTCACTCTGGCCCCTAATGACATCCCCGTGGTGCTGGGCGCTGCCCGCAGGCCCAGGCAGTGGGGCCGGGCTCCTTTGGGCAGCTGCAGGGCAGGGTGCTGAGTCCCTGCCTCGGGGTCCCCAGGGCTAATCCCCTGCACTAACAGCTGCACATTCCCCAGGGCCAGATCCAGTCTCCTAGTGACAGGGCTCGGGGGTCGGGGGGGATTTACTGCCCCTTTTTGGGTGCAGCTCCCAAAAGTGCTGCTCCTTGGTCCCTCACAGTTTCCTCCCCGTGTCCCCGCACATCCAGCGCTGTGCACAGCCCAGATCGGAGCCCCCAGTGCCGTCTGGCGCCCGCGCTGTGTCCCTGCGCTGGGCGAAGGGGTAAACTGAGGCACGGGGCAGGGTGAGCAGCCAGGGCCGGGCTCCGTCCCACGCCGCGCTGCCCGCACGTCTCACTGATGTACGTCCACCCAAGTCTGGCAGCTCCCATTTTGAATCCCCGTTTATCCCAGAACACCCCAAATCTGGGCTGGGACGCAGTAGCCCAGGGTGGGTTTGGCAAACCACACTGGGGCCTTTTGGCACATCCTCCCTGTGGCCAACAGCCAGAGTGGGACTGTGACACCCACCCTGCCTGTCCCAAATGCAACGCCCACCCCGGAGCACTTGGTCCCGGTGTGAATTGGGGTGCTGGGAGAGCCGGTGCCCTGGGGAGCAGCGCGGTCCCCAAACCTCACCCGCGCTCCCCATAGTGGCTACGGCCCCGGGGACGAGGTGGGAAGGAGATTTCAGATTTAAGAAGCCAGAATCCCCTTTTTCCCCCGAGCATCCATCTGGATTTCTTCTCTAGCGCCAGAACTCCTTCGGATCACACCCGTGCCAGGTGGGTGCCCAGGCTGGGCAAAAGTCGATGCATTAAAGCAATTGCCCTGAGCTCCGGCTCCCAGCTGGGTCCCTCAGCTTCCCTCAGTCCCGAAGGATCCCGAGGGCCTCCAAACATCCCAGGGAGATGGGATTTATACCCTAGCCCTATCCTGAAAGCAAATCCAGCTGACCCCTGGGGAAGAGCCCTTCCCTTTGTAGCTGCCTCGGGCGCTCTGCCACGTCTTCGTTCCTCCCCTCTCCCGTCCAGATCCCTTCCCTGCAGCCGGCGCTTCCAGGCAGCCTCTGGCTTCCAAAACACAAGAAATTCCCCCCCAAAAAGCCGGCGAAGTCCCCTCGGGAGCACCAGGACCCCCGCGCTCGCCCTCCCTGCCCCGCAGCAGCCGGGCTGAATCCGGCCCTTTCCACCCCGCTTTACGTCCTGCACATCCTGCCACCTGTGCGACTTATTTCAGGAAAATAAAAAAAATTTAAAAAAATAAATATATATATATATATATACACATATATATCTCTCAAACCAAACCCAAGCCTGAGGGGTAGATTTTTGGGGGCGGTGGGAGGGGGGCAGCTGCTTGTGAACCCCCCAGAGCACGGTGAGCCACGGGGATGGCCGCAGATACATTTGCAGTGCGGAGGCAAATTGCACGGGATTAACGACTCCGGGAAAGGGGGAAAGGTTGGGAGCCACGGGAGAGACACACGGACACCCCCCGGGGGACATGGGGAGGCTCTGGGGGGGCTCACCGGGCTGGGTAAACCCGGCTCCTTCTCCTCCTTTCTTTTTTAAATGATTTAATAGAACACCCAGTGTGGGCCCTTTTCGCCATGAAATCATCGCGCTCCGCAGCATTCGCGCTCCCATCCTCCCCCCTTTTCCCTCCCCCGCGCCAAGAAATCCGCTCCCCCCACAGCCAAGGGAGTGAAGACACCCCAAACCCCACCTTGACACCCCAAAAGTGTCAGACCCCCCCTTTAGGACCCCCGGAGGAGGGGGGGTGTGCTTTAAACCCGCGATGGGATGATGGAAATATCCCCTCGCTCCCACCTCGCACCCTCGGGGGGGTACCCCCAAAATTGCCATCGCTTCCCCCGAAATCTGGAAGCGGCGCTGATTGGGCGGCGTGGCCGTGGAACGGGAGGGGGTGCTGGGAAGGGGGTGCTGGGAAGGGGGGGTTGCCTTGGCCACGCATCCCTGTGTGAATGCATGACGTGCGCGGCGCTGGCGCCAGGCTGTCTGGGGCCGGGAGTTAGATCAACACAGCTGGAGGGCCCGGGCCACAGCTGGGCAAAGGCAGCGGGTCCCGCCGCCCAGGCAGGGCCTGTGGGAACCGCCGCCAACAAAAAACCCCCCTGCAAACAAAAGCCGCCCCCCCTTCAACAGCCCTTCCAGCTCCCCCGCCCTTGGGAAATGGGGGGGGGGGGGGGGTCGGGGATGGGAATATGCGGGGTCGTAGCTCAGCGCTTTGGGGATGGGGGGGGATCCTTTAAGAGGGTAAAAAGCATTTTTGGGTGGTTTGAAAATAGTTGTTAATGTTTTATGTTTTTTAATTATTCTTATTTTTAGAATGTTAACTTTTCTCTTTCAGGAGGGGTCCCGCTCGGTGCAGTTTGCCCCGCAGCAGGTTAATGAGGGTAATTATGGCTCTGCCCGAGCCGCCACCCTTCACACGGAGCTGATCTCGTAGGAAATGCGGGGGGGGGGGAATAAAAGAAGGGGGAAAAAAATACACACGCACACACACACCCCAGTATCTGGATGCTGCTTTGAGGGGATTTTAGGGGCTGGTGAGAAGCAGAGAGGGGTGGGGTGGCTGCCCCCCCGGCCCGCAGCCCCCAGACCCCCGGGGGGGTGCAGGGGAGGGAAATAAACCCCAGCGCCACCAAACTGGGATTTGGGCAAATCTGGAATAAATTGCTGCTGTGGGCAGACGTAATTCGGTCCAGGTGTCTCTGCCCCCCCCCCCCCCCCCCCCCCAATAGCTGGGACCCCCGGGCAGAGTCCCAGGGTGCCCCCCACCCTCTCAGCTGTAACATCCCTTCCGTGCATTCACCCCCCCATGACCAAAACCTATGGAAATTCCCCCAGAACGAGATGGGGGGGGGAACGACATTGCCACTTGATTTTAACAGGGATTTGCAATTTGGGTGCTGTGGGACTGTCACCCCCCCAGGACCTTCCATGTGACACCGCCACCCGCTGCCGTGACACCCGTGGGCACCGGCCACCCCACATCAGTCCAGCTGTGGACTTTTTGAAGCAGCGATGACTTGAGGGGGGGGGGGGAGTTGCCTTCATCCCTCCCCATCACTTCTACTGAAATAACCCCCTTGCCTATAAATCTCCTCTTCCCCCCTCTCAAAACAGAACTAAACAAAATAACCCCCCAAACAACACCCGACCCAAACCCTGCAGGCCTCGCAGGCACTGACCTAAATCTGGTTTCTCCATCCTAACCTCAGTTTTACCGCAATTAATTTTTTTCTGCTGGTCACAAGATAATTCCTGACGCCAGAAAGTCTGGAGGTCAGATGAGAAGCGGATTGAGGAACAGGGCGGCACTAATTTCCTTACGAGATCGCCCGGTAAAAAGCGGGGGGGGGGCAGAATAAAAAGCCCCATCGTCCTGCCTAAAAATAGGGGGGCCTCACTGGGATGGGGGGGCAGTTTGGGGGGACGAGGTTTGGGGTGTCCAGGGGGTTTAGGGGGGAATCCCCCCGCCAAGGGTGGGGGTTGGGGTCTGGCTGTGGGGTGAGAAACCTGCATGGTCGTTTTTGTGCGTGTCCCCCCCCCCCGCGTGGGGCCACCCCGGCCACCAAGGGTCATTGGAGGCGGGGGGGGGGGGGCGAGGAGGCGGGGTCTCTCACTTAATTTAGATGCAAGGGAGGGGTTTAGCGCTTCATTTACATACAAGAGGTGGGGCTCCGGGCTCATTTGTATGGGGGGGCGGGGCCCCGCGGGGCTGCCTATATAACGAGCAGCGCTGGGCTCCCCCCGCTTTAGCGCGCCAGCGGGGTCTGAAGGGTTTTGGGTACGAGGGGTGACGGTCGCAGGGGTCGGTGGTCCAAACTTTGGTGGTCCCGGGACTCGGAGGTCCCAGCAGAGCCCCCAGCGAGGCATCCAGGCATCACCCCGCTGCTCCTGCACCCCAGCCGAGCTCTGAGCCCACCATGAAAGCCATCAGCCCGGTGCGGTCCGTCCGGAGCTGCTACGAGGCCGTTTGCTGCCTGTCGGAGCAAAGTCTGGCCATCGCCCGGGGGGGCAACAACAAGAGCCCGGCCCTGGAGGAGCCCATGAACTTGCTGTACGATATGAACGATTGTTATTCCAAACTGCGGGAGCTGGTGCCGGGGATCCCGCAAGGGACCAAGGTGAGCCAGGTGGAGATCCTGCAGCATGTCATCGACTACATCTTCGACCTCCAGATCGTGCTGGAGGAGGGGGTCAAGGGCCGGGACCCCTCCTCCGAGGCCACCCTGTTCTCCCTTAAGGTAAGGGTTGTTTTGGGCTGGAGGGGGATATGTCGGCTTGGACGGGGGGATATGTGGGGTTGTGCGGGGTTGTTTGGCGGGGAGATGCCCGGTCCCGGCGCGGTGGGGCGGGGGGGGAAGGGACGGATGGGCCCCGACTGTCGCCGGGGTGGCCCTGAGCCTTGTCCCCGCTCTCCGCAGGCGGCCGAGCTCGCCTCCGAACTCTGCTCCAAAGACGAGAGGAGTTTGTGTCACTAACGGCTCCTCCATCAGGTGAGTGTTCACCCCATTTCCCCGCACCCCAATCTCCCCCACCCTCCAGCACCAGCATCCTCAGGGGACCGACACCAACCCCGCTGCAACGCGCTCCCGACCCCCAAATACACCCCCCTCTCCAAACCCAAAATTACCACAACACTAATGATTTTTTTTCCCCTCTTTCCCCCCCCCCTTTTTCTCCCTCCTCCCCCTTTTCTCCTCTCTCCTCCCGGTGCCAATTAGCAAACAGGCAGCGAGTGTCGGTTCCTGGTTCGTTATCAGCCGGAGGTAAATAGCAGCTTCCTCCGTGGCGCCGGGATGTCTGCGACCTCACCGGCCCCGCCAGCCCCCCCCGGGCACCGCAGGCGGGGACCCCCCCGGCTCACACCGCCAGCATCGCCCCCAGAGCGCAGCGTCCCGGCTTCAACTGGACTTTTTGGACCCGAACCTAAAGGAGACACTTTTAATCACAGACTGATGAAGAGGCGGTTGTCTGTATATTTTTGGATTATAGCAGCGTGTCCTTTTTTTAAAGGTGTTTAATATGGGGTGGGAGGGGGGAACTAGGGGGTTTTGGGGAGGGAGGGGATATCCTCGAGTATGAACCAAACTCTCTGGGGCCGTGGCCTCGTGTATTGTGGAGCTCTATACTAGAGTATAACTTTTCGTACCTTTTGTGCAGGAAGGTGAATTTCTGCGAACATGCTTTGTACTTGCTTTATAAAAACTTTTTATAAAAGTTACCATTTTTACGTAATAAAAAAAAAAAGCTTGTTTTGAATGCGTTTTCCCCATCGCTGGGCTGGGGGAGGGGGGTGGGATGCACCCATCGGGTGGGAGAGCAGCACCCTGGGGGTGGGAGCCCCGAACCCTTTTGCTGAAGGTTACAGTAGGAATCTCATTAATTGTTTAATAGCTTTGAAATGTCAGCTCAGGTATGGGAGGAATTAACCCTAGGCTGCCGACTCCCGGCCGAGGTGTCTGCCAGCTATTTTGGGTGCTGCTCTGCTTATCTGATATGGAAGGAGTGAAGACACCGCCGAGCCCCGGGGACCATCTGGAGATGTAGCTGGAGCCCTGGTCTTTGGAGGGGGGGGAAGATGCTTTTTTCCACGGGTTTCCACTATCTCTCTTGCAAAAAACATCCCCAAAACCTGCCAACTGGTGCCCTTGGGCTGGATTTGAGCTTCTTTTGGGCTGGAAGGGGTGATGTTGCTCCCCCAGGATACTCCCTTCGCGGGAAGGGGAGTTTCTAGGCTGCAGCTGCCCTGGCTCTAATTACGGCTGCTCTGAGCCTCGCAGTTCCCCAGGTGGCATCCACACCACACAGCCCTGCCTGGCCTGGCCCCCCCGGGGCTGGGAGGGGGGCAGCACCCGGAGGAAGGGGTTTTAGGAGCAGAAATGCCTTTCTTTTCCCCTTGGATAAATGCTGCGGTTTCCCTTTGGCCCCGGCTCAGCTGCAGAGCCCCGTGGCTGCAGCACAGCTGGGCTGGATCCTGCTCCCTGGGGAAGGTGCTGGCCCTGCCTGCAGTTCGGGTCAGGCCTGGGGGGGCTCTCCGTGGGGTTAAAACCCTCCCACCTGTAGCACCATCTGCTCCATTCCCTGCATCGGGCTCTGGTTTTGCTGCTGTAGGCTCAGTCAGGCATGGTGTGGATGCTCACCCTGCAGTATTGGGGTGTCCCTGGGGTGCTACAGGATCCAGGTGAGCCGGGTCGGGGGCTGTGAGATGTGAGGAGGAGGAGGCAAGGAAGAGAAAGGCAGGAGGGACCTTGGGGCACAGGGGGATCAAACCTTCCCCTGCACGCACCAGCTTCAGCCCCCGGCCCTGCAATGGCCAAGGTGAGTTTGGGGTGCTGCTGGCACCCCCAAGCACCCCTTGTCTGTGGACATTTCCCCAAGGAAAAGCAGCGTGTGGTGCATCTGAAAAGCAACAGCTGGTCCAACAGGATCACGAACCCCTGGGAACATCCCTCCTGCCTCCCAGCTTGATGTCCCCAGGCTCCCCGAGGGCAGGTTACCCTCTGGCACCCATAGATGGGGTGGGACAGGGTGACACGGGGCTGTCCCAGCGCGGTGGGAGGCAGGTGAGGGTGTCCAGCTGGAAGCTGCTGCTTCTGGGAACTGCACTGGTGGCTAAAAATAGGGTTTTGCCGTCTCCACTGGCTTTTAGCTTGGGAGGGGAAGCGAGGGGCGGGTTAGGGGTGAGCGTCCCCAAGCTCACCCCAGTGCTGGAGTCCTCCAGCTGGGCCGGTGATGTGCCAAAGGGATTTAATTGGGGTGAGTGGGAAAAGCACCCCAGGAATGAGCCGGGGGACAGGGATGGGTCTAAGTAGCTGCCAAAAAGGGGCTCCCTGCAGTGTGAGCACCCCAGCTCATGATGGGTCCCCCAGCTGGGATGAGAGAACCCATGGGAGCTGTTAATGAGCCAGCTGGGGCTGGGGTTACTGGGAGCAGTGGGGACAGGCACTGGTGGGATGGGAGAAACCAGTTCTGCTGGGGCTTTTGGGATGGACGTGGCACTGGGGAGGCAAAAGGGGACTCCCAACCCCAGGGAGCGTAGGTGGCCCCTGTCCCCGTCCCCTCGCTGGGGGGTCGGGCGGGGGATTCCCTCGGCCGGGGCTCCCTGGGGGCTCTGGTTCTTGGCAGGGTGAGGGTTTGGCGCCGGCTCCCGGGGCCATCGCCTCCTCCCCGGGGCAGACGGATCCCGGCGCCTTTCCTGGAACCCGCCCGCTGTTCCCAGGCCCCGGGGATGGCCGGGGGGCACAAACCCTGCCCGGACCCCCAGCCAGGGCTGGGGCGATGCCGAGGCTTTTGCTTGGAAACCCTGGTTGGAAAGAGAACAAAACAAAAAAGAAAGAAAAAGTAGAAAAACACAACTAAAAATAGCCGCTGTTGCCCTGCTGGGACTGAGATTTACCTTGCAGGGCAGATTTAGTGCAAGAAATGCCCCTGGTCACCCCATCTGAGTAAACTAGGCTTTACTTTTATCTTCCCCACTCCATATCATGGGTGCAAAAAGAGGATGAGTAGAGCAAAAAAACAGCCCCGGGGCGGGTAAAGGCCACTGTCCCCTGTCGCTGTGCCGGTGGCCGGCCCGGCCCGCTCGCTCGCCTCTTGGCAAGAGCCGCAGTCTGATGCAATCGGTTGCGCTGACGGAGGCCGCGGTTCCCCACCTGTATTTGCCATTGTGTGCCCGGAGCTGTTTGCAGGTGTTTGCTGGCGCCGCACTGTCTGAGCCGCACTTCCCTCCTCCTCCTCCTCCTCCCCGCTGCCTGCCCCGGCCAAGGCCTGGGCCCCCCCGCCCCCCCGCCGCCCCGGCTCCCCGCCAGCGGCCGCCGCCTCGCTGGGACGGATGCTGCGCTCACACGCGTGGCCTTGGGCGGGCGTGCACGGCCGGGCGCGCTCACGCGTGGGCTCGGGGCGCGTGGGGGTGCTCGCAGGCTGCAGGATGGGCGTGTGCTTAGTGTGAGCGTGCACGTGATGCGCACATGTGTGCGTGTGTGCACACATGCCTGCGTATGCTTACACACACACATCTCCACACACGTGCCTGTGCACGCTTACGCACACATGCACACACATGCATTTGCATGTGCATGCGTGCACTTATACACATAGGTGCAGGAATACATACCCCAGTGAGGGTGCGCACACGTGCACACACTCATGCTCTGGCAGGCACACGTGTGCACACGCACTCACAACAAAGTACAAGCTGCACACGTGGTTCTCCAAAACACGTGTGTGCACATGTATATACGCATGAATGTGCATGGGCTGCAACAGGGGTGCAACACACACGTGCACCCCTTAAACAAGGGCACCCGTGTGCACACACACAAATGCACATGCATGCACACCCCATCCCAGCCAGCATGGACATGCAAGCACATGTGTGGAACCCCAAATCCAAACACACAGCCCCTCCAGCACCTTGTCCCGATCCCTCAGTGCTGTGGGTTTGCTCCCAGCCCTACAAGCCGCCCTCCCCCTGTGTCCCCCACGATGGTGCTGAGGGGCTGGAGCCCGGCCTGGTTCTGTGGGTGGGGATGAGCCAGGGCGCCTGGTGTGTTTTGGGCTCTGTTGGGGATGGCACCTGAGCCAGCCCACGTGGCCTGTTGGCCCCATCCTGTCCAGCACAGGGTGTTCCCAGTGCCCTTGACACCCTGCTGATGCTGCTGATGTCACACCCTGCTCCAGTTCCCACGCTGTAAATGAGCGGGGAAACTGAGGCACTCTTGGGATTTCCAATGTGGGAAAGGCGTGAACAAAACCCCCACCTCCCCACGCACCTTCCTGGAGGCACCCAAATTTCCTCTGGCACTCTCCACCCCAGAGGCTCCTAATTGACATCTCTGTGTCCTCCCATCTCCATGTCCCCGTATCTCCCTCCCTGCGTCCCTCTCTCCCTGCATCCTTCTGTCTCTAAGTCACTCCATCTCTGTGTCTCTGTATCCCTCTGTCTGTCTCTGCATCACTCCATCCCTCTGTCTTTGCATCCCTCAGTTCCTCCACTCCTGTGACCCCCCATCGCTCTGTCCTTGTGTCCCTCCATCCCTCTGTTCCTGCATCTCTCCTCCATCCCTCTGTCCCTGTGCTCCAGTGTCCCCTCATCCCAGCTTCCCTCTGTCCCTCCGTCCCTCCTTCTCCGTGTCCACCCATCCCGGCACCTCCCATCCCACGGTCCCTCGTCTCCCGCGGCTGCGGTGCCCGGGGCTGCCGGTACCGGGGTCGGGCCGGTGACCGGGCCGGTGCGGGCTCCGCAGCCGCGGCTCGCTGCTGCCGCCTGCCGGGGACATGGGGAAGAGCCGCGCTCACCGCCGGGCTGCGGTTCCCCCGGGAAGCACCGGGACCCGCTCCGGTTCAAACCCGGCAAGGACCGGGACCGCCTCCGGTCCCCCCCTCGTAAAGGTCCGGGACCCCCTCCGGTTCCCCCCCGGGAAGGACCCGGACGTTCTCC
Source organism: Nesoenas mayeri (assembly GCF_963082525.1). Lineage (NCBI taxonomy): Eukaryota > Metazoa > Chordata > Aves > Columbiformes > Columbidae > Nesoenas > Nesoenas mayeri. Next base: position 2,288,709 of record NC_137571.1, read on the forward strand.
GCTTCCTCCCGCTGTGGTGGTTCCCTGTAGAGATGACCTGGGTGAAGAGCTACATGGCTCTTCCACCACAGCCAAAAGTCAGGAGTATTTTGATAAAATGAGTGTTTCTTACACAAATTATCACTAGGGGTGGGGAGGAAGAGGCTGGAAGTGGAGATTTTGAAGGTGGTTGTAGCAGAGATCTGCACTTTGCACCCACCATCAGCCAGGATTTCCATCTCCCTAGTGCTGGACTCTGGGCTTGGCTTGTTTGATGACAAGGGTTGATTCCTGCATGCAGCCGGGGAGGAGAGGACATGGGGACACCTCTGCGTTAACCCTTTCAGCTGAACGGTGGGGTGTCCACATGAACCCTCAGCTCTGCCCAAAGGTGATGGGGATGAGGTCTCCAGGTACATCTCCCAGGACCTGCTTACCTACAGTGAGTTTGGTGAGCTGAGCGAGGAGATCTTGCATGAAGTCCAGTGTCTCTTGGGAAGCACCAAGAACATCAGAGTGCAAAGAGATCCATGGGGAGCTCAACGTGCAGGACCTGCTGCAAACCTCTTCGCTGCCTTGGTCATAGGGTGGACAGGGTGGAATCAGCCTAGTTATACACAACCGAGGCAAAACCTCTCCAGAGAGAGATGTCTCTTTTGGGTTGGGTGGGTGGCAACTGGTGGTTGTCACCCATCTGGAGACTGTAGCATGGAGGGTGTTGGTCTCTTCTCCCAAGTAGCAAGTGACAAGATGAGAGGAAACGGCCTCAAGTTGCACCAGGGGAGGTTGAGGTTGGATTTAGGAACAGTTTCTTCCCCAAAGGGCTGTGGGGCATTGGAACAGGCTGCCCAGCGCAGTGCTGGAGTCACCATCCCTGGAGGGCTGGACAGACGGACATGAGGTTCTCAGGACATGGGGCAGTGCTGGGGTGGGTTAATGGCTGGACTCGATGAGCTTGAGGGGCTTTTCCAACCAAAATGATTCTTTGACCGTCTTCTTGGACAGTCCTTACCCCAGCGAGGTCACATTGATGATGTGTGGGGACATCATCTCCACTTTGTCCAAACTGGAGGAGGTAGGGGCACATCCTGCCAGCCTGAGCCCCCCCCAGAACCCTTACCCCAATGTCATTGTCCCAAGGGTCACTCAGCTGAAGCCAGCCCAAGGCAGCCAAGTGACACTGATTTATCTGCCCTGCCAGGCATGGCATTGTCTTTGTGCCCTGACATGGTGACAGCAGTGTCCTTCTCCCCGTGGGGAGGAAGATGAAGGTCTGGGTGGGTTGAGCTGCCAGACTCAGCCGTGCTGCTGGCAGAGGGACACGGTGTCCAGCCGCGCGGTGGCTTCACTGCTGCCAGGCGTTTCGTTCCACCCCAAAGCCCCCGCGCAGCAGGAGGCGCATGTCTGTCCAGCATCAGAGGCTCCTGGCAAAGTTTTGGCTGTCCCCCCGCCAAGCTGGGTTGGAGTCTGGAGGTCTGGCGTCCATCCTCACCCACAGCAGAGGCGGCGGTGCTGGTATGTGTGTCCGTCCATCTGTCCGTCTGTCTTCCAAGAGGCTTCTTTGCAAGAAAGTCTGTCTCTGCAGCTGAACGTCTGCATCCCAGATCTGGAGATGAAGCTGCCTCGTGTTGGAGAGCAGAATGGTGGAGAGGAGAATGATGGAGGAGAACCAGGTGATGGAGATGAACCAGATGGTGGAGAACGACCAACCACTGTGGCTTGGTGGCCTCAACAGGGTTAAACTGGGGCTCAGCTCAGTGGCTGTGGGGGCCCAGTAAGTCTCGGAGTTGCCCTCACCCAGGGATTTGCCATTGCCTTGGTGCTTTCTCCCACCGTTGCACCCTGAAATACCCTCTGGCCAAATGGGGAGTCCTGTACCCCCATCTTCCCCCCTCCTTTGCCAGGCAGACCTGATGCATTCCAAGGACGTGTCGAGTGGCTGATGGCTGGGACTGGGGGCTCCATGTAGTGGGTTGTGTGAAATGGTGTGAGCGAACTGGGGGCCAAACCTGCTCACGCTGAGTCCCTCTGGGGTCCCTGCCCCTCCCACCAGCGCTGACCCCTGCCCAGCCCCCGCCTGTGTGGAGGTGGGGGGCACTGCTGCCAGACCACCCTCTGGCTGGAGGACCCCAAAATGTTTTGTCTCCTAAATAGTTGCAACTCACCTGCATGTCAGGGTCCCTGCAGCTGGTGATGGGGGGAGGGGGCAATGGGGATGGGGAGGGTCACAGCCTCCCCGGACTGGAACCGAAGAGATTGGGGGGCAGGGGGGGCGTGTCCTCGAATAAATAAAATGATTAATTAAAAAATCAATCGCAGTCCCGATCCCAACCCCAGTGACCCCTCCCACCCCCGAGCAGGTGGTGTCAAATAGGCCACGCCCCCTGCTTTGCATACCACTCCCGCCCCTCCCTCCCTCCTCCGCGCGGTCCCTTTAAGGCCCCTCCCGGCGCGGGGCCGCTGGCTGCCTCAGGGGGGCGGGGCGGCGGCGGCAGTAGCCAATCAGCGTGCGGCGTCTTCCGCGGGAAATCCGAATTTCGCGGGACGGCTTTTGGCGCTTAAAAAAAAAAAGGAGGCGGGGGGGGAAAGCAACAGCGATCGGGCGGGGAGAGAGGGAGGGGGCTGGCGGGGAGGGATCGGGCGCGGGGCACCGGGCCGGGGGGGCTGCGCTCCCGCTGCCCCGGCCCCAACAAGGGCGATTTCTGGGGTAAAGACGCTTTTTCCGCCCGGTTTTAGTGACGCCGCCACCGCGTTGCTTCTCTGCAGTTTTTTCGGGGGGGTGGTGGTTTTGGAGACCGGCCGGGGTCAGCGCCCAGCAGGCCGCCCCCCCCCCAAAAAAAAAGAATGCCACCGCTGAGATTGTGACCCATCCTTCCGTTGCAAAATCGCGGGGTGCTTCTGCCCCCTCCCCCTGCCCGGGCTTCTCGGAAAGGACTTTGCAATGCTGCGGCTCCCCAGGGGAGTGTCCCCCGCCCCGGGGAGGGGGGGCGCCGCCCTCCCGCCCCCCGCACCTCAGCACCACCCGAAGAAGGTCATGTCGGTGATGGGCTCCGTGGAGCGGGGGGTTTCCAGCCTGGGCAGCCCCCTGGTGCCCGCCGGCTCCTTCACCCAGGTCTACACGCCAGCGGCTGTCAGCGTCCCCGCTCCGCGGGACGGGGGTCTCTATGGCACCCCCCAGAGCCCCCAGCTCAGGACCCTCCGCTCGGCCTCGGCGGAACGGCTGCCGGTAAGGTGTCTGCACCCCAGCCCCCTCTTGGGCATCACTTGGGTGGGACAGGGGGCTGGGATCTCCGTGCAAGGCAGGGAGCAGAGGATGGGTGACCCCAGGATGTACAGCACCCCCCACTTCCATATGTGCAGCTTCTATTGGGGTCTGCACCCCCCTCAGATGTCTCTTTGGGGTGGGGGAGGGCGAGGTTTGAAATCAGAAGTCACAGTGAAATGGCTCAGACGTTTCTCAACTTCCCTTCCCCTGCAGAGCTGGCTCCCGGCTTCCGCTTCTCAGCCTTTTTCGGCCCTTTCTCTCTCTGTCCGCCTTGCAAGCGCTTTGGCTCACACCCCCAAGCCCGGCTGTGGCGCTCAGGCCCTTCGCAAACCTTCTGTCCAGGTTAAGGAAGTGAGGGCTGGGGGCACCGTCCCTGCCCGCTGCTTGTCCCCGCTTTGGGGCTGCGACCCCTGGGGTGACCTGTCACCCGGGGAGCTGGGGGGACACAGGGCAGGGGTGGTTGAGTGTCACTGCCCAAGCTTGGTTCCTGCCTGCGGTTACAGTGGGGCTTGCAATGCCTTTTTTTTTTGTTGGTGGGGGGTGTGAATTTGAAGCAATCCCCTTCCTCCATGGACACCCCAGGCACTGATGCTGGGAGCTGTGCGGGTCGTCACGGGGAGGGAGTTGCTGGCTCTTGGCTGTGTCCCTGTCCCCCAGCCCCGCGGTCAGGGCTGCACTGCAGAGCCCAGCTGCCCCTAAAGGGGGAAACTGAGGCTCAGGCCGGGCGCTGGCCCCGTGCCCAGCATTGGGGTGCGTGGGTGGCTCTGCCCACCCCCATTCTGCTCCTGGAGGGCCCCCGCAGAGCCCCCGGCTGGTCAGATCCGCTGGCAGCTGGCATTTAATTCCTGCCCGCCCTGGCCCGGGCGCGTGTCCAGCCCTCACTGTGGGGCTCTGTTCTCCCCGGGTCCTGGGAGGGATCCCAGACCCCTCCAACTTCCATTGAGTTTTTTCAAGGCTTGATTTATTTATTGATTCCCCCTCCCCTCCCCGGTCCCTGACACTCGGTGCCAGCTGGGGACATCGCCGTGGCTGGCGGACAGGGGGTGGCTTTGCTCCCCCCCACCGTGCTGTGGCTGCGGGGCTGCTGGGGCCGTTGCCATCCCCGTCCTGGGGGCTCCAGAGCCACCTGTCTCCTTCCCAGCCTCTTTGTCTCTGGCACGTGTGAGATGCCGAATCCTGCTTGACTGGGGGCTGTTGTGTGGGGAGAGACCTGTGCTGCTGTCCCCCCCACTAAAGCGCCCCCAGAACGCACAGTCCCGTTTCCGTGCATCACTGTGGAGCTGGGTTTGGGTTAACGACCTCCTTGGCATCATCATCACCATCATCATCATCACCCACACCAGGCTCCAGCCAGGAGATGCTCAGGGTGCTCCTGCCCACAACTGCTCCCTGAATGGGGTCTTGGGGGACTTGTGTGACATCTGGGGACATGAAGTGCGTGTCCTCAAGTGACACTTGGGGACAAGAGGTTTTTGGGCTAATGATCTCTTTAGCATCATCATCATCACCCATGCCAGAAGATGATGGGGGGGCTCCTGCCCATGACTGTCCCCTGAATGGGGTAGAGAGGGGCTTGTGTGACACTTGGGGACATGAAGTGCTCCTACATCCCCCTTGGTGGCTTGCACGTGACATTCTCGTCTCTCCCCGTCCCATTCTCTGATGTCGTGATCCGATTCCTGCTGCTGGAGATCCCATTTCCAACCTGTGACAGTGACATCTAGGGCTCCCCCCACCCCCCACCCCGTTTATGGGCGCAACCTTTGTGTGCAGATCCAGGGCAATCAGATAATGAGCGTTTCCTCCCGATTCCCAACCAGGGCAATTGCAGCCGCTCCCACCTGCTTTGCTGGATTTGTGCCCTATAAACGATCCAGGGTTCACCTGGTCCAGCTGGAGGGAGCCCATCACCCCGCGTCCGGCCACGGGAAAGCGGGATGAGTTGTCTCCCATGGTCCGAAAAAGTCTCAGATTTCCCTTAGTCTCTCATTTTGTGGTCCTGGAGCAGGTAAATGAGTTTCTCACCATTAAAACGCAATTTTCAGAATAGCTTTAGCTCGTGCCAGTCCCATCCTGAGCATTCACCCTGCTCCTTGGCTATATGGGATCTGTAGGGGCCTTGGGATCTCTTACAGGGGCTCGAGGCTGCGAAGGAGCCCCGGGAGAGCGGTGTCCACGGCGGGTCCCGGCTCTCCCTGCCACCTCCGTGCCAGGACAAGGACGTTCAGAGTCTGCCGTGGTTTAGTCGTGAGCTGGCAGGGCTGAGCCACCCTGCAAAGAGCACCCGGGGCAGCAGGAGGGTGGCAGCCCCCATGGGTGCTGGGCTGAGGCCCTTCCCTGGTGGGAGAACTGCTCAGCAGCACCCCGCTTGCTGCTGGGGTGACCCAGGGCGATCCTGTCCCACTTTGATCCCATCTGGGGTTTTTCTGCGTGGGCGGGAGGGGAGATGTTTTGGGGTGCAGGGCCTGTGGGGATTGACATGGGTGGAACGGTGGTGACCGTCCTGTTGCCCTTGGGGGGCTTTTTCTGGCTCAAGCCTTATGGCCGTCCCTGGAGAAGGTCTCTGGCCATGCTGGGATGGGGCTGGTGGAGCGGATGGAGATGCTGCATCTTGAATGGTACCCAGGGTGGGGGTCCAGCCTTTCTTCCCCACACAGGGGGGTCTCCCCATCCTGGGACCAGGGCTGGGGTCACTCTCCCTCCCCTGCCCAGGGTGGGGCTGAAAGCCCCCAAATCTTGGGGTTCTGCATCCCCTCTAGCCATCAGCCACCCCAAAGACAGGGAGGGAGCAGCTGGGGGAGCCTAATCCAGTGGCTCCTTGGCGTGAGCAGCATCCCCGGTGTGGTGGCACAATGCCGGGGTGTCCTGTGGCCCCCCCGCCAGCTCTGGGTGCCCAACCCCGGGCGCCGCGTTCCCACACCCTGGGGTGGGGATGTTGGGCTGGCACGGGGGGGCAGGGGGGCCAGAAGGGCCGGGCAGAGCCCGGGCAAGCCCGGGGAAGGCAGCGGGTGCTGTTGAAAGGAAACGTTGGCAGGAGGAGCTGCCGCGGCCCCCCCGGGGGAAAGGGCTGCTCTGATGCTTGGGCTGGGCGCAGGGTGTAGCCTCTGGCGCCAGGGCTGGGCCCAGGGCTGCTTGGCAGGCAGAGCTGGCGGGGGGCCCAGCCTGCACCCCCTTAACTTCCTCACCCCCCCAGCAGGCTCCTGCTCTCACCCGGGGGGATCGAGCCTCCTTTCCCACCCTCAGCATCATACCGGGGTGTAGCTGCTGTGTCCCCCCATCCTGAGAAGCCGGGCTGGTGTACAGCGTGGGGGGGTCCCGCAGTGCCCTGGGGGGATCTTGGGGTTTGGTACCCACCCCCCTGTCTGCTCTAGTTTGTTCTGCACCCCCCCCAGCCTTGGCAGGGTGCTGGGAACCCCTCGCCGTGCTCTGCTCAGCTGTTGTGTGCCTAATCCTGCCTGGCTGGGGGGGCAGCAGCTGGGACACAGGAGGGACCCCCTTGTCCATTGTCCCTCGCTGGTGTGTCCCAGTGCTGTGGGGTCCTGCCCCTGCCCAAGCCCACTGAGCTCCCCCCACCCCAAACTGCTCGTGGGGGAGCAGCAGGGACCCCCTCAGTCCCCCCGGCACACAGGTAGGGGACACCACCTCGGTGGCTGTGGCTCTGAGAGGTCAGCTGGGGACACCAGGACCTGCCCTGTGTCGCTTCAGTGCCTCAGTTTCCCCATAGCTTGGGCAGGTGGGTGCAGCTGACCCCCTTATGTTAGCGATGGGGACACACGGGGGGCCACAGCTCTTGGTATTCAGAGAACCAAGCGTTTGGCTGCCAGCAGCAGGGGGGCCCCAGATGATATCGTGTCCCCCCCCCGCCCCGTCCCAAATCGCGCTGGCAGATGCATTGGGGTCTGATCCGGGGCAGGTGTTTCCCATGCGCTCAGTGTTAACTGTTGGGGTGCCGGCAGCTCGGGGGCAGATCCGGGGGTGCGGGGGCTGGGGATGGAGGCACGTTCGCTGGGGAAAACCTGCTCGGGGAAGGGAGGGAGGGAACAGATTCCCACAGGAGCTCGGGACCTGCCTGGCTCCCTGGGGGGGCGGAAAACAGCCCCCGGCGCCTCTCCCGCCAGCCCCCTCGGGTGGGAACGCTGCCCAGCCCTGCCCTGCAGAGCGGGGCGCGCTCCCCACCGAGCTGCTGTGGGAGCCGTGCTGAGCCGGGCACCATGCGGGACGTGCTGGGGGGGACCCTGTGGGACAGCCCGGTCTGGGAGCAGGTAATGGGGCTGGGGGGGGGAACGGGATGGGCTTTTGGGGTTGCTTTCTGGTGCTGAACCAAAGCGTCCCCCTCCCCCGAGTCCCCTTGCTCATATTTGGGGTTGTGAGGGAATCCTGGGGAATTTGTGCCCCTTACTGGGGTGGTTTGGTGACACCCCCCCAGCTTCTCTCTGCATCTGCTCTGCTGCACCCCCTGCTTCCCTGGGTCTTTTGTCCCCGAGTGATGCTGCGGGGGGGTCCCTTGGGGGTGATTTCAAGGACCCATTTGCCCTGGCAATGGAACGGTGTGTGTGGGAAGGTGTCCCCGCTCCCAGGACCCTGCACCCCCCACCTCACCCCGATTTCACTCCAGCTGGGTGCACGTGTCTGGGGCACCCATGGGTCCCGGGGGGCTGAGCCAGGCCAGCCCCAGCTGTGCTGGTGGCAGCTGGGTGCCCTCGGCCTCTGATGGTGGTGAAGCGGGGGGGTTAAACCCTGCACCCCAACGGGGGGGAGTGTGAGGATCTGACCCGGAGCCACAGCGTTCTCAGAGCTCAGCCCCGAGGAGCTGCCGGGAGCTGGAGACCAGGGGAAATCCCAGGGGGGTTCCCTGCAGAGCCCGGGGGGCTGCAGCACAAGTGGGCAGGAAACCACGGGGGGTGTCAGCACCCCCCCCATGCTCTCCCTGCCGGGTGCTGCAGGAGCCCTTCCCAAAAGGGGTTTTGCAACCAGATGAGTGTCTTGTGAGATCCCCCCATCCTGGGCTTGGATGATGCCCCGAGTGGGGGTCCAGGGGGCTCGGGGGGGTCTGGCTCAGCCCTGAAATGGGGTTTTCTCTCCTGCTCCAGGCCAAGAGGAAGCTGGACCTGGAGGGCCTCGAATTCCGCACGCCCAAGGGGAAGGGCAGGACGCTGGCGCAGGTCCCCAGCCCCAGGAGTAAGTGACGGGGTGGGGGGCCTGGGAGAGGGACAGAGACCCCCTTGATGTCCCCTCTTAGAGTGCTACGATGTCCCTTCTAGCACCACCCAAAGTGACCCGAGGTGGCACAGTGGGAGCAGGACCCATTCCCCAACCCCTCCATGCTGCTGCTCTCAAATCATCACACTGGCAGAAAACTCCCTGGGAGGGTTATTTTTCCATCAGGTTAAGGGTTGTACAGTGTTTAATGTCCCCAGCATGTCCAGCCCTGTGTCACCTCCATCCCCTGTCCTGCGCTAAGGAGATGATGGGGTACATCTCGTTTCCCCGCAGCCCCCAAGTCTCCCGGTGAGAAGACTCGCTACGACACCTCGCTGGGGCTTCTCACCAAGAAATTCATCCGTTTGCTGAACGAGTCCCCTGACGGCGTCGTGGATCTCAACCGCGCGGCCGAGGTGCTGGAGGTCCAGAAACGGCGCATCTACGACATCACCAACGTGCTGGAGGGCATCCAGCTCATCCGCAAGAAGTCCAAGAACAACATCCAGTGGATGTGAGTGATGCTGAGGGGGAGGGACATGGGGACAGGTGGCTGGGGGGACATGCTGTCACTCAGGTGCCGTCTCCGCTGGCAGGGGGACGGGGATCTTTGAGGACGCGGCGGTGGCGGCGAAGCAGCAGGCGCTGCGGGAGGAGCTGGCCGAGCTGGCCAGGACGGAGAGGACGCTGGACCAGCTCCTGCAGGACTGTGCCCTGCAGCTGCGGCAGCTGGCTGGTGACAAAGCCAACCAGAGATATCCTTGCTGGGGACAGGGGGAGGGAGGACGGGGTCCTGGGGACAAAGGACAGGGACCCCTCTGAGCCCCTTGTCCTCCAGCTGGCTTCCCCTGGGGTGGGAGGGTTGAGCTGTCCTGCTCGCAGTCCCTCTTTTTCCTATACTGTCCCCGTCCACGCTGGCGTATGTCACCTACCAGGACCTCCGTGCCATCAGCAGCTTCCAGGAGCAGACGGTGATCGCCGTGAAGGCCCCTCCCGAGACGCAAATGGAGGTGCCGGACCTCAGCGAGGTGTGTGGGGTGGGAGCTGCTCCTCCCTTGCATCAGGGTCGGGGCTGGGGGTGCGGCGGGTGCTGCTGCGTCTGCACCGTCTGTCACACGAGCGTGGTTTTGGGGTGTCTCCGGGGGGTCGTTTGACCCTGAGCGGGTTCTTTAGGGGTTGCAATGGACCCTGCATGGGCTGGGGACAACGGGTTGGTGAGATCACATCTGGTGAGGCCACATCTGGAATATTGTGTCCAGTTCTGGGCCCCTCAGTTCCAGCAGGACAGGGAACTGCTGGAGAGGGTCCAGAGTAGGGCAACGAAGATGCTGAAGGGAGTGGAGCATCTCCCATGTGAGGAAAGGCTGAGGGAGCTGGGGCTCTGGAGCTGGACAAGAGGACACTGAGGGGGGACTCATTGCTGGGGATCAATATGGAAAGGGGCAGTGTCAGGAGGATGGAGCCAGGCTCTTCTGGTGACAACCAGTGACAGGACAAGGGGCAATGGGTGCAAACTGGAACACAGGAGGTTCCACTTGAATATGAGAAGCAACTTGTTGGGGTGAGGGTGTCAGAGCCTGGCCCAGGCTGCCCAGGGGGTTGTGGAGTCTCCTTCTGTGCAGACATTCCAACCCCCTGGACACCTTCCTGTGTAACCTCATCTGGGCGTTCCTGCTCCATGGGGGGATTGCACTGGATAAGCTTTTGAGGTCACTTCCAATCCCAAACATACTGTGATACTGTTACATGGGTGCCCGTCTGGATGCCCCCTAAACTTTGCTCTGCCCCCACCTAGGACAACCTCCAGCTCCACCTCAAGAGCACCAATGGCCCCATTGAAGTGTATCTCTGCCCGGAGGAGATCCTGGAGGACAGCCCCACCAAGGACCACGGCGTCCCCTCCGCTGTCACCTCCCCACGGCACCACACCGCACCCCCTTGCCTACTAAACAGCCCCGGGCCAGCCCCACACCCGCCCCACACCACCTCCCAGAGCTGGGGGGGCACGGGAACCCCCTCCTCACCCCCATCTCTGCCTCTCGCCGTGCCGGGGGGGGCTGGCTCGCTGTTGGAGGTGGAAGCCGGGCTCCTGGGCTCCCCCCACCACCTCCTGCAGCAGACAGAGGACCAGCTGCCCTGTCCCCCCTCCCACCTGGACTCAGGACCCTTCATCACCTTCTCGCCCCCCCTGGAACAGGACGACTATCTCTGGGGGCTGGAGGGTGAGGGCATCACCGACCTCTTTGAGGCGTATGACCTGGGGGACCTGCTGAAGCACTGACCCCCCGCCACTCCCCATTGTCTTTGTTCCCTCTGGCCACTCATGTCCTGAGCATGTGGGGTCTCTGTGGGGCAGCTGGAGAGCGTGGGGTGGGTCAGGGAGCGCTGGGTTTTTGGCAGGTGGTGGTGGGGGGTCTGGTGTCGGCCACCTTGGGTGGCTTCTCCTCGCTCTCCTGGGTTGGTTATCACCTGCGGGCTGTGTTTGTCACCTCGCTGGGCTCTGGGAGGTTTAAGTCCCTGGGAAGGATGCAGCCAGGTCCTGTTCCAGCGCTGGGATCCCCGCCGTAACCCCGCACTGGTTCTTCGGGGTCACACCGGGTTGTTTTGAGCAGTGTTTCCTGCCGCCATGGGTGGAATATCCTTAAAAAAATAATCAGGTGGCAAAGCTGAAGTCACCTTTGGGTGACAAGGGGGTCAAGCTCATATGTGGGTGCTGTACCTGCAAAGTCAGTGGCTCTGGCAAATCCTTGGCCAGGCCATGGAGAGGGGGCCCCTCTCCCCCAGCCTGTACCAGCCCCACGCAGCCTCTCGGAGCCACTGGTGCTGGGGATATCCAAACTGGAGTGTACTGGGAGGAGGGATTTGGAGCTACTGGTGCTGGGGATATCCAAACTGGAGTGTACTGGGAGGAGGGATTTGGAGCTACTCGTGCTGGGGATATCCAAACTGGAGTGTACTGGGAGGAGGGATTTGGAGCTACTCGTGCTGGGGATATCCAAACTGGAGTGTACTGGGAGGAGGGATTTGGAGCTACTGGTGCTGGGGATATCCACACTGGAGCGCACTGGGAGGAGGGATGCTATCAGCTGGTGACTGGGAGCATCACTCGTGGTGATGGGCTTGGGATGCAGCACGGGACAAACCCCAGGACATGGGGCTGGATACGGCTTTGAATTTTGTCATTGCAAAATATATGTAATTATTGCACTGTATTTATACGCCCCCCCGTTCAGCACAACACTGGTGAGGGCCGGGTGGGTATTTTGATTTTTAAGCGAGGGTATTTAAGTTGTCCTTCCTCGGGGGGTTCTGCTGCGGTTTGGCTTGGAGGCGGCATGGGTGGGAGTGTGTTTTGGCGTGGAAAAACTTGTGGCACTTGATGTCTTCTGTACGGGAGGGGATAAAATAAAACTTTGGAGTTGTAAGGGGCTGTTTTCCTCTAACCAGCCAAATGCTGGGGTAGTCTGGGAGGAGAGAGCTGTTGGGCTGGTTTTCTCCTGTTTTAAGTGTGAAAAAACCTGTTTTGGAGCCTTTTAACTGGCCGGCCTGCTCTGGAGGACCTGGTAGAGAAGGGAGTTGAGATGTAGCCATGGCTGGAGCGAGGGAAACGGGTCTGACCTGCTGCAGGTCGGTGATCTCCAGCTCAAATCTGACCAGGATGAGCCCCTTGAACCAGGAACATGGGAAAAGCCCCAGGGCAGGACCCTGCGGGTGCTGGAGCTGGGACAGGCTTGTGCACCCCAATTTGAGAGCAGGTTTGGAGGCTGCAGGGCAAGACCCTGGTGGGCTGTGCCTGTGGAGGGTCCTTCTCCAGGGTGCTGCCCCAGGTCACCCACCCTGCCACGTCATCTGGTACCCAGTGTTGTCTGGTGGCACCTGGTGATGGTCAGTGCCACCCAGTGTTGTCTAGTGGCACCTGGTGATGGCTGATGGTGTCTGGTGGTACCTGGTGATGCTCAGTGGCACCCGGTGACGATGTCTGGTGGTGCCTAGTGATGCTCAGTGACACCCAATGACGATGTCTGGTGGTACCTGGGGTCATGGCACATGCTGCCGTTCCATCGCTTGTCTGGCAGGGTGGAGGAAGAGGAGGAGGAGGGAGAGCCCCAGCGCAGGTGAGCCGGGTGAGGAGCACAGAGTGCTGCAGTCACGGTCCTGTCCCCATCCCCCGTGGGGCTGCGTGTCCCGGAGCCGCTTGCAGGGGTGTCCCCGGGCCGTGCCGCCCCCCCCCCCCGCAGTCCCCAGGCCGGCCAGGAGGTGGCAGGGCCACCCCAGCAAAGGGGGTGTCCCCAACCCCGCGGCACCGCGCGGAGGAGCGGGGTGTCTGGGGGGGCTCTTGGCCCTGCCTGCAGGGTTGGGGGGGGTTCAAGCCCGGCCCACGCTGCTGTGAGCCTGGGCTGCCCCTATGGCTGTGTGTGTCCCCCAGAGGATGCTCCGGGGGTGCCTGTCTGCTGGGGGGGCTCGTACCCACTGGGAACCCCCAAATTCCTCCTGTTGCCGTCCAGCCCCTTAACCCCGTGTCCACCGCATCCTGCCGGGGCAGATGTCGGGGCGGTGCCGGTGGCGGGGCGGGTGTCGCCGGGTCGCTTCGCCTTTAACGGGCGGACGGGCGGGGCCGCTCACGTGACGGCGGCGGGGAGGGAGCGATGGGCTGGGCGGGCGCAGGAGCTCCCGGTGCGGCGGGACGGGCGCTCCCGGTGCGGGGCATGGGGCGCTGAGCCGGGCCTGGCCGGCGCTCCCGGTGCGCTCCGAGCGCCCCCCGCTGCGCCCTCCCGCTGCTGTCCCGGTCGCCCCCCAGTGCTGACCCGGTCGCCCCCCGGTGCAGCCGCACGATGCCCGAGCAGCTCAGCGTGGCCGAGTTCTTGGCCGTGACCGGCGAGGACCTCAGCTCCCCGGCCGCCGCCGCCTTCGCTTCCAAGATGCAGAAGTGCCGGGGGGCGGTGGGGGCTCTGGAGGAGGTGAGCGGGGCTGGGGGGGGTCGGGTTGCGCTCCCCCACCCCGCGGAGCACCCACCGCTCTGGGACAGCCCCTGGCACCCATAGGTGCTCGTCCAGCGCCCAGTGCTCACCCCGGGGGTACCTCCTTTCCTTGGGCTGCTATTTATTGGGGTCCCCCCTTCGCCCTGAGAGCCCCGGGGGCAGACCGGCCCGGCCCAGCTTGTGCTGGTTGTCACCGTAAGTGGGTGCTTTGGGACCCTCGGGCCAGGGTGTTCATTTGCATCTTCCAAGCAGCCCCACCGTAGGCATTTTGGGGACCAAGTGCTGCAGAAATAGACAAAACTCTTCTTTAACGGTTTTGTCTCCAGGGCATCCCACCCCCCCCGGGTCCAGGGCATCCCCTCCCGCCCGGGTCCAGGGCATCCCCCACCCCCCGGGTCCAGGGCATTCCCCCACCCCCCGGGTCCAGGGCATCCCCCCACCCCCCGGGTCCAGGGCATCCCCCCACCCCCCGGGTCCAGGGCATCCCCCCACCCCGGGTCCAGGGCATCCCACCCCTCAAGGGTCCAGGGCATCCCACCCCCACCCGGGTCCAGGATATCCCACCCGCCCGGGTCCAGGGCATCCCCCCAGGCGGGGTAGAGCATCAGCCCTACGGCTCTGGCTACTATTGAGTTCCTATGCTGGAGCCAGCCCTGATGCGATGTCCCTGGTGGGGGGGTCCCTTGTGATTAAAGCCTCTGGAGTATTTTTAGCCACCCCCCAAAATTTCTGGCAGTGTTTGTGGGAAGGGTGGAGGTAGTGGGGTCCTATCGTCCCCCTTCTCCTGCTTGGAATAAAGGCGGTTTCCAGCTGGTCCCGTGGCTTTTGCCAGCTCCTCTAAGCGAAGGAATAGCTTTGAAGAGGAGCCAGGGCTGGGGGGGAGCGGGGGGCCCCAGGTGCTGGGGCTGCTGGGATCGGCCGGGGGACAGCGGGATGGCCGTCCCCAGGCTGGAAATCTGGGGACGCAGCGTGGAGCATCGTGGTCCCCGCCAGCACGTGCTGGTCACTGCCGTGGATCTGCCCCTGGAGGGGCGGGGGGGGGCAGCTCCAGCCAGGAGGAGACAGCAGGAATTTGGGTTGGCTGCTTGGAGAGGCTGTGGCTGTGGGGGACAGGGATGGGGGGAGAGGCGTCCCCTGGCAATGGTGGGGGTTCTCTGTGGGTGTGCTCAGGAAAGCTCCAGCGAGTGTGGCTGAGAGCTGGGAGTTGTGACCGATGTTGTGTGTCATGGGGGACACAGGGCCGAGCCCCCATCCCACCAGAAACTACAAGGAACCCTTGGCGGGGCAAACTGCTGCCAGGCCTTTGGCATCCCTGTGCTCCAGCACAGGTGGGGGGAAATCCACCCAAACCCACCCATGGCGCCCTCTGAGCCCCGATGGGACGAGAGCATCAGGCAGAGGAGTAACCAGGGGTGGCTTTGGAGAGGGCTGGGGGGTGGGAGAGACTCTGTGACCACACGGAGCCGTGGGGCTCTCTGTCACCCCCAGATCCCAGCTGGTGGCTTCGTGAGCAGGAGGGAGTGAAGGTTCCTGGTTTTGCTCCAGCAGCTGCTGGGTGGGAAGGGGTGACCATGTCCCACCAGAGCCCTGCCCAAACTGAGGGGGCAGGAGTGATGCAGGTGAGGGCCAGAGGCTGGTGCTCGCCATCAAAAAAACATACTGGTGTTGGCTGGAGCTGCTGTGTGCCTCAGTTTCCCTTCTGGAATTAAAGAGGGCTCTCCCATCCCAGGGGTCTCGCGTGACTTTGGGGTCCTCAGTGCAACTGTGGAGGCAGAACCCGAGTCTGGAGTGAGCTGGAAGGTCGGATCCAGCCCGCGGTGGTTGGGGCTGGGTGCTCTGTACATGTCACACGGGACTTGGCACCTCTGAGCCTAGGCGGGGTGGCATGGCAGAGGCCGCTGGCATGTTCAGTGGCAGAGCCGGCAGCCGGGCTCCCAGCTCACCCCGTCACCATGTAGATAGCACCGTGTCCCTGCCACACGCTGCCCTTTGCACCCAGGGCAGCGCTGCACCCCGCTCCCAGCCCCTGGCACCCGCGGTGGCTCCTTCGCTGGGCGGCACGAGCCAGCGGCGAGGGGGCAGGCAGAAGAATGGCCCCCATTGAGCACCCTGCTGGGGCTGGGAGGGGGGTGGCGGTGGCTGCTCGGGGTCCCCAGGCTGCGGCGCCGGTGCACATCTGTCCCTTTCTCCTTCGTGTTCCTGTCCCTGCTCTGCCCATGTCACCCGCTTCCCCTGACCGGCAGCTCTCATCCAAGCTGGGCTGGGGCGTGATGGGTGCTGTGGGGTCTTCAGACATGGCTGTGCCCAGCTCCCAGGGCTGTCCCCATGCAGCCAAGGCCTGTGTCTCCAGCAGCCAGCCCGGTACCTCGGGGATGCAGCGATGCTCGCAGCCTTGGCAGCACCGTGCACTGATTTCCTGTGCTTACCACCCCGGTGCTCAGCTCCGCCTGTCCCATCCCCGCCGGTCAGCTCATAGATCCCTTCCCAAAAGCCCCTGTGAGTGTCCCCAGGTTGTCCCCTGTCCCTGCATTCAGCCCCCTATGGCCGTGAGCTGCCACTGGGGTGGGTGCCCTGTCCTGGGTGCTCAGAGCAGCTTCTTCCCCCACTTGCACAGCGATGCATCCATCATGCTGCCTCAGTTTCCCCACCAGCTTTGTGAGCCTGGGGTGTCCAGCCCCGGCATGCCCTGCAAGGCAGAGGATGCCTCTGCCCCAGCCTGTGGCCCCGGAGAGTCTGGAGCACCCAGATTTGGTGCAGAGCAGGGGTATGGGGCTTTGGGGCAGCCCAACATCCTCCCCATTGTAGATGCATTACAAGGCCCCTCTGGGCGGGGGGTTTGGCTCCTGCTTCAGCCCCTGGTTCCCTCCCAGCCAGCTCCTCCTGGCCAAAGCTCGTCCCCGTCCAGCGAGGAGGGCCTGGGAGAGCGGCGCCGGGGCCGGGCTGACCCGCTGTCAGGAAATCGGCCTTGACATCAGCCCGAAAGCCTTCGGCAGAGCGCGAGAGAGAGAGAGGGCGCCTCTTTATTGTAATTCCTCCGCGGTTTCATCTCTCGCCCTTCTTGCTGTTCACGCCCTCTAAATATTTCCAGCCTGTTATCATGGCTCTGGTACCTGCAGCCAAGCCGCCCTTAACCCTTTCCTGATGGCGGGGCCGGCCTGTGTTCAGCTGAGAGGCTCCGCGGGCGGGTTGGCGTTGGGTTGGCGTTGGTGTTGAGTTTGCCCTCATGCTTGGTGGGGGCAAATGAGGGTAGAGAGGGCTGGAGCAAGGACGGGGTGACCGGGTTGGGATGGGGAGTGCTCTACGTGAGCACAAGATGTAGCTGGGGGGTGCTACGGGGAGGTCTGTGGTGCTGGGGCCACAGCCAAGACCCAGCACGAGTTGGGGGGGTGTGGAAAGCCTCATCCCTGGTTGCAGGGTTGATGTGATTTTGGTCCCTGTTGGGTGTTGGCAGGAGGTGGAGCTGAGCACCTTTGCTATGCCTTGTCCCAGGCCATGGGGACACACGCTGCGGTGGTGGGGACAGGCTGGCGTATTCGTGCTGCGTGACGCTTTATCCCCTCCTCGGTTGAAACAGCCCCTGCTAGAGCCAGGGAGGCATTTTCCGTGGTTACTGGAAGCTGCGTGGATCCAAAGAGCCGCTCACCCCCTGCTCCCCTCTTGCTCCAGCCCGCCTCCCTGGGGCAGCCAGAGCCCTGCCCGGCAGCGAAAACCACGGGGACCACAGAGCTGGCAGCGGAGCGGCTGGACACGGCGACTCCGGTGTCCCCGGGATGCCTGCGGCTCCTCTCGCAGCCGCGGAGCTTGGCCGCTGCCCCGCACATCTGCATGGCAGAGCAGCTGGGCCGGGGGGAGCGGCGGCCGCGCTTGGATAACGAGCTGGGTTTGTTTTCTTTCTTTGCTTTCGCAGAGCCTGGATGGGGACCAAGCCGTGCTCCAGAGGATCAGGAAATATGTGAAAGCCATTCACGTCTCCGGGCTGAGTGAGTTGGGCTCGGAGAGCTCATGGGCATCCCTGGGCTGGCAGGGTCTGTGGTGGTGCCATAGAACAGTTTGGGTTGGAGGGACCTCCCCAGCCCCCCCAGTGCCCCCCTGCCATGAGCAGGGACATCTTCAGCAGCTCAGGTTGCTCAGAGCCCCGTCCAGCCTGGCCTGGGATGTCTCAGGGATGGTTCATCCACCACCTCTCTGGCCAACCTGGGCCAGGCTCTCACCACCCTCAGGGCAACAATTCCTTCCTCATGTCCAGCCTGAATCTCCCTCCTTCAGTTTAAACCATCACCCCTTGTCCTGTCACAACAGCCCCTGCTCAAAAGTCTGTCCCATCTTTCTTATCAGCCCCGTTTAAGTCCAGAAAGGCTGCAATAGGGTCTCCCCGGAGCTTCTCCTCTCCAGCTGAACACTCCAGCTCTCCTCCACCAACCCTGGTCATATCTGTTCATGGGGCGATGCATCTGTCCATTGGTTGGCACTATGATAAGGTGCCAAAAAGTGGCTTAAAAAAGGATTAAAAGGGAAATTAAGAACCTTGAGGAGGCAGTTTCGGGCACAGCGCTGTGGTCACAGAATGTCACAGACAGGATCCGCGGCAGGATCAGCCCAGCTCTGCTATAGAGGGATGGGGAAGTGGCTGCTGGTGGCACCTCGTGTTGTGGCCATCGCCCAGGGCCGGACGCTGCAGGGCCACCCCGTGTCCCTCACCGATGTGTCCCCACGCAGCCCACGTGGAGAACGAGGAGCAGTACAGCGAAGCCCTGGAGAGCTTCGGCAACAACCACCTCTCCCAGAACAACCACGAGCTCTCCACCGGCTTCCTCAACCTGGCTGTCTTCACCCGCGAGGTCACCGCGCTCTTCAAGAACCTGGTGAGCTGCTCCCCGGGCACGCTGCTGGTGTTGGGGGGACTTTAACCACCCGGGGGTGGAACACGGGGTTCACAGTGTCTCCAGTGCGACCTCAGGCTGTTCTCTGCAGCCAAGCTGGGGAGAACCTCCAGGATCCATCTGCATTTGGAAAAACACCCCGTGCTTTCCCTAAATCCCGTCCCAGTTTAGCTGCCCTCAGCCCAGGAGCCCCAGCACCCACCCCGGGCTCGGGAACATGCTCCTGGTGACCAAACCACCCGCTCCCCCCGTGCTAGATTTACAGCTCATCCCCAGCTCCGCTGGAGCCGCTGGCGCTGGGACTCA
The DNA here is from genome assembly GCF_963082525.1 of Nesoenas mayeri. Lineage (NCBI taxonomy): Eukaryota > Metazoa > Chordata > Aves > Columbiformes > Columbidae > Nesoenas > Nesoenas mayeri. The sequence continues at coordinate 2,307,317 of NC_137571.1, forward strand.
ACGGGCGGTTCGGCTGCTCTTTGCTTTTCTTTTTTCCTTTTTTTCCTTTCTTTCTTTTTTTTCCCCCCGTTTCACATCAATTGCAGCTCTGATCTCGCTTGCCAAGAAGTAAATCAAAGCCACGCCGAGCTGCGCGGCAGAGCCTGGAGGAGCCGCGGCTGCGCGAGGAGCAGGGGAGCAGGCAGGGGAACAGGCAGGGGAGCAGGCGGGGAGTGGGCAGGGGAACAGGCAGGGGAGCAGGCAGGGGAGCGGGCAGGGGAACAGGGGAGCGGGCAGGGGAGCAGGCAGGAGAACGGGGGAGCAGGCAGGGGAGCAGGCAGGGGAGCAGGCAGGAGAACGGGGGAGCAGGCAGGGGAGCAGGCAGGGGAGCGGGCAGGGGAGCAGGGGAGCAGGCAGGGGAACGGGGGAGCGGGCAGGGGAGCGGGCAGGGGAACAGGGGAGAGGGCAGGGGAGCAGAGGAGCGGGCAGGGGAGCAGGCAGGGGAACGGGGGAGCGGGCAGGGGAGCAGGGGAGCGGGCAGGGGAACAGGGGAGCGGGCAGGGGAGCAGGCAGGGGAACAGGCAGGGGAACAGGGGAACAGGCAGGCAGAGGCAGAGCCAGCAGCATCGTCCCCACCACGGCACAGCTCCGGTGCAGAAGTAGGTTCCTGCTCGGATTTTGGTCCATGCATGACCAGCAGCAAAGCCCTGGGGGTCCCGTGTCACTGGTCCCCTCTCCAGTCCCTTTTGCCACCCCCAAAAAGGGGGGTTTTTGCTGTGCTTAAGGAGGAAATTTATTTCTACAGCCCTTCCCCCAGCAAGAATTTCAGATTTCAGCATCTTCCCCTCCCAGTTACCCCAGTCTGGGCCTCCCCACTTGTCCCCTCCCCACTGTCCCCTCGTGCTCAGGGGGGCTCTATGGAACATCTCAGCAGAGGAGTTGGACCAGTTCCTGGGTACCCCCGCTGTGGGAGCAGCCGTGTCCCCTGCTCCCCCCAGAGGGGGTTACGTACCGCGTCCCCCAGCCAGACCCAAAAAGCCAGGTTTTCCCCCCGGAGCTATGGGAAGCGGGGTGCCTGTCAGAATGGAGGTGCCCCGTTCCACCTCATCTGGGGCTGGTCCCGCACCCCTGAGCTGGGGTTGTCCCGGTGACCAAAACCCTTGGGAGCCTTTGAAAGCAATCGGGGGGGGGAAGCGGCCCTGTGTGGGTGCTGCAGCTGCTCTGACACCACAGAAATGGGGTCTCAGCAAAAGGGGGACATTTTGAGACGCCCCTTGAGGTGGGGTGTGGATCTTTGCATCACTGTGGAGGGGCTGGTGACGTCGATGGGGATGGGGACAGAGTGGCGACTGACGGGGAACAGGGACAGGGTGGCGACGGGGGGAACAGCTTTTGTTTTGGCAGCGGCTGCGCCGATGCGGTTTGTGGGAAGGGCCCCGCGTCAGACATCTTGCAGCCAGCCCGACAGGCCCCGGCCTGCCCCAGCCTGAGCCGGCCCGCTGCTGCCTCCTTAACCCTTCACGGGGCGGCCGCGGCGCTGGGAGACCCCAGCACGGGGACAGACACGGGGCTCCGGCTCCTCGACCTGCCCTGAGCGGGGAGTCCCGTGGGGTGACGCCGTCTCTGCCCTTGGCAGGTGCAGAACCTGAACAACATCGTCTCCTTCCCCCTGGACAGCCTGCTGAAGGGACAGCTGAGGGACAGCCGCCTGGTGAGTCCCCTCCGGCACTGTCCCCAGGGCTCTGAGGCTCCAGGTCTCACTGTCCCCAGGGCTCCAGGTCTCACTGTCCCCAAGGCTCCAGGTCACATTGTCCCCAGGGCTCTGAAGCTCCAGGCCACACTGTCCCTGGGGCTCTGAGGCTGCAGGTCACACCATTTCTGGGGCTCCAGCGCTGCAGGTCAAACTGTCCCTGGGGCTCCAGGTCACATTGTCCCTGGGGCTCCAGGTCACATTGTCCTTGGGGCTCCAGGTCACATTGTCCTTGGGGCTCCAGGTCACATTGTCCCTGAGGCTCCAGGTCACATTGTCCCTGGGGCTCCAGGTCACATTGTCCCCAGGGCTCTGAGGCTCCAGGTCCCATTGTCCCCAGGGCTCCAATGCTGCAGGTCACACCGTCCCTGGGGCTCCAGGTCACACTGTCCCTGAGGCTCCGACGTCACTCATTTGGGGACATTCTGCAGGGAGACCCCTGTGACGGGCTCAGGAGAAGGAAGGAGCGATTCCCTGGGACTGGATGGCGCTTGGGGGCAGCAGCACAGGCTGGGGGTGACAGGCGCGAGGGTGGAGACCTGGTGGGGACATTGCTTGTCATCAGAGCACAGCGATGCAGAACAAAGCCCTCGGTCCCTTTGGTGCCACTGGGTCCTTCCTTACACCTTCCCTGACAGCTGCTGTCCTCTGTCCTTTTGCCTCAGGACTCTAAGAAGCAGATTGAAAAGGCCTGGAAGGATTACGAGACCAAAGTGTAAGGAACCCGTTGCCACCGGCAAAATCCGCCTAATCCTGCACTGCACAGCGGCGTTTTGTCCCCGGGCACCTGGGCACCCGTTGGTGCCGCTTTGCCACGGGGTGGGCTCAGGTCCAGCCTTCCCAGCTACAGGGACTGGAGATGTTTCTCCTGATCCCGTCCCCACCATCGCCTGTCCCATGGGACACCCCTCGGAGCAGGGCTGTCCCCAGCCTGCCACTGCCCCGTCCCACAGGGGGAAGATGGAGAAGGAGAAGGAGCGAGCCCGCTTGGCGGGGGTCACCCCGGCCGAGCCGTCAGCGGTGGAGGTGGCCGAGGACACACAGAAGGAGCGGCGGCTCTTCCAGCTCCACATGTGCGAGGTAGGGGCTGTGCTGGGGGGGACGTGGGGACAATTCGGCACTGGGGGGACACAGGGAACTGCTCAGAGCTTGTCCCCATCCCCACCACCAAAGCAGCCCTGTGTGGGTGTGGTGCGGGACCCTTGGCTGTCCCCATCCCATCGTGTCCCCACGTGGCTCCATCCCGCCCTGGTGCTCCCCAGCATGGAAAACCCCGGGGCTGGGGGCTGCCTTCCCCCATCGCCCCCCGCTCAAAGGCAGCTGTGCTGGGCTGGGAGGAGCTCGTGGGGGCAAAATCTCTTCCCCCCGCTTTGTTTCGCTCGGGGCGATTGAGGCTCCATGTCTTTGCTGCCTGGGTTTGATGGATGGAGCTGAAGCTCCTCATCCCGTGGGACACCTCGCAAGAGCTGCAGACCTCCGGGACTCATGTGCCGCAGGCACTCGCCGCTTGAAATCCGATTTTTTAGGAGCAAAGGGGTCATATCTCAAAAAACATTTGAACTGTTTTGCTGCTTTATTATTTTGTTCCTTCACGAGCTGCCTTCGGTTTATGGTTATTTATTAACTCCAGAAGTCATGAGCAGCAGGAGAAGCACGCTGGGCTGGAAACCCCGGGGACCTGCCTCAGCCCTTGAACTTCTCAGGGCTTGGAGGACTCCAGAGCCAGGTTTTCGGAGGGTGGTCCCCAGCGAGCTGCCGTCAAATCCCAACGTCGTGACTCGACTTTCTTGAAACGCAGCCAGCACTAAACCCTCCTCCCCATGCCGGGAAGGAGGCGAGGGCCGGCCAAGGCCTTTGCTTTTTCCTCCGGGATGTTTTCAGCTGGTCCTTGTCTCCGTCACCTCACCGGGTGTCTTCTCCTCCCCCAGTACCTGCTAAAAGCCAGCGAGTCGCAGATGAAGCAGGGACCAGATTTCCTCCAGAGCCTCATCAAGTTTTTCCATGCTCAGCACAAGTAGGTGTCACCTGGGTCAAGGTGGTTCATCCCCAGGGTTGCTTGTCACCCCTGGGAGGTCCCTTGAGGGTCTGGGGACACTTTGTCCCATCCCAGCTCCATCCAGCTGTTGGTGAACATGCTGGGCAGAGCCTGTCGCTCTCTGGTTGTATCCGAGGGGTTGAAACGTGCTCTGTTGGCTGGAGGAGCTGTAAACGTGTCCATGGGGGCTGGGGGAAGGGGGCTGGCTCGGGGTAGATCTGATGATTTGGTTTCTGGATGGCTTTCCAGGGATGAGTTCAGCCGAGCAGCTCCACCATCAGCTGCAGGGCTTGTAATGAGGGCATTTGGAGCGAGGTTTGATGTCCCCTCGCCTTTCCCCTTGCTCCCTGAGGCTGGAATTGCAGCGTGTGGGTGTCGTGTCAGCTCCTCCAGCTCTTGAGTGGGGAAACTGAGGCAGGGAGGGAGCAGTCGCGTTGGCCAGGAGCATGACCGTGACTGGGGCTGTGACCCAGAGGCCCCCAGGAGGGCTCGTCCCTGGTGAGATGAGCTTGACTCGAACAAGAAGCCAATCGTGCATCCCAAACACCCCAAATATTTGGGGTATCCAGACCCCATGGGCTGGACTTTGGTGGAGTCTCTCCAGGGGAACCACAAAGCAAGAGCAGCTCCCCAGGGAGGTTGCTATGGTCTCCTGCCACGTTTTCTCTAAAAAACCCCTTTTTCTTTTCCTCTCCATCCTCCCCATCTGCATCTTAATCACATGAAATAACTGCCCAGTTTCTTCCAAGACGGCTGGAAGGCTGCCCAGAACCTCTACCCCTTCATTGAGAAGCTCGCCGTGTCCCTCCACGCGGTAAGTCTGCCATCCAGCGTCACTCAGACGCGTCCCCCGAGATGCCACCCCGCGTCCCCCGAGATGCCACCCCGTGTCCCTGGTGCCATCGGCCGAGAGCGCCCGCACTCAGCGCAGCAGAGAGAGCAGCTGCCTCCCTCTGCAGCTCCACCAGGCGCAGGAGGAGGAGGTGAAGCAGCTCACGCAGACCCGCGATTCCCTGCGCAGCATCCTGCAGCTGGAGAGCAAGGAGGTGAGAGCCTGGGAGGATGCCCCGGGGTTGGCTTTGGGGATGGGGGAGCTGGGGACCAAAGGGGACATTTGTGGGAGCAGAGGAGGAGACGTGGGAGATGCTCAGAGGGAATTCGCAGTCTCTCGAATCCCGATGGACACTGCACCCACCTAAGGACGAGGTCACCTGGGGACAGCAGCCACCTCTGCACCTCTCGCTTTGCTTTTTAATTCTTTTTGTTGTTGTTTTTAATTTTTTCCCCCTCTCCTGGTGAGCTCAGGAAAACCTGAGCAGGAAGAACTCTGGCAGCGGCTACAGCATCCACCAGCACCAAGGGAACAAGCAATATGGGACGGAGAAGTCAGGATTTCTGTACAAGAAGAGCGATGGGTGAGGATGGGTGTTACTTGCCCAGAGAGCTCCTGGCTCTGTCCTGATGTTGTCTTGAGCACCAGACTCATGGGAGGCCCCAGAGCTGGGACGTTGCGAGGTGGAACTGCCTGGGTGAGGTTTTTGGTTGCTGTTAGATGGGTTTTTGGGTGCAATTGGTCACACCTGGTCTTGAGCATCCATCAAGGCTTGAAGAATAGGATTTTTCCCCAAGCTGGAGGAGACCTGAGAGCTGGTGATCAGGGGCTGCAGCGCTTCCTCACTCCTCCTCTTCCTCCTCCTCAGGATCCGCAAAGTGTGGCAAAAGAGGAAATGTGGTGTGAAGTACGGCTATCTGACCATCTCCCATAGCACGGTGAGGAGCAGTGGGGGCTCCAGCCCTGACCTTCAGTGTTCATAGAACCTTTAAGTGCTCATAGAATCATGGAATCATTTTGGGTGGACAAGATCCTCAAGCTCATGGAGTCCAACCATTCCCCACCCCTGTCCCTGCCCTATGTCCTGAGAACCTCATATCCGTCTGTCCAACCGTCCAGGGATGGTGACTCTACCACTGCCAGGGCAGCCTATTCCAATGCCCCACAGCCCTTTGGGGAAGAAATTGTTCCCAATTTCCCATCTAAACCTCCCTTGGTGCGACTTGAGGCCATTTCAAGTGTTGATTTCAGGTTAAATTTTGTTCAAACTTATCACCAATCTGCCTGGCTTAAAACTCAGTGCAAGGCAGGACTGGATGCACTAAGTGACATCCCCATGTTTGATAAATGTCAGTGGGTGGGGATGGTGGGTTTGACTGGGGCAGCGAGTTGGGTGTTGAGGTTCCAGACACAACCAAAGGGGCTGGGGTGGGATTGGGTGGGGGTGCTGCCCCCTGGTGGTGGAGGCTGCGAACTGCAGCAGGGACTAGGGACATGGGGACAGTGGGTGGGTCTCAGAGACCTCTCCGAGCCCTGTTCTCCCGCAAAGGCTCGGAGAGGGTCCTGCTTGCCTGGTTATCCCAAGACGGCCATCCGGGGATGGTTGTTGTTCCACTGGCGTGGCCATCAGAGCACGCACTGTGTGATGCTCGTCCCATCCCTCCCTGGTCCTTTAACCTCCCTCCGTCCCCCTGCCCTGCAGATCAACCGTCCCCCTGTCAAACTGAACCTCCTCACCTGCCAAGTGCGACCTCATGCTGAGGAGAAGAAATGCTTCGACCTGGTGACGCGTGAGTGCCCGGGACAGGGTGCCGGGGCCAGGGTGGGGGCGTGTGAGCCGAGGGTGGCCGAGCTGGGGAGGGGAGCTCCCTTTTTGGGGAGAACATACTGGGCAGGTTTTCTCAGCAGCCCTGCCATGGCTCCTGGGCACCCTCCACCCTTTCAATCCCGCTCTGGGTGTCTCCCCGGCTGCATTTGCAGAGGAAGGACCAACATCTCCGAGGAGATCTAGCAAAAAAAGGTCACAAACAGGGCTGGGGTGATGGAAAAGTGACATGCAATGACTGAATTTTAGTTTAAAGTAGTTTCAGCTTCTTCCTGCTGTCCTGGGCATCCCCAAATCACCTTCTCCCCGCTCTCCCCATCCCTGCAGACAACAGGACGTATCACTTCCAAGCGGAGGACGAGCAGGAGTGCGTTGTGTGAGTGTCACAGCCTGTCCCCACGCCTTGTGGTTCTGCATCCTCCTCCTCTTCCTCCCTGTCTTCCTGATGGGGTTTTCTCCTGCGCAGGTGGGTCTCGGTGCTGCAGAACAGCAAGGACGAAGCCCTCAGCAACGCCTTCAAGGGGGAGCCCAACGGCGGCGGGGGGGCGGCGGGAGGGGGGGCAGACGGCGACGTGCAGGACCTGACCAGGGTGGTCATCGGCGAGGTGAAGAACATGCCGGGAAACAAGCAGTGTTGTGACTGCGGGGCCCCGGGTAGGTCAGGCCTGGGGTGTTTCCCCTCCCTGGAGGGGGTTGCAGCATCCTGTGGGGATGGAGGAGGTGCTGAGCCCTCCCCCCTTGTGTAGATCCCACCTGGCTTTCCACCAACCTGGGCATCCTGACGTGCATCGAGTGCTCCGGCATCCATCGGGAGCTGGGCGTACATTATTCCCGCATCCAGTCCCTCACCCTGGATGTCCTCAGCACCTCCGAGCTGCTGGTAAAGCTGCTCCCTGATCCCTTGATGCTCCCCGGCCACCGGGATCACCCTCTGCAGCCCCCGAATCTCCCGGGATGCAGAGTTCATCCCTCCTCCTCCATCCCGGCTCAGTTTGCTCCGAATTTGTCTCAGTTTCCCCAAGTTGTGGGGGGCTGTGCAAAGCCGCTTGTGAAGGGGGGACGCTGGCATCTCCCTTTTAAAACAGACCTCTCCTGCCGTGGAAGAGCATCGTCCCCAGGGAAGATGCTGCTCTGGGGAGGTCCTGGGCGGATCCAGTGGATTCTATCCCTCTGCCTCCGGGGTGGGATTGGGTGGGGTGAACGTGGCCAGGGGGGCTCGTCTCCCCCCTGTCCCTCTCTCTCCAGCTGGCCGTGAGCGTGGGGAACAGCCGCTTCAACGAGATCATGGAGGCCACGCTGCCCGTGCCGGACTGTCCCAAGCCCTCGGCCAGCAGCAACATGTGAGTCGGGCCTGGGGTGGGCTGGGAGGAGGAGGAGGAGAAGAAGAGCTGGAGCAGGAGGTGTGCACGGTGCACAGTGCATCCTTGTCCTCATGCCACTGCTCGTCGGCTCTGAGACAGCCCGGGGATGGGAGAGGGGCGTATCGTGGTGTCATCACCTGCATTTTGGTGGGAATCTGCACCTTTTTTGGAGGTTTCTCCCCCATCCTGAGCCTTTAGCAGGAGGCAGGAGCCTCCAGCTGTGGTGGGGATGGCAGGTGTATGGTCCTCGTGTCTGTCCGAGCCGATGGCACACTGTCCTTCCTGCAGGGCCGCCCGGAAGGAATACATCGTGGCCAAGTACATGGAGCGACGCTACGTGCAGAAAAGCGGCCGTGACGACCCGCACTGCCTCTGGGACGCCATCCGCACCCGCGACCTGCTGGCGCTGCTCCAGGCCTTCGCCGAAGGCCACGACCTGGCCAAGCCCCTGGCCAGCCCCGAGGGCCAGGTGAGCCCCCCGGCACCAACAGGATTGTCCCATCTGGGTGCCCAGGCTCGGGGTTTTCCCAGCCTTTGTGTGGAGATGTGCCCTTGGGGACACAAGCATCCTCAGGTCCAGCACTCCTCCCTCCTCTATCTCAGGGGACACGAGGATCATGTCCAGTCCTCTTCTTCCTTCCATCTTGGGGGAGATGGAGCATCTTTGCATCCAGCTCTCCTCTACCTTTCATCTTGCAGCAGGAGCCGAGCGAGCTGGCACTGCACGTGGCCGTGCGCCATGCCGACAGGTTGTCCCTTCCTCTGGTGGACTTCATCATCCAGAACGGGTGCGTCCCCAGCTGCCCGTGGTGTCCCTTGTCTGGTCCCCAGAGCAGGGGGATTCACGGGCGCAGGGAGCCGATGCTCATCTGCTCTTGAGCCTTGAATTTCTCTCTGGTGGCTTCATCCAGGGGGATGCTGGACCGGGTGACACAGGATGGGAACACAGCTCTGCACTACGCTGCGCTCTACAACCAGCCCAACTGCCTCAAGCTGCTCCTGAAGGGCAAAGCCACTGTCACCACGGGTATGGGGCTGGGACGGGGCGGGTTTGAGGCTCCCGAGTGCGTGTGGAGTAGTGAGGGCATGACCCAGATCCGGCTCCTTTTGTCCCCCCTGCAGTGAACGCGGCGGGCGAGACGGCTCTGGACGTGGCCAGGAGACTGAAGCACAGCGAGTGTGAGGAGCTGGTAGGTGGGATGAGGGAGGGGGAGATGCTCAGGCTGGGGAGAGGGCTGATGCACCCGGGGGGCTACTGGGACCTGTTCCACCCCTGCTGAGACCCCCTGTCCTGCCCCGTCCGGCAGCTGGAGCAGGCGCAGGCGGGGAGGCTCCCCCCGCAGATCCACATCGACTACGACTGGGAGCCCCCCCAGGAGTTCCCATATGACAGTGAGGATGAGCTGGAGGAGAAGGTACCTGTGGAGGGGGTACAGACCCTGCTGGGGGGCTGGCGGCAGTGGGACAGCCCTGGAGCCAGGTGTCTGTCCCCAGGTGAGCCCCCTCCAGCGCTCCTTCAAGGGGACGTCCCCGCTGGCTGCCAGCCCCCCCCCAGCCTGTCCCCAGACCCGCTGGAGCTGCGTGGGGGGGATGGACATCACCAACAAGACCTACGAGAGCATCCTGGTGGCCTCGCGGCCCCCACCCCGCCGGGCCCACAGCGAGGAGATCCCCCCCCCACTGCCCCTCAAGAACCCCACACGGGGCAGCTCCCGCCCCAAACCCACCCACAGCCCCACCGGTGAGTCTGATTGGGGGGGGGGGTCACCCGTGGGGGGCTGTCACTTCACCCAGGCATCATGTTTGTTGTCCCCGTCATGTGTGTGTCCCCAGAGCACGCCGAGCTCCCCCGGCAGGTGTCAGAGCCCTGTTTCCAGGGGCTGGGGGAGGCTCCGGCGCCGCGCAGCCCCCCCTCTGCCGACGGCGCCCGCAGCCCCCCTGAGAGCCGACGGGCAGCGTATTGGGAGACCCGCTCAGAGACGGAGAGCAGCAGCGCCCGGCGGGGGCCGGAGCCGAATCTCTCCCCAGGGCAGCCCCCGCCGGGCAGCACGGCCCCTGACATACCCCCCGTCAAGTTTGGGTAGGGACCCCCCTCCAGCCTTGGGTGGCGGGTCATTGCGTGGTGCTGATGGGTTGGCTTCAACCCCTGCTGGGTCTCCCCTAGGTGTGGGGGACCCCAAATTGTCCCTGGGGGGTGTGGAGCAAAGGAGTCCCCACCCTGACTTGGAGTCCCTGAGGGAGTTGGTGCTGGCCCTGGGGTGAGGGAAGGGACAAGAGCCCTCACAGGGGTGCTGGGTGGTCGTTGGAGAAGGTGACACAGATTATTTGGGGGTGACAACAAGACTGCGATACCCTGCAAAGATATTTTTTCCCTCTTTTTGGAAATTGGGGTGTTTGAGGGGGGATGGGTGCTAGAACCCTTCTCCATCAGCATCCAGGGTGCTGTGGGTGGGACCCCTGGGTGCCATGAGAGAGCTGTGACCCTACTGAGACTGTATGGGGAGGGGGACAGGGAGAAAGGCATCGGCAGTGGGGTGACACTGTCCCTGCTGTCCCCCACAGCTCGGAGAGCACCCGCTCGTACCGGCGCATCAGCAGCGCGGTGGGCAAAGCGGGGTCACCCGTGTCCCCCCAGAGCCCCAGCGGCCCTGAGGACCCTGCTCTGAGCAAGGTCCCCCCCGTGCCCATGCCCAGGAGATTTGCTCCGGTAGGTGCCACCACTGGGGGGGGGTCTCAGAGGGGCTGTGATGGGGTGGTGGGGGTCTGCATCCCCCGGCATCCCAGCTCCCGTTATCCCGGGGTGGCAGATAGAGGGATCAAGGGTGTCACATCCCTGCACCCTCCCTTGGGGTGGCCTTGGGTGGGGGTTTGTCATCGTTTGTCACCTTGGGGGGTCTGCCCGCTCCTTTTCAGGCCAAGGGGAGGCAGAAGCGAGTGAAGGCAGTGGCCGACTGCAAGGGGGACAAGGCGCGGGAGCTGACCTTCTCCAAGGGGGAGGTGATCGTGGTGACGCGGGAGGAGGACGAGCAGAGCTGGGTGAGTGCCAGTGGGACACCCACAGATGTTGGGGTCCCTACCCTGGTCCCTTTCTCCCAAAGTTCTCTTCCGGAAGGGGCTGGGTGTTTCTGGGGGACATGGATGGGTGTCCCCTGCCCCGTCTGTGCCTGACATGTCACTGTGGCTTTGCCTCTCTGAATCCATTTGGGAACTGGAACATCAGCCCTAAAGCTTCTCCCCTGCCCAAAACGAGACTTCTGCCCCTCTGATCCCCGCTTTGGCACCCCCAGGTCGGCTTCATCGAGGGTGACGGCTCCCGTACCGGTGTCTTCCCAGCCAGCTTCGTCCACCTCTTGCAAGACTGATGGGATGGCAGTGTCCCCTCTTGTCCCCGTCCTCTCGGCCGGGACTCGAGGCAGCGTCCTGTCCCTCGTCAGGGGGACCCCGGTGTGAGACTGTGCAGCTCAGCTGGACACTGCCCTCAGGGGGGCTCAGAGACCCCCCCATGGACTGTCCATGGACTGAAGGGGTGCTGCCCCCCCGCGGGTACGGCAGAGAATGGACACACTCATTACAGTGGTGGGCTGAGATTTCTGTGCTGGCCCCCACTGTCCCCTGTTCCTGTCCCCTCTGTGGGCTCTGCCCATCCCTGGGGCTTTCTTCTCCCTCGGGGATGGGGGGGGCTGTGTTTGCTGCCCCCCACCCTCCTGTGCTGGGGTGCCATGACCCCCCACCGCAACCTGGGGGGAGTGGGGAGCAGCTGTGTATCCCCCACTTCCTCCTGTACCCCAACTGTGAAGCGTTTGGGGTGGGCAGGGATGAGGAAAGGGCTTTTGGTGACCTTGTCGTGGGGGGCTCCGGAATGCTTCAAAGGCCCCCAAAACTGGGAGCAAAATGCCATTCCCTGACGTTGGGGGGTTCAGGTGACCCCGTGTCCCTGGGCTGGGGTGGGTGCTGGATCGCTGCCCGAGCCCGGGGGCTCCCTGGGGGAGAACGTTGCAGCCGTTTCTGGGACCAATGTCACCCCGTGCCGGTGTCCCTGGGGAGCCGCCTGCCCCACGTCCCCGCGCCCCCGTTCACCTCCTCCCTTTCTTGTTTGTGCGTCGAATGTTTCATCTCAAAAAACAGCCTCTTTTTCTACTTTTTTAAATTTTTAAACAATGTTTTCTGTCTCTGGTTTCTAATAAATCCATCATTTTGTAAGTGCCTGGGTGCATGGGGGGCACAGTCCCTGACCCAGGGGACCCGGGTGACGTGTCCCAGAGTCTTTGGGTCACCAGGGTCCCCATGACCTCCTGGTGCCCATGGGGGCTGTGACCCTGGGCTTTGGGGGTGGCGTGTGTGTGTGTGAGCACTCTTTGGGGGGCTGTGTGTGTTGGGTGTCACTGAGCTCTGTTTGGGTGTCACTGAGCTCTATTTGGGGGCTGTGTGTGTTGGGTGTCACTGAGCACTGTTTGGGTGTCACTGAGCTCTTTTTGGGGGGGGCTGTGTGTGTTGGGTGTCACCGAGCACTGTTTGGGTGTCACTGAGCTCTGTTTGGGGAGCTGTGTGTGTTGGGTGTCACTGAGCACTGTTTGGGTGTCATTGAGCTGTGTTTGGGGGGAGTGTGTGTGTTGGGTGTCACTGAGCTCTGTTTGGGTGTCACTGAGCTCTGTTTGGGTGTCATTGAGCTCTGTTTGGGGGGAGTGTGTGTGTTGGGTGTCACTGAGCTCTGTTTGGGGGGCTGTGTGTGTTGGGTGTCACTGAGCTCTGGGTGTCACTGAGCTCTGTTTGGGGGGGCTGTGTGTGTTGGGTGTCACTGAGCTCTGTTTGGGTGTCACTGAGCTCTATTTGGGGGGCTGTGTGCGTTGGGTGTCACTGAGCTCTGTTTGGGTGTCACTGAGCTCTGTTTGGGGGGCTGTGTGCATTGGGTGTCACTGAGCTCTGTTTGGGTGTCACTGAGCTCTATTTGGGTGTCACTGAGCTCTATTTGGGGGGCTGTGTGTGTCGGGTATCACTGAGCTCTGTTTGGGTGTCACCGAGCTCTATTTGGGGGGTGTGTGCGTTGGGTGTCACTGAGCACTGTTTGGGTGTCATTGAGCTCTGTTTGGGGGGAGTGTGTGTGTTGGGTGTCACTGAGCTCTGTTTGGGTGTCACTGAGCTCTGTTTGGGGGGCTGTGTGCATTGGGTGTCACTGAGCTCTCCCTTCCCTGCGCTCCCCGGCCCTTGGGGGGTGTCAACAGACCGAAAGCCGGCGCAGCCATAGCACCTGCCGGGCTTCACAGCTTGCGGGAGGTGTTGTTGTGTCCCTTGTCACCGCGGGGTGGAAAGAACCACACCAGAGCTTGCGCTGGCACCCACTGGGTGGCAAAGCCACGTCCCCAGGTCCCGTCCCTGCCACCGCCAGCTCCCTGACACCCCGGGGTCCCCTCCGGTGGGGACGGGCGCGTGTCCCCGTGTCCCCGCCGTGCGCCTCCCCCCGCTCCGGCCATGGCGGCCCCGCTGGGTGCTCCAGGCTATATTTAGCCCTCCCCCGGGTTATTTCGCCTGCCTGGCAGGAGTTTATAACTGGCCGGGACAGCCCCACCTCCTTTCTGCTTTCTCTCCCTTCCCTTCCCTTGTTTTTCCCTTTCTTTTTTCCCCTTCTCTGCTCCTTTCCTCCCATCTCCCCGCCCGGCCTGACCCCCATGCCGGCAGCACCCAGCTGTGCCTGCGGCCGCCGCGGTTTTGCCACGGGAGCGCGGTGAGCGCCGAGCCGCCGGCATGGGGCCTGCCGAGGAGCTGGTGCGGATCGCCAAGAAGTTGGATAAGATGGTGGCCAGGAAGAGCACGGTAAGGCGGCCGAGCCCCCGCGGACTGTGCACACGCGTGTGCAGATTTGCACGCGTGTGCATATTTACATGCATGTGCATATTTACATACGTGTGTGTTTGGATGTTGCAGGGTGGCTTGGGAAAGGAGGGCTTTGGTCTACACCCCAAACTCCTGTTGCTCACAGTCCCGGGGGCGCTGAGCACCCACAGGTGCCCCCAGCACCCCGGGGTGCTGCCTGCGTCCCCCCAGCCTTGCGATGTTGGATCCACCACCCAGGGGTGGTTTATTTTGCCACCAGTTCGGGGCTCTCCTGCACCCGTCACTCCTGATCTGGGGACAAGGGGGGTCTGTCCTGGGGGTGGCAAGTCCAGGCACCCCTCAGCCGCGAGGGACCGTGGGTGACAGGTGCTTGGCCACCGGCCCGGCCACCAACACCCGATCGGTGCCGCGGGCTCAGCCTTGTGCGAGGAGAAGCTCCCCGGGGGGGACAGGCTGGAGGACACAACCCCCAAGCGGGGGCTTTGGTGCTGGTGTGTCGGGGCGGGAGGGGCAGGATCGGGCCCGGCCACCCCCGTGCCAGGTGAGGATCCATCCGGGGCTCCCAGGGACCGGTGACGCGTGGCTGAGCAGAGTCGAGCCCGGCCCTTGGAGTTAATGTTTGACTGTTTGCGCCGCCCTTTGCCCCAGTGAAGTGCGGGCTCCTGGGCGGGGGGGCAGCTGCTGCACCCCCAGATCTGGCGACTTTTTGGGGTGGGGTCTGGAGGGATTTGGGATTTACCTGTGAGTGCATCTCGGGGGGGGCTCAGGTGTCCCCCAGGGACTGGCTCGTGGCTGCTTGTGTCCCCTTGGGGTGTCCCCCCCAGCACTGGTGAGAGGAAAGGGGGGATGGGGCTGCCTCGGTGTGCCCCCCCGTTTCTCCCCTGCTCCTCAAGGGCTCCCCGTGCCCTCTCTCTGCTCCAGGAGGGGGCTCTGGACCTACTCAAGTCCCTCACCGGCTACACCATGACCATCCAGCTGCTGCAGGTGAGGGGTCTGGGGGCACAGCAGTTGCTGGTGGGGGGACACGCCCCGTGGGGCGGCTCGTCCTGCCCCCCCTCCCCGTGCCAGCCGGCACATTCCTAAGGACGCGTCCCCGCCGCGTGTCCCCAGACCACGCGGATTGGGGTGGCCGTCAACTCGGTGCGGAAACACTGCTCGGATGAAGAGGTGGTGGCTTCGGCCAAAATCCTCATCAAGAACTGGAAGCGGCTGCTGGGTGAGCGATGCTGGGGTGGCAGGACCCCCCTACACCCCCCACCCCCCCGGGTGTCCCAGCACCCAAACTCCTGATGCTGGGGGGGTCAGGGTGGGACCAGGGCCCCGCGGCTGCCGTGCCAGGTGACACACAGACTTGATGGATTTTCCCTGGGCTCGTTCTTGCTCTGGGATGGGGTGGCGTAAATCAGTGTGTGCTCCCTCTGCCTCGAGGGCTGAGCAGCCCCCTGCCCTGCGATGCAGCTCCCCACATGCCGTGTGCTGGTTTGGGCTGCACCCCTGACACCCAATTCCCCCCCAGAGCCCTCCAACACCCCGAAGAAGGAGAAGGATGTGGATGGGAAGAAGGAGAAGGACACAGACAGGGAGAAGGAGAAGAAGGGGAAGGGGCTGGATTTTCCCAACTGCCCCAATGAAGGGGCGAAGCACCCCAGGAGCCCAGCTGAGAAGCACAGGGAGAAGCACAAGGAGAGGTGGGGGGTCCTGCCCCCTCTCGGGGGCACCAGCCGTGGGTCTGAGACATCAGTGGGGCCAAGACAAGACCAGCCTCTGCTTGCTCCTTGCTCGGTCTGTCTGTCTCTGCCTGACCATGGGTGCTGACAGCACCGCTGGAGAACCAAAGGGCAGCACCAGGGCAGCTTTTGGGGAATCATAGAATCACTTCGGTTGGAAAAGCCCCTCAAGATCATGGAATACAACCATAACCCAGCCCTGTCCCTGCCCCATGTCCTGAGAACCTCATGTCCGTCTGTCCAACCCTCCAGGGCTGGTGATTCCAGCACTGCCCTGGGCAGCCTGTTCCAATGCCCCATAGCCCTTTGGGGAAGAAATTGTTCCCAAATCCAACCTCAGCCTCCCCTGGCGCAACTTGAGGCCGTTTCCTCTGCTCCTGGCGCTTGTTCCTGGGGAGCAGAGCCCGACCCCCCTGGCTCCAAGCTCCTTTCAGGCAGTTCAGAGATCAGAAGGTCTCCCCTCAGCTCCTGTTCTCCAGCTGAACCCCCAGGTCCCTCAGCTGCTCCATCACACTTGGTCTCTAGAACAAGGATGGAGGGAGAAGTGGCTGTTTTTCCTTCTCCCTTCTCTAGAGCTGTTTATTCCCAGGGCGAGTGCTGTTTGGCCAGCGCTGGTCCGACCCTGCCCCGCTCTCCCCATCCCTAGGAAGCCCAGCAAGTCTGCTTCTTGTGCCACCACCCCTCGGGGCCACCCTGCCGAAACCGTCCCCGAGAGGTACCCACCAAAGGGCACAGGGACCCTTGCATCCCCGAAGTCACCTCTGGATGGCAAGAAAGAGCGGTGTGTGCCTGGGCTGGGGGGGGATGGGAGGGGTTGCACCCAGCCCCTCACCGGGCTGCGGACAGGGGTCTGGACCCACCGCCTGGTCCCTGTGACACGGGACTTGTCCTGCCAGGAGAGACTCTGCCGACTCCAGGTCCTCCAGCGCTTCGGCCGTCTCGTCCTCATCCTCCCCACAGAAGAGACCGTCAGGGGAGAGGTGAGGAGGGGTGTCCCTGGGCATCCTGGGGGTGCTTCGGGGATCCCCTTGGGGATGCTGTGACCATGGAACACACGTCTGGGGTGGGTGGCGGTGGCGGGGAGCCCCGATCCTGCCACGGGCGCTGAGACATTCCCTGTGACGAGCAAATTGTTGCCCTGAGGGTGGTGAGAGCCTGGCCCATGTTCCCAGAGAGGTGGTGGCTGAACCATCCCTGAGACATCCCAGGCCAGGCTGGACGGGGTCTGAGCACCCTGAGCTGGTGAAGATGTCCCTGCTCATGGCAGGGGGGCACTGGGGGGCTGGGGAGGTCCCTTCCATTTTGTGATTCTATGAAATCCTCCCCTGGGGAGATTCCTCTTGGCTTCCAAGTGCTTTCATTAACGTGCCGGTGTCATCCCCTGTGTCACCCCCAGACGAGCCTCTGTGGGCACCAGCCCCTCCCCAGCTCCCACCGGCTCCCGGAGAAACTCCAGTGACAGCAAAGAGGAAAGGTGGGAGAGACCCATCCCCCCCGTGAGACCCCTGGCAGGTCCCCTGGGGTGGCACCGGGACCCTGACCCCCCCGTCCTCCCGCTGTGACCCGGCAGAGCCAACAGCAGCAAAGCCAAAGCGGAGACGCCGCGGACCCCCACCAGCCCCACCTTCTCGCCCAGCCCCTGCCTCCTGGCCCCCTGTTATCTGACGGGGGACTCGGTGCGGGACAAGTGCATCGAGATGCTGACGGCCGCCCTGCGCATGGACGGTGAGCGGCTCTGGGGGGCTGGAGCGCAAGCTGGGCTGTTTCTTCTATGGGACAACCCTAATAGGAGCGACCCTACAATAACAAGCGAGGCTGCGTGTCCTGGGGCACCCCCAGCCCTGGACTTGCAAATAAATGGCAGCTGCAGCTCAGAGCTCAGTGTTCAGCCCCAAAACGAAAGGAAAGGAGGTTGGGAGAGTCTCCAATAAGGGGTTGGATGGGGTATTTATAAGGAAGTTAATTCTAGGTTCAAGTTGGGTAAAAATGGGGTTTTTTAGAGGTGGGATGTCTGGGACAAGTTGAGTGGGAGAGGGGAGATTTTTGGGGGTTTCTCGGTGCACGGTGACACCCGCCTGGTTTCACTCCCTTGGCCTCTCTGCCCTTCAGATGATTACAAGGAATTCGATGTCAACTGCGAGAAGATGGCCTCGGAGATTGAAGACCATATCCTTTGGGGGGGCTGGGGGTTCCCAGGCACCGTCTGCTGGGACACACACACGTGTGGGCTCAGGAGACGTGACAGGGACAAGGACAGAGGGTGACACGGACAAGGACAGAGGGTGACACGGACAAGGACAGAGGGTGACACGGACAAGGACAGAGGGTGACGGGCTCTGCTGTCGCCGTTGCCTGCAGAGGGAGCCCAGAGCCCGGTTAGAAGCTGATGTTGATGCTGATGCTGAGCAGAGCATCCCCTGGGCACCTGCTTTAGTCTGGGGGTCTGTATGAGTCCTAAACCCCTCTGCACAGGGACCCACCTTTGTCCTTGGGCAAATAAACCCCAAACCCGGCCAGGGCCCCTTCCCTGCGCCTGCTGTGGGTGCCCGTGTCTCCTGCCAGCCCCGCTCCATCGTGGTGCTGAGGATGGAGCCACCTCCCTTCACCTCCAGCTCAGGACCTGGGGGTCTCCTGGGACCAGCCCCAAGGTTGTTTCCCGCTCCTGGATGTGCTTTGATTTTTGGTGCATCTCGACTCTGCCCGCGTGTGCCTGGGACCTTGCGGGACCCCCGAATCTGCCACCAGACCTTGTCCAGCCTGGGAGGAAGGGAGCAGGTCACCATAAACTCATGTCCCAGCACAGTGCTTGGTGACGGCCCCTGTGCCCCGATGGCCTTTGGGTGTCACAGCAGGGAAATGCAAAGCTGTTTTCCTCCACACATCCCAAGCTGTGTTTCATCCTCCTGAGCCCGAGGAGATGGAGACCCCACACGTGGTCCCCCAGGGAGCAAAGCCCTGTTGTCACCAGCCACCTCCACATGCACGTGGTCACCAGCCCTGGTGACAACCAGCACCACCCGGACCGGAGCAGCAGCGGGTGCCCGTGGGGCCGGCACCCCCCACTCCACCGTGTCCCGTTGATTCCTTGATGAACCCCCACATATCTTCCAGGAGCTGAAGAGCACGGACATGAAATATCGCAACCGGGTGCGGAGCAGGATCAGCAACCTGAAGGATCCCAAGAACCCCGGGTTGCGGAGGAACGTGCTGTGTGGGGCCATCGCGCCCAACCTCATCGCCCGCATGACTGCTGAGGTGGGCACAGGGTGGGGGGCACAGGGACGGCTCCTGGAGGGAGGCGGGACCCCTCAACCTCTGTGTTGGTGCCCAAGGGACAGGGATTGTTCCAGCGTCTCTCTGTCCCACGCTGGTGCTGGCTGGAGCACCAGGGGCATCAGGCACAGGGGACACTGTCTGGTGTCCCCCCGCCAGCCCATTGCAGAGCTGGGCGTGTGGTGCCACACAGGCCTGAGGGTCCCCATTCCTCCTCCTCAACCAGGGTCCCCAAATCAGTCTCCTGGGAGCGCAGGTCCCTCTTTTGGTTTCAGTTTTGAGGATGGGGGTGATTTTTTTCATCTGGATGGGTCTGAGCCCTCCAGCAAGCACAGGACCAGTGCTGGTCCTGGTGAGGATGAGAAGGGTGCTGGGCAAAGGCAGCTTGGTTCGTGAGCCCCTGGGCAGAGCACTGACCGGTGGTGGTGGCAGGAGATGGCCAGTGACGAGCTGAAGGAGCTGAGGAACGCCATGACCCAGGAGGCCATCCGGGAGCACCAGATGGCCAAGACGGGCGGCACCGTCACCGACCTCTTCCAGTGCGGCAAGTGCAAGAAGAAGAACTGCACCTACAACCAGGTCAGCCCTGCAAAACCCCCCAGTGGGGGTCCCCCCATCCCCAGGGAATCCCAGTTTGGGGGTGCTGGGGGGTGCCTGCTGACCCGGCTCCCCGGTCCCCGCAGGTGCAGACGCGCAGTGCTGATGAGCCCATGACGACATTCGTGCTGTGCAACGAGTGCGGGAATCGCTGGAAGGTGTGTGCCCAGCTCTGGGGGGAGCTTGGGGCGCCCCAACCCTTCCCTGTGGGCTCTGGGGTGTGGCAGAGCCCCCCAAAATGGTGCTGGGGGGCTGGGGAGGGCTCACTGCCTGCTCTGCTTCTCCCGCAGTTCTGCTGACGGCGCCGGCGATGGGGCTGGAGGGGACACGGCGTGAGTCGAGGTGCTGCGGCAGCCACGTCGGGGTGGGGAGGGAGAGTGACGGGGTGACACCGGTCCCCACATTCCAGCGACCTGTTTCCTTGCACTGGAATATCCCAGGAAACCGGGCTCTTTGCCTGGGGTGTCCCCGGGGAATCCCTGCCTTTTGCTGGGGTGCTGGGACCCCACAGGGAACAGACGCGTCCCTGGAGAGGGGGACTGGTCTGAAGCGGGCGGCTCGTCCTTCTCTGGGGAAAAGCTGGACCTGGATGATTTGGGGTCAGGAGGGACGTTGCTCCGTGTTTGTGCGTCTGTGCCACTGTCCTGGGGGTGGGAAAGGGCCAGGTTTTACTCCCAAACTCCTTCTTCTTCATCAGTGGGAGGACACAGAGGGGGACAGGCTGGTGGCAGCAGTGTCTGGATGCCGGAAAGATGCCACCGTGTCCCTCCGCTCTGTGACACATGCACCTGGCTGGAGGACGCTGTGCCCCAGGAAAGGAGAAAGGATGAGCAGGGAGAGGATGGGGAAATCCCTCCAGCAATAGAGCAATAAAGGTGTGAACTGTCTCTGCAGCACAAACTGCTTTCTGAAGGGGGGGGCGCCTTGGTTTGCACCCCCCGGCCCAAGCCCCGTTGTCCTCCCAGAGCCCCAACTTCTCCCAGCAGCTCCATTCGGAGGCAGCAAGGTGTGACAAGGTCACGGTGACCATGGGCGATGGGGGATGAGGACGCTGCTCCTGTGGAGCTGTTGGAGCAACCCATCATTTATTTTTTAATCTTGGGGTGAGGTGTGAATTTAATGTTCCCAAGACAGAGCTCTCTGGGGTCCCTGCAGCCCAGGGAAGGGTCAGACACCCCGGTTCAGGCTTCAGTGCTCATTAGCACACCAAAGTCATTAATAAGCCTTTGAGGCAAAGTGCGTGTGGCTGCCACTAAGGGACAGGGAGGAGTGGGGGGATGAATAAAACATCACGGTGACCCCGTGCGGGGACCGTGGGGCGCAGGACAGGGCTGGCGTGCTGGGTCTCGCTCTCGAACTCTGGGGGAAGTGGCCACTTCAGTTCTGATTTTCCACCACTCGAGAGGTGTAGCTGTGGCTTCCAGCAGCAAAGGCTGATGCTGGTTCCCCCCTACATGGGCAGGGGGCTCAGACAGGAGCTCTCAGGAGCCCCCAGGCTCCGTCACTCCCCAGGCTGAGCTGAGCTCTGGAGCGCAGGTGCCCCATGTCCCCCTGGGGCTCTTGGTGACCCTGCAATGATGGAGAGACCCATGGGGTGCACAGAGAGCCTGGGGACTCCTATGGGAGCTCCAGGTTTTGGATGCTCTGAGGCTGGTTCCTGTCCAGAGGAGACACTAAATCCTCATTGTGACGGATTGACGTACAACCTATAACACCTTAACGAGCCCCACAGCGTGTCCCTCCCCAGCCAGGTCCCCACACCCCTGCGGTGACAGAGCAGCGCCCACCATTCCACCAGCCCTTCCCCGTGCCCCCCCGGGTGCCAGTGTGTCCCGTCGGTGCGGGATCGGGCACCCAGCCCCTCGCACAGCCCTTCACCGCTGCCCTCGCCCCGTGGTTTTTCCAGCCTCCTTTGGTAAAAACAACAAAACCCCATCCCTTTGCTGTTCAGCGGTTTCCGTGGCAACCCCGTTTCCCCATCCTCTGCTCTGCGCTGCTCCAGCCCCGGTCGCAGGTCCCCGCAGCGCGGTGGCAGGTCCCCGTGCGCCCTCAATCATGGCCCAGCCTCCTCCCAGGCTTCTTGGTGATTAAATGCACCAAATGAGCCCAAACTGGACCCAAACCTTTGCTTCTAAAATGAAATGTACCGCATGGAAAATTACAGAATAAACCATTCTGAAGGCAAAACCCGTTCCCTTTTGTTTCCTGGACAAATTTGCTGAGTCTGCAGAGCACTTTGATCTCAGCCTTCCTAAAATCGCAGCCCTTGGCTGAGGCTCCTTTCCCCTCCCTTAGCGGAACAGGCAGAGGAGGAAGAATTGAGCAAAGATTCCTCATTAAAAAGGAAACAAAACCCCACAGAAATCAGCTCTTCTCAACATTCAGCCGCAGCCACGTGCGCTCTTCCCTCTTGGGGCCGGGGCGGAGGAGATACCAGTGAAAAAGCCCCAATAAGTTCTATATAACCACCCCCTGCTGCCCAGGACCACATGAATTCCCATCCCTCTGCTTCCCATATCAGTAAATTGACCTAAATATTAGAGAGGAAAAAAATACCACATTGGCTTTTTCACCTGACACTGATTTTTCCCCCCGCCAGGAGCTCTCGGGCACTCGGCAGTTAAGAGCAGCAGATTAATCCTGAGTGATATAATGAAGCACCACGCGGCTGGGGGAAAGGGCTGGCGAGCAGGGGGTTTGCTCTCAGGATTATCACGATTTAGGGCAGATTCGGGTGCGGGCAGAGCACCCTGGTGGTGGGAAAGAAGAGAGGATGGGGGAGCTCAGTGGGATGCTCAAGGCTCAACCCATCCCCTGGTCCTCTGCACCCACCGCATGGACCAGGCAGGGTTTGAAGTGACTTTTCTAACCCTGATTTGCTTGTCTGCAACATCCCCAAGGTATCGTTACACCCGTTTTGAACCATCACAGCATCTCCCAGCCGCACGCAGCCCCTGGCTGATCATTCCCTTGAGCAAAAGACACCCAGGACAGCAGGCTGGGGTTGTCCACAGGCTCTGGTTCACCTCGGCCACGTTTGTGCCGCCTTTCTCCAAGGTCCCACCAGCCCAAAGCTGAGAGCAGCTGCCACTGAAGGCCACATTCTTCCAACGAGCTTCCTTGTCTTTCCAAAGTGCAAATATAAATAGCTCGTCCTGTAACGAAGCGCTTCCCCAGCCGCCGTGCCACCACCGCCAGCCTCCCAGCAAACCATTACCCACGGCGGCCAATTTACTCCCGAGTCTGGCAGGGTCAGCAGCCGGCAGCGAAGCAAATGCTAATTAATTGCAGTCTGCAAAGCAGCCTGGCCGAGCACGAACACGCAATTAGTGAGTTAACTGCAACCGCAAACCGCTGGGATCGTGGCTGCAGGGGCAACCGAGCTGCTGCCGGCTGTGCTGGGGAGGGACCCGCTGGGGTCCGCAGCGAAAGCTCAGGGTGACAGCAGGGACCTGGCGCTGGGGACACGGGGGTCACACTGCGCCCGAGGCCGCGACGTCCTGCACGTGCACCCGCGCTGCGCGCCCCGGTCCTGCGCCATCCCCGTCACCAGCCGTCCCCTCCGCCGCGGGGCCGCGCTCCCTCCGCCCTGTCATTCTGCAGGTAAACATGATATTTCCTCGGGGCGGGAGAGCTGTTCGGAATAGAAAAACTCCTGGTGATGGGAGATGCGGAGCCCCGGGAGGAATCGTGTTAATGTCCTGACATCGCCGCGGTGACTCATCCCGGCCCCCCCAGGATCCAGCTGCGCTTGGATACAGAGGAAGGTAGAGACGAGCACAAGGCGAGAGGAGAAAAACTGTTTCGCTCATAAGACATCTTGCCTACAAGGAATTCATAACAAAAAAGAGACGTTCCCTTACCATCCACCCACAGCTCCGGTCCTACGGCCACGGGGAGAAGGGCGCGTGGGGTTTGCTATGGGGTGGACAAGGAGAGAGGCTCATTTAGCAGAGAAACGGGAGCACTTAGCCTGGGAACGCTTCAAGTCATTAACGGAGTGCAATTATTAGCGGTTTTCTTTCCCCTGGTAGTGGGGTCGCTTTGCAGGCAGGAGGAGGATGGTGGGAAAAAATCCATCCTGGGGCTGGGAATCGGGTTGGAGCGAAACCTTGGGGTGGTTACGGGCAGATGCTGCCCCCCCACACCTGGCAGCCCCCCTGCTCCGTGCAGGCTAAAATCCCAAATAACAATATAAAAAAATCCCTTGAATCAACAGCATTTCAGCTAAGCCAGCAGCTCCATGAGCAGCCGACGTCTCTGCCCGCGCGGGGCCGGGGAGTGAGCGGGATTTGCACATCAAACGCGTCCTCTGCCCCAAACTGCCACCGCCAGAACCTCGGGTAAGGGGAAAACCCATCGGTTTCAGCCTGCTTTCCTCTCCTCTGTAAATGAACATCTCCTATGGACAGAGCCCAGGGCTTCGTTAGGCTCCAGCCGTTTAATATTGCTTTTAAAGTACGTGTGGTTGGCTCTCAGCTGCTTCACCCGGTTCTGCGCAGGGATGCTGGCGTTTCGGGTTTAGAAAATATAGATCTATATTTAGATAGGCAGACGGATAGATACAGAAGAAGAGCTTTCCCCATCATTGCACCACCACATTCACTTTTTCCTGATTTGTATTCTTTGTTTAACCGCAGGGCTGGGCTGGCCAACGGCTCCTTGGGGACATGGCAGTGAGCCGGGCAGGTTTGCAGCCCTGAAACGGTTCTTGAGCAATAAATCTGATAACCAGAGAAGAAGTCTTCCCTGTAAATGTCGTCCCAAGGCTGCGGCACGTGGGAAAGGGACGGGGACATGGGCAGAGGGACAGGGCGGGTGGCCCGGAGCTCAGTCCAGGCTGCGGCGGCTTCGGGAGCGAGAGGGAGGAAGATGCTGCAGAGCTCTGAGATGCAGGAGGAGGGTGAGGGGGGGAGTTTTGTGCCTTTTGGGAAAGAAAGAAAAGGGAGAGAGAAATCTCCTTCTGGGGACAGGCTGAGATTTGGGGTGTTCAGCTGGAGAAGAGAAGCTCCAGGGAGACCTTAGTGTGGCCTTTCTGGACTTAAAAGGGGATGAGAAGAAAGATGGGACAGACTTTTGAGCAGGGGCTGTTGTGACAGGACAAGGGGTGATGGTTTAAACTAAAGGAGGGAGATTCAGGCTGGACATGAGGAGGAATTGTTGCCCTGAGGGTGGTGAGAGCCTGGCCCAGGTTGGCCAGAGAGGTGGTGGATGAACCATCCCTGAGACATCCCAGGCCATTGATGGATTGCAGGATCATTTTGGTTGGAAGAAACCCTCAAGATGGAGCTCAAACTACCCAGGAAAGCCCATCCTCAGCCCCTTCAGGGTGCCCCGGGCTCACGTTCACCCCAATTCCCTCCGCCGGCAGCTGAAAGGTTTATTTCTCCAGCCCAGCTGTGTCTGGGAGCCGCATCCCGCCCGCATCCCCCCTCCCCAGGATGCTTCATTTACACGATGACTCACAGGTTGTTAACGCTCCCGACGCCGGGATGGGAAGCAGTGGAAAGCAGTGATGCCACCGCGAGAGCCAGACTGGGGGGGACAGCCCAGCCCCCCAGTCCTCGAAACCCAGGGGGACGCTGCCAGCTCCCAATCAATGCTCCATTGTCAGCCGAAGGCACCGAGCCGGAGGGGAGGTGAAAATACCTAAATAAGCAACAATCAGGGAAAAAAGGGTTTGGTGGGGATTGAGTTTCTTGGGGATACGGTGTTGTGTCCTTCGCTGCCAGCACGGCGCACCCTCCGCCCTGCCGTGGGGCCAGCCGTGAACCGGGGCGTGGAAAAGGGGTCAATATCATAAAATAATATAAAGAAATAAATAAAATAATAATAAATAAAAATAATAATTAAAAAAATAATCAGTTTGGAAGCATTTTTCAAAGAAATGGGATGAAGGTATTTGTGAGGACCCTGCGGGGGAGCAGGAGGCTCGGGGCGGGCCGGCACTGTCACCAGCTCCAGCCCAGCAGTGTGACCCTCCCTCATGTCCTGGGGACACTGAGAACCACACGGGGACACCGGTGGCATCGCCCCCGGGACAGCACTGAGCTCGGGAGTGGGACGGGTGCCTCCCGGCCCCAGCGCCGTCTCGCAGCACGCCCAGCGCTATGCAATCCCCGTCCCCGGAGGCCGCCTCGCTGCGCATCAGCTTGCTGCAGAAAACAAAGCAAACCCAACAGCAACCCTTCCTCCTCGCCATCCAGCCACGCGTGGCGGGGAGGCAGAGGAGGATCTCATCTGATTTTAACTCCCCTGATGGCTGGGCTTTGTTCTTTCCCAGCAGCTGCCCCGCAAGGTATGAAAACACCCAGATCTGTTGACGTGGGGAAATAAAAACTCACAAATCAGCCCATTTTCCTCTTCAAGGCCGATTTCCCTGTAGCTGTCGGCAGTGGGAGGGGAAGCGATGGGCCCCGTGGGGCCGGTGAGCAGCCTGGACCCCAGCTCGGCGGGTACCGGTGCGCCTGGCTGATGCTCGGGGAGCATCTGGTCCATTCATCCCTCCTCTTGCAAGCCCCAAAATATCTCAGACCTACAGAAAACAGGGTGACCCTCAAGATCGAGTCCAACTGTTAAGCCACCACTGTCACTGTCTCTTCCTCGCAGGACAGGTTGTATTTGCTACTGAGAGCAAAGCCATGGAAAAAAAGCCCCTTTCTTGGCAGGGTGTGGATGAAACATTCAGGAAACTTTCCAAGCAGCATCTGATTTTGACTTTTGGTGAGGGGTTTATTCATTTGATGCCACCATGGGGTTATTTTGGCTCCTCTTGAGCACTCCATCAACAAATGCTTTTGTTGAGGAGAAGTGGAAAAGCAGATGAAGAGATGGAGGAAAAAGGCACGTTACACACATAGGGTGTCCCTGCCCATGGTCCCATCCAGCATCGCTCCATGCCAGGGCGATAGGGGGTCATGGGCAGTGCTGGGACGCGGATGCAGAGCCCACGGTGGCATTTGAGCCTGTCCCCGTCCCCGCAGGAGCGACTGCAGATGGTCTGGGTGGTATTGGCTTTAGAAGCAAACCCCTGCGTAAATCACACACCTGCGTGAGCAGCGTCGGGAGGCGAGAAAGCAGCACACGAACCGCGGCGCAAGCCAAGGGAAACCTGCGCATCCAGGGCTGCTTGTCTTGCCGAAACAACCGCCAAAGCAACTGAAAGTCATTGCGTCTGGCTGCCCCAGCACCGCTGCTTCGATTTTGGGCAAAAATCCAGTGAAAAAGGAAGCCAAGCACCGGGGAGAGGGAATAAGAAAATCATTGTTTCGGCTTTATGTATCATAGCCCTGAATTGTCACAGGCAGAACTTGAGCTCACTGCCAAACTGGAAATGATCTCAGTATATAAATATGTATATATATTTATATGTTTGTATATTTATACACCTGGCAGAGCTGCCCTGGCTCCCACCTGGGCCCCACGGCCACCGGCACCGGCTGCAGCCATCCCGGCATTGCCGGAGCCCCGGGTCGAATCCACCGGGACCATGGCAAGACAAGGTGAGCAGCACGTGTGGAGACTCAGGGTCCCCCGAGTTCCAAAAATCCCTGGGGAGAAAACATCTCCCCCATTTCCTCCTCCATTAACCTCCAGAGATTCCCGTGGATTCCGATTGGAGTCCTGCCACAGCAGATTCATGGCTCCCGCGTGTCATTTTTACGGCCATTTTAATTAAAACCAATGAATTCCAGAGGGAAAGAGGCTCTTCCTGCAGGGAAATGCCCTTTGTCAAGTTTGCAGCCTCTCAGTAAATCAAACCGCCGCCGTCGGCAGCCGTGGCTGTAAACCCCGCAGACGGACCCGAACTCGCCGGGCAGTCGCGCTGTGAGTTCTCCTCCCCGGCACCGCGCTCGCCGCCCCCGTGTGATTTAATTCCCGAGCTGGGGCTGTTTGGAGGGGGTGGGAGAGGCAGCATCCTCCTGTTATCTGAGGAAAAAATACGAGCTAAGGCGATGCCACAGAGAACTTTGTAAGAGGAGCGATCCCCAAGGGACAGCAGGGCTTAAAGTGTCAACGATAGAATTTGGGGTGCAAAGGAAGCGGGGAGCCCTTGGTCCTGGCTGCGGACTGAGCAGCACCGGTGATGGGGGTCAGGATTTGCAGGAGCCATCTCTGCCCTGCTTCCTGCGCCGTCCTCAGGCTCTGCACACGGCCATGGGCCATGCTGTCCTCTCCAAAGTGACTCCCTGCCTCAGTTGCCCCAGTTTTGGAAACCGTACCCATGGCAGGTGGAGCAGCAAGGACTGAATGCAGGCAGATGAGCGGCAACGCTCTTTAAAGATTTTCCATTTGTTTTATGTATCCACTGGGTTTATTTTTAGCATTCCAGCAGAAAACAGAACAAAACAAAACAAAACGCCGGAGCTGAGCGGAGAGGACATGTTTGCTGGAACCTGCCAGGATGATTAGTCCTTTGCAGATAACTCTTGGAAAAGGGTCAGTGTGGGGTCTCTGGCCATGCCGGGAGCTGAGAAAAGGGATGAGCCTCTTCCCAAGAGCTCCGCACCGACACTAAAATCTATTTTGCACTCCCCGACCTGATGTTTCCCTCCCGCCGGGAGCGATTCAGCAGCCAGGCTGCATCAGAGCTGTGCACAGCCGGGACGCGTCACCTTCCCCGGGGCCTGGGAGGCTGTTTGCACCGCGGGAAGGTGTTTAAATCTGTGCCCCAGAGGATGTGTGTGGGACGTACCCTTCCGCCTCACCTGGGCTTTCGGTGCCTCCTTGCAAAACCAGGGATGGAAACACCTTCTCCAGCCCGTGGAGGCTGTTGCAGCTCGTGAGGATGCAAAGGGCAGGACCCAGGGCAGATTCAGCACATTAAAGTCATCCCAGGCTCCCAATTCCTGCCTGTTCCCACCCATCCTACCCCATCCCATCCCACCCCACTCCATCCCATCCCCTCCCACCCACCCCATCCCATCATACCCCATCTCATCCTACCCCATCCCACCCCATCCTACCCCATCCCACCCCACCCCACCCCATCCCACCCCCTCCCACTCCATCCCACCCCATCCTACCCCATCCTACCCAATCCTACCCCATCCCACCCTATCCCATCCCACCCCATCCCACCCCATCCCACCAAACCCTCACTCCATGATGGCAAAAACCAACCGTTCATCATTGCTGCCTCCTCGGTCAGTGCCATCCCATCCCATCCCATCCCATCCCATCCCATCCCACCCATCCCATCCTACCATATCTCATCCTACCCCATCCCACCCCATCGTACCCCATCCCATCCCATCCCATCCCATCCCATCCCATCCCATCCCGCCGCATCCCACCACATCCCATCCCACCCCACTCCACCCCACCCCATCCCACCAAAACCCTCACTCCATGATGGCAAAAACCAACCGTTCATCATTGCTGCCTCCTCGGTCAGTGGCCCAGGAGCTGTTTAGCATCTCAGCCACGGGATGAATGAAAAGCTGTTAATTCCCTCCTCGGCAGTTTGATGAGGCTCTTGATGAAATAAATATCTGGATGTTTTGACACCGCAGGAGTTTGATGCTGGCAAAGTGCTACACAGCCTGAACACCCCATCTCCAGGGTTGAACCAGCTGCCAGCCCTTCCTCCACGTCCTGTGTCCCCTGCCCTGTCCCTCCTGGGCCAAAATCACCCCAAATTGCAGCAAATCCTCCTCCCTGGCCGAGGCAGTGCTGTCCCAGCGAACAACAAGGAATGAACCCTCCCCAAAGTGAAAAGGCGATAGTGGCACCTGAAACCCATGTCCCCAAACCCCACATCTGCTGGGTTTCCAGGAGAAATAAGACTCCTGCCTCTCTGCTTTGCGAACCATGAACAGGGGACACCTGCTGAGGGATTGCCCAAAGAAGACAAGGGGGATGGCAACCCATAAACCCAGCTCTGCTGAGGAGGGGGTGCTGAGGGGTCCGTGTTTGCACCCCCACCCTGCAGCATCCCCCTAAATCCCCCTGCAGCAGCATCACTCCTTATCCCCCCAGCACCCCTCCTGAGCCCCCCAGCATTGCTCTCCAAGTCCTTCTTCAACAACCCCCCCCACCCCACCGAACCTTCCCCCCAGCCCCCACCTCACAGCATCCTTCCCAAATCCCCCTGTAACATCCCCCCAAACCTCCTCAGCGTCCCCCAAATCCATCCAGCACCCCCCAAACATCACACCCCACAGTATATGGGGGGACGAGAACGAGAGGGAGAAGAGGGGCAGGTCGGTGGGGGAATAGAAGACACCCCGGCTTTGCTTTGGGGACAAGGGGGCTGTTTGTCTCCTCTTCCTTCTTCCAGACAAAGACAACCTGAAACAGCCATAACGCCGAGATACATCGCACCCCCTCACGCCCGGGCCCCCCCGGGATGCTCGAGGCCGCCCCCGCAGCCGTCGCCGGCTCAGAGGGAGGGAGGCAGGCAGGGATGGGGGGGGACAGACCGGGATTGGGGTAGGCAGGGATGGGGGGGACAGACCGGGATTGGGGCAGGCAGGGATGGGGGGGGACAGACCGAGATTGGGGCAGGCAGGGATGGGGGGGGACAGACCGGGATTGGGGCAGGCAGGGATGGGGGGGACAGACCGGGATTGGGGCAGGCAGGGATGGGGGGGATGCAGGCAGGGACCCGGGGGGTGGATGTCAGGCAGCGGCTGGGAAGGCAGGATCGAAGTGGGGGGATAGGCAGGGACGGGGAGGTGACAGCGACACGGGGGAAGACACGCAGGTAGGGACCCGGGCGGGAGAAAGGCAGGAACGGGAAGGCAGGCAGGGATGGGAGGAGGCGGACACCGGAGGGGGTGACAAGGACCTGTCGCGGGGAGGAAGGCGAGCACGGAGCCGGGGGAGGAAGGCGGGGAGCGGGAGGACAGACAGGGAGCAGGGGGAGGACGGCGGGGGAAGCAGGCAGGGAGCTGCGGACGGGAGGTGGGAGCGGGCAGGGGAGGGGGCAGGCGGGCGGGCAGAGCCGCCCCCGGCCCCACGTGGCTCGGGGGACACGCCGGGTTTATAAAGCGTCCCCGGCCGGCGGGCGGGTGCGGGAGGCGGCGGCTCTTGCTGGGAGCGGGGCGCGAACCCGCGACCCTCGGATGAGCTCGGCCGCCACTGCGGGGCCGCGGCCGCCCACGGGCCATGGAGCTGCCCACGGAGATGCCCACGGAGCTGCCCACGGCGCTGCCCACGGCTGCCGGCACCGCCTGGGGCAATGGCACCGCCTGGGCCCCCCTGCCCGGCCATGAGGCCAACGAGACGGGGCCACCGTGGGGCAAGAACGCCACGTCCATCCTCATCGCCATCGTCATCACCGCGCTCTACTCCGTGGTGTGCGTGGTGGGGCTGCTGGGAAACGTCCTGGTCATGTACGGCATCGTCAGGTGAGAGCGGGGCGCTCCGGCGGCACCCCACGCCGGCCTGGGTGTCGGGGAGGGCGTGAAAAGGGGATGGGGGTGTGAAAGTGGAGCGTCCGTGGGGTGAGTGTGCATCATGTATGAGATGGTAGCCAGAGCCAGTGTGCACCAGGGGTGAGCGTGGACCATGTGCAAGGTTTGAGATGGCAGCAGAAGTGAGCATGACCCCGACCTGGGTGTGCGCCAGGGGTGAGACAGCAGAAAAAGTGAGCGTGCACGGGGTGTGAGCGTGCACCGCGTGTGAGACAGCAGCATGAGTGAGTGAGTGTGCACTGGCACTGAGTGTGTCCAATGTTCAAGACAGCAGCAGGAGAGAGCGTGTGCACCAGGACAAAACATGTGCCGTGTGCGAGAGAACGGCAGAGGTGAGTGTGCGCCGGGTGTGCACCAGCAGCAGGAGCAAGGCTGGGTGTGCACCAGCACTTGTGAGCACAGGTAGCACTGAGATGAGTGAACCCGACAGGTGTGACACGTGTGAACAGTGTGTGCGCGAGCACACATTGGGAACATCCATATGCTGTGCAAGAGGAAAAAGCAAAGACGGTGTGTGCACAGAGCAGCACGAGGGCTGCGTGGGAGCCAGTCCGGGGGGTAAGCTGGGGGACACAGCACAACCCCAATGGCCACGTGTACCTTGGCCTCACTGGTCACACCACAGTTTCAGAGGTGACAAGCTGGGGGGATCTATTTCCCTATTTATTTCCAGCACACAAATGTCCCTGCTAAGTGCTGCCCTGTTCACAGGGAAGCTCCTGAGTGCCCCCCCACACACTCCCCAGCCGGGGGAGGGGGGCTGGGGGCCTCCCACTGGTACCTACCCCGATCCATCACTGGGACACGAGATGCTCAGAGTGTGAATCGCCCATCCCAGCCCATTCCCGGCTCTGCCACGAGCTCCTGTTGGTGCCGTCAGCGGCTCCCGCAGCCGCCGGCTCCTGCGTTTCTCTAACAAAGAGCTGGGGCCGCATCGCCCAGCCCCAGCTCGCACCACGGCCGAGCTGTCCCTGCCGCCCCCTCGGCAGAGAGACCCACTCGTGTCTACCCTGGACCCCGCTCTGGCTCTGTCCAGCCGCTGTGGGGGCAGAGGCACCTCTGCCGAGGGTTTCCCTGGGCAGGGAGGGGTCTGCTGGGTCTCTGCACCGCAGGATACGCACCGGGACCCCACTGCCCCCGTTTTCGGTAGATGGGGGCACGGTGAGATGCTGCTGTATCCATCCCAGCGTTTCTGCCAGGGTGTAAAATTTCTTGCCTGTACCAACAACCTCTTTGTCCGAGATGTTGGTTGATCCTTTCTGGGTAAAATGGGTTAATGTGGCCAAGGTTCAGTTTATATGGGACAAAAAAAGCCAAGTCCTGCAGACCACAGGACCCCCGCCAGAGCACTCCATGGTCCCCAGGCCCCGCTGGCAGTGGGGACGGGAGCCGTGGTCACTGTCACACCACTGTCAGTGACGGGGCAGAGGCTTCGCCAGCTCCAGCCCGGCAGGAGGGAGCCAAGGTCTCTGTCCCTCCTCCTCTACACACCCCCTCCCAAGGGCTTGTCCTGGGGGGACGATGGGATTCATGGGGCTAATCCCAATTCCCATCACCCCAGGGGCTGCTGAAACCCCAGCCAGGGCAAAAACCCCAGACTGTAACTGAATTTAGGCAAACCCCTGGACTCCTTATTTTTAACCATTTCCAGTCCTTCTCCCCCCAGCGCTTCCAGCCCGTTCCGATCGTTACGGGAGGTCAGCCCGGCGCTGCGCTGCCTGCGCACGGAACGAACGCGGTGACTCACCGAGGGGAAGGAACCCAGCCCGAAACGTGCCCGCCAGCCGTGCCGAGCTGCCCGGCCCCTGGCGCCCGGCTCCCCGCTCTTTTGGGGAGCTCTGCGGTGTGTTTTCACACTCCAGAGGGTGGGCGGAGGGGCAGCGGGACAGAGGTGCCACTCACTGACCCTACTCCACACCAGATGGGGTTTTTCTCATTGACTCGAGGCAGCTTAAAAAAATCAGCCCTGGACTGAAGAAGCAAATTAAGGTTGGGGAGACGTAACACCACGCACAGTGTCACGGTGAAGGATGAGGGTTATTAGACCCCCCCCCAACTGGATCTGCTCTTGAGAGGAGGGAAGGCGCTGTAAAGAGACAACGTTAATGTACAAACAGCATCCTCCCCATTTCACTCGCTCGGTAAGCTGATGTTACCCAGGCTTCAGGAAGCCGGGCTCTACAGCGCCCAGAGCCCATCCCCGTGGTTTCTAACCCCTTCTTCCCACCTACCAGCTGATGCTGGAATTAAACACATCTCTCAGGAATGAATAATGACTGTCCTCTGAGCGTCTGGATGGCGGTGCTGTGGACAGGCACGGAGCCCAGCACAGGGTCCTTTGCACGGCTGAGCCCACCTGGAGCTTCCCCGGGGTTCAGCGGCACAGTTGCTCCATGTCAGCAGCATTTAGGTCAGGACTAGTTAGGCTCCACTGGGGAAAACCTGTGTCTGCACACGATGAGGCTGTGAAATGGGATCTGTCCGGGTTCAGACCTGGCTGATGGGGAGCTGGTTGTGGCCCTGGGGACATCTCCTGATGTCACCTCTCGATTCCCTCGCAGCCCATGTGAGCAGGGCTGGAGCGCATCCTGTGGGGTGCAGGGACCTCGGGGTCCCTGGGGACACAGTGCTGAGGATGCTGCAGATTCCGTACGTGCCAGGGAGCAGGTACATGCAGGACACTGCTCCATGTCCCCAGCCGAGCTCCCCAAACGGGCACTGGCACCCCAGAGCACCCAGCACAGCCCGAACCCAAATCACCCCTTCCCTGGAGCAGCCAGAACACATCCGCACCCCCGGAGGGAGCTCAGCATCCCCCAGCACCCCCCGACAGCGACCGGCGCTGCAATTACCGCCGCATTGTCAGGCGCTTTTAAACCCCCCCCGGCAGCGATCTGCAGCTGCGAGCTCTGGCGTGCGAGCGCCCACGTCACCGTCACCGCAGAGCCCATCGGCCCCGCCGGCTCCTGCACTGCCTGCAAGGGCACCCCTGGCCTGGGCCTGGGATTTGTTAAGCCGGGCTCTTTAAGGCAGTGGCTTTTAGCAGCTCCGAGACCTTTGCAAGCGGTTTTCTTGCACTTATTTACTGAGAGGTTTGGAGCGCGAAGGGTCCTGGGAGTCCATCCCCTCCAGCCCCATCTCTCTCTCAGCACCTTCCAGATTGTTTCGTTCAAGTGCATAACTTCCCAGTCAAGGCACTCGCTTAATTGCGAGGCACTCGCTTAATTGTTTGGCGGCCTGGGGAGCTCCATCAGCAGAAGCGGCCAGTTCGCTTTGCTGCAGGGGATGAACCTCGTTCCTGGGGCACCGGCTTCATTACAGCTTTGGGGGGTCAGCAGGATGGACCCCCGGTGGGTTTGACCCCGAGCTCGGTGCTGGAGGGGGCTGAATCCTGAACCAAAACCCCAACCCAAAGCCTCCTAATTTAACTCCAGGGACTAAATTGTCATCTCCATCATCCCCGTCACCCCCATCACTGCTTTGCCCTCCCCAGCACAGCCCCGTCCTGCCCAGGGTTACAGCCCCGTGTCCCCCCCATCCCACCGCCCTGGGCACATCTGGCGGAGGCTGGGAAGCGCTTACCCAGCACGGCCGAGCACATCTGGCAGAGCACGGCATGAATAACGGATTTTTTCCACTTTGCTCAAAACAAAGCAGAGATCAAAGACCAAAGAAGTGTAAGTCTACCTGAAATTATTGTTTTTTTAATCTAGGTGAGCCAAAACCCGATAATAACATGAATTCTCAGCTTTTTTGTTTAACCTGGAATGAAACTTTTCTAAGAGATGCATTGGCAAAAAGAGCTTGGAAAATAACACTAAACAGAATTGAAAAGGGCTTTTCAAGGGAAAGACGTTTTTTATGCTGTATTTAGAATTAAAAAAAGTTCAACTCATCTCTTTGCCCCCTTGGGCAAGCGGCTGCTGTTCGAGGTCAAGGCCAACGAGAAGGGAACGCCCTGGGCAGCCTGTTCCGGTGCCCAACAACCCTTTCCAGGAGGAAATTATTCCCAATATCCAATCTAAACCTCTCCTGGTGCAACTTGAGGCCTGGGCATGACCACCTGTAATGGTTCCCTTCTCTGCCAAACCCCAGGTACACCAAGATGAAGACGGCCACCAACATCTACATCTTCAACCTGGCCCTGGCAGACGCGTTGGCCACCAGCACGTTGCCCTTCCAGAGCGCCAAGTACCTGATGGAGACCTGGCCCTTCGGGGAGCTGCTCTGCAAAGTTGTGCTCTCCATTGACTACTACAACATGTTCACCAGTATCTTCACCCTCACCATGATGAGCGTGGACCGCTACATCGCCGTCTGCCACCCGGTTAAGGCCTTGGACTTTCGCACACCGGCCAAGGCCAAGATCATCAATGTGTGTATCTGGGTGCTCTCCTCTCTCATTGGGGTGCCCATCATGACCATGGCGGTCACCAAGTCAAAAGGCAAGTGGCTTTTGGGGAAAGGTCCCCTCCTGTCCCATCTGTTCATCCCAGGGGTGACCTGGCAAACCCAAACCATCTGGTCCTGGAGCAGATTTGAGCTCAGTTGCAACAGGGGAGGTTGAGGTTGGATTTGGGAACAATTTCTTCCCCAAAGGGCTGTGGGGCATTGGAACAGGCTGCCCAGGGCAG
Organism: Nesoenas mayeri; assembly: GCF_963082525.1. Taxonomy (NCBI): domain Eukaryota; kingdom Metazoa; phylum Chordata; class Aves; order Columbiformes; family Columbidae; genus Nesoenas; species Nesoenas mayeri. The sequence goes on from NC_137571.1 coordinate 2,342,579, forward strand.
TGCTGGAGTCACCAGCCCTGGAGGGCTGGACGGACGGACATGAGGTTCTCAGGACATGGAGCAGGGACAGGGGTAGGAAATGGTTGGACTCAATGATCTTGAGGGTCTTTTCCAACCAAAATGATTCTGTGGTCTCTCCATGGGACCACAAGCATCCCCTGCCATGGAAAAATCATCACCGTGTTATTTTCTACCTTGGCTGCAGTGGTTGGAAACTGTTTCAGAACTTGTCCTCCCCGTTCCCCATCTCCAGTCCAGCCAACGTGTCTCCCCAGCTCCTGGGGTGCGAATTGGGTGCCTAAAACTGCTCCTAATTACAAAGTCCCCAGCTGTCCCACACTGAGATCTGCAGCTCCCGTGGGAGGACACCAGGACCCTTGGCTGTTGAGAGAGCTCTGGGCATCCTGGGGAAGTGGACAGGTCTCAGTGGAAGGTGACACAGGGACGTGTCCACCATGGGGACAGCGTGGGGATGGCCCAGGTGGCTTTGCAGGGAACAAGTCCTTGGGTCACCCCACCCACGACATCCCCTCATCACCCCAAGGGCAGGGGGTTGGTGGCACAACTGGGAAATTGCAGCGAGGTGCCGGCAGGTGGCCATGCCTCTCCTTGTGTTTTTAGCAAGGAGGGACGTGTCCAGCCATGATGACGCAGGTGACATTCTCACAGACACTCCACCTCTCCCTCTTTGATGTCTCCCACAGACGGGAAGGTGCTGTGCACGCTCCAGTTTCCTGATCCCCCCATATACTGGGACACCGTCACCAAGATCTGCGTCTTCATCTTCGCCTTCATGGTCCCCATCTTGGTCATCACCATCTGCTACGGGCTGATGATCCTTCGCCTGAAGAGCGTCCGGCTCCTCTCGGGCTCCAAGGAGAAAGATCGCAACCTGCGCCGCATCACGCGCATGGTGCTGGTGGTGGTGGCAGCCTTCATCATCTGTTGGACGCCCATTCACATCTTCGTCATCGTCTGGACACTGGTGGACATAGATAAGAAGAACCCCTACGTGGTGGCCAGCCTCCACTTCTGCATCGCCCTGGGTTACACCAACAGCAGCCTCAACCCCGTCCTTTACGCTTTCCTGGATGAAAACTTCAAGAGGTGTTTCCGAGAGTTCTGCCTGCCCTTCCGAGCCCGTGTGGACCAAACCAGCTTCTCCCGCGCCAGGAACGCCACCCGGGAGCACGTCTCCACCTGCACCCCTTCCGAAACACGCAACAAGCCGGCATGACTAGACGTGGGCAGCCTCCAGCGGGGCTGCCGGGGCCGCGGCGGGGACGACCTGCCCTCGGAGGTCACCCAGGTCACCACCACGGAGCTCTAACAGAGCGGCAACTGCCGATAACGCCACTGGGTTTCTGCTCAGACTGACAGCAAGTGACTGCAATGAGGTTTTTTACATCCTGGAGAAGCAGGGATGGGGGAACCAGGACTCACCCAGCAACCGAGGGACCAAAACCTAGGGACCAAAACCTAGGGACCAAAACCAGGGGAGGCTGAGGTTGGATTTAGGAACAATTTCTTCCCCAAAGGGCTGTGGGGCATTGGAACAGGCTGCCCAGGGCAGTGCTGGAGTCACCAGCCCTGGAGGGTTGGACAGACGGACATGAGGTTCTCAGGACACGGGGCAGGGACAGGGGTGGGTTAATGGTTGGACTCCATGATCCTGAGGTTCCTCTTCCAACCAAAATGATTCTACGAAAACAAGAGGCAAAGTGGGCAGAGCTGCTCTGCTGCTGGTCCCGCTGTGGCTGGGGACAGCCCCAAATACCCAGCAAGGGCTGTCACCTCCAGCATGTGGCTATCGGCAAAGTCAAATCATCCGGGGACACCGCGATGTAATGACCATGTGCTGTATGGACCGAGGTGGAAACGCTCTGGTGGCAGGAGGGGACTGTGCTGGGGGTGATGCCACATCTTGGGGCCTCGGTCCATCCCCCCTGAGCTGTGTCCAAAAAACCGCCAGAGATGGGAATAGAAAACAATGCAGCTCCAGAGACAGCATTATCAAACAGCCTCAAACCCGGAGAAAGAATTTCACTGCAGTCCTTCGAACCAGGACAGGCCCCGGAGGACAATTTTCTGCTGTTAATGTCATTACTGCATTATTTTGAGACCTCTGACCGCAGCGGGGCAGCCCTGGACACGGGTACGGCCGGGGACGGGTGGCAGGACAGAGCAGGACACGTCCCGAGCTCCCCCGCGTCCACCTGCCCGTGCCAAATTCCTGCAGCCCAGCGCCCATGGGGTGACAGGGGTGACAGGGCTCCTCACCCCTCTGCCGCCAAACACATCACGTCTAAGAAAAACAGCTCATTAGGGCAGCGATTTGTGGGGGCAGGAGGAGTTTCCCACAGCGCTAAAGTGAGTGGGATGGACTGACCAGCCCTGCTCTGCCTCCCCTGCCGCTGGGTGAAGGGTGAACAGCACTGCCCATATCTCCTTTAGGTATCACCACCCTTCCCTAATTCCCCAAGCAGGGGAGTGTAAGTGATTTCTGTGCCCATGAGAGACAGATATTTGGGATTTCATGGATCATCCGTCGCTCTGAGCCCCAGGGCGGCGCATCCCGCAGGACCCCTGGACCACGTTATCTATCTCCAAACGATGACCGATGTGTCCCCCCTGCTCCCCGCATCCCCCCAGGAACTGTGACTTTCCCTTCCTCTCCTCTTCCCGCCGCCCTGGAGGTGGATGGGCTGAGGAAGAGGAGGAGGAGGCAGCAGTAATAGCATTTAGCGGACAAATGGATGCAGCTGGAGGAAGCAGGCGAGCGCGCGGCTGCACCTGGGGCTGGCGGGATGGAGAGCCTGGCTTGTGTCTCTGCTCTTGCCAGTTGCATCAATTTAGCCTAATAAAGGCCATTACCTCTCCTTCCCAGCCCGACCGCCCTCCGGAGCCGGTGGAAATTGCGGCCTCTCCTCTCGGAAGGCAGAGCTGACAGGCAGCCCCAGCGGATTCTTTTCTTTCTCAAAGGAACCAAATAGGGTGAAATTGCCCGTTTGGATCCCAAAGCAATCGCTGCTCAAGTGTGTGACTGATCCTCCTCGTCTCCTCCTTGGACAAAAGCTTCTCACTTGATGTTGCATCAGCCCGGACACCCCCAGCCCCTGCCCGGGGCTCCTCAGCATCCGTCCCTTTGTCCCCTGCCGGCCGTCTGTCCATGGGAGGGTGCACGGAGCATCTGGTGCAGGGGGACAAGCAGCATCAGCTCCAGGACTGGAACTGGGGGAAAACCCCCCAGGATCCCACGAGTTTGAGCTTCAGCACCATGAGAAGAGAGACTGAGGTGTCCGGGAGGAGCCGGAGACCAACCTCTGGCTCTTCACCTCCCCTGAGCTGGGGTTCAACCCTGGGCAGCCGTGCTGGGAAACGCTCCTGGTTTGGAGCCGGTTCCTGGTGAGGTCCTGGCAATGGCGGGTGTCCCTGTGGATGCGGGTGTCCCTGCAGTGGTGCGTGTCCCTGCAGGGGTGGGTGTCCCTGTGGATGCGGGCGTCCCTGCAGTGGTGCGTGTCCCTGCAGGGGTGGGTGTCCCTGTGGGGGTGGGTGTCCCTGCAGGGGTGGGTGTCCCTGCAGGGGTGGGTGTCCCTGTGGGGGTGGGTGTCCCTGTGGGCGTGGGTGTCCCTGTGGATGCGGGTGTCCCTGCAGTGGTGGGTGTCCCTGCAGGGGTGCGTGTCCCTGCAGGGGTGCGTGTCCAACGCTGTGCACCAGGACATATTGGGTTTCACTCCAGACTTCAGCATGAAGCTGAATTCTGGCTCAATATCTCCATTTGGGGAATCACTCTCCCCCCCTAAAATGTGGTGATGACTCAACATCACCGATCTCTTTAACCCACCCCAGCCAGTGCCTCAGTTTCCCCTGGAAGCCCCGACCTCGTCACCAGGGCTGCCAAAGGCACGAAGCGGAGCCGTTTCCACCCGCAGCAGCCGCGGGTGGTGGGAACATGGTGAAGAAACGGGGGACACGGCGGGGCTGAGCTCCCGTCATCCGGATGGGGCATCTCTGCCCTTCGGGGACCCCCCGTCGTGTTGGGGGGCACCAAGCTGCAAGTGCTGGGGGCCGCGGGTTGGCTTGGGGCTCCCCACACAGCTCGGCCGCCCCCAAAGCTCAACCCCACATTTCCCATCCCAGTGGGGGCTTTTTTCCTGCTGGAAACGTGCCTGCGATGGCCTTAAAGCGGGTTAAAGGCTTCAAAGCTCAGGGTGCAGGACACGGCGAGATTCGCGGCTTTTCTCAGCTTAGGTTTTGCTGACTTAAAAAGAAATAGAATATTCCTGAGGAAAAGGGGACGCTGATGGCAACGGAGCCCTCGGTGACACGGACCTGGAGCGTCACCCACCGACATCGCGGTGGGCGCTGGGGGCTGATCCAACACCGCACCCACCAGAACCAGCCCCCCCAGTTTGGGCTGGGAAATGGGGGTCGGATCCTGACCCTGGGTCGCACCGCTGGGAGCTTTAACTGCCCACACAGGGCTGTGAGGCGGCTCAAAGGGCGCTCTGTACCCTTATATATTTATGTGTATATATATGTCTGTCTATAGCCATATGAAATTACAGCCACCCCATCCCACCCCCGCTACTCCGTGTGACGGGACTCGGGTCTGAACCTGCGTCGGCCGGGACCTCACAACACATTTCAGCCGGGATTTCCAGCCCCGGCCCTCGCGACTCGGGGCTTTTCAATGGCATTTCCATATAGGAACCACACTTTCTGAAAAATAAATGTATTATAATAAGCGCTAGCAAGCAGTTTCCAGCTCTGCTCCGAGTCCCGGGTGCTCAGAACAAGGAGGGTGCTGTGCCGGGGCTTGGGGGTGATGGGACAAGAACCGTCTCCGCAGTTGGTACATCTGTAATGGGAAAAACTCACCTTTATGGAGCCCTAAATCCCTGTATTTTACCAACCCTGGTACAGAGGCCCCTGCACCGCACGGGATGGTCATCAAGATACAGTTTTAATAGCTCAAACTCCGGCCCGAATTACGTTTGTAATTTAAATGCAAATGAGGATTTAGTGAAAACGTAACAGAAATGGGTGTTGGAGCCTGTAACTCCGCTCCCGCTTAATGAGACTTCGGATTTCAGCGCATTTATCGCTTCTGCCGCGTCCATTCGTGGTTTGTGATTTCCCAAAGAACAGAAGCACAAAGAGCCGTGAAATTCAGGTTTCCAGGATGGAGTTTGTTTCTGGGGGGGCACCAGAAAACGAACCCAGACCCCAAATCCGGCAGCTCCAGTCAAACCAGCAGCCGAAAGTCGCAGCAACGGGCCCCGCCGGCCCAGCCCTTTCCAGCCCAACAACACGTTTGCTGCTGCAGAAAATGTGGTTTGTTTTCTTCCTTAATTAATCCGCCAAATAACATACTAATGTACCAGGCTTTGTTCTTCCGCATGTGATTAATTACGAAGCCGCCTGTTCCTTTGTCTGCACCGCAGGTTGGGGGTGGCGGTGACTGCGCGGTGGTGCAGGTGGACATGAGGGAATGTGGCTGCAGCCGGGCTCTCCAGTGCTTATTGACTCCTAATTCATAGTTTAAAATGGAAAATAGAAAATCATTTAAATAATTTAAAATGGAAAATCCAGGTTCCAGTGTAAGTTGGGGAATGACCTATTAGAGTGCAGCGTAGGGGAAAGGGACCTGGGGGTCCTGGGGACAGCAGGGTGACCATGAGCCAGCACTGGGCCCTTGTGGCCAGGAAGCCAATGGGACCTGGGGTGGGTTAGAAGGGGGTGGTCAGTAGGTCAGAGAGGTTCTCCTGCCCCTCTGCTCTGCCCTGGGGAGACCACACCTGGAATCTTGTGTCCAGCTGTGGCCCCTCAGTTCCAGCAGGACAGGGAACTGCTGCAGAGAGTCCAGCGCAGCCACCAAGATGCTGCAGGGAGTGGAGCATCTCCCGTGTGAGGAAAGGCTGAGGGAGCTGGGGCTCTGGAGCTGGACAAGAGGACACTGAGGGGGCACTCATTCATGGGGATCAATATGGAAAGGGGGAGTGTCAGGAGGATGGAGCCAGGCTCTGCTGGTGACAACCAGGGACAGGACAAGGGGCAATGGGTGCAAACTGGAACACAGGAGGTTCCATTTAAATTTGAGAAGCAACTTGTTGGGGGTGAGGGTGGCAGAGCCTGGCCCAGGCTGCCCAGGGGGGTTGTGGAGTCTCCTTCTGTGCAGACATTCCAACCCGCCTGGACACCTTCCTGTGTAACCTCATCTGGGTGTTCCTGCTCCATGGGGGGATTGCACTGGGTGAGCTTTCCAGGGCCCTTCAACCCCTCACATTCTGGGGTTCTGTGATTCTATGAAAAAGAAAAAAAGACACCATGAATAGTAATAATTATTAGGAATTATGATTTTATTTCCATCCGCCTTCATAGTGACAAGTTCTGCCCAACTCGTGCTGTTTTTCTGGGCCGGGAGGTTGGGGACCGGCCCTGGGGGGGTTGGTGTCACCCGGGCTCCTGTTTCCCGGCTCCTGGGGTGTCCTGAGCCGGGCGAGACATTTTCTCCATCTTTATCTCATTAAAGGAGATGATCTGGGATCTCAGCGGCTCTGGGAGGGGACAGAGTGCTCCACACAATGCCATTTCAACCCAGTTTCCATCCCCAAAAGGGCCAACGTGCTCACACCAGACCTGGTTATACTGGGATATACTGGTTTGAGCTTTAATGCTGGGACTCAGGGAGGTGAGACCATCACGTGCAATGACCAAACTCACCTCCATTTGCAGGCCCATCATTACAGGCTGGTTAATTAGCTGCTTCCCAGGCAAAACCACCCGGCCCTGCCAGCGGGCGACCGGGTGATAATTAAACCTCATTTCCTCTCTGAGGCAGGAAAAAGCGGCCGAGAAATCCACTCAGTACCCCCAAACCCTCTTGAGGACGCAGCTCCCTCCTGGTACCCCTGCACAGGCAGGTTTATCTGCATCCCAAGAAGCATCATGTGAAAGAACAACCAAAATCCCACCCCACCCATCGATCAAACGCCACACAAAGTGCTTTTATCCCAGAGACGAAAGAGCCTCATGACACCAGAGCTCGTCCCCCGCGATGCGAAGCCCCAAATCCCACGTTTCTATCTTTTTTTGTCTGGAAATTAAAAGCCTTTTGCACACTTTGAACAGCACCGGATGGGGACGGGGAGCGCGGGATGGGGTGATGGAAATGGGTCTGGCTGTGGAGCCTCCACCCGGGGACCCCCAGACCCAGCGCAGGACCCCAGTTCCTCCTCCTCCTCCCCAGAACGCCAGCGCGGAACCTCGTTAATGAGACATTTCCCTTTTCTCAATTAAGCCGTTTCCCTTCGCCCAACCTGTGCGGGGGCTCGTCCTCCCCCCATTTCCAGCAGCTTCCCACTGAAGTGCCGCTGCAGCTCCCAAGACAACGCGGCTGATTCACCAGCTCTGAATATCTTAAACTATTGTTCTCCCCAGCCCTGTTTTTCCCTCTGTCTTGAAAATACCAACGGGCTCCTGCTCCCCAAGGGGATGTTTCCACTTCCCAGCAGCAGGACCAGCCCCACAGGGACGATCCCACCCCATTCCATCCCATCCCACTCCATCCCATTCCACCCCATCACTCCCCATCCCATCCCATCCTACCTCATTCCATCCCATCCCACCTCATCACTGCCCATCCCATTCCACCCCATCACTCTCCATCCCATCCCATTCCACCCCATCACTCCCCATCCCATCCCACCCCGTTCCATCCCATCCCATTCCATCCCATCCCATTCCACCCAATCACTCTCCATCCCATCCCATCCCACCCCATCCCATTCCACCCCATCCCACCCCATTCCATCCCATCCCATCCCTCCCTATCCCATCCCGTCCCATCCCATCCCACCCCATCCCATTCCATCCCATCCCATTCCATCCCATCCCACCCCATCCCTCTCCATCCCATCCCACCCCATCCCTCTCCATTCCATCCCTTCCCACCCCATCCTACCCCATCCATCCCACCCCATCCCATTCCACCCCATTTGGGAACGATTGGGGTTTTGTCCCCAGCTGCAGATGGAGGGAATTGCCAAAACGTGGGGGGTGGATGCAAAAACCTGCCTGAGCAAAGGGGATGAGCAGCCACTGGGAGCACTGGGAGGGGAAGCCCCTGGGGACAGCTTGTCCCCTTGCAGCAGCTTTTCTTGGCTCAGTTTTGCATAATCAAACGTTTCTGCCCCAAACTGATGGTGAGAGAGAAGCGGGAGTGGAGCCGGACCCAGTGGACCCACCCAAATACACCAAGAATCGGGGTCCCACGGGGACAGGGAGGGTTCCATCCCCATGTCCCCAAGTCCCGTTGTCCCTTCTCCTGCTGCCATCCCGTGGCCACGTCCCACAACTGCACACGGGCACCGGGGAGCGGTTCCAGAGGATGTCAGTACAGTGACAGGCACTTTATATAGAAAAATAAACCACGGTGTCCCCAGTGTGTCCCCACGCCCGCTGAGCCTTGGCCTGGGGACACCTCAGTGCAGGTGGCAAAGCTTGGGGACAAGAATGTCACAGGGTTTGTGGAGAGGGGTGGCAGGAGGGGACAGGGGGCTGCCCACCCCTCCCCTCCCCAGCGCAACCCGGCCTTTATCAAAACTCCGTTTATTCCAAATATTAAAAGATTACAGTTTTTTTTCCTCTCTTCCTCAATGAATCAACCAAAATACTTTATATTTTCTTTAGAAAACAATTTCAGCCTATGAGGAGCCAATCCCAACCCGCCCCGCACACACCCCGGCTGCTCCTATTGCTATAGCTTAACGTATAAAATGTAACCTTTGCACACCCCTTCTCAGTCCGGGTACCCGGGGGGGCAGCACGGAGAGAGAAGATGGGGCAAGGCCGGGCCCAGCAAGGGAGACCAGTTAGACAGAGACCAGTTAAAACAGAGACCAGCTGGACCGAGACCAGTGGTCTGGGTTCTGTCTTCTCAGCAAGGCCCCACCAGCAAATGAAGCTCCTTCCTCGGCAAAGAGAACAAGAATTAAAATGACAAGTTCCCACCCGTGGGCTGGATTTTGTTGGGTCTCTGGAGGCGGCTGATCCAGGGGGGGACCCCGGCTGCCCCGTGATGGTGACGGGTGGGAGCAGGAGCCCCTTCCAGCAGCCGCAGCGCTGGGCAGCGCAGGGACCGTCCGGCATTTCCCCAGCTCGAGCGCTGGGTGCGGGAGCAGAACCCCCGGAGCGGTGCCGGGAGCCGCCGGGTTTGGCGGGCGGCAGGAGACAAGTCTGAGGTGGTGAAGACTTTAGGCCAAGGAGCACCCAGAGCTGGGGAACGCGGGCAGCTCAGAAAGGCCAGTGCCCAAACCTGCTTGTGCAGCGAAGAAAGGACCTCGGCTTTGCCAGGCAAGGAAACATGAAACAGAAATGAGAAGTGGAAAAGCCATCCAGCCACAGCGCTGAGATCAGTTTGGGACCAAGCGGGAGGTGACAGAGCCCCGGGCACTGCGGGCGGACAGACAGACGCTCGCAGGGAAAAACTGAGCATCCCTGAAGCGCTGCGGGGCCTCCCGCCCTCCCCAGCACCGCTGGTGGGAGACCAGAGCAGGAAACCAGTGGCCAGAGCCGGGTGAAGGTGGGGGGTGTGTGCGGGTCCCGCTGGGCTCGGCTGCCGTGTCACTTCATCAACTCTGCTCCTTGTCCCTGACCAGCAGCACCGTGTGTTGGCCGCCGCTGGACACGGCCAGGACTGCCCGGTTCTCCAGCTGCTTCCCCGTCATCTCCACGGGGCTCCAGACATCGTCCTCCTCCCCCGTGCTCAGCTGGTAGTTGGTGCCCATGCCCCAGGCAAACGCTCGACCTGCAAGGGAGGGAAACGCAATTTTTGGCTTCCAGGTGGGACAGGATGAGGTGGGAAGAGGACCCAGCACCCAAATCTGAGGAGACTTCACACCCAGACAAGGGGGGTGAGTGATGGTTGCGAGACGCAGGCAAGGGGATGAGCAGCAGTGCCTGGCAACTCACAGAGGTGTTTTATAGAATCACAGGATGGTTTGGGTTGAAGGGACCTCCCCAGCCCCCCAGTGCCCCCCTGCCATGACAGGGACATCTGCACCAGCTCAGGGTGCTCAGAGCCCCGTCCAGCCTGGCCTGGGATGTCTCAGGGATGGTTCATCCACCACCTCTCTGGCCAACCTGGGCCAGGCTCTCACCACCCTCAGGGCAACAATTCCTTCTTCATGTCCAGCCTGAATCTCCCTCCTTTAGTTTAAACCATCACCCCTTGTCCTGTCACAACAGACCCTGCTCAAAAGTCTGTCCCCATCTTTCTCAACACCCATTTGAGTACGGAAAGGCCGCAATAAGATCATCACACAGCCAAGGCAGTTCTACCCCAAGGAGCAACACAAATCCTCCCACTCCCTGCAAACCCCCTTCCCACAGCCAGGGGCTGCAGGTGTCACCAGAGCACGGGGCTCTTGAGCAGCGAAGGACCTGTGGGAAAATGACCCCCTCCTGGTCAACACTCCCTTACAAATAGAATCCCAGAATGTGAGGGGTTGAAGGGCCCTGGAAAGCTCATCCAGTGCAATCCCCCCATGGAGCAGGAACACCCAGATGAGGTTACACAGGAAGGTGTCCAGGCGGGTTGGAATGTCTGCACAGAAGGAGACTCCACAACCCCCCTGGGCAGCCTGGGCCAGGCTCTGCCACCCACACCGGGAACAAGTTTCTTCTCATATACAAGTGGAACCTCCTGTGTTCTAGTTTGCACCCATTGCCCCTTGTCCTGTCCCTGGTTGTCACCAGCAGAGCCTGGCTCCATCCTCCTGACACTGCCCCTTTCCATATTGATCCTCAGGAATGAGTCCCCCCTCAGTGTCCTCTTGTCCAGCTCCAGAGCCCCAGCTCCCTCAGCCTTTCCTCATACGGGAGATGCTCCACTCCCTTCAGCATCTTGGTGGCTGCGCTGGACTCTCTCCAGCAGTTCCCTGTCAAAACCTCACTGTCAAGGCCCTACGGAAATACCTGAGCAGCTGCTGCCCACGTGCCCGGGTGCTCCATGAGCGCCAGGACCTGCTCCAGTCCCGATGGACCCAGGGGGGCCAGGACGGACGGATGAGGGGTGGGGAGGCTACGCAGGGTGACGTTGCGCAGCCCACGGGGGTCTCTGCACTCACCGTCGCTGCTGACCGCGTAGCCGACTGACGCTCCACACGCCACAGAGGAGATGCGGGGCAGCTCAGGGATGACGGTGGGTGTGCTCTTCTCCTCCACCCCCGTGCCCAGGCCCAGCCGGCCGTACTCAGCCCTCCCCAGGCTGTAGGCTTTACCTGGGGCACAAAAAGATGTGCAGAGAGGTGACTCAAGGGAGAAAAGCTCACAGCACGTCATAACCAAATCTCCTCCTCCTGTCCCAAATCCCAGAGGAGCATCCCTGCTCCCTACAAAGCCCATCGGCACACCCCAGATCCTGATCAGGGGCTGCGGGGTGGGACAGAGACCCCTGGGCTCCCTAAAATCAGTGGGGTGGGCGGGTGTCTGGAGCCAGAGCAGAGTTCAGCAGTGACTGCAGGTTGCTGTGATCCTCCCTAAATTCACCCTCATTGCCTTGAACACTGAAGACTTAGAATCGCAGAATCATGGAATGTCCTGAGCTGGAAGGACCTACAGGATCAGAGTCCAACTGCTGTCCCTGCACAGGACACCCCACAGCTCACCCCGTGTGGCTGAGGACGGTGTCCAGTCTCTTCTCGAGCACTGTCAGGCTGGGGCTGTGACCCCTCCCTGGGAGCCTGTTCAGTGTCCAGCACCTCTGGGGAAGAACCTTTTCCCCATGTCCCACTGACCCTCCCCTGACGTGCTTCAGCACGTCACCCTCACCCCAACACCCCCCGTCCCAATCTGTGCAACTCCCGGCCCCCCGCGACGCCGACACTCACCCTCCGAGTCGACGCACACCGTGTGGTGCTGCCCGCCGGAGAACCCGACCCAGGACTTGGTGGAGTTCTTGAAGCACGTCAGGTTCTGCGGGGAGAAGCAGGGCTCGGTGTCCTGGGTCCCTGCGGGGCGGGACGCACAAACCCAGGCAGGTCAGGTCCGCGGGCAGGGACAGCCCCAAAAATTAATGCAGCCCCCAAAGCCCCGAAAATCCAATTTCTTCTCAAGCCCACCAGCTGCAGGGGCTGAGACCTAAACCCTTGAACCCCCAACCCCAGTTTCCACGCCCGGTGTGTCCGGCAGCTGTTTGGCATTCAAGCCAGAGCAGCACAAGACAGGGGAATCTACAGCCAGACCAGAGCAAGCAGATCCTGGGGGGTGTTAAGTGAAGCTCACCCAGCTGGTGGTAGTTGGAGAGGCCGAAGCCGTAGATGTGTCCCTCCTGCGTGACGGCAAAGGTGAAGTAAGCCCCGCAAAAGGCATCCTGGAAGCGCATTTTGCCTCTGTTGCCTTTGCCCCTGACAGGGACGCGCTGGGGGACCAGCAGGTACTCTGGGGGCAGGAGACACAGGCGTCATACAAGGTCTAGTGATTTACACCCTTAGATCCAGCTCGCTGAATCCACACAACCCATTTACACACGAGCTCTTGAGCAGCAGGGGAAGAGACTGGGTCTCCTTGCTCCCCTGCAAAGTGCGCACTGGGGTTAAGGACACAGCTCCCTCCGCCTCCGAGCACGGCAACAACTCACGCAGCCCTCTCCTTCCTCCTCGGTCAGCGAAGAATGCCGGCACCCTCCCCAGCTGGCCCTGCTCGCCGCAGCCGCACGTCAAGAGGTCGCCGTCCACCGTCAGCATCACTAAATGGTCGTTCCCTGGGAGGAGATGGGGAGAAGAGTGAAGCTGGAGTCACGTTCCAGATCCCCCAGCTAGACCCAGGGGCTGAGATCCCACAGGTAAAGCCCACCTGTCCCAGGTTTTTAGAATTCAGTGGGTTTGCTGCACTGGATACCCTGACAGCCGCTTCTGGCACAACTTAAACCACCAGGATTTCCCTCTTCCTGATCCCAGTTTCCCACCTGAAACTCCAAAGACATTTCTCTGGGAAGGTTTAGGGGCACAGGTCACCCACAACCTCACCTGGGCCCTGGTTACGTTCCTGGGCTGCTTTGCTCAGTTTGGGATGAACACCTTGACCCCCCAGGGCCATGCTCAGGGCACTCTTGTGAGGCACTTCACATCACATTGGGGCAAATATGAACAATATTTAAAAGAGATACAAGGTCTGTTCTCTGAAGAGCCAGAGGAGAGCAGCCAAGAGAGATGAATACGGACCTCCTGGACCTTCACCTCCTCCTCAGGGTTCCAACAGCCTCGTGCACCCCAGGGCCTGGCTCACCTGAGACAATTTTAACGACGGGCGCTCCAAGCTGGAGCTGCACAGGAACGGAGCTCGGCTTCATGGGCTCCAGCAAACCGATCACCCCGTTGTTATCCTGGGTGGAGAGACATGTGGGGACGTGAGTCACAGAAACCGCGACCGCCAACAGACCTTCCAGCGCCCGAGGAACCACCGTACCCGGAAAGAGCCCCAGACGAAAACCCTGCCGTCCTCTGTGAGCGCGGCCGTGTGACTGTCCCCCGCAGAGACCTGCACCACCTTCTCCTCCAGCTCCACCAGCCCCGGCGTGGTCTCTGAGCCGTCTGCTGAGGTGTCGCGCCCAAGAGCGCCCTCGTCATTGCAGCCGAAGGTGTAGATCTGCAGACAGAGAGCAAGAGGGTCAGGATGGGATCTGAAGGGGCAACAGGTTGAGTATGAAGCCAGGGGACAGAGAATCTCCAGGCTGAACTATCCTTTCGACCCCTAAATTGTTGGGGTCCACGGGATGGAGACCACACTCATTCCCAGAGCTGGAGCGAGCTGCAGGTCTGGGCAGAGCAAGGTCCAATTCTGATCCCCTGTCCCAGAGCTGGCCCGGCCCTCCCGCTCCCCCCGCTGCTGTTCCCCCCCACCACACTCACTTTTCCCATCTGGCTGAGGCACACGGTGTGCATCCCTCCAGCCTCCGCCTGCACTATCATCTCTGGCAGCGGCACCAGGGCTGGTTTCTTCCTCTCCATCACGTTCACGCCCAGGCCCAGCTGGCCAACATCCCCCTGCCCCAGCGTCAGCACCAGCCCCGGCTGCGTCCGGTGGGACGGGTGGCAAACTGTGGAGAAAGAGGGAGATCACAGTTTGGGTTGGAGGGACCTCCCCAGCCCCCCAGTGCCCCCCCTGCCATGACAGGGACATCTGCACCAGCTCAGGGTGCTCAGACCCCGTCCAGCCTGGCCTGGGGTGTCTCCAGGGATGGTTCATCCACCACCTCTCTGGCCAACCTGGGCCAGGCTCTCACCACCCTCAGGGCAACAATTTCCTCATGTCCAGCCTGAATCTCCCTCCATTAGTTTAAACCATCACCCCTTGTCCTATCGCAACAGCCCCTGCTCAAAAGTCTGTCCCATCTTTCTTATCGTCCCCTTTTAAGTCCAGAAAGGCCGCACTAAGGTCTCCCCGGAGCTTCTCTTGTCCAGCTGAACACCCCAACTCTCAGCCTGTCCCCAGCAGAGCTGTTCCAGCCTCAGGTCATTCCTGGGGCTCCTCTGGCCCCTCTCCAGCAGCTCCATGTGTGTCCTGTGCTGAGGACCCAGAGCTGGCCCAGCTCCACAGGGGGGTCTCACAGAGCGGGGAGAGGGGAACGAACACCACACAGAACACGCGGGGAACGGCCGCTGTGTCAAAGCTGGTCCCTGGCAACCGGCAGGGAAAACTCCCAGGGATTTTTTAATGATTTTTTACCTTTAATCTTCTTCCTCCCAGGCGACTCCTCCTCCTCGGGCACTTGGCTCTTCTTGGCCGAGCGTTTCCCCGGCATAGTGTCAGACCTGAGCACCAGACACCCCGTCAGGGGCACCCACGGGCTGCGGGGGCTCCCCCCTGTCCCCCATCCCCCATCCCCTCAGACACCTGCGGGCCGGCGGCTGAATTCTGATTTAAGCACCGATCCCCACTCCCACTTGGGCTAAATGGCGGGTTTTTTTCCTGGCGTGTCTCACGCACGGTCCCCGCAGCCGTGACAAACCCACGGCGGGTGTCGGCGGCCCCGGGGGGACACCTGGTGGCGCGGGGGGGATCCCAGACCCCTCCAACACTGACTCCCTCCGTGTCCCGCGCCCCACGCAGGAACACGGCCCCGCGGCGGGGGG
Source organism: Nesoenas mayeri (assembly GCF_963082525.1). Lineage (NCBI taxonomy): Eukaryota > Metazoa > Chordata > Aves > Columbiformes > Columbidae > Nesoenas > Nesoenas mayeri. The sequence goes on from NC_137571.1 coordinate 2,357,716, forward strand.
GGGAGGGGAGGCACCCCCAGACCTGCCCCCGGGCCGCTCTCCCCCCAGCCCGTTCCCGCTGTTTGAATTCCCCGCGCCGCCCCCCCCGCCCCACGTGTGCCCGCGCAGGCCCCGCGGCCCGGCCCGGCCTGTCCTCCCGCCGGCCGCCGCTCGCCGCGGCAGGGACACACTGAGGGGGGCCCGGGGTCCAGCGGGAACCCCCCGCTTCTCCTCCATCCCCTTCTCCTCCGCCCCCTCCTCTCCCCCCCGCCTCCCGGCCGCCCCGCGCTCCCACCTCCGCTCCGCGCCGGCCGCGCTCCGCGCTCCCGCACTGCGCATGCGCGGGGAAGCGCCGCCGCGGCACAGCGCCCCCTGCCGGCCCGGAGGCGCCACCGGCGCTTGAGCAGCGCCCTGATTTCCGAGGTGCGGGGATATCACGCCAATAATTCAATGTTTTCCCCTTGGGAGTAGTTACGCGCTTCTCTTAACAGTTTATACTTTAAATAAGCTTGAGGTATTTTAGTGGCTTATGGAAACTGAATCAGGTGGGCTTAAAGTATCACAGCACCCAGAATGCGAGGGGTTGAAGGGCCCTGGAAAGCTCACCCAGTGCAATCCCCCCCATGGAGCAGGAACACCCAGATGAGGTTACACAGGAAGGTGTCCAGGCGGGTTGGAATGTCTGCACAGAAGGAGACTCCACAACCCCCTGGGCAGCCTGGGCCAGGCTCTGACACCCTCACCCCAACAAGTTGCTTCTCATCTTTAAGCAGAACCTCCCGTGTTCCAGTTTGCACCCATTGCCCCTTGTCCTGTCCCTGGTTGTCACCAGCAGAGCCTGGCTCCATCCTCCTGACACTGCCCCTTTCCATATTGATCCCCAGGAATGAGTCACCCCTGTCTCCTCTAAGCTAAAGTAACTCAGGACCAGGTCTGTGCTCTGTAGCCAGGATCACAGCCAAGATATCACCTGACAGAGGGTGTTCTTGAGCTGTTTCACAGAAAACAGACTTATGTCCTGTTCAATTAGTTTGTATAAAAGCAACAAGTTCAGTAACGCACCCCCTGCGGTACCAGGAGTCAGCCCAAATCCTGCCAGTTAACTCAGAGCCAGCTGACGTCACACCGCCAATTTTTAAAAGCTTTTAGGGCCATATTTTGAAGCATTTTGAGTGTAGCAGGGGTACTCATGACGTCCTTTGCTGGTGGAAATAACCACTGCATGAGTTGAAACCTCAACCGGACTGTTCCATAGGTCACACATGGCCAGTACCAACAGGCCGCCCAGTGCTCAATTGGTACTTTGTCAATTGTAAGGTGTGGAACTAGACCCAATCAATTTATTTTTGACAGTTTGTGCCAAATGTTCCAAATTCCAGATTCTGTTTATGTGGAAGCAGCATAATGTGTCACCACAGATTCCTCCTTACAGCTGGATTCCTGAGTCCAGTTACTGGAGCTTTAGAAGCTTATGGTCCTGATAATTATCTGGAGACAAAGCCAAAGGCTTGGCACACTTGGATTTCCCCGAGGGGTTGCAGATTGTTGAGGCCACACACAGACCACTCCACCTTTTCTAGGATTCCACTGCCAAATGGAAAGTCCTGCTTTATTCTTGAGCAGGAACAGGAGGACCAACCTTTTCCCTCTGGGTGTCAGGTGGGGCCAGGGCAGGATATCCAGCCACCTGGTCACTCATTAAACTTTGGGTTTTAACTATTTAAGCACAACCTCCACAGAAGCTGTTGATCACATCAATTTTATTCCCTTTTTGCAGGGGAGCAGGCTTGCCCCACCCTCAGAGCAACAAAACTGGGGTACAAACTACATTATCTGCTCTGGGTTGCTTTTAATAGGTCAAACCACCATGAAATGATGTAAAACTAAAGATACCTCTTACTCCTAATCCAGCTCAGTTAATAACATGGATTCAAGTGGGTTTCTGCACCTTTCACCACACTCCACAGGACACATTTAACAGGAATCCCATTTATGCCACCAAGAAAGAGGCACCAACAAAAGTGTCTGGAATTTCTTCCACATTCCAGGACTGATTGAGCAAACGCACACAAAGAAATGTACACCAAGCAAAAAAAAAATGGAAGTCAGCTTTATTTAGTTCTCTACTGCAGTTACATACAGGTTTACAACGCATCAGTACTTGAAATATCTTGTGCTTCCAGCCCCATCTGGTTTCTGTGGCTACATTCATTACACACACGGCATGAATGGAGCCTTAGCTACCACCTTTATTATTCAGGCTGGGACTTGCACTATACTCACCCTCCTCCACTAAACACGTGGACTTTCTCCTGTTGTTTGCATCTCATCACCATCAGCGACTGCAAAAAGTTAGAAAAAAAGATAAAATAAGCTTACTACTTGGTAAGAAACACACACTCTATTGGCTATGGGATTATCACACAAAGCCCAGGCACATGTTCCTAGACCTAAGCAAGCTCAACATGTGCTGACCACGTGCCTTCCCATTATCCCAGAACTCCACCACCCACGTTAGTTAATAAGACATTTAAAAAGCCCCCCAAGATCCATTAATATGAAATAATGGTTGATTACAGGGGCTTAAGCCAGGACCTTCATGGCTTTCCACGAGGTTTGCATCTGCTTTTTAATAAATTCCTACATTGCAAAAATAAGGCTTAAAGCTAATTGACCAAATAGTGTTCACCTTTACTTCAGCAAGGATTGTCCCCCCACCCACCTTAAAAATATAATCAGCCTCTTTCCCTCATCCATCTAAAGCCCAACAAAATCTTAGCAGCTAGGGAAAGCCTAAGGTAAGCTTTCACTGTTAAGCAAGACCTACAAAGTTTTCAAAGGTCTTAAAGCTGATCTGGTTCAGTTTCCCTAAGCCCCTTAGGAACGGCTCAGGCTTATTTAAACTTAAAGAGAAGCGTGTAACTACACTCAGTCAACGATATTGCATTATTTATACAATATTACTTGCCTTGAAATCCAGTGCTCCACTTCATCTTCTCATATTTAGGACTGGAAATAAAAAATGGTATTGTAAGTGACTGCTCAAGGGTTTTTTTTCTTTTCCGTTCCCTCCACAGCCGCACAAACTAGTGCATCCCCCCCATGACACCCCAAAAGGCGTTTTGGGTGGTAAAGCTGTTTCCTGCATGGTTTATCTCCTCCGTCACGGCCCGGGGGCTCGGAGAAGCAGTAGGAATATGCAGGCTGCAGACTCGAGGCCCGGCTTGTTCTCCAACGTCGTGGAAAAGGACCGTACGTCACGGGCCCGAGGGCCTACGCTCCCGTGCGCCACACGGGCAGAGCCGAGAGAGAGCGACTTCTCCGGATGCCCACGTTGGGTCTGAGGCTTTAAAGCACCTTCACCCCCAGCCCCCACGCGAGCCCAGCCCGCAGAGGTGACCCCACGGGTGATACTCACAGCAGGAGCGAGCTGGAGGCGGCTGGGGTGGGGAAGGCGGCAGTGCAACCTGAGGAGAGGAAAGGAGAAGGCGGTGAGGAGCGGCTGAGGGCAGCCCGGCCTAAACATCCCCTCATGAGCGCCGAGCGGAGACCGCTCACTCACAGCCCACTAGCACGGGCACAGGCACGCAGCACCCCTGCATCCGGCCTTCCACGGCCCGAGGGACCCAACGCTTCCAACCCGAGGAAAGGGAATTAAAGAAGGGGAAGAAGGCGAGGGCCGCGGCCTCATCAGCAGAACCAGACTCACCTCATGCCGCCGCCGCTCCCGACGAAGAAAGAGACCGAGCCCGCCCGCGCCGCGCTATTTATAGGGCGGGAGGGGCGGGGCCAGAAAGGCGCATGCGCCGTGCTAAGGGAGGCGTGGCTAACAGCGCGTGCGCAGTGAGGGCACGGGGCGGGGAGTCGGCGCTGCGCGCTGTGGGGGCGGCGGTTGGCGCATGCGCGGTGGGAAAGGCGGGAAGGGCGGGCAGGCGGGGCGCTTCTCATCAGGTAAAACACAACCACAAAAAGCCCTTAAAAAAACAAACTCCTAAAATACTTTTATTCAATAATTAAAATCTGTTGCTGAGGAGGCCGATATACAATGCAATGATTTAGTCTACAGGCGTACTGTACAGGGAAGCCGTGAGGGAAGAGCCCCCGGCGCCATGTCCGCCGGCCCTGAGGGGGGCGCGGTGGGGACAGGGACACCCCGCCAGGGCCACCCCGACCGCGGGACCTCCCCCTTCCCACAACACTCCCTTCTTCACATTAAGTGGCACCTCACACATGGGTTGGTTTTGTGCATGATACAGCAGTGGCCGATACCGGGTTATTTTTAAAAAATATCCACATTTAGGAAGAACAATGTGAGATCATTCTCAGAAGAGAAAGAATATCTTGTTAAGGTCACTTTTAAAACCTTTTCTTCCCCTCCCTTCCACCCACACAGTGAAATTATCAAGTTTCCAGTAGGTTTAGCTGTAAAAATGAGAAAAGGCAAGTTTCAACCTGATTTGGGAGAGTAAAAAACATCCGTGAGGAAGCCACAATAAAGAGAACTGACTGCTCTCACAGCTCCCCCAGTTAAAAAGGCAACAGTCATTTCCTGGTTCTGTAATGTAAGCCTAGATATCATCGGTTAACGTCACAGCGAGTGTGAGAGAACGGGCAGGGAATGTTTTATACACTTGTGGGTTTTGTTTCTCCTTTTTTCTTTTTACAAAAAAGATGCAGCATATGTTAATATCTATACAATTCCCTTCCAGGACAAACAAACCGTTGGTCAGTAGTGATTCAGGACATTAAGGACATGACGGAGACGCAAGCAAAACCAAGAAAGAAACAGAATTACGAGTGACAATGCCGGTTGTCTGCCAGGTCTGTACACACCGAATATACACACGTGCTGCCGCGCACACCCCCGCTCTCAGTTTTCCTGGTGAGGAGGAGGAAATGAAGGAGTTTCGGCCCCAAAAGGAGTATTTACAGCTGAAAACTGGGCCTGTCCGGGCTGAGAAAAGGATCCGGGGAAGGAAATGTTCATTCCCATGTGCGCGGTCTCCTGGCAGAGGCAAATTGCTGAGCCGCGCGAGGTAATTCATAGTGTTCGGTTCCAGCCTGATGGCACTCGAGACGTGTTTGTTCCAGTGAAATGCTACATTCAGACAGGGTTCTCCTTCCCTGGCTGAAAGCCCTTTTTCTGGATATGTTTTTGAAGGCAAAGCTTGGAAGAGCCGAGGTTGCACCCTCGCTGTATTGCCTCGGAGAGGGACGCAGAGAGCTCCCAGTCCTCTCGGGTCTCTTGCTCCCTTCTTGGAAGATTATGGTCGATGGTACCTAAAAGCCAAGTGGAAAAATCAGAGTTTCGTCCTTGGAGCTCAGGTTAAATGGTGACTGAGGCACTACAAATGGCCAAAGAGAGTAAACTGAATTATCTCTGAACTCTCAGCGCTGATAAAAGCTGTTAACGCCACATGATCTCACCTCTGCCTTAGTCAATCTTGTGCTCTACAAACACTTGGCCACACAGAGCGACTGTTTGGGGAAAAGAATCACTTGGGCCATGACCCACAGGCTGCTTCACAGATAATACCCGAGGTAACTACCACAGTGTTTTATGGCTGTGGCTTCTGCTGAATGTCCCTGTGCCCAGGAAAGGACATTCCAGCTACACGGTGACACCGGTGTCATGCACATCTCCAACCAGCCACTGGTCACTTTGAGTCTCCAGGAATGAAGCCCCAGTTTAGGGAAGAACAACCTCATTTATGTCTCCTCCTTCTCCAGTCCCCAACACTGCTAAGGCAGAAAGGGACATTAAATCTCCAACTGCCGTACAGATATTTTTTGTAAGGCTTTAATATTTTGCCTCTCAGCACCACGGCTCTCCCAGCAAGACTGAAACTCTGAGGGATGTGTTCCCACTCACCTCGTGAACTGCTTGCTGTCCTCATGGACTTCCATTTCACAGCTCTTGAACTCGTTGAGCTCCTTCCGGATGGCAGCCTGCACAAGGAGAGAGATCTTTTGTTGTCTCTGGCTAAGGCATTTATATATATATATAAAAATATATATATAACAAGTGCCAGGAGCAGAGGAAATGGCCTCAAGTTGCGCCAGGGGAGGCTGAGGTTGGATTTAGGAACAATTTCTTCCCCAAAGGGCTGTGGGGCATTGGAACAGGCTGCCCAGGGCAGTGCTGGAGTCACCAGCCCTGGAGCGTTGGACAGACGGACATGAGGTTCTCGGGACAAGGGGCAGTGCTGGGGCTGGGGGAGCGGTTGGACTCAATGATCTGGAGGGGCTTTTCCAACCAAAGCGTTTCTGTGACTCAGAAATCCCTTTTGCACTGGACACCCTGAGTGAGCTCCCCACGGCTGGGGACAGGGCACTCCTGTTACCTTGTCAGCTGGTGTCAGCTTTGTCCACGGCTTATCCGCTCGCCGGTCGTAGTCTTGAGCATCTGTTACTTCCACATATTCATTAAACCTCAGGATCTTCCTGGCCTGCAGCTCTGCCACCGTAGGCCTTTGGCTAAGCTGAACACCAGCGAGAACAAAGAAAATTAGTTTGTGCCTCATCCACAAAGCAGCTCAGGACTAAGCAAAACTACCGAGCAAAACTAAAACCAGTTTCCTCACTGGGCCTGAACTAGAGATTCTACTAGTGAACAGGAAAAGCCTCTTACAGACAGTGCGATCTCGTGTGGATCACCAGGCCAGGGCAGAACCAAGGCCATGCTGCCAAGGAGAAGGAAGACACTGAGGGGTCTGGGAACAGCGAGCCCTGCGTGACACCCCTAAACCACGTCACAGCCCGTTCTGCTTCACCGACGGCAACGCTGACATTTCGTACCACAGGCCCTTGGCGAGTGTTTTTTTCCAAGGACAAGTAACTAGGATATAATAGCTAAAAGCAGCTGTTGCTTTGCTCAGCTTCTCATGCTGCTGTTAAAATCAAAATAGATTTTGGGGAGCCTGGTGTGAAAGTCGCGGCCGCTGAAGCGCTGTGTTCAATCAGCCAGGCCAGCAGCAGCAAACCTTTCAAGTGCCAGGTGCCCAGTTTAGTTCTCATCAAGCTTGTTCTGCCCGATGCCAGCTCAGATCTATCACTGACAAGCGGCACTGTTGGTGACGGTCCGCGTTCCAAAGTCACCGCAGTCAGAGGGCACTGGGGACGCTTACACAATAGCCCCGTGACCTCACCCACAGCAAGGAACCCGCGACGTGCCCGCGGCCACCACCGTCCCCGACAGCTCTGCCAGATGGCGAGCACAGCGTGGAGCCCGGCCGTACCTTTCTGGTGAGCCTGCGCTTGATCTCTCGCTTCTCAGCCTGACGGTCGGCTTCGTTTTTCGCTGCCAAGGGAAAGGGGAAAATAAAAAGAAGAAGAAAGAAATTTCCTGTAAGCACCACAGGCTTTGCGAAGTGCTTTCTGGACTGGAACAAAGGAGAGTGCGGAGCTACGTGAGATTATTTACGTATCTGAAAGCTCACTGTGGCATTTCTGCACTTATGGTCCAACTCAATGCTCTTTCTCACCAAGCACCCCCCTGAGTGACAGTGGCAATTTGGGCCTTTACACAGCACGAATGAGTCATTCCCTCGAGCCCTGGGTATGTTAAAGATTCATGGCCATATTGTCAAAAATACATCCAAGCCACTTTGCAGATTGCTCCTCCCTAAAGCTATTATACCAATAGCCTGAAGAGAATAACAGCGCAGATAAATATTTTAAATGGAAACTTCCTGGACTGACGTTTCCCGTTCCTCAAAGATGTTTATTTAAAACTTCTGCAGGGCAAGGAATGGCCAAGAGAAACACCCTTGACTGAGCGATGAGCTGCTGCTTTTTGGACCGTGCAATACAATGCTGTAATGTCTGGACCGCAAATAAAAACCCAGCCCAAACAAAAACACCTTTAACAGTCCTTGCTGTGTAACATCAGAGTCTCAACCAGCTCACAGACTCTTCCCTGAGGTGGCAGGCAGGGGACAGGCAGCCTTTCTACAACATGATGCTTTGAACTGTGTTGCTCGGCACCACTGCCAAGGTTTGGTGTATCCAGAGCTGGTTTGTGATGGTAACAAATCACCGGGAAAAAATAGCAGAACCTTTACTCCAGCAGTATAACCAAAGCACGGTTCTCCATCGCTACATTTCAAGCAGGTTCCGTGTACACCTGGACTAAAATACTAAAGGCAAACTGATTTTCTTACTTAGGACCACTAGAGAGGCGCTACTCACGTTGCAGTATGTTCCTCTGCTCCAGTTCTTCCGCTGTTGGTCTCTGACTCAGTCGCCTAAAGAAAAGGGTGACAAGTGCGCGATGTTTTATCTGGTCACTCAGCAGCAGGGGCTGGAGGGAGGATACAACTGCCTGGTCTCAGAGCACTGGAAAGCCTCCTGACACCCCCATTCACCGTGGAAATCACTGCTGCTCCGCATTGCGCTCCCTCCAACAGCTGCTCACCCGTGGCACAGGTTAGGAAAGCGCTACGGCCTCTCCAAAGCTCAGAGGCAACTCTGCAGGGAGCTCAAGCAGCCAGCAGAGCCTGGACTATCACCAGACCCAGCTTAATCCACCCCCTAACGCGCCTGCACTCAGCCTGCATCCACCCACATCTTTATTACAGCAGTAACGTTTCTGTAGTCCTTGAGATCTTCCCCTCCCCGTCCATTCAACCTCTGCAAACAGGGCCTGTCAGGGGCTACTGCTCAACTCCGGGAGGAACTTCCAACCTTTATAACCGAGGAGGAAAAGCACCACTTCACCTCCCAGCCCTGATCAGCAGCAGCGCCCAACCACCCACCGCATTCCAGCACGAGGCTTAGACGAAGGCGACAGCTTGGTCCGATCCCACCGCCCGCTCGCTGTGCCAGTAACACCCTACTCCTTTCTTCCTACCTGATCAGCGTCGTCCCGATTTGGTGCCGAATTTCGTTCCACTCCTCCTTGCTCTTCCGAGGGAACACAACCTTCTCCTCCTGCGGCGCGGCTGCGGTCCCCAGCTTCATAGCCAGCGTGTCTTTCCTCTTCACTTTGTTGGCCAGTGTGCCTGCGGGGAGGGAGACCAAGGGGATGCGACTGAAACGGCGGCGCCTGAGCGCAGCAACACCAGCCTCATGCCCCTGGCAGTTGTGCTTTCCCCGGGGCTTGTTTGCAAGTTCCCACTGCAGCTCCCGAGAGAGTCACTGCAGCGATGGCCACACGCTCCCCTAACGCTGTCCCACGTGCAGTGGAGGGACAGCACAGGCTGTTGGAAGAGTCATCTGCAACTGGAGCAGGGGGGCATGTGAGCAGATGAACGTACAGGTTTGGCTGTAGAGCCTTTGAAAAGTGAGGAAGAGGACATGTGGTACATCATGAAACCAAGAACCAGCTGCTTTGAAGCGCTGTGTGAACCAGCTCTTTGATCCAGATCTCGCTCCAGCCAGGCACGGGTTCAGCAGAGGGAAAAAGCCAGCTGCAATGTCAAAGCCTTACTGTTATGGCTTTCATCTTCTTCCTCATCCTCGTCGTCTTTGTACAGGATGGGCCCCTCCGAGTCAGAGTCGCTCATCCCTTCATCTCCTTCCTGCTCCTCCGGCAGGACCTGGGGTACCAGTTTTGGGATGACTGTGACAGATGGCACATCTCCAATGTACACACGAGGGCCCGAACTCTGCTCCTCTTCCCGGACATCCTCTTCCTCTTCCTCATCGTCTGGACTAACGACAAACACACTATTACATCCCTTACACATGCCACGGGGGCTGGGGAGTAACCCCGAGATCAACACCTTGTGAGCTGCCCTTGGATTTGTGGGAAGCCCAGGAACCCGAGAGCCCCACCATCCTGCACCGGCCCCTCTCCAAATCACAGGGAGCTCCGGCAGAGGAAACGCCAGAGGCAGGTTATTTGCAGAACCAAACAGCCCTCCCACTCCTCTGCTCTGGAATTTTCAGGTTCAACCCTGTTATAACACGAGACAGTCCCTTCCCCGCTTCTGTTTTGCAAAATGAAAGGCTAAGGAAGGCCACAAATGGATGAAATCCAGGACCTTGTTTTGTCTTGGTGCAATTAGAGCCAGGCCCGGATTCCCGGCATGGGCCTGTGTTTATCGTCTGGAACCCATTTCCCTTTGTGAGCAATAAAATCCCAGAACCAGGGTTGATTTCATGGGGAAGATGCACCAGCCCCTTAAAAGGTTGAAACACAGATTCAGCCAAAACAGTTTCTAGGCTGTTGCAAAAAAAACCCCCCCAAAAAGCAACAGAAAAGAAAGCAGCACTGCCCACAGCCCTTTTCACCATCACAGCCTCGCAGGATACAACACCAACATGTCGGCGTGTTGCGGGGAGCGATTTAGGGTTCTAGTGTGTGGGTTTTCACTCGGTTTAACGCGCGGCATCCACCACACAGCGTGATCCCCCCGCGGGCACGTGTTCACTGCACACAGGAAGACACTCACACTTTGAGCATCTCGATGGTGACAGGCAGGGACCTCGTCCTGCCCAGGGTGCCGTTGTCTTCTCCAAAGCCGTCGTTCTCAAAGAGCAGCGAGTGAGCCCTGTGCGAGCCCTCGGCAGGGGGGGTGACAGGCAGGGGACTGGCCAGAGCCTGCTGGATACGGATGTGCAACGGGATTTGGGGCAGGCGAGGCAGCATGTGGGGTTCACCAAACCCTTGCTCCGCCGTCCTCCTGGACACTTCCGAGGACATGAAGTCTTCGGGAGGAGGAGGAAGAGTCTCTTTGGGCAGGTCCAGGGAGCGCGGAGGGTCCAAGGGGGGCAGGGGCAGGCGCGGCGGCTCGGGGGGGATGTGTGTGGGCAGCGGTGGCGAAGGCGAGGGCGGTGGGTAAGCGGAGGCCATGTGCATTGGGATCGGTGTGGGGCGGCTCGCCGTCACCGTCCTGTCGCTCGGGGGCTTGGAGGGGACGGCTGCCTCTGGCGCAGTGTTCGGCAGGAGGCCTCTCTTCGGTGGGAGAGGAGGGGAAGGCTTGGACAAGCCGGTACCACTGTTCATTGCTTGAGAAAGTTCAGCTGAAAATAAAGAACACAAAAGCCACTCTATTTAACGAGGCGTTTCCATATACCAGTGTGGAATAAGCACGGCAGAGCCTTGGACCACGCGATTTCGGCTGCTTTTGCAGCTTGAGAGCCTCCAGTTTGTCCTTCCTGCAGCCAAGGTAAGAACTGGAAGAGCAGCCAGAAACAAGCAGACGAGGAGAGGTCTGTGCGTCCTGCTGCTTCGGAGAGAGACCCAGCACCAGGGACGGCAGATGGAGCTCACCTGGGTTGCTCGCTGCCTCAGCCAGGGAACGCGGGCATGTAGGGCACTTTATGGCTATACTTAACAGCATCAATTCGCAAAGGAATCTGAGACATCCCAACACCCACCCCACAGACTCCAGTTGTGATAACGGCTCCTTTGTATATTAAAAAAACACATTTTGGGAAGTCTCGCTCAAAGGTAAAAGCAGAACTGCAAGCAGCAAGTGCTCGCCCTCTCTCCATTCACCTGCCCGCAGCTCCTGCCCACCTCAGGATGAGCTTCTACTCTGCTCCTGAAGTCATATAATCTTCCCTGCAGCTACGAAATAAATAGCAAAACTTCCAAACACTTTATGTGCTGTGTGACGGAAGAGAGAGGGAGAAATGGAGACCGTGTCGTATCCCGGAAGATGTGCGCAGCAATCTCAGGTTCCTCACACAGCCCCTGGTTCCCAGGAAGAAGCTGCACCAGTGAAGACTGCTCTCGCTTCAGGAGTTCACGGCCTTTAATGTCCACCTATCAATGGCTTCTTGGGCTCGGAAAGGTTTTGCCCACCTGAAGATCGGATTTGGTGGCTGTTTCTCCTGGAGCAGGTGACGGTGGCCCCGGTGCGGAGCCGGAGGGATCCGCAGCACCAGGCACCACGAGAGGGTGCTGCGAGCGGGAGCGCTTCGCCCAGATAAGACTGCATAGCTGGAGAGAGGTGCGCGCATTTTTGGGATGTTTAGCATTTTCAGACTTTCCCCTTGTAGATTAAGGGGCAGATTGTGCAAAACACCCAGTGCCCTCAGCTCCGGTCAACGCCAGCCCAGAGGGATTCCAGGATCTCCTCAGCAGGAGGAGCGCCAGGCGGGACCAGGCTCCAGTCACCTTTGGATAATAAGAGAATTTGAAAGGGATCACGTAGCTGGCAGAAGGAAGAGGCAGAGAAAGGCTGTGTGCTGCCCAGAGCATCGTTCCCGCCAGCCCGGCTCTGTTCTGTGCGATAAACCCAGCCCACCAACTGGCCCAGCTCGTGTGACGTGCCACCGCGGCCAGACCCGCTGCTCTGGCACCGCTGCAGTCACCGTGATTCCTGAAACCGGGCGCTGCGGCTGCCACCAAGCTCAGGCCCGCGGGACAGCGCCCTGTGCCCTCCTTGCTTTTCAAGCTGCTGCTGATTAAATTCCAGCTCCCCAACGGCAAGTGGTTCCTGAGCCTTATTTTCAGCTACTGCACCAGACACACCAGAACTGCTTCAAGAACAGAAGGGAACATCTTCACGAGGGAACACAGGGGCAACCTGCACATTAACAGTCCTCCTCTGCCTGAGGTTGTAACAGCACAAAAGCGCACACGTTCCTGCGTCAGAGCGTGCAAAGCCCCGCGGAGAGCTCATGAAGCCAATGCTGCTGCTGCTGTTTATCCACAGCGACAAAACAAGGCTCGTGCAGCAATGCCGGCTCGCCTGCTGCAGTTACAGCTCCGTCCAGCCCTGGGTCCTCAGCACAGGACACACATGGAGCTGCTGGAGAGGGGCCAGAGGAGCCCCAGGAATGACCTGAGGCTGGAACAGCTCTGCTGGGGACAGGCTGAGAGTTGGGGTGTTCAGCTGGACAAGAGAAGCTCCGGGGAGACCTTAGTGCGGCCTTTCCGGACTTAAAAGGGGACGATAAGAAAGATGGGACAGACTTTTGAGCAGGGGCTGTTGTGACAGGACAAGGGGTGATGGTTTAAACTAAAGGAGGGAGATTCAGGCTGGACATGAGGAGGAATTGTTGCCCTGAGGGTGGTGAGAGCCTGGCCCAGGTTGGCCAGAGAGGTGGTGGATGAACCATCCCTGAGACATCCCAGGCCAGGCTGGACGGGGTCTGAGCACCCTGAGCTGGTGAAGATGTCCCTGTCATGGCAGGGGGGGCACTGGGGGGGCTGGGGAGGTCCCTCCACCTGGACTATCTGTGATTCTATGCACAGCCCTGCACAGAGCTGCAAAGCCTCTCTCCACATGTGCATTCTCATCCAGGAGACAAAAGCCGGACTGGCTCCACTCCTCCGCAGCCACAGGTGCACCCAGCCCAGCCCCGGATTGCTGGGGAGAAAGGCAGGTGGGGTTTGAACGCAGGTTTGATCGACTGCTGTCTCCAACCACATTCTTTTTCTTCCACAAGTACCTCCTGCAATTAGCGCTGGGGCATTTCAAATACCAGCTGTGATGTGTGCAAGCAGCTTAAAGAAAACAAGCAAGTATTTCATCAAGTGCTCAGGCACGGTCAGACTAATCGAGCTGGTCTGGCATACGGGAGCGGCTAACACCAGAGCAAGGTCACTTGCAAAACCTGCTGGAGCAGGGAGAAGCCCTGAGCAGAACGGAGCGAAGCAGTTTGTACTGAAAGTAGCAGCTCCGGCTACTTCAGACGGTAACTCGCACCCTATTTAAACTTGTACCGCTGCCTCCCGACCCACACCTGGCAACGCCTCCGGTTTCTGTGATAACAGCACAGTCCTGCCTGATTGATCCTCCTGGGCTGTACCGGCCTCTCGCTAATCCAACCCAAAGATGAGCAGCTGGTCTGGGAAATATGAGCAGACCATTGGCTGCAAGTTCTCGTTTACTCCAGCAGTGTTGCATCTTTCTGACCTCCAAAATTCCCAAGTAGAACAGGGACTCAATCAGCTTTAAGAAACTCTCCCCAGATCTTCTGCTTTGAAAAGTTACAGAGATAAAGATATTTAATTCTTTAAGTGGGAAGATTCAGCTTAAATTACAGTTGAGCTGATTTATCCATGGGCCAAGACTTAAGGACAAGATTAATCCAGCAATACAGCCACAGACCTCAAAGAAGGTGCTTGATTATAATCAGGGCAGTCCTAATTATCCCTGCCAGCTCCTGGCCCCTCGCACTGAGTGGAAACCACCCGGCCCCGCAGTGGCAGCCAGAACAGACATCACTGGGTGCCATGTGGACTCTTTTGGTTTTCCTTTTTGCAAAGACCAGCTGAAAGCATCAATTCTCACTGACCACAGTCTCGCAAAGCAAAAAATCTCATCCACCATCCACCCATCCCAGCTGAATCCCAGCCCGCAGCGAAGCAGCGACATCCAGAGACAGTGTCCCGCATGGAAAGATGATCAGACGTTCACAATACAACATCTGCTACATCATACTAAAAATCTTCTTTTACAAAGGGAAGAGACTCAGAGCATCCCAGGGTACAAAAAAAACCAACTTATGGAGGCACTTACCTATTACTGAGCTGCTATTTCTGTTGACAGGTTTGGGAGGGGGGACGGGAGGCTGTTTGGCGGGAGCTGTGCTGGTTGTACTGGTGGGAGCAGTAGTGTTGGCACTGGTGAGAGCTGGGGGCAGAGTCCTGGGGGCCGGGGAAGGGGCAGCCGTGGAACCGACTGGTTTTGCCGTAACAGGGGCTGCGGTGGAGGGTGCAGTTTTTGCAGTGCTGTTAGCAGGCGTTGGATCCTTGTCCTGCGCTTCGTTTGCCTCCTGGGAAGTGGAGGGAGGTCTTTTTGGAGGAAGCAGGTGCTGCCTGGGAACATACGGCTCCTGAAGGGGTTCCAGTTCGGGCCCAGAGTGGCTGCTGGAAGAGTCTGCAAAGTGAAACAACTCGTTTTAAGAGGCTGGAGAGCCCAGAGCAGGGTGAGAAGAACCAGGTGGGAATTCAAAACTGGTCACAGAATCACACACAGAATCCCAAAGTGTCCAGGACTGGAAGGGACCTGGAAAGCTCACCCAGTGCAATCCCCCCATGGAGCAGGAACACCCAGATGAGGTTACACAGGAAGGTGTCCAGGCGGGTTGGAATGTCTGCACAGAAGGAGACTCCACAACCCCCTGAGCAGCCTGGGCCAGGCTCTGACACCCTCACCCCAACAAGTTGCTTCTCATCTTTAAGCAGAACCTCCTGTGTTCCAGTTTGCACCCATTGCCCCTTGTCCTGTCCCTGGTTGTCACCAGCAGAGCCTGGCTCCATCCTCCTGACACTGCCCCTTTCCATATTGATCACCATTAATGGTCCTGGGAGAATGTGAAGCAACCGATTTTACACAAATCCGGTTTCTTACCGTGCCTCTTCTTTGGTTCCTCAGCTGGAACGGGCTTCTTAAGGCCAGGTGGCTTTGTGGCCTCTTCCTCCTGGCTGCCCGGGTTACAGACCCCGGGACCCCCGATGGGGACGGTGTGGCCGTTCTTCAGCACAGGTGGGTTCAGCTTGTCTGGTTCTTCACCATCTGCAAGGGGACAGGAGAGAAGCAAAGAGAACACGCTCAGAATGCATGAGACGCAGGAGATGCAGCTGAGCTGACTGAGCCACCATCCATCTGCACCGGCTTCTCTCTGGATTCTGAAACAGCTGGTGCTCAGTTTACCTTCTACAGCAGAGAGCACAGCGGCAGCAAGGAGCTGAAGCTGAGAGCCCTTGATTTCATTATCAACAAAACAGCACAGCACTGTATCCCCATCAAGTGGTGTTTTTTCTTCAGCAGCCTCTTAACCCACCACCTCGATTAGAAAGCAGCTGCTGCACTGCAGACCAGCGTGCCCGGAGCTTCGCCGCAGCCCCAGGAAGCTGCTTCACAGCTGAAAACCTCCAGCGGCTTCTGTATGTCCCCATGGTCACCGAGCGCTCCCAAACCCTCTGCAAGACACATTCCAACACCAGGCCAAGTGATCTGCCGGACATGCAATAACAGATTTTGATAAAGCCTTAAAATGAGCTGAATCACCTCTGTTTTCCTTCTGTTTCTACCCTGAATTTTGCACAAAAATCGCCACTCTACCCCAAACGCCTCACGGCAAGGTGTATTTCCTCACTCCTTTACCTTCGTTTTAATCAGATGTTACAGTGCTACATTACCAAAATCTGATGGAGTTCATCTTGACTATTTCTGCTCTTACAGATGGAGCTTCCCAAATGTTACATATGATCTCTTTTGTAATGGGGAGAAATCCTCTTTATAGCCGATGCTGCTGATAGCACTTAAAGCTTTGGTTGCAATCAAGAAACCCTCAGCCACTCTGCCCCTGTAACCGCCCTGACAGGACAAACTGGTGATAATACTGTTCCCCAAAGCAGACTCAGCATGGACTCCAAGGGGACATTGCCCATTTTGACTACTTTCCCACTCGAAAAAACTTGGACACATCAGCAATTTGATGGGAAATCCTCAGGATCTTCAGCCTCCTGTGTGTGCCAGTGCGGCCGCAGGTGCCAGACCCAGCACCCTCCGCCGCTCTCATTGCTGATGATCTATTCCACTCTCCCGCCCAGGTGTTGCCCCCCCGTCCCCATGCGGGTGTTATTCAGAAGCTGAACGCCAAGATGCCCAGAAACCAAAAGCTCCCTGGGCTTTATTTTCTGCAAAGCCCAGCCTTGGTTCCTGAGAGGAGATGCCAGACCGTGCTTATCTGCCCTTCCCTGAGACGCAGCAAGCGCAGACAGCAAGAGGAGCCTCCTCCTCGGCCAGGGCTGAACCCGCGAGAGGAGCCGGAGCTTTATAGAGCAGCAATCGGCTCTGGCCAGCTGAGGTTCCCAGCGAGGGAACAGTGTGATGTGCTGTCCTGCCCCCTGGCAGGAGCTGCAGGGCGCTCCCTGCGGCCTCACAGCCCTCGCTGCAGCTCCAGTCGTGTCGTTCAAGGTCGAGAACATCCAACGCAATCTCTCCTCACTGCAAGCGCGGCACAGCCCGGTGACACCAGCGCGGCAGCTCGGGGCCTCCGCTTCCAGCCGCACCAGCTTTGAAAGCCTCCGCCGTGCCCTTCCCGGCCTCCCGCTCGCTCATCTCTGCGTTGTTTCCCCCCTAAGAAAATTAACTGCCCTCGTAAGAGCAGGTTTTATAATCGTGAGCAAACACAATAACTGACCACCACCGTCTCATGACTGCCCAAGTGTCTTAAGCTCACAGGAGGGATTAAGATAATGCACTTTCTAATCTGACCCTCCCGACAACACCGACTGCTCCTCGTACCTCAGCTTTGCACTTTGTCCAGATTAGACCCATCTTCTGCTTCTTAAACCAGATCAGATGACTCAAAGAAGAAAATAATCCCAGATGGCAGCCACGCTTCTCTGACACCCTTACGGTTCGGAAGGTCTCTCCTCTGCCATCTCCAGCTGGAAGTTTGTTACCCAAAGCCTTTGATCTCTCTTCCAAATGTTCATCCTGCGGCCTCACACGTTTGTACCCCCGTGAACTCCTCCCGCCCAGCGCTGACACCCGCGGGTGGTACACGGATCCACCACAGCGCAGCCGCAAACAACCGTGCTCAGGCTTCTCCTCCCCCCGTTTGGCTTTCGGTGGCCTGGTCTGAAAACCACTTTTTCACCTCCACTTTTCATCTCTCTGAGAAGAGCCCTGAAACTTGTGCGGGGCCGAGGGTGCCAGTACAGCCTGTCCTGGCGCTCTAAGCCGCAGGCCGCGCTGTCACCCGACGGGTGACACATTCCCACCCCCTCCCACAGCACCCAGCAGGTGACCAGAGGGTGAACTGATCTGTCCGAAAAGTTATTCTGGCAGGGTGGCCCCAACTCAGAGACATCAGGGAGGACAGAAAAGGGGATAAGACTTCTTTGACAGCAGGGCGAGCTTTAATAAGCTTAGCCGTGACTAACTATGTGTCCTGGTTTTGTTGAAAACAAGTTTCTCTTTTGGTGAATTTGCCTGTCAGCTCAAGCTTCATATCAGCTGCATTTTCCTGGAGAACCAGAGCCATGTTTTGGTAACACAGCAATGGAATGTGAGGCTATGGATGAGCACGGATGGACATCTGGAGAGAGGGACAACGAGAAACCGGTGACCAGAAACTGACCAACGGAGTGTGACATCCCATTCACGGGATACTGCATAGAAAAGGGGAGATCACGAGGATCTCGGCCCTTTTCCCTATGGCGACATGAGGAGAGGACCTTGCGAGTCGTCCCTGCGAACTGAGGCCAGTGCCAGACTGAATCCAGCTCCGGTTGGCTGCAGAGTCCAGTCCAGGACTTCGGCTGCCGGCTCTGCAGTTGCCGGGACTTTCAAGATTGGTTTTGTATATTTTGTGTTATTTTCTCTATTTTTATCAGTAGCATTAGTAAAACATTTTTAATTTTTCCAACTCTCTTCTCTCTGTCCTTCTTTCCCTCCCGATCACCTGTGCTGAGTGGGAAGCGGGAGAGGAGGTTAACAATACATCTGCCAGGGTTTATTGTCACCCTGCAATCTAAACCCTCGACACTATGACACTGCACCATGAGGCGTCTCACCTGTATCGCTTTGTGGAAAAGTCCTTACCCAGGCAGCTCAAAAGTCATCAGTTGGTTTATTTTCCCAAGCCTGAGGCCTGCAGAGCTGAGCTGGGGCCATGGCTCTCCCACCGCGCAGCCCAAGCGGGAGCAGCACCAGGGGACACGACGGGACAGAGCGGGACAAGCAGAGCGGGACACGTACACGAGGGACAGGAGAAGTGACACCCAGGACACCCCGTCCCTCCCCGCTGGCAGCAGCCAGAAAAACACCCAGGACAGACATTGCGCTTTCTTAGCATGATCTTCCCAAGCAAACAGGCCGCTGTCCTCGCCAGGTGCAAACGTCAGCCCAGACACTATCTTGGAAAGGGCAAGGCAGGAAAAACATTCACAAAGAGCCCTTAAATTTACCTCCCGAAGAAGAACGGCTGCAAGGGTGAGGTTTTGCTAGAGGAGGATCAGCTACACAGAAACAGACAGGAGGAGAAGGGCATTTGCAGACTCACCCTGCTCAGGGTCTTCCAACAGAACCCCTCTTTTTACCAGCTCCTCTCTTGGCTTTCGCATAGAAATCTTTCGCTCTAAAACTGATATTAAATTGAAAAAAAAAGCACTCAGCAAAAAGGGTAAGCTACAAGTTCAAGATACTTTTTAAAAGGGATCCACTGGGGGAAATAAAGGCTTCAAATTGCAGTGGTTTTGCACGGATTAGGAGGAGGGAGGAAGAACGGCATGTTCAGACCTGCACTTCACACTGGATGGGTGCCGGTGGAGCGAACCCTCCCTCCCCACAGCTGCTCGGGGAGGTTTCTCTGCAAGGAAGGAATGTATTTGTCTGAAACTCCTGCCCCATGGCAAGGTGTTTCTGGGGACGCTGGCGATGGGCTGGCCCTGCAAAGGCACATTTTGGTTCACGTTTTGGAACCCCCGTCAGCAGCCACATGGCGCGTTTCCCCAGTGCAGGAAGGGACACCGGCCCAGCCCCACCACCCTACCTTCCGAAGTCTCCTTAAATTTGTCGCTGCTTTTCTTTTTCCTCCACTTCCAGGGTTTGAAGATCTTGCCAAAGCTTGAAAACTTGCTTTTCCTCTTGGTGGGAGGCGTGGTGTCGCCCGATTCCAAAACATCGACCCCCATGCCGGCATCAGCTGGGGGGTGATCCACCTCTTCGGCTGCAGGGAAAGAGAAGAGACGTCACCGTGGTGCTGCGGAGAACGGCCGTGTCCCACCAGCCCGCCCCTCACGTTCATGCAAAGGAACAGCAGGACTCCATGCCTTCACGTAACCCACCGGCGTCTCACGTTAGCTCGGGGAGGTGAGAGCGGGGTTTCCAGTGTTAACAGTGCAAAGGGGAACCGATAAAGAGGCTTTTTCAATGGAACGAGGATTAGTTTGAATGTGCAGCAGCGCAGCTTCGCCCGAGGAACACAAATCACTGTGCCGCAGGTTCTCATCTTCAACTGGAAGCAACTGGCACTAGACACAAGTAATTACACGAACACAAATACCTTCCAGACTGCGGAGCCGACTTCCCTGCCTGGCTACACGCACTGAAACTACCCACCCCATTACAACAGCGGGATGTGCTAGAATGGAGCGGCTCTGATTCTTCCCCTCAATAAATACGGCCGGCAGAACCGGCCAAAAGCAACAACCACACAGGAAAGCAACACAATACGGGTCCGTGCTCCACCTACTGCGCTCCAGGGCTCCGGAGAACGACACCAGAGGACGCAGAGGTGGGGAGGGACGCGCAAAAAACCCCAACTCGCTGCAACAAGAAAAGCTCATAGAAAGAAACAAAACTTGTGGAGCAGAACGAGAGCACGAAATGCTAAGCTGGTGACTGTTTTTCTGGCTGTTTGATGAAACATAAGGGAACAGTTACAATCAGCAGAATCTGCAGAAGAACAGAAAACTCAGAGTGCGCTGGAGGTAAGTGGAGCCAGCTGGGGGACTGACACCCGAGCAGCACTCGGCTCCAGCGCCGCAAAAGACGGAGCACCCGGAACTCTGAAAACACAAAACACGGAGCACCCGGAACTCTGAAAACACAAAATACGGAGAACAGAGCATGGAGATTCCCTACGGCCAGCGGGCAGCCAAACGGCACATCCCGCGGGCTGGGCGCCCGGCGCGAACCGCACGCGTCTCATTGTTGAGCCTTGAAGTCAAGTGTTGTGGAGTTCGCAAGGTGTGCGGGACCACGAGCCTGCAGAACAGACAAGGCCTGGAGGCCCCATGGAGGTTCAGCCGAGAACACTGCGACCCAGGGGTTGGGAAAAAGCCATTTTGCTCATAGGACAAAAAGCTCGTAACGTATCTGCTACATCCTCCAAATATCCACCGAGTACATAGAGCCAGAGGTGATAGAGCAGATTGTCCAGGACAGGAGAAGAATGAGCTGTTTGATGGAGCTCTACCTGCAGCGCTTCTCAGCGTGAGACCTGACACTGCTGGGTTAACGCTCGGACTTGATGACCCCAAAGGGCTTTTCCAACCAAAATTGTTCTACGATTCTATGCATTCGGACACCTGAGATTTCACAGTGAGGGGGCTTTTCAAGTTTGCTTATTGGTCGTGTTTATTTCTTCTTTAAAATCATCTCCCTAGCAGCAGGCTCACTCGGAACCGCTGAAAAGCTGATGCCAGCCAACGTTGACTTGAAAGAGTCAGAACAACTCAGCATCTGAGCTGCCTCAAAAAACCCAAATCTGGCTCCATAACGAGAGAAATTGGGTGGAAAGCGACATAGGAGATGTCAGCACCGATCTGCGATTTCTGCAGCTTTATTCTGTGATTTTCTGCCCGGAGGGAGGGTGGGTACAAGTGGGGACAAAAACCCCCAACAAAATAGCATTTCAAGCTCCCAGGAACCCAAGAGGAATTGTCTGCATGCTTAGGGGCGCTTTCTTCAGAGCCTCCAACATCAGCCCTTGCGCTGTACGTGTAATTTTCAAAAGCAGCGTTCACTTTGTTCCCCCACTTTACCAGGCACAAGCTGGGGCTCAATATGGATCCCAGAGGCGTTTCCATCACCTTTCCAAGGAGCAGCTGGAGCCCGTCGCGCCAACAGCACTTTGTACACATCCCCTCCCAAACTGCTCTTAGGAGCAGAACCTCTGCCCTCCCTGCCGCCCGGGGTGCCGCAGCGCTGCACTAAGCAAAATAAGTAATTAAAAGAAAACTCAACTGTCAGGCCCGCGGGTTAATGAAGGGAGAGCTCAGCAAGCTGGGATGTTACATTTCCAATTAGAGGGAGAACGACGAGCGGTTCCCGGCACCTCGGGGCAGCTGGGGACACCAAAGAATGAGCCGAAACTGCAGGGGAGATGCGATATCCCCACAGGGCGGGGAGGGCCCGGGAGCGTGGCTGCGGGTGGCGGAGCCTCTGGAGCCGTTCCGGAGCCGTTCCGGAGCCGTTCCGCAGCCCGGCTCTGCCTGTCGCATCAAATACCAGCTCGGGGTGGAGCTTCACACCAGCTTCCCCAGCGCCATTAATTGCAATCACGCAGGTTAATGCAAACGCCGGGTTTCACAATGACGTTCCGCATCTACACCCAACAGTGCTTCTTGTAGGCTTGTGCTGTGCGCCTCGTCCAACAGGAAAACACCCGTGTCTAAAAACAGCCACGGGAAAGGGGGAGACAGGCAAACCGCGCACCCCCTCATGGTGTCGATCCACAGCACAAAGCGCTTGCACCATCCCTTCTGCTCTATGTAGAATAAAACTCAATACACGTTACTGAACAGGGTGAACATCCCCAGACCACCACTCCCCACCGGGCAACACTGATGCTGTGGATGTCATTTCTGTCCCGGATACCAAATGGGACTTATTCCGTGCTGCACTCTTCCTTTTACCGTCCCTAATTACCACACGGACACAGACATGTAAAACAGTCTGTTGTGATGCAATTATGAAGCACATTTACTGCTAATTAGCGGGTGGATCAGCACCTGTAGGTGTGCTTTACTGATCTGCATTCATTGTGCGGTGATTGTTCACACTGGATAGCGCTGCATGCTCCTGCAGAAAGGACCTTCCCTTCCCAGCCCATTTCCAGCTCCAGTTTCCATGGAATGGTGCAGAGGGGATATTATTGCCCGAGCTGCCCCCGTGGCGCAGGGACCCGGGCGGGCTGGACGCTCCGTGTCTCCTCTCGCTTGGCTCCCCTGGGTAAAAGGGTCCCTGAGCCGCTTTGCGAGCGAGGCTGAAACCCCTCGTACCTGAGCTGTGCTCTGGGAAACTGCTGAGCACCCACAGCACGCGCTTTGGGGAAAAAAGGGTGAGATGGGTTTTACCTGAAGGGTGAGAGGCATCAGGAAGCCAATGGCCTCACCCAACCGAGGCTGTTGACCTGCATGGCAAGGCCATGCCCAAGACACAGCGTCATCTTCGCTGCGATCCAGGCTGGAAACCCATTTAAAACCCATTTAGAAGGTCAAGAGCTCACCAACACACAGGTCTCTGCTGGGCCCCCCCACCAAAGCACGATCTTGTTTAACGGTTCTGCAAGAACTACGGGAGACTTGGTGATCTCAACAGTCTCTTCCAACCAAAATAGTTCTATGATTCTGTAAGTTCCCCATTCCAAAAAGTGACCCCGAGGCAGGGAGAGCCCCACGGAGCCCCCGTGGACACCACCACACACCTTGGCTCAGGAAAGCCCCAGAATAAAGCACCTACGGGAACTTCTGCAGGTTGCACCAGGCAAGAGATGATGCCCTGGAGCACTCAACGGCCACATCTGGGACACAGCTGGTCTGGGGACAGAGCTGTGACATGGATGGCACCTCCCAGATCCGGCTGCCATTCCACATCTTTGTCCTGAAACACTCAGCATGCTCCAGCCCTGCTCCACTGAAACCAGCAGGTGAATTTGAGCTGTTGAAACAGCAGATTTGCATTAACCCAGAACGTTTAGATTGAAATAGTCTGAGGAAACATCCCAAAACGGGCAGAGCCTGGAGGGCCGATGCGGCAGAAAGCCCCAGTGCGGCCCGGACGTGATTCTCCAGCAGCTGCTCCTCCAAACCCTCTCCCCGCTCCGCACATCTACACTCAAATCTTGCCGTTAAAACGCAGACAGAAAACCCCCTCTTGTCTCACCACACCTTGCATTAGGTGCGAACTGTTGTGCAAGAACATGGGTGGCCCTGAGCTGCTGCTCTCATGGTTGTTTTTCCAGAGAAGAGAAACCATTTCAATGGGGGAAGCTGGAGACTCAACGCTTGGTCTCCACGCTCATCACACGGTCCCCGATACCAAATGGGGGACCTGTTCCCAAAGCTTTGTCAGGCTTGGGGCAGCCGATCCTATTCCATAAGGCAAAGGGTCAGTTCTGCCGCTCCTCCCCATGGGTCAGAACCAGCAGAGCCAGGATGTGCAGATCAATTAAAAATATCACCCATGCTCAGATCTCTGTCACGCACGTGGGCTGCTCACAACAGCGAGCAGCTGCCATTTAGGAAATACCAACATAGACATATAATGGTGTGAGAGAGGGAGAGCCACCACATCAGCAAATAGAGTCAACCCCCATCTGCAGAGATGAAGCCCCAGAACACGCGTTTGTGCAGCAACGCACTGCCAGCCCAGCAAAAGGCACCAGGAACCAATGTGAATTAACACAAAGCGTTTCCTTTATTAAGGACCATCTGTCAAAGTGCGATGATACATGAGCTAGAGGCGCCTCTGATGTGCTTTATTAAAAAAAAAAATAAACCCAAACTGCATGTAGTGTAGATCACCACAGAATTAATCCTGTGAATACTTAAGCCATTTCAACTCAGGCCACACAGCATCCAGAGCCAGCGCGGCTGTGGTTTAGCTGTTTTTTGACTGGCACACAGAATCACAGAATCACAGAATGTGAGGGGCTGAAGGGCCCTGGAAAGCTCATCCAGTGCAATCCCCCCATGGAGCAGGAACACCCAGATGAGGTTACACAGGAAGGTGTCCAGGCGGGTTGGAATGTCTGCACAGAAGGAGACTCCACAACCCCCTGGGCAGCCTGGGCCAGGCTCTGCCACCCTCACCCCAACAAGTTGCTTCTCATATTCAAGTGGAACCTCCTGTGTTCCAGTTTGCACCCACTGCCCCTTGTCCTGTCCCTGGTTGTCACCAGCAGAGCCTGGCTCCATCCTCCTGACACTGCCCCTTTCCATATTGATCCCCAGGAATGAGTCCCCCCTCAGTGTCCTCTTGTCCAGCTCCAGAGCCCCAGCTCCCTCAGCCTTTCCTCACACGGGAGATGCTCCACTCCCTCCAGCATCTTGGTGGCTGCGCTGGACTCTCTGCAGCAGTTCCCTGTCCTGCTGGAACTGAGGGGCCACAGCTGGACACAAGATTCCAGGTGTGGTCTCCCCAGGGCAGAGCAGAGGGGCAGGAGAACCTCTCTGACCTACTGACCACCCCCTTCTAACCCACCCCAGGTCCCATTGGCTTCCTGGCCACAAGGGCCCAGTGCTGGCTCATGGTCACCCTGCTGTCCCCAGGACCCCCAGGTCCCTTTCCCCTACACTGCTCTCTAATAGCTCATTCCCCAACTTACACTGGAACCTGAGGTTGTTCCTGCCCAGATTCAAGACTCTACACTTGCCCTTGTTCTATTTCATTACATTTTTCCCTGCCCAGCTCTCCAGCCTGTCCAGGTCTCTGATGGCAGCACAGCTTCCAGTGTCACCACTCCTCCCAGCTTGGTGTCACCAGCAAACTTGCTGACAGTCACTCTATTCCCTTGAATATTCCCCCACCATTGCATAAACTAAAAATCACCTCAACACCCAAGCTAGAGACCCTAACGAAGCAAGACTGAAGGCTGGGAAGAAATCAAAGAACTGTATCCCAGATGCTGACGATTTGTATTATATTGCTATGTGCCTGGAAGGAACATGAAGAAAATGGCACAAGCCTTGAAGAAGGAGGGTCGGGTGCCGCAGGACAGGACCGCAGACCACTGCTGTTTGGAAAACATTGCAAACATGCTGCTTTTCTCCCCAAAATCTCTCCGCAGACATCCAAGAGTTGCTGGAACATACTTCAGCTCCAAAAGATGCATCTCAGCACTGCCTACACTACAACAGGCTCTTTGCTCCAAGATGTTGAGATCTGTTAAACTCTATATTAATTAAGAGACATCCTTGCAAAGGAAACAAGCATCGGTATTTTGCTTTGTGACAGGATGCGTGCAGCGTGTAAATCATGAGCTTGAGCCACGTTTTCCACCTGCAAACCGCAGTTCACCCAGCAGCTCATCCATCTCCTACCGAAGCAGCTACCATAGGGTTTCCACCCCCTCCCCGAGTCTCTGCTCCTGTGAGCTCCCCAGGGTTGTTCTGGCCCCCTGTGTAGCCTCCAGACCACGCAGCACCGACACTCAGCAAGGCCAGAAATGCTTCGCTCAGCGCTAAAATCCCTCAGCCAAATGAGGCACTTCAACGCCACGCAGCAGCTCCCAACACTCGCGCTTCATCACCTGCTGCTTTCCTACGTCACACCTGAAAACGCGTTGGAAATGCCGCTATAACAGATTTTTGGGCTTGTTCCCTAACGGTGCACGAGGGGCTTTTGCTGAGCAGCTCATTTCCCAAGAGGTACATGAGAACTTGTGCTGCTCATCGCACACCTGAGGCAGGTCCTGGACCTCAGGGCCCCCAAACCCTCCGTTCCAAACCGCATCGACGCACCGGCCGAGAACAATTCACCTCTCTCCTCTTTGGCTTTGTTGTGCCCAGCAGAGCCGGTCAAGAATCCAAAAAGCTTTCAAGTAAACAGCTACAACTCAAGAAGCAAACAAAGAGTCTTTTGAGAGAAATGCTGTTAAGGTGAAAGTATAAAAAAGGTGCTTTAGGTGAATATTTCTAAGCTTCCTAGAACAGCTTTAAAAACTCCATGTGCATTTCCCGAGTGGTGCAGGGAAGACGCGAATCCTGACCTTAAAGCAATAAAGTGCTGTGGTCACAAACTAGCCTCAAATAGTCCCAGCCCTTGGCTTCCTTGTCTTCTGTACGTTCCTAATCGCCACAGCCTTCCCAAGTCTTTCCTGCCCAAGTTAAGACAAGAAGCATCTCTTCAAGGTCATGATTTATTGAGGATGAACGATGAGCCATGAGCAGAGACTTCTGATAGGAAATGCTCATTTGTGGCAACACCAGGTGTGCTGATCTCCAGCAAAGGACAATGTCATTGCACCCACTGCCCCAAAATCACCACTGTCCCTGGTGCTTGACGACAAAAAGAGCCCCAAACTGAACAGGTCGGCTCCTAACGGCACAGGAACCCAAGGAGAAGATGCTGTTAATCTCCACGGACGGTAGGACTGAAGTTTTACTTCTCCCACTCTGTCAATATCACTTATTTTTAGCAGCTCTTGAACGAGACCGGATTGAACTGGGAGTGGGGAGGAGAGAATCGCTGGTTTAATCTGAGCCCTAAAAACACGTGGTAGGTTCAAAGTTATAAAAATGACAAAAACAGGAAAAAAATAATACATATCTCAGGGAGCTCTCCAGGTGCCAACATCAAGTGTTCTTCTAAAAATCAGATCATTCCTCTTTACAGGTTCCAGTCCGCAGCTCAGCCCTCCCAGCTGACCGTGAGATGAAGGGGAACAGAGCGATGTGTAAGGTCCATGTGGGGCAGCCCCAGTGCCGGGAGCGGCACCGGCACCAGCAGCGCTGCCCCACACGCCGTGTTCCGCGAGCAGGGGTGTTTACTGCAGCCCGCCAGCTGCTCACAGAGCGGAGAGGAAACAAGCTGGGTGAGGATTGCCAAGCCCCTTCCCTCCCCAAAACCGCTCCAGAAAATCGGGTGTCATCGCACACAACAGCTCCGATCCCGGCAGGTGGTCAGAGCCGGTCCTGCCCCTCTCGGTGAACTTTAGTGCTGTCCAGCGCTTTGCAAACTCCTGTCCCTGAACCTGCCCACGCGAGACGGAGTTTATCCCTAAAAGCGCAGCTGGGAGCCCGTCCGGAGAGGACAGAACGCCCTGCACAGCGACTGCATGTGATGCGAGCAGGAGAAAGGAAGGAAATGAAGTTATTTCTCCGGTTTCTGTCCACAGCTGCCGAGCCGGGCGCAGGTTACACAAGCCCCGCGTTCCACTCCCGCTTCACCTGCGATCCTGCCCGGCCCCACGCTCTCCCCGTCTCCCTTGCCCTCCATTACTCACCCAAAGCAGCTGGATTTACCGGTCTCGAGAAGCGCGGCTGCCCCATGAGATTCTCCGGGAGGAGGCGGGAGGGCGAGAAAGGAGGAGAAAAAAGTCTATCCTGAGAGAGCACTTTAGTCTTTTAAAACGATAGATCCAGGCTTGGCGGAGGGGACGAGCCCACGAGCGAGGCGGCCGCCGGCCCTCAGACGCGCGACGGGCCAGCGCGGGTCCCGCCGTCCCCGCAGCCCATGGTGGGGACACGGGGCTCTCACTGAAGCGCGGCCGTGGCAGCTCCGGCTCCCCTGGCGCAGGAATGCCTGTCATTCCAGAGCTGGTGGAAGCTCAGGAAGGGGAGGAGACAGCAGCCATGCTCCAGCCCCCGAGCTGCACAGCCCGCAGCACCAACACCCCGCGCTCCTTCCTCCCGCGGCTGCAGGGGAAGAGAGAAGAGCTGAGAGCGAGGAAAGAGCTCCCGGCAACATAAGCCAAGGAAACGGGGTGTTCTGCTCAAGAGGAAGCTGGTGTGTCAATGCGCGGAGGGGTTTCGCCTCCCAGATGGGATCGAGGAGGTAAGAGTGTTCCCCCCAAGCCAAGGGGGTGATGAAAGAGAAACCTTCCCGCTCTGTGGTGGTGAACGGGGTGTGGAACGATGTGCAGGTTTCACCCAAGTCCTCAGACAAACGTTGATGAAAATTTAAACCATCCAAGCGGACACGAGGAGCCGTGCAGTGCCAAGTGAAGGGAATGTTGGAAAGAGCGTCTCAGCCCACACGCATCTAGCCAGGTGTATAACCAAAATACAACTCCACAGCAATTCCCCTCACTGCTAAAGCAGCAGGAATGTTGGAGCAGGGAGCGTGTCTTCTTCCATTTGAATTTAACAAAGGCAAATTTAAATTAAGCAACTAAGAGTTTATTTTTTATATCAGATCTGGATGGTTGAGGTAACAAATATCCCCCTCAACAGTGGCATTGTGATAAGAAAGATCTCCGGAGTTTAAACGTGTCCACTTAGATTCTTTACTTTTCCATCAAAATTTGTGTTGGGACTGTAGTGAATGTACAGATCACATCACTCAGCCCTGCTCACCCCCCAGTGCGAACCTTCAAACATCCAGGAGCTCCATCTTAACTCAGAGGAAACGGAAAAACCATTTCCAAAAACATACAGGAGCTGGGTGCAGCGTCACAGTGAGCGATCGGGAACCCGAACCCATCTGACAATCCGCGGTGGTTCTCTCCGCCGTAGGAAAAACGCGGTTTTAAGACCAAGATTTAACACCAGCTTTAACACCAGTTTTAACACCAAGCTTTGTACAGCCCTCAAGGTCCCAGAAGCCGCAGTGCTTCAATATCGCTGAATATCACCCCAGCAGGCAGGAAGAGTTCGGGACTGCGGTGCTACCAATACTAAAAATCTTCTATTCCGGGAAACAACGAAAATCCAGATTGTCGATTCGGGCGGCAAAGAGCGGCCACATGTCACCAGTGCTGCAGCCAACACACCCCCAAAAGGGGAAGGTGGTAGTTTGGAGATCTAATAAAACTCCACCTAAGCCACAAACACACCTGGGAGATGCTGCTGGTATTGGCTCCTCCACACTGATCCACAGGCGCACTCCACCTCATCTAAGACTTTGAAACAAAGAAAAAAGCCATTTAAATACCTTCCCATCTGGCAGAGACCCACAAATTCAGTGACAGAGGCTGGGAGACTTGTCCGAGTCTGTAAATCCCAGAATCACAGCACCCAGAATGTGAGGGGTTGAGGAGCCCTGGAAAGCTCATCCAGTGCAATCCCCCATGGAGCAGGAACACCCAGATGAGGTTACACAGGAAGGTGTCCAGGCGGGTTGGAATGTCTGCACAGAAGGAGACTCCACAACCCCCTGGGCAGCCTGGGCCAGGCTCTGCCACCCTCACCCCAACAAGTTGCTTCTCATCTTTAAGTGGAACCTCCTGTGTTCCAGTTTGCACCCATTGCCCCTTGCCCTGTCCCTGGTTGTCACCAGCAGAGCCTGGCTCCATCCTCCTGACACTGCCCCTTTCCATATTGATCCCCAGCAATGAGTCCCCCCTCAGTGTCCTCTTGTCCAGCTCCAGAGCCCCAGCTCCCTCAGCCTTTCCTCACACGGGAGATGCTCCACTCCCTGCAGCATCTTGGTGGCTGCGCTGGACTCTCTGCAGCAGTTCCCTGTCCTGCTGGAACTGAGGGGCCACAGCTGGACACAAGATTCCAGGTGTGGTCTCCCCAGGGCAGAGCAGAGGGGCAGGAGAACCTCTCTGACCTACTGACCACCCCCTTCTAACCCAGCCCAGGTCCCATTGGCTTCCTGGCCACAAGGGCCCAGTGCTGGCTCATGGTCACCCTGCTGTCCCCAGGACCCCCAGCTCCCTTTCCCCTACGCTGCTCTCTTGGTCATTCCCCAACTTACACTGGAACCTGGAGTCAGCTGGAAGGAGGGCTGAAACAAACATCCCTGCAGCTGGAAACGCTACAGAACGCTGAACGCTGCAGCTGGACCTGCCTGGCTTACAGGAGACGAGAGCCATTGCATTTTATATCACACTTGCTGTGAATTAAGAGGGCACAAACAGAGCAGATGACGCATGGTCGGTTAAAGCACAGCAGCTCAAGTGGATATGCCTGAGCTCTTATTTCTGTGGTAGCAAAACGTGAGGCATTCACTTAAATTTCAATGAAAGAGGTTGAGACGGATGCATTTGAACTCACAGCAGCTGCAGTCCAAGAGCGCCCGCAGCTCTGAAAACAAAATGCAATAAAGCCCCTTTGCATTCCATATCATTGATCAGGCCCTAGAAACCATCACTAAGAGAACAGCAAGTCTGTTTGGCAAAGGTGCTTGTAATAAGGTTTGTACCAGAAGCATTAATGCTGGGCTGTGGTGCCCAAGGAGCGAAAAACCCACATTGCAAATTGCAACCGGGTTTGGACTTGAGACGTCGCATCCGCCACAACCCGCTCCTCCTTGAGACAGAAAGGACAAGAACTCCAGCAGCAGAGATGGCAAAGCACAGAGAACAGAAATCCAGCCCAAAAGTGGGTAAAGGAAAGTCCACATTCCAAGCACGGACAAGTAACAAGCGTCCAAAATTCCCAAAGAAATGCAAGAAGGGCTGTTTGACATAGCAGCAAGCTGAAAAACACACAATGAAACCTTTACTTGCTGAGGGACAGGTGTCCTTTAGGAGAAAGCAAAGCTTGGAATAGCAAAGAGCGGCACAGCTGATAGTCCCTTCAGCCTTTTCTTCTAAAACGCAGTACCCAGGAAATCCCAATTACATGAACACTTTGCAGGAGTTCAGGAGTCAGATCTCTAAATCAAAACCAGCGAGACGACCGGTCACGGGTGTAAACGCCCCGTGGGTCCAGCGCTTCCCTCAGAAGTTTCATTTCCTCCCCATCCAGGCTGGCATCCCATTAAAAATCCGCCATCCGCATGTTAATAGCCTGGAAAAGGAACTCTGCCGGATTGTTTCACTTGAAGAACCTAATGGAACCCCTAATGAGCGCAAATATTAGCTCCTCTAATAAAGGCGCTGCTGTTCGCATGCCGGTTCACACCGACGTGAAACGCCGCATTCATCGGCCGTGACTCAGACGTTTCTGTTCCGTGATTCAGCCACGGGAACATTAAGAGGGCTCTTGCACGGTCCCGTCCGCGCAGCCGGGGCTGTTTGAACCCGGCGATACTGGGCGTTTTCCTCCAGAGCCCATCAAAGCAGCCACCGGGAGCTGCAGGAGGTTTGAGGCTCTTTCCTCGCTGGGGATGCACCCACGTGAAACAGCGACCCCGGTTCCTGGTACCATCTTACCGGGGGGCTGGAAGGGAGAAGAACAAGTGGCAGCGCCACGACTCCGCATGCGTTTCACCCCAATCTGCTTGCTAGTAACCACCACCAGAACAAGGAAAATACAAAACAATATATATTATATACAGAACAGCTCTGGCTACTGACAAAGTGACCATTTCTGGGCTGCGCTCTGAAGCGGCGCATGTGGCAGAGCAATCAGGGACCCCGGCACGGCGAGGGGAGCGAGCCAGGCGCTCAATCCGATAGATCACGGACGCCAACGCAACGTGACGCTCTTCCTTTCTGCTCACGCGGTATCAAGTCAGCGCGATACCCGGGGTGGAAATGGAAAATGGTTTATTTATAAGGCGGTTGGCACGGCATTGTTCAGGATCCGTGCGCCTGGATGAAAGGGCGCAGCTTGGGATGAGACAGAGGTGAGGTAACCGCTCCCGACCCGCCTGACTTCCTCCGTCCTTCCTGTGACATTTCCAAAAGGGAAACTCCTATTTCTCAGAGCATTCCTGTCCCCTCGTCCCCACCAATTAGTCAGCACGACCTCAGAAAGCAAAAGGTGGCAGATCCACCACACCTGGGACTGTCTTGGTGCCACCACGTACAGAACTATAGAGGCATTTTGGTTGGACAAGATCCTGGAGTCCAATCGTTCCCCACCCCGGCACTGCCCCACGTCCTGAAACTTCAGGACCGGCAGCAGGTTCAGCCCCACGTTTGGGAAGGGACAATAAAGCTGAGGACACGCTCCGGGAAAGGCTCCTGAGCACGGCGGGTGGCTGAAGACGAGAAATCGCTTCATTGCCACCAGGACCGGGCTGAAGGAAATTGTGCAGTGGTCTTGGGGCCAAGAGAACAGGCCAAAATATTCCCCAGCCTTGTTTTCCAGTGGAAAAAGCGCAACTTTTAATGAAAGCACACCCTAGCCAGCACTGAAAGCACTTCAGTGCCTCCTCACCGTCCACTAATTACAACATGCGCTAAATATTTTGTTTACGAGCAAGGGAATGCTAAGGAATGCAATCCTGACAAAATTAAAGATTCGGTCACATCTTGGCTAACTGGATCCCCGCGGTGACTCATGTGCAGGCGAGGGAACCTCCAAAGCTGACGAGCTGCTTTCTGCAGCACCCTGAAGCAGCATGAGAAGCAATCGCTGGTGAGAGGCCGAGGAAGCGCCGACGCAGGACACGTCCCCACAGAGGCCGGCGCGTCCCCGGCAGCGCAGCGCTGGGAGGCAGGGTGCCCATCTGCCACTTCCAGCTACATTATTAGCAACACATCCAGCAAAAACAGAGGAGAAAATGACATTAATTATTCCATTGTTTCGCAAAGCAATAGGCACGGTGTTAAGCTTGATTTCTGTTGAACCCTCTCTCGCAAAAAAACTAAGATACTTGGAGAAGAACCTATAAACTAATATCACCTAAGGCTTCCCATTGGAAATCACTGGGGATGAAGAACAACAAAACAAACAGAGCTTCAGAACAAATCAAAAATATATCCCTCTCCTTTCAAACCACCACCCAGCACGTGCTTCTAGTCCAGCACAGTACTCAGCCCTATATAAGTATAAGTTGGGGAATGAGCTATTAGAGAGCAGCATAGGGGAAAGGGCCTTGGGGTCCTGGGGACAGCAGGGTGACCATGAGCCAGCACTGGGCCCTTGTGGCCAGGAAGGGCAATGGTACCTGGGGTGGGTTAGAAGGGGGTGGTCAGTAGGTCAGAGAGGTTCTCCTGCCCCTCTGCTCTGCCCTGGGGAGACCACACCTGGAATCTTGTGTCCAGTTGTGGCCCCTCAGTTCCAGCAGGACAGGGAACTGCTGCAGAGAGTCCAGCGCAGCCACCAAGATGCTGAAGGGAGTGGAGCATCTCCCGTGTGAGGAAAGGCTGAGGGAGCTGGGGCTCTGGAGCTGGACAAGAGGACACTGAGGGGGGACTCATTCCTGGGGATCAATATGGAAAGGGGCAGTGTCAGGAGGATGGAGCCAGGCTCTGCTGGTGACAACCAGGGACAGGGCAAGGGGCAATGGGTGCAAACTGGAACACAGGAGGTTCCACTTGAATATGAGAAGCAACTTGTTGGGGTGAGGGTGTCAGAGCCTGGCCCAGGCTGCCCAGGGGGTTGTGGAGTCTCCTTCTGTGCAGACATTCCAACCCGCCTGGACACCTTCCTGTGTAACCTCATCTGGGTGTTCCTGCTCCATGGGGGGATTGCACTGGGTGAGCTTTCCAGGGCCCTTCAACCCCTCACATTCTGGGATTCTGTGATACTGGACAAACCCACCACTTTACAGCTTTATACACATTCTAAATAACCGAGTCCTTTGGCAAAGAGGTAAGTCCATCTATGCCACCTGTAAAACCGATGGGACAAGCTCCGTTCAGCACTACACTGGAGATTGCAAATTAACAGCAAGGACAGCAGTAAATATTAAACCTCTAAATAAGATTAAATTGAAATTAACCCTCAGAGGTAGCGGTATCTTTATCTCTAGCAGCCAGTCTGCAATGTATAGATCATGGTTCACAGGCTAATATCCCTGCTCTGATTCATTAAAGGACTCATGATCCCAAATTTCTCTTCCTACCTCTAATCCTTCAAGGCGATGAGCTACAACCAGAGCTGCCGGCCTCTCTGCCCATCCCTCTGCAAATGCTTCTTTCTGCTTTTAACCCTTCACAAAAACCTCAGCAAGCGCACTCGCTCGTCACGACCGAAGATGAAACCGCAGCAAAACACGGGAACGTTTCCCCTGCCACCCCAAAGGGCTCACTGCGGGCAAACCGCACCGATGCAGCACGTGGTCCTTCAGCACCCAGTGCTCCTCAGGCTGGAGGTGCATTTTGTCCAATGCTGGCGTTAGGCAGCCGGTGCCAGCGCATGCCACCGTTCTGCCCTCAGCTGGGCTCGGGGGACCCCCAGAGCACCTTGGTTCAGCTCTTGGGGAACACCCACCCCCCCGCACCTGCTCGCCCTTCGTTATCGCCCAGGCTGGAAGCTCCTGATTGAAACGCAAGGCGGGATCGGCACACGGGCTCGGCTTCTGGTCAGGGCGAGCAGACACGGCTGGGAGAGAAACCCGAATCCCTCGCTGCGGTTCAGAAATTAAACAGCAGACACATTGGGCTTAAGGCACTGAAATTCAGCAAGAAAAGGACTTTTCGCACCCATGCAACTGAAAACTCTCATAAAATTTGAAATGTTAAACCCCAACTTTAGATTCGCACACAAACATCAGGTTTAAAAGCTTCCTTTCAAACATGCTGTGTTTTTACAAGCCATTTCTACCCGAGCGAATCTAACAGGTAATTACAGGTTTGACCTCCCTCAATTGCACAAATATGCCTTTTGAAACAATGCGGATAAATATTTGCCCAATACAAGAAGACAACTCGGAGAGGAGCCATTCCAGTTTATCAACTTTGTGATGCATGTTGATACAAGCTTTATTCTCTATTTCAGGAACGAGATAACGCTTCCGAAGTTCATTTAGCCAAATATTTCTCATAGATCTGCCGTGGACCACCCTAAACAGCGACCGCGGGTCCCACCCAGACAGGAGCCGCGAGACAGCGCGTGAACCTCAACCCCGGCTCTCCAAACATTGCTCAAGCACCAGCGAGGTGCGATATGGAAACGTGGCGAGGGAAGATCGGTGCCAGCGCCATCACGGCGAGGCGTGAGGTTCGCGTTGTGAATCACCCCCTTCCTTACCCCTTCGGAACTGGCTCGTTGGGGAGGGAATGATGGAATTATGGAGGTCCAAAGGAGCTGAAAGCAAAATGTGAGGATCCTCCCGAAGCGGGTGGCAGAGAGAGCTCAGAACCAGCCCACAACAAGGCATGAAACGCAAGATGTGACAGTGGCAAACTGGCAGCTCGAGAACAGGTCCCCAAAAACCAAGCGCTGCTTACACATCCCGTTGACTCACGCGAGCTGCAGGACAATGCCATGGCAATTGTTTACGGCGTCAAGGTCGTTTCATATAATTAAAGGAAATGTCAAGAGATGAGATAACACCAACAGTTCAGAAGGTAGAAGCCAATCCAACCTTGTGAGAAGCTGTTTCTCCCAGAGCTCCTCACCCTCTTGCAGATGTTGCCCTTCACATATCCCCAGAATCCTCATTTCACATAATCTCACCTCATCCTCTTGCTCCTATGTTTGCAGAGCAGTGACCTTGTGTAGGACCAAGTAGCACCATACCAAACCAGCAACCAAATCCCTTCCTGAGACTATCAAATAACGCTCCATCTACTCGCACGTGGGGCTGGAGACACCCTGAGCTCTGCTGCCGAGAGGAAACGGGCTCCAGCTGAAACAGGAGCGTTTCTGCCAGTGAGGGGTTTGCCCACTGCAGACCCTCAGACCGGGTTTGGACCAGCCGGCCCAAATGCCAACCGCTCCACAAGGGTGAGCTGCTCAAGTATTTGCTTACCTTCTCAGACAACACTTGCAGTGTAAGAGTTCTAGCACACGGCTATTTCAAGTATGTAAGCGAACCAGCTTACAGCCAGCGCAGGGGGTTTGTGTGAGCAGCAGTCTCACCTTCGCTGGCGATGGGATAACCCCAAGGCAGCGGAATTCACTGTGCAAACCTCACACCTCCGTTAAACACCTCAAGATACGGGCTCGGATCAAAGAATCAAAGAGTCCAGCGCAGCCACCAAGATGCTGAAGGGAGTGGAGCATCTCCCGTGTGAGGAAAGGCTGAGGGAGCTGGGGCTCTGGAGCTGGACAAGAGGACACTGAGGGGGGACTCATTCTTGGGGATCAATATGGAAAGGGGCAGTGTCAGGAGGATGGAGCCAGGCTCTGCTGGTGACAACCAGGGACAGGACAAGGGGCAATGGGTGCAAACTGGAACACACGAGGTTCCTCTTAAATTTGAGAAGCAACTTGTTGGGGGTGAGGGTGTCAGAGCCTGGCCCAGGCTGCCCAGGGGGTTGTGGAGTCTCCTTCTGTGCAGACATTCCAACCCGCCTGGACACCTTCCTGTGTAACCTCATCTGGGTGTTCCTGCTCCATGGGGGGATTGCACTGGGTGAGCTTTCCAGGGCCCTTCAACCCCTGACACTCTGGGATGCTGTGAATCCCCCAGCAGAGATGATCCACAGAGCTCCAGAGCACCCCGTGACTCCATGAGGTTACAACTCGCGCTTCCCGGCGCTGCTGGTGGGGGAGAAAGATTTGACAGGCAAACATCAGAGCAAACTCCCACCATGGCACCCAAAGAGCTCCCACCTCGAGACCAGCAGCACCAAAACTCAGTTTTTGCTCATTCTTCCTGCAAGCTGAAAACCAATCTTTAAGTGGTCCAAAGGAAGCCGTGGTGAAAAGCAGGTCCATGGGGATTAACCTGGCAGGGTCCTGGGCCTGTCGCACGCTGTTCAAAGCTGCAGACCACGGCTCCAGGGAACATCCTCCACGCAGCAGTTCCAGCGAGGACACATCAGAGCGAGCATTCCAACTGGTGTACAAGATTTAGGGTGTATAAACAGAAACGTTAAACCATTTCTCCATGCACTTTGGGTGTGAAATAGGGACTTTGCTCTTGTGCTGGATTCCCATCTAAACAACCTTGCAGAAGGCGCTGGCTCCCTCAATGCAAGAGCATCATCCCAGGACCCTGAAATTACCCATCTAAACCCATTACCGTATCAACAGTGGGACAAGCTGGCCCCTGGGCACCTAAACTGAACTCAGCTGGTCCAAAATATCAAGTGGCCCCGTGGCTACCCCAGCCCACGTGCTCTCCCCACAGCCCAGACACGAGGCAGCAGCAAACGCTGTTCTCACCTTGGTCAAGGGAGTAGGAAAGAATCAAACGTCACCAAAAAATCCTGCAGTTCTTACCAAGAGTCAGATTAACCTTAAAAATACCCCAAACAATCTACAAAAACAAAGCTTGGAAACGAAAGGCCGACTGGCCCTTTGATGGAACTTTCCCATATTTATGGAAATTTCTGGTTTGGCAAACAGATCTGCTCACTTAGTGGGTGTTGCAGAGATCACTGCTTCACTGATGCTGAAAGAAAGAGGCCTGTTTCATCGGTCATTGAGCCTCTGGCTGCAGAGTAGAGAAAAACGTTTTCCTTGACTTTGAAACTGCAGCCGTAATTCTCTCCAGGGTGTAGGTTTTACCTCTCGCACAACACACGGCAACCTCATCTCTGTCTGTAACCGCAGGACTGTAAACGGCTGTGTTTTGCCCCAATGCAACTGTCCTGGTTTTGTTAAAAACAAGTTTCTCTTTTGGTGAATTTGCCTGTCAGCTCAAGCTTCATATCAGCTGCATTTTCCTGGAGAACCAGAGCCATGTTTTGGTAACACAGCAATGGAATGTGAGGTTATGGATGAGCACGGATGGACATCTGGAGAGAGGGACAACGAGAAACCGGTGACCAGAAACTGACCAACGGAGCGTGACATCCCATTCACGGGATACTGCATAGAAAAGGGGGAGAGCACGAGGATCTCGTCCCTTTTCCCTATGGCGACATGAGGAGAGGACCTTGCGAGTCGTCCCTGCGAACTGAGGCCAGTGACGGACTGAATCCAGCTCCGGTTGGCTGCAGAGTCCAGTCCAGGACTTCGGCTGCCGGCTCTGCAGTTGCCGGGACTTTCAAGATTGGTTTTGTATATTTTGTGTTATTTTCTCTATTTTTATCAGTAGCATTAGTAAAACATTTTTAATGTTTCCAACTCTCTTCTCTCTGTCCTTCTTTCCCTCCCGATCGCCTGTGCTGAGTGGGGAGGGGGAGAGGGGGTTAACAATACATCTGCCAGGGTTTATTGTCACCCCGCAATCTAAACCCTCAACAGCAACCAAGGACACGACCTGACCCGGCAGTGACGACGCTGCCATTCCGGCTCCTGACAAACCCTGCGCCAAAGCCCTGGAACCTGGAGCTCTGCGGGTCCGACGGAAAAGCAACCCCTGTCTATAGTGAACGAGCAGCCGAACACACGTCAGGGCTTTTCTCTCTCCTCCCTATGTGGTCATCTCGCTTCTCATGTTCTTGGTCAGTTCTTGTGTTTTCCTGACATCGGTTACCTTGCAATTTGTCAGACCGCTTAATAATAAAATCAAGATAATCCTTTAAAAAACCCCACTAGTTACATTTGTTTAGAACAACCGCTACAGGCAATCGACACATAAAAATCAGCCTTTCAATCCAGGCCTGATTACACTCCGCAAATGCGATGGGAACAATGTCCGGCACAGGAACTCAGCGGCGGGTTCCCGATGCCAGGAAGGCGTGACGAAGGGAAGTCTCCTTTTGTCCTTGTTCTTCAGTTCTTTTCCTAGACGTTTATTTCGGGATCTTGGAGTGAACGGCTTCATAAGGCAACAGGGTGCTCGTTATCAAACCCGGTAAAACAAAAAATCCAGCACCGCTGGAAAATAGTGCCCCAGATACCACCTCCCAAAATTATCCCTAGGAACACTGGTCAATACTTTATCCTGAATAGGAAAATAAGAAAAAGCCTGGAACTGATAGGGAGTGTGGAGGGTGCCAGACTGACTAGTATAATCCCATTACAGAGTTATCCAGAACAAGCAGTTTGCTCAAAATTTGAGAGATAACAGGATTAACTTCATGTTCAACATCGTTTCAGCCTAATGACTGCAGAATCACCCCTCAGGCTCTAATGTCACTGATTCAACAGGGGATTCCCATCAACCCCCCACCCTGCCACCCCCAGCTTTGAAAGCCTGTTCATTAGCGTCAGCATCTTAAGTTAATTACTTTGAGAGATTTTCCTTTCCTCCTCAAAGCAAAATGTAACTTAACCCCTGCAACACACAACCCTTGAGCAGAACAAGCTGCTGCCTTCCCCCAGGAAGGGACCACGCTTACTTTGCTCATCACCACTAATGTCTCCAAGATTTAATGTCAAGATCAAAGGTCTGGGCAGGGGGAAAGCGGCAGTTTATTCAACATTTTGGTTGAATTTCAACAAACAGCATCGCAGAGGCTGGTTATAGTCCCCTCAATGAGGAAGGGTCAGCCTTGAGTCTGCCTAACCGGCCTCCCTGAGATGGGAGAAGGTGTTGAGACCTTGGAGAGCAGAGCCGCCAGCAGATGCGCCCGGCCAGGATCACCCCGAGTCTCCAGGAGCGATGCTCCTTGCCAGCCCATGACTCACGCTCGCCTTGGACACGAGTCCCTTTTGCAGCCCTGCTGGGGAAGGAAAGGGAAAACATACAAAGCAAACAGCACACGGAGCCTGTGGGAGAGAGCTGAGGAGAACCACAGGAACCGGGCTGTGTTTTTCTATGGGATTTTTATATGGAGCACAGCAAGTTATTAAATTGCACCTTTTCAAGTGCAAGGGGTGGCTTTTGTTCGGGTGCACTACAGCCGTTGGGCCACCCTGATTATTTTGCCCCTAATTTGATGCAATTGCAGCACAACAGCAGGGGTTGCAGGCACACAATAGATTCACAGAAGCATTTTGGTTGGAAAAGACCTTTAACATAATTGAGTCCAACCACTCCCCACCCCTGTCCCTGCCCCGTGTCCTGAGAGCCTCATGTCCGTCTGTCCAACCCTCCAGGGCTGGTGACTCCAGCACTGCCCTGGGCAGCCTGTTCCAATGCCCCACAGCCCTTTGGGGAAGAAATTGTTCCCAAATTCAACCTCAACCTCCCCTGGCGCAACTTGAGGCCGTTTCCTCTGCTCCTGGCGCTTGTTCCTGGGGAGCAGAGCCCGACCCCCCTGGCTCCAAGCTCCTTTCAGGCAGTTCAGAGATCAGAAGGTCTCCCCTCAGCTCCTGTTCTCCAGCTGAACCCCCAGGTCCCTCAGTCTCCATCACATTGTGCTCCAGCCCCTCACCAGCTCCGTTCCCTCCTCTCAACTCGCTCCAGCACCTCCAGGGTTTCTCGGAGTGAGGGGCCCAGAACTGCCCCAGGGTTGGCGGTTCGGTCCCCCGGTGCCCAGCACAGGGTCCCCCCCGTTCCCGCCGTGTTCCGGTCCCGCCACCCGCCCGCCCCCTGGCGGCCGCAGCGCAGCACCGCGCCCGTTCGCGCATCCCGGGGGGTTTGCGGGGCCCGGGCCAAACCCGCCGAACGCGCCGCACCCAGCGGGCTCAGCCCCGGTCCCGGGAGGGGAATTCACAGCTCTCAGCACCATTCCAGC
Source organism: Nesoenas mayeri (assembly GCF_963082525.1). Classification (NCBI taxonomy): domain Eukaryota; kingdom Metazoa; phylum Chordata; class Aves; order Columbiformes; family Columbidae; genus Nesoenas; species Nesoenas mayeri. Next base: position 2,398,252 of record NC_137571.1, read on the forward strand.
CTCTTTCCGTGACTTCAGCACAATCTGCTTCTATTTCCACCTCTAGATTTCCCTGTCGACCCCGGCGCCGGGAGCAGCGATGCCCGCACACACATGCATACATACGGGGGATTGCAGGCTGAAATGGGAAATACTGACAAAAGGACCGAGCCGCTGTGAGGAAATAATCCAGCTGATTTACACCAACATCCAGCTTTACCTCACACCCTTCAACAAGCTCAGCAGGCACCAGCATCCTCTGCGGTCCTGAATCTGCAAAGCTCAGCTCAGAGATAAATCAGCCAACACAGGCTAAATGCACCTACAAGTGGAATTTAATAACACCTATAAATATTATTTCTCATGTACAAGGGAATATAAATTTATCACAACTCAGCTATAAGTCCCTCCGAAATCCTAAAATCTGCGCTTCACGGGGGAAGACAAAGCCAGGCTGGGCTGAAGAGCAACGTTCTTCCTGACCAAGCCGTGGTTTTCGCTCGCCCCATCACAGCTGGATCACAGCCTGTAGAGAAAGCCACCCCAGTCCTCCGGGTTCTTGTTGTGCTCAAGTGTTTTAGGGGTCAAAAGACACCTTAAGAAATGAGAGCCAGGCTCCTTTTCACGCCAAATGAGAAAGAAACAGCTCAAACGGTGACGTGGGCAGCGACAACGTGTTCAGCCCGCTTTGTTCAGGCACCGGCTCGGGTAACAGGGTTTACAGCTCACCGGGGCAGCGACGGGAACGGGAACATTCAGTATTTGGTTTTTAAAAAGCCATTCAGCCCGGACACATTGTTGCTGTGTGAACCAAGGAAAGCAGTAATAACAGCAAAAAATCACTTCATTTCTATTAAACCAGCGTACCTCTGGTTCCAGGCCAGCTCCTCTTCTACCCGCAGCCCCAGTAAAATCAGCTGCTAAAATCCTTTGATGGAATTTACAGGCGTTCCAGAGAACAAGGGGAATTTAACGTCCAACAAGTTGAATACGAAAAGGAGAAACTCAGGAAATCTGACCCTTCTGGTCCATGTCCTACTTACTGCATCACAATAACTCCAGCCTGAACTATCCGCAGAATTGATTACGTGTCCTACAAGGTCTTATCTCTTAGCACAAGGAATAAGAGCGTTCAGCTCAATCACGAAGCACTTTGGCAGACAGGACATTTCCCACCCAACATCAGCCTTTGCCGCTGCCTCGCTCGGGCTGGCCCGGGGGCCCAAACGTCTCATTCCCAGCACATCCACAGCTTAGCCGTGAAACTACAAAACCAGCAAAATTCCCCTCTGCACAGAGCTATAGAGAGAAACCGCACGGCCGTTCGCTACAAAACAGCTTGAAAAGTTGCTAGAAATGGGGTGCTGCAGAATTACGAGGTCTCTGGCAGGTCGGCAAATAAACCTCTGTAAAGCACTTGGCTTGCAGGCCAGGGGGAAAGGCGGCAGGAGTTCAGACACCTGCGCAAATCACGGAGGGCTTGTTGTTAGTGGAATTATTGGGTATTTATTTCCCAAAATGCCGCACCAACTAGTATATGGGCAGCAGATCCGAATCACTCGCAAATACAGCAGGCAGGACCCCCTCGCTGCCCCGGGCACCCCGGCAGCGCTCGGCACATTAATGATACTGAGAACTACAACACCCATCGCAAATTTAAGAACAAAAGGCTGTCAGAATAATGTCCCCAAGTACTTTGCCAGCTTGGCAAGCGCACTTGACTTATTTACAATAATGCTTTCAGGCAGGTGAGCAGGCGTTCTGTACTGCACCTCGTTTACAAGTCAAATGGTCTCCATTGGAACAGGGATCGGTTCAACCCTCCGGTAAATCCAACTAAGGAACAGCAGAATTTTGCCTTTCTGCATGCTTGCAAATTAGCATCCTTCAGCTGTAATTAAGTGCTTAATCCCAGGCACTTTGACCCCTTTGGCTCTCTCCTGTTGTATGGCACAAAGCAGTCACATTGCTATATACCTCATAGACAGGATCTCAGAAGGGAATTGCAGCTTCTGTGTCTTCCTGGGAGAAAAACCTCTTCTTTTGTTCCAGAACAGACGGTATAAAGAGATTTCCAGTGGCTCGCTCACATCAGCTGTTTCCTCCGGCAGAATCCAGGGCTCTGTGACAGCGAACACTCAGCTCTGCAATGCTCTGTGTTCCACCTGCAGATCCACCCGGAAAACACCCAAATCCAGCAGCCCGGCTTAAACCACAAATCACCATCCTCAAAACACTCCAGCTCAACAGCAAGGTGCATGTTTGACAAGTTTGCCCTAAATGATGCTGAACAGTTCGTTAATACCCCATCCAAGCAGCTGATTTCAGCTGAAACTGAGGCGCCTGTCCTGGTTTTGTTAAAGACAAGTTTCTCTTTTGGTGAATTTGCCTGTCAGCTCAAGCTTCATATCAGCTGCATTTTCCTGGAGAACCAGAGCCATGTTTTGGTAACACAGCAATGGAATGTGAGGTTATGGATGAGCACGGATGGACATCTGGAGAGAGGGACAATGAGAAACCGCTGACCAGAAACTGACCAACGGAGTGTGACATCCCATTCACGGGATACTGCATAGAAAAGGGGGAGATCACGAGGATCTCGGCCCTTTTCCCTATGGCGACATGAGGAGAGGACCTTGCGAGTCGTCCCTGCGAACTGAGGCCAGTGACGGACTGAATCCAGCTCCGGTTGGCTGCAGAGTCCAGTCCAGGACTTCGGCTGCCGGCTCTGCAGTTGCTGGGACTTTCAAGATTGGTTTTGTATATTTTGTATTATTTTCTCTATTTTTATCAGTAGCATTAGTAAAACATTTTTAACTTTCCCAACTCTTTTCTCTCTGTCCTTCTTTCCCTCCCGATCGCCTGTGCTGAGTGGGAAGGGGGTGAGGGGGTTAACAATACATCTACCAGGGTTTATTGTCACCCTGCAATCAAACCTCGACAGTCACCACCAGGGCATTCCAGCGGCAGCAAGCTCAAGAACCCCGAATGGGGCTGCTGGCCTTTCGGCAAAGCTCTTCAGCAAGCAGATCCGCTCCAGAGGTGCGAGGTGGGAACTCACCATCTCTCTCCTCAGGTTCAATCTAACAACCTACAAGCCAAACATTTTACATCCTTCCACTGCAGCTTTCACTGCTGCTAAACACAAAAGGCTTCATAAACAACGGAATAGCGAGAAGAAAGTCACTTGGCAGACGCTTTTGAAGCAGAAAACTGGCTTTCCTGAGCAGGTTTTGTTTTCTCCTAACAAGCTTTGCGCATCTGTAGTTTTCTGTTCTCTTCTACTTGTACATGTGTTTTGTGTAGATGGGTTTCTTCGTGATGTGGTTCAGAGGTTGACTTGGCAGTCAACTCCATCTTACAGCTCTTTTCCCACTAAAATGATCGATGACTCTATGATTCTACACAGTGCCTGCCTGGGGGAGATGCTGAGCGTGGTGGGCTTGGGAAAGAGCATAAGAGGGACCCACACACGTTCCATGCAGCAGCCATATGAAAACAAAGTTATTTTCAGATCCCACGGCAGCAGATTGATGGAAACCAGTGATTAAAGCACCTTTGGGACAAGTCACGGTCGTTGCAGCTTTATTGTTGTGTCCACCTCCCTCTGAGCATCACTCTTTCAAAAGGCAGCGATGCCAGAAGCTGATGGGACAATCCAGCCCTGGAAGAGCTTGGTGATGTCTTCTTGATCTCAGAATCCCTTCCAGACAGCAGGGCTGCGAGGATGTGGGCAGCGAGGGGTGTAACTACAAGGTATTGCCTCTGCAGACACGCTTTGACCCAGAAGTGATCTAAAACACCCATTACCCATGCACACACGAGGATCACCCACTCATTTCCACATGGGTTTTGAAGCTCTGAGCACCTGAGGGTACTGCTCTCGTTTTCAGGGCCGCAGACGGAGCCGGGCCGGCAGCCGCGCGTCCTGCCCAGGACAGGCAGCAGAGCTGGCGCCAGAAGAAGCAAGTCCTCACCTTTGAGCCATTTCCCCTACTCACACTATAGTTGGAGTCTCTGTCTCCAAAAGCAGCAGATTCATATCACACTGATTTCCTTACGAGGCAAGCGGCCCAGAAGTCAGCAGAGATGCTAAAACCAATGACTTTGTTTGCACAAAGGTGAAGGAATCAAAGAGTATTTCCTATTTTGAGCAGGAAAAGAATTGGAAAAAATGTAGCACAGCAGGAGATAGAGGGGATGAAAGTCAAAGGGGAAGAGAGTCAGCTTTGAATTAAATAACTGCAGCAGATTCCTCAAGCACCGATAAACTTCGTAATTCAAGTGCTATTCTAAAACCCCCCAGCTTTGTGCATGCAAAAGCTACACCAGTAATATCCCCAAATGCATCGCAGAGCCCCACAGAGCCCGAGACCTTTCGGGGAAACTACCCAAAGGTTGATATCCCAATACCTGCAGAGGGTTGGTTTTAGTTTTGAAGATCTCACAGCCTTACTGTCGGATGAAATGCCACGTAAGACAATCCTGTGGCTAAGAAAAGGGTCCAAACTAGCTCAGTATCACACTAAGATGTGTGAGCGCTCTTTGGGAGGGGTCTGGGCAGCAACAGTGTGGGCAGCAGGCAGGACAGCGGAAACGAGCTCTGAAAATAGAGCATGATCTTCGGCCGCACGGCGGGAACCATCTGAAGAGGGGAAAGGTGTCGCAGCAACACTTCAACACGTCACCCGTGTAGGTGGGACCTCGGACATACTTGTGTATATTTAGATGCCATGTATTGCTCTCACTAAGCTCCGTCCTCCCGCTAATGACCCGGGTCTGCACAGACCCCGCACTCAGGCACAATCCATCGCCACCACCCCCAGCTCCCAACGGGACCCGCGGGTCCCACCGTTTCCAAATGTGTTCCATCTCCGGCAGGTCTCACAGCTCGGGCTGAGGCCTCGGGCTGATGACCCACACAAGCTGCTGCGACTTGAGCAGTCTGCGCATTCACTAGGTCAATGCCAGTCAAGCAGGCACAGCCTATAGCAGAGTAACGTGGTTTTGCTTAAGCCCAGCATTAGAGTGAAAAACGAAGCCACCTGATGCTGCCCTACCTACGACACACACGCGTCCGAATTACCCCGGAGAGACAACGTGATAAATTATTGGCGCTTGCTCAGGGCCACGTCCCAAGGCTTGCAAGAAGTTTCTCTATATTCTTCTCCATGCAACCCAGCGCAGGGTTGAGAGCAAGTTTTAAGTTGCATACCTGTATTAAAATAACCGTGTAGAGACAAGCTCTGAAACTTTGCTGCAGCCGCCTGGAGACCGTGCTCCCACCGGTCCTCAGGGATGAGCGTGGATTAAAATCTGAAGACACCAGCAAATTTCACTTGTAATTAGGCAGGGCAGGCAGCCAAGGAGGGCTCCCCGCCCCCACGGCCAGCGAGGCCTGACAGCTAAAAGGATTGACGCCTCCCGGTGCGGTCCCAGCGGCCACCCGAAGCACAGCGACCGCGAACACGCGCCAATGCGGTTAAAACAAAAGCCAGCCATGCAGCGTTGTGAATGCAGTTAATACACAACCAGTTAAGGATAGCGGTACGGCAAAGAGCACCAGGCTTTGGGGAACAAAGGGCACTGAGCTCAGCTCCGCTCCTGCCCGCAGCTCCGCCTTACCTCGTCTCCAGCCCGGAACAACCCCGCGGTCCTGAGCTTAGCAGCGCCTGGAGAATGAGCGTCCTTAAAAGCAAAGTCATTTTAAGGAAATCATAATAAAAGACCCATCTGCTTATTGTGTCTTTCATATGGGGCTCTGAGCTCCCAGCACAAATAAGGCAACAGGTAAAGCTTCACAACCAGCTGTGTGGGGTGTCTGTGCGTGCAAAGATCAAGTACAGAGCCTAAGCTTGCACAGCTGTATTTGCTCAGAGGGAAAGGGGAGGTAATTTTCCTTAAATTGGCAAAATGCAAGCAGAACGTACGGCCTTTCACATCCCAGGCCACCAGCGCTGCCCAAACGAGGAGTCAAAGCTCTCGGTAACCTCAACAGGCTCCGAGCCCACAGACCTACCCCCAAAACTGAGCTCAGCTGCACGCAAAAGGGACAAAAAGCCTTGCGGTACGAACGCAGCTGGCAGGGCCGAGTCCTGGCGAACAGGCAGAGCCCAGTGCTGCTCGAAGCCGCCCCATGAGTGCAGGCTGGAGACATGGAAAAGCTCACCCTGCCGCTGTCTGGGCCTGATCCTGGAGCCGTTGCCTCCACAGCCACCGCTGCACCACGGCTGCTCGCTTCCCCCGCCCTCCCCTCCCAAAGCCAGCATTTGGGATTAATTTGCCATGAGCAACCACCACAAATTAACCGTGCACCTTACAGGGCAACAATTAGAGGGCACCGCGGCAATTCTTGCCGCCAGGATTATCGGCGTGACGTGGTTTTGTGCATCTACACTTGGCTCGTGGCTGTTCCAGCTGGGACACCAGCTTCCAAGAGACCGGCTTTGCAGACAAGCCTGGGCCATGTGCTGCGCCAAGCACACCACGCTGCTGCCAAATACGTCCATTCTCGAGTTTTAAGGCTGGCATCACCTGGCTACATAGGAATGATCTAGAAATAACATTCATGGGCACAGAGCTGCACTTCATTGCAAGTTAGAAGTCGCCAACTGCAACATTGTGGTCCTCGACATGAGGTCAATATGCTCCATGGAGACTCATTGAAATGAGAGGGGAAAAATGGCTATTTAGCTGCTTTCTTCCACAGCCACCTTAGGCAAACAGATGGAGAAAAACATTCAAGGCAATCTCTGCGTCAAAAATCTACCAGTTTTAGTGGCAAGCATATCCTAACCACAATGAGTTTGCTCGCCTCAGGGCAAGCAGCACACGGAGCCTAAAGCAAGAGCTTTAAAGCCAAATTTTGTTTAATTAAACAAATAATCCTACATCTTCTGTAAGACAGAGCAGCCTCGAGAAATAAATACAGAAAGATGTGAGGAGCTACCGTGAGCTGATCCTTCTTTACAGCCTTGCTCAAGTCACGCACCAGCTCAACTCCCACCTAGCAGAAAAGGGATTTTAGCTGGTTTCAAGAGCTTGGGATATCCAGTAGACTCGTATTCCCAGACTGCAGACTTCAAAAAAGATCTCCCAGAGGTCCAATACAGCTTTAATCAGATCTGGCCCACACCAGTAGTGCAGTCCCATTGCAACCAATGCACCTGCCCAACCAGCTCATTTTCTAACCGGTTACATCGAAGACACAAAGTTCAAGGTAATAAGGTTGTTTATAAAGGTTAATCAAGGAGGAAATCACCAGTCCACAGTGTAAGGTATCCAGGAGCATACTCACCGGTGTTCTCTTCCATTCCTCTTGCACACGAGCTTTCCGAGCAATTCCTACAAAAACAGGAAACAAAATTGATATATGAAATTCCAAGTGTGACCAAAGCCCGGCTTTAGTTTCACTTCTGTAGCAGCTCCGCTCAGTCTACACAGAACCAGGAGGGACCTAGAGCAGAAATCCTGCCGCAGCAAACCGGGAATGTGCGGCATCTTCACTCCCCTCTGGAGACACCCCGGACTATAATCACACACAAGAAAAGGGAAACAAAATTGAGGTGTAATAGTGTTTGTTCCCTGGGAAAACATCCCCCATCTGCCCCTTCAAGGGGACATGTAAAAGGGAACAGCTAATGCTTATCTAGCAAAGACAGAACAGCACGTGCTCGGGAAGTATTTTAGATGTCACAAGACACTGAGACAGTTCTGAACGTACTGGGGGAAAAACAGACAAAAGGAGGAATTAGGATTTTAGCAGCAAAGCGGCTTTTCTCTGGAGAAACTTCTGAAATGAGCTGCAAGAGGAACTAAGTTTGGGGAAATCAGGAGACGCCTCGATTCTGATATATAACATAGCATGGTAAAAACACATACGGCATTTTAGAAACAGAGAGAGGTTGCAGTTCAGACTAAGACAACCACGATAGGAAACGTCAACGGGCACAAGACATTGGGAAAGAGCTACAAAATCAGCTCATCTCCAGTGCTCCAAACTCAAATCCAGCCTTTACAACTAGCCCATTTCAGCCCAACGCTTCACCGTGGACCCCCGGGAGCTCAGCCTGGGCAAAGCGCGGCTCGGTGGCCGTAACGCGACGTCCGGCGGGACGGATTGGCACCGGGGATGCGCTGAGCACACAGCACGTGCTGGGCACAACCCCAGCGCACCGGCGCTGAACCCGGCCCAAAGAGCCAGCGCCAGCAGCGCTTTTAGGCTTCGCTTTGCTGAACTGCGTGGGCGAAACGCTTCCTTTGATCAGACAAGCACGCTGCAGGCTACTTCTCTCCGTTAGAGCTCAAACAGCATCGTGGCAATGTTCGTAGATGGGGGAACACCTCGACGGAGCCGTTACGCTCTCAGAGCATCACTGCTAATCGCAGTGTTTAAACAGCTTGGCAAAGAGAAGCACTACCCGTGCAGACCCCCGGGCAGCCCAAGAACATCAGGTCGTGGTTTCAGAGGCAGATCGCCACGAGGTTACATGAGAAACACCCTCACAATCTCTCCAGCTTAGTCCATTAACACCTAAAATCCGGCTTTGGCACACGTTTCAGATGCGCAATTTGGTACATCCAGGCGATGTGTCTATTCTGAGGGCAGCATTTGCAAAAACTACAACGAGTGCTCCTCACTGAAAGCAGAAGAGCCGTGATGGTTTTTATAAACACCATTAGCAAGTCAGCATCTCACCCAAAGCCCAGTTACAGCGTCTTTGCTGCACAGGGGGTTTGCAGGCAAGCTCTCCTGTCCTGCCCCTTCAGCAACCCCTTCTGGGGAGGGAAAGTAGAAGAAAACAAAACCGGACACCTCAAAACCTACTTGGACCTCAGGACGGGTGACAGCAGCCCTCCCGCTCCCAGAGATCACTCTAATTTGCCTTTCAAGGGCATTGCTGCACGTATTCCAAGGGGCACATTTGTGCCTGGAATGCTAATCGGGGCATCCGGACGCTCGCTGGACATGCCAAGGACACCTGTCATGGCCCAACGGAGGGGTCCTGAGCCAAACGCTCCATCCGCAGTCATCTGTTAATGGAACGAGCATCAAAGACACATCGAAAGCAAAACAAGACAAAGGGACGCCAGGGTAGAGCAGGGGGGCAAAGGCAGGACTGCGGCACCGCCACGGTGCCAACGCAGGAGCGCACGTCTCCGGCTCCGCTGAGACACAGGCACCTTCCCACCGAAGCGATGGGTTACGCGGTGCGGATCCTGCTGCTGACACCAGCTCGCACTGCCTGACTGGAGGCTGTTTGAGACAACCTGCCCCTCAGAACAGAAAGTCACTTTATCCCCTGCTTGCTGATGCTTCCCAGGTACGTAAGACTGAGAAAATGTGGGGTTTGCATTTCCTTTAGCACCACACACGCACCGCTCCTCTGAATATTCATGTCCTCAACGCGCTCGCACATTCCCTGGCCCTGACGCTGTGTGAAATTCCTGTTAGCGGCACAGCTCCTTTCAGCGCCCGGGATCCCCGGCCTCGCAGCCCCGTGCTGCTGCTCGGCACCGCAGCACATCCGCAGCCTTCGTCTGCCTCGCTACTTCAAACACTTCACCTTGGTTTTCTCCAGCTCTTCGTACCAATCTAAGAATATATTCCTGTTCCATTGACCCGTCTCTGAACTCTCAGCAGCAAGGTGATGGTTTTTTTCCAGCCAGGCAGCTAATCCACACACAACAGAAAACGACAGCCACGCTGCAGCATTTTCTATGCTGGTTTTTACCGTTTCTCCAGCCTCACGGCGCTCTCTGCTGAAGTGACAAGTTCAGCTGTCCCAGCGCGTGTGCTCAGCTCCGTTTCAGCCCCCTTGGGATGCGGTCCCGGGGAAACACAAGCCCATCCAAGCCCAGAGTCCAGGTGCACCCAGCACAGCCTGGGCAGGGGGGCTTGTCCTGCTCTGCTCTCCTCACCTGGAGCATTCACTGTGCGCAGGGCTGGGGACACAGGACAAAACCAAGAGACTAAGATGCTACAGAGTGTCCAGAAGAGGCTGGGAAACTGGTGGAGGTTTGGAGGTGAAGCCGGATGAAAAGCGGCTGCAGTCCCTGGGTTTGCTCAGCTGGAGCAGAGCAGACTGAGCGCAGAGCTCATGGGCTGCAGGTTCCTCAGCAGGAGCAGGAGGGGCAGGGTGAGCTCTGCTCTGGGACAGTGACAGAGCCCAGGGAGCGGCAGATGTGCCAGGGAGGGTCAGTGGGACATGGGGAAAAGGTTCTTCCCCAGAGGTGCTGGACACTGAACAGGCTCCCAGGGAGGGGTCACAGCCCCAACCTGACAGTGCTCGAGAAGAGACTGGACACCGTCCTCAGCCACACGGGGTGAGCTGTGGGGTGTCCTGTGCAGGGACAGCAGTTGGACTCTGATCCTGTGGGTCCTCCCAGCTCAGGACATTCCGTGGTTCCAGACCTGCTCCCATGCCTTCCCCCCTCTCCCCGTCCAGCACCGATCCAGCTGCCCGGGCACAGCCAGAGCTGACCCCGCTGCAAACCAAACTCTTCCAGAGGAGCACACGGTGCGTGGGGAAGGACAAGACCCTGATAGACCCAAACACCACGAAGCTGCACACTGAGCTGCCACTGTTTTTTCCAGCCTCCATCAAGCCACATAGGTCAGTTTTACCCACTTTCCCATGGTCTCATTTTCAGCAACACATCCCCATACTGAACATTCTATTTCCAGCTCCTCCCCAGCAAAGCTCATCAGCCGAGCCCCTGTCCTCACGAGCGTTTCCGATCCAGCACCGCTCATCTCCAGCAACACCCAACAGCTTCAAAAGCCCACGGGATGCTTCCGAAAGTCCAACTCAAAACCAAGCCAATGTTGCTTGTTTTTCCCAACTGAACTAGCGAACTGACAGCTCCTCCAAACACAAGTGGCACGTTACTTCTCCGCAGCATCTGCCAACGGGTTTGCCTCCGGCGTGGAGAGCCAGTTTCCATGCTGGCTCAGCTTTAAATCACCACTCCAGAGAGGGACGTGACAGCAGCCGGGCAGCTACTCCAGGGTTTTACTGTAATGAGACACAAAACCGGAGGCTGTATTGGGAAAAAAAAGCATGTGGGGGAGAGAAAGGATGTTCTTAAAGTCTTGAACTGCACCCACCAGCTGGAGGGAGAGGGAAGCATTAAAAAACACCCAGTAGCCTGAGGACTGAAGTTCTGCATTAATACACACCATTAGTGATATAGCCATGAAATGAAACCAAACCTAGAATGTATTTTATTTTGACCTAACACGGCGCTAGTAACAGTCAGTAAACGAGTATAATATAATTCATTATGCTAGTTCAGTCCTTTGCTTTACGCTGTTAAAAACGGTGTTACTGCAGCAGCAGCCCGAAGGCCAAACCAGATGACGGCTGGGCCCAGCGAGGGATTGCTCCTGCCTGCGAGAATCGTAACTATAACAAGAAACGGGACAAGAAGGAGGCAGCCTGCTCTTCCAGCACCCAGTTTAATCCAGGGAGGTTGAGTTTTCATCCCCAGCTTGGTACATTTGCCTTGAAAGGTTGAACCAAACCATCACCAGGACCCTTCTCAGGGCATCAAACCCGGACACCGAGGTTTCCGAAGAGCAAAACCTTCCCAACTGCCCCACCAGATCTGCCCATCCATCCCGTCTTACAGATGCAATTAAAAATCAAAATCAACGCTTTATTCTCTCATCAATCAATGACTCATTCCGGGAAGGCAGATGAGCGGATTTTTGCAAAGCTGAGATAACTCCCCGCGGCACTACGGGTGTGCTGCCGCGGCGCCCCCG